>NC_139514.1:71407257-73940757 GCF_947247035.1 Vipera ursinii | reverse complement strand
GCCCATGGGTTTATTGCCTCTGCTTCCTCTATCCACCACAACGTAACCTTTTGCTTTCAATTATTGCCTCTGTGTCCTCTATCTGCTACAATGTAACAATTTGCTTCCTGCATTAACTCTCTCTCTCCTGAACTTTATCTCCCTAAACTGTCAGCTAGGAACAAGGGAGGAAATAAGGAATGTAACCTCAGTGCCTGGTGTATTTCTATGCTCTCAGAGTTAGGTATGAAGAGCCGCCAAACATCGCTGTGTGAACTGGAGATGGGCCGATGTTATCTCCCCTTTTCCCACAATGGACCTAACACCTGGGGATTTGCCGTCCCATCCAGCCAGCAGACTATGGGGTGGGTCTGGCTTGGGGATACCTTAATCTATTGTTCTGCACAGGAAGTCTCAGGTCCTGTCTATTATGCCTGCTATCAATTACTCTTAATAAAATTTCCTGTTGGAAGAAATCACTTCCAAGAGTTCTGCTTTCTTAAGATGTAGGATTGAAGTGGGTCCTGACATTATTTTTGGAATGCATACAGCATTTATATCATAGTTCTGACAGTTTATTGCTATCAAATTTATCTATCTGTCTGTCATCCATCCATCCCATTGGCTTCTCTGTCACAAATTGTTGATTTGATTAAATATCATATTACCAATCAAACCTGAAAGAAAGGTTGTTCCAGTGGCTGCAGCTGAAATGCACTGCCTTCATCACCTCCTTAAGCAAACCTTCTCAGAATGAACATACCAGATGGATCAGTTCTAATTGGAAGACACAGTCACAATGATATCTAGTAACTAACCCATACAGGGCTTTATTCAGCCATCAAGTCCAACCACATATTCAGTATAGAATAAATATATAAAAGTTACAGAAATGAGGGGTCCTTGGTGCTCTGTGAGCTTGCTTGTTTCTTGCAGACATTTCATTACCGAAACTACATAACATCATCAGTGCTAGTAAGGAGTTCAGTTTGCTGTCAGTGTTGGTGGGGAGTGGTCTTAGAGATTCTTTGGTTGAGCTGATTGTTGTTGGATTCTTTGGAAGTTTCTTCTTGATTGGGGTATTGTTTACTTCACTGTTGGTCTGATGTTAATCTTGGAGTTAATCTATGCTTAACTGGGTGCTGATTGCTGGTGGAGAGGTGCTTCGGTCTTTTGTTCTTTTTGGGGGCTGGGTGATAGTCTCTTCTGCATAGTCTATAGATATTGTTAATGTCTATGTGTCTATTGATGGTTGATTTGTCAGATTGCCAGACTTCTAGAAATTCCCCAGTGTTTTTGGACTTTGCTTAGTCTAGGATGGTCAAATTTTTCCAATTGAAACTATGGTTTAATCCAGGGGTGTCAAACTCAATTTCATTGAGGGCCACATCAGCATTGCAGTTGCTCTCAGGGGGCTGGGTGGTATGGCCAAGGTGGGCGTGGCCTACTGGGTAGGCGTGGCAAGAGTGCATATGGCCTACTGGGTGGGCATGGCCAGCTCTACATCGTTTGCATCAAGGGTGACTATGGGGGCCTGGGCAGGAGTGGGACAGATCTGAGGATCTCTGGCAGGAGGAGGGTCTCTGGGCCAGGGCCAAGGCAGTGGGGGCCGTTCCCTCACTGTTTCCAGGATGGCTTTGCGGGCCACATGAAACCACTTCGTGGGCCGGATCCGGCCCCCGGGCCTTGTGTTTGACATGTCTGGTTTAATCTATCTATAAATTGTGAAATTAAAGAATTTTTATTATGTCTTCTGACTGCTAGTTGGTGTTCGTGGATGTGTTCTGCCAGTCTTCAGTCCTACATATTGATTGTTGCCATCCTTACATTGTATGTTGTAGATGACTCCTGTTTTTTTCCTGTTGGGTCTTTTGGTCTGCTTAGAATGTTTTGAAGGGCTTTAGTTGGCTTGTGTGCTATTCTGATTCCATGTGTTTGTGGTAGTTTGTTGGTAGTTTTGGAGATATTCTTGATATAGTTTGTGTTGATTGTGCTTGTATTGGGTTGAGTGGTCAGGGACTTTTTGATAAAAAGCAGCAAGGACCCCTCATGTCAACCATGAGCTACAAATATTCTTCTTTATTAGTTTCAGAAATGTTGATGCAGCCTTTTTAACTATATGCAGATCAGGAGAATTCACCATCTCCCTTAGTTAATGGTTCTACTGTTTAACTGTTTTTACTAATCAGAGGCTTTCCCCCCCTAGAATTTCACCAAATACAGCCACTCTTCTGCATATTGTGGGATGACAGATAAAATGTTAAATTTTGCAAGACTGATCTCATATCTTTTCTCAGTTGTCTTTTCTCAAATCTTTCCTCAAGGCTTCCTCAATCCACTCATGTAATGCTTACTTACTTCAAACTGGTAGATATCTAAGATATTCTAATATTGCACTTACTTATTTAAAAATATATTTGTAAATGATAAGTATGTGTCAGAATCTATTTATATTTCATTTCTAACTCTCCTCTGTGCAAAACCCAAATCTCATCTTCCCCTGGATTCTCCCATTCCCAAGGGGGAGAGGGGACAGGCATGTGGGTTTTATTGTCTTCACTTCCTCCATAAATGTACCCTTTTGTTTATTCCACCAATAGCTTTCTATGCTAGGCATTCCCTCTGAACTTACCGGGCAACTAGAAAAGGGGGTGGGGAGAAAAAATACAACCCTCCAGGATCTGGTTTGTTTCTCCAAAGAAAGTGTGAGGAGCAGTGGAAATGATTGTGCTGCATTCATCTTCAGTACCTCTAATGAAGTGTAAATGCCCAGTTCTATCAAGCTCAACTAAATTTTCACCTTTTCATCTTATTTACATAATCCAATGATATCCTAATGCATATTGTTGAGTTCAATCACCAATTCTTCTAGTCGAGCATCCATTTTCATTGTTTGAATGTAGACCATTTCTATGTCTAAAGTTCAAAGGCAGCCTGATTTAACCCAGTGATTCTTAGCACCCTCTGCCTTCAAGCAGGTTGGAGCTTGACTCCCTCTGCTTTGTGGCAGCCCCTGAGATATTGGAACACTGCTAACATGTCACCCATCATCCTTCTCTTCATTAAACTAGACCATGGGTCGGCAACCCGCAACTCTGGAGCCGCATGCAGCTTGTCAGAATCTGTTTATATCCCATTCATAAAACTCTATCTGTATGTTTCTAAAATCTTATACCTCTCCCTGGATTCTGCCATTTTTCCAAGGAGGAGAAGAGAAGATGTTAATAGGTGCAAGGATTGTTTATTCATCCTGCTGGGAGGCTGTCTTCAAAGACCAGGGGAAGTACCTTTGAACTGAGAACAACAAAGAAAGGTGGGGGGGGGGAAGAGATCTGGTTTGTATCTCCGATTAGAATCTAAAAGGAAGGAGGTAATTGTCGTAAAGGCATGGGAAAATCCCTCTTTCCCATGGAAGGGTTTGACACCTGAATTTTCATTGATCTGGCACTGACCAGATGGTTTGAGGGGAGGGGTTTGACTCGGGGAATCTTTAAAAGTACCAATCTGTAACACAGTTTCAGATCCTGTCTAGTATTCCCATTACCAATCATGTTTTAGTAAAAGCTCCTTTTGGACAATTCCTGATTCAAGAGTTCTTCCTTTCCTAAGATGTGGATTGGAGTGGGTCCTGACATTAGACAGGATCTGCAGTAAAAGTCAACCTGGAAGGAAAACCCTTACCGGGGGACTTTGCAAAAAATACAATGTCTAATGACGAAGCAAGGGAGAAGGAAAGCCCCATGGAAAGGGAGTTTTCCCCTCAACTGAAACCCCACCAACGGTCGGAAGCCGAAGCATCAGATTCCTCCGGGCAAGAGGTGGTGGAGACACATGACCACAAACCACGGTGGTCGTTGGGCGTTGGAAGGAAAATTGAGTGGGAAAAGGCACCGAGGAAAGTGACCCTGAGGCAGGGTGGCCACCAACCTGAATGGAGGCAAGAGATGGAGAGCTCCCTGCACATCAGTGAAGAGGAGTGGGTCCTCGAGAGAGCTATTGACCTGATAAAGAAAACCCTTAGCTCACTAAGAGAGGAGAAAGCTGAGTACCACAGCCGCAGCAGCACCTGGGTCCACAACTGGAGAGACAGTTGGGGGGGATCCGGTACCTACAACACCAGGGCCGTCCGCTGGAACAGGAGGTGCTGTCTCAGAAATACCCCCCCAGAACCACAGATGAGGATCAGGATGAGGGGCAATACCGCCCGCGGTGCAGACAATGATCCATTCAAAGACTTCCACCCCTAGAAGCTAAATTCAGGGGGGAGCCACCATGCTTGGGGGTTTTCCTAACCCAAGTCCTCAGCTATATGGAAGAATACGGATGAGACATCCCCAGTGACAAAGCCCACATCTGTATCATACAATCTGCCCTGGACAGACCAGCTGCAGACTGGGTAGTGAACCTGCATGACTCCAATGCCCCAGAATTCAATGACTTCAGCCGATTCATGTCATCCTTGATGAGGCAGTTTGAGGATCCTTTGGCTGATCGTAAGGCCCGGGAGAGAATCAAAACAGTCAGGCAGGGCAGCTGGCCGGTGGCTGAATATACCCAAGAATTCCGAGCCATTGCCAGCAAGCTGAACTGGCCAGAAGATATCCTCCTTAGCCATTTCAAGGATGGGCTAAACTACAACCTGTATGATGCTTGCCTGCCTCGAGGAGACCCACACCATCTTGACGACTGGTATGTCCTGGCAGAGGAGGCGGAGATGGACCTAATGAAGAGACACTGTCAGGGGAAACCATGGTCCTACCTGCCAACCAAGCAAACATGCGAGACGGAAAAACCACTGTCCACAGCTAAAAAATCAACAGGATGTTTCAAATGCGGGAGAGAGGGTCACTATGCCGCAGAATGCTGCTCAAAATCCCCCCAGTACAAATCAGAGGCATCACCCTCCAAGAAACTAGGGAAGCCCCAAGGCAACCCAAAAGAATCTTCCATGAAGGGGACAGAGGCTGTAGAGTCCACAACCCCTGCCAAGAACTGGGATTGGATTCCGGCCTACACCGCAGGGGCGGTGGATACCTCGGAAGATACCTCAGAGGGAGACCCTTTGGTAAGTGGATCCATCCCACCCATCCTTAACACAGTGACTATATTAGCTTCCTCTATGCCTGAAGCCGTCAAAATAAAAGCCCTAATAGACTCTGGTTGCACCTGCTGCCTTATCAGCCCAATGGTGGTGGGGAGGCTCAGAATCCCAATGAGGAGACTAAAACAACCAATCTCCTTTGGCCAGTTAGATGGGTCAATAGCAGGGGGGAACCAGCTACCCTAGCCACTTTACCAATTCACCTGTCCCTGGGGTCTCATGAGGAAGACATAACATTTGTAGTGGTCCCAGGCATGGAATGCCCAATGATTTTAGGAGTGGAATGGCTGAAGAAATGGAACCCCAGGATAAATTGGAGGACAGCAGAACTCAACTTCCCAGAGGGGGAAAGGAATGATGTTTACTAAACTAGACCTGAGGAAAGCATATTACTGCATTAGGATTAAGGAAGGAGACGAATGGAAGACTGCATTCAATTGCCCAATGGGTTGCTACCAGTTCAAAGTACTGCCATTTGGACTGCAAGGGGCCCCTGCAGTATTTATGCAATTAATTAATGACGTGCTAAGAGAGCACCTATATAAGGGGGTCCTGGTTTACCTAGATGATATCCTTATCTTCACTGAGACTAAAGAGGAACATATCAACCTAGTCAGAGCAGTCCTGAAAACGTTGCGGGCTGCCCACCTATATGCTAAACTATCGAAATGTGAATTCCACCAGGAAAGAATAGACTATCTGGGGTATCACATATCCCCAGAGGGCATCGAAATGGACTCTGGGAAAGTCAGGGCAGTATTAGAATGGGCACCCCCCCTGCACACGGAAGCAATTGCAAAGTTTCCTGGGATTTGCAAATTTCTATCGCCAATTTATCCCTTCATTTGCCCAAATAGCTCTACCCCTCACTAACTTGTTGAAAATGAAAGGGGGGTCCCCAGGGAAACCCATCCAGCCTCTGAAGTGGACAATGGAATGTTAAGCAGTATTTGAGATTTTAAAGAGACTTTTTTCTGCTGAACCTGTTCTGAGACACCCAGATGCCGATAAACCTTTTGTAATACAGGCAGATGCTAGTGATGCAGTGGTGGGAGCTGTATTATTACAGGAAAATGATGAGGGGGCATTGCAACCATGTGCATATACATCCAGGAAACTCACGGAGACAGAAAAGCGTTGGCCCACGTGGGAAAAAGAGGCATATTCAATAAGATGGGCATTACTCACATGGCGCCAGTTCTTAGAAGGAAATAAAATCCCTTTTCCAGGTCTGGCTAGACCACAAAAACTTGGAAGCATTAAAAACACCCAGGAAACTCACTTCTAAGCAAGCCCGCTGGTCCCAACATTTTCACCGATTCAATGTCACTCTCAAACACTTACCGGGGAAATTTTTTCCTGGCAGATGCATTATCTTGCATGCCCCAATATAGCAGCACACGGACCACTGACTCTAAACCACTTGTGCCTGAACTGTTGTTCAGCACCAGTCACCACCAGGGCTCAAATAAAAATGAAGCTGAGGGTGGATATCCAAACTGGAATAGAATTCTGAAAGTCTTTGGAAAGTTATGAATGGTTCCAGAAAAATAGACATGTGTGCTCAATTAAAGATGGACTACCCTGGGTGGGTGAGAAGTTATACATACCTGCCAACCAAAGGATCAATTTCATGCAACTGTGCCATGATACAAAATCAGCAGGGCATTTTGGGTTTGTAAAAACCATACACTTAACTAAAAGGCAATTTTGGTGGCCATCTATGAAAAAGGACATAGAAAGCTACGTGGGCAGCTGTCAAATTTGTGCGATGGCCAACAGGCTGCAAGGGAAATCACCAGTACTGTTACAACCATTGGTGAACCTCTCAGCCCCATGGAAAGAAATAGCCATGGATTTTATAGTGGAACTACAAGAAAGCAATGGGAACACAGTAGTCTGGACTGTCACAGATCTGGTCTCTAAACAAGTGCATTTCATACCTTGCCAAAAGATCCCTACCGCAAACGTTTTAGCCAAACCTTTTGTACAGCATATTTACAGATTGCATGGGGCACCACAACGCATCATATCTGATAGAGGGGTGCAATTTACATCAGCATTTTGGAAAGAATTTTTATCCCTTTTAGGAACCACCCAAGGACTGACATCTAGTCATCACCCTCAATTGAACGGTCAATGCGAAAAGGCTAACTGAGTGCTTGAGCAATATCTGAGATGCTTTATTAATTTCCAGAAAACAAACTGGACAGACCTATTGCCTTTCACAGAAGTGGCATATAATAATGCAGTCCACTCCAGCACAGGTTACACTCCTTTTCAAGTAGCTACCGGTCAAAGTTTCAACCCATGCCAGAACTAACCCCAACTGAACCGGTAATTCCCGAACTGAAAGAGTGGATTGCTCAATTACAAAACATTTGGCCAATCATTAGGAAAGCTTTAGATGAAGCTAGACAAGCATACAAGACACAGATGGACAAAAAAAGAGTAGATCCCATACCATTCAGGGTGGGAGAGATGGTATATTTATCCACAAAATACCTTAAATCACTACAACCCTGTAAAAAAACTCGGACCAAAATATATTGGACCTTTTCCAATTAACAGAATCGTAAACCCAGTAACAGTTGAGTTAGGACTACCTAAAAATCTTAGACAAATAGATCCAATTTTTCACTGCAGTTTACTAAAGAGAGAACAACAGTCACCCCTGTGAACAACCCCCCCACCTCCCATCATGGTGGAAGGAGAACAACACTTTGAGGTGAAGGAAATCCTAGATTCCAGGAAACACCATGGAGCAATTCAGTATCTCATAGCTTGGAAACACCTCCCCTACTCAGAAAATGGTGCACATTAAAGCACCAAAGTTGCTTAAGAGGTTTCATACAGAATATCCGAACAAACTGGGCTAATGTTTATATTTTATTTCCTCTACAGATGGACCTATCTTTTTTCTAAGGGGAGCAGATTTTCAGAATCCATTTATATCCCATTCATAAAACTCTATCTGTATGTTTCTAAAATCTTATACCTCTCTCTGGATTCTGCCATTTTTCCAAGGAGGATAAGAGAAGATGTTAATAGTTGCAAGGATTGTTTATTCATCCTGCCAGGAGGCCGTCTTCAAAGACCAGGGGAAGTACCTTTGAACTGAGAACAACAAAGGAAGGGGGGGAAGAGATCTGGTTTGTATCTCCGATTAGAATCTAAAATGAAGGAGGTAATTGTCGTAAAGGCATGGGAAGATCTCTCTTTCCCATGGAAGGGTTTGACACCAGAATTTCCATTGATCCGGGACTGACCAGATGCTTTGAGGGGAGGGGTTTTACTCGGGGACTCTTTAAAAGTACCAATCTGTAACACAGTTTCAGATCCTGTCTTGTATTCCCATTACCAATCATGTTTTAGTAAAAACTCCTTTTGGATAATTCCTGTTTCAAGAGTTCTTCCTTTCCTAAGATGTGGATTGGGGTGGGTCCTGACAGGCTCTTTCACCCATCTCCTGCAGTTCCCAGTCCTCCTCTGCCATGTGCAGTTCCCCTCCCCCAAAAAAGTGGGACTAAAAAGTTCAACCAATCACTTCAAACTTCTCATGAAAAAAAAACCTCGCCAATTTTGAATTGATTGGTTGAACTTCTTTGGTTTATGGGACTGCCCACAAACCTCTTTTCTTCTTCGGACTGCACATGGCGGCAGTGGAGGAAGAGAGTTGGAAAGGTGAGTGGGCCCTTTTTCCACCTGCTGCGCCTTCCTCGGGCTCCCCTCCTCCGAACACAGCGCTGCTGCCTTGCCTGACTCCCTCCCCACCCCACTCTTTTGCAGTAGGGCCGTCCACCCCTTTTTCCATCTGCTGCACTTTCCTCAGGCTCCCCTCCTCCGAACACACTGCTGCAGCCTTGCCCAACTCCCTCCCCACCTCACTGGGTGAAACAGTGGAGAAGGGGAGCCTGAGGAAGGTGCAGTATATGGAAAAAGGGCTGGACGGCTTGCTGCAAAAGAATGGAGTGGAGAGGGAGTCAGGCAAGATGGCAGTGGTGTGTTCAGATGAGGGGAGCCTGAGAAATGTGCAGCAGATGGGAAAAGGACTGGACGGCCCTGCTGCAAAAGAGTGGGGTGGGGAGGGAGTTGGGCCGTCCACTTTTTGTGAATGGAACAGAGAAGTCTGCAAGGCACACGCGCCTCTCTACCCTGGGCCAAGCAGAAGCGGCGCCTCTAGCTCAGTGTTTTGGACAGTGGGCATTTGTAGTTGCAGCAACCCACCCTTTCCTCCTTCCCCCCCTTCTCCCTGCATGCTCAGTTGGCCTTGGAGCCACTGCTGGGCAATGTCGTTCAAGTGCTACCGAAAGGTCATGATCCTGGGATACCACTCAGTCCATGAGTGGTGCTCTGCCCAGCCAGAGGAAAGTGGAGGGGGATGTCCATGGGAGGCACCATGTGGCAAGAGGTGCTGGGTGGCTGCTCTGCTGCAAGCGGTGCCCCAAGAGCATATGATATGATCTTGATTCTATCCCTCTGGTTAATGCAGCCTTGCACTGTGTTGGCCTTTTTGGCAGCTGCAGCACACTGCTGGCTCATATATTTAACTGATTGTCCACTAGGACTCCAAGATCCCTCTCACAGTTACTACTATTGAGCAAGGTACCACCTACTATACTTGTGCATTTGGTTTTTCTTGTCTAAATGTACTAAATGTACATTTACTTTTTTACCATTGAATTTCATTTTGCTAGATAGTGCCCAATGTTCAAGTCTTCAAGATCATTCTGTATCTGAAGCCTATCTTCTGGAGTGTTGGCTATTCCTGTCAGCTTGGCATCGTCTGCAAGTTTGATGAGTTCCCCATCTATCCCCTCATCCAAATCATTGATGAAAATGTTGAAGAGCACAGGGCCCAGAACAGAGCCCTCAGACACCCCACTACACACTTCCCTCCATGTAGATGCAGTTCCATTGAGGACCACACGTTGAATATGGCCGATCACCCAGCTACGAATCTATCTGGTGGTGATGCTGTCTAAACCACATTTTACTATCTTATCAAGTAATAGATAGTGGTCTACTTTATCAAATATGTTACTGAAGTACAAGTAAATTATACCCACAGTATTCTTCTGGTCCACTAATGTTGGCTTTTGGTAATGACTTTGATTGCCTAGGTGTTTGCTGATTTGTTGCTTGATTTGATTTGATTTGTTGCATGGGTGGAGAAGGAGGCCCTTGCCCAGTGTGGCCCCAACCACTCGATGGCTCTGACAGGGGTGGCTTCTGCTGCTGCTCCAACCAGTCAATCATGCAGGAAAGCAGGAGAAGGTGGAGGGGCAGCCGGGGGGAGGATCTGGACCCACCTTGGCTGCTCACTGGCAGCCAGATGAGGCAGCAGATCTCACACACCAGCTGCCCCTCCTGCTTCCCTGCATGGTTGACCGGTCAGAGCAGCAGCAGAAGTTGCCCCCATCAGAGCCAGCAAGTGGATGGGCCGGGCTTCCTTCCGGCCATCCTGGGGCCATCTCCACCTGTGCCAATGGGGCTCTGTGGCCAGTTAGCCATTTTTTAGGACAGTCAGCATGCTGTGGCTGCTGATGGACACTGTTGGCCCCCATGCGCTCACTGGCCTCTGTGTGCGGGGCCACACTATCTGTATTTTGGAACTAAGAAATCTCACTAACCTGTCCAGAAAGGAAAATTTGTATTTTTTTTAGAACTAAAGCAGAATGGGAGAAAACAGAGAAGTTGCTGGACTGAAGAACAAGTTGGATTGAAAATCTTCACACCATCTCAGAATTAATTTATTGGAATTTCCAGAAGAAATACCTATAGCAGGAGCCCCATTGGTGTGGGCAGAGATGGCCCGGGGACGGCTGGAAGGAAGCCTGGCGCATCCACTTGATGGCTCTGATGGAGGCAACTTCTTCTGCTGCTCCGATCAGTTAACCATGCAGGGAAGCTGGAGGGGCAGTTGGTGCGCAAGATCCGCTGCCTCGTCAGGCTGCCAGTGAGCAGCCAAGGTGGCTCCAGACCCCCGGCTGCCCTTCCACTTCCTCCTGCTTCCCTGCATGGTTGACCAGTTGGGACAGCAGCAGAAGCCACCCCCATCAGAGCCATTGAGTGAATGGGGCCACGCAGGGCAAGGGCTTCCTTCTCTGCCCACACCAATGGAGCTGCCATGATGCAGGACAGCCAGAAGGCTGTGACTGCTTACATACATCGTTGGCCCCCATGTGCTCAATGGCCTCTGTGTGTGGGGGCTGATGGTGCCAGGCAGCAGCTGCTCCAGCCCCTGCCTTACCTTGCCTTACCCCACGGCAATTGGCACACCTGCCCTACCTCACCTCACCTTGCAGGATGAGCCTCTGGTCCACCGCCCCACCCACCAGAGACTCCCTGGATCTCCTCCAACCCTGCCTGGCCCCCACAGGCATCCTTCCCCACAAGCATCATTGAGGTGGCCACACCCACTGGGGCCACACCCACCCAGTCAGCCATGATCACTGCAGCCACACCCACCCAGTCGGCCATGACCACCCGGCACCTGATGCTAAATAAATGAGCTTTGGGTTGCAGTTTGGGCACTCAGTCACTAAAAGGTTTGTGTTGTGTCCTTAGTTACGGAGGGTTCTCCTTCGGAGGGAAAACTCAGAGCAGCCATTGGCTGTTACTCTCGGCGCCTGATTCAAAGCCGGGGATTGGTTACGTTTGAATAACAGTTAGTATATAAGGTAGTGTTTAACCGTTAGTTAGTCAGTTGACATATGTGAGTTCAATAAATGTTCCTTGCTAAACCTCGCTGTCTCTGCTCGTCAATCCGGACTTAACAGTGGCGACGAGGATGGGATTTGACGGCAGATCAGCAAAGGAGCCAGGGGTAAATAAATAAATAAATAAATTAAAAAAACCCGACCGGGTGAAAAGCGGGAAATTTGAACCACAGTCAACTGAGCAGCAAGCGATTAGACCTAAAGGATGGCGCAAGTTGGGTCTCTGAAGGAGTTCGACCCTAATTACCCCGAAGACTGGGAGGAGTATGTCGGTCAAGTTGAGGGGTTCATGTTGGTCAACGGGATCACGGAGGACAGGAAAAAGGCGGCGGCTCTCCTAATAATCAGCGGCACACCGGTTTACCAGGTAGCCGTAGGCCTGTGCCAACCCCTGCCAGTCTCCAGCGTATTGTACGCTGACCTGTTGGCCAAGCTGAAGGTCCATTTCACCCCAAAAAGGTCGGAGCTGTTTTGGCAGCGGATATTCAAGAAGCGGAACCAACGGCCGGGTGAATCTATTCAACAGTTTGTGGCGGCGGTCAGAGAAACAGCCCTGCGCTGCAAATACGACAATCTGGAGATTCGTATTAGGGACAGAGTGGTTTTGGGACTTCATGACGAACAATTGCAAAACCGTATCATCTCAAAACCTACTGGCAACCTCCAAGAAGTTCTAGATGAGCTTCTGACATACGAATCTACCGGCAGACGCGACCCCCCCCCCTACAACAGCATGGCTGCCTCAGCTGAAGTAAACCTTGAGAGCCATGTGGACGGTGGGGAGGTGGATTACCAGTGGGAAGCTGATATTGCGGAGATCACCTGAAGGTTCGGAAAGATGGTGCCGAGACCATCACGCGCCGACGGACCTGACCAAAGCAGAAGACAGCATCCGCCCGCGTACCAACAATCCCAGAGGGACATTCCAAACAGACCTCACGACCCAGAAACGAAGTGTGGAAGCTGCGGGGGAAATCACCAACGCTCGACATGCAGATTCAGAAATGCAAAATGTCGAGGCTGCGGAAAAACGGGCCACATCCAGGCCATCTGCCGAAGCCGACCGCACGACAACCGTCTCCACGAGCTTGATGTTTGGCCCACAGGTGAGGTAACCCCCGATCGGAGTGGTAGAGAAGTCCCTAGACTAGAGGCACGCACTTCCAACCCGGGGGCTGGGGCGAGGGTCAACCACGTGGGAAACCCTAAATTTAATTACACCCCAAGAATCAACCACATATTGAGGCCTAAATTGAGGATAGAAGTCCAAATGCAAGGCATTCCTTGCAAGATGGAAGTGGACTCAGGGGCCTCTGTATCAATAATTTCAAGGGACACCCTGAGTTACATAGAAAGGAGAAGTGGCCATAGAATTCCCCTTAAACCCACCGAACTACAACTAGCTGACTTCCAAAAAACACCTATTGAATTAGTGGGAGAGGCTAGCATTATGGTTAAATACAAGGGGTTTAGAGGAGTATTAACTGTTCTAGTCACTGAAGGCCAGAGAACTACTCTTATAGGCCTTAATTGGTTCTCGGCCTTGGGCATCTGGGTTGGGGGAATTAACTCTATACAAAGGAAGACCCTCAAATCCGTCTGCGATAACTTCACAGATGTATTTGAGGGGTCATTAGGGAGGTACAAAGGACCCCCCATTAACTTTAATTTAGACCCAGCAGTCAGGCCCATTAGGCTTAAGGCCCGGAGGGTGCCTTTCGCCCTTAAACAGAAAATCGAGGCCGAACTAGATAAGCTAGTAGGCCAGGGCGTTTTAGAACCAGTTGAAGGGGGCCTTTGGGAGACACCAATCGTCACACCCCTGAAACCGAACGGGGATGTGAGGATCTGTGCCGACTATAAAGCCACCCTAAACCTCGCAATGAAAAAACACGCTTACCCGGTCCCGACGGTGAAGCAGGTCCTCGCGACAATCCAGGACGGCGCCATTTTCGCCAAGCTTGACTTGGCGCAGGCGTACTTGCAACTTACTGTGTCTAAGGAAGCCGCCGAGGCTCAAACGATAGTTACCCACAAGGGGGCGTTCTGCGTGCACAGACTTCAGTTCGGGATAGCTGCAGCTCCAGGCATCTTCCAGGAGGTGATGGAGAGGACCTTGAAGGGCATTCCAGGTGTATGCCCTTACTTTGACGATGTCCTCATCGCTGGAAAAACTGAGGACATCCTAGCTGAGAGGCTAGAACAGGTACTGGGGAAATTTAGAGAGGCAGGGTTGAAATTAAAAAAAGATAAGTGTTGCATAGGGGTAAAATCAACAGAATTCTTAGGGTTCAGGATTGATGCCCAGGGCATCCACCCAACAGAAGGAAAAATTAGAGCATTAAATTAGCTCCAGAACCTAAGAACAAGGCGGAATTACAAGCCTTCCTTGGCTTGATTAATTTTTATCACACATTCCTGCCTCACAAAGCAGCTATAGCTGAGCCCCTACACAGACTCTTAGATAGGAAGACCCCGTGGCAGTGGCAGAAAAAACACAGGACCAGTTTTCAAACACTAAAAGACATATTGTCCAGTAACTCCACTGTCACTCACTTTATAGAAAATAAACCCATATTCTTAGTCTGTGATGCTTCCCCTTATGGCGTGGGAGCTGTCATCAGTCACATGGATGATCTGGGTCAACAGAGGCCTATAGCTTACTATTCCCGAACCTTAACAAAGGCAGAACGGAATTATGCACAGATTGACCGGGAAGCATTGGCCTTCGTGGCAGGCGTAAAAAAGTTCCACGATTACCTGTACGGTAGGGACTTCACCATTTACACTGACCATAAACCCCTGCTAGGATTATTCACTACTGATAGACAAACACCACAAATTATGTCTCCAAGAATGCTCAGATGGTCAATCTTCCTATCGGCTTATACATTCTCAATTAAACACAGGCCAGGCAAAGAGGATACCATTAGAGGATAGTGACACAGACCCTGCACCTGTGGGACAGATCATGTCCCTACAAGAACTTCCTGAGTGCCCCCTGACGGCTAGAGACATTGCAGCAGCTACCAGAAGAGACCCCATACTCAGCAGGATAGCAGCATGGGTACAAGAGGGATGGCCCAACAAAAATCCTGACCCCAAGTTCACACCGTACTTTAGAAGGAAGGATGAATTGTCATCTCACTTAGGGTGTATCTTATGGGGAAACAGGGTTGTGATTCCAGAGTATCATAGGAACACAGTGATTGGGGAACTTCATGAAGGGCACCCAGGTATTGTGCATATGAAAGCTCTTGCTAGAAGCCATTTATGGTGGCCAGGGTTGGACAACGCCATTGAGGTCAAAGTTGCAGGGTGCTATCAGTGCCAGAGATCCAGACCAGAGCTAGCACATACAACAGTACATAAATGGGAAGAGGCAAGAAACCCGTGGTCTAGGATCCATATTGACTTCGCTGGCCCATTCCAGGGCCTCACATTCCTTGTAGTAGTGGACAGCTACTCCCGCTGGTTGGAGGTCGTGCCTGTTAAGTCCATGACATCAGCCAAAACCATACAGGTCTTAAGGGGACTCTTTGCCACTCATGGGTTACCTGACGTGATTGTTTCTGACAATGGGCCCCAATTCACATCTAATGAATTTCAGGACTTCCTCAAGGCCAACTGGATTAGGCACGCGACATCGGCACCCTTCCACCTCTCCTCCAATGGATTGGCAGAACGAAACGTCAGGACAGCCAAGGACGCCCTTCGAAGACTCATCCACAGCAACTGGCATCAGAGACTGGCTCAGTTCCTGTTGGCCCAACATACCACACCCTGCATGGCCACAGGAAAGAGCCCAGCCGAAATGAGGTGGGGCAGACATTTAACAACAAAACTGGACAGGCTGCACCCTGACAGGCTACCTGCTGAACAAGAGCTGGACGCTTCAACCCGGTCTCTGAACATTGGGGATATGGTGTGGGCTAGGAATTATGGACAAGGGGACAAATGGGTTCCTGGGGTAGTAATTGACAAAACTGGACCACTGTCGTATTTAATTGAGGGGGAAGGGAGGCAACTGCTTAGGAGACACATTGATCAGTTAAGGAAAAGGGCCCCCGAATGTGTGCTAGCCAACAAAGTAGGTGAGAACACCACAGCCAGGGTAAACACAGCACCAGGGGGTAATGGGAGGGAAATACAATTCAGGTCAATAGAAGCAACCCCCCAGATTCGCAATGCTGAAACAGAAATTGCGTTCCCTGACAGCCCAACAGAGTTGTCCAGTCAGTCCAGTGAACCCCAACAACAGCATCAACAACAACAGCCCGATAGGGATTCACCATCTGAAACACCAATACACACACCTGGGTCAGAGGCAATTGGCAATGGTGGAACTGAAACCCATTCAGCAGCTAGTATGGTCAGCAGATACCCAGTCAGGAAGCATAAGCCTCCTGGGTACTTGAAGGACTATATCCAATGGTAAATTTCATCCAGGGGGGAAGGGGTGTTGTGTCCTTAGTTACGGAGGGTTCTCCTTCGGAGGGAAAACTCAGAGCAGCCATTGGCTGTTACTCTCGGCGCCTGATTCAAAGCCGGGGATTGGTTACGTTTGAATAACAGTTAGTATATAAGGTAGTGTTTAACCGTTAGTTAGTCAGTTGACATATGTGAGTTCAA
The DNA here is from genome assembly GCF_947247035.1 of Vipera ursinii. NCBI lineage: Eukaryota > Metazoa > Chordata > Lepidosauria > Squamata > Viperidae > Vipera > Vipera ursinii. Next base: position 73,924,323 of record NC_139514.1, on the reverse strand, counting down.
TAAATGTTCCTTGCTAAACCTCGCTGTCTCTGCTCGTCAATCCGGACTTAACAGTTTGCATATATATATATAGCATTCATGACTCCAGCTTCTGGAAATTTGTTTGTATATATTTTCAAAACATGGGTGAAGACTTGTTTAAAGGAATGCATACATTGCAACTTAGAACAAACTCATACTGAATAATTAACATAACAATCTCAGAAATTATTAAGAACAATTTTATGAAGCAATATATAATGCCTTTGTTCCTCTTTACCCAAAGGACCACACCAAGTTATTATGTAACACTTGGTCCTGTAAAAAGAATAAAAAAAACTCCTAAAGGACTTTTGTTCCTAAAAATCCCTTCTTGCAGAGCATCATTAATTTCCTGTACATTTTTTCTTTAAGAAAGACATTAGAAGAACATTTCAAAATGGTACTATAGTCATTTCCTAGTAAGTGTCCTTGATAAACACCTAATTTTGCAGCAGCAACAACAATAACAGCAAATTTCAGTATACATAGTTTTGAACTGATGTTATTTGGGTTCTTAGGTTATGTAAAACATGAATTTAGCCCATAATAACAGAGTTACTGAACATGAAAAACTGACAAATTCCACCCTTGATGAGCCTGAGATGGGATTTTGCATGCTCAGAATCTATAACTGAAGAAGATATCTGCTGATTGTGTTGTTCAACTCCATCAACCAATCAAGATGTAAAAACACAGCCAACCAACCCGCTTACAGCAACAAAGCCAGCACCTCACACCCCCCACCCCCACCAATATTTATAGAGAGACGGCAGCTCCGACCACGCTTTGCTCACACAAGCACAAAGCCGAAGACACCAGCCTGAAGATGACGAGTGGGACCTCGTCAAAACGTCGCCAAGACACTCTCAATCTTACACAGGAAAAGACCCGAATATGCCAAGAATTACCTGTACCTGTGAAAATCTACAAACACACACACACACACACACACACACACGATCTGGCAAGCGTGCGAAGAAATGCGGGACATTTAGAAATGCTACGGCTGATTGAAGTTAATAGACCGGTGACCCACTCAATGAGCAGGGTGCAAAAGCAGCCAGCTATATAGGCAAACTCCTGGATCTCCTATTCTTACTGTGATGACGTCGGCAGTTTGGTTGACAAAAGCTAAGTGTTTTGCATATTACACAGTTTGTTTATTTTTCTATCCTGGTGCTGGATTCTTTTCTTTCTAATATGCACACACCCAGGATTCATATTTTTAGTTTTCAAAGGTTTATCTCAGCAGTAAATGAAATTTTCGTTACCACTACTTGTACATTTGATTCAATGTCTATTTTTTTAAAAAAAGTTGCCTTATAACTTGTTAATTAATCAGCCTGAGAATGAATATTGAGAATAAAAGTACTTTCCTAAACATGCGGACAAGCCCATTCACACATACTATGTTGTGAGTTGCACAGGAACAAAATATGTAATATGTGTACCTCTGATCCAGAGATTTACCTCTGAAGATTGCAAACACACACACACACACACACACACACACACATCCATAGAAAAAAAATCAGAACTTCCAAAATACATTTTTGCAGTTAATCATTATTAAATTAATAATTCATAATTCAATGAAATAGTTTTCGGATTTCTTCATTTAGGTCCAGTTGTGCTCTCCAAAGGAAAGAATGTTTCAGCCATATTTTATATTTCCTATATGCTTTTCTAAGAAATAATATTTAGTATAATTTTTCCATACATTACAGTATTTATTGAATATCCAACTCTGTACACATAGTTATATATGAAGCAAATGATTAATTTATGAACTATGGAACTCTGTCTGAAATTAGTTTGTTATATGAAGTCTCATGGCTTTTAGAAAGACAGGATAACTCTTCTATAGTATCTTATTATACCTCTATAGTAGAACACATTCTTTACATGTGATCTTTGAGGTATTTTGGTAGGATTAGCGAAGAATGTTGAAATCATGAAACTGATAATGGAGTAGAAAGAAACCAGTTGATATATGACTTTCATATATTTATATAAAGTTTCATATTATATTCTGGCAATTAAATATCAGAAACAAGACTTCCGGTCCTGCATGCAGCGAAGCAGTTTGAGGGATTTGGAATGCTGAGCCCTTCAGCTGAATTTCTTTCTGTTTGGGGACCCTAAATGGGCCAGAAGCCACCCCAGAGAGGTGGCATGAAGGAAGGAAATCCCAGGGACCTAGGAGAGATGGCAGTGTCCCTGAACGGTTCAGGAGAAACCTTCCAGAAACCAAGTCTAGCCTAACCGTCAGAGTCTAGCCCAAGCAGCAAACATATATAAACTGTATATATATACATATATATGTATACACACACACACATATATATATATTGTCAAAAAAGCCTTGGCAAACACTTAACATATATATATATATATATAAAGGGAACAGAAAATAAGACATCCTACTATTAAATGCACTACATTGTGTTGTTTAAGTGTTCCCTTTATTTTTTGAGCTATTGGTCGGCAGTTTGGTGGGTCGAATCCCGAGTGCTGCATAGCAGAGTGAGTGCCTGTTACTCATCCCAGCTTCTACCAACCTAGCAGTTCGAAAGCACATAAAAATGCAAGTAGAAAAATAGGGACCACTACGGTGGGAAGGTAACATTCCGTGCACCTTTGGCATCTAGTCATGTCGGCCACTTGACCACGAAACAAGCGCTGGCTCTTCGGCTTTGAAACGGAGATGAGCGCCAGCCCCTAGAGTCGGAAATGGCTACATGCATGTGCGGGCGAACCTTTACCTTTACACACACACACACACACATATATTGCTCAAAAAAATAAAGGGAACAGAAAATAAGACATCCTACTATTAAATGCAGTACATTGTGTTGTTTAAGTGTTCCCTTTATATATATATATATATATATATATATATATATATATATATATATATATATATATATATATATATATATTGTATATATATATTGTATATATATATATATATTGTATATATATGTGTGTACATATGTGTATGTATGTGTATATATATATATATATATATATATATATATATATATATATATATATATATATATATATATATATATATATGTTTTCTGAGGTTTTCGCGGGTGTTTGTATGTGGATCTTTGCTCATTCAGGTTTTTTCCCACGTAGAATTGAAGGTGTAAGAGCAACGTTTCGACGGAATCCCATCCGTCATCCTCAGGCTGGTGGCTTCAGCTTCCTTCTTCTGGGAGAAGCATGTGGTAGCGGCTGTTTGTTCCTCTTTTTTAAACTGCCAGAGGGGGTGTGTTCTGTGGGTTGAGGTGTGCTCTGATTGGGTGGGAGTGTGTTTTGAATGGTGGGTGTGTTCTGATTGGGTGGGGGTGTGTTTTGAGTGGATGGGCTGGTCTCAGCTGCCAGCCTTAGACCTGAGCTGGTGAGTTGTGCTGCTTTTGTTCGGCTTCGTGTTTGTGGTGGTGCCATGTTTTTATAGTGGGTGTCAGTTTGCTTATTGTGTGGTTTGGAGGGGTTTAAAGTGGCTGATGTTGCAGCTGTAGTTAGGTTTCTGTTTTGTGGTTGTGCGTTGTTATCATTGTGGGTTTGGATTTGCTTTTTGAATGGTTGTGTGGTGGTGATGTCATGTGATGTTATCATGAGTTTGGGTCTGGTATCATTCTTGGTGGTTGGGCCTTGTCTGTCAATCAAGGTGGGTTTCCAAATGGCTGGTAGACGATAGGTATCATCTCGTTTGTTTATGCTGTGGGGGCGTTTTTCTATCTCAATGGCTTCTCTGATTATTCTGTTGTTAAAATGTTCAATTTTGGCGATAGTTTTGGTTTTTTTAAAAATCAATTTCATGTCCCATGGCTTCAAAGTGTTGGACCAGGGATGAAGTTTGTTCTCCCTTTCTGAGTGAGTTTTTGTGCTCTTCAATGCATGCACTTATTCTTCTGTTGGTCTGTGCGATGTATGTGGTGGTGCAGGTGGTGCATGGGATTTCGTATACTCCTTGGTTTTCTAACCCAATTATGTCTTTGGGGTTTCTTAGGATGGTGGATATTTTTCTGTCTGTGTAGAATGCTGTTTTGATGTTGTGTTTTTGGAGGATCTTGCTGATTCTGTCTGTGATCCCTTTTAAGTAAAAATATCCACCATCCTATATATAGTATGAAGTATGTGTTAGATAGGCAGTGGTTGGTCAGATCTAGGATGTGTTTTGGGGGGTTGTATTTATTTAGGATAGCTGTCAAGGCTTCTTTGATTGGCACTTGGGTGAAGAGGGATACGACATCGAAGCTCACAAGTAGGTCACAGGGCTGTAAGTTTAGTTTACTTATGATCTCTATGAATTGGAATGAATCTTGTACGTGTGAGGTGATGGAATTTGCGTAAGGCTGTAGTTGTTTGGCAAGAAATTTGGCTAGATTTTGTAGAGGTGAGCCTATGGAGCTGACTATGGGTCTGAGTGGGGTTCCTTCTTTGTGTATCTTGGGCAGACCATAGAGCTGACCAACCACTGCCTATCTAACACATACTTCATCTACAATGGACAAAGATACAAACAAATGGAAGGAGCACCCATGGGATCACCCCTTTCACCTGTCATCGCAAACCTCTACATGGAACACTTTGAAACCCTCGCTCTAGAAAAATCCAACCACAAACCCAAACTCTGGCTCAGATACGTAGATGACACCTTCGTAATCTGGCCACACGGCAAAGAAAAACTGGATGACTTCCTCACACACCTCAATAGCCTACACCCCAAAATACAATTCACTATGGAAACAGAAGCTAACAATCAACTTCCCTTCCTTGATGTCTTAGTCTACAAGAAATCCAACGGCTCCCTAGGACACACTATCTACCATAAAAAAACACACACAAACCGCTATCTGAACGCACTCTGACACCACCACCCAGCACAGATCAACTCCGTAGCCAAGACACTCATCTCCAGAACAAAACACCTAGCTGACGAACAACACCAAAAAACCGAACTACACACTCTCACTAATGTACTAACAGCCAATGGATTCCAAAGAAACACGATTACCAACTTAATCCGAAGAGAGACACCCACAAAAACCCAAGACAGAGAACAAGAAAATGGCAAAGCCCTCCTCCCATACTTAAAAGGGACCACAGACAGAATCAGCAAGGTCCTCCAAAAACACAACATCAAAACAGCATTCTACACAGACAGAAAAATATCCACCATCCTAAGAAACCCCAAGGACATAATTGGCTTAGAAAACCAAGGAGTATACGAAATCCCATGCACCACCTGCCCCACCACATACATCGGACAGACCAACAGAAGAATAAGTGCATGCATTGAAGAGCACAAAAACTCACTCAGAAAAGGAGAACAAACTTCATCCCCGGTCCAACACTTTGAAGCCACGGGACATGAAATTGATTTTAAAAAAACCAAAACTATCGCCAAAATTGAACATTTTAACAACAGAATAATCAGAGAAGCCATTGAGATAGAAAAACGCCCCCACAGCATAAACAAACGAGATGATACCTCTCGCCTACCAACCATTTGGAAACCCGCCTTGATTGACAGACGAGTCCCAACCACCAAGAATGATAGACCCAAACTCATGATAACACCACATGACATCACCACCACACAACCATTCAAAAAGCAAATCCGAACCCACAATGATAACGAGGCACAACCACAAAACAGAAACCTAACTACAGCTGCAACATCAGCCACTTTAAACCCCTCCAAACCACACAATAAGCAAACTGACACCCACTATAAAAACATGGCACCACCACAAACACGAAGCCGAACAAAAGCAGCACAACTCACCAGCTCAGGTCTAAGGCTGGCAGCTGAGACCAGCCCATCCACTCAAAACACACCCCCACCCAATCAGAACACACCCACCATTCAAAACACACTCCCACCCAATCAGAACACACTTACTCCCCCACCCAATCAGAGCACACCACCCACAGAACACACCCCCTCTGGCAGTTTAAAAAAGAGGAACAAACAGCCACATGCTTCTCCCAGAAGAAGGAAGCAGAAGCCACCAGCCTGATGATGACGGATGGGATTCCGTCGAAATGTCGCCCTTACACCTTTAGTTCTACGCGGGGAAAAACCTGAATAACCAAAGATGCATATATATATATATATATATATATATATATATATATATATATATATATATATATATATATATATATATATATATATATATATATATATATATATATATGAAACAAGACTAAGAAAATTATTGGTTCAAGAGATTCAAGAAGTTTTCATTTGAATTAATAATTATGCTTAATTGTAAGATCATTACTACCTTAACCTGGTGAGAGCTAACATTCTGGTTAACAAATATTTAATATCCCTTTTCACATGACAGACTGTAATTAAAGAAAATAATAAAATTTATGAGTAATTATAGATTGTATTTGTTTTGTTCAGTGGTTTGAATATCAGCAACTGGCATTCCATAAAGTTCTCTGCAAACTCCTAGCAAGATAGGTTACAGTATTTATCTATATCTTTGGCTTTAGTATTTATCTTTATCATTTCAACCCTTTAAAGTATTGACAAGGCTCATTATGGACTACATATCACATGATATGCTCACATACATGTGCACGCTCACACAGAGATTTTCAAAATGATGGTTTTACAAAAATGATAAACACGTAATTTTTTGCACAAAGCATTAGAAAATACTGTGATATTTTATTATTAAAAATGCTGCTGAAAAGTTTATACATATGTGTCCAGCCATATATATCTTCTGTCCTTACTTAAGCCAAAAACCAAAAAGAAAAAAAATGAAGAAATAATAACAAAAGAAACTCTGCGTGCCTCTTAAGGTCAAGAAGAAAGGTCTGGGATTTTTTCTTTTCTTTAAAGTATCCTTTGTTGTTATTATACAATTCTTTGAAGAGACTAAAAATTTTCATTTATAAATCATACATCTATCCCAATGTATTAAATTATTAAAGTGACAACAACAATCATTGATTTTTAAAAGCTAAAATCATTCACTTACAGAAATGGTTTTACCCAAATGTCACAAGCCTGACACAGTATTGTACATATTGCTAGCAGAAAACAACTGGAAGTACTAAACAAATACCATGATTCACATAACAAACATATTCATCTGAATAAGTTGCCCTCATTTTCCTTATTTTTCCCCACTGAGTCATGAAGAAGTGTTATGTTTTAGTCATGATGGCAAAGATCCAGCTTTAGATAGCCAGTGTTACAAAGTGGTTAAGATACTGCACAAGGATTGAGAAGGCCCAATTTATAGTCCACCTTCAGCTAGGAAAGCTCACTAGATAACTTTATGCCAATCCCTACTTTTAAGAACTATCAATTTCACAGGGTTGTTTTCATGGGGAAAAGCTGGAGGAGGCAGTGTTATGGCATGAGCTCCTAGAGGAAAAGTGAAATATAAAACTAACAAAATAAAACCATTAGAATTACATTAAAATAATTAAGGAAAGCATTGAGTTCCTTTGACTATTGGGTAAAAATTGGAACTGTTAAAATTTTACCTGGAAGGAAAAGGAAAGTATGTACTAATTTTGTTTTCTAAAATGGAGGATTATGTTAACAATTCTATTAGGTCTCCAGCTGTTGTTTTCTACTCTAGGAACTTGTTTTCTCTCTCAGAAACAGCATGAAGCTGTTCTATACTCCATAGCCAGCAAAACATCAAGATAGCTATAAGTTAGAATAGCTCAAACTATCTATTTTAAAGCAGAAGGCATCCTGTGTTACATTATGTGACAACATATCACATACATATTTATTATTACAAAGATGATAGCATAGCAGTATTGTGCCTTCCACAATAAAAGAGAAAAAAATAGAATATACACCCCAGGAAAGACGTGATCTTGTGCAGAACAACTCTGTTCAAATATCTTTGGTTTCCACCTTTATAAACCATTTGTTACTCACTAATAACTACCTGTATTTCTACTTTTATAATGTCTGATTTATTTTGTTGATTGATTTTCTTTAGAACTGTTTTTCAACTCTGTACAGAGATGTCAGACATATTGTTGGAACAGCTGCATTTCACATCATACTTCCCTATGTTTGTAGATGATGTGAATAATATTTTCTTATAGAATTAATAATGATGAATTATTAAATGATTCAACTTCTTCAAGGAAACTCACCCATATACACTTGTTTTCCTTGGTATCAAACCTAAGCTTGATTAAAATGGGTCAAAAGTTTTAGCTACTGATCCAGCAAGAACTCCCTTCTTAATGAATGGGAAAAAATATCACCCTTTATCTGACTTGTGTGGTCTACCTTGTTCAACATAGCTATATCAATTTCCCTTCTTTGCATAACCTTTACTGCCATCTGCTAGGGCAGACAGAACCTTATTTTTTTTTAAAAAAACCTGGTTTAGAAAGTAGACTGTGAAAGAAGTAAAGGTTCATGGCACATAGGATACCAACAACAGGATTCCTAGATCAACTGAACAAGCTTGTTGAAATTCTTCTAATTTGTCTCTGTGTTACAATATAATAGAGGCTAACACAAAGAGGAAAGAAAATAGTAGGGTGGGGTGGGGGGAGAGAACCTTCTTTTTTTTAAGGGAGGAAAAATAAAATCCTGCTTCCTATCAACAAATGCCTTAACATACATCTATTTAGCCTGTAAAGGAAAATCTAGCAGGCCACACAGTCATCTGTGTACTTTGTATGATACAACATGTTTTCCCAGAAATGAAACATTAGGAAAAATCTTTCATGTTTGGATCATCAGTAGTAATTAAGAAGAACACCCTCATTTAGGTCTGGGAGGAAACATAGATGGTATGATTAATGCTTATACACATAAATCACAACTGAAAGCACATTTTTTTCTAAAAGCTTTTTTCAAACTGAAAACATCAATAAAAGCTTCTTTTTTAAAACTCACAGCTATGTACTTTTTTTTTACAAAGTTCCTTAAATATAGTTCAGGCTGGCAAGTCTTCTCTTTCACAGAACTATACATATTTACTGCATAGTCAGTCCTATTTTTTAATAATAATAAAATCTTATTTCCCCATTCTGGATTACAGCTTCTTAGGATGGGTAAAATCCCATGATGATGTTTTTGTATAACAAGGGCCATTCATGATATGGCACATATAGAACATCTTTTTTAAAATTTTATTTACTAAAAGAAAAAAAGAAGAAACCTATACAGTCACAGGCTCTGTGTTTGAAAAGTTCTGTTTCCGTTTGTTACACTCAATATATATCCTTTTCTAGGAGACTTTCTTCAGGCCTCAACTCTTATTTTCAATCAAAGTGGTTGAGATATTAAAGCAGAATTCTAATAGCAATGTACACATTTCACATTTCACAGGGTTTGGGAGGGTGATCTTTCTTGATATAAGAGTTCCTTTGGAAAGGATCTGAAGAAAATTATGACGGTTCTGCTCGTTCACCTTTTGACTTCATTTTCACAAATTGCTTGATGGAGAATATGAATTTTTCCCCTTTTTCTTAAGGTTAATCTTCCAGGTGAGTGACAGAGCTATACTCTAGTGGTGGAATGTCCATGAGGCAAATTAGTACTGTTCTGTCCTCCACTGAAAGTGTTGAAAGTATGCAAAGGTTGCATTCCTGTTAATGTATTTGGAATCATGGTTATGGTGTTGGGTGTCATGAGTGGAATATCATCTGGAGATCTTCTAAGAGTCAGGGTGTAATCAGGTGGACAGGTGAGTCTCAGAGTATCATGAGCTTGTAGTGACTCACAGTCATGATCATGCTCAAGCTGTTTCATCTGCAGTGACATAATTTCTTCATTTTGTATATGGGCAATATCATTGGTTGTGTTCCTTTGGGGACTGGGGCGTCTGTGTGTCTCATGACGTCGCTTGTCTTTCTTGTAGTACAAGGCTGCAAATGCCAAAATGTTGAGGAATAATAATGATGCTCCTACAGCAATAGTAACACTTAGCTCTGTAGAATAATCTCTCTTGTTTTCTATCAGGACACTTGTATCCTCTGGAGAGGTTTTATGGGTGTCTTTTGAATGCTTTGGATTGTTGCTTGGTGTCATTAATGGGCGTTTGGTGGTAAACTTTCCAGGAGAACGTCGGGTAACATAAGGGAATGATGTCATATCAGGTGGTGGCACCTTAGTCGTAGTGGAAACATATTGAAATATTTCATTCAAATTGTGCAAGTGTGGTACAAGTTCTAACCAGAAAGCGACTTTTGTTGCTCGGTAGTGATCTCGAACTCTAGGTTTCAAACCAATGTGCAAATAAAGTTGGTCTTTTGGGTTGTATTTAGACCAGGCAACTTCTTCAAAACGATTAGGCTTTGTATGGATGAATTTTGTATCTTGAGGAACAGGCTGGTTTGGATCCCTAAAAGTATACAAATAAATAATATTAAAAACAATCAACTTACATATTCAAATATATTACAAGAGCTAAAGTCAATTTCCTTATAGTCTTGACTTGATGATATTTTGAGTTTCAAAGTTATGACTAATACAGCATAGTCTGTTTAGATTAGAATAATTGCCCAAAATATATGCTCTGGATAGAGTTTATAATACTTGCAAAACAAATAGTACATTTGCCTAATGTATGAAAGTAATACTTTAAGTTACCTCTTCAAAAAAGGAAGGAAGGAAGGAAGGAAGGAAGGAAGGAAGGAAGGAAGGAAGGAAGGAAGGAAGGAAGGAAGGAAGTGATTTTCAATAATAGCTCACAAATGCAGATTTCAATAATGGGTATGGACACAGGCATTCAGAAAGTGAGTAAAGTGTCAGGTATGAAAGACCAGATCTACATGTGAAGATTCAATTAAACTGATTTATTGCTAAAAGCCTATGCACCTGCTTAGTTAGATAAGGGTCAACAACACTCAAGAGGAATTGGATTTAGTTTTTTTTAAATGGGTATGTAGGGATTCTAGGCTGTTTCCCCTTTTCATTCCACCCCAGGATTTGCCATCCCTTCTCCTACATAAATGGATGAACTATGAATTGTAATATCACTGAACAAACTTCATGACTTGACAACTTGAATCTGATTTGGGATGCTAATATGAAAAGGAGCTATTTCGTGATGTTAGGTGGTATGTTTCCTCTAAATTCTTTCTTATTATCCCATCACAATCTAACAGATTCTCAATTGCCCGCATAAATCAAATTAAAAATATGTTTATAAATAACCATAAAACACATACTATCAAAGAGGTATCATGATTTAAAAGCTCTCTAAAAGAGCCCAGTTTCTAATGTATTCCAGAAGGTGGCATATCTGCCTCCTCATGCAAGAGGCCATTCCAAAGGGCCAGAACTGCCACTGAAAAATATTACTTCTGAATGTTATTATTTATTTATTTTATTTTAATTCAGGGTGGCTTACAAGCTTAGCAGTTAACTCCACATGACCTCTTGAAAGTGGAGAACAGTCTGCTGCTTCTCGTAACTTGATTGAAACAGATGGGCCAGTGGGAGATGCACTCTCTAGATAGCTTGGCACTAAGTCATAAAGCATTAACATCAGAACCTTAAATTTTACTTAGAAGCTAACAGACAGTTAATGCACTGCTCAGAGTACAGATATAATATGCTCCCAAAAATAACTAAGGTTTAAGGTTTAAGGTTTATTATATTTGTATACTGCCCTTCTCCCAAAGGACTCAGGGCGGTGAACTACTGATAAGTATCCAGTAATTGCATTCTGTACTAAATGAAGCTTCAAGTAAGTTTTCAAAGATAAACTCATTCAGTATCATGATGGCTTACATCAGCTACCTATGAACACAGAAATCTTTTTTAAGGCTAAAATGTCAAATCTTGAAAGTTGTAATTAAAGTGTTGGATATCTCTGTAAAAACTAACAATTTTGAAATAAAGAACATTAAAGGTTTTGAGAATGTGATGGAATTTTTCTCTATCATCTCTATACATAAAATACACTCATTTCTTTGTCATAGAAAAACTGGTCCACCCCATGGGGTTTCATTTTAATTACAGAGGGCTGTTAAAACAAATCATTATAAATATCAAGCCTTTATTTTGCTATGTTCACCATTAGTTTTGTTGAAACAGCAGTAATTTGTATTAATGGCTACTGAAACAGTACATGTCAATAATTAGACCTCAAGTATAATTGGTATCCCCTTCATGGATTACTGCCTTGTCGTGGCGAAGGGGCTTGCGTAATTCAATGAAGCTATGAGCTATGCCGTGCAGGGCCACCCAAGACGGACAGGTCATAGCTGAGAGTTCTGACAAAACGTGATCCACTGGAGAAGGAAATGGCAACCCACTCCAGTATCTTTGCCATGAAAACCCTATGGACAGTACCAAAAGGCAAAACGATATGATGCTGGAAGATGAGCCCCTCAGGTCGGAAGGCGTCCAATATGCTACTGGGGAAGAGCAGAGGGCTAGTACTAGTAGCGCCAGAAAGAATGAAGCGACTGGGCCAAAGCCAAAAGGACGCTCAGCTGTGGATGTGTCTGGTGGTGAAAGGAAAGTCCGATGCTGTAAAGATTTTTTCTCCATAGGAACCTGGAATGTAAGATCCATGAATCAAGGAAAGCTGGACGTGGTCAAACAAGAGATGTCAAGACTGAACATCGACATCTTAGGTATTAGCGAACTAAAATGGACAGGAATGTGTGAATTTAATTCAGATGACCATCAGGTATACTACTGCGGGCAAGAATCCCTCAGAAGAAATGGAGTAGCCTTCATAGTCAATAAAAGAGTAGGAAAATCAATACTGGGATACAATCCTCAAAATGACAGAATGATCTCAGTTCGAATCCAAGGGAAACCATTCAATATCACAGTAGTCCAAGTCTATGCCCCAACCACCAGTGCTGAAGAGGATGAAATTGACCGGTTCTATGAAGCCCTACAGCACCTTATAGAACTAACACCAAAAAATGATGTCCTTATCATCATGGGGGATTGGAATGCTAAAGTAGGAAGCCAAAAGATAACTGGAATAACAGGCAAGTTTGGCCTTCGAGTACAAAATGAAGCAGGGCACAGGCTGATAGAATTTTGTCAAGAGAATACGATGGTCATAGCAAACACTCTTTTCCAACAACCCAAGAGACGGCTCTACACATGGACATCACCAGACGGTCAACACAGAAATCAGATTAACTATATGCTCTGCAGCCAAAGATGGAGAAGCTCTATACAAGACCAGGAGCTGACTGTGGCTCAGACCATGAGCTTCTCCTTGCAAAGTTTAGGCTTAAACTGAAGAAAGTAGGGAAAAGCACTAGGCCACTCAGGTATGAATTAAATCATATCCCTGTTGAATATACAGTAGAGGTGACAAATAGATTTAAGGAATTAGATCTGATAGACAGAGTGCCTGAAGAACTATGGACAGAGGTTCGCAACATTGTACAACAGGTAGCAACCAAAACCATCCCAAAGAAAAAGAAATGCAAGAAAGCAAAATGGCTGTCTGAGGAAGCTTTGCAAATAGCTGAGGAAAGGAGGAAAGCGAAAGGCAAGGGAGAAAAACATAGATATGCCCAATTGAATGCAGAATTCCAGAGAATAGCTAGAAGAGATAAGAATGCCTTCTTAAATGAACAGTGCAAAGAAATAGAAGAAAACAATAGAATAGGGAGGACCAGAGATCTTTTCAAGAAAATTGGAGAGATGAAGGGAACATTCCATGCAAAAATGGGCATGATAAAGGACCAAAATGGCAGGGACCTAACAGAGGCAGAAGAGATTAAGAAGAGGTGGCAAAATTACACAGAAGAACTATACAAGAATGAGCTTAACGTCCCTGATAATCACAATGAGGTGGTCACTGACCTCGAGCCAGACATCCTAGAACGTGAAGTGAAGTGGGCCTTAGAAAAGCTGAGCAACAACAAAGCTAGTGGAGGTGACAGTATTCCAGCTGAGCTATTCAAAATCTTAAAAGACAGTGCAGTAAAAGTGCTACACTCAATTTGCCAGCAAATTTGGAAAACTCAACAGTGGCCACAGGATTGGAAATGATCAGTTTACATTCCAATTCCAAAGAAAGGCAGTGCCAAAGAATGTTCAAACTATCGCACCATTGCACTCATTTCTCATGCTAGTAAAGTCATGCTTAAAATCCTACAAGCTAGACTTCAGCAGTATGTGGATCGAGAACTACCAGAAGTACAGGCAGGATTTCGAAGAGGCAGAGGAACTAGAGATCAAATTGCCAAGATACGCTGGATCATGGAGAAAGCTAGGGAGTTCCAGAAAAACATCTACTTCTGCTTCATTGACTATGCTAAAGCCTTTGATTGTGTGGATCATAACAAACTGTGGCAAGTTCTTAAAGAGATGGGAGTACCAGACCACCTTATTTGTCTCTTGAGAAACCTATATGCGGGTCAAGAAGCAACAGTGAGAACTGGACACGGAACCACTGATTGGTTCAAAATTGGGAAAGGAGTCCGGCAAGGCTGTATACTGTCGCCCTGCCTATTTAACTTATATGCAGAGCACATCATGAGAAAGGCAGGGCTAGATGAATCAAAAGTTGGAATTAAGATTGCTGGAAGAAATATCAACAACCTAACATACGCAGATGATACCACTCTAATGGCAGAAAGTGAAGAAGAACTAAAGAGCCTCTTGTTGCGGGTGAAGAAGGAGAGTGCAAAACTTGGGTTGAAACATAACATTAAGAAAACCAAGATCATGGCATCTGGCCCTCTCAATTCCTGGCAAATAGATGGGGAAGAAATGGAGGTAGTGACAGATTTTGTTTTCCTGGGCTCCAAGATCACTGCAGATGGGGACTGTAGCCAAGAAATTAAAAGACGCTTGCTCCTGGGAAGGAAAGCCATGGCAAATCTAGACAGCACACTAAAAAGCAGAGACATCACCCTGTCGACAAAAGTGCGTATAGTCAAGGTTATGGTCTTCCCAGTTGCAATGTATGGCAGTGAAAGTTGGACCATAAGAAAGGCTGAGCGCCAAAGAATTGAGGCCTTTGAACTGTGGTGCTGGAGAAGACTCCTGCGAGTCCCTTGGACTGCAAGGCGATCAAACTGGTCAGTCCTAGAGGAGATCAATCCTGACTGCTCTTTAGAAGGCCAGATCTTGAAGCTAAAACTCAAATACTTTGGCCACCTAATGAGAAAGAAGGACTCACTGGAGAAGAGCCTAATGCTGGGAAAGATCGAGGGCAATAGAAGAAGGGGACGACAGAGAATGAGGTGGCTGGATGGAGTCACTGAAGCAGTAGGCATGAGCTTAAATGGACTCCAGAAGATGGTGGAAGACAGGAAGGCCTGGAGGAACGTTGTCCATAGGGTCGCGATGAGTCGGACACGACTTCGCAGCTAACAACAACAAAATAATTGGTATAAAAGCTACAACTATATTCCTGCAACAGATTGTTTCAAGCAAAGGTATCAAACTTGCTATAATGCAGATCACCATCTTTATAAATATAACTTCATCTGAAATTATTCAGGCTACATTCTACATTTCCCATCATTACCCTTCTAATGGTGGAGCAGTGGGCTAATGCCTCCTTAAGTAACACCTGCTGCCTGCAATTAGTGCAGGTTTGCATCCTACCAGGCTCAAGGTTGACTCAGCCTTCCATCCTTCCGAGGTAGGTAAAATGAGAGGAGAGCCAGCTATGGAGAGGAGAGGGGAGCTTACTGTGCACCATTTCAGCAGTCCTGTTTGCTGGAGGAAGCTGAAGCTGTGGCAGACCAGCAAACAGGAGCCACATGGCTGCAGAGCAAAGGGAAGAAGAACTGTAGCAGGGAGGAGAGCCAGCATCAAGGGGCAGCACAGTGAATTACAGCCTGAGAGCAGCACATTGGTGGAGCAATGGGGAATCGGAGTCTGTCGTTAGTACAGACTGGCAACTGTGAACGGCAACAGAACAGTGTGATAGACCAACAGTTGAGGGGGACGGTAGCACTGAGAAAAGCAGGGAAAGCTGAATAGCAGGTAGTGGCAGATGAAAACACGTTGGAAGAGAGGCTAAAAAAAATACAGAACACAAGGCAAAAAAAAATAAAAGCTGAGTAAAAAAATAACAAACACAGAACATATAAAGGTAGAGAAGAAAGGAATAAATAAAGCTCACAAGAAGGCAGGGAGGAAAGGGATAATTATAGAACATTCCAGGACAGGATAAGAACTTGGCATCAACACTGAAAATTTTAAAAATTTGACATTTTAAATAAACTGTTAGAACTTTGCATTTTTAAACTAGACATTTTCCTCAAAATTTTTAAATTTTTATATGATCTCTTAGAATATCAAATCTCTAAATTGGACATTTATCCCTTTTAAAAATCTATGGCAAAACCCTCTAAACTCCATTTTTATTTTATTCTCACTTTCATTTTATTTTCATTTTCATTTTTTTAAATCCACTCATGAAAAAAAAGAAACTGATGCTATTGTGATCTGCAAAACATGTTCCATGTATACGCTTTTGCCCATAGAAGATCCAAAATATAAATGTACCAATGTAAACTAATTGTGTTATTAGAAGAAATAATAAAAGGGAAACTTGCTAAGCACATTGATTTGTGCTTTAAATTGTAAGCCGCCCTGAGTCTTCGGAGAAGAGCGGGATATAAATGGGATTAAAATAAATAAATAAAAAATAGATTAATCAATTGATAACAGAAGAAGAAATTCTTAAAGCAATTAAGGAACTGAAGGTGGATAAAGCGCCAGGCACGGATGGTCTGACTGCGGTTTACTACAAAAATCTACAATTGGAGCTGATAAAAGCGTTAAAGGAATTGTTTCAGACAATTCAGATGAGGGGAAAGGTGCCTCCGTCTTGGAGAACTGCTTTTATTTCTTTGATTCCAAAGGAAGATCAAGATGTTACTCAAGTAAAAAACTATAGACCGATATCACTTTTAAATACAGACTACAAGATATTTGCCAAGGTGTTAGCTAATAGACTGGTGAGGGTTCTGCAACAGGTGATTCATGGGGATCAAACTGGGTTTATTAGTGGTAGACAAATGAAAAATAATGTGAGGCATATAGTTGATGTGGTGGAGTTTTTGGAAAGGAACAACCAGATCCCTGCGGCGCTAATTTTCTTAGATGCTGAAAAAGCTTTTGATCAATTGAATTGGCAATTTTTGATGAAAGTTTTAGATAAAATGAATTTTGGGGACAAATTTTTACAACCAATTAGGGCATTATATCAAAAACAAACTGCCCGAATAATAGTTAATAATAGTTTGACTGAAGTATGCAATATTGAGAAGGGTACAAGACAAGGGTGTCCGTTATCACCTTTATTATTTGTTTTAACATTGGAGATATTATTGATAAAAATATGGAACTCAGAAAAAATTAAGGGTATTCAAATTAGAGATCAAGATTATAGACTGAGGGCGTTTGCAGACGATCTGGTTGTTACGGTGACTCAGCCAGAAAACTCTGTTGTGGACCTGATGGAGATAATAATGCAATATGGGAAGGTTTCTGGATTTAAGGTTAATGGACAAAAAACCAAAATTTTGGCCAAAAATATGACAGTATCGCAAAAGGCCCTTTTAGAAGGACTAACTGGATTTGAGATCGTTAAAAGGGTCAAATATTTGGGGGTGTATTTGTCACCCTCTAATACAAAGTTATATAAAAATAACTATGAAAAGTTATGGGGAAAAATTCAAAAAGAATTGGAGAGCTGGGAAAAATTGCAATTGTCCTTGTTGGGAAGAATTGCAGCAGTGAAAATGAACGTCCTGCCTAAATTTTTATTTTTATTTCAAATGATACCGGTCCTTAAAAAAGATTCTAATTTGGAAGAATGGCAACGGGGTATCAATAAATTTGTCTGGGCAGGGAAAAGGCCACGAGTTAAACTTAAGATTATGCAGGATACTCGTGAAAGAGGTGGTCTTAAAATGCCTAATCTTAAATTATATTATGAAGCTGCTGCGTTGTCAGGAATAAGTGACTGGATTAATTTGACACAAGGGAGATTATTAAATCTTGAGGGCCACGACTTGTTATTTGGCTGGCATGCATATTTGTTGTATGATAAGAAGGTAGATAATGTGTTTAAACTGCATATTTTAAGACAGGCATTGTTGAGAGTCTGGAAGAAGTATAGATATAAGTTAGATTACAAGATGCCGTTGTGGGCAATCCCAAAACACGCAATAGAAAATATAAATGTTGGCTTCAAGCATGATGTGACAACGTATAAGGAGATTTTAAGCTTGGAAAGAAATGTCTGGTGTTTGAAGCCGTATAATCTCTTGAGAGATGAGAAGATCGTTCAAACTTGGTTTCAATATACTCAGTTACGGGCCAGGTGGAAAGAAGACCAGAAAATTGGTTTTGCAATGACTGATGAAAATTTGATAAAGCAAATTAGAAACCAGGGTCCAGCACATATCAAACGGATATATCTTGCATTGATAGAAATTGACTCAGAAACAGAACTCGTTAAAGATTGTATGATAAAATGGGCTCAGAATATTCAAGAAGTTATTACAATGGACACGTGGGAAAAGATCTGGGTGAGGAACGTAAAATTCACGCAAGCCCAAAACTTAAGAGAGAACTTTTATAAAATGTTTTATAGATGGCATCTAGACCCTAAAAAGCTTGCAAGTATGTATCCGAATTATCAGCCTAAATGTTGGAGGTATGGAAGTGAAGATGCAACGTATTTTCATATATGGTGGACCTGCAAAAAGGTTAAGGCTTTCTGGATAAAAATTTGGTGGAATATGCAGAAGATTTTTAGGCAAAGGATAAAGTTTTGTCTACAACTGTTTTTGTTGGGCATAATTACAGAAGCTACTGTAGTGGACGTTAAGTTGATGCTGAACTTAATCACAGCAGCAAGACTTTTAATAGGTCAATATTAGAAAAAGGAGGAACTGCCGACTATAGAAGAATGGACTTTAAAGGTTTCTGACCTGGTGGAAATGGCAAAGATTTCGGCTTACTTGAAAGATCATTCGCAAGAACGTTATATTATGGAGTGGAAAAAGTGGATTGATTATATTCAGAATAAATATGGGATTAAGAAATTTCATTTAGCATTTGAGTAAGTTTCCTTTTCTGTTTTCTTTTCTTTTTATATGTAATATTAATATTGCTTGTAATCATTTTATATGAGCTAGAGGGTGATAGAATTAATAGTTTATTGTTGTTAGCATATGGATGCTTATGTTTGTTGTTTGTTTTTATACCCTGTATTTAGCTCTGGGAAGTCGGGGGGGAGGGGGGAATGGGGGGGAGGGATAGGGAGGGTTAGGTAGGGGTGGGGGGAGGGGGGATTGTTAAAGTTAAAATGTACTGTAAAACTTTTCAATAAAAAAAATAAAAATAAAAATAAAAAACTTCCAGTCTGATGCCATGACAAGAAGGGTGGAAGAAACCAGGGTTCTGGCTTCTTAGCCTGATTTTGTTTGGTCCGGTGACCCCAAGCGGTTGGTCCAGACGGACTGAAGAAACCTTTCTAAAGGATGGAAGAAAGGCTGCCTGGTAAGCACAGGCAGCCCAAGTCATTGTCAGCCGGAAAAAAAAGCTGTGGTGCTCCGCCAAACAGCTGATTGTCAACAGTGTGCTGAAACTGGGTGAGCCTGTTTTTTAATCCTTTTCCTTATAGACTCAGAAATACTGATCCCCTGATTGGGAAAAATATATGAAGTAAAGACCCCAGAAGGACTAGGGGAGAAGAGAGTTAAAAGTGGTGACAAATTACAAAAGGGGGGGAGGAATTTAAGGAATGTAAACGAATACTTTAAAATGGAACTTAGATTGACTTAAAGAAAGACTGCTTAACCTCCAGGACATGGAGGGAAATATATTTAATTTCTAGGGTAAATAACTTACAAAAAACCTTAAAAGAAAATTTTGTAAAAATCTTTTAAAACCAGATATAGAAAATACAGTGTATGAGGACATCCAGTGGTGAAAGAGATACTACAGTAATACCAAATAATGAAAGAATTTGAAGTGTTTGACCTTGAAACAACACCTGGTGTAAACAAAGTGCCTTTATATGACTTTGCATGAGAAAAGACTCTCTACAATTATATTTGTTGACTCTGGATATAACCAAAACATGAATTATTTGGAGACAGTGGGCATTTTACATTTGTGTTTTGACTGGAGGATTTGGATTTAGCCTAAAGTAGTTGGCTTAATTATATGAATGGATTTTAGCCTAAGATAGTTGGCTCAAAAAATGAGTGCATCAAATTTCACTAGACTTATGAAAAAAAACTTTCTCTGCACCTTCTGTTAGAACAACCTATCCAAAAAGCCAGGGATCTATTGAAACAATGTTGCAGCATGAGAAAATAAGCACTGCCCAAACTGAGATGCAAACCACATTAAAATTAATTCAAGAATCAATACAGAGAAACCATGAAGAGACAAAAAGTAATTTTGATAAATTAAATGAAGAAATGTTGGATATAAAGACACAATTTGAAGCTCATCAGCAAATGATTGTTAAAAATGAACAAAAAATTCAGAAAATGAAAAATAAATCAGATGATATTGACAAAAAAATGGAAGTACTAATGCAAGAAAATGACAAATTAGAACAAGCAAATCAAAACCTAGAAGGGGCGTGGCAGTTTTAGAAATGGAGAAAGAACATTATTTAAGATTTCAAAAGATTCCTGAAGACAGAGAAGAAGGTATAGCAGTTGTGATTATTGATTTACTGGCAGAGGCTTTGAAAGCAGACCGAGCAGAGATACAAATGGAGATAGATGAAATATTTTGAATGAATTCAAGCTATGCAAGGAAATATAAACTACCCAGAGAAGTTCATGTAAGATTCATAAAGAAAACAACAAGAGATGAAATACTGAGAAAAGTCAGAGATGAGCCATTACAATACAAGAATAAAGAAATTGTGGTGTTGAAGCAGATCCCCAAGAGAGTAAGAGACACCTGAAGACAATATCACTTCTTTTTTTTCCTTCCCCCCTCCCCCCTCCCCAACTTCCCAGAGTTAAATACAAGGTATAAAAGCAAAAAGCAATCATAAACAACCATATGCTAACAACAATAAACTATTATGTCTATCGCACTCTAGCTCATATGAAATGACTACAAGCAATACTAATATCACATAAAAAAAAGAAAAAAGAAAAAAAACTTATTCAAATGCTAAGTGAAACTTTTTAGTCTGGATATAATCAATCCACTTTTTCCATTCCATAATATAACGTTGTTGCGAATGATCTTTCAAATAAGCCGAAATCTTTGCCATTTCCGCCAGGTCAGAAACTTTTAGAGTCCATTCTTCTATAGTCGGCAGTTCCTCCTTCTTCCAATATTGACCTAGTAAAAGTGTTGCTGCTGTAATTATGTTCAACATCAACTTGGTGTCCACAACAGTAGTATCTGTAATTATGCCCAATAAGAACAATTGCGGACAAAACTTTATCCTTTGCTTAAATATCTTCTGCATATTCCACCAGATTTTAATCCAAAAAGCCTTAACCTTTTTACAGGTCCACCATATATGAAAATACATTGCATCTTCGCCACCACATCTCCAACATTTAGGTTGATAGTTCGGATACATACTTGCAAGCTTTTTAGGATCTAAATGCCACCTATAAAACATTTTGTAAAAGTTTTCTCTTAAATTTTGAGCTTGTGTAAATTTTACGTTCCTCACCCTGATCTTTTCCCAAGTGTCCATTGTGATAACTTCTTGAATATTCTGAGCCCACTTTATCATACAATCTTTAAAAAGTTCTGTTTCTGAGTCAATTTCTATCAATGCAAGATATATCCGTTTGATATGTGCTGGACCCTGATTTACCAGATTTTCATCAGTCATTGAAAAACCAATTTTCTGATCTTCTTTCCACCTGGCCCGTAATTGACCATATTGAAACCAGGTTTGAACAATCTTCTCTTCTCGTAGAAAATTATACGGCTTCAAACACCATACGTTCCTCTCCAAACTTAAGATTTTCATCAGTCATTGAAAAACCAATTTTCTGATCTTCTTTCCACCTGGCCCGTAATTGACCATATTGAAACCAGGTTTGAACAATCTTCTCTTCTCGTAGAAAATTATACGGCTTCAAACACCATACGTTCCTCTCCAAACTTAGGATTTCCTTATATGTACCGTATTTTCCGGCGTATAAGACGACTTTTTAACGCATGAAAATCTTCTCAAAAGTTGGGGGGTCATCTTATACACCCAGTCGCCTTATACGCTGGAAAATAGTAAATCCTTGGGAGCAGAGCCGTTAGTGGAAACGGAAAAATCCAGCGCTCGAGAATGGCGAAAGACGGCCTACTCATAAAGAAACCGCCCACCCCACCCATACACGCCTACATCCGCCCACTCCCTTTTTCCACCCCACCCTTCCCTGACACCCTCCTGCCTCACCCCTGCCTCCCGGTGTCTTCCGCTCGCCAGGTAAACTTCCATTGTACTCCGGGACCACCTCCTCGCAGCCCACCATTCCTCCCACCATGCCCATCACCCACCCGTGCATGGCCCCCTCCCAGCTCCAGTCCATGGCCCCCTCTTCAGCCTTCACAGGCTCTGACGCTGCTGCCGACAATATCACTTCTTAACTACAAAGCTAAATGCAAAAGGTATAAACTTCAGATGGTTAATGCCAGAAGGGATCTTAATCAACTAATAATACAAGATACAATAATACAACTGGACTCAGTTTGGAAGGCACAAGAATTTGAGGAAAGAAATCAAGCATTTTTAAATGAAGGAGTATAATATCAACAAGAGGAGAGAAAAGATCAGAAACAAACAGAAGAAGCAACTGAGTAAGCAACTATACAAGCAGAAGAACAGAAAGAAAAACTTGATCAAGAGTGAGGGAATAGCCAGAAAACAGAGGACTATGAGATTGACAAGACCTAAATATAAAAGTAATTGAAATTGAGAAAGAAAACGGATTTTGTTAATGAATATAAATGGACTGAATTCCCCTTCAAAAAGAAATAAATTTTTTAGAAAACTACAGAAATTAAACAGAGATGTAATTTTTTTTGCAAGAGACACATATAAAAAGACAATATTACAAACTGTTGGAATATCCAAAAATTGGGAAACTTTACCATGCATCAGCGCAGCAGAAAAAAAGAGGTGTAGCTGTAGAGACAATAGACTCTAAAAAGATTTATTCAGATAAAAAGGAAGAATTATAATGGTAGAAATATTTCTACATCAAAAACAAACATTGTTGGTAGCAATATATGCATTGCAAATGAATCTGCAAAAGAAGATTCTGAAAAGAGAAATGGAAACAATAAAACATAAATTAACTTTGTTGCATTCAGAAAAATTGGCACAGTAAATAAAAAGAGCAAAACAATTTTTTTTGAAAATGCAAACAAACCAGGAAGATGGTTAGCTTACAAACTTAAAAAACAGAAGGAGAGGAAACTGATAATTTAGTAGATGAAAAAGGTTGCCTACAATTTAAAAACAAAGAAATAAAAAAGATAATTAAATAATATTATAAGAAAATGTATGATATAGAAGAAATTCCAAGGGAGAAAATGATTCAATATCTGGAAGAAAATAATCTTCCAAAAATTTCAGAAACTTTTAAAATTATACTAGAGGAAAAAATAACAATGATGGAAATAACAAGCTATAAGAAGACAAAAAAATGAGAAAACACCGGGGCCAGATGGACTACCGGTGGAATTATATAAAGCTTTACAAGATATATTAAGTGAACCATTGAAGGATGTGTGCAATGAACTTTTGTTGGAGGCTAAACTCCCAAATACATGGACAGAAGCAAATATTACCTTAATACCAAAAGAAGATTCAGACTTACACAGATAAAAAAAATTACAGACCGATGTGTATAAATGAAGTGTAGAAAAAGGGCTACCTGAAATACCAGAGGAATACAGAGATCTTGCTGAAATTTGCAGTGAGGAGAGGGCAGATGAGCTCCCTCTCCACCAACCCATGGACTGTGCCATAGAATTCAAGCCCGGGGCAAGACTCCTGAAGTCCAGATTATACTCGATGAGCCCAAAGGAGAAGGAGGAAATGGAAAGATTCATAAATAAAAACCTAGAAAGGGGGTTCATTGAGCCAGCCAAGCCTAAAGTGGCCACTCCGGTTGGCTCTTTATGCTTTTACGTAGACTATTGCCTATTGAACACAATCAGTGAAAGCAACCTATACCCCTTACCCCTCATGAAGGACATGTTATCACACCTCTCGAAAGGAAAAAAAAATACTAAACGAGATCTAAGGGAAGCGTATTACCACGTTAGAATTAAGGAAGGGGATGAATGGAAAACTGCATTTAATTGTGCAATGGGGTGCTACCAATTTAAAGTTTTGCCATTTGGATTACAAGCCCCCCCACAGTATTTATGCAATTAATCAAAGAGGTACTAAGGAAGCACCTATTTAAGGGGGGCCTGGTTTATCTAGATGACATCCTTATCTTCACTGAAACAAAAGAGGAACATGTCAACCTAGTCAGAGAGGTTTTAAAGAAACTGCGAGCTGCTCACCTACATGCCAAATTATCGAAATGCAAATTCCACCAGGAAAGAATAGACTACCTGGGTTATCACATATCTCCACAGGGCATTGAAATGGACCCAGAGAAGGTTAGAGGAGTATTAGAATGAGCACCACCTCGCACAAGAAAGCAACTACAAAGTTTCCTGGGCTTCGCAAATGTTTACCGTCAATTTATCCCCTCATTTGCCCAGATAGCCCTGCCCCTCACAAACTTATTAAAAACAAAGGGAGTATTCTCAGTAAAGCCTAGCCAGCCACTAAAATGGACAATGGAAATGCCAAGTGGCATTTGAGAGATTAAAGAGACTCTTTTCTGCATAACCTATTCTGAAGCACCCAGACATGGATAAGGCCTTTATAATACAGGCAGATGTAAGTGATGTGGCAGTGGAGGCTGTACTATTACAAGAAAATGATGAAGGGTTATTGCAACCCTGCACATATACATCCAAGAAACTCACCAAAACGTAACAGCGCTGGCCCGTGTGGGAGAAAGAGGCATACAGGATACGTTGGTCATTACTTACGTGGTGTCAGTTCCTTGAAGGGAATAAAATCCCTTTTCAGGTGTAGACAGACCACAAAAATCTGGAAGCATTGAAAACACCCAGGAAGCTCAACCCCAAGCAATCCCGCTGGTCCCAATATTTTCACCAATTCCACTTTACGCTCAAGCATTTGCTGGGAGAAAGAACTTCCTGGCAGATGCACTATCTTGCATGTCCTAATATAACAGCACATGAGCCACCAATTCTAAACCACTTATGGTGGAATCACAACTGGCAGCACCAGTAACTACCAGAGTCCAAGCTAAATTAAAACTGCAGCTGGATAGCCAAGCCGGAATTGAATTCCAGAAAACTTTGGAAATGGATGAATGGTTTCAGAAAAATAAACACGTGTGCACAGTGAAGGATGGACTACCATGGATGGGGGAAATGTTATATACACCAACCACCCAGAGGGTCACATTCATGCAGCTTTGCCATGACACCAAATCAGCAGGGGATTTTGGATTTGTAAAAACATTACACTTAATTAAAAAGCAATTTTGGTGGCCATCCATGAAAAAAGACATAGAAAGTTACGTGGCCAGCTGCCCTACTTGCACTACTGCAAAGAGGTTGCAAGGGAAATCAACCAGACTGTTACAAACAGTGGCAAATCCCTCATCCCCCTGGAGGGAAATAGCCATGGATTTTATAGTGGAATTACCAGAAAGCAATGGGAATACTGTAATCTGGACACTCACAGACTTGTTTTCCAAACAGGTGAACTTCATCCCTTACCAAAAGATTCTCACCGCAAAATCTTTAAAAAGTCTTTAAAAACCAATCCTTACTATCTCTTGGATTCTGTCATATAAAAGGGGACGGGGTAAGCATGGGGGTTTTACTACTTTTATTGTGTATTTACATGTTATATGTTATGTTACCATGTTCCTAGTTATGAGGAAGCGTAACCACTTGACAGCTCTCGGCTGTCAAGAACCGCCGGTTACTGCACAGGCGCGAGTAGCTTGACAGCTCCAGGCTGTCAAAACTCCTTCGCCGATTGGCCCGCTTGGACAAGTGGGAAACCGGCACAGCCCTGATTGGTTGCCGACCGGCCAGCTGGAGTATAAATAGAAGGCATTGTAAGTCTGTTCCTTGCCCGGTTCTGACAATAAAAGGTTTTCGTTAGCCAGCTGTCTCGCGTGCCTCTTCAGCTGACAGAGCACTGGCGACGAAGGTGGGATTTACTGCTTCGCACTGCTGAAGTCACTAGCCAAGGGAAAGAAGAGATTATTTTCCGCGGCTCAGAGCTAAGTAATGGCTGAAGTCACCGGCGGGAAGTACAACTTCCCAACGCCCGCGAAGCAGTACCCACAACCGGGACAGTATGGCCAACCTTGGCCACATCCGCGAGTTCAATATTCGCCACCCTGAGTGCTGGGAGTCGCATTGGGGCCAGGTAGAAGGGTTCCTGCTGGTCAATAAGATCACGGACGACCAGGCCAAGGCTGCTGCACTCCTTTGCCTCAGCGGACGCCGTCCAACGAAGGTTTGAAAAGCTCAAGATCCAACGTGACAACCGAGGGGGGCCCCCAAACAACAAAAGCACTAACCAGCAAGGCATCAGAGCCAAATGCGCCAGCTGCGGGGGAAACCACCCAAGAGTGTTGTGCCGTTTCCGCAGTGCCAAATGCCACAGCTGTGGCAAAACAGGACACCTCAGAGCTGTATGCTGTAGCCAGAGCCGGGAGAACCTGCACGAATTGGAGGTGACATCCGCAGGTACGAGTCCGACAACATCCACCGGGAAAAAGCCCTCTAGGTCCCTAGTACTAACTGTCAGAAGGAGTAAGGGGGTGGGAGCAGTCCATTTAGTGTTAAAGCCCAAGGTTAAGGTTAACGTCCTGCTCCACGGGGTTCCCTGTGAAATGGAAGTCGATTCGGGATCCTCAGTCTCCCTCATTTCGTGGAATACTTATAAAAGCATTTGCAGCCGTAGCTGGCAGCAAACCTCCCTACAACCCACCAACTTATGCCTTGCTGACTTCCAAAAAAACCCCATCCGACTCAAGGGAAAAGCCAAAATTCTGGTGGAATTTAGGCAGTTTAGGGGACTCCTCACGATTCTAGTTACGCAGGAAAACCGAACCAGTCTACTGGGTCTTGACTGGTTCGAAGCATTAGGAATTGCATTAACAGGAATTAATACAACTCAGTCCACAAGCCTAGAAGCTGTCTGCCAGCAGTTCGCAGACGTCTTCGATGGCTCGTTAGGGAAATATACTGGCCCCCCAGTGTCACTAAAATTAAACCCCGATGTACTGCCCATACGAATTAAAGCTAGAAGAGTCCCGTTCGTGCTAAAAAACAAAATTGAGAACGAACTGGACCGACTTGTCAATCTAGGAGTTTTAGAACCAGTCGAGGGGGGGAATGGGAAACACCAATCGTAACCCCAATTAAATCAAATGGCCAAATAAGAATTTGCACCGACTATAAGGCCACCTTGAACCGAGCATTGAATTCGCACGCTTACCCCGTCCCAGCAGTGAAAGACATCCTCGCAGCCATTAGATCTGGCACCATTTTTGCTAAATTGGATTTGGCGCAGGCGTATTTACAACTACCTGTCACCCCTGACACTGCCATGGCACAGACAATCGTCACACACCGCAGAGCCTTCAAAATAAATCGCTTACAATTTGGCATATCTGCAGCCCCAGGGATATTTCAAGAAATTATGGAAAAGACACTTAAAGGAATCCCTGGGGTCTGCCCGTACTTCGACGATGTACTTATTGCAGGGGAATCTGAAGGGGATTTGGCAAACAAATTGCAGGAAGTTCTAAGCAAGTTCAGGGCAGCAGGACTTAAATTAAAAAGAGATAAATGCTCCATTGGGGTTCCATCCACAGAATTTCTAGGTTACAAAATTGACGCAGGGGGAATTCACCCCACGGACTCAAAAATCAATGCCATCAAAACGGCACCCACTCCAAAAAACAAGCAGGAACTTCAAGCCGTTCTGGGGCTACTAAATTTTTATCATGCCTTCCTGCCCCACAAGGCAACCATCGCGGAACCCCTGCACAGGCTACTGGACAAGGGTACCCCTTGGTCCTGGTCCCCTCAGCATGACTCCAGTTTCAAGCCCCTTAAAAACCTGCTCACCAGTAATTCCACTGTTACACTTTACAAAGAAGAAATGCCCCTATGTCTAGCATGCGATGCTTCCCCTTACGGGATCGGGGCGGTCCTAAGTCATTTAACTCAGAATGGAACCCAAACGCCAATAGCGTTTTACTCCAGAACGCTTTCCAAACCAGAGCACAATTACGCTCAAATTGACAAGGAGGCTTTAGCGATAGTTGCCAGTGTGAAAAAATTTCACGACTACCTCTATGGACGGCAATTCACTATTTTCACTGACCACAAACCACTACTTGGAATTTTTACATGGGATAAGCAGACACCACAAATTCTATCCCCCCGCATTCTCAGATGGTCTACCTTTTTATCTGCTTATTCCTTCAAATTGATACACAAGCCGGGGAAGGAAATGGGGCATGCTGATGGATTAAGTAGACTCCCCCTTCCCATAATAGACCCGGACCCCACCCCTGCTGGTAACATCCTAGCAATTTTGGAGCTACCTGAATGCCCCTTATCTGTCAAAGACATCGCGGCCGCTACAACTTCCGACAAGACCCTGGGCAGAATCCTTAGCTGCATCACCTCGGGGTGGCAATCTAACCCCCCTGGTCCCGAATTCCAACCATATTTTTCAAGGAAAACGGAATTGTCATCCCACCTGGGGTGCATTCTGTGGGGGAATAGAGTAGTAATCCCTGAAAAGCATAGGACCAAGGTTCTAGAAACATTGCATGAGGGACACCCGGGGACTGTTAAAATGAAGGCGTTAGCTAGAAGCTACGTATGGTGGCCTGGCATTGATAAGCAAATTGAAGCATACGTAGCCGGCTGCTACCCCTGCCAGGTTGTCAGAGCTGCACAACCGCAAGCACCCAATCAGCCCAACATCAATACCTGGGAAGATAATGGAAAAGATAATCAAAAAACAGATCTGCAAACATTTAGAAAGAAATAAAGTTATAAGTAGAAGTCAGCATGTGTTTGTTAAAAACAGATAATGCCAAACCAATTCTTTGACCAAGTAACTAAATTAGTAGACCAGTATAGTATACTTAGACTTCAGCAAGGCATTCAACAAAGTAGACTGCAACCTACTTCTTGGGAAGCTAGAAAAAAGTGGGTTAGTCAGCATCACTACCCAACAAGCAGTCCTTAATGGTATTACGTCTACATGGAGGGAAGTAAACTGGGTTATCACAAGGTTTTTTCTGCCCAGTACTCTTCAACTTCATAAATGACTTAGATGAGGGTATAGAAGGGGAACATATCAAATCTGCAGATGATACTAAGCTGGCAGGAATAGCCAACATCCTAGATGATAGACTTAAGGTCTTGACAGACTTGAACACTTGCCCCTATCTAACAAAATGAAATTCAATGTAGCAAAAAGTAAAGTCTTACACATAGGTTTGAAAAACCAAAAGTACAAATATAGATTCGGTGAAACCAGACTTAATATCAGTAACTATGAGAGGGATCTTGGAGTCTTAGTGGACAATCAATTGAATATGAGCCAATATTGTGCAGTGGCAGCCAAAAAAGCCAATGCAATCCTAAGTTGCATTAACAAAGGGATTCAATCAATATAACGGGACATACTAATACCACTCTATAAAGCCTTAGTAAGACCATACCTAGAATACTGCAACCAATTTTGGTCTCCACACTATAGAAAAAATGTTGATACTCTAGAAAAAGTGCAAAGAAGAGCAACAAAGATGATTAGGGGACTGGAGGCTAAACATATGAAGAATGGTTACAGGAACTGGGCATGGCTAGGACAGGGGAGACATGATAGCAGTGTTCCAATACTTGAGGGGCTGTCACAGAGAGGAGGGGATCAACCTATTTTCCAAAGTGCCTGAAGGCCAGACAAGGAATAATGGATGGAAACAGATCAGGTAGAGATTCAACCTAGAAATAAGGAGAAATTTTTTGACAGTGAAAACAATCAACTAATGTAACACTTTGCCTTCAGATGTTGCATGAGTTTAATCACTGGAAGCTTTCAAGAAGAGACTGGACTGCCATCTGTCAGAAATGGTGTAGGGTCTCCTGCTTGAGTGGGGGTTTGGACTAGATGATCTACAAGTCCCTTCCAATTCTGATGTTATGTTATGTTGTTATGTTATGTTATGTTATGTTATGTTATGTTATGTTATGTTATGTTATGTTATGTTATGTTATGTTATGTTATGTTATGTTATGTTATGTTATGTTATGTTGTGTTGTGTTGTGTTGATGTTATTTATGATTTTAATGGGAAAAATTACCACTTTGATGGAGGTCAAAGTGGGATTGATCTATCTGTCCAATCATCCATGCATCCATTTCTCCATCCATCCAAAATGTAAGAATGCAGTTGAAATTTAGGAGTCAAGGAAGAATGAAGAGTACATCACTTTTTAATATAGAGAAGGATATGTTCTCTCTTGGTTTCTTTGTGGAACAGAAACAATTGCTTGCTTTTGTGATGATATGTACTATGCCAGTCTGACTTTCTTAAATCCTATGAAATCTACTTAAGTTCCTGAATGAATCAGGACACTATGTTTTTCTCTGAACTGTCCAATATTGCTGCATATCATTTTCTGTACTGCAGTAGAGCTGCGGTTCTGAAAGCATGGATTTGCCATAAAGGTTCACTGGAAAGATTGATGGGCCCTTACTCCAAGGAACATTCTTAAAATTCAATACTAAGACAAGAAAAGAGAACCAAAAAAAGTTTCAAAACCTGAAACAAAAGAACAACCATCACTGCTATCTAGAGGGGAAAATACTGCATCTGTCGGACAAAATCGCTCAGATTCGGGCCGGTCTGGATTCCGACTGGGCAGAGTCTGACGGACATGACATGAGCGGTCTTGGTGATGTTATCTGGGAAGAGTGTGACCCTGTGACTCCGGAAGATGTGGACAGGATCATGGGGAAGCTGAGCTCCACCACGTGTTTATTGGACCCGTGCCCCTCCTGGCTGGTCTATGTGGCTCGGGAGGGGACACGAGGCTGGCTCCAGGCAGTGTTAACTGCTTCTTTGAGTGAGGGTAGCTTTCCTGCTGCCTTGAAGGAGGCGGTGGTGAGGCCCCTCCTCAAGAAGCCTGCCCTGGACCCGGCTATTTTGAATAACTATCGTCCGGTCTCCAACCTTCGCTTTCTTGTGAAGGTTGTTGAGAGGGTGGTGGCGCATCAGCTCCCTCTGTTCCTGGAGGAAGCGGATTATCTGGACCCGTACCAATCGGGCTTTAGTCCCGGGTACAGCATGGAGACGGCATTGGTCGCGCTGGTGAATGATCTCTGGCGGGCTCGGGACAGGGGTTGCTCCTCTGTCCTAGTCCTATTAGATCTCTCAGTGGCTTTTGATACCATCAACCATGGTATCTTACTGCGGCGCCTCAGGGGGTTGGGAGTGGGGGGCACTGTTCTCCAGTGATTCTCCTCCTACCTCCTGGGAGGAGGGCAGAGGTCGGCCTCAAGGCCTCTCTTTTGTGGAGTTCCTCAGGGGTCGGTCCTCTCGCCTCTCCTGTTCAACATCTATATGAAGCCACTGGGTGAGATCATTCGTGGTTTTGGAGTGGGGTATCATCAGTACGCCGATGATACCCAGCTTTTCATCTTCACCCCAAACCACCCCAGTGATGCCCTTGATGTGATGTCCCGTTGCCTAGAGGCGGTTCGGGTCTGGATGGGGTGGAGCAGGCTTTGGCTCAATCCTGACAAGACCGAGTGGTTGTACGTTTTGGCATCCCGGGAAATTCAGTTTACTCCATCTTTAACCATGGGGGGTGAGGTGTTACCCCCCATAGATAGGGCTCGCAACTTGGGTGTCCTCCTGGATTCACAGCTCAGTTTGGATGACCATGTAGGAGCTGTGACCAGGGGGGCTTTTGCCCAGGTTCGCCTGGTGCACCAGTTGCGACCCTATCTGGACCGGGATGCCTTGCATAAAGTCACTCATGCACTCGTGACCTCTCGTATAGACTACTGCAATGCTCTGTACATGGGGCTGCCCTTGAGGACCACTCCGACGCTTCAGCTGGTGCAGAATGCGGCCGCGCGAGTTGTGATGGGGGTCTCCCGATACTCCCATGTAACACCTCTTCTCCACGAGCTGCATTGGCTTCCAGTTGCCCTCTGGGTGAGATTCAAGGTGCTGGTAATTACCTATAAAGCCCTAAATGGCATGGGTCCGGACTACTTACGGGATCACCTGCTGCCGGTGTTATCTTCCCTTCGCCCTGTGTGCTCCCACAGAGAGGGCCTCCTCAGGGTGCCATCGGCCAGAGAGTGTTGGCTTGTGGCCCCCAGGGGGAGAGCATTCTCTGTGGGCATGCCAGCCTTCTGGAATCAATTACCGGTTGACCTCCGGATGGCTCCCGACCTTCGCTCTTTCCGCCGGGATCTGAAAACCTATTTATTTGAACAGGCCGGCCTGGTTTAAGGGTTTGGGGTATTTTTAATTATTTATTGTTAGGGCTTAATTAATTTAATTTCATTTTAACTTTTGTATGTAAAGCATTTACTGCCCTGTATACCGCCCTGAGTCCTTCGGGAAAAGGGCGGTATAGAAATTCAATTGAAATAATATTTATATAAAATGTTTTCTGTTAGCTTTACCAATAAGTTCCTCTGACCTATTGTAGCATTATGTTCCTTTCATATGCTTCACAAATGTATAGGGAGCTTTCACATTTAAGAAACTAACAATACATTTTAAAATTAATCATATACCTAAATGAAGAAACAAATATATATAATTACTTCTATTGCATCTTCTACCCCTTTTTAATTTTAAAGGCAACCAATTAATTATATAAAGAAACCACAGTGGCAGTATTGATTAAATCATTTTTCTTTTGTTTTTTTCTTTGTAACATATTATATGCCCTAAATGTTACGGGAATATACAATACTGAGAAAACAGGGCTGAAATAGACAAACTAACCACATTGTTGCTATTTATGAAACAATTTAATGTGACAAAGATATCTCTCAGCCATAGCAATATCTATATGCAGAAATCAAATGTGCTTGATTATTGAATTATATTTTGTATTGCAATTCTTCCAAAGAAATGTAGTTGGATGGCAAGAAATATGATCTGTAGTCTTGATAATACCTAAAAATGGCAAATTTGCTTTAGTGCCTTGCCTCTTTTAAACAGGGTTGATGGGATAAGGCCTATTTTAGTCAAAGATAATAAACTTTATTGTATAAGATCCAAAGACTTGAAAGCTATTTAGAAAAATTTGTAAAAAAGAGAAAATAATTAATCCTTATACTTTTACATATATAGAGATCAAGTTCTTAAAAATCTACACATTCTTTTAAGCTAGCCTTGCTTATATATTATATGTGGAACACACTGCTTTCATTCTAGAGCAGGGTGCTCTCTGTGAAACAAGGACAGGTCCAACAAGGATTGTATAAGAATATCAAAAATAACCTTTTATCATTATAATTATATTATTATAAAGCAGTGAAATGCCTAAAATTTTAGTGTCATCCTACCCTGTTTTGGCAAAGTTTGTCCAATAGGTCATAACAACCGCACTGAGCATGACATCATTCTTTGAAAAGTTGCAGTTGAATAATTCAGTAGGACCTATCATGGGGATACCAAACACATAAGGGACTTCATCACCATGTGCAGAATCAGCCCAAGTGGGTTTCATTTCACTTTGGCAATGGTGATAAAATGCATAGAAGTAGGTTGGAGAACCATATTGAGCATGGAGGTCTGCTGTGGCAACAGCTGGTGCAACCCATTGGTGGTCAGTAAAAAGTGCTACCAGGGTCTTCCTTCGTGTTTCAGGATTCTCCTTGTCTGCCCAATCTGTGTACATGAATTTAATGGTTTCTCTTAGAGTATCTTTCCCTTCTGGATAACCATATAGATTGTCCACAAAATTAGACACGGAGAAATCAAAATCATTTGGAGATATGCCTTCTTCATTATCCACAATTCCATCTACAAATTTTAAACCTTCTCCTTGGTTTACACCTAGCATTATATCATAGTTCAGAAATTCTCCCTGTTCCATTAGAATCTGTGGATCATCTGGAATTACATCCCCATCAATCACAGGCCCAAAGGCAATGTGGTATGTAGCTGGCGTGATTGTTTGCTGAATGAGTTCTTTGTAGTTCTTATTCCGAAAGCATTCAACTAAGTCTGTAGTGTCCAAAGTGTTGCATCCCACTTTTTCTGCCAAAATTGCAGTGTACTTGGCAGGCTGGTAATTCACTGCCCAGCTGGACAGGGCTGTTCCACTCTGAATGATTGCTTTTTGGAACAGACCTGCAGGTGCAAAAGTGAAAATTAAAATACACATACAAACAAAAGGTGACAAAGCAAAAGGAATATTTATATGATTTCAAGAAGACGTACTGATTAAGAGAAGCACAGTTCAGTTTGCTTAGAACAATGACAACAAAACATTATTGCAGTCCTCTTGCCAAATAATAGCTATATTTCCTCTCATATTCAATGTTCATTGTATTAAAAAACTGAATATCTAAGAGGTGAAATTATTTCTGAAATGTACAGCACATTGAAATAATTGAC
The DNA here is from genome assembly GCF_947247035.1 of Vipera ursinii. Classification (NCBI taxonomy): domain Eukaryota; kingdom Metazoa; phylum Chordata; class Lepidosauria; order Squamata; family Viperidae; genus Vipera; species Vipera ursinii. The sequence goes on along the minus strand of NC_139514.1, from coordinate 73,889,569 downwards.
TCCAATTTTCACTGAATCCATCTATGTAATAGGATGTTACTTTCTCTTCCTAACATACATACACATTGATAGCAATTGTTATCTGGCAACATTAACTTTTTTATTTAAAAAAAAACACCTGCAATGCTTTTGACATTTGTATGTGGACTTTGCTAAGCTTCATGGAATCTCTTATACATAAGCTACTTCAAAACAGAGAACTGATTTGACAATCAAGTCTGCAGATTTTGTTCAAAGGGATGATTCAATCAACTCAACTTCAAACAGAATAGTGGAGTAGAATATTTAAGTAGAATATTGTGCAGTCTAACACAAATTTATATCTTTTTTTTTGCAATATGTGTGGTTGACCAATCTAATTGTGGCAAAAGATTTTTGGATGCTGTATTTTTTAGAATGGAATTGTACTCATTTGGTCCTGATTAGTTTATTGATTTAATCTATATATTATGAAAACATTTATTATCATGACTTTTAACTGGGCAAATAATGCATGATAGGGCAACAATTTTTGAGCTAAGGGACCTCAAGTGGGCTAACTTACAGAATGCATTCAAAATCTGTGACCCATGTCTCCCATGGTAATGAAATTTGGAAAAGTTGTGATTGCTACAGATTGCTGCTGCATTACTAGACTGCTGCTGCAGTCACTGATCTTCATTTTCAATGTCTCTTGAAAGTTTCCCAGCCAGTCTCCCAATGACTTGCTTCCTCCCCCACTCATCAGCAGCCACTTACCTACCTGTCGAAAAGGGGAAGGGAAGGGAAGGGAAGGGAAAGGAAGGGAAATTTCCATTGTTAGCTGTCAGATTCCCATAAGGAAACTCAGTGAGGAAGCTGGCAGGGAGTTGGAAGTCACTTCTGCTCCCATTACTTTTTTACCCATGCTTAGTCATTCTGTTTCTTTGTTTAGATAAGGAAATATCATTGAAACAATGATCCATCCAGGCATGTGTGTCTAGTATTACATAAGTTGCTGATATCATACAGGTAGTCCTTGACTTACAACCATTTGTGACCATTTGAAGTTATAGACACACTGAAAAAATGAAATTTCCATTTACGACCCAACACATCTCCATGGTCATGTGTTCAAAGTTGGACACTGGCAACTGGCATGTATTTATGAAAGTTGCAATCTCCTATAGTCATGTGATCACCTTTAGCGACCTTCTGATAAGCAAAGTCAATGAGGAAGCCAGATTCATTTAACAACTGGGTTATTAACTTAACAACTGCAGTGTTTTACTTAACAATTGTGGCAAGAAATGTTATAAAATGGGGTAAAATTCACTTAATAAATGTTTCACTTAACAGAAAATTTTGGCTCAATTGTGGTTGTGAATTGAGCATTACCTGTACTAATTTCTAGAACCAACTCCTACTGATTTTGCAATCCACTCTTGCTTTATGACTATTAAAATTATATTATTTAACATGGAGAATGGTTACCTTCTGAATAGTGGGATAATGTCAACAGACTAACACAAGATGCTCCAGCTCCTGATCCAAAAATAGTGACTCTTTTGGGGTCTCCTCCAAATGATCCAATATTTTCTTCAATCCATCTCAGAGCTTGAATTTGGTCAAGTAATCCATAATTGCCTTTTGCTGCTTGGTCTCCAGTACTTAGGAAACCTAAAAATTAAAAAAGAAAGAAAGGAAGGAAGGAAAGAATACATTAAACTCACTAGTCAGCGAATGAGTTACAGGGCACGCACTACATATCTTTCCATCTTCCAATTTTCAAAAGCTTACAGTTCTACTAAAATATAATTAATACAAGCTTTAAGGACCTAATTATTTTTTCTATCATATAAAAATGTAGGAAGTATGGCTATTTTTGTTTCTTTTATATTTATTCTCCTATAGCAATTACAATATTAAGAAAGGTTTGGTTTTTTAAAAAGTGTTTCCTGTCTGGTCTATGTAATAAGGCAGATAGGAGCTGACAATTTTGAGGCCTAACCCAAAGACAACTTTGTGAGATCCAAGCAAATCCAGTTCTCTTCAGGGAGGGAAGATTTTTCTTTTAACAATCTTTTATTATTATTTTAATAATCACAAATCCTTAATATTTTATAAGCAGCATGTTGTCTGGGTTCCAGTATTTAGCTTACTAATACAGTACATATTAAACTCCCTTCTCTCTACCTCCTTTCTCACATTGATAAAATGTTCTGAAGTATTCTGAATCTTCTGAATCTTCTTTCTTTCATTTTCAATGTAAGTCTGTCCATTTCTACACCAAAATTTTCTTGATTATCTCTTCCTCCATCTCTTCCTTAATCTTTCTAATATTGAGCAAATACAAGTCTCGCTGCAGTCTACATTTCCAATAATTGCTAGACATATTTTTGAACATTTTTGCTAACTGCATAGGTGTTAAGTAAAACATTTTATACAGGTTTTCTTTGTAAGCCACTGCCTTTGTTATTTTAGACTTTCTTTCCGAAAGGCTTTGCCAGTTTTCTAATTCTATGTTAAGCCCAAAGTTTTTTGCCCACATTATCATTGTTTCTTTTACTTGTTCCTCTTCCATCTTTAAACTTAACATATATTTATACAGTTTCTTAATCAATTTTTCATCTGATGTCAATAGTATCTGGCCAAATTCTTTTTCTTTATAAAATCGAGATGTTTTAGGATCTTTTTCCTATCTTGTTTGAAATTGCAGGTGTGGCCACCATGATGGATAATGCCCTGTTCTTCCAGTTCTTGTCTAGATTTTAGTTTCCCTTCAATATTCAAAATGTCTTTATAAGTCAAAATTTTCTGATAGTTAATTAGATTGGGTGAACAAGCACTTCCATTGTTGAAAACCATCCAGGTATTTTCATATAAATTTTCACTTTTACCTTTTCCCATTCTAGAAAAAGTGCATTTCTTATATAGTGGCTTTGAAAGTATTCATGTATTTTATTCTTCCTATACCATAGGAAGGCATGCAATCCAAGTTGTAGGTCATGCCCTTCTAGGTATAATAATTATTTATGTCTAAGGGTTATCTATTCTTTCAACTATGTTAATACAGATGCCTGATATTATAAAGGCCAATCTGGCAGCCCAAATCCTCCATTTTGTTTTGCTTCTTGTAGCATTTTTAATCTAATTGTCAGGACCCACCCCAATCAACATCTTAGGAAAGAAGAACTCTTGGAGACAGGATTGTCCAAGCAGGAACCTTTACTAAAACATGATTGACAGTGGATAATCTACACAGGATCTGGAAACTGTGCTGCATATTGATACTTTTAAAGTGTCCCCAAGTAAAAACCCCTCCCCTCAGTCCATTTGGTCCATCTCAGATCAGTTAAGTTTCATGTATCAAAACCTTTCATGGGGAAAAAAGAACTTCCATGCATTTACAACATTTGTTTCCTCCCCTTCAAATACCAATCGGAGATACAAACCAGAATCCCCCCCTCTTTCTTTGTTCTTCTCAGTTCAAAGGTTCTTTCCCTCATCTTTAATGATGGACCCCAGGCAAGCTGAATAAACAACCTTGCATCTAATGGATAGGGATGGCCAGTTAACATCTTCTCTTCCTGTCCTTGGGAATGGCAGAATCCAGTAAGGGGGTGGGATTTAGGTTTGCACAGATAGGGAGTTAGGAATGGAATATAAATAGATTTTGACACTAATTCTGGCTTTTTTTCCTTGCCAAATAAATTTCAAGATCAATGTATTTAGTTCATCAAAGATTTTCCCCCCTAGTTTTATAGGCATTGTTTGAAATAAAAAGAGTAGTTTTGGTAAGATATTCATCTTCACCATTGCTATTCTCCCTAACATTCAAAATTGTAGATTTTCCCATTTTTCCCAAGTCTAGTTTTGTTTTAATAATTTTACATAGTTGTCTTCTTTTATTGTTGCACATCTTGCTGTTAAGTATATCCCCAAATATTTAACTTTCTTAAATATTTGAAGATCTGTTTTTTTCTGACAGTTGATTTTTTTTCCTTTATCTGAAGGTTTTTGGTTATCACTTTGGACTTTTCTCTATTTATTTTCAGTCCTGGCATTCTCCAAATTCTTCTATCTTTTTCAGAAGCTTGAGGCTTGTCTCAAGGGGCAATTCTAACATAAAAACCAAGTCATCCGCGAATGCTTGTAGTTTGTGTTTTTCATCTTTTATATCCATTCCTTTGATTCCTGAATCTTGCCTAATATTTCTATTAGGAAGAATAATTTTATGGTAGTTGCACCCTATTTCCCAGAATGTGTGTGTGTGTGTGTGTGTATGTATGTATGTACATATATACATACTTTGGGAGACAGAGTACAACTAACATAAAATTATTCTTCCCTCCCCATCCTGTTCACAACTGCACATTATCTTGTCTTGGACTCATCTCTGGAATGTGCTATCTCTTGCCTCGGAAGCCACAGTGCTACTGCTAACTTCCTCCTGCTCTCATTCCTTCTTCAGGTACACTATCCATATACAGCTGTTGAGATGGAGTGAGGTATTATCAACATGGGATGGGCAGAAGAGCTTTGGAAGCTCTGATCCACTGCCTGGAGATCATTAGGTCCAGAGAGAGAAAAACAACATAGGCTTAATTCCATATAGTAAACATAGCAACTATTTTCAAAGGTAGTTCATTTTGGATATTAAATGAACTCTAATGAAACATCTGGATATCCTCATGGACTCACAAATTCTGCATAAATAGCAGATAGAGACTATGACTTTTGCACAGTAACATGTTTGTTTATTTTATTTATTTATTTATTTATTTATTTATTTATTTATTTATTTATTTATTTATTTATTTATTATTGGGACTTATATCCCGCCCTATCTCCCAAAGGACTCAGGGCGGCTAACAACAATAACATACAATAAATACAGAAATTAAGATAAAATTAAAATTAAAGGCCTCTGTACAATAAATTAAAATTAAAATTAAAATAAATTAAAAATTAGAGTTAAAAATTGTAAACATAATTAAAATCCCTGTCAGTCCAGATCAGCCAGGTGGAAAAGGAGTGTTTTGAGGCCGCGGCGAAAGGACTGGAGATCTGGGGCCATCCGAAGCTCAGGGGGGAGCTGGTTCCACAGGGCTGGCGCTCATGAAAAAGAAAACTTTTCTCTAGGTTGTGATCTTGTCATCTAATTGCTAGACTGCTACAGTTTGTTTTATATAAGTCAGCCCTTGAAAATTATATGGAAACCTATTGATTCAGCACACAGTAACAGAAGGAACACCAGTTAACAATAATGGAGTCTGCACTGGCTGCCATCTGTTGAAGGAAAAGTCTTCATCCAAGCTGGGGATAAACAACATGGTGACTGCTTTAGGAAGAAGGTTACAGTTTATTGCAGAGGAAAGCCAGACAGAAAGATGGTTCCAGAAGAAAAAGGACTGAGCACATGTAGGTTTTTATACCCTCTGGAGCCTTTTGTTTGGAGTTATTTCCTGTGTCAAGCTTTGTATTTCCTGTGTCACATATTCTGACCTGAGTCTGGGTGTGCCTTTCTGGTATTTTTGATGGTTGTGTGGGTGTGCCTTTTCTGGTATCCTTGATGGTTGTGGGTCAATCCTAGTATGTCCCTGGGGCTGGGGTATGTAGATTTTAAGTATTTTGTCTTCCTAAGCTTCTAGCTCCAATCTTCCTGATGGTTTACATTTGCATGTCTATAGAACTGTTTTTCTCCTTGGGGGAAAGAGACCTGGGCTATTAAGAAAACTGGGCATGCTTTCCTGGTTCTTCAATATCTTTTTAGGAAATATATTTTTCTGTCCTTTTAATATTTCCTTTTCTGGGGAGCTGACTTCCCTCAATCCCCCCTTGGCACCATATAGTTTGAGTGACACACTTACTGGCACAAGATTAAAATTGGTCTGATCAGGGATACTTGGTAAACAAGCTTTAAACTGTTAATGCAAAAAGAAGAAAAACACTAACGGAGAGGCAGAAAAAGGATCCCTGCAGTTTCTCCCAAAAGGGAGCTTCCAACCCATAAAGTTCTAAAAGTCAGGGCAAAAACTTTGTTAGGTGGAAAAGAAATTTATAGTGTCCAATATTCTGTCCCAATCCTTTTCAAATGTTGGATGTCACCTTTAGCTTCCAATCAGGTTTGCACATTACTCCCAAAATTCTTCACAGCCATGGTTTGCCTCAGTACATAATCACTGGCTACCCATTTTCAAGACTTATTTCCTGTGTTAGCTCTTAGTTCAGTGCATCCAGGTTTGTAATGTCCAATTGAGGTTAGCCAGTATGTAAGCCAGGCTATTTTTTTTTCTTAAATTGCACATAGTGAATCCACCAGTACAAAATATTCAAGGCTTAGGTTTGAGATCTCTTTTCTGCTACTTCCTCAGTCAGGGCATATGAATTGCAAATCACCTGAGGGGGCCTGGTTCCCTCCCCCTTGGAATTTTGCTGGAGGTTGTTCCTACAAAGTTTTTAATGACACAGGACAAGAATCAGGCTGGAGCTTTACTGAAGGTAAGTGGAGGGGATAGACTCAATGTGATTCTGAATGGTGTGTGTGTGTGTGTGTGTATGTGTACAGCTACTAATACAAACAGGCAATACAAACAGGGCATATGAATTGCAAATCACCTGAGGGGGCCTGGTTCACTCCCCCTTGGAATTTTGCTGGAGGCTGTTCCTACAAAGTTTTTAAAGACACAGGACACCAATGCCCAGTGTATGAACAGTAAATAGGGTGAACTAGAAATCCAGGTAAATGAGGGCAGATATGACATTGTTGCCATTATGGAAACATGGTGGAATGAAACCCACAAATGGAACACTCAGCTAGAGGGATTTAAATTATTTAAAGGAAAAAGACCAAATAAAAGAGGTGGAGTTTCTCTATCTATAAGAAATAACTACATCTCTACGGAAATAGAGCACAACAATGATGAAAACTGTCTTGAATGCATTTCAGTCAATATAGAGGGGGGAAAATGACATTGCCATAAGGTGTATACTATAGGCCACCCAACCAAACAGAGGAAATAGATAAACTTTTTGCTCGTCAGCTAACTAAGGTATGTAGGAAGCACATCACAATAGTAATGGGGGACTTTATTTACCTTGGCATCAACTGGGAGACAAACTGCACCAAGTGGAAGATCAAACAGATTCCTGACAAACCTAGCAGACAACTTTGTCTCCCAAAAGTAGAGAAGGGAACTAGGGGATTATCCATACTGGATCTAATCCTCACTAACAGAGATGAAATGATAGAAGGTGTTGAAGCCACAGGAACCTTGGGGGGGAGAGTGATCATGCAATATTAGAATTCAACATTATGAAAGCACAAGCAATAGTCAAACTAGAACCGTGGTGGTGAACCTATGGCATGCATGCCACAGGTGGCACACAGAGCCGCCTCTGTGGGCATGCGCACCATTGCCCCAGTCCTAGGCATTCAGCTGGGTTTTATAAAACTTTTTTGCTTTAGGCCTCCACCACCGTGTGCAAAAAAAAAGAGATTCAATCAATTTCAACTTCTCACAGGAAAAAAAAAGATCTCGCAAAGTCGGGATTGATTGATTGAACATTTTAGTCCCACCCAGTCTGTCATTACCACTGCAGCCACGCCCACCCAATGGGCCACACTTATCCGGCACCCAACAATACATAAGTAGGTTTTGGGTTGCAGTTTGGGCACTTGGTCTCTAAAAGGTTCGCAATCACTGAATTAGAATCTTGGACTTTAAGGGAGCTAATTTCAATAAATTTAGAGAGGGCTTAGGAAGGATTCCATGGATGAGAATCCTCAAAAGGAAAACAACTCAAAAAGCTTGGGAAATTTCTTAAAAAAAAAACAGTCTAGCTAGCACAATACCAACAAAGAGGAAAAATAACAGCTCTCAAAAGAAACCAGCATGGCTGCATTAAGAACTCTCTGATAAATTGAAAAATAAAAAGGACAAGTATAAAAAGTGAAAAGGGGCACATAACTAAAGCAGAATATCAGCAAATAGTCCAAGTCTGCAAAGATGAATTGAGGACAGCTAAGGCTCAAAATGAACTAAGGCTTGTGACCAAAGTTAAAAATAACAAAAAAGCTTATATTAACATGTAAAAAACAAGGAAATGATTGGTTCATTACTGGGGAAAGTGGCAAGAAGGTGACAAGCAACAGGGAGAACTATTTAACTCATTTTTTCTTTTTCTTTTTTGCATCTGTCTTTACACAAAGGGAGAGAAAAAACAGTCCAACCTATCAAAAACAATAGCATAAAAATAGATTAGAAACACAAGTTAAAATAGGCAAGAAAATGGTAAATGAGCACCTATCCAGCCTAGACGAGTTCAAATCACCAGGACCAGATGGATTACACCCAGGGTTCTCAAGGAACTGGCAGATGTGATCTCAGAACCACTGAACTATATTTTTCAAAGATCCTGAAGCACTAGGACTGGAAAAAGGCTGATGTGGTTTCCATCTTCAAAAAAAAAGCAGAAAGAAAGAAGAAAAAAAATAGATCCAGGAAAATACAGACCTATCAGTCTCACCTCAATACCTGGGAAGATTCTGGAAAAGATAATCAGACAACAAATCAATGAACACCTAGAGCACGAGTCGGCAACTCTTGGCTGTGGACCTGCATATGGCTCTTTCAGCTGTCTCCTGCTGCTCCCAGTCCTCCTCTACCATGTGCAGTCCAAAAAAAAATGTGGGAGTAAAAAAGTTCAACCAACCAATTCAAACTTACCACAGGAAAAAAAAAACTTGTGAAATTTGAATTTATTGGTTGAAGTTCTTTGGTTTTTGGGACTGCCCACAAGCTGTTTGTGGGACTGCCCACAAACCTTTTTTCTTCTTTGGACTGCACGTGGTGGCAGTGAAGGAAGAGATGGGAGGACTGCTGGGTCAGTCAGATGGGGCGTGCTCTAACAATCAAGATGGCGCCTGACTGATTTTTTTTCTTTTTAACAAGAAGCGAAAGTGCTTTTTCTCAAAGTAAAGTGACTGTTTGAACTGAGTAGGAATATGTAAAATGGACTTTTAAACCTTAAAAGAGCTAGTTACAATTTGGAGGTGCTAAAAAGTTATTTTCAAGATTTGGTTATTTCACAGTTTAACTACAAAGTAATAAATGGACTAGAAAGTGAAAGTGTGTATTGAAAGTTATTAGTTGCAAAAATGGCTCCCAAACCGCATAGACCTGTGTGAGTGCTGAGGCATTGTTTGTTCAGCAATCTGGAATGCAGTCTTTGAAGTTACCTCCCGAAGCTGCTACATCTGTATTGACTTTAAAAGATTTACAATATGCTCTAAACGATGCCTTAAAAATTCAGTCTGAAAAAATATTTGAGAAGGTGGCAGAATTTATTGGAAAGGAGAGCAAGAAAATAAGGGAGGATACTTTGATGGCACTTCAAGTGTTTTCAGGCTGTATTGAGAATCTGGATGAATGTGTGGAAGAAGTGAAACAAAATAATCTGATGCTGGAGGCTAAAATGGGTGAAGTGGAGAATAAAATGGAAAAACTTGAAGATGAAATGATGATAATGCAATATAGAGATATGGAATTCGCCTTGAGGATCAGAGGTTTGAAAGAAAATCCGCAGGAGAATCTGGAAGAGACATTGGTGGATGCCCTGGCGCCTATTTTGGTGTTTCAACTTGAGGATTTTTTTGGGAAGATAAAGTATTTTGTGTTAATTCTTGGATTGCTAAACAAAGGAAACTGCCAAGGGATGTGGTTGTGTATTTTACAAAGAGAAACATTAGAAATGAGATCATTCAAATCTCTTATAATAAAAGACTTAAAGTGGCTAATCAGGAGGTTTTGATTCTGAAAGAGATTCCTCCAAGAATTTTGAGAAAAAGGAAAGATTTTTTCTTTCTGACAGATGAATTAAAGAAACAAGAGCTTCGGTTCAGGTGGGAGATACCATCGGGGATTGTGGTGAATTATTCTGGACAAAGATATTGTCTTAATACAGTAGGGAAGGTATGTGATTTTTATTCTAATGTATTGAAAACAGGCTTACCATCATCCTCAGAAGTCAAAAAAGGAAAGAAGGAGAGCGACAGTTACAAGAAATAGTTTCGGAAGCTGTGCAATCCTTGGTTTTATTTAAAGATCTTAAGATTCAAAGAATGACACAGGCTGCATTTAGATTTAAGGAATAATAATAATAATAACAGTAGAGATTAATGGAGGACTTTGATAGAAATAAGATTTAGACATGGAACTTGTTAAAGATTGTAGGATAATCAAGATCTAATAATGGTGGATATTTGGGGATGGTATTTACAGTAGATCTTAAAAATTAGTATGTATGTATTTAAATTGTTAGTCTAAATGTTGAAGATGTGGTTGTGATGATGCAATGTATTATTATGTATGGTTGAATTGTAAAAGATTACAATTTTAAAAGTTAAAGTAATTTAGTGGAATATGTAAGATCTTTAAGATGTTGGAAGAAGGCTGATTTGTCTTTTATAGAAGAATGGATTTTGAAAGTTTTGAATCAGATAGAAATGGTAGAATTTGGAATATGTGAAGAATATTTGTAATGGAGATATATTATGAAGTTTAAGGAGAGTTAAAGCGCAACTGGATTTAAAGTGTAATTATAGTTAGTATATTTTAGATTAAGATTGTGAAAATAATACCCTGTATTCTGCTTTGGGAAGTTGGGGGGGGCTGGGGAGGTAGGGGTATTGGGTGGGTTAAGGTATGGGGTAGGGGTAGGGGGGATGGGGTTTATGTTCAAAAATGTACTTTAAAACTTTTTAATAAAAAAAGAAAGAAAGAGGGGATTTGGCAGCCCACAAGCTTTCTCTTACCAGTTTTGCTGGTTGAGGAAAGACGTAATCCCCTTTCCCCAATCTGTATCCCCCCTAATACCCATTGGGCACCACTGTGTTTGTTAGAAGGAAAGAAACCAAAACCCACCCCTTTCACATTCCTCCTTCCAAGGGAACCTTTGGGGGGAGGAAAGGGTGAAGCAAACGCACCCCTCCCCCAACTGTTCCTTGCAGAAGAAACCAAGACGGATCTAAGCAGATCAGCCACAATTATTAGGAAGCGGTCTCTTTATTTTGGAGAACTAGCAGGGTCCCTGCTTTGCTTTTCCTACATCAGCAGGGCTGGCACTCCCTTAGTCTGGAAAAAGAAGAGTAAGAAAATCAAAGAGATGGTTCTTGCACTAGAGGCAAGGAGCTGTGAAGGTTGGTAACTCAGGAGAAATGGCTGGGGGAAGGTGGTGTAGGAAGAAAGGGAGGCGATGGATCTTGGTGGGGCAGGTGATAATGATGGCGGCGCCCCAGGAGGGGTCCAGGTGAGGAATTTGGATCGGCAGCGAAGAGGAGAAGGGGGAGGCAGAGGCAACGTTGCGGCAGAATCTGGAGACTAAAGGTGCTGCATCCCCATGAGATTGACCGTCTACAAAGCAACCACGACAATGACAATGATGGGGCTGGGCTTACTGGAGCCTGGCCCGAAGGAAGAGGAGCCACTGCCACATCTCCACCAGCATCCACCTCCCCCGCAGAACCAAATTCCCATGCCGGCCCCCATGGTGGGAGCGGGCCCCAAGGGCCAGGCAATTGTTCTGGCAGCTGCGGCTCCTGGAAAACAGCAACAGGAAGGTGGCAGCGGCTGCTGCTGTTGGGATGGCCTAGTGCCCTTGCCGTGCCCAGCAGGCAGTACTCATCAAGCAGGCATGAGCAATGCTGCCAGCAGCTCCTGCCCCTCCAAGAACCAGGTGGTGCTGCCTGGACACACTGCTGTTGCTGTCGCCACAGCCACCAAAGACAGCAATTGTGGCGGCTCCTGTGCCGGGCTTGGAGAACCTTCAGAATCTCTCACTGGCACCTCCACTGCTACTGTCATCGGCTTCTGCTACGGCCGAATCCAGGCAGCCTCCTTCACCCCCAGCAGTGGCATCCAGGGTTTCTCTGGTTTCATCGAAACCAAGCAGCAAGTGGAAAAGTGTTAGTAGTAGCAGCACTACCAGGAGTGGTTTCAATCAGCCCCTTCATTGCCTAGCATCCCCATGGAAGTCAATGGATGTCCGCTGCAACTCGAAAGGCCAGGGGACCCACCTGGCTGAGTTTGGACAAAAGATCAGGCAAGGTCCAACCTTTGCTACTTTGGCCAGGAGAGACCTGCACTCTGATATTAGCCAATCCTCCTGCTCGCTGGTCTGTGTTGACACCAAAGCTGAGGAGGAGGAGTTGGTGGCTTGCCGGTAAAATCAACAGACTTGGAGGTGCTGCAGACCTCCATTGACTTCCATGGGGATGCTTGGCAATGAAGGGGCTGATTGAAACCACTTCAAGGATAGAGCTGCAGGATGGCTTTGAGTGGCAGAGAGACACAAATGCATCTTCACAGGAGATGCAGCAAGAGCAGGAGACAAGGAGGAGTCAGCCTATGTCTGTGCACATGCACATGTGGATGTCTGCAACTGGTTGTTGCAAAAAACAGGAGAAAAGGGGGAAAAGTGGGCGTGACTATTTAAAGACCCCCACTTTTCCTTTCCTTCCTCCTCTTTGGCAGTGTTGACTTCTGCTCCTCCAATCCTGGCTGCTCCTCGCAGTCCCTGCCCGCCAGCCACTGCATTCAACTTTTCTTTCATTTGCTTGGCAGACTGGTGAGAGAGGCATTCCCCCGCATCTTTTCACTCCCGCCATGATGATTTCTGAGAGCAGGGAGCAGCTGCCTGCTGGGCAAGCCCTGAAAGAATTCTTCTCCCCGATCTTGCCTTTCTTGCTTACCCTCTGATGTAGGGGTCTGCTGGGTTTCCTCAACCTCCCCCCATTTTATTTTAATCCCACCACTGCCTCCCTCTTTCACAAAGCCTTGGAAGATTTGCCATAGCAGCTCCTTCTCCCTGTTGGTCTTCTCCTCCACTCCCTCAGAACCTTCACGCCAAAAGGCAGAAAGAAGAAAGTCCCAAAGAGGGAAGACCATGGGGTGGGTGGAGAACAGTCTTTTCCGAGGGGAGGAGAAGCCAGGATGGTGGAGCCATCCATACTAGAGGTGGATGGGGTCAGGGCCGGTGCATGTCTCGCCTTAGGCTCCACTCTTCAATCAAGCCCCCTGTTCTGCACTTGTGCGTGCACATTTTGTGGCTTCCAGTTTTTTTCTTTTGTGAGGGAAATGGGTCCAAGTGGCTCTTTCAGTATTTCAGGTTGCTGACCCCTGATCTAGAGGCAAACAAAGTCATTACTAAAAGCCAACATGGGTTTGTCAAAAACAGATCATGCTAGACAAATCTTATTGCATTCTTTGACCAAGTGACAAAATTAGTGGACCAAAGGAATGCTGTGGATATAATTTGCTTGGACTTCAGTAAGGCATTTAATAAAATTGGTATAGGGTTTCCTGCCTGAGCAGGGGGTTGGACTAGATAACCTCCAAGGTCCCTTCCAACTTTATTATTATTATTAAATGCAAGAGTGAAACTTATCCAGCAGATGAACTTAAAACATTCCCTCCTGCTAACTTTGGGCTGTACTTAAGAGTACAGAGAGAGAAAGGGAGAAGAAAACAAACAAACAAACACATTTTTCTTCACTCTGATTGTTGGCCAGACAAACAAAGTGAGGGTATTTTCCTTTTGGTAGCTTATTTTAAGCAGAATTTCTAGCAGAATTTTAAAATTCTTTTCTTTTTGGGTTAGAAACAATTAACAGTCACACTTACCTCTCACATAAAGACTTTGACACACATATACACACAAAGACAAGGAAAAGAGAACAGAACAGGGAAACAGAAGTCTTAGTTTTACACATCCTAGTCATTCCCACCATAAATGTCAGGTAACTCAAATTAGGGAAGGCCTATATCTTAAACATACCACGTGGTTGCAGAGAGAGAGAGAGAGAGAGAGAGAGAGAGAGAGAGAGAGAGAGAGAGAGAGAGAGAGAGAGAGAGAGAGAGAGAGAGAGAGAGAGAGAATCACTATTTCTTATTCTTTAATTTCCTTTTGAGTACCTTTATTTAGCCAAATTGATTTCCCAGCAAAGCCCTAGCAAAGTCCATTTATATATATATATAGTTTCTCTAGCTATCTCTTTTTCATACCTGCCTGAACGGGTAGCTGATTCCCATCCCAGGCCTCAAGCAAGCTTTACTCAACCCTTAAACTAGAACACCCCATGATTCAGGGGTTCACTTTGGTTCTATTGGGTCCGACACACTGAAGCCTCCTAGTGAGACTTCTGCCTACCACCACAGTTTGGGGTCAAAAAGGATCCCAAGGAGCACTCTGGATCCCTCACAGAGAACTGTGATGCTCCTTTAGGGATCAACCACCATGGTTTCAGACCAAAAAGGGGTCTGTTGAGGACTCTTCTGCTGCCCTGCAGAAGGTACATGGATGCTTACCAGCTTTACTTTCACTTTTCACCACCACTTTTTGCAGACTTCAAATGTCTGGGACAGTGATGCTGAACCTTTTATAGACCGAGTGCCCAAACTGCAGCCCAAAGCCCACTTATGTATTTTAATAATACACAAAACAACAATTCTGAAAAGAACTGCACAGTTAATTTAACAGGACAAGGTTTTGAGCAGGAATGTCGATGAAACTAAATTTTTACTTTGGGTACTCAAACTTCAAAGATCCCACAATAACAAACTAAAGCTTTTTTTGGCAGAGGGTGGGGAAAAGATGTATAAAAGCATCTGGCTTCCTGTCATACAAACCCCATTTACACTTTTATCTTGTTATCAGATTTTGGGAATGGAAATGAGCTATGTCTGCAGGTGGCCTTGTAATTCAGAAAGCTGTCAAATTCACAAGCTTCAGATTTGCTTTGATTTTCTGAAAGCAATTCACTTGGAACAGTTTGAATTCCACAGTATATATGTCAGAACCCACCCCAATCCACATCTTAGGAAAGAAGAACTCTTGGAGACAAAATTGTCCAAACAGGAACTTTTACTAAAACATGGTTGACAGTGCATAATATAGACAGGATCTGGAAACTGTCTCACAGATCGATACTTTTAAAGTGTCCCTGAGTAAAAACCCCTCCCCTCAGTCCATTTGGTCAGTCAAGTTTCAGGTGTCAAAACCCCTCATGGGAAAAGAGAAACATCAGTACATTCACAACATTATTACTTCCTCCCCTTCACATTCTATTCAGAGATACAAACCAGATCCCCCCCCACCTTTTTCTTTGTTCTTCTTAGTTCAGTGGGTTTCTTCCCTGGTCTTTTTGATGGCCTCCAGGCAGGCTGAATAAACAAACCTTGCATCTAAGGGATAGAGATGGGCAATTAACACCTTGTCTTCTCTTTCCTTCCTTGGGAATGGCAGAATCCAGTAAGGGGGTGAGATTTAGGTTTGCACAGATAGGGAGTTAGAAATGAAATATAAATGAATTCTGACAATATAGCTTTCTAAGTCCTAATTTATCATTTTTATTATCATGTTCCCAAGTATGATTTTTTAAAACTTTTTTTTACTTCACAGGCATTATTTCTATGAGCCCTTTCAGAATTGTTGCATTTATGCAAAATGTAATTGGAATTGATGGAAAATTCAGACTTCATCACTCCCACTTGAAATACTTGTAGGCACCCAACATTTGAAAAGGTGTCACCCATTAGCATTTGTAAATTATCATAACTGTAAATGTCAAGTAAGCTGTCAACTGGAAGCTAAAGAAATTTTTGAGAGCTTTCTTTTCCACATAAATATTTTAATGTTATTGCTTGTTGTTTTGTATGGGTGGAAGATTGGTAACTCTGAGAAAAAGGAGATTATTTGAGTTGAAAGGACATGATTTCAGATTTAGGTGACCAGCCTAACTAAGGTAATACAGAGTTAAGACTAATCTACATTTTCAAAGTCATTTTGTTAGGCATGCCATATTGAAGGTTTGGAACAGGTTTAAAGCAAGATTGAGTCCCAAAATTCCTCTATGATTGTCACTCCAAGAACCTTTTTTAGAAGAGAAATGATAGTCACACAGACTTGGTTGACCTACATTGATTAATTGATTTTTTAATGGAGAACTTAGAAAGGAATTGGAGAAGGAGGCTTTTATTTTACTTTTACTTTGTCCATGGTTTCTTTATGCTCAGTTTACAGAAAGATTTAAATTTGATAAGAAGAATTTTAACTTTATAAAAGGGGAAAAAACTGATTCCATCCTGGATCTGTGAACCACTTATGAACATGCTATTGCTAAGATGTATAAACTTTCATTGAAAATTAATATGGAAGAAGAATATGTTAAATACTGTAACAGTAAATTGACATAATATAATGTTTGATCAATATGAATATATGTGGAGTAAGGAATTGAAATTCATATTGAATTATAAGAGAATGTATATGATATATCATTGGTATTTAACACCTGATAAATTATCAACGATGTATAATGGTGTGTAAAATACATGCTTGAAATTTAATCAGTCTGAAGATACTTTTTATCAGCTTTGACAGACATATAAGAAAGCCAAGCATTATTGGGACCATATATGTATTTTAATTCAGAGAATTCTTTAAAGAAATGTACAACTGAAACCAAAGATTTTTCTTTTAGTTAGATGAATTAGCAGTTTGAAAAAAAACATGGGAACTGAAGAAGCTTCTTGGATGAGAAACAATATGTCTTCAAGGAAAAACAAAGAAAGTCAACTTGCCTTTTGAAAAAGTACCTTTGGGACAACATGGAACTTTATTTTTATATATAATAACAGTAGCAGCTTTATATGCACAGAAAAGGAAAGATATACAGATTTCCACAGTGCAAATATGGATGGTGAAGTCAATGAAATTGGTGGAGATCATGAAACTACTTTGATTAAAAAAAGTACTTGTAGCTCATGGAGAAGAGGTGTTACACGGGAGTATCGAGAAGCTCCCATCAAAACTCACGCGGCTGAATTCTGCACCAGTTGAAGCCTTCGGGTGGTCCTCAAGGGCAGCCCCATGTAGAGGGCATTGCAGTAGTCTAACCTCCGGTCACGAGCGCATGAGTGACTGTATGTAGAGCATCTTGGTCCAGATAGGGACGCAACTGGCACACCAGGCGAATCTGGGCAAAAGCCCCCCTGGTCACGGCTCTTATATGATCTTCAAAACTGAGCCGTGAATCCAGAAGGACGCCCAAGTTTCTGGCTTATTCTTCTTCATTTTCAGTCAGTACCTCTTATTCACTCTTCAAATAGGGCACCAATCATCCATGCAGATTTCCAGGTGATGGGAAGGTCTTTGCGCTGCAGGTTCTTGAATGAGCACGGCTTTGCCAATTTACCAACCTCCAAAGGTTTTAGTTTCTCTCCGATTAAGCTAGCACACAGCAGAACTGTGAAATGTTCTTTGGGGAAGTTTTCCACTCTTACATTTGTCACCCCTCATAATGAGGTTCCTGTCAGGCATCACTTTGAAAAAGAGTCCACATTTGTCAGTGTTAAAGATGTCATCATCTTTGAAGCCACTGGCAAAGTCCAGAAACTTTTCAATGAACTCAACAACTTCTACTGGAAATACATTAGATTCACCACACAATACTTTCTAGGTGATCTTGTGTCACAGTTTAATTTTTTTGAGCCAACCACTTGATGTTTGGAAATCTGATACTCTGAGCTCCTTTGCAAACGTTTTAGGAATTTCTTGGGTCATTGGCCCATCGATTCAGGCATTAATGGCTCTCATTTGTTCGAACCAATGTAACATGGCTTCATTGACTGTAGAGGGGGGAAACAGCAGCAGCAGCAGGACAATCCGTATGGGGGCAGAAACGGTGGCAACGGCAGGACAATCTGTATGGGGGCAAATGGCAGCAGCAGGACAATCAATATGGGGGGGAAATGGGGGGAGGGGCAGGACAATCCGTATGGGGGGAAATGGTGGCAGCGGCAGGACAATCCGTATTGGGGGAAAACAATGGCAGTGGTATGGCAATCCATGCCATGCCTCGGCCAGGGCTCAGGGGATTGATTGGAACACCAATCTGTAGAGATGGAGGTCAAGGATATGAAGGGACCATGTGCAGCAAACTGCCTGCCTTATTATCCTGTTTACCGCATGTCTATGAGCTCACTACAATTAGCACCAATTAGCACTGCCAGGAACCATCTAGATATGAGAGACTCTGCCCTGGCTGGGATGTTCTCTAAGATTGACTAGGGAGTACACCAATAAACAATGCTTTTGCTGTGTGCTCTTTCCTGCTTGTTAAAACTGTATAAAAGACAATAAACTCTGCGTAGGCAGACAGACATTTTTGGACACCCTGCTATGACTGCTCTCTGAATCCCACACCCATCTTCCCTCCCCCCACCATGGCAGGCTGTTACTCACCACACTGTGGGCTGCCCTTGCAGCCCACAAGAATCAAAGGCCAGTTGTGACCATCTCACCCCCGGTCAGAAGGAGCCAGCCACCTGGGTTACGGGGGCAGACGGGGGTTCTGCTTTCCCAAAAGGCCAACAATTCCTGGCTGGCAACCTGCCCAATGGTCCCACCCTGTCAGCATCGTAGCATTGCCTGCCTTCCCTGGACCCACCCCCGGCCACCACCTCGGCCCCTCTGCCACAGAAGGTGAATGCGCTGCCAAGGCTGGGGGCAAGAGGAGGCAAAAATCCATGCCACTTGCCGGTTTTTGCCTCTGGCTGGAAGCAAAGATCTGCCCCTCTTGCCAGCTGTTTGCCTCTAGCTGGAGGCAAAGATCCATGCTGTACCGAAACCAGACATTTGCTGCGACATGTGACACAGCAAATGTCTGGTTTGGCAAGGCATGGTTGCTTGGCTCTGGCTGGAGGTGAGTAGCCACCTTGCATAGCATGGCAGAGGGCCAGTTTTGGGCACATCGTGGCAGAGGGCCAATTTCAGGTGTGTCGCAGCCACTTGACTCCTTCCAGAGGAGAACGGCTGTCTGGCATGTTTCATCTATTCCCCCACCCCCGTCAATATCATCTATTCCCCCACCAGTATCTCTTTCCCCACCCCCTTAAGTATCATCTCTTGCTCCATCACTGGAGGCTTTTAAGTAGAGATTGGATATTCCATTGTCTGGAATGGTATACGTCAAAGGTCTCTTCCAACACTCTTTCAGAGAAGTGCTGCCAGTGCTTTTTTTCTTAAAAAAAAAAAAAGGTGCCGGAACTCTCATCTTTGCAGGTGCAGGAGGCAGGGGGCGGTGCTGCTGCAGTCACAGGTGCGAAGGGTGTTGGTGGCAGGCTCCCCTCCCTGGGGCCAGAGCCGGCGCGGCTGGTGCTGTGGGAGCAGCAGAGCCCACTTTATATGGCGGGGCTGCGCAATGCGGGCAGCGGAGGCAGTGTGGGCCAGGCGATGTTTTAATCTTATGATTTTAAAAATATATTTTTTCTATTGTAAGTTTCCCCAAATCTTGCCATGTGGATTGCATACAAATATTATATAATTGGTAAGTAAAGGTAGAACATATGTTAAATATACATCAAATGATAATATGCTTCCCCACAAAGTCAATTCTTGCTCAATGACAGACCAAGGAGTTAACTCGGAAAGGCAAGAGGAAAATCTAGAAGAGGTCTGTGCAGCTCTTCAACATCTTCATCAATGATTTGGATGAGGGGATAGATGGGGAACTCATCAAATTTGCAGACAACACCAAGCTGGCAGGAATAGCCAATACTCCAGAAGATAGGCTTAAGATACAGGAGGATCTGGACAGACTCGAACACTGGGCACTATCTAACAAAATGAAATTCAATTGTGAAGAAAGTAAGGTTCTACATTTAGGCAGGAAAAATCAAATGCACAGGTATAGTATAGGTGGAACCTTGCTCAATAGTAGTAACTGTGAGAGAGATCTCGGAATCCTAGTGGACAATCACTTAAATATGAGCCAGCAGGATGCTGCAGCTGCCAAAAAGACCAACACAGTGCTAGGCTGCATTAACAGAGGGATAGAATCAAGATCACGTGAAGTACTAATATTACTTTACAATGCTTTGGTAAGGCCACACCTGGAATATTGCATCCAGTTTTGGTCACCACGATGTAAAAAAGATGTCAAGACTCTAGAAAGAGTACAGAGAAAAGCAACAAAGATGATTGGGGGACTGGAGGCTAAAACATATAGGGAACGGTTGCTGGAATTGGGTATGTGTAGTTTAATGAAGAGAAGGATGAGGGGGGACATGATAGCAGTGTTCCAATATCTCAGGGGCTACCACAAAGAAGAGGGAGTCAAGCTATTCTCCACAGCACCTGAAAGCAGGACAAGAAGCAACGGATGGAAACTAGTCAAGGAGAGAAGCAACCTAGAACTAAGGAGAAATTTCCTGATAGTTAGAACAACTAACCAGTGGAACAACCTGCCTCCAGAAGTGGTGAATGCTCCAACACTGGAAGTTTTTAAGAAGAGACTAACCAGCCATTTGTCTGAAATGGTATAGGGTTTCCTGCCTGAGCAGGGGGTTGGACTAGATGACCTCCAAGGTCCCTTCCAACTTATTATTATTATTATTATTATTATTATTATTATTATTATTATTATTATTATTATTGTTGTTGTTGTTGTTGTTGTTGTTGTTGTTGTTGTTGTTATTATTATTATTATTATTATTATTATTATTATTATTATTATTATTATTATTATTATCTTGTAGAAAGGAAAGGCCCACACTGATAAATTGAAAATCTTTGTGGTCTGCAAAGGAATGCTGGTGGGCTATCAACAATTTGGTGACTAGAGGAGCATCTACAGTGTTGGAGCTTGTGGTCATGGTAAGCCATGGAGGCACTAGGCAACATGACTTTCAGGGCAGTGGTGGTGATTTTATTACTTAAAAAAAAGTCTGTGCTCTGTCCAAGGGTGCTTGGTAGGCTGCATGTACAGGCTCGATCTAGAATTTATTTTGGAGCATTCAACTATCTAGAGCAGGCATGTCAAACTCATTTTGTTTGAGGCTACTTTTTATAAAAGAATTGTCATTAATTTGTTTTAATAAAATAATTTAAATCAATTTTTCACTTGATTTCAATTTTTTTAAATGGTTGTTTTTTACTATTTTATTGTCATTGTATTTTAATTGGGCATTGGTTTAATTTCTTTTTAATTTTTGTACTGTTATTTATACATGCCCTGTTAACCGCCCTGAGTCCTTTGGGAGAAGGGCGGTATAGAAATTGAATAAACCTAAACCTAAATGAATGAGATTTTTTTAGTACAATTGCCAAATACAATAAACTGGTTTTAGGTATATGTTACTGGAAGGAAAAAGCAATCCCTCTTGCGTTACTGATCCCAGAGAAACATTTGCATGTATGCAGGTATCCTTAGGGTGCCATAGTTATGGATGAGAAATATTGGTTGCAAAGTTGGCATTTCTGGATGTAATACAGATATTTTGGACTTATTTTTGTTTCTTTGCATGTTTGATATTTTTAAAAAGGCATATGCTACTGACTACGCTTATGCACATATGTAACATGATCACTGCTTGTCCAAAATTTTACTGTACAGATAATACCACCAGAAATTATTTTAGCCTTTTTAATAAATGTTGTTATTGATGTTAAGCTCACCAGGGAAAACATCATATATTGTTATGTATATGCTAGGCTAATTATTTAAAGACTGAAGTGCAACATAACTAGATTCTAAATAATCTATTTTACAAAACACACAACAGTCCAAACAGTAAAAGTAAAGTCTAAATTAAGAATATTTCATTCTTAAGAATTGTTTAGATTCAAAATAGTTTTCAAGAGTGTACAAAAGAGACTATTTTTTTCTAGAATCAGCTAAATTAGACATATTACATTGAGAAAAATGTTTCTCATTTCTTTCCTGTTAGCTTTGATTTCAGTGCAGAGATGTTAACATAAGAAATAGATTATTTTGTTATCTAATGTTACCTTCCAAAAGACAGAAGCAGATGAAAAATGTGAGGTTCTTTCCTGTTGGCTTTTCTGAATTAGCTGTTTTAGATTCTAAAATTTTAGTTCCTAAAGAAGTAATCCTGTAAATAATTTTAATGTCCTCCTCTAGTGCAGGCTCTTTTATGAGTCAAGGACTTCAACTCCCAGAATTCCTGAGCCAGCATGGCTCAGCTTGGAAACCTCTCCCTTTCCCCTCAGCATGGCTGGCTCAGGATTTCTGGGAGTTGAAGTCCACGAGTCATAAAAAAGAGCCAAGATTGCTAGCTCCGCAATAGGCTTAGGAAAACCAATAAGGGAGCTGGGTTGTTTGTTTGTTTGTTTGTTTGTTTGCAAAAAAGGTTCTGGAATGCTGTTCTGAGCGTTCTATGAGAAAAAAAGCCCTGAGCGCTGCCAACCTCTCCCCCTCCCCTCGTCCCTTCCTGGGCACGTAGAAAGGGAGGGAAGGAAGAAAGGAAGGATGGGAGGGAAACAGGAAGAAAGAAAGGGAAGGAAAGAAGGAAGGAGATGGGAATGAAAAGGAGGGAGGCAGGGAAAGAGGGAAGGAAGGAAGGAAGGAAGGAAGGAAGGAAGGAAGGAAGGAAGGAAGGAAGGAAGGAAGGAAGGAAGGAGATTGGAATAAGAGGGAGGGAGGGTCTGAGGGAAGTCCTGCCTTAGCACTTGGCCATCAGCAGCCCTGTTGCTCTTTTACTATCCCCTGGTGACCATCCTATTGCTGAGGATGCTTTGGTTACAAAGCCAGGTCTCCTCGCATGGAGGGGGGGTGCGCCTCCCTCTGACCCACACACTTTGCCCTCCTGCACCCACCATGAGCAATCTGGTCAAGGAGAGTGAACACTGAAGCAGTAGCCTTGAGGAGGAGGTAAATGCAGCTGGGCAACCCCTTGGGGAAGTGCGGCTAGGGTAGGCAAAGCTATGGGATCCTGGTGCCATGAGAACTCAAAGGCCAGGCTGGGCACTTGACCTCCACTGTCCAGGGCTCCAGGCAGTTGGTGCCACTGTCCAGGGGCCCCCTGTATGGCCTGAGGCATGGCCCTGGCATTCGCCCTGATCCCACCTACCCCCTCTGCCGGAAACCCTCAGATCTCCTCCAGTCCTGCCCAGGCCCACACAAGTGCCCGTGGCGTGAGTGACATCAAGCTGGCCATGCCCACCCAGAAGGCCATGCCCACCCAGTGGGCCATGCCCATCTGGCACCCAACGATAAATAAGTGCAGTTTGGGTTACAGTTTGGGCACTTGGTTTCTAAAAGGTTCACCGTCACTGGACTATTACGTGAATAAACATTTCTTTGAATATGGCTAAAAGAACAAAGAATTTTGAACATAAAAAAGCCTTATAACAAGAAGGATAATGAGATTTAAGTAACATAGTATGTTTTATAATATCATCAAATGTTAAAATAGTAGGTTGATATAACTTTTATTAATATATAAGTAAACTGATTGAAAAGGATGTTATATCTAGATACTATAAGACAGATAAAAAGTATAGTATTTTTATAATGCATGACATAAAATATTGGGATGATGTACTTAAAAGGGAAAACTTAGTTAGATGACTAATATGAAGAAAGTATGACGGATAAGAATTGGACTGAATATAAGGGAATTTAAGCTAACAAAAATTATAAAAATAGGATGCTGAACAAATGAGATGATGGTTATGAAAATAATATAAGCTGAAAAAATGTTATATAGAGAGATTATTATTATTTGTATAAATATAAAAAATGCCTATACCTAATCATTTATATATTGAAATTATTAAGAATTATATTTTGGCTAAGGTTGAAGAAGGAGAATACAAATGGGAGAAGGGAAAATCAAAGAAATGTATTATTAATTAATATATTAATTATGGAATTATCAAATTTAATCATTGATTGTTAATTAATTACTATTGTCCTTTTTTTCTTGTTAAAATATAAACCAAGGCACTGGAGATTGTTATAATCAAAAACCAATAAAATATTTAAAAAGAAAGAGAGAAAATAGGAATATTGCAAGTAAATGATATTGTCAAAACTCACTTCAGCCCAAATCTTAAGAAAGGACTCTTGGAGACAAGGTTTTCCAAACAGGAACTTTTACTAAGAAATATGAGATAGCAGGCATAATAGACAGGATCTGAGGAATTCCCTCACAGATTGATATTTTTAAAGCATCCCCAATTAAGCCGCACCCCACACTTTGTTTGGTCAGTTCCGGATCAGCCTAGCTCCAGGTGATAAGCCCATTGTGGGAGAGGGGAGTTAACAGTCCGTTTGCAGCATGATCATTTACACACACACACACACACACACCCATACTTCATTTGGAGAAACAAACCAGATTCCAGAGAGTTTCATTCCTCCCTTTTCCACCCCATGTCTTAATTGCCTGTAAGATGAGAGGGAAACGTCTAGTGAGAGAGTAATTGATTATATTGTGATGGATAGCAGGCAGGCTGAATAAAGAAAAGGTTACATTTGAGGAAGGAAGTGAAAGCAATAAAACCCCTTGCTTGTTCCCTCTCCTCCTTGGGAATGGCAGAATCCAGGGGAGTGTGAGATTTGGGTTTTGCACAGAAGAGATAGTTAGAAATGAAATATAAATGGATTCTGACAGATATATAATCATGTCAATGAAAGAGATTTGATATCTGAGGACATTCTTTGTCTATCTGGATGATATGATAGTTGGCACAAGACACACTACAGTTCATAATGAATAATAAAAATGAGTTTAGTCAAATTTGTGAGCATTACAGGAAGATTTTAAAATGTATCCTATAGACTTGTTGTTGTTAGTTGCGAAGTCGTGTCCGACCCATCGCGACCCTATGGACAATGTTCCTCCAGGCTTTCCTGTCCTCTGCCATCTTCTGGAGTCCATTTAAGCTCACGCCTACTGCTTCAGTGACTCCATCCAGCCACCTCATTCTCTGTCGTCCCCTTCGTCTATTGCCCTCAATCTTTCCCAGCATTAGGCTCTTCTCCAGTGAGTCCTTCCTCCTCATTAGGTGGCCAAAGTATTTGAGTTTTAGCTTCAGGATCTGGCCTTCTAAAGAGCAGTCAGGGTTGATCTCCTCTAGGACTGACCGGTTTGATCGCCTTGCAGTCCAAGGGACTCACAGGAGTCTTCTCCAGCACCATAGTTCAAAGGCCTCAATTCTTTTGCGCTCAGCCTTTCTTATGGTCCAACTTTCACTGCCATACATTGCAACTGGGAAGACCATAGCCTTGACTATACGCACTTTTGTTGACAGGGTAATGTCTCTGCTTTTTAGTGTGCTGTCTAGATTTGCCATGGCTTTCCT
This sequence comes from Vipera ursinii, assembly GCF_947247035.1. NCBI lineage: Eukaryota > Metazoa > Chordata > Lepidosauria > Squamata > Viperidae > Vipera > Vipera ursinii. The sequence goes on along the minus strand of NC_139514.1, from coordinate 73,864,438 downwards.
CCCGAGGAGCAAGCGTCTTTTAATTTCTTGACTACAGTCCCCATCTGCAGTGATCTTGGAGCCCAGGAAAATAAAATCTGTCACTACCTCCATTTCTTCCCCATCTATTTGCCAGGAATTGAGAGGGCCAGATGCCATGATCTTGGTTTTCTTAATGTTAAGTTTCAACCCAACTTTTGCACTCTCCTTCTTCACTCGCAACAAGAGACTCTTCAGTTCCTCTTCACTTTCTGCCATTAGAGTGGTATCATCTGCATATCTTAGGTTGTTGATATTTCTTCCGGCAATCTTAATTCCAACTTTTGATTCATTTAGCCCTGCCTTTCTCATGATGTGCTCTGCATATAAGTTAAATAGGCAAGGCGACAGTATACAGCCTTGCCGGACTCCTTTCCCAATTTGGAACCAATCAGTGGTTCCGTGTCCAGTTCTCACTGTTGCTTTTTGGCCCACATATAGGTTTCTCAAGAGACAAATAAGATGTTCTGTACTCCCATCTCTTTAAGAACTTGCCACAGTTTGTTATGATCCACACAATCAAAGGCTTTAGCATAGTCAATGAAGCAGAATTAGATGTTTTTCTGGAACTCTCTAGCTTTCTCCATGATCCAGCGTATGTTGGCTATTTGATCTCTAGTTCCTCTGCCTCTTCGAAATCCTGCCTGTACTTCTGGTAGTTCTCGATCCACATACTGCTGGAGTCTAGCTTGTAGGATTTTAAGCATAACTTTACTAGCATGAGAAATGAGTGCAATGGTGCGGTAGTTTGAACATTCTTTGGCACTGCCTTTCTTTGGAATTGGAATGTAAACTGATATTTTCCAATCCTGTGGCCACTGTTGAGTTTTCCAAATTTGTTGGCAAATTGAGTGTAGCACATTTACTGCATCGTCTTTTAAGATTTTGAATAGCTCAGCTGGAATACTGTCACCTCCACTAGCTTTGTTGTTGCTCAGCTTTTCTAAGGCCCACTTCACTTCACATTCCAAGATGTCTGGCTCGAGGTCAGTGACCACCTCGTTGTGATTATCAGGGACGTTAAGCTCATTCTTGTATAGTTCTTCTGTGTAATTTTGCCACCTCTTCTTAATCTCTTCTGCCTCTGTTAGGTCCCTGCCATTTTGGTCCTTTATCATGCCCATTTTTGCATGAAACGTTCCCTTCATCTCACCAATTTTCTTGAAAAGATCTCTGGTCCTCCCTATTCTATTGTTTTCTTCTATTTCTTTGCACTGTTCATTTAAGAAGGCATTCTTATCTCTTCTAGCTATTCTTTGGAATTCTGCATTTAATTGGGCATATCTTTCTTTTTCTCCCTTGCCTTTTGCTTCCCTCCTTTCCTCAGCTATTTGCAAAGCTTCCTCAGACAGCCATTTTGCTTTCTTGCATTTCTTTTTCTTTGGGATGGTTTTGATTGCTACCTGTTGTACAATGTTGTGAACCTCTGTCCATAGTTCTACAGGCACTCTGTCTATCAGATCTAATTCCTTAAATCTATTTGTCACCTTTACTGTATATTCAACAGGGATATGATTTAGTTCATACCTGAGTGGCCTAGTGCTTTTCCCTACTTTCTTCAGTTTAAGCCTAAACTTTGCAACAAGAAGCTCATGGTCTGAACCACAGTCAGCTCCTGGTCTTGTTTTTACTGACTGTATAGAGCTCCTCCATCTTTGGCTGCAGAGCATATAGTCAATCTGATTTCTGTGTTGACCGTCTGGTGATGTCCATGTGTAGAGCCGTCTCTTGGGTTGTTGGAAAAGAGTGTTTGCTATGACCATCGTATTCTCTTGACAAAATTCTATCAGCCTGTGCCCTGCTTCATTTTGTACTCCGAGGCCAAACTTGCCTGTTATTCTGGTTATCTTTTGGCTTCCTACTTTAGCATTCCAATCCCCCATGATGATAAGGACATCATTTTTTTGGTGTCAGTTCTATAAGGTGCTGTAGGGCTTCATAGAACTGGTGAATTTCATCCTCTTCAGCACCGGTGGTTGGGGCATAGACTTGGACTACTGTGATATCAAATGGTTTGCCTTGGATTCAAACTGAGATCATTCTGTCATTTTGAGGATTGTATCCCAGTATTGCTTTTTCTACTCTTTTATTGATTATGAAGGCTACTCCATTTCTTCTGAGGGATTCTTGCCCGCAGTAGTATACCTGATGGTCATCTGAATTAAATGCACCCATTCCTGTCCATTTTAGTTGGTTAAGATGTCGATGTTGAGTCTTGTCATTTCTTTTTTGACCACATCCAGCTTTCCTTGATTCATGGATCTTACATTCCAGGTTCCTATGGAGAAAAAATCTTTATAGCATCGGACTCTCCTTTCAGCACCAGACACATCCACATCTGAGCGTCCTTTCAGTTTGGCCAAGTCGCTTCATTCTTTCTGGCGCTACTAGTACTAGCCCTCTGCTCTTCCCCAGTAGCATATTGGACGCCTTCTGACCTGAGGGGCTCATCTTCCAGCGTCATATCGTTTTGCCTTTTGGTACTGTCCATGGCAAAGATACTGGAGTGGGTTGCCATTTCCTTCTCCAGTGGATCACGTTTTATCAGAACTCTCTGCTATGACCTTTCCGTCTTGGGTGGCCCTGCATGGCATAGCTCATAGCTTCATTGAATTATGCAAGCCCCTTCGCCATGACAAGGCAGTAATCCATTAAGGGGGATCAGATAAGTAGACCAGCAAAATGCTGCGGACATAGTATAATTAGATTTCAGTAAAGCATTCAACAATGCAGACCACAATCTACTGCTTGGTAAGCTAGAAAAAGGTGAAATAGACAACATTACCACCAGATGGATTTGTAACTGGCTGACAAATTGTACTCAATGAGCAGTCCTCAATGGTACTACATCCACATGGAGAGAAATAAGCAGTGAGGTACCACAAGGCTCTATCTTAGGCCCAGTACTCTCAATTTCTTGAAAATGACTTAGATAAGGGAATAGAAGGGGAACTCATCCAGTTTTCAGATGACACTAAACTGGCAGGAATATCTAACACCCCAGATGACAAGCTCAGGATTCAAAAATATCTTGACAAACTGGAACAATGGGCCCTATCCAACAAAATGAGTTTTAATGTGGAAAAAAGCAAAGTTTTACATTTAGGCAGGAAAAATCAAAGATATAAGTACAGATTAGGTGAGACTTGGCTCAAAAACAGTAACTGTGAGAGGGACCTTGGATTCCTAATTGATGATCACTTGAGTATGAGCCAGCAATGTGCAGTAGCAGCCAAAAAAACTAATACAATCCTGGGTTGCATAAACAGAGGCTATCAGTGCTTCTAACATTGTACGTTCTTGCTTTGACCACATAGGGAGATGCAGCCTTTTTCTTTCCTATGCTTTACTCTTAGAATTAGATGATACTGGGGGAGGAGGAGGAATGTGATGGGAGTTAGTTAGACATAACAATTCAGGGGCTTTTGAAATAAGAGATGATAAAGAAATGGCGGGTTGGAGAACGGGAGGGAAAGCTTGCATTTCAAACTAATTGGAGAATGTGATATATGACTGTTAATTAGGGGAGGGAATTGTGCTTTGATACTATTCGTTTAGGGTAGGGGAATTCAGATTTTTGCTTTAACCATGTATATGCTGAAGCTATGCTACTCAAATAAAAATTCTTTAAGGTAAACAATGCCTTGAAGTACTTTGAAGAGTTTCATTTGTCAGAACCATGACAGAGGCATAGAATCAAGATCATGCAAACTATTAGTACCACTTTATAAAATGCTAGTAAGACCACACCTGAAATACTGCAACCAATTTTGGTCACTATACTACAAAAAAGATGTTGAGATCTTGGGAAAAGTTTAGAGAAGAGCAACTAAGATGATCCAAAGCCTGGAGACTAAAACATATGAAGAATGGCTGCAGGACTTGAGTTTGGCTAGTCTAAAGAAAAGAAGAAATGGGGTGACATGATAGCAGTATTCCAGTATTTGAGAGGCTGCCACAAAGTAGAATGGGTCAAATTATTCTTCAAAGCACCAGAGGGCAGGATGAGAATCAATGGTTGGAAACTTATCAAAGAGAGAAGCAACCTGGAATTAAGGAGAAAGTTCCTAACAGTGAGGACAATTAACCAGTGGAACAGGTTGCCTTCAGAAATAGTGGGTGCTCCATCACTGGAGGCATTTAAGAAGAGCCTGGACAGTCACTTATCTGAGATGGTATAGGTCTGTGGTGGCGTACCTATGGCACACGTGCCACAGGTGGCATGCAGAGCCCCAGACGTAGGCCTTCAGTCCTGTCCATGAGCAAAATGCATCAATACCCATGCAGGGTAAGGTTGCCGTGCCTGCCCCCACCTCCCCAAGTGTTTTTTTAACTAACCTGCCTTTCAGCTGCATTCCATTTCTCCATTTGCTTCTCAGCCTTCACCGCGTGTTTGTAGGACTATGGGTAAAAAAAAAGTTCCACCAGACTTTCTAAGTTCTTGAGATCTCGCGAGAAGTTAGAAGGTCTGATGGAACTTTTTTTTTACCTATAGTTCCACAAACATGTGGCAAAGGCTGAGAAGTGAACTGAGAAATGGAATGCAGCTGAAAGGCAGGTTAGTAAAAAAAAACCTTGGGGGAGGTGAGGGTATCTGGGCAGGGGTGGGCATGGCAACCTTACCCTGCATGATAGCGGGAGGGTGGGGCATGTGCCTTTCCCATGCCAGGCCAGCCCCTGCAGCCCCAGGGTGGCCTTGCTAAGCCGCAGTGGGCAGGGTGTTGAGGTGGAGGTCGGCAGGCTGACCAAATCAGTAGGTGGAGTGCTGGAGGCTCAGGGAGGGAGGGTGCTGAAGTAGGTGGTTGTGCCATTGGCAAGAGCAACATGTCTGAACATAAAGTGGCCTCGGACAAGTGGAGCAGGTAAGGAAAAAAAATCTTTGCTCCCCCCAGGAATTGCCTTTCTTTCCTTACCTGACTCTGTGCCCTGTGCCATTTCTCCTTTGCAATCTGCTGTCATGTGCAAGGAAACAAAGGAAGGTTTTTTTGGGGGGGGGGAAGATCAATCAATCAATTTCAACTTCTCATGAAAGATCGCAAAGTTAGAATTGATTGACTGACCTTTTTCCCCCCAAAAAAGCTTCCTTTGTTTCCTTGCATGTGGTAATGGCAGCAGATTGCAAAGGAGAAGCAGCGGCGGGAGAAAGGTGCTCTGCGAGGGTTGGGTTGGGGCGGTGGGAGAATGGTGCTCTGCGAGGGTTGAGTTGAGGCAGTGGGAGAATGGTGCTCTGGAAAGGTTGGCTCAGGGCAGTGGGAGAATGGCACTCTGTGAGGGTTGGGTTGGAGCGGCATTGGGTGGAATATGCGAGATGGCCAACAACCAGTTCTTCACCTCCACCCGGCTTGCTCCATGGCCTCATGGCAGTTGCATTGGGCAGGAGGTGGCAAATGGCCAGTTTCGGCATGGCGCAGCTGTTTGCCTTTGGCCACGGCCATTTGCTGCCTCGTGCATCCCACCCAATGCTGCTGCAATGAGGCTGCAGAACAAGCCAGGTGGAGGTAAGGAACCGAGTCGGGGCAGTGGGAGAAGGGCATGCTGTGAGGGTTGGGTCAGAGTGGCAGGAGAAAGGTCTCTATGAGAGTGGGTCAGAGTGGTGGGAGAACAGTGATCTGCGAGGGTTGGGTCAGAGTGGCATTGGGAGCAATACATAAGGTAGCAAACAGCCGGTTCCTTATTTCTGCCAGGCTTGTTCCATGGCCTCATGGCAGCCACATTGGATGCAACGTGCGAGGTGGCAAACAGCCACATTGTGCCGAAACCGAGGGGCCAGCAGGCTGTGGCTGCTAATGGACACAGTTGGGCCCCATGCACTTGCTGTGTGCAGGGGCTGATGGTGTCAGGCAGCAGCCGCCCCGTACCCTGCCTCGCCTTGCCTTGCCCTTCGACAATGGCACCCCTGAACCCTGCCTCACCTCACCCTGCAAGAAGAGCCTCCTTCCCACCGTCCCACCCAGCAGAGACCCCCTGGATCTCCCCCAACCCTGCCTGGCCCCCACAGGCATCCCTCCCCATGAGCAACATCAAGGTGGGCATGCCCACCCCAGCCACACCCACCCAGTCTGCCATGACCACCTCAGCCATGCCCACCCAATGGGCCATGCCCACCCAATTTGCCACATCCATCCAATGGGCTATGCCCACCTGGCACCCAACGATACATAAGTGGGTTTTGGGTTGCAGTTTGTTTTGCCATCACTATTCTATTCTATTCTATTCTATTCTATTCTATTCTATTCTATTCTATTCTATTCTATTCTATTCTATTCTATTCTATTCTATTCTATTCTATTCTATTCTATTCTATTCTACACCCATCAGTGGTCCAACTGCATTTGAAAGACAAGGATAACTCTTTTGAAGACAACAAAGTCCACATTTTGCATAAAGAGGAACACTGGTTTGAAAGAGGGGTAAAAGAGTCCATCTATGTTAAAACTGAATAGTCCTCTCTCAACAGAGATAGATATATATGACACCTTCTGTTTACAACACAGACCGTTCAGCAATTCCAAGAAGATTCCACACCCATTTGCACTCTGATTCAGGTGAACCTGAGGGCAAAGATAAACAGTAATGCCAAGTGGCTGTCAGAGAGAGTATTAGCAACCAGATGACTGCACAGTAATATAAACCTTCAAACCCCTCTCCTCCTTCCATCTAGTCAGAAGTAAAGAAGCTTCTTGGATGAAAAGTGAAATCTCTTTATTAAGCAAAAAACATAGTCCAGTTGCCTTTTGAAAAAGCACCTTTGAGACATCGATGACCTGGATGAGTGAGAATCTCCATAGATAATAAGAGACAGTAAGCATGTTTAAAATAAAAGGAAAAGAATAATAGCTGTTCAATTATATATATATATTTTCCTTCTCATCCCTATGTGTCTTTGTCAGGACCCACCCCAATTCACATCTTAGGAAAGAAGAACTCTTGGAGACAGGATTGTCCAAGCAGGAACTTTTACTAAATCATGATTGTCAGTGGAAAATCTAGACAGGATCTGGAAACTGTGTCGCAGATTGATACTTTTAAAGTATACCCGAATAAAAACCCCTCCCCTCAGTCCATTTGGTCAGTCTCAGATCAGTTAAGATATGAATCAAAACCTTTCATGGGAAAAAAGAACTGCCATGCATTTACAACATTTGCTTCCTCCCCTTCAGATTCCAATCGGAGATACAAACCAGAATCTCTCCGCCCCATTTCTTTGTTCTTCTCAGTTCAAAGGTTCTTTCCCTGGTCTTTGATGATGGCCTCCAGGCAGGCTGAATAAACAACCTTGCATCTAATGGATAGGGATGGCCAATTAACATCTTCTCCTCTCCTCCTTGGGAACGGCAGAATCCAGTGAGGGGTGAGATTTAGGGGTACACAGATAGGGATTTAGGAATGGAATATAAATGGATTCTGACAATCTGCTCTCCTTAAAAGAAAGATAGGTCCATCTGTAGAGGAAATAAAATATAAATGTTAGCCTGGTTTGTTAGGATATTCTGTGTGAAAACTCTTAAGCAACTTTGGTGCTCTAATGTGTTTATTGACCCACTCATTTTCTTAGGAGGGGAGGTGTTTCCAAGCTACTAGATATTGAATTGCTCCATGGTGTTTCCTGGAATCTAGGATTTCCTTCACCTCAAAGTGTTGTTCTCCTTCCACCATGATGGAAGGTGGCGGCGGTGGGGTTTTTGTTCATAGTGGTGACTGTTGTTCTCTTTTTAGTAAACTGCAGTGAAAAATTGGGTGTATCTTCCTAAGATTTTTGGGTAGTCCTAATTCAACTGTTACTGGGTTTATGATTCTTTTAATTGGAAAAGGTCCAATATATTTTGTTCCAAGTTTTTTACAGGGTTGTAGTGATTTAAGGTATTTTGTGGATAAATATACCATCTCTCCCACCCTGTATGGTTTGGGATCGACTCTTTTTTTGTCCGCCTGTGTCTTGTATGCTTGTCTAGCTTCATCTAAAGCTTTCTTAACAATTGGCCAGATGTTTTGTAATTGAGCAATCCATTCCTTCAGTTCGGGAATGACCGGTTCGTTTGGGGTTAGTTCTGGCATGGGGTTGAAACTTTGACTGGTAGCTACTTGAAAAGGAGTGTAACCTGTGCTGGAGTTGACTGCATTATTATATACCACTTCTGCAAAAGGCACTAGGTCTATCCAGTTTGTTTGCTGGAAATTAATAAAGCATCTTAAATATTGCTCAAGTACTGAGTTCAATTTTTCACATTGACCGTTTGATTGAGGATGATGATTAGATGTCAGTCCTTGGGTGGTTCCTAAAATGGATAAAAATTCTTTCTAAAATGCCGACATAAATTGCACCCCCTTATAACATAAGATAAAAGGGACATGGTGGCTCAGTGGGTTAGGATGCTGAGCTTGTTGATCAGAAGGTCGGCAGTTTGGCGGGTCGAATCCCGAGCGCTGCATAACAGAGTGAGCACCTGTTACTTGACCCAGCTTCTGCCAACCTAGCAGTTCGAAACACGTAAAAAATGCAAGTAGAAAAATAGGGACCACTACGGTGGGAAGGTAACAGTGTTCCATGCACCTTTGGCATCTAGTCATGCCGGCCACAGGACCACGGAGATGTCCTCAGACAAGCGCTGGCTCTTCGGCTTTGAAACAGAGATGAGCACTGGCCCCTAGAGTTGGAAACGACTACCACACATGTGCGGAGGAACCTTTACCTTTACCTATCAGATATGATGCGTTGTGGTGCCCCATGCAATCTGTAAATATGCTGCATGAAAAGTTTTGCTAAGGCTTTTGCGGTGGGGATCTTTTGGTAAGGTATGAAATGCACCTGTTTAGAAAACAGATCTGTGACTGTCCAGACTACAGTGTTCCCGTTGCTTTCTGGTAATTCCACTATAAAATCCATGGCTATTTCTTTCCATTGGACTGAGGGGTTCACCACCGGTTGTAACAGTCCTGGCAATTTCCCTTGCAGCCTCTTAACCATTGCACAAATTTGACAGCTGCCCACATAGCTTTCTATATCCTTTTTCATGGATGGCCACCAAAATTGCCTTTTAGTTAAGTGTACAGTTTTTACAAATCCGAAATGACCTGCTGATTTTGTATCATAGCACAGTTGCATGAAATTGATCCTCTGGGTGGCAGGTATGTACTCCATCTTTAATTGTGTACAGGGTACTCCATCTTTAATTGTGCACACATGTCTATTTTTCTGGAACCATTGATCGCTTTCCAAAGACTTTCGGAATTCTATTCCAGTTTGGCTATCCACCTTCAGCTTCATTTTAGCTTGGGCCCTGGTGGTGACTGGTGCTGCCAGTTGTTGTTCAGGCACAAGTGGTTTAGAGTCAGTGGCCCATGTGCTGTTATATTGGGGCATGCGAGATAATGCATCCGCCAGGAAATTCTTCCCTCCCAGTAAGTGTTTGAGAGTGAAACTGAATCGTTGAAAATGTTGGCACCAGCAGGCTTGCTTAGGAGTGAGTTTCCTGGGTGTTTTTAGTGTTTCCAAATTGTTGTGGTCTGTCCACAACTGGAAAATGGATTTTATTTCCTTCCAGAAACTGGTGCCATGTAAGTAATGACCACCTCACACAATAAGCCTCCTTTTCCCACACGGGCCAACGTTGTTCTGTCTCTGTGAGTTTCCTGGATGTACTGTATATGCACATGGTTGCAACTCCCCCTCATCGTTTTCCTGCAATAATGCGGCTCCCACCGCCACATCACTGGCATCTGCCTGTATTACAAAAGGTTTATCGGCATCTGGGTGTCTCAGAACAGGTTCCGCAGAAAAAAGTCTCTTTAGCCTCTCAAATGCTGCTTGACATTCCATTGTCCACTGCAGAGGCTGGCTGCGTTTCACTGGGGACCCCCCCTCATTTTCAACAAGTTTGTGAGGGGCAAATGAAGGGATGAATTGGCGTTAGAAATTTGAAAACCCCAGGAAACTTTGCAATTGCTTAAGGGTGCGGGGGGTGTCCATTCTAATACTTCCCTGACTTTCTCAGGGTCCATTTCAATGCCCTCTGTGGATATCTGATACCCCAGGTAGTCTATTCTTTCCTGGTGGAATTCACATTTCGATAGTTTAGCATATAGGTGGGCAGCCCGCAACTTTTTCAGGACTGCTCTTACTAGGTTAATATGTTCCTCTTTGGTCTCAGTGAAGATAAGGATGTCATCTAGGTAAACCAGGACCCCCTTATATAGGTGCTCTCTTAGCACTTCATTAATTATTTGCATAAAAACTGTGGGGGGCCCTTGCAGTCTAAATGGCAGTACTTTGAACTGGTAGCAGCCCATTGGGCAATTGAATGCAGTCTTCCATTCGTCTCCTTCCTTAATCCTAATGCAGTAGTATGCTTCTCTCAGGTCTAGTTTGTGTTGTGACTCAGGGCCAGCCTGTGGGTCCGACAGCCGGCTCCGATGTATCGGATGACTCAGATGAGGGGGAGGAGGGAGACGAACCGGCTGATGATGGCTTGGAGGCTTTGCAGAGCCCTCAGCCGGGGACCTCTTCTCAGCTGCGTGAGCCCGATAGTGCGGAGGATGATGACCCACAGCTGGCCCTGTTCAAGGACGCCCGACGCAGGAGGCAGTCGAGCAGGAACAAACAAAGAAAGGCTGTGGGACTCCTCGGGAGGAGGCACAGGGAGACCACGCCCTGAACTCTAAATAAAAGGAGTGTTTGGGGAGGGGCTGGTTGCTGAAAGCAACCCTTCCGCTTGAGGATTCAAGTTCCTGTGTTTTTGTTTCTTGTTCTGTTAATTGACTAATAAATCTTGGCAGACGCTTTTCAGCCTTGGACGCTCTCCAGTCTCTTCTGTTAGAATAGGGGTTTGCCTTACTACAAGGCCGGAAGAGGGCTGGTTCAGAACAGTTTGGTAAAACTCCTTCCTTTCGATAGGTGGGATAGCATATCCTTCATTAGGGGTAGGGGATACAGATTACATTCACTAATTGTGTTAATGGATCTATAGTCCACGCACAAGTGAAGCGAGCCATCCTTCTTCTCCCTGAACAGGACCAGGGTGGCCACTTTGGGTTTGGCAGGCTCAATAAATTCTCTTTCTAAGTTTTTCTTTATGAATCTTTCCATCTCTGCTGTTTCCTTTGGGCTCATGGCGTACACCCTCGGCTTTGGAAGTTTTGCCCTGGGTTTAAATTCTATAGCACAGTCCGTGGGGTGGTGAAGGGGAAGCTTATCTGCCCATTCCTCACTGAAAACTTCAGCAAGGTCCCTGTATTCCTCTGGTATCTCTGGTAACCCCTTCTCTTCCCCCACTGTTGGGGGGGGTGCTTTGGGGTTTTAAGCTCCTATGCTACCCCTCTGGGAAGTTGAGTTCTGCTGTCCTCCAATTTATCCTGGGGTTCCATTTCTTCAGCCATTCCAGTCCTAAAATCATTGGGCATTCCATGCCTGGGGCCACTACAAATGTTATGTCTTCCTCATGAGTCCCCAGGGACAGGTGAATTGGTAAAGTGGCTAGGGTGGCTGCCCCCCCTGCTATTGACCCATATAATTGGTTAAAGGATATTTGTTGTTTTAGTTTCCTCACTGGGATGCTCAAATTCCCCACCAGCATTGGGCTGATGAGGCAGCGAGTGCAATCAGAGTCTATTAGGGCTTTTACTTTGACGTCTTCAGGCATAGAGAAAGATAATATAGTCACTGTCTTAAGGATGGGTGGAATGGATCCACTTACCAATGGTTCTCCCTCCAAGCTATCTTCCGAGGTGTCCACTGTCCCTGTGGTGTAGGCCAGAATCCAATCCCAGTTCTTGGCAGGGGTTGTGGACTCTACAGCCTCTGTCGCCTTCATGGAAGATTCTTTTGGGTCGCCATGGGACTTCCCTAGTCTCTTGGAGGGTGATGTCTCTGATTTACTCTGTGGGGCATTTGAGTGTTATTCTGCGGCACGGTGGCCCTCTCTCCTGCATTTGAAACAGCCTGTTGATTTCTTAGCCATGGATGGTGTTTTTTCCCCCTCGCGTGTTTGCTCGGGTGGCGGGCGGCCCCATGGTTTTCACTGGTGGTGCCTCTTCAGCAAGTCTATCTCCGCCTCCTCTGCCAGGAGATACCAGTCATCGAGATGGTGTGGGTCTCCTCAAGGCAGGCAAGCATCATACAGGTCGTAGTTTAGCCCATTTTTGAAATGGCTGAGGAGGATGTCTTCCAGCCAGTTCAGCTTGCTGCAATGGCTCGGAATTCTTGAGTATATTCAGCCACCGGCCGTCTGCCCTGCCTCACTGTTTTGATTCTCTCCTGGCCCTTACAATCAGAAAAAGGATCCTTGAACTGCCTCTTCAAGGATGACATGAATCAGTTGAAGTTGTTGAGTTCTGGGGCATTGGAGTCATGTAGGTTCACCACCCAGTCTGCAGCCAGTCCGTTCAGGGCGGATTGCACGATATGGATGTGGGCTTTGTCACTGGGGATGTCCCGTCCGTATTCTTCCATATAGCTGAGGACTTGGGTTAGGAATAACCCCAAGCATGGTGGCTCTCCCCTGAATTTTGCTTCCAGGGGTGGTAGTCTTTGAATGAATCATTGTCTGCGCAGCGGTGGTATTGCCCCTCATCCTGATCCCCATCTGTTGTTCTGGGGCGAGGGGTACTACTGAGGTGGCTGCTCCTTGTCCAGCGGATGGCCCTGGTGTTGCAGGTTCCAGATCCCCCCCACTGTCTCTCCAGTTACGGCCCCAGGCGCTGCTGTAGCTGCGGTACTCAGCTTTCTCCTCTCTTAGTGAGCTAAGAGTTTTCTTCATCAGGTCAATAGCTTTTGCTAGGATCCGCTCCTCTTCACTGATGTGCAGGGAGCTCTCCATCTCTTGCCTCCATTTGGTTTGGTGGCCACCCCGCCTCAGGGTCACTTTCCTTGATGCCTTTTCCCACTCGCTTTTCCTTCCAACGCCCATCAACTACTGTGATTTGTGGTCATGTGTCTCCACCACCTCTTCACCGGAGGAATATGATGCTTCAGCTTCCAACCGTTGGTGGGGCTTCATTTGGGGGGAAGACTCCCTTTCCATGGGGCTTTCCTCCTCCCTTGCTTCATTGTTAGACACTGTATTTTTTGCAAAGTCCCCTGTTAAGGTTTTTCCTTTCAGGTTGACTGTTACTACAGATCCTGTCTAATGTCAGGACCCACCCCAATCCATGTCTTAGGAAAGAAGAACTCTTGGAGACAGGATTGTCCAAGCAGGAACTTTTACTAAAACATGATTGTCAGTGGAAAATCTAGACAGGATCTGGAAACTGTGTTGCAGATTTATAAATGGATTCTGACAGTGTTCCTCAATCACAGGTCCTCTAACACAGAGGTCCCCACACTTTTTGGCACTAGGGACCAATTTTTCCATGGACACTGGGTGTCCAGTGAAGTTTGTTTTTTACTCATTTTGGCAAGGTTTAATATGTGGGCTTACCAAAACTGTGACTGAGACAAGTGGACAGTTCAGAAAAGAGTCACAGACAGAAGTGGTAAATGAAATAATGGTCAGGCCATGCACAGACTAAAATAAGTGTGGGATTCTGACTTAAGGCCTGCCACCAGATGATTTTGCTCCAGAGAAAAATCAGAATAAACACACAGGGAATAATTCACTGGAAGAGGCTTACTTTTTCTCCAAGGAAAAATTAGAATAAAGGCATGGGAAAGCCTTCACAGAAGAGGCTTTATTGTTCTTCTCTGGAAGAAAATCAGAAGACAGAGAGAAACTGTTATGTATTGAAATAGATTATTTGGGCCATTATAATTGAATAACAGCTGTGTTGTCTGAAAGTTAATTGCCTGTCTGCAACTTTGCAAGCTTGTATTTTTGGACGGGAGAATTGCTTAAAATTCATTAGCTGCCACCTATCGACGGTCCATATAAATAGATGTCAAAACAGCTGTTAGAGCCGCTTCTGTGTTAACCTAATAAACGTTCTGTTACTTTCACCTTCGCCTCATCAATGTCTTAAAAGATCACAGTATTTAACTGTGGCGACAAAGGTGGGATGTGCTGCTAAGAAAGAGAGAGCTAAGAGTCACTAGGGGAAAGACCTGACCCTGGTAGGAACCACATTCCTCCCTCTGCCTGCCAGCAAGCCATGCTGGAAGCATCCACATCTAAGGGACCCGTCCCTAGGATCAACACAGAAGCCTTTAGCAGCACAAGGCATTGAGAGGTCAGAAACAGCAAACTATGTCCAAGGTCAGCAAGCTGTCAGAGTTCGACATGTCGCACCCAGAGAGATGGAGCTCATACGTCTCAAGGATCGAGAACTACCTAAGAGCTAACCAAATTAGTGAAGATGGCTTAAAGGCTGCAATGCTACTTTGTGTGTGCGGCCAGGAGACATTCGATATAACCAAAAACTTACTCACCCCAGCAACTCTAGAGTCGGTCACCTACACGGATCTCAAGAAAAAACTCAAAGAGCACTTCATACCAAAGCTCTCCATCATTGCATGGAGACACGCGTTCGAACAAAGGGAACAGCAACCAGGAGAGTCAGCTGCCGAATTTGTGGCCACACTACGACAGACGTCCAGGCTCTGCAAATTCCCAGACCTAGAAAAAAGGCTCAGGGACTGACTGGTATGTGGCTTCAGGAAAGGGGACCTTCAGCAGAAGCTGTTTGCGAAGGAGACCTTAATGTTCCAGGACACTTTGAAACAGGTAATGGCAGAAGAGGCTGCCGGGGGAGCTGTCAAAGCCTTATGGCCCTCCAAGAATGTTCCGAGCCCAATAACCGTCCACCATGAAGACTCTGAAAGAGCCGATGACATAGATGAGGACGATGAGATCGACCGGCTGTAGGAGCTACCAGAAAGAGGGCAGCAACCGCTTGACAAAGCAGTTCCCTGTACCTGCTGTGTGGGCTTTGGAGGTCGACACCGGTGCTCTAAGTGCAGGTTCGTACAGTTGTGTGCTGGGCATGTGGCAAACAAGGCCACATCATCAGCATTTGTAAAGGTCACCAGAGGGACTCTCTACAAGAAGAATTCCCCAGGAAAGGTACAGAGGCCCCGGGCAAAACAGAGTTGGTTATTGCTCTAGTAGGAGGAGTATATTTAGAACAGGAGCCCATTGCCCCCTAAAAAAAAAGCTTAGGCTCAAAGTCAAGCTTCAAGGAACTGGACACAGGGTCATCCTTATCCATAGTTTCTTAAAGATCTTTTAACCACATTTGCAGTCATAGTGGCAAAAGAGTTAAACTCAAGCTGTCAAATCTCATGTTTACGGATTTTCAAAACTCCCGCATAGCAGTTAAAGGTGAAACTACACTTAAAGTACAGTTCAAAGAGTTTGAAGGTCCCCTTGACATCATGGTAGTTGAGGGTCGACGCTCAAGCCTCATTGGGTTAGACTGGTTTGGTGCCCTGGGCATCCATGTGACTGGCATCAACAAAACACAAGCAGTGGACCTGTTGCCAGTCTGCCAGGAATTTGCTGATGTTTTCAGTCCCAGCTTATGCAATGTACTTACAAGGTAGCTCCAATTACCCTCCACCTTGATCCAACTGTAACCCCAGTCAGGATCAAGCCTCACAGAGTACTTTTTGCCCTCAAACCTAACATTGATGCAGAGTTAGACAAGCTGGTGAAGCAAGGGGTGTTGCAGCCAGTAGATAGCAGTATGTGGGAAATTCATAGTAACACCACTTAAACCCAACAGTGAGGTGCGCATCTGCACAGACTATAAGTGCACTATAAATAAAGCACTTCAGCAGCATGTATATCCAGTACCTGTAGTCAGCCATATTTTGGCATCATTACAAGGGGGTTGTGTATTTGCCAAATTGGACTTGGCACAGGCGTACCAGCAACTGCCCGTGAATGATGCCATGGCAGAAGCCCAAACTATAGTAACCCACAGGGAGCATTCAGGGTTCGTTGCCTGCAGTTTGAGGTCAGTGTGGCCCCAGGTCTTTTTCAGAGCATGATGGAGCGCACACTCAAAAATATCTCAGGTGTATGACCTTATTTCAATGACATCCTCATAGCTGGGGAGTCAGAAGAAATATTGGCTGAACGGCTCAGAGCCGTCCTTCAGCGTTTCTGCGAAGTGGGGCTGAAGCTTAAGAGGGATAGGAGTGAACTCCACTGAGTTCCTTGGTTTTCACATAGATGCCGCAGGCATACACCCTGCTGAATCCAAGCTCAAAGCTATTCAGCAGGCTCCCAGATCAAAGTCGAAAGGGGAGCTACAGGCATTTTTAGGATTACTCAATTTCTACCATGAATTCCTTCCACATAAGGCTGCATTGGTGGAGCCCTTACACAGGCTCTTGGATAAGAAGGCACAATGGCAGTGGACGAGTGTCCATGAGCAAAGTTTTACAGCAGTCAAATCACTGCTGTCATCAAACTCCATCCTAACACATTTCAATGAGAAGCTGCCTATCAGCATTGCTTGTGATGCCTCTCCTTATGGAATAGGAGCCGTCTTGAGCCATCTAATGGCCAATGGAAGCCAAGCTCCTATTAGCTTATTATTTAAAGACACTGTCACCGGCAGAAAGGAATTATGCCCAGATCGGTAAAGAGGCATTTGCCATTGTGGCCGGCATCAAAAAAATTCATGACTTCCTTTATGGTCACAAATTCATGGTCTTTACAGACCACAAGCCACTTCTGGGTCAGTTCGCAATAGACATCTTTCTTGCAGCCTATAGTTACAGGCTAATTAACAAATCTGGCTGGGAAGTGGGCCATGCTGATGCACTCAGCAGGCTGCCCCTGCCTAACTGAGAGCCAGACCCTGCACCTGCTGCACGCATCCTGGCAATCCAGGACTTGCCTGAGTGTCCCCTTCACGCAGGGGATGTGGCTGCTGAGACAGCCTCTGACAAAACTCAGTTGAGTTTTGAACTGGGTGCTAAGGAGGTGGCCAGAAGCCAATTTGGAGACAGAATTTCACAGCTTCATCAGAAGGAGAGATGAACTGTTGGCTTACAAGGGCTTCATTCTTTGGGGGAGTCAGTTCATAGTTCCAAACTCTTTGAGGACTAGAGTCTTAAAATCTCTGCATGAGGGACATCCTGGAATAGTCAGGATGAAGGCACTTGTGAGAAGCTACCTGTGATGGTTGGGGTTGGACAAGGATATTGAGGTCCAAGTACAAAGTTGCCACGTTTGTCAGCAATCCAGACCTGAAATGCCTCAAGCCCCAGTATATCGCTGGGAAACCAAGAAAACCCCATGGTCTAGAATCCATATAGACTATGCGGGACCATTCCAGGGACAGCTGTTCCTCATTGTCATAGACAGTTACTCTAAGTGGTTAGAGGTCACACCTGTCCCTACTATGACTACTGCCAGGACCATCCAGGGACTGTGCAGAATCTTTGCCACACATGGCTTACCCAACTTAATAGTTTCTGACAACAGAGTACAATTTACTGCTGCTGAATTTCAGTCCTTTTTGAGGGCTAACATGATTAGGCATGCCACTTCAGCCCCATTTCACCCTGCTTCGAATGGCCAAGCAGAGTGCATGGTCAGGACAACCAAGGAATCACTAAAGAGAATTGTGTCTGGTGATTGGCATCATTGACTGGCAGACTTTCTGCTCTGCCAGCACTCAACCCCCAGCTCTTCAATGGGCTGCAGCCCAGCAGAACTCAGATGGGGACAATGGCTAACTACAAAGCTGGACTGTCTCCATGCTGACTGAGTTGCCTCGGATACCCCACAGCCAAAGCCTTCAAGGCAATTGTAAGTTAGCAACCAGGTTTCGGCAAGAAATTATGGTCAAGGGGTACCATGGGTGGTAGCTGTGGTTTGTAAGGTGTCAGGACCACGTTTGTATGAAGTTGAGTGATCCACCGTCACATCGACCAACTGCACCAGTGGCTAGAGAACCCGATGCTGGCTCCTCACAGAGATGAGAGCCCAAACCAGTAACAGCATGACAGTGGCTTCACAATGGACTCTCAGACTGCTGGTAAGACTCAGGGAGTCGGGGATGGTGGGTTACCTGGGAGCGAGTCATTCCCAAGCAAAGAGACTGCACCCATTGAGCAGGACTTGCAGAGAAACTGGTGTTCCAGCTCATTGGAAACTGCTCCATCCATGGATGTTGGGTCAGGTCTACCTGGACAGACCAGCCAAAAGGACATGGGTCTACCTGTAACCAGCGAGTTGGAGAGCCCCAGTCTACCCAGCCAAGTGAGGGAGTTGGTAGACTGGCAACCACCAATGACTCCAAGGCATTCTGAGAGGTTGCAGAAGCCACCAAAATACTTACAGGATTATGTTCATTCTTTAACTGTGAACCATCTAGAGGGAAGGGGTGTTATGTATTGAAGTAAATTATATGGGCCGTTATAATTGAATAATGGCTGTGTTGTCTGAAAGTTAATTGCCTTGTCTGAAAGTTAATTGCCTGTCTGCAAGTTTGCAAGCTTGGGTGGGAGAATTGCTTAAAATTCATTGGCTGCTGCCTATCGGCAGTCCGTATAAATAGATGTCAAGGCGACTGTTAGAGCTGCTTCTGTGTTAACCTAATAAATGTTCCGTTACTTTCATTTTCATCTTGTCAATGCCTCAAAAGATCCCAGTATTTAACAGAAACCATCACTGAAAGAATCGCTCTGCTTATACTCCAGAAGAAACCCCCAATCAAAGGGGAGGGGGGACAGAAAGAGGTGTGAATGAGTTTTCAATGGTTCAGTATAGTGTTTCTCTTTGAGATTAGAAAGGAAGAGACAATCCTAACTCAGCCTTCCAGAAAAACAAACCAAAGACCCAGCACGTTGTTGAGGAACTCAAACCAACTCAGCTCTGTGCAAGCCCAGAAGTCTTGAAAAGGTGCAAATGAGAGAGGGATTCTCTTGGAGACACAGTGTTAAAGGGGAAACATAGCTTCTTCCTCCCTTCCTCCACTACAAGCCAGGTAGGAGCCTGCTTGGCTTGCAAACTTGGAGAGCTGCATGAAGAAAAGAGCATTAGCCTGGTTGGGGTGCCAGGAGGGGGGCAGGAGGAAAGTGAGAAAGAAAAGGAGGAGAAGGAAGAACAGGTAGCAGGAGGAAGTGCTGAGAAAACCTTAAAAAAAACCAACTCGGCATAGCACAAAGCCTCTTTGCAAAGAAACCCAAAGCATGCAGCTGCCTCAACTTGCAAAGACTTGGTTTCCAAGCAGTGAAAACCTTTTAAATGTGCACACACACGCACACCCCCATACCTCACACACACAACATTAAACCATGAAAAGCAGGCAGGATGTATCCAAAATATAAGGCATCCTGGAGCATCAAAAAAAAAAAAAACTCCAGCTGAAGTGCAATGTAGCCCAGCACTCTTAGACAAGATGAAAATGAGATAAGGATTCCCTTGGAGACCAGTGCTTAAGATAAAAGTTAGATATCAACGCTGCTAACATCAAACATTATTGCTTTAAGAGATTTAGTTTAAGGTTGGGAGGGGGGACAAGTAGGATTGCACCTTTCAAGGCCATCTCGCACAAGCAGCCACCGCAGTGGGGGAAAGGCCAGTGAAGAAGCCGGCAGGGAAAGAGTTTCAGCAATCCTCCCAGCTGGGAGCTAAACCCAGACAACCAGGAGAATTGGTCTGGTCGTCAGAGTGGATTAAGCCCAGCGGAGACTCCAGGTGCCTCGGAGCAGCCAGGCCAGCTGAGAGTGAATACTTGGCTGAGTGGAAAATCCTGTCTGCAGATCAGACTGCCTGCCAGACCCAGGAGTCCCCTGCCAAGCCCTCCAGACCCATAGAGACAGAGGAATCCAGCCTGGGGCCTCTACAGCAATGGGAGGTTAGAAAGCCCCCACATGTAAAAGGCCAACAACCTCTGAGCTTGCCCCAGCTAATAGAAGCCTTGCAACAGCTGGGGGTGGTGCAGAAGCCTGGAAATCAGGAGCTGGTGGGAGGACAACAGCAAGGGTAGAAGCAGCAGGACCCAAACATGCAACCCCTGAGGATACAGCAGGACCAGTGGGGCCAGCAGCAGGGGGGGCCCTGGCAGCCATTAAATCAGCAACCAGAGTGGGGCCAGCAGCAACTAGAGACACAACAACAGCAGTGGGGCCCCTGGCAGCCAGTGAGTCAACAATCAGGAGGGGGCCAGCAGCACCTGGGACCACAACAACAGCAGTGGGGGACCCAGCAACCATTGATCCAACAACCAAGGGGGAACAGCAGCAATGGGGGCCCCAGCAGCCATTGAACCAACAACTAGGGTGGGGCCAGCAGCAATGGGGGCCCCAACAAGCAATGATGAGCCCACCCTTCAGAACAACCTTCGATGGGGGCCCAGAGAAATTGATTTTTTTCTCTCACTTGAATCGCTGGAGTCACTTTTACCCAGACCCGGGTGCGATGGTCGATGTGATTGCATGCAATCTAGAGGGAGAAGCATCTGAATGGTTGAACAATTTATATAACAAGAAGGCCCGTGAATTGGAGGACCCCCACCTTTTCCTCCTGGGCCTGAGGGAAAGATTTGAGGACCCATCCATTGCCCTCAAAGCGGAAGAACAAATCCATAAGATAATGTAAGCAGGCCGGCCTGCCCTGGAGTACATGCAGGAGTTTCGAAAGATGGCAGGTTGGACAGAGACATGGCCTGAGCAATCAATAATTCATCTTTTTAGCGAAGGGTTAGACGACCATCTTTCTCAGGCATGTATCTACTGACCTGTACCCGACCAGCTGCATGAATGGTACCAAGCAGTGTTGAAATTAGATGTCCAGCTTGCCCGCTATAAAAAGCCTCTCCCACCTGAAGCTGTGACAAAACCAGGATCCAGAGGGCTACCACCCCCCAAAAAAACCCAAACTACTGTTACGGCCAAAAGACCTAGACCACCTACAGGTCTGCCAATCAAGTGCTTTCGATGTGGACAGCAGGGACATCAAGCAGCAAACTGCCCAGTTCCTTACCCGCATCAGCAGAGTAGACCAGATCCAAGAACGAGGAAGAAACCCGCACAGGAGCCATCAAGAGAAAAGTCCAACTGGGCCACCCAGCAGCCTGTTACCCAGGTTATGTCCCTCACCCAGGAGGACACTGTCCCACCAACCGGACCCACCCCCACTTTACCCAGTTTTGAAAGAGACGATGAAGGGGAGAATGACTCGATGGTAAGACGACGCATCCTACCTTTTTTATTGCCTCCTAAACTCATAATCCCTAAGTCAGGGGAACAAGTAGACCTGAAAGTGCAAGTTGATACCGGCTGCTCCCGATGCATCATTAGCCTGTCATGTGCCTTGAGACTGGGCATATGAGCCAAGCTGCTCTCCAAACCTGTGAGGTTCGAGCAAGCTGATGGCTCCCTAATGGGAGGGACTTTAGTCACGCAATTAACAGAGCTCTTATGCCTGGAAATAGGCGAGCACTGGAAGTTTATTCACTTCCTGGTAGCTCCAAAGTTGTCTGAGACTGTGATCCTAGGACTAGCCTGGCTAGACAAATGAAAGTCATTTATCTGGTGGGAAAAAGGAATGAGAAATGTGACATTACCCATAGGGCCCGATCCCCTCATTGATTCAACAGATGTTACAGGGGATTTTAGCCCACCCAATGAATAAGCACACATGGCTGCCTTACGGCCACCTGGCGAGCTGCTTATCCCCACCGAGTACCAGGACCTAGCGGAGGCATTAGTGAGAAAGAATGTGATAACTTGCCTCCTCACCATCCCAATGATTGTTCCAAACTCCCACAATCAAGAATGTACGCTATGTCCCCCCTTGAAATGGAGGAGATACAGAGATATGTGGATACAAACCTAGTGAGAGGATTCATCGAACGGGCCAAGTCTACTGTGGGAGCCCCTGTATTGTTCAAAGAGAAAAAAGATGGTTCTCTACATCTCTGCGTGGACTATAAAGGCCTAAACGCTGTGAGTGTGGAAAATAAATACCCTCTCCCGCTCCTGAAAGACTTGCTAACCCACCTGGCAAAGGGGAGCAACTTCACCAAGTTATACCTGAGAGAAGCATATTACCGAGTAAGAATAAAGGAGGGTGACGAGTGGAAGACAGCCTTCAACTGCCCCTTGGGGAGCTACCAGTTCAAAGTCATGACATTTGGCCTACAGGGGGCCCCAGCCATATTTATGCAGTTGATTATTGAGGTCCTACATAAACACCTATACAAAGGGGTCCTAGTATACCTTGATGACATCTTGATATACAGCACAAATATGACCGACCACATAAAACTGGTCAGAGAAGTGTTAAAGAAACTATTGAATGCCAAACTTTATGTCAAATTGTCGAAATGTGAATTTCACCAAACTCGATTAGATTATCTTGGCTATAGAATCTCCAATGAGGGTATCAAAATGGACCCAGCCAAAGTAAAAACTATAACTGAATGGTAGCCCCCCTAAACCCCACAAACAGCTCCAGAGCTTCCTAGGGTTTGCCAACTTCTACCATCAATTTATTCCCTCTTTTGCCGAGATTGCTCTACCTCTTACAGAACTACTCAAAACGGGCAAGGGAGGGGGAAAACCATGACCTGGCCAACCGCTAGCATGGACTATGAGTTGTCAGAAAGCTTTTGAGAATTTAAAAAGACTATTTGTGGCTGAACCAGTCCTTAAAGCACCCCTGCCCAGGGGAGCCTTTCTTAATTCAGGCAAACACCAGTGACATGGCAGTCGGAGCAGTGTTATTGCAAAAGAATAAAATTGGGGCCCTACAACCTTGTGCTTACACCTCTAAGAAATTTACTGAAAGCGAGAGGAGATGGACATTCTGGGAGAAGGAGGCCTTCTCTATTAGGTGGGGGCTATTAAACTGGTGGCACTACATAGAAGGGAGCAAGGTGCCTTTTGAAGTATGGACAGATCACAAAAATTTAGAAGCACTGCAAACTCCCTCCAAATTGTCCCCAAAACAAGTATGATGGGCACAGTACTTCAACTGTTTTAACTTTACTCTAAAGTACATACCAGGAAGAAAAAACTTCCTAGCTGATGCGCTCTCCCAATTGCCACAGTATAAAAGCAAATGCGAAGAAGTTCATGAGGCAATTATCCCAGGTCCACAAACTGCGGCCCAACTCACACCTCACAGGACCCCTAATCCTGATGACCCTGGGATAAAGAAAATAAAGTGAGAACTCCTCACTGATCAATGGTTTAAAGACAATCAGACAACCCTAACATGCAGGGATGGTCTGGCTTACAAGGGGGGAAAATTGTACTTGCCTGAAGCTCTTCGTCTTAATGCCCCAAAACACAGCCATGATGTCAAACAGGCTGGATATTTTGGATATCTAAAAACTCTACATCTTACTCGCCAGCAATTTTGGTGGCCGGGACTAAAACGAGACATAAAAAACTATGTCAAGACCTGTACTGTATGTGCCACCTTGAAAAGAATCCCAGGAAATACCCCTGGGTTACTGCAACCGGTAGCCGAACCTTCTCAACCATGGGAAGAAATAGCTATGGACTTTATAGTAGACCTATCTGACAGTAGAGGAAATACTGTCATTTGGACTGTGATAGACCTATTTTCAAAACAGGCTCACTTTATTGCCTGCAAAGGACTTCTATCAGCTCAACACCTGACTAAGTTGTTCCTAAAAATATCTATTGAATACATTACACTCCTAAGCAAATAATTTTGGACAAAGGGATGCAGTTCACAGTGAAATTTTGGAGAAACTTTCTTAAATTAATTGGATTATTTCAAGGCCTATCAAATGCTTTACATCTGGCTACTAACAGAGCCACAGAATCCACCAACAAAATGGTGGAACAATACCTTAGATACTACGTCTCTTACCAACAAACAAACTGGACCGACCTCCTCTCTTTCACAGAGGTGGCTTACAATAATTCAGTACATAGCAGTACTAGCTACACTTCTTTCCGTGTAGCCACAGGGAAAGAATTCAACCCCATACCGGAATATCCTCAGTTACCCTCCGCTTCCCAGACTTTTGATCATTGGGTGAGGGGTTGGGAAGAAGTTTGGAAAAATTCAAAGGTGGCCTTAAAAAAGACCTTTGAGACCTACAAAAAGCAAACTGACAAAAAGAGAGCTCTCCAAAGAACATTCCAAGTTGGGGAAAAGGTCTATTTGTCGACCAAATACTTACGCCTTAAACTACCCAATAAGAAATTGGGACCAAAATTCTTGGGGCCTTTCCCTATTGTGAAAATGATCAACCCAGTCAACCCAGGAAAATTGAAACTACCCAGACTTTTGGGAAAAATTCATCCTGTGTTCCATTGTAGCTTGCTTTAACCTTTTCGAACCTCCACTTTAAGACCTCCCCCTAAGAAAGCACCTGGAGCCCTCATGGTAGCAGGTCATACCCATTATGAAGTGAAACGTATTTTTGACTCCAGAATCTTTAAGGCAAAATTGCAATACATAGTACAATGGAAGGGATATCCATTGTCTGAAGCCATTTGGGTGAAATCTACTGATGTGAAAGCTTACAGACTTATCAAAAGGTTTTATGAGAAACACCCTAATAAACCATAAGCCATCTCCTAACGTATTTTGTTTACATTACAGAATCTGTCCTTTCTGTAAGGGGGCCGGATGTCAATGCTGCTAACATTGAATGTTATTGCTTGACAAGCGATGAAGAAGTAGCCATTTCATATGTTAAACTTGTGTATTGCTTTAAGAGATTTAGTTTAAGGTTGGGAGGGGGACAAGTAGGATTGCACCTTTCAAGGCCATCTCTAACTAGAGAAGATAAGAGCTTGGTGGCTTTTCTAACGTAAGGGAAACTGATTCTTTAAATTAATTGGAGAATATGATTAATGACAAAATTAGAAAGGTGGAGAATTGTGTTTTAATATATTGTGCAAGGGGCGGAGATTTCAGATTCCAGCTTCCTTCGAGCAAGCATTTGCCGGTGTATTAGGCTAATAAAGGACTTTTAAGGTAAACAATGCCTCAGAGTCACTTGAAAAGCTCATACGTTGGTAACTTGACAGTAGCTTTTCCCTGCCCCTATTTGCACTCTGAGAAAAAGACACCCACCCCCACACAAACATACTTTGGGGGGGTGTCTGCCTCTAACGAAGCTTTGGGGTAAACGTGGTTGTAAGCTGGGTTGGGGTGTGCTTGTCTTGCAAATGTGGAGAGATGTGTGAAAGGAGTGCATCCGAGTTGGGCTGCCGGGAGGGAGAGAGGAGGAAGCTTAGCTGCCGGAATACCTTTGCACTGTGAAAGACAGCTTCTGCTCCGCCATTTTCCTTCCCCAGCCCCGACTCCTGCAGACTTCCCACATGGGTGGGAAGACATGCCTTCAGTGCACCTCCAGCTGTGTGGCCCAGCTCCTAACTAGCCATGCACCAGGGATTGGGGACCCCTGCTCTAACAGAGTTTGGAAGTTTGAGGCTGGTGTGCAGTATCTTAGCTGTTGTGCTGTCCTTTTCGCTCTCTCTCTCTCACACACATGTAACTGTGGTTTAGCAAGTTTATTAATATTTCCCAGCAATTTCCTTCACCAAAAAACCCAGAACTGTCCCAATTAAGTCCAGCCATGAGCATATCAATGCTAGTCCACAGAGCAATTGCCAAAGAGTCCAAAAGGCACTTGAAAGTTTCTCAATCAAAATAGAATAGAATAGAGCTGGAAGGGACCTTGGAAGTCTTCTAGTCTAGCCCCCTGATCAAGCAGGAGAACCTATATCATCTCAGACAAGTGACTGTCTAGCCTCTTAAAAATCTCCAGTGATAGAGCGCCCATGATTTCTGAAGGCAAGCTGTTCCACAGGTTAATTGTCCTCACTGTCAGGAAGTTTCTCCTTAATTCCAGGTTGCTTCTCTCTCTGATCAGTTTCCAACCGTTGTTTCTTGTCCTGCCCTCTGGTGCTTTGCAGAATAATTTGGCCCCCTCTTCTTTGTGGCAGCCCCTCAAATACTGGAATACTGCTATCATGTCTCACCTTTTTTTTCTTTTCTTTAGACTACCCAAACCCAAGTCTTGCAGCTGTTCTTCATATGTTTTAGTCTTCAGGCCTTTGATCCACCAGGAAAACTTAAATCCACAACACAAAAGAGTTCTTGAGGCAAGAAATGTCCAGAGTTTTCAACGTTGCCTCCCTCTGTCTGCTGGTACAGCCCACCAAGAAAGGTGAGGCTTTCTCCTCATGAGTAGTCTGATTGACCTTCTCTGCTTCTGCGGCAGCAGTGGACTTGGGCCGTTCTCAACGACCAGCACTAAGCGGTGGCATTCCTGGGGCCTCTTGGCCCGAATGGCAACACTTGACCTGTTTTTGGGCCACCTCGGCGGCATCAGTGTTTTCTGGCCTATTTGGGCCGCTTGTGGAGGCCAGTGACTGGCTGCGATGTTTCTCGGGCTCTCGGCCCTTCCCGCCGGCGGTGGTGCTTTCATCTCACCCCAGACTGCATCAGGCTGCTTTTAGTGACGCTATCGTCCTCGGGCCGTTTTGGCGGCGGAGAGGGCGACTGAGAGTTATCCTAGCAGCGATGATGCTTCCTGTGCTACCTCGGACCGCTTGTGTTGGCAACGGCGTCTTTGGACCGCTTCAATGGAGCAACAGGCGGTCTTTATACCACCTTTGGACCGCTCTAACGGCAGTGACGCTTTTAGACCATTTCGCCCATTTTGGCCCGTCTACTCTTCTGCCTGAATATATAATTTTGTCTGCCTCCCCCTCTCCCCTTTGGATTTGGTCGGTCCTGGGTATCAGCCATGGTGGGAGAGTGGCTGACTTTTACATCTGCAGCCCCATAGAGGTGGGAGCTCTATGGGGCATGCCTACCCAGAGTATATCTTTGACCATCCCCAGGTACAGAGTTGCAACTTGCCGTGAGAGGGCGGGGGTGACCTGTTTACTGGGGCACCCAGCTAAGTGGCAGTGCAGCTGGGTGTGGATCCAGATATTTTCTTTTCCGGCCTTCGACCCTCCTATGGACTTGATCATCTCCAGGACTACCTATTCTGGACTTGCTGGACTAACATGCGACAATATACTAGCACGGACTTGCTCGCCCTCAGGGGTGCCCCCCTCGCCTGGGTGCGACCCGCCTCTTTAAATTCTAACCTCGATGAAGGGCCCGAGTTCTGGGTCTCTGAGAGATGGCTGGGTAGGGGTAGGGGCCGTCAACATAAATGTAACAAGAGGCCCCTGATTTTGTTTTTATCAAAATTTTTTACGGGGTTGGGGAGGGGGGTGGGTGATAGGGGTTGTTTGGTTTTGGGGGGCGGCCAATCAACCATAGTTCAGGCCAGACTTGGGTCTGACCGCGCGGGGGGAGAACGAGGGGTCGTTGTCTCCGGGGCTCATGAGCGGGTCGTGGGATTATCAATTCCCACGACGGGGAATGGCAGCAGGCGGATAGACAGGGGGCCATATCGTTACCGGGAGCGCCGTCTCCGCTATTTGCAAGCGGTGGGGCGCTCCGACCCTCTGCTTCTTTCCCGAGGTTCCGGGAGCGAGGATGTGCAGCCTCCTGAGCTCCGGCTGGTGTACCTGAATGCCAGGTCCGTGGTCAACAAAGCTCCCCTTATTAGGGATTTAGTTGAGGGTGAGCATGCGGACCTGGCTTGCATCACGGAGACTTGGTTGGGGCCAGAGGGTGGGGTCCCTTTGGTTGATCTTTGCCCACCAGGCTTCCGGGTGCTACACCAGCCTCGAGCTCAGGGTAGGGGTGGGGGAGTGGCGGTGATCGTTAGGGAGACCTTATGTCCGCGGGAGACCACCGTTCCTCAGATAGTCGGGTGTGAGTCTCTCTTTATGAGATTTGGCTCTGGGGCGCAGTTGGGCTTGCTGCTCGTGTACATTTCGCCTAGTCGCGTAGCGGCAGCCCTGCCCGAGCTGCTCGATGTCCTCTCAGGGTTGGTGGTTGAGTTCCCCAAACTTATAGTTTTGGGAGACGTCAACCTACCATCCCTGGGAGGTTCATCTGAGCTTGCTCGGGAGTTCATGGCTTCCATGACGGCCATGGACCTGACGCAGGTAATTTCTGAGCCAACTCATGAGGGAGGCCACACCCTTGACCTGATTTTCTTATCTGGACGGTGGTTGGATGATCTTGGTGGGGGCTTTCCACTTACTATGCCCCTGTCATGGACCGATCATCACCTCCTGCGGCTGGTCTTCCATTTTGCCACCCCTCGCCGTGGAGGTACGGAGCCAACTAGATGGTACCGCCCCAGACGCCTAATGGATCCTGAGAGATTCCAAGCGGCGCTGGGGTCTCCACCTGCCTCCATTGCTCACAGCTCGGCGGATGCCTTAGTGGAAGCCTGGGAAAGGGCAGCCACTGAGGCACTCGACCGGGTTGTACCCTTGCGGCCCCTGACCCGGCGCAGATCCCAGCGAGCTCCATGGTTCTCCGCGGAGCTCCGGGAGATGAAGCGGCGGAAACGGGGCCTAGAGAGCTGCTGGAGGTCCAGCCGATCTGAACCCGACCGATTGCGGTTAAGAACCTATATTAGGTCTTATCTCGCTGCGATGAGGGAGGCGAGGTGTAATTACTTCTCTACCCTCATCGCGTCCGCAGACAATCGCCCGGCCGCCTTGTTTAGGGTGACTCGCTCCCTTCTTAATCAGGAGGTGAGGGAGGATCCCTTGCAGGGTCGTGCCGAGGAGTTTGGTCAACATCTGTTGGATAAAATCGCTCGGATTCGGACCGGTTTGGACTCCAGCTGGGCAGAGTCTGACGATCAGGACACGGGCGGTCTTGTCAATGTTATCTGGGAGGAGTTCGATTCTGTGACCCCTGATGAAGTGGACAGGATTATGGGGAAGCTGAGTTCCACCACATGCTTATTGGACCCGTGCCCTTCTTGGCTGGTTTACGCAGCTAGGGAGAGGACACGAGGCTGGCTCCAGGCGGTTATATCTGCTTCTTTGAGTGAGGGTTATTTCCCCACCGTCTTGAAGGAGGCGGTGGTGAGACCTCTCCTCAAGAAGCCTGCCTTGGACCCAGCTGTATTGAACAACTTCCGTCCAGTCTCCAACCTTCGCTTTCTTGCGAAGGTTGTTGAGAGTGTGGTGGCGCATCAGCTCCCTCTGGTCCTGGATGAAGCGGATTATCTGGACCCTTACCAATCGGGTTTCAGGCCCGGGCACAGCACGGAGACGGCATTGGTCGCTCTGGTGAATGATCTCTGGAGGGCTCGGGATAGGGGGTATTCCTCTGTCCTAGTCCTATTAGACCTCTCGGCGGCTTTTGATACCATCGACCATGGTATCCTGCTGCAGCGTCTCAGGGGATTGGGAGTGGGAGGCACGGTTTTTCAGTGGTTCTCCTCCTATCTCCTGGGACGCTCGCAGTCGGTGTTGGCAGGGGGGCAGAGGTCGACCCCTAGGACTCTCGCTTGTGGAGTTCCTCAGGGGTCGGTCCTCTCGCCTCTCCTGTTCAACATCTATATGAAGCCGCTGGGTGAGATCATTCGTGGTTTTGGAGTTGGGTATCATCAATATGCTGATGATACCCAACTTTTTATTTCGACCCCAAACCACCCCAGTGATGCCCTCGCTGTGATGTCCCGTTGCCTGGAGGCGGTTCGGGTCTGGATGGGGAGGAACAGACTTCAACTCAACCCTGACAAGACTGAGTGGCTGTACATTCCGGCTTCCCGAGACACCTGGGATGTTCCACCTCTTTCTATGGGGGGTGAGCTTTTACCCCCTGTGGATAGGGCTCGCAACTTGGGAGTCCTCCTAGATTCACGACTCACTTTGGAGGATCACATAGTGGCCGTGACTAGGGGGGCTTTTGCCCAGGTTCGCCTGGTGCGCCAGTTGCGGCCCTATCTGGATCGGGAGGCCTTGTGTACGGTCACTCATGCGCTCGTGACCTCTCGCCTAGACTACTGTAACGCTCTCTACATGGGACTTCCCTTGAAGACTACTCGGAGGCTCCAACTGGTACAGAATGCGGCCGCGAGAGTTGTCTTGGGAGTTTCCCGGTACTCCCATGTTACACCTTTGCTCCGTGAGCTGCATTGGTTGCCAGTTGTCTTCCGGGTAAGGTTCAAGGTTTTGGTTATGATCTTTAAGTCCCTACATGGCATGGGTCCGCGATACCTCGAGGACCACCTGCTGCCGGCGTCGACTCCCCTCCGCCCTGTGCGCGCCCACAGAGAGGGCCTCCTCAGGGTGCCTCCTGTCAAGGAATGTCGACTGGTGGCCCCCAGGGGGAGGGCCTTCTCTGTGGGTGCTCCGGCGTTATGGAATCAACTGCCGGTCGAGCTCCGGATGGCATCAGACCTCCGATCCTTCCGTCGCGGGTTGAAGACCCATTTATTTGAACTAGCGGGTCTGGCCTGATGGGGGTACTTGGGTTTTTTATTGGTTTGTTTTAGTATTCTGGTTTTAACTTGGGCATTAATTTAATTATGTTTTAATGTTTGTATTGGTGTTTATATTTATGCCCTGTGAACCGCCCTGAGTCCCTTTGGGAGAAGGGCGGTATAAAAATCTCAATAAATTAAATTAAATTAAATTTTCTCTACCCTACGTGTTTTTGGATCAGGTGCAGAAGGCAGTTCTTCCTCCTCCTCACTGACCAGCCACAGCTGCATGCTTTCCCCACATGGAGCATTAGCCAAATCCCTGACAGATGGCTGCTTGAAGCCATCAATCAACTCAGCTCCTGATGTACCAGGAACATCCTCTCCTGAGCTGACTTCTGGGGAAGCATCCCGGGAAGTCATCACACTACCCCCACACACAGTATGCCCCATCCTCTTGGAGGCCCTTAGGCCAGGTTTGTGCATATACCAGCAGTGGAACCAACAGACCAGGCAAAGGGCACACATAACACTGATATCTTTCCACAACACATCTTCTGGGCCATAACCATTCCCATCCCCAGCAAACACAGGAATCCACAATGCATGCCACCTCATATTCCAGCTGTGCCTGCACTAACACTGGCTCTGGTGGGGGATACAATCCAATGAGGGCTGGCCAACGTGACAGGCATAGGCAAGGATCAGTGGAATACCAGGTGGATGTGCATTTGGCAAGGCAGGGTCAGACAATATGCCACCAGGTTGATGACCACTTCCACCAGGAATGGGCCCAGGAAGCAGTGGTTGAGTTAGGAGGATGGTAGTTATCATGGAGAGTCAGATGCAGTTGCCAATTGCCAAGAGAGGCACATTTCAATTGTGCTGATAAGTGAACTGTTTATAGTCCTCCTTGGCCCTCTCCAATTGTTCCTGCAATACTCAATGCATGGTGGTGAGTTCTTACAAGAAATCTGCAGCCACAAGCACCAGTGAATCTGTGGTGGTCAGAGGGAACAAACATGGATAAAACTCATAGGTCACCAAGAATGGAGAGATGTGAGTTGAAGCATGCTGGACATTGTATACAAACTCTGCCAGCACCAGCAGTTGTCCTATTGGAAATTCACATAGCAGTGCAAATAATGCTCCAGCATGGCATCCATCCATTCCAGGCCTCCATCCATCTCCAGATGATGTGAGGATGAGAGATATAACTGCACCTGCAGAAGTTCCAAGAGTGCATGCCAGAACTGGGTCATGAACTGGGTACCTTGATCTGACATAATACACTAAGGAAAGCCATGTAGCCAGAAGATGTAGCACATAAACAGCCATGCCATTTGCCACACCATGGGCAACCCAGTGCATGGCATGAAATGGGTCATCTTGGTGAACATGTCCACCACCATCATAGCTACCTGTGATTTTGGGAGATTGATGATGAAATCCATGGATATGCTTCCCCAAGTCCTCCCCATCATGGGCAATGGGTGCACCAGTCCCAGTGGGGGTCCTGGTGCATTCTTGGCTTGCCAGCACTCCAGACATGACACCATGTATGTCTCCACATCATGGCGCATCTGCGGCTCCCAGGTGCAAAGTGTTGAACTGGCCAAAATGCCACTATGTTGTCTTACACTGGCACAGGATCAGGCTTCAGGAGGGCTCCTCTGGCACATAAATTCTTCCCCAAAACCTCAACAAGTCTTCTGAGAATGACCAAAGGAATGAAAAGCCTCTGACTAAGTCTAACTCTGCTTCTCTGGCTGGGACAAATGAGTATTGACACTGCGCCAGCCTGATTTGCTATTTTAAATTGACAGGTCACCGCAAACCTTTCCACTGAAATCACTGGCCAGAATTGCACCTTGTTCTTGGCTCAGGTGTATTCCAGTTTGTGTGACAAGGCATTAGCTCTCTGATTCCGGCCTCCTGGATTATAGATTATTCAGAAATCAAAGTGGGTGAAGACCATTGGATCTGTCACTGGTTGAGCTTCCTGGCCATCTTCAGATGCTCCAGTTTCTGATGGTCCATCTGCCCTTGAATCTGGTGTCGAACCCCTTCTACATGGTACTGCCATACCTCGAAAGCCATCTTAACTGCCAGCAACTCCTTATCCCAGATTGTGTAGTTCTGCTTGGCTGAGTTGAGCTTGCATGAGTAGTAAGTGCAAGGGAAGAGTTGCTTTGAGTTCAAGGGGGTTAATAGGAACACTGTACCCACCATGACATCTGATGCCTCCATCTCCACCACAAATGGCTGTGACAGGTCAGGATGGCAAAGAATGGGGTCTGTAGCAAAGGACTTCTTCAGAAACTGAAAGGCGTGCTGCTTGGCTGACCCCAACATGAACCGCATCCCTTTCTGAAGCAACGGAGTCAAGGGAGAATTCATTGCAGCAAACTGGAGAATAAACGTCTGATAATAATTTGTGAACCCCAGGAGCCTCTAGATGTCCTTCACTCAATGCAGGAGCTGCCAAGATTGCAAGGCCTCAATCTTCTCTGGATCCATGGCGATGCCCTTGGGCATAATCTGTTAGCCCAAAAAGTCAAAGGTGATTTGTGCAAATGGGCACTTTTCATGCTTTGTGAAGATGTGGTTATCTCACAAGCACTGGAGTACCATTTGTACATGGGACCAGTGTTCTTCAGGTGAAGACAAGTACACCAGGATGTCACCAAGTAGATCACCACAAAGGTGTCCAAGAGATCCTGGAACACATCATGCATGAGGTGCATGAACATGGCAGGGTCATTGATGAGTCTGAATGGCATCACTATGTATTCGAAATATCCATACTGGGTGTGGAAAGCTGTCTTCCATTAATCATCTTTGCAGATTCTCACCAAGTTGCAAGTCCAACCTGGTAAAGAGTTGTGCCCACCTTAGCCACTCCAGGAGTTCCTGATTGAGGGGGAGCATGTACCAGTTTTTCCAGGTAATGGCACTGAGCTTATGGTAGTCACAGCAAAGCCTCAGTTCCCCCGACTTTTTCTTGACAAAAAAGACTGGGGCCACTAAAGAGGATGTTGATGACGTTCAAGTTCTTCTTGATAGAGTCCTTGAGAGCCTCAAGCTAAGGATCAAAGGCTTTTTCGGCACCTAGAAAGATCAGTGCCGCAGGGATCTGGTTGTTCCTTTCCAAAAATTCCAACAAGTCGACTATATGCCTCACATTATTTTTCATTTGTCTGCTACTAATAAACCCAGTTTGATCACCATGAATTATCTGTTGCAATACCCTCATCAATCTGTTAGCTAAAACCTTAGCAAATATCTTGTAGTCCGTATTCAAAAGTGATATTGGTCTGTAATTTCTTACTTGAATGACATCCTGATCTTCCTTAGGAATCAGAGAAATAAAAGCAGTTCTCCAAGACGGAGGCACCCCTCCTCCCCTTTGAATTGTCTGAAACAATTCCCTTAATGGCTTTATCATCTCCAATTGTAAGTTTTTATAATACACCGCAGTCAGTCCATCCGTGCCTGGCGCTTTATCCACCTTCAATTGTTTAATTGCTAAAAGAATTTCTTCTTCTGTTATCAATTGATTAATCTCTTCCTTTTGTTCTTGTGTAAGAACCGGGATGTTGGCATTCCTCAAATATGCATCATTAATTAATCTTCATTAATCTTATCTTTAGCATATAATTTAGAATAAAAGTCCACAAAAGCTTCCTTAATAAGATCCTGTTGATACACAACCTTACCCTTATGTTCTATTTTATCTATATTAGCTTCCTTAACATGTAAGCTAACCATCTACCTGGTTTATTGGCATTGCAAAAAGTATTATGCCTAGCAAACCGTAAGTTAGTTGCCACCTGATCAGCCATCAACTTGTCAAACTGTCCTCTTAACCAATTAACTTGTCAAACTGTCCTCTTAACCAATTAATAACTTCTTTGATCTTCACATCCGATGGATTCAAAATTAGGGCCTTTTCTTTTTCCCTAATTTCATTCTCTAATTCTTTCCTCCTAAATTCCATATTACGTCTGTATTTGTTATTCATATATATTAACACCCCTCTCATATAAGCTTTGCTAGCATCCCAAACCATGTCCATAGAGGTACCCTTATTCATGTTAGTTTCAAAAATGTCCTTCATCTGTTTTTTACATTCTTCCACGTTTCCCTGGTTTCTAAACAAGTTCTCATTTAGGCGCCAAGAGCGCCTATCTCTATTATCCTTGTCAATCTCTAACCAGACTGGACTATGATCAGACATAGTTCTTGGACAAATCTTTATCTTCTTGATCCTGGAAAAAAATCATTAGTCGTTAATATAAAGTCAATCCTGGAAAAAGATTGATCTCTATCAGAAAAAAAGTATAATCCTTTTCTTGTGAGTGTCTTTCTCTCCAAATGTCTCGCAACTCCAAATCATCCTTCATCTCGAAAAAAGATTTAGGCAATCTAGCATGGCTTGGAGTACGCCTAAAAGAACTACACTTGTCCAGTTGTACATCCAAGACACCGTTCCAATCTCCCATAAAAATAAATGATTTATAATCCAACTGAGTGATCTTACTGTGTAATGAACTATAAAAATCAGCTTGTTGTTGATTAGGAGCATACAGTCCCACCAAAAGCGTTTTTTTGCCTTCTAACAACAAATCTATTATAACATATCTTCCTTGTTTGTCTGCTTCTATTAACTCCGCTGTCATAGTATTCTTGACATAAATAACCACTCCATTCTTCTTATTCATTGCAGAAGCAGTAAATTGTGTACCCAATCTAGAGTTCAATAAGTACTTTTGGTCCATAGCCCTAATATGTGTTTCTTGCAAGCAAATAACATCAGTCTTAAATTGTTTTAAATATTGAAAAATTTTCTTTCTCTTCTGTGGTGAGTTTAAGCCATTAACATTCCAAGTTAGAAACTTAGTCGCCATCCTTAGCGACCCGAAGCTTCTGGAGCACGTCTGCCAGGAGTCCCTTAACTTCCTTAGGCCGCGCCTCTCCCACAGCTTCGCTATAGGTACGCTTTGGAGGTTCCATAACTTTCTGCTGTGGTCCTGTTCTTGCTCTCGTCTCGCTCGTCTCAAGGCAGCACGTGTCATCCTCTGGTCTCTGGCATCTTCTGATGAAACTGTAATTTGATCCACTCCTGTAGCTTGCTCGTCTGCCTGCGTTATTCCTTCAGCATCTTGAGGCTTTCCCTCACCATTCTTCTTTGTAGATTCCAAAAGTGGTAAAGGGATTGCTTTTAAAACATTGCTATAAAAATCACGTGCCTGCATCACTGTGATAAGACGATGTCTCGTGCCTTCATGCATCACCACCATACCCACTGGTATCTCCCATCTAAACTTGATATCACGTCTCTTAAGTTCCTGTGCCAGAAAAGCAAAATCTTTCCTTCTCCTTAAAATTCTTGGAGGGATCTCTTTTAGAACCAAAACTTCTTGTTCACCAACCACAAGCTTAGTATTATAGGAAACTTGAATGACTTCATTCCTAATTGCTCTCTTTGTAAAGTAAAAACCCACATCTCTAGGTAACTTCCTTTGCCTTGCAATCCATGAATTCACATGAAAGATTTTGTCTATATTTCCCACAATTTCAGCTGCTGACTGTCCCAGTACCCCTTCCAAAGCTTCTGAGACTATTTGCTTCAAATCTTCTTTAGGATTCTCTTTTAAGCCTCTGATTCTGATAGCAAACTCCATCTCGTGGTACTGGACCAAGGTCAAGTCGCTGTCAATTTCATCCACCACATTTTCAGTCTCTAACACTTTTGCTTCTAATCTAGAATTATTTTGGCTAAGATCTTCCACTCTTTCGTCCAAGCGTTCAATACATAAAGCCATACCTTGAAGTGCAGGCAAGATGTCTGCCCTCATTTCTGTAAACTTCTCCTCCAGCTTTTCATCCATCTTTTCATCTATAATATCTGCTATTTGTTGTGAATGCTTTTCCAAAGCATCCTGTAAGTCTTTAACTGTCAATGCTGGAGCAGGTGCAGGAGGCAATAAAGCTTGCAGCGAGGACTGTTGCACCGGGGAAGCCCCCGCACTTCTGAGAACTTTGGAGGATTTAGCCGCCATCTTCCCCCACTTTTACTTGCTACGCACTTTCACTTTCAGAGTCTATGAAATCCGTTGAGCTAGAGAACAAAAATCCACTTTCACCTTGATCTCCTGTATCGCTCTGCCTGCATCCTTGCACTCCAGAATCCTTTCTGCTGGCAGGGGTGGTTGCTAACGCTTTGTTCTGCTCCCAAAAGCATGAAGCAGAAATGCTGTGCAGCCCGGAGCAAACCCAGGCTTCGGGGGGGGGGTGTTGTGATTCAGGGTCAGCCTGTGGGTTCGGCAGTTGGGTCGGACGACTCAGAGGAGGAGGGGGGTGTTGAAGACCTTGCTGAGGGGGTTGAAGATCTTGCTGATGATAGCCCTCAGGCAGGCCCCTCCCACTTGGTCACCATGGAGACCCAGCTGTGTGAGCCTGACAGTGTGGATGAAGATGACCCACAGCTGGCCCTGTTCAAGGACGCCCGACGCAGGAGGCAGTCAAGTAGGAGTAAACAGAGGAAGGCTCTGGGGCTTCTTGGAAGGAGGCAGAGAGAAGCCACGCCCTGAACTCTTTATAAGGGGAATGTGTGGGGAGGGCTGGTTTGCTGAAAGCAACCGCTCGGATAGTGTTTCAAAGCTCTTGTATCTTGGTTCGTGTCTTGTTTGTTTTTGTAGTAATAAATTTGGCAGACGTAATTCCAGCCTCTTGCCGTTTGTAAAGGGGTTGTCTTTTCTGCAGGACCGGTAGCAGGCTGGTACAGAACAGTTTGCTTTCAGCCTCCCACCCCTTACTAATATTATGGAGCAGCTACGTGCTGAGAATGCCCAGCTCACCCAGCAACTCACTTTGCTGGCAGCTCAGGTGGCTCAACTGCAAGCTCAGGTTCATGCTGCACCCCCACCATCACCCCCACCCAGGAGAAAATGCCAAGTTGCAATGCCGGATAAATTTACAGGCACTCCAAAACTGTTTCCTGCTTTCCTGAGACAATGCCAGCTCTTTATCAGCATGAGAGCAGCTGATTTCCCCACTGACCGGGATAAGGTGGGGTTTGTGTTAAGCCTTCTTTTTGAGTTGAGGAAATTAGAAGTCATATTTCGGTTAGTAAAATCTAGTTCGCCTTTTCTATAATGTTGTTATGAAAATAAAAAAATATTAAGTGGTTCTAAAAAAGCAGCTGGTTGGGGCACGCCTCTGCTGGCTCAACCTAGCCCATTGTTGGACAACTTTGTGGGGTTTTGTGATTATATGTGTCTGATGTATGAGGACCCTATTAAGACGCAGACTGCTACTCGACGCCTGAAAGCTCTGAGGCAGGGTCAACGCCCCCTACAGGGCTATATCAGTGATTTTCGGCTGCTTAGCCAGGATTCCGCCTGGAATGAGGCTGTGGATGCCTTCCAGGATGGATTGTCGGAGGAGATGTTGGATGAGCTGGCCCGTGTGGATATTCCCTTAGACCTGAATGGGCTGATCCATCTCTGCCTGCGGATCAATGCTCGGTTGCAGCAGAGAAGGAGTCGCCGTGCCACCCCACAGACCCCTGCAGCCCCTTTTGTGCGTGAGCCCCCAGTCCAAAGGGAGGAGCCAATGGAGCTGGGTGCCGCCAGGTCTCGTCTCTCGGTGACTGAAATGAACAGACCATGATTGGGGGGGTTGTGTTTTTACTGTGGAGACCCTGGGCATTTGGCTGCTTTTTGCCCAAAGAAGCGACAGCGGGCATCAGTGACCGAGCCTGCCCCGAGAAAGTCCCCTACTTTTCTGTCGGGAAATGCCCCGAGCCCGATCTAGACGGTGTGATAGATCGGGCGTCCCACAACAACACTGAGCGACATCTTTCCGATGCTGCCTGTGGACCTCCACGGCATTTGATTTTGGAGGCACGTCTGATCCTTCCTGGCAAGCCAGAGGGGATTCCAGTCCATGCCTTAATTGACTCTGGGGCCACCACAAATTTTATGGACTCAGCATTTGTGGCCAAATGGGCTGTTCCCCAGTGCCTGGTGGATCCACCCATGTTAGTGGAGACTATCGATGGTCGAGTGCTCTTGTCTGGGCCTATTACGGCCGCCACGCAACCATTATGTATGGCCATCAGTTCCCATGTGGAGGCCATCCAGTTCTATATCACCTCAGATCTGCACTTCCCCGTGGTCTTGGGACTGGCGTGGCTCCGGGCGCATGACCCACAGATCTATTGGTCACAGAACTTGGTCACCTTCCCAAGCTTGCAGTGCGTGGACCACTCCCGCCATATCTGTGCCGGCCAGGTGGAGGGTTTCCCAGGGGTTTCCTTGCCTCCCGAACTGTCCGACTTTGCTGATGTGTTCAGCGAGACAGAGGCGGATCATTTACCCCCGCACAGGCCCTATGACTGCCCCATTGATTTAGTCCCTGATGCGCCTCTCCCAGTGGGGCATTTGTACTCCATGTCAGACCCCGAGTTGGCTGCATTGCGGGACTTTCTGGAGAAGAATTTGGCTCGTGGTTTCATCCTGCCCTCGTCCTCGCCAGTGTCTGCACCCGTGCTCTTCGTCAAAAAGAAGTCGGGCGAATTGTGGCTTTGCTGTGATTATAGGAAACTCAACGCCATCACGGTGCGCAACCGTTACCCGCTGCCCCTCATCCCCGAACTCTTGGACCGACTCTGGGAGGCTAAGATATTCACGAAACTGGACCTGCGTGGAGCTTACAACCTCGTCAGGGTTCGGCCGGGTGATGAGTGGAAGACGGTGTTTGGTACTCGCTATGGACATTTTGAGTACACGGTGATGCCGTTTGGCCTGACCAATGCCCCCGCCATGTTTCAGCATTTCATGAATGACATTTTCCGGGATTTGTTGGATCAGTTTGTCGTGATCTACTTGGATGACATCCTGATCTACTCCCCGTCGCGTGAGGTGCACCATCAGCATCTCCATCAGTTCCTGCAGCGACTCCGAGAACATCGGCTGTTTGCCAAGTTGGAGAAGTGCCAGTTCTACCGGGTGACCATCGATTTCCTGGGTCACCGCATTTCTCCTGAGGGCATCACCATGGAGCCGAGTAAGGTTGAATCTTTGCAGAGTTGGCAACCCCCGCGTTGCGTGAAGGATGTTCAGCGACTTCTTGGGTTCGCCAACTATTACCGAACTTTCATCCCTGGGTTTGCTGCCTTGACAGCCCCCCTCACCCGGCTCCTGCAGAAGAAGACTCGGTTCCAGTGGAACGCTCCAGAACAACAGGCTTTCCAGACTTTGAAGGAAGCCTTCATGAAGGAGCCCATCTTGAAGCATCCTGACCCGCAACGGCCGTTTGTTGTGGAGGTGGACGCCTCCGACATTGCCATTGGGGCGGTGTTACTCCAGGCAATGACGCCCAGCGATACCCTCTTCCCTTGCGCGTACCATTCACGAAAACTGAACCCTTCGGAGCGCAATTATACAATCTGGGAGAAGGAGTTGCTGGCCATCAAAGCGGCGTTCGAGGCCTGGAGGCATCATCTGGAGGGAGCGCAGCATCAAATCGAGGTCCGGACAGACCATAAGAATTTGGAAAGCCTGCAGACCGCTCGGAATTTGAACCAACGCCAGATCCGGTGGTCTCTTTTCTTTGCGAGGTTTGACTTCCGGGTTCGGTACATACCTAGCGGGCACAATCAAAGAGCGGATGCTCTGTCCAGGAAGCCCGAATATTCCAGAGTGGAAGACAAGCTTCTGCCCAGGACAGTGATCCCCGTCGAGTCTTTTGCTGTGGTGCGGGAGCCGGTTGATATACAGGTTCGGTTCCGGGAGGCACAGCAGCAAGAGGTGTGGGTGGCTCAGCGGAAGGAGGAGGTGGGGCCAGATTCTCCTTGGATGGTCACGGATGGACTCTTGTATTATCGTGACCGGATCTACATTCCGGGAGGGCCACTCAGATTTGCCTCTCGTCCGCACATCATCCTCAAACTGACGGGGGAACCGAGAAGGTTATCGGTATCCTGGAACAATATCTGCGCTGCTACGTCAATCTGCAGCAAAACAATTGGGTGGACTATCTGGCCATAGCTGAGTTTGCATTTAACAATTCGCAGCACACCTCCACACAGATGACACCGTTCTTGGCCAATGTGGGATAGCACCCCCGGTTTTTCCCCCTTTCTCCTGTGGACTCACCAGAGCCGGCAGCGAACGACTTCATGGCAGAGTTACAGGCGATCCATCAATTGGTGCGACGTCAGTT
Organism: Vipera ursinii; assembly: GCF_947247035.1. Lineage (NCBI taxonomy): Eukaryota > Metazoa > Chordata > Lepidosauria > Squamata > Viperidae > Vipera > Vipera ursinii. Next base: position 73,823,998 of record NC_139514.1, on the reverse strand, counting down.
AGAGAAGGCCAAGGCCGATTACAAAAGGTTTGCTGATCGGTCAAGACGGGATACGCCTCCACTATCGGTGGGAGATCAGGTCTGGTTGTCCACCAGGAACCTACCGTCAACACGGCCGGTGAGAAAGTTAGATCACCGATATTTAGGACCGTTCCCAGTCGAGGCTGTCATCAATCCGGTCGCCTATCGCTTAACTCTGCCACGTTCCCTGTGCGTGCACCCAGTCTTTCATCGGTGTCTGTTGGTCCCCGAGCAACCGGCCTGTCCACTCCGCCGAGTGGAACATCCCCCATCAGGACCTCGTGATGGAGGCAGCACCCCTGAGTACGAGGTCGCCAGCATCAGGGATTCCCGTTGGCTGAAAGGTCGTTTCCAGTACCTGATTGAATGGAAAGGTTACAGACCAGAGGACTTCACCTGGGAAGACAGGACCGCCGTTCATGCCCCTGCGTTGGTGACCACTTTTCATGAACAATTTCCATCCCGACCACATCCAGATTGGCAGACCCGGGGGAAGGGCCCTGTGGTGCGGGATAGTGTTGTGATTCAGGGTCAGCCTGTGGGTTCGGCAGTTGGGTCAGATGACTCAGAGGAGGAGGGGGGTGTTGAAGACCTTGCTGAGGGGGTTGAAGATCTTGCTGATGATAGCCCTCAGGCAGGCCCCTCCCACTTGGTCACCATGGAGACCCAGCTGTGTGAGCCTGACAGTGTGGATGAAGATGACCCATAGCTGGCCCTGTTCAAGGATGCCCGACACAGGAGGCAGTCAAATAGGAGTAAACAGAGGAAGGCAATGGGGCTTCTCAGAAGGAGGCAGAGAGAAGCCACACCCTGAACTCTTTATAAGGGGAATGTGTGGGGAGGGCTGGTTTGCTGAAAGCAACCGCTCGGATAGTGTTTCAAAGCTCCTGTATCTTGGTTCGTGTTTTGTTTGTTTTTGTAGTAATAAATTTGGCAGACGTAATTCCAGCCTCTTGCCGTTTGTAAAGGGGTTGCCTTTTCTGCAGGGCCGGTAGCAGGCTGGTACAGAACAGGGGGCTCGATCCTTTAGCCGCCCGAACTTAAAGCTCAGGCAGCCTCGGAGAGCTCAACCCCTACCAGGATACTCAGCCCCTCCTCTTCTCCCGAGGAGGGGGCTTCCGAACCGCCAAAACAGCTGATTGGCACTGTTTTCAGTGGTTCTACAAAGCCGCGGAGCGGACAGCCTAGAAATGGCTGTCTTCAGCGTCGCATCGCCACCGGAAGTGGTTTTAATATGTCTTTTAATTACTGTTTTAAATCTGGGCATAATATTTAATTGTTTTTTAACTTTTGTATTTCGTTTTTATATTTATTGCCCTGTACACTGCCCTGAGTCCTTCGGGAGAAGGGCGGTATAAAAATATAATAAATAAATAAATAAATAAATAAATAAATAAATAAATAAATAAATAAATAAACAAACAAACAAACAAACAAACAGCTCCATATGGTTTCTCGTATTTCTCTAAAGAGCTTGGTAACCTGGTTATTTGGCCCTGACTGAAGCAGCAAGCCGTCAATGGTTTCCATTGGGGTCTACCTCATGCTGTGGCACCTTCCTATTTGTGGCAAAAGCTGTGTCCATGAAGTTTTCAGTTGCCCCTGAGTCCACCATGGATTGCATGAGAAGCTCCTCACCTCTGGGAAAAGTTGATGTCACAGCCATCACCAAGTGCCAAGGCAGTATAATCCATGGTGCAAACACCTGGCATACCCCAGAAATTGCACAGCCTGGCAAGCCAGTTAAGTTGGGCAGGAAGGTTTCCCACCATTGCCAGAGTTTTCTTCATGGGACACCTAGAGGCTATGTGACCGGGGCTCCACAGTACAGGCACAAACATTCTCTGCACCTCCAATCCTTTTCTGCTGGCATGAGGCCTGTCCAGGCCCTCTCCACTTGCATGGGTTCCTCAGGGAGTTGAGGCTTCACATGGAACCTCCTGAATATTGAAGCGGCCACCACTCATCACTGCGCCCTTCTTTGCTGGAGCCGATCATAGGTACATTAATGTTTGTAGTGTGCTAGGACAGTCCATCTGGGCCAACCCATTCAGAAACTCAAAGGACAGGCCTTTCTGGAATTGGTCCATTAAGACCTCTCATTCCATCTCTAATGCTGACTCATAAGATGAAAATCAATGATAGTACAGGGCCTGAATACCATTGGGGCTCAATAAGATTTATTCTCCAACATGTGCCTTAGGACCATGAGGTCTCCTCGACAGGGCATCTGCATCCCTGTTCCTTGCACCCAGCTAATAACTCAGGAGAGGGCAGTTAGCCACTGATTCCTCATGACATTGAGTTTGGCTGTCGTAAGCAGATACAGGAATGGGTTATTGTCTGTCTTAACAAACTCCACTACATATAGGTAATACATTAACTTATCTACCGCTGCCCACTTAAGCACCAGAAATTCCAGCTTATGGATGGGATAGTTCTTTTTGGCTGAGTGAGGCCCCTCCTGATGTATGCGATGGGCCACAGATGTTTATCATGTTCCTGATACAGTATCCCCCAAGACCATCCTGACTAGCATCAACATGTAGTTCATATGGCCAGTTTGGGTCTGCATAGGCCAAGACAGGGTTCGTTTGTGAGTCTGCTCTTTAGTTAGTCAAGGGCTTGCTTGCACTGCTCAGTCCACTCTGCCAGAATTGATTCCTGAGACTTCCTGGGTCCTGTATTCTGATGGAGCTGGCCCAAACAACCAAACACATTCTCTACCTCCTCATTCTTCCACAGATCATTGAGGCAATGGGCTATCTTTGCAAACCCTTTGACAAGTCTCCAATAGTATGAGCAGAACCCTAGAAATGATCACAGATTGGCAAACATTTTGGGGTCTGGGCCAGGAAGTGACAGCCTCAAGCTTCATTGGATCAGGTGATATCCCTTCTGCAGAAACAACATGACTCAGGTATATGGCACATGGTTGGTAAAATTGGTATTTCTCTAGTGATAGCTTCAATCCTTCTTCATGTAGCCTGGTCAGAACCTTTTCCAAGCGCTCCTCATGTTGTTCAAGAGTCTCACCAAAGGCAATGATATCATCCAAATAAACTAGCACCTCTATAAAGTTCATGTCTCCCACAGTTGGATCCATGAGTCTCTGAAAGGTTGCCAGGGCCCCTGATAACACTTGAGATATTTGATTGAATTCATAGAACCCCAAGGGGCATATTAAAGCAGTTTTCTCTCTATCATCTGGATGCATGGGAATCTGGTGATAGCCCCTTCTTAAATCTAGCACACTGAACCACTTTGCTCCCAATAAAGAGTGCCAGGAGTCCTTGAGTCGAGGAGCAGTGTACTGATCTGGGATGGTCCTCTGATTTAGGATATGGTAATCTACACACATTCTCAGGGATCCATTCTTGTTCCACTCCAATAGCACATAAGAGTGAGAAGAGTCCTGGTCCACTGCCCTCATTTCCTATAGAATAGGCACTTTTGGCCAAGCATCTACAGGGATGGCAATTGATACGCTCAACTTTACCTTGCTGTTCTGGTCCTTACACTATTTAGTGATGGTGGTGGAGTCCATTTTGCTCACTTGGCTCATGTCCAAGTTCTGGAGAAAGGCTGGAAGGAAATCCTGGATGATTCCCCACTTGTAATGCTACCCCTGTAAGAGTCCCTGGAGTCCAGGTTCTCCTGACCCTCTTGGTATGGCTGCTGGTCCACAGTGGTCCCCACTCAGGCACCTGGAATTTAGGAGAAAGTTCCTGACACTGAGGACAATTAACCAGTGGAACAGCTTGCCTCCAGAAATCGTGGGTGCTCCATCACTGGAGATTTTAAAGAAGAGGCTGGATAGTCACTTGTTTGAGATGGTATAGGTCCTCCTGCTTGAGCAGAGGGCTGGACTAGAAGAACTCCAACGTCCCTTCCAGTTCTATTCAATGACCTCTGCTTGCCTGGGTCATGGGTGGAGTATTGATCACTCTCTTCCAGCATGCGGGTCACGTGATGGGATGGGGGCCAGTCTTTTCCCAGCAGGCAGGTCAAGTGAACTTTAACTGTTTTTTTCTGACATTATTATGTCATTAAGCTTAAGCTGTACAACCATAATCATAATTGGAATCAGCACAATGAACCTTCTTGATTAAAATGAGGCTCACTATTAATTACCTAGAATTATCACAGAAATAGAGAAGAAATGTATTACGCAACTTTTTTATAGTTTTATCCAATTATTAATATATTGGTTCATGAGAAGATCCTAAATGAGTATACCTACATTTGTTTCAATGTTGTGAAACATCATGAGGGGTGGTGTCCCTCTGGTTGAACTGTGCACTCCAGGTTTCTGTGTGCTACACCAGCCTCGGGCTCAGGGCAGGGGCGGTGGGGTGGCGGTGGTTATACGGGAGACCTTATGTCCGCGGGAGACCACTGTTGTCCAGATAGGCGGGAGTGAGTCCCTTCTCATGAGATGTGGCCCTCGGGCTCAGTTGGGCCTCTTGCTAACATACCTGGCGCCCAGCTGTGTAGCAATGGCCCTGCCTGAGCTGCTCGACACCCTCTCAGGGTTGACGGTGGAGTTTCCCAGACTTATAGTTCTGGGAGACTTCAACCTGCCTTCCCTGGGAGAGTCGTCACAGTTAGCTCAGGAGTTCATGGCTTCCATGACGGCCATTGACCTGACCCAAGTAATTCAGGGCCCGACTCATGGGGCGGGTCACACTCTTGACCTGATTTTTCTATCTGGTCAATGGTTGGATGATCTGGGAGGGGGCTTGCCAACTATTGTCCCCCTGTCATGGTCTGATCATTATCTCCTGTGGCTGGTCTTCTGCTGTGCCACCCCTCACCGCTGGGCTGTGGAACCGACCAGGTGGTTCTGGCCCAGGCACCTAATGGACCCAGAACGGTTCCAGATGGTGCTTGGGTCTTTACCTAGCTCCCTCACTCACAGCCCGGTCGATGCCTTGGTGGATGCCTGGGAAAGGGCGGCCACCGAGGCACTCGACCGTGTTGTACCCTTGCGACCCCAGACCCGGCACAGATCCCGTTGGGCCCCATGGTTTTCTGTGGAGCTCCGGGAGATGAAGCGTCGGAGATGGGGTCTAGAGAGCGGTTGGAGATCCACCCGGTCTGAATCTGACCGATTGCGACTAAGAGCCTTTACAAGGTCTTATCTCGCTGCGATGAGGATGGTGAAGTCTAATTACTTCGCTGCCCTCATCGCGTCCGCAGATAATCACCCAGCCGCCCTGTTTAGGGTGACTCACTCTCTCCTTAATCGGGAGATGAGGGAGGATCCCTTACAGGGACGGGCTGAGGAGTTTAGTCATCATCTGGTGGACAAAATCGCTCAGATCTGGACTGGTTTGGACTCTGACTGGGCAGAGTCAGGCATGGAGGAATCAAGCGGTCTTGAGCATGTTATCTGGACTGAGTTCGATCCTGTTTCCCCTGATGACATGGACAGGAACATGAGAAGGCTGAGCTCCACCACTTGTTTACTGGACCCGTGCCCCTCCTGGCTGGTCTATGCGGCTCGGGAAGGAGACACGAGGCTGGTTCCAGGCAGTAATATCTGCTTCCTTGAAGGAGGGTATCTTCCCTGCCACCTTGAAGGAGGCGGTGGTGAGACCCCTCCTCAAGAAGCCTGCCCTGGACCTGGCTGTTTTAAATAACTACCGTCCGGTCTCCAACCTCCGCTTTTTGGCGAAGGTTGTTGAGAGTGTGGTGGCGCATCAGCTTCCTCTGTTCCTGGAGGAAACTGATTATCTTGACCCGTACCAATCAGGTTTCAGGCCCGGGTACAGCATGGAGATGGCATTGGTCGCACTGGTGAATGATCTCTGGCGGGCTCGGGACAGGGGATGTTCCTCTGTCCTAGTCCTTTTAGATCTCTCAGCGGCTTCCGATACCATCGACCATGGTATCCTACTGCGGCGTCTCAGGGGGTTGGGAGTGGGAGGCACTGTCTTGCGGTGGTTCTCCTCCTACCTCCTGGGCCGCTCGCAGTCAGTGTTGATGGGAGGGCAGAGGTCCGCCCCGAGATCTCTTGTTTGCGGAGTCCCTCAGGGGTCGGTCCTCTCTCCCCTCCTGTTCAACATCTATATGAAACCGCTGGGCGAGCTCATGCGTGGTTTTGGGGTAGGGTATCATCAGTACGCTGATGATACCCAACTTTTTCTTTCCACCCCGAACCAACCCAGTGATGCACTTGACGTGATGTCCCGTTGCCTGGAAGCGGTCTGAGTTTGGATGGGGAGAAACAGGCTTCGTCTCAATCCTGCCAAGACTGAGTGGCTGCGCATACCGGCATCTCGGGTTAACCAGGTTGTTCCATCACTAATGATGGGGGTGAGGTGTTACCTCCCGTCGATAGGGCTCACAACTTGGGCGTCCTCTTGGATTCACGGCTCAATTTCGAAGACCATATAGGAGCCGTGACCAGGGGGGCTTTTGCCCAGCTTCGTCTGGTGCTCCAGTTGCGGCCCTATCTGGACCGAGATGCCCTACGCACAGTCACCCATGTGCTCGTGACCTCCCGGCTAGACTACTGCAACGCTCTCTACATGGGGCTGCCCTTGAGGACCACGTGGAGGCTTCAACTGGTGCAGAATGCAGCCGTGTGAGTTGTTATGGGAGTTTCCCGATACTCCTGTGTAACATCTCTTCTCTGTGAGCTGCATTGGCTTCCGGTTGCCCTCCGGGTGAGATTCAAGGTGCTGGTAATGACCTATAAAGCTCTGAATGGCTTGGGTCCGGATTATCTAAGGGAACACCTGCTGCCGGCATCAACTTCCCATCGTCCTGTGCGCTCCCACAGGGAGGGCCTTCTCAGGGTGCCAACGGTTAAGGAGTGCCGGCGGGTGATCCCCAGGGGGAGGGCATTCTCTGTGGGCGCGCCTGCCCTTTGGAATGATTTACCGGTGGAACTTCGGACCGCCCCCGATCTGCGTACATTTCGCCGGGATCTGAAAACCTGGTTTTTTGATCTATCAGGCCTGGACTGAAGGGGTTTTAGCTTTTAATATTGTTTTAATTGTTGGGCTTATGTAATTTAATCTATTTAAATTTATACTATTTTTATATTATATTTTATGCTGCCCTGTAAACCGCCCTGAGTCCTTCGGGAATAGGGCGGTATAAAAATTTAATTAAATAAATAAATAAATAAATGTGTCTATATGTGCCTGGACATGCATATAAACTCACACACACAACATTAAGGAAATACTGTGAGAAACATATCTAGAAATATATAAATAGAAAAGCTTTAACAGGGGTGTCAAGCTCGATTTCATTGAGGGTCGCATCAAGGTTGTGGTTGACCTTGGGGGGGTGGGCATGGACATGGCTGGGGGTGGGCATAGTGAGGGTGGGCATGGCCAGGGTGGGTATGGTCAGCTCAACATCGCCCCTGTTGGAGGCACCTGTGGTGGCCCGGGTGCGGCTGGGGGAGATTCATTGTCTCCAGCCGAGGAAGGCGAGCCCAGGGCGAGCCCTATACCTTTGTCCACCAGAAGAGCCTTGCTGTCCCTCTCAGGCCACACAGAGGACCCCCGGTGATGCAGGCTGCCCAGAGCCCTTGGCAGTGGCAGACAAGTGCCCAGTCCAGCCTTTCCCAAGGGGATGCCCAACTGTGTTTACTTCCTCCTCAAGGCTGCTGCTGATTGGTTCACTCTCCTTGGCCAAGTTGCTTATGGTGTGTGCAGGAGAGCAAAATGTGTGGGTCAGAGGGAGGCCCACTCCCTCTCTCTGCAAGGAGACCCAGCTCTGTAACCAAAGCATCCTCAGCAATAGGATAGGAGACCATCAGGAGAGGTCAGGAGGAGGGGACAAGGAGATGGTGAAAGGGCAGCAGGGCTGTCATGGCAAAGTGCTAAGGCAGGATTTCCCTCAGACCCTTCCTCCCTCTCACTATAATCTTCCTTCCTTCCTTCCTTCCTTCCTTCCTTCCTTCCTTCCTTCCTTTCCCCCTTTTCTTCTTTTCCCTTCCCTCTTTATTCTCCTTCCCCTCTTTCCTTCTTTTTCTGTGTCTTTCCTCTTTCCCTTTCTCCTTTCCTGTCCCTTTTTTTCTTTTTAAGGGGAAACATTTCTTGATGCCTCCTTGCCTTGTGATCAAATGCCACTTTTGCTAGTAGTCTGTGGCCACTTAAAAGACTGAGAACAAACCAGGCTCAGTTTAATCCCATGCTTGCATTAGTGGGAGCGTCTACAGACAACAGTATAGCAAAACTGTCAAAATGCTGACTGTGATAGTTGATCAGAGCTCTTCTGTTTTTTATGTGCAACAGCTTTAGCATTTAGGAACAGAGGTAAGTTAGTTGCTTTCCTATTAATATATAATCCTTAAAAGAGCTCTCCTGTAGGGACCCTGCCATTATCTAATTCAGACTGGAAATACAGCAAAGGAAAATATTTTTCCCCACTCTGCTTTGTCCTGTTTTCCCCATAGGAAATGGCTGTTTGCAACACCCAAGGAGGGGATACTTTTCCAAGAGTTCACAGTTCAAGAATACCAATGTTAACTTGGATTGCCAATAAAGCCCTGTCTGTGACAAAAGAGAACACAAAATTGCTTTCACCTTTGTCCCCAAGTTTCAATGGATCCAGGATTGAATCCAGGATTGCATGAATTGGGGCATCTCCAACCAAGTTGCCTCTCCTTCCTTCCTTCCTTCCTTCCTTCCTTCCTTCCTTCCTTCCTTCCTTCCTTCCTTCCTTCCTTCCTTCCTTCCTTCCTTCCTTCCTTCCTTCCCCTTCTCATCTCTTTCCTTCCTCCATGCTCAGGAAGGGGTGATGGGAGGGGGAGAGATTGCTAGCACTGTTACTGTCCATGCTGCCGCCAGCTGTCACTATCCCACATGGGCGGGGCCGTTCCCAGTGAAAGGGAAGCCTCGTGGCTGCAAGGCTATGTCAGTGAGTGGGCCATGGAGGTACTGGGTGGGGGGTGGCACTGATCTACAACCTGGTTGCATCCCTCAAAGCCAGAATGCACTCAGCCTTAGATCCATGGGGATCCATCCTGGAAACAGTGAGGATTGCCCAGCCGCCTCTGCCCCGCCCCTTGGGTGTGCACAGGAGATGACCAGTGCGGGCCTCCTGAGTGATGCCAGCCTGTGGAACAAGACAGCCACCAAGGAGATTGGACTCCACTTGCATGCATGCCCAGGGGGTGGGACAGGGGTGGCCATCACTGGTTCCAGGACTGCCCTGTGGATCTAAGACTGAGTATGTTCTGGCTTTGATGGCTGGCCGTAGGTTGTAGATCAGTGCCCAGTCAGCCTGGCCTGTGCCAAGGTAGTGTGGGCCAGTCCTTTGCTCTTTCCAGAGCAGGTCCCTGGGCAAGACAGAACCACATGGTGGGCCCACGGGCCTTGTGTTTGACATGTCTGCTCTAACGTTACAACAGAATTTCATTTTTTCTCTAATCTATCCTTTCTAATCATCAAACTCATAATCACACAGTCTTTTTTTCCCCTTTTTTCAGCAAAGATCCATAAGGGGTTTCCAGTTACAATAAATAAACCCTTTCTCTAATCAGACAAATCAGTTTTGCCATCTCTGCTGTCATTTTCAACAGCCATTCCTCCAGGATGGATATTTAGGAATCTTCCATTTCTGAGCACATAGTCTTGCAGAGGTTAACATATATAACAATCTTTCACAACTCTTTTCTAATTGTCTATCAATTAATTTCAGCTAGAAAAAATGGTTTCAATTGAATATTAATCTTTTTAAAAAAAATATATAACATTCTTTGAACCCCCAAATTTCTCGGTTTTACAGGTGCATCAGGCATTATAAAATGACTCTTCATGTTTTCCACATTTTCCACATAGCTTGTAAGTGTCTTTATACATTCTAGATAATTTCTGTGGAGTCATATGTTAATAGTACATCATGTTATAAAAAATCTCTTTTAAGTTATAAGATAATGTAAATTTCAGTCTTTTTAACCACATATTCTCCCACTGTTCCATCAGTATATTATGTCCAAAGTACTTAGCCCATTTTGTCATACATACATTTGTACTTGATTCAATTACAGATTCTGTCTCGTGCTGTTGAATTCCAAAAGTGCTGTTATCTTAAATCTTAAGTCTTCCTCTTCACCATGCATATGAAAACCATTGAAAGCTAAATTCCTCTACAGTCAGTTTTTCTGTTGATTTCTTAATATGGATTCTTAATGTTTTTTTTCTAACAGCTCTCTATATGTTAATGATCTATCTTTGTTGCTGTTTCTTTTCTATCAAATTTTCATGCAGCATCTTGATTTATATGCATTCTGTATTTTTCAATATGTCACTTTTTGGTCAAACTTCAAAAAAAGACAAAAAAGACCAAAAAAAGTAAAAATCTCAAACTCTCTGTCTTTCATTTTCAGAGAGGGCAATGAAAATTATCATCCCTCTTGTAACATTTTCATCTTCATTCTAGCTTTCTTTCCTTGCCAAACAAACTTCAAAATTAATGAATTTAAATCTTGGAAGAATTTTTCTCAAGTTTTATCATAATTGTTTGGAATAAAAATAAAGTCTTTGGCAATATATTCATTTTGACTGTAGCAATTCTTCCTAGTATTGACAATTGCAAATATTGGAATGTGCAGAGAGGGACAGATTAACTATGAGTTTGAAAGATAAAGAAGAAACAGAATACTACCAAATTTGGGAGTCATTCTACAAATGGCTAGAGGAAAGAACCAAGGTGTCAGAATCTATTTATATTTCATTTCTAACTATCTCTTCTGTGCAAAACCCAAATCTCACCCTCCCCTGGATTCTGCCATTCCCAAGAAGGAGAGGGAACAAGCAAGGGGTTTTATTGCTTTCACTTTCTTCCTTAAATGTAACCTTTTGTTTATTCCGCCTGCCTGCTATCCATCACAGTATAATCAATTACTCTCTCACTAAGCATTTCCCTCTTATCTTGTGGGCAGCTAGGAAAGGGGGTGGAAAGAGAGGAATGAAAGCCTCTGGAATCTGGGTTGTTTCTCTGGGTGAAATGTGAGGGGATGGAAATGATCCTGCTATGAATGGACTGTTGTCTCTCTTTTCCCACGAGGGGCTTACCACCTGGAGCTTGGCTGATCTGGAACTGACCAAATGAACTATGGGGTGGGGTTTGCTTGGGGAACACTTTAAAAATATCAATCTGTGAGGGCATTCCTGTCTATTATGCCTGCTATCTCCTATTTCTTAGTAAAAGTCCCTGCTTGGAAAACCTTGTCTCCAAGAATCCTTCTTTCTTAAGATGTGGGCTGAAGTGGGTTTTGACACAAGGATTAGGAATTGATTATGTATTAGTGCTTTTGAATCCAGACAGCACACTCGTTGAAAAATTAACGTATGTATGTAAGAGAAAAACTAATAAAATCTTTATATAAAAAAAGAAAAATTATCATCCCTCCTCCCACTTGGGAGTGAGTTCTGAAGCAATGCCACTGATATTGTGAAAAATCTATTCTGAATTAAAATATATGCCTTAATTAATTAGATGATCAACTTCTCAAAATTATTTAGTGGGAACTCAAGGGTTCGTAAAAGAGACTAACATTAGGACACTTTATAGAGTGCATATTGATTTTATTGTCAGTGTTTTCAGAAATAAACAATATTCAGTTTTAAGGAACATCTTCTAAACTAAAAGAGGAAATTGTGATTGTGGCCTAAATTATACACTAAATATTGGCACCTTGTTCAGAAAGGATAGTACTTGGCAAGGAATTCCGTACTTTGTGAGTAAAATGTCTTTTTAGTGTTAAAATTAATATATTTAAATTAATTTCTATGATATGTCATTTAAAATAAAGTATAGGGTGGAAGATTACATTGATCTTTAATATATTATGTATATTTAATAGATTATTTATTATTTTCTTTTTTTTTAAAAAAGATCACTTTAATTTTTTTTCTCCCAGTTTTCGGCCACTATTGCTCATTTTGGTACAAGGGCCTTAAAGCCTTGTCAAATCACCAAGAATTCATTTTCTAAATTGAAAAACAAATGCAATTAGATGGAGGATTTGGGGCTGAACATTATCTTTGCTGTTTATTTATTTATTTATTTATTTATTTATTTATTTATTTATTTATTTATTTATTTATTTATTTTTGGGACTTATATGCTGCCCTATCTTCCGAAGGACTCATATATATAAAATAATTTTAAAATAGAATATTAGAACTGGAAGTACAGTAGCTGATCTATTTGGAACTTTGTGTTACTGAACCATAAATTTAAAAGACTTGTGGTATATGTTGATTTTGATCAATGGAGCTCAAGTATTTTCACATAGAATCAAGATGTGATGTTGTGTGAATTACTCCAGTGTTCTTCCTTAGTTTTTAAAACAAAAATGATTTTTTCAAAATCCTTAAGGTCATGGAAAGCTGATTTAAGTTTTAATGTTCATGTACACACAAGACTGGTGTTGAAGATAATACTCTGTGAGGACGGAATAATTGATCCTGTTGCTGTGATAATGGCCAGATCATATTACATCTGCAAAATCTCTCTTGAAAACTCTGCCTGATACCAAAGTTCATAATAAGGGTCTCCATTGCTGCTGGTAGTAAAGATTATGTAGAACTACAAACTGAACTTATGAATATATAAAATGATATATGCACACTATGAAAATATTGGTTATAATCTTTCACTGAAGATGTGATAATAAAAACCTTTGCTAAATATATCATACAATATCTGGAACAACAATGTGCAACAAGAAAATGTATATTTTGTTTGATCAGAAAAATCTTTTGGTATTCATAATGACTTCAGTAAAACCCATCAACATTTCCCCATGTATCTGCTGTTTAATATCTATAAACATTATTGGCAGTAATTAGAAAGGCTTACTTTTATAACGACTGCATAATATTAAAAAAATGATCATCTGTCTCATTGTCAAAAACTGTACTTCAATTCCAGTAGTAAACAGTATTAAACAGCCATCATTATGTTCTTATGAACAATCATTATCCAAATCCCATATAGTTAGAAGATATCAAGTTGGGAAGGCTATTCTTCAGAAGGCACTCTCTAAAAGTATCAGCCACACTGAACAGGCAGAAAATCAATTCAAGAACTAGAACAATATTTTATTGTGATTGGCTATGATAGGAGTAAGTGAAAGGTCTTCAAAATGTAAAATTATAAGAGAAAGTAGCTGTAAGAAGAAGTAGCTGTAAGAAGCAATAGCTAGCTTAAAGATAAAACAAAACAAATTGAAAAACAGGAAAGACAAAACTAATCAAACAGGAAAGGACTTATTTTTCTAAAAATCCATATAATAATTGAAAACTCAAAAATTAGTTAAAAGATCATGCTCAATAGGCTATTGAATATTATCTGACAAACCTTGCCTACATTGTCTGCTCATTTAATGTATGATTTAGTATGTTTGGGGAGGGTAGTACGGAATATGTAGAAGGTGTTCAGAGACAATGTAATCTCATAGTACCTCAGCCAATGGATAATGAGGAGGGATGTGTGGCCAGTGTAAGGAATATATAAAGATGTTGATTTGAAATTATGTACTTTGGAGAGAACCAAGCCTCAATGACTTCTCCCTGCTTATTGCAATAAACAAAGCTAAAGGCCTTCACTGTGGCTGGTTATTGGTCAGGCAGGTTTGCCTCTGGTTGTGAAGGAAAGTGGCTAAGAACACATAACAACTATAATTGTGCAAGTCTGATTGTGGTTTTCCTCTCTCCTTCTTATCCCCAATAAACCAGTGAGGAGCCTGCTGAGTCACTTCTAAATACTATCTTGCTTGCTAGGACTTAAAGAATTTAAGGAACAAAAAAAAGATAGTTAAGGCCATCCTAAGAGGGTTAAAAAAAGAAGTCAACAATTCAGGAATTCTAGACATGCGCATTTGCATTTGGGAATCTCCCTTTGGGCTGTGTCATATATAGTACAGTTTATGACAATTTTCTGCATTTGGAATGTTACACACCATCAGATGATTGGGTGATCATATTAAATCCAGACTTTCATCTTCCTAAATTATATAAGAGGTGTATCATCCTTACTTCATGATGACAATACAGTGCTTGTATTGTGAACTCTAATAGGATATAAGGTCTTGCCTCAGCTAGCCCTCCCAAGAAAGCAGAACTTGTGAGACAGGCATTATATCAAAAGGAATTTTCATTGAGACAGTGACAGCAAGACCGAAAAGCAAGATCTAGTATTTTCCTGTGCAAAACTTTATATTAAAGTATCCCTAACACACTCCACTCCAATGGCCAGAAGACTGGTTTGATTTCATCCAATCTTCAGGTGCAAAGTTGTTATGGGAACCAGATTGTTAAGTGTAGTTCTCAGGCTCCATTCTCAGGGTTTCAATTTCCTCTCAGCCTCTTGATCTCCTCCTTTTGGCATAGAGATAAGACAGATGGCCCAGGGCACATTCCTTTTTCTGTTGACACCTGCACCAGCCTCCCCTTCCCAACAGCAGAATAGCAGAGCATCCTTCTCCCCATTCCCCACAAATGGCAGACCTGAACATAGAAAGAAAACCGATATAATAAATTAGGGTCTGATATGTTGCCCCCCCCTAAAAATGGAAGATCCACCTGCAGGAGAGAGAAAATAAGAAAATGGGAAAAGAAAAATAGACCGTTAGCCAGATTTATCAGGATAGCATTCATGGAAGCATTTAAGTAGCTTCGGGGCTACTATTTTAGGAAGCTGGTAAATCTTTCCAGGCTACCAGATATTGGACAGCCCTATGGTGCTTATGTGAGTCTAGGATTTCTTTAATTTCAAAGTGTTGTTCACCTTCCACAATAATGGGCTGTGGTGTAGAAGGTGTCTTTGGCCTTAAAGGTGAAGTTATCTCAGGTTTCAGCAAGCTACAATGAAATATGGGGTGAATCTGTCTAAAAGTCTTGGGGAGTTCCACTTCCACAGTAACTGGATTTATGATGTGTTTGATTGGAAAGGGACCTATGAATTTGGGTGCTAACTTCTCTGAAGGTTGCAATGATTGTGGGAACCTAGTGGATAAATAGATTTTGATGCCAATGTGGAAAGGTTTGGGTTCCCTTCTCTTTTTATCTGCTTGAGCTGTATAAGCCTTCCTGGCTTCATCTAGAGCTTTTCTGACTACTGGCCAGGTATTTTGCAACTGATTCATCCATTCCTTAATGGAAGGGCTGGTGGGCTCACTGGTAGGTATTGAAGGCATAGGATTGAATGTGTCCCATGGCAACTTGAAAGAGGGAGTACCCAGTGCTGGAGTGAACAGCACTGTTATATGCCACTTCAGCAAAGGGCAAGAGATCAGTCCAATTGTCCTGCTGGTAATTGATGAAGCATCTTACATACTGCTTTAGAACTGAGTTCATTTGTTCTGTCCCCCCATTCATTTGAGGTTGATGACTAGAACTCAAGCCTTGTTCTGTGCCTAATAGAAGGCCCCTCCAAGGTCCCTTCTGTCACTGCACGTTTTTTTATGTTCGTCAGAAAAGTTCATTTCTAACTGTACATTTCCCCTGCTCTCTGCACCTGTTGTGATAACTTATCTGGTAACCATAGTGAATCCCATATGACTAGCTATGTTATGGTTTCAGTCTGTTTAGTGCGCATGTCTAGAGAAAGTTCTGAGTTATTATCTGTATTGTCTTTTTCACTTTGCTGTTACTGTCTGTTACGTTAGGATGTAGTGAGCTAGCTCTGTATAATATATTTAGTAAAAGGTATTTAGTAAGATTATGCGTCGTGTTTTTCTTGCCTTCCTGCAAGTGTATCATGCATTCTCTGAAGCACGGTCCGTCGCCCTCTACAAAGGTTTTTTTTTTTTTTACCTTGACATTTTGGTATCGAGGATGGTTTGATTTATGTTTTTGGAGATGCATGTTTCTGCGGCTGTTATCAGTTAGTTAGTGCTAGTGAGGCAGTGGTGATTAACTGCTGAAACATGTCAGGAAGGAAGCCACGGCTGGAAAGGAGTCTTTCTGTGGGGCAGCTCCCTTCGACTTTAAAAACTCCGATAGCTTCGGCCACATGCCTTGGAGAAGACGCACCTGCTCCTGTCGACGATGCAAGGTCAGTCACTCCTTTTTCTACTTTTCCAAGCTCCCTGGCAGCTGTTTTTGGAAATGTTCACACTCCAGGGGCTCAAGATGATTTTCAAAGGCTTGGAGTGAAACCTAAAGTTCAGCCGAAGAAAATTCCTTCTGCTCCTTCAAGCCCCAAGCAAACTATGCGAGATAGGGCTATGCAAGGCTACTGTGAACTAATTGGGGTTTTTGAAAGGCGTTTGCAGCAGGCAAAGGAATATGTGTCAATGGTTCAGCAATATGAGAGGAATTATGAGCATGAACCAGCCATATTGCCACACCCACAAGGAGAAGCCATATTGCCTCCTTCTTCCCCAAAGCCAAAGTCACGCCCATCATTAAGTGTCATGCAAGACGAATGGGAACCGGAGGCTCCTATGTCACATGATTATGGGCTGTCCCAAAGGACATACAGAGCCACAGTGATGCCTGAAGCAAACGTTATAGCACCATCTACTGGTGAAGCTGCATTAAGACATAAATTAGAGCTCTCACTCTCGCAATTGTCTATGGAGGAGTCTTTGCTCAGAGATACAAGATTTCTGCCGTTATCTGAGGCTCCAGTCCCTGATGGTGCTAGGATTCCTATCACTATTGCTTCTCCTGTTAATATTGCTTCTATGCAAGTCCCTCTACCTGGCAGAGCACAGCCATATTTAACCCACATGCAATTGCCACCGGGTTCTTATATGCGAAGGCCAGTGTCATCTGCAGATTATGCTAATGCACCAGCCCCAGCGCCAGCGCCTCCTGCTGGCCAGGGTGGAATAGCAGCTCAAAGACAGTCACAGCCAGCACCAAGACTACCGGCAGCTTCAATGCAACTGCCGCATGTCCAGGCACAGACGCCACTGGTGCCCCCTGCAGGTTATGGTCGGATTGCACAACCTGCACAGCCAGTACCTCAATTGTATATTCCTCATCAAACACCTTCCATTGTACCACTGGCTGGTGATTCAAAATTAAAGAAGTCAGGACAGAATTACAGGGCATGGGTCAGTGAGGTTGGACTTTTGTTACGCAGAGAAGGTACTCACATGATGGTGTTTAATCCTCCTGCCCAGCCATGGACTCCTGACATATGGGAGTTGGATAATAGAGCATGCACAACATTATTGATGTCAATGGACACTGAATTGCAGCTCACGTTTTCACAAGATGCAACTGCCCAACAAATTTGGACTCAGTTAGAAACATGTTATCGGCCTACATCAATTGAGTCTACATGTTTGCTTTTGTCTGAGTTCCATGGTTCCAGATTAAAACCTGGTGAACATATTGGAGCACATTTGACTAAAATGAAAGGTATTAGAAAAGAACTGGGTGAAAAAGGCTATCCTATTGATGATTTTCAAATGATCAGCATTATCATCAATTCTTTGAATCATGAGTTGAAAGATGCTATTTCCAAGATTAATCAAGTGCCTATTGCTCAACGCACAGTGGATCATGTATGCAGAATCTTAGCCGAAGAAGAGGCACTTATGCAAGCTGCGCCACATTTAAGGGAACCACCTGCATCAAGAGCTTCAGCGAGGCGTGCCTTCCGTGGAAGGACCTACGTTCCAAGAATGCCAAGATGCTACATCTGCAATCGTGTGGGACATGCCACCCGGGATTGTCCCCAACGAGTTCCAGCGCCCGTCACATACCAGCCCAGAGGAACAGATTCCAGAGGAGGCAGAGGTAGAGGCGGACGACAAAGTCGTGGTCGTGGTTCCAGGCGTAATCCACAAGCTCCACTTGTCACATTGGTTGTGACCAACGATCCACAGCCTCAACCAGAGTACGACAGACGACTTCTTTGGACTTTGGACAGTGGAGCAGCATTACATGTTACCTACAGAAAAGAGCTTTACACAGAGATGCACGAGCCTGAACCTGAACTTCGTGAACTTTACTCTTTTTCCAATCATCCTGTTCAGGTCATGGGAAAAGGAACTGTTTATATTGAAGAGCTCGGTGCTCTCATTCCAAATGTTTACTATGTTCCGTCTGCCAGTAGTAATTTGCTTAGTCAGAGTCATTTGTCTAGGTTTTCTCATTTTCAGGTCCACCATCTTGAAAAAGCAAGTTATATAGTCAAAGACGGAGATATTGTTGCTGAAACCATGTTGATTGGTGGTGTTTATTACTTAAAACCAAAGTCTAAGCAGCAAGAGCAGGTAAGTATACACGTTCCAAAGAGCACAGGCCCAGAGAGAGACGTCCCAGAGAGAGATCCTGTTGCTACTCCAAAGGTTCCTAATAATGATAAAAATACAAAAAAGACACAGGTTGCTCACAGCAAGCCTGGGGTTCCTAACAAAAATGCTAATGTTGAGAATTCACTAACAGGTAAACCTTTGCATTCCAGGTGTATCCATAAGTGGCATAGAAGATTGGGTCATGCCAGTTTCCGTGTTCTGAAGAAGATGCCAGAGTTCGCAAGAGGTTTGGATCTAAAGGGGTGTAAGGTGTTTTTGGACTGTGCTGTCTGCAAGAAAGCCAAATCCAAGGCAGCAGCAATTCCAAAACGCGCTACACGCCTGTCAACACGCATTTTTGATTTGGTACACACTGACATAGTTGGTCCTTTTGAACCCACACTTGGTGGTAAAAGATATTTCTTGACAATCGTTGATAATTATTCTAGATATGGATATGTATATCCTATGAAAGAAAAATCTGAGACCTTTCAGATCTTTAAAGACTTTGCTAGTCTTGTCTATACCCAATTCGAGGTCAACATTGCCAGAATCCAGAGTGATCGCGGTGCTGAATTCATGTCTCAGCGTTTCCAGGACTGGATGCGTGAGAATGGGATAGTACATCAGACATCTGCTCCTTATACTCCAGCTGAAAATGGGGTGGCAGAACGCAGAAATGGGGTTTTGCAAACCATGATGCGTTGCCTCCTTGAAGATGCTAACCTCAGTCTTCCATACTGGGGTGAAGCTATCAAATATGCTAACCATATCATCAACCGTACTTGGAGTAGTGCGATAAATCAGACCCCTTATTTCATGTTGTATGGACACAAGCCTGATCTCTCACATCTCCATATTTTTGGTTCCTATGCTATGGTGAATATTCCTTTAGCCCAAAGAAAGAAAGGGGGTCCTGCAGCAAAAAGGATGAGATTTATGGGCATTGATGATAATTCAAAATGGAGCAAATACATTGACTCTCATCATGTTATTGTGGTTTCACAATCTGCTACTTTTGAGGAAGATGCTGACTGGTCCAGGATTCATTCTAACGATCCTGGAGTTTATTTTCCTAGAGATGATGTTGCTGATGCCACGCAACCTGATCAAGATTCACAGGCGAATGTTCCTTCCACGAGTTCTTCTCAACCTACTGTTCCGTCTTCGCAAGCCGCCGATGTTGCTGCTGGCGACGATGATGAAGACGAGGACGACACAGAAGAAGAATGGACGGTTGGCCCGAGACGTTCCAAGAGGTCCACAAAGGGAATCCCTCCAAAACGGTATTCGTGGCAAGTAACAAAAACACCTGTACCTTTGATTTGTAATGTTACACTTCCACCTGAGAAGTTCACACAGATCAAACATCTTCCTGAATCAGAACAAGATAAATGGTTTGAGGCAATGCAGGCTGAAATGGACAGTTTAAAGAAACTTCAAGTGTTTACGCCTGCAAGCCCTCCAGCAAACAAGAAAGTTATTGGTACTCGATGGGTCTACAGGATCAAAAAGAAGCCGAATGGTGAGTCGTTGTACAAGGCCAGACTCGTAGCCCAGGGTTTTGCTCAACGTTATCCTGAGGACTATACAAATACATACTCACCCACAGTGCGGACTGAAAGTGTGAAAATTGCTTTAGCCACTGCAACTATCCTTGGCCTGGAAGTTTTTCCAGTTCGACGTTGAAACGGCTTATCTACACGCTAATCTTGATGAGGACATCTACGTCAAAGGTCCTCCAGGTTTCAGACAGCAAGAAGGGGATACCTGGTTTCTACACAAAAGTCTTTATGGTCTGAAACAGTCTGGTTTAATGTGGTACTTATGTCTTTCTGACAAACTAAATTCAATGGGCTTTATTAAGTCCGAAACAGATGAATGCGTGTTTACCAAAAGATCCGGTAATAGGTATGAGATAATTCTTGTTTATGTCGATGATATTGTTTATATTGGTCCAAATAAGCAGATGAGTGAGGTTTTTGCTAAAGCTTTACAAAAGTTTTTCACGTTGAAGTCTTTAGGATGTATTAACACTTATTTAGGTGTTCAAATTGCCAAAACTCAGAAGGGGTTTAGTCTCACACAAGAAGAGAAGATTGAACAACTGTTACATCACTGTAACATGGAGGACGCTAAGCCTGTGAGTATACCAATGCAAACTGACTTTCATATTTTGGCACATGAACCAAGTCCTGAGTTCGAAGATCAAACACTATATCGCTCAGTCATTGGGTCGCTGCTGTATATTAGTAGTTGGACTAGACCCGACATTGCACTTAGTGTTAATCTTTTATCACGACACGTAGGCAAGGCAGAACAGTTTCATTGGACATGTGTTAAAAAGTTATTGAGGTATCTAAAACACACTAAAGACATGAAGTTGTTGTTGGAACCAACACATACTGACTATGCAGAGTTATGTTGTTTTGCAGATTCAGATTGGGCGAGTGATAAGAAGTCACGGAAAAGTACATCAGGTTACATGATGTTCTTAAATGGATGTCCTGTTTACTGGCATGTGCGTAAACAGAATTTTGTTTCTTGTTCCTCTACAGAAGCTGAGTATGCTTGTGTGTCTGATGCATGCAATTCTTTAACCTGGTTTGATGCTTTAGTACAGATATCTGGACACATCCGATTCGACCAATCACAGTGATGGAAGATAATGAATCTGTGGTTTATATTTCTGAAACACGTTTTACAGGTTCAAGGTCCAGACACATTGACATCCGATATCAAAACATAAGGCAACTGGTGAAACAAGGTTTTGTGACATTACAGTATGTGCCTACACGTGATCAAATTGCTGACATGCTGAACAAACCACTTCCTACAGCCCAGCATGAGTATCTGCGTGAGAAGATGTGCCTTACTTGAGTCTTCACTTTGCTGACGAAAGAAGGGGAATGTCACTGCACATTTTTTTATGTTCGTCAGAAAAGTTCATTTCTAACTGTACATTTCCCCTGCTCTCTGCACCTGTTGTGATAACTTATCTGGTAACCATAGTGAATCCCATATGACTAGCTATGTTATGGTTTCAGTCTGTTTAGTGCGCATGTCTAGAGAAAGTTCTGAGTTATTATCTGTATTGTCTTTTTCACTTTGCTGTTACTGTCTGTTACGTTAGGATGTAGTGAGCTAGCTCTGTATAATATATTTAGTAAAAGGTATTTAGTAAGATTATGCGTCGTGTTTTTCTTGCCTTCCTGCAAGTGTATCATGCATTCTCTGAAGCACGGTCCGTCGCCCTCTACAAAGGTTTTTTTTTTTTTACCTTGACACCTTCCAAATTATTATTATTATTATTATTATTATTATTATTATTATTATTATTATTATTGTTGTTGTTGTTGTTGTTGCTGCTGCTGCTGTTGTTGGTTCAAAAAGGCCTTCAAGAACTTAGAAGTAAACTGTACACCCCTGACAGAAATTATGCGCTGAGGGGCTCCATGCAACCAGTAAATGTGTTGTAGAAACATCTTAGCTAAGATTTTAGCAATTGGGATCTTTTGGCATGGAATGAAATGGACCTGCTTTGAGAATAAATCATTTACGACCCAAATAACTGTATTTCCTGAACTCTCTGGCAGTTCCACAATAAAGTCCATGGAAATCTCTCTCCAGGGTGCTGAAGGGCTCGCTACTGGCTGCAAAAGACCAGAGATTTTCCCTTGCCTTCACTTTGCTGCAGTGCAAGTAGGTAGTTGGCCATGTAACGGTCAATGTCCTTTTTCAATGACAGCCACCAGAATTGCTTTTTTATCAAGTGTAGGGTCTTCACAAACCCAAAGTGTCCTGCAAGTTTTGAATCATGGGAAACTTTCATAGTTCTTAACCTTTGAGTGGCAGGGACATAGAATCCCCCCCCATGCTAGTCCATCCTGCATTGAGCAGAGATTTTTATGCTTTGAAAACCATTTGTCTTTCTCTAAAGCTTGTCTGAATGCTTTTGAGGCAGCATTGTCCAATGGTTTGGGGATTCTCTTTTGTGACTTCATGACCACTAGAGCAGCTAGTTGTTGTGCTGGTAATAAAGGTTTTATGACATCAGCCTTGGACCTATTGTATTGTGGCATCCTGGATAGGGCATCAGTTAAGAAATCCCCCCCACCGGCAAGTAGTGTAGAGTGAAATTGAATCAGTGGAAGTGTTGGGTCCACTGTGCTTGTTTAGAGAACAGTTTCCTGGGCATCTTGAGAGCTTCTAATTTTTTATAGTCAGTCCATACTTGGAAAGGGATTTTGCTCCCTTCCAAGAAGTGCCTCTAGGTAAGGAGGGCCTAGTGTACTGCATAAGCTTCCTTCTCCTAGGCTTCCCAATGCTGCTTGATTTCTGATAATTTTTTGGAGGTGTAAGCACATGGTTGTAGTTGGCCTTTCTTGTTTTCTTGGAGCAATATTGCTCCTATAGCCACATCACTGGTGTCAGCTTGGACTACAAATCCCTTTTCCAGGTCCAGATGTTTTAAAATTGGCTCTACCAAAAAAAATCAGCTTCTCAAACACTGCTTGGCACTCATTGTCCATTTTAGGGGCTGGCTTGGTTTTAGCTTATTAATCCCTTTTGTTTTTAACAGGTTTGTGATAGGTAAGGCAAACTGGGTGAAAGAAGTGATGAATTGCCAGTAGAAATATGAAAATCCCCAAAAGTTATATAACTACTTTCTGATGTGGAGAGCCACCCATTTCAGAACAGTGTGTAGTTTCTCTGGATCCATCTCCATTCCTTTGTGTGAGATCCGGTAGCCCAAGTAGTTAATTTTCTCTTTGTGGAACTCACATTTGATAATTTTGTGTAAAGATTGGCTGCTTGGAGTTTATTCAGAACTACTCTGACCAATTTTATGTGTTCTGCCTTTGTTTCGATGTAGATTAGGATATTGTCCAAATCCCCCATATACAGGTTCTTGAGGAGCACCTCATTGATCAGATGCATAAACACCACAGGGGCCCCTTGAACGTCAAAAGGGAATACTTTAAATTGGAAAGAGCCGAGGGGGCAGTTGAAAGCAGTTTTCCACTCATCCCACTAGTTGATCCTGACTCAGTAGTATGCCTCCCACAGGTCCAATTTGGAAAATATCTTTCCTTTCAATAATTGGGCCAGCATATCTTTCACGTGGGGCAGTGGATACACATTTTCCACACAGACTGCATTCAAACCTCTATAATCCATGCAGAGAGCCATCTTTCTTCTGAATAGCACAAGGGCAGCCACGCAGGATCTAACTGGCTGGATAAAACCACAGGCCAGGTTTTTAATCAATGAACTGATACAGTTTGTTCAACTCCGTAGGGGTCATGGAGTACAGTTTTGGTTTTGGTAGGTTAGCCCCTAGCATGATTTTGTTGGCACAATCTGTGGGTTGATGGGGGGGGGCAGCTCATCCAAACTTTTTTTGCTGAAAATCTCAGCTAAGTCCTGATATTCTCCAGGTATGGTTTGCAGGGCTTCACCACTGAAGGTAGCCACTATTTCCCAATTTTTTTCCTTTCCTGCCTGGCATAGCTTGCTTGGCCACAGGGGTTTTCTCTTTGGGAAACTTCAAATGTCCTATCTGCCAGTCTATTAATAGATTCCATTTTTTCAGCCATGCTAGCCCCAGTACTAGAGGCCATTCCATTCCATTCCTGAAAGTTAGAGTCTCTGTGTGGCATCATATAGTTGGTCCCAAGAGTTCTGTAGCTAAAGTGGCTGGGATGCCCCCTCCAACGAACCCATGAAATGGGATTTTTTAACCTTCTCAGCCTAACCTGTAACTTTCCATCTAAGGCTGGGCTGATCAGCCATCACGTACACCCTGAATCTAAGAGAGCGGTTAGGGTCACATTTTCTTCTCTGCCCCATGGGCATGGTCATTGGTCTGATTGGCCCACTTACCAATGGGTCATTGTCATAGTCACTTTCTGGTGCCCCTGGCTCATTCTCTGGTAGGGTCGGAGTCCCCCGCCCTGGTTTGGGATTGGACAGAACTCCATGACCTCAAGCATTCCTCAGGGCCATATCTTTCTTGCGTTGAGTGGACTTGGTCAGATTCCCTCCAGGCTGTCGCTCACCTCTCTTGGTTGGAGTTTTGCTGCAGCACTCTATGGTGCGACCTTAAGTGTGACCTTCCTTGCCACACTTAAAACAGGCTGTTGAGCATGGGGCTGCAGTCAAGGCTTTAGTTGCTTCTCTTTTCTTTTCTGGCAGGGACCTTTTCCACATTTTGCCAGAGTGGTACAGATTGTGGTTCTGGTTGATTTCCATCTCCTTGGCTAGGAGGCACTAATCAAGCAATTGTACTAGGGCACCCCTGGCCACGCATGCATTATACAGGTCATCATTCATCCTGTCCTGGAAACAGCTGATCAAAATATCTTCAGGCCAGTTGAGGCAGCATGCCAGGTTCCTGAATTCTTCCGTGTATTCAACTACTGGCTGGCATTCCTGCCTCACAGTTTTTATATGATCCCATGCCTTTCAGCCAGGCAGTCCTCAAACCTCCATCTCAAGGATATCATGAAACAGTTAAAGTTTCGGAGCTCTGGTGTGTTGCAGTTGTGCAAGGCAATCATCCACCGAGTTGCCTTTCCTTCTAGGGCCAGGGTGACAACTCTGACTCTGGCTTCTTTGCTGGGGAGGGTTGTCCCATAAACTTGCATGTAGGTGAATACGTGAGGCAGAAAGAAGCCCAGTTGTTGGGGGTTCCCATTGAATTTCACCCAGAGGGGAACCAGCTTTGATTCTTCTAGTGAGGCTCTCCCCCTGGGGGTTGGTGGAGAATTCCCCCTTCTGGGGACTGCTGGCTACTGTTTCTCTGGGGTGGTCACTGAAGTTTCCATGGAGCCTGCTGCCCCTGTTGCACTTTTGGTTGTCCCCAACTCACTCCTACCGCCCTTGGGTTTTTTCCCCCAGTTTTTCCTTCTTTTTGCTCTTGTGTCACCCGGACTTCTTTAGGTTCTGAAAAGCTTCCACCATGTATTGCACAGCTTGCTTCAGGATCTGGTTGGTCAACTCCTGCTCTCCTTCATATTTTTCCTCCTCATCAGAGAACAGTTCCATGTCCTGCTTCCAGTGCTTTCTCCAGCTGCCTTGAGTGAACATTTTTCGCTGGGCTTTTCTTTCTCACTCTTCTCTCTTTCCTACTCTGACTGACCACCTTGGTTTCATGGAGCTTTCTGCCATAATCATTTCTTCCATTCATCCAGAGGAGCTTTCTTCTGTGTGGACTTTTGCAGTGGACTCTCCCCAGCATCCGGTCTCATCTTGTTGGCTGCCATGGAGGGACATGGTGTGCACAGACCACACAGTAGGTCAGTTGCAGATCTTTCTTATTGTAAAGTCTTGCCTCAGCTAGCCCTCCCAAGAAAGTAGAACTCTTGAGAAAGGCATTATCTCAAAAGAAACTTTTATTGAGAGACAGTGACAGCAAGAAAGCAAAGCAAGATCTAGTATTTTACCATGTGACAAGATCTAGTATGTACCTGTGTGACAAGATCTAGTATTTTTTGTGTGAAATGTTACATTAAAGCATCCCTAACACACCCCACCCCAATGGCTAGAAGTCCAGTTTGATTTCAACCAATCCTCAGATGCAAAGTTGTTATGGGAACCAGATTGATAAGCATAGTTCCCAGGCACCGTTCTCAGGGTTTCAATTTCCTCTCAGCCCTTTGTCAGTCAACAGGAGTGCTAATTTACCACCACCTTAGGAACTGAGGTCACAGGAACAAAAGAAAAGAACAATCAGGCTTCCGGTTTGCCACGCAGCCACTATGGATGGCTGGGAAACTTGCTCTCTCTCCCCCGTCCAGTTTCGCATCACTGGGGGCCCCTGAAAAGGGCTGAAAGTTGCCCTGAAGAGGCAACTAGCAAGGAGGGGTGCTTGCTGGATCACAGGAGAGGTGCAACTCTCCCAATAGACCTGGAGATCCCTCCAAACCGGCAGACAAAAGGACCGGCCATCATGGCTCATTCCTAGGCTGTGAACAGCTGAAGTCATATTTTCCACCAGGCAACTCTTAAAGCAGCACAGAAGAGACTGGTGAGATCTACCTCTTCTACACCCTAATTACTTTCTGTATCTCCTTAAGCTGCTAAGCATTCTCCCTTCTGCGGTGAGGGAAGGGGAACTTTTGCCCTCCCTCCAGAAAGAATGGCAACTTAATACTCAGGGGTGTTTTAAATGTTGAAAAAGTAACTGAATCCCAATTAGAACTTTATTTCTCAAAGCATGTGGACTGAAAGATTTTTTATTTCTTATTTTTCATTGTCTACTTCTGTTGGAAATGTGGATTCTTTCTTATGAAAAAAAAAAGAAAAACTGAAAAGATTAAGACAACTTTGGGACTCAGAGGGAAGCATGAAAAGGGACCTGGCTGACTGCCCAGGGAAATAGATAAGATACATAACCTTGAGAACTTTGAAACAACAGCTGTGAAAGGCTTTGTGTTCCCTACCTAGAAAAAAAAGTCTCTTAGCTTAAAATACCAATATGGAAGAAGACCAGGAACAAAATTTATTTATGGATGAAGACCAACAAACTCTCGCTATGTTGAAAACACTAATCCAAATTTTTACCACAACCAATGAAATACTAAGAGGCTATGGGAAGGAACAAGAAGGCAGCCCAGAAATGAAAGCCCAAACTTTGACCACAACTAAAAAAACCTCTATACAAAATACAATAGAAAAAATGAAACATTCAAAGACGATGACAGAATAATCTACTATTCAACAAATATTGATATTTGAAAATCCAGAAAAGACATTGCCAACTTGGAAAAAGTAAAAGGTTTTTTATACAACTCAGAAGGAACCAGAGGATCTAGAAAAAGAACTGTTGGGTGAGAAAACAAACAATTCAGAACAACGACGTCAATATGGAAGAATAAAGAGATGACACAGTAGACCTACAAGTCCTCTCAAAAAAATGGTGACTGGATGGTTTTGCCAATATCAATTAATATACATGATATTACAAGGAGATTGGTTCAGTGACCCAAAAGCAAGGACATGGAAGACAATTTGACAAAGGAAAAAAGCCAGAATAAGACTCAAGAAGAATGGAGGTTCAACCATCTTATTGAAATCTGAAACAGAATATATTTAAATATGAAATCACAAGTCTTTATTGATTAGCCCTTGGGCCATATCAAAGTGCAAAGTTCCAGCAACAAATTGTTACTAAAATTTGATAAAAGCAATTTAAAATGGAATTTGATAAAATACAATTTAAAATGGAATTAGAATAAAATACAATTTAAAATGAAATGGTAATAAAATACAATCTAAAATGAAATTATAATAGTGTACAATAATTTAAGATATAGATAAAATATGATAGAATTATATTTTGGAGTCACCGTTGCAATCTACCCCAATCAGTCCCACATATGCAGATCTCAACCGAACCATTTTGTTTAGGTACTGTGCTACGTTAAATGTTATTTTCAAGTTCTAGCCAGACGTAAGGTAAGTTATTTTCATATGGGGATCCCAATGGGTCATTCGTTTGGTATATAGACCAAGATACCTGTCTTTCACCCTCTTATAGAGGCAACAGTCAAATAGGATGTGAGCCAGGTATTCTACCTCTGCTGCTCTGCAAATGCAGAGACGCTCATTATATGGTATAGCATGAAATCTCCCATATCTGTCAAGCTGTTCGAATCTCGCTCCCATAAATATCTCCCTAAAATGTTTTGGCAGTTGTAACTTCAAATAACTGTCTACTTGGAAAGTACATTAGTATTTACTCAGCCATTTCAAGTTACCCATCTTACCAAGGATAGCTATATCAGTTTGTGCTTCTATATCCTTAATTCTTTGGGCAACTCTTTTTTTGGGATTGTTCTCCTGTTATGCAAGAGACAGGATGGCCACAGCTTCTTACAAAATTTGTTAGTTTGGTGATCCAGGAGATTTATGATTGTAGTTTTATTTGCTCTAGTAGACATAACTTGGGGAGTCTATCAGTCTCCATTTCATTAACTTTGCACCAGTAGTTATAAGCTCTAATTTTAGATAATGCCTGAATTGTATGAATTCCCAATTCAGCTCTAACTGCTGCAGCAGATGTTCTTGGATCTACACCCAAAATACATCTCAAATGCTGGGACTGTGTTTGTTCTAGTACTGTGGTTGAGTAAAGACCCCAAATTTCTGCTCCATACAAGAGCATTGTGGTAACCTTAGCCTTATAAAACTTGATTAATGGGGCTAGGGACACTGGGTAACTATGGTTCTTTAGTTTGAGCAGTAAATTCAAATTGGCTTTTGCCCTAAATGTACTCTGTTGATGATGGCAGACCCAAGATCCAGTCTTGGAAAAAGTTACGCCCAAATATACAAAGGTGTTAACCTGTTCAATTGGTTCACCATCTAATTGCCACTTATGTCTCTTATGGTTCCTTCCAAACACCATTATTTTTTATTTAGATTTGCTAATGATTAGGGAGTTATCCTGGCAATAAGAGCTGAATCTTCTTAATAGCCTATGTAATCCTACTTGTTAGTATGTTAATAAAATCATATCATCAGCATAAAGCAAGCTGTTACAGTAAGTATTTAGGATCATCGGCATGTGTACCATGGTATCCTTCATTAACCCTGGCAAGTCATTGATGTATAAATTAAATAATAATAGGGCCAGGATACACCCTTGCCTTATCCCTTTATTTGTGTGAATCCTGTTAGTCAGGGCTCCATTAACCCCATACCACACCCTCAAACAGGTACTTGTGTAAAGGGCTTTAGTCAAAGCCAGGAGTCTGGGTTCTATTTTAAGAGATGTCAATTTACTCCATAGTACTTCTCTATTTACCATAGCAAATGCTGCTGTAAGGTCTATGAAAGCAGCAAACAGGGGTCTCCTCTTATAGGCATATTTGGCAATTAGATGGTTCAAGACAAAGCAGTTATCAATAGTAAATCTGTTTTGTCTAAAACCTGCTTGTTCTTCTGTGAGGATGTTGTTTTCCTCTACCCAGATTTCAATTCTGTTCAAAAGGTACCTAGCATATATTTTTGCTACAATGTCAATCAGGCTGATGGGCCTGTAATTACTAGGATCCTTTTTATTCCCTGTTTTATATATGAGGACAACTATTGCCATCTTCCACCCATCTGGTATATGGCAGGTGTTATTTATGTGTGTAAAAAGCCCTGCTAATACAGGGCCCCACCAATTGGGAAATTTCTTAAATAATTCTGCTGGTAAAAAATCCTCACCTGGGGCTTTATTGCTCTTTAAGCTTTTAATGATGGACTTTATTGCTTAAAGAGCAATAAAGCCTAGGTGAGGATGCTTTGTCTTGAACCATCTAATTGCCAAATATGCCTATAAGAGGAGACCCCTGTTTGCTGCTTTCATAGACCTTACAGTAGCATTTGATATGGTAAATAGAGAAGTACTATGGAGTAAATTGACATCTCTTAAAATAGAACCCAGACTCCTGGCTTTGATTAAAGCCCTTTACACAAGTACCTGTTTGAGGGTGCGGTATGTGGTTAATGTGGCTCAGTGGGTTAGGACGCTGAGCTTGACGATCAGAAGGTCGGCAGTTTGGCGGGTCGAATCCCGAGTGCTGCGTAACAGGGTGAGCGCCTGTTACTCGTCCCAGCTTCTGCCAACCTAGCAGTTTGAAAGCACGTAAAAATGCAAGTAGAAAAATAGGGACCACTCCGGTGGGAAGGTAACAGCGTTCCGTGCGCCTTTGGTGTCTAGTCATGCTGGCCACATGACCACGGAGACATCCTTGGACAAGCGCTGGCTCTTCGGCTTTGAAACGGAGATGAGCACCGGCCCCTAGAGTCGGAAATGACTAGCACGCATGTGCAGGGGAACCTTTACCTTTTACCTTAGGATTTTCATCTATGGAATCTTTCCTAAGTTCTCTCAGAGTTTGTTAAAATCAGCTCTTTTGATGTTTAAGACACGGGTTGGATTATTTTCTGGTGCTTGTGTTTGCATTATATTGAACCTCAGTATGATGTGGTAACTTTCACCCAAGATTCCAGCAACTTCAACTCCTTCTATCAGTTCTTCCCTACTAGTAATAATTTGAATTAGTGCCTTCTATTTGAAGTTTTGGAATATATGATTTTGGAGAAAATTTTATTAAGTGGGGAAGATTGATTTATACTTTGTAGAAAGCAGAAATATTTGTTACTGGAAATCTAATAAAACATTGTGAGATATACAAAATGGACAAATTAAGGATGCCCATTGTTTCCTCTCCTGCTTATTCTAGTTCTTGAAATATTACATAAACATACAAGATGAAACAATTTAATAAATATTTTTTAAAAAAGAATTTATAAGTCAAGGGCATTCACTGATGACTTAGTATTGGCTTTGGAGGATCCACTAGAGGAAATAGAAATATTGATTGAAAAATTAAAAGAATTTGGTGCATTAGCTGGTTTTAAAATTAATAATTAGAAGACAAGGTGTTAACAAAAACATGAAAACAGAGGCTGAAACAGAGGCTGAAAGAAACAAGATTTAAGATTGAGAAAAAAGTAAAATATTTTTAAAGAAAAATGTTGGTTACCTTGACTACTTGCTAGAATAGAGTTGGAGTATAAACTGAATATACTGTATATATAAATTAGATTGAATGTCAGCAATTTAAAGGTTCCAGGGATTACTCCCCTAGACCCCCAGAGTATAAATTCTGGGGGTTGAAGGGTGAGAGCCCCCCTGAAGCCTGAATTTGCTCTGGACTTGGGGACTCCTCTGCTCCAAGGCAGAGGAGCAGGACACTGCAACCATCCCTGCAATCAACAATTTATTTATTTATTTATTTGGATTTATATACCGCCCCTCTCCGAAGGGGCTCGGGGCAGTGTACAGGGCAATTAAAATGCTATAAACAACACACAATGTATAAAAATTAAAATGAGATTAAATTAAATAGCCCTAAACAATAAACACATTCTAAAATTTAAAATTTTTTAAATTTAAGATCTAAAATCCCAATCCCTCAGTCCAAGTTCAAATAGCCAAGTTTTCAGGTCGCGGCGAAATGAGCGAAGGTCGGGAGCCATCCGGAGCTCAACCAGAAGCTGATTCCAGATGGCAGGCGCACCCACAGAGAATGCTCTCCTCCTGGGAGCCGCCAGTCGACATTCCCTGACCGACAGCACCCTGAGGAGGCCCTCTCTGTGGGAGCGCACAGGGCGATGGGAAGTTAACGCCGGCAAGAGGTGCTCCCATAAATAACCCGGACCCATGCCATTTAGGGCTTTATAGGTCATCACCAGCACCTTGAATTAACTTTGGATTACTTGGATGCAGGCAGAGCTGTGCAGGAGAATATTGAAACAGCAAGTATTTGAACTTTAACTCTGGTTTACTTTGAAAGAAAAAGTCGCAAGTGGTGTGGAAAGTGAAAGTACGCAACGGAAATTAACTGGGTGTTAAGATGGCTTCTAAATCAACCAAAGCTTCTGTTCCTAGAAGTGCTGGTGCTTCACCAGTTCAGCATTCTTCATTACAGGCTTTGATGCCTCCTCCTGTGGCACCCGCACCCGCATTAACATTAAAATATTTGCAAGATGCTTTAAAAATACAATCCCAGCAAATAGCTGAACTTATTGAGGAGAAGAATACTGAAATAAGAGCAGACATTTTAGCTGCATTTCAGGGGCTTGCAGTCTGTACTGAGCACCTGGATGATCGTGTGGAAGAGCTGAATGAAAATAATTTGAGATTGGATGCAAAAATGTTGGAAGCTGAAAATAAGATGGAAAAGATTGATGATGATGTAGTTATGATACAATATAGAGATATGGAGTTTGCTTTGAGGATTAGAGGATTGAAAGAGGACCCAAAGAAAAATTTGAAAGAGTTATTGGCACAAGCCCTCAAACCGATCTTGGAGCGTCAGGCGGAAGATATTATGGGGGATACAGACAAAATATTTCGTGTTAATTCTTGGATTGCCAAAGAAAACTACCTAGAGATGTGGTGGTCTATTTTACAAAGTGATCGATCAGAAATGTGATTATCCAAGCCTTTTTTAATAATAGATTTAAAGTTGCTGAGCAAGAAGTTTTACTTCTGAAAGAGATTCCTCCAAGAATTTTAAGGAAAAGAAAAGAATTTGCTTTTTTGGCAGATGAATTAAAGAAACGGCAGCTTCAGTTTAGATGGAAGATACCAGTAGGCTTGGTGGCAAATTATGCTGGCACGAGATATCATCTTAATACAGTTTTGAAGGCACGAGATTTTTATTCTAACATATTGAAGGCAGGTCCTCCGCCATCTCCAGAATTCAAAGGAAGGAAGGAAGAAGGAGAGCGTCAGACTCAAATGGAGAGTAAACAAGGAGAAGAAGGAGTTACTTCGCAGATGATTAAAGAATCTCAGCTACTTGTAGAAGTTGAGCAGCCCCAGATGTTGACAGAAGAGGTTAAAGTACAAAGAATGACAAGGGCTGCAATTAGACGAGTGAGACAAGAACAACAGAAAGCTGCAATCATATCTCAAGAATTTACTTATAGTAACAAGACAGGGATGCTCCCTATCACCATTGTTGTTTGTTTTAACGTTAGAGATTTTATTAATTAAAATTCAAGAGTACTCTATGATAAAGGGAATTAAAATAAAACAGAATGATTATAGATTGAGAGCTTTTTCTGATGACTTGGTTGTGACATTATCTCAACCGATGCAATCAGTTATAGATTTGATGGAAATTATAACTCAGTATGGAAAGGTTTCTGGGTTTAAGGTAAATAGTAATAAGACCAAGATATTGTCTAAGAATATGTCTATGAGTGAAAGGGAAATGTTAACTAAATTAACAGGTTTTGAAATAGTAAAAAAGGTTAAGTATTTAGAAGTGTATATTGCAGCTTCAAATGCAAAATTATATAAGAATAACTATGAAACACTATGGTTGAAGATACAAAAGGATTTAAATAATTGGAAAAAATTACAATTATCTCTATTGGGAAGAATCGCAGCTGTTAAAATGAATGTTCTGCCAAAGTTTCTCTTTTTGTTTCAAATGATACCTATATTGAAAAAGGATGCCAACCTTGATGAATGGCAGAAGGGTATTAATAAATTTATCTGGGCAGGGAAAAAACCAAGAGTCAAATTTAAGATTCTGCAAGATGCTAGGGAAAGAGGGGGACTCAAGGCGCCTAATTTGAAATTGTATTATGATGCAGTGGTCTTGACATGGGTTAGCGATTGGCTTAATTTAACTAATAAAAGAATACTTCACCTTGAGGGTTGGAACTTGGTTTATGGATGGCATGCATATTTGCTTTATGATAAAAAGGTGGACAGGGCTTTTAAATCTCATATTCTTAGAAGTGCCTTGCTGCGTGTCTGGAAAAAGTATTATTATAAGTTAAATTATAAAATACCAATTTGGGGAATTCCTGGACACATGATAGAAGGCGTATCTATGGGAGTGAGTTTGGATATGTTTTCCTATAAGGAATTACTTAGATTGGAAGGGAATAATTGGCAACTTAAATCATTAGATGAGTTAAAACAAGAAAACATAAGTTACTCTTGGTTTCAATATACCCAATTTAAAGCTAGGTGGAAGCTGGATCAGAAGGTTGGCATCACAACTACAGATGAAAACTTAGTAAAACAAATTAGAGATTTAAATAGTGCACATATAAAGAGGATATATAATGTTTTAATTGAATTGGATTCGGAAATGGAATTAGTTAAAGATTGTATGATAAAGTGGGCACAAAATATCCAGGAACCAATTCCGTTGGATATTTGGGAGGTAATCTGGGTTAAAAATG
Organism: Vipera ursinii; assembly: GCF_947247035.1. NCBI lineage: Eukaryota > Metazoa > Chordata > Lepidosauria > Squamata > Viperidae > Vipera > Vipera ursinii. The sequence goes on along the minus strand of NC_139514.1, from coordinate 73,789,968 downwards.
TTAAATTTACACAGGCTCAAAATTTAAGAGAAAATTTTTATAAAATGTTTTATAGATGGCATTTGGATCCCAAAAAGTTGTCTAACCTACAGTCTAAATACTGGAGATGTGGTAGTTTAGATGCCACCTATTTTCGTATGTGGTGGACTTGTAGAAATATAAAAGCTTTTTGGATTAAAATTTGGTGGAACGTTCAAAAGATTTTTAAGAGAAAGATAAAGTTTTCTCCACAATTGTTTTTATTGGGTATTGTTGTAGATTGTGATACTAAACAAACCAATCTGATGTTGAATTTGAAACAGCAGCACGGTTACTGGTGGGACAATACTGGAAGAAGGATAGTTTGCCTACTATAGAAGAATGGGTACTTAAAGTATCGAATCTTGCAGAAATGTCTAAGATTTCTGCTTATTTGAAGGATCATTCACAAGAAAGATATATTTCAGTTTGGAGAAAATGGATAGATTATATTCAGAATAAATATGGGACTAAAAAGTTCCACTTAGCTTATGAGTAGATTTTAGAGGGATATTGTTATTAATTTTAGTATTAGTATTGATTATATTTTTGCTTAAGTTATTATTATTATGTTTTTAATAATTTGAATGTATCTATGTTAAAGGTGAGTTAAAGCACATTATGAATTTGGTTAATTTTATAATGCATAATTTTAGTTAGAATTATAGTAGAATTATAGTTAGTATTATATCTATAACCCTGTATTCAGCTCTGGGAAGTGGGGGGGAAGGGCGGTGGTTTGGGGTGGCGGATTTTGGGGATATGTATTGTAAAAAATTTTTCTAAAACTCTTTAATAAAAAAAAAAGAATTTACTTATAGTGAAGCTGTGGGAGGAGTGAGACCGAAGAGGCAGGTCCAGGTGGTTCTGCAAGAGGTGCTCCAAAAGCTTCAGGTCACAAAAGATGACGACAAAGTTTCTAACCTGGAATGTTAATGGATTAAATTCCCTGCACAAGAGAAAGAAAGTTTTTCAGTATTTGAAACAATTTAAAAATGATGTTATTTGTTTACAAGAAATGCATATTTATGCAGCTGATCAAAAATATCGGATAAACTCTAGATTGGGTGTACAGTTTAGTGCGTCTGCTCCAGATAAGAAAAATGTAGTTATTTATGTGAAGAAGAATTTAACAGCTAATTTAATTGAAACAGATAAACCAGGAAGATATATTATAATTGAACTTTTAATAGAAGGCAAGAAAATTCTTTTGGTTGGATTATATACTCCTAATCAACAGCAAGGAGAATTTTATAAACTTTTACACAGTAAGATAATTCAATGGGATTATAAATCATGTATTTTGATGGGAGACTGGAATGGAGTCCTGGACACACAGAAAGACAAAAAAGGCCTTTTCAAAAGTACACCAAATCATGCTAAATTGCCTAAATCTTTTTTTGAGATGAAAGATGACTTGGAATTGAGAGATGTTTGGAGAGAAAGAAATTTGGAAGAAAAAGATTTTACCTTTTTTCTGATAGAGATCAATCCTTTTCCAGGATTGACTTTGTATTAACTACTAATGATTTTTTCTAGGATCAAGAAGATTAAGATATGTCCAAGAATTTTATCAGATCATAGTCCAGTATGGTTGGAATTGGAATAAGAGAGTGGAGAGAGGAGGTCTTGGAGATTGAATGAAAATCTGTTTAGATATCAAGAAAATGTGGATGAATGTAAAAAACAGATGAAAGAATTTTTTAATACAAATATGTATAAGGGTACTTCTATTGAAATGGTTTGGGATGCAAGTAAAGCTTATATGAGAGGAGTGTTAATATATTTGAATAATAAATATAGGCGTAAATTGGAATATAAGTGAAAAGAGTTAGAGGAGGAAATTAAGAGGAAAGAGAAGGTTCGAATTTTGAATCCATCTGATAAAAAGATCAAAGAAGCAATTACTTTGTTAAGAGGTCAGTTTGATATGTTGATGGCAGATCAAGTGGCAACCAACCTAGCATTACATAATACTTTTTGTAAACATAATACTTTTTGTAATGCTAATAAGCCGGGTAGGTGGTTAGCTTATTTGTTAAGGAAGAAACAAAGGTCACGTAACATAGATAGAATAGTATATAAGGGAAAAGAGGTGTTTCAGCAAAATCTTATTAAAAAGGCTTTTGTTGAATTCTATTGTAAGTTATATGTTAGGGATAAGATTCAAGGTATAGATATAGATAGATATTTACAAGAAGTGAATATCCCTGTCCTTACACAAGAGCAAAGGGAAGGGACGAATCAACTGATAAATGCTGAAGAAATTATTTTAGCAATTAAACAATTAAAGGTGGGGAAAGCACCAGGAACAGATGGCTTGACTGCCATTTATTATAAAAATTTACAGTTAGAAATGGTGGAACCTTTAAAATAATTATTTAGAACAATCCAATCCGGAGGTGAAGTGCCTCCATCATGGAAAACAGCTTTTATATCGCTGATTCCGAAGGAAGATCAAGATCTTACCCAAACCAAAAATTATAGGCCAATATCACTCTTAAATACTGATTACAAGATATTTGCAAAAATTTTAGCAAATAGATTAATGAAGGTAATGCAGGAAATGATTCATAGTGACCAAACAGGATTTATAAGTGGTAGACAAATAAAAAATAATGTGAGACATATTGTAGATTTATTGGAATTTTTGGAAAGAAATAACCAGGTCTCTGCAGTGCTGATTTTTTTGATGCTGAAAAAGCTTTTGATCAATTGGACTGGCAATTTTTATTTAAGGTACTGGAGAAAATGGAGTTTGGGGATAACTTTTTGCAACCTATCAGGGCAATATATCAGAAGCAAACAGCTCAAATAATAATTAATGGTAGTTTGACAGAAACATGTAACATTGAAAAGGGGACAAGACAGGGGTGTCCGTTGTCACCTTTGTTGTTTGTTTTAACATTGGAAATATTATTGATTAAGATAAGAGACTCAAATAAAATTCAGGGAATTAAATAAGAGGTCAAGATTATTGATTGAGAGCGTTTGTGGATGACTTGGTTATTACTTTAAGTCAACTGACCTACTCAGCTGTAGATCTGATGGAGATAATATGGAAAAGTTTCTGGATTTAAGATAAATATGCAAAACACTAAAATATCGTCTAAAATATGACTACAGAACAAAAGGTTGTTTTAGAAGAACTAACTGGATTTGAAATAGTTAAAAAGACTAAATATTTGGGGATATATCTTTCAGCTTCAAATGTGAAATTATATAAAAATAATTATGAATTGTTATGGTTAAAAATACAAAAAGAGTTAGATAGTTGGAAAAAAATTACAGTTATCTTTATTGGGAAGAATTGCAGCAGTGAAAATGAATGTTTTGCCAAAGTTTTTATTTTTGTTTCAAATGATACCTATACTTAAAGAGGATTCAAACTTGGAGGAATGGCAGAAAGGTATTAATAAATTTGTTTGGGCAGGGAAAAGACCAAGAGTAAAATTTAAGATAATGCAAGATGTACGTGAAAGTGGTCTTAAAATGCCCAATTTTAAATTATATTATGAGGCTGCTGCTTTATCATCAATTAGTGATTGGTTTAATTCAACACAAGGGAGATTATTGAATATTGAGGGTTGTGATTTGTTATTTGGTTGGCATGCATATTTATAGTAGGATAATGTTTTTAAGATACATATATTAAGGTATGCTCTGTTGCGAGTTTGGAAAAAATATCGACATAAGTTAAATTATAAAATACTGTCAGAATCCATTTATATCACATTTCGTAAATGTATGGGTAGAATATTGTGTTTATTCTGGGGATTCTGCCATCTCTCCGAGGGGGGGGGGAAGGATGGTTACTCAGATTGCAGTAGGCTGTGTTTCAAAGACCAAGGAAATTTTTGATCTGGGGGGCTGCATCTCCGTTTACAACTGAAAAGGAAGAAGCAATAACAATAAACACAAGGAGAGTTCCTTTTCCCATGGAAGGGCCTGACACCTAAGTAAATGATGTGAGCCTGACCAAATGGATGAGGGGGGGGGCTGAAATGGGAATGCTTTATATAGGATTGAAATGTAACTCTGTTAGATCCTGTCTTGTATTGCCACAATTGATCTCATCCTAGTAAAGTTTTCCTTTGGACAAATTTGCATCCAAGAGTTCTTATTTCCTAAGATGTGGATTGAGGTGGGTCCTGACAAATACCAATTTGGGCAATACCTAAACATGCAATAGAAAAATATAAATGTGGGATTTAAACATGATGTGACTACATATAAAGAAATTCTTAGGCTGGAAAGAAATGTGTGGCAATTGAAGCCATATAATATTTTAAAAGAAGGGAAAATAGTACAAACTTGTTTCCAGTATGGGCAGTTACAAGCTAGATGGAAGGAAGATCAGAAAGTTGGTATTTTGATAACTGATGAAAATTTGGTTAAACAAACTAGAGATCAAGGTCAAGCACATATAAGAAGGATATATAATACATTGATAGAAAAAGACTCAGAAACGGAACTTGTTAAAGATTGTATAATAAAATGGGCCCAGAATTTTCAGGACATCATAACAATGGATACTTGGGAAAAGATATGGGTTAGAAATGTAAAATTTACACAGGCTCAAAATTTAAGAGAGAATTTTTATAAAATGTTTTATAGATGGCATTTAGATTTTAAAAAATTAGCAAGTATGTATCCGAACTGTCAGCCTAAATGTTGGAGGTGTGGTTGTGATGATGCAATGTATTATCATTTTGGTGGACTTGTAAAAAAGTCAAAGCTTTTTGGATTAAAATTTGGTGGAACATGCAGAAGATATTTAAGAAAAGGAAAAGGTTTTCTCCACAGTTATTTCTGTTGGGTATTATTACAGATTGTACTGTTATAGATACTAAATTGATGTTGAATTTAATTACAGCAGCAAGACTTTTAGTAGCACAATATTGGTAGACTGGACTTTGAAAGTTTCAAACCTGGCGGAAATGGCAAAGATTTCAGCATATTTGAAAGAACAATCGCAACAGAGATATATTGTGGAATGGAGAAGATGGATCGAGTATATTCAGAATAAATATGGGACTAAAAAGTTTCATTTAGCATATGAATAAGTATTAGTTTTATATGAAGTATTATTGGGTATTCATTATTAGTTAGTTAGTTAGTTATGTTTAAAGAGAGTTAAAGTGCAATAGAATTTAATGTGTTTTTTTAGTTAGTTAGCATATTCTAGCTTTAGTTTGTAAAAGTTAATACCCTGTATTCAGCTCTGGGAAGTCAGGGGGGAGGGGGAGGGAGGGTAAGTGGGGGGAGGGGGAGGGAGTTTATGTTTTTAAAATGTATTCTAAAACTTTTCAATTAAAAAAAAGAATGCCTTCTTAAATGAACAGTGCAAATAGAAGAAAACAATAGAATAGGGAGGACCAGAGATATTTTCAAAAAAATTGGAGAGATGAAGGAAACGTTTAATGCAAAAATTGGCATGATAAAGGACCAAAATGGCAGGGAGCTAACAGAGGCAGAAGAGATTAAGAAGAGGTGGCAAAATTACACAGAAGAACTATACAAGAACAATCTTAACATCCCTGATAATTACAATGAGGTGGTCACTGACCTCGAACCAGACATCCTAGAATGTGAAGTGAAGTGGGCCTTAGAAAAGCTGAGCAACAACAAAGCTAGTGGAGGTGACAGTATTCCAGCTGAGCTATTCAAAATCTTAAAAGACGATGCAGTAAAAGTGCTACACTCAATTTGCCAGCAAATTTGGAAAACTCAACAGTGGCCACAGGATTGGAAAAGATCAGTTTACATTCCAATTCCAAAGAAAGGCACTGCCAAAGAATGTTCAAACTATCGCACCATTGCACATATTTCTCATGCTAGTAAAGTTATGCTGAAAATCCTACAAGCTAGACTCCAGCAGTATGTTGATCGAGAACTACTACAAGCACAGGCAGGATTTCGAAGAGGCAGAGAAACTAGAGATCAAATCGCCAACATACGCTGGATCATGGAGAAAGCTAGAGAGTTCCAGAAAAACATCAACTTCTGCTTCATTGACTATGCTGAAGCCTTTCATTGTGTGGATCATAACAAACTGTGGCAAGTTCTTAAAGAGATGGGCATACCAGACCATCTTATTTGTCTCTTGAGAAACCTATATGTGGGCCAAGAAGCAACTGTGAGAACTGGACATGGAACCACTGATTGGTTCCAAATTGGGAAAGGACTCCGGCAAGGCTGTACACTGTCACCCTGCCGATTTAACTTATATGCAGAGCACATCATGAGAAAGGCAGGGCTAGATGAATCAAAAGATGGAATTAAGATTGCCGGGAGAAATATCAACAACCTAAGATATGGCAGAAGGTGAAGAAGAACTAAAGAGCCTCTTATTGCGGGTGAAGAAGGAGAGTGCAAAACTTGGGTTGAAACTTAACATTAAGAAAACCAAGATCATGGCATCTGGCCCTCTCAATTCCTGGCAAATAGATGGGGAAGAAATGGAGGTAGTGACAGATTTTATTTTCCTGGGCTCCAAGATCACTGCAGATGGGGACTGTAGCCAAGAAATTAAAAGACGCTTGCTCCTGAGGAGGAAAGCCATGGTAAATCTAGACAGCACACTAAAAAGCAGAGACATCACCCTGTCAACAAAAGTGCGTATAGTCAAGGCTATGGTTTTCCCAGTTGCAATGTATGGCAGTGAAAGCTGGACCATAAAAAAGGCTGAGCGCCAAAGAATTGAGGCCTTTGAACTATGGTGCTGGAGAAGACTCCAGCGAGTCCCTTGGACTGCAAGGCGATCAAACCGGTCAGTCCTAGAGGAGATCAATCCTGACTGCTCTTTAGAAGGCCAGATCCTGAAGCTAAAACTCAAATACTTTGGCCACCTAATGAGAAGGAAGGACTCACTGGAGAAGAGCCTAATGCTGGGAAAGATTGAGGGCAATAGAAGAAGGGGACGACAGAGAATGAGGTGGCTGGATGGAGTCACTGAAGCAGTAGGCGTGAGCTTAAATGGACTCCAGAAGATGGTAGAGGACAGGAAGGCCTGGAGGAATGTTGTCCATAGGGTCGCGATGGGTCGGACATGACTTCGCAGCTAACAACAACAAAACAGTATTTGAAGATAATGCTGTTTGCATTAAAATGGCAACAGGTGACAAAGTCAAAAGTAGAAGCAAACATGTGGACATTAATTATTGTAATGTCAGAGAAGCCATCAAAATTAAACTAATTTGCTTGCTTCATTGTTCTTCAGATGACAATCTGGCAGATGTAATGACCAAGCCATTGGGTGGAGAACACCATGGGAAGAGTATTAAATTATTTGGTTTTATGTCTATTCCAGTGATAAAGGGAGAAGTGTCAGTGTGCAAGAATTTATGAACTGGAATAACCATAGCAACAAACCAGCCAATGAGAACTGTTTTTGATTAAAACACAGTACTGGCTGTGTGAGGCATGTGATCCAGCCTAGGTCTAGGTGTGTCTTAATCTCTCCCTGTGTCCTGATCTCCTGAGTTAGTTGTTGTTCTCTACCACATTGCCAAGAACTGAATGAAACTGTATTTATCATATGTATATATTATAGATAATGTTTTTCTAAACTATGCCTCCTGCTCATTTTGAATGTGTGCTTATTTTTTGGGCTTATTTTTGCGCTGGAAAGCTGTAAAATTCTAATAAAAACAGTAACTGTGAGAGGGACCTTGGAGTCCTAGTGGATGATCACTTGAATATGAGCCAGCAGTGGGCAACAGCAGCCAAAAAAGCTAATACAATCCTGGGCTGTATGATCAGAGTGTAGAATCAAGATCATGTGAAGAATTAATACTGCTTTATAAAACCCTAGTAAGACTTCCCCTGGAATACGGCAACCAATTTTGGTCTCCATACTACAAAAAAGTTGTTGAGACTTTGGAAAAAAATCAGGGAAGTGCAACTAAGATGATCAAAGGCCTGGAGACTAAAACATATGAAGAATGGCTGTAGGATTTGGGTTTGGCTAATCTAAAGAAAAGAAGAAATGGGGTGACATGTTAGCAGTATTCCAGTATTTAAGGGACTGTGACAAAGAAGAGGGGGTCAAATTATTCTCCAAAGCACCTGAAGGCAGGACAAGAAACAATGGTTGGAAACTGATCAAAGAGAGAAGCAACCTGGAATTAAGGATAAACTTACTGAGAGTGAGGACAATTAACCAGTGGAACAGCTTGCCTCTATTGTATTTTATTCTGTTCTGTTCTATTATCTCAAGATTCTTACCAACACTAAAGAGATATAAAGCCACCCTATTATTTTGTCACATCAGAAAAATAGGGGGTACCTTGCTCAATAGTAGTAACTGTGAGAAGGATCTCGGAGTCCTAGTAGACAATCACTTAAATATGAGCCAGCAGTGTGCTGCAGCTGCCAAAAAAGTCAGCACAGTGCTAGGCTACATTAACAGAGGGATAGAATCAAGATCACGTGAAGTATTAATACCACTTTACAATGCCTTGGTAAGGCCACACTTGGAATACTACATCCAGTTTTGGTCACCACAATGTAAAAATAAAGAGATATAGATACAACATAAGCAGTGGTGGGATTCAGCCAGTTTGCACCACTTTGGCAGAACTGGTAGCTAAGTTTTTGTTGCCCAGGCCCAGAATGGACTTCTGGAAGCGGCATCCACACAGAGAACTGGTTGTTCACATATTTGAATTCAACCACTGAACATATGTATGAATGTGTGCATGTAGATATCTGTCTTCTCACAAACTGATCAGTAAATTAGCAAGAAGCAAACTAGTTAGCATCTAATGTTTTGCTAGTTTTAACAACTCAGGGCTGTTTAACTTTTATGAGAAAGCTTAAAAGCAGACATAAATTCATTCAAATGCCAGTGAGAAAATCATGCTGATCTTCAGAGACTACCAAATACATTCATTCATAGTGTTTAAAATCTGGAAATATAATTCAATGTAGCAATAGGTGCATTTTTCTAAATAGTAGTAAATCTTACATTTTATCTTCCTTCCCCTTGCTCAAAATACAAATACAACTATATCTTTTTAAGAAGAAATATTTCAGTAAAGTTTTATTTAGTGCAAATCATTGGGATGAATTAATTATAAAGAATGATTATAAGGAAGTTTTCTACTCTGGGAAAATATATAAGTTACTGAGTTACAATAAGTTGTGTAGCCGTCTTGAATTCATATTACAAATTGTGTTTTATTTATGACCACAATTGGAAATAGAAAAAGTAAATAATAAAATAAAATAAAATAAATCACAATTGTTATTATTAATTGAAGCTACCCGATTTTACACCTTTTTCTGTTGTGGTAATTAAGCAAATCATCATGGTCATTAAGTGAGACATCACATTATTGCCATAATGTCATAAATGTGAGGACTGGTTGTAAGTCACTTTTTTATTATTTATTTATTTATTTATTTATTTATTTATTTATTTATTTATTTATTTATTTATTTATTTATTTATATATTTTATTTCTATACCGCCCTTCTCCCGAAGGACTCAGGGTGGTGAACAGGGCAGTACATATTAAAAGACAAAATACAAAAATTAAAAAAAGATTAAACAAAATGTCCACGAATAAGTTAAAACACATTAAAAAAGTAGGTTAAAACACATTAATAAAACCCACCCCCATCCCATCAGGCCAGGCCAGCTTGTTCGAAGAGGTAAGTTTTTAGATCGCGCCAGAAGGAGCGGAGGTCAGGCGCCATCCGGAGCTCGACCGGAAGATGGTTCCATAAATCCGGCGTGCCCACAGAGAACGCCCTCCCCCTGGGGGCCACCAGTTGGCATTCTTTGACCGGTGGCACCCTGAGGAGACCCTCTCTGTGGGAGCGTACTGGGCAGAGGGAAGTTGACGCCGGCCGCAGGTGCTCCCCAAGGTATTCTGGACCCATGCCATGTAGGGCTTTGTAGGTCATTACCAACACCTTGAATCTCACCCGGAAGACAAGTGGAAGCCAATGCAGCTCGCGGAGCAGAGGTGTAATTTGGGAGTGTTGGGAAACTCCCAACACAACTCTCGCGGCTGCATTCTGTACCAGCTGGAGCCTCCGAGTGGTCTTCAAGGGTAGCCCCATGTAGAGAGCGTTGCAGTAGTCCAGACGAGAGGTCACAAGTGCGTGAGTGACCGTACGTAAGGCATCCCGGTCTAGATAGGGCCGCAACTGGCGCACCAGGCGAACCTGGGCGAAGGCCCCCCTAGTCACAGCTACTATATGGTCTTCTAGAGAAAGCTATGAATCTAGGAGGTCTCCCAAGTTGCAAGCCCTATCTACGGGGGGTAATAACTCACCCTCCATAGAGAGAGATGGGATATCCTGAATATCCTGAGATGCCGGTATGCACAGCCACTTGGTCTTGTCAGGGTTGAGTTGAAGCCTGTTCCTCCCCATCCAGACCCGAACTGCCTCCAGGCAGCGGGACATCACGTCGAAGGCATCACTGGGGTGGTTTGGGGTCAAAATGAAAAGCTGGGTATCATCAGCATACTGATGATACCCAACTCCAAAACCATGAATGATCTCACCCAGTGGTTTCATGTAGATGTTGAACAGGAGAGGTGAGAGGACTGACCCCTGAGGGACTCCACAAGCGAGAGGCCTCGCGGTCGACCTCTACCCCCCTGCCAACACCAACTGCGAGCATCCCAGGAGGTAGGAGGAGAACCACTGAAGGACCGTGCCTCCCACTCCCAATTCCCTGAGACGCCGCAGCAAGATACCATGGTTGATGGTATCGAAAGCCGCTGAGATGTCTAATAGGACTACGACAGAGGAATATCCCCTGTCCCGAGCCCTCCAGAGATCATTCACCAGAGTGACCAATGCCGTCTCCGTGCTGTACCCGGGCCTGAAGCCCGATTGGTACGGGTCTAGATAATCCGCTTCATCCAGAACCAGAGAAAGCTGATGCGCCACCACACTCTCAACAACCTTCGCAAGAAGCGAAGGTTGGAGACCGGACGAAAGTTATTTAACACAGCTGGGTCCAAGGCAGGCTTCTTGAGGAGAGGTCTCACCACAACCTCCTTCAAGGCGGCGGGGAAACTACCCTCACTCAAACAGGCAGATATAACTGCCTGGAACTAGCCTCGTGTCCCCTCCTGGGCTGCATAAACCAGCCAGGAAGGGCACGGGTCCAATAAACATGTGGTGGAGCTCAGCCTCCCCATAATCCTGTCCACTTCCTCTGGAGTTACAGGATCGAACTCCTCCCAGATAACATTGACAAGACCACCCGTGTCCTGATCATCCAACTCTGCCCAGTTGGAGTCCAAATCGGTCCGAATCTGAGCGATTTTATCCAACAGATGTTGACTAAACTCCTCGGCACGCCCCTGCAAGGGTTCCTTTTAGTGCCAATGTAGCTTCAAATGATCGCTAAATGAATGGTTGTAAGTTGAGGATTACCTTTACTACGCCACATAGCCTGTGAATTCTGCACCATAAGAAACAGCCACAAAAAGATATTCTCAACAATATAAATTGGTTCCATTAATCAATTTTCTGCACTTTAGAAAAAGAAAAAAATCACAAAGAAGCTACATTAGCCTTTCACAATTCCTTAAACTGTTTTGCTGTCAACTTCTTTAGGAATTGTAGCTTGAAATTATGAAAGTGAACTGGAAAATTAGAGGGCAAGAAGCTAAGCAAAACTGAGTTTCACCAACAATAAGATTATCTAACTGACTTTACAAAACATGGTCCAAGTCTTTATTGCTTAGAACACAATAGCAACAATGTGGTGCAGTCAAAAGAAGGTACAGTCATAATTTTGAATGTTGGACTTCGAAATGTTCCAACATGGCAAAATGTTACCTTCATCATACCATATCAACTGTAATAAAAAGGGCCCCTACACCTAAGCCAATGCAAAAAAAATTTAAATTAATTAAAATACATCATATATGTTCAATGGTTTAAAAATGTATAGGTAAAAGGTAAAGGTTCCCCCGCCCATGTGTTCTAGTCATTTCCAACTCTAGGGGGCAGTGCTCATCTCTGTTTCAAAGCCGAAGAACCAGCACTTGTCCAAGGACGTCTCCGTGGTCATGTGGCCGGCATAACTAGACGCCAAAGGTGCACAGAACACTGTTACCTTCCCACCGTAGTGTTCCCTATTTTTCTACTTGCATTTTTATGTGCTTTCGAACTGCTAGGTTGGCAGAAGCTGGGACAAGTAACAGGCGCTCTGTTACGCAGCACTCGGGATTCGACCCACCAAACAACCGACCTTCTGATCGACAAGCTCAGCGTCCTAACCCACTGAGCCACCGCGTCCCTTAAAAATGTATAGGCAGACTTAAAAATAAGTCTCATTGAATCCAGTGGAGCTCATTGCTGAATAAATAGCCAAAGGGGTTTTTTTAGTATCAGAAAAAAAAGAAAAAAACCAATAATGCTAAGTATAAAAGAAATCAGGAATTAATAAATTTTAAACAGAGAGAGGGGGAGAGAAGTTGCTGGGGAAAGAGGAATAAGAGGAGAAAACAATCACTTACCTAGAACCCCTAGCCTGTAGTTGATGGTTACAACAATGACATTCCCGTAGCTTGCGAGTATGCTGCCATCAACTATATTTCCTGTACCTTCCATATATGATCCACCATGAATATAGATCATCACTGGTTTCTTGCTGTTCTGATCATGTATATCTGAAAAGAGTACAAGTAAGGAAAACATAAGAAAGTAATACAAGTATTAAATTAAAAAATCATAGTCTTTTTTATCGCCAAAGAGCTAATTAGCTGTTTTGTACATTTTCTCATTTCAAATGTATTTCCTATATGATTGCCTCTATTTCTCTTTGGTTATAACCAATAACATAAAGCAAACAAAGCCAGTTTAATAACCCCCAAATAATTGTGAAGGCCTCCTTCTCCCACACTGTCCATGTCCTCTCTCCTTTAGTGAATTTTTTAGAGGTGTAGGAACAAGGTTGCAGGACTCCACTTTTATTCTTTTGCAGCAACACAGCTCTGACTGCCACTTCACTGGCATCTGCTTGAATTACAAAGGGCTCCCCTGGACAGGGGTGCTTTAGGACCGGTTCAGCTGTAAAGTTTTTTTAAATTCTCAAAAGCTTTCTGGCAACTCATAGTCGATGCTAGTGTTTGGCCAGGTCACAGTTTTTCCCCTCCTTTCCCATTTTGAGTAGTTCTATAAGGGATAGAACAATCTCGGCAAAAGAGGGAATGAATTGACGGTAGAAATTGGCAGACCCTAGGAAGCTCTGGAGCTGTTTGTGGGTTTTGGGGGGCTGCCATTCGATTACAGCTTTCACTTTTGCTGGGTCCATTTTGATGCCCTCATCAGAAATTCTATAGCCAAGATAATCTAATCGGGTTTGGTGAAATTCACCTTTCAATGATTTGACATAAAGTTTGGCATTCAATAGGTTCTTTAACACTTCTCTGACCAGCTTTATGTGGTTAGTCATATTCGTACTGTATATCAGGATGTCATCAAGATACACCAGGAGTCCTTTGTATAGTTGATCATGTAGGACCTCACTGATCAACTAGCATGACTTTGAACTGGTAGCTTCACAAGGGGCAGTTGAAGCCTGTCTTCCACTCATCAACCTTCTTTGTTCTCACCCGGTAATATGCTTCTCTCAGGTCTAACTTGGTGAAGACACTCCCCTTCACCATGTAGGTTAGTAAGTCTTTCAGGAGGGGGAGAGGCTATTTATTTTCCACACACACAGCATTAAGGCTCTTATAGTCTATGCAGAGATGAGGAGGCCCATCCTTTTTCCCTTTAAACAACACAGGGGCACCCATGGTTGACTTTGACCGCTCGAATCCCCTTGCTAGTTTTGTATCCACATATCGCTGCATCTCCTCCATTTCAAGGGGGGACATACATGCATTTTTGGTCATGGAAGTTTGGCCCCCAACAACAGTTCAATAGAACAATTATTGGGCTGGTGATGAGGCAAGGTATCTCATTCTTTCTCACTAAATGCCTCCGCTAGGTCCTGGTACTCACTGGGGATGAGCGGCTTACCTGGTGGCCATGAGGTAGCCATGTGCGCTCTCTCATTGGGTGGGCTAAAATCTCCTGTAACATATTTTGAATCAATGGGGGAATCAGGCCCTATGTTTTTGACAGATACATTATTCCATCTTTCAAAGCACACTAACATAAGCCACTAATGTAACTTAGAATGTTACATACATTAGAGAAGGCTAATCTTATTTTTTTTACCTGCATAGTTTTTCAAATTTCTATGAGAAAAGTAATTCAACCAGAATCCTTTTAAAATATGTTTTTAATATATTGTGATGACTTTACATACTTAAAATAAACATTAAAAAAGTTTGCAGAGTGGCATTTTGAAAGTATTTTCTATCTAGGTTATCATGGGGTGTGGGATGATATTTTGGGGTATAATGCCTGCAGAAGAATCATGTAAATTAAGATTGAAGCTTGTGCCGTAAATGATAAAATTAATTGAAATACCCATTTGTTTTAGGAATGTGTACTTTTGACAGCTTCTTTGGGTATGGTTTTGTTTTAGGATTATCACCTGATTTTTCCTCAGTTTTCATACTTGATACATTCTACACCTATTCACCAATTTGTCTTTCTATTCCATTCCATTAAGAAATGTGCATAGTATGGCTTTTAATATCCTGCTTTTTAGAAATATATCTGCTAAAATATCTGCTTCTTGGGTAATGCAACTGTTACCTTATTTTTCCTTGCAGTCTTCAACTATTTTCAAATAATGAAACTAGGTGTTTATTCCATAATAAACATACAGGATTGTGGGATCCCAGGAACAACTTAATTTTAGTTGTAGGACTACTTTACCTCCCATTGAAAATTCCTACATGAATATAATAACAATATATTACAAAATATGATATTTCTGAAAAAATCTTTTAAAAAATTTCAATCTATAGCTATACAAACGTATCAGATCTTAACTATTAATTGGTAACACATTGTCCAGACAAATACATCTTTGTTCTTTTTGGTTGTGCTCCAAAGTTACCTTTGGAGCAAAGCAAATGTCTTCAAAGAAAGATGTTCATAACTAGCAAGCCAAGTCTTTGCAATGCTTAGCGATCTGTTGTATGGCTATTTGGAATAGACTGTGAAATGTGTCCTTGATGTTGGTTTATTATGCGGCTCGATGTAGAATAATGAAGTCATTCATTTCATTTCATTTATTTGACTTATATACCGCCCTTCTCCCGTAGGACTCAGGGCGGTTCACAAGGTTTTTTTAAAAAACAATACAACAAGTTACAAAAATTAAAAACAATTAAAATGATTACACTAACCTTGAATTAAAAACCCCAATTACAATTAAAATACAATTAAAACCCCAGTTAATACTCTCAGTCCAGGCCAGAAAGCTCGAAGAGCCAGGTCTTCAGGTCCCGACAGAATGAGCGAAGGTCAGGGGCAGTCCTAAGCTCTACAGGAAGCTGGTTCCAAAGGGCCGGCGCACCCACAGAGAAGGCCCTCCCCCTGGGTATTGTCCGCCGGCAATCTTTTACCGGCGGTACCCTGAGAAGACCCTCCCTGTGGGAGCGCACAGGACGAAGGGAGCTTGATGCCGGCAGCAGGTGTTCCCTCAGATATCCTGGACCCAAGCCATTAAGGGCTTTATAGGTCATCACCAGCACCTTGAATCTCACCCGGAGGGGAACCGGAAGTAGAGTAGAGGTGTTACATGGGAGTATCAGGAAACCCCCATAACAACCCGTGCAGCGGTATTCTGCACCAGCTGGAGCCTCCAAGTGGTCCTCAAGGGCAGCCCCATGTAGAGAGCATTGCAGTAGTCCAATCAGGAGGTCACGAGCGCATGAGTGACTGTGTGCAGGGCATCTTGGTCCAGGTAGGGCCGCAACTGGCGCACCAGGCGAACCTGGGCAAAAGCCCCCCTGGTCACGGCTCCTATATGGTCTTCAAAACTGAGTCACAAATCCAGGACGCCCAAGTTGCGAGCCCTATCGACGGGGGGGTAACACCTCACCCCCCCATCATTAGAGATGGAATGGACTGGTTAGTCCGAGATGCCGGTATGCACAGCCACTCAGTCTTGGCAGGATTGAGACGAAGCCTGTTTCTCCCCATCCAGACCTGGACCGCCTCCAGGCAGCGGGACATCACGGCGAGGGCATCACTGGGTTGGTTCGGGGTGGAGAAAAAAAGTTGGGTATCATCAGCATACTGATGATATCCCACCCCGAAACCACAAATGATCTCGCCCAGTGGCTTCATATAGATGTTGAAAAGGAGGGGAGAGAGAACCGACCCATGAGGAAGTCCACAAACAAGAGGCCTTGGGGTGGACCTCTGCCCTCCTGTCAACATCGATTGCGAGCGGCCCAGGAGATAGGAGGAGAACCACTGCAAGACAGTGCCTCCCACTCCCAACCCCCTGAGATGCCTCAGTAGGATACCATGGTCGATGATATCAAAAGCCGCTGAGAGATCTAATAGAACTAGGACAGAGGAGCAACCCCTGTCCCGAGCCTGCCAGAGATCATTCACCAGCGTGACCAATGCTGTCTCCATGCTGTGACCCGGCCTTAAACCCGATTGGTACAGGTTGAGATAATCAGTTTCCTCCAGAAACAGAGGAAGCTGATGCGCCACCACACTCTCAACAACCTTCGCCAGAAAGCGAAGGTTGGAGACAGGATGATAGTTGTTTAAAATTGCTGGGTCCAGGGCAGGCTTCTTGAGAAGGGGCCTCACCACCGCCTCCTTCAAAGCGGCGGGGAAGACACCCTCACTCAAAGAAGCAGATATTACTGCCTGGAACCAGCTTCGTGTCTCCTCCTGAGCCACATAAATTAGCCAAGAGGGACACGGGTCCAATAAACAGGTGGTAGAACTCAGCCTCCCCATAATCCTGTCCACATCATCAGGGGAAACAGGATCGAACTCAGTCCAGACATGCTCAAGACCTTCCGATTCCGCCATATCAGACTCTACCCAGTTAGAGTCCAAACCAGCCCGGACCTCAGCGATTTTGTCCATCAGATGATGACTAAACTCCTGGGCTCGCCCCTTCAAGGGCTCCTCTCTCACCTCCTGATTGAGGAGGGAGCGAGTCATCCTAAACAGGGCGGCCGGGCGATTATCTGTGGATGCAAGGAGGGCAGCGAAGTAATTACCCTTCTCTGTCCTCATTGCATCAAGATAAGACCTTATGAAGGTTCTTAACTGCAATCGGTCAGATTTGGAATGGCTGGACCTCCAACCACTCTCTAGACTCCGTCTCCGATGCTTCATCTCCCGGAGCTCCAAAGAAAACCATGGAGCACAATGGAATCTGCGCCGGGTCAGGGGTCGCAAGGGTACAACACAGTTGAGTGCCTCAGTGGCCGCCTGTTCCCAGGCATCAACCAAGGCATCAACTGGGCTGTGAGTGAGGGCGATGGGTATAGACCCAAGCGCCATCTGGAACCGTTCTGGGTCCATTAGGTGCCTGGGGCAGAACCATCTGGTCGGTTCCGCAGCCCAGCGGTGGCAGGTGGCATAAAAGAAGACCAGCCGTAGGAGATAATGGTCGGACCATGACAGGGGAACAATGACCGGTGAACCCCCTCCAAGATCATCCAACCACTGTCCAGACAGGAATACCAGGTCGAGAGTGTGACCCCCCACATCAGTCTGGCCTTGAATTACCTGGGTCAGGTCCATGGCCATCATGGAAGCCATGAACTCCCGGGCTGACTCCAACAACCCTCCCAGAGAAGGCAGGTTGAAGTTACCCAGTGCTATAAGCCTGGGAAACTCCACCGCCAACCCTGAGAGGGTGTCGAGCAGCTCGGGCAGGGCTGTTGGCACACAGCTGGGCACTAGGTATGTGTTCTGTACCAGCCTGCTACCGGCCCTGCAGATAAGGCAGGGACAACCCTTTTTACAAGAAGGCAAGAGACTG
This sequence comes from Vipera ursinii, assembly GCF_947247035.1. Lineage (NCBI taxonomy): Eukaryota > Metazoa > Chordata > Lepidosauria > Squamata > Viperidae > Vipera > Vipera ursinii. Next base: position 73,772,039 of record NC_139514.1, on the reverse strand, counting down.
GAACTAAGCCTGCCAAATTTATTAACATAAAAACATAAACAGAGCAAAGAGAGCAAACACGAACCATGAAACAGGAACTATTCAAATGGTTACCTTCAGCAAACCAGCCCTCCCATGCATTCCCCTTTTATACAGTTCAGGGCGTGGCTTCTCTCTGCCTCCTTCCGAGGTGCCCCATTGCCTTCCTCTGTTTACTCCTGATTGACTGCCTCCTGCGTCGGGCGTCCTTGAACAGGGCCAGCTGTGGGTCATCTTCATCCACGCTGTCAGGCTCACACAGCTGGGTATGCATTGTGACCAGGTGGGAGGGGCCTGGCTGAGGGCTCTCATCAGCAAGCTCTCCAACCCCCTCAGCAACCTCTCCAACACCCCCCTCCTCCTCTGATTCATCCAACCCAAATGCCGAACCCACAGGCTGACCCTGAATCACAACAGTATGTAAGCAACAAGCCCATCTGAACCCAGGGGCCACATCTCAGGAGGAGGGTCTCATTCCTGCCAATCTGGACAATGGTGGTGTCCCACGGACATAAAGTCTTCCTAATAACCACTGCCACCCCTCCACCCCTACCCTGAGCCCATGGCCGGTGTAGCATATGGAAACCTGGAGGGCATAACTCGGTCAGAGGGACCCCTCCCTCCAAGCCCAACCAGGTTTCCATAATGCATGCCAGATCCGCGCGTTCCTCCTCGATCAAGTCACTAACGAGGGGAGCCTTATTAACAATGGATCTGGCATTAAAATAAACAGGCCTAAGCTCAGGACCTGATCACCCTCATCCCCGGGTGAGAGGGTGCTAACCAGAGGGTCGGAGCGCGCCACTGCATGTAGACAGCAGGGGCGCGATCCCAGATGTTGATGCGGCCCTCCGTGCAACCACCTGCCGCCATTCCCTATTGTCGTGGGGATTTGAAACCCCACCCCAGCACACACAGAACCAGCAGTCTCTACCCCCAACCCTATCCCACCGGGACCCCTCATCGGCCCAGATTGAGTGCTAATTGAAAATTCCCTCCCCACCCTACTATCCCTCCCCTTCCCTAACACTTTAAAATACCCAGCTAAAAAATGTATCAGGGGTCTCTTAATACATCTCCACCAGAGGCCCCTAGTTAAGCCCAGCCACCTCTCGGGGTCCCAACAATTGGGACCGTCATCAAGAGAAATGATAGAAAGAGAGGCTGGTCGTATCCAGGAGGGAAACTCCCCCCTGAAGGCATACAAGTCCGATCTAGAATATGGCAGTACTTTTTGAATAATACCAGGGCTTGCTTGAGCTAGCATCCATGTGTCTGGTACATTGGGAGAAATTAATGGTCAAGAACATGTAAGAAATATTGTTCTGTAAAGGCAACTCAGGGAATAACTGCTGTTTAAATTGGCATTTGTTAATTGGCACATTTTGCTGACTACATGGAACTATTTCTTACATTAGTTGCCAATGGTAGTACAGATGGAAAAGCTAAGCAGGTTTGGATGTGTTTAGTTGTTGGATGTAGGACTACCAGTAAAGTAGAGTTAGAAGATGAAAAGAGCATCCTAAAAGAAGGCAGTGGCAAAACATATTTATTACACAATTTATCTAATGTTGGAATCATTGGTGTCTCTAAGTCAGTGCTTTTCAAACAGTGGTATGGGTACCACCTGTGGTACATTGGCACCTAGCAGGTGGTACACGACCATCCTAGAAAGGTGGTAGCGGGGGAGGGGAATGAGCTGAACTGGTGGCAACACCACACAAGCCTGAGCGAGAGATGGCTGGAGCTGCAGGGCTGTCAGGGTTTAGCGGAAGCACCAGGATCAGTGCCAGGCTCCAACTGTAGCTTGGCACTGATCCTGGTGCTTCTTCTGAGCCCAGAAGAAGCACCAATCAGCTTGAATATTGCAGCATCTCCAGGGTCTTGTAATTTATATTCAGATGCTTGGCAACTGATTCATATTTATGACGGTCACAGTGTCCCAGGGTCGTGTGAAGTGACCAAAACCTGCTGCAACCACCCAGCAGATGGGGGGAATAAAAACCAAACATCCCCCCCACCCCACCCCTGGTGCCAATCCTCAACAAAACTGCTCACAACAATGAAAAACTCGGACAGGGGGAAGAGTGCCGCCGGGCGGGCAGGCAGGTGTCTTGCTTGGCTGTGGCTTGGGAGGCACTTTTTTCAGTGCCATTGTAACTTTGAACAGTCACTAAGTGAACTGTTGTAAGTCGAGGATTACCTGTACTTCATCACTTTTTTCCTTTTTTTTTTGGTCATCAAGTTTTTGGCACCTTGCTAGGACACTGGTGGTACTCGGATGTTGCCATATCTTAAAAGTGGTACAATAGGTGAAAAAGTTGAAAAGCCTGATCTATTGTTTGGGTTTGCTATTCAAAGGGGAAAAGTAAAAAATGCTATTGTGTGAATCTATAATTAGATTTTAATACTGTTCTCCAACAAAATCTATACAATATCCTTAAGACTGTTATTTTTTTTCCTTCTGTTCAGTAATGTCTGATTCTCAGAGACTGCATGGACAAATCCTTGGTAGTTTTCTTGGCAAGATTTTTTCAGAAGACACTTGCCATTGCCTCCTTCCTGAGGACTGAGAGAAAGTGACTGGCCCAAGGTCATAGAGCTGGTTTTGTGGCCAACATGAGATTTGGACTCAGTTTCCTAGGTCCTAGCCTGATAGCACTATACCAAAGCAGCTTTTGTTATCATAATAATTGCTAATAGATCAATATGAACATATAGTCAATTAGCATTTTATACAATTGACAGCCTGTAGGTCAAAACCTATTTTACAGATCTGATTTCAGACAAAAGCACATCTGAATATGAATGAATAGGGTTCACATGATTAATGCACTGTTTTGAAAAGATTTGAGTTAACTATTACAACCAAAACACAATCTCCTAAAAACAGCAACTTATATAAGGTGGAGAATTTTGTATCATTGTATTGCATTGAAACATTTCAAACTATGGCCTTTGCTGAACAATTATGACAATTTCTTTCAATCTAATGTTTTATATATTTGTTAAAGTTTTCAGACAGAAACACCTAGCCTTATTCTCTCTTCTTATAGGATGCATTTCTCTCTGTGTATACGTTTTAAACTTTAATCTTGAACAAACAAGCCTTCATACAGCAAAAAACGTGAAATCTATCTGCCTCAGATAACCTTTTAATAGAATTTCATGAGTGGACTGTTTTAGTCAACATACAACAATGCCAACTTGAAAAACCTGAAAAGGAAAATGAATATGGAATATGCAAACAGGTATATGATTTACTGGGGGTACAATGGTTAGAATGCAGTATTGTAGACAAACTGCCCAGAGCCTGGAGTTCAGTCCTGATGGAGGTGAAAGTTGACTCAGGCTTCCATCCTTCCAAGGTTGGTAAAATGAGGACTCAGATTGTTGGGGGCTATATGGTGACTTTGTAGACCACCCAGAGAGTGCTGTAAAGCACTATGGGATGGTATATAAGTCTAAGTGCTATTGGTATTGCTATTATTTTTAATAATATGAAATGCTTTTGCCTTATGTAGAAGATAGGCATAATATAATATTTTTGTTGTATAAGTTGGCAACAGCATTCATCACCTGAGGACTTTCCTCATATTTTATACTATAATTAAAATCCAATAAATAAAAATCAAAAGCAATTTGTTCAGATGTAGTATTATGTTCAATCATAATTTTATATTTGCCATTCGTAAAGGAATTTGGGTTTACCTCTGATCAGAAAAAAAAATGCTGAGGCAGCTTAAGCCTTTGGAGCACTATGAAAATATATTAAATATGAACATAGGAAATGGGAAGTAAAACCATTTACTTTTAAAACAAATCCAAATAACAGGATAATGCAATATGGGACTGAGGCATTTTTTTAAAGCATGGGGATTGCTATTTCAGTTTGAGGATTTTTCGGTACAATCCAGTTCAACCCTGATTACCAGCAATCATACAAAGCCCCTTCACATCTGCTCCAAGGAAGCTAGCAGTGGGAATAGTGAAATGCCAGCATATATTCATTGAATTCTGTAGAATTACTGAGAAACATTTCCCCAATAAATAGCAGCTGTGAAAACATACACTCGATCAGAAATACTTGCTTATAAAGAACTTACACTTCATTAACATGGTTAGAATAGGCTGGATATACAGATACCAGTGTTATTTAATCTGTATGTCATTTGATACTCCTTGTTTTATTTATTTTTTTCTGTTTTAATTGTTGTTTGAAAGCCACCCAGGGGTACAGTGCATAAGATGGGCAGCTATATTATTCAAACAAACAAACAAGTAAGCAAACAAGCTATTAAAATGACCTTCAGGAAATTTGTGGACTACTAGGAGACCACAGCTATTGTGTTTTTTCCTAAGTGAAGATTGTCTATGATGGATTATGTTAGGGTTTTACAGTTTTTTCAGCAGAAAAATAAGCACAAAACATAAGCACACATTCAAAATGAGCAGGAGGCATAGTTTAGAAAAACTTTATCTATAACATAAACATGATGCATACAGTTTCATTCAGTTCTTGGCAACAACAACTCAGGAGATCAGGACACAGGGAGAGACTAAGACCTAGATTGGATCATATGCCTCACACAGCCAATCAATTAAATAACAGTTCCCATTGGCTGGTTCATTGCTATGGCTATTCCAGTTCACAAATTCTTGCACACTGACACTCCTCCCTTTATGACTGGAATAGACAAAAAACCAAATAATTTAATACTCTTCTCAATTTATCTGTATTCTATTTATGTGGATCTAATAATTATTCTTAATGTGGTTATGTTGTTATTGTTTAGTTAGACCTCAATGTTCACATATTAAATTTCTAATTTGTTTTCAAATTCTCATAACCATGCCACTTTACAGAAAGAAAATAAAATATGATTTCTCTATTATTTGTTTTATCACATGTATTTATTATCCCTTTCCAATGCTTTATAACCTCTGTATTTAAAAAGGCACGCTTAAGAAATGAGTACATTTCTGTACTGATTATTGTTCAGAATACATAATAAAATACATATTAATATAATTATTTTGCAATCCCATTCTTAATTAATAGAAATAAGCACATGAAAGCCAACATAAGTAGGATTATATTCTTATAAATGTGTATGTGTGTATACTAAAAAAAAAGATGAGTACCAAACAAACCACCTGACTTACCATGTGATCCTTTTATTGACCAGGAAAAAAGTCAGCAACATTCCCAGCATGGCCAACTTCCTGTCCATTCTCTGCAGCCATTCACCACTTCCTGTTGCAGTATGTTGAGTACCAAACAAATGATAAGTATCCGGACATTTTTGCATCAAAATGCATTGAGTACCAAATTCAATGAGTTTTGAAGCAGTTGAGTACTGAGGTACTTGTGTGTGTGTGTGTGTGTGTGTGTGTGTGTGTGTGTGTGTGTGTTTGACATATGTATAGTACTGTGCAAAAGTGTTAGGCAGTCATGGAAAAATGCTATAAATTAAGAATACTTTCAGAATTTGAAGTGTTAATAGTTTATTAAATAAATAAACAAAATAGAAATCTAAATCAAATCAATATTTGGTGTGACTTCCCTTTGCCTTCAAAACAGCATCAATTCTTACACTTGCATACTTGCACAAAGTCAGGGATTATGTAGGATTACAGTCAGGTGTATGATTATTATAAGGTACTAATGGTCATCAATTGCATATATAGAATAGATAGAATAGAATAGACCTTGAAGGGACCTTGGAGGTGTTCTAGTCCAGCCCCTGCTCAAGCAGGAGAACCTATATCATTTCAGACAAGTGACTGTCCAGTCTCTTCTTACAAAATCTTCAGTGATTGAGTGTCCACGATTTCTGAAGGCAAGCTATTCCACTGGTTAATTGTCCTCACTGTTAGGAAGTTTTTCCTTAATTCCAGGTTGCTTCTCACTTTGGTCAGTTTCCTTTTTTTTATTGAAAAGTTTTACAGTAGATTTTATCTTTTACAATCCCCCCTCCCCCCACCCCTACCTAGCCCTCCCTGTCCCTCCCCCCATTTCCCCCTCCCCCCCCGACTTCCCAGAGCTAAGTACAAGGTATAAAAACAAAGAACAATCATAAACATCCATATGCTAACAACAATAAACCATTAAATCTATCGCTCTCTAGCTCATATAAGATAACTACAAGCAATATTAATATTACATATAAAAAGAAAAGAAAGAAGAAAACAGAAAAGAAAACTTATTCAAATGCTAAATGAAACTTCTTAGTCCCATATTTGTTCTGGATATAATCAATCCACTTTTTCCACTCCATAATATAACGTTCTTGCGAATGATCTTTCAAGTAAGCCGAAATCTTTGCCATTTCCGCCAGGTCAGAAACCTTTAAAGTCCATTCTTCTATAGTCGGCAGTTCCTCCTTCTTCCAATATTGACCTAGTAAAAGTGTTGCTGCTGTAATTAAGTTCAACATCAACTTGGTGTCCACAACAGTAGTATCTGTAATTATGTCCAATAAGAACAATTGCGGACAAAACTTTATCCTTTGCTTGAAGATCTTCTGCATATTCCACCAAATTTTTATCCAAAAAGCCTTAACCTTTTTGCAAGTCCACCATATATGAAAATATGTTGCATCTTCACCACCACACCTCCAACATTTTGGCTGATAATTCGGATACATACTTGCAAGCTTTTTAGGATCTAAATGCCACCTATAAAAGTTCTCTCTTAAGTTTTGAGCTTGTGTGAATTTTACGTTCCTCACCCAGATCTTTTCCCACGTGTCCATTGTAATAACTTCTTGGATATTCTGGGCCCATTTTATCATACAATCTTTAACAAGTTCTGTTTCTGAGTCAATTTCTATCAATGCAAGATATATCCGTTTGATATGTGCTGGACCCTGATTTCTAATTTGCTTTATCAAATTTTCGTCAGTCATTGCAAAACCAATTTTCTGATCTTCTTTCCACCTGGCCCATAACTGAATATATTGAAACCAAGTTTGAACAATCTTCTCATCTCACAAGAGGTTGTACGGCTTCAAACACCAGACATTTCTTTCCAAACTTAAAATCTCCTTATAAGTAGTCACATCATGTTTGAAGCCAACATTTATGTTTTCTATTGCATGTTTTGGAATTGCCCACAACGGCATCTTGTAATCTAACTTATGTCTATACTTCTTCCAAACTCTCAACAATGCCTGTCTTAAAATATGCAGTTTAAACACATTATCTACCTTCTTATCATACAACAAATATGCATGCCAGCCAAATAACAAGTCATGGCCCTCAAGATTTAATAATCTCTCTTGTGTCAAATTAATCCAATCACTTATTCCTGATAACGCAGCAGCTTCATAATATAATTTAAGATTAGGCATTTTAAGACCACCTCTTTCACGAGTATCCTGCATAATCTTAAGTTTAACTCGTGGCCTTTTCCCTGCCCAAACAAATTTATTGATACCCCGTTGCCATTCTTCCAAATTAGAATCTTTTTTAAGGACCGGTATCATTTGAAATAAAAATAAAAATTTAGGCAGGACATTCATTTTCACTGCTGCAATTATTCCCAGCAAAGACAATTGCAATTTTTCCCAGCTCTCCAATTCTTTTTGAATTTTTCCCCATAACTTTTCATAGTTATTTTTATATAACTTTGTATTAGAGGGTGACAAAAACACCCCCAAATATTTGACCCTTTTAACAATCTCAAATCCAGTTAATCCTTCTAAAAGGGCCTTTTGAGATACTGTCATATTTTTGGCCAAAATTTTAGTTTTTTGTGCATTAACTTTAAATCCAGAAACCTTCCCATATTGCATTATTATCTCCATCAGGTCCACAACAGAGTTTTCTGGCTGGGTCACCGTAACAACCAGATCATCTGCGAATGCTCTCAATCTATAATCCTGATCTCTAATTTGTATACCCTTAATTCTTTCCGAATTTCGTATTTTTACCAATAATATCTCCAATGTTAAAACAAATAATAAAGGTGATAACGGACACCCTTGTCTTGTGCCCTTCTCAATATTACATACTTCAGTCAGACTATTGTTAACCATTATTCGGGCAGTTTGTTTTTGATATAATGCCCTAATTGGTTGCAAAAATTTATCCCCAAAATTCATTTTATCTAAAACTTTCATCAAAAATTGCCAATTCAATTGATCAAAAGCTTTTTCAGCATCTAGAAAAATTAGCGCCGCAGGGATCTGGTTGTTCCTTTCCAAAAACTCCACCATGTCAACTATATGCCTCACATTGTTTTTCATCTGTCTACCACTAATAAACCCAGTTTGATCCCCATGAATCACCTGTTGCAGAACCCTCAACAGTCTGTTAGCTAACACCTTGGGAAATATCTTGTAATCTGTATTTAAAAGTGATATTGGTCTATAGTTTTTTACTTGAGTAGCATCTTGATCTTCCTTCGGAATCAAAGAAATAAAAGCAGTTCTCCAAGATGGAGGCACCTTTCCCCCTCTCTGAATTGTCTGGAACAGTTCCTTTAACGGTCTTATCAGCTCCAATTGTAAGTTTTTGTAATAAGCCGCAGTCAAGCCATCCGTGCTTGGCGCTTTATCCAACTTCAGTTCCTTAATTGCTATAAGAATTTCTTCTTCTGTTATCAATTGATTAATCTCCTCCTTTTGTGCTTGCGTAAGAACCGGGATGCTAGCATTCTCCAAATATACATCGATGTCCTTTTCATTAATCTTCTCCTTAGCATATAATTTAGAATAAAAATCTACAAAGGCTTCCTTAATAAGATCCTGTTGAAACACAACCTTTCCCTTATGTTCAATTTTATCTATATTAGAAGCCCTTTGCTTTTTCCTTAACCTGTAAGCTAGCCATCTACCTGGCTTATTCGCATTGCAAAAAGTATTATGCCTAGCAAACCGTAAATTGGTTGCCACTTGATCAGCCATCAACTTATTAAATTGTCCTCTTAGTAGATTAATAACCTCCTTAATCTTCACATCCAATGGGTTCAAAATTAGGGCCTTTTCTTTTTCCCTAATTTCATTCTCCAGTTCTTTCCTTCTAACTTCCAAAGTACGTCTGTATTTATTATTCATATATATCAACACCCCTCTCATGTAGGCCTTGCTAGCATCCCAAACCATGTCCATAGACGTATCCTTATTCATATTAATTTCAAAGAAATCCTTCATCTGCTGTTTACATTCTTCCACATTTCTCAGATTTCTAAACAAATTCTCATTTACGCGCCATGAGCGCCTGTCCTTATTGTCCTTATTGATCTCTAACCAAACTGGGCTATGGTCAGAAGTAGTTCTTGCACAGATCTTAACCTTCTTAATCCTAGAAAAAAGTCATTAGTCAACAAGATAAAATCAATCCTGGAAAAAGATTGATGTCTATCAGAAAAAAAAGTATAATCCTTTTCATGTAAATGTGTATCACGCCAAATATCACGCAGTTCCAAATCGTCCTTCATTTCAAAAAAAGATTTAGGCAATCTAGCATGGCTCGGAACACGCTTAAAAGAACCAGCTTTGTCCATCTGTACGTCTAAGACACCATTCCAGTCTCCCATAAAAATAAAAGATTTATAATCCAATTGGGTAACCTTTGTGTGAAGTAAGTTGAAAACATCAGCTTGTTGTTGATTAGGAGCATACAATCCAACTAGAAGCGTTTTTTTACCTTCTAACAGCAAATCTATCATAACATATCTTCCTTGCTTATCTGCTTCAATTAGTTCCGCTGTTAGAGTACTTTTAACGTAAACAACCACTCCATTTTTCTTGTTCATCGCAGAGGCCACAAATTGCGTACCCAACCTTAAGTTCGATAAGTACTTTTGGTCCATAACCCTAATATGCGTTTCTTGCAAACAAATAACATCAGTCTTAAATTGTTTTAAATATTGAAAAACTTTCTTTCTCTTCTGTGGTGAGTTTAATCCATTGACATTCCAGGTTAGAAATTTAGTCGCCATGCTTGGCGTCCCGAAGCTTTTGGAGCACATCTGCAATGGCCCCTGTAGTCTCCTTGGGCCGCGCCCCTCCCACAGCTTCACTGTAAGTACACTTTGGAAGTTCCACATCTTTCTGCTGGTCTTGCTCTTGCTCTTGTCTCGCTCGTCTTAAAGCGGCACGCATCATCCTCTGCTCTCCAGCTGATGAAACTATAGCTTGATCCCCTCCAGCACCATTCTCCTCTCTCTGTCTACCTTCAGCATCTTGAGGTTTTCCCTCTCCAATTCCCTTTGCAGCTTCCAGAAGTGATAGAGGGGTTGCTTTTAAAACATTACTATAAAAATCACGTGCCTGAGTCACGGTAACCAGACGGTGTCTTTTACCTTCATGCATCACCACCATTCTGACTGGAATCTCCCATCTAAACTTGATATCACATTTCTTAAGTTCCTGTGCAAGGAATGCAAAATCTTTCCTTCTCCTCAAAATCTTTGGAGGAATCGCTTTTAGAACCAGGACTTCTTGCTCAGCAACCACAAATTTAGTATCGTAAGCAGCTTGAATAACTTCATCTCTAGTTGCTCTCTTTGTAAAATAGACCACCACATCTCTAGGTAGTTTCCTCTGCCTTGCAATCCATGAATTTACATGAAAGATTTTATCCATACTTCCCTCTATTTCAGATGCTGGCTGGCCCAGTACTGCTTCCAAAGCCTCAGAGATCAGCTGCTTTAAGTCTTCTTTAGGATTCTCTTTTAAGCCCCTGATTCTAATAGCATACTGCATCTGATGGTACTGGACAAGGCTCAATTCTCCTTCCATTTTATCCCTTATATTTTCATTCTCTAGTATCTTTACTTCTAATATAGAATTCTTTTGACTAAGATCCTGCACTTTTTCATCCAAGCGTTGCACACATTCAGCCACACTTTCAATTGTAGACAAAATGTCTACCCTCATTGCACTAAACTTCTCCTCCAGCTTTGCCTCCAGCTTTTCCATCTTATCATCCATCATATCTGACATTACTTGCGATTGCTTTGCAAAAGCATCTTGTAAGTCCTTAAGCGTCAATGCCAGAGGAGGTGCAGGAGGAAGCAGAGCTTGCAACGAAGTCTGTTGCACCGGGGAAGTTCCCGCACTCCGAAGAGTTTTAGAAGATTTAGCCGCCATCTTTCCCCACTTTCACTTGTTGCGTACTTTCACTTTCAAGCTATAAAATCCATTGAGCTAGAGAGTAAAGATAAAAGTCCACTTCACCTTGACCTCCTGTACCGCTCTGCCTGCACCTTAATACTCGAGAGTCTTTCCTTCTGGCAGGGATGTTTGCTAATGCCTGGCTCTGCTCCAAAAATCACGGAGCAGAGACGCTGCGCAGCTCGGAGCTAACCCAGGCTTTGGGGAGGCTCAATCCTTCAGCCGCCCAAACTTTCAGCTCAGGCAGCCCCGGAGAGCTCAACCCCTACCTGGGGCCTCACCCCCTCCTCTTCTCCCGAGGAGGGGGCTTCAAATCCACCTAAACAGCTGATCGGCGCTGTTTTAGATGGATAAACACAGCTGCGGAGCGGACAGCCCGGAGACGGCTGTCTTCAGCGCCGCGTCGCCACCGGAAGTCCCCACTTTGGTCAGTTTCCGACCATGGTTTCTTGTCCTGCCCTTTGGTGCTTTGGAGAATAGTTTGAGTTCCTCTTCTTTATGGCAGCTCCACAAATACTGGAATACTGCTACCATGTCACCCTGTTTCTTCTTTTCTTTAGACTAGCCAACCCAGGTCCTGCAGCCATTCTTCATATGTTGTAGTCTCCAGGCCTTTGATCATTTTAGTTGCTCTTCTGTGAACTTTTTTCAAGGTCTCAACATCTTTTTTGTAATATGGTGACCAAAATTGTTTGCAGTATTCCAGGTGTGGTCTTACTAAGGTTTTATAAGTTGGAAGTAAACTCTGTTTATACAACCCAGGTTTGTATTAGCTTTTTTGGCGGCGGCTGCATACTGCTGGCTCATATTCAAGTGATTGTCCACTAGGACTCTAAGGTCCCTCTCAGAGTTGTTGTTTTTGAGCCAGGGCTCGTCTAATCTGTACTTAAAACTTTGATTTTTCTAGGCTAAATGTAAAACTTTGCTTTTCTCCACGTTAAAACTCATTTTGTTGGATAGGGCCCATTGTTCAAGTTAAGTTCGCAGATGATACCACCGTAGTGGGTGTTATTACAGGTGGAGATGAGACAGCATACAGGGGGGAGGTACAAAAACTATCCATATGGTGTTCCAAGAACAACTTGCACCTGAACATCGGCAAGATGAAAGAGGTGGTGCTAGACTTCTGGAGGAAAAAAGAGGAACCTGCCCCCCTTTATGTCGGGGGGGGCTGTGTGGAGAGAGTTTCCTCCTTTAAATTTCTGGGAGTCTACCTCTGTGAAGATCTTACCTGGAAGGTTAATACAACCCAGGTGGCCAGAAAGGCCCAACAGAGACTTCACTTCCTCAGGGTCTTGCAGAAGAACAGGGTAGAACGGCTAATGACCATCTTTTACCCGTCTACTATAGAGAATGTCCTCTCTTACTCTATTGTGGTTTGGTATCCTGGTCTGACAGCCACAGATAGGAAAGTATTACAAGACATTGTGGGCTGTCTCCTGACACCACTGGATGACATCGCCAGGGCTCGCTGCCTTGGAAGAGTGAGGAAGATTCTCAGGGACGACTCACACCCTGGTTGGTATCTCTTTACTCTCCTACCATCTGGTAGGAGATATAGGAGTATAGCCAGCCGTACCAACAGGCTGAAGAACAGCTTTTATCCATGGTCTGTTAGGCTCTTGAACGGGAAATAATTTTATAATTTTATGTATGACTGACTTGTGAGGCCGGTGTGTTGTGCAATTAGCTCACATGGTGTAATAAGATGGAGGGTTTGTTGTCACTGTGAGTTGTGGGGGGGCACAAAAGGAGGCTCAGTCAATCTCAATGTATAAAAAGGTAAAGCTTCCCCTGCTCATGCGTGCTAGTTGTTTCCAACTCTAGGGGTCGGTGCTCATCTCCACTTCAAAGCCGAAGAGCTAGCGCTTGTCTGAGGACGTCTCTGTGGTCATGTGGCCAGCATGACTAGATGCCAAAGGCGCATGGAACACTGTTACCTTCCCACCGTAGTGGTCCCTATTTTTCTACTTGCATTTTTATGTGCTTTCGAACTGCTAGGTTGGCAGAAGCTGGGACAAGTAACAGGCACTCACTCTGTTACGTGTCACTCAGGATTTGACCCACCAAACTGCCAACCATCTGATCGACAAGCTCAGCGTCCTAACCCACTGAGCCACCGTGTCCCTCAATGTATACATGGTTGTATTTTGACAATAAAGTTTCATTCATTCATAATGCAATTCCACCCCTGTTTCTTTTGAATAGTTTGTATCCTTTCATCAGTACATTCCAGTCATGAGTTTCATCCCACCAAGTTTCAATAATGGCAACTATATCATATCTGCCTTCATGTATTGAAACTTCAAGTTCACCCTGTTTGTTCACTAAACTTTGAGCATCAGTGTATAGGCCAGGGGTCAGCAACCTGAAAGAGACACTCGGAACCGGTTCCCTCACAAAAGGAAAAACTGGGAGCCGCAAAAAATGTGTGCACATGCACGTACATGCGCACATGCGCAGAACAGGGTTTGACTGAAGAGTGGAGCCAAGGCGAGATGTGCACCTACCCTGCATATTTGAATTGATTGGTTGAACTTTTTAGTCCCACTTTTTTTGGGGGGACTGCACATGGCAGAGGACTGGGAGCCGCAGGAGATGGCTGAAAGAGCCGCATGGGGCTCCGGAGCCGCGGGTTGCAGACCTGTGGTATAGGCATTTAAGTCCTTTTTGGTCTTGGGTACATTTCTTATATCTCCTCCTTTGTAACTGAGATTGACATCCTTTCCATCACTCTCTATTTCATTATGTTCTTTTATTTCTTTTTTCTCTTTACTCCCTTCCTCCTTATCTGATTGGTTATCTAGTGATTTTTGCTTGGAATTAGTTTCTATAGGTCATGAAGATTGGGCCCCCTCCCCCTCAATTTTAGTTTAAAGCCATTTTGATAAGATGAGCCAGTCATTTTCCAAATATATTGTTTCCTGTTCTTGTGAGATGCAGTCCATCCCTTGCCAGTAGCCCTTCATGTAGGTAATGCAGACCATGGAAGCCAAAATTCTGTTTGTGACACCAGTTTTTAAGCCAGTAGTTTATTTCTAAAATCCTTTCATCCCTCATTGGATGTTGGCCTTTTGTGGGAAGTATAGATTACTACTACTAACAACAACAACAACAACAACAACAAATTTATTGTCACTTTGAATGTACACCAATCGGTGTACATCAAAATGAAATTTTGTTGCATACAGCTCTCAAAGGGTCACCACCTCCGATATACACTCCTTGTTTGTGGCCAGCTCAAGTTAAAGATATTCCATTTTAGTCTCTAGGGAGCGAACGATGGCAAATAGGACACACCACTTGTGCTCAATTTTTTGATTGGGGTGTGGATGGCTATTGGCTATTGTTTCCTTGTGCTGCTAAGTTCTCAGCTCCTAAGTACTCATAAGCTGGTGATAAATCAACACTCCAAAGCAGGGGTGTCAAACTCAATTTCATTGAGGGCTGCATCAGCATTTCGGTTGCCCTCAGGGGGCCGGGTGGGTATGGCCAGGGTGGGTGTGGCCTACTGGGTGGGCGTGGCTAGAGTGCTTATGGCCTACTGGGTGTGCGTGGCCAGCTCTATATCGTTCACATCAAGGGTGCCTATGGGGGCCTGGGCAGGAGTGGGACAGATCTGAGGATCTCTGGCAGAAGGAGGGTCTCTGGGCCAGGGCCAAGACAGTGGGGGCCATTCCCTCACTGTTTCCAGGATGGCTTTGCGGGCCACATTAAACCACTTCGCAGGCGGGATCCGGCCCCCGGGCCTTGTGTTTGACATGTCTGCTCCAAAGGATAACATGGATGTATACAGAAAAAATGTAGAAAAATAGTTTTGCCTCTTTGACAGCAGTTGCAGAGCTGATGTATCGTTGTGATACTGATCTATCCTTCGTATCTACCATATTTTCCCCAAAATAAGACCTACCCCCAAAATAAGACCTAGCCTGATTTTTGGGGTTGGGCCTAATATAAGCCATACTCCAAAAATAAGCCCTACTTAAGAGCCTGTGCAGCAGCCACCTGCGCATTCCATCACATGGTCTAGGTTACTATCATGAGGTGGGGGACACGGAGAGGTGGGGTGAGTAGCCCCACATACCCCATAACCACTTACCATGTTGAAGGGCCCCTGCAGCTAGGCCTACCACACCCCGACACCTCTTGCACCTCACTTTTTTGGTAGTGGCTTCTCCCACTTTCTCCTTCTTCCTTCTCCTTTGAACAGCCCTTCGCTCCCACTGCTGCTTTTTCAGTCCTGGATCTCGATTTGTCTGGAGCCTGTGCAGTGGGTCTTTGGAAACAAAGCCTTGCAGCGATTGGGTGGGATGGGAACTATTCCCTTTGCTTTTGGACCAGCTCCAAAATTGAGGACTTCAAATCTGGCTTTGCAGGAAGCAAGAGGATTGGAGGCATGTGATTGCAAGGTAGTTTGACATCTCAAAAAATGGTTTTTTTCCCCCTGCTTCCAGATTTTCACTGCCATACTGTATAACTTTGTTTGAAGTTTTTTTTTTGATGCAGAAGGCAGATCCTTCTCATTCTGCAACAAGTAAACTTTAAAGAAAGTTAAACAGTAGGGCAACAAAAATCCATCAGCGGGGGAAAAAACTGGTCTCACGTACAAGGAATCTGCACCACCTGCCTCCCCCCAATGCCTTCACTAAATCGATCACCTGGCTAGAAGTGAGGTTTACAGTAGTAGGCCAAGTGTGCAGGCAGAGGTAGAGGCGGGGGAGGGGGGGGCGAGAGGTACAGATTTCCTGTGAGACTGGGTTTTTTTCCCCACTGCTGGACTTTTGCCACCATACTGTTTAACTTTCTTTAAAGTTTACTTGATGTAGGACAGGAAGGATCTGCATTCTGCAGATAAAGATGAGAATGGTAAAAGAGAATATGGGCATCTGCCAGGGAGCATATACATATTGTGTATATGGTAACAACATGATGCAAATGACATGAATTATAGAGTTCAAACCATTTTAACCATCTGCATGATATATATTTTTCCCAATGTCTATGAAAGACAGTGTAAGGGAGAATGTCTGCAATTCCAGAAGACAGCATAAAATAAAACTAGAATTATAGGAGAAAAACTGCACAAAGTAAGACAGGAGGGAAAGGCCTGTTTCTATTTGCCAAGTTTTACCTTGACCTATTTATGTGCTACAAAGTTTGACAGCCACATGCAACCATTTGACAACCAGTCCTTTACTTACAATCTTTGCAGCAGCTCTACTGCTGAAATTTGGGTGCTTGACAACTGGCACACATTTACAATGGTTGAAGCATCCCAGGTATGTGATTGCCCTATGTGATCTTCCCAGCCAGCTTCCAACAAACAAAGTCAATGGGAGAAACCAGATCCGTTTAATGACTGCATGATAACAACTGCAGTGATTCACTTAATAAATGGCAAAAACATTGTAAAATTGGATGTGACTCACTTGACAATCATCTTGTTTAACAATGGAAATTCTGGTCTCAGTTGTGGTCATAAGTTGAGGACTACCTGTAATCACACAAAAATTCACAAACACACACTTTACCCTGCCTAAATGGCCAATACCACAGCATACTTCTTCCTTCTATTCCTGTATTTTTTTTCTTAAGACTTATTTCTTAAATATCCTATTCCTGCTACACTCTATTTTTAGATTATTTCTAGCAGACTCAAGTTCTCTTCCATCAAACACACATTTTTATTCTTTTGACAAAATTTGTTTCTTGTAACACATCACATTTTATTTACCGTCTACCAATATTTGCATGCATTAATACTTAATTTTTTAAAAAACATACGTTGCATGTATTTTATTTTTTAAAAAAGGCTTTTTTTGGATGTGACAAGATACAGAACATAATAAATTATGCATTGATTTGTTCATCCTTTTTCCATCCTTTATAAATATTCTTCCAATCTATATAGGATAATTTTTCATCAGTGATGTTTAATTGTTCACTCACCTTTCCCTACCAAACTTAACTACTAGTTTCATTTTCAGATCCTTATTCCTCATGGCGCTGTACATTCTAGCATTCACTGCAAATCCTTTGGATTCTTAATTGACAACATAGCATTTTTTAATTAAACAATGCCATCTCTCAGGATTCTTTTTGAATGAGGTTCCCCCTAAAATCTAGATAGATCTCATTCTGCTGTTATTTAAACTTTTCACCCAGGTCTTTGGCAAGGGTGAGTGAGCCCCCAGATTTCATTACACCGGCCATCTTTTATCCTTAACTTTCATGTTTTATTGGTTTGTTTGATCGTTGTGAATCACCCTGAGTCATTGACAGGCAACATACAACTTTATGAGCCGTGGTGGCACATAGGTTAGAATGCAGTATTGCAGGGTAACTCACTGTTCATTGCCAGCAGCTCGATCCTCACCAGCTCAAGGCTGACTCAGCCTTCCATCCTTCTGAGGTCAGTAAAATGAGAACCAAAATATTTGGGGAACTGCTTCAAGAGGGCTGTAAAGCACTGTGAAGTAGTATATAAGTCTAAGTGCTATTGCTATTTATATCATTATTATCCAAATCTCTAACTGATTTCTTGCAGCTTTCTCTTCCTTCAGTTTCATTGCAAACAGTTCCATCATTTTTTTTAAAAAAAATATTCCTGACAAGTTCTACATTGTGCATTGAGTACCAAACAAACCAAGTATCAGAACTAAATTTTCATGTCAGAATGCATTGAGTACCAAATTTGATGAGTTTCAAAGCAGATGAGTACCACCAACATACAGTGTAGTTCATATTCTAACATATATTAAGATTTTTCATTCATAAATAATCCTATACTTTCACAAACATGAAAGTTGATGAATGTATTCACAATTCAACCCAATATAAACTTTCCTTTCTCTTAGTTTTACAAACTCTTAACAGTTATTTTCCCTTTTTTATTGTACTATTAGTACATTCTGTTTACAAAACACCTCTCATATTTCATGTAGCAAATTTCCACCTGCTATTTCAGTAGCCAATTTATATTATCATCTATGAAAACATTATGCAAATAACTAATAAAATAATTCAGAGTTGAAGAAACAATACAATATTCATGTCCTGATATCTTGGAAAGTAAAGACACCGGAAAGTAATAATCCAAGAAAATGGCTTTTTGTGATAATGTTCCCCTCTGAAATTAATCAAGCAAAAGAAAATAGTAACAATCTTCTTAATTCCAATATATTATTGTGGCTGCTATGGTAACTGCTCTTCTGATTTAAACTGCTTTAAGGGCAGTTAGAACTTGTTAAAGCATGTCACAGTGACAGCTCTTTCTTGACTGAAATTTTTCTTTTCTTCTATCAGATATAAAGGCAATGAAAACTTACATGTTTCAGTCCTGACACATAGTACAACCTTGCCTTTTACTACTGTGAAGTTTCATATAAAATATAGGTCACGGATGGAAGTTGTACTAGAAATACCAAAAATATTATTGTTCACCACTTAAATATAAGAAGCCTGAGATTAAGAATATTTTAAAAGCCTACTTCTTGACAGACATTTTTGTTCAGGAGGTGGGGAGGGAATTTAAGCTAATGTGAATTTAAATTTTACCATTAAAATATATTTTGGGGGTTGAGGTTCTTTGGTCTTGGATGGGGTGGTATTAATCTGGGGGTTCTCCTTGACTCATGACTCCTGCTTGAACAGCAGGTAGCAGTTGTGCCCAGGAAGGTCTTTGTACAACTGTGGGTTGTGTGCCAATTATGCCCTGTCCTGGACCAACAATCCCTATTCACATTCATTCATGCCCAAGTCACCTCCAGTTGCTTCAAGTGCGCTCTGCATGGGGCTGCACTTGAAAAACATCCAGAAGCTCCAGTTGGTTCAAAATGCAGTGGCCCACATGGTTTTGTGCAGACGTTGGCATGCACATGTGTCATCTCTCCTGCAGGAGCTGCATTGGTTGATGATTTGCTTCCAGGTGCAATTCAAGGAGCTAGTTGTCACCTTTAATGCTCTTCATGGCTTGAACCAGGTTATCTGAGGGACCGTCTTTTGCCAATCATATACACCCAACCCACTAGAGTGGACAGGCAAGGAATGTTATGGGGCCTGTCCCCTAAAGAGGTACAACTGGCAGGACCCAGAAAAAGGGCTTTCTCTGTGGTGCCTCCCTCCATCTGGAACATCATTACTTTAGAAATTAGACTGGCCCCACTCTGAAACTCTTTTGGAAGACCTGAAGACATGGTTTTGCCAGTGGGCTGGGGAAACAAGAATGGGATGGAGCCCATTAAATGGCTGATATGAGTGTGTGTTGTCACCGAGGAGGTGGATGGTTGGTTATTATTTTTATTATTTTTTATTCCTCCTACATTGTGTTTTTATTTTCTATAAGTCACCATGACCAAATAGGCAGCTATATAAATTTTCACAAATAAATAAATAATTTTTGTATAACTGATATTGGGAAACCAGATTGGAGTTATGAGTATAAACAAAGATATGTATTTTGAAAGGAGTGAAAATTATTGTTGATCATTTTATCTTTAAATCATCTTTAAATTATAGAAGTTGAAACTGAAAATGGATACTATGTCATAATATGAGCTTAATTTTATGTCAAATGGAAAATAGGAACAAAACATCACAAACCTTTTGCTCAGATAGTTTATATTTAATGTAAAATCCAGTAAAATCTAAGGATCCTCAAAGCAATATCAGAAAATCTAGGCTATGGCTACGGTAGACCAAAAACATCTATAAAAAGAACTCTTCAAAGCTTGTGATATCTGAAAATTTGTAACACATCACATTTATAACATAGCAGGTCGTCAGATGGACAGGACACCCTGAAATGAGGGAAATAATCTAAGTGTTAAGGAAAATGGGAGCTGGAGAAAAGAACAAATTTTCTACTAAGGAAAAATAAAGCCTTAAGATTATGAAAGAGATTCAGGTAAGAATGTGTTGGTAGCCTTCATATTTAATATGAAATTGCTTTCTATTCAGGTAAGATTTAGATTATAATCTGAAAGGTGTTCATAGGTAGGAGAATCAGACAATACCAGCATGAAGTAGCAGAGTAGTATAAGAAAAATAAGCTAAAACCAGGGCTTTTTTTTCTCACAGAACGCTCAGAACATCATTCCGGCACCATTTTTTTTGCAAAAAAAAAACCCCAACCCAGCTCCCTTATTGGTTTTCCTAAGCCTATTGCGGGGCTAGCAAGCTTGGCTCTTTTTTTATGACTTCAACTCCCAGAAATCCTGAGCCAGCCATGCTGAGGGGAAAGGGAGAGTTTTCCAAGCTGAGCCAATGCTGGCTCAGGAATTCTGGGAGTTGAAGTCCGTGAGTCATAAAAGAGCCTGCAATAGAGGAGGACATTAAAATTGTTTACAGGATTACTTCTTTAGGAACTAAACTTTTAGAATCTAAAACAGCTAATTCAGAAAACCCAACAGGAAAGAACCTCACATTTTTCATCTGCTTCTGTCTTTTGGAAGGTAAAATTAGATAACAAAATAATCTATTTCCTATGTTAACATCTCTGCAATGAAATCTAAGGTAACAAAACAAATGAGAAACATTTTTCTCAATGTAATATGTCTAATTTAGCTGATTCTAGAAAAAATAGTATCTTTTCTACACTCTTGAAATCTATTTTGAATCTAAACAATTCTTAAGAATGAAATATTCTTAATTTGGACTTTACTTTTACTGTTTGGACTGTTGTGTGTTTTGAAAAATAGATTATTTAGAATCTAGTTATGTTGCACTTCAGTCTTTAAATAATTAACCTAGTATATACATAACAATATATGATGTTTTCCTGGTGAGCTTAACATCAATAACAACATTTATTAAAAAGGCTAAAATAATTTCTGGGGGTATTATCTGTATAGTAAAATTTTGGACAAGCAGTGATCATGTTATATATGCACATAAGCGTGTTGTTGTTGTTGTTGTTAGTTGCGAAGTCGTGTCCGACCCATGGCGACCCTATGGACAATGTTCCTCCAGGCCTTCCTGTCCTCTACCATCTTCTGGAGTCCATTTAGGCTCACGCCTACTGCTTCAGTGACTCCATCCAGCCACCTCATTCTCTGTCGTCCCCTTCTTCTATTGCCCTCAATCTTTCCCACCATTAGGCTCTTCTCCAGTGAGTCCTTCCTTCTCATTAGGTGGCCAAAGTATTTGAGTTTTAGCTTCAGAATCTGGCCTTCTAAAGAGCAGTCAGGGTTGATCTCCTCTAGGACTGACCGGTTTGATCGCCTTGCAGTCCAAGGGATTCGCAGGAGTCTTCTCCAGCACCATAGTTCAAAGGCCTCAATTCTTTGGCGCTCAGCCTTTCTTATGGTCCAGCTTTCACTGCCATACATTGCAACTGGGAAGACCATAGCCTTGACTATACACAGTTTTGTTGACAGGGTGATGTCTCTGCTTTTTAGTGTGCTGTCTAGATTTGCCATGGCTTTCCTCCCAAGGAGCAAGCGTCTTTTAATTTCTTGACTACAGTCCCCATCTG
Source organism: Vipera ursinii (assembly GCF_947247035.1). Lineage (NCBI taxonomy): Eukaryota > Metazoa > Chordata > Lepidosauria > Squamata > Viperidae > Vipera > Vipera ursinii. The sequence goes on along the minus strand of NC_139514.1, from coordinate 73,750,421 downwards.
CAGTGATCTTGGAGCCCAGGAAAATAAAATCTGTCACTACCTCCATTTCTTCCCCATCTATTTGCCAGGAATTGAGAGGGCCAGAGGGCCCGCAACAAGAGGCTCTTTAGTTCTTCTTCACTTTCTGCCATTAGAGTGGAATCATCTGCATGTCTTAGGTTGTTGATGTTTCTTCCGGCAATCTTAATTCCAACTTTTGATTCATCTAGCCCTGCCTTTCTCATGATGTGCTCTGCATATAAGTTAAATAGGCAAGGCGACAGTATACAGCCTTGTTGGACTCCTTCCCCAATTTTGAACCAATCAGTGGTTCCGTGTCCAGTTCTCACTGTTGCTTCTTGTCCCGCATATAGATTTCTCAAGAGACAAATAAGATGGTCTGGTATGCCCATCTCTTTAAGGACTTGCCACAGTTTGTTATGATCCACACAATCAAAGGCTTTAGCATAGTCAATGAAGCAGAAGTAGATGTTTTTCTGGAACTCTCTAGCTTTCTCCATGATCCAGCGTATGTTAGCAATTTGATCTCTAGTTCCTCTGCCTCTTCGAAATCCGGCCTGTACTTCTGGTAGTTCTCGATCCACATACTGCTGGAGTCTAGCTTGTAGAATTTTAAGCATAACTTTACTAGCATGAGAAATGAGTGCAATGGTGCGATAGTTTGAACATTCTTTGGCACTGCCTTTCTTTGGAATTGGAATGTAAACTGATCTTTTCCAATCCTGTGGCCACTGTTGGGTTTCCCAAATTTGCTGGCAAATTGAGTGTAGCACTTTTACTGCATCGTCTTTTAAGATTTTGAATAGCTCAGCTGGAATACTGTCACCTCCACTAGCTTTGTTGTTGCTCAGCTTTTCTAAGGCCCACTTCACTTCACATTCTAGGATGTCTGGCTCGAGGTCAGTGACCACCTCATTGTGATTATCAGGGACGTTAAGCTCATTCTTGTATAGTTCTTCTGTGTAATTTTGCCACCTCTTCTTAATCTCTTCTGCCTCTGTTAGGTCCCTGCCATTTTGGTCATTTATCATGCCCATTTTTGCATGAAACGTTCCTTTCATCTCTCCAATTTTCTTGAAAAGATCTCTGGTCCTCCCTATTCTATTGTTTTCTTCTATTTCTTTGCATTGTTCATTTAAGAAGGCATTCTTATCTCTTCTAGCTATTCTTTGGAATTCTGCATTTAATTGGGCATATCTTTCTTTTTCTCCCTTGCCTTTCGCTTCCCTCCTTTCCTCAGCTATTTGCAAAGCTTCTTCAGACAGCCATTTTGCTTTCTTGCATTTCTTTTTCTTTGGGATGGTTTTGGTTGCTACCTGTTGTACAATGTTGCGAACCTCTGTCCATAGTTGTTCAGGCACTCTGTCTATCAGATCTAATTCCTTAAATCTATTTGTCACCTCTACTGTATATTCAACAGGGATATGATTTAATTCATACCTGACTGGTCTAGCGCACATAAGCGTAGTCAGTAGCATATGCCTTTTTTTAAAATATCAAACATGCAAAGAAACAAAAATAAGTCCAAAATATCTGTATTACATCCAGAAATGCCAACTTTGCAACCAATATTTCTCATCCATAACTATGACACCCTAAGGATATTTGCATACATGCAAATGTTTCTCTGGGATCAGTAATGCAACAGGGATTGCTTTTTCCTTCCAGTAACATATACCTAAAACCAGTTTATTGCATTTGGCAATTGTACTAAAAAAAATCTCATTCATTTAATTTGAAATCAAGTGAAAAATTGATTTAAATTATTTTATTAAAACAAATTAATGGCAATTCTTTTATAAAACGTTGCCTCAAACAAAATGAGTTTGACATTCCTGCTCTAGATAGTTGAATGCTCCAAAATAAATTCTAGACCAGGCCTGTACATGCAGCCTACCAAGCACCCTTGGACAAAGCACAGACTTTTTTTTTAAAAAAAGTAATAAAATCACCACCACTGCCCTGAAAGTCATGTTGCCTAGTGCCTCCATGGCTTACCATGACCACAAGCTCCAACACTGTAGATGCTCCTCTAGTCACCAAATTGTTGATTAGCCCACCAGCATTCCTTTGCAGACCACAAAGATTTTTAATTTATCAGTGTGTGCCTTTCCCTTCTACAAGTTGCACAGACGTCTTCTAGATTTTCCTCTTGCCTTTCTGAGTTAACTCCTTGGTCTGTCATTGAGCAAGAATTGACTTTGTAGGGAAGCATATTATCATTTGATTTATATTTAACATGTTCTACCTTTATTTACCAATTATATAATATTTGTATGCAATCCACATGGCAAGGTTTGGGGAAACTTACAATAGAAGATATATATATTTTTAAAATCATAAGATTAAAACATCGCCTGGCCCGCACCGCCTCTGCTGCCCGAACTGCGCAGCCCCGCCATATAGAATGGGCTCTGCTGCTCCCACAGCACCAGTCGCGCCAGCTCCGGCCCCAGGGGGGGAGCCTACTGCCAACACCCTTCGCACCTGTGAGCCCCCCACCTCCTGCGCCTGCCAAGATGCGAGTTCCAGCACCTTTTTTAAGGAAAAAAAAGCACTGGCTAAAATACTTTCAAAAAAATAATATGCAGTAGATATCCTAGAATAGCATAGTTACTCTTGATATGTTGTAAAATTTGTGAGAAAAATAGTATTGAATAAACAAAATAAATAAAAGTGGTTCTAGTAAGATTTATCTTTATAATCTATAAGATGATTCTTTATGTTTTCAGAAAGTTTCTCTATTGGCCTAATAAAACAGTTATTTTGGTTTGGTTGGTTTGTTGGTTGATTGGTTGGGTTTGTTTTGTTCTGGTGACCTTCAGTCAGTTTTGACTTCTGTTTACTTCCTGGACTAGTGCCATAGTTTCTTGACAAGATTTTAGAAATGGTTTGTCCTGGACTTCTTCCTAAAGCTGAGAAAGAGGATGTTATGTATTGATATAAATCACTTGTAAACTGTTTAGTAATTGTTAACAGCCAAAGCTGTTTAAACTCTAGACTGCTTTTCTCCAGAATAGTTAGTTTGCATTTTAGGCAGGAACTACCGCTTTAATTCTATTGGCTGCTGACTAGTGGTGGTTCATATAAATAGAAGCAAAGCAGCAGTTAGTGTTGCTTCCATGTTAATTTTTGAATTTTATTGAATTTATTGAATAAACGTGTTGCTGTTTCACCATACTAACTTGTCAATGCCTCGCCGATCCTGAAACATAACAGTGGCGATGAAGGTGGGATGTGCTGCTAAGAAGAAGAGAGCCAGAAGTTACTAGGGGTGAGGCCAGGCATCAGAGCTCTGGCAGGAACTGCGTTCCCCCCTCTGTCTGCCAGCAAGCCACGTTGGAGGCATCCACGTCCTAAGGACCCATCCTTGGACCAGCACAGAAAGCTTAGCGGCACAAGGCACTGAGAAGTCGAAAACAACTCACCATGGCCAAGGTCAGCAAGTTGGAGGAGTTCAATGTGGTGCATCCCAAGAGGTGGAGTTCATACATTTCCCACATCGAGAACTATCTGAGAGCTAACCAAGTTAGTGAAGATGGCTTAAAGGCCACAATGCTCCTGTGCATGTGTGGCCAGGCAACGTTTGATATAGCCAAAAACCTAGTCCCTCCTGATACACTAGAGTCGGTCACCTACACAGATCTTAAGAAGAAGCTCAAGGACCATTTCGAGCTGAAGATCTCTGTCATTGCATGAAGGCATGCATTCGAACATCGGGAGCAGCAACCAGGAGAGTCTGCCACCAAGTTCATAGGCACCCTATGATAGGCTTTGCAACTTTACAGACCTTGAAGAGAGACTGCAAGACCACTTAGTATGCGGGCTGAAGAACAAGGACCCCCAGCAGAAGTTGTTTGCAAGGGAGACTCTCATGTTCCAAGATGCCATGAAGGAGGTAATGGCCCAAGAAGCTGCTGGGGGTGTTGTCAAAGCCTTACGGCCCTCCAAGAACACTCCCAGCCCAGAAACCATCCACCATGAGGACGCCAAAAGAGCCAAAGACTCTGACATGGACCATGAGATCAATAAGCTGCAGAAGCAACCAGAAAGGAGCCAGCAGCCATTTGACCAGGCAGTTCCCTTCACTCAATGTGCAGGCTGTGGAGGCCGACATAGACGCTCGGAGTGCAGGTTCCGCACAGCAACATGCTGAGCATGTGGCAAACAAGGCCACATTGCTGCCATCTGTAAAGGTTGCCAGAGGGATGCTCCAGTCAAAGACTTTCTCAGGAAAGGTACCGGGGCCTTGAAGCTTAGACTTCAAGGTGTCCCATGTCACATGGAACTGGAGACTGGGTTTGCCCTATCTATAGTTTCCCAAGGAACTTTTAACCACATTTGCAAATGTACCAGCAAACGAGTTAAACTCAAACCATCTGACCTTGTGCTGACTGATTTCCAAAACTCCCGTGTAGCGGTTAAAGGGGAAGATATGCTCAATGTGCTGTTCAAAGAGTTTGAGGGTACCCTGGACATTGTGGTGGTTGAGGGCCACCGCACAAGCCTCATTGGACTAGACTGGTTTGATGCATTGGGCATCCATGTGACTGGCATTGACAGAATGCAAGCAGCAGACCTGTCAGCAGTTTGCCAGGAATTTGCTGAGGTTTTCAGCCCTAGCTTAGGAAAGTACAAGGGACCTCCAATTGCCCTCCATATTGATCCATCCATAGTCCCAATACAGATCAAGCCTTGTAGAGTGCCTTTTGCTCTCAAACCAAAAATCAATGCAGAGCTGGACAAGCTGGTGCAACAAGTCGTGTTGCAGCCAGTTGATAGCAGTGTGTGGGAAACCCCCTTAGTTACGCCACTCAAGGCCACATTTGTGCAGATTACAAGTGCATGATTAACTGAGCACTTCAACAACACACATATCCGGTGCCTGTAGTCAGCCATATTTTGGCATCACTGCACGGAGGTCGCGTGTTCGCCAAATTGGATTTTTTAAAATCCCATTTATATCCTGCCCTTCTCCAAAGACTCAGGGTGGCTTACAATCTAAGCACAAATCAATGTGCTTAGCAATAGCCTTCATTCTATGTATATGCCTGCTTATTAGGGCTTTCAGGGGCCCCCAAGCGGCATTACTGCCCCCAACATTCTGGGTCCTCATTTTACCTACCTCAGAAGGATGGAAGGCTGAGTTAACCTTGAGCCTGGTGGGATGCGAACCTGCACTAATTGCAGGCAGCTGGTGTTACTTAAGGAGGCATTAGCCCACTGCTCCACCAAGGCTCAAGGATTTGGCTCAAGCCTACCAGCAACTGCCTGTGGATGACACCACGGCGGAAGCTCAGACCATAGTCACCCACAGGGGGGGCCTTCAGGGTAAGGCACCTACAATTTGGGGTCAGTGTGGCCCCAGGGCTCTTCCAGAACATAATGGAGTGCACGGTCAAGAACATTTCAAGTGTGTGCCCCTATTTCAATAAAGTCCTCATAGCCGGGGAGTCAGTCAAAGTTTTGGCAGAACGGCTCAAGGCCATCCTTCAGTGATTCCGCCAAGCAGGGCTGAAATTGAAGAGGGAGAAATGCAAGATTTGGGTGGACTCGTCTGAGTTCCTCAGTTTCTGCATAGATGCCACAGGCATTCATCCAGCTGAATCAAAGCTCAAAGCAATTCAGCAGGCTCCCAGCTTTAAGTCAAAGGCCTTCAGGCCTTCTTAGGCCTACTAAATTTTTACTATGCCTTTCTTCCACACAAGGCCACAGTGGCAGAGCCATTACACAGGATAAAAAGGCACAGTGGCAGTGGACAAGCATTCACAAGAAAAGTTTCTCAGCAGTCAAATCACTGCTGTCTTCAAACTCGGTACTGACACACTTTAACAAAAAGCTGCCTATCAGCATTGCTTGTGATGCATCCCCATATGTAATGGCTGATGGGAGACAGGCTCCCATCACTTATTATTCTAGGACTCTGTCTTTGGCAGAACGCAACTATGCCCAAATAGACAAGGAGGCATTGGCCATAGTGGCCGGTGTCAAGAAATTTCATGACTACTTGTATGGCCGCCATTTTACGGTCTTCACGGACCACAAGCCACTTCTGGGTTTGTTCACCACGAACAAACAAACACTTCAGATTCCATCTCCCAGGATGCTGAGGTGGTCTATTTTTCTTTCAGCCTATGATTACAGGCTGATTCACAAACCGGGCAGATAAATGGGCCATGCAGATGGCCTCAGCAGGCTACCCCTGCCACACTTAAAGCCAGACTCTACTCTGGCAGCCTGCATCCTGGCTATCCAGGATTTGCCATAGTCTCCCCTTCATGCTGGGGACGTGGCTGCCGAGACAGCTTCAGACAAGATGCTTAGCAGCATGTTGAACTGGGTGTACACAGGATGGTTGGACAGATGTCCGGGGCCAAACTTCCAGAGTTTTATATGAGGAAAAGTTAGCTCTCAGCTCATAAGGGCTGCATTCTTTGGGGCAGTCGTGTCACAGTCCCAAGCTCCTTGAGGTCCAGGGTTTTAGAGTCGCTGCATGAGGGACATCTGGGAATAGTCCGGGTGAAGGCAGTTGCGAGAAGCTATCTGTGGTGGTCTGGGTTGGATAAAAATATTGAGGCCCAAGTACACAATTGCTACACTTGTCAGCAATCCCAGCCCGAAATGCCTCAAGCCCCAGTCCATCGCTGGGAAGCCAGGCAAGCCCAGTGGTCAAGAATCCACATTGATTCCGCGGGACCATTTCAGGGACAGCTGTTCCTCATTCTGGTGGACAGTCACCCGTCCCAACTATGACTACTGCCAGGACCATCCAGTAATTGCGCAGGATCTTTGCAATGCACAGGTTAACTGATGTAGTGGTCTCAGACAATGGGGCTCAATTTACTGCTGCAGAATTTCAGTCCTTTCTGAGGGCTAACATGATCAGGCATGCCACTTTGGCTCCCTTTCACCCGGCCTCAAATGGCCAAGTGGAATGAATGGTCTGGACGACCAAAGAATCCTTAAAGAGGATCGCAACAGGCGACTGGTAGCACAGGTTGGCAGACTTTCTACTCTGCCAATGCATGACTCCCTGCACTTTTATGGGCAGAAGCCCAGCAGAGTTTAGATGGTGATGGTGCTTAATCACCAAGCTGGATCAGTTGCATCCAGACCGAGTTGCCTAAGACACAGCACAGCCTAAACCACTGCAAAGTTTGCAAGTTGGTGATCGGGTTTGGGCCCAGAATTACAGTCAAGGGGCACTGTGGGTGGTAGCTGTGGTTGGTAAGGTGTCAGGGCCACTCTCTTATGAAGTGGTCCTGGAAGATGGTCAGTACTATGCTGGCACATTGACCAACTATGCTGGAGGCTAGCGAATCAGTCACCAGCTCTAGACTCTCATGAGGGCCCAACCCATAGACGGTGCAACTGCGGCCCAGCAGCAGAGGCCACATGCACCAATGAGACTCCCAGACGAGGCAGGGGGCTAGCAGTTGGCGATCACCCCCGAACACAGAGACTGCACCCACTGAGTGGAACCGGCAGGCAGCTCTGTTTCTCAGCCCAGGTGAAACTGTTCCACCAATGGACTTTGGCTTGGAGCTACTGGGACAGCCCACCCAAAGGGATTCGGGTTGACCCGAACCACACAGGTCTCAACATCCTGGTCTACCCAGCCTGGCATGCGAGCAGGTAGAATGGGAACCTCCAGTGACTCTGAGACATTCGGAGCAGTCATAAACGCCTCCAAAGTATTTACAGGACTATGTTCAATACTTCAGATTTTGAACCATCTAGGGGGAAGGGGTGTTATGTATTGATATAAATCACTTGTAAACTGTTTAGTAATTGTTAATGGATGAAGCTGTTTAAACTCCAGACTGCTTGTCTCTGGAATTGTTAGTTTGCATTTTAGGTGGGAACTACCACTTTAATTCTATTGGCTGCTAACTAGTGGTGGTCCGTTTAAATAGAAGCAAAGCAGCAGTTAGTGCTGCTTCCATGTTAACTGAATAAACATGTTGCTGTTTCCCCATACTGCCTCGTCAATGCCTCACCAATCCCGAAACATAACAGAGTGACTGGCCCAAAGTCACCCAGCTGATTTTGTGTTTAAAAAAGAAATAGAACTCATGGTCTCCTGCTTTCCAGTGTGTCCCTTAACTATTACTCTAAGCTCTTAATAAAACAGATACAGAATACAAAACACTAGATTGTTTTATCCAAAACAAATTGAAATGAGGTAGAGAAACCATAGTACTTTATGATCTCCAGTAAAATTTAAGTATTCATTCTGCAAAGACATCAGAAAAAGTTTAATCTATAGGCACCTGTGGAAGACTCTATGGTATAATATATGTTACTCAAGGAATAGGGAAACACTGCAACATAGATCAATGTCGAGCTACTGAATTCTGGCTGATTTGGTCTCATATCTCTCACATGCACTGCTGCTCCTCTTTTTTTCAGCAAAAACACTTAACAAGAATTGGATGTGAGAAAGTTTAAAGAGGATAAAATGGACCAGAAATTTTGAAATATTAAATTTTGGTGAAAATTCTTTTGAAAATATTGGAACTAAACAGACAAACAGATGTCATTGTGGGAATAGACAATTTACAAAGGAAAGATAAAGGTAAAAAGGTAAAGGTAAAGGTAAAGGTTCCCCCGCACATGCGTGCTAGTCGTTTCCAACTCTAGGGGTCGGTGTTCATCTCTGTTTCAAAGCTGAAGAGCTAGCGCTTGTCCGAGGACATCTCTGTGGTCATGTGGCCAGCATGACTAGACTCCAAAGGCGCACGGAATGCTGTTACCTTCCCACCGTAGTGGTCCCTATTTTTCTACTTGCATTTTTACGTGCTTTCAAACTGCTAGGTTAGCAGAAGCTGGGACGAGTAATAGGCACTCACTCTGTTACGCGGCACTCGGGATTCAACCCGCCAAACTGCCAACCTTCTGATCGACAAGCTCAGCGTCCTAACCCACTGAGCCACCGTGTCCTTTAAGATAAAGGTAATGTAAACCAAATTGTGGCACTGATTGTAACAAAGTATTCCACTTCAGATGAAAGTAATCAGGACACAGAAAGAAAAAAAATAAGCTGGAAGTGGGGAAGCCTGCCTTTTAGTTTTTCTTTTGTAATTGATACTTTCACTTTTGGATTACAATATTAGAATGGAAGCTACCAGAAGAGTGGTAAAAAGAAAAAGAGATGAGAGCATATTAGAGCAATCTGCAGAAAGAGGATTCACTTTATAGTTGCTTTAGGAAATGTATGAGTACTTAAGCAAAAAGCTGTCTGAATCACTTAATATTAAATTAACAGCTTTTAAAGACAGAATGGATGAAAAACTTATAAAGATGAAAAAGGAGATGAAAGAAAGAGTTAATAAGATGGAAAACTGAAAAATAAGCATCTGGAGATAACAAATGAATGACAAAATAGAAATTTTGGAAAGTAAGAGAGAGGTTATAAATAGCGGGAAAATATGTAAATAATGAGGCATTTCGAAGTTGAGAGAGAAATATTTTTTCTTGAGATTAAAAACAATGCAACATGATTCTGGTGAAGACATTAGAGATGACAGAACTTTTGAGAAAAATATAAAAATGAACAAGATAAATTACCAAAATATGTGATAGACAATTTAGAGTTTATTAATGCATAGAAACATAAACTGGCAATAAGGGAGGATATTTATTTTCTGAAATTCATAAATTTAATCCCATTTATATCCCGCCCTTCTCCGAAGACTCAGGGCGGCTTACAACTTAAAGCACAAATCAATGTGCTTTAGCAATAGCCTTCATTCTATGTATATATTATTAAGCGGCATTATTACAAAGTCAGCTTATTGCCCCCAACAATCTGGGTCATCATTTTACCTACCTCGGAAGGAAGGAAGGCTGAGTCAACCTTGAGCCTGGTGCGCTGCGAACCTGCACTAATTGCAGGCAGCTGGTGTTACTTAAGGAGGCATTAGCCCACTGCTCCACCAAGGCTCTTTTTCAAGAAGACATTTTGTGGATTTCAAAGAATTTGATTATCAAGGTTCATAAAATAGTGATATTACCAAAGACCTTTTAAGAGCATAATCCAGTGGGTTTGGTTTTTAAAGGAAAACCAAGTTCTTTTAGATGAATTATACATGAAATGCTGTTACAAAAAGAAGCAATAGCAGAAGATTGTAAAACGAAATTGTGTGCTTTTTTAAAAAAAATATAATCTTAATAAAATTACAGACAAAGAATGGATTGGGACACAAGCAAAGCTTTCATGAGCGATTACTTTATACAACATAATAATGAGCTTAAAAGAAAGGCAAAGGAAAACAAGTTATTTTTCATGAGATAAAAGAAGAGGAATTAAGATGAGAAAACAAATATTACTTGACAAATTAAGCTTCTACAGAAATGTTTATGTTCACAGTAGGAGAAATGGAAATACAAATGAATAATGTAAAATAAAAAAAATTAATCTGCAAATAAACCAGGGAAGTAGTTTTATGAAAAGAAAATGATATTGAAATTACAAGAAGGAGATATTGTAATAACAGATAAAGTGGCTATGAAAATGTATTTCATCAGTGTTATTCCAATTTATACAAAGAGCAATAAATTTCCCTGGAGAAAATAGTTGAATATTTAAAGAACTAAAATTAACCAAAGATTACAGAGAAACAGAGAGAGATTATGAATGGGCTGATAATAATAAAGGATTAAAAAAAAAGTTTGCAGAGCTATAAAAAGACTAAAACACGAGATGTCCCTAGACCAGATGGGTTACCAGCTTCTTACTATAAATGTTTTGAAGATGAATTTTTACAATCTTTACAAAAATATGACAATTTTTATTTTATAGAGAGGAAAGATGTTGAAGATTGGGAACCAGCTAATATAGGATTAACACTTAATGAGGGGCAAGATTTGATTTTAACAAGAAACTACTGGCTTATATTATTATTGAATAACAACTGTAAGTTGATTACAATAATTTTAGCTCAGAAGTTGAAAATAATTTTGAAAGAATGTATGCATGATGCTGTGTGGGTTTTTACCTAAAAGACAATAAAAGGATGACATAAGAAATGTGTTGGACATTTTGGAATACTTGGAGGAACATAATGAAAAACAACAAGCCACTTTGATTTTTCTCAGATGTAGAGAAAGCCTATGACAATTTAGAAGAGAAGAGAAGAGAAGAGAAGAGAAGAGGAGAGGAGAGGAGAGGAGAGGAGAGGAGAGGAGAGGAGAGGAGAAGAGAAGAGAAGAGAAGAGAAGAGAAGAGAAGAGAAGAGAAGAGAAGAGAAGAGAAGAGAAGAGAAGAGAAGCCCTAGTTTTTGGGGAAGGCACAAACCTAAAAATCAAGCTAGGGCAGGGTGGGAGGGTGGCTCTGCCGCACGCACCCTGCACCCACTTACTTTGCAACCAGGACTCTCTGTGCCAGCTCACTTCTTTTGCGGTGTCTTCTGCAGCCAGGTCTGTATTTCTCAGACATAGGCCTTTTTGAAAGGCCTATGCAGCCAAGAACCGAGCTATGGATTCAATCCATAGCTCAGTTCTGCAAGACCTCTGCAGCCGAGGAACGACATATAGATTGAATCCATAGCTCAGTACTCAGTTGCATAGGCCTTCCGGAAAGGCATGACTGCAAAATGCAGGCAGAATGCAGCTGCAGAATGCAGCTGCTCCTTCGGCCCCAGAATAAGTGGACCTACTGGCAGGGCTGTCAGTGCCAGAGATAAGACATCCCCCTAAAATAAGACCTAGTCTTATTTTCAGGGAAACATGGTAGGAAGTTTCTCTTTACTTTCAGGTTGCTTCTCCCTTTGATCAGTTTCCAACCATTGTTTCTTTTTTCTTTTTATAATATTTTATTGATTTTCTCATTTTATAATTGGATATTTAAAAAGCAACATGATGACTGGGTTGACCAATAGTTCAGTACTGTACATAAGTCTTTAGTATAAATCTCTTGTTACAACACCAAATATTTCCTCTTTTTTCCATTAATATCTGCTATCTCATACATCCCTAAAGAGACGTACAGCCTGGGCTTCTGGGTTTGACTTTTATAACATAGTCTGTGGGTCAGTGAGGAGAGAGCTCATCTGCTTGTTCCTCACTGAAAACTTCAGCAAGGTCCTGGTATTCTTCTGGTATTCTGGTAACCTCTTCTCTTCTCCCACTGATGCTGTCTCTGCTCCTCGGGTTTGGGGTGGCTTTTGGGCTTCTAAGTTCATACGTTCCCCTCTGGGAAGTTGAGTTCTGCTGTCCTCCAATTTATCCTGGGGTTCCATTTCTTTAACCATTCCAGTCCTAAAATCATTGGGCATTCCATGACTGGGGTCACTACAAATGTTATATCTTCCTCATGGGTCCCGAGGAACAGGAGAACTAGTAAGGTGGCTAGGGTAGCTGGTCCTTCCCCTGCTATAGACCCATCTAACTGGCCAAAGGAGATAGGTTCCTTTAGTCTTCTCACCGGGATGCCCAAGTTCCCCACTAGCGTCAGGCTAATAAGCAGCAGGTGCAGCCAGATTCTATTAAGGCTTTCACTTTGACAGCTTTGGTTCATGGAGGGGGCTAATATAGTCACTGTCTTGAGGATGAGTGGAATGAATCCACTTATCAGGGTTTCACCCTCCGAGCTGTCCTCTGAGGTATCCACCGCCGCTGCAGTGTAGGCCAGAGTTCTCTCTGATTCCTTTGCATGGGTTTGGAATTCTACAGCCTCTATCCCCCACATGGCGGGTTCTTTTGATTTGACTGGGGACTTCCCTGATCTCCTGGCTGGTGATGGGTCTGATTTGTGCTAAGGGGCTTTTGAGTGGCAATCTGCGGTGTGGTGACCCTCTCTCCTGCATTTGAAACAGCCGATTTCTTAGCTGTAGCCAGTGGTTTCACTGGTTCGCACGTTTGCTTGGGAGGTGGGTGGGCCCATGGTGTCCCTTGGTGGTGCCTCTTCAGTAGGTCTATCTCCACCAGGATGTACCAGTCATCGAGGTGGTGTGGGTCCCCTCGAGGCAGGCAAGTATCATACAGGTTGTAGTTTAGCCCGTCTTTGAAATGGTTAAGGAGGATGTCTTTCGGCCAGTTCAGCTTGTTGGCAACGGCCCGGAATTCTTGTGTGTATTCAGCCACCGGCTGTCTGCCCTGCCTCACAGTTTTGATTCTCTCCCGGGCCTTAAAATCAGCCAAAGGGTCCTCAAATCACCTCCTCAAGGATGACATGAACTGTTTGAAGTCATTGAGTTCTGGGGTGTTGGAGTCATGCAGATTCACCACCCAGTCTATGGCCGGTCTGTCCAGGGTGGATTGCATGATGCGGATGCGAGCTTTGTTGTTGGAGTTGTTCTGTCTGTATTCTTCCATATAACTGAGGACTAGAGTTAGGAAAAATCCTAAGCATGGTGGTGGGCCTCCTGAATTTCGCTTCCAGAGGCAGGAGTCTTTAAATGGATTGGTATTGCCCCCCATCCTGATCCCCATCTGCAGGTCGGCGGGGGGGTGCTGCTGAGGTGGTAGCTCTGGGTTCAGCAGACGGCCCCTGTGCAACAGGTTCTGGATCCCCCCCCCATTTCTCCAGCTGCAGCTCCAGGTGCTGGTGCAGCTGCAGGACTCAGGTTTCTCCTCCTTTAGAAAGCCAAGGTATTTTTTTTTCATCAGGTCAATAGCTTTCTCTAGGATCCAGTCTGTGTGTGGTGCATAACTCCCATCCTTTTCGCTGACATGCAGGGCGCTCTCCATCTCTTGCTTCCATCCAGGTTGGTGGCCGCCCCATCTCAGGGTCACTTTCCTTGATGCCTTTTCCCACTCGCTTTTCCTTCCAATGCCCATCGACCACTGTGGTTTGCGGTCATGCAACACCTCTTCCCCAGAGGAATATGATGCTTCAACTTCCAATAGTTGGTGGGATTTTGGTCGGGGGGAAAGTTCCCTTTCCATGGGGCTTCCCTCCTTCCCTGCCTCATTGTTAGATATTGTATTTTTTGCAAAGTCTCCTGGTAAGGTTCTCCCTTCCAGGTTGACTCTTAATGCAGATCCTGTCTAATGTCAGAACCCACTTCAATCCACATCTTAAGAAAGAAGAACTCTTGGAGACAAGGATATCCAAGCAGGAACTTTTACTAAGAAATAGAAGATAGTGGGTATAATAGACAGGATCTGAGAAATCCCTTCACAGATCGATATTTTTAAATGTCCCCAAGGAAGCCCCACCCCACAGTTCATTCGGTCAGTTCCAGATCAGCCAAGTTCCAGATGGTAAGCCCCTCATGGGAAAAGGAGAAACATCAGTCTATTTATAGCAGAATCATTCCCACCTCCTCACATTCCATCCGGAGAAACAAACCAGAAATCCGGAGGGTTCCATTCCACTCCCTTTCTTAGTTGCCCATAAGATGAGAGGGAAAATACCTCTCATTGATCTTATTGTAATGGATAGCAGGCAGGTGAAATAAACAAAAGATTACCTATGCTTGTTCCCTCTCCTCCTCAGGAATAGCAGAATCCAGGGGGGTTGGGGTGTGTGATTTGGGTTTGCACAGAAAAGAGAGTTTGAAATGAAATATAAATGGATTCTGACAATAATTCTGAAATGTCAGAGTGAGATTTCAAGGCTTTTTTCATAGAATTGTTTTAGAGTATAATAAACATAGTCAAGAAGATAATAGTCCTCTCTCCATTAATATATTCATCCTTAATATATGAAAAAAAGACCTCCAAATACAGCTGAATGAATGGAGGGTTTTTTTTCTACACATTCCAGGACTGTGAAAAACAGATTTCTTTGACAAAAGACGGATTGACAAACACAGTTGTACCAGCCAGAATGTTTTTTTAAAAAACTTAATATACATCTCATTATAGGAAAAGCCTGGTGTTGAGCTGTTCCTATATGCCTATCAACTCTATTTGAATTTACTGTATACATTTTAGGAATTGGCTAATGTTTCTCATTTCGGGTTTTTTCTAGTCTGATTTATTTTATGATCTCTTTTTTGTTTTCCTGCTGATCCAAAGTATTCTTTGGAATCTTTTACAATACCAAAGTTCAAAAACACAACTAATCTTTCTAGTTTGCTTTTTTAATGTCAACTTTCACCTTCACAAATTAGGAAATTTCCTGCAGAATTTTGATTTTTGTAGATATACTGGTAGTCCTCAATATGACTATAATGGAATCTGCCTATTACAGTCATAAGCTGTGACAGTCATAAAATGATTTTACATTTTTACATTTCAACCATTAGGTAAATGCCACGATTGTTAAGCAAATGCTGTAGTTGTTAAGCAAACCAATGGATTGTTATTGGCATAGCTTTGCCAAAAACTGGAAGTGCCAGTTTTTGGCAAATCCATTGCAAAATACTGTTGTAAATGCAGTGTGTTGCCAAGTGCCTGATTATTATTTAGTTTGTGTTAGCAAAGGCCAGCATCACCAATTGCCAGGGAAGATGAGGTCTGAAATTCAACCTTTATCAGAAAACTTCTATATAAGTACTTTGTTTATTTATTTATTTATTATTTATTTATTATTTGGATTTATATACTGCCCATTTCCCAAAGGACTCAGGGCAGTTTATAGCATTGCCTGGTTAGATAATTCTGGTATTTTCATATAGCACAGTGATAGCACAGCCTTCTTTTCTGCTCTTCACACTATTTCTACTTCTTTGAATCTGATATTGCCTCTGAACATGGAACATGGCCAAATGAGAAAATAAGAGCTGAGCTTCTCAGTAGATTACAGTGTGAAGTTAGTAATCATGTTTTGAAAAGATTGATCCAGTGATATTAGTAGCTAACTGAATCACATATGCCTTTGCCAGTGGTGGGATTCAGTCAGTTTGCACCACTTTGGCAGAACTGGTAGCTAATTTTTTGTTGCGCAGACCCAGAATGGACTTCCGGAAGTGGCATCCACACAGAGAACCAGTTGTTCACATATTTGAATCACACCATTGGCTTTTGCCCTTGAAATTCCACAAGAGATACTAGAAACTTTTAAAGTATTTATTTTAAAGAAAAGCACAGATGCTGGAGAATTTTCAAAAGAAATAGTTTCCATTTCTTTCTTTCTGTGCAAAGCTTTTTCTCACTTGTGATTCCAGATCTGTTGCTGCAATGGAGACAAAAATGGAAACCTATGCTAAGGCAAAAGCAGCAGTGGTAGTAATGTACAACTATTATAGCCAAGTTATATAATGACATCAGTTAGGCTGCCCTTAAAGGAAAGCAAATTTGACAAACACTGGCTAGAACATTCCAAACAATGCATCACTGTTTTAGAAAAAGAAACTTTAAGATTATTGATAAGATTTTAAAATCATATCATTAATGCTGCTCTGAAATATTGTTTTTATCTTCTGTTAGAGAAGATGCGGTCAGATCGGTATTCGAACAAGGCTGGCAAATGTAAATTTTGTGAGAGTTGTTCATTTCAAATCTAATTTCATGGTCTGTCTCCATAAAAACATTGCTAATTTCTGACCGCCTGAAACCATATTATGAAATATAATATATTCATTCTGAATTCTTGGGACACCCTGAAAAAAATATTTTTCTTTGACTTTAAAGAACCTTTTAAATCTGTTACATGATTCTGAAGTATAGATTTAATTTCTAGTAGTCTACCTAGATATATTGATTGACAACCAGAGAATTGTAACAAATACTATTATGACAATAACTATTTCAAAGAACCTGTTCAGTGGAAAGAGCTAGAGTTTGGGGGAGAATAAGAAATCAGAATGGTCCAAAAATTTTTTTGCTTTAATACATGCCCACCATAAGTGATAGTATGTAATGGGATTTTGATTGTAATTCCAATTATTTACTAGACATATTTTTAAACATTTTTGCTAATCTAACAGGTGGAAAACGCCATCTATAAAACATTTTATATAAGTTTTCTTTATATGAAGTAGCCATTGTCAGCTTATAATTTCTTTCCCAAAGATTTTGTCATTTTTCTAATTCTATGTTATATGCCAAAATTTTGCCCATATAATAATTGTTTCTTTCGCTTGTTAATCTTCCATTTTTAAATTCAATAAAAAGTTATACAAAAGTTAAAAAGTTAATCAATTTCATCAGAGATCAAAAACACCTGATCAAATATTGTCTGATCTTTATTAAAAAAATATGTGTTAACATCTTTGTCATACCTCCATTGCATTTGCAATCGGGGCCATCATGATAAGTCAATGGTCTTCTAGCTTTTAATTTAATTTTAATTTTTTAATTTCCCTTCTGTATTCAAAATATCCCTTTATGTTAAGTTTTTTTCAAATTTAACTAGATTTGGATGAGCAAAAGCTTCCATCGTAGATAGCCATCCTGGGATTTTCATGTAAATTTTAGGTTTTATCTTTTCCTATACAGATAGTATTGCATTTCTTACATAATGATTTTGGAAATATCTATGGGTTTTATTCTTTTCATACCATAAAAAAGTGTGCCACCCAAGTTGCAGGTCATGTCCTTCTAAATATAACCTTTTGTTTCTGAGAGTTATCCTTTCTTTTAGCCATGTTAGAGCACATGCTTGGTAGTATAGGGCCCAATCTGGTAAACCAAATCCTCCATTTTCCTTGGTTTCTTCTAACATTTTCAGCTTAATTCTGGCTTTCCTTCCTTGACAAATAAATTTCAAGATCAATCTATTCAAATCATCAAATAACTTTTTTCTATTTTTACAGGTATTGTTTGAAATAAAAAATGAAGTTTTGGTAAAATATTCATTTTCACAGTAGTTATTTTTCCTAGTAATGATAATTATGGATTTTTCCATTTTTCCAAGTCTATTTTTATTTCACTTGGTAATTTATGTAGTTATCTTCTTTTATCATTGAACATCTTGCTGTTAAATATATTCCCAAATATTTACCTTTCTTAACTATTTGTAAGTCTGTTTTTTCTGACAGTTGTGTTTTTTGCTTGTCTGTAAGGTTTTTAACTATAACTTTGGTTTTTTCCTCTATTTTCAGTCCTGCTATTTCTCCAAATTCTTCTATCTTTTTCAATAATTTGGACATTGTATCCAACGGTTCTTCTAGAATAAATGCCAAGTCGTCTGCGAATGCTTGTAGTTTATAACTTTCATCTTTTATCTCCATTTCCTTAATTCCTGATTCTTGTCTGATGTTCCTATTGAGAACTTCCAACATTAGTATGAATAACAGTGTGGATAGTGGACATCCTTGTCTTGTACCTTTCTTTATATTAAAGTTCTCCATATAGTCTCCATTGACAATTACTTTTGCTGTTTGTTTATCGTATATTATTTTAATAGTTTTTTGTGAACTTTTCTCCAAAATTTGTAGTTTAATTGTTGTATTGTAAATTGCCAACTTACATTATCAAAAGCTTTTTAAGTGTCTAGGAATATTAAACCCATTTGTTTTCCTGGATGCATTTCCTAGAATTCCAGTGTATCTAAAATAATCCTCAAAGTGTTTTTTGTCTTTTTGGTAAAAATCCATTTTGATCTGGATGGATAAATTCAATCAAGAATCTTTTCAATCTTTCTGCTATTATTGAGGCAAAGATTTTATAATCCACATTTAATAATGATATTGGTCTATAACTTTTTATCTGCATCAAATCTGAATCTTCTTTTGGTATTAAATAATATTTGCTTCTGACCATGTATTTGGTAATTTGGCCTCTGATAATACCTCATTAAACACTTCCTTCATTGGCAAGCTTAATGTATCTTGTAGACATTTGTAGACCTCTGCAGGTAGCCCATCTGGTCCTGCATTTCA
The DNA here is from genome assembly GCF_947247035.1 of Vipera ursinii. Taxonomy (NCBI): domain Eukaryota; kingdom Metazoa; phylum Chordata; class Lepidosauria; order Squamata; family Viperidae; genus Vipera; species Vipera ursinii. The sequence goes on along the minus strand of NC_139514.1, from coordinate 73,731,705 downwards.
TCATTTTTCTGTTTTTTTATAGCTTCTATCACTTCCATCATTGTAATTTTTTTCATTTGATATATTTTTCAGGTTTTCTGGAATTTTTGGTAAATTATAATTTTTCCAAATATTTTATCATTTTTTCCTGAGAGATTTCTTCTACATTATATGATTTTTCACAAAATTCTTTAACTATTTTTTATTGCATCAGTTTGAAATTGTAAATCGCTCTTCTCATCTTGTAGTTTATTTAACAATTTCTTCTCTCTTTCTTTTTTCAGTTTATAGGGCAACCATCTTCCTGGCTTATTTGCATTTTCAAAGAAGTTTTGTTTTGCCCTTTTTATTTGTTGAGCCAATTCCTCTGACTCTATTAGGTTTAATTTGTGTTTTATTATCTCCTTTTGTCTTTTCACAGTTTTCTTTTGTGGATGTATTTGTAATTCTAACTCCAGTTTCTTAAATTCTTCCCTTAATCTTCTTTTTTTTCTTTGTTCTTTTAACCATATATGTTATAGCTAACCCTCTAAAATATGCTTTGGCTGTGTCCCATACATTCTGAGTTGATATCTCTTCCTTTTTTTCTTTAAAAAAAATCAGTTGCCTTTGTTGCTAGTTCTACAATTGTTTCTCTTTTAGCAGAGATTGATTCAAAGTCCATCTTGGTTTCTTCTTTACCTCTTTCTAAGTCAGCTTTATCAGATTATGTTCCACCCAAATGTTAGATTCTAATTCAATCTTATAAATATTAGTTCTTAGCTCGGGGGACATCCATATCATATCAATTCTAGACCAAGATTTGTGTCTATTCAAATACAATGTGTACTGGGTCTTTTTTTTGGTTTCTTTCTCTCCAAGTACCCTGTATAGAAATTTATTCTGTCATTCTAAAGAATGCCTTAGGGAGTCTTTCTTCCCTTTTTTCCTATTTTACTGCTTCTATGGTCTAATTTTCTGTCTACAATTGTATTAAAATATCCTATTAAGCGAATATTTTGATGTTTCATTTCCAATATTTTCCTATGTAGTTTTTGATAAAATTCTTCTTGTTTATTGTTTGGTGCATATATTTCTACCACCAATATCTGTTTTTGGTTTATCATTATTTCTACCATTAAGACTCTTCCTTCTTCATCTGAATAGACCTGTTTGGATTCCAATGTCTTTTTTGTATATAAAGTACTCCTCTTTTCTTTTGATGTGCTGATGTAAAATATAGTTTTCCAATTTGGGGGCATTCCAACAGTTTATGGTGTTGTTTTTAATGTGCATTTCTTGGAGACAAATTATATCTATTTTTAGTTTTCGTAGTTGTGTACATTTTTTTTCTTTTTGGTAGGGAGTTCAATCCATTTATATTCATTGAGAAAATTCCACTTTCTTCTCCTTTTTCTTTACTTATATTTAGATTTTATTCTCCTAGTGGACTTTTCCTGTCTCTGTTCTTTTATCACTTCCTTTCCTTCTTGATTTGTCTTCTTTTTCTTCTTCTTCTCTTTGTATGGCTGTCTCTTCTGTTACTAACTTTTTCTGTTTTTCATATTCCCTATCTCCTTGTGGTTCTTGTGTTTTCCCTTTAAGGAAACTTCTGTGTTTCTCATAGAACTCTGTTGCCTTAATAATGGAGTCTAATCTATATATTTTCACATCCCAATTAATTAATATCCCCTCTGGGACCAACAATCTGAAATTCACTCCTTTTCATTTAATTTTATAGTCAAGAATTGGTAGTATTTTTGAGAATCTCTTATCCTCCTAGGGATCTGTTTCAGAAACACAATTTCATTTTTCCTGTACATCAGTGGTTCATCTCTCACTCTATTCAGTATTTCACATCTTATTGCTTTTTTCATGAATCTAACGTGCACCTCCCTAGGGACTCTATGTCTCTTTGCGTAGCTTGAGTTAATTCTATAAATTTGAACTAATTCTCCTTCCATCTCATTTTTTTTCCATTTCTAGCGCCTCAGTAAACAAGTTAGTAATCAGTTCTGCTAGGTCTTCATTCTGTATGTTCTGTAGTCTTAAGAAATGTGATGCTTTTTCAATCTCTAGTAGTGTGACTGTATCTTCCAAGCTTTTATTTGCCTGTGCTAATCTTTTATTTTCTTCTTTTATTTCCTCCATCTTTTTCTCAATTTCTTCTGATTTCTCTTCCATTTTCTGGATTCTTTGCTCATTCTTTGTAAAAATTTGTTGGAAGTTTTCTAGTTGTGAGTTTATATTGAAGACCTGCTCATTTATCTTATCCAAATTATTTTTTGTCTCCTTGTGGTTTCTTCTTGTGTCTTCTTTATGTGAGAGAATTGCTTCCTGAATTGTGTTGTTTGCATTTCTTTTTGAAAATTGTTTGCTTTTTCTTATTGAAGCATGGTTTCAATCAATGTCTGATATACTGGGCTGGGTGCTCCAGGTGATGGTGGTGAAGCTGTTTTTTTAGCAGTTTTAGTAAGGTTTGGGACACTCATTTTGTTTTTTGTTTGTTTGTTTGTTTTATTTACCCCCAGTTACTCTATCATTTGTCTGTTGTGCTCCCTGGAAAGTGTCTTTAACTGCAAAGAAAGACAAATCTTATATTCAATACATCCTTATACAATTAAAATTGACATCATGTTGTGTAGTTCTTATAATTCTTATCTAATGTGCCACAGAAAACAAGAGTTTTGTAGTCCAGTTTTATCTGTCAGTATCAGGTCTGGAGTGGGAGTTATAAAGTCTACTACAGTCCTCATGAACAGAGTCCAGAGCCAAGAGTTGTGAATCAAGTGATGTTTGTAATCCAAAATGTCTAATAGGTATTAAACCAATCAGTAGGACCCACCAAGCCAGGAGTAATAAAAACATGTTTTTCTCTGTCTCTAGATGTTTCTTAGAATCCTAGGTCAAAAAATGTTTGTAATCCACAGTGTGCAGTATAATTCCATATGCTCAGTGATAAAATATCACAGAGTCCTGCTTCTTTCTATCTTCAGCTGTTTATTACAGGTCTCAGGGTTTTCAAAGTCATCCAGCTGGCTGCTTAACTGTGACTGGGCTTTCTGCCAAGTCTATCCCAGGAATAACATACAGAAATATTTTGTCTCTCTTCCGCCACTAGGTGTCACTCTCTCCCAAATAATAGAAGCTTAAATCAAAAGTTATTCATAAAATTAGTCTCAACTTGTTATTTTTCCAGCAAAAATTAATAATTTTGACAGTTATGCAAGTTTGGCAAAGCAATGTCTTTATATTAATTCTGATTTCTCATTCTGTATTCTCTATTTCCATCCCTCTTAAAGTTTTCTTCCTGCCACTTATGTTTCTCCGGTAGGGCTGGGGGGGACCCCTTCCTCCAGTCATGCCTAAGGAATTCTTGCCTTGCAGGAGTTTGTCTGTTCCAGGAAATAGTGTTTAAAATGGTAGAGAGGAAGAAAATCTTCTCACCCAGTTCCATGACATGCTGTTATTGATCCACTTGTAGGAATCCTCATCTTTCCTGGCTGTCAGTAGCTTTTGGACCAATCACATGTATGCGGTCTATCTTTCTTCTGTCGATTTGGAGGGATTTCCTTGGATCAAATGGGCTGACAACCATCTGCCCATGATCAACAAGGTTCCCCTCCTTTATTGTTGCTTCTCCGGGGCAACCTTCAGCCCTTTAGGGGTCCCTGACAAAAGGAAATCAGTTGTGGGGCATGAAGCTCCACTCACATGTCTGAATTGCTACAATATCAAACTGGATAAACCTACTACTCTGTTGATAAGATAGAAAAATGTGGGATATAAAGCATCACCACCAGATGAATTCATAACTAGCTGATAAAACCACGCTCAACGTATAGTCCTTAATGGAACTACATCTACATGGAGGGAAGTATGCAGTAGTACGATACTCCAAGGAAATGTCTTAGGCCCAGTACTCTTCCATATCATCATGAAAGCTTTAGATGATTGAATAGATGGGGAACTCATCAAATTTGCAGATGACACCAACCTAGCAGGAATAGCCAACACTCCAGAAAAGAGGCTCAAGATACAGAAGGATCTTGACAGATTTGAACACTGTGCCCTATCTAACAAAATGAAATTCAATGGTAAGAAAAATAAGGTTCTACATTTAGGCAAAAAAACCAAATGCACAGATATAGTACAGGTGATATCTAGCTCAATAGTAGTAACTGTGAGAGGGATCTTGGAGTCCTAGTAGACAATCATTTAAATTTAAATGGTAAGTTAAGGGGGAGTGCAGAGGAGAAAGAGAGTTGAGCTTCTAGTTGGATCTCCATTGTATTTGAACTGCCTAGAGCTGCTGGGAAGTACTGCATGCTGTGAGTTAAGGGGGAATGCAGAGGAGAAAGGGAGTGGCCCAGGCACCTATCAGTGCACAAATCATATAACTAAAAAAATCTAAAACAGCAGTAGTACTTTCAGGGCAAGTGCATCTGAGATTGAGATTTCATTTTATTTCAAAATGTGTGGCTAAGTTCAATGTAACACTTGTTTTGCAGCTGTCTTTCCCAGTACTCTTCAACCTTGGATACTGTCCTATCTGTAAACAAATCACTAGTCTACAAGGACAGATTACTTATCTAGGGTCTGTAATCTGTGCTCTTCAGGCAGAAATTAGGTGTTCAGTTCAGCCCTTCTGCTCTATTGCACGTCTGCCCTATCAGCCCCCTCTGCCACAAATATCCTGCAGGAGAAGGGCAGTATGGACAACCATGGGATCTGCAGGGTGCGAGGTGTAAACCATAAACACAAAGCTTTTGCTGTGTCCCTGCATAACAGATACCATGCCCTTGCTGACCTTAACAGGGACACTAAGGGGACAGGTCAAGGTAGTTGTGATGATGATAACTCAAATAAGCAGGGGATCATGGTCCGAGATGAAGAACTTGTTTTGGACAGGGGAAAGTGTGAATCAGGTATTATACATCAGTCATGCAAGAAGAGCAAGGCATCCAAAAAGAGAAGCCACCTTCTGGTTGGTGATTCAATTATAAGGGATATAAATATAGGAATGGATACAGAGGTTCTGAAAGAGGTCAGGTATTTTCCAGGTGCTACTGCCAGTAGGGACAAGAGGCATATTTTTAAGATAGTCAAGAATGCCAGCAAGGACTGTGATGTGGATGCTATTGTACATCTTGGCACTAAAGATCTGTCCCAAAAAGGTGTACTCCCTGTGCAGAATGATTTCCAGAGCTTGGGGCAGGAACTTAGCAGGATAGGCTGTAGGCTTACATCAGACATGTCAAACTCATGACATCATGTATCAGGACAGTTTTGCTATTGCTGGCAATGGGGTGGGCACGGTTTCCACATGACGCATCCGGCCTGTGGGCTGGCAGTTTCACACCCCTGGCTTACATTTTCAGAGGTTTTACCAGTGTATAAGGAACAAAATGGAAAAGGCCAGCATATAGCAGAATTCAATATGTGGCTAAAGGAGTGATGTAAAGGGGAAGGCTTTGGTTATATTAGTCACAATGTCTGTAGCTGGTCCAATGAAAAGTGTACAAAAGAGATGGTTTGCATCCATCAAAGATCCATCAAAGACCATGATCCCCTGCTTATTTGAGTTATCATCATCACAACTACCTTGACCTGTCCCCTTAGTGTCCCTGTTAAGGTCAGCAAGGGCATGGTATTTATTTGGCAATAAATTCACAGATTTTTCTGGAGAAATATTTAAACTGAACAATGGGGACAGTGAGTTAATTGATACAGAACATTGCTGTCCTCGGCAATCTAAAAATTATAGGGTTATCAGTGCATGTAACATAGAGGTGCATGTGGACAAGAATATCGACCTAGCTGTCAAGTAAAATCAAGCTTTTAATAGTGAGTGCCACACCAAGTGCACAAATCAAACAGTTGGTAAGAAAATAGGGGAACTGAGGCACCACACAGGTTATGTAGAAAGTAAACACAGGGTCAGTCATAAAGGACTCAAATGGCTACACAACAATGCACAGAGTATGAGCAATAAACAGGGTGAACTAGAAATTCAGGTAAATGAGGGCAGATATGATATTGTTGGCATTATAGAAACCTGGTAGGATGAAGCCCACAAATGGAACACACAGCTAGAGGGATTTAAATTATTTAAAAGAAACATACCAAATAAAAGAGGAGGTGGAGTTGCTCTCTATATAAGAAATAACTACATCCCTATAGAAAGAGAGCAGAACAATGATGAAAACTATCTTGAATGTATCTGGGTCAATATAAAAGGGGAAAAAATGACATTGCCATAGGTGTATACTATAGGCCAAGGCTTTTCAACTGGTGGTACACAAGCAGCTGGCTGGTGGTACATGGTGTCACCTTCCTTCCCCCCCCCACCTCCTCCCCTGCTCCACTCCTTCCCAGCTCACTTGCTTGAAGAAAACATGCTGCTTGACGACGGCCTGCAGGAACCTTACCGAGGGCGTGCAAAGAGCCCCCTTCTTCTTTTCCCCCTTCTCTCTCTCTCTCTCTCTCTCTCTCTCTCTCTCTCTCTCTCTCTCTCTCTCTCTCTCTCTCTCTGTTGCAGCCTTCCATCTTTTTTTCCTCCCCAACCCGCGAGCTTGCAATACCCCTCATGGTGCCTCTTGGGGCTTGAGACTTTTCACCCTCTCCTCTTCCCGAGGTGGCCTCTGCAGCTCACAGGGTCGATGCAGCAAGGCCGGTGATGGGCGTGACTTTATTTCCCCCTGGAGGACCTCTGCTGTGCTTTGCACAACTCACCCTTTTGTAATGCAAAAAGTGAGTAAAAGCCCTGCTATTTGGGGGGGGGGGGGAAGAGGATTCCCAAGGAACAGCGCCCAAAGTCAGAATGCAGCTCAATTGAAGCCTGTTTTGCAAAGGGGAAAAGCAAGAACTGGAAACCCCACACATGGGGCTCTACACAACCATTACTGCCACCTTCCCTGCAAGCAAGTGAGCTGGGCAGGAGCCCAGGCGACACCAGCGCTTGCAGCTTTTCTGCAGCACAGACCGAGGGTTGCTTCGTTCCTACTTGCCCTCTTGCAGTACCTGGACTGCCAGGAAGGAAACCCCAGATGCAGGGGCAAGCCAGGGAAAGAGTGTGGGTGTGTGTGTGAAGAAATCCCCAGCTGCAATTCCTGTGCACAATTTCTTGCTTGCAAAAGAAAGGGACAAAGAGGGAGGGAAGGAAGGAAAGAAGGAAAGAAGAAAGGTAGGGACAATGGGAGGGAAGGAGGGAAGGGACAAAGATGGAAGGGAGGGAGGGAGGAAAAGGAAGGGAAGGAAGAAGGAAAGAAAGGAAAGAAGAAAGGTAGGGACAGTGGGAGAGAGGGAGGAAAGGAAGGATGAGACAAAGAGGGAGGAAGGGAAGAAAGGAAGGAAAGAAGAAATGTAGGGACAATGGGAGAGAGGGTGGGAAGGAAGGCACCCACCCAAGTCCCACCTCCCTCCATCAGAGACCCACGGATTTCCCCCCCCACACACACACAGGCACCCTGCAACCTGAGTGATGAGCTGGCCATGCCCCCACCCAGCCATTGACTTCGCTTGTCTAAAAGTTGTAAAAGTTGATCACATGACTCTGGGACACAGAACATCATAAGTATGAATCAGTTGCTAAGCATCCAAATGTAAATCACATAACCCTGGGGATACTGCAACAGTCATAAGTGTGAAAAATGGTCATTAGTCACTTTTTCAGTGTCTTAACTTCAAACAGTCACTAAGTGAATTGTTGTAAGTCGAGGACTACCTGTACTTTATCATTTTTTCCTCTTTTTTTTGGTCAAGTTTTTGACACCTTGCTGGGCGACTAGTGGTACTCGGATATTGCCTTATCCTAAAAGTGGTACAATGGATGAAAAGGTTGAAAAGCCCTGCTCTATCCCATCATCCAAATCATTGATGAAGATGTTGAAGAGCACTGGGCCCAGAACAGAGCCCTGGGGCACCCCACTACACAGTTCCCTCCATGTAGATGTAGTTCCATTGAGGACCACATGCTGACTGCGGCCAGCTACAAATCCATCTGATGGTGATTCTGTCTAACCCACATTTTTCTATTTTATCAAGTAGTAGGTTGTGGTCTACTTTATCAAATGCCTTAGTGAAGTCCAAGTAAATGATATCCACAGCATTCCTCTGGTCCACTAATTTTGTCACCTGGTCCAAAAATGCAATAAGGTTTGTCTGTTTTTGACAAACCTATGTTGGCTTTTGGTAATGACTTTGTTCACCTCTAGGTCTTTGCTGATTCATTGCTTGATTATCTTTTCCAGAATCTTCCCAGGTATTGAGGTCAGGCTGATAGGTCTGTAGTTCCTAGATCCATTTTTTCCCTTTTTTGAAGATGGGAACTACATCAGCTCTTTTCCAGCCTTCTGGTAGTTCCCCAGTGCTCCAGGATCTTTAAAAGATATAATTCAGTGGTTCTGAGATCACATCTGGGATGTAGTCCATCTGCTCCTGGTAATTTGAACTCTTCTAGGGTGGACAGGTGCTCGCTTACCATTTTCTTGCCTATCTTAACTTGTGTTACTAATTTGTTTTTTATGGTACTGTTTTTGATAGGTTGGACTGTTTTATCCCTTTGTGTAAAGATGGATGCAGAACATGAGTTAAATAGTTCTGCTTTCTCCCTGTTGCTTGAAAGTTCTTGCCACTTTCTCCCACTAATGCAGGGCTTTTCAACTTTTTCACCCATTGTACCACTTTTAGTATATGGCAACATCCACCAGTCGCCTAGCAAGGTGTCAAAAACTTGATGACCAAAAAAAAAAGGAAAAAAGTGATGAAGTACAGGTAGTCCTTGACTTACAACAGTTTTAGTGACTGTTCGAAGTTACAATGGCACTGAAAAAAGTGCCCCCCCCCCAAACCACAGCTGAGCAAGACACCTGCCTGCCTGACTGGCAGCGCTCTTCCTCCTGTCCGAGGTTTTCATTGTTGTGAGCATTTCTGTTGAAGATTGGCAGCGAGGGTGGGGGGTGGGTAGTTTGGTTTTTATTCCCCCTGTGTGCTGGGTGGTTGCAGCAGGTTTTGGTCACTTCACATGATCCTGAGACAATGTGACCATCATAAATATGAATCAGTTGCCAAGCATCTGAATTTAAATCACAAGACCCTGGAGATGTTGCAACATTCCAGCTGATCAGCTCTTCTTCTGGGCTCAGAAGCACCAGGATCAGTGCCGAGCTCCAGCTGGAGCCTGGCGCTGATCCTGGTGCTTCCGCTGTGCCCTTACAGCCCCGAAGAAGCATTGATCTGGCGCTTCTGCTGAGCCCTATCAGCCCTGCAGCTCCAGCCATCTCTCACTCAGGCTTGTGCAGTGATGCCACCGGTTAAGCTCATTCCCCTCCCCCGCTACCACTTTTCTAGGATGGTCGCATACCATCTGCCAGGTGCCAATGTACCACAGGTGGTACCCATACCACTGGTTGAAAAGCCCTGGGATAGAGGGAGAACTCATCAAAGTTGCAGACAACACCAAGCTGGCAGGAATAGCCAATACTCCAGAAGATAGGCTTAAGATACAGGAGTATCTTAAAATTAGCAACTAGATGGTCTCCTTTAATTCACATAATATATACAAGAATGAAGAGAGACCTATCTGATGATTTAAAAGCATTGATATGCATACCTGGCTGGCAAAAGAAGAAAGCTAGAATTAGATTGGAAAACTGGGGGTCCTTGTTTTATTAAAGAGGATCCTAAACTGTCAGTTAGTGGACCAAAGGGAGATTTTGAAATAAAAGGAAGTTTGAGTACTAGATTTAAAATAGTCAGAAAATAGTAAAAAACAGGGAAATAATTGGTTAAATATTGAAGGTTCAGATTAACAAGGGAAATTTAAATTAACTATAAAAATAGGTTTGAATTATTGATTAGCCCAGTGTATATAGATGATGGATCTGAACTAATAAGATACTCTATTATTAAGGCAGTGATGTATTAGGATGGGAAGTAGAAAATGTTTATGGAATAAATAAGAACATGTTTAAGTTTTAATAGGTGTACCGTATTTTCTGGCATATAAGATAACTTTTTAACCCATGAAAATCTTCTCAAAAGTCAGGGGTCGTCTTATACGCCGGGTGCTGAAACTTTAGGGACAGGGCTGGCTGGAAAACCTGGAGCGGATCTCCCATTTGGTCTGCACAGGGAAAGCTGGACCAATTGAAGAAGAAGCTGCAGTCTGTAATTTTTTACAGGCTGGGGTCTGGGAGTCTTTTCTTCTAAAGTTGAAGAGCAGCTGCAGTCTATCCCAACTTGAAAGGCAGGTGGGGAATGCAGCAGTCAGAGCAGCTGCTTAGCTCTAAGGACACATTTGACTCAGGAACTGGGAGGGCTGGCTGGAAAACCTGGAGCGGATCTCCCATTTGGTCTGCGCAGGGAAAGCTTTAGAGTAAATTGTTGTTGTTGTTGTTGTTGTTGTTGTTGTTGTTGTTAGTTGCGAAGTCGTGTCCGACCCATCGCGACCCTATGGACAATGTTCCTCCAGGCTTTCCTGTCCTCTACCATCTTCTGGAGTCCATTTAAGCTCACACCTACTGCTTCAGTGACTCCATCCAGCCACCTCATTCTCTGTCGTCCCCTTCTTCTCTTGCCCTCAATCTTTCCCAGCATTAGGCTCTTCTCCAGTGAGTCCTTCCTCCTCATTAGGTGGCCAAAGTATTTGAGTTTTAGCTTCAGGATCTGGCCTTCTAAAGAGCAGTCAGGGTTGATCTCCTCTAGGACTGACCGGTTTGATCGCCTTGCAGTCCAAGGGACTCGCAAGAGTGAATTAGGAAAATTTTAATCCACTTGCACTGTTTTATGTTTACATGTTTGATGACAAACAGCCTTATGTTTATAAGTGGCAGTTTTCCTACTAAATACCTGCATGTCATAAGCATTTGAATTAAAATTACCATATTAAAATCAAATCTGATGTTTTTTAATTTTTATTTGGTGTGCATTGGAAGAGGGGTAGTCTTATACAGCGAGTACAGCCCAAACCCTATAATTTAACAGGAAATGTAGGGGGTCATCTTATATGCCCAGTCGTCTTATACGCCGGAAAATACAGTATTTTAGATATTATAATTTTTATGAAATGAGATAAAGGAAATTTGGGTTACCTGAAAGTTAAATACTATGGATATTAAGTTAAATTGGAATACTGTAACTAAAAATTAAAATTGGTAAAATTTTATAACAGGACATTGATTGTCTATTGAGATCTATTAAGATATCTATAAGCAAAAAGAAAAAATGTATTTATAAATGAGATACTGAAACTTTTATTGAATCTTAATATAATTAGAAATTTATTAGCATAAATATGAAATAGCAAATGTCAAGGAAAACTGAGAAGAGATATTTGATGGTGTAACCTGAGATACTCACTAATGATTGTATTACTGACCTATTGTTTAACCCAATTACCACATTGCCTTCTAGAATGTTATTCTTAACCTTATAAAATCTAATAAAATATTTTTTAAAAAAAAGTTACAGGAGGATCTTGACAGATTTGAACATTGGTCGTTATCTAACAAAATGAAATTCAATAGTGAAAAAAGTAAGGTTCTATATTTAGGCAAGAAAAGCCAAATGCACATACAGGTTCATGGTGGCAAACTTATGGCATGCCGTCTCTGTTGGCATGAGCACCATTGCTGGGCTGAACTGCTCTCTTCCTCCTCTCTGCACATGCACAGTCTGGGAATAGGCAAGGCTATAAAAGGAGCAACTTTGGGCGGGAGCAGCACTTGGTGCAGACAGTGAGTGAGCGAGCACAAGCCAGAACAGCACTTGGTGCAGACAGCGAGCAAGTGAGCATGAGCTGACAGTGGTAAGTTTCAGCAGCCGGCCACACAGAGGAGGAGGAGGACGAGGGGTGGCCTGATGTCTGAAGGTGCCTTGCCTCAGCCTTGTGGGGTGAAGGCAGTAATGGCGGTGACAGCAGCAGCAAAAGACACGGAGGGTGGCCTGCCTGGTGTCTGAAGCTGCCTTGCCCTTGCCCTCATGGGGCAAAGGCAGCAATGGCGGTGGCGGCAAGAGGTGTGGAGGGGGGTTGGCCTGCCTGGTGTCTGAAGCTGCCTCGGCCTTGTGGGGCGAAGGCAGCAATAGTGGCAGCAGTGAAAGGCACGGAGGAGGGACAGGCTGCCTGGTGTCTGAAACTGCCTTGCCTCAGCCTCATGGTATGAAGGCAGCAATGGCAGCAGTGGCGAGAGGCACGGAGGGGGGAGCGGCCTGCCTGGTGTCAGATGTTGCCTTGCCTCAGCTTTATGGGGCAAAGGCAGCAATGGTGGCAGTGAAAGGCACGGGGGGTGGCCTGCCTGGAGTCTGAAGCTTTGTCTTGGCCTCATGGGGCGAAGGCAGCAATGGTGGTGGCAAAAGGCATGGAGGCTAGAGGGCAGCCTGCCTGGTGTCAGAAGCTGCCTTGCCTCAGCCTCATGGGGCAAAGGCAGCAACGGTGGCAGTGAAAGTCACGGGGGGGCTGCCTGGTGGGGCAAAGGCAGCAATGGCGGTGGCAAAAGCCATGGAGGCTAGAGGGCGGCCTGCCTGGTGTCTGAAGGTCCCCTGCCTCAGCCTCGGCCTTGTGGGGCAAAGGCAGCAGTGGCGGCAAAAGATGCGGAAAAGGGGGCGGCCTGCCTGGTGTCTGAAGCTGCCTCAGCTGGCCTCAGAAGGTCCCAACAAGGCAGGATTCACTCACCAAATGCCCAGCCTCATGGGGTGGTGGCTATGGTGGCGAAGAAAGGCATGTGGGGGGGGGGGCAGTCTGGTGTTTGAAGTTGCCTCGCCTGGTTCCCAATGAGGCAGCATTCACTCACTGAGGCAGCATTCACACTCACCAGCTGCCCAGCCTCATGGCAGCAGTGAGGGGTGGGCATACACCACAGTGTGAAAAATGGTCTTAAGCAGTGCTTTTTTTCTAAAAAAAAGGTGCCGGAACTCAGAGGTGCTGTCACTGGGAGTGATGTGTCTTCCTATGGCATCACTGCCTGTCTTTTGCACCCCACCCCTGTGGCTCAGAGCCACATGCCATGGGGATTCCCCTCCCCACAGCCACCATGGGGATTCCCCTCCCTGCAGTTGCCACACCGCAGCCCATGCCGAGCCCTCACCTGGAGCTGCTCCGAACCCCGACCCAGAGCTGTGTTCCTCGTGTCAGTGGTCTCCGGCACCAAACAACTGATGGCCTCCAGCACCATCACTCATTTACTTACTGCCCCATCGCTTCCAAATGCAGTAAGTGAGCGAGCGAGCAAGTAGCGTTTGGAAGGAATGGGGCAGTGAGTGAGTGAGTGAATGAGCAAATGGCATTTGGAAGCGACAGGGCAGTAAGTGAGTGAGTGAATGAGCAAATGGCGTTTGGAAGTGACAGGGCAGTAAGGGCAGGCATAGGCAACCTTGGCTCTTTTATGACTGATGGACTTCAACTCCCAGAAGATGTTACATAACATAACATCAACTGGAAGATGTTAAACTGCATGAAGAAGAAAGGTTCTATTCCTGAACCACAGTAGCTGAAATTCTTTGGCTGATGAAGTCTGAAATAGGCCCTTTCTACTAGAATGATTGAGTACAAAATGAAGGAGGGCACAGGCTGATAGAATTTTCTCAAGAAAATACAATGGTCATAGCAAACACTCTTTTCCAATAACCCAAGAGACAGCTCTACACATGGACATCACCAGACAGTCAACACAGAAATCAGATTGACTATGTGCTCTGCAGCCAAAGATGGAAAAGCTCTATACAGTCAGTAAAAACAAGATCAGGAGCTGACTGTGGCTCAGATCATGAGCTTCTCGTTGTAAAATTAAGGCTTAAATTGAAGAAAGTAGGGAAAAGCACTAGGCCACTCAGGTATGAACTAAACCATATCCCTGACGAATATACAGTAGAGGTGACAAATAGATTTAAGGAATTAGAGCCGATAGACAGAGTACCTGAAGAACTATGGACAGAGGTTCCTAACATTGTACAAGAGGTAGTAACTAAAACTGTTAAGGAATTTGTTGTGCAGAGGTCTCCTTGTGCTACCAAAGAGTTGCACAGACAAGGAAGGGTACTGAGAGCAGCAAAAGTCACACAGTAAACACAAGAGTACACTGAGTTGTATAAGCAAAAAGTAGTTTACTTTTGAGGTGGTGTAAAAACTGTTAGGCATATGGTGTTAGCCTACAATGTTGGGTTGAAAATATATTAACCATAATGCTATGTCTTTAAGTTGTTAATTGGCCAATGGGTGTGTAAGTGTTCTCATGGCCATAAGAGGAAGCTAGGAACGTAGCTTCTCTCTCTCTCTGATTTCACTGATCTCTACTGTTACTTTTTTTGCTCTGCTGTTAGTTTACTACTGTTGTAAACCTGAACTGTGTATTGACCTCTGGACCGGTAAGAAGACTCTGTAGTTTGGATTACTCTTTGGACTGTTGCTATTGTTTATATCCTGGACTGTTTATTTTTTGACTGTGCATTTTTGTTCTTACACCACCTCAAAAGTAAACTACTTTTTGTTTTTATAACTCAGTGTATTCCTGTGTGTGATTCTTGCTGCTCTCAGTACCATTCCTTGTCTGTGCAACTCTTTGGTAGCACAAGGAGACCTCTGCACAACTAAATTCCTTAACACTGGTTATGGGCCCAGGCCTGTACTGAGAGTTAGTACACACAGTTTTCCTAGCTGAGTTTGTGTTAGCTATTTGGTGTAAAATGGCACAAGACCTGTTGTCAGGCATCTCCTGGATAACCCGGTTGGATGGGACAAACTATGTTTCCTGGTCCACGAAATGCTGCTTGCTTTTGTGCAAGGAAGGACTATGGGCTGTTGTAAATAACCCACCAGATACTACTGCTTGGGATCCAGATGACGAAGAGGATGTAAAGAAGATAGACGACTTTAAACGTAGCAATGAGAAAGCTCTTTGCATTATTGGACTAACACTGAATGACCAGCAGCTTGTCCATATTCATGGTGAGGAGTCTGCTGCTAGGTGTTGGGGCGTTTTGCGAAGGCTTTATGTTCGTGACAGTGTGGGTGCATATATACACCTTACACGTAAGCTGTTTAGGGCTCGTCTGCAGAAGAATGGAGATATGCTGACCCATTTAAATTACATGAAGGCAACTTTTCAAGAGCTTCATGAAAAGGAGCTGATTTTTTCAGAGTTGCATCAGGTCTACATTATTCTGTCATCTTTGGATGAGAGTTATGATGGGTATGTTTCTTCTTTGGAAGTCCTGACCAGAGAGGAACTGACATTGACTAACATTACTGGGAGACTGCTGGAAGAGTCCAGAAGGAGGAGTGACAGAGACCAGCTGAGAGAGACACAACCACGAGAGGAGCAGCCATTCACCACTGCTTACAACGTCAAGAAATGTTATTCTTGTGGGGCTAAAGGGCATATAGCCAAATTCTGTAGAAAGGGTAGAAAACAGAATGTAAATAGCAGTGGGAAGGCTAAGAAGAGCATTGGTTTGGCTATTTCTGGTGAACCAACATCCAGAAATAATGAATTGTGGGTTGTTGATAGTGGGGCTTCACAATGCATTACTAAAGAGAAAAAGAGGTTTATTAATATGAAAAACAGCAACCAATATGTTTCACTAGACAACGGTTGGAGGATGAAGGCCTCTGGTGAAGGTAATTCCTATTGTCCATGCATTAATGAACAGTTACCTATGTTATATATACCTAAAGTAAGATTCAACCTGTTATCTGTAAGGGAATTGGTTAAAGTTGGGTTTGTGGTAACATTCAGAGGGTAGCAATGCACTATTGAGAGGAATGGAACCTGTGTAACTGCTAATTTGAAAAATGGTTTATTCGTTCTCACAAGTAACCAGGTTAGTACAGTTAAAGCTAACTCAATATGTGAGAACAAGAAGCCACATGACGAATGTATACATTTATTGCATAGGCGGTTAGGGCATGTAAACTTTAACTCACTACGTAAAACAGTTGAGTTAGTAGGAATTAAACTGAAGCCATGTAGTAAGTATTTGAATTGCAATGCCTGTAGTCAGGAAAAGAGTAAGGCAACTCCTGCAAACAGGTTAAACGGCTTCAAAACAACTGTTCCTTTGGAAGTTGTGTTTGCTGATTTAATTGGACCCATGAAACCAAGTTTAGGAGGGTCATGTTATATTTTAAGTATATTGGACCACTACTCTCGTTATGGTTTTTGTTAGCTGCTTAAGTCAAAGGCAGACACTTTCCAACAATTTGCAAACTGGCTGAAGTTCATTGAGAGAAAAACAAAGAGAAAGGTTCAGTGCATAATTACTGATAATGGTACTGAATTTACAAATAAGCGTTTTGTTGATATGCTAGAATCTGCTGGCATTGAGCATAAACGTTCAGCTCCTTATAGGCCTCAACATAATGCTTTTGTTGAGAGATGTGGGCAAACATTACAAGCCATGATTAGAACCATGTTAAAAGATTCTGGCTTAACAGATAGACTGTGGGGGGAGGCAGCAAAATGTGCAAACCATGTTCTGAATATAGTTGTTAATACTTCTACCGGTAAAATACCATATACAATATGGCATGGTAGAAAACCAAACCTTGATTACCTGCACACATTTGGCACCCCAGCTTGGGTCCACATTCCTGCACAACTCAGGAGTAAAGGCCAACATAGGGCTAGGCAATTATACTTTGTAGGTTATGAAGCTAACCATAGATCATATCGTTTCTGGGAACGAGGCACAACTAATGTATATAATAGTGCAAGTGCAAAATTCCTTGAGCACGTTGGTTGGGATAGACTAGAGCAAGAAACTGTTAATACTGATCCTCTAGTGTTTGAGGAATCCTCTGATAACGTAACTAGTCATGATAATACATCTCCTGTAAATATAAAAGATGAATCAGAGGAAGAAAGGGAGTCAGAAATTCAAAGCCCTGTAATTCCTTGGCGTTCAAGGCGCATCAGACGTCCACCTGATCGCTATGAAGCTAGTATAATATGTCAAGTTAGTTTAGTGCCTTCTAACTATGATGAGATCAGGATGTATCCTGAAAAGGAACAGGCATCATGGAAAGCTGCAATGAACAGGGAGTTGAAGTCTTTGCAGGATCTTAAGGTTTATGTGAAAGCAAAACTGCCACCTGGTGAGCAAGCTATAGGTTGTAAATGGATATATAAGATAAAGAAGGGAGTAGATGGAACTATAACCCATAAGGCACGTTTGGTTGCACAAGGTTTTGCCCAAACTACTGAGGATTATGATGAAGTGTTTGCACCCAGTCTGAGGGCAACTACTTTAAGAGCAGCTTTAGTATGGGCGGCTAAAAACCAATATATGGTTAACCATGTAGATGTTGAAACTGCATATTTACATGCTCCATTGCAACATACTATTTATTTAAGAATACCACCAGGATTGACCAGTGATAGAAACCATGATTGTTGGGAATTAAAGAAAAGCCTCTATGGATTGAAACAATCAGGCTATGAGTGGAACAAATGTATAGTTAATGAGTTGAGTGCAATAGGTTTTGTAGCCAGTAATGCTGATCCTTGTTTGTTTAGAAGAGAACACAATGGAGTGTTATCTTTTCTTTTATTATTCACAGATGATATTGCAATAATAACAAAAACTGAGTTAGAAGCACAAACTATCATTTCAGGATTGCAAAATGAATTCACAATTAGAAATCTTGGGAAAATAAGCCACTATTTGGGGTTAGATATTGTGAAAACAAATAGGGGTTTTAAGATTTCACAAGCCAGTAAAATATCTCAGTTATTAAAGAGATACAATATGGAAATGTGTAAACCAGCAAAAACTCCGATGGCTATGGATTTTAAGGACACTAATGTTGAGAGTCCTGTATTTGATAAGGCTATGTACCAATCTTTGATAGGAAGTCTTATGTATCTTAGTAATTGGACTAGACCTGATATTTCTTACTGTGTAAACCAATTAGCCAGGTACAACAATAATCCTACTGTTAGACACTGGCAATCAGCTAAACGAGTATTAAGGTATTTGAAGCAGACTATTCACTACTCGTTATATCTAGAGCCAAATCGTGAGTTAATCCTCACAGCATATGCAGATGCGAGTTTTGCCTCTGATACAAACACTCGTAAATCTACCTCAGGGCTGGCTATATTGTTGGGTGATTCTTTGATTGGATGGAAGTCCATTAGACAAAAACACATAAGCTTATCTACAATGGAGACTGAATTTTCATGTTTATCAGTGTTATGTACAGAACTGCTAGTGTACAAACAATTATTGTTAGATATGGGTTTAAATGTAAATGATCCATTCATTGTATATGAGGACAATCAAGCTGCGATAAAGATGGCTAATAATGCTGCAGTAAGAACAAGATCTAAACATACTGATCTTCGTTATTTAAATGTCAGACAATGTGTCAAAGATAAATTAATACAGCTAGAGTATTGTCCATCTGATGTAAATATTGCAGACCATTTTACGAAGGTACAAAGTGCTGTGAAACACAATGCTAATTGTGAAAGAATGTGCATAAGATTGTAAGAGTTATATATTATTCTACCCAAAGGGGAGAATGTTAGGCATATGGTGTTAGCCTACAATGTTGGGTTGAAAATATATTAACCATAATGCTATGTCTTTAAGTTGTTAATTGGCCAATGGGTGTGTAAGTGTTCTCATGGCCATAAGAGGAAGCTAGGAACGTAGCTTCTCTCTCTCTCTGATTTCACTGATCTCTACTGTTACTGTTTTTGCTCTGCTGTTAGTTTACTACTGTTGTAAACCTGAACTGTGTATTGACCTCTGGACCGGTAAGAAGACTCTGTAGTTTGGATTACTCTTTGGACTGTTGCTATTGTTTATATCCTGGACTGTTTATTTTTTGACTGTGCATTTTTGTTCTTACACCACCTCAAAAGTAAACTACTTTTTGTTTTTATAACTCAGTGTATTCCTGTGTGTGATTCTTGCTGCTCTCAGTACCATTCCTTGTCTGTGCAACTCTTTGGTAGCACAAGGAGACCTCTGCACAACTAAATTCCTTAACAAAAACAAAAATGCACAGTCAAAAATAAACAGTCCAAGTAGCAATCCAAAATACAAAGTCTTCTTACCGGTCCAGAGGTCAATACACAGTTCAGGTAACAGAGCAAAAACAGTAACAGTAGAGAGCAGTGAATTCAGAGAGAGAAAGAAGCTATGTTACTAGCTCCCTCTTATGGCCATGAGAACACTTACACACCCATTGGCCAATTAACATCTTAAAGACATAACATCTTGGTTAATATATTTTCAACCTAACATTGTAGGCTAACACCATATGCCTAACATTCTCCCCTTTGGGTAGAATAATATATAACTCTTACAATCTTATGCACATTTTTTCACAATTAGCATTGTATTTCACAGCACTTTGTACCTTCGTAAATGGTCTGCAATATTTACATCAGATGAACAATACTCTAGTTGTATTAATTTATCTTTGACACATTGTCTGACATTCAAATAACGAAGATCAGTATGTTTGGATCTTGTTCTTACTGCAGCATTATTAGCCATATTTATTGCAGCTTGATTGTTCTCATATACAATGAATGGATCATTTACATTTAAACCCATATCTAATAATAATTGTTTGTACACTAGCAGTTCTGTACATAACACTGATAGACATGAAAATTCAGCCTCCATTGTAGACAGGCTTATGTGTTTTTGCCTAATGGACTTCCATCCAATTAAACAATCACCCAACATTATAGCCAACCCTGAAGTAGATTTACGAGTGCTTGTATCAGAGGCAAAACTTGCATCTGCATATGCAGTGAGGATTAACTCACGATCCTGCAAAGACTTCAACTCCCTGTTCATTGCAGCTTCCCATGATGCCTGTTCCTTTTCAGGATACATCCTGATCTCATCGTAGTTAGAAGGCTCTAAACTAACTTGACATATTACACTGGCTTCATAGCGATCAGGTGGACCTCTGATGCACGTTGAATGCCAAGGAATTACAGGGCTTTGAATTTCTGACTCCTTTCCTTCCTCTGTTTCCTCCTTTATCTCCCCTATCTCCTCTTCATCTTTTATAATTACAGGAAATGTCTTATCATTACTAGTTACGTTATCAGAGGAGTCCTCAAACACTAAAGGATCATTATTAACAGTTTCTTGCTCTAACCTATCCCAACCAATGTGCTCAAGGAATTTGGCACTTGCACTATTATATACATTAGTTGTGCCTCGTTCCCAGAAATGATAGGATCTATGATTAGATTCATAACCCACAAAGTATAATTGCCTAGCCCTATGTTGGCCTTTACTCCTGAGTTGTGCAGGAATGTGGACCCAAGCTGGGGTGCCAAACGTATGCAGATAATCAAGGTTTGGTTTTCTACCATGCCATATTGTGTATGGTATTTTACCGGTAGAAGTATTAACAACTATATTCAGAACATGGTTTGCACATTTTGCTGCCTCCCCCCACAGTCTATCTGTTAAGCCAGAATCTTTCAACATAGTTCTCATCATGGCTTGTAACGTTTGCCCACGTCTCTCAACAAATGCATTATGTTGAGGCCTATAAGGGGCTGAACGTTTATGCTCAATGCCAGCTGATTCTAACATATCAACAAAATGCTTGTTTGTAAATTCAGTGCCATTATCAGTAATTATGCACTGAACCTTTCTCTTTGTTTTCCTCTCCACAAATTTGAGCCAGTTTGCAAATTGTTGGAAAGTGTCTGCCTTTGACTTAAGCAGCTAACAAAAACCATATCGAGAGTAATGGTCCAGTATATTTAAAATGTAACATGATCCTCCTAAACTTGGTTTCATGGGTCCAATTAAATCTGCAAACACAACTTCCAAAGGAATAGTTGTTTTGAAACCATTTAACCTGTTTGCAGGAGTTGCCTTACTCTTTTCCTGATTACAGGCATTGCAATTCAAATACTTACTACATAGCTTCAGTTTAATTCCTTCTACTAACTCAACTGTTTTACGTAGTGAGTTAAAGTTTACATGCCCTAACCGCCTATGCAATAAATGTATACATTCATCATGTGGCTTCTTGTTCTCATATATTGAGTTGGCTTTAACTGTACTAACCTGGTTACTTGTGAGAACAAATAAACCATTTTTCAAATTAGCAGTTACACAGGTTCCATTCCTCTCAATAGTGCATTGCTACCCTCTGAATGTTACCACAAACCCAACTTTAACCAATTCCCTTACAGATAACAGGTTGAATCTTAGCTTAGGTATAAATAACATAGGTAACTGTTCATTAATGCATGGACAATAGGAATTACCTTCACCAGAGGCCTTCATCCTCCAACCGTTGTCTAGTGAAACATATTGGTTGCTGTATTTCATATTAATAAACCTCTTTTTCACTTTAGTAATGCATTGTGAAGCCCCACTATCTACAACCCACAATTTATTATTTCTGGATGTTGGTTCACCAGAAACAGCCAAACCAATGCTCTTCTTAGCCTTCCCACTGCTATTAACATTCTGTTTTTTACCCTTTCTACAGAATTTGGCTATATGCCCTCTAGCCCCACAAGAATAACATTTCTTGACATTGTAAGCAGTGGTAAATGGCTGCTCCTCTTGTGGCTGTGTCTCTCTCAGCTGGTCTCTGTCACGCCTCCTTCTGGACTCTTCCAGCAGTCTTCCAGTAATGTTAGTCAAAGTCAGTTCCTCTCTGGTCAGGACTTCCAAAGAAGAAACATACCCATCATAACTCTCATCCAAAGATGACAGAATAATGTAGACCTGATGCAACTCTGAAAAAATCAGCTCCTTTTCATGAAGCTCTTGACAAGTTGCCTTCATGTAGTTTAAATGGGTCAGCATATCTCCATTCTTCTGCAGACGAGCCCTAAACAGTTTACGTGTAAGGTGTATATGTGCACCTACACTGTCTCGAACATAAAGCCTTCACAAAATGCCCCAACACCTAGCAGCAGACTCCTCACCACGAATATGGACAAGCTGCTGGTCATTCAGTGTTAGTCCAATAATGCAAAGAGCTTTCTCATTGTTTCTTTTAAAGTCATCTATCTTCTTTACATCCTCTTCGTTATTTGCATCCCAAGCAGTAGTATCAGGTGGGTTATTTACTACAGTCCATAGTCCTTCCTTGGGCAAAAGCAAGCAGCATTTCGTGGACCAGGAAACATAGTTTGTCCCATCCAACCGGGTTATCCAGGAGATGCCTGACAACTGTTCTTGTGCCATTTTACACAAAATAGCTAACACAAACTCAGCTAGGAATACTGTGTGTACTAACTCTCAGTACAGGCCTGGGCCCATAACCAGTGTTAAGGAATTTGTTGTGCAGAGGTCTCCTTGTGCTACCAAAGAGTTGCATAGACAAGGAAGGGTACTAAGAGCAGCAAGAGTCACACAGTAAACACAAGAGTAAACTGAGTTGTAAAAGCAAAAAGTAGTTTACTTTTGAGGTGGTGTAAAAACAAAAATGCACAGTCAAAAATAAACAGTCCAAGTAGCAATCCAAAATACACAGTTCACTTAACAGAGCAAAAACAGTAACAGTAGAGAGCAGTGAATTCAGAGAGAGAAAGAAGCTACGTTCCTAGCTCCCTCTTATGGCCATGAGAACACTTACACAGCCATTGGCCAATTAACATCTTAAAGACATAACATCTTGGTTAATATATTTTCAACCCAACATTGTAGGCTAACACCATATGCCTAACAAAAACCATCCCAAAGAAAAAGAAATGCAAGAAAGCAAAATTCTGCTTTTTTACTATTTCCCAAAATATTTCTTTTTCTGGATTTTCCCCAGAAAATGCAAGAGTATGTAAATATTAAGAACCATAAATAATATACTTTAATGGAAAGATTGTGTAATTAAACACTTCAACTTTCTATTTAAAAAGGAATACTTATTCCCTTATTTCAATAATTCTCAAACAAATACCAAAAGTATTTAGGAATTCATCTCTAGGATGAAATCATGTCATGAAAAATATTGTTAGAAACTTGTATGAATATTCAGAACAAATTTCTACATATTAGAATTGTAAAGGCCACAACAGAAGAAAGAGGAGGGTTAGTATGCTATTAGGGGAAGGTATTGGTTATGGACCGGATTCCACTGGGGTTTTTTCCAGAAGCATAAGAACCAAGTTTAGGACTATTATATTTAGGTTGCAAAAATCTGGACAATCACCAGATGGCAGCAATGAAATTCAGTTTTCTGCATAAATGTCTGTCTGTCTGTGTCTATCTATAGATCTATCTATCAATCAATCAATCGCCATCTCACTCTCCCTTGTGCTTTAATACCATGCTATGACAGTCTGCCATTAATTATGGGGAGGGCGGATGGGAGGGGCGATGCTTGGGAAAAAGCAAAAGTAACTTCTGCTTGGGGAAAGTGAGAGTAATTGCTGAATCTCCCTGGAATGCTGTTTCAAGGTCACCAGCTGGGAGAAGAACGCAGCTGCATACCAACCTACACTTGAAGTGACTGTTCTGAAAACATCTTGCTTGAATCTGATTGGTCATCAGAAATGGGAGGCAGGTCAGGGAGGGAAAAGTTGAACTTAGGGATTTTGGCACACAATTCTCAGTTCTGGTTATGCATTACTCCAATGTATTTGACTTCTAATAAAATATACCTTTCTCAACAAATGGAGCCAAGGATCATTTCTATTTAGAGATTTAGGTTTGTAGCAGGTCTGACTCACTCTATCTATCTATCTATCTATCTATCTATCTATCTATCTATCTATCTATCTATCTATCTTACCTTTGTTACTTTACAATTACATACATAACACTCCTTCCTCCTATTTTCCTAACAACCCTGTGGATTGAGTTGAGAGAGAGTGACTGGCTCAAAGTCACTCAGATTACTTCTATGTCTAAAGTAGGATTGGAATTCACAGTCTCCTGGTTTCTAGGCCAGCACTTTAACCAATGGTGGGATTCAAATACCCAAACAACCAGTTCTCTTATTGGATGCAAGCCTGGGCCTCCGAGGCCTAGAATGGACTTCTGGAAGTGGCATCCATGCACTTCCAAGAGGCCATTCTAGGCCTGGGAGGCCTCCTCCAGGCCTCCAAGGCCTAGACTGGACTTCCAGAAGCAGTATGCATTTAGCCGCTTCTCCGAACTCAGCAAAATTTAGCTACCAGTTCTGCTGAACTGGTGCAAACCAGCTGAATCCCACCACTGATTTTAACCACTATACCAAATTGGCTATTGGTTCAGATTTTGAATTCTGGAACCCATATTTAGTAGTCCTAAACAAAATTCTTTAAAAATGGGATATAATATATTTTTAAAGTTGTAATTAAAAATGTAATCAATGTTTAATTATCCAATTGTGAGGTATGTCTGATCACTTTATTCAGTAACATGGCAGGGGGCTTTGTTGTCACAAATCTTGTTTTTCAACACAGAAAATTCTTCCATCAATCTTTGCCCTCTTTTTATGGGCTCCCTTGTGTGATTAAATGGGGGGAAAAAAGCATCTAAGCGTACAGTTCTCTCCATCCTTGTTTTGAATAATCACATTGAAAGAGCTTTTTTCACATTTATTAGTTTTCACAGCACCAGATGAGCAAAGTAAACTCCAAGGAATTATTTGTTACCCTTTCAAATGGTTAGGGGGAAACTTAGCATCTGCACCTCAATGTCATGTTCAAAATCAGAATGATTTTGATGTAGCTCTAGCTGTGCTTTTTAAAAAACAAACTGAACTGGGACTATAAAAATATATTCATTTTTTAAATTAATCTTCAAGGGTCTAAGGGCCAAAATAATAACAAAGACTCATTTTAGTTTGCATACATTTCCAAATTCACCTCCCAATATACTGAAAATGTGTGCTAAAGCAGCAGTGCAAAAAAGGTTATCATTTGAATAATTTTTAAGGCCAGATTCTCTATTATCTAGAAGAGAGGGAAAAGCAGTCCTTTAATGTCACTGAAATCTCAAACTAATATTTTTCAGAAGAAAGATGAGAAGGAGGAAAAGCAAAACAACAGGGGCAATAAGAACAAAAAATGGTGAACTAAAGCAATTAACTTTTAAATTCTGGGTAGAACATAGGGTCTGAAACAGGACCATAGTTGCTAAATTAACAATAGAATAGAATAGAATAGAATAGAATAGAATAGAATAGAAGAGAAGAGAAGAGAAGAGAAGAGAAGAGAAGAGAAGAGAAGAGAAGAGAAGAGAAGAGAAGCCCTAGTTTGGGGGGCAAGGAACAAACCTAAAAATCAAGCTAGGGCAGGGATGGTGGGTGGCTCTGCCACACTTGCCCTGCACCTTTACTTTTCTTATTAGCCTATCTCCGTGGTGGCGAACCTATGGCACACGTGCCACAGGTGGCATGCAAAGCCCTCTCTGTGGGCATACATGCCGCTGCCCCAATCCAAAGCCTTAAGTCCCATCCATGAGCAATCTGCATCAAAATCTCCCCAGGCAATGTGGTGGCGCTAGCATGGTGGTAGACCAGTTGCTTCCCTCCCCCTGCCAGACACCTGCCGAAGCCACACAGGGTAAGGTTGCCAGGCCCACCCCTGCCCAGATGCCTTGCCTCCCCCAAGTTTTTTTTTACTAACCTGACTTTCAGCTGCATTCCATTTCTCCATTCGCTTCTCAGCCTTTGCTGCGTGTCTCTCTTACTATAGAATCCATTTGTATCCAAAATTTAACTATTCTTTTAACCATATTCAAACAAGTGTTTAGTCATATAGTACTCCATCTGGCAAGTCAAATCATCTCTCTTGAGTCTGGCTCTCACCTTCTTCTCTTGCCTAGCAGCTTTCCAAGTCAGTGTTTTCAGCTTGCCATATAATTCTTCATGATTTTTCATAGGTGTTGTTAAGAATAGGAAAGACAAATATTTGAGTAAGGTGCTTTTGAGGGGGAGTTTCACCCATTTATACTTGTTAAGAAGCTTCCACTTTTCTTCTCTCTCAATTTCTCTTTCCATTTTTTCTCTCCCAGACTTAGTGATTGTCCATTTTGTCAAATCTTCTTTCTTTTTCTTTAGGTCTACTTTGATGTTCTGAAAAATGAAATGTCTTTTCCATTTCCAATATTATAGCAAAATCTTGTAAGTTTTCCTTTGTCTGTGTTAAGTTGTAGTTTTCATCATTTGTAGCCTCTATCTTTGAATCACTTTCCTCTACTTTTTGTTCTATTATCTGATTTGTTTCTTCATTCTTTATCACCATTTTCTGAGAAGTTTTTAATTGTGAGCTTAGGTCAAAAATGTGTTCATTTATATCATCAAAGTTATTTTTAATCTCATTATGATTTAAATACATTGTCGTTTGAGTTAATTGCAACATAGCATACATTTCCTCCTGGAAAATATTTATCTTATCTTGAAATATTTCTCCTGCAGATCTCTGATGTTCCAGACTGGGGATTTTAGAAAAGAATATTGTATGTGGTTTCTTACTACTTTTAGTTCTATATGCAGCCTCCATTTTCATCAAACTAACCAATCTTAAATTCCAAACACTTTAGTCTTATATATCTCTTAGCTTTATAAACATCCAATATATTCAGTCATTTAAAAACAATCCAGTAATTTCCCCCTGGGAGAATAGCCAAAAGGTCAAAGTTTTTCTTTCTCTGCAGACTATTCTTAAACTTAAATATCACAGCTCAGAAAGTATTTATAATCCAAGGTCAGCAATTTTCATAAACAATTGTATTCGTCATTCTGCAATAGATAGCTCAGTGTATTTTCTCATAAGGGACGCGGTGGCTCAGTGGGTTAGGACGCTGAGCTTGTCGATCAGAAGGTCGGCAATTTGGCAGGTCGAATCCCGAGTGCTGCGTAGCAGAGTGAGCGCCAGTTACTCGTCCCAGCTTCTGCCAACCTAGCTGTTCGAAAGCACGTAAAAATGCAAGTAGAAAAATAGGTACCACTGCGGTGGGAAGGTAACAGCGTTCCATGCGCCTTGGGCATCTAGTCATGCCGGCCACATGACCACGGAGACGTCCTCGGACAAGCGCTGGCTCTTTTGCTTTGAAACAGAGATGAGCACCGGCCCCTAGAGTTGGAAACGACTAGCATGCATGTGCGGGGGAACCTTTACCTTTACCTTTTATTTTCTTTCTTCTACTCCCAGCTGTTTTCTGTTTGGCTAAGAGTTCTTGAGGATCAAGGGGATAAAAATACTCTGTTTCTGGGTGTCTTGCCAGTTTCTGAGGCAGGACAGCTATAATTCTATACTCTGTTCCATCACTAGATGTCAGTATCTGTTTATTTTCCAGCTTTTAAAATGAAACAAATATTTTCTTGTAATTCTTTTAAGTAGAAAAATCTTAACAATTTCCATAATTTTCAGTTTTATCCAAATTATAGCTTTACATTAGTCCATTTCAATGTATTTCTGTCCCTCATAAAAATTAAATTGTTGCTTCCATCTATGGAAGGGTGGGGTTATAGTTCTCTTCCTTGTCACTTTCAGAGGATTTTTGCTTCTTGGGGAACCTTTGCAGGAAATCAGTTTCAAAATAGAGAAGATCAATAATCTCATCCAGCTCCAACACACTGTTCACAGTTGTTCTTAGTTGGTGCTTTTGGACTTCGGATGCCAGTAGCTTGGGCTAGTCACTGAAATGCAGCTAACCTTTCTCCTGTTGGATTGGAGGGCTTCCCCCAGATCAAACGGATTGACCATGATTGTTCTGCGATCATCGGAGTGCTCCTTCTTTGCTGCCTCTCTGGGATGACATTAGGCCCATTCAGAGTTCCCAGGCAGGGCAAAACCAGCCATAGGGTGCGACGCAAAACCAGAAATCTGATTTCTTAACCACTGGTAAGCAGTGACTAGCCAGCACCTCCTACGGCTTTTGTTGAATGACTGCTCTGTTCCTTAATTGCCACTTGTTGTCATTCCAATCTATTAGGGGATTCCTTTTCTTCAGCCAGGCTAACCCTAAAATCATCCTTTCCAGGGGCTACAATAAAATGAATGATTTCAGCATGCTTGCCCAACTTTATAGTCATTGGTTTGATGAGGTAATTTGCAGGTTCTCCCCCCCCCCATGAGAGACCCATCTAACTGCTCAAACCCCATGGATTGCCTCAACTTTCTAAACTGCAGTCCAACATTTTTTTTACTGTGGGCAAGCTGATCACAAACCTAATGCAGCCTGAGCCAATAGGGCCATAAGGGTCTCCTTTACTCCTGAAGAAGGTAGAAATATTTTTACTTTGGTAGTCATTGAAGAAGGGACGCGGTGGCTCAGTGGGTTAGGACGCTGAGCTTGTCGATCAGAAGGTCGGCAGTTTGGCGGGTCGAATCCCGAGTTCCGCGTAACAGAGTGAGCGCCTGTTACTCGTCCCAGCTTCTGCCCACCTAGCAGTTCGAAAGCACGTAAAAATGCAAGTAGAAAAATAGGGACCACTCCGGTGGGAAGGTAACAGCGTTCCGTGCGCCTTTGGCGTCTAGTCATGCCGGCCACATGACCACAGAGACGTCCTCGGACAAGCGCTGGCTCTTCGGCTATGAAACGGAGATGAGCACCGGCCCCTAGAGTCGGAAACGACTAGCACGCATGTGCGGGGGAACCTTTACCTTTACCTAGTCATTGAAGAAATAGAACCGTGGTGGCGAACCTATGGCACACGTGCCACAGGTGGCACACAGAGCCTTCTCTGTGGGCACACATGCCGTCACCCCAATCCAAGGCCTTAAGTCCCGTCCACAAGCAACCTGCATCAAAATCTCCCTGAACAAGTGGCTTTTTAAGCTGGATTTTATAAAACCTTTTCACTTTAGGCCTCCGCTGCCGTGTGCAAAAAAACCCAAAATTCAATCAATCAATCAATTACAACTTCTTGTGGGGAAAAAAAAGATCTTGCAAAGTTGGAATTGATGGATTGAACTTTTTTAGTCCCACACAGTGGCGGAGGAAGTGACGCGTATAGAGCTGGAAAGGTGTTGTGTGGGGGTGGGGGGAAAAGCAAGAGCAGGGTGCTCCATGTGAGGGATAGGGTGGGGCCTGTGCATGGGGAAGAGAAGCAACGTGGCGGCTTCTGTCCCCCTGCCAGACACCTGCCAAAGCCACGCAGGGTAAGGTTGCCAGGCCCACCCCTGCCCAGATGCCCTTGCCTCCCCCAAGCATTTCTTTTTACTAACCTGTCTTTCAGCTGCATTCCATTTCTCCATTCGCTTCTCAGCCTTTGCCGCATGTTTGTAGGACTATCGGTAAAAAATAAAATGTTTCATCAGACTTTCTAACTTCTCACAAGATCTTGAGAGAAGTTAGAAAGTCTGATGGAACTTTTTTTTTTTACCGATAATCCCACAAACACGCGGCAAAGACTAAGAAGTGAACGGAGAAATGGAATGCTGCTGAAAGGCAGGTTAGTAAAAAAAATGCTTGGGGGAGGCAAGGGCCTCTGGTCGAGGGCGGGCCCGGCAACCTTACTCTGCATGGTGGCGTGAGGGTGGGGCGTGTGCCCTTCTCATGCCAGGCCAGCCCCTGCAGCCCTGGGGCAGCCATGCTAGGCAGTGGTGGGCAGGACATTGAGGTGGGGGCTGGCAGGCCGACCAAAGCAGCAGGTGGAACAATGGAGACTTGGGGAGGGAGGGTGCTGAAGCATGCAAAGGAAACAAAGGAAGGGGTTTTTTTGCTGGAAAAAAGGTCAATCAATCAATTCCAACTTTGTGATGTTTCACGAGAAGTTGGAATTGATTGATGGACCTTTCTCCCCCCCCAAAAAACCCCCCCTTCCTTTTTTTCCTTGCACGCCGTGCTGGCGGATCATGAAGGAGAAATGGCATGGGGCTGCGAGTCAGGTAAGGAAAGAAAGGCAATTTCTGAGGCTGCTTTCCACTCAACTATATTGCTCTTGCCAATGGCCCGACCACCTACTTCAGCACCCTCCCTCCCTGACCCTCGAGTGATCCACCTGCTGCTTTGGTGGCTCTGTAAGCAGAGCTGTGAAGTTCTCTTCTGTCAGAGAAGAGAACTTTGTAGCACGGCCTATAGAGCCACCAAAGCTATAGCTGAATGGGCAGGTGACGGGAGAACCTGCTGCTCTTGTTCCACGGCTGCTTGCAGCCAAGCTGCATTGCAGCAGCATTGGGCACAATACACAAGGCGGCAAACAGCCACACCATGCCAAAACCAGCTGTTTGCCGCCTCCTGTGCAATGCTGCTGCCATGAGCCTGCGGAACAAGCCTGGTGGCAGTAAGAAACCAGGATACTGCTTCCTCACCTCTGCCCGTTTTTTTCTGCAGCCTCATGTCAGTGGCATTGGGTGCGACGATGTGCAAGGCGGCAAATGGCCACGGCCAGCAACAGCCACATCGAAACTGGCTGTTTGCCATCTCGTGTACAATGCTGCTACCATGAGGCAGTGCAACAAGCCGGGCAGCAGTAAGAAACCAGTATACCAGTTCCTTATCTCTACCTAGCTTATTCTGCGGCCTCATGGCAGCAGCATTGGGTGCGACACACGAGGCAGCAAATGGCTGCAGCTGGCAGCAAACAGCCATGTCGCACTGAAACTGACCATTTTCCGCCTCATGCATCATGCCCAATGCCGCTGCCATAAGGCTGTGGAACAAGCCGGGTGGAGATAAGGAACTGGTATACCAGATTCCCCCCCCTCACTCCACCTGTTGCTGGAGGGCTGGCCCAGTATTTGCAGCAGGCTGCGGAGCCTCAGAGTGTGCCAGTGGAGGGGCAGGCAGGCTGTGGCTGCTGACAGACACAGTTGGCCCCCATGCGCTTGCCTTGCCCTGTGGCCATGGAACCCCTGCCCTGCCCTCTGCCTGGTCTCACCTCACCCTGCAGGATGAACCTCCTCCCACCATCCCACTCACCAGAGATCCCCTGGATTTCCCCCAATCCTGCCCGGCACCCACAGGTGTCCCTCTCCACAAGCAACATCAAGGTGGCCACGCCCACCCCAGCCATACCCACCCAGCCTGCCATGGCCATTGTAGCCACGCCCACCCAATGGTCTCACCCACCCACTGGGCTATGCCTACCTATCACCCAATGATAAATAAGTATGGTTTGGGTTGCAGTTTGGGCACTCGGTATCTAAAAGGTTCACCATCACTAAAATCGAACCACTTATCATAGGGGAATTCTCCCCTTCACTATCACTCTCATAGAAAACCAGTCCAGGTTTCTCAGAGATTGGAGTTCTCTCTCCTTCACCAGAGGGTGGAGAGACCTCAACAACCTGTTAATCTACTTTGTTTCTTTCCTTGTTTTTTGGTTCTGGCTTCTTTGGCTTTGACTTAGTTGGAGGGCAACTGCTAACATTGGATGTGAGGCAGGGCAATCCATGGCTCAGTGTCCCTCCTTACAACATCGAAACATGCTCCCATCCCCTGATGGGTTCTCTCTCTTCTGGTCCTGGTAACATTACTTTTACTTCCTCTGTCAGCCAGCTGTCTCTCACTAATAGGACAAGGTTGAAAATCTGGAGCAGTATGCTGTTGATAATATATTAAATCTAACTCTACCTCCATAGTTAACTGGTACCAGTTGTGGAGTTGATAGGACACCCCTCTGGGTAGACAGTTGTAATAAAGTTTCTTGTTTCACCCATCTCAAAATTGGTAGACTAAATATGTTTTGGGCAATCTCTGACCCAAGTGACCAAGCTATGAAATCCCCAAATATCTCTTCCCTTGCTTGAAGGAAAAATAATTTTTAAATCCCAAGAAATCAAACCATAACATATAACAATGACATTCCCAGCCAATCTCCCCCTCCAATGTAGCTCATGCAAACAAATTTTCTTTTGTTATGGGAACTGTCTGCTATTTTCTTCACACCTACTAGAATGTCCTTGAAAGATTTCCAGACAGCCATCTCTCAGCAAACTTCTGAAGAACTGGAGAGGTTTCATTTCTCTAACTAAGCCAGTTGAAAGCATCATCTCTCCCCCTTCCTCTAATAGCAAGATGAAAACAAAGAGGCACATAGCTGTCAAATTTTCACTCTTGACAGTGGGTTGTGGAGTGTCTAACAATGCTTCGAGCTCTAAGCACATAGTGCTTATAAGCAGTATTCTGAATAACAGAAAATGAGCTTCCTATGATCTTCCCCCAGCTGTCCTTACCACTCTCTTTATGGACTTGCTATCTGAGGCACTGCTACCACCAAACCAAACAGTGATGCAGTTTGTTAAAATGCCCTCAGTCATGACTCTGTAAAAAGTGGCCAGGACAGAAGGAGAAAGATGTGCTCTTGTCATTTGATGCAAGAATTGCAAATGCTGGTTTGTATACTTCACTAAAGATAACATATGAAGAGACCAAATCAGATTGTGAATTATCTATACTCCCAGGTACTTAATAATATTGACCACCTCCACGGCTGAAACCTTGATACAAACAGACTCAAAACACAGCCCTGTGGGGAACCCATATTCAAAATGATGGAATTGGAAACTTTTCTCCCAACTTGCACAAACTGGAGCCTATCAATAAGGAAGTCAAGTATCCAGTTACATAAGGAAGAAGTAAAGTCTAATATGCCCAGTTTGTTCACCAAATGTTGAGGAATGACTATGTTTAACACCAAACTAAAATCAACAAACAGCATTTGTATGTGAGTATTCTTCTCCTCCAGGTGCGCAAAACTAAGATAAAGCATACAAGAAAGTGCATCATCTATAGAGTAGTTCTTCTAATAAGCAATCTGAAATAAGTCAAATATAGGGGGAAAACCATGAAACAATATAGTCCTTTACCAATCTCTCAAAACACTTTATTAGAATGGAAGTGAGTGCAACTGAATGGTAATCATTAAGACATGTAATTGTAGATTTTTGGGGGATTGGAACAATGACTGAAGTCTTAAAACAAGATGGAACCATGACCTGATGCAACAAAAGATTGAAGATGTCTGTAAGAACAGAGGCCAGCTGGTCAGCACACTCCTTAAGTACTCACGCAAGGATATTATCAGGACCCACAGCCTTTCGCATGTTGACTTTTTGCAAGTCAGTTGTATCAAACTTAAGCACCTGTTCATCAGGAAGGGGCACAGACTTTCTTGCTGGAACATTATTTAAGGCCTCAAACCATTCAAAAAATATGTTTAGCTTATTTAGAAAATCCATGTCACTCTTACATGTCAGGGAAGTTGCCTTATAATCAGTGATAACCTGGATACCTTGCCATATGTGTCTAGGGTCCATAGGAACTTAAAAAAAGTTCTGTACTTTCTGATTATAGGCGGTGCACTGCAGCCTACTTTTTCTGCAGCCACTCAGCACCGCTTACATGCATAGCCCCGGCCTCCATTTCACAGCCAAGAATGAAGCTCTGTGTTGACACACATGTGACCCCTGGCTTCTGTTTTGCCAGCAGAGGCCTTCAGGAAAAGGGAGAGAAGAAGCAGGAGACAGGCACCGCAAACACTTTTTGCACTGAGAATGAAAGTTTCTAGGGTCCATAATCTTGTGCAACTAAAACACCCATCCTCTTTTGCAGAGAATGGATGCCTAAACTCTCGTGAAATCATGGATCCGAGAAACTTCCATTCTCTGTGCGAAAAGCATTTCCAAGCCGACTCTCCTCTCCCTCAAAGGCAAAGAAACAGTGGCAGAGAGGAGACAGACCTTAGCAAGTGAGTCTGGCATGGAAGGAAGTGAAGGGGAAGCAATTGTGGGGAGCAGGGAGGGGGAAATAGTGTTTCAGAGCCTCTGCAGTCATTCATAAGGGTGAACAATTGTTGTGGTGCCACAACACTTGCAATTTTGGGACATGTTCATAAACACTACGGACTACTTATTGTGTAACTTTGAATGGATGCTAAGTGAACATTCGTAACTCAGATTACCTGCATACTACTTCATAATGCTTTACAGCCCTCTCTAAGCAGTTTACAGTGAACATATTTTTTTATTTTATTTTTTATCCTATTTATATCCCGCCCTTCTCCGAAGACTCAAGGCGGTTTACAATCTAAGAAGCACAAATCAATGTGCTTAGCAATAGCCTTCATTCTATGTATATGCCTGCTTATTAGGGCTTTCGCCTCCCCCCCAAGCGGCATTTTTACAAAGTCAGCTTATTGCCCCCAACAATCTGGGTCCTCATTTTACCTACCTCGGAAGGATGGAAGGCTGAGTCAACCTTGAGCCTGGTGGGACTCGAACCTGCACTAATTGCAAGCAGCTGGTATTACTTAAGGAGGCATTAGCCCACTGATCTACCAAGGCTTTATTGCTGGTTCTTCATTTTAC
Organism: Vipera ursinii; assembly: GCF_947247035.1. Classification (NCBI taxonomy): domain Eukaryota; kingdom Metazoa; phylum Chordata; class Lepidosauria; order Squamata; family Viperidae; genus Vipera; species Vipera ursinii. Next base: position 73,697,560 of record NC_139514.1, on the reverse strand, counting down.
CAACTTCAAAAGAATGGAAGGCTGAGTCAGGATTGAACTGGTAATTTTAATTTGACATTTAATTTTCCAATGGTTTATTAAATAGAAATTATCTCTACTTATATTGGTACTCTGAAAGCTTGAATCTTCTTTTATAAATCTAACTGACAATTGAATCTTCTTTTATACATCTAACTGACTATTTTCCAGCCATACCAAACAGGGCCACTAAAAACATCCATATAGCCATTCCATGGAAACTATTTATTTATTTATTTATTTATTTATTTATTTATTTATTTATTTATTTATTTAAATTTATGCTGCCCTTCTCCCCAAGGACTCAGGGTGGCTCACAACAATAAAAATTAAAAGCATAGAATAGAAAATTAAAAAAATAAAATAAAAATAAATACAATAATTATATGACAATTTTAAAACCAGTAAAAAGCTAATTAAAACCATAGTCAGTCCAGGCCCGCTTGTTGGAACAACCATGTCTTCAGGTCATGGTGGAAGGACTGAAGGTCAGACGTCATCCGCAGCTCCGGGGGCAATTCATTCCAGAGGGTCGGCGCGCCCACAGAGAAGGCTCTCCCCCTGGGGGACGCCAGCCAGCATTGCCTGGCCGACGGTACCCTGAGGAGGCCAACTCTGTGGGAGCGAACCGGGCGATGGGAGGTTGACAATGGCAGCAAGTGGTCTCGCAAGTACCCCAGGCCTAAGCCATATAAGGCTTTAAAGGTTATTACCAGCACCTTGAATTGCACTCAGAGGGCAACCAGAAGCCAATGCAGCTCGTGCAGGAGTGGTGTAACATGGGACTACCAAGATACTCCCATAAGCACCCGTGCGGCCGCATTCTGCACCAGTTGAAGCCTCCGGGTGCTCTTCAAGGGCAGCCCCATGTAAACAGCATTGCAATAATCCAGACGAGAAGTGACAAGGGTGTGAGTAACCATGCATAGGGCATCTTGGTCCAAAAGGGGGTGCAACTGGCACACTAGGCGAACCTATGCAAAGACCCCCCTGGTCACGGCTGTTAGATGATCATCCAAGGTGAGCTGTGAATCCAGGAGGACACCCAAGTTGCGAGTCCTTTCTAAGGGGGGCAATACCTCCCCCCATCAAAAGAGAAGAAACTTGTTGGACAGTATGAGATGCCGGTATCCACAGCCACTCGGTCTTGGAGGGGTTGAGCCTGAGCCTGTTCCTTCCCATCCAGACCTGCACCGCCTCCAGGCACCAGGACATCACGTCAAGGGCATCACTGGGTTGGCTCGGGGTGGAGATGAACAACTGGGTATCATCCGCATATTGGTGATACCTCAACCCTAAGCCATGGATGATCTCACCCAGTGGCTTCATGTAGATGTTAAACAGGAGGGGGGAGAGAACCAATCCCTGAGGCACCCCACAAGTGAGGGGCCTTGGGGTAGATCTCTGTCCCCTTGCCAATACAAACTGCGAGCGGCCCGAGAGGTAGGAGAACCACCGTAAAACCGTGCCTCCCACTCCCAACCCCTCGAGCTGTCGCAACAGGATACCATGGTCGATGGTATCAAAAGCTGCTGAGAGGTCAAGTAGGACCAGGACAGAGGAACAGCCCCTGTCCCAGGCCCGCCAGTGATCATCCACTAGTGTGACCAATGCCATTTCCATGTTGTAACTGGGTCTGAAACTGGACTGGTATGGGTCCAGATAGTCCACGTCCTCCAGGAATTGTGGGAACTGACGCGCCACCACGGTCTCAACAACCTTCACTACAAAGTGAAGGTTGGAGACAGGATGGTAGTTTTTCAATGAGGCTGGGTCCAGGGCAGGCTTCTTCAGGAGGGGCCTCACCACCACCTCTTTCAAGGTGGAGGGGAAGATACCCTCTGTCAAAGAAGCATTGATCACTGCCTGAAGCCAGCCCCCTGTCACCTCCCGGGCGGCCGAAACCAGCCAGGAGGCACATGGGTCCAATAAACAAGTGGTAGCACTCAGTTTATGCATGATCCTGTCCACATCATCCAGAGTCACAGGGTCAAACTCACCCCAAATGGTATAATCAAGGCCTGCCCTCTCCACTCTGCCGGATTCTGCCCAGTCAGAGTCCAAGCCAGTCTGGATCTGAGCAATTTTGTCCTGCAGATACTGTACAAATTCCTCAGCCCTACCCTGCAAGGTGACATCCCTCGGTCCCTGGTTAAACAGGGAGTGGGTCACTCTAAACAGGGCAGCTGGGCGGTTATCTGCGGATGCAATGAAAGCGGAAAAGTAAACACACTTTGCTGCTTCCATCACCACTAGGTAAGACTTAAGATAAATTCTTAGCTGTGTTCAATGAGATTTGGATCCGCTGGACCTCCAACAGCTCTCTAGGCATCTTTTCTGGCACTTCATCTCTCGGAGCCCCTCAGTAAACCATGGGGCCACCCGGGGTCTGTGCTGGGTCAGAGATTGCAATGGCACAACTTGATCCAAGGCCCCAGCAGCCACCCTCTCCCAGGCTTCTACTAGGGCCTCGGCAGAGTCATGGGCAAGGGAAGCAGGAAATGTCCCAAGCTCAGTCTGGAACCTTTCAGGGTCCATCAGGCACCTGGAGCGGAACCACCTGGTCGGTTCCGCATCCCAGTGGTGGGGGGTGGCGAACTGAAAGTCTAGCCAGAGAAGGAAGTGATCGGACCATGACAGGGGTTGGACAGTTAAATCCCCCCTACCCAGATCATTAATCCACTACCCAGAGATAAAAACCAGGTTGAGTGTGTGCCCTCCATTATGGGTCAAGCCCTGAATTATTTGAGTCAGGTCCATGGCCATCATGGAAGCCATGAACTCCCGGACCAACTCAGACGCCTCACCCACGGAAGGTAGATTGAAGTCCCCTAGAACTATAAGCCTGGGGAACTCAATCGCCAACCCGGACAAGACGTCGAGAAGCTTGGGCAGGGCTAATGACACACAGCTGGGAGACAGGTACATGATCAATAGGCCCAACTGAACTCCAGGACCCCACTTCAAAAGGAGAGACTCACACCCACCTATCTGAGGGACAGTGGCCTCTCAGACAAATTCCCTAATAATAACTGCCACCACCACCCGCCCCTGCCCTGGGCCCGCGGCTAGTGAAACACCCGGAAACCTAGTGGGCATAATTCTGAGAGGGACGCCCCCATCTTGGCCCAACCAGGTTTCTGTGATGCAAGCCAGGTCCACGTTCTCCTCCACAATAAGACCATATATGAGGGGAGCCTTTTTAACCACGGACCTGGCGTTGGTATAGGCCAACCTGAGCCCAGGGTTCTGCAATCCTATGCCCCCGGGGGAGCGAGAAGAGCAATGAGTGTGGGAACAGGCCACCACTTGAAGACAGCGGTAACCTGTTCCCCGATTACGATGAAGCCCTCTGCTCCCACATTCTCTGCCCCTCCCAATCACCATTGGGATAGAAAGACCTCCCTCGGAGCTGCTTCCCCCCCAACTCCCTACTCCCCCCACCATGATCATCTGATGGTATGGATTACTGTCCAGGTCGAACTCCCCCAAGTTCACTCTGGATCCCTTGGGCCTCCCCCCTCCCGGATCCCCTTAAAATTTTATTTAAAAATCTTAATAAAAAACCCCTCAAACTCCTCTTTGCAGCATACCAACTCTTGGGGTCCCACAACCCATCATCAAGGGAGATCTTCCATAAAAAAGATGGTCGCTCCTGTGAGAGGGGGGAATCTCACAGGGAGTAAAGTTCTGCTGCAGTATACGCACACATACAAAAAGGGAAATGGTAACATCAAACAATGAAGGGTGCCAGCAGTTGGAAACAGTAAGAAAGTTCAGTCAACCAGTGGCAGATCCCAAAGCCACAGTCATAATAACAACGATGGTATGGTCGATGGCGGCGACAGCAGAAGCCATAATAAGAGTGGCAATGACAGTTCCAAAAAAGGGGCATGGCCCCGATGACAGTAATGGCAACCCATCACGGGGAAGCAAAAACCCAAAACAATGGGTTCAGCCATGACGGCAGGAACAGCTACAGCCTCTGCAGAAGGCAAGGGGGGAGCACTACAGCAGGCACCGTAGCCACAGCAATAGCGCCACCAGGTCCACCAGGTCCGTAGAGCCAGGCTCGCTGAGTGGCAGGGGGGAGGAGCCACGATAACACGATAACAAAAGCCCCTTTCCACACACACCCCTGCCACAACCCAACAATCAGTAACAAAACACACAGGCAGCGTCTGGCTCCGGCTCCAATCCACTCGACTCAGCTTTGCTCAACTCAGCTCAGGAAAAGAACAGTCAAGTTGGTCGGCCCCGCCCAGCCACCAGCATCCTTTCACCAGTATGTTTGAGTGTCCGTCTTCTCCTCCTCCATCCTCTGCCATTTCCAGTCATATCCCGACGGGGGAGGGCACTAACGCTCCACCGATAGTTCAGCTGACTGAATGGGGACCAAACAATCGTAAAAAGGTCCCATGGCCACCCAACAAAGCCGAAATCCGTTTCCTCCCTGGCACTCAGAAACAGCAGACAGCCATCATGGTCATGCGCTAAAGGTTGGACTTCTGAATATTGCCTATAATTATACCTGAAACATGCACCTATTTTATTCTATAAATAAGGTTTTCCATTGCTGGTGGAGGATTCTTTCAATCTGAATTCTTTCAAATCCTGTTTATCCCAAATGGGCCCACTAAAACAGATTGGTATTTCACATCTACCACATGGGAAAATGAAATTATTTTGTAATGTTATTTATAAATTCAATCTTTTTTTTAAAAAAAAGATAAATATCAGACAAAAGTGAATTGAATTGATTACTTTATTTGGCCAAGTGTGATTATACACTTAAGGATTCTGTCTCCATTGCAGAAGCTCTCAGGAAAGTAGAATGTCATGAAAGTAGGCTCTAGCACAAGTGTCTTCAAACCCGGCCCTTTTATGACTCATGGACTTCAACTTCCAGAATTCCTCAGCCAGGCATGCTGGCTGTAGAATTCTGGGAATTGAAGTCCATGAGTCATAAAAGGGCCGAGTTTGAAGACCCCTGCTCTAGCACAAAATTTCTGGCAATTACAGTACATTTAATAAATGTATGCCAGAGATCACAACTTTCCAAAAATTAGATGAATTAATTTGATACCAACCCACTTCAAGTTAGAGACCAAATAAATTCCTTTTATAATCTTTTCTTCCTCTGGATTATTTTTTTAGTCACCTATAAATTACTTGATTTTATATTAATCTTTATATAAAGTAAGTCCCTCAATCTTGGTACCAAAATGATAGTGAAAATACAAGAATCCCCTAGATTAAATTAAAAAGTATTTTAGTCTCAACTTGAACAGCTTGAATGCATGCAGGGTTCATTTGCTTTGTGCATATGTATGAGATAGGAGGTATACCTTTGGCTTTTTTTCCTGTTAATTGAAACTCTTCATGTTTAAGAACAATTTGGTAAAATTGCCTCCGTTTTATTGTACAAAATTAAAAAAGGAAATTGGAGACTGACAAGACTTTATTTTTCCTTTATATAATGTCAAGCTGAAATCTTCCTTCCTTTATTTATGCAGCACCATAGCTCTCCATTAAAATCATGCTAGTTTGCTCTTTTCCTCACTTGTTGTGAAATAATTGGTCAGACTTTTCCATAATCCATCTTGAATTGGCCAACAGGTTCTTTATTCCATCAATAAGAGGAACACAACTTACCAAGTATATTTGAAAAACTGAACCACTAACTCCTTCAGTTGAGACAGAAAAAATGAAATAGATAGATTGTAATATGCTTAATAGGAAAGGGGATGGAAAATGTGCCAAGGCTTCATAGCTTAAGTGTTGTTGTTTTTTTTACATTATTGGTAGGAGTAGCAGCAATAATAATAGTAATGTTTCATTTTTCTTTTTTAAAGTTATGAAGTATGAATTAATTATGCCAGCAGCACTGCCAACACTCAACAGAATCTAAAATAAAAGCAAAAACAAAGCAAAAAAGCAAAGCAAAATAAAACAGAACAAAACCAGAATAGTGATATTCAGAGGCCTCAAGTACTTTGCTATTTTAAATAAACAATTTGTGCAGGGTACATAGATAGTGATAAATATATTCTTATGAACAAAAGGAAATTGAAATGATATGTTTTAAATATTTTACTAATACACATCTACAGGACAATTTTATATTATTCTGTATAATAGAACCAAAAGTTATTTGCTATGTAAATCATTATCTTTGGGAAAGGAATAACAAAGCTAAGGCTATTAATAAGAATGTTAATGAGGGTTTATTTAAAATTATAATGAGAAAAAGAATAAAATAAATATTTGTAATAGAAATAATCCATAGAAAAACATTACAGAAGGATACTTACTGTATGTGAAACAATTAATAATAACTCTTGGCTATTTTGTTATAGTTATTCATTGGCTTATTTGCAATTGTCTGAATTAAGAATTATATATCTATATCTATGCACAGAGCTATTAAAATTCTGACAGCTTAAAAATCAAAATATTTCTATGTCATATAGATGTAATATTTATTCTAAAATAATAAAAAGTTGGGAACTTCTAAAAATTGAAATGATCTAAAAATGATCAAAAGTTTTCTATTAAAATAAGGTATAAACATTTTTTTCATTTCAAGGCTTGCATAATATATTACTGTATTAAAATTTGTTTATTTTTTTTGTTTAGTTACAGAGCCATTTGTATTTTTTTTACTATATATCTTGACTTTTCCTCTATAAACAACCAGAGATTGACATAGTACACTCTTTGAAGGAAAAATTGGAGTAATATTATAAATGCATGTAACAAATGTGAACAAGTAATACAGGCTATTCTTATAATGTTTTAATCTAATAAGAACCAATAATAGCTCATCAAAAATGTGAACAAGTAATACAGGCTATTCTTATAATGTTTTAATCTAATAAGAACCAATAATAGCTCATCACAAAGGTCACTGCAGAATTCCTAAAGTGTATGCTTCAATAAATTGTGCAAATTGGTTAGTGAATGTACTTACCATCCTCAGTTGGTATGTAGATGTTCAGATAAAGACAGTCTTCATTTTGATCTTGCACATAGGTCATTACAGTATCCAAGTTGGCAGTAAACCAAACTGGTAGCATATCATTAAGCAGTGACCTCTCATCCAGATACTGTGGACAAACAGCAGCAAACTGTGTGGCATTCCGTATACCAGTCCATGATGAAGGAGGTTCTGGGGGTTGGAAACGTCTCTCTCCAGTTGGAGGAGAAGCATAAGGGACTCCCAAATACTGTTCCACAGGACCAAGGATTTCATTGGGCAAGGGTGTTCTTACACCACGGATTTTGCCATAATTTGTAGTTACAACTGGGTATTGTGCTTGTCCTTCAATAAACGTAAAACGTATTGCTAGGGCAGTTATCCAAAGGAGGAAATTAGAATTCAGCATGACACAAACAGGAGTAAAAATCGAAGGCAGCCATAAGAGTCCCACTGGCTTTGACATGGTTTCACATCAGCATTAGCAGGTCCTGAGGACGTTCACACCCAGGAAGAAAAATAAATTTTGTAGAAAGAAACCAAAACAGCAATAAAAATCAGAAAAGGGAGGAATCAGTTGGCAGGAAGAGAATAATTTAACAAGGAAAATGTAAAATATTCTTGGTCAAGCAGGGAAAACCCAATATAAATGTGGTAGGTGTCTCAGCAGATGGACTTATTCTGGCTATAGCCCATCCTTTGATTCTTGTATTTAATGTTGATATGTATCCAAGAAGATAAGATACCCAGATACTTAGAGCCTACTGTGCAAATCCATTTGAGGGACCCATTTGAGTTAATTCCACCATGATGTAGAACCCTGCCAGGGAAGAAAAGGGAGAAAGAGAAAGAATTATGTTTTTGCTAATAATATTTTTTTAAAAAAAATACAATTAGATTATTTTGCCACAATTTTATTCCCTTTATTCATTGCTACAAAATAAGCAACAGGATGCAAGAACAGCTCATTCATGAATCATAATGGAATACTCTATCCCTCTCCACTAGCAGCCATGCTTTAATAATCATATTAAACATAAACTACCATGTCCATTGTATATTTCATTTTCAGCATATTAAAAATTGGACAAGAAATGCCATGTACAACACCTAAATCTAATAACAAAACTCGATGTCATTACCAATTTACTTAAATTTAACTTAAAGAAAAGTTGGAAGGAAATTCAACAAAACCAAATTTATATCATTGAACTGAGGAATTTTTAATTTGCAGTAAACGGTAAGGTAGGACAGGGGTCCCCAACCCCCAGTCCGTGGACCAGTACTGGGCCATGGTATGCCAGCAACCAGTCATTGCAAACAAGCAAAGCCCTATATGCAGAATGCAGGTAGTACACAAAACCATGCACTCTCTGGTCCATGGAAAAATCTCTCTCCACGTAACCGGTCCCTTGTGTCCAAAAGGTTGGGAACTTCTGAGGTAAGGTGTTTACTTTTTTGTAGTTGAAGGAGTAGTTGAATACAAACTATACTCCTTGAGCATTAGAAAAAATATTGAACATTTTTAGCATGCTTATGCATGAGTATGTATTTTCACAAGCAGCAAAATACCGTATTTTCCAGCATATAAGACGACTTTTGAACCCCTGAAAATCTTCTCAAAAGTTGGGGGGTCGTCTTATACGCCCAGTCGCCTTATACGCCGGAAAATCAGTGGGTGGCGTTTGGCGGGAGCCGGCAAGGCAGTCCTGCGCACGCACGCACTCCCCGGCTGCTTCTTAGCAGCTGGGGAGTGCGCGTGTGTGCAGGACTGCCCTGCCGACTCCCGTCCGACGCCCTTTGCTCTTGAGGCAGCTGCTGCCTCAAGAGCGAAGAGCGTGGAGCCGGCAGGGAAGTCCTGCGTGCGCGTGCGTTTGCAGGACTTCCCTGCCGGCTCGCTCTTCCCTCGCGTCGGACAGGAGCCGGCAGGGAAGTCCTGCACACGCGTGCACTCCCCGGCTGCTCCTTAGCAGCTGGGGAGTGCGCGCGTGTGCAGGACTGCCCTGCCGACTCCCGTCCGACGCCCTTTGCTCTTGAGGCAGCTGCTGCCTCAAGAGGGAAGAGCCGGCTCTCTCTTCCCTCTTGAGGCAGGAGCTGCCTCAAGAGCGAAGAGCGTGGAGCCGGCAGGGAAGTCCTGCGTGCATGTGCGTTTGCAAGACTTCCCTGCCGGCTCGCTCTTCCCTAAGAGCGTCGGACGGGAGCTGGCAGGGAAGTCCTGCTCCCGTCCAATGCTGCGCTTCCGCCGGGCGGTGCTGGCCGAGATGAGCCAGCAGGCAGCCGCCGTGAGCGCGGCGCTGAGGGGCAGCAGCCCCATGCGCAGCAGCAGCCGCCGGCTCAGCAACAGGTCCGAGCGCAGGAGCCGCACCGCCAGGCTGCCCAGGAAAAGCAGCCACACCGAGAGGCTGCACGCCCAGTCCAGCTCCATGAGGGGCAGGGCAGGAAGCCGGTCGGGAAGAGGGACTGGGAGCCCGGGCCGAGCGCGCCTCGGCCGACGGTGAGAGGGAAGCGGCACATGAAAAAGAGGCTGCGGGCGGAGCTGCCCCGCCCTGCGCAGAATGGGAGAAGTTCAAGGCCTGGGGGGAAAGCAGGAGGGGCGGGACTCAGCTTTCCATCCTTCCAAGGTAGGTAAAATGAGGATCCAGATTGTTGGGGGCAATAAGCTGACTTTGTAATAATGCTGCTTGGGGGGGGGGTGAAAGCCCTAATAAACAGGCATATACACAGAATGAAGGCTATTGCTAAGCACATTGATTTGTGCTTTAAATTGTAAGCCACCCTGAGTCTTCGGAGAAGGGCAGGATATAAATGGGATTTTTTAAAAAAAAAGACCAAATGGGAGATCCGCTCCAGGTTTTCCAGCCAGCCCGCCCAGTTCCTGAGTCAAATGTGTCCTTAGAGCTAAGCCGCTGCTCTGGCTGCTGCCTTCCCCACCTGCCTTTCAAGTTGGGATATACTACAGTTGCTCTTCAACTTTAGAAGGAAAGATGCCCAGACCCCAGCCTGTAAAAAATCACAGACTGCAGCTTCTTCTCCAATTGTTCCCGCTTTCCCTGCGCAGACTAAATGGGAGATCCGCTCCAGGTTTTCCAGCCAGCCCTGTCCCTAAATTTTCAGCACCCAGCGTATAAGACGACCCCTGACTTTTGAGAAGATTTTCATGGGTTAAAAAGTAGTCTTACACGCCGGAAACTACGGTATTCTTTCTTTCAAACAAAATAAAAATAGACTCATTTACACCAAGTCAGAGTTCCACTTCTTGTTTTCATTAACCATATTTAAGAGTAAAGCTATCAGGACTGTGCAGGCTTCAAAAAATGACTCAGAAGTTAATTAATCCCATACATAATTAATGTGGTTTAAAAGCAACTGTAGGGTTTTTTTTGTCTGCTTCAAATGGAAGCCTGAAAAAAGAGATTCCTGATAGAAGTTACACATGTAATCATGTCAGAATCAAATCATTTGTTTCAAATTGTTTTCAAAATATGAAAAGCACCACTAATTAATAACTGGTAATTTATTTCTACAAAATATACTGTATTTTGACATCTGTAAGATGCTTGACTTTCCAAAGATGAGGGAAATGGATCAATCTACCTAATATTGCCTCTAGTTCCACCTACTACTACTGTGTCATTCTCAACAATAGATGATATCTGTAGGAATGCAAGTTTAAAAAGTTCCACTACTATTTGTTTTTTAAAATCTCAATACTTTTTTCAATTAAAAAACATATTTAGAAAATAAAAAGCATTACCACAAAAAGAAATTTTATAATTAATGAAAGGAAATCTGTGATAACCTCACTTTTGTAAATAATAATAATGAACAACTGCCACATTATCCCATCTCTTTTAAAAGGACAATCTGAAGCAGTATGGAAAAACATCACCTGAAACAGGATTGCTGCTCAGCAATGTCTATAAAGCTAAGACACTCCAATAAAGTTTGGACTGGACAAATGTGCCACCCTCACTATCAGCAGGTGAAAAATAGTGAACAAGGAAGGAATCAAGATGCCCTATGGAAATATCATAAAGTGTCCAGATGAAGACAATCACTACAAATACCTGGGCATCCTTCAAGTGGACAACATCCATCTCACTGAAGCCAACAAGGCTAGAAGTGAATAATCATGAGGGTGAAGGAGAATTTAAAGCCCAAGTTTGTTGTGACAATTACCATCAAGAGAATTAACTTATTGGACAATTCCAATTATTACATACATAGCTGAAATAGTTGACTGAACTCAAGCAAAACTAAAAGCTTTATATAGAGAAAGACCAGAAAAAGGATGACAATGAATTATTCCTTTCATCCATGCACTGGCACTGAAAATCTCTACTTATAAAGGACCATAGGTGGGCATCGAAAGTTACAAGTACATCAGACAGATGAAAAAGAAAGACATTGGAAGAATATCTGGAGGTCAGCTCCCATCTTCCACGTCCAGATTCGCATCACTGGGGGGGGGGTTCCTAAAAGGACCAAAGAGTTGCCCTGGAGGGCTGACCAGACAGAAGGGGCTTTTGCAGAAACACGGGAGAGTTGCAACCCCCTCATTAGTGCCTGCATTCCTTTTATACTGGCGGACGAAAGACTGGCAATAGGAATATGGCCAGTTACTAGGCTGCAGACAGCCAAAGTCAAACTTACCATCAGGCAACATTAAAACAGCATGGAAGAGATGGGGGTAAAATAAGCTGCTAAGTACTTTCCCCCCTGTGGAGAGGGAGGGGGAAATTCAACCCTCCCTTCAAATAAGCAGCAAGCAAGCCCAGGGGTGTTTCTTTTTTTTAAAAAAAAAAGCGTTGAAGAAAGAAATGGACTAAAAGAAAAGACTTTCCAAAGTAATTGGGGGACACCCAGTAGCTAAACTTGAAATTGCAATTTGACTTTCTCTTTAAACAAAACCAAGAAAATATTTAAGAAAAACAAGATAAGAGTAACCTTGAACACCAGATGTGAAACTTCATTATGGAAGAGTTTCAAAAACAAATCCATGTTATGTGGGAAATATCTTACCAAACTTATCAGTTCCTTTCTACAGCTGGCGACAAAATAAGAGCTTTTGATCCTTTGCATTTTCATTGTTATGGGTAAGTCTTGCAGTACTTTATTTGTATATGGTAGTTTATATTTCCCTTCTTTTATCTCTTCCATCTCTAGATCCATTTCCTCTGCTTCATCTTCTGGTTTATTTGTTCATATTTTCTAGTTGTAGATTTTATTTGGAGATTTGCTCATTTATATTATCTAAATTATTTTTAGCCTCATTATGGTTTCTTTTTATGTCCTCTTTGTATGCAACAATTGTTTCGTGAATTAGTTGTACCATAGAGTATATTTCCTTCTGAAAGGTGCTTGTTTTTTCTTGAGGCATCATTCCTGGAGATTCTCTAACATCACCAGTCTCAATAAGAGTAGAACAAAGTTTCCTCTAGTTTTCTTGTCTTTATATATAGCCTTTATAATCCAATAGGTTTCAGAATACAGGTCCTGTCCCAAAAGCAATATTTTATAGTGATCCTTTGTCTCAGGCATCCAAAAATTGTCAGTCAAGCAATGTTCAAAGTGTTCAAAATATTCAACCCCCCTGAAAACAGCTAAAAAGTCTCTCCCAGCCAGACATAATAAAAGGTCAAAATTTTCTTTCTCTCCCACTAGCTCTTGAGATTAAAAGTCCAAGCTCTGTAGGTGTTTATAGTCCAAAATGGTCAGGGTGATAAGTATGCCAAAATATTTTCCTTTATTGCCAGCTGTTCTCCCTTGAGCTAGGAGTCACCAAGCAGCCAGGAAGCTAGTTATAGTGCTGTACTCAATTCCACCAGTAAATGTCATTCAAAATCCATTTTCCACTCTTAAGACAAAGGATTGATTTCTTATATTTCACCTCAATGTTTTTTCCCCAAAGAGAAAATCTTAACAATTATCTCAGTTCTCGAATTTATCAAAACTATAGCTTCATGTTACTTTCACTTCGATATTGTGTATTTCTGTCCCCCACAGAAATTAAAATGCCACTTCCATTCACATTTGGAGGTTTTTAGCTTCTTGGGAGCTTTTCCCAGGAAATTTAGTTGCAAAATAGTAAAGAATGGATCAATATGCTTACTCAGTTTCAAACATGCTGTTTATGATTTATTAATTGGTGCATTTCTTCTTCAGTTGTCAGCAGCTAATGGCTGGCCACAGTAATGTAGCCAGTCTTTCCCCTGCCAGTTTGGAGGGCTTTTATTGGACTGAATGGAAAGACCTCCATCTTTCTCCTTCTTCATTGCCTCTTCGGGGTGACTTTAGGCCCTTTTTAGGGTCCCCAGTAGGGCAAAATAGGGTGCAGAAGGCAGATTCCTGCCTTCCTGCGTCCATCTCACTGTGATGCAAAACCGGAAGTTGCTGTCTTCTCTCTTTAGTGGACCTACAGTTTCCTTGACTTTTTTCTTATTATTTATATGTTGAAAGAAACTTTTTAAATTATCTTTGACTTTTGTTTGAAGTCTTTGTTTGTTCTGAGCCTTTGCTTTTCTGATTTCTTTGCAGATTCTGGCTATTTGCTGATAATCAGCCTTAGTTATATGACCCTTTTTTGTACTTATCCTTTTTGTCTTTGAGTTTATCAGAGAGATCTTTGTACAGCCATGATGGTTTCTTGTTAGATTTTTTGTTTTTTGTTTTTTTGTTTTTCAGTGGTATTGTGATGGATTGGGCTTTTATGATCATATTTTTCAGAGTTTCCCAAGCTTCTTGAGTTGCTTTCCCCTTCCGGATTTTCATTTAAAGAATCTTTCCTAAGTTTTCTCAGAGTTTTTTAAAATCAGCTCTTTTATAATCTAAGACTCTGGTGTCATTATGGTCTATTGCTTGTGTTTGCATTATATTGAATTCCAGTATGACATGGTCATTGTCACCCAAGGTTCCTGCAGTTTCAACTCCCTCTATCACCTCTTCTCTGTTCATGAGAATTAAGTCCCATATGGTTGTCCCTCTAGTTCCCTCCTGTACCTTTTGGACAACAAAGTTGTTGGCTAGGTTGGTCAGGAATCTGTTCGATTTCTCACTTGGTGCAATTAGTCTTCCAGTTGATGTCAGGGTAATTTAAGTCTCCCATTACTATTGTAGTGTGTTTCCTACATATATTTGTTAATTGTTAGCAAAAAGTACATCTATTTTTTCTGCTTGGTTGGGTGGGCTGTAGTATAAATCTATGGCAATGTCATTCCTTTTTTCTTTTATATTGATTCATATTCATTCTAGGAGGTTTTCATCTTTGGTATCATGCATTTCTGTAGCAATATAGTAGTTTTTTACATATAGTGCAATTCCATCCCCTCTTTTATGGGGTCTGGTTGTTTTTTTTAACAGAACTGTTATCTACTGGGCTCTTAAATAATACCATGTGGGTTGCTGGAGCAGCTAACGGCTCTCAGCAACTGAGACTACAAGTCTCCTGTGCTGCAATTGGCTATCTCCAGGCGGCAATGGTTGATTCAAACCTATTGGCTGCCGCCTAGGGGCTAGACTATATATTGTGGCTAGTTTCAGCCTTTTCCCCAGTACAGTTTCTGCACGAAATAAACTATAAGTTAACTTGTACTCAGCTTCGCGTGTGGGGTTTTTCAGAAGCCGTAGAAGCGTATGCTGCACCGGGGCTCAACGCCCCCCCAAACCCAAACTTAAGCTCATGATAGAGCTACAAGGAGTTCCATGTAAGATGGAATTGCACTCTGGCTCAGCAGTTTCAATTATTTCTCAAGACACTTTTAACTTCATGTGTAGGCGCAGTAAAAATTGGGCCAAACTAAGACCCTCAGATCTTATCCTAACAGATTTTCAAAATGCTCACGTCAAAGTTTTGGGAGAAGCCACCTGGTTGGTAAAGTTTAAAGGGTTTTTGGGGCACCTGGATGTAATAGTAGTAGGGGGCCAGAGAATGAGTCTCATTGGACTCAATTGGTTTGATGCCTTAGGTATTCAGATTACTGGCATAAACCAGACACAAATTGCAGACCTTGCATCAGTATGCAAGGAATATGTGCATGTTTTTGATTCAACCCTAGGCACATACACAGGCCCGCCTATCTCATTTAAGTTAGATCCCAACATAGTTCCAATCAGGGTTAAGCCTCGTAGGGTCCCCTTTGCCTTAAAACATAAAATTGATTCCAAAATCGATAAGCTCGTAGAACAGGGCATGTTACAGCCTGTTGATGGTGGGGAGTGGGAAACTCCTATAGTCACCCCACTTAAAGCCAACGGGGAAGTTCACATTTGTGCTGACTATAGATGCACTCTAAATAAAGCCCTCAACCAACACGCTTACCCGGTCTCAGTGGTCAATCGTATTTTAGCCTCCTTGCAAGGGGGTACTATCTTTGCCAAACTTGATTTAGCACAGGCCTATCAGCAATTGCCGGTTGATGAGGCCACAGCCGTGGCTCAAATGATCGTGACTCACACGGGGGCTTTCAAAGTTAAATGCTTACAGTTTGGAGTCAGTGTTGCACTGGGTATTTTTCAGGGAATCATGGAGCATACACTCAAGGGTATTCAGAGTGTCTGCCCTTATTTTGATGATGTTCTTATTGCAGGGGAATCCCCAGAACTGTTGGCTAGTAGGCTCAGGGCTGTCTTGCAGAGGCTTTGCGAAGCAGGCCTCAAATTAAAAAAGAACAAATGTAGTATTGGGATTTCTTCAACAAAATTCCTGGGTTTCCAAATTGATGCTAATGGCATTCAACCCGCTGATTTTAAAGTGAAGGCCATTAAAATGGCTCCTAGGCCCAAATCAAAAGGAGAGCTACAAGCATTCTTGGGCCTCCTAAACTTCTATCACACATTTTTACCTCATAAGGCAGCAATAGCAGAGCCCCAACACAGGCTTCTAGAGAAATGGACTAACTTATATGAAAAAAGTTTCCAGGACTTAAAAGCACTATTGTCAGAAATGTCCACTGTATCTCACTACAAAGAGTCTAAACCTGTATGTCTTGCATGTGATGCATCTCCCTATGGGGTGGGGGTAGTTTTAAGTCACATAGAAAAAAATGGGAAACAGGTTCCTATAGCATTTTACTCAAGGACATTGTCCTCTGCTGAGCGCAACTATGCTCAGATTGACAAAGAGGCCCTGGCTATCGTTGCTGGAATAAAAAACTTCCATGACCATTTATATGGCAGGGATTTCACAATATAGACTGACCACAAACCTCTGTTGGGACTTTTCACAAGAGACAAAACTCCCCACATACAATCTCCAAGAATGCTGAGATGGTCTATTTTCCTATCTGCATACAATTTTAAATTAATTCACAAACAGGGCAAGGAAATGGGCCATGCTGATGGCCTCAGCAGACTACCACTGCCACTAATGGATCCTGATCTGGCTCCAGCTGCTAGAATATTGTCCATACAGGACATACCTGAATTTCCCCTCCATGCAGGGGACATTGCTGCTGAAACTGCCACAGATAAAATACTTAGTAGAGTGTTGTCATGGGTATACACGGGCTGGTTGGATAAAAGTCCAAGCTCAAAATTTCAGAGCTATTTTGTCAGGAGGTATGAGTTATCTGTACATAAAGGGTGCATTTTATGGGGAAACAGAGTCATAATTCCCACTTCCCTAAGAGACAGGGTTTTACAATCATTACATGAAGGCCATCCAGGCATTGTCAGAATGAAAGCTTTAGCTAGAAGCTACCTTTGGTGGCCTGGCCTTGATAAGGCCATTGAGGCTCAAGTCCATGGTTGTTATACATGCCAGCAATCTAGGCCTGAAATGCCACAGGCCCCAGTTCACAGGTGGGAGGAAATGCACACTCCCTGGTCTAGGGTTCACATAGACTATGCTGGGCCCTTCCAGGGACAGCTCTTCCTTATAGTAGTGGATAGCCACTTAAAATGGCTGGAAGTAATTCCAGTTCCTAACATGACTACTGCTAGGACCATCCAGGTGCTGAGAAAACTCTTTGCCACACATGGGTCACCAGATGTCTTAGTTTCAGACAATGAGGCCCAATTGACTGCTGCTGAATTTCAGGCCTTCCTTAGAGCTAATCTCATCAGACATGCAACGTCTGCGCCTTGTCATCCATCTTCTAATGGTCAAGCTGAACGCATGGTGAGGACAATGAAGGAAGCACTCAAGTGCACTGTCACAGGTGACTGGAATTACAGATTGGCAGATTTTTTACTCTGCCAGCATTCTATGCCCTGCACTGCTACAGGCAAAAGTCCTGCAGAACTACATTGGGGGAGGTGTTTGATTACTAAACTGGACAGGTTGCATCCAGATAGTGGCAGCAGAAGCCTCTCGACCAAAACCCCCGAGGGGGCTGCACATGGGCGATTGGGTTTGGGCCAGGAACTATGGTAATGGGAATCTGTGGGTTCCTGGTCAAATTACCAAGGCATCCGGATGCCTATCTTATGAAGTGGGGTTGGAGGGAGGGTGAGTTGTCAGATGACACATTGGTCAGTTCAGGAAACGGTTTCCAGAATGGCCACTAAGTGAGGACTGTATCGTATGTCCCTCCCAAGGTCCTCAAATTTGCGGCCAAGCCAGTCCTCACATGGACGATCAGAACTTTCTTTTCTTAACTGAGGCAGAAGCAGAGGGAGAACTGGGGAGCCCTGGAATGCAACATGAGTCCCGTGAAGAAGCAAGCCAACCGAACTTCAGCAACCGCTGTGGCTACTCTACCGAACAGTCTGACTCTGGGGTGGGCCAACCTGGAGAGGCCAGCCAGAGTGCATCGAATCCCCTTGACTCAGGAGCACAAAGGGACACAAGTCTACCCAGCCCACTGGGTAAGCTGGTAGACCAGAAAGTGATGGGAACTCCAAGACGTTCCTCTAGGGCACACAAGCCTCCTTCATATCTTGCAGATTATGTTGTAAAATAAAGAGCTATATATTGTTGTAATTCCTGTTGCCAGTACACTACAGTACACTACAGAAACTAGTGCTGCGGCTGGTCTTCCGTTTTGCCACCCCCCGCCGTGGGGGCATGGAGCCAATTAGATGGTACCGCCCCAGACGCTTAATGGATCCTGATAGATTCCAAGCGGCGCTGGGGTCCCCACCTGCCTCCATTGCTCACAGCTCGGCGGATGCCTTAGTGGAAGCCTGGGAAAGGGCAGCCACTGAGGCACTTGACCGGGTTGTACCCTTGCGGCCCCTGACCCGGCGCAGATCCCAGCGAGCTCCATGGTTCTCCACGGAGCTCCGGGAGATGAAGCGTCGGAAACGGGGCCTAGAGAGCTGTTGGAGGTCTAGCCGATCCGAACCCGACCGGTTGCGGTTAAGAACCTATATTAGGTATTATCTCGCAGCGATGAGGGTGGCGAGGTGTAATTACTTCTCCACCCTCATCGCGTCCGCAGATAATCGCCCGGCCGCCCTGTTTAGGGTGACTCGCTCACTTCTTAATCAGGAGGTGAGGGAGGATCCCTTGCAGGGTCGTGCCGAGGAATTTAGTCAACATCTGTCGGATAAAATCGCTCGGATTCGGACCGGTTTGGACTCCAACTGGGCAGAGTCAGGCGATCAGGACACGGGCGGTCTTGTCAACGTTACCTGGGAAGAGTTTGATTCTGTGACCCCTGATGAAGTGGACAGGATTATGGGGAGGCTGAGCTCCTCCACATGTTTGTTGGACCCGTGCCCTTCCTGGCTGGTTTATGCAGCTAGGGAGAGGACACGAGGCTGGCTCCAGGCGGTTATATCTGCTTCCTTGAGTGAGGGCTATTTCCCTGCCGTCTTGAAGGAGGCGGTGGTGAGACCTCTCCTCAAGAAGCCTGCCTTGGACCCAGCTGTATTGAACAACTTTCATCCAGTCTCCAACCTTCGCTTTCTTGCGAAGGTTGTCGAGAGTGTGGTGGCGCATCAGCTTCCTATGGTCCTGGATGAAGCGGATTATCTGGACCCCTACCAATCGGGTTTCAGGCCCGGGTACAGCACGGAG
This sequence comes from Vipera ursinii, assembly GCF_947247035.1. Taxonomy (NCBI): domain Eukaryota; kingdom Metazoa; phylum Chordata; class Lepidosauria; order Squamata; family Viperidae; genus Vipera; species Vipera ursinii. The sequence goes on along the minus strand of NC_139514.1, from coordinate 73,678,601 downwards.
ACGGCATTGGTCGCTCTGGTGAATGATCTCTGGAGGGCTCGGGACAGGGGACATTCCTCTGTCCTAGTCCTATTAGACCTCTCGGCGGCTTTCGATACCATCGACCATGGTATCTTGCTGCGGCGTCTCAGGGGATTGGGAGTGGGAGGCACAGTTCTTCAGTGGTTCTCCTCCTATCTCCTGGGACGCTCGCAGTCGGTGTTGGCAGGGGGGCAGAGGTCGGCCCCTAGGTCTCTCGTTTGTGGAGTTCCTCAGGGGTCGGTTCTCTCGCCTCTCCTGTTCAACATCTACATGAAACCGCTGGGCGAGATCATTCGTGGTTTTGGAGTTGGGTATCATCAATATGCCGATGATACCCAACTTTTCTTTTCGACCCCAAACAACCCCAGTGATGCCCTCGCTGTGATGTCCCGTTGCCTGGAGGCGGTTCGGGTCTGGATGGGGAGGAACAGACTTCAACTCAACCCTGACAAGACTGAGTGGCTGTACATTCCGGCATCCTGGGACATTCAAAATGTTCCATCTTTCTATGGGGGGTGAGCTCTTACCCCCCGTGGATAGGGCTCACAACTTGGGAGTCCTCCTAGATTCACGGCTTACCCTGGAAGATCATATAGTGGCCGTGACTAGGGGGGCTTTCGCCCAGGTTCGTCTGGTGCGCCAGTTGCGGCCCTATCTGGACCGGGATGCCTTGTGTACGGTCACTCATGCGCTCGTGACCTCTCGCCTGGACTACTGTAATGCTCTCTACATGGGGCTTCCCTTGAAGACCACTCGGAGGCTCCAACTGGTACAGAATGCGGCTGCGAGAGTTGTCTTGGGAGTTTCCCGGTACTCCCATGTTACACCTTTGCTCCGCGAGCTGCATTGGTTACCAGTTGTCTTCCGGGTGAGGTTCAAGGTCTTGGTTATGATCTTTAAGTCCTTACATGGCATGGGTCCGGGTTACCTCGGGGACCACCTGCTGCCGGTGTCAACTCCCCTCCGCCCTGTGCGTTCCCACAGAGAGGGCCTCCTCAGGGTGCCTCCAGTCAGGGAATGCCGACTGGTGGCCCCCAGGGGGAGAGCCTTCTCTGTGGGCGCCCCGGCATTATGGAACCAACTGCCGGTGGAGCTCCGGATGGCATCAGACCTCCGAACCTTCCGTCGCGGTCTGAAGACCCATTTATTTGAATTAGCTGGTCTGGCCTGATGTGGGATTATGGGTTTTAAATTGTTGTTTTAGAATGGTATTATTGTTTTAATTGGGCATTGGTTTAATCTTTTTTAACTTTTGTATTGTTATTTATATATGCCCTGTGAACCGCCCTGAGTCCCCAGGGAGAAGGGCGGTATATAAATTTAATAAAACCTTAAACCTTAAACTGTCTAACAGTGCCATTTCTGAAGCCTATTCAGTGAGACATTGTTTAATAACATTGTATCCTATATTGTTCTTTTTACTTTTATTATTATTATTATCACTTTTATTTTAGTGTGTTTGGATAATAAGTCTTGACAATTGTTGAGACTAATTGGTGTTATTATGGTTTGGTCTAAGAGAGGAGGGGTGTTATGTACTGGGCTCTTAAAGAATACCACGTGGGTTGCTGGAGCAGCTAACGGCTCTCCAGCAACCCAGACAACAAGTCTCCTGTGCTGCAATTGGCTATCTCCAATTGATTAAAACCTATTGGCTGCCACCAATAGGCTGCCACAATATTGCAGCGAGTTGCAGCCTTTTCCCCAGTACAGTTTCTGCATGAAATAAACTATGAGTTACCTTGTACTCAGCTTCGAGTCTTCATTCCTGCACCAAAGAACCCACTATTTGACAAGAACAAATGCATGCAAAGCCAGAATTGAGAAGGCAGCAACAGGAAAAAAAATAATCCACCTCTCTAAAGAAGCTGAAGACACAGTAGACCACCTAGTTAGCTGCTGCAAAAAGATAACACAGACTGATTACCAATAACAGTGTGATAAAGTAGTAACAGTGGCACATAGGAAAATCTAGAAATACTATTTGCCTGCACCAAAAAATAGTGGGACCACAAAATGGACAGAAAATGAAAAACTGAAGTGCTCTGGGACTTTAGAATTCAAATAGATAGGCACCTGACTCAGCTATTGTTTCATTGTAATCTACAATCTCAAAAATGCTAGGCACCAGCAAAATTTATGAAGGAAGAAAACATATTCTTTTTCCTAACACCACAAAGCTTTTGACTATGTTAACCAGGGCTTTTTTGGTCATAGAACGCACAGAATGGTGTTACAGCACCTTTTTTTGATGGATTTTCAACTTCTGCTGCCCCCAGTAGGGGAACTGTGCTGGACCACTATATATTCAGCTGCTCCATTTTATATCTTGTTTAGGAAGCAAGAACTGTGTTAGTGTATTTAGCATTTATAGGGTTAATACAGCATCCTTAGTATGTAAGAACATGTAGCATTTATAGGGTTAATGCTATTTCCTCAGGAGATGACTTATGGGAATTGTAGTCTAGCTGTTTAGTGAATACCGTGGTTTCTAGTTAAGTGGGTGGAGTTTCATAGTTTACTACAGGATTTCCTGGCTGTGTGCCAGGCTTGTAAGCCCTTTGTACTACCTATGCTACACATGTGCCTAGCAGCTGTAATCAAGTAAAGCTGATGAGATGGAGGAATTACTCCTTTTTTACCTATGAAAATGGACAGATATGATTGTGACTGGACCAGTCCATAGCAAAGTACGTTTGCCTAGATTATCTGGAAAAAATTATTTCTAAAGACCCATTTTGTTGAGTTACACTGTATGATTTCTGGAATTATAAAGCATCTCAATTCTGGCAGCCACAACAGAAAAAAGGAGTAACTCTCCAGTCTCCAGCTGGCCACAGTAACAAAAAATGATTTACTTATACATCTCTTGAAGGAAGTAAATTTGTATCTCTATGAATCGCAGTTTCTTCCTGTCTTTACTCTAAATTTGTATCTCTATGAACTGCAGTCTCTTCCTGTCTTTCCTTTCGCATGGGGCCCGGTGCCTTAGTAAGCCTTGCCTGTTAATTGCTAAGAGATCAAACCTCAATAGCCAGCCTTTGCTCGGAATGAATGGAATGTAGTTAGAGTCACAGAAACATGCAATTAACTCTTTGCATGCTTGGTGGCAAAGGTTTTAGTCCCTACAAACAAGCTTTCTGCCTGCCACTGAGTCTGCTAGCCTGCACTGCAAAGTAGAATGAGAGCATGTCTGTTTGTTTGTGAAAGATATTGGTGCACAGGAGATAAGATTAACTCTTAAAAATTTCTCAGTTTTTGGCTGAAAGATTGAAGTTTTCAATTACAAAAGAGACTGTTGGCCCTTGTGTGTTCAGCCATGGCTATCTTCATTAAGAGGCTTTAAAGAAATGATTCCCCTTCAATGAAAGACCTCCATCTGTGCTCAAATTTCCCTGCCTGCCATCATCCTCTGTTGAAAACTCAATTTGTGTTTGAAGCTGATTCATGATACAGCATTTAAAGCAAGTTGTTGTTGTTAGCTGCAAGGCCGTGTCCAACTCATCCCTATGGACAACGTTCCTCCAGGCCTTCCTGTCCTCTACCAATTTCTGGAGTCCATTTAAGCTCACGCCTACTGCTTCAGTGACTCCATCCAGCCACCTCATTCTCTATCGTCCCCTTCTTCTCTTGCCCTCAATCTTTCCCAGCATTAGGCTCTTCTCCAGTGAGTCCTTCCCTCTCATTAGGTGGCCAAAGTATTTGAGTTTCAACTTCAGGATCTGGCCTTCTAAAGAGCAGTCAGAGTTGATCTCCTCTAGGACTGGCCGGTTTGATTGCCTTGCAGTCCAAGGGACTCGCAGGAGTCTTCTCCAGCACCATAGATCAAAGGCCTCAATACTTTGGTGCTCAGCCTTTTTTATGGTGCAGCTTTCACTGCCATACATTGCAACTGGGAAGACCATAGCCTTCACTATACACACTTTTGTTGACAGGGTGATGTCTCTGCTTTTTAGTGTGCTGTCTAGATTTGACATTGCTTTCCTCCCCAGGAGCAAGCGTCTTTTAATTTCTTGGCTACAGTCCCCATCTGCAGTGATCTTGGAGCCCAGGAAAATAAAATCTGTCACTACCTCCATTTCTTCCCCATCTATTTGCCAGGAATTGAGAGGGCCGGATGCCATGATCTTGGTTTTCTTAATGTTAAGTTTCAACCCATGTTTTGCACTCTCCTTCTTCACCCGCAACAAGAAGCTCTTTAGTTCTTCTTCACTTTCTGCCATTAGAGTGGAATCATCTGCGTATCTTAGGTTGTTGATATTTCTTCCAGCAATCTTAATTCCAACTTTTGATTCCTCTAACCCTGCCTTTCTCATGATGTGCTCTGCATATAAGTTAAATAGGCAGGGCAACAGTATACAGCCTTGCTGGACTCCTTTCCCAATTTTGAACCAATCAGTGGTTCTGTGTCCAGTTCTCACTGTTGCTTCTTGGCCCACATATAGGTTTCTCAAGAGACAAATAAGATGGTCTGGTACACCCATCTCTTTAAGAAATTGCCACAGTTTGTTATGATCCACACAATCAAAGGCTTTAGCATAGTCAATGAAGCAGAAGGAGATGTTTTTCTGGAACTCTCTAGCTTTCTCCATGATCCAGGGTATGTTAGCAATTTGATCTCTAGTTCCTCTGCCTCTTCGAAATCCTGCCTGTACTTCTGGTAGTTCTCGATCCACATAATGCTGGAGTCTAGCTTGTAGGATTTTAAGCATAACTTTACTAGCATGTGAAATAAGTGCAATGGACACCTTTTGACCTGAGGGGCTCGTAGGATTTTAAGCATAACTTTACTAGCATGAGAAATAAGTGCAATGGTGCGGTAGTTTGAACATTCTTTGGCACTGCCTTTCTTTGGAATTGGAATGTAAACTGATCTTTTCCAATCCTGTGGCCACTGTTGAGTTTTCCAAATTTGCTGGCAAATTGAGTGTAGCACTTTTACTGCATCATCTTTTAAGATTTTGAATAGCTCAGCTGGAATACTGTCACTTCCACTAGCTTTGTTGTTGCTCAGCTTTTCTAAGGCCCACTTCACTTCACATTCTAGGATTTCTGGCTCGAGGTCAGTGACCACCTCATTGTGATTATCAGGGACATTAAGCTCATTCTTGTATAGTTCTTCTGTGTAATTTTGCCACCTCTTCTTAATCTCTTCTGCCTCTGTTAGGTCCCTGACATTTTGGTCCTTTATCATGCCCATTTTTGCATGAAATGTTCCCTTCATCTCTCCAATTTTCTTGAAAAGATCTCTGGTCCTCCCTATTCTATTGTTTTCTTCTATTTCTTTGCACTGTTCATTTAAGAAGGCATTCTTATCTCTTCTACCTATTCTCTGGAATTCTGCATTCAATTGGGTGTATCTTTCTTTTTCTCCCTTGCCTTTCACTTCCCTCCTTTCCTCGGCTAATTGCAAAGCTTCCTCGGACAGCCATTTTGCTTTCTTGCATTTCTTTTTCTTTCGATGGTTTTGGTTGCTACCTGTTGTACAATGTTGCGAACCTCTGTCCATAGTTCTTCAGGCACTCTGTCTATCAGATCTAATTCTGTCTATCATATTTAATCTAAGAGCCTTGGTGGAGCAGTGGGCTAATGCCTTCTTAAGTAACACCAGCTCCCTGCAATTAGTGCAGGTTTGCATCCCACCAGGCTCAAGGTTGACTCAGCCTTCCATCTTTCCGAGGTAGGTAAAATGAGGGCCTAGATTGTTGGGGGCAATTAAGCTGACTTTGTAATAATGCCGCTTGGGTGTGTGTGTGAAAGCCCTAATAAGCAGGCATATACATAGAATGAAGGCTACTGCTAAGCTTGTAAGCCGCCCTGAGTCTTCGGAGAAGGGCAGGATATAAATGGAATTAAAATAAAAAAATAAAAAAAACAATTCCTTAAATCTATTTGTCACCTCTACTGTATATTCAATAGGGATATGATTTAATTCATACTTGGATGGCCTAGTGCTTTTTCCTACTTTCTTCTGTTTAAGCCTAAACTTTGCAATGAGAAGCTCCTGATCTGAGCCAGTCAGCTCCTGGTCTTGTTTTTACTGACTGTATGGAGCTCCTCCATCTTTGGCTGCAGAGCATATAGTCAATCTGATTTCTGTGTTGACCGTCTGGTGATGTCCATGTGTAGAGCCGTCTCTTAGGTTGTTGGAAAAGAGTGTTTGCTATGACCATCGTATTCTCTTGACAAAATTCTATCAGCCTGTGCCCTGCTTCATTTTGTACTCCGAGGCCAAACTTGCCTGTTATTCCGGTTATATTTTGGCTTCCTACTTTAGCATTCCAATCCCCCATGATGATAAGGACAACATTTTTTGGTGTTACTTCTATAAGGTGCTGTAGGGCTTCATAGAACTGGTGAATTTCATCCTCTTCAGCACTGGTGGTTGGGGCATAGACTTGGACTACTGTGATATTGAATGGTTTGCCTTGGATTCAAACTGAGATCATTCTGTCATTTTGAGGATTGTATCCCAGTATTGCTTTTCCTACTCTTTTATTGACTATGAAGGCTACTCCATTTTTTCTGAGGGATTCTTGTCCGCAGTAGCGTACCTGATGGTCATCTGAATTAAATTCACCCATTCCTGTCCATTTTAGTTCGCTGATACCTAAGATGTCGATGTTCAGTCTTATCTCTTTTTTGACCACGTACAGCTTTCCTTGATTCATGGATCTTACATTCCAGGTTCCTATTGAGAAAAAAATCTTTACAGCATTGGACTTTCCTTTCACCACCAGACACATCCACAGCTGAGCATCCTTTCGGCTTTGGCCCAGTTGCTTCATTCTTTCTGGCACTACTAGTACTAGCCCTCTACTCTTCCCCAGTAGCATATTGGACACCTTCCAACCTGAGGGGCTCATCTTCCAGCGTCATATCATTTTGCCTTTTGGTACTGTCCATAGGGTTTTCATGGCAAAGATACTGGAGTGGGTTGCCATTTCCTTCTCCAGTGGATCACATTTTGTCAGAACTCTCTGCTATGACCTTTCCATCTTGGGTGGCCCTGCACGGCATAGCTCATAGCTTCATTGAATTACGCAAGCCCCTTCGCCACGACAAGGCAGTAATCCATGAAGGGGTTTAAAGCAAGACACTTTTAAGTCTTTCTACCTGACTAAAAGCTGTATTTTACTCAAAAGGAGAAAGTTTGTTCATTTGCAATAAACCCTTTTTTAAAGACAACTCAGAGTTGGCAGCCCAACCCCTCCTGCTTGCATAATTCAGCATCATTAGAAGCAAGCATTCATCTTTACCCCACCTCTCTGGCTCAGCCTTAAAAGGTCAGTAAAAGAGTAATAAAGTGATTACAGTAGTTGTCTTAGAAACTAGGCAACTGGTGGGAAAAAGCCACTCATAGCCCTCAACCCCGCCCTTGGGAATTAATGGAATGCAGTGAGACAAGAAAGTATTAGTTTCAAAGCAGGTAGCGACCTCTGGTGGCCAAACTAAAATGAGGCCTGAGTTCCAGCTGTCTACAGGAAAATAGCAATAAGCCTACATAGACAGAAAAAGAGACATTCATTCAGACTTGTGACAAGGCATCCTTCTATGGAAATAAGACACGTGACTTAGCAAAGAGTCCTAAAAGTATATGTGTTAAAACTCCAGAAGGGAGATTATTCAGCATACCTATCCCAAGCATAGGCAATGCAACATTGGCCTCTGGTGGCAAGCTGCAACAAGCCTCCATTTATGTTACCTGCAAATGAGGCCTAAACCAAAGCTAAGCTACCCAGTCCCCACTACAGTAGTTCAAAACGAGGGAAACAAGGAACAAATTAACCTTCATTAAATGGCAGTTTCACAGCCTACGCTTGGAATTTTAACTTTGGACAGGCTGATCCTTAGAGGTTCCAGACCGGCTTACAACTTGTGGTCCTAAGAAGAAAAATTTGGGTGACCTTGTGTCCAAGTGAAGGCTAGGGGCAGTACTGAGTGGTAGCAACTTGCAATAACAGGCTTGCATTTACCTACAGACACCATCCCGGTGGGTGATCTGCAAATAACAGGCTTGCCTCTACACCCAGAAAGCACCCCCTAATGGTCAACAAGTGAACTTCGCTGAAGCCGCTACTCATGTAAACAGTGTCCCCTAGAGGTCATAGAGTAAACTTCTCTGAAGTTGCCACTCACGTAAACAGTGCCCTCTAGTGGTCAACGAGTAAACTTTGCTGAAGTTGCTACTCACATAAACAGTTCCCCTAGTGGCCAAAGGGTGAACTTCCCTGAAGTCTCTAACCACGCAGACGGCATCCCCTGGTGGTTAAAGAGTGACATTCACCGAATTAGTTAAAAATAGCTAGGAAGTTTTCTGAACCTGTCCTAGCCATGGCGGACTGTCCTATTGATTCAGAAGAACTGCTTCAAGCAATCAAAAATGGAGCATTGCTGCAACCAGCCAGCCATGGAGAACTATTTGATTTGTACACAGAAGCTGACGCCCAAGCTTCGGTGAGGCCAAAGACATCCCAGAAACCCTATGACCTGAGGCAACAAAGAACGCCTACAAAAGTCATGTGGTCAAATCTGATGGAGAAATGGGATGTGTTCTATAAGCACCACAAAAGAAACTGGGAGAAATTACAGGAACTCTGCCGAGTTCTAAGATGGCAGCGCCTGGAATGGCTGCGGCTGCATTGGCTCTTGAAAACGAATAGTTTTGGGAGGAATAGTAAGGGCTATAAGCCACATGATCAGGAAGATTTTAACGTGTTTGAGCAACATGGTGGAACTAAGGTAACATACGACATACGACCGACAATCTTTGCTGGCCTGGCGAGTTTCTAGTTGTTTTGGAACTGTTGGTGAGACCGTTAAAAGTCGTTGGCGCTGTTTGAATTTGTTCTGCCAGCAGCAAGATCTGACTGCTGGCCCAGTGATGGATTCTACTGCAAATCAGGGCTGTTTCCAGAGGAGGCAGAGAGGACCTGGAGCTTATGGAGCGAAGGAACTGGATGAGGCTGTCGGCAGGTCCAGAGGAAGAGAGAGAGGCTTTTGGAGGAGTTGGTGGAGGCGGCGGCACCAGCGTGCTCCAGGGGCGAAAAGAAGCAAGGCCTCTTTAAGGAAAGGGTGGAAGAGTCAGGATCAGAAAAAGGAAAGAAGGTGAGGTTGTCAGAATACAAGCTAACTTGAGGGCTAATCCACATGGAGCCCCATTTCCATCTGTCCTGTTTGCCATCGTTCACTCCCTAGAGACTAAAATGGACAATGTGAAATTTGAGCGGGCCCTGAACAAGGAGTATATATCGGAGGTGGTGACCCTTTGAGAGCTGTATGCAACGGAATTTCATTTTGATGTATGCCGATTGGTGTACATTCAAAGTGACAATAAAGTTATCATCATTAAGTGCCTAAAGAGGAGCTTTTGTCTGAATGCGCTCTTTCATTGAAGGAGTTTTTCTCCAAATGGAAAGACTATGGGCGTTGTCTCAAAAAGGTTCAGTCACAGCTAAGGGATACAACACTCAAAGAGGAAATGAAACAATTCAGGCTAGACAACAAGGAACTTGAGCATTTTTTAGAAAATAAAGAATGCCTCTCTGAGGTTGAATTACACATGAAAAGGACACCAATTGAGAAGGTCGAGTCCGAAGCGTCCCGTCATTCGCATATGTCATCTCTGCGATCAAATGCGGCTCCCTCTCATACCTCTAAAAGGGCTTCACCCCTTCGTTATATTTTTTATTTTTATTTTTTATAACCCACCAACCGACTCCAACAAACTGAGTCACAGATGATAATCGGACAGGTCCATCTGCAACGGTGACAATTCCACAGCAGGAAGAGCAGCTGCTACAAGATGAGATTGCCAGGACTCAGGGCAGGCTAGAGTCTCTACTGAGTCAACAGGAAACAGCATCCTGAGGTGTCACCTTCATGCCCGACCACAGAGGAGAATCTCGACCACCAGATGTGCCAACTGGCCAGGGAGCCAGCAACACACCATCCGAACAATGAGACCCCCCAACATGAGTCCTTTGGGAAAGGGCGGTATATAAATCTAAATAAATAAAATAAATAAAATAAAAATAAGCACGCAAGAAGTCAGGCCTCCTCAGAATTCAGGCTAAACCTTCAAGAACCCTCATATGCAGACAACATGCTGAAGAATGTCACCAGCCAACCCTGGCACATGCCCCCGCTCTTGGAAGCAATACACCACTTCCACCTAACTACACCCCCTATGCAGCAACAATATGTCTTTCAACATCCGGTGGAAGAAGGTGGGATATGGCATCCAGAGGTGTGTGAAAATTCTCTGATACACCAGGGAAGGACTACTTATTGTGGAAGCAACATTTCAAAAATGCCCTCCACCTTGGTAGGTTACACCCAGGTGAAGAGATTGGACTTATGACATCATGGCTGGGACCAAAATCATTGAAGATAGTGGATGACATCTTCACATCCCAATTTAGTAACCCACACTGCACCCTTCAGGAAAGTACTATGGAGCACCTGCATTGACACAGTCCTTGTTCCTAAATTGTCTCTACGAATTCCCTAACATCAACATCAATGATCCTGGCCAGATTTGGGAATTCTCCAATTTACTTAAATGGCTCCTAACAGCACAAAAAAGTCCCTCCATGCCAGCAGTTGTCTGTCTGGACCAGTTCAAGACGCAACACATTATCATCCAAAAACTACCAAGGGAGTTGCAGGACAAATGGCTCGATGAATTTGAGTTTTATGAGAAACAAGACTTTAGCAAACCTCCCCCCTTTGCTGTTCTTGTTGAATTTGTTTCCCGTCAATCACACCGGTACAATAATTCTTACCGCCTCAGCAACAATGGAAAATATTTTCCACTGGCCAAAACAACCAGTCAGAACTCTGGCGTAACCAAGGGTCCATTCCAAACCACAAGGGACAAAACCCTTAATTCCGTGCACAAGACAGAGGTCAAAGAGACCTGGCCAAAGAAGACTTCAGACAAGCGGCTGCCAAGGAAAACTCAACCTGAACCTCGACAATCAGATAATGGCCTGACTTGTCCACTTCCTAAATCTTCACATGCTCTGAACAGGTGTAGAGAATTTGGAAAGAAGTCCATGGATGAACGAAAGGCCCTACTCAAAGAGCACAGGATATGCTACAAGTGCTTTGAGTCTACAGACCACATAGCCAAAGACTGCACAGCTAAGGTGAAATGCCACCTATGCAACAGTGTCAAGCACCCAGGGGACTTGCATTTAGACCATAGGTCAGCAAACTGCAGCTCTGGACCCACATGTGGCTCTTTCAGCCGTCTCCTGTGGCTCCCAGTCTCCGCCATGTGCAGTCCCCCCCCCAAAAAAAGTGAGACTAAAAAAGTTCAACCAATCAATTCAAACTTCTCATGAAAAAAAAACTCGCAGTTTGAATTGATTGGTTTAACTTCTTTGGTTTGTGGGAATGCCCACAAACCTCTTTTCTTCTTTGGACTCCACATGGCGGCAGTGGAGGAAGAGACTAGAGGACTGCTGGAAAGGTGAGTGGGCCCATTTTCTGTCTGCTGCGCCTTCCTCGGTCTCCCCTCCCCCAAACACACCACTGCAGTCTCGCCCGACTCTCTCCCCACCCCACTCTTTCATAGCAGGGCCATCTGGCCCCTTTTCCATCGGCTGCCACTTCCTTGGGCTCCCCTGCTCCGAACACACCGTTGCCGTCTTGCCTGACTCTCTTTCCACCCCACTCTTTTGTGGAAGGGCCATCCAGCCCTTTTTCCATCTGCTGCAACTTCCTTGGGCTCCCCTCTTCCAAACACACTGCTGCCGTCTCACCCGACTTTCTTTCCACCCCACTCTTTCATGGCAGGGTCATCCAGCCCTTTTTCCACCTGCTGCACCTTCCTTGGGCTCCCCTCCCCTTAACACACTGCTGCCGTCTCAGCCAACTCTCTCCCCACCCCACTCTTTTGTGGCAGGGCCATCTGGCCCCTTTCCCATCGGCTGCAACTTCCTTGGGCTCCCCTGCTCCGAACACACCGCTGCCGTTTCGCCCGACTCTTTCCACCCCACTCTTTCATGACAGGGCCATCCGGCCCTTTTTCCATCTGCTGCAACTTCCTTGGGCTCCCCTCCTCCAAACACACCGCTGCTGTCTCACCCGACTCTCTTTCCACCCCACTATTTTGCAGCAGGGCCATCCAGCCCTTTTTCCACCTGCTGCACCTTCCTTGGGCTCCCCTCCTCCAAACACACCGCTGCCGTCTCACCCGACTCTCTTTCCACCCCACTATTTTACAGCAGGGCCATCCAGCCCTTTTTCCACCTGCTGCAACTTTCTTGGGTTCCCCTCCTCCGAACACACCGCTGCCATCTTGCCCGACTCTCTCCTGACCTCACTGGGCGAAACAGTGGATGATGAGGGAATTATGATGAGGAGGGAATTGCAGGAAAAAGAGGGCCGGCGAGCTCGAGGCTTGCAGGAGGAAAGAGCCGTGCAATTGGATGGCTGGAGAGAAGCCAAGCAGGCAAACTCAAACAATGAAGGCAGAATCCCTTCTGGCTTCTGCGCCAGGGCTGCTACCCTCTTTGTGGTGGTGGCAGCAGCAGGATCACCTTCCATGGCAATCCCATTGCATGCTAGGCATGCCCCCGCATGCTCACAGGAAGAACAGGAAAAAGGGTGTGGACTGTGCTGGTGTTGGGGTAGGGGTAGGAATAAGGAATGCATGGGGGCAGGGTGTGTGGGAGGAAGAGTCACAATCCAAGGTGTTCAAATCTGTGTGGGCTCCCAGCAAATGCACCAAAGAAGTGATGGGAGAAGGAGGAGAGGAAGAGAAACAGCGGGTGGGGGGGTAGCACCCCGTTTCTTCTTCTTCTGGCACAAACTCTGTGCTCAAGCCGGAATGGGGAGGGGGATGAGGAGGAGGAAGAGGAGGAGGAAGAGCGATGATTGACAAACTGCCAGCCAAACTCTTTGGGAGAGGGGGCACAGGATGGAGAGGAGGGCAGCTTGCCTTGGAGAGGAAGGGAGGAGCCTTCCTCGTCTGCCTTTTGTTCTCTCTTTCTCTGCCCTATTCCCCTCGCTGCTCCATGCTTCCTCCTCCTCCTCCCCCCCAAGTAAACTGCATGCAAAAATCCCACAAAACCCCCCAAATCCCACAGCAAGCTGAGATAGGCAAGTCCGACCAGCAGCCTCAGAAGATTTGCTACTGCAGCTCCTTCTCCGTCGGCCTCCTCCTCTGCTCCCTTGGAGTAGTCTTTTCCAAGGGGAGGACAAGCCAGGATGGCAGAGCTGTCCATAGTAGAGCTGGATGGGGGCAGGGCCAGTGCATGTCTTGCCTTAGGGCAGCTCCACTCTTCAATCAAGCCCCATGTTGTACGCATGTGTGTGCACTTGTGCATGCGTGTGCACATTTTGCGGCTCCCTGGTTTTTTTTTTTTTTGAGGGAACCAGTTCCAAGTGGCTCTTTCACTGTTTCAGGTTGCCAACCCCTGACCTAGACTCTAAGCAGCTACAACAAGCGACCTTGACCCCTTCGACATCAAAGGAGCTTCAATGTGGCTTCAAAGAGCACCCAGAAACAATCAAGGTTCACTGCATGGCAATATGTGGGGATTCACCACGCCCTTGCTCATGCGCCCACATCTGCCTGGCTAAAGTCTACCTTGATGGATGCCCAGAGGAAGCCATGAAGATATATGTGGTAATGGATGCACAAAGCAATGCTACATTAGCCAGGTCAGCATTCTTTGACCTATTTGAAGTCCCAAGTGAAAGGGTGATTTTCACAATAAAAATGTGCATTGTAACACAGCGCATGGCGGGGAGGAAAATCTCTGGACTGCGCATAGAATCGTTAGATGGGAGTTCATAGTTCCTGCTGCTGCCAGTGCTGGAATGGTACTCCTTATCAGATGATTACAGTGAAATCCAAACACCAGAAGTGGCGGAAAACATACCTTATCTGTCACACATAACTGATCTAATCCCTCCCTTAGATCCTGAAGCTGAAGTTCTACTTTTGTTGGGAAGAGACACCCCTGAATCCATTGGTTCTGATGAAAAGATCAGAGGCCCACCTGGTGCCCCAGTGGCCAACAAGACAGAACTCGGATGGATCATCAGAGGAACGGTCTGTGTCGATCGGCTGCAAGTTCCAATCCAAGTGAACATCTCAGTGATGACCATTCTTAGTAATGGGAGAGCATCCCACCTGAAACCATGCCAAAAACACTTCACTCTGTCAACATCCAAGCCTGCTATATGAGTGAGAGTGTTCCAGATCAGCAAAGATGACTATGACGTGGCCCCATCAATAGAGGACAAAGAATTTCTAGAGCTCATGGACAAGGAATGCCTGCAGGATGCCACAGGGAGTTGGGTAGCCCCACTATCTTTCCGTATATCCAGGCAACACCAACCTAACAATCATGAGCATGGTCTCTCTTGCCTCTACAGTCTGAGGAAAGATATGAACAAAAAGCCCGAAATGAAAGCTCATCTAGTAGAGTTCATGGAGGTGTTCCAGAGTGGACACGCAGAACCTGCCCCACCACTGAAGAAAGATGAAGAATGCTGGTACCTACCATTCTTCAGAGTGTACCACTTGCAAAAGCCAGGACAGATAACAGTAGTCTTCGATGACAGTGCACAGTACCAAGGCACCTCTTTGAACAAAGTCCTTCTCACAGGGCCTGACGTCATCAACAGTCTGCTTGGAGTGCTCATCCACTTCAGAAAGGAAGCTGTGGCAGTCATGGCTGACATCCAGCAGATGTTTTATTCCTTCTACATCAGGGAAGACCATCACAATTACTTGCACTTCCTGTGGTTCAGTGATGACCAACACAACCAACAAATAACAGAGTAGAAAATGTGAGTGCTCCTCTTTGGAAATGGCTCTTCCCCCGCAATTGCTAACTAAGGCCTGCAATGCATCGCCCATATAGGTGAAACAGAATACGGTGCAGACGCCAGACACTTCCTAGAACAGGACTTCTATGTCACTGATGGCTTAAAGTCTGTACCCACTCCAGCAGAAGCTACAGACCTACTAAAAAGGACATGCCAGATGTTAGCGGCAGCTAACCTTAGGCTGCACAAAATTGCTTCCAACAACGAAGAAGTGTTGGCAGCCTTCAATCCTGAAGACCATGCTAAAAGTCTACAGGATCTCGACTTTGGCACAGATGATTCTCACTTCCAATGTAGTCTTTGTTTGTGTTGGGGCTTGAAGAAGGACGTCTTTACCTTTAGAACCCCGGCAAAAGACAATGCTTTCACAAGAGGAGTCTTGTCTACAGTAAACAGCCTGCTTGACCCTCTGGGTTTTGCTGCACCCATAACAGTTCAAGGAAAGCTTCTTCTATGCTCACTATCCCAACACGCCTCAGACTGAGACAAGCCACTCGCATCAGAGCACAAGCAAGAGTGGGAGACATGGTGCAGATCCCTAAGTTGTCTCCAAAGCATCCATATACAGCGCATGTATGTACCCCTTCCACTTTCCACCACGACAAAGAAGAAGCTGCACATATTCTCAGACGCTTCAATGAAGGCAATACCAGCTGTAGGATACATCAAAATCTACAGCGGGGAGAGCTGCAGCGTCGATTTCGTCATGGGAAAGGCGAAACTGGCACCACTACAAAGTCACACCATACCCAGTTTAGAACTCTGTGGTGCTGTTTTAGCCATAGAAATAGCAGACCTGATAACTAAAGCAATGGACCTTGAGTTTCAATCCACCCCCTTCTACAAAGATAGCAAGGTGGTGTTAGGCTACACTGACAATAGAAGCAGATGTTTCTATGTCTACGTAATTAATGGAGTAGAAAGGATCAGAAGATCTTCAAATCCTGAACAGTGACAATATGTGCCAACAGATCAGAATCCAGCAGACCAAGTTACATGGTCTATTTCTGCAGCACAGTTAGCAGACTCAGCCTGGCTAAAGGGTCCTGAGTTCTTGGCTCATCCAGATAGCCAGGCGTCAGAAAAACTAGAACATTACAAGCTGCTAGACCCAGATCCCCCTTCATGGATTACTGCCTTGTCATGGTGAAGGGGCTTCCGTAATTCAATGAAGCTATGAGCTATGCCATGCAGGGCCACCCACCCATGATGGACAGGTCATACCAGAGAGTTCTGACAAAACGTGATCCACTGGAGAAGGAAATGGCAACCTACTCCAGTATCTTTGCCATGAAAAAACCATGGACAGTATCAAAAGGAAAAAAAGATATGATGCTGGAAGATGAGCCGCTCAGGTTGGAAGGCGTCCAATATGCTACTGGGGACGAGAAGATGGCTAGTACTAGTAGCACCAGTAAGAATGAAGCGACTGGGCCAAAGCAGAAAGGATACTCAGCTGTGGATGTATCTCATGGTGAAAGGAAAGTCCGATGCTGTAAGATTTTTTTCTCCACAGTAACCTGGAATGTAAGATCAAGGAATCAAGGAAAGCTGGAGGTGGTCAAACAAGAGATGACAAGACTGAACATCGACATCTTAGGAATCAGCAAATCAAAATGGACAGCAAGAATCCCTCAGATGAAATGGAGAAGCCTTCATAGTCAATAAAAAAGTAGGAAAAGCAATACTGGGATACAATCCCCAAAAGGACAGAATGATCTCAGTTTCAATCCAAGGCAAACCATTCAATATCACAGTAGTCCACGTCTATACCTCAACCACCGGTGCTGAAGAGGATGAAATTGACCGGTTCTATGAAGCCCTACAGCACCTTATAGAACTAACACCAAAAAATGATGTCCTTAGCATCATGGGGGATTGGAATGCTAAAGGAGGAAGCCAAAAGATAACCAGAATAACAGGCAAGTTTGGCCTTGGAGTACAAAATGAAGCAGGGCACAGGCTGATAGAATTTTGTCAAGAGAATACGATGGTCATAGCAAACACTCTTTTCCAACAAACCAAGAGATGGCTCTACACATGGACATCACCAGACAGAACACAGAAATCAGATTGACTATGTGCTCTGCAGCCAAAGATAGAGAACTTCTATACAGTCAGTAAAAACAAGACCAGGAGCTGACTGGCTCAGACCATGAGCTTCTCATTGTAAAATTTATGCTTAAACCGAAGAAAGTAAGGAAAAGCACTAGGTCACTCAGGTATGAACTAAATCATATCCCTGACAAATATACAGTAGAGATGACAAATAGATTTAAGGAATTAGATCTGATAGACAGAGTGCCTGAAGAACTATGGATGGAGGTTCACAACATTGTACAAGAAGTAGCAACTAAACCATCCCAAAGAAAAATAAATTCAAGAAAGCAAAATGGCTGTCTGAGGAAGCTTTGCAAATAGCTGAGGAAAGGAGGGAAGCGAAAGGCAAAGGAGAAAAAGAAAGATACACCCAATTGAATGCAGAATTCCAGAGAATAGCTAGAAGAGATAAGAATGCCTTCTTAAATGAACAGTGCAAAGAAATAGAAGAAAACAATAGAATAGGGAGTACTAGAGATCTTTTCAAGAAAATTGGAGAGATGAAGGGAACATTTCATGCAAAAATGGGCATGATAAAGGACCAAAATGGCAGGGACCTACAAGAGCGAGCTTAACGTCCCTGATAACCACAATGAGGTGGTCGCTGACCTCGAGCCAGACATCCTAGAATGTGAAGTAAAATGGGCCTTAGGAAAGCTGAGCAACAACAAAGCTAGTGGAGGTGACAGTATTCCAGCTGAGCTATTCAAAATCTTAAAAGATGATGCAGTAAAAGTGCTACACTCAATTTGCCAGCAAATTTGGAAAACTGAACAGTGGCCACAGGATTGGAAAACATCAGTTTACATTCCAATTCCAAAGAAAGGCAGTGCCAAAGAATGTTCAAACTATCGCACCATTGCACTCATTTCTCATGCTAGTAAAATTATGCTTAAAATTCTACAAGCTAGACTCCAGCAGTATGTGGATCGAGAACTACCAGAAGTACAAGCAGGATTTTGAAGAGACAGAGGAACTAGAGATCAAATTGCCAACATACGCTGGATCATGGAGAAAGCTATGGAGTTCCAGAAAAAACAAATACTTCTGCTTCATTGACTATGCTAAAGCATTTGATTGTGTGGATCACAACAAACTGTGGCAAGTTCTTAAAGAGATGGGTGTACCAGACCATCTTATTTGTCTCTTGAGAAACATATATGCGGGTCAAGAAGCAACAGTGAGAACTGGACACGGAACCACTGATTGGTTCAAAATTGGGAAAGGAGTCCAGCAAGGCTGTATACTGTCACCATGCCTGTTTAACTTATATGGAGAGCACATCATGAGAAAGGCAGGGCTAGATGAATCAAAAGTTGGAATTAAGATTGCCGGGAGAAATATCAAGAACCTAAGATATGTAGATGATACCACTCTAATGGCAGAAAGTGAAGAGGAACTAAAGAGCCTCTTGTTGCAAGTGAAGAAGGAGAGTAAAAAATTTGGGTTGAAACAAAACATTAAGAAAGCTAAGATCATGGCATCCGGCCCTCTCAATTCCTGGCAAATAGATGGGGAAGAAATGGAGGTAGTGACAGATTTTATTTTCCTGGCCTCCAAGATCAGCACAGAAGGGGACTACAGCCAAGAAATTAAAAGATGCTTGCTTCTGGGGAGGAAAGCCATGGCAAATCTAGACAGCACACTAAAAAGCAGAGACATCAGCCTGCCAACAAAAGTGCATATAGTCAAGGCTATGGTGTTTCCAGTTGCAATGTACGGCTGTGAAAGCTGGACCATAAGAAAGGCTGAGCGCCAAAGAATTGAGGCCTTTGAACTATGGTGCTGGAGAAGACTCCTGCAAGTCCCTTGGACTGCAAGGCGATCAAACCGGCCAGTCCTAGAGGAGATCAACCCTGAGTACTCCTTAGAAGGCCAGATCCTGAAGTTGAAACTCAATGTTCTGAACCAGCCTGCTACCGGCCTTGCAATAAGGCAAACCCCTGTTCAAACAGTAGAGACTGGAGAGCGTCTGAGGCTGAAAAGCGTCTGCCAAGATTTATTACTCAAACAACAGAACAAGAAACAAAAACACTGGAACTTGAATCCTCAAACGGAAGGGTTGCTTTCAGCAACCAGCCCCTCCCCAAACACTCCTTTTATTTAGAGTTCAGGGCGTGGTCTCCCTGTGCCTCCTCCCGAGGAGTCCCACAGCCTTTCTCTGCTTGGTCCTGCTCGACTGCCTCCTGCGTCGGGCGTCCTTGAACAGGGCCAGCTGTGGGTCATCATCCTCCGCACTATCGGGCTCACGCAGCTGAGAAGAGGGCCCCGGCTGGGGGCTCTGCGAAGCCTCCAAGCCATCATCAGCCAGTTCGTCTTCCACACTCTCCTCCTCCCCCTCATCTGAGTCATCCGAGACATCTGAGCCGGCTGCCGGACCCACAGGCTGGCCCTGAGTCACAACACTCAAATACTTTGGCCACCTAATGTGAGGGAAGGACTCATTGGAGAAGAGCCTAATGCTGGGAAAGATTGAGGGCAATAGAAGGGGACGACAGAGAATGAGGTGGCTGGATGGAGTCACTGAAGCAGTAGGCATGAGCCTAAATGGATTCCAGAAGATGGTATAGGACAGGAAGGCGTGGAGGAATGTTGTCTATGGGGTCGTGATGTGTTGGACACGACTTCGCAACTAACAACAAGAAGACCCAGATCAAGATAACGACGTTTGACCTCAGGTACCCAGCAGGTCACATATTGTCCGCCTGTCTACAAACATCAAGGAGGCAAAGGAACCACCTCCCAATCCTTTCTTAGAACCGGTTCACTTCGAACACTTCTCCAGATGGAAACCTCTCATAGTGGGCATAGCGGTGATCATCTGTTTCCTGCATCGCGAGATGGGCTTCCCAGAAAGCTGTCTCCAAGCCAAAAGAGGGATTTTTCAAAATGTACAACAAATATATACCTGATGGAATTTGAATGTCTGGCAGCTAAAAGAGCTATTCCAAAGTCTAGTGCATTGCTGAAATTGAACCTATTTTTAGAGAGTCATAACTTACTCCAAGTAGGAGGACATCTAGATAAAGCTGAAATAGCATCAGACATCAAGCACCCTATCATCCATCCTGCCCATTAACATGTCATGCACCTGTTGGTCCAACACTACCACGAAACCATCCACCATCAAGGCAGGTACTTCACGGAAGGTGCCTTCAGAGCAGCTGGTTTCTGTATTGTGGGAGCCAAAAGATGCAGCGCCACCATCTTGTACTGCATTGCTGTAAACAATGAGGTGCAACACAACACCAGTTGATGGCTGACCTGCCACCCAAGCACCTCATTCCAATACTACCATTTATCAATGTAGGCCTAGACGTATTTGGGCCTTGGTCCGTGTCTACTCGTCGGACCAGAGGTGGTCAAGCCAACAGCAAATGTTGGGCAGTACTTTTCACATGTCTCAGCATTCGAGCATCCCACATTGAAGTTATCAAATCTATGGACAGTTCCTCTTTCATCAATGCTCTAAGAAGATTCCAAGCTTACAGGGGCCCAGTTAAGGCATTTAGATCCGACCGTGGAACTAATTTTGTAGGGGCTTGCAAGGAACTGCAGATTGATGAAAGCATTCTTCCCGATTCAGAAATTGACAAGTACCTAAAGGCCCAAAATTGTATTTGGACATTCAATCCTCCCCATGCATCTCATATGGGAGGAGTATGGGAACGCGTGATTGGTGTAGCCTGCAAAATCCTGGACTCTATGTTGATAAAGATACTCAAACTGATGCATGAGGTCCTTGCTACCCTCATGGCAGAAGTTGCAGCTATCATCAACGCTCGACCTTTGGTTCCAGTTTCTTTGGATCCTGAAAACCCAACCATCCTTACTCCAGCCAACTTGTTTAATGAATACCATGCTTTCTAGTTAAGTGGGTGGAGTTTCATAGTTTATTACAGGATTTCCTGGCTGTGTGCCAGGTGTCAATGCTGCAAACATTGACATGTTTTTGCACTGACAATATAAGAGGCAGCCTTTTACTTTAACTGCTTCGCTCTGAATCCCTGAAGGGGGGTAAATGTCAACTGGATGTTTTCAGAAGATAAGAAAAAGCCCGCACACAGAAAGGGAAGTGAAACTTCATATGTAAAACTAATTTTTTTAAAAAAACTATACTTTATTAAACAAGTTTTAAATAAAAACAACAAAACATTATTACAAAATACTGAAAAGTGCATCGAATAGAAAAACAACAAAACACCCTATACACCAAAAAACAAAGACAACAACATCAAACAAGACCGGGGAGTGTAACACTACCCCTAATTTTCTTTTTCTCGTACATCCCAGGCTAAGTAACCTTTAATTACCAAATATTAGAAATCTATAATTGTATATATCTCCAGATTCTATACCTCAAATAGTAATACGCAATCATCTGGTATTTCCCCCACTGAAGTTAAATATTCTATTTTGTAACCATGAGTACCAGGAGTCCGTACTTTTATTAAAAAGTGATTCACTTTTCCCTTTGAGGATATATGTCATTCGATATGACTCTGCACATAGTAATACTTTCTCTATTACTTGATAGTCCGTTGGGATTTCCTTCATCTTCCAATATTGCGCATAAGTCATACATGCCGCTGTTGTAATATGTATTAATAGATACCAAACATTTTTTGGTACTTCTTGTGGCTTCATTCCCAAGAGGAAAACAGCTGGGTCCAATTGAAAATCATATCATGTTATTTGAAATAACCAATTTTTTATATTGGTCCAGTAACGCCTAACCTTTGGACAAGTCCACCATTGATGGTAGAAAGTGCCCCTGGCAGAATCACATTTCCAACATTTGTCATTTGCATTTTTGAAATTCGTGCAGGAGCTAAGTACCATCTATACAACATTTTGTACATATTTTCTTTAAATGCTGTTGCTAACGTTAATTTTATATTTTTCTTCCAAATTTGTTCCCACTCCTCTAATTCTATAGTGCAACCAATATTTCTTCCCCAAGTAATCATTACATCATTTATTGTTCCCCCTTTCATCCCATGAAACAAAAGGAGATTATAGGTCTTAGATAAAAATTTAACATCACTTCCCCATAAAATCTTGTCTAATTCTTGTAGGATTATATCGATTCCTAATTCCTGCTTATTAACCCTTGAGCTCATTTGAGAATACAACCACCAATCCAACTCTGTACCCCCAGAATGTAACTCCTCCCTGGATTTAAGATTGTCTCTCAGATCTATGAGAACTTTATACCTATAATTTCTGTCTGGATTGTGTAATGTCGAATAAGTTACAGCTTCCAAAGGAGTAAACCAGCCAGGTATCTTTGTATAGATCCACCCTCTCACCATACGCCGAGTTTATATTTTTAATCCCATTTATTTTTATTTTAATCCCATTTATATCCCGCCCTTCTCCGAAGACTCAGGGCGGCTTACAATTTAAGCACAAACCAATGTGCTTAGCAATAGCCTTCATTCTATGTATATACCTGCTTATAAGGGCTTTCGCCCCCCCCCCCCCCAAGCGGCATTATTACAAAGTCAGCTTATTGCCCCTAACAACATGGGTCCTCATTTTACCTACCTCAGGATGGAAGGCTGAGTCAACCTTGAGCCTGGTGGAATGCGAACCTGCACTAATTGCAGGCAGCTGGTGTTACTTAAGGAGGCATTAGCCCACTGCTCCACCAAGGCTCCTTATCAATACATCCCTAATATAATGATTAGAGAAAACTTTATATTGACTATCCTTTCTTGGCCAAAGATAGGCATGCCATCCCTGTGTTAAATTATATCCTTCAATAGTTAACACCCTCCTTCTAGATAACACAACCCAGTCCCTAATCCATGCCAAGGCAGAGGCATGGTAATACAGCTCCCAGTGTGGGAGCCCCAGTCCTCCCCTTGTTTTGTGCTCCTGCAGCATTCTCCTTTTAATACGCGGCTTTCGATTATTCCATATGAATTTACCAATTATCTGTTCTAGTTTTTTAAAAAAAATTCTTACCTAGTTTTGCAGGAGCAGTTTGGAATAGGTATAACCACTTTGGCAAAATATTAGTCTTAATCACTGCGATTCATCCTAGGATTGAGAGTTGAATGTTTTTCCAGCTGTCTAATTTCTGTTCCATCTCAGTCATCAATTTTTGATAATTTAACTCCTTTATAGATGGACACCTTGAAGATAACCAAATACCTAAATATTTAACTTTTTTAACTATTTGGATCCCCATCACCTCTTGTAATTGTACCTTGGATTCAGTTCCGATATTCTTTACCAAAAATTTAGTTTTATCTCGATTAATCTTTAAACCTGCTACTTCTCCAAAGGCACTAATTTCCTCCAGTAATTTAGGGCCTGATTCCAATGGGTCTTCCAAAATAAAAACTAAGTCATCAGCAAAAGCTTGAAGCTTATATTGCTGATCATTTATTTTTAATCCTTTAATATTATTATTTTGCCTAATTATAACCAATAGTGGTTCTAAAGTCAGAATAAACAACAGAGGTGAAAGGGGGCATCCCTGTCTCGTACCTTTTTGTATATCAATTTTCCCAGTCATTTCACCATTGAATAATACTCGGGCAGATTGCATAGTGTAAATTGTTTGTATAGCTCTTACAAAATTTGGTCCAAATCCCATTTTAATCATCTGACGTATTAAAAATTCCCAACTAACCATGTCAAACGCTTTCTGAGCGTCGAGAAACATCATTGCCAACTGTCTACTAGGGTGCATCTCATAGTATTCCAACGTATTCATCACTATTCTCAAATCATCTCTTATTTGCCGATTTGGAAGAAACCCATTCTGATCTGAATGTATAAATTCTCTTAAGAATACTTTAAGCTTGCCCACCAGAATTGAGGGAAAAAAAATTTATAATCTGCATTCAATAGCGAAATGGGTCTATAATTTTTAACCAAGGTACGATCTGAATCTTCCTTTGGGATCAAAGATATATAAGCATCTGTCCAAGACTGGGGTATTTTCCCTTCACTCAAAACCTCATTAAATAAATCTTTTAAATGGCCACTAAACGTTCCCAACATCTCTTTATATAATTCCGCTGGGAGTCCATCCGTTCCCGGGGTTTTCCCATTCGATTGTTTCTTAGTTGCCTCCTTTATTTCCCCTTCTGAGATCTCTGAATTCAAAATTTGTTTTACATTCTCAGGAACCTCCTGTAAGTCCACCCTTTCTAAGTATCTACCAATCCTTTCTTCTAAAATTAGGTCTTTCTTATACAATGCGGTAAAAAATTCCTGAATCACCTTTTTCTTTTGTTCATTTGATCCCACCATATTTCCCATCCCATCCTGTAACCATTCTATTTTTCTCGCAATTGCTCGCTTTCTAAGCCTATAGGACAACCATTTTCCAGCCTTGTTGGCATGTTCAAAAAAGAGTTGTTTATTCCTTTGGATTTTCTCTGCTAATTCACGTTGATCCAAGAGGGAAATCTCGTGTCTCATAATATCTTTTCTCTCCCTCACTATTACTGAGGATGGGTCTTTCTGAAGAGCCTCCTCAGCCTCTGTCAACATTCCCATCAACTCCAATCTCTTAACCCTCTCTTTCTTCCACTTATGTGTTGAATACTTAATTGCTATCCCTCGAATCACTGCTTTCACAGTGTCCCATATAATTTGAATTGGTGTATCTTCCCTTCTATTCTCCTCAAAAAAGTATCCCATTTCCTGGTTCAACAGGTTTTTGAATTGTTCTTCTTTTAAAAGAGCTGCTCTCATTGTCCATCTATACCTCTTCTTTTCTCCTTTCCAAACCAAAATTAACGGGCTGTGATCTGCCCAGTCATTAGTCGTAATCTCTATTTCCCTAACCATCTCTTTCAATTCATGGGATGCCCATATCATATCAATTCGGGTCCATATTTGATGCCTGGGGAAGAAATAAGTATATTGCCTCTCTTACCTGTGAAAAGCTCGCCATATATCACATATGCCTAACTCCTCCCTCACTTGATCCCACACCTTAGGCAATGTTTTTTTACCCCTTTAAGTAAACGTTGCTCTGGGGTATAGTCTTTATCGACATCTACTATTGCATTGAAATCTCCTACAATGCATATATGCTCGTATTCTAACCCTACTATTACTTTATATAAACCTTGAAAAAAGGCACACTGATTACAATTTGGTGCATACACATTCACCAATAAGATCTTCTTCTGAGCCAATCGAAGTTCTACCATCACTACTCTTCCTTCTGTATCTGAATACACCCAGTGGGCCTCAATATTTCGCTGAACATAAATCACAACTCCCCTTTTCTTTTGTTCTGTCAGGGAAATAAAAACTTCCCCCAATTTTGGACACGCTAGTACATTCTATTGACTTTTAATGATATGGACTTCCTGGATACAAATTATATCATATTTTAATTTACAAAGTTTGGACTGTAGGAAACCTGTCATATTCCCACCTTAGGCTCACATAAAATGGCGCAGGTCTGGCTCAGAACAGCAATAAGTTTCGTTTCTGTGTATAAGTTGCAGTTTACCAAAAATCAGATGACCTTGCTACGTGCAGACGGACACCCGTTGGAACACGTACAAGAAAGTAACACATACAAGATAGTTAGAAGAACAAAGACATTCCATACAGATATGTAGCTGATTTATAACCTTGAGATAATTGCTTAGTGCATGGCTGAGATGTAACCATTCACAACCTTAAGATAACGGTTTTCATGGATAGCTGAACGCTTAGATAATTGTTTGTTGCTAATTGCTTGTTGCTTATGCGCTGCTGGTATCTCAATAAAAGAGAGCTTGGGACTTCGGTCTGGGCCCTCATCCCGAGAAAGCTCAGACACGTGTCTTCATTCATCGGCAAGTTCATGAGGAGCCCGCAGGGTGCGAAAAAACCCACAACTGGTGACCCCGACGTGATCTGCTGCGAGTGGATACGTCTCTGACGGTCTCCATACTCATCGCCTGGAATAGGCTGTGCACACGATCTCGCCTCGTGAAGACGACGATCCATTCGTGAGTATGGGGAACAAATTTTCTAAGCAACAGGCAGCGCACCTGAAAGAGCTTGAGGAAATAGTCAGAACTTCTAATATTTTACTTAAAAGTAGTGGCAAACAATTACCAGCAGTTTCAAAAAAGGAGTTGATTGCTTTAATGGAATATATTTGGGAAAATACTCCGGCTTATCCGGAAAAAGGCTCGTTGAAAACAGGGACTTGGAGAAAAATTGGAGAATGGCTCCACGAACCTCCTCGAGCACCTCCAAAAATGTTAACAGCCTGGCGAGTCTTAATGGAAAGTTTGTGGATTCACGAAAAGGGACTTAAAGAAGCCTTTTCCATTTCTCCGGCTCCCCCTCCTTATGAGGAACCTATTCAGCCACGAGAAACTCAGCAGGGCACCTCAGCTGCGGCTCCCAGTGCCCCTCAGGCTCAGCCAGAAGCAATTAACAATTATCCTAAGAAGGAATGGTGGCAAATTCTGTTAGACAAGCCGCCTGATCAGGACAGCTAACATTGGGAGATTTGTCTTGCTATCCAGTAAACATCTAACCAGCTCCGGCAGCTGGAGGAACTAGAAGTCCATTGCACACATGATATTGACACCTTCACAATATGTAGTTTGGGAATCTGAGTATAAAAAAGAAATAGAGAAAAAAATTCTTCCTGGATTACCTCAAGGAGTAGGGATCAATTATTTGGCACAGGACAATTCGTTACAAATGACCAACAGGCTCAAAGCCCAAGGGAGGCTTTTAATTTGATACAGGAAGGTTTTGCAAAGGTTTATCAAGATCCCAATCAGGCTTATTCAGACTTTGTGGGTAGACTGCAGGAAGATATAACAAGGCAAATAGACAATGAATATGCCCGAAATGAACTCCTGTTAAAATTGGCTTATGTGGGGCTTGAAAGAGCCTCTTGGGGCGAGCTGTTCTCAGTAAAATCCAGGGGCATTTCAACTGCCTGGAGTTTTCTGGGATCTAGCTTCCCATTGCAGGCTCCCAGCCAAACTAAATTGATAATTCTGGTCTATCAAATCAAAGAATAGGAAGTAGTTGTTGTTGTAAAAAGAAAAATCAAAGAAATAAAATCAAGTTTTTCTTCTATCTTTTTCTTTTAATCTAGCTCTTTGGATTATTGTTTTGGCCTAAAACCCCAAATTGATATGTGTGTTTTGTTTTGTTTTATGTGTATGTATATATATATATATGTATATATATGGACATTTGGAACATTAAGCTTGGACTTGGAATGGTGAGAAAAATAGGAGATGGTTAAAGGGCCCTATAGAAACCATGTTCGGTTGGAATCAACTCATGATTTTTCTCACCTCTCGTAGGACAAGCCATATGTCTATATAAATGTTGTTTTAATAGTATCTGTGTATATATGTCTGTCTGTGTTGTTCTGTGTTCTTTCCAAGACTTGGAAGAGGGTCAAAATCCTCTCTGATAACACCAAACAAAAAGGCCTTATTTAACAATGTATGGTTTGTCTGGAGAAAGTATGAAATGAAATTTTTGTATGTGAAATTGTTTATGCAAGCAGTCAGAATGGAAGTGAATGAGTTAATTTGCTGATATGTAAATGTGAGTGTGTTAGCCCTCAAACCCACCTACCACCCCCATCTCCTCCCAGGCTGTGAAAGGAACAGTAAACTGCAGATTTTATTGTTGTAAAAGCCATGGATGATGTGTGAGAGTAAATGCATGTAAAGGAGAGCAAACTATTTTTATTTATTTTTTTTAGTGGTGAGATTTTTGTAAAGTTTCTTTTACTCACTCCCCCCCAACCCCGCTCTGTTATTTTAAGAGTGAGAAAGGGAGAGACAGCCAGAAGAGGGGGGGTGGCTGGTCCTTTTAACCATTTTTTTTCCTCTGCTTGGAATTCCGGTCTGAGAGGGGGGGGTGGATGTGGGGCTTGATGCCCACTCTTGCAGTTTCAGCTTGCAATTTTTTTTTACTCGAAAGAGGAGAGATTAATTGTTGGACAAGTTTTTGGAATTCTTTGAGTTTTAGTTAAACATCACCCAAAAGAAATTACTCTGATCTTTTTGTGGAGTTGTTTTTTGTTTTTGTTTTTTTGTTTTTGATGTTTTTATGTCTGTGTGCAGGACACACTGATAGAAAATAATACCTAAGAGAAATTGAACAGTGTAAAAAGGACATTGAAAATTTTCCCTTTGATAAACATCCAAATATATCAGCCTTCCCCTTAAGGGAGGTGCCAAATGGGGTAGATGGGAACAATGTCCCAAGGATGCATTTTGTCCAAGAGCCGTTAAAGGCATCTGAAGTAAGGACATTTAAAAAAGAATTGAGAAATCTAATTGAGGACCCGCTGGGGGCTGCTGAACAGTTGGATAATTTATTAGGACCAAACATTTATACCTGGGATGAACTGACGGCTATTTTAAATTTTTTATTTTCGGCTGAAGAAAGACAATTAATTCCAACTGCAGCAGCAGCAATTTGGACTAGGGAACATCCAAATGGTGGGGTAGTGGCAGATGTAAAGTTCCTCTTGCCAGACCAAACTGGGATAACAATGATTTGGCTGGAAGACAAAATATGGAAGATATGAGAAATCCTATAATTAGAGGAATGAAAGAAGCAATACCAAAGGCTCAAAATATGACCAAGGCATTGCAGATAGAACAAGAGAAGGACGAATCCCCAGCTGCCTTTTTGCAAAGACTAAAAGATGGTATGCGTAAATATACAGGGATGGATCCAGATGATGATGCCAATGTACCACTGGTCAGAGTTCAATTTGTTACTAAATCCTGGCCTGATATAAATAAGAAGCTACAGAAATTGGATGATTGGACAGCCAAACCAATCAATGATTTATTGAAAGAGGCTCAGAAGTGTATGTTCAGAGGGATACAGAGAAAGTAAGGCAGAAAAGTAAGATGATGGTAGCAACAGGTACAGCAAGTGATAAGCAGGAAAAACCTCCTAGAAGAGAGTTTGGGAACAAGCAGAGTTCCTTTGAGACAAGATATAGGAGGGGTGAAAGGAACCAGTATGTTAATGAGAGTAGAGGAAGAGGATTTGGAGGATTTTGGAGTGGATTCATTTATCCCACACGCCCAAAGTTTCTGTTTTAACCAGAGAAGCACAATTGGCTCAATTGATTTTTAAAATCCGTCACCGTACGAAAGCCTTGATTGGGCTGGAGATAGACACTCTTTTTGTGCCTATGTCTTTGCAAATTTGGGAATCATTTTTTCAAACCTCGAGTGAATTGCAATTTTCCTTAGCTGATTGGCATGGCAAGGTTTCTTGCCACCCACCACCCGATTATCGTTTGCAAATTGTTCGCACTGTACCCATTGACTGGTTGTCACCCTTGTCCCCTCACCCTTTACATTCGGCTGTTACAGTTTTTGCAGATGGGAGCAAGGAGTGTGGCGCCTGTGCCTGGTTGGAAAATGGTCTATGGATAACCAAGCAAACAACACCCCAGCGGTCAGCTCAAAAAGCTGAACTGGCTGCTTCAATTTTGGCTTGTCAAATTTTTTCCTTTCAACCTTTGAACCTTATTGTGGATAGCTTTTATGTTTATCACACAATTCAAGTGATTTATGGATCTTATTTATCCCCCTCCATTCAACCAGATTTGTTACAACTTTTTTTAACCTTATAAAATTTGCTTTTTGAACGCCAACATCCTATTTTTGTTGCTCACATTCCTAGTCATCAGCCTTTTCCAGGTTTTTTGCAAGAGGGAAACAATGTTGCAGATCAGGCTGCCTCCGGACCTTCAGCCTGTTCTTTGCAACCCCTCACCCCCTGGGAAAGTCATTCATATTTTCATCAAAATTCCAAAGCTTTGCAAAAGCAGTTTGGCATCACCGCTGCAGAAGCTATTGCAATTCGCCAGCAGTGTCCAACCTGCAACCAACAAGCCACTGCAATCCCTATGGGTGTCAATCCAGGGGGATTGGAGCCTTGCCAAATTTGGCAAATGGATGTCACACAATATGCACCATTTGCCCCATGTAAGTATTTGCATGTTTCAATTGATACCTTTTCAGGATTCATCATGGCTACCCCCCAAAGGGGAGAAGCCACCAAACATGTCATTAATCATTGTATTCGGACCTTTGCAGTGCTGGGATGTCCAAAAGAACTCAAAACAGATAATGGCCCTGCCTATAGCAGTCAAGCCATGGCAGAATTTTGTCATAATTGGCAAATCACACACAAATTTGGAATTCCATACAATAGCCAAGGCCAAGCCTTGGTGGAAAGAGCTAACCAAACCTTGAAACATGCTTTAGATCGCTATAAAAATCAGAACGGGGGAAAACGAAATCCCAACCTCCCAGCAGTGCAAGAAATTCTTAACCTTTGCCTCTACACTCTGAACTTTTCAAACTTGACTGGCCATCCCTTAACCACCGCTGCAGAGCGGCATTTTTCTTCTTCTTCTTCTTCAGATCTCCCTAAGCCACAGGTTTGGTACCGACAACTTCCAGACCTGACTTGGCAAGGCCCCGCAGACCTTATCACCTGGGGCAGAGGCTACGCAGCTGTTCAACTGCCAGACAAAGTGCTGTGGATCCCCGGTCGTCATGTTCGCCCATATCATGCCTCCACAAAAACAACTACGGACCCCGCTAAAGACGACAGCATGGTTTGTGACTTTTTTCAGCTTATTTCTTACACCACTGACTGATGCCACTAAGACACAATTCCATCTGAAAGCTTACCCCAGTTGCCGTCTACTCAGCTTGCAGCATTTCATTGTGCCTCCACTTCACCAGCTATCCCATCCCGTTCTTTACAATGGCTCACACCTTTGACATTGGTTCCAGTCAAAAATGACTCTTTTCACACTGTTTTTATTCAAGACTCAGTGCTAACCTTGATTCTTTTTCCACCCATGATCAATCAAACCGCCAACTATTGGTGTTTTGGCTATGACATCGTTGATCATTTTGAACATTATTGGATAGGGGTTCGAGTCATTTGGCAGCCACGTCCTCACCCCTCTCGATCCCCACACCATGGAGTGATACTTGGCCCTACCTTTGTTTATGGACATACTGGAGATATTGTTTATTTTCATTGATCAGATCACTCTCAACCTTATTGCCCCATCGCATGGACCCAGAAGGACCAACCTGTTGTCAACAACGAGTCTATGGTCATTCATCATCATCATCCATGTCGAGTTTTGCTTCAACTTATTGTTAGCCCCAGGACCACTGGCTTCTATTATTGTCAAGGTTTCAGTAGAGGACGCCAATTTAAAGACTGGGGAGAACTTGCTTCCATTGATAACTTTGCTAAACCTCTCCCAGGACTTGTTTGTTTACACGCATCGTCATAAGACCAAGGCAAGACAGATAACGTTCCACTGATACTCAGACTGAGGGACAATGTGAACTCTGTATGGTTACCACCAAGCTAGGTACAACAATAACCAAAACATTTATATTATGCAAAATCGATTGGCCCTGGATTATCTCTTAGCTAAAGAAGGGGGGGTATGTGGAAAATTTAATCTTACAAATTGTTGTATTGAAATTGATGACAGTGGGAAAGTGATTCAGGAGATCACAGATAGAATGGTTAAAGTAGCTCATGTTCCTGTTCAAACATGGAATGGTTTTAACTTTCAGGAATTATTTGGCTCCTGGTTTCCCAAATTACCTGGTTTGCAAGCTATTGTAGCTTTAATTAGTATGATTGCTTTAGGATGTATTATTTTGCCTTGTATTTTACCTATTTTTGTTAGAACTATTTCTAATAGCATTTCATTTATAGCAGAACAACGTGCCATCAAGCATGTAAATGCCTTGTGGGAAAAGAAATATCAGTTATTGCCTCAAGAAGACCTTGAGTCAGATACTACGGACCGTGCCATTGAAAAGGCCTCCTTCGTATTAGACACAGATGGCGAGGAGGGCCAAAAGAAAGCCTTATGCTTATCACCGGAATGCACCACATCTCTGTCCTACTGAGCCCTTTGGGTCATAAAACAAAAAGGGAGGAGATGTAGGAAACCTGTCATATTCCCACCTTAGGCTCACATAAAATGGCGCAGGTCTGGCTCAGAACAGCAATAAGTTTCGTTTCTGTGTATAAGTTGCAGTTTACCAAAAATCAGATGACCTTGCTACGTGCAGACGGACACCCGTTGGAACACGTACAAGAAAGTAACACATACAAGATAGTTAGAAGAACAAAGACATTCCATACAGATATGTAGCTGATTTATAACCTTGAGATAATTGCTTAGTGCATGGCTGAGATGTAACCATTCACAACCTTAAGATAACGGTTTTCATGGATAGCTGAACGCTTAGATAATTGTTTGTTGCTAATTGCTTGTTGCTTATGCGCTGCTGGTATCTCAATAAAAGAGAGCTTGGGACTTCGGTCTGGGCCCTCATCCCGAGAAAGCTCAGACACGTGTCTTCATTCATCGGCAAGTTCATGAGGAGCCCGCAGGGTGCGAAAAAACCCACATTGGACCAAATTCTTTTCCTCTTAGTAGGAGCATTAAGACCATTAATATTGATGGAAAAAAGGTGAACCTCTTCCTGAATGTCACTGCTTCGCTGTATTCTTTATTTTTTTCGCTAACCGTGTCTCCATTTGAGGGCCCGAGCCTCCCAATTCCCCAGCATCTTCCTTATCTATAGTCTTCTTTTCTTTTAATCTTCCACTTCTCCCCTTGAAATCCAATTAGACTTCTTCCTGGCTTTTGCCTTCTAACTCCTCCTCACTCTCCTGATTGAACTGAGATTCAAAAAAAATGGGCATCCTGTAAGTTATCAATACAATATCTCTTGTCCTGCCATATAAAAGCCAATCCTTCTGGAATCAGCCATCGGTAGCGAATGTCAAATTTCCTAAACTGACTTGTTAGGAAATCATATTTTTTCCTCTGATCTCTTACTCTTCTTGGTAGTTGCTTAAGAATAATTACCGATCTTCCTTTAAAGGATATAGTCTTCTCTCTTGCTTTCCTTAGGACCTGCTCCTGCACTGAGGTTTTATGTCGGACATGTATCTCTCTTGGGAGTTTGTTTCGGCATGCATAACTAGTGTAAACCCAAAATACGTCATCTATATCCCTCAACATCTCTTGTGGGTTCAGTTCAAGCACTCCAGCCAAAACCTCTGTCACAATAGTTTCCAACTGCTCCTCTCGGTCCTCTTCAATGTTTTGTAAACATAGGAAGAAGGCAGATTTATCTAATTCAAGGGCAATTATTTCATCCTCCAGGCATTTGTTAGCTATCACCAGCCGGTGTTCCATACTTTCCACTTTTACATCTGTTTTATCCATTCTCGTTTCCACCACCTGGATCCGTTCCTCTTGACTCACTACCATTGTCTGCATTTCCTGGAGCTTTGTATGTATACTCCTTATTTCTCCCTTAAAACCTTCCATCTGATTACCCAACTCAGCCTTCATTTCCAACTTTAGCTCTTCAAATCCTATTGCTATAGTTTCCTGATTTTTCAACATTAAGTCTTGAAGTGACTTGAACATATCCTGAACTCCCTGTATAGATAAAGCATCTTTATTCCCTGTCACTGTCTCATCCAGAAATTTGCGAGCTGTCGGGGGTGTAATTGATGGGGATTGTGTAGGCACAGGCACTATGGTCTTCTTCTTGGCAAAAGTTGTTATGGTCACCATTTCCGTTATTCTTTGGTGCTCTTCCAAAATAGCCTACACCACAGGTCTGCAACCCGTGGCTCCGGAGCCACATGCGGCTCTTTCAGTTCTCTGCCATGTGCAATCCAAAAAAAAAGTGGGACTAAAAAAGTTCAACCAATCAATTCAAATATGCAGGGTAGGTGCATAACTTGCCTTGGCTCCACTCTTCAGTCAAACCCTTTTCTGCACATGCGTGCATGTACGCATATGCGCACACATTTTTTGCGGCTCCCAGTTTTTCCTTTTTTGAGAGAACCGGTTCCAAGTGGCTCTTTCACTGTTTCAGGTTGCTGACCCCTGGCCTACACTTACCCAATCTCCAAGACTCCTCCCCAAGCACCTCGTACTCTCAATATTATCCTAATCACCCAATTTCTTTTTAAACCCCTAATATTTAACCAATCCTCCCCTTACCTAATCTAATATTCAATTATAAATATTCCTGTAAACAGTTATATCAAAACTTATCAAATTATGCCAATTAATCAATTAATTATCCATACACACAATTCAATACAAAATCTCAACCATAATACCAATCAAAACTAATTGATTAATATATTAGTAAATTAATTATCTTTAATCACTTAATTTATAAGTTTATGGAAGAATTAGATTTACCATCTGACACCTAAGATTAATTGAAGAACGCCGTTCATAGCTACGGGGATCCCTCTGCTCTTGACTGCTACTCTGGCTTTTCGGCTTGTAAATGGCCACAGACCATCCTTTCCCAGAGTTTGCTATTGGGTGCAGTTTTGATGTAGTAGCTATGGGGGAGGCTTTTTGTCACCTTCTTTCCCCCAAACGATGATGAGATTTGACTGCTTGAAGCTGAACACTTAACACCTATGATTGAGTCCCCGCTGCCCTAGAGATGGGTTCAGCGTATATGATTATCTCTGCTGCGTTACTGCCCAAGATGAGTTTATACTTGATGATGGTTGATGCTGGTTAGAGACTAGAACAGGATTTGGGATATTTTAACTTTTTCCTATTCCTGTGACCCCCTGTAATATTCTGGAACATGTGATATTCTGAAATGAGCCTAACTACTAACTGACTACTAACCCTCTGCTAGTGTGAGAGACTAGCAGAGGAGATTTACCCAGCAATGCTGCCCTGATCCATCCCAGGCTGGATCTCATGACTAGGTGAGAGGACAGTCATTGACTCTTGTCTGGACCGGCTCAGGTGAGAGCTGAGCCGGATCGGCAGATTACTGGACGAACACATGTTCCGAATCAAATATTTTACCATCTTAATTAACACTTTAACATCTTATTAACATCTATCCCCATTTGTAAATAAAGGCTTACACGGACATGATTATTGGTTAGCAAACAGGACACCTCCTGCTGATTTAAGACCCTCCCGAACGACCTAGGGACTGCCTTTTTTGCCGAACTTACTTTAATATCAATGACTCGTCTCAACTACTCCAGCACAGCCTTATACGCCCTCAGGGGTGCCCCCCCTTCCTGGGTGCAACCCGCCTCACTTTCCACTCTGCCTCTTGATGAAGGGCCCAATTGTTGGGACCCTGAGAGATGGCTGGGCAGGGATAGGGGCCTCGGTTACAAACCTAATAAGAGGCCCCTGGTTAATTTTTTAGTTAAATTTTTATAAGGTTAGGGAGGAGGGAGGGTTTTCATGGTTGGAGGGAAACAGGGGAAATTCCATCAACTATTATTCAGACCAGATCTGTGATTGATCACATGGAGGGGGAGCTAAGGCTGGTTGCCTCCAGAGCTCCAGAACAGATCGTAGGATTACCTATTCCTACGACGTTAGGGAATGGCAGCAGGTGTAAAGACAGAGGACCCTACCGACATCTGGGATTACGTCCCCGCTATCTACAAGCGGTGAGGCGCTCCAACCCTCTGGTTTCTTCCCAAGGCTCCAGGAGCAAGGATAAACAGCCACCTGAGCTCCGGTTGGTGTACTTGAATGCCAGGTCCATAATCAACAAGGCTCCTCTCATTCGCGATCTGATTGAAAGTGAGCATACGGACCTGGCTTGCATTACGGAGACCTGGTTGGGCCCAGAGGGTGGTGTGCCTCTGGTCAATCTCTGCCCACCAGACCTCCGAGTGCTTCACCGACCTCGGGCTCAGGGTAGGGGCAGGGGAGTGGCAGTAGTTATAAGAAAGACTCTTTGTCCTCAGGAGGCCACCATCGTCCAAATAGCCGGATATGAATCCCTCCTCCTAAGATGTGGCCCTAGGTCACAGATAGGCTTACTGCTGATATACATTCCGCCTAGTCGCACAGCAACGGCCCTGCCTGAGCTTCTCGATATCCTCTTGGGGCTGGTGGTTGAATTCCCCAAGTTTATAGTTTTGGGTGATTTCAATCTACCATCCCTGGGAGGATCATCTGAGTTAGCCCGAGAGTTCATGGCTTCCATGACGGCCATGGACCTGATACAAGTAATTCGGGGCCCGACTCATGTGGGAGGCAACACGCTTGATTTGGTTTTTCTATCTAGACGGTGGTTAGATGATCTTGGTGGGGGTTCCCCAATTATTACACCCCTGTCATGGACCAATCATCATCTCCTGAGCCTGGTCTTCTACTATGCCAACCCCCGTTGTGGAGTTGTGGAACCATCAAGATGGTTCCGTCCCAGGCGCTTAATGGACCCTGAGAAGTTCCAGGCAGCACTGGGGTCTCCACCTGCCTCCTTTGCTCACAGCTCGGTTGATGCCTTAGTGGAAGCCTGGGAAAAGGCTGCCATGGATGCACTTAACCTAGTTGTTCTCTTGTGGCCCCTGACCCGATGCAGATCCCAGTTCGCTCCATGGTTTTCCATGGAGCTCCGGGAGATGAAGCGTCGGAGACGGGGCCTAGAGAGCCGTTGGAGATCCACCCGATCTGAATCCGACCGATCACAACTAAGATCCTTTACTAGATCTTATCTCGCAGCAATGAGGATGGCAAGGTCCAATTACTTCGCTATACTCATTGCATCCGCAGATAACTGCCTGGCCACCTTGTTTAGGATAACTCACTCCCTCCTTAATCAAGAGGTGAGGGAGGATCCCTTACAGGGTCATGCCGAGGAGTTTTGCCAACATCTTATTACAAAGTCAGCTTAATTGCCAGCCAAAGTAAAAACTATAATCCAATGGCAGCCCCCAAAGACTCGCAAACAGCTCCTGAGCTTCCTAGGGTTTGCCTACTTCTACTGTCAATTCATTCTCTTTTTGCCAAGATTGCTCTACCCATTACAGAACTACTCAAAACGGGCAAGGGAGGGGGAAAACCACGACCTGGCCAACCACTAGTATGGACTATGATTTTTCAGAAAGCTTTTGAGAATTTAAAAAGACTATTTGCGGCTGAACCAGTTCTAAAGCACCCCTGCACAGGGGAGCCCTTTGTAATTCAAGCAGATGCCAGCGACATGGCAGGCAGAGCTGTGTTACTGCAAAAGAATAAAAGTGGAGTCCTGCAACCTTGTGCCTACACCTCTAAAAAATTCACTAAAGGAGAGAGGACAGGCTGGGAGAAGGAGGCCTTCGCAATTAGGTGGGGGCTAACCCTCCCTGCTGCCCAACCACACTATCTCCTTGTGAGTAAGAGAGGACCGGGGGGTGTGTGGGAAGTGAGGATCAGTGTTTAATTCTGCATAGAGGCTCAGATTGGGTCCTTGGAAATATTACAGGATGGGTGTGGCACTTTGTACATGGTCTCTTTTTTTCTGGGGTCTCTGATATAGCCCTAGCTGTGGCACATGTGCCAGAGATTGCAATCAGAGCCTGTGTGCACATCTGCCTTGCGCTCACCCTGTGTCAGCCAGGCTCTCCATGGCATGCTGCAGCTGATTGGAGGCAGCCGGCCAGGCACCAAAGCCCCACCAAAAAATGAGGAGTCCATGTGCGCACCTGCCTCACACTCACCCCATGTCAGCCAGGCTCTCCATGGCCTGCTGCAGCTGAAAACAGCGGAGTCTGTGTCCGTGCCTGCCTAACTCAGATCAGCCTTGCTCTCCGCGGTGCACTGCAGCTGATCTGAGGCATGGAGAGCACGTCTGATAGGTGAGCGTGTAGCAGACACACACACGGACCCCGCTGTTTTCAGTGCTTCAGTGCCTGGCCAGCTGCCCCCAATCAGCTGCAGCATGCCATGGAGAGCCTGACTGACAGAGTGAGCACAAAGCAGGCATGCACGTGGAGTCCACTGAAATGTTGATAATGTCAAAAAAAAAACCATCAGCAATTCATTGTTCTAAAATGGGTCTTTTCTAGCTTTCCTTTAAATACAAACTTTATATAAATTGTATTATAACACAATCTTTTTTAATTTTCCCCTCAGAATCTATTTTTGGATATGAAAAGCTATATTTTAACAGCTTATACACTGTTTTTAAAAATAAATTACTTAAGGATAGTCAACTATATTTTTTCATATTTATTTAATGTTACTTTTGCATCTAATATTTTCAATCCATTTTCTTTCTGTCACTAATTTCCCCAAAATAAGAAATATAAATTGTAAGCTCCTCATAGCACAGTTCTATATCATTGTTAAAATACACTGGGCAATTATGGACATATTCATTCATATTCATAAATAGATTGAATTGTAACACTTTCCCCCTCACTTTAGCCTGTTCTCTTGTGTGTATAATTTGAACATAGTCAGGCCGTTTTTATCAACAGTTGTAAAGAAATAGAAACAAAATGTTTAACTTATGTATTAATAAAACAATTTCTTTGTAATTCATTATCTTGTCAGTAACATGACTCCATCAATTAAACACATATATGTTGAAGGCAGGATATGCACTTGTATTAGACATCTATTATCTCCCACAGCTAGTCCTTCCAAAAGGAACTCAATATATGTCAGACTATATATCCAAAAATTGTCTCCTCCTCTATTAAAGTACAACAAATCATTTTCCAAGTAGATAATAATAATAATAATAATAATAATAATAATAATAGATCAAAAACAGATACTGATGGTAGCAATATATTCACCAAATGACAAACAAGAACAATTTTATCAAAAACCATATAAAAATACTAGATTTAAGCTATTAAAATCTTTGTATAATGGGAGACTTTAATGCAATAGTAGATGGAACTTTGGACTACAAAAGCACCAAACAAGGGAGAAAAGGAAGAAATATATTACCTAAACCATTTTTTTTAAAAAAATGACAGAAGTCTGCATTCAAGATATATGGAGAGAAAAAACCTAAAGAAATTGCAATACACATTTAGACATAAATCATGGTCTAGAATTGATATGATATGGACATCTTTGGAACTTAAAACGATGAAACAAGAAGTTGAGATAGAAACTAATGTTTGGGCAGACTATAACCCAATAAAGATGACTTGGAGAGGAACTAAGAAAAAATTAAGATGGTCCTTGAATAAATCTATATTGAAAGAAAAAGAATTCCTACAACTAGCGACAAATGAAATGGATTTTTTCTTCAAAATAAACAAGAAAAAAGTATCACCACTTCAAAAATGTGTGGGATATGGCTAAAGCACATTTCAGAGGGTTGGCTGTAACTTATATTGCTAAAAAGAATAATGAAAAGAAACAACTACACTAAAGTTGAAGGAAGAACTCAGAAAGCTAGAATCAGAATTACAAATAGATCCACAAAAGAAAATACTTAAGAAACAAATGGAGATAATAAAGCATAAATTAAATTTAGCTGAGATGGAAATGATGGCTCAACAGATTAAAAGGGCTAAACAGGTTTTTTTGAAAATGCCAATAAGCCAGCGAGATGGTTAGCATATAGACTGAAAAAAGAAAAAGAGAAAAAATTGATAAATAATCTGCAAGATCCAAAAGGTGAATTATGGTTTCCAAATGATACAATTAAAAAAATTATCAAAGATTACTATGAGATACTTTATAAGGCAGAGGAAATTCCAAAAGAAAAAAATACAGCAGTACTTTAAAAAAGCAGACTTACCAAAAATTCTGGAGAACATCCGAAACATATTAAATGGAAAAATATCAATGATGGAGATAATAGAGGCTACAAAAAGGCAAAAAAACCATAAGACTCCTGGTCCAGATGGATTACCTGCAGAGTTTTATACATCATTGCAAGAAGTATTAAATCTGATTTTGAAAGAACTGTGTAATGAAATTCTCCTGGAGGCTAAAATACCAAATATGTGGACTGAAGCTAATATTACCTTAATACCTAAAGAAGACTCTGATTTGAAACAAATAAAAAATTATAGACCAATATCATTATTAAATGTAGATTACAAAATCTTTGCTTCAGTAATGGCAGAAAGACTAAAGAAATTTTTGATCAAATTTATACACAGAGATCAAAATGGTCTCTTACCTAAAAGACAAAAAAAAATAATCTAAGAATGATTCTTGAAGTGTTAGAGTATTATGAAATTCATTCAGGGATACAGATGGCTTTAATATTCCTTGATGCACAGAAAGCATTTGACAATGTAAAATGGCAATTTATGTTTCAGCAACTTGCAGAAATGGACTTTGGAAAAAACTTTATAAATGCAATCCAAACAATTTATTGTAAACAGACTGTCAAAATAATTGTAAATGGAGACCATACAGAAAACTTTAAAAAGGGCACAAGACAGGGATGTCCATTATCTCCATTATTATTTATATTAACACTGGAAGTACTGAAACATCAGACAAGATACAGAAATTAGAGGACTGGAAATAAAAGATGAAAAATATAAATTACAAGCATTTGCAGATGACTTGGTTTTTATACGGAAGATCTATTGGAAACAAGCACTAAATATCTGGAGAAAATAGAAAAATTTGGAGAAGTGGCAGGGCTGACAATAAACAGAGAAAAGACCAAAGTGCTAACAAAGAATTTAACAGGGAAAAAAAACTAACAAAAGAAACAAATCTTAAAATAGTTAAAAAAGTTAAGTAATTGGAAATTTATCTAACAGCAAGATGTGTAACAGTAAAAGAAGATAACTATATAAGACTGCTAAAACAAATAAAATTGGATTTGGAAAAGTGGAAAAACCTTCAACTTTCAACGTTGGGGAGAATAGCAACAGTGAAAATATCTTACCAAAAATACTCTTTTTATTTCAAACGATCCCTGTAAGGCTGGGAAAAGCCTTCTTTGATTAACTGAATACAGTAATACTGAAATTCATCTAGCAAATAAAAAAGCTAGAATTAAAGTGAAAATGCTACAAGAAGCAAAAGACAGTGGAGGATTTGGACTCCCGGACTTGGAGGTTATACTATCAAGCAACTATTCTAACATGGTTTAAAGAATGGATAATGCTAAGCGATAAAAGACTATTGTACCTAGTGGGGCATGACCTACAAATTGGTTGGCATGCTTTTCTATGATACAGAAAGAATAAAATACATAGATACTTCCAAAACCATTTTATAAGGAATGTACTTCTCTCAGAATGGGAAAAAATAAAAGAAAAAAAATATTAAAATACCTAAATGACTTTCAACAATGGAAGCTTTTGCTTCCCAAATTTAATTAACTACCATAAAGTTGTGACTTATAAAGATATTTTGGATAATGAAGCAAAACTGAAAAACTGAAAGACAAGGCTTACAAGAACAAGGCATGTTGGCTACATCTGCAAATTCAAACAAGATATTAAAAAATGTGAAAACAACGGGATTTTATAAAGAACAGAATTTGATCAGATACTGTTAAAAACAGATGAAAAGTTGATCAAGAAACTCTAGATTTCTGTTAAACTTAAAGATGGAGGAAAACAAGTAAAAGAAACAATGATAATATGGGCAAAGAATTTTGGATATAATATAGAATTAGAAGAATGGCAAAAGTTATGGGAAAGAAATATTAAATTAACTAAAACAGTGCCATATAAAGAAAACTTATATAAAATGTTTTACAGATGGCATATGACACCAGTGAGACTAGCAAAAATGTTTAAAAATACTTCAAACTGTTGGAAATATAAACAAAGACCAGGTACTTATTATCACATCTGGTGGACAAAAAGATTTTGGGTTAAAATACATTTATGGTTGGAGAAGATGACTAAAAAACAAATAGACTTTAAAACAGAATTGTTTTTGTTAGGAATAATAGGAGTAAATTACAAGAAAGATTGCAGATATCTAATACTACATATATTAACAGCAGCAATAATTGTATTTGCCCAACATTGGAAAAATGAAAACTTACCAACTGAAGAAGTACTGATTAAGAAAATTCTAGAGTGTGTAGAAATGGATATATTGACTTTAAAGATTAAAGAGAAAGAAGTCTCAGTGTACTTTAGAACATGGGATAATTTCTATCAATGGCTAGAAAAACGAGTCAGAGAGAAAGGAATGTGATATGAAATTTTGAATATATATTAGTAAGAAAGGCTATTGAGTGAGTAATTAACATATTGTTTATGATAATTAACTATATTTATTACTATTAGTTAAATACATGTACCCAGACACTGTTGTTTGCTAATATTGAAAATGTTATTTGGGAAAACCCCAACCCCAACCTCAAACCCCAATCCTAATCCTGTCCCCACTTTATCCCTAACCCTATAAAAACTAATAAAATCTATATAAAATAAATAAATAAATAATACTCCATCTTTACTATACCCACCTGGAGTATATAAACATGGGGGAGCTATCCCACAATTTTTCACCCCTATACTATGCTGTCTTCATGATTAAGTTGATAAAACAGAACCTCATCATGAACTAAGTCTGATGAAAATAACCAACTATTTTGGCAGGGATGAATAGCATGCATTTTGGGTTATAGAAGCA
Source organism: Vipera ursinii (assembly GCF_947247035.1). Lineage (NCBI taxonomy): Eukaryota > Metazoa > Chordata > Lepidosauria > Squamata > Viperidae > Vipera > Vipera ursinii. Next base: position 73,636,192 of record NC_139514.1, on the reverse strand, counting down.
TCTCATTCACTTGAACCAATGTGATCATTCTTTGAAATGGTATGTACAATTCAATAATATTATGGTTGCTAATATAGGTAAGTCCAGTTTATGAGCTGTTTGTATTTAAGGAGCTGCTGACAACAAATTCTAGTTTATTTGGTGAATGCCTGAAAGATGCATTACTTCTTCTAAGCCAAATAACAGATGGAAAAAACTAAAGGTAATTATGAATTAAACTTGGCTCAAATCTTTAAGATTCAGCATTAGTAAGTATGTCCCAAGAGTGAAATTACAAACCATCTGCAATAAATTCAGTGTTCTTATTCTGGTAGGAACACTTGATAGTAAATCAGATACATCTCTGCTGAAACAATGGTTATTTCAAATGAAAAAGGTGATAGTATTCCCCAAACAAACCAGGTTTAAATGTTTGAAAGTACATTCATGTTTTGTAAGATATGATTAGCAGCAATAATAAATCTAATTATGCTATGCATATTTATGTTAGCCAAACCCTGGAGCAGTAGTAGAAATCTTCTATCACAATGGCAAGCCCTTTAAGATTATATTTTCAAAGAAACAATGGAACTCTTGGCAGAAGCACTGGGAATATAAGTTAAGTTATGTGTAAAAAAAATCAGAGTATGAATGTCAGCTTCTATGCATTCCTTCAATTTAAATTTGCACTACTAAAAACACTAGGAAACTTTAAAAAACATAATTGCAGGACTGATTTTTTTATTTTTTTATTTTTAGTGTAAAAGTGTGACCCAAATTTAAAAATGAAAAAAAAAAACTAATTACTTTTCAACCACCAGTCCCACTAATAAAAAGGCCAGAATATTAACAGGCACAATGACAGAACACATGGAAATAATGATGCCTGTTAATATTTCTGAATCTGATCTTGAGAAGCAAAGCCAAACTACAAATGACTGGCCAGACAAAAAGATTTTTACTTGAAAAATGAATGGCTCTGTGTTTGCAAAGTGAAACTTGGCTGCACACCTTGTAGAAAAGTTGGAACTCTTGGAGTTGAAACGAAAATGGGAATGAAACTTTCCAAAGAATGGATCAACAACTGATTTCATTTATTGATAAACTTCACATAATATACCATTGTTGTGATTCTGTGCCAGCCAGTGGACCCGGCAGTTGAGTCTGGGGGATCAGAACAGGAAGAGGAGCCTGGAGAGCCATCAGAGTTGAAGGAAGGCTCTGATGAGCTCCAGGACTTACAATCCCTTCCACTCATGCTCAGGCTGAAACCCAGCTGTGCTGGGAAGCTGAGTCAGACTCTGAGGACTCACAGCTGGAATTCATCATAGACACTTGCAAACACTGACAGGCAACAAGAGCAGGACAGAGGGAGGCAATGGGGTGACTCCAAGGGTTAAGGAGAAAGCATTGAGAAGCTACGTCTTGGGGCTGCATGCTAAAAAGGGAAGGTGTGGATGGTGCTGAAGACAACTGTTTGCAAAGGACTCACATTTCATGGGATCATGTTCTGATTGTCTTGCCTGTGAACAATTCTCCATTTGAATCATGTTTTGTTTGTCTTTGCTTTTGGGACATTTTGCAGGTCTGTAAATAATATTAAAGGGGTTTTTTTTCCTGCATTTCCAGCCTACTTGTTGGAAGAGGGGTTTGTCCTTGTGAGTTAACAAGGACTCACGTAGGCTGGGACAGAACAACCATGCTTTGGCAAAGAATAGTAGAGAGTTGCATTTATATGCAGAATTACTGGGGGCTGAGCTGATGAAAATTGGAAGAATTTTAGGTCCCCAGTGGGTGTCGTCTAGTTTGCATACAGTTTTGGCTGTGTAAAATAATTTTGAATCCCTTGTGTATTATTTTGAAGAAGCAATGCATGATCCTACAAGAGATAAAAATGATAAATGCACTTATGATGGCTTGAAAAGAAAAATTAACATCTACAGAATTTTTATTGGACCTACAATTGATATGTGACGCTCTCCAAGAATTATCAGAATTATGTTTGGACCTACAGGACCACAACATGGACCTGTACAAGGCAAATAAGAAAATAAAAATACTGGTACAGGTTTTTGAAGAAACAAGACAGAACTTTGGGCCCTAATATAAATGTGCTGTTGCTGCTATACACAATCTTCACTTCTGTGGAGTTTTACTTCACAAAAAAGATTCAAGAAAGGATCCTCCCATTGACCCAAGTATATTTTATACAAAATTGAAAGAGTCAATTGAAAAAAGTTTGCTTGTTAGCAAAGACGATGAGTTGGCATATTGGTCTTGCATACTTGATGAAAAACATTGGCCTGAAGATGTTAATACACAACTGACATTTGGAGAAGTGGAAATTAGAAACTTGTCAATCAGACTGCAACTAAATGAAAGAGAAATGATTCATGGATTCTGTGAATACATTCTCGAAAAGACATATACAGAAAAACGGTTGCATTTGATATGGACTCTGAATACCATTCCCATTTCTTCAAGTGAATGTGAACATAGGTTTTCACAGATGAATCTAATTGCCACCCAAACAAGAGTGTCCTTAAAGACTAAGACAATTTCAGCACTTTTGTTCATCAAACTTGTTGGCCCACCTCTGAGACTTTTCAATCCTTCAAAGTAAGTTGATCTGTGGTTTCTCACAGGATGACATTCGGCCATACATATTAACAGCAAGGAAAGGAGTTGAGAAGATTTGTTGGATAAGAATTGGACAAAACTTTGGAATTTATTATAAACATTTGCCTTAAATACAATAAATTAAATTTATGTTAAGAACTGAATATATTTATATTTAATTATATAAATAAATATATAAATAAATTTGTATCAATAAAAGATTAACAAGATGTGAGTTCCGGCACTTTTTTTTTTTTACAAAAAAAGCACTGATGTTAACTAAGATGATGAGTTGCATTCAAAGTGCTTTATCCAATGTGATTTCACAACTAGGTAAAGGTAAAGGTTCCCCCGCACATGCGTGCTAGTTGTTTCCAACTCTAGGGGCCGGTGCTCATCTCTGTTTCAAAGCTAAAGAGCCAGCGCTTGTCCGAGGACGTCTCTGTGGTCATGTGGCCGACATGACTAGACGCCAAAGGCACACAGAACGCTGTTACCTTCCCACCGTAGTGGTCCCTATTTTTCTACTTGCATTTTTTACGTGCTTTCGAACTGCTAGGTTGGCAGAAGGATTTCACAGCTAGGTAAGTGTAAATCCTATGAAAAAGTAATACTTTCAATAAGACAATGGTTTTAAAGCATTCCTTCACATTTCCCTTCAGTAGTTTATTTTACAAGGGAAAAAGGAGGAGGAGGAGAAAATGGTTGCTGTTTTTGTTGTTATTTATTCAGATGGCCTGCAGTGGTTGGCAATATTTTCAATGTGTCTCAGACAGACTTCTATAATTCTGGAAGTGGGAAATGCCTAAAATCCGACCGGTTGCGACTAAGAACCTTTATTAGGTCTTATCTCGCAGCGATGAGGGCGGCGAGGTGTAATTACTTCTGTGCCCTCATCGCGTCCACAGATAATCGCCCAGCCGCCCTGTTTAGGGTGACCCGCTCCCTCCTTAATCAGGAGGTGAGGGAGGAACCCTTGCAGGGCCATGCCGAGGAGTTTGGTCAACATCTGTCGGATAAAATCGCTCGGATTCGGACCGGTCTGGACTCCAACTGGGCAGAGTCCGACGACCAGGACACGGGTGGTCTTGTCGATGTTATCTGGGAGGAGGTTGATTCTGTGACCCCTGAGGAAGTGGACAGGATTATGGGGAGGTTGAGTTCCACCACATGTTTATTGGACCCGTGCCCTTCTTGGCTGGTCTATGCAGCTCGGGAGAGGACACGAGGCTGGTGCCAGGCAGTCATATCTGCTTCTTTGAGTGAGGGCAATTTCCCCGCCGTCTTGAAGGAGGCGGTGGTGAGACCTCTCCTCAAGAAGCCTGTCCTGGACCCAGCTGTGTTGAATAACTTTCATCCGGTCTCCAACCTTCGCTTTCTTGCGAAGGTTGTTGAGAGTGTGGTGGCGCATCAGCTCCCCCTGGTTCTGGATGAAGCGGATTATCTAGACCCGTCCCAATCGGGCTTCAGGCGTGGGTACAGCACGGAGACGGCATTGGTCGCTCTGGTGAATGATCTCTGGAGGGCCTATTAGTCCTATTAGACCTCTCGGCGGCTTTCGATACCATCGACCATGGTATCCTGCTGCGGCATCTCAGGAGATTGGGAGTGGGAGGCACAGTTCTTCAGTGGTTCTCCTCCTATCTCCTGGGACGCTCGCAGTCGGTGTTGGCAGGGGGGCAGAGGTCGACCCCAAGGACTCTCGTTTGTGGAGTTCCTCAGGGGTCGGTCCTCTCGCCTCTCCTGTTCAACATCTACATGAAACCGCTGGGTGAGATCATTCGTGGTTTTGGAGTTGGGTATCATCAGTACGCCGATGATACCCAGCTTTTCATTTCGACCCCAAACCACCCCAGTGATGCCCTCGATGTGATGTCCCGTTGCCTGGAGGCGGTTCGGGTCTGGATGGGGAGGAACAGACTTCAGCTCAACCCTGACAAGACTGAGTGGCTGTGCATTCCGGCATCCCAGGACATTCAAAATATTCCACCTCTTTCTATGGGGGGTGAGTTTTTACCCCCCGTGGATAGGGCTCGCAACTTGGGAGTCCTCCTAGATTCATGGCTTACCCTGGAAGATCATATAGTAGCCGTGACTAGGGGGGCTTTCGCCCAGGTTTGCCTGGTGCGCCAGTTGTGGCCCTATCTGGACCGGGATGCCCTGTGTACCTCGTGACCTCTCGCCTGGACTACTGCGATGCTCTTTACATGGGGCTCCCCTTGAAGACCACTTGGAGGCTCCAACTGGTACAGAATGCGGCCACGAGAGTTGTCTTGGGAGTTTCCCAGTACTCCCATGTTAAACCTTTGCTCCGCGAGCTGCACTGGTTACCAGTTGTCTTCCGGGTGAGATTCAAGGTTTTGGTTATGGTCTTTAAGTCCTTACATGGCATGGGTCTGGAATACCTCGGGGACCACCTGCTGCCGGCGTCGAACTTCCCTCCGCCCTGTGCGTTCCCACAGAGAGGGCCTCCTCAGGTGCCTCCCGTCAGAGAATGTCGGCTGGTGGCCCCCAGGGGGAGGACCTTCTCTGTGGGCGCTCCGGCTTTATGGAACCAACTGCCGGTTGAGCTCTGGATGGCACCGGACCTTCGCTCCTTCTGGCGTGGTCTGAAGACCCATTTATTTGAACAAGCTGGCCTGGCCTGATGGGTTTTTATACTCCTACTGTTTTTATCTGGGCAATTGTTTAATTCTCTTTTAATTTTTGTATTTTCTATTTATATATGCCCTGTTCACCGCCCTGAGTCCTTCGGGAGAAGGGCAGTATATAAATTTAATAAAATAATAAATAAATAAATAAATAAATAAAACCCCTGGCACATATGAAATAAGTAATTTGTCACTGAACCATCACTCTTTTTGTGATATGATCATTCAGCTACAGCGTGTCAAAGAGGCTACAGGGTTCAGATTTATTGCCATCGGCTGACTTTGAGGGCAAGATCTCTTAAGTCATCGCCAACAATCTGTGAATATATCAAGCCTTTTTAGCTGTATTGTGATATTTACTTTACATTATAGTAACAAATCATGCTAAAGGTACTTCAAAGTGTTTTACAGCTGGACCATGAAATTTGAAATGATAATAACATTGGCTGTGTGTTCTAAGTAATTTTTCAGGCAACAATTTTCTTTTTTTATATATTTTATTGATTTTTTTAACATAAAGGTAAAGGTAAAGGTTCCCCCGCACATGCGTGCAGGTCGTTTCCAACTCTAGGGTTCAGTGCTCATCTCCATTTCAAAGCCAAAGAGCCAGCACTTGTCCGAGGATGTCTCTGTGGCTATGTGGCCGGCATGACTAGACGCCAAGGCGCACGGAACGCTGTTACCTTCCCACTGTAGTGGTCCCTATTTTTCTACTTGCATTTTTATGTGCTTTCGAACTGCTAGGTTGGCAGAAGCTGGTACAAGTAATAGGCGCTCACTCTGTTATGTGGCACTCAGGATTCGACCTGCCAAACTGCTGACCTTCTGATCGACAAGCTCAGCGTCCTAACCCATTGAGCCACCGTGTCCCTCTTTTTTTTAACATAGTCACCTTAATATTTGGTAAACAGTGTACTGTCTAGGTTTACATTTAAAAAACATTCACTAACAGTTTCTATGATCTATAATCCACGTTATAGCTTTACTTGATATCCTCTTTTTCTCATAATGTTCTCTTTTGCCAACCTTAAGTTAATACAATTCTTGTTGTTTTGATAGATAACAATTGGGTATAAAAAATTTTCTAATATTTCTACAGATAATAATCACATCAATATAATATTTCTCTTCTATCTAGTCATTCTGGTTGCCTCATCATAGATCCTGTTCACAGTTCTTGTTTACATTTGTTTTTCCCACAATGTTCATTCTTGCTGGTTACAATTTTCTCAAAGCTAATTACATTTAAATATTTAAGTCTATTTTTCTCATGTAAGCCATCCCAATACTTTTACATTTCCTAAGGAATAAATAAGACTAAAAAAAGAATAAGATTAAAGAAAAATAAAAGGATAGTATACTACTTAAAATACATGTTCCTCCTACGCTAATACATATTTATTTCCAAACCTTTTCCATTCTTTTTACCATGATCAAAATATGTTTAATCTTTAAATATTCCATTTAATAAATCTAGTCATGTAGTCTTTTAACTCTTATTCAAAATATTTTTATCCATTGTAGTTTTCTTAAAGTCAATCACATATAAGTCATGCCAACTTTTTTATATTACTCATATCAAGAAAAAAAAGAAGAAGAAAGAAAAAGAGAATACTATCTTACTTGAGGGGCTCATCCCTCTTAAAATAAAATTCCTATCCAAAATCTTTCTATTTCTTTAACCATATTCAAACAGGTGTTTCTTTTTAAAAATATTCTCTCTGATAGGTTCCATCATCTGTTTTCTTAATTATCACTTTAGCCTTTTTCTTTTGCCCAGTATCTTTCTTAATCAATATGTGCTGCTGAATCAAAGAATCTTTCCATATTCTTGTTACTGTAGATATAAAAGATAAGACAAGTACAATGTCTTTTGTAAGAGGCTTTTGCCCTTTCATGTTTGTTGAACATTTTTTTCTTTCTTTCTCTCTCTGTTTCTCTTATCATTTCTTGTCTCTCCAGTTCTCGTGGTGTTCCTGACATCTCTCCAGTCCATTTTGTCCAATCTTTTTTCTTGTCCTCAAATTTGTTTTGTGGTCTTAAAGTATAAGTTGTCTTTTCCAATCCAATATTTCTTTGATTTTTTCCCACTTGGGTTATATCATACTTCTTTGTTTTGTTAGGTTCATCTTTAAGTTTATATCCTGAAATTTGTGTTCAGTTATCTGTTTTATCTGCTCCTTCTCTATTATTGTTTTCTTGGATTTTTTGTTGTAAAGTTAAATTGGAGATGATTTAGTTTATATTTTCAAAGTTATTCTGGGTTTCTTTGTAGTTTGAAATCATTGTTGCTTAAATTAGTTGCAGCATATCATATATCTCCTCTTGAAAGGTATATGGTTTTTCTTGATAAGTTCTTTCTGCAAGTCTCTGATTTTCCATGATAGCCAAGAATCAAGATTTTCCTTTCTCTGCAAATAGCTTTGGAGTCACAGTTAAGTAGATATTTGTAATCCAGACAGTTTAAAAAAAATTCTGAAGTTTATAGCCAGATTGTTTTCTTTTTTGTTACAGCTGTTCTCTATTGTTAAAGCTTTGAAGGTCACAAGCACAGATTAGTTTTTTTCCAGATTTTGCCAAGTCCTGTATGAGACCCATGGTTGTCATAGTCTCCATTCACCACTAGATGTCAGCACCAGTGTATTTTTCAATTTTCAAAATGAACATTTGTCTTTAAAATGAGAATCTTAACCATTCAGCAATTTCAAACTTATACAAATTTAGGTTTTATATTCATTTCATTTCTATGTGCTTTGGTCCTCCATTAAAGGTTTAATTCACCGCTTCTGTTAGTGAAAGGGCAGGGCAAAGATCCCTTTCCTTCACTTTCAGAGGTTTTTTGCTTCTTGGGATTTTTTTTTCTTCAGGAAAGTTGATAAGTAGGATAGAGAAAATTGATTTTCTTACCCAGATTCAAATGCACTGTTTACAATCAGTTTAAAGTAGTACTTTTTGATTTCAGTTGCTTGTAGCTTCGGCTAGACTCTGAAGTTAGGCTAGCCTTTCTCCTGTTGGTTTCTGGAAGGCGTCTCCCAGAACATTTGGGTTGACCATCTTTCCGTGGTCTATGGGCCTTCCTTCCTTCTTTGCCGCCTCTTCATGGTGACTTCTGGCTCATTTAGTGTCCCCTAACAGGAAGAAAATCAGCTGAAGGGCACAGAGCCTTAAAATCCCTTGGCTGCTGTGCTGCTGTACAAAACTGGAAGTCCTCTGCACGCAATAATTTTCTATGACTAGCATATGGAGAAGGAAGGATGTTTTGGAATAATATGAGAGAATAACTTTCAGAGACAGGAGGAAGAGCTGAAGACTGATCAACCACCATAAAAAGAAATCTCAGCCCACAGAAGGAAAAGAGCCATGAGAAACATCTTAGAGGGACTCTCCATAGTTTTATGGAAAGTAAAAGTAATGGAGGGGAGAGATGCTTTCAGACATGTAACTTTCTATTAGTGTAGCCTTAACAGCATGTGCAGTGTTAGTATTCATGGTTTGTGCTTCTTTTCATGACTATCTCAAAGAGCTGACATGGATAAACATCTACAATGTCTTCTACACCTGCCTCAACTGATAATACTTTATGAAATGCCACAAAACCTGTGTCATTGCCAATGCTTTTTTTGTCCTGATACCAAACCTATGGAAAAAAAATAACCAGAAGAGGTTATTGATCAGAGAAACAATCACAGTTTGTCTCAATTGTACTCAACATTTTAATTACCATGTACAAATTTCAGGAGCATGTTGAACTCTTGATCCAATAATTGAAAGTGGTTTAACAGCAACATTAAAGTAGAATAAAAATTACATTGGGGATGGAAATACATAATAATTTTAGGACAAACTTTATTCGATCTAAGGGCCAAATGAAGCTCAGATATTCATGGTTGCCACAAAAACTTTGGCCATTTATATTTTTTTATGGACATGTTAGCCTTTTATCCAGCTATTTATAAGCTCATTACAGCTGAAATGGCTTTCTATAAAGTGATTTGCACAGGGATGTTTTGAAATTGATTTGAAAGGTGATATCATTTAGATGAATTCACTTAATATAAAATATAACTTGTTAATATTCTTTAGATCCCACATAGTTAAATATATTAGTGGCCCATACCTTTCCAGGTCAAGTTGGAAGTATTGGCCCTGGCTTTTAAAGAGTCCAATAGTTTGTATAGTTTGTATTTGGGTTATTTAAAAGACCAATACCATCCATATCAACTTGCACATCTATTAAGAGGGACTCAGATTTTACAGCAATTAAGACATTAAGAATGATACAGCTTGAGATTCTATTTCATACAACATCTTCTCCTCTATAATGAACCTTTAATCTTTAATCATGAAATAAACTTATCTTGCTTATTTTTGATCATCTGCTTTTAACAGTTTTATTAAGTAGCAATTTGATTTGATGTCTTTGTCATAATCCATTCATATTTCATTTCTAAACTCCCTATCTGTGCAAATCTAAATCTCACCCCCCCCCTTTACTGGATTCTGCCATTCCCAAGGAGGGGAAGAGAAGATGTTAATTGCCCATCCCTATCCATTAGACACAAGGTTGTTTATTCAGCCTGCCTGGAGGCCATCATCAAAGACCAGGGAAAGAACCTTTGAACTGAGAAGAACAAAGAAGGGGGGTGGATTCTGGTTTGTATCTCCAATTTGGAATTTGAAGGGGAGGAAGCAATGATGTTGTAAATACATGGAAGTTCTCTTTTGCCATGAAGGATTTTGACACATGAAACTTAACTGATCCGGTACTTACCAAATGGACTGAGGGGAGGAGTGTTACTCGGGGACACTTTAAAAGTATCGACCTGCGAGACAATTTCTAGATCCTGTCTAGATTATCCACTGTCAACCATGTTTTAGTAAAAGTTCCTGTTTGAACAATCCTGTCTCCAAGAGTTCTTATTTCCTAAGATGTGGACTGGGGTGGGTTCTGACAGTCTTTGAATTTTGTGATGGAAAATACAAAATATAATACAAAAAATATTCAAAATATAAATTCAGAATGTAGCTGTTATGATCAAACCTTATGAGTACTTCAGGAATTCAAAAAAGAAACCATTAAAGAACATGCTACACCAGAAGACTGCAATATTGTAAGGTATTTAATGTACTAATTTTTTTTCAATAATAGAAAGAGCAATAAAATAATTATACCCCCTGCGAGGCACCATGTGATGTGGTTGTGGTGCTTGTGTGCTCTGAATAAGATGAGAGCTATGCCAGAGGTTCAACTGTACCGTAGTTCTCATCAAAGGAGCAATAGAGTGTCTTTCCCATAAAAAATATGATGAAACATAAATTACAGAAACCCATACTGGCTCAGTTGTCACTCAGGTCAACAAGGATGGTGCTGGCTGTTGGAGTTCGTGAATATTTGATGAAAAATGGGCTACAGGACTCAGGACTATTGGCTGAGCAACCAGAACCAGCTGCTGCAGAATTACTGAAAGAAAGGTGTTTACCCATCATAAATGCATAGTGATTGAAAACAAAGAAAAAATATTCTAGATCAAGTCCAACAAGAAGAGGATATTTGAAGTGAATGTACCAATTCTGGAAAGAACTACATCCAGAATAAAAAATAACAGAACAGAGGCTAGTAGATCACCAAGAGCCTTGGTGGAGCAGTGGGCTAATGCCTCCTTAAGTAACACCAGCTGCCTGCAATTAGTGCAGGTTCGCATCCCACCAGGCTCAAGGTTGACTCAGCCTTCCATCCTTCCGAGGTAGGTAAAATGAGGACCCAGATTGTTGGGGGCAATAAGCTGACTTTGTAATAATGCCGCTTGGGTGTGTGTGTGAAAGCCCTAACAAGCAGGCATATACATAGAATGAAGGCTACTGCTAAGCTTGTAAGCCGCCCTGAGTCTTCGGAGAAGGGCGGGATATAAATGTAATAAAATAAATAAAATAAAAATAAACTTCTATTTACAATATGAAATCATTATATAATTCTGTTCAAGCTAATGAAGGGAAACAACATTGTACCAATATTTTAAAAAATACTCAATGGTTATAGATTAGGAGACATCTTCCTTTCTATTTAAAATAATGTATAGTTGTTTCCTTTAAATTTTATTTCCAAGAAGTTGTTGTCATGGAAATGACATTATTATTCATTGTTTTAATTTTCTTTCTATTGTATTGGACTGATTAAGACTAGTCTACAATTAAAGCAACATATATGTTTGTCTTTGTGTATGGTATGCATATATACATGTGTATGTGTTTACATTTATTTATTTATTAAAATATTAAGATGTTATTAAGATAATTCCCTTTATCAAAGCACCAAATTACACATGGCTTTACAGCATCATGTTAGAGTGCTACAGTTCAGTTGGTCTTACTATACAAAAGGGTATCACTTGCTGCTTGCAAAAATCTGTCTTTTCAAAATCCCCTTAAAATAGTATAAATAAAATAGTATGAACATGCAAAGCATTACGTTATTCATTTTAATTCTGAGAAAGATTACACCCAAAATTGTTTACTGACATAAAAGTCCATAGCTAAGAGGATTTCCAAGAGACAATCATTTTGTAAATGGTTTTAAAGATCATTCAATGACAATATCCATAAGCAGAGTTCTAGTACTTGTTCTTAATATCCTGTCCTATTATATAATTTTAAATAATCTATTTATACTTTACATGTATGAATAAGGATAGTAGTTAAACAGATGGAGAATGTTCAAACAAGGTTTTTCTTAAATCCCTATTCAAAGCAAAGGAAAAAAGGAAAGGAAATTACAGCATTGTCTTTTCAGTGGCTGAAGTTTCAAATTTTTATCCTTTTCAATCTAGACCAAATATGTTAGAAATATACTGTACAGGTAGAAAATAAAATCAGGACTGTATAATAATACACTAATACATTATGATATCCCAGGCTCTTGCAAAATATGTGATGTAAAGACCAACATCAGCTAAGAAACTAACAGCTGTAGTGTCATATTATTTTATGAATATATTATTATTATTTGATTACCAAATAATATAATTTGAATACCATCGTCATTGACAAAATCACCACCAGTCAAATGCAAAGCAGCTTTACTTGGAATAGCTTACATCCTGCAATGATATCTTTAACACATTGAACAACAACATCTGCCTATCCCAGGGCCTTGGAAAGGACTCAATAAGTAGATGAAAATACCAAATCCAATCTAAACATTTGGCTATCTGTGGGACAAATGACAATAATATTTTTCCTTGTGATATATTTAGCAAAAAATAGCAAAAAGAAAATACAGTATAAATGCTATTTAACTAGTTAGGTAGACACCAAAAATCTTTGCAGGAAAGGAATACAGATAATGAAGAAAAGAAACAGAATATTTTATTATTCATGACAAGTCCCTAGTAAGAAAACATGCTGTCCCAGTGCTTTTCTGTAATAACAGAGCAAAACCTGTTAAAATGATTTGCTTGACAGCCCTTATCATCCAGCCAAACACATAAAATTTAAAAATGTCACCTTGTGTTTAATTGCATTTTGTACATCAGTGAATTTTCCAAAAAAAATAACTCAATTCAGCATCTTTGTTCCAGGAGAAGAGAGATCAAGAAACAAAAAAGTAATTTTAGTAGAATATTAACATTCTACTAAATTCTACAAACATTATTCTCTTTGCCGAAACTTTTCAACTATTACACAACATTGTTAGGCCATGACCTAAAAGTGCTATTAGGCAGACAGATTGTAATACTACTATCCTGAACACATTATTAAGGGAATCAGTATGCAAAACTATCAAATGTTTTCATCGGTATTGATATATTGTGTGTTCCCTCCCCCATATTCCAAATCATAAACAACTGGAGTTCAGCCAAGCCACCTAATAGCCTTTAGGTATACCTACTAATAATCCAAAACATATGAGAGTGGCTGTCATGCCTCCAGCATCAAGTTTGTGTATGTAGTAGTAGTAGTAGTAGTAGTAGTAGTAGTAATAGTAATAGTAGTAGTAGTAATAATAATAATAATAATAATAATAATAATAATAATAATAATAATAATAATAATAATAATAATAATAATAATAAGTTGGAAGGGACCTTGGAAGTCATCTAGTCCAACCCCCTGCTAAGGCAGGAAACCCTATACCATTTCAGACAAATGGCTGGCCAGTCTCTTCTTAAAAACTTCCAGTGTTGGAGCATTCACCACTTCTGGAGGCAAGTTGTTCCACTGGTTAGTTGTTCTAACTGTCAGGAAGTTTCTCCTTAGTTCTAGGTTGCTTCTCTCCTTGACTAGTTTCCATCCATTGCTTCTTCTCCTGCTTTCAGGTGCTTTGGAGAATAGCTTGGCTCCCTCTTCTTTGTGGCAGCCCCTGAGATATTGGAACACTGCTATCATGTCACCCCTCAACCTTCTCTTCATTAAACTACACATACCCAATTCCAGCAACCGTTCCCTATATGTTTTAGCCTCCAGTCCCCCAATCATCTTTGTTGCTCTTCTCTGTACTTTTTCTAGAGTCTCGACATCTTTTTTACATCGTGGTGACCAAAACTGGATGCAGTATTCCAGGTGTGGCCTTACCAAGGCATTGTAAAGTGGTATTAGTACTTCACGTGATCTTGATTCTGTCCCTCTGTTAATGCAGCCTAACACTGTGTTGGCTTTTTTGGCAGCTGCAGCACACTGCTGGCTCATATTTAATTGATTGTCCACTAGGACTCCGAGATCCCTCTCACAGTTACTACTATTGAGCAAGATACCACCTATACTATACCTCTGCATTTGATTTTTCCTACCTAAATGCAGAACCTTACTTTTTTCACAATTGAATTTCAGGGTGCCTCCAGTCAGGGAATGTCGACTGGTGGCCCCCAGGGGGAGGGCCTTCTCTGTGGGTGCCCCGGCATTATGGAACCAACTGTCGGTTGAGCTCCGGATGGCATCGGACCTCCGATCCTTCCGTCGCGGGTTGAAGACCCACTTGTTTGAGTTAGCTGGTCTGGGCTGAAGGGGAATATGGGTTTTTTAATTGGTTTTATTATTTTACTATTGTTGTATTTTAATTGGGCATGGTTTAATTTTCTTTTAATTTTTGTATACCTATTTATATATGCCCTGTGAACCGCCCTGAGTCCCTAGGGAGAAGGGCGGTATAGAAATCCAATAAATGAAATGAAATGAATGAAATTTTGTTAGATAGTGCCCAGTGTTCGAGTCTGTCCAGATCCTCCTGTATCTTAAGCCTATCTTCTGGAGTATTGGCTATTCCTGCCAGCTTGGTGTCATCTGCAAATTTGATGAGTTCCCCATCTATCCCCTCATCCAAATCGTTGATGAAGATGTTGAAGAGCACTGGGCCCAGAATAGAGCCCTGGGGCACCCCACTACACACTTCCTTCCATGTAGATGCAGTTCCATTCAGGACCACACGCTGAGTACAGCTTGTCAGCCAGCTACGAATCCATCTGGTGGTGATGCTATCTAACCCACATTTTTCTATCTTATCAAGTAGTAGGTTGTGATCTACTTTATCAAATGCCTTACTGAAATCCAAGTAAATTAAATCTACAGCATTCCTCTGGTCCACTAGTTTTGTCACTTGGTCAAAGAATGCAATAAAGTTTGTCTGGCACAATCTGTTTTTGACAAACCCATGTTGGCTTTTAGTGATAACTTTGTTCGCATCAAGGTGTTCGCTGATTTGTTGTTTGATTATCTTTCCAGAATCTTCCCAGGTATTGAGGTCAGGCTGATAGGTCTGTAGTTGCCTGGATCTATTTTTTTCCCTTTTTTGAAGATGGGAACTACATCAGCTCTCTTCCAGTCCTCTGGTAGTTCCCCAGTGCTCCAGGATCTTTGAAAAATATAGTTCAGTGGTTCTGAGATCACGTCTGCCAGTTCCTTGAGAACCTTGGGGTGTAATCCATCTGGTCCTGGTGATTTGAACTCGTCTAGGCTGGACAGGTGCTCACTTACCATTTTCTTGCCTATCTTAACTTGTGTTTCTATTCCGTTTTTTATGGCACTGGTTTTGGTAGGTTGGACTGTTTTTTCCCTTTGTGTAAAGACAGATGCAAAAAACGAGTTAAATAGTTCTGCTTTCTCCCTGTTGCTTGTCACCTTCTTGCCACTTTCCCCCACTAATGGACCAATCATTTCCTTAACTTTTTTCTTGTTTCTTATATGTTGAAAGAAGCTTTTTTTTTGTTATTTTTGACTTTGGTCGCAAGCCTTAGTTCATTTTGAGCCTTAGCTTCCCTCACTTCATCTTTGCAGGCCCGGGCTATTTGCTGATATTCTGACTTAGTTATGTGCCCCTCTTTCCACTACTTATACTTGTCCTTTTTATCTTTCAGTTTATCAGAGAGTTCTTTATACAGCCATGCTGGTTTCTTTTGAAAGCTGTTATTTTTCTTCTTTGTTGGTATTGTGCTAGACTGGGCCTTTATTATCTCACTTTTCAAAATTTCCCAAGCTTCTTGAGTTGTTTTCCCCTTTAGGATTCTTCCCAAGATCTCTCTAAGTTTATTGAAATTAGCTCTTTTAAAGTCCAAGACTCTAGTTTGGCTGTATTCTATTGCTTGTGCTTCCATAATGTTGAATTCCAATATTGCATGATCACTTCCCCCCAAGGTTCCTGTGGCTTTGACACTTTCTATCATTTCATCTCTGTTAGTGAGAATTAAATCCAATATGGCTAATCCCCTAGTTCCCTTCTCTACTTTTTGGGAGAGAAAGTTGTCTGCTAGGTTTGTCAGGAATCTGTTAGATTTTCCACTTGGTGCAGAATTTGTCTCCCAGTTGATATCAGGGTAATTAAAGTCCCCCATTACTATTGTGATGCGCTTCCTACATGCCTTAGTTAACTGGCTAGCAAAAAGTTCATCTATTTCCTCTGTTTGGTTGGGCAGCCTATAGTATACACCTATGGCAATGTCATTTTTCCCCCTTTTATATTGACCCAAATACATTAAAGTTTACAGTTTTCATCATTGTTGTGCTCTATTTCTGTAGAGATAAAGTTATTTCTTATATATAGAGCAACTCCACCTCCTCTTTAGTTTAGTCTATTTCTTTTAAATAATTTAAATCCCTCTAGCTGTGTGTTCAATTTGTGGGTTTCGTCCCACCATGTTTCTGTAATGGCAACAATATCATATCCGCCCTCATTTACCTGAATTTCTAGTTCACCCTGCTTACTGTTCATACTCTGCGCATTGGTGTACAGACATTTGAGTCCTTTATGACTGATCCTGTGTTTACTTGCTACATAACTTGTGTGGTGCCTAAGTTCCCCTATTTTCTTAGATTGCCAGGGACAGTGATGTTCTGTATCAATTAACTCACTGTCCCCGTTGTTTAGTTTAAATATTCCTTCAGAAAAGCTGTGAATTTATTGCCAAGTAACTCAGTCCCTTTCTTTTGTACAGCTACAGACATCGTGACTAATATAACCAAAAGCCTTCTCCTTTACACCACTCCTTTAGCCACATATTAAATTCTGCTATACGCTGGCCTTTTCCATTTTGCTCCTTATACACTGGTAAGACCTCTGAAGTTTGTGTAGTTAATTGCTAGTATTGTTCTCTGGCATATGTTGAGCCACATCTACTGGCTGGGGACAAACCTTTCAATGTTTAGAATGTTGGTTTGGCAGCATTTTTGACCCTACTAAGAACCTTACACCCTGAGAAGCCAGACTCCATTTTGTGACATTCTGAGGTAATAGTCTATGACACATGTTCTTCTCCTATACATAGCATTGTTGTTTTACATTACCCTGTTTTTTTAATAAAGTATCAAGATTTGCATTTACAGTCTGACTTATTAAAGGATAGGAGGGTTTAGTTGCATGTCGAGCTACACACAGGCTAACATGTAGTGAGGGCAGAACAGTGACCAATAAAAGAAGTGATTCTATTATATAAGTCTGGCAAGTGTTCAAACTTAAAATCAGAATGGTATTTCTAAAGACTTAATTTTTCTCCCTCTTTCAGCCTTTTTACCATTATCACACAATAAATGCAGTGTATTTTCAATTCTAGAAACAAGTTCAGTTTTATGTCATAATACTTGTGTTGCAATGTTGAAAATTTAATGAATAATGGAAAATCTTACACACATTTCCAAATTTCTTAAGGACTGTAAATTGCATTTTCTTTGAGGAAAAAATATTACAGAAGTGTTGAACTATAACACTCCATTGAAAAGGTGTAACCTAAACTCCTAAACACCATAGAAATTGTACAAGAAAAAGCACAGTAACTCTCCTGACCATCAGTGTGACTATTAGTACCATTGCTGGTATTATTATATACTATAGAGCATCTGTATGTGAAAAGTGCATTAAATTTAATACATCAAAAATATTTTAACAAAGAGATACAGTATATTGTAAAGACTGTCAATAATGAAAATTATAGGGACTTGCATTTATATTCTTAAAACAAACAAGCCCATAACATGCTGCTATTCAGGTCACTGATTTAATATATTATGGTTCTGTCAACATCCAAGTTGAGAATCCAATTAAAACTCCAGGTTCATTCCATTGCTGAAAATCTTACTATTTATTGAATACACTGCATGGTAATGTTGAAGCAAAATTAACTCTGAGATTCCAACATCAAATCATAGACTTAATAATTTCCTCAGCCAAATCCCCAACATCTTACATAGTCTATATAAACAAGTTCACTTTGTTATGGAAACCATCTGCTTCAAATCCACACCTGCTATGATATCCTTGAAAAGGTTTGAGGCTCTCGTGGTCTTCAGTGGAATTGTAGAAGTTTTGTTTCTTGATATAACCCACTCAAAAGTAACATCTCCCCCCTTTCTCTAAAGGCAAGTTGAAATGCAAAGGCACATAGCTGCCAAAGTTTCAAACTTGACAGGTTTGTTGAAGAGTCAGACAGATTTGGCATTTTTATCCACCAATCGAGTCCTTCCCAATAAGCTGTAATAGGCAGATGTTCATGTTTAATGGTGTCAGTAGCAATTTTTTGCAATTTACTGATGGTGAATTTCTCACTGCTGATCGTGTTTAAATGGTACGCCATTTGTTTTGGGATTGCAGCCAAGGCACCTATTATTATTGGTACTAACTGTGCTTTCTTTTGCCATAGTCAGTTTATTACTATTTGCAGCTCTCTGTATTTTGTTATTATATAGATTAAAATATATATTTAATTTAAAAAATGTTATATAATCACCTTAATACTTTTATAACAAATTATATTATGTTTATTGCCTGTGTTCCCTGAAAATAAGAGCGGGTCTTATATTAATTTTTGCTCCAAAAGACACATTAAGGCTTATTTTCCAGTTAGGGCTTATATTCAGAGAAATACGGTACTAAATGCATCCATTTGGCTGGCAATCTTAACTGGGGCTTATTTTGGGGATGGGGCTTATATTATGAGCATCCTGAAAAATCATGCTAGGGCTTATTTTCCATTTGGGTCTTATTTTGGGGAAAACACGGTATGTATTATATAAAATTATATAATACATTACAATAAGATAGATAGATAGATAGATAGATAGATAGATAGATAGATAGATAGATAGATAGATATTTAAAGAGACTGCTGTTGTGTGCATTGAAGTGCCAACTCTGAATAAGTCTCTTAGGGCACAAGGAAATCCACACCATGTAATCAATAGCTTAGTAGTGTTTATTTCTTTATATTTGTATGGTTATATTGTTTTCCTGGAGGAAAAAGGGGAAAAAAGGCTTTTTTGGTTTTTGTCTGATTATAACTAGTAGTAAAGAGGAAATATACTAAAATAATAATGAAACAAAAGTATTCTTGTCCTTAGAACAGATGCTGATCAAGGAAGCTATAATCCTGTTAGCGTAACTACACGTATTCCCCGGTGACTGTCTTAAAGAGGAATGTACTAAAGTCCTTGTTTAAGCAAACATAGTCTTGTCCTTAAGGCAGATGATGATTGGGATAATTATATCCTGTCTACATATACTACAAGTAATTTTCTTTTGTAAACTGTCTTCGGATAAGAATGTGTAGAATATTAACCACATAAGTAACAATGTATAACAATGTATAACAATGTATAACTAAGAATTAGAGGTGTATAAATATGTCTGTTCATGAGCCCTTCGGTGTTCAGACCTTTTGCTTTGTTCAAGCCTTCTGAACCTACACATTAAACTTTTCCCTTCCTGAAGAGGTGGTGTGAGTCTCTTCTTTCTACAACAGTTCAATGGTGACCACAAAGGGACTTCATTGCGAGGCGATGTTTTGCTGAGGGCAGCCCAACCCCTTGGACCCGATGAGAGGCCACTTCTGCAACATTCTCCAGGCACCACGGTGGTAAGCACCTCCAGGAGACAGCAGTGACACCTCTGCAGGGCCAACGGTGCTGACGGCTACTCCAAGATCCCTTGAGGAAAGGAAAGAAGGTCTGAACACGAATCCTGGCCAGGACGGGGAGTGGACGAAGTGTGAAGACACCTCAGGTGAATATGTGTTAAAGGGGAAAGGTACCTATCTCACTTGAAGATAGCAGAGGGGGACTGATCACCCTCCTGAACTTGGGACTAGTCCGTGTGTTAGGTTGTGTATAAGTTAAAGTTGTAAAGTACCTATCTCACCTGAAGATAGAAGAGGGGGACTGATCACTCTCCTGGACTCAGGACGGCAATTCCTAAAGTAGTCCGTGTTAGGTTGTGTGTGTGTGGGAGGTTAAGCCATTGCAGTTCCTATTGGTGACCGTTGGAACGTCCGGCACCATAGCTCAGTGGCAGTGTTCTTAGAATGGGGGGGAGAAGCAGTGTTCCCAGCACACTGCTGGAATGCATGTTGAAGGTTTTGATGATTACTTTAATCATACACAGTATAAAGTCCCCTATCCTAGGGTGATGAAAGAGAGACTGAGGTTTCTATGTGAAAAGCAGTGGTCACATATGGGAGTTGGGTGGCCGCCAGAGGGTACATTCAAAAATAAGCTCATCAATGACCTTCGGGCCATGATAGCAGCAAATGAGGAGAAGTACCCCAATCAATATCAATATATAGATGAATGGTGGAATGCAGTAGAAGAAAAGGCAGATGACTTATTGCAATGTCAGGCTGAAATGGTTCGCCTTTGTATTGCTAGATCTAAGGGAAAGAAGTTGGGCAAAACAAAAATGTCTGATATCAAGAAAGAGGTGCTATTTGAAGAAGAGGAAATGACTTTCAGACCCCCTCCTTATGTGCTGCATCCTCTCCCACTGCCGCAACCTTTAGCAGCAGCAGTCAGAAAGAAACAAAGGAGGAAGGAGCCCACAGCTCCTAAAGATGAGGAGGATCCTTCTGTGGCTGGGAGTGGCAAAATAGGAGAGGGAGCTGATGATGAAGAGGAGGAAGGATTAGCTGCTGGGGCAGATGTATCGGTAGGAGTAATAACAAGGTCAGCTACAGCTAAAGCAGCAGCTGCTAAGCGTGGATTCTTAGCTCCCTTAAGGGAGACAGATCAGCAAGTTATAAATCAACAGGGTCAGGTGGAGTTCCACCCTATGTTTCAATATGTTCCGTTCACCACAATGGATCTCTTGAAGCAGCATTATGGTCCTATGACCACTAAACCAACTGATAACAGACCTGTTTCAGACTATCATGCAAACCCATAACCCCACATGGCAGGATGTACAGCAGTTGTTGAATACACTATTAACTCCAGAGGAAAAGGAGAAGTGGAGAGCTGCGGTTAGGAAATGTGTTATTAGTACCTTAACACGCATAATATACAGGTAGAGATACAGACAAGGGCACCGGAGCAGGATCCAGATTGGAATGTTAGGGATGCAGCGGGAATATCAGAATTTAACAGTAGAGGCACTTCAGAAGGCAGGAAAACCCCCTGTGAATATGTCTAAACTGTCTTTGGTAACACAGGGAGCAGATGAAAGCCCGGAAAGTTTTTTGCAACGGCTAATAGAGGCTTATGAGCTGTATATGCAGATAGATCCGAGACATGCAGAAAATGTACGAATGTTGAATGAGAGATGTATAGCACAAAGTTATGGTGATATAAGGAAGAAGTTACAGAAGTTGGAAGGAGCTCTGGGAAAGAATACCAGTGAATTGTTGGAGGTAGCAAGAAAAGTGTATGTTAATAGGCATAAAGTAGAGAAGAAAGAGAGGGAAGCACGAATGCAGAGGAAAACGGAATTGCTGGTGGTAGCTTTACAAGGGAAAACTGAGGCTAAATCAATGTGCTTATTGTAAGGAAGAAGGTCATTGGCAGAGGGAATGTCCGAAACTAGGGATGAGAGGACAAGGCTGGAGAGGAAGGACAGATTTTGGAAGAGGAAGGTCTATAGGAATGGCACAGACTGGATTTTCTTTAAGAGGAAGAGGGAACCAAGGTGGTAAAGGAAGAGTGGACAGTGAACATGAGATAGAAGGGATTGGATTGGCAGGGACAAGTTGGACGGATTGATGGGGACTGGGCTTAGAGGAGGGCCCCTGAGCCTTTGGTAACTATGAATATAGGGGGTCATAAGATGACGTTTTTGGTATATACGGGAACAGGAAGGTCAGTCATAAATAGCCCAGTTTCAGCACCTGGACCCCATCAAATACAGGTTCAAGGAGTGTCAGGACAGATACTGGGACGGCAGGTCCTAAAACCAGTCACATGTATTTTTAATGGATCGCAAATTCAACATGAGTTCTTATACATCCCTGAATGCCCAATACCCTTATTAGGCAAAGATTTGCTCAGCAAACTAGGTGCCACAATCTCTTTTGATGAAGGCCAGCAGAAACTTAGAATAAAACACCAGCCTGAAGCAATGTGGAGACTCATGGTAACTAGATCAGCTATTGAGCTAAATAATATGGAGAAATGGAGGGAATTTGAGGTATATGGGCAGAGGATAACCCTCCTGGATTTGCAGCTCATCATCCTCTGATAATAGTGGAGGTGAAGCCCCTGGCTATGCCAGTTCATATTCGTCAGCACCTGTGCTCTAATGAGGCCATAGTTGCGATATATGAAAGTATTCAAAAATACCTTAAAGCAGTCCAAGATCAGGGATTTTGGTGCTCATTCAGTCTCCTTGGAACACTCCCATTTTGCCAATCAAAAAGCCAGATGGAAATTTTTGCCCCGTACAAGATTTAAGGATTATAAATTTAATAATGGAAACCATACATCCTGTTGTGTCAAACCCGTATACGCTCCTTAGTTTGATTCCACCGACTGCTAGGTGGTTCTCAGTAATAGATTTGAAGGATGCCCTTTTCACAATCCCAATCCACAAGATTAGTCAGCCATTGTTTGCATTTGAGTGGGAGAGCCCGGGGACAAGTCAAGAGAGGCAATACACATGGACTCGACTTCCCCAGGGGTTTAAGAACTCACCCACCTTGTTTGGTACTGCTCTAGGAAAAGACTTGCAGCATTATGTACCCAGACAACCTGGAGATATAGTTTTACAGTATGTAGATGATGTCTTGGTTACAGGCAAAACAGAGGAATTGTGTTGGGATAATACGAGAACTATTTTTCTTTTGTTATTAAAATGTGGTTATCGTGTGTCCAAAAAGAAAGTACAATTGGTACAGCAGAAAGTAAGATACTTAGGATATGATATTATGCATGGTCAGAGAGCCCTAGGACAAGAAAGGAAGCAGGCAATTCTAGCCATTGCAGCTAGCTAGTTTTTGCAGAATTTGGATACCTAATTTTGCACTGATGGCAGCTCTGCTTTATACAGCTACAAAGGGGGGTGACTTTGAAACTTTTCAGTGGGGAGGAGAACAAAGAAGGGCTTTTAAGGACATTAAGCTTGCTCTTACAGCAGCACCAGCTTTGGTTTTACCTAATTTCAAGAAGGCTTTCAATCTATATGTAGATACAAAAAAGAATGTTGCATTGGGAGTGTTGACACAGCAGCTGGGGCAGTGGCAGCAACCAGTGGCTTATCTGTCCAAACAGCTGGATGGTGTGGCACAAGGGTGGCCACATTGTTTAAAGATCTTAGCAGCGATAGCGCTCCTTTTGCAAGATTGTAACAAGCTAACCTTCTCATGTCCTGTTAACATCCATACTCCTCATGCTGTTCAGTCTATTCTGGATAATAAGGGATATTTATGGATAAGCAATCAAAGGCTTTTTAAATATCAAGCAATGATGATTGAGAATCCACAAGTTAAATTGGTAGTGTCTAATAGATTGAATCCAGCCTCCCTCCTGCCTATAGAGACTGAATTGGAACATGACTGTTTGCAAGTATTAGATAGTGTCTATGCTAGTCGGCCAGATCTGTCAGATGTCCCTCTTCAACAGGCTGAGCTTAATTGGTACACAGATGACTCTAGTTATATGTATGAAGGATGAAGGATTGCAGGTTATGCCACTGTAGATGATGATGATGTCATGGAAAATGGTCCTCTAGGGACTGGACATAGTGCACAGGTGGTGGAACTGTGGACACTTATTAGAGCACTGGAGTTAGCTGAAGGAAGGACACTGAACATGTAGACAGATAGCAACTATGCTTTCTTAACATTGCATGCACATGGTGCTGTTTACAAGGAAAGAGGGTTTAAAGACTCAGCAGGCAAACAAGTACAGCATGGACATTTAATTCTGCATCTCAATGATGTGGTTAAAAACCCAACGAAAGTATCAGTAATGCACTGTAAGGGACACCAGAGAAGAAGTGATAAGGTGGCTATTGGGAATAGGAAGGCAGATCTGGAAGCAAAACGTGTGGCTAAGAAGACAGGGGCTACACCGGATTTGTCAATACATGTGGCTATGGATCTGGGGGTGTTGTCTACTGAAATAAAGCCAACATATTCTCAGCAGGAATGTATAAAGGCAGTAAACTACCTCAAAGCAACTATTAGGGATGGTTGGTATCTGTTACTAGATAAACGCATCTTTGTTCCAGCCTCTGTGGCCTGGACGTTGGTTCAAGCATCCCATGATGCTACTCATATGGGGAAGACAGGACTAGAAATGGCATTGGGAAGGGATTATTTCATTAATGGACTCGCAGGCATGGCAGCACGCATAACATCTCAGTGTACAATGTGTGCAAGAGTCAATCCCTGGCAAGGACCCCTCTTGCCACCAGGAAACATACCGATGACATATTTCCCAATGGACTCTGTAATGATAGATTTTAGTGATATGCCACATAGTGGACTATATAAGGCTATGTTAGTAATTGTTGACATGTATACTGGATGGCCTGAAGCATTCCCTACAAAAACCAAACAAGCTAAAGAGGTTGCAAGAATACTGCTAAAAGAACTAATTCCCAGGTTTGGGAGTCTGTCTTTCATTTCTTCAGATAATGGCCCTGAATTTGTCCATCATATAAACCAAGCTATAGCTAAAGCAATAGGGTCTAAATGGAGGTTTCACAGTGCGTTTCATCCACAGTCGGGAGCTAAGATAAAATGAATGAACTGCACTTTAAAGGAGAAAATTACTAAAATATATGCTGAGAGCCATTTGAAATGGCCAGATGCTTTGCCCTTAGCATTGTATTCTGTGAGGTGTGCACCACGAAAACAGTACAAATTATCCCCATTTGAATTGATGTTTGGTCATCCTCCCACTTTGTTACGACAAAACTTGATGGGATGGCCAGATTTGGGACATAAGGGGGGAGTATGGAACATGGAGATGGTACAAGAACTAAATAAACAGGTTGAAAAGCTTTGAGGGTATGTGCTGGAACAAATCCCTCCAAGAATAGTAACAAAGTGTCATCCCTTCAAACCTGGAGACAGAGTCTGGGTGAAATATTGGACGTGGGAACAGCTAGAAGGCAGATGGAAAGGACCGTATGTTGTTATTATGTCCTCTCCTCTTGCTGTCAAGATCATGGATTCACTGGACAAGGATCAAAGCAGCAGCTGAACCAGAATGGGTGGTGTCTAAAGATCCAGTGGTTCCTACAAAGTTAACGTTTAAACAAAAGTGAAATTTGATTTGTTAATGCAGCTGGACTTATTTAAGAAGATTTTATCGCTGAAAGGCTACTCTGCTGGAACCTTACCGGCAATAGGTTCCTCTACGCACAGTAGTGAAGACCCCTGGAAGCTGACTTTCTATGCATGGAAGAAGAATGGAGAAAAGTTTACTGTTGCTATGGGTGTATTGTATTGTTGCTGCATGTAACGTTTCAAAAAAAGTTAAGGGTAACCAAGGGAATGAAACTACAACTGACGCCTGTGATGTTTGTATAACCAAGGCAAGGCATGAGACCCATATAATTAATACTTTGGGGTATATCATACCCAAAAGCCTATCAGCTGTAAACCAAAAGGGATCAC
Source organism: Vipera ursinii (assembly GCF_947247035.1). Taxonomy (NCBI): domain Eukaryota; kingdom Metazoa; phylum Chordata; class Lepidosauria; order Squamata; family Viperidae; genus Vipera; species Vipera ursinii. The sequence continues at coordinate 73,610,643 of NC_139514.1, read as the reverse complement.
ATGTCAACATAACAAGACAATGGATTCCCTATGTTCACAAGAGGGAAAAAAGATGTGTTACACCCCTGAGACCCCAATTAGGCTTAACTTCTCAATCTATGCAGGTATGTTTTATGAGGCTAAGGTGGGGCCAAGCAACTACCTTAATTTGACCCTGGTATTACAAACTGGGAGCCAGAGAGCTGAGATCACTATTGATTTCTGCCAAGCTATGGATCAGAGTCCTTCAGGAAAAAGGGCCATAAAATGTGGAGACGACAGTTGGGGAAAGGCATATTGGAACAATCATAAGTATTTGTGTGATACAAAGGGTTCATGGATCACAGATGGACATACATATCTCCCCTGTGCAGGATATGGTGGAAAAACAGCCTGCTCATGGTGGGAATGTGTTTGTGAGTATACCGGGGGAGGATATAAAGGGTGCAAGTACTTGACTAATGTCCATCAAATGACTCAGAGTAATCAAGTGGTACTAGAAGTCAGCCGAGAGATGCCTGGTCGATATGTGTATGTCATAGGAATTGATGGAAAAGGAGAGGATCCAAAGATTTATATTACAATCGTAAAACAGGTACTCTATGATGGAGAACAAAAATCTCTAGGATGGTCAGTATATGACACTTTAACCCAAATGGAAAAATCAAAAGACCAATTTGAGGTTCTATGAAAACAACCAAATTATTTCTGTCGTTAGTAGAGGAAATAGCAAAAACCCTGACTGTAAAGAATTGTTTTGTATGTGGAGGAACAAATATGGGGGAACAGTGGCCATGGGAGGTGATGGAAGCTAACCCGGAAATATATAACAACATGACAAGGGCAGGTAACATCACTCAAAGAATGCATGTATATGGCACAGTGTGGACTCTCACAACAAATCTGGTTGGTCGAAATTGCTTTACACGCAAAGGGGATCGGCCAGTGGGAGATCTTATCTGTTTGGGGGATTGGGATGAACAGTATAAGGTATGGACATCTTTGGGAAATGCCTCTGAACCTTTAAAGTTTGATATGACTATCATGCCTTATCTGAACTCCAACAAAGAAGAGGAATGGGTAGCCCCTAGTGACATGTACTGGATTTGTGGCACCTTTGCTTATGAGGTGTTACCTAAGAATTGGTCAGCATCATGTGTATTAGGTTGGATAAATCCCTCATTCTTTCTTTTGCCAATAAAGTCATGACAGGTGCTTGGTGTGCCAGTCTATGATCAAATGGGAAATCGAAGAAAAAGAGAGGTTGACACAGCCTTCTCTAATTTCCCTTGTAGAGAATCCGATTATTATGAGAAAATGGGGGATTTGTGGAATTCAGAGAGGATAGTTTGCGTGTATGGCCAAGCAACCTGGGCAGAGGATGGCACCTATGGTTACAGAACACCAATCTATATGATAAACTGTATAATTAGGCTGCAGGGTGTTGTGGATCTAGCAGGGCAACACCTAGATAAAGCCTTAAATTTGTTAGCTGTAACCACTGATAAAATCTGGACAGCTGTTTATCAAAACCGATCAGCTTTGGATTACTTATTGGCAAAAGAAGGTGGAGTGTGTGGAAAATTCAATCTTTCAAATTGTTGTCTTCAAATCGATGAAACTGGACAGGTAATCAAACAATTAACCACTGAAATGAGGCAATTGACACACAATGCAGATCAAATCTGGAAGGGTTTTAATTTCCAAGTGATTTTTCAGTGGATGGTTTCCCAAACTTCCAGGGTTACAAGCAATCGTAGCTCTCATAGGACTGATAGCTGCAGGATGTGTGCTGATTCCTTGTATTTTGCCTATTTTTATAAGAACTATATCCAATAGCTTAGCTTTACTTGCTGAAAGAAAAGTGACTGCACAGGTAATGGCAATGTGGGAATATGAAAGATTACAAACCAAAGAAGACCTCTGTTGAGACTCATTGTCACAAGTTGAGATAAGTCTCAAAAGGGGGGGAATAAAGAGCAAATATACTAAAATAATGAAACAAAAGTATTCTTGTCCTTAGAACAGAAGCTGATCAAGGAAGCTATAATTCTGTTAGCGTAATTACACATATTCCCCGGTGACTGTCTTAAAGAGGAATGTACTAAAGTCCTTGTTTAAGCAAACATAGTCTTGTCCTTAAGGCAGATGATGATTGGGATAATTATATCCTGTCTACACGTACTACAAGTAATTTTCTTCTGTAAACTGTCTTCGGATAAGAATGTGTAGAATATTAACCACATAAGTAACAATGTATAACAATGTATAACAATGTATAACTAAGAATTAGAGGTGTATAAATATGTCTGTTCATGAGCCCTTCAGGGTTCAGACCTTTTGCTTTGTTCGAGCCTTCTGAACCTGTGCATTAAACTTTTCCTTTCCTGAAGAGCTGGTGTGAGTCTCTTCTTTCAACAATAGTAGTTTATAGTTTTCTTACTGGAGTCAAGAGAAAACAACAAAAAATGTCCTTTCTTGACCCTTCATTTCTGGTGGGGGCTTCGCACAGGGTTTTGGATTGAGTTAAACCTGAAGGCATCCTGCTAGGAAATCAGCTCCTCACTCACTCACTCGGGGTGGGGTATCATCAGTACGCTGATGATACCCAACTTTTTCTTTCCACCCTGAACCAACCCAGCGATGCCCTCGCCGTGATGTCCCGTTGCCTGGAGGCGGTCCAGGTTTGGATGGGGAGAAACAGGCTTCATCTCAACCCTGCCAAGACTGAGTGGCTGTGCATATCGGCATCTCGGGTTAACCAGACTGTTAGGCATATGGTGCTAGCCTACAATGTTGGGTTGAAAATATATTAACCATAATGCTATGGCTTTAAGTTGTTAATTGGCCAATGGGTGTGTAAGTGTTCTCATGGCCATAAGAGGAAGCTAGGAACGTAGCTTCTCTCTCTCTCTGAATTCACTGATATCTACCGTTACTGTTTTTGCTCTGCTGTTGGTTTACTACTGTTGTAACCTGAACTGTGTATTGACCTCTGGACTGGTAAGAAGACTTTGTAGTTTGGATTACTCTTTGGACTGTTGCTATTGTTTATGACCTGGACTGTTTATTTTTTGACTGTGCATTTTTGTTCTTACACCACCTCAAAAGTAAACTACTTTTTACTTTTATAACTCAGTGTATTCTTGTGTGACTTTTTACTGCTCTCAGTACCTTCCTTGTCTGTGCAACTCTTTGGTAGCACAAGGAGACCCTGCACAACAAATTCCTTAACACTGGTTATGGGCCCAGGCCTGTACTGAGAGTAAGTACACACAGTATTCCTAGCTGAGTTTGTGTTAGCTATTTGGTGTAAAATGGCACAGGAACTGTTGTCAGGCATCTCCTGGATAACCCGGTTGGATGGGACAAACTATGTTTCCTGGTCCACGAAATGCTGCTTGCTTTTGCGCAAGGAAGGACTATGGTCTGTTGTAAATAACCCACCAGATACTACTGCTTGGGATCCAGATGATGAAGAGGATGCAAAGAAGATAGACAACTTTAAACGTAGCAATGAGAAAGCTCTTTGCATTATTGGGCTAACACTGAATGACCAGCAGCTTGTCCATATTCGTGGTGAGGAGTCTGCTGCTAGGTGTTGGGGTGTTTTGCGAAGGCTTTATGTTCGAGACAGTATGGGTGCACATATACACCTTACACATCTGCAGAAGAATGGAGATATGCTGACCCATTTAAATTACATGAAGGCAACTTTTCAAGAGCTTCATGAAAAGGAGCTGATTTTTTCAGAGTTGCATCAGGTCTACATTATTCTGTCATCTTTGGATGAGAGTTATGATGGGTATGTTTCTTCTTTGGAAGTCCTGACCAGAGAGGAACTGACATTGACTAACATTACTGGGAGACTGCTGGAAGAGTCCAGAAGAACTCTGAGAGAGACACAGTCACAAGAGGAGCAGCCATTCACCACTGCTTACAATCTCAAGAAATGTTTTTCTTGTGTGGCTAGAGGGCATATAGCCAAATTCTGTAGGAAGGGTAGAAAACAGAATGTGAATAGCAGTGGGAAGGCTAAAAAGAGCATTGGTTTGGCTATTTCTGGTGAACCAACATCCAGAAATAATGAATTGTGGGTTGTTGATAGTGGGGCTTCACAATGCATTACTAAAGTGAAAGAGAGGTTTGTTAATATGAAAAACAGCAACCAATATGTTTCACTGGCAAACGGTTGGAGGATGAAGGCCTCTGGTGAAGGTAATTCCTATTGTCCATGCATTGATGAACAGTTACCTATGTTATATATACCTAAACTAAGATTCAACCTGTTATCTGTAAGGGAATTGGTTAAAGTTGGGTTTGTGGTAACATTCAGAGGGGAGCAATGCACTATTGAGAGGAATGGAACTTGTGTAACTGCTAATTTGAAAAATGGTTTATTCGTTCTCACAAGTAACCAGGTTAGTACAGTTAGAGCTAACTCAATATGTGAGAACAAGAAGCCACATGATGAATGTATACATTTATTGCATAGGCGGTTAGGGCATGTAAACTTTAACTCACTATGTAAAACAGTTGAGTTAGTAGACGGAATTAAACTGAAGCCATGTAGTAAGTATTTGAATTGCAATGCCTGTAATCAGGAAAAGAGCAAGGCAATTCCTGCAAACAGGATAAACAGCTTCAAAACAACTGTTCCTTTGGAAGTTGTGTTTGCTGAGTTAATTGGACCCATGAAACCAAGTTTAGGAGGATCTTGCTATATTTTAAGTATATTGGACCACTACTCTCGTTATGGTTTTTGTTATCTGCTTAAGTCAAAGGCAGACACTTTCCAACAATTTGCAAACTGGCTGAAGTTCGTGGAGAGAAAAACAAAGAGAAAGGTTCAGTGCATAATTACTGATAATGGTACTGAATTTACAAACAAGCATTTTGTTGATATGTTAGAATCAGCTGGCATTGAGCATAAACGTTCAGCCCCTTATAGGCCTCAACATAATGCATTTGTTGAGAGACGTGGGCAAACGTTACAAGCCATGATGAGAACCATGTTACAAGATTCTGGCTTAACAGATAGACTGTGGGGGGAGGCAGCAAAATGTGCAAACCATGTTCTGAATATAGTTGTTAATACTTCTACTGGTAAAATACCATATACTATATGGCATGGTAGAAGACCAAACCTTGATTACCTGCACACGTTTGGCACCCCAGCTTGGGTCCACATTCCTGCACAACTCAGGAGTAAAGGCCAACATAGGGCTAGGCAATTATACTTTGTAGGTTATGAAGCTAACCATAGATCCTATCGTTTCTGGGAACGAGGCACAACTAAGGTATATAACAGTGCGAGTGCAAAATTCCTTGAGCACGTTGGTTGGGATAGGTTAGAGCAAGAAACTGTTAATACTGATCCTCTAGTGTTTGAGGACTCCTCTGATAACGTAACTAGTAATGATAATACATCTCCTGTAAATATAAAAGATGAAGAGGAGATAGGGGAGATTAAAGATGAATCAGAGGAAGGAAAGGAGTCAGAAATTCAAAGCCCTGTAATTCCTTGGCGTTCAACGTGTATCAGACATCCACCTGATCGCTATGAAGCTAGTATAATATGTCAAGTTAGTGTAGAGCCTTCTAACTATGATGAGATCAGGATGTATCTGGAACCAGCTGCCTGTGGAGCTGAGGACTGCCCCCGACCTCCGTTCATTCCGCTGGGACCTGAAGACCTGGCTCTTCGAGCTCTCTGGCCGAGGCTGAGAATTTTAATTTTAATTTTAATTTTAATTTTAATTGGGGGCTTTTACTTTTTCAGGGACTGTTGTAATTTTTTTAATCGTTTTTAACTTTTGTATTTCTTGTTTTAATTACCCTGTAAACCGCCCTGAGTCCTTCGGGAAAGGACGGTATACAAATATAAATAAATAAATAAATAAATAGCTTTAGGGTTAAAACTGGAACTATATATAATAGGAGTAGCCCATTTGCTAACCTGACTTACAATGTAAGTTTTGCGAGCATTATTTCTGAAAAGCCTCAGCATGTTTCATCTTGTTCTCCTAATATTATTTGACTTTCAGTAATTTATTTATTTATTTATTTATTTTATTACATTTATATACCGCCCTTTCCCTGAGGACTCAGGGCGGTTTACAGGGAATTAAAAAACCAGCAATACAAAAGTTAAAACCAATTAAAAAAATATTAAACTAACCCTGTGCAATTAAAACCCCGATTAAAATAAATTACTCCTCAGCCTGGGCCCGAGAGCTCGAAGAGCCAGGTCTTCAGGCCCCGGCGGAATGACCGGAGGTCGGGGGCAGTCCTCAGCTCCACTGGCAGCTGGTTCCAGAGGGCAGGCGCCCCCACTGAGAAGGCCCTATCCCTGGGTATCACCCGCCGGCAATCTCTTACCGGTGGGACCCTGAGCAGACCCTCCCTGTGGGAGCGCACTGGGCGAAGGGCATTTGATGCCAGCAGCAGGGGTTCCCTCAAATACCCCGGACCCAGGCCATGTAATGGAACCTATAGACACTTATCAGAAAATGATTGATTCATTGATTGGTTAAGGCAGAGGAAGGGATAGATGAAGAGGGAGGAGGCAGGGAGAGAAATCTTTCCTGTGACCTTTAAATAATCTCTGAGGATGATCATTTTCACTTTCGCTATTAAATTTCCTATCTCTGTAAGCCCCTCCGTGTTGTTTTTGAAAATATTACTCTATATTTTCCCTGAAGCAGTCATATTTTTACTTCAAAGGGTTAAGACTCCGAAACTGCAGTCTTTGTTCAAATACAGCTTTCAGTTCTGCAGAAAAAAATTGAGTAACTATGCTTTGTCTTACTCTGTCATGAACGACCTCTGTAATGAACCTGAACACGTATTCATAGCTATTTAAGGGGGACAGCCATTCTTATGCAGAAAAAATTATGAAATGTTCCCTTCAATATAAAGCCTGACCACATGCATAAAAAGTAATGATCACATGTAGACAAACTAAGTATACACTACTAAAACTCTTAAGCCTGTTTATTTGTCACCTTCAATTGGGCGAAACTAGAAGGTATAAGGCAACAATTACTGAATCAAGGTAACTCAAATGGACTAAGTTGCAGAATGTTGGGACTCTTGAGTCTTGTGGGAATAAAATTTTGGAAAGTTGTGATCACTTCATCTTCAACATGCCTTCTTACTACACTTCCCCGAAACATATAGATTTGTATGGTACAAGGAAAGATGGGATGGTTATATTCTTGCCCTCTTCCCAACCTTCTTCTGACCCCTGCACCCAATCAGCTGGTGGAACAGCCTGAGAGATGCACAATGGTTGGCTGCTTTGGAACAAAGGCTGAAATTTGAAATCTCTTAAGAACAGTGGATAGCAAGAGAAGGATGAAATTTGGATGCCTATATGTGAAATAGAACTGGCTGAGGGAGTGCTGACAGTCAACAGATGAACCTTCCTTCTTTTCTGGAAGGGACCCTTGGGAACATACCAGGATGGAGAGGAAAAATGGTTTTTCCCACAGTAAGTGGCTCTCTTTGTTTTCCTTCCCCTCAGCATAGGGGCAGGCAGTCCAAATGGAGGAGGAGGAAGCTCCCTGCTGGCTTCCCACAAACCACATCAATGAGAAATTGGCAAGAAATTGGAAGTTGCTCCCTCATCTTTTGTTTTTTTTTTGCCCATGTGTAGTCATTTTGCTTCTCTATTTAGGTAAGAAAACATCTCTGAAAGGATGACCTAATAGGTCACTTGTTGTCTAGTTCCTTTATACATCCATATCAATAGATTGTTTTTCATCTTTCTCTCTCTTTTTCTTTTAAGATGTGGTCAGCTAACTCTGATAGTTACATATTTGCACATTTCTGTTTTCTCTCAAAAAGGTATATAACCTGATGTTCAGGTTATATACCTTTTTGACAGATACCTGGGACAGACAGATTGACTGCTACTTATTATAAAAATTTACAAGTAGAGATGGTGGAACCTTTAAAAGAATTGTTTAGAACAATTCAATCCAGAGGGGAGGTTCCTCCATCATGGAAAACAGCATTTATAACGTTGATTCCAAAGGAAGATCAAGATCCTATACAAACTAAAAATTATAGACCTATATTGTTGTTAAATACTGATTACAAGATAATTGCAAAAATTTTAGCAAATAGATTGATGAAGGCTATGCAACAAATGATTCATATTGATCAAACAGGATTCATAAGCGATAGGCAAATGAAAAATAATGTGAGACACATTGTAAATGTATTAGAATATTTAGAAAAAAATAACCAAGTCCCTGCAGCGCTGATTTTTCTGGACGCTGAAAAAGCTTTCGATCAATTGGATTGGCAATTCTTATTTAAAGTGTTAGAGAAGATGCAGTTCGGGGATAAGTTTTTACAACCTATCAGGGCTATATATCAAAAAGAAACAGCACAAATAATAATTAATGGTAGCTTATCAGAAGCTTGTAAAATTGAAAAGGGTACAAGACAGGGATGTCCACTGTCGCCATTGTTGTTTGTTTTAACATTGGAAATATTATTGATTAAAATACGTGATTCAAAGAAAATAAAGGGAATTAAAATAAAAGATCAAGACAATAGATTGAGAGTGTTTGCAGGTGACTTGGTTATTATGTTAAGTCAACCAATTCAATCAGATATAGATTTAATGGAAATAATTTTACAATATGGACAAGTTTCTGGATTCAAGGTAAAAAGACAAAAAACTGAGATATTGTCTAAAAATATGACCATAGAACAAAAGGTAGCCTTAGAAAAATTAACAGGATTTGAAATACCGTAGTTAAAAAGGGTTTTAACTATTTAACTATGTATTTGGGGGTCCATCTTTCAGCTTCAAATACTAAATTATATAAGAATAATTATGAATTCTTATGGTCAAAAATACAAAAAGAGCAAACTTAAGAGAGAACTTTTACAAAATGTTTTATAGGTGGCATCCTTTCGCCGCGGCCTCAAAACACACCTGTTCCACCAAGCTGACCTAGACTGACAGGCATTTTAATTAATTTATATTTAGTATTTTTAATTCATTTTAAAATTCTCTAATTTTTTATTGCACTGACGTTCTCAATTTTCATTTTATCTTGATTTATGTACTTATTATATGTTTTATTGTGAGCCGCCCTGAGTCCTTCAGGAGATAGGGCGGGATATAAATCCCATCAATAAATAAATAAATAAATTTAGATCCTAAAAAGCTTGCAAGTATGTATCCGAACTACCAACCTAAATGTTGGAGATGTGGTGGCGAAGATGCAATGTATTTTCATATATGGTGGACCTGTAAAAAGGTTAAAGCTTTTTGGATTAAAATCTGGTGGAATATGCAGAAGATATTTAAGCAAAGGATAAAGTTTGGTCCGCAATTGTTCTTATTGGGCATAATTACAGATACTACTGTTGTGGACACCAAGTTGATGTTGAACTTAATTACAGCAGCAAGACTTTTAGTAGGTCAATATTGGAAGAAGGAGGAACTGCCGACTATAGAAGAATGGACTCTAAAAGTTTCTGACCTGGCGGAAATGGCAAAGATTTCGGCTTATTTGAAAGATCATTCACAACAACGTTATATTATGGAGTGGAAAAAGTGGATTGATTATATCCAGAACAAATATGGAACTAAAAAGTTTCACTTAGCATATGAATAAGTTTTTTTCTTTTTTATGTGATATTAGTATTGCTTGTAGTCATTTCATATGAGCTAGAGTGCAATAGACTTAATAGTTTATTGTTGTTAACATATGGTTGCTTATAATTGTTTTTTGCTTTTATACCTTGTATTTAGCTCTGGGAAGTCGGGGAGGGGGGAGGGGGGAGGGTTAGGGAGGGTTAGAAAGGGTTGGGCAGAAGTAGGGGGAGGGATTGTTAAAGATAAAATGTATTGTAAAACTTTTCAATAAAAAAAATACAAAAAGAGCTAGATAGGTGGAGAAAATTACAACTGTCTTTATTGGGAAGAATTGCAGCTGTGAAAATGAATGTTTTACCTAAATTTTTATTTTTATTTCAAATGATACCTGTACTTAAAAAAGACTCAAATTTGGAGAAATGGCAGAGAGGTAATAAATTTATTTGGGCAGGGAAGACACCGAGAGTTAAACTTAAGATAATGCAAGATGTATTTTATAGCATCTGCTCCAGATAAAAAGAGTGGGGTGGTTATTTATCTAAGAAGAGACTTATCTGCTACATTAATTGAATCTGATCCACAGGGAAGATATGTTATTATTGAACTATTGCTACAAGGCAAGAAAATTCTCATTATTGGATTATATGCTCCTAATCAACAGCAAAGAAAGTTTTATAAGTTTTTACATGATAGATTAACTCAATTGGATTATAAATCTGTTATTTTGATGGGTGATTGGAATGGTGTTTTGGATTCAAGCAAGGACAAGAAGGGGTATTTTAAAAATTCTCCTAACTATTCTAGATTACCTAAAGGGTTTTTTGACTTGAAAGATGACTTAGAATTAAGAGATATTTGGCGGGAGTGAAATTTGGAGGACAGAGATTTTACTTTCTTTTTGGACAGGAATCAATCGTTTTCTAGAATTGATTTTTTTTTAATTACTGGTGATCTTATTTCCAGAGTGAAGAATGTCAAGACTTTTCTTAGAACATTGTCGGATCATAGTCCTGTATGGATGGAGCTACTTAGGGAAGATGGGATAAGAAGACCTTGGAGATTGAATGAAAATTTATTTAGATATGATGTACTTTCAGGGAAATGTAAAGATTATTTGAAAGAGTTTTTTGTTTTGAACATGCATAAAGGAACACCGATTGAAATGGTTTGGGATGCTAGCAAAGCTTATATGAGGGGGATTCTGATTCATATGAATAATGGTCATAGGCGTAAGCAGATGCAAAAACGTAAAGAATTGGAAGAAGAGATTAAATTGAAGGAGAAAGCTTTTATTTTGAATCCATCAGATAAGCGATTAAGGATTTCAATAAATTTGTTGAAAGAGCAATTTAATATGTTAATGGCGGATCAGGTTGCAACTAATTTGCGATATGCGAAACATAATACTTTTTGTAACGCAAACAAGCCTGGTAGGTGGCTAGCTTATCAATTAAGGAAAAAACAGAAGTCACATACCATAGAGAAAATAGAATATAAGGGTAAAGAAATATATCAACAAAATTTGATTAAAAAGGGTTTTTTGGATTTTTATGAAAAGTTATATGCTAGTGAGAATATGCAAGCTTTAGATATAGATAAATGCTTACAGGAAGCGCATATTCTTATGCTTTCATATGAACAATGGGAAGGGATGAATTGTTCAATCACTTCTGAGGTAATCATATTAGCAATTAAACAGTTAAAAGTGGGTAAGGCTCCTGGTACAGAAGTTTTATAATAAATTGCTGTTAAGCAATTTATTATAAAACCTTACTTGCAGAGATGGCAAAACCTTTAAAGAAACTATTTAATAATATCCAGGCTGGAGGGGAGGTTCCTCCATCCTGGAGAAGGACTTTTATATCGTTGATCCCAAAGGAGGATCAAGATCTTACTCAGCCTAAGAATTATAGACCTATATCGCTTTTAAACACAGATTAAAAGATTTTTGCAAAAATATTGGCAAATAGATTAATGTTAGTTTTGAAATAAATGGTTCATACTGACCAGTCTGGATTTATAACTGGAAGATATATGAAATATAATGTAAGACAAATAGTTAACTTAATTGAGTATTTGGATAAGAATAACCAAGTCCCTGCGGCATTGATATTTTTGGATGCTGAAAAAGCTTTTGATCAGTTGAATTGGCAATTTCTATTGAAAGTTGTGGACAAGATGAATTTTGGGGATAAATTTTTGCAATCTATTAAGGCCATATATCAACAACAATTGGCTCAAATTATAATTAATGGGGGATTAACAGATGCATTTAAAATTAAAAAAAAGGTACAAGACAGGGGTATCCCCTGTCACCATTACTGTTTGTCTTAACATTGGAGATTTTATTGATTAAAATTCGGGAATCAACTAAAATAAAGGGAATCAAAATAAAGCAGAATGACTATAGGTTAAGTGCATTTGTGGATGACTTGGTTGTTACATTATCCCAACCGATTCAATCGGTTATAGATTTGATGGAAATCATAATACAATAGGGGAAAGTTTCGGGTTTTAAGGTAAATAATAATAAGACTAAAATATTATCTAAAAATATGACTATGAATGAAAAGGAAATGTTAGTAAAATTGGCAGGTTATGAAATAGTGAAAAAGGTTAAATATTTGGGAGTATATATTACAGCTTCTAATGTGAAATTATATAAGAATAATTATGAGATGTTATGGTTAAAAGTACAAAAGAATTTAAATAATTGGAAAAAATTACAATTATCTTTGTTGGGAAAAATTGCAGCTGTTAAAATGAATGTTTTACCAAAGTTTCTCTTTTTGTTTCAAATGATATCTATTTTGAAAAAGGATGCTAATTTGGATGATTGGCAGAAGGGTATTAATAAATTTATTGGGGCGCGGCAAAAAACTGAGAGTTAAACTTAAGATTTTACAAGATGCTCGGGAAAGAGGAGGACTTAAGGTGCCTAATTTGAAATTATATTATGATGCAGTGGTTTTAACACTGGTTAGTGATTGGCTCAATTTAACCAATAAAAGTATATTTTACCTTGAGGGATGGGACTTATTATATGAGTGGCATGCATATTTGAGTTATGATAAAAAAAGTTGATAAGGCTTTTAAATCTCATATTTTAAGAAGTGCTTTATTGCGTGTTTGGAAAAAGTATTATTATAAGTTGAATTATAAAATACTAATTTGGGGGATTCCTGGACACGCATGGGTGTGAATTTAGATATGATTTCTTATAAGGAATTACTTAGACTGGTAGGGAATGATTGGCAATTAAGGTCGGTAGCCGAGTTAAAACAAGAAAATATCGTACAGTCTTGGTTTCAGTATACCCAATTGCAAGCTAGGTGGAAGTTAGATCAGAAGGTTGGTTTGACACTGATGGATGAAAATTTGATAAAATAGATTAAAGGTCAAACTCGAGCGCATATAAAGAGAATTTATAATGCTTTAATAGAATTAGATTCGGAAATGGAATTGGTGAAAGATTGCATGGTAAAGTGGGCTCAAAATATTCAAGAATCGATCCCATTGGATGTTTGGGAGGTAATTTGGGTTAGAAATGTAAAATTTACTCAAGCCCCAAACTTAAGAGAAAATTTTTATAAAATGTTTTATAGATGGCATTTGGATCCTAAAAAGCTGTCTTGTATGTATTCCAACTTACAGCCCAAATGTTGGAGACGTGGTAGTTTGGACGCTACTTACTTTCATATTTGGTGGACTTGTAGAAATATAAAAGCTTTTTGGATTAAAATTTGGTGGAACATCCAAAAGATTTTCAAGAGAAAGATAAAGTTTACTCCACAATTATTTTTATTGGGTGTTATTACAGATTGTGATACTAAAGAAATTAATTTGATGTTGAATTTGATAACAGCTGCAAGATTATTGGTAGGGCAATATTGGAAGAAGGATTGCCTGCCTACTATAGAGGAATGGACGCTTAAAGTGTCAAATTTAGCAGAAATGGCTAAGATTTCTGCTTACTTGAAGGATCATTCACAAGAAAGATACATTTTGGTTTGGAGAAGATGGATAGATTATATTCAGAAAAAATATGGGACTAAAAAGTTCCATTTAGCTTATGAGTAAACTTTAGATTGTTATAATTTAAATGTTTTTTATAAGTTGGATATTTTTAGAGTGTTTGTAATCATGTTATAGGCGGGGTAAAGTGTATTATATATTTGGTTATTTAGATAGTTGATCAATGTTAGTTACTTTATGATTATTATATATTTGTAACCGTGTAATCAGCTTTGGGAAGTGGGGGAGGGGGAGGGGGGTTTAGGGGTGGGTTGGGGATGGGATAATATTGTAACTTTTATAAAACTCTTTAATAAAAAAAGATAATGCAAGATGTACGTGAAAGAGGTGGTCTCAAAGTGCCAAATCTTAAATTATATTATGAGGCGGCAGCATTATCGTCAATTAGTGATTGGTTTAATTTAACACAAAGGAGATTATTGAATATTGAAGGGTGTGATTTGTTATATGGTTGGCATGCTTATTTATTGTATGACAAAAAAATGGACAAAGTTTTTAAAACACATATATTAAGGTCTGCCATGTTGAGAGTTTGGAAAAAATATCGATACAAATTGAATTATAAAATTCCTATTTGGGCAATACCTAAACATGCAATAGAAAATATAAATGTGGGATTTAAACATGATGTGACAACATATAAAGAAATTCTTAGATTGGAAAAGAATGAATGGCAATTGAAGTCTTTTAATATTCTAAAAGAAGAAAAAATAGTACAAACTTGGTTTCAGTATGGGCAGTTACAGGCCAGATGGAAAGAAGATCAGAAAATTGGCATTTCAATATCAGATGGGAATTTGGTAAAGCAAATTAGAGATCAAAGTTGAGCCCATATTTATTTATTTTATTTATTTATTTTATTAAACTTATATACCACCCTTCTCCCGTAAGACTCAGGGCGGTTCACAAGGTTTTTTAAAACAATGCAACAAGTTACAAAAATTAAAAACAATTAAAATAATTACACTAACCCAATTACAATTAAAATTACAGTTAAAACCCCAGTTAATACTCTCAGTCTAGGCCAGAAAGCTCGAAGAGCCAGGTCTTCAGGTCCCGGCAGAATGAGCGAAGGTCAGGGGCAGTCCTAAGCTCTACAGGCAGCTGGTTCCAAAGGGCCAGCGCACCCACAAAGAAAGCCCTCCCCCTGGGTATTGTCCGCCGGCAATCTTTTACCGGTCATCACCAGCACCTTGATCCTCACCCGGAGGGCAACCGGAAGCCAATGCAGCTCGCGGAGTAGACGTGTTACATGGGAGTATCAGGAAACTCCCATCACAACCCGCGCAGCTGCATTCTGCACCAGCTGAAGCCTCCGAGTGGTCCTCAAGGGCAGCCCCATGTAGAGAGCGTTGCAGTAGTCCAATCGGGAGGTCATGAGTGCATGAGTGACTGTGCACAGGGCACCTCTGTCCAGGTAGGGCCGCAACTGGCATACTAGGCGAACCTGGGCAAAGGCCCCCCTGGTCACGGCTCCTATATGATCTTCAAAACTGAGCCGCGAATCCAGGAGGACACCCATGTTGCGAGCCCTATCGACGGGGGGTAACACCTCATCCCCCATCATTAAAGATGGAATGGACTGGTTAGTCCGAGATGCCGGTATGCACAGCCACTCAGTCTTGGCAGGATTGAGACAAAGCCTGTTTCTCCCCATCCAGACCTGGACCGCCTCCAGGCAATGGCACATCACGGCGAGGGCATCACTGGGTTGGTTCAGGGTGGAGAAAAAAAGTTGGGAATCATCAGCGTACTGACGATACCCCACCCCGAAACCACGAATGATCTCACCCAGCAGCTTCATGTAGATGTTGAACAGGAGGGGAGAGAGAACTGACCCCTGAGGAACTCCACAAACAAGAGGCCTCGGGGCAGACCTCTGCCCTCTCATCAACACCAATTGCGGGCGGCCCAGGAGAAAGGAGGAGAACCACTGCAAGACAGTGCCTCCCACTCCCAACCCCGAGATGCCACAATAGGATACCATGGTCGATGGTATCAAAAGCCGCTGAGAGATCTAATAGAACTAGGACAGAGGAGCAACCCCTGTCCCGAGCCCGCCAGAGATCATTCACCAGCGCGACCAATGCCGTCTCCGTGCTGTACCCGGGCCTGAAACCCGATTGGTACGGGTCCAGATAATCAGTTTCCAGATAATCAGAAGGATATATAATACATTGATAGAAATTGACTCAGAAGCCTAACTGGTTAAGGATTGTATGATCAAATGGGCCCAGAATTTTCAAGAACCAATAATAATGGACACTTGGGAGAAAATATGGGTTAGGAATGTTAAATTTACACAGGCACAAAACTTAAGGGAGAAGTTTTACAAAATGTTTTATAGATGGCATTTAGATCCCAAAAAATTAGCATGTATGTATCCAAATTGTCAGCCAAAATGTTGGAGATGTGGTTGTGATGATGCAACGTATTATCATGTATGGTGGACTTGTAAAAATTTGGTGGAACATGCAGAAGATCTTTAAGAAAAAGATAAGATTTTCACCACAATTGTTTTTGTTGGGTATTATCACTGACTGCACTGCTATAGAAACTAAATTGATGCTGAACTTAATAACAGCTGCAAGACTTTTGGTAGCGCAATACTGGAAGAAGGAGGATCTGCCTACTATAGAAGAATGGACTTTGAAAGTTTCGAACCTGGCAGAAATGGCCAAAATCTCGGCATATGTGAAAGATCACTCGCAACAAAGATATATAGTGCAATGGAGAAGATGGATTGATTATATTCAGAATAAATATGGGACTACAAAGTATTATTTAGCATATGAATAGTTATTAGTTATTATAATTAGAGGATATATTATTTATCTTTTCCATGGCTAAGGAGAATTAAAGTGCGATAGGATTTAAAGAGTAATTATAGTAATTAGAATATTTTAGAGTAAGATTGTATGATGTAATACCCTGTAGTCAGCTCTGGGAAGTTGGGTGTGTGTGTTGGGAAGGGAGGGATGGGGAGGGGGGTGGGGGAGATGGGGTATATGTTCTAAAAATGTATTTTAAAACTTTTTAATTAAAAAAAGTTTGCTCCTAAACAACAGAATTTATATTACTGGTCAGTTATGTTAAGCCCTTATGGGTAACTCACAAACCTGAGATATAAACATGGTATCCAAATTGTTGGTATGTTTAAGGAATTGTTTCTTTTTTATATCACCACTACAATACACTGGGCATTCAGAGAAAAGCTTAATTCAGTTGTATGTTGCCATTATTCTGTCAGGTATTAGATATGAGAGTTTCTGGAATGCTTAATATCTAAGTATCCTTCGTCTCTTTTAAGAGAACAAAGCCAATATTCAGACACAAATTTCATAGTTCATGAAAGAAAATAATCTGCTAATAATCTTATGATTGGATGTCCCAAGACCATGACATGAACATGAGGAATCCAGAAGACCATAATAAACAAGAACATCTTCATATCCACACACTTTCATCATCATCATCATCATCATCATCATCATCATCATCATCATCAATTTTGGAAGAACTTGTGGGAAAACAACAAGAAGCAAAACGAGAATGCAAAATGAATCAACCAGGTTGAAAGCACTGTAAAAGTGACTAGAATGGAAAATGTTCATATAACAAAAGAAATGGTGCAAAAACAAGCAAAGAAGGTCAAAAATGGGAGTGGCCCTGTTTTAGATGTGCTTTTTGGTTTCTGGTTGAAATAACATTAACACATTTGCATGCCAGATTAGCAAGCCAGATGAATCAGGTTCTGGGAACAACAGAAAGTGAAAAATGGCTAACAACCAGAAGAAACTTTTTGATTCAGAAGGATGCAGAAAAGGGAAATAAACCTGAAAATTACAGGCTGATCACTTGCCTGCCAACAACATACAAATTACTTACAGGCATTATTGCAAACCAAATTTATGGATATCTAGAAAACAAGGATTTGCTATCTGGAGAACAGAAAGGATGTTGCAAAAATTCAAGATGAACCAAAGACCAGTTGATGATTGATAAACTGGTTTTGAAGAATTCAAAGAAAAGACAAACAAATTTGTTCATGACCTGGATTCAGTGGTGGGATTCAGCCAGTTCGCACCACTTTGGCAGAACCGGTAGCTGATTTTTTGTTGCCCAGGCCCAGAATGGACTTCTGAAAGTGGCATCCTTATAGAGAACCAGTTGTTGACATATTTGAATTCCACCACTGCCTGAATTGATTGTAAGAACACATTTGAATTCTGTTCCACACAGCTGGATTGAGAAATGCTTAGACATTTTTGGAATTAGCAGCAACATCCATTAATTCCTGAAGACTTCCATGAAGCTATGGCAAACTAAGTTGATGGCCTGTGGAGAAGAATCTAGTGAAGTTGAAATCAAACAAGGAATCTTTCAAGGCAACTCTGTCATTTGTACTTTCAATGATGCCACTAACAAGCATTTTGAACATAATAAACTGTAGCTATGAATTAGCTAAAAAAGGGTTGAAAATTTCCCATTTAAATCCCATGGCTAAAAAAAGATTGAAAATTTCCCATTTAAATCCCATGGGTGATTTAAAATTGTTTGGAAAAACAAAATCTGAACTGAGCTCACTGCTGAAAAGCACTGAGGAGTTTAGCAGAGATATTGAAATGCCATTTGGCATTGACAAATGTGCAACAATTCCTGTTAAGGCAGGAAAAATTGTTGAAGAGGATGGATTTGAATTTGATAATGAGTTAATAAAAGCAATAACACCAGAAGAAGTGTACAAGTAGTTAGGAGTTTTGGAAGCCTCTGAACTTTTGCACAACCAAGTCAAGGAAGCTACTTCAACAAAATATATAAAGTGAGTCAGGAAAATCTTGAGATCGAAGATAAGTGGAGGAAATATCATAAAAGCCATTAACACCTGGGCAATGCCTGTAATACAGGGATGTCAAATTGCCAGCCTATGGGCCAGACGCTTCATGATGAAATCATACCCACCCCATTGCACAGCTTAAATGACTACATGAAAAAAGCAAAAGAGCCTTTGCTGAAGCCTATGCACAGTCAATACCTGAAGGACATTGAAGAAAAGGTAGATACAAAGCTAACATGGAGATGGTTGAGATCAGGGGTGCTGAAAAAAGAAACTGAAGGCTTCATTTTGGCTGTCCAAGAACAACCACTGCAGACAAATTCCATGAAAGTAAAAATTCAGCATGTCAGTAACAACACCAAATGTCACTTATGCAATGAGAAAGATGAAACAGTGGATCACATTATCAGTGGCTACAGCAAAATCTCACAAACTGATTATCTACAGCAGAAATGTCAACTGCTGGCCTGTGGGCTGGATGCATCATGGCAAAACCACACCCATCCCATTGCTGTCAATGGAAAAAATGTTGCGATACATCACGACACGTCATGTGACATTGTGAGTTCAACATCCCTGAACTACAATGACATGATCGAGTTGTCAAAATCATACATTGGAAGCATTGCCAGATGTTTGGGTTTGAATGCAGCAAAAATTACTGGGATAAAGTTCTTGAAAAAGAACAGGTCAAGATCTTGTGGGACTTTTGAATCCAAACAGACAGTCATCTGGCCCACAACATGCCTGACATCACTACTGTGGGAGAAAAAAAGTCTGGGTCATTGATATTGCAATAGCAGGTGATGCACAAATTGAGGAAAAATGACTAGAAAAAATAATGAAATACTACGATCTGCAAATTAAAGTTGAGTGATTGTGGAGGGAAAAAATCAATGGTTGTACCAATAGTAATATGAACCCTTGGAGCAATACCCCAAAGGATGCCTAGATACATGGACATTTTGAACTTATCAAACCTGAATATTCTGACTTTGGAAAAAACCACCTTACTCGGAACTGCCTATATACTCAGACATTACCTTAACAGCTCTTAGGTCCTTGGTTAGGACTTGAACTGTTACGTTTTTACCAGTCCCAGACTGTGAATCAAATTGAAGATTATATCTTAAATAAAAATAATAATAATAAAGAACTACAGTAAACAGAACTGGTGTCAGAATCCATTTATATCATATTCATAAATGGAATGTTTCAAACATTATTCCATGGATTCTGCCATCTCCCGAAGAGAAGAGGATAGATGTGTATTGAACCGGTATTAGGCATTTCAAAGGAAAGGAGAAGCCTTTTGAACTGGGGAAACAAAAGGGGGGGCTAGCATCTGGCTTTTGTCATGGAAGACAGCAATAAACATGAAGGGTCCTAAGTTCCTTTTTCCCATGAGATGGATGATACGAGAGAAAGGATGGGGGACTGACCAAATGGGGTTAAGGGAGGTTAAGCCAGGAACTCTTTATAAGGGTTAACTTCATGGGATAATATTACGTCCTGTCTCTTTTCCTACAACCAAGCATGTCATAGTAAAGATTCTTTTTGGAATAGATTCGACTCCAAGAATTTTGTCTTCCTAAGACGTGGTTTGGGGTGGGTCCTGACATTAGACAGGACTTGCACTGAAAGTCAACCTGGGAAGAGGAACCTTACCGGGGGACTTTGCAAATAAATATGATGTCTGACAATGAAGCAAGAAGGGAGGGAAGCCCCACAGAGAAGGAGCCTTCCTCCCAGCTGAATTCCCAGAAACATTAGGAAGCTGAAGCGTCATATTCCTCCTGGGAGGAAATGGCGGAGCAGCACGAACGAAAACCCTGGTGGTCGATGGGCGTTGGAAGGAAAGGTGAGTGGGAAAAGGCTTCGGGAGAAGTGACCCTGAGACGGAGCGACCACCAACCGGAATGGAAACAAGAGATGGAGAACTCCCTGCATGCTAGTGAGGAAGAGCGGATTCTGGAAAAAGCTATTGACTTGATGAAAACAACCCTGAGCTCACTAAGGGAGGAGAGAGCTGGAAACCGCAACCGACACAACACCTGGGGTCGCAACTGGAGGGGTAACAGAAGGGATCCAACACCTGAAACCCCAGGGCCGTCCAATGGAACAGGAGCCACTGACTCAGCAGTACCCACCCACCCCCAGACCCACAGACGGGGATCGAGATGAGGAGCGATACACACTGCGGCACAGACAACGCTCCAGCCAAAGATTCCCACCCCTGGAAGCAAAGTTCAAGGGGGAGCCATCACGACTGGGATTTTTCCTAACCCAAGTCCTCAGCTACATGGAAGAGTACGGACGGGACATTCCCAGTGACAAAACACGCATCCGAATTGTGCAATCTGCCCTGGATGGGACGGCTGCAGACTGGGTGGTGAACCTGCATGACTCCAACGCCCCAGAACTCAACGACTTCAACCGATTCATGTCATCCTTGAGGCGACGATTTGAGGACCCTTTGGCTGACCGGAAGGCCCAGGAGAGAATCAAGACGGTGAGGCAGGGCAGGAGAACAGTGGCCAAATATACCCAAGAATTCCGAGCCATCGCCAGCAAGCTGAACTGGTCAGAAGACATCCTCCTCAGCCATTTCAAAGACGGTCTAAACTACGACCTGTATGACGCTTGCCTGCCTCGGGGAGACCCCCTACCATCTCGATGACTGGTATGTCCTGGCAGAGGAAGTGGAAATAGACCTATTGAAGAGACAACATAGAGGAAAACCATGGGGCCGCCTGCCACTCGAGCAAACACGTGAGGGGGAAAACCCACCGGCCACGGCTAAAAAATCAAAGGGATGTTTCAATTGCGGGAGAGAGGGCCACCATGCTGCAGAATGTCGTTCGAAAGCCCCTTCACGCAAAACACAGGCACCATCTTCCAAAAAGCTGGGGAAGTCTCAAGACAACCCAAAAGAATCTTCTATGAAGGGGACAGAGGCTGTAGAGTCCACAATTCCTGCCAAAACCTGGGATTGGACTCCGGCCTACACCGCAGGGGCAGTGGACACTTCAGAAGACAGCTCAGAGGGAGAACCTTTGGTAAGTGGACCTCTTCCACCCATACTTAAGACAGTGACTATATTAGCTTCCTCTGTACCAAAAGCCAATGAAATAAAAGCTCTGATAGACTCTGGCTGCATCCGCTGCCTCATCAGCCCAACACTGGTGGAGGACCTGAGCATCCCAGTGAGGAGGCTAAAACAACCAATCTCCTTCAGTCAATTAGATGGGTCTATAGCAGGGGGGGACCAGCTACCCTAGCCACTCTACCAATCCACATGTCCCTGGGGTCCCATGAGGAGGACATAACGTTTATAGTGGCCCCAGGCATGGAATGCCCAATGATTTTAGGACTGGAATGGCTGAAGAAATGGAACCCCGGGATAAACTGGAGGACTGCAGAACTCAACTTCCCAAAAGGGGAACAGGAAAACGTAAAACCCCCAAACACCCCCCAACCAAGAGGGAGGAGACAGCAGCAGTGGGGAAAGAGAAGGGGTTATCAGAGATACCAGAGGAATACAGGGACCTGGCTGAGGTTTTCAGTGAGGAAAGAGCAGATGAGCTTCCCCCCCACCGCCCCACAGACTGCACCATAGAATTCAAACCTTGGGCAAAACTCCCAAAACCCAGGATGTATGCCATGAGCCCAAGGGAAATGGCAGAAATGGAAAGATTCATAAAGAAAAACTTAGAAAGAGGATTTATTGAACCTGCCAAACCCAAAGTGGCTGCCCAGGTTCTGTTCAGAGAGAAGAAGGATGGGTCTTTCCGCTTGTGTGTGGATTATAGAAATTTGAACACAATTAGTGAATGTAATCTGTACCCCCTTCCCCTAATGAAGGATATGCTATCCCACCTATCGAAAGGAAAGATTTTTACCAAACTAGACCTGAGGGAAGCATACTACCGTATTAGGATTAAGGAAGGAGACGAATGGAAGACTGCATTCAACTGCCCAAAGGGGTGCTATCAATTCAAAGTATTGCCATTCGGACTGCAAGGGCCCCCCGCAGTCTTTATGCAATTAATTAATGACGTGCTGAGAGAGCACCTATATAAGGGGGTCCTGGTTTACCTCGATGACATCCTTATCTTCACAGAAACCAAAGAAGAACATATCAAACTAGTCAGAGCAGTCCTAAAGAAGTTGCGAGCTGCCCACTTATATGCTAAATTATCGAAGTGTGAATTCCATCAGGAAAAAATCGACTACCTGGGATATCGCATTTCTCCAGAGGGCATTGAAATGGACCCTGAGAAGGTCAGGGCAGTACTACAGTGGGCACCCCCCCGCACACGGAAGCAATTGCAAAGTTTCCTGGGGTTTGCAAATTTCTACCGCCAATTCATCCCCGCATTTGGCCAAATAGCCATGCCCCTCACAAATTTGTTCAAAACGAAGGGGGGGGTCACCCGTGAAACCCAGCCAGCCTCTAAAATGGTCAATGGAATGTCAAGCAGCATTTGAGAGGCTAAAGAGACTCTTTTCTGCGGAACCTGAGATTCAAGGTGCTAGTAATGGTGTTCAAAGCCCTCCATGGCATGGGGCCGGAGTACCTCTGGGAACATCTGCTGCCGGCATCAAGCTCCCTGCGCCCTGTGCGTTCCCACAGAGAGGGCCTCCTCAGGGTGCCACCGGTCAGAGAATGCCGACTGGTGGCCCCCAGGGGGAGATCCTTCTCTGTGGGCGTCCCGGAGCTATGGAACCAGTTACCGTTTGAGCTCCGGACGGCGCCCGATCTGCGCTCCTTTCGCCGCGATCTGAAAACATACTTGTTCGAGCAAGCCGGCCTGGCCTGAGGGGGGATTGGTGGGGTTTTTTATTATTTTTATTGGGGTTTTTACTATGTATCTATTGTATTTTAATCGGGCATGCATTTAATTATCTTTTAGTTTTTGTAAATTTCTGTGTTTTATTCTTGCCCTGTACACCGCCCTGAGTCCTCCGGGAGAAGGGCGGTATAGAAATATTAATAAAAAAAATAAAAAAATACCCAGATCCCAACAAACCTTTTGTAATACAGGCAGATGCGAGCGACGTAGCAGTCGGAGCCGTATTACTACAGGAAAATGATGAGGGGGCGTTGCAACCTTGCGCATATACATCCAGGAAACTTACAGAAACTGAACAACAATGGCCAATATGGGAGAAGGAAGCATTCTCATTAAGGTGGTCATTATTAACTTGGCGTTAATTTTTGGAAGGAAATAAAATACCTTTCCAGGTCTGGACTGACCACAAAAATTTAGAAGCACTAAAAACGCCCAGGAAACTCACTCCTAAGCAAGCCCGCTGGTCCCAACACTTTCACCGATTCAATTTCACTCTCAAACACTTGCCGGGGGGGGAAGAACTTCCTGGCTGACGCACTATCTCACATGCCCCAATATAATAGCACACTGACTTTAAATAGGTAACTGACTTTAATAGGTAACTGACTATAATAGGTAACTGACTTTAAACCACTCGTACCAGAACAACAACTGGCAGCACCAGTCACCACCAGGGCACAAGTAAAAATGAAGCCGGAAGTGGATAGCCAAATCAGAATAGAATTCCGAAAGTCCTTGGAAGGGGACGAATGGTTCCAGAAAAATAGGCATGTGTGCACTATTAAAGATGGGTTACCTTGGGTGGGTGAGAAGCTATACATACCTGCCACCCAGAGGACCAATTTCTTGCAACTGTGCCATGATACAAAATCAGCAGGACATTTCGGGTTTGTAAAAACATTACACTTAACTAAAAGGCAATTTTGGTGGCCATCTATGAAAAAAGACATAGAAAGCTATGTGAGCAGTTGTTAAATTTGCGCAATGGCCAAGAGGTTACAAGGGAAATTGCCAGGACTGTTACAACCAGTGGTGAATCCCTCAGCCCCATGGAAAGAAATAGCCATGGATTTTATTGTAGAACTACCAGAAAGCAACGGAAACACCGTTGTCTGGACTGTCACTGATCTGTTCTCTAAGCAAGTCCATTTCATACCTTGCCGAAAAATTCCAACTGCAAAAGCATTAGCAAAACTTTTTGTACAACATATTTACAGATTGCATGGGGCACCACAACACATCATATCTGACAGGGGGGGTGCAATTTACCTCAGCATTTTGGAAGGAATTTTTATCTCTGTTAGGAACTACCCAAGGACTGACATCTAGTCATCATCCTCAGGGTAACGGGCAAGCAGAAAGGGCTAACTCTGTACTTGAGCAATATTTAAGATGTTATATACTGTAAGTTTCCAACAGTCGGACTGGTCGGATCTACTGCCTTTTGCAGAAGTGGCATATAACAACGCAGTTCACTCCAGCACAGGTTACACTCCTTTTCAAGTAGCCACAGGCCAGAGCTTCAACCCCATACCTGATCTAACTCCAAAAGAACCGGTAATTCCAGAACTAAAGGAATGGATTGCTCAGTTACAATACACCTGGCCTATTGTCAGAAAAGCGTTAACAGAGGCTAGATTAGCACACAAGACACAGGCAGACAAGAAAAGAGCCTATCCCACACCGTTCAAGGTGGGAGAGATGGTATATCTGTCTACAAAATACCTTAAGGCTCTCCAACCCAGTAAAAAACTAAAACCAAAATACATTGGACCTTTTCCAATTAAAAGAATCATAAACCCAGTAACAGTTGAATTAGGACTACCTAAAAATCTTAGACGAATACACCCAATCTTTCACTGCAGTCTAATAAAGAGAAAACAACAATCTCCCCTATGAACAAAAATTCCACCACCACCACCTCCCATCATGGTGGAAGGAGAACAACATTTTGAGGTGAAAGAAATTCTGGATTCCAGGAAACATCATGGAACAACCCAATATTTAGTGGCTTGGAAACACCTCCCCTCCTCAGAAAATGAATGGGTCAGCAAACACCACGTTAAAGCACCGAAGCTGCTTAAGAGATTTCATACAGAATATCCGAACAAACCGAGTTAACATTTACATATGTTTTTTTTCTCCTCTTTTCTTTTCTTCCCCTACAGATGGACACATCTTTTTTCTAAGGAGAGCGGACTGTCAGAATCCATTTATATCATATTCATAAATGGAATGTTTCAAACATTATTCCATGGATTCTGCCATCTCCCGAAGAGAAGAGGATAGATGTGTATTGAACCGGTATTAGGCATTTCAAAGGAAAGGAGAAGCCTTTTGAACTGGGGAAACAAAAGGGGGGGCTAGCATCTGGCTTTTGTCACAGAAGACAGCAATAAACATGAAGGGTCCTAAGTTCCTTTTTCCCACGAGATGGATGATACAAGAGAAAGGATGGGGGACTGACCAAATGGGGTTAAGGGGGGTAAAGCCAGGAACTCTTTATAAGGGTTTACTTCATGGGATAATATTAAGTCCTGTCTCTTTTCCTACAACCAAGCATGTCATAGTAAAGATTCTTTTTGGAATAGATTTGACTCCAAGAATTTTGTCTTCCTATGACATGGCTTGGGGTGGGTCCTGACAACTGGTTCTTTGAAAAAGAAGGAGTTCAGAACCTGGAATACACTAGAGGGAAGATTATCACGACCATACAATAAAATTCAGATAATTAAATTAAAAGCATTTTCTCAAGCTAAACTGATCCACCAGTTTATCTGCTTCCACTAGCAATGCCTATTCTGTGACAGAACATGCAAATAATATCTTTATTTACAGGGTATGGGTGTTATTTCACTTATTTTGTTTTCTTCTCTTCCAACCAGTTCAGCAGCTGGTAGGAAAAAAATCCACCATTCATTTGTCAAATATTACAGATAACTAGACCAACGTATTCCCTGTCAAGCCCCATGGACTTGCTACTTCAGGGAAGGGAAAGGGAGACAGCCGAGGGAGCCCACGGCTGGATGGCAAGCTGCTGATGTTATTGCCTGGTGACCAGGGAATCCCCCTTTGCCCAGGAATCCCTCTGCCTGACTGCCAAGCAGTTGAGGGTTCCTGGTGCTGCGCTACTTCTCTCTCTTCCCATCAAACAGCTAGAGCTCCTGGCAGGCGTGCTGACTGCTCTCTCTCCGGCCACTGAACAGCTGAGGCTCCTGGCTGTATGCTGGACTGCTGGAGATGATGCTGGAGGGGGGAGGCGGAGGCCAGCAATGCTGGTTTTAGGGACAGGGGACGGATGCTGGCTGGTTGGATGGGGGGTGGAGCTAAGGGGATTGCCTGTATATAAGGTGCTTGGGAGCAAGTCACTCCCAGTGCTGACTTTATTTGCTGTTATTTGCTGTCAATAAACACTGGTCAGAACGTTCCTGCCTAGCCAGCTACCTTGTTGACCATCATTTATGATTTGTGGAACCAGGGTTGGTAAGGACTCTGACATTCACCATTTAAAGAAGTGAGAAACAAATGCACCTGCCTAAAACCCAAGTTTCAAACATCAACCTTCTGTTGGACCTGGGTTTAGCCCTGTTCAAGAAGAACTCTAAGTTCATGTTCAAAAACAACACAAATAACTAACTATTCTTCTCTAATTTCAACATGAGGCCCTTCTGCTACACTATTGGTTAAATAGCATTCAAATTAATCCAGGCCCCTCAGCTAGAAACCAATTTAAAACCATGATGGCTACACAAGGAAATTCTAGATTGAAATATACACATTTTTTCACTGTCCCAAACAGAATGGCCCTTGAACTAATGGATGAAAGAAACATGCCTGCCACAGTTTAAAGTGGCTAAGAGGTACCAAACTAATCTCACCCTTGGGGATGCAACAATCAAATAAATTATTAGGGAAGTAAATTAAGCTGAAATGGCTTGACATATGCTTACACTAATATTGATTGGTTGGATATGTGCCATCAAGTTGCTTTCAATTCCTAATGGCCACCTACATGCTGATTTTCTTCATGATTAAGACAAGGAATAAGTATTGCTTAAAAACTGTAACATTTAAGAATGATTTTGAGATTGGGGATGGGATGAGGCAATGTGTTAAGGAAATGGCAGCTGCTGGGCCATGTTTTTACCATGGTCAGTGTAGTTGGGAAAAGATGTCAAATTGGGTGTGGTAATTAATACAGGTAATCCTCAACTTACAACAGTTCATTTAGTGTTGGGGGTGGGGGCACGAAGGGAGGCTCAGCCAATCTCAATGTGTACATAGTTGTACTTTGACAATAAAGGTTCATTCATTCATTCATTCAAAATTACAACAGCACTGAAAAAAGTGACTTATGATCGTTTTTTACACTTATGA
This sequence comes from Vipera ursinii, assembly GCF_947247035.1. Classification (NCBI taxonomy): domain Eukaryota; kingdom Metazoa; phylum Chordata; class Lepidosauria; order Squamata; family Viperidae; genus Vipera; species Vipera ursinii. The sequence continues at coordinate 73,582,934 of NC_139514.1, read as the reverse complement.
CTGCTATAGCATCCCCAGGGTCATGTGACCAAAATTCCCAAGCCAAATTCACTTAATGACATTAACTTAATAACTGCAGTGATTTCCTTAATAACTGTGGCAAGAAAGGTCTCAAAATGGGGCAAAAATTCATTTAACAAATGTTTCACTTAGCAATAGAAAATTTGGGCTCAATTGTGGTTGTAAGTCAAGGAGTACCTTTATTTCTTTTGCCTATTGACTCTGAATCCAAAAATCTTGTCCATTTTGGAACCCTTCACAAGAATCCAACATCTCTATTTGAATAAGTCTTCTTTCTTTTTTTCTTTTTCTATTTTAGCTTCTCTCTATATATTTAATATTACTAAGGTTTGTCTTATCCTATATAAGCTAGAGAGTGATGGATTTTAGAGTTTATGGTTTTTAGTATATGGTTGTTTATGATTGTTTTTATATATATATATACCTTGTATTTAGCTCTGGGAAGTCGGGGGAGGGGGAGGGGGGGAGGGGGGAGAGGGAGGGGGGAGGGAGAAGGGAGATTTTGCACCACTGGGGGACTCTGGAAAGGGTTAATCACCCTGTAGCGGTGACCAGCAAAGAGGGGATCCCTGCTTGATCATGAGAGAGTGGTGGCCATTCCTCTCGATCCAAGGCAGCCCTCCAAATCGGCGGATAAAAGACTGGCCATAGAAATATGGCTCGTCACTAGGGAGAAGGGAGGGGGAGGGGGGATTGTTAAAGATAAACTGTATGTTAAAACTTTTCAATAAAAAAAAGAATCCAACATCTCTATGATAGACCTGTTTTGATAAGCTATCTATACTTTTTTTTCCTAAGCTGTGATTGATCTGGGTAAAATAAGTTTCAATAGAGCATAACAATTAAATTCCCACTGGCCCCAGTCCTATAAATATTTTATTTCTTTTATGTTTAAATGTCAGTAAGTATTGATTAGAAATATATGCACAAATAAATCCAGAATTCAGGTAAAGGCTTCTGGTTTGCCATTGCGGCCGCCACAGATGCTCGAAGGCAAGGTCCATCTTCCAGGTTTGATTTTGCACCACTGGGGGACTCTGGAAAGGGTTAATCACCCTGTAGCGGTGACCAGCAAGGAGGGGATCCCTGCTTGATCATGAGAGAGTGGTGGCCATTACTCTCGATCCAAGGCAGCCCTCCAAATCGGCGGATAAAAGACTGGCCATAGAAATATGGCTCGTCACTAGGCTGCAGACAGCCGAAGTCAAACTTACTACCAGGAACTCCAAAGCAGCGTGGATGAGACTGGATGAGATCTGAACCTTTCTTTAATCTGAAGTATTTTTTTTGTCCCTGCAAAAGCTGCCCAAAGTATCTTCACCCTTGTGAGGAGAGAGGGAAGGGAACTTTTATCCCACCCTCTAAGAATAGCAGCGATTGACTATCTAGGGAAGTTAAAACACTGAAAGAATAACCTTAATCTAACTGGATTTATATGTTTCTAGAATTTGGGGACCAAAAGATTTCTTATCCTTATTGGAAACCTTGGTTTTTATTTACAAAAAGAAATAAAATTGGGAAAAAGATTATAAAAATTTTGGACTTAAAAAAACCTTAAATGGCATTGGTGATATCTTGTGGCTAATTGTAATATTACAACCTGTTATTGTCTAAAGGAGACTTGGCTTGAAGCCCAGACTATAGATAAGACTTTTTTAACTTTGACAATTATCAGCTGTGAGAAGGCCAGCTGTGTTCTATCACTAGTTATAAAATTATTTTCACTCTCTGATTTTAAAGCTCTTAATTTAACATACTACTAAGAGAATATGCATGAAGATCAGGAACAGATTTTCCTTAAGTTAAAAGCAATACATGAAACCATTCTTTCAGCTTGTGATGAAATAAGATGCTACAGAAAAGAACAAGATGTCAGCCTACATATACGAGCTCAACTTTTGACTACAACTAAAGAATTACACAAAACATAACAGAAGAAGTGGAACAATTAAATACTATGACAGACGATTCAACTGACCAACAAATACAGTCAATGGAAAGTCCAGAAAAGGGATTGATAACATTGAAAATGGAAAAGACTTTCTATATAAACCAGAAGAAACTTGAGGCGCAAGAAGAACAGACTGAAGGGAAGATAAACATATCAGAACAATTATGGGGATCTGGAATAATTTGTTGTTGTTGTTGTTAGTTGCGAAGTCGTGTCCGACCCATCGCGACCCTATGGACAATGTTCCTCCAGGCCTTCCTGTCCTCTACCATCTTCTGGAGTCCATCTAAGCTCACGCCTACTGCTTCAGTGACTCCATCCAGCCACCTCATTCTCTGTCGTCCCCTTCTTCTATTGCCCTCAATCTTTCCCAGCATTAGGCTCTTCTCCAGTGAGTCCTTCCTTCTCATTAGGTGGCCAAAGTATTTGAGTTTTAGCTTCAGGATCTGGCCTTCTAAAGAGCAGTCAGGGTTGATCTCCTCTAGGACTGACCGGTTTGATCGCCTTGCAGTCCAAGGAACTCGCAGGAGTCTTCTCCAGCACCATAGTTCAAAGGCTTCAATTCTTTGGCGCTCAGCCTTTCTTATGGTCCAGCTTTCACTGCCATACATTGCAACTGGGAAGACCATAGCCTTGACTATACGGATTTTTGTTGACAGGGTGATGTCTCTGCTTTTTAGTGTGCTGTCTAGATTTGCCATGGCTTTCCTCCCAAGGAGCAAGCGTCTTTTAATTTCTTGGCTACAGTCCCCATCTGCAGTGATCTTGGAGCCAAGGAAAATAAAATCTGTCACTACCTCCATTTCTTCCCCATCTATTTGCCAGGAATTGAGAGGGCCAGATGCCATGATCTTGGTTTTCTTAATGTTTAGTTTCAACCCAAGTTTTGCACTCTCCTTCTTCACCCGCAACACCAGGCTCTTTAGTTCTTCTTCACTTTCTGCCATTAGAGTGGTATCATCTGCATATCTTAGGTTGTTGATGTTTCTTCCGGCAATCTTAATTCCAACTTTTGATTCATCTAGCCCTGCCTTTCTCATGATGTGCTCTGCATATAAGTTAAATAGGCAAGGCGACAGTATACAGCCTTGCCGGACTCCTTTCCCAATTTTGAACCAATCAGTGGTTCCGTGTCCAGTTCTCACTGTTGCTTCTTGGCCCGCATATAGATTTCTCAAGAGACAAATAAGATGGTCTGGTATGCCCATCTCTTTAAGGACTTGCCACAGTTTGTTATGATCCACACAATCAAAGGCTTTAGCATAGTCAATGAAGCAGAAGTAGATGTTTTTCTGGAACTCTCTAGCTTTCTCCATGATCCAGCGTATGTTAGCAATTTGATCTCTAGTTCCTCTGCCTCTTCGAAATCCTGCCTGTACTTCTGGTAGTTCTCGATCCACATACTGCTGGAGTCTAGCTTGTAGAATTTTAAGCATAACTTTACTAGCATGAGAAATGAGTGCAATGGTGCGATAGTTTGAACATTCTTTGGCACTGCCTTTCTTTGGAATTGGAATGTAAACTGATCTTTTCCAATCCTGTGGCCACTGTTGAGTTTTCCAAATTTGCTGGCAAATTGAGTGTAGCACTTTTACTGCATCGTCTTTTAAGATTTTGAATAGCTCAGCTGGAATACTGTCACCTCCACTAGCTTTGTTGTTGCTCAGCTTTTCTAAGGCCCACTTCACTTCACATTCTAGGATGTCTGGCTCGAGGTCAGTGACCACCTCATTGTGATTATCAGGGATGTTAAGCTCATTCTTGTATAATTCTTCTGTGTAATTTTGCCACCTCTTCTTAATCTCTTCTGCCTCTGTTAGGTCCCTGCCATTTTGGTCCTTTATCATGCCCATTTTTGCATGAAACGTTCCTTTCATCTCTCCAATTTTCTTGAAAAGATCTCTGGTCCTCCCTATTCTATTGTTTTCTTCTATTTCTTTGCATTGTTCATTTAAGAAGGCATTCTTATCTCTTCTAGCTATTCTTTGGAATTCTGCATTCAATTGGGCATATCTTTCTTTTTCTCCCTTGCCTTTCGCTTCCCTCCTTTCCTCAGCTATTTGCAAAGCTTCCTCAGACAGCCATTTTGCTTTCTTGCATTTCTTTTTCTTTGGGATGGTTTTGGTTGCTACCTGTTGTACAATGTTGCGAACCTCTGTCCATAGTTCTTCAGGCACTCTGTCTATCAGATCTAATTCCTTAAATCTATTTGTCACCTCTACTGTATATTCAACAGGAATATGATTTAATTCATACCTGACTGGCCTAGCGCTTTTCCCTACTTTCTTTAATTTAAGCCTAAACTTTGCAAGGAGAAGCTCATGGTCTGAGCCACAGTCAGCTCCTGGTCTTGTTTTTACTGACTGTATAGAGCTTCTCCATCTTTGGCTGCAGAGCATATAGTCAATCTGATTTCTGTGTTGACCGTCTGGTGATGTCCATGTGTAAAGCCGTCTCTTGGGTTGTTGGAAAAGAGTGTTTGCTATGACCATCGTATTCTGTTGACAAAATTCTATCAGCCTGTGCCCTGCTTCATTTTGTACTCCAAGGCCAAACTTGCCTGTTATTCCAGTTATCTTTTGGCTTCCTACTTTAGCATTCCAATCCCCCATGATGATAAGGACATCATTTCTGGGTGTTAGTTCTATAAGGTGCTGTAGGGCTTCATAGAACCGGTCAATTTCTTCCTCTTCAGCACTGGTGGTTGGGGCATAGACTTGGACTACTGTGATATTGAATGGTTTGCCTTGGATTCGAACTGAGATCATTCTGTCATTTTGAGGATTGTATCCCAGTATTGCTTTTCCTACTCTTTTATTGACTATGAAGGCTACTCCATTTCTTCTGAGGGATTCTTGCCCACAGTAGTATACCTGATGGTCATCTGAATTAAATTCACCCATTCCTGTCCATTTTAGTTCGCTGATACCTAAGATGTCAATGTTTAGTCTTGTCATCTCTTGTTTGACCACGTCCAGCTTTCCTTGATTCATGGATCTTACATTCCAGGTTCCTATGGAGAAAAAATCTTTACAGCATCGGACTTTCCTTTCACCACCAGACATATCCACAGCTGAGCGTCCTTTCGGCTTTGGCCCAGTCGCTTCATTCTTTCTGGCGCTACTAGTACTAGCCCTCTGCTCTTCCCCAGTAGCATGTTGGACGCCTTCCGACCTGAGGGGCTCATCTTCCAGCGTCATATCGTTTTGCCTTTTGGTACTGTCCATAGGGTTTTCATGGCAAAGATACTGGAGTGGGTTGCCATTTCCTTCTCCAGTGGATCACGTTTTGTCAGAACTCTCTGCTATGACCTGTCCGTCTTGGGTGGCCCTGCACGGCATAGCCCATAGCTTCATTGAATTACGCAAGCCCCTTCGCCACGACAAGGCAGTAATCCATGAATAATAGAGAGACAATTTATTAGTCCTTCCAAAAAACAATGGTGACTGGATGGTCTCTTTTATTTCAAATAATATACATATAATAACAGAGGGAGATCTATTTGATGACCTAAAAGCACTGACATGGAGGGTGAGATGGAAAAGGAAGAAAGCTAGAATAAGGCTGAAGAAAACTGCAGTTTTGATTTATCAGCGAGGATTTTATATTACTAATTAAAATAGAATATACATTAATAGACAAGATGTGTATTTTGAATACCAGATTTTGTTATGAATTGCGATACTTTGGTTATTTAAAACTTGCAAGTATAAAGAATCTGAATATTGATGGGAAATTAAAAATTGGGGAAAACAAATAAATAGGATATTGATTGTTTATAAAGATTGAATGTAAAGTAATTAAGATACATAATAAGCTAAAATGTATTGATAAATGTAATAAATATGTTATTTAATTGAGATAATAAGGACTGTATTAGCTTAAATATGAGATAATAGATATTAAAAGAAAAGGAGGAAATATTTGATGTTGAAATAGGGGAAATTTTTGTCTTTAATGATTTCAGATATTTGGAAACTAGTTGAAAATAAGAAATGTTACATTGTATTATTAATTAGATTGTCACTGCACGTTTTTTTTGTTTGTCAGAAAGTTCATTTCTAACTGTACATTTCCCCTGTTCTCTGCACCTGTTGTGATAACTTATCTGGTAACCATAGTGAATCCCATATGACTAGCTATGTTATGGTTTCAGTCTGTTTAGTGCGCATGTCTAGAGAAAGTTCTGAGTTATTGTTTATTGTTTTATTCACTTTGCTGTTACTGACTGTTACGTTAGGATGTAGCTAGCCAGCTCTCTGTATAATATATATTTAGTTTTTATATTTTTGTAAGTAAAAGGTATTTAGTAAGATTATGCGTCGTGTTTTTCTTGCCTTCCTGCATGCACATCATGCATTCTCTGAAGCACGGTCCGTCGCCCTCTACAAAGGTGATTTTTACCTTGACATAGATGATGTAAGATGGTGGGAAATAGAATATACTCAAATAGATAAGATGTGTATTTTGAAAATTAGACTTTGTTAAGAATTGTGATAAAGGAAATTTTGGTTACCAAAAATTTGGAAATTATAAATATTAAATGTTAAATTTAAATATTGACGGGAAACTAAAAATTGGGAAAAACTAACTACAGGACATTGCTTATAAAGATTGAAGGTTAAGTAACTAGGATATGTATGCTAAAAATTATTGATTAATGTAACAATGCTATCTTTACTTAATGAATATAATATGAATTGTATTAGTTTAAACATGAGATAGTAGATATTAAGGGAAAAGGAGAGGAAATATTTGATGTGATAGTTTTAGACTTGTACTAAAGATTTTTGTATGTTATTGAATTATTGATTAACCCAGCCGCCACATTGCTTTTTAAATACTTAAATGTAAATTAGAAAATCAATAAAATATTACACACAAAAAAGAATTCAGGTAAAATGATCAATAGCTGTTATAGGGAATAAATGAAATTTTAAGGATATATGGAATAAAATCAGTTTGTGCAATGTTATAAACTACCAAACCAAATACAATATATTATGCATTTAATAGAACTAACAATCACATCGATATATTTGGTGCATTAAAATAACATCATGCAAATGTCACCAATACACACTTTTCTCATTTTTATGACATTTGTCATGCATATACATAACTAGTCACATGATACATGTGACATTATTGCTGTCTTCCCCTACCTAAAGAATCCTATGAATAAAGATCATTACTCAGCTACAGCAACATTCCAACAATTCTAATAGAAGAGGCTATTTGAAGCTCAGGGTTGAACTGTGGAGTCCTTGGGGGTCTCTGAGCTTACTTGTTTGCTTGCAAACTATAACTCTTGCATTCTAGCTGCCTGGCACTGCATAATTCATAATATCTGTCTGCTAAACTGGCAAATAAAAAGGCATAGCTCTAAATGAAGACCATTTAAATTAGGATAAAATAAAAGAAATACAATACAGTATATATCAGCATTCTATATTATTTAGTTCTTTTGTCTCTTAATTTGGCCTCCAGAATTTTTTTATATTTTTTTTCTGATAGTGAAACTGCTTCAGGCACTTTAAAAATTAGATTCAATGTCCCTATGTCCAATTTCCTGTAGCGTTTGGTTTAGTTTAACCACTGAGTAAATATAGCACTAACATTAATCTTCAAAGCCAATACAAGCAATGTTTATGATTCATAGGAACTTGAAGTATTCAATAAAATTTTAATACAAAGATGGCAATAATATGTATAGAGACAGTATCTTTCTAAACTCCTTAATTTTGTATGTTTAGGGAAAAGTGGAACTATTTTACAAAGGTCCATAAAGTTAAATATGGGAGATTTATACATTGGAATTTTCTGTTTTTGGTTTGCATACAATATTGGTCTATCCTACTTGTTCCATGGCATTCACAACTGCCTCATTTTAGATTTACTACATATAGTCATTGAATATTAGCAGAATACAACTGTCTTCTCCCAGGGATGGGTACAAACAACAATTATCTAAGAAAACATTCTGCCTGAGTAAGGTAGTACACAACACTTTTGAGCATCACTGAGCAGAATACAAATGAGCTACAGGAAAGCAATATAGCCCAAATAACTGCAATAACATTTTATGGTTCTAATTGCTTTTCTTTGAACTACTCTCCTCTAAAGGGCAAGACAATATTGTTTTGTGACACAATCAAAACAAATTGATGTCACATAAGTTAAATATAGTATATGTGATAACTATATAAGCAAGCATCCAGTAGATTTCAGCAGTGACTAAAAGCACACTTAGTAAATAACAAACAAGAATGAGAAACATGAGTCCAGGTCTTCATCTTTTTGGCAGAATCATGTCTTATTTCTTCTTCCCTAATAAAGGCAAAAATCTATTAAAAGCTTCTGCCAAAATAGGTGCTCAAAGTATAGGGGTAATTCAGGCACAAGCTTAAAAACTAATTCTATGCTGCCTGCTATCAGTTTAATGCACAAATAATAAAGTCAAGGATAAGAAGTTCCCTTTAATTTGGGGAGTAATGTAAGGATTTGCTAAGACATCATCCAAGGGTTTTTATCAGCTCTGGCAGCAGTACATAATCTGTGTTATCAGCTAGCAGCCAGGTACCTGCGCTCAAAAGAAGCCAGATGCTTTTACTAAAGCAGAGCTCCCCAACCTTTCTGGGTTGGCAGCCCAGAGGGAAAGGGAGGAGCAGGAAAATGTACACATTTGTGGGCCATGCACATTCATGGCAGTGCTGGTGGAGGTGCTTGTGTCTGTGCACAAATGGGCCACTAGTGCCTGTGCACATGTGCAAATGAGGCTGCTAGCACTTGTGCGGCAGCATTAACACGAGTGCAGAGAGTACATGCACATGTGCACGCACTCGCCAACCCCCACAGGTTGGGGGCCCCTGCATATATCTGAGTCCAAACTTAATGTGTACCAACATGCAAATGAATGGCTACATCATGCAAATGAATGATGAACCATTCAGATGGGTTCTGGTCCTGCACTGTCAACAGTAGATTGTGAAACAGAGATGGATGGAAACAGCACCTGGTCAAATTCCACCTATCCCAATATATCAGGAGTGGTGAACCTATGGCACGCATGCCACAGGCAGCAGGCAGAGCCGTCCCTGTTGGCACGCAACCCATTGCTGAGCCATGCTGCTTCTTTCCTCCTCTTTGTGCATGTGCAGCGCTTCACGCTCTCTCCGCATGCACAGCTCTCCACGTATGCGCAGCCTGAAATATGCGAGAGGGTATAAAAGAAGAAAATTTTGGAGGATGCAGCATTTGCGAAAGAAAGCAAGGGAGAGAGAAGATGAGCCAACAGCATAGAGCAAGTGAGCCAACAGCGGTAAGTTTCAGCAGTGGGGGCAGAGTGGTAGTGGCATGGGGCGAGGGGGGCGGGGGGTGCTTGCCTTCGGTGGTGGGAGCAGAATGTTAATGGCGGCCGGGGGCAGCTGGGGCTGTCTTGGCTCATGTGCCCTGTGTGAGGTCCCCCCTCCCCTCACTTGGCACCACTTACCTGGGTGCCCAGCTCCATCATCACCACCTCAAAGGCTGCCATCTCCTCAGCATGCTGCTCCTTCTGCAGTGTGATCTTCTGGCTGAACTTGTGCTGGTTTGACGCCGCTGCCTCCACAGCCTACAAGGCAGCAGCCTCCAGGGAAGATGAGGCTGAGGCAGCAGCAGCGGATGATGAGCAGGCCTCGCCACCACGTGGGGATGAAGAGCCAGCGCGGTATCTCGGAACCCTGCACCACCGCCGCCATCTTTGCCACTGCCACCTAAGGATGAAGAGCCCAGCACTGTGTCTCAGAACCCTGCACCACCATCTTTGCGCTGCTGAAAGGCGCCACCTCCTCAGCGCCATGGCATGCTCTGCTGGGAAACCAACTGCGCCACCCAGTCAGCCCAATTCCCACTCCCGGCGGGCACTGCACACAGCCTCGGGGGAAGGATTCCATCTCCCTCCACTTTGGTGGCTGTGCATGGAGCCGGCCAAGAGCAGGAGTCCAGTGGCAGCTTCCACCCATCGGGCTGACCGGGCAGCTCACTCAGTTTCCCAGTGTGCTCAGTGCGGGCTGTGTGTAGCAGGGCCTGAGGAAGTGAAGGAGGCCATGGTACTGAGGAGGCGGCACCTGCCAGCAGCACAAAGATGGTGGCGGCAAAGATGGTGGTGGCAGCAAAGATAGAGGCAGCAGCAAAGATGACAGCAGCACAGGGTTCCAAGACACTACGCTGGGCAGTTCATTATCAGGTGGTGGTGGGGCCTGCTTGTCGTCCACCGCCGCTTCCTCAGCCTCATCTTCTGTTGTCCACTGCAGCGGCAGGAGAGTTCAACCCACAGAAGTTCAGCCAGAAGATCACACTGCAAAAGCAGTGACAGACTGAGGAGATAGCAGCCTTCAAGGAGGTGATGATGGAGCTAGGGACCACCTGGGGAAGCAGGGCCCTGGGAGGGGGGACCTTGAACAAGGCACACAATACAATAAAAACAGACCCCCCAGGCCACCATTAACAGCTAGGGGGGTCCTAATTGGAAGCCTAGCAGTTGTGTCCCTGGCCATGCACAGAGTGCTTTTCCTGTACACTGCAGGTAGCTTGCAAGCTATAACTTTGTAAATAGAATTAAATTTATAATTTTCCTATTTCTGCTGGATTGAGCATTCTGGTTCTCTATTTAAGAGTTCAAGCCAATCATTTTTCTATTAAAACTGGTTTAATTCTTCCATTTCTTTCCTTTTATCCCCTTAAAACTAATTTGATTCTTCCATTTATCGTTTAAACCTGTGTGATTCCATTTATTCTCTTAAAACTGGTGTCAAGTTTCCAACATGTGGGCTTTTCAAGTGACTCTGAGGCATTGTTTACTTTAAAAGTCCTTTATTTAGCCTAATACACCAGCAAATGCTTGCTCAAAGGAAGATGGAATCTGAAATCTCCACCCCCTTGCACAATATATTAAACACAATTCTCCACCTTTCTAATTTTGTCATTAATCATATTCTCCAGTTAATTTAAAGAATCAGTTTCCCTTCCATTAGAAAACCTGCCAAGTTCTTATCTTCTTTAATTTCATGGCCTTGAGGTACAACCCTCCTTCTCCCTCCTTCCAGCCTTAACCCTATCTCTTAAAGCAATACACGTTTAACATATGAAATAGCTGCTTCTTCATCTCTTGTCAAGCAAGAACATTCAATGTTAGCAGCATTGACATCCCCCCTTGCAAAAAGGACAGATCCTGTAATGTAAACAAAACACAAGTTAGGAACTGGCTTTTGGTTTATTGGGGTGTTTCTCATAAAACCTTTTGATAAGTCTGTCAGCTTTCACATCACTAGATTTCATCCAAATGGCTTCAGACAATGGTTATCTCTAGGTACTGCAATTTTCCATTAAAGATTCTAGAGTCAAGAATATGTTTCACTTCATAATAGGTCTGACCTGCTACTATGAGGCCTCCAGGTGCTTTCTTAGGGGGAGGTCTTAAAGTGGAGGCTTGAAAAGTTTTCAGTAAGCTACAATGGAACACTGGGTGAATTTTTCCCAAACGTCTGGTGAGTTTCAATTTTACTGTGACCGGGTTGATGATATTCACAATGGGGAAAGGCCCCAAGAATTTCGGTTCCAATTTCTTATTGGGTAGTTTAAAACTTAAGTATTTCGTTGACAAATAGACCTTTTCCCAACTTGGAATGTTATTTGGGGAGCTCTCTTTTTGCCCGCTTGCTTTTTGTAGCTCTCAAAAGTCTTTTTTAAGGCCACCTTTGTATTTTTCCAAACTTCTTCCCAACCCCTCACCCAATGATCAAGAGTCTGGGAAGCGGAGGGTAACTGAAAGTATTCTGGTATGGGGTTGAATTCTTTCTCTGTGGCTACATGGAAAGGAGTGTAGCCGGGGCTGCTATGTACTGAATTATTGTAAGCCACCTCTGCGAAAAGGAGGAAGTCAGTCCAGTTTGTTTGTTGGTAAGAGACATAGTATCTAAGGTATTGTTCCACCATTTAGTTGGCGGATTCTGCGGCTCCATTAGTAGCCGGGTGAAAAGCAGTTGGTAGACCTTGAGATGATCCAATTATTTTAAGAAAGTTTCTCCAACATTTTGCTGTGAACTGCACCCCTCTGTTCAAAATTATTCGTTTAGGGGCACCATGTAGTTGGTAGATATGTTTTAGGAACAACTTAGTCAGGTGTTGAGCCGATGGAAGTCCTTTGCAGGCAATAAAATGAGCCTGTTTTGAAAATAGGTCTATCACAGTCCAAATGACAGTATTTCCTCTACTGTCAGGTAGGTCTACTATAAAGTCCATAGCTATTTCTTCCCATGGTTGAGAAGTTTCGACCACCGGTTGCAGTAACTCAGGGTCTTTCCTGGGATTCTTTTCATGGTGGCACATACAGTACAGCTCATGACATAGTTTTCTACATCTCATTTTAGTCCTGGCCACCAAAATTGCCGGTGAGTGAGATATAGAGTTTTTAGATATCCAGAATGTCCAGCCTGTTTGCCATCATGGCTGTGTTTGAGGGCATTAAGATGAAGAGCTTCAGGCAAGTACAATTTTCCATCCTTGTAAGCAAGACCATCTCTGCATGTTAGGGATGTCTGATTGTCAGTAAACCATTGATCAGTGAGGAGTTCTCACTTTATTTTCTTTACCCCGGAGTCATCAGGATTAGGGGTCATGTGAGGTGTGAATTGGGCTGCAGTTTATGGACCGGGGATAATTGTCTCGTTAACTTCTTCGTGTTCACTTTTGTACTGTGGCAATTGGGAGAGTGCATCAGCTAGGAAGTTTTTTCTTCCTGGTATGTACTTTAGTGTAAAGTTAAAATGGTTGAAGTACTGTGCCCATCGCACTTGTTTTGGGGACAATTTGCAGAGAGTTTTTAGTGCCTATAAATTTTTGTGATCTGTCCATACTTCAAAAGGCACCTTGCTCCCTTCTAAATAGTGTCACCAGTTTAATAGCCCCCACCTAATAGCAAAGGCCTCCTTCTCCCAGACTGTTCATCTACTCTCGCTTTCAGTAAATTTCTTAGAGGTGTAAGCACAAGGTTGCAGGACCCCACTTTTATTCTTTTGCAATATTACCACTCCAACTGCCACATCACTGGTGTCTGCTTGAATTATGAAGGGCTCCCCTGGGCAGGGGTGGTTTAGAACCGGTTCAGCTGCAAATAGTCTTTTTAAATACTCAAAAGCTTTCTGACAATTCATAGTCCATGCTAGTGGTTGGCCAGGTCATGGTTTTCCCCCCTCCCTTGCCTGTTTTGAGTAGCTCTGTAAGAGGTAGAGCAATCTCAGCAAAAGAGGAAATAAATTGACAGGAGAAGTTGGCAAATCCTAGGAAGCTCTGGAGCTTTTTCCGGGTCCTTGGGGGCTGCCATTCGATTATAGTTTTTACTTTGGTTGGGTCCATTTCAATACCCTCATTTGAAATTCTATAGCCAAGATAATCTACTTAGGTTTGGTGAAATTCACATTTCGGCAATTTGACACAGAGTTTGGCATTCAATAGTTTCTTTAACACTTTTCTGACCAGTTTTATGTGGTCAGTCATATTTGTACTGTATATCAGGATGTCATCAAGATACACCAGGACCCCTTTGTATAGGTGATCATGTATGACCTTATTGATCAACTGCATAAATATGGCTGGGGCCCCTGCAGTCCAAATGGCATGACTTTGAACTGGTAGCTTCCCAAGGGGCAGTTGAAGGCTGTCTTCCACTCATCCCCCTCCTTTATTCTCACCCAGTAATATGCATCTCTCAGGTCTAATTTAGTGAAGATGCTCCCCTTCGCCAGGTGGGTTAGTAAGTATTTCAGGAGGAGGAGAGGGTATTTATTTTCTACACTCACAGCATTTAGGATCTTATAGTCTATGCAGAGATGAAGAGACTCATCTTTTTTCTCTTTGAACAACACAGGGGCACCCATCGTTGACTTGGCCTGCTCAATGAATCCCCTCGCTAGATTTGTATCCACATATCGCTGTGTCTCCTCCATTTCAAGGGGGGACATAACGTACATTCTTGGGTCGGGGGAATTTGGCCCCTGGTAACAGTTCAATGGAACAATCATTGGGATGGTGAGGAGGCAAGGTATTGCATTCTTTCTCACTAAACACCTCCGCTAGGGGATGAGCAGCTCATCTTGTGGCCATAAGGCACCCATGTCTGCTTGTTTATTGGGTGGGCTAAAATCCCCTGTAACATCTATTGAATCAATGGGGGGATTGGGCCCTATGGGTTATCTCACAATTCTCATTCCTTTCTCCCACCAGATAATTGGCTTCCAATTGTCCAGGCAGGCTAGTCCTAGGATCACAGTCTCAGACATCTTTGGAGCTACCAGGAAGCGAATAAAGTCCCAGTGCTTCCCTATTTCCAGGCATAAGGGCTCTGTTAATTGCATGACTAAAGTCCCTCCCATTAGGAAACCATCGGCTTGCTCAAACCTCACAGGTTTGGAGAGCAGCTTAGCTCATATGCCCCGTCTCAAGGCACACGACAGTCTAGCACCTTCAGGTCTACTTGTGCCCCTGACGTAGGGATTATGAGTTTAGCAGGCAATAAAATAGGTAGGATGCATTGACTCACCATTGGGTCATTCTCCCCGTCATCATTGCTGTCAAAACTGGGTAAAGTGGGGGTTGGTCCAGTCAGTGGGCCTGCATCCTCCTGGGTGGGGAACATAACCTGGGTAATGGGCTCCTCGGTAGCCCAGTTGGACTTTTCTCTTGGCTGCTTTGTGGGTCTCTCCCGCGTTGTTGGTTCTAGTCTACTCTGCTGTTGTGGGTAAGGAACTGGGCAGTTCGCTGCTCGATGTCCCTTCTGTCCACATCAAAAGCACTTGATTGGCAGACCTGTAGGTGGTCTAGGTCTTTCAGCAGTAGCAGTCTTTGGGGGTTTTCAGGAGGTTGGTAGCCATCTGGGTTTTGGCTTTGGCACAGATTCAGGTGGGAGAGGCTTTTTATAGCGGGCGAGCTGAACATCTAATTTCTCTGCTGCCTGGTACCATTCATGCAGCTGGTCAGGCACAGCTTGGTAGATACATGCTTGAAAAAAGTGGTCATCTAACCCTTCTCTAAAAAGATGAATTATTGATTGCTCAGGCCATCTTTCTATCCAACTTGCCATCTTTTGAAACTTCTGCACGTACTCTAGGTCAGGCTGGCCAGCTTGCTTTATCTTATGGATTTGTTTTTCTGCTTTGAGGGTAATGGATGGGTCCTCAAATCTTTCTCTCAGCCCCAGGAGGAAAAGGTGGGGGTCCTCCAATTCAGGGGCCTGCTCGTTATATAAACTGTTCAACCATTCAGATGCTTCTCCCTCTAGGCTGGACGCAATCACATTGACCATTGCACCTGGGTCCAGATAGAGGTGACTCCAGCAATTCAAATGAGAGCATACTTGGTTGAGGAAGAAAATCAGTTTCTCTGGGTCCCCATTGAAGGTTGCTCTGAAGGGTGGGCTCATCGTTGGTTGCTGGGTCCCCCATTGCTGCTGGCCCCACCCTGGTTGTTGGTTCAATGGTTAACTGGGCCCCCCACTGCTGTTGCTGTGCTCCCAGTTGCTGCTGGCCCCCTCCTGGTTGTTGATTCAATGGCTGCCAGGGGCCCCACTGATGCTATTGGGCACCCAGATGCTGTCTACTCCATTGGTGCTGCTGTAGGCCCAAGGGTTGCACGTTTGGACCCTGCTGCTGCCTCCCCTGCTGTGGTTGTCTGAGCGGAGGGTGCTGTTGTTCGGCAGGATGTTTTGGCAGTATCTGCTGTTGTAGGCCCATCAATTGTTGTTGGACAAATGGGGGTTGCTGTTGTCTACTCTGGATTTTGGCTGCAGGGAATAGTGGCACCCTCTGCTGTTGATCTACTAAGAGATGTGTTAGTTTCAAATGCTGTGGTGCCTCCCTTACTTGTGGGCCCCTCAGTGGTTGCTTGGCACTTGGGGGTGGTGACTAGTCTCCTTGGGATTGTTTCCCAATTGGCTGTTGCTTTCCAGGCTTCTGCAACACCCCAATCTGCTGCAAGGCCTCTATCAATTGATTAAGGCTCAGAGGTTGCTGCCTCTCCTTCTGTGGGGCCTGCCACACTCCCCACTGCTGAGGGGGCTCTAGTTCCTCTTGTTCTGTGGGACTGGAGGCCATAACAGGGAACTCCAGGGGTTGAAGGGCTATTAGCTCTGTGTAAAGGGGGCTGGGGGCCTCTTTTGGCAGGAACTGTTCTGCGCTTCTCACTTCTGCTAAATTGTCAATTGATTGGCCTTGGGCTGCAGCCGGATATTTCCACTCACCCGAGTATTCAATCTCAGCTGGCCTGGCTGCTCCCCACCGGTCTGGGGAATACAGTGTGCAGGATTCTCTTTGTTGTCATCCCACCTCCTCTGCCTTTGAAGCCCTCAGGAATGGCAAGGCTGCTTCAAGGAGCCTGGAATCTCTGCTGGGCTTAATCCACCCTGACAACCAAACCAATTCTCCTGGCTGTTTGGGTCTAGCACCCAGCTGGGAGGATTGCTGAAACTTTTTCCCTGACATCTGCTTCGCTGGCCCTTCCCATGCTGGGGTGGCTGCTGGTGTCAGGGAGCTGGCTTCAGGCAATTTTTCTTCCTCCGTGATGGGATCTTCCCCAACTCTTTGCCAGACTGCCTCCCAAATTTGGAGACAGCGATGGAAGGTTGAGACTCCCTAATTAGTTTAAAAAGTAGGATTCCAGCTTGATGTCAAGTTTCTGACATGTGGGCTTTTCAAGTGACTCTGAGGCATTGTTTACCTTAAAAGTCCTTTATTTAGCCTAATACACTGGCAAATGTTTCCTCGAAGGAAGCTGGAATCTGAAATCTCTGCCCCCTTGCACAATATATTAAACACAATTCTCCATCTTTCTAATTTTGTCATTAATCATACTCTCCAATTAATTTAAAGAATCAGTTTCCCTTCCATTAGACAACCCGCCAAGTTCTTATCTTCTTTAATTTCATATGGCCTTGAGGTACAATTTCCTCCTCCCTCCTCCAAGCCTTAACCCTATCTCTTAAAGCAATACACAAGTTTAACATATGAAATAGCTGCTTCTTCATCTCTTGTCAAGCAAGAACATTCGATGTTAGCAGAGTTGACAACTGGTTTAATTCTTCAATTTTTTTCCTTTTATTACCTGAAAACTAGTTTAATACTTCGACTTATTTTTTAAACTGGTTTAAACAGGCCCTGCCCCCTCCTTTGCCTCACCTCACCCTGCCTCACCTCCTACCCACTGCCGCACCCACCAGAGAACCCCTGGATCTCCCCCAATTCTACCTGCTCAGCCCCCACAGGCATCCTTCCCCAGGAGTGACATCAAGGTGGCCATGCCCACCCAGGCCATGCCCACCCATGCCACCATGACTACCATAGCCACACCCACTTGGTAGCCATGCCCACTTGGTGGCCACGGCACTCGGCAATGCATAACTGGGTTTCGGGTTGCAGTTTGGGCACTCGGTCTCAAAAAGGTTTGCCACCACTGCAATATATCATTTATCAATCTACCTTAAACAATCAAAGTTCCACTGCCCTTTAAGTGGCTGCCACAACAGCAGGTGAACAATTCCTAATTTTTAAATAAACTGTTTTGTTTTGTTTTTGCTAGAAGACTAGTTAGTAGCAATCAGCATGAACAGGCATAGTATCCTTGTGGCCTATAAAGAGAAATTTTCTTCTTGTTTTTACAACAAGAACATTTTTTTAGTCAGAACAGAAAGTATGGGAGCTGCTTTGATCTGAAATGCAAACCAAACCATTTCATAATTTTCTAGCTTGTCTGAGAGCCTATGCTGAAAAGCAACATAAATTCTATTTCAATAATAATAAACAAAATTAAAGAGCAAAATCTGGTTATAATTTCCATCTTATGTTGCTCCAAATTTTATGCTAATGGTTTTGAAAATTACACAAAAAGACAGTTCTTCAAACATACTGAATATAGATGCTCAGAGTAACCAAGAACATAAAATGTATTCAATACATAAAAGAAACAATGAATTTTTGGTTGAAAATATTTAGTATAATCTTTTTTTATTAAAGAGTTTTACACAAATTTTTTTTACAATACATATCCCCAAAACCCACCCGCCCCAAACCACCCCCCTTCCCCCCCACTTCCCAGAGCTGAATACAGGGTCATAGATATAATAATCATATTCTAACTAAAATTATACATTATAAAATTAACCAAATTCATACTGTGCTTTAACTCCCCTTTAACATTGATACATTCAAATTATTAAAAACATAATAATAACTTAAACAAAAAATATAATCAATACTAATACTAAAATTAATAACAATCTAAAATCTACCCATAAGCTAAATGGAACTTTTTAGTCCCATATTTATTCTGAATATAATCTATCCATCTCCTCCAAACTGAAATATATCTTTCTTGCGAGTGATCCTTCAAATAAGCAGAAATCTTAGACATTTCTGCAAGATTTGATACCTTAAGTACCCATTCTTCTATAGTAGGCAAACTATCTTTCTTCCAATATTGTCCCACTAGTAACCATGCTGCTGTTATCAAATTCAACATCAAATTGATTTCTTTAGTATCACAATCTACAACAATACCCAATAAAAACAATTGTGGAAAAAACTTTATCTTTCTCTTAAAAATCTTTTGAATGTTCCACCAAATTTTAATCCAAAAAGCTTTTATATTTCTACAAGTCCACCACATATGAAAATAAGTAGCATCTAAACTACCATATCTCCAGCATTTAGACTGTAGGTTAGGATACATGTTAGACAACTTTTTGGGATCCAAATGCCATCTATAAAACATTTTATAAAAAATTTCTCTTAAATTTTGAGCCTGAGTAAATTTAACATTTATGACCCAGATTACCTCCCAAGTATCCAATGGAATTGGTTCCTATATGTTTTGTGCCCACTTTATCATATAACCTTTAACTCCAATTCCGTTTCCGAGTCCAATTCAATTAAAACATTATATATCCTCTTTATATGTGCACTATTTAAAACTCTAATTTGTTTTACTAAGTTTTCATCTGTAGTTGTAATGCCAACCTTCTGATCCAGCTTCCACCTAGCTTTCAGTTGGGTGTATTGGAACCAAGAGTAACTTATGTTTTCTTGTTTTAACTCATCTAATGATTTAAGTTGCCAATTATTCCCTTCCAATCTAAGTAATTCCTTATAGGAAAACATATCCAAACTCACTCCCATAGATACGCCTTCTATCGCATGTCCGGGAATTCCCCAAATCGGTATTTTATAATTTAACTTATAGTAATACTTTTTCCAGACACGCAGCAAGGCACTTCTAAGAATATGAGATTTAAAAGCCCTGTCTAACTTTTTATCATAAAGCAAATATGCATGCCATCCGTATACCAAATCCCAACCCTCAAGGTGAAGTATTCTTTTATTAGTTAAATTAAGCCAATCGCTAACCCATGTCATGACCACCACATCATAATACAATTTCAAGTTAGGCGCCTTGAGTCCCCCTCTTTCCCTAGCATCTTGCAGAATCTTAAATTTAACTCTTGGTTTCTTCCCCGCCCAGATAAATTTATTAATACCCATCTGCCATTCATCAAAGTTGGCATCCTTTTTCAATATAGGTATCATTTGAAACAAAAAAAGAAACTTCGGCAGAACATTCATTTTAACAGCTGCGATTCTTCCCAATAAAGATAATTGTATTTTTTCCCAATTATTTAAATCCTTTTGTATCTTCAACCAGTGTTTCAACCATTATTCTTATATAATTTTGCATTTGAAGCTGCAATATACACTCCCAAATACTTAACCTTTTTTACTATTTCAAAACCTGTTAATTTAATTAATATTTACCTTTCACTCATAGACATATTCTTAGACAATATCTTAGTCTTATTACTATTTACCTCAAACCCTGAAACCTTACCATACTGAGTTATAATTTCCATCAAATCTATAACCGATTGTATCGGTTGAGATAATGTCACAACCAAGTCATCAGCAAAAGCTCTGAATCTATAATCATTCTGTTTTATTTTAATTCCCTTTATCATAGAGGACTCTCAAATTTTAATTAATAAAATCTCTAACGTTAATACAAACAACAATGGTGATAGGGGGCATCCCTGCCTTGTACCTTTTTCAATTTTAAACATCTCTGTTAACCCCCCATTAATTATAATTTGTGCAGTTTGTTGTTGATATATAGCTTTAATAGAATGTAAGAATCCTTCTCCAAAATTCATTTCCTCAACAACTTTAAATAAAAATTGCCAATTGATCAAAAGCTTTTTCTGCATCCAAAAATATCAATGCTGCAGGGACTTGGTTGTTCTTATCCAAATATTCAAGCAAATTTACAATTTGTCTTACATTATATTTCATATGCCTTCCAGATATAAATCCCGATTGATCACTATGAATCATTTGCTTTAAAACTTGCATTAATCTATTAGCCAATACTTTGGCAAAGATCTTATAATCTATATTCAAAAGCGATATAGGTCTATAATTTTTAGGTTGAGTAAGGTCTTGATCCTCCTTTGGAATCAATGATGCAAAGGCTGTCCTCCAAGATGGAGGAACTGCACCTCCAGTCTGAATTTCATTAAACAACATCTTTAAAGGTTCAATCATTTCAACCAACATTTTATAATAAATTGCTGTTAATCCATCTGTTCCCGGGGCCTTGCACACTTTCATCTGTTTAAAAGCTAAAGAGATTTCCTCTGATGTTATTAAGCGGCTCATCTCAAGTTGTTGTTTTTTGAAAGTCTAGGAAAATGTGCTTCCTGTAAATATTTATATCTAAAGCTTGTATGTTTTCTCTAGAATATAATTTCGAGTAAAAATCTAAAAAACTCCTCTTAATCAATTTTTGTTGATAGACTTATTTTCCTTTATATTCTATTTTATCTATAGTATGTAATTTCTGTTTCTTCCTTAATTGATAAGCCAGCCACCTACCAGGCTTATTAGCATTACAAAAAGTATTATGCCTAGCATAACGCAAATTAGTTGCTACTTGGTCAGCCATTAGCATACTAAATTGTTCTTTCAATAAATGTATCGAGGTCCTTAAATTATTATCCAATGGATTCAAAATAAAATCTTTCTCCTTAGATTTAATCTCTTCAAGATCTTTACATTTTTGCATTTGCTTACGCCTATAAGCATTATTCATATAAATCAAAACCCCTCTCATGTAAGCTTTACTAGCATCCCAAACCATTCCCATCGATGTACCTTTATGCATATTTATAACAAAAAATTCTTTCAGATGTTTTCTACATTTCTGCAAAAACACCTCATTTGTAAATAGTTTTTCATTCAATCTCTAGGATCTTCTATTATCATCTTCAGCAAAGAACTCCAACCAAACAGGACTATGATCCGACAATGTCCTAGGAAAAATCTTAACATTCTTAACCCTAGAGAGAAGATCAGTAGTAATTAAAATAAAATCAATCCTAGAGAAAGATTTGTGTCTATCAAAAAAAAAAAGTAAAATCTCTGTCCTTCATATTCCTTTCCCACCATATATCTCTTAGCTCCAAATCCTCCTTCAAATCAAAAAGGGCTTTGGGCAGTTTTGAATAATTAGAAGGGTCTTTAAAAGATCCTTTCTTATTGTTAAATGAGTCCAAAACTCCATTCCAGTCCCCCATCATAATAACAGATTTGTAATCCAATTCGATTAGTCTTTGATGTAAAAATTTAAAAAACTTTTGCTGTTGTTGATTTGGAGCATATAATCCAATAAGAAGAACTTTCTTTCCTTGTAACATCAGTTCAATACTAACATATCTCCCTTGTTTATCCGATTCAATTAATCTAGCCGAAAAATCTTTTCTTAGATAAATAACCACTCCAGCTTTCCAGGCTGCAAAATGTGTTCCCAACCGGGAATTAACCAAAAACCTTTGGTCCTTTAATGCAATATGAATCTCTTGTAAGCAAACAATATCATTTTTATGTTGTTTCAAATAGTAAAATACTTTCTTTTCTGTGGTGAGTTTAAGCCATTAACATTCCATGTTAGGAACTTCACCATCTCTGGTGACCAGGAGCCTTTGGAACATGACCTGAAGATCACCTGTTGCTCTCTTCGGGCGTGCTCCTCCCACAGGCTCTGAAACAGCCACATCTTGCGTAGTTAAACCAGATACAAGCTTCTGTTTTTGCTCTTTTTCCTTACGCTTGTATGCAGCCCTAGTCATCCTCTGTTCTCTCAGGTCCTCCTTTAACACCAAACTCTGCTCCATAGTCTCAGCCTGCTGCATCTCCTCAAGAGGCAGTGACATCGTCCCTTCACTCAACTGTTTATCTTCTTGTCTTACCATTGTCCCCTGAAATTTGGCAGTTCAACAGCTTTTTAAACCTTTTTAAAAAGCACTCAAAACCTCACTTTTCCTCCAAACACTAAAACAGGGTGAGCTAAGTTTAGTATATAGTATAGATTTTTTAGTTTTAATATTTTTTATTTTAGTATCTTTGGTTTTAATATTTTTATTGTATATAGATGTGATTTCATATATAAGTTGCAAGCTCCTACAATATGTTACAATATGTTACATTTTATTTATTATTTATAAATGTTACAAATAATACATTTTAAAACAGATGATAAGGATGAAGATGATTTTCATAAAAGTGTTCCATAAAAGTGTTCCATACTTTCTCTTCTACCCAAGAGAAAATATAAGGATGCAAAAGTTTATATGTAATTTAAAACCCCCAAGAAATGTATATTATTATATATATAATGCTGACATGAACATCAACATGTCACTGTGTAAGAAATTTTATGAACTGGAATAGCCATAGCAACAAACCAGCCAATGAGAACTGTTTTTGATTAAGACACAGTATTGGCTGTGTGAGGCATGTGATCCAGCCTAGATCTGGGCATGTCTTAGTCTTCTCTGTGTTGTTTTTTTTCTGATCTCCAAGTTAAGAGTTGTTGATATTCCCCAGAGCTGAATGAATCTGTATGTACCATGTTATATATATATATATATATATATATATATATATATATATATATATATATATATATATATATATATATATATATATATATATATATATATATATATATATATATATTATAGATAAAGTTTTTCTAAAATATGCCTCCTGCTCATTTTGAATGTGTGCTTATTTTGGGGGCTTATTTTTGTGCTGGAAAGCTGTAAAACTCTTAACAGGTTATGGACCCAGATCCCAGCCAGCCCCTGCACACAGTTCAGACTGAAGAAAAAGATTAAGTCTCAACACGGAGCTGTAAATTAAGCTGAAGGACTGTTCTGAGTTAAATAAGAAAGAAAATGGCTGCTCAGCTGAAGGCTTGCAGAATGGCTGATTTAAAGGAGAGCTTTCTGACTCGATTGGGACAAAAGAATTATCTAATTTGGGCTGCAAAAATGGAATGCTTCCTGAAGACTAAGGAGCTATGGGATATTGTGATTAATCCACCCCAGAACAATTAGCAGCTGCAGATCAACAGCACTGGCTTACATCATTTTAAATGTGGAAGATGAGCAATTCTTAAATGTAGCTAACTTAAAAACTGCAAAAGAAGTTTGGTTGAAGTTGAGATGAGTGCATGTGAGTATGTCGGCATGCAATATAGTGTAATTATCAAGGCAATTGTATGAGAGCATAGAAGAGCATTTGCTCTACATGCAGAAACTATTTGTTGAATTGGAACAGTGAGGAATGCAGATTCCTGAGTCTCAGAAAGTGCTGGTGGTACTAAATAGACTTGATGAAACATGAACCATTGTTTCAGCTGTTTTTGAATACAGACCAGAACAAGAATTAATGGGAGCACTTAATTAATTAAGCACTTAATTAATTAATTAATGGGAGCACTTAAGTCCTCTTTAATTTTTGAAGAACAGAAACACCATTTTAGAAGAAGAAGCCATGAGGAGAAATTCCTGAGGTAGGGGTCCAAGCAGCAGAGAGACCAAAGCAGCAGACAACTGTCTACAGCAGACAACTGTCTACAGAGATTGGATTACATCTCAGCAGAGAATTCCCAACAGGAAAGAACAGGAGAAAAAGAAATGCTTCATTTGTGGGGCTGAAACTCATTTAAAGAAAAAATGTTTACAAGGAAGAAAAACAGAACATGGACAAGCTGCTGTTGCAAAAGTTAGCTATTGTAATAGTAGAGACAAATGGTTAATAAATAGCAGGGCTAATCAAACAATTGTTAATGATTCTAAATTGTTTTCCAGATTGAATTCAACTGCAGCAGATGCAGTGACCTTAGCAAATGGCGAGAAGGCAAAAGTCATGGGGAAAGGCAGTATGCTGATTCCATGTCTGTAGGAAAGGTTTAATAAAGTATTATGTGTGTCTGAAATTGAGCATAATTTACTGAGTGTCTCCAGTCTTGAAAAACAAGAGTTTGAGACCACTTTTTGTAAATGGGAAATGTCTCATAAAAAGAAATGGGAGTGTATGTGCACAGGGCATAAAATAGGATAATCTTTATGCATTGCAGGCACAAAAGATTCAATGTGCCCAAACATTTGGTAATGTGGCACAACATGATTCATGCATTCATCTCTTGCACAGAAAACATGGCCATGCCAGCTTCAGAGTGTTGCATAGGATGCCAGAGTTTGCATAGGGATTAACCTTGAAAGGGTGTAAGGCATACTTAGACTGTGCAGTATGTAAGTAATTGAAATCCAAGGTATCTTTTGTACTATTTTGTACTATTGAAAACTATTTTGAATCTAACCATTTATTACAACTAAACCACTTTAAAGTGAACAATTCTTAAGAATGAAATATTCTTAATTTGAGTTTACTTTTACTGTTTAGACTGTTGTGTGTTTTGAAAAATAGATTATTTAGAATCTAGTTATGTTGCACTTCAGTCTTTAAATAATTAATCTAGTATATACATAACAATATATGATGTTTACCATGGTGAGCTTAACATCAATAACAACCTTTATTAAAAAGGCTAAAATAATTTCTGGTGGTATTATCTGTACATTAAAACTTTGTTTAGTCACAATCACTTTTCACATTCTGGACAAGCAGTGGTCATATATTCTGCCAGCGGGTAACACCCAGGGGTAGGGCCTTCTCAGCGGGTGCGCCTGCCCTGTGGAACCAGCTGCCTGCGGAGCTTAGGACTGCCCCCAACCTCCGTTCATTCCGCCGGGACCTGAAGACCTGGCTCTTCCAGCTCTCTGGCCCAGGCTGAGAATATTTTTAATTTTAATTTTAACCGGGTTTTAACTTTCTCAGGGTTCTATTTAATCTCTTTTAATTTTGTTTTAACATTTGGATTGACTGTTTTTAAATGCCCTGTAAACCGCCCTGAGTCCTTCGGGAAAGGGCGGTATATAAATCTAAATAATAATAATAATAATAATAATAATAATAATAATAATAATAATAATAATAATAATAATAATATTCTAGCAAAAGATGTTACATATGTGCATAAGTGTAGTCAGTAGCATATGCCTTTTTAAAAATATCAAACATGCAAAGAAACAAAAATAAGTCCAAAATATCTGTATTACATCCAGAAATACCAACTTTGCAACCAATATTTCTCATCCATAACTATGGCACCCTAAGGATACCTGCATACATGCAAATGCTTCTCTGGGATCAGTAACGCAGCAGGGATTGCTTTTTCCTTCCAGTAACATATACCTAAACCAGTTTATTGCATTTGGCAATTGTACTAAAAAAAAATCTCATTGTCAACCAATATAATTCATTTAATTTGAAATCAAGTGAAAAATTGATTTAAATTATTTTATTAAAACAAATTAATAGCAATTCTTTTATAAGAAGTTGCCTCAAACAAAATGAGTTTGACATGCCTGCTCTAGATAGTTGAATGCTCCAAAATAAATTCTAGACCAGGCCTGTACACGCAGCCTGCCAAGCATCCTTGGACAGAGCACAGACTTTTTTTTTAAAAAAAAGTAATAAAATCACCACCACTGCCCTAAAAGTCATGTTGCCTAGTGTCTCCATGGCTTACCATGACCACGAGCTCCAACACTGTAGATGCTCCTCTAGTCACCAAATCATTGATTAGCCCACCAGCATTCCCTTGCAGACCACAAAGATTTTTAATTTATCAGTCTGGGCCTTTCCCTTCTACAAGTTGCACAGACCTCTTCTAGGTTTTCCTCTTGCCTTTCCGAGTTAACTCCTTGGTCTGTCATTGAGCAAGAATTGACTTTGTAGGGAAGCATATTATCATTTGATGTATATTTAACATATGTTCTACCTTTATTTACTGATTATATAATATTTGTATGCAATCCACATGGCGAGGTTTGGGGCAACTTACAATAGAAAAAAATATATATTTAAAATCATAAGATTAAAACATAAAAGCAGGGCTTTTTTTCTCATTGAACATTCCGGCACCTTTTTTTTGCACACACACAAAAAGCTTTTGCACAAGCTATGCTACTCAAAAGCCAATAGGAATTGCTGCTGATCGTGCCAAAAGACCCGGCCGGCAAACATTGCACCGGCAAGTTGTCTGCAGCGAAGGTGAGTTGGCAGGAAATTTGCATCCCTCCCTGCTGCCCAACTCCACCATCAAAACTAGGTAAGTAAGAGAGGATAAGGAGTGGGAGGTGGGTTCTGCAGAGTCCATGTACACTCCTTCCCTGTGCTCACCCGTGTCAGCCAGGCTGGTGGCCTACCCAGTGCTGGACCTGTGCCACTGTCACCTCGCTCTGCGCACCTAAGTGGCTGCCCTGCATTGCCTGGCCTGCCACGCCTCCCCACCCTCCTGCCCTCCCCACATAGCAGGCCCTGCTGCTCCCACAGCATGAGCTGCGCCGGCTTGGGTCCCGGGGGACAGCCCGCCACCAACACCCCTCACACCCGTAACCGCAGCAGCGCCACCGTCCCCCCACCGCCTGTGCCTGCCAAGATGAGAGTTCCGGCACCTTTTTTTTTTTTTTAGAAAAAAAGCCCTGGTGTTACCCAACAATGAAGTCCAATGTAAGGCAAGATTAGTGGCACAGGGGTTTTCGCAGAAGAAAAATGTGCACTATGATGAGGTGTTTGTACCAACAGTAAAAAGTGAAACTATAAGGTTGGCACTAGCATTGGCAATGGCACATGGACATAAAATTTGGCACTTTGATATAACCACAGCATTCTTCAATGGAGAGTTAGAGGAAGAAATTTACATGGTTCAAGCACCAGGGTATGAAAGTAAAAAGGCTGGCACTGTGTAGAAACTGAACAAGGCCATTTATGGGCTGACACAGTCAGCCTGAAACTAGAACATCTGTTTATATGTGGTGCTGAAAGGTATTGGGTTCAAGAGTGCTAAGGCTGATGGTTGCATATATACTGCAAGGTTCCATGGTGGGGATTGCCAGTTATTAGCATTTGTGAATTATCTTTGCTTCATTGCAAAGGATCTAGCACAGGTGAAGGAATTTGCTAATCCAGGGCTTTTCAACTTTTTCACCCATTGTACCACTTTTAGGATATGGCAACATCCGAGTACCACCAGTAGCCTAGCAAGGTGTCAAAAACTTGATGACCAAAAAAAAAAGGAAAAAAGTGATGAAGTACAGGTAGTCCTTGACTTACAACAGTTTTAGTAACTGTTCGAAGTTACAATGGCACTGAAAAAAGTGCCACCCCAAGCCACAGCCAAGCAAGATATCTGCCTGACTGACTGGCGGCGTTCTTCCTCCTGTCTGAGGTTTTCATTGTTGTGAGCATTTCTGTTGAAGATTGGCAGCGGGGGTGGGGTGGAGTGGAGTTTGGTTTTTATTCCCCCCATCTGCTGGGTGGTTGCAGCAGGTTTTGGTCACCTCACATGGCCCTGAGACAATGTGACCATCATAAATATGAATCAGTTGCCAAGCATCTGAATGTAAATCACAAGACCCTGGAGATGCTGCAACATTCCAGCTGATCAGCTCTTCTTCTGGGCTCAGAAGTACCAAGATCAGTGCCGAGCTCCAGCTGGAGCCTGGCGCTGATCCTGGCGCTTCCACTGAGACCTGACAGCCCTGAAGAAGCATTGATCTGGCGCTTCCGCTGAGGCATGACAGCCGTGCAACTCCAGCCATCTCTCACTCAGGCTTGTGCAGTGCTGCCACTGGTTCAGCTTATTCCCCTCCCCTGCTACCACTGTTATAGGATGGTCACGTACCACCTGCCAGGTGCCAATGTACCACAGGTGGTACCCATATCACTGGTTGAAAAGCCCTGTGCTAATCAATTGGAGAAAAGTTTGATTTGAAAAGTCTGGGTGAAATACAAAACTATCTTGGTGTAGAGATATAAAAAACTGAGAAAGGTGGCTACGTTCTCAGTCAAAAAAGGAAAATTGAACAACTGTTGGAGAGATACAACATGAAGGATTGTAATTCTGCTGTAACACCTATGAGCATAGATTTTCACAACACTTTGGGCGAAGACAAAAGTGAAGCCTGTGATGAGGATGTGTATCAGTCAGCAATAGGAAGCCTGTTATATCTGTCACAGTGGTCCAGACCAGACATAGCTTGTGCAGTAAGCATCTTAAGTCACTTTACTGCTGCACCAACGCAGTTGCATTGGATGGGTGTGAAGAGAATTCTCAGGTATTTAAAGGGAACTATGAATTTGGGTCTTGAAATACAAGTTTCTGAAGAGCTAAAGTTAATATGTTATGTTGACAGTGATTATGCAAATGATGTGCAAATCAAAAAGTCCAATTCTGGATTTGTGGTATTATTTGGAGGGACTTTAATTGGATGGAAGTCCAGAAAACAAACAACTGTAACTATTTCTACTGCAGAGGCAGAATTTATTGCTCTGTCTGAACTTTGTTCAGAAGTAACCTAGTATGGACAGCTGTTAAAGGATTTAAACATAGAAGCTAAAGAAGCTGTAACAGTATTTGAAGATAATGTTGCTTGCATTAAAATGGCAACAGGTGACAGAGTGAAAAGTAGAAGCAAGCACATGGACATTAAGTGTGGTAATGTCAGAGAAGCCATCAAAAGTAAACTAATTCACTTGCTTCATTGTTCTTCAGATGACAGTCTGGCAGATGTAATCACCAAGCCATTGGGTGGAGTACACCATGGGAAGAGTATTAAATTATTTGGTTTTATGGCTATTCCAGTGTCAACACTGTAAATATTGAATGTTCCCACTCTGAGAACTAATGAAAATTGCAGCCATTTTTTCTCTGCTTTAAACATGCTTTTTCAGGTATTTAGAAATAGGTGCAGAAGGGGGGAGCAGTTGGGATAAATGCTCGGGCTCAGTTAGCCATAATAATAACACTGCTTTGTGGGAACCCAAGGACGAACTGATAACATTTTGGCAGGCTGAGGAGTTGGGGAGAAAGCCCATGTTTCAGTCTAATTGGAGAATGTGATTTATGACAGCTTATTGGGGGTGGGAATTGCACTTTGTTACTTTGTATCTGGGGAAGAGAATTTAGTTTTTAGGTTCAACTATGTAGTGCTGATGCTTTGTTTCCTGAATAAAATGTTATTTGAGGAAGAATTTTTGCCTTGAAGTCCTTTTGATGGGTTTCATCTATCAGAATCATGACATTAACCCCAAAACTCCTTTCTACCTTAACCACCTTGGGGTCCTGAGTTCCAGTCACCTTCCCTAAGTCAGGGAATAGGCTGACAAAGACTCAGGGAATATCTCAGCATGGAGAAGGAAGAAGCACTGTAACAAAGCACCCTGGTGCTTTGTCTCAGCAGAGGGAGTGCAAGCCAGCACACCAGTGGAGAAAGAAATGTTTGATGCCTCACAGCAGGGGGCAAGACCAAAGATGCAAGACCTGATCTGGTCATCAGAGTGGACCCTGCCAAATGGAGACTCCAAGCACCTCGAGGCAACCCAGCCAAAGGCAAGTTCTTTGAAAGCATCCAAAGCCAACTTGCAGGCAGGAGCCAAAAGATTGGTGACCACTGAGGACTCTGCAGAATGGAAGTACCTGTCCACAGTCTGTAGCCAATTGGTGGAGAAGTTGGTCAAGAGATTCGAAGGGCTGGAGCTGAGGACCAAAGAACAACCTTCTCACTCTTTGCATGCCAGTGAACACAATGATCAGTGGGGCCAACACCAATCTGTGCCAAAGAGAAGCCCCAGCCCTGCCTATGGAGTGCAGGTGGGTTCCCCGTCCTCAAAGCCACCAGCATTGACCTCCAGCCCTGCAAGAAAGGGGAGTCCCAGCCACTGCTCTAAACATGGCAGTCCAAGTTGTTGCCACTCCTCCAAGACTCCAGAGCACCAATCATGATGCAAGAGCCCCAGCCACTGGAGAAGCCCTGGTCAGCATTGGTTGTTACAATCCCTCAACAGGCACCACTGCCCTGATGGTTCCAGACAGTGGGATTATGATGACAGCCCCGACAGACGTCCCCACTACCGAAGCCCGTGCCAACACCTAGGCAACTGAAGTCCAGATCATCAATGGTACAATGGGAGCCCTGACCATTGCTACTATCGGTCACACAGCCCTGAGCATCACCATTTATTTACATGTCATGAGTCACATTTACACATTAACATACGAAGTTTCACTTCCCTTCTGAAGTGGCTATCCCTTATCTTGTCAAAACATCTGGGTTGCATTCCTCTCGCACTTTAGTGATTCAAAACCAAACAGTTAAAGCAAAAGGCTGCCTCTTATATTGTCAGTGCAAAAACATGTCAATGTTTGCAGCATTGACATTAATACAACTGCTGCATGACCTGTTAGCTGAGGAGCAACCATTGGGGGTCCTGCAGCAATTCAGGATGCCACAGCCACCGATGCTGTGAGGTTATCAACCAGTGGGAGTGCAGCAGTGGGGGTGGCAACAGCCCCTAAATCTGCAACAGCCACTGGGGGGGTCTGCAGGAACTGGGGATGCCGCAGCCGCTGCTGCTGGGAGGTCAGCAACTGGTGGGAATGCAGCACCAGTGTGGGTGGCAACAGCCCCTGAATGTGAAATAACCACAGGAGGGTTTGTAACAATTGGGGATGCCACAGCCACCATTGGGAGGTTGGATGTCAAACTTCCTCGCTACAAGAAGCCAACACCTCTGGAAGCTGGCCCGAAACCAGAGTGAGCCAGGTGTCCTCCTTCCCCCAAATCCCCAGCCATCACAGCCACAGAATCCCCCAAGCCACCTACCAGTCCACCAATCAAATGCTTCAGGTGTGGACAACAGGGGCACTGAGCAGCAAGTTGCCTGATCTTGTACGCCCAACAAGGAAGTAGATTCGAGCCACTGGTGAGAAAGAAACCAACCCAGCAGCTAGCGAAAGAAAAATTGAACTGGATCATGCAACAACCCACTACCCAGGTCATGTCGCCCACACAGGAGGCCCAAGCTGGAGCTGCTGCTGCTCTGCCCTCCTACGACAGCGATGATGAAGGAGAGAATGACCCAATGGTGAATCAACCCGTTCCACCTTTTTCTCTCACTGACAAACTCATAGTCCCTAAGATGGGTGTACAAGTGGACTTGAGAGTGCTAGTGCTCCCAGTTTCTTATTAGCTTGCCACTTGCCCTTAAAATGGGTATATGGGCAAGGTTGCTCTCCAAGCCCATGAGATTTGAACAAGCTGATGGCTCTTTAATGGGAGGAACTTTTGACAGAGGAACAATTGACAGAGCCAATACACTTAGAAATAGGTGAACATTGGGAGTTCATTCACTTCATGGTGGCTCCGAAGATGACTGAAGCTGTGATTCTAGGTCTAGCCTGGTTAGACAAATGGAAACCTTTTGTTTGGTGGGAAAAGGGGATGAGGACTGTGAGATTACATATAGGGCACAATCGTCCTCCTAATTCGGCCAACAATACTGGAGAGTCTAGTCCATCTACCGAGTTAGAAAAGATAGCTACCCTGCCACAACCAGGTGAGCCACTCATCCCCAGCAAATATCAGGATCTAGCAGAGGTGTTTAGTGAGAAAGAATGCAACATTCTGCCACCCCATCTGCCTAATGACTGCGCCATTGAACTATTACTGGGAGCTAAACTCCCATGTCAAGGATGTATGCCATGACCCCCCTCGAAATGGATGAACTGCAGCAATATGTGAACAAGAACCTAGCAAGAGGATTCATTGAGCCGGCCAAATCTCAGGTGAGGGCTCCAGTGTTATTTAAAGAGAAAAAAGATCAGTCACTCTGTCTCTGCATGGACTTTAAGGGGTTAAATGCTATGAGCATAAAAACAAGTAGCCCCTCCCCCTCCTGAAGGACCTACTAACTCATCTAGCAAAGGGGAGCTTCTTCACTAAATTGGATCTAAGAGAGGCATATTACCGAGTGAGAATAAGAAAAGGAGATGAATAAGGAAAAAAGTGCTCCCTTAGCACTTCATCGATTGCATAAATACTGCGGGGGCCTCTTGTAGTCCGAATGGAAAAACTTTGAATTGGTAGCATTCCATTGGACAATTAAATGTGGTCTTCCATTTGTCCCTTTCCTTAATCCTAATGCAGTAGTACGCTTTTCTTTGGTCTAGTTTGGTAAAAATCCTTCCTTTTGATAGGTGGGATAACATGTCCTTCATGAGGGGTAGGGGATACAGGTTACTTTCACTAATTGCATTCAGGGCGCGGTAATCCATGCACAAACACAAAGTGCCATCCTTCTCCCTAAAGAGGACTGGGGCAGCCACTTTGGGTCTGCCCGGTTCAATAAATCCCCTTTCTAGGTTTGTATTTATGAATCTTTCCATTTCCTCGATCACTTTAGGGCTCATGGAGTACAGTCTGGACTTTGGGAGTTTTGCCCCGGCTTTAATTTCTATAGCACAGTCCATGGGTCAGTGAGGAGGGAGCTCATCCACCCATTCCTCGCTTAAGACTTCAGCAAGGTCCTGGTATTCTTCTGGTATTTTTGGTAACCCCTTCTCTTCTCCCACTGATGCTTTCTCTGCTCCTAGGATTGGTGGGGCCCTTTGGGGTGTTAAGTTCACATGATCCCCCTCTGGGAAATTGAGCTCTGCCATCCTCCAATTTACCCAGGGGTTCCATCTCTTTAGCCACTCCAACACCAGGATCATTGGGAATTCCATGCCTGGGGTCACTACAGATATTATGTCTTCTTCGTGATCCCCCAAGATAGATGGATTGGTAAATTGGCTAGGGTAGCTGGCACCCCCCTCTATGGACCCATCTAACTGGCTGAATGAGATCGGCTGTCTCAGCCTCCTCAACGAGATGCCCATGTTCCCCACTAGCATCAGGCTAATGAGGCAGTGGGTGCAGCCAGAGTCTATTAAGGCTTTTACTTTGACAGCTTTGGGCATGGAGGGGGCTAATATAGTCACTGTCTTGAAGATGGGTGTGATGGGTCCACTTACCAGGGGTTCACATTCTGAGTTGTCATCCAAGGTATCCGCCATGCCTGTGGTGTAGGTCAGAGTTCCCTGCCCACGCGTGGCAGAAGATGGAGACTCTACAGCCTCTGTTGCCCTCATGGCAGGTTCTCTCGTGGGCTTTCCAGTCAGCCAGGGGGTCCTCAAATCACCTTCTCAGAGAGAACATAATGAAGTGGTTGAAGTTGTGGAGCATCGGAATCATGAAGGTTCACCATCCAGTCTGCGACCGCCCCATCCAAAGCGGATTGCACGATATAGATACGGGCTTTGTCACTGGGGATGTCTCATCCATACTCTTCCATGTAGCTCAGGACGAGTTAGGAAGAACCCCAAGTGCTGTAACTCCCCCCTGAATTTTGCATCCAGCGGTGGGAAACTTTGGATGGACTGGTACCTTCACCGCTGATTGTGTTATCTCCCATCCCAATCGGCAGTTGTGGGTCAGTGGGGAATGGGTACTGCCAAAATAGTGGCTGATGCCTCAGTGCATGTCCCCAGGACTTCAGTGTCTGATTCCCCCTCAGTGTCTCTCTGGTTGCAGTCCAAGGTAGTGGAGCGGTCATGGGGTTCAGGTTTCTCATCCTCAAGAACGCCAAGGGTTTTCTTCATCAGGTCAATAGCTTTCTCTAGGATTCACTTCGAGTGCTGCATGCAATTTCCTTCCTCTTTGCTAAGGTGAACGGATCTCTCCATTTCTTGCTTCCATCCAGGTTGTGGCTGCCATGTCTCAGGGTCACCTTCCTTGATCTCTTCTCCCACTCGTCTTTCTTCCCAATTCCCATCGACCACCGAGGTTTGTGGCTGCATGTATCTCCCACTTCTTATTCCAAGGAGTAGGATGCCTCAGATCCCAACAACTGGCAGGGTGCCGGATGGAGAGAGGGCTCCCCCTTTGTTGTGGGTTCCTTTTTCCTTGCCTCGGTGTCTGACATTGTAGTTTTTGCAACGTCCCCTGGTAAGGGTCTTCCTTCCAGGTTGACTATTACTGCAGATCCTGTCTAATGTCAGGTCCCACTTCAAGCCCACATCTAAGAAAGCAGAACTCTTGGAAACAATTTCTTCCAAGCAGGAACTTTAATTAAGAGTAGGTGATAGCAGGCATAATAGACAGGATCTGAGATTTCCCATGCAATGCAGATTATAGTATCCTGAAGCAGGACTCCTCCCCATAGATCGACCGCCTGATGTGGGATAGCTAATCCCCAAGTGTTAAGTCCATTGTGGGAACTGGCGAGATAACTTCAGCTCATCTCCAGCTCATGCAGTGAGGGTGAGTGGTTTCTTCACACCTTTCTCTGAGAGTGTAGACATAAACCAGGCACTGAGGTTACATTCCTTATTTCCTCCTTTGTTCTTAACTGACAGTTTAAAAGATGGAATTCAGAGAGACAGATAACGCAGAAAACAGGATACAGAAATAAAGGATTACATTGTAGCAAATGGAGGAAGTGAAAGTAATAGCCCTGCAGGCACACACACACCCTCCCCCTTGGAAGTATGGCAAAACGCAGGAAAAGGTGGAATGAAATAGAAATGAAATGAAATAAAATAGGAATGGGTTTTGACACCTATTATAAACTCTATGTGGGGTTAATTTATCCCACAGTCTGATTGTTAAACTCTTTCAACTGTAACAGTTTTATGTCATTTATCTACTCAAAAGGTGAACCAGAATGATGTAAACAAGAAGAAAAGAGGTAAGCAAGAGGTCTTCTTATAACCACAATTATCCCTAATTACCAGTGATATTTCTTATGGGAACTTCAATAGTGAGATCTATCATTCTTCCTGATAGAATATGAAGCATTTTATTCCAACATTAGTGTTATGTATGCAGGCATCTGCATAGCAACAGCCATCAGGGGGCGTTGGCCTGGACAGTTTCGGCGGGAAACCTAGGGCCAACCCCATTGGCTGTTAGCTTAACTGGCCAGGTATATAAGGAGGCCAGGTAGCCCTCATTCCTCAGTTCACTTCCCCTTCCAATAAAGAGCTGAACTCACACACCGGCTGGCGTCTCTCTTGCGTCGGACCCACTACACAATAGTGGCGACGAAGGTGGGATTGCTGCCGACCAAGAGCTGAAGTCACTGGGGAAAAGCTCCGCGAGCTGAAGGGAAAGGCATTTTTCCTTCTTCCCCCCACGACCGCCAGCCGAACCGGCAACGCCAAGCGCCACATCCAGGACCAACTGCCGCCATGGCTAGAGCCGGACAACCCTGCGAATTTGAGACCCGCCGCCCCGAAACCTGGACCCGTTACCTGGCTCACGTTGAACTGTACATGCGGTTCAATCAGATATCGGAGGACGGTGCAAAGGCGGCCGCCCTGCTCTGCCTTGGGGGACCAGCACTGCTGGAAGTCACCATGAACCTGTTCCCCCAGGAGGCCATCAACACCGTCGCGTACCGAGACCTCGTGGCCAGGCTCAACACACATTTCAGGCCCCGGCGCTCCAAGGTGGCCGCACGGTCACAATTCGAGAAAAGGGACTAGCGCCACGACGAGACCGGCGCCGACTTCCTCGTCACCCTACGGGAAGCTGCCGTCGCTTGCAGGTTCACAAATTTGGAGGAGCGACTACGGGACCGGCTGATTTGCGGCCTACGCGACAGGCGGTTGCAGGAGCGCCTGTTCGAAAGAGAGGAGGTCTCTCTCCAGGAAGCCGAGGACGCCATCCTAGCCCACGAAGCGGCCTGCGGGGCCGTCCAAGCCTGCCAGGGAACCCAGCC
The DNA here is from genome assembly GCF_947247035.1 of Vipera ursinii. Classification (NCBI taxonomy): domain Eukaryota; kingdom Metazoa; phylum Chordata; class Lepidosauria; order Squamata; family Viperidae; genus Vipera; species Vipera ursinii. Next base: position 73,546,874 of record NC_139514.1, on the reverse strand, counting down.
CGGCAACCAGGCAACCAGCGTCCACCGGCAAGGGGCCACAGAGGAGGACAACCTGAGCATCGACCTCCTCCAGCGGAAGTCGACCCCCGACCAGCGAGCCAGACGCCCAGACAGGCCCAGGCCTCCCAGCAACACTGCCGTTCCCCAGAGGTGCGCAGGGTGTGGTGGGAACCACATGCGCAGCCTCTGCAAGTTCCAGTCCGCCACGTGCCGGGCCTGCAAGAAAACAGGCCACATAGCCGCCGTAGCCGCCGCCCCCGAGAGGAGATCCATGAGCTGCAGCCGGAGGAACCGCCATTCGAAGGTACTGGGGCCCCCACCAAAACAAAAATTGGCTATGTCGAGAGCCGGCTGGCCATTAACCACATGGGTAGCCGCCAGCTGCTCAAACCCAAAATTAGATTAACAATCCATTTGCAAGGTGTCCCTTGCAGCATGGAGCTTGACTCCGGATCAGCAGTCTCGATTATTTCGGACGAGACCCTTAACCACATAATTAGCCGGAGCAAGCAACGGATTAAATTACGGCCTACTAAATTAACCCTGACCGATTTTCAGAATTCGCCGGTCAAGGTGAAGGGGGAGGCCACCATTTCAGTGGGGTTTAAGGGTCGCGAAGGGCACCTGGATGTTGTAGTGGTAGAGGGCCGCAGAGCCAGCCTGGTCGGGCTGGACTGGTTTGAGGCCCTGGGAATCTCAGTATCCGGGATCCATCGGATCCAGGGGGACTCCATTGAGGCCGTTTGCCGGGAGTTCGCCGACGTCTTTGACGGGTCATTAGGCAAGTACACCGGGGCCCCCATATTGTTCAAGCTTAACTCGAACGTCTCCCCCATTAGGGTCTGGCCGTGGCGAGTCCCGTTTGCGCTCAAACACAAAATCGAGCGCGAACTAGACAAGTTGGTGGCCCAGGGAATCTTAGAGCCTGTAGATGGAGGGGAGTGGGAAACCCCCATCGTGACCCCCCTCAAATCCAACGGGGAAATAAGGATCTGCACCGACTACAAGTGCTCGGTGAACCGCGCCCTAAACCCGCACGCTTACCCGGTTCCCGTGGTCAGCCACGTTCTCGCTTCCCTCCAAGGCGGCACCATTTTTGCAAGGCTCGATCTTGCACAGGCGTACCAGCAACTCATGGTCACTAGGGAAACAGCTGACATCCAAACCATAGTAACCCATAGGGGGGCGTTCCGGGTGAACAGGCTGCAGTTTGGAGTCAGCGTTGCTCCCGGCATTTTCCAGGAGGTTATGGAAAAGACACTCAAGGGTATTCCAGGAGTCTGCCCCTATTTTGACAACATCCTGATCGCAGGAGCATCAGCAGAGGAACTGGCAGGGAAGCTTAGGGAAGTGCTGGCAAGGCTGCGCACAGCTGGCCTCAAACTCAAAAAGGAAAAATGCAGCATAGGCGTTCCTTCCACAGAATTTTTGGGGTTCAGAGTAGACGCCAGGGGAATCCACCCCACAGAATCCAAGGTGAGGGCCATCAAACTAGCACCCACACCCAAGAACAAAGCAGAGCTTCAGGCATTCCTGGGTCTGCTGAATTTCTACCATACATTCCTCCCACACAAGGCAGCCATCGCTGAACCGCTCCACAGGCTGCTAGACAAACAGGCAACATGGGCCTGGACGGCCACCCATGATCAGAGCTTCAAGGCCCTGAAGGCATTGCTGTCGGACAAGTCCACAGTAACCCATTTCATCGAGTCCAATCCCATTTGTATCACCTGCGATGCATCCCCTTATGGTGTGGGCGCTGTCCTAAGCCACCTTGAGCCCAACGGGGCACAAGTCCCCATAGCATACTATTCTAGGACACTGTCTGGAGCAGAAAGAAACTACGCCCAAATAGACAAAGAAGCCCTGGCAATCGTGGCAGGAATCAAGAAATTCCATGATTACTTATATGGCAGGGAGTTCACTGTCTTCACTGTCTTCCACTCCTGGGCCTGTTCACCACAGACAGGCAAACCCCCCAGATTCTGTCCCCCAGGATGCTCCGGTGGTCCATCTTCCTTGCAGCATACAATTGCAAGCTGGTACACAAGCCAGGGAAGGAGATGGGCCACGCAGACGGTCTAAGTAGGCTCCCCCTAGACACACACGACCCAGACCCAGCACCAGCCACACAGATCCTAGCCCTGCAGGAACTACCCGAGTGCCCAGTTCTTGCCAAGGACATTGCCAGCCACACAGCCACAGACAACATCATGGGCAGGGTGCACTCATGGGTTTGCATAGGGTGGCAGGACAAATCCCCGGGACCAGAGTTTCAGGCCTATTTCATTAGATGCGATGAAATCTCCACACACAAAGGGTGCCTCCTTTGGGGTAGCAGGGTCATCATTCCACCCGCACTACGCGCCAGGGTATTGGACTCCTTACACGAAGGGCACCCGGGGGTGGTCAGGATGAAGGCACTGGCTAGGAGCTACCTCTGGTGGCCCGGGTTGGACAAGGAGGTTGAGGATCGGGTCAAGGCCTGTTATACGTGCCAGAGATCCAGGCCAGAAGTGCCACATGCACCAGTACACCAGTGGGAGGCCACACACACGCCATGGTCCCGCATTCACATTGACTATGCGGGGCCATTCCAGGGTCAACTATTTTTAGTAGTGGTGGACAGTCACTCCAAGTGGTTAGAGGTAGTCCCTGTCCCCAACATGACCTCGGGGAGGACAATCCAGGTGCTCAGAGCTCTCTTTGCCACACACGGCCTCCCCGACGTAATTGTGTCTGATAATGGGCCTCAGTTTACTGCTGCTGATTTCCAAGCGTTCTTGAAGGCGAACTGGATTAGGCACGCCACCTCTGCACCTTTCCATCCATCTACCAATGGGCAGGCTGAACGGATGGTAAGGACGACCAAAGACGAACTCCGGCGCATCATCAGCGGGGACTGGCACCACAGACTGGCCAAATTTTTACTAGCCCAACACACAACACCATGCGTGGCTACCGGCAAGAGCCCAGCAGAACTGCGATGGGGACGGCGCCTCATCACCAAGCTGGACCACCTACACCCAGACCGGGTAGCAGCCGAAACCGGTAGGGCAACATCACCACCATCACCATCATCACCATCACCACCAGCATCACTACCATCACCATTGCCATCATCACCCACACACAGGGTCCTCAACCTGGGGGACCTGGTCTGGGCAAGGAACTATGGGGCTGGACATCCTTGGGTTCTGGGGACAGTGGTCGGGAAAACAGGACCCCTTTCGTACATTGTAGGGGTGGAGGGGGACAGACGCATAAGGCGACACATCGATCAGCTCAGAGGAAGAGTCCCTGAGCACGTCACACACGCCCCTGAGCGCGTCACACACGTCCCTGAACTCAATGCACACGATCAACAGGAGGACCACACTCCAGGAGGGGTCAACCCAGCTGAGGACGTCACAGGGCAGGGACCAGAGGAGGAGGACTTCCTGATGCCGGCTCCTTGCAGCCCTGCACAAAGGCCTCAGGAACCCATGGTCCAAGCCCAGGGGCCAAGCAAACCCAGACGATCCACCCGTCCACACAGGACACCAGCCTACCTGTCGGACTATGTGTGCAAGTGACCCTCACACAAGGACACCACTGTTTTTTTTATATACATACTCATAGTTATAGTAGTTGCATGTTGTTGTTGTTATGTGGGTCTTCTCTAAGGGGGGAGGGGTGTTATGTATGCAGGCATCTGCATAGCAACAGCCATCAGGGGGCGTTGGCCTGGACAGTTTTGGCGGGAAACCTAGGGCCAACCCCATTGGCTGTTAGCTTACCTGGCCAGGTATATAAGGAGGCCAGGTAGCCCTCATTCCTCAGTTCACTTCCCCTTCCAATAAAGAGCTGAACTCACACACCGGCTGGCGTCTCTCTTGCGTCGGACCCACTACACAATAATTAGTGTCATCAGAATACATGGCTTCCTATGCCAGAAAATGTAGCTTTGTTCCAAACCACACACTTTGAATAACAATGTAGATAACAGATTCTATAAAGAGAAATGATGACAGGAACATTAATGAGGGTTGAAAAAAGTCAAGACAGTTGGGCATGTGATTACAATTCCATTTTTACTTGTATGTGACATTCATAGACACATGTTAAAAAAGGGAGTTGTTTCAATTACACAGTTGTCCATCTAACCTTGACATTTTTGACCCCCCCTTCGCTAGACATCTCTAAAACATGGTTAACCTGCTAAATATATGTCACATAATTTATTATCAAACATATGCTGTTTGAGTACTCAGAATTTTTTTTATTTGTATAATTATTTTTATAAATAATTCAAGGCAGTGAATATATTCAACACACCTTCTGCCTCCTATTTTCTCCACAACAAAACCCTGTGAGGTGGATTGTGCTGAGAGAATGATTGGCCCAAGGTCACTCAGCTGGCTTTCATGTTTATGGCAGGATTAGAACTCATAGTCTCCCATGTTCTAGCTTGGTACTTTAACTACTAAATCAAACTGGCTCTTAGATATCTATATCTATATCTATCTCATTTATATCTATCTATATGCATATCCATATCTATCTGCACACACACATATACTGTACATTATATGTGTGTGTGTGTGTGTGTGTCTGTGGGTGTGTCTGTGTGTGTGTCTGTGTGTGTGTATACCAAGGATCAAGAAATTTAGATTGTTTGCCATATTAGTGCCAAGGCTGGGTTACTGTATCCCAGTTATGATTTTCAGTGTTACTGACATGTTCACAGCCAGAGTTCTGTACATTCAAAGAACAAGACAGACAGGAGTGGATAGAAATGCTCCTCATCTACTGAAAAATCTGCTGTAGGTTGTTTAAAGTCAATCAGTAAATAATTTTTAAGCTTCAATTGCTTAATAGTAGAACCAAAAAAAGTGTCATCCTGACTATTTTGTACTACTATACTGAAGGGAAGAAAGCTGACAGATGGAATGATTTGGATATTTATTTTTGGGTAGACTGTCATGGAGAAAATCTACTTACATCATTGCTAAAAATAAAAATATAGCTGATGGCACATAATCAGTTTATTTGATGAAATAGATATAAAGCTCTATTTAATCCTTCAAATTTGGGGGAATTTTTTAAAGTTAAGGTTGCATCTTGTATATACATTATAGCTATAGATTGTACAGTGCTATTTACAAAATTAAAATTCTGAGAAACCTGAGGTCTGCCCATCATAATAAATATGCATTTTATATCATACTTTAGTTTTTCATGATATCTTGAGTAATTAATTCATATTTACCTATGTTCTTCTAATTTGATTTTTAAACTAATCTTCCACCAGCTTTTTCCAAAGACCTCCTTTCAACTCATTACTGTAGAGTTTTGATTTTGCCTTTTCCTATATCTCTTAAGCATATCACTCTTTTTATTTTGTACCATCATGTGTACTGTTTAAACCTTCAGAGTTTGCAGACATGAGAAAGAATTTTTGTAATTCTTCAAAATACCATTTGTAAATTTCAGAAGATGGCCAGTATTGTAAAGACAAACTCTGCAGACCATGACATAAGGCTATAACTCCATTGATTTAATGGTAACAAATATGCAATCGAGAGGGGAAAAAATCATGCTGCTTCATGTAAAATTAGCTTTGATCTCTCAAAGCTAATTCAATCAATCAATCTGTTTATTACAGCCTTAAGGCCATACACAATCAAAATATATAACAGCAGTAACAATCTTACATCCATATTTACAAGATATAAAACCACCAAACAAAGTACAGTATAATACAATCCAAAATTCTCAAAATAAAACATATTAAAATTTTTCAGACCTTAATAATGGTGAGACATATTGTGCAGATGGTGGCACAAAATTGGGCAACCTGAATTGATATTTTCGGATCCTTATCCAAAAGTAGTAGCATTAAATAAAATTCATATCCCCTGCCTGGAAATTTCTTCAATATTGGATATATATGTCTAGAATCTTTATATAGAGAACAATAAAGCAGCATATGGCTTAGAGTTTCTATAGAGCCATCACCACATGGACACAATCAAAGGTGCATAGGAATGCCCTTAAACCATCCAAAAAGGACTGCCGAGGGCAATGCATCCAGCCTGGCTAAGGTGAAGGCTTTATGAAATTTCAAAAATGTGATGGAAAATAGATAAGAATCCTTCTGGGAGCAAGTGACAAATGTTGGAGTGTGCCACCTTACTTAGATTTGTTTGGAGATCAATATCCCAGATTTGTTGTTTCAAGGCAGTTCTAGCATTATCAAATCCTAATGAACACAGACTTTCCATAGAAAAGCCCAGTGATTTAATTTTATCTAGGGCTTTTTTCCCCCATGATGATTTAAAATGGTCTGTAAATACTAATGGGGCCAGACCTACAGGCATCAAAATTAACTTTAGCCAAAAGGTAAGAAGAAGGAACCATGTTCTGACTTCCAATGAAACTATACCTATTTCTACTCATCAGATGGCATTTTTGATACTTTTAGGTACCATCAATATGGCTCTAATAAACTTATTTTCAATAGTTTCAATAACATTAAGCTTTGCAAGTGAACATATTTGCAAGCCATAAAGGAGCTGAGGGACTGCCTTAGCTTGAAAAACCTTAGAAGCTATAGTAAGCTCCTTTTGAGTGATAACATTTTATAATAGCTGATGAGATGCACTGTGCTACACTTGCCCAATAAAGAAAATGAGTATTCCAGGATAGGGAGGCATGAAACTGCACTCCAAGATATTTATAGGTGCGCACCTGTTCAATTGAAGTCCTGTCAATTTGCCATTTATGGATCTTATGATGGCAAGAGGCAAAAACTAAAACTTGTTTTTTCATAATTTGTTAAAAGTTTGTGTTCTGTGCAATTCTTTTCCTTTCTGAAAATTTGCATTAATTGGGATAACAGTCCACTTTTCCCTCTACCCATATAGACAAGATTCTGAAAGAGAAAGAAAAAAAACCCTGATAAAATTAGATTGATGGGGGAATCAAGCAATTTTACCCAAACACTTCATATTCTGTAGAGAAGACAGTTGATAACAATGCCCTAACACTGCATCTATATGTGATGGTCAAGGTCTCAAAAATGATAAAATGATCTTTGCTATTGTGATCCTAAAAGTCAAATCAAGTTTAACGTGATGAATATAATTCCACACAGAGAACTAAAAGTCAAGTCAAAGGAAAAAGGTTCTTAATGACATCACTGTGAATTGGACACCCTTTAAAAGCTGAAATTTGTCACAGTAGTTTAGTATTTATTTTTTGTTACAATACACACATTTTTGAATGCACATGGTATTCCATAAAGCTGTACTCAATAGAGTATAGGAGCACTGTTATAACCCCACGTCTATGAGTACCAAAACTTGCTGTTTAACAAATGAAGAAAACAATAAATGCAAATAATTCTCATGTAAATATACAGGTAATCTATTTAGCATATGCAACAAAACTAGAATTCTAGGTTTCAAGTTAATCTGGCCAAAAGCATATTATCTAGTCCATTATTAAACCTCAGGAAGCCAAAACTTAAATTTGAAGTTTTGGTGAGCAAGGATTTCAGCAGAGTAGGAAACATGAATTTGGGATATGATTGTTTTTTAATCACACTAAGCCTGTTTCATACTGCCACTTTTCAGCAGTTCCATTAACAAAATTTAACAGAGTGATCAATCAAAATAGGGTACAAAAATGTTTGGGGATGAGAGGGCTAGAATAGGTATGCTTACCCCAACATAGGCAATTTGATTCATTTTTTCATCATCAGAATGCAAGTGCAGGACTACATCAGTTCTTAGTTATAACCCTTAGAAATATTATAAACTAAAGTACCAACTAAAAATTGGAAGATGAGTATATTGTTGATACATTGGAACAATTCATTTAAGTTGTTGAAATTTTAATATTTTTTGTACGATTTTTACAAACAATAGATAAAGCATATTGGGTATCATACCTCTATAAACTGCTCAATGTTTGACATTCAATTCATGCTGACTATACATGTTGCAGGAATCCCCAACAATCAAATAGAAAGGTCATATTTCAGCAATAAGATGGGCATTTTTATCAGACGTTTAGTGTTTTAAAAATAGATACCAATATTTGTAGAGTTATATTTTTTTAGATTGGAATAATTAATGGCATATCTTCATTCTGTTCCTGACTCTTATTACCGTATTTCCTGGCGTATAAGACAACTGGGTGTATAAGACGACCTCCTACTTTTCCTGTTAAATTACTGTATTTTTCGGACCATAAGACGTACCTGACCATAAGACGCACCCAGTTTTTAGAGCAAGAAAACAAGAAAAAAAATATTCTGAACCAAATAGTACCGGTATACTAAAACAGGGCTTTTCAACCTTTTCATCCATTGTACCACTTTTAGGACAAGGCAATGTCCGAGTACCACCAGTAGCCCAGCAAGGTGTCAAAAACTTGACACCCCCCCCCAAAAAAGGAAAAAAAATGATAAAGTACAGGTAGTCCTCGGCTTACAATGATTCACTTAGTGACCATTCAAAGTTACGATGGCACTGAAAAAAGTGACTTATGACCATTTTTCACACTTATGACCTTTGCAGCATCCCCAGGGTCATGTGATTTACATTTGGATGCTTGGCAATTGATTCATATTTATGATGGTCACATTGTTCCAGGGTCACATGATCGCCTTTTGCAACCTTCTGACAAGCAAAGTTAGTGGGGAAACCAGATTCACTTAACAATCATGTTACTAATTTAATTTCTCTCTCTCCTTCTCTTTCTCTCCCTCTCTCCCCCTCCCCCTTTCTCTCCCTCTCTATTTTTCTCTTTCCCTCTCTTTCTCCCTCTCTCTCTCCCTCTATTTCCCTCCCTTTCTTTCTCCTTCTCTGTCTCCCTCTTTCTCCCTCTCTATTTTTCTTTCCCTCTATTTTTCCCTCTTTCTCTCTCTCCCTCTATTTCCCTCCCTCTTTCTTTCACCTTGTCTCTCTCTCCCTTTCTCTCTTTCTTTCTCTCCCTCTTTTTCCCTCTCCCTTTCTCTCTCTCCATTTCCCTCCCTTTCTTTCTCCTCTCTCTCTCTTTCTCTCCCTCTATTTTTCTTTCCCTCTATTTCTCCCTTTCTCTCTCTCCCTCTATTTCCCTCCCTCTTTTTCTCCTTGTCTCTCTCTCCCTCTTTCTCTCTCTCTCCCTTTCTTTCTCTCCCTCTCCCTTTTCCTCTCCCTCTCTCTCCCTTTCTTTCTCCTTCTCTCTTTTTTCTCCCTCCCTATTTCTCCTTCTCTCTCTCCCTTTCTCTCTCTCTCTCTATTTCTCTCCCTCCCTCTCCCATTGTCCCTTGCTTCTTTCCTTCCTTCCTTTCTTCCTTCCCTCCCTCTTTGTCCTTGCCTCTCCACGTTAGAGCAGTACCTGCGGAGACGGCCCTGCAGCCCAGCTTTCTCTTGCAGAAAGCAAGCTGAAACGGAGCAAGGGAGATTTCCAGGAACGCGAATCGGCCGATCTCACGCTCCTGCAATCTCCCTCACTCGGTTTCAGCTTCCCTTGCTACAAGAGAAAGCAGGCTGAAATGAGGGAGATTGCAGCAGCACGAGATCAGCCAATTTGCATTCCTGGCAATCTCCCTCCCTCCATTTCAGCCTGCAGGAGCGTGAGATCGGCATTTCTCAGCACGTGCTGATTCGTGCTCCTGGCAATCTCCCTTGCTTTCCACTTGTGGAGGTTGGGGCTGGCCATACGGATCAGCTTCGGACCGTAAGACGCACCCTCATTTTCCCCTCTTATGGTCCGAAAAATACGGGTATAGGGTTTGGGCTATACTCGCCGTATAAGACTACCTGTATTTTCCAGCGTATAAGACGACTGGGCGTATAAGACGACCCCTGACTTTTGAGAAGATTTTCATGGGTTAAAAAGTCGTCTTATACGCCGGAAAATTACTGAAGCAATAAACTGAGAACAAAAGTCCAGTTTGTATATATACTGTGGGTGAATATATACTGTGGGTGCACCGGACTTATGGAACCATCTTCCGGTAGAGCTCCGGATGGCGCCCGACCTCCGCTCCTTCCGGCGCGACCTTAAAACCCATCTCTTTAAGGAAGCGGGCCTGGCCTGATGGGATGGGGTGGGTTTGTTATTATGACTTTAATTTTAAATTTGTACTATTTGTACTATGGGCATTGTTTAATCATGTTTTAATAATTTTAACTTTTGTATCTGTCTTTTACGTATTGCCCTGTTAACCGCCCTGAGTCTCTTGAGAGAAGGGCGGTATATAAATTAAATAAATAAAAAAATAAAAATAAATACTGTATGAGATATTTTTTTTCCTTTGGAAAAAAAGTCAAGTGCAAGGAGGCCACATGAATATAGTAACATTAAGCCAGAATGCTTTTTAAGGCCTTCTGAGATCAGGCATGGGAGCATTCATTAAAGCCAATAAAGGTTTGACACCCATGGCTGGATGATTAAAGTATACCATCTTTGTTGAATAATAGGATGCCTAAATCAGCTCATTTATCACTTGGAGGCTTCTTCTTAGCTTCTACGTCTCTCTTGATGTCTTCAATCTTCTTTGCAATGTTTGGAGCATCATAGTTCTGGGCCAAATACATCCCAACTACATTGCCAACTGCAAAATCGAGCAAAAATGTAAACATGGTTGCCAGCTGTCACTCCCCGTCCCTTCCAAGCAGACATATCACTTTTGCTTTTACTGTCTGGCATAATTTGATTGCTTGACAGATTCTTTCAGGATGATGAATTCTGACATTAAGTCTGATTCATTCATCAGCTTCATTATTATTTAATTTATATCAACTAAATCTGTGTAACAGTCCTCATCTTGAAAAGGTGTGTATATGGAATCATGACAAATGAATTATGGTTGAATCATGAAAACAAATTACAAAAACAGGCTAAACCTGACATTGGGTCAACCAATGATAGGTTACACAAATGCTCAAGAAATTCCTATCCTCTCAAATATGATATTGCTTTATGTTCTGCGTCATCCTCTCCTAATATTTTTTAAAAACCCAATGCCAAAATTTATTGCCAATAACTTTTGGTTGTTATGTGCAGGAGGAACAGTCTGAAAGCAAATATTTCATAGAATGATCTTTCCAATTATATTTGGTAATGTTTTCCCTTATGGAAATTTTATTTCAAGGAAATAAGATCAAATCTGCTTTGGATGACCTATAAATAATACATTAATATATAGCAATAGCACTTAGACTTATATACCACTTCACAATGCTTTAAACCCCTCTCTAACTGGTTTACAGAGTCAGCATATTGCCTCCAACAATCTTGGTCCTCATTTTACTGAACTTGGAAGGATGGAAGGCTGAGTCAACCTTGAGCCAGTCAGAATCAAGCAACCAGCAGAATTAGCTTGCAATACTGCATTCTAACCACTTACCTAAGCATATAACTTTAATGATTTACATTTTTTTACATTTTTTACATTTTTCCTATTTTTATCATTTCAGTACATTACAAATACTCTATTTTCCATTTCCTATCAGTTCCTACCTATGCCTCTCTTATGCTATTACCAAAACCTATGAAAAACTGTCACTCTATTTCAAAGAAGTTTTTTGAAAAAAGGCATTTTAATAATGACTGCATTTTTCTCACCCTTCAGCCTAATCATATAATCAGCTCATTGTGAGATTTTCTATAATGTGCTTCTAATGAGAGCTCCATTAATTTTAAAGCTTGGCTCTCTTAAAAGTTTCAACACCTCTGTCAAGCAGAAAAGTGTTCTGAAAATGAAATGTGAAAGAGAAAGGTAGAAAATTCTACATTACTTAAATGAAGCTACTTTAATGTGAGTATATTAAAAGCAGAGGAAAAAACAGATGTATGTTATAGCAAAAAGGCATAGCTGATATGAAGAGTTTTTATAGAAACTGTATGATTCTCCAAAGTTATCTTCATACACAATAAAAAATAAATGGATAAGGGATTGCACAGGATTTCAAGTTAGGAAGAAGAGGATTCTGCTTCTAATTCATAGTTCCCAACTCTATGAAATAGGCATTTATCTTTCAAAAATCATACAATGCCTGGTTTTATGTGCTTTCCCATTCTTAGCAGTTTCCTTAGTTTATCTACATCTTTAATATAGTGATTCTCTTGCAAATGCCTGCATTCCACTCTTCATTTGGTTGGCGTCTGGGACGGTTGGCGGTGTGGGAGTTGGAGTGCCGCGACCGTTTTGGTATGGTGACCATGGCCGGGTGGTGGAGTATGGACTTCTATGCCTGGACATTTGGAGGCATGGACTATTATAGCTGACTGGACCATGTCTTTTGAGCCCCACGGAAGTACTATGGGGCCCTGGCTCCCTCCCTATTGGTCGATTGTCACCTGGTCCCTTCCATGACGCGTAAAGGAACCTGAAACCGGAGCTTCTCTTACCACTCTGTGACTTTATGGGTTTTTACCCCTAATCCACCTCGCTGACTGGTTTGCCCTATTGTCCTCCCTTTTTTCCTTTCCCCTTGGGTTTTGGAAGGTGCCGGGTGTATAACCACTGTGAGAGAGTGGTTAAGAGTTAAGAGTTTCCATCTGTTACCGTCTTAGAGGTGAGAGCTCTAGGCGGTATCTCTCTCCCCGGCTGTATATCTCAGGCTGCTCCCCGGTTCTGACCATTGTGAGAGAACGGGGATTGTCCCGGGGTTACCCAGCTCTAGTGGCAGCGGAGCTGGGTCTGCAGTCTGGATATTCTCCTTCCATTTTAAGATCCTCCCATCCTATTTATTTTGATCTGGGTCTGTTTTTGCTGTATTACCCAATTATTATCATGGTTCTGAGGTACTCCAGCATGGTTTTATTCACCCTCAGGGGTGCCCCCCCATCCTGGGTGCGACCCGCCTTACCTTCTAATCTGCCTCTTGATGACGGGCCCGATTGCTGGGACCCTGAGAGATGGCCGGGCAGGAACAGGGGCTTAAGATATAAATTTAATAAGAGGCCCCTGATTACTTTTTTAGCCAAATTTTTTGTAGGGTTAGGGAGGGGGGAGGGTTGTGGTTGGTTGGAGACGGGGGGTAATCCACCAACTGTTGTTCAGGCCAGGCCCAGGATAGATCGCGTAGAGAGGGAGCCAGGGTCGGTCATCTCCGGAGCTCCGGAGCGGGTCGTGGGATTGCCAATTCCCACGACGATAGGGAATGGCAGCAGGTGTAAGATCAGAGGGCCGTATCGACCTCCGGGAGGGCCTCTCCGCTATTTACAAGCGGTGAGGCACTCCGACCCTCTGTTTTTGACCCAAGGTTCTGGGAGCGGGGATGTGCAGCCACCTGAGCTCCGGCTGGTGTACCTGAATGCCAGGTCCGTTGCTAACAAGGCTCCTCTCGTCCGGGATCTGGTCGAGGGTGAGCATGCGGACCTGGCCTGCATCACGGAAACCTGGTTGGGCCCAGAGGGCGGTATCCCCCTGGTTGATCTTTGCCCACCAGGCTTCCGGGTGCTACACCAGCCTCGGACTCAGGGTAGGGGTGGGGGAGTGGCTGTGGTTATTAGGGAGACCTTATGTCCGCAGGAGGCCACCGTTCCTCAGATAGTCAGGTGTGAATCTCTCTTATTGAGGTTTGGTCCTAGGGCACAGTTGGGCTTGCTGCTGGTGTACCTTTCGCCTAGTCGCGCAGCAGCAGCCCTGCCTGAGCTTCTCGATATCCTCTCAGGGCTGGTGATTGAGTTTCCCAAACTTATGGTCTTGGGAGACTTCAACCTACCATCCCTGGGAGGAGCATCTGAGTTAGCTCGGGAGTTCATGGCTTCCATGATGGCCATGGACCTGACGCAAGTAATTCATGGACCGACTCATGAGGGAGGCCACACCCTTGACTTGGTTTTCTTATCTGGTCGGTGGTTAGATGATCTTGGTGGGGGCTCCCCAATTGTTATGCCCCTGTCATGGACCGATCATCATCTCCTGCGGCTGGTCTTCCGTTTTGCCACTCCCCACCGTGGGGTTGTTGAGCCAACCAGATGGTTCCGCCCCAGGCGCTTAATGGACCCTGAGAGGTTCCAGGCAGCACTGGGGTCCCCACCTGCCTCCTCAGCTCACAGCTCGGCAGATGCCTTAGTGGAACCCTGGGAAAGGACGGCCACGGAGGCACTTGACCGAGTTGTACCCTTGCGGCCCCTGACCCGGCGCAGATCCCAATGGGCTCCATGGTTCTCCGCGGAGCTCCGGGAGACGAAGCATCGGAGACGGGGCCTAGAGAGCGTTTGGAGGTCCAGCCGATCTGAATCCGACCGATTGCGACTAAGAACCCATATTAGGTCTTATCTCGCAGCGATGAGGGTGGCGAGGTCTAACTACTTCACTGCCCTCATCGCGTCCGCAGATAATTGCCCAGCCGCCCTGTTTAGGGTGACCCGCTCCCTCCTTAATCAGGAGGTGAGTGGGGAACCCTTGCAGGGGCATGCCGAGGAATTTAGTCAACATCTGTCGGACAAAATCGCTCGGATTCGGACCGGTCTGGACTCCGACTGGGCAGTATCGGATGATCAGGACACGAGCGGTCTTGTCAATGTTACCTGGGAGGAGTTCGATCCTGTAACTCCAGAGGAAGTGGACAGGATTATGGGGAGGCTGAGCTCCACCACATGTTTATTGGACCCGTGCCCTTCCTGGCTGGTTTATGCAGCCCGGGAGGGGACACGAGGCTGGTTCCAGGCGGTTATATCTGCCTCTTTGAGTGAGGGTAGTTTTACCGCCGCCTTGAAAGAGGCGGTGGTAAGACCTCTCCTCAAGAAGCCTGCCTTGGACCCGGCTGTGTTGAATAACTTTTGTCCGGTCTCCAACCTTCGCTTTCTTGCGAAGGTTGTTGAGAGTGTGGTGGCGCATCAGCTCCCTCTGGTCCTGGATGAAGCGGATTATCTAGACCCGTACCAATCGGGCTTCAGGCCCGGGTACAGCACGGAGACGGCACGGAGACGGCATTGGTCGCGCTGGTGAATGATCTCTGGAGGGCTCGGGACAAGGGATATTCCTCTGTCCTAGTCCTATTAGACCTCTCAGCGGCTTTCGATACCATCGACCATGGTATCCTGCTGCGGCGTCTCAGGGGATTGGGAGTGGGAGGCACGGTTCTTCAGTGGTTCTCCTCCTATCTCCTGGGATGCTCGCAGTCGGTGTTGGCAGGGGGCAGAGGTCGACCACGAGGCCTCTCGTTTGTGGAGTCCCTCAGGGGTCGGTCCTCTCGCCTCTCCTGTTCAACATCTACATGAAACCGCTGGGTGAGATCATTCGTGGTTTTGGAGTTGGGTATCATCAGTATGCTGATGATACCCAACTTTTCATTTCGACCCCAAACCACCCCAGTGATGCCCTCGACGTGATGTCCCGGTGCCTGGAGGCGGTCCGGGTCTGGATGGGGAGGAACAGGCTTCGACTCAACCCTGACAAGACTGAGTGGCTGTGCGTACCGGCATCTCGGGATATTCAGGACATCCCACCCCTCACTATGGGGGGTGAGTCATTACCTCCGGTAGATAGGGCTCGCAACTTGGGAGTCCTCCTAGATTCACAGCTCTCCCTAGAAGACCATATAGTAGCTGTGACTAGGGGGGCCTTCGCCCAGGTTAGCCTGGTGCGCCAGTTGCGGCCCTATCTAGACCGGGATGCCTTATGTACGGTCACTCATGCGCTCGTGACCTCTCGTCTTGATTACTGCAACGCTCTCTACATGGGGCTACCCTTGAAGACCACTCGGAGGCTCCAACTGGTACAGAATGCAGCCGCGAGAGTTGTATTGGGAGTTTCCCGATACTCCCATGTCACACCTTTGCTCCGCGAGCTGCATTGGCTACCAGTTGTCTTCCGAGTGAGGTTCAAGGTGTTAGTAATGACCTACAAAGCCCTTCATGGCATGGGTCCGGAATACCTTGGGGAGCACCTGCAGCCGGCGTCAACTTCCCTCTGCCCAGTACGCTCCCACAGAGAGGGCCTCCTCAGGGTGCCACCGGTCAAAGAATGCCGACTGGTGGCCCCCAGGGGGAGGGCGTTCTCTGTGGGTGCACCGGATTTATGGAACCATCTTCCGGTCGAGCTCCGGATGGCGCCCGATCTCCGCTCCTTCCGGCGCGATCTTAAAACCCATCTCTTTAAACAAGCTGGCCTGGCCTGATGGGACGGGGTGGGATTTTTATAAATGAACTTTAATTTTAATCTGTATTAATTTATTATGGGCATTGTTTAATCACGTTTTAATAATTTTTAATTTTTGTATCTAGTTTTTATGTATTGCCCTGTTCACCGCCCTGAGTCCTCCGGGAGAAGGGGGGTATATAAATTAAATATATAAATAAATAAATAAATTTTTATCATTTTCTGACTAAATCTACATTGTCCTGACAAGTCCTTTCCATGCCTTTTAATAGAATCTTCATTTGCCATGATAAAATTTTCTAAATGCAGTGTTTTCTAATCCTATGCACTTTCTTTCCAACCTGTGTTTTAACCAGTAGAAATACCAACTCATATTTTTATTTTTATTTTATCATTTCTGGCTGGGAATTTTTCAAAACCAGTTTTGTCTGTATATCTGCAAATATGTCAGGCATATATTGTTTCAGGAATACAGTAGTTCTCAATTATACAAGTTCATATCTTGTTACACATTTATCTGTTTGTTATGATCCACCTGGAGTATTTTACTCTACCTTTTTAAGATAAGTAAAATATGTCCTCCTAAAGGAGATCCTTAAAGAGTCACCTTATCAGTGAGATGAGTGGCATATAGATTTAATAATAAAAATAAAACTTCATTACATACCTTCCAACTTTATTAAAAAGTTCAATTTGGTTCTTTCGTCTATGTGTATGTACTCTCTCTCTCTCTCTCTCTCTCTCTCTCTCTCTCTCTCTCTCTCTCTCTCTCTCTCTCTGTGTGTGTGTGTGTGTATGAAAGAAACTTAAATATACATACATACATATATACATACCTTTATTTTGTTTACCACAGTAACCTATCTCTCTCTATACAGTATATTTTGATAGCCTCAAATCATTCTAGAAGATCAATTTCTTTTTTAAGTTCCTTTCATGTCTTGTAAACCAGTGTCAGGCACCTAATGATTCACATCTGGAAATATCCAAAGCAGAATCCTCAAGGAAGCAAAAGATTGAATAAGTCCTTTCCTAGAAAACTTTCAATGACAAATGCAACATGTAAAATATTACAAAATATATGAAATAACTCCATGTCTGGGAAAGATGATGAAAATCATACATCATCAATGCTTTCAGTCATTCAATTGGCACTCTGTTGTCTTATTTTCCCACTGAATTCCTTATATATGCTTTGCAGAATTCTCATATATGGCCTACTGCTCTTTTCCTTCAGAAATCCAGGTGATTATTTTATTATTCACTTTATTAAAATGAGTCTGCCCAACTCTATTTTATACTCTTAATTAAAAATTAAATTACCGTATTTTCTGGCATATAACATGACTGGGCGTATAAGACGACCCCCTTTTGAGAAGATTTTCAAGATTTTTCATCTTATACGCCAGAAAATAGGGTTACATGCCAGTTGCCAAGTGTCTGACCCAAGCCCGATTCAGCTCCGTCTGATGCAGATGGTGCAAAGCCACCCTTTTGAAGCCCAAAGGGGCTTTTCCTTCCACCCACCCTTTGGAATACACGCAAGAGCTGCGTTCACATGATGCGCTCTTCCAGGCCAGACTTTGCAAATGGCATGCCAGAAGCTGCAACCACCGTGGGAACTCCGAGTCAGCAGTCTGCACGGCCGAGCGCAATCCAGCTTTGAGAGCACATTTGCAGACGGAGCAGGGGGCATTCAGCCAGGCGGGCCCGGAAGACATGCTGGAGAGCTGGGCTTGGGGCGGCCATGCCGAGGCCGGCTGGCAAGGGTTGCTGCGTGGTTTGTGGGCAAGACGGGCGCTAGGCCGCCAAGTATCGCTGTCCAGGCTGCCAGGAGAGATAGTGGGTAGCAGGGCGCGCTCTGCTTATGCTCAGATGCCGCTTGGGCAAGGGGCTTCCTGCCGCTCCCAGGGTCTGGCGTTTGCAAGGGGGAGGGGGAGGGGCTTAGAGGCTCTTGGGGGTGGGAAGGGAGGGTCACGTTGGAGGGGGGGACTGGACTAAGGAGGCTTGAAGTAGCTTTGCAAGAACGGGGGCACTCAATTGATTTATGTACTATTTTCTGGCATATAAGACGACTGGGCGTATAAGACGACCCCCGACTTTTGAGAAGATTTTCATGGGTTAAAATGTCATCTTATAAGCTGCAAAATACGGTACAAGAAAACCTAATTAAAATACTAAAAAAATGAGAATGCATGGTAGCTTACACATTTACCAGAAAACAGCTGATTTCAAGGCTTTTATTTATTTCTAAGTATTACTTTTGTTTTGCTTTTTTAAAAAACCCCTGCAATTTATTATTTTATATGTTTAATTAAACAAAGCAGGTGTTAAGGATGATTTATTCAGGAAACTGCATGACTATAGGTAAGTCATCACATTTAGTATTACATCTTCTTCAGCAAGCCTAAGTTATGCAGTAAGACGTTAAAAGCTGTGGATATCAAGGATTCTTGCTCCTATTAATTTCCAAAATTTAAATTGCAGTTTCATATTTATTAATGAATGCTTTTTTAAAAATAGTTTCTCCCGGCTGACATTTCTATCTCTGGCTTCATTTCTCTTCTTTTTCTCCTTCTTCTTTAGATATATTAAGCAGTTTTTTCCTTATCTATTATTTCCAGGAGAACTGCCAATGAGATCTCATTTCCATCAGACAACAAGCTTTTCTTCTGTTGCAATTCAGGTCAGGGGACTACTAAAGCAAACAGAATGAGGCCTATCAAAAGGTTGGAAAGCAGAATGCAGAGCCCTCTCAGATTCAGGTATCAAAACAGCTCATAATATCAGTGCTTTACAAATAGAACTTGAATACACCTGAGTTGCATGGTTATAGAAGAAAGCTTTAATCTGAATTTAAATTTCATTGTGGATTTGAGTGCTTTGATGTAAGCTCTGTGTTTAAGACCCAGGGTTCTTATTGGTTTTTTTTAATGTATTTAATTAATGTGAAGCAGATATGAGAAATCCACCTGACTTACATTAAAGAATCCTTCCTTCCTTCCTTCCTTCCTTCCTTCCTTCCTTCCTTCCTTCCTTCCTTCCTTCCTTCTTTCCTTCCTTCCTTCCTTCCTTCCCATACAATGGCTCAATGACAAAGATACTGTTCCTTACAGGTGATTGTATTCTGTATTCCACACAAAGAACAATTCAACTCATCAAAAACATTCTTCTTCTCTTTTAAGATCAGAACCAGGGACTTTGCTTCTATAGCAAAAGGTAATGAAAAAAAAATCCTATCCTGAGGAGTATTTCCTTCTGATCCACAGCTGAATATGAACTATTTATCCACATGTTAAGATTCCTTTTTTGAGAAACCATCATGCAGCCAGCCAATAAAAGAATACTAAATAGTCCTATTGATCTTTTCTACTTTTTACTAAAGCAAAATAACGATCAGCCAGTTTCAGTTGATAATAAAATGAGAGGACACAATTATGCAGAAATAATTACCATAATTTTATCTACCCTCAACTCATTTTTAATTTACATTATTCAGTTTTATATTGTTATTGAGAACAAAGCACTTAACTTATACAGGTCATTTAGGAGCTGAAACAATCTGACCAAATTCAGTATATGAAGGTAGATATTTATAATAAAATGAACTGCCAACTTTCCTTTTTGAAATATCCTTGAACTATTGTATTTTAATTACAAAATAAATATTTTTCTGGACAGAAGTAGCATGAAATTATAGTACCTAAATAAAATTTAAAAACAAAAACATTTTTTGCTGGATGATTTTTTATCAAGCATAAGATTCTACATAGGTTTTTGCTATTTGTGTTGTTATTGCCAAATTACTTGTGCTGATGCAATTATTGCTACATAAAGCATGCAACTGGGTAAAAACAATATTACAATGATATAAAAATGAATGATACAATCCACCATATTCTGCTCTACTAATACCAAAAGAGTAGTTTGTGCTCATTTCATGCAAGAAATATATTTCTGCCTTCTATGAATCTGAATTTCAGATTTTTAGTAAATGGATTCCCGAAAATTATAGAAAAGCAATTTTCACATGACATTTTTGCTATCAAATGTGATTTTTTTAAAACCATCAAATGTGATTCTTTAAAGCTTTACCTTCTCTACCTTCCCACATATATGCCCCAACTTAAATGTACAAGTTCAAAAGATTTCCTTATTTCAGTAACACCCTTCTTTTACTCATAATAGCATTTTCAGCAAAAATATCAACTTCTTGCTGACAATGTTTTATCAATGTATACAATGTATACAAGCACAAGATAAGTTAGTTTACTGCAATTCTGTCAATAACACAGAATGAAACATAATGAATGTGATCAAAAACAGCCAGTGTAATGGATTAAATAAATATATCAATCTTTGCCTCTCATGTTAGACCTATAGACTTTTACAGGTCAGTCTTGATCTGTGGATGTACACTATCTAATATAACAAAGCATGGGCTCTCTTTTCTTCATTCTGCTGCATATCCGTTGACACAAATGTTATATCTTGTTCCAAGCAAGCAATTCTGCAATTCTCATACATGAACTGTGAAATCTCAGAAGGCCTTATTTCCCAAGAAGACGTAACTATTGGTAGGAAAGCAGGCCTAAATGAATATACAATTTGCAAAACAATTCTGCTTTTGTCCTTTGCAGAACAGACATACAATGGGTCTTTTAAGATACAAGAAATAGAGGGGGGGGAACATCCAAGCAATTGAAAAAATCCCCCCCCCCAAATAAATAAAATGCACATCATTAAGAAGTTTCCACACTACCACCTTGTGGAATTTTCTTGCAAGAACAACACCTGCTTTTTTCTATCACCTCCCCTCACTCAAGAATTTTTTTTACTATATATAGTATTTTCCTGTTTTTCTGCATAATATTCTTATTTTCATGCATATACACCACACATTATACATGGATGCCCGCACGCACATACACACCTATGGGGAGGAAATGTACCTGAGAAGACAAAAGGTATCTCCTGTAGACTCTCAGAATCTTATAACTGCCTGCAGGTTAGACAATTAATGGGCCTTTCGTTGAAATATTTAATTTCTACAACCCTAAATATTGAAAGTTAAAATTAACTAGGCACTGAACATAACCACTTTCCAATGAATTTCTCCCCAGCAGTCCAAAAATCTTTCCATCAAAATGAAATCCAAGAAAGAACATCTCTAGCAACTGAATAGCAACTCAAGATTAGAATGGTAACAACAAGAATTCAGAATCTTCTTAATATTGTTTAATCTCCTCTTTAAAGCCTAAGATTCTTACCTTTCAGACATCTTGCAGCTAGCTCAGGTTAACATTCAGGCAAAGCCTATCAAGCAAGGCCATAACTGTTGTGATAAAAGGCTACCTATGGACTGGGGATGAGGTTCAATTGACTTTATCCTTGGACCATAGCTTCAACACTGACAGCTGTGATTACTAGGGAAATGATTGCAAAGTGTGGTTAAGTAAATGGAAAAGCAACTTACGAGTGGGGGAAGGCATTTTATAAAGTGGAAATACTGAAATTGGGCATTTGGACATTGGTGAAGGATAAAGAATACTGTCCATCATTGGAGAAACTAGTTTAACCTGACAAGTTGGACCTGGTATGGTGTGAGGGACAAGACAGCTGCAGCTGCTCAACCTTTCCAGAGCATCTGAATGCCAAAGAATTAGAGACCTGGCAAGCATCTGGAACTTTCAAGTGCCTGCATTGATTTGAGGTGGGGAAAGAAGATGAAGCCATCTCTCTTTCTCTCTCTCCCTCTACCCCCAACCCCAATTAGGATAATTCTTTCCTTAAACATCCTCCTAGGCCTTGGAAACTGGAAAAGGGGCTGAGGGCAAGATGCTAATTTTGCAAAGGATTCGAGAGGAGGAGACTAATATGTTAGGCTGCCGATCTTATGACCCCTTTCATGGGTGGCTGCAGAAGGGAGAGTTCATCATTCACAGCACCCTGCAGAGCAAAAGGGGTGCGTAGGAAAAGGAAGGCAGCTGCAGTGAAGGAAGAGGTGAATGAAAGCAGACCTAATGTCGGGCATTAAAGGCAGGCTGTTCGATCACTTGAGTGTTAGTTCTAGGTTTGCTAACTTTCCACTGGAGAATCAAGCCTGAGCAACGTTAATCAACCATTCCAGCCCAAAAGAGTTTTCTCCCTCCCCCTACAAACACGGGAAGGTACAGAGAATTTAAATGGAGAGAGACGGATCTAGCAATACCATTGTCCCCTCCACCCCGGCAAAGACACTCCAGCCTCCCCTACCCCTCCCTTTTTTAAAGCTATTTCCATTGTTCTTCCCATTTAATTCAGCTTCTCTTTTCAGATAAATAATAAATAAGGAGGAAACCCACCCTGAATACCAGTCCGTAAATTACGTGTTTTCTCATCTATTAAAAAGAAAAAAAATACAACACCAAGAGGCCTCCGGAGATGAGGAGGAGGAGGAGGAGGACCCGCTTAATGGTTCCAGAGAGCCCCATTCTAACAGGGGAGGGCTAAAGCAAGGCTCCGGCCGCCTATTTTGCATTTCTCCCCACCCCCATCCCCGCTCGGTTCCCAAGAACAACCCCTAAGGTCCAGGTTTCCTGCATAATCTCCGTGAAGCGACGGCAGTTTCCTCCTCCCTCTCTGTGCCCCCTGTACTGCAGATATCAACCCCCCCGCTCCGCTGCACTCCGAGAGGCAGAACTACTTTGTAAACATCTCACACAGAGCTCCATGCTTCGCCAAAGAACTGACTGCAGCAAAGTGGTCCCCACCTTCCAAATCAGGATCCAGGATGTGTGGGTGATTGAGTGTGCGTGCGAAGAGAGGGCGGTCTGTGTGTGGGGGGGGATGAAATCCTCTAATGGTGGTGGTCGTAGGAAGAGGAGGAGGGAAAGAGAAGAAGAGGAAAGAGAAAGTCTTTGCCCCCTTTTCCCCCAATACGAAGGTGGCAAAGCGGCGGGAAGCGGTGGGTGGGAGAGCAAAAATGACTGCAGCAAAGCAGTATCTCTATGGAATATCGGCTGCAAACCGAAAACAAGGGAGAAAGGAAAGACTTCTAGATACACCTACCTTTGCCGAAAGAACTGCTGCTGTAGATGGAACAAGACCTTCAAGCGGATTTTTTTCCTGGCGAATTTGGTCGAAATCTCATACCGCTGGAGTGAGCGGAGTTCGCCGTCTCTCCCACCCACCCATTCCCTTTCCGTGAAATCCAACCCGAAGGATCTTTCTCGTGCGGAGGAATGCAACAGACCTCTGGGAAGGGGGGAGAGAAGAGCGATCAAACAACAACCCGCCCCCACGCTCAAGCACCCATGCACCCCGCAAAACCTGGCCTCGGCACTAGGCTTGAAATAACCCGCTGCTCCTCGCTGCCAACGACCTACATTCAGAGAGAAAATTCAGTACAAGCCGCGCGGGAAGAAGGCGAGTTGGGTCTCTGAATAAAGAGCTGGGATCGCTGATGCGGGAGACAGCGGGAGGGAGGGAGAGCACGCGAGAGATTGCTCGGCTAAAAGAAGCAAGATTCAGCAGGGAGAGGGTCCAGACTGTACCAGTCTCTCTCCTTCTGCTATTGGACCAAACTGAAAGAAATTTACAAAGTCAGCAGCCAATAGATCTCTTCAATCTAGCCCATCGCTACAGAAACCAGATCGACATCTACAAGCTAAGGCGAAAAGCCTCTCATCCTCAGTCCAAATCAGCTGAAAGAGAATTAGGGGGGGAGTTGTCTGGAGGGCTGAACAGGTGGGCATTTTTATACATGTTGAAACGGAAAGCTAAAGAAAAGCACCTGTTACCACCCTGGAATATCTCTGGCTTGACCTACATACTTAACCCATTAGGGCTACTTCAAAAATGGGCTCTTCCACAGCAGCAATGACTACTGGCTAACAAACTTGCTCAAATAGTTAGCCTTTCTTGAACTGGAGAACAGAATTTAAAAAGACTATGCTGTTCTATAAGCAGCATCTTTGGTATTTCAAAAAGCCATTGCTGGAATTGCTGGAGGTTGCCATTGCTGGAGGTTGACTGTGGGACTAGAAAACATGAGCTTTGTCATTGAGCTGTGTTCCCACCCATTGCTTTGACATTATGTCTTATTTTTCTCTCTACACTTCACCAATGGAAAGTACAAAAGTGGTTTCCATAAGCAAAAAGTGGTGGATGTCCACATGCTTGTTCTATTGCAATGTGGACCAAAGTTTTATCCTGAAATGCAAGAAGTAGAAAATTGGTTTCATTGAAATGCTGGAATAAGTTACACAAAAAGAACTATTACATAAATGCTGCAAATCAATAAACCTTATTTGTTCCATTGTTTACACCACCAGAACAACAACATGGGTTATAGTGATCCTACATAGAATTTAAACTGCCAGTATAATGTGTCTTACTCATTATCATTGCTCACCTCTGTGTTTTGCTGCCAGATGGTGTTTTGCAGTACAGAAAAAAGCAGGATAAGGATGCTGGCCTGTGTCATGCGTATGATCAATAAAATTGGGGTTGCTAAGCTGCTCTAACACCATGTGTATGTGTGTGTGTGTTGTTTAGGTTTCTTCTGAAACAAAATTTTCAACTTATGCTTCATACCAACTGAAGCTTGATAAGAGAATATGCGGTGACTATGGGTAGCTATGCATCAGGTTACTCCACATAGCTTGAGACATCTGTCATGAGGGTGACTGTTAAGTGGAACATTACAGATAATTATCAAAGGCGTCCTTGGTGCTCTCTGAGCTTGCTTGTTTTCTTGCAGACATTTCATTACCCTAACTAGGTAACATCAGTGCTACAGTAGTAAGGAGTGCTGCTTGTTGTCTGTTTGTATTCTGGTGTCTTGCCTGTCTGTGTGGGCGGGGGGGGGCAGTCTTAGGGATTCTTTGGCTGGGCTGTTTTTACTAATGGCCCTTTGGGGTATTGTTTACTTGATTGTTGTCTGAAGTTGAGTTTGGAGTTAATCTATTCTGATCTGAGTGCTGATTACTGGTGGAGAGGTTCTGGAGTCTTTTTCTCTT
Source organism: Vipera ursinii (assembly GCF_947247035.1). NCBI lineage: Eukaryota > Metazoa > Chordata > Lepidosauria > Squamata > Viperidae > Vipera > Vipera ursinii. Next base: position 73,521,779 of record NC_139514.1, on the reverse strand, counting down.
TTGGGTTAGTTGATTGTCTCTTTTGTCTAGGCCAGGGCTTTTCAAGCAGTGAATGTACCACTGGTGGTACATTAGCACCTGGCAGGTTGTACATGACCATCCTAGAGAAGTGGTAGCGGGGGAGGAGAATAAGCTGAACTGGTGGCAGCACCACACAGGCCTGAGTGAGAGACAGCTGGAACTGCAGGGCTGTCAGGGCTCAGCAGCAGCGCAGGATCAGCACCAGTTTCCAGCTGATCAGCGCTTCTTCGGGGCTCAGCAGAAGCATCTGAATGTAAATCACAAGATCCTGGGGATGCTGCAACAGTCATAAGTGTCACTTTTTTCAGTGCCATTGTAACTTCAAACAGTCACTAAGCGAACTGTTGTAAGTTGAGGGCTACCTGTACTTTATCCCTTTTTTCCTTTTTTTTAGTCATTAGGTTTTTGACACCTTGCAAGGCAACTGGTGGTACTCGGATATTGCCATATCCTAAAAGTGGTACAATGGGTGAAAAAGTTGAAAAGCCCTGGCCTAGTCTGTAGATGTTGTTAATGTCTGTGTGTGTATTGGTGGCTTTGTCAGAGTCCCACTTCGAGAAATTCCCTGACCTTTTAGGATTTGGCCTGGTCTAGGATTGTCACATTTTCCCAATTGAAACTATGATTAAATCTGTCTATATGTTGTGAAATTAAAGAATTTTCATCATTTAGTATTGATTATATTTTTGTTTAAGTTATTATTATTATGTTTTTAATAATTTGAATGTATCTATGTTAAAGGGGAGTTAAAGCATATTATGAATTTGATTAATTTTATAATGGATAACCTTAGTTAGAATATGATTATTATATCTATAACCATGTATTCAGGTCTGGGAAGTGGGGGGAAAGGGGGGTGCTTTGGGGCGGGTGGGTTTTGGGGATATGTATTGTAAAAAATTTTTGTAAAACTCTTTAATAAAAAAAAGAATTTTCATCATGCCTTTTGACTGCAGGTGGTGTTCATGGATGCGTTCTGCCAGTCTTCTGCCAGTGTGTCCTACATAGTGGTTGTTGCAGTTCTTATGTGGTATGTTGTAGATGACTCCTGTTTTTTCTTATGGGGTTGCTGGGTCTTTTGGTTTGCTTAGGATGTTTTGAAGGGCTTTAATTGGCTTGTGTGTTATTCTGATTCCATGTGGTTGTAACAGTCTATTTGCAGTTTCTGAGATATTCTTGATGTATGGCAGTCTAATTCTTTTTAAGGTTTGTGCTGGTTGTGCTGTATTGGGTTGTCAAGGACTTTTTGATCAGGTTGTGTGGGTAATTATCAAAGGTTTGGGTTGTTCAGTAAAGATCACCATAATTATTAAACTCTATGAAATAAGGCCATTCTGAAGTTAGCATAGAGATCTAAGATAAGTGATCCTTTTTCTTTGTGAGGAATCATGAAACAGAAAACTGTAATAAATGTAGGAAACTCCAGAAAATATGACACACATGGGAAGGAAAAAGGATGAAGTGTAGAGTTCAGATTTCTTTAATATTCATTTTCATCTACTTATTTCACACTACAAAACTGTGTAAAAATGATGTATAACAAATTACATCAAATACAGACTTGATGTCATTTTAAAGTGTTGAAACACCATTTCAGTATTAATTATTTTTATTAGTAAAAGTATTAGAATAATATTTTAAAAAGATATTTCTAGGCACGCCCATGCTTTCTTCCTTAGAATTTGAAAGTGGATGCAGTTGAGTAGATAAAAGTTGAATTCTCCGACTAAATGTTCTATTACAGACACCACATTATTTATTTTTTAAACAATAGGCCATTTTTGAAGGCAGAGCATCAGAAGTAATTCATAATAGAACTATCATGACTCTATTTTGCAATTTACTCCATCTTGAAAATGACATAATCAGGAAATTTCAATAATTTCTCATATTGAATTTTACTGAAATCACTAGAAAATCTAGGGTAACATAAAAAAGTGAATAAAATCAGGGTTTTTTTTAAAAAAAAATCAATTTAAGTTTACACAGATGTGGGACAAGCAATTTCATTGGTACCATGCACCATAATCTCAATCTTTCTCCAGTCTCATGTGTCCTTATCACATTGCAACCTATGAGTGAAACAGCCTTAAATCATCATGAAATGTACTAAAGTAAATTGTATAACAGGATTCTCCCCCCATAAAACTAACACTTTCCCATCATAAACGTCTATTTATGTAAATTCTGTAATATGAAGTTCTTTTTTCCTGGAGATTATTACCTGTCATAGGTGTGATCAGAGGTATATTTGGATTGCAGTGGCATAAAAGGACTTGTAATTAATTAGTTAATTAAATATTTAATATTGGAGATATTGACCTGCCCTCTTTCTCTGAGCAGTCTTATGGCAGTCATTTCTTTTCCATCATTTGTCTCGGCATGAGCACATTTTTCATGACCATTGCCTGTCATACTTCCCAATTTTTGACAGGTAAGATAAGATAAACTTTATTGTCATCTTTTACTGTTGGCACACTAACACACATTAAAAATGAAATTTTGTTGCCTGCTCCCAAAAGTGTACACATATATAACACACATATAAACATGCTATATACAACGTATGTTTATACCTAGACCCTTACATATAAATATATATAAATATTAATCACTGCTAATCTTGAATACATAGCAGAAAGAGGAAGCTTGAGAGTTCATATTATTTATTTATTTATTTATTTATTTATTTATTTTATTACATTTATATACCGCCCTTTCCCGAAGGACTCAGGGCGGTTTACAGGATGATTAAAAACAAAAATACAAAAGTTAAAAACAAATTTTTAAAAAAATATATCTGTCCCTGAATAAATAAAACCCCAGTTAAAATTAAAATTAAAATTAAAATTCTCAGCCTGGGCCAGAGAGCTCGAAGAGCCAGGTCTTCAGGTCCCGGCGGAATGAACGGAGGTCGGGGGCAGTCCTAAGCTCCACTGGCAGCTGGTTCCAAAGGGCAGGCGCACCCACTGAGAAGGCCCTATCCCTGGGTGTCGTCCGCCGGCAATCTCTTACCGGTGGCACCCTGAGAAGACCCTCCCTGTGGGAGCGCACTGGACGAAGGGAGCTTGATGCCAGCAGCAGGTGTTCCCTCAGATATCCCGGACCCAAGCCATTTAGGGCTTTATAGGTCATCACCATAATACTGTATGGAACAAAACTGTGACTGAATCTGGATGTTCTACTTAGGATACCACGAAGCTTCCTCCCAGAAAGTAACAAGGAAAACAGGTTGTGAAGAGGATGTGTAATAATAACACCTTCTTTATAATTTTCCAACAAAGAAAATAAACAGCAATATTACATAGCTACTGTTAATTATGTTCATATCTGTTAGCTAGCCAAAGTATACTTTAAGTGAACCTAAGGCTAATCAAGTAAAGTGTTATGCTTTAATAGTATTTTGAAACATAGCTTTAATTAGATGCAGCAACCCCCTTTTATCCCTAATTGATTAAAACATTTTTATAGTCATCCACCTCAACCAATGTGACATGGGAGACTTACAAAAAACCCCAACAATAACACCTAATAAAAATAATAGCTGCAATATATACGCTAACAAATTACATTAAAACAATAAAATAGTAATGCAAACAACAGTTAATACCAACAACCAGTCTGCACTCCAATACACCACAACCAAAAAGCTTGGGGAAAGAGCTAGGCCTTGGCAACCTTCCTAAAGGCCAGCAGGGTTAGTGGAAACTGTAGACCCAGAGGAAGGTGGCTCATAAAATAGGGGCCACCACCAAGAAGGTTTTCTTCCTGAGTCCTATTAGATGGCTTTTCTTTTCTTTTCTTTTCTTTTCTTCTTTTCTTTTCTTTTCTTTTCTTTTCTTTTCTTTTCTTTTTCTTTTCTTTCCTTTTCTTTTTTGAATAAATGGATACAATACGATACGATACGATAATCTTTATTGTCATTGTCCCATACAGAACAACAAAATTGAAAAATCCACATCAACCCCACAAATCCCAACAAAAACAACAAAATACATATCAACATACCACCCACCCCACATATACACATTTAACCCCTAGAAACACTCTAACACTCTAAATACAGAAGTTCTCTCAGAAACTGCATTCTGCTGCATTCAAAGCCAAAACAACTTTTGGATAAAAAGTTTTTCTCAAGCGGCTGGTCCTGGTCTTTATGACCCTATACCTCCTTCTAGAAGGCAGAAGCTGAAAGAGATCATTTCCGGGGTGCGTGCAATCCTGCACAATCTCCACAGCTTTCGTATAACACCTGGAGACATAGATTTGATCTAAAGTAGGAAAAGTACACCCAATTATTCTCTCCGCAGTCTTTACAACCCTGGACAGCATTGTTTTTTCCCTGACTGTACAACTCCCAAACCACACACACAGACCATAGGTTAACACGCTCTCTATGGTACAGTGGTAGAATGCCAACAACAGGTCCTTTGAGAGATTATGCTTCCTGAGAATTCTCAAGAAGTATAACCTCTGCTGTGCTCTCTTCATTACAACTTTGGTGTTTGCTCCCCATGTCAGATCATCTCTTAACTCCATTCCCAGAAATCGAAACACCAAGACCTGTTCCACACAATTCCCTTCAATAATGTGGATGAATGTTCGATTTGCATTTCCTAAAGTCCACAATAATCTCTTTTTTTTTAAATTGAGGAATAAATTATTTTCCCTACACCACTCCATCAGCAACTCAACCTCCTTCCTATAAGCTGGCTCCCCTTCACCAGCAGTAATCAGACCAACCACCGTTGTGTCATCTGCAAACTTAATGATCTTATTGCTGGGGTAATAGAGAACACAGTCATATGTGTAGAGCGTGTACAAAAGCGGGCTCAACACACACCCCTGCGGCGTCCCCATATTTATACTGAGATCTACAGAGACGTGAGAACCCATCCTGACCCGTTGGGAATGATCTGATAGAAAATATAATATCCACCTGCATAAACATGGCAGGAGCCCCAGTTCTAACAATTTGGGCACCAATCTATGCGGAAGAATAGTATTAAATGCAGAACTAAAATCTACTAATAGCAATCTCGCATAGTTCCCTTGTTTCTCCAAATGAGTCAGGACAGCATGTAAAGCCATGGCCACCACATCCTCCGTGGATCTCTTTCGCTTATATGCAAACTGACAAGAGTCAAATCCAACAGGCAAACAAGCCATAATACAATTTCGCACCAATTTTTCAAAGCATTTCATTATGACAGGTGTAAGTGCCACAGGACGGAAATCGTTCAAACTATGTTAGATTTTTTTTGGCAGAGGTATAATAGTAGAGGATTTCAGACAAGGTGGAACAGTGGCTTGGGCCAGAGACCGATTAAAAATCTTCATAAGATTTCTGCCAGTTGTTCTGAGCAGTCTCTCAGCACCCTACCAGCCACTCCATCAGGGCCCATGGCCTTTCTCATATTTATCTCCTTTAATATTTGCCTCACTTCTCCCTCTTCCACTCTAACAACATTTCCTTTAGGAAGTAACGACCATAACTCTGGCAGTACTGCTGGAGCCACTGCTGGTGTCACCTCAAATCGGGCAAAGAAGGTATTCAGCTCCTCCACCAGAGAAGCACTGCTCTCTACAACTGATAGTGTTCTGTACCAGCCTACTACCGACCCTGCAGAAAAGGCAGGGACAACCCCTTTACAAAACGGCAAGAGGCTGGAATTAAGCCTGCCAAATTTATTAACATAAAAGAGAGCAAACAGAGCAAACAAAAACACGAACCATGAAACAGGAGCTATTCAAACAGTTGCCTTCAGCAAACCAGCCCTCCCACACATTCCCCTTTTAAACAGTTCAAGGCGTGGCTTCTCTCTGCCTCCTTCCGAGGTGCCCCATTGCCTTCCTCTGTTTACTCCTGATTGACTGCCTCCTGCATCGGGCGTCCTTGAACAGGGCCAGCTGTGGGTCATCTTCATCCACGCTGTCAAGCTGACACAGCTGGGTCTGCGTCGTAACCAGATGGGAGGTGCCTGGCTGAGGGCTCTGCGGAGCCACAAGGCTATCCACAGCAAGCTCTCCAACACCTCCCTCCTCCTCCTCTGAATCGTCCTACCCAACTGCCAAACCCACAGGCTGACCCTGAATCACAACAGATAGACTACTAGATTTGTGGCCAGTCAGGTACTGGACCCCCTGCCTCTCCCTCTTTAGTCATCTGAGTGATGTGGGCAGGACCATGGGAATACAGTGCTCAAAAAACCAAATGTAAAACCATAGAATAATGAGGGATATAGAGATATTGATGGTTATTTCTTATTTTGCCAGTTTCCCCATATCTTGATTTCAAATTGACATATTGAAAGATCAGTCCCAAAACACTTCTCAGTTCAGTAGCAAATCAAGTTGCATAACAGCTAATAAAATTTACTTATTCTGCTGTATAGCATTTAGGTAGTGGCATGACTCTTCAGTATTATTCTTCTCTGGGGCTATTTTTTACATATGTATCTTTATTTCACATTATTTTAATTTAGTGATGGAAGATGAGGGGAGAGGAAGTTAAAGCAAATTAGAGAAGTCTCAGAGTCAGATTCATCCCATTCACACCACAATGAATGTAAGTGAATGTTTTTCTTACTGATTGTTGATATTTAATATAATTTATAATTTTTTTAACATAATCCCCTTAATATTTGGCAAACAGTGTGTTGTTTGGGTTTATATTTACAAACAAATTTTGGATATAAATGAATTTTAGTTTAAGAGGGACAGGCTCCTTAAGTAACATAGTACTTTTTATGATATGAGAAATATACAAATGTTGGGATGATTTATATGAAGGAAATGTTTCAGATACTCAAATGTAATGGATTTGAAGAAAATTTCAATTAATAAGAATATTTTGAATAGTTCTAAAAGATTAGTTGTGGATTTATTAGATGGAATACTTAAAGATTAAATATTTATTTATTTTATTTTTTATTTTTATTTTATTGAATTTATATACCGCCCTTTCCCGAAGGACTCAGGGCGGTTTACAGGGTACTTAAAACATTAATACAGAAATTAAAAACGATTAAAAAGATTAAATTAAATCCCTGAAAAAATATAAAAAACCCCGATTAAAACTCTCAGTCTGGGCTGGAAAGCTCAAAGAGCCAGGTCTTCAGGTCCCGGCGAAATGAACGAAGGTTGGGGCCAGTCCTAAGTTCCACGGGCAGCTGGTTCCAGAGGGCAGGCGCACCCACAGAGAAGGCCCTCCCCCTGGGTGTTATCCGCCGGCAATCTTTTACCGGTGGCACCCTGAAAAGGCCCTCCCTGTGGGAGCGCACTGGACAAAGGGAACTTGATGCCGGCAGCAGGTGTTCCCTCAGATATCCCGGACCCAAACCATTTAGGGCTTTATAGGTCATCACCAGCACCTTGAATCTCACCCAGAGGGCAACCAGAAGCCAATGCAGCTTGCAGAGTAGAGGTGTTACATGGGAGTGTCGGGAAACCCCCATCACAACTCACACGGCCGCATTCTGCACCAGCTGAAGCCTTCGAGTGGTCCTCAAGGGCAGCCCCATGTAGAGAGCGTTGCAGTAGTCTAAACGGGAGGTCATGAGCGCATGAGTGACTGTGCGTAGGGCATCTCGGTCCAGGTAGGGTCACAACTGGTGCACCAGGCGAACCTGGGCAAAAGCCCCCCTGGTCAAGGCTCCTATGTGGTCTTCAAAATTGAGCCGTGAATCCAGGAGGACGCCCAAGTTGCGAGCCCTATCAACGGGGTGTAACACCTCACCCCCCATCATTAAAGATGGAATAGTCTGGTTGACCCGAGATGCCGGTATGCACAGCCACTCAGTCTTGGCAGGATTGAGATGAAGCCTGTTTCTCCCCATCCAGACCCGGATCGCCTCCAGGCAATGGGACATCATGGCGAGGGCATCACTGGGTTGGTTCAGGGTGGAGAAAAAAAAGTTGGGTATCATCAGCATACTGATGACACCCCACCCTGAAACCCTGAATGATCTCGCACAGTGGCTTCATATAGATGTTGAACAGGAGGGGAGAGAGAACCGACCCCTGAGGAACTCCACAAACGAGAGGCCTCAGGGTGGATCTCTGCCCTCCCATCAACAATGACTGTGAGCGGCCCAGGAGATAAGAGGAGAACCACTGTAGAATGGTGCCTCCCACTCCCTGAGACGCTGCAGTAGGTTACCATGGTCGATGGTATCAAAAGCTGCTGAGAGATCTAATAGGACTAGGGCAGAGGAACAACCCCTGTCCCGAGCCTGCCAGAGATCATTCATCAGCATGACCAATGTCATCTCCGTGCTGTACCAGGGCCTGAAACCCAATTGGTACAGGTCCAGATAATCAGTTTCTTCCAGGAACAGAGGAAGCTGATGCGCCACCACACTCTCAACAACCTTTGCCAAAAAGCAAAGGTTGGAGACTGGACGATAGTTATTTAAAACAGCCGGGTCCAGGGCAGGCTTCTTGAGGAGGGGTCTCACCACCACCTCCTTCAAGGCGGCAGGGAAGATACCCTCCTTCAAGGAAGCAGTTATTACTGCCTGGAACCAGCATCGTGTCTCCTCCCGGGCCAAATAAACCAGCCAGGAGGGGCATGGGTCCAACAAACAGGTGGTGGAGCTCAGCCTCCCCATCTCACTGTCAGGGGAAACATGATTGAACTCAGTCCAGATAACATGCTCAAGACCATCCGATTCCTCCCCGTCAGAATCTGCCCAGTCAGAGTCCAAACTGGCCCGGATCTGAGCAATTCTGTCCGTCAGATGATGACTAAACTCCTTGGCCCGTCCCTGTAAGGGATCTTCCCTCACCTCCTGGTTATGAAGGGAGCGAGTCACCCTAAACAGGGCAGCCGGGCGGTTATCTGTGGACGCGATGAGGTCAGCGAAGTAATTAGCCTTCGCCGTCCTCATCTCTGCAAGATAAGACCTTATAAAGATTCTTAACTGCAATTGGTCAGATTCGGATTGGCAAGATCTCCAACAGCTCTCTAGACCCCATCTCCTATGCTTCATCTCCCGGAGCTCCACAGAAAACCATGGAGCCCACCGGGATCTACGCCGGGTCAGGGGTCGCAAGGGTACAACACGGTCGAGCGCCTCGGTGGCAGCCCTTTCCCAGGAATCCACCAAGTCGTTGACCAGGCTGTGAGTGAGGAGGATAGGTATAGACCCAAGCGCCGTCTGGAACCATTCCAGATCCATTATTATTTCTTTGAATATGGTTAAAAAGAATAGACATTTTTTGGGCATAAATGTATTTCTGGGAAGTCAGCTCCCCAGAGAAGGAAATATTAAAAGGGCAGAAAAATATATTTCCTCAAAGGATCTTAAAGAGGGAGAAAAGCATGCCCAGTTTTCTTAATAGCACCAAATCTCTCTGCCCCAAGCAGAAACCAGCTCTATAGAAATGCAGATGTAAACCCAAGAAGGTTGGAGGCCCCCAGCAAGAAGATTAAGAAGACAAAGACACCTAAAATCTACATACCCCACCCAAACTGTAAGACAGGACATAATAGGATTAATCAACAGATGCCAAAGGGCACACCCAGACTCAGGTCAGAATACATGACATAGGAAATACAAAGCCTCAAACAGGAACAGGAAACAACTCCAAACAAAAGGCTCCAGAGGGTATAAATACCCACTCCCTACATGTGCTCACTCTTTTTTTCCCAGAGCCATCTTCCTGTCTTTCTCTCCTGTTCAATAAACTGCAACCTTCTTTCTAAAGCAGTCACCATGTTGTTTATTCCCAGCTTGAACTGAACTATGATGATGTTTCCTTCAACAATTTGGTGACCCAGATGGGACTCCAAGCTAACCTCTCCAATGGACTGAGACTGGTAAGCCCCAACTTGCTGGCAGCAGACCCCTTGTGTCTGTGGATGGGTTTCCCAGGCCCTGCCCATGTGGAGCCAGGGTAGTAAAAGGAGTTTTGAGTTTGAGCTCAAGGGCTTTGGAAAGAAAGTGAAGGTGAGTACCTCTAAATTTTAACTTTAAAGCCCAGGGGAGTGAGAGAAATGTGTGTATGTCTCTGTGTGTATGAGTGAGAAGACCCTTTTCTGAATCACAGTTGGATTTTGCTCCCTCTGGCCTTTCCTAACCACAAAAGGATTTGTTCAAGTGGCAGACTCTGGAAAGCATGGGGGTTTGGCCAGAGTGCAGGACATTTTCTTAGAGAAAAGGGAGAGGCTGTGTGCAAATGGAATGAGTGACTGAAAGAATTGGATTTGAGCAACCAGCTGGTAAGGCCCTATCTGTAGGAGGGGCTCATACTAGTGCACAAAGCACAGGTACTCCCATCCTCTTCCTGAGTCTGAAAACTGAAGGCAGGGTGATAGAAGGAGGCTGTGTACCTGTTGCAGCAGGTCCTCCTCAGACCCTTTTTGGTCTGTAAAGTGATGGCAGGGAGTTCCCTAGGTAGGAGCGGAACCAAAGTCCTCCTGGGCAATTTTTTTTAGTGCCCAAAAACTGACAGGCAGGGCGGCAGGGATAGTGTCACTAACAGTGGCTGGGAAGTACTGCTTGTTGTTAGTTGCGAAGTCGTGTCCGACCCATCGCGACCCTATGGGCAACATTCCTCCAGGCCTTCCTGTCCTCTACCATCTTCTGGAGTCCATTTAAGCTCACGCCTACTGCTTCAGTGACTCCATCTAGCCACCTCATTCTCTGTCGTCCCCTTCTTCTATTGCCCTCAATCTTTCCCAGCATTAGGCTCTTTTTCAGTGAGTCCTTCCTTCTCATTAGGTGGCCAAAGTATTTGAGTTTTAGCTTCAGGATCTGGCCTTCTAAAGAGCAGTCAGGGTTGATCTCCTCTAGGACTGACCGGTTTGATCGCCTTGCAGTCCAAGGGACTTGCAGGAGTCTTCTCCAGCACCATAGTTCAAAGGCTTCCATTCTTTGGCGCTCAGCCTTTCTTATGGTCCAACTTTCACTGCCATACATTGCAACTGGGAAGACCATAGCCTTCACTATACGCACTTTTGTTGACAGGGTGATGTCTCTGCTTTTTAGTGTGCTGTCTAGATTTGCCATGGCTCTCCTCCCCAGGAGCAAGCATCTTTTAATTTCTTGGCTACAGTCCCCATCTGCAGTGATCTTGGAGCCCAGGAAAATAAAATCTGTCACTACCTCCATTTCTTCCCCATCTATTTGCCAGGAATTGAGAGGGCCAGATGCCATGATCTTGGTTTTCTTAATGTTTAGTTTCAACCCAAGTTTTGCACTCTCCTTCTTCACTCGCAACAAGAGGCTCTTTAGTTCCTCTTCACTTTCTGCCATTAGAGTGGTATTATCTGCATATCTTAGGTTGCTGATATTTCTTCCGGCAATCTTAATTCCAACTTTTGATTCATCTAGCCCTGCCTTTCTCATGATGTGCTCTGCATATAAGTTAAATAGGCAGGGCGACAGTATACAGCCTTGCCGGACTCCTTTCACAATTTTGAACCAATCAGTGGTTCCGTGTCCAGTTCTCACTGTTGCTTCTTGGCCCACATATAGGTTTCTCAAGAGACAAATAAGATGGTCTGGTATGCCCATCTCTTTAAGGACTTGCCACAGTTTGTTATGATCCACACAATCAAAGGCTTTAGCATAGTCAATGAAGCTGAAGTAGATGTTTTTCTGGAACTCTCTAGCTTTCTCCATGATCCAGCGTATGTTAGCAATTTGATCTCTAGTTCCTCTGCCTCTTCGAAATCCTGCCTATACTTCTGGTAGTTCTCGATCCACATAATGCTGGAGCCTAGCTTGTAGGATTTTAAGCATAACTTTACTAGCATGAGAAATGAGTGCAATGGTGCGATAGTTTGAACATTCTTTGGCACTGCCTTTCTTTGGAATTGGAATGTAAACTGATCTTTTCCAATCCTGTGGCCACTGTTGAGTTTTCCAAATTTGCTGGCAAGTTGAGTGTAGCACTTTTACTGCATCGTCTTTTAAGATTTTGAATAGCTCAGCTGGAATACTGTCACCTCCACTAGCTTTGTTGTTGCTCAGCTTTTCTAAGGCCCACTTCACTTCACATTCTAGGATGTCTGGCTCGAGGTCAATGACCACCTCATTGTGATTATCAGGGACGTTAAGCTCATTCCTGTATAGTTCTTCTGTGTAATTTTGCCACCTCTTCTTAATCTCTTCTGCCTCTGTTAGGTCCCTGCCATTTTGGTCCTTTATCACGTCCATTTTTGCATGAAACGTTCCTTTCATCTCTCCAATTTTCTTGAAAAGATCTCTGGTCCTCCCTATTCTATTGTTTTTTTCTATTTCTTTGCATTGTTCATTTAAGAAGGCATTCTTATCTCTTCTAGCTATTCTTTGGAAATCTGCATTTAATTGGGCATATCTTTCTTTTTCTCCCTTGCCTTTTGCTTCCCTCCTTTCCTCAGCTATTTGCAAAGCTTCCTCAGACAGCCATTTTGCTTTCTTGCATTTCTTTTTCTTTGGGATGGTTTTGGTTGCTACCTGTTGTACAATGTTGCAAACCTCTGTCCATAGCTCTTCAGGCACTCTGTCTATCAGATCTAATTCCTTAAATCTATTTGTCACCTCTACTGTATATTCAACAGGGATATGATTTAATTCATACCTGAGTGGCCTAGTGCTTTTCCCTACTTTCTTCAGTTTAAGCCTAAACTTTGCAAGGAGAAGCTCATGGTCTGAGCCACAGTCAGCTCCTGGTCTTGTTTTTACTGACTGTATAGAGCTTCTCCATCTTTGGCTGCAGAGCATATAGTCAATCTGATTTCTGTGTTGACCGTCTGGTGATGTCCATGTGTAAAGCCGTCTCTTGGGTTGTTGGAAAAGAGTGTTTACTATGACCATCGTATTCTCTTGACAAAGTTCTATCAGCCTGTGCCCTGCTTCAATTTGTACTCCAAGGCCAAACTTGCCTGTTATTCCAGTTATCTTTTGGCTTCCTACTTTAGCATTCCAATCCCCCATGATGATAAGGCCATCATTTTTGGGTGTTAGTTCTATAAGGTGCTGTAGGGCTTCATAGAACTGGTCAATTTCATCCTCTTCAGCACTGGTGGTTGGGGCATAGACTTGGACCACTGTGATATTGAATGGTTTGCCTTGGAAGTACTGCTAGAGACCCAACTAAGCCGATTAAACCCCACATCAGAAGGGGAACATGGTTAGCTGTAGTTCAAGGGTGGGAATTAGGTCACCTATTGGAGATTTGCTTGAGGTGTGAGGTGCCCATCCTGGATGGTATGAAGAAGAAAGCGAGCAAGAAAAATTTGTGAAGAATGCATTTTGCTCAGGCTTTTGCTGGGAAACCAATTTGGCTAAATAAAGATACTTAAAGGGAAAATAAGAAATAGTGATTCTCTCTCTCTCTCTCTCTCTCTCTCTCTCTCTCTCTCTCTCTCTCTCTCTCTCTCTCTCTCTCTCTCTCTCTCTCCTTCTATGCAACCACGTGGTGTGTTTAACATTTGAGCCTTCCCTAATTTGAGTTAACTGAGATTTATGGTGGGAATGACTAGGATGTATAAAACTAAGACTTCTGTTTCCCCTTTCTGTTCTCTTTTCCTTGTCTTTGTGTATATACGTATGTCAAAGTCTTTGTGTGTGAGGTAAATGTGACTGTTAATTGTTTCTAATCAAAGAGAATTTTTTTAAAAATTCTGCTAGAAATTCTGCTTAAAATAAGCCACCAAAAGTAAAATATCCTCACTCTGTTTGTCTGGCCAACAGAGTGAAGAAAAATGTGTTTGTTTGTTTGTTTGTTTGTTTGTTTGTTTGTTTCTCTCTGTGTACTCTTAAGGACAGCCCAAAGTTAGCAGGAGGGAATGTTTTAAGTTCATCTGCTGGAAGAGTTTCACTCTTGCATTTACTGTATGTGTTGTAAATGGATTTTATCTGCCTGTCCTTTTCCTGAAACTTGACCAGCATTTTCAAGTTGCAAGTCCTCAAGTCTTAACATATTGCAAATGTTCAGTTCAGAAATGAGACATTTCATTTTGTTGTTCTCTTATCAGTATCTTCTTGTTAGATGAATTCCTCATTGTTTTTCTGATGACATTGTTCCTCATGCTGCCAACTTTCCTTCTTGTAGGTTCCTGATTCCAAGCTCTGCTGACCACATCTGACCTCTCCTTGGGACTTGTCAGAGACATATTGAAGAATAATATAGTTTCTAATGAATAGAACAGAACAGAACAAAATAGAATACTTTATTCAACATACAATGATACAGTGTGATTTGACACACAAGGAATTTGTCTCCAGTGCAAAACCTCTCAGTATACATGCATCCAATAGGAATTATTTGGCCTATTGCATTGGGACCCAACACTTAACAATAGAATTAGATAGGTGGTATCTTTAGCCTCTTATCCTTATGAACTGCTCCCATCATCCAGCCACTTGCCCTGCTGCCCTGTCCTGACTGGCTTTATCTTGCATCTTTAACAGATATACATGAAAGATGAGTCAGTCATGTGAGAGGTGTTTTTCTTTTTTCTTTTTTTAAAAAGTTTTTATTGGTTTTTTCCCCATACATTCAGTAATATTTATTTAACAAACATGCTGTCTGAGTTTACATTTGCTACTACATATTTAATTCCTAATCCTTTATTCTTTCCTCTAGCGATTGATAAAATAAGTCCCAAGTTTGGTAATATTCCGATTCTTTTTTTTCTTTCAGTCTTATAGTCAGTCTATCCATCTCTGCTCATTCTAGTATTTTTTTTAATTATTTCTTCATCTGGTGGTATTCCTTCATTTTTCCAGTATTGCACAAATATAATTCTTGCCACTGTTGTAACATGCAAAATCAAATATATACTTTGTTTATCAGTCTTTTCTGGCATTATACCTAATAAAAAAAGTTCAGGTTTAAAATCTACATGTTCTCCCAACATCTTTTCTAGCCAAGCATGTATCTTTTCCCAACAACTCTTTACTTTGTCATATGTCCACCAAACATGGTAATAAGTGCCTGACTTATGTTTACATTTCCATATCTCACATGTTTTGAAACATTTTTGCTAGTCTTGCAAAAAATTTCTTTGTAGGAAGTTGACATTTCTTTCCCATAAATTTTGCCATTTTTCTCATTCTACATTGTATCTATTTTCCCCATCTTATCATTGTTTTTTTTAACTTGTTCGCTTTCCATTTTCAAAGTTAATAAAAAATATACATTTTCTTAATTAGTTTCTCATCAGAACAATATCTTATCAAACACAGTTTTTTCCTTATAAAATCCATACAGTTTTAACATCTTTATCATATATAGCTTGCATTTGTAAGTGTGCCCACATGGTACGTTGGTACCCTGATTTTCCATTTCTTGTTTAGATTTTAAATTCCCTTCAGAGTTTAGAATATCTCTATATGTCCAGATCTTTTTAAAGTCCACTAAATTTGGGTGTACAAATGTTTCCATTGTTGACAACCGGGAGTGTCATCTCCGCTCTGTACAGGCGGTGAGACGCTCCGACCCTCTGTTCTCCCCCGGAGGACCCGGGAGCAAAGGTGCGCACCCTCCCATGCTAAGGCTGGTCTACCTGAATGCAAGGTCCGCAGCTAACAAAGCTCACCTCATTCGTGACCTAGTGGAGAGTGAGCATGCGGACCTGGCCTGCATCACGGAAACCTGGCTGGGCCCAGAGGGGGGTGTTCCTCTGGTAGACCTCTGCCCGCCAGGTTTCCAGGTACTGCACCAGCCCCGGGCTCATGGGAGGGGCGGGGGAGTGGCAGTTATCATCAGGGAATCCCTTAGCCCGCGAGAGACCACCGTCCCTCAGATGGTCGGGTGTGAGTCTCTCCTACTGAGATTCGGCCCAGGGGCGCAGTTGGGTCTGCTGCTGGCGTACCTACCACCTAATCGTGCAGCGGCGGCCCTACCCGAGCTACTCGATGTCCTCTCAGGGTTGGTGGTTGAATTCCCAAGACTCATGGTCTTGGGCGACTTTAATCTACCGTCCCTGGGAGGATCGTCCGAACTGGCTCGGGAGTTCATGGCTTCCATGACGGCCATGGACCTGCTGCAAATAATTTCTGGGCCGACTCATGAGAGAGGCCACAACCCAGACTTGGTGTTCTTGTCTGGACGGTGGCGTGATGATGTCGGTGGGGGTGCCACAACTATTACGCCCCTGTCATGGACCGATCACCACCTCCTGCGGCTAGACTTCCCCCTTGCCACCCCCCACCGTGGGTGCACGGTGCCAGTCAGATGGTACCGCCCTAGGCGCCTAATGGACCCTGATAAGTTCCAGGCAGCGCTTAGGGACTCGCATGCACCCCCTGCTCACAGCTCGGCAGAAGCCTTAGTGGAAGCCTGGGAAAAGGCAGCCACGGAGGCTCTGGACCGAGTTGTACCCTTGCGGCCTCTGACCCGGCGCAGATCCCAGCGAGCCCCATGGTTCACCGAGGAGCTCCGGGAGATGAAGCGTCGGAGACGGGGCCTAGAGAGCCGTTGGAGGTCCAGTCGATCCGAATCCGACCGATTGCGACTAAGAATCCTCACTAGGTCTTATCTCGCTGCGATAAGGGTGGCAAAATCCAACTACTTTTCCACCCTCATCGCGTCCGCAGATAATCGCCCGGCTGCCTTGTTCAGGGTGACTCGCTCCCTATTAAACCAAGAGGTGAGGGAGGAACCCTTGCAGGGTCGAGCCGAGGAATTTGGTCAATATCTGCTGGATAAAATCGCTCGGATTCGAACTGGTCTGGACTCCAACTGGGCTGAGATGGAAGAACAAGACATGGACAGTCTTGTCGACGTCATCTGGGAAGAATTTGATCCTGTAACTCCTAAGGAAGTGGACAGGATTATGAGAAGGTTGAGCTCCTCCACATGCTTACTGGACCCGTGCCCTTCCTGGCTGGCCTATACAGCTCGAGAGGCGACACGAGGCTGGTTCCTAGCGGTCATCTCTGCTTCTCTGAGTGAGGGTCACTTCCCCACCGCCTTGAAGGAGGCGGTGGTGAGACCTCTCCTCAAGAAGCCCACCTTGGACCCATCCTCTTTGAATAACTTTCGTCCAGTCTCCAATCTTCGCTTCCTTGCGAAGGTTGTTGAGAGCGTGGTGGCGCACCAACTTCCTCAGATCCTGGATGAAGCGGTTTATCTAGACCCGTACCAATCGGGTTTCAGGCCGGGCTACAGCACGGAGACGGCATTGGTCGCTCTGATGAATGATCTCTGGAGAGCCCGGGACAGGGGCCATTCCTCTGTCCTAGTCTTATTAGACCTCTCAGCGGCTTTCGATACCATCGACCATGGTATCTTGCTGCGACGCCTCAGGGGACTGGGAGTGGGAGGCACGGTTCTACGTTGGTTCTCCTCCTTTCTCCAGGGTCGCTCGCAGTCGGTGCTGACAGGGGGACAGAGGTCGACCCCGAGGCCTCTCGCTTGCGGAGTCCCTCAGGGGTCGGTCCTCTCGCCTCTCCTGTTCAACATCTACATGAAACCGCTGGGTGAGATCATTCGCAGTTTTGGAGTAGGGTACCATCAGTATGCTGATGACACCCAGCTTTTTATCTCAACTCCTAACAATATCAGTGATGCCCTAGACGTGATGTCCCGCTGCCTGAAAGCGGTCCGGGAATGGATGGGGAGAAACAGGCTTCAACTGAACCCGGACAAGACTGAATGGCTGTACGTACCGGCAAGCCAGGAGAGTCAGAACGTCCCACTGCTTAACATTGGGGACAAGTTACTTCCCCCGGCTGATAGGGCCCGCAACCTGGGTGTCCTCCTAGACTCGCAGCTCTCCCTGGAAGACCACATTGGAGCTGTGACCAAGGGGGCCTTCTCCCGGGTTCGACTAGTTCGCCAACTACGGCCTTATCTAGACCTGGATTCCTTACGTACAGTCACCCATGCCCTTGTGACATCTCGCCTAGACTATTGTAACGCTCTCTACATGGGGCTGCCCTTGAGATCCACTCGGAAGCTTCAACTGGTGCAAAGTGCGGCGGCACGGACACTCTTGGGAGCCTCCCGATACTCCCATATCACACCTCTCCTCCGTGCGCTGCACTGGCTTCCGGTTGCCTTCCGTGTGAAGTTCAAGGTGCTAACAATGACATTCAAAGCCCTACATGGCATGGGTCCGGACTACCTACGGGAGCACCTTCTGCCGATGTCAGCACCCCACCGTCCTGTGCGCTCCCACAGAGAGGGCCTCCTCAGGGTGCCACCGCTCAAGGAATGTCGGCTGGTGGCCCCCAGGGGGAGGGCATTCTCAGTGGGTGCGCCAGCCCTCTGGAACACCTTACCTACCGAAATCCGGATGGCCCCTGACCTCCGTACCTTCCGTCGCGACTTAAAAACTTTTTTGTTCCAGCAGGCTGGCCTGGCATGATAGCGTTAATTGGGGTCCCAGTTTGTGTTCATTAGTGTTTCTTATTATTTTATTGTTCGGTCTGTATACCTTCCCTTCCTCTGTACACTGCCCCGAGTCCCTCGGGAGAAGGGCGGTTTATAAAAACTAATAAATAAATAAATAAATAAATAAATAAATAAACCACCCTGGAATTTTCAAATATATTTTACATTTTATTTTTTCCCATATTTAGGCATCCTCCTGGATTCACGACTCAGTTTTGAAGATCATATTGGAGTCGTGGCCAGGGGGGCATTTGCCCAGGTTTGCCTGGTGTGCCAGTTGCGCCCCTTTCTGGACCGAGATGCCCTACGTACGGTCACTCATGCACTCGTTACCTTCCGTATAGATTACTGCAATGTTCTCTACATGGGGCTGCCCTTGAAGACCACCCGGAGGCTCGAGCTGGTGCAGAATGCGGCCACGCGGGTAGTGATGGGAGCATCCCAATACTCCCATATTACACCCCACCTGCGTGAGCTGCAATGGTTACTGGTTTTCCTCCGGGTGAGATTTAAGGTGCTGGTACTTACCTTTAAAGCCCTACATGGCTTAGGCCCAGGATATTTGCAGGACCGTCTGCTGCCGGGAACGATCTCCCATTGCCCAATACACTCACACAGAGTGGGCATTCTCAGGGTGCTGTCAGCTAGACAATGTCGGCTGGTGACCCCCAGGGGGAGGGCCTTCTCTGTGGGAGCACCAGCCCTACGGAACCAACTTCCGCTTGAGCTCCGGATGGCCCCGGATCTCTGGTCCTTTCGCCGCGGCCTTAAAACACTTCTTTTCCATCAGGCTGACCTTGACTGATGACAGGGATTTTAAAATGTTTTTTATTCTTTATTTTTTATTTTTAACTTCAATTTTAATTTATTTTATTGGGGCTGTTAATTTAATTCTTTTAAACTTTTGTATCATATTTTATTGTTGTTAGCTGCCCTGAGTCGTTCGGGAGATAGGGCGGCATATAAATCCCAATAATAAATAAATAAATAAATAAATAATATTGCTAATAATGCATTTTTTATATAGTGATTTTGGAAGTATTTATGAATTATATTTTTCCTGTACCATAAAAAAGCGTGCCACCCCAATTGTAAATCATTCCCCTCCAGATATAACAACCTTTTGTTTCTAAGAATTATCAATTCTTTTACCCATGTTAATGCAGATGTTTGATAATATAAAATCCACTCTGCTAAACCAAGACTTCCATTTTCCTTGGCATCTTATAACATTTTCATCTTAATTCTAGCTTTCTTTCCTTGCCAAATAAATTTTAATATTAATGAATTAAAATCTTCAAAAAACAAATTCTCAAGTTTTATAGGTTTTGTTTGAAATAAAAAAATAAGATTTTCGGTAGTATGTTCATTTTCACTGTAGCAATTCTTCCTAATATTGACAATTGCAAATTTTTCCAAATCTGCTCTTATTTGATTCAATAAAGGTAAAGGTAAAGGTTCCCCCGCACATGCGTGCTAGTCGTTTCCAACTCTAGGAGCCGGTGCTCATCTCCGTTTCAAAGCCGAAGAGCCAGTGTTTGTCCAAGGACCTCTCTGTGGTCATGTGGCTGGCATGACTAGATGCCAAAGGCGCACGGAACACTGTTACCTTCCCACCGGAGTGGTCCCTATTTTTCTACTTGCATTTTTATGTGCTTTCAAAGTGCTAGGTTACTCATCCCAGCTTCTGCCAACCTAGCAACAAACAGCAAAAGTGATTGTGACTGGAAATTATACTGAGAACTTTGAGATAAGAAAAGGTACAAGGCAAGGATGTCCATTATCTCCATTGTTATTTATTTTGACCTTGGAAGTTCTAAATAGAAATATTAGACAAGATACAGAAATTAAAGGACTAGAAATAAAAGGTGAAACATAAATTACAAGCATTTTCTGATGATTTGGTATTTATTTTAGAGGAACCTTTGGAGATGATTCCTAAACTACTGGGAAAGATAAAACAATATGGAGAAATTGCAGGACTAAAAATAAACAGAAAAAACCAAAGTAATAGTCAAAAATCTTACAGATAAAGAAACAAAAACAAATGTTGGAAAAATAGAATTGCAAATAGTTAAAAAGGTCAAATATCTAGAAATATATTTAACGGCAAGATGTTCAACGATAAAAGAAGTTAATTATACAAAACTATTGAATCAAATAAGGGACGCGGTGGCTCAGTGGGTTAGGACACTGAGCTTGTCAATCAGATGGTCGGCAGTTGGCAGGTCGAATCCTGAGTGCCATGTAACAGAGATAATGGACATCCTTGCCTTGTACCTTTTCTTATCTCAAAGTTCTCAGTATAATTTCCAGTCACAATCACTTTTGCTGTTTGTTTATTTTATATTGTTTTAATTATATTTATAAAGTTCTGTCCAAAGTCCATTATTTTTAATTGCTGAATCATAAATTGCCAGGAAACATTATCAAATGCGTTTTGGGCATCTAGAAATATTAGTGCCAGTTGTTTCCCTGGATGTAATTCATAATATTCCAATATATCCATTATCACTGTTAGATTATTTTTAATTTGTCTCTTTGGTAAAAAATAAAACCATTTTGGTCTGAATGTATAAATTCAGTTAAGAATCTTTTCAGTCTCTCTGCCATTATTGAAGTAAAAATTTTATAATCCACATTTAGTAATGATATCGGTCTATAATTTTTTATCTGTGTCAAATCTGAATCTTCTTTTGGTATTAAGGTAATATTTGCTTCTATCCATGTATTTGGGAGTTTAAGCCTCCAACAAATCATCTTTCAATGGTTCACTTAATATATCTTGTAAAGCTTTATATAATTCCACCTGTAGTCCATCTGGCCCTGGTGTTTTCTCATTTTTTTTTGTCTTCTTATGGCCTCTGTTATTTCCATCGTTATTTTTTCCTCTAATATAGTCTTACAGGTTTCTAAAATTTTTGGAAGTTTATTTTCTTCCAGATATTGAATCATTCTCTCTCTTGGAATTTCTTCTATATCATACAGTTTCTTATAATATTCTTTAATTATCTTTTTTATTTCTTCATTTTTAAATTGTGGGCAACCTTTTTCATCTACCAAATTATTTATCAGTGTCTTTTCCTTCTGTTTTTAAAGTTTATAAGCTAACTATCTTCCTGGTTTGTTTGCATTTTCAAAAAAGTTTTGTTTTGCTCTTTTTATTTCCTATGCCAATTTTTCTGAATCCAACAAATTTAATTTGTGTTTTATTGTTTCCATTTCTCTTTTCAGAATCTTCTTTTGCGGATTTCTTTGCAGTTCTAATTCTAGTTTTTCAAATTAGTCTCTTAATAGTATATATTGCTGTCTTTTCTGTTTGTTTCTTTGCCATGTATGTTATGTGTAAGTATGCTTTGGCTGTATCCCATACATTTTGTAATCTTGTATCTTCTTTTCTGTTTTCTTTGAAGAAAAACTCCATTTCTTTTTTTGCTAGTTCTATTATTTCTTTTTCTTTCAATATAGATTGGTTCAAGGTCCATCTTGATTTTTTTAGTATTCCTCTCCATTTCACTTTTAAGGGATTGTGATCTGCCCATGTACCTGGTTCTATCTCAGTTTCCTGCATACTTGCCCTCAGTTCAAATGTCATCCAAATCATGTCAGTTCTGGACCAGGATTTATGATTGTTTGAATAAAATGTGTAATGTAATTTTCCTGGATTGATTTCCCTCCAAATATCTTGTACTCCAATTTCTTCTATCATGTTGAAAAAAGTCTTAGGTAATCTTTTTCTTCCACTTTTTCCTATTTGGCTACTTTTGTAGTCTAGTGTCACATCACTATTGCATTGAAGTCTCCTACTAAGCAAATATTTGATACTCCATTTCTGTTATTTTTCTATAGAGATTTTGATAAAATTCTTTGTGTTTATTATTTGGTGCATAGATTACTAACAACAATGTTTGTTTTTGATGTAGATATATTTCTACCGTCATAATTCTTCCTTCTTCATCTTAATAAATCATTTTAGAGTCTATTGTCTCTTTAATATATATGGCTACACCTCTTTTTTTCTGTTGTGCTGATGCATGGTAAAGTTTCACAATTTTGGGGTATTCCAACAGCTTGTAATATTGTCTTTTTATAAACATCTCTTGCATACAAATTATATCTATATTTAATTTAATCCACATCTTAAGTTGCCCGTAAAATGAGAGGGAAAAGGCCTCTCATTGATCTTATTGTGATGGATAACAGGCAGGCGAAATAAACAAAAAGTTACATCTAAGGAAAGGAAGTGAAAGCAATAAACCCCCATGTTTATTCCCTCTCCTTCTTGGGAATGGCAGAATCCAAGGGGGTGGGTGGGTGAGATTTGGGTTTGCACAGAAAAGAGAGTTAGAAATGAAATATAAATGGATTCTGACATCCTGCTCCCCTTAAAACTGGGAGAGATCCACCTGTAGAGGAGACAAAGTTATAATTGTTAGCCAGCTTGTTGGGGTATTCTCTATGAAACTTCCTTAGCAGCTTCAGTGCTCTGATGTGGTGTTTGTTGACCCACTTGTTTTCTGAGGAGGGAAGATGTTTCCAAGTTACTAAATATTGAATCCCCCCATGATACTTTCTAGAAACTAGGATTTCTTTTACTTTGAACTGTTGTTCTCCTTCAACCATGATTGGAGGTGGTGGTGGTGGGGTCTTTGGCCATAAGGGTGACTGTGTTTCCCTTTTTAGTAAACTGCAGTGAAAGATTGGATGTATTTGCCTAAGGTTTGTGGGTAGTTCTAATTCTACTGTTACTGGGTTTATGATTCTTTTAACTGGAAAAGGACCTATATATATTTTGGTTCAGGTTTTTTGCAGGGCTGTAGAGATTTTAAGTATTTTGTGGATAGATATACCATCTCTCCTAAACTGAATGGTGTGAGATCGACTCTCTTTTTGTCTGACTATGCTTTGTATGCTTGCCTAGCTTCATCTAAAGCTTTCCTAATGATTGGCCAGATGCTTTGCAATTGTGCCATCCATTCTTTCAGCAAAGAGATTTCCTGTTCAGTTGGGATTAGTTCTGGCATAGGGTTGAAACTTTGACCAGTGCCTATTTGAAAAGGAGTGTAGCCTGTGCTGGAGTGGACTGCATTATTGTAAGCAACTTCTGCGAAAGGGAGTATGTGTGTTCAATTTGATTGTTGGAAATTAATAAAGCATCTTAAATATTGCTCAAGTACAGAGTTCCCGCATTCTGATTGACCATTCCCCTAAGGATGATGACTAGATGTTAGTCCCTGATTAGTTCCTAAGAGGGATAAAAATTCCTTTGAAAAAAATGGTGTAAATTGTACTCCCCTATCAGATATGATGCGTTGAAGTGCCCCATGCAGTCTGTAAATGTGCTGCATGAATAGTTTCGCTAAGGGTTTTGCAGTGGGAATCTTTTGGCAAGGGATAAAGTGTACCTGTTTAGAAAACACATCAGTAACCCCCCAGATGACAGTGTTCCCATTGCTTTCTGGTAATTCCACTATAAAATCCATGGCTATTTCTTTCCAGGTGACTGACAGGTTCACCACTGGTTGTAACACTCCGAGCAACTTTCCTTGCAGCCTCTTAGCCATCACGCATGTTTGGCAGCTGGCCACGTAGCTTTCTATGTCCTTTTTCATGGATGGCCACCAAAATTGTCCATTAGATAAATGTAAGGTTTTTACAAACCGAAAATGAACTGCTGATTTTGTATCATGGCACAACTGCATGAAATTGATCCTCTGGCTGGCCAGTATGTATAACTTCTTCTCTACCCAGGGTAATCTGTCTTTGATTGTGCACACATGTCTATTTTTCTGGAACCATTCATCTGTTTTCAAGGACTTCCAGAATTTGATCCCAGTTTGGCTACCCAGCTGCAGCTTCATTTTAGCTTGGGCCCTGGTGGTTACTGCCGCTGCCAGTTGTTGTTTGGGCATAAGTGGTTTAGAGTCAATGGCCCATGTGCTGTTATATTGGGGCATGCAAGACAGTGCATCCACCAGGAAATTCTTTCCCCCCAGTAAGTGTTTAGGTGTGAAACAGAATCGGTGAAAAACAGTAAAACAGTGCCCCCCACTCCCAACCCCCTGAGACGTCGCAGCAGGATACCATGGTCGATGGTATCAAAAGCCGCTGAGAGATCTAAAAGGACTAGGACAGAGGAACAACCCCTGTCCCGAGCCTGCCAGAGATCATTCATCAGCATGACCAATGCCGTCTCCGTGCTGTACCCGGGCCTGAAACCCGATTGGTATGGGTCCAAATAATCAGTTTCCTCCAGGAACAGAGGAAGATGATGTGCCACCACACTCAACAACCTTTGCCAAAAAGCGGAGGTTGGAGACCGGACGATAGTTATTCAGAATGGCTGGGTCCAGGGCAGGCTTCTTGAGAAGGGGTCTCACCACCGCCTCCTTTAAGGCTGCAGGAAAGACACCCTCACTCAAAGAGGCAGATATCACTGCCTGGAACCAGCCTCGTGTCTCCTCCCGAGCTGAATAAACCAGCCAGGAGGGGCACGGGTCCAATAAACAGGTGGTAGAGCTCAGCCTCCCCATAATCCTGTCCACCTCCTCGGGAGTCACAGGATCAAACTCAGTCCAGATAATACTACTCTCAAGACTGCTCGATTCCTCCCCGTCAGACTCTGCCCAGTCAGAGTCCAAACCGATCCAAATCTGAGCAATTTTGTCCGCCAGATGCTGGCTGAACTCCTCGGCCCGCCCCTGTAAGGGCTCCTCCCTCACCTCCTGATTAAGGAGGGAATGAGTTACCCTAAACAGGGCAGCCGGGTGATTATCTGCGGACGTGATGAGGGCCGCAAAGTGATTAGAGTTCGCCGTCCTCATCGCCGTGAGATAAGACCTAATAAAAGATCTTAGTCGCAATCGGTCAGATTCAGATTGGCTGGATCTCCAACAGCTCTCCAGACTCCGTCTCTGATGCTTCATCTCCCGTAGCTCCACAGAAAACCATAGAGTCCATCGAGATCTGCGCCGGGTCCGGGGTCGCAAGGGTACAACATGGTCAAGTGCCTCAGTGGCAGCCCTCTCCCAAGCCTCCACCAAGGCATCGGCCGGGCTGTGAGTGAGGGAGATAGGTATAGACCCAAGCGCCGTCTGGAACCGTTCTGGATCCATCAGGCACCTGGGGTGAAATCACCTGGTTAGCTCCGCAGCCCAGCAGCGAGGGGTAGCGTATTGGAAGACCAGCCATAGGAGGTGATGATCGGACCATGACAGGGGGACAATATTTGGCGAGCCCCGTCCCAGATCATCAAACTACTGCCCAGATAGGAAAACCAGGTCGAGAGTGTGACCCCCTCCATGGGTCAGACCCTGAATTATCTGGGTCAGGTCCATGGCTGTCATGGAGGCCATGAACTCCCGAGCTAACTCTGATGACCCGCCCAGGGATGGAAGGTTGAAATCACCCAGAACCATAAGTCTGGGGAATTCAACCACCAGCCCTGAAAGTGTGTCGAGCCCAGGCAGGGCCGTTGCAACACAGCTGGGCACCAGGTATGTCAGCAACAAGCCCAACTGAGCCCCAGAGCCACACCTCAGGAGGAGCGACTCACTCCCACCAATCTGTATGACAGTGGTCTCCCACGGGTATAAGGTCTCCCGTATAACCACCGCCACACCCACGCCCCTACCCTGAGCCCGCGGCCAGTGTAGCACACAGAAACCTGGAGGGCAAAGCTCAGTCAGAGGGACACCTCCCTCTGAGCCCAACCAGGTTTCCGTAATGCATGCCAGATCCGCGCGTTCCTCCTCGATCAAATCTCGGACAAGGGGAGCTTTGTTCACCATGGATCTGGCATTGAAATACACCAGTCTAAGCTCAGGGACCCGATCTCCCTCACCCCCAGATAAATGGGTTTCAACTGGAGGGTCGGAGCACGCTACCGCTAGGAGACAGTGGGGGCGTGATCCCAGATGTTGGTATGGCCCTCCATGCAGCCGCCTGCTACCATTCCCAATCATTGTGGGGATAGGAAACCCCACCCCACAGCCGGAAGAACCAGAGGTCCCCAACCCCAAGCCTGTCTCACCAGAAACCATCTCCGGCCTGGACTGACAGCCGGTTGACAAAATACCCTTATCCCTCCCTCCTCTATCATTCGCCCCCTCCCTATTCCCCTAAAACAACCGGCTAAAAACATAGTAGGGGCTTTTTAATCAGATTCAGCCAATAGCCCCTATCTATTCCCAACCACCTCTCAGGGTCCCAACAATTGGGCCCGTCCTCAAGGGAGATGGAACACAAGGTGATAGGTCGTGCCCAGGAGGCAGGAACTCTCCTGAGGGCATATAAATCCGCAGTAGAATAATGTAAGCAAACCATATGCCAAAAATGTCTGCATTGGGTCATTTACAAGCAGCTAGATGAGCAAGGCAAAAGATGTTGAAAAAGATTGTTGATGTTAACAAATCAGGATGGCAAAACAAATCCATTAAGCCAAGCCAAGCCAAGCTGGCTCGACTCTCACCCGAGCCAGTTACAGATATAAGAGCCATAATAGTTCTCTCACAACAAATGTCACTTAAGTCTGGACTAAACTTGGTCACAGCTAACTGGGATAAATCCACCTCAACTGATCTCTCACATCAGGGGGTGGATTAATGGATAATTGTCCTGCCCTCTCACCGCAGTCAGATCCTGGGTCTGTCAAGTCCGTCCTTGGCCATCAATGTTCTTACAATTGCAGCTGACTCTCCATAGACCAGAGAGATGGGGGCTTCTCAGCACAGATATTAATCTCGAGGAGAAAGAAGTCACTGTGCCATAAAAATGGCACTGATCAGCTGTTCCGAGGCGGCGAAGTTGGTTGCTAGCTGCCATATCTCCACACTGTCCTGCAACTCCAAGAGGGGGTGAGGCCTCCACAGTGCAAAAACAGCACCACAGATGGTCAAGACCTCACAAAACCCAACCATCTCAAATGGAGGAGGGAGGGAGGGAAAAGTCTCCTTGCTGCGGCGTACACCAACTGAAGCACTGCCACTTGAGACACGCGACGAAGCAGCAGGCAAATCCACAGCTGCTACTCGGAAAGCTCCCACCAGCGCCGATCAGCTGCTTCCAAGGCGGCAAAATTGGTTTCCAGCCACCATATTGCCACACCATCCTAGAACTCTGAGAGAAGGGGGGAGGTCTCTATGGCGCAAAAACAGCGCCCCGCAGATGATCCAAGACCTCAAAACCCACCATCTCAGTCTGGGGAGGGAGGGAGAAAGAAATCTCCTCACTGCAGCACCCGCCAGTCGAAACACTGTCAGCTGAGGCACGCGGCACGTGGTGAACAGTAAATAATCCTCGGCCACCGCTCACAGAGCTCCCACGACCACGGCCAGCTCGGGGAGGCAAGGAGAACCTTTGCATCACAAAACAGTGTCCGGCAACCACACTCCCGTCCAGGAAACAAGCCCCATGCCAGGCTTCGTCAGCTGCTCAGCTGCTCAGCTGCTTAAACAAGCCCATCGCAGAGCTCACAAACTCAGCTCCCGACCAACGCCGCCATCTTTTGTTAGCATTCATTCTATGTATATGCCTGCTTATTAGGGCTTTCGGTGCCCCCAAGCGGCATCATTACAAAGTCAGCTTATTGCCCCCAACAATCTGGGTCCTCATTTTACCTACCTCGGAAGGATAGAAGGCTGAGTCAACCTTGAACCTTGTGGGACTCAAACCTGCACTAACTGCAGGCAGCTGGTGTTACTTAAGGAGGCATTAGCCCACTGCTCCACCAAGGCAGTACCCCTTCATCATTTTCCTGTAATAATACAGCTCCCACTGCTACATCGCTAGCATCTACCTGTATTACGAAAGGTTTATCAGGATCTGGGTGTCTCAGTAAGGGCTCAGCAGAGAAAAGCCTCTTAAGCTTCTCAAATGCCACTTGGCATTCCATTGTCCACTTCAGGGGCTGGCTGGGTTTCACTGCCCCTCCCCTTGTTTTCAAGAAGTGAGGGGCAGGACTATTTGGGCAAATGAAGGGATGAATTGGTGGTAGAAATTTGCAAAACCCAGGAAACTTTGCAATTGCTTCTTGTGTGGGGTGGTGCCCATTCTAATACTGCCCTGACTTTCTCGAGGTCCATTTCAATGCCCTGCAGGGATATGTGATACCCCAGGTAATCTATTTTTTCCTGGTGGAATTCACATTTTGATAATTTTGCATATCAGTGGGCGGCTCACAACTTTTTTAGAACTGCTCTGACTAGATTAATATGCTCCTCCTTGGTCTCCATACAGATAAGAATGTCATCTAAGTAAACCAGGAGCCCTTTAAATAGGTGCTCTCTTAGCACTTCATTGATTAATTGTATAAAAACTGTGGGGGCCCCTTCAGTCCAAACGGCAGAACTTTGTACTGGTAGCAACCCATTGGACAATTAAATGTGGTCTTCCATTCATCCCCGTCCTTGATCGTATGCTTCTCTTAGGTAGTATGTGGTAGTATGCTTCTCTTAGGTCTAGTTTGGTAAAAATCCTTCCTTTTGATAGGTGTGATAGTATATCCTTCAGGAGGGGTAGGGGATACAGATTATTTTCACTAATTGTGTTTAGGATGTGGTAATCTACGCACAAGTACATAGTGCCATCCTTCTCTCTAAATAGGACCGGAGCGGCCACTTTGGGTTTGGCAGGTTCAATAAATCCCCTTTCTAAATTTTTATTTATGAATGTTTCCATCTCCTCCATCTCTTTAGGGCTCATGGAGTACAGTCTGGGCTTCAGGAGTTTTGCCCCAGGTTTGATTTCTATAGCACAGTCTGTGGGTCAGTGAGGAGGGAGCTCATCTGCCCGTTCCTCATTGAAAACTTCAGCAGGTTCCCAGTATTCTTCCAGTATTTCTGGTAACTCCTTCTCTTCTCCCACTGATGCTGTCTCCATTCCTTGGTTTTTATTGGGGGGTGCCTTTTGGGCTTCTGAGTTCACATGCTCCCCCTCTGGGAAGTTGAGTTCTGCTGTCCTCCAATTTACTAAGGGGTTTCATTTCTTTAACCATTCGAGCTCTAAAATAATTGGGCATTCCATGCCTATGGTCACTATAAATGTTATATCTTCCTCATGTGTCCACAGGGAATGGTGAACTGGTAAGGTGGCTAGGGTAGCTGGTACCCCCCCCCTGCTATCTCCCAAAGGAGATAGGTTGCTTTAGTCTCTTCACTGGAATGCTCATGTTCCCCACTAGTGTCAGGCGAATGAGGCAGTGGGTGTAGCCAGAGTCTATTAAGGCTTTCACCTTGACAGCTTCAGGCATGGAGGGGGCTAATATAGTCACTGTCTGGAGAATGGGTGGAATGGATCCACTTATCAAGGTTTCGCCCTCCAAGCTGTCCTCCAAGGTGTCCACTACCCCTGTGGTGTAGGCTGGAGATCTCTCCCATTCCTTTGCAGGGATTTGAGATTCTGCAGCCTCTATCCCCCACATGCTGGGTTCCTTTGGTTTGGCTGGGGATTTCCCTGATCTCCTGGCTGGTGATGGGTCTGATTTGCAATGAGCAGCTTTTGAGCAGCATTCTGCGGTGCAGTGGCCCTTTCTCCTACATTTGAAACAGCCTGTTGATTTCTTAGCCATAGCTGGTGGTTTTGTTGGCTCACGTGTTTGCACAGGAGGTGGGTGGGCCCATGGTTTCCCTCGGCAGTGCCTCTTCAGTAGGTCTATCTCCACCTCCTCTGCCAGGATGTACCAGTCATTGTGGTGGTGTGGGTCTCCTCAAGGCAGGCATCATACAGGTGGTCATTTAGCCCGTCTTTCAAATGGCTAAGGAGGATGTCTTCCAGCCAGTTCATCTTATTGGCAATGGTCCAGAATTCTTATGTATATTCAGCCACTGGCCATCTGCCCTGCCTCACCATTTTGATTCTCTCCCAGGCCTTATGATCAGCCAAAGGGTCTTCAAATTGCCTCTTCAAGGATGACATGAACCGGTTGATGTCATTGAGTTCTGAGGCATTGGAGTTATGCAGGTTCACCACCCAGTCTGCAGCTGGTCTGTCCAGGTGGATTGCCTGATGTGGATGTGGGCTTTGTCACTGGGGATGTCCTGTCTGTGTTCTTCCATATAATTGAGGACTTGAGTTAGGAAAAACCCCAAGCATGGCAGCTCCCCCTTGAATTTTGCTTCCAGAGACGGGAGTCTTTGAATGGATTGGTGCCTACGCTGCTGATGGTATTGCCTCCCCATCCTGGTGCTGCTGAGGTGGTAGCTCCAGGTTCAGCGGACAGCCTCGGTGCTACAGGTTCCAGATCCCCCACACTGTCTCTGCAGCTGCAGCTCCAGGTGCTGGTGCAGCTGCGGGACTCAGGTTTCTCCTCCCTTAGTAAGCCAAAGTTTTTTTTTCATCAGGTCAATAGCTTTCTCTAGGATCCAGTCTGAATGTGGTGCATGACTCCTGTTCTCTTCGCTGATGTGCAGGGAGCTATCCATGTCTTGCTTCCATTCAGGTCGGTGGCCACCTCATCTCAGGGTCACTTTCCTCGATGCCTTTTCCCACTCGCTTTTCCTTCCAACACCCATCAACCACCATGGTTTGTGGTCACGCATCTCCACCACTTCTTCCCTGGAGGAATATGCCGCTTCAACTTCCAATAGTTGGGATGTTGGTCGGTGGGAAAGTTCCCTTTCCATGGGGCTTCCCTCCTTCCCTGCCTCATCATTGGACATTGTATTTTCTGCAAAGTCCCCTGGTAAGTTTCTTCCTTCTAAGTTGACTCTTAATGTTAATCCTATCTAATGTCAGAAACCACTTCAATCCACATCTTAAGAAAGAAAGACTTTTGGAGACAAGATTATCCAAGCAGGGACTTCTGGTGGCGGCGCGGCGCCGGAAACAGCCTTTTCGGGCTGCCCGCGGCTCAGCTGTGTTGTTTTCACCCGAAACAGCGCCGATCAGCTGTTCGGGTGAATTTGAAGCCCCCTCCTCGGGAGAAGAGGAGGGGGAGAGGCCCCAGGTAGGGGTTGAGTTCTTCGGGGCCGCCTGAGCTTAAAGCTTGGGCGGCTGAAGGATTGAACTCCCCCGTAGCCTGGGTTGCTCCCAGCTGTTCAGCGTCTCTGCTCCGTGATTTCTGGAGCGGAGCCAGGCGTTTGCGACCACCCCTGCCAGAAGGAAAGACCATGGAATGAAAGGAGCAGGCAGAGCGGTACAGGAGGATAAGGTGAAGAGGACTTTTATTTTTGCTCTCTAGCTTAATGGACTTTATAAACTTAAAGTGAAAGTGCGTCACAAGTGAAAGTAAAAAGATGGCGGCTAAACCTCCCCCAAAAACTCTTCGGAGTGCTGGAACTTCTCCGGTGCAACAGACATCATTGCAAGCTTTGCTTCCTCCTGCTGCACTGACATCAAAGGACTTACAAGATGCTCTTGAAAAACATGCTCAGGTAATTTTGGAATCAATGGGTGATAAATTGGCAAAGATGGAGGAGAAATTGGAGGAGAGGATGGAGGAGAAATTCAGTGCGATGAGGGTAGACATTTTGTCTACAGTGCATAATGTGGCTGAATGTGTGCAAGATCTGGATGAAAAAGTGGAGGACCTGGCTCAAAAGAATGCCATATTAGAAGCAAAGGTATTGGAGAATGAAGATTTAAGAGACAAAATGGACAGAGAACTGGGTCTAGTTCAATATTACCAGATGCAATATGCTGTTAGAATCAGAGGTTTAAAAGAAAATGTTAAGGAAGATCTAAAGCAGCTGATTTCTGAAGCCCTGGAAGCAGTATTGGGTCAGCCAGCATCTGAAATAAAGGCAGGCATGGATAAAGTGTTCCGTGTTAATTCATGGATTGCTAGACAGAAAAAGTTACCTAGAGATGTGGTGGTGTATTTTGCAAAGAGGGAAATTAGAGATGAAGTTATTCAAGCTGCCTATGATACTAAAGTTGTGATTGCTGACCAAGAAGTTTTGGTCTTAAAAGAAATTCCTCCAAAGATCTTAAGGAGAAGAAAAGATTATGCATTTCTTGTGCAGGAGCTCAAACAACGTGATATAAGGTTCAGATGGGAGATTCCAGTTGGACTGGTGGCGATGCATGAAGGCAAAAGGTACCGTCTGGTCACTGTGACACAGGCGCGGGATTTTTATAACAATGTTTTAAAAGCAACCCCACTATCACTTCTGGAAGCTGCAAAGGGATCTGGAGAAGGAAAACTTCAAGAGGCTGAAGCTGGACAGACAGAGGAGAATGGTGCTGGAGGAGATCAAGCTACAACTTCTTTGGCTGATCCTGGAGAGCAGAGGGTGACGCGTGCTGCTTTAAAACGAGCAAAAAAAAAAAAAAATCAGCAGAAGTCTATGGAACTTCCAAAACGTACTTACAGCCAAGCAGTGGGAGGAGCACGGCCTAAAGGAGAGCCTATTAAAGAAGTGCTCCAACAGCTTTGGGATGACATGCATGGCGACTAAATTTTTAACTTGGAACGTTAATGGATTAAATTCACCACAGAAGAGGAAGAAAGTTTTTCAATATTTAAAACAATTCAAGATAGATGTTATATGTTTGCAAGAAACGCATATTAGGGCTATGGACCAAAAGTATTTATTGAACTTAAGGCTGGGCACGCAATTTGTTGCTTCTGCAATGAATAAGAAAAATGGAGTGGTTGTTTATGTTAAAAGTGCCTTAACAGCGGACTTAATTGAAGCAGATAAGCATGGAAGATACGTTATGATAGAGTTGCTGTTAGAAGGTAAAAAGACGCTTTTAGTTGGATTATATGCTCCTAATCAACAACAAGCTGATTTTTTTTAGTTTACTTCACACAAAGCTTACTCAGTTGGATTATAAATCGTTTATTTTTATGGGAGACTGGAATGGTGTTTTGGATGTACAGATGGATAAGGCTGGTTCTTTTAAACACATTCCAAGTCATGCTAGACTGCCTAAATCCTTTTTTGAAATGAAGAATGACTTGGAACTGCGAGATATTTGGCGTGAAATACATTTGCATGAAAAGGATTATACTTTTTTTTCTGACAGACATCAATCTTTTTCCAGGATCGATTTTATTTTGCTGACTAATGACTTTTTTTCAAGGATTAAAAAGGTGAAGATATGTGCAAGAACTATTTCTGATCACAGCCCAGTCTGGCTAGAGATTAATAAGGAGAATAGAGATAGGCGCTTGTGGCGCGTAAATGAGAATTTGTTTAGAAATCAGAAAAATGTGGAAGAATGTAAACAGCGGATGAAGGATTTTTTTGAAATTAATATGAATAAAGACACTTCTATGGACATGGTTTGGGATGCTAGCAAGGCCTATATGAGAGGGGTGTTGATATATATGAACAATAAACATAGACGTATTTTGGAAGCCAGGAGGAAAGAGTTGGAGAATGAAATTAAGGAAAAAGAAAAGGCTTTGATTTTGAATCCAGCGGATGTGAAGACTAAGGAGGTTATTAAGCTATTAAAAGGACAATTTGACAAATTAATGGCTGACCAAGTGGCAACCAATTTGCGGTTTGCCAGGCACAACACCTTTTGCAATGCTAATAAACCAGGTAGATGGTTAGCTTATAGACTGAGGAAAAAGCAAAGGGCTTCTAATATAGATAAAATTGAGCATAAGGGAAGGGTTGTGTTTCAACAGGATCTTATTAAGGATGCCTTTGTGGATTTTTATTCTAAATTATATGCTAAGGAGAAGATTAATGAAAAAGACATTGATATATATTTGGAGAATGCTAGCATCCCGGTTCTTACGCAAGAACAAAAAGAGGGGATTGATCAATTGATAACAGAAGAAGAAATTCTTATAGCAATTAAGGAACTGAAGGTGGACAAAGCGCCAGGTACGGATGGTTTGACTGCGGCTTATTACAAAAATCTACAATTAGAGATGATAAAACCGTTAAAGAAACTGTTCCAGACAATTCAGAGGGGGGGAAAAGGTGCCTCCGTCTTGGAGAACTGCTTTTATTTCTTTGATTCCGAAGGAAGACCAAGATGCTACTCAAGTTAAAAATTATAGACCGATATCGCTTTTAAATACAGACTACAAGATATTTGCTAAGGTGTTGGCTAATAGATTGATGAGGGTTCTGCAACAGACGATTCATGGGGACCAAACGGGGTTTATTAGTGGTAGGCAAATTTGAAAAATAATGTGAGGCATATAGTTGATGTGTTAGAGTTTTTGGAAAGGAATAACCAGATCCCTGCGGCGCTAATTTTTTTTAGATGCTGAAAAAGCTTTCGACCAATTGAATTGGCAATTTCTGATGAAAGTCTTGGATAAAATGAATTTTGGGGATAATTTTTTGCAACCAATTAGGGCATTATATCAAAAACAAACGGCCCGAATAATAGTTAATAATAGCCTGACAGAAGTATGTATTGAGAAGGGCACAAGGCAAGGGTGTCCGTTATCGCCCTTGTTATTTGTACTAACTTTGGAGATATTGTTGGTTAAAATACGGAATTCGGGAAAAATTAAGGGTATACAAATTAGAGATCAGGATTATAGATTGAGAGCGTTTGCAGACGATCTGGTTGTTACAGTGACCCAGCCGGAGAACTCTGTTGTGGACCTGATGGATATAATAATACAATATGGGAAGGTTTCTGGATTTAAAGTTAATACACAAAAAACTAAAATTCTGGCCAAAAATATGACAGCTTCGCAAAAGGCTCTCTTAGAAGGATTAACTGGATTTGAGATTGTTAAAAGGGTTAAATATTTGGGGGTGCTTTTGTCGCCCTCTAATACAAAGTTATATAAAAATAATTATGAAAAATTATGGGGGAAAATTCAAAAAGAAATGGAGAGTTGGGAAAAATTGCAATTGTCTGTTGGGGCGAATCGCAGCAGTGAAAATGAATGTCCTGCCTAAATTCTTATTTTTATTTCAAATGATACCGGTTCTTAAGAAAGACTCTAATTTGGAGGAATGGCAGCGAGGTATCAATAAATTTGTATGGGCAGGGAAAAGGCCACGAGTTAAACTAAAGATAATACAGGATACTCGTGAAAGAGGTGATCTTAAAATGCCTAATTTTAAATTATATTATGAAGCTGCTGCTTTAGCAGGAATAAGTGATTGGATTAATTTGACACAAGAGAGATTATTAAATCTTGAGGGCCATGACTTGTTGTTTGGCTGGCATGCATATTTGTTGTATGATAAGAAGGTAGATAATGTTTTTAGAGTGCATATTTTAAGACAGGCATTGTTGAGGGTTTGGAAGAAGTACAGACATAAATTAGATTGTAAGATACCATTGTGGGCAATCCCAAAACACGCAATAGAAAATATACATGCTGGTTTCAAACATGATGTGACTACGTACAAGGAGATTCTAAGCTTGGAAAGAAATGTCTGGTGTTTGAAACCATATAGTCTCTTGCGAGATGAGAAGATTGTTCAGACTTGGTTTCAATATATTCAGTTACGGGCCAGGTGGAAAGAAGATCAGAAAAATGGTTTTACAATGACTGATGAAAATCTGATAAATCAAATCAGAAACCAGGGTCCAGCACATATTAAACGGATATATCTTGCCTTGATAGAAATTGACTCAGAAACAGAACTTGTTAAGGATTGTATGATTAAATGGGCCCAAAATATCCAAGAAGTTATTACAATGGATACATGGGAAAGGATTTGGGTGAGGAACGTAAAATTTACACAAGCTCAAAATTTAAGAGAAAATTTTTATAAAATGTTTTACAGATGGCATTTAGATCCTAAAAAGTTGGCAAGTATGTATCCGAACTATCAGCCTAAATGCTGGAGGTGTGGTGAAGAAGATGCAACATATTTTCATATATGGTGGACTTGTAAAAAGGTTAAGGCCTTTTGGATAAAAATTTGGTGGAACATGCAGAAGATTTTCAAGCAAAGGATAAAGTTTTGTCCGCAACTTTTTTTGTTGGGTATAATTACAGATGCTACGGTTGTGGACACTAAGCTGATGTTGAATTTAATTACGGCAGCAAGACTCTTAGTAGGCCAATATTGGAAGAAGGAGGAACTGCCGACTGTAGAAGAATGGACTTTAAAGGTTTCTGACCTGGCAGAGATGGCAAAGATCTCGGCTTATTTGAAAGATCACTCGCAAGAACGTTATGTTATGGAGTGGAGAAAATGGATTGAGTATATCCAGAACAAATATGGGACTAAGAAGTTTCATGTAGCATTTGAATAAGTCTTCCTTTTTTCTCTCCTCTTTTTTTCTTTTTTCCTTTTTTTATATATATCTTATATTAATAGTGTTTGTAATTACCCTATATGAGCTAGAGAGAGATGGATTTCAGAGTTTATGGTTGTTAGCATATGAATGTTTACGATTGGTTTTTTTTTGTTCTTTATACCTTGTACTTAGCTCTTGGAAGTCGGGGGGGGGAAGGGGGGGAGGGGTAGGGAGGGAGGGATAGGGGAGGGTTAGGGGGGATTGTTAAAGATAAAATGTATGATAAAACTTTTCAATAAAAAAAATTATCCAAGCAGGAACTTTTACTAAGATGTAGATGATAGAGATGGGGACGCGGTGGCTCAGTGGGTTAGGACGCTGAGCTTGTTGATCAGAAGGTCAGCAGTTTGGCGGGTTGGATCCTGAGTGCCGCGTAACAGAGTGAGCGCCTGTTACTCATCGCAGCTTCTGCCAACCTAGCAGTTCGAAAGCACATAAAAATGCAAATAGAAAAATAGGAACCACTATGGTGGGAAGGTAACAGCATTCTGTGCGCCTTTGGCATCTAGTCATGCTGGCCACATGACCACGGAGACGTCCTTGGACAAGTACTGACTCTTCAGCTTTCAAACGGAGATGAGCACTGGCCCCTAGAATCGGAAACAACTAGCATGCATGTGCGGGGGAACATTTACCTTTAACTTTACCTAGATGATAGAGAGTATAATAGACAGGATCAGAGAAATCCCTTCACAGATCAATATTTTTAAATGTCCCCAAGCAAGCCCCACCCTAAAGTTCATTCGGTCACTTCCGAATCAGCCAAGTTCCAGGTGGTAAGCCTGTTAGGA
Source organism: Vipera ursinii (assembly GCF_947247035.1). Taxonomy (NCBI): domain Eukaryota; kingdom Metazoa; phylum Chordata; class Lepidosauria; order Squamata; family Viperidae; genus Vipera; species Vipera ursinii. The sequence continues at coordinate 73,484,445 of NC_139514.1, read as the reverse complement.
AATTGTTTGTGCAGAGGTCTCCTTGTGCTACCAAGGAGTTGCACAGACAAGGAAGAGTACTGAGAGCAGTAAGAGTCACACAGTAACCACAAGAGTACACTGAGTTGTGAAAGCAAAAAGTATTTTACTTTGAGGTGGTGTAAAAACAAAAATGCACGGTCAAAAATAAACAGTCCAGGTCATACACAATAGCAACAGTCCAAGGAGTATTCCAAATACAAAGTTTTCTTAGCGGTCCAGAGGTCAATACACAGTTGTTCAGGTTTATCACAGTAGTAAACCAACAGTACAGCAAAACAGTAATAGTAGAGAGAGCAGTGAATTCAGAGAGAGAGAGAAGCTACGTTCCTAGCTCCCTCTTATGGCCATGAGAACACTTACACACCGATTGGCCAATTAACATCTTAAAGTCACAACATCATAGTTTATATATTTTCAATCCAACTATGTAGGCTATCACCATATGCCTAACACCATATGCCCTTCGTGGGAAAAGGAGAAACATCAGTCCATTTATAGCAGAATCAATCCCACCCTCTCACATTCCATCTGGAGAAAAAAACCAGATTCCAGAGGGGTTTTTTTCCCTACCCCCTTTCTTAGTTGCCCGTAAGACAAGAGGGAAAAGCCCTCTCATTGATCTTATTGTGATGAATAACAGGCAGGCGAAATAAACAAAAAGTTACATCTCCTCCTTTGGAATGGCAGAATCTAAGGGGGGGTGAGATTTGGGTTTGTACAGAAAAGAAAGTTAGAAATGAAATATAAATGGTTTCTGACACTCCATTTCAATTATTTATATTTAGGTTTTGTTGATCTCGTTATCCTCTGTTCTCTGGCAATTCCTTCACTCTCTTGGTCAAGTTTCTATTTCTGTTCTACTGTTTATATAGATGTTTCTTCAGTTGCTTCTTCTGTTTGTTTTTGATCTTTTCTCTCCTCTTGTCTATATTGTACTCCTTCATCTAAGAATGCTCAAATCCTTTCATCAAAGTCTTCTGCTTTCCAAACTGAGTCCAATTTCTATATTGTATTATTTCAGTTGATTAAGATCCCTTCTGGTATTAACCATCTGAAATTTATTCCCTTTGCAATAAGCTTTGTAGTTAGGAAGTGATATTGTCTTCAGGTATCTTTTACTCTCTTGGGGATCTGCTTTAACATCACAATTTCTTTATTCTTGTATTGTAATGGCTCATTTCTAACTTTTCTCAGTATTTCATCTCTCGCTATTTTCTTTATAAATCTTACATGAACTTCTCTCAGTAGTTTCTATTTTTTTGTGTAGCTTGAGTTCATTCGAAATATTTAATCTATCTGCATTTGCATCTCTGTTTGGTCTGCTTTCAAAGCCTCTGCCAGGAGATCAATAATCACAACTGCTATATTTTCTTCTCTGTCTTTGGGAATGTTTTGAAACATTAAATAATGTTCCACTTTCTCCATTTCTAAGATTGCCACTGCTCCTTCTAGATTTTGGTTTACTTGTTCTAATTTTTCATTTTCCATTTTTTGTCAATATCATCTGATTTATTTTCCATTTTCTGAATTCTTTGTTCATTTTTAATCATCATTTGTTCAAACTGTGTCTTTATTTATTTAATTAATTATTTAATTAAATTTTTATACCACCTAGTCCTGAAGGACTCAGGGTGGTTTACAGGGCAGCATAAAATACAATATAAAAATAGTATAAAATTAAAATAGATTAAATTAATTAAGCCCAACAATTAAAACAATATTAAAAACTAAAACCCCTTCAGTCCAGGCCTGATAGATAAAAAAACCAGGTTTTCAGGTCCCAGCGAAATGAACACAGATCGGGGGCAGTCCGAAGTTCCACTGGTAAATCATTCCAAAGGGCAGGCACGCCCACAGAGAATGCCCTCCCCCTGAGGATCACCCGCTGGCACTCCTTAACTGATGGCACCCTGAGAAGGCCCTCGCTGTGGGAGCGCACAGGACCATGGGAAGTTGATGCCGGCAGCAGGTGTTCCCTTAGATAATCTGGACCCAAGCCATTTAGAGCTTTATAGGTCATTACCAGCACCTTGAATCTCACCCGGAGGGCAACCGGAAGCCAATGCAGCTCACGGAAAAGAGGTGTTACACGGGAGTATCGGGAAACTCCCATAACAACTCGTGCGGCTGCATTCTGCACCAGTTGAAGCCTCTGTGTGGTCCTCAAGGGCAGCCCCATGTAGAGAGCGTTGCAGTAGTCTAGCCAGGAGGTCACGAGCGCATGGGTGACTGTGCGTAGGGCATCTCGGTCCAGATAGGGCCACAACTGGCACACCAGATGAAGCTGGGCAAAAGCCCCCCTGGTCACGGCTCCTATATGGTCTTCGAAATTGAGCCATGAATCCAAGAGGACACCCAAGTTGGGAGCCCTATCGACGGGGGGGGGTAACACCTCACCCCCCATCATTGGTGATGGAACAACCTGGTCAACCCGAGATGCCAGTATGCACAGCCACTCAGTCTTGGCAGGATTGAGACGAAGCCTGTTTCTCCCCATCCAAACCCGGACCGCCTCCAGGCAACGGGACATCACGTCGAGTTCATCACTGGGTTGGTTCGGGGTGGATCTGAGCGATTTTGTCCACCAGATAATGACTAAACTCTTCAGCCCGTCCCTGTAAGGGATCCTCCCTCATTTCCCGATTAAGGAGAGAGTGAGTCACCCTAAACAGGGCGACTGGGCAATTATCTGCAGACGCGATGAGGGCAGCGAAGTAATTAGGCTTCGCCGTCCTCATCGCAACAAGATAACACCTTGTAAAGGCTCTTAGTCGCAATCGGTCTGATTCAGACCGGGTGGATCTCCAACCACTCTTATGTCCAACATTTTTTGTTTAATTTATCAAAATTACTTTTTGCCTCTTCATGGTTTTTTTGTATTGATTCTTGAATCATGGGATTTTTTAATCAGACCAGCCGTTCCTTGCTCTCTCGCACTCAGATGTCATGTATCTGGCTCCGTTGTAAGAGTCAGTCCTCGCCGTGGTCTCAATATCCTCTCACTCTTCAGTGGCTGTGGCTTTCTGTCCCGTCATGTGTGGCCGCTCTGTGCTGCTGTCAGCTTTATGCTCTGATTGTTGTGGTCAAGTGTGGTGCTGTTTTGTTGTGCAAGAATGTCAGATGTTGATGTGTTGGTCATGCAAAATATCCCAGTTGTGTTAGTACTCTGTCTCTCATTTGGATTTACAGAATCAAATTGTGCTGAAATTATTTCACCTGTTGTGCTCCTATGATGTCTGATGGGTAAAACATGAAAGTGGTGACTTACTTACTGGGAGGAGGAATTTTTGAGAGACCGGCTTTTTCATTAAAGCCAGAACTATTGAGACTAAATGCGAATGAGCAGGTGGTGAGCATGCTGTTCTATATCCTGACTGTTAAAACGGTCACACAAGTGTACTTGTAGGTTCTCCTTATATTCAGTCCTTACTCTGATGATGAAAGCTCAGTAATAAAAAGGCTATTTTATATCCCTGAGTTCTCTAATATACATACATACATACAAACACACACACACACACACACACATTTGTCAATCAAAAAAACTTCCATGAGACTGAGTGTGGACATTTTTCTTTGGAACAAATCAAGCGCCCCAGAAAAAGCTGATCTTTTAAAAGAAAATACCAGTGGTATAATAAAGATGACTAAGCTGGCACCATGCGAGTCTAACTGGACCAGCCAAAAGTGTTTGTCTGCATCCAACAGTATGAATAATCAAGCAAGTGATAGAAAACTATTATCTATAGCATGAAGGAAGTGCCTTTGACTTTTCATGGCTTTATTTAGCCATATGAGAACTTTCTACATACATATATGGAAACCGTACCATTTTTCTTGAGTACTTACACCTCTGGGACACAGTGGCTTAGAGCTTATTTCAGTCACATTGTTTCTGGCACATGGCCTCTGTTTTTATTTTTTCTTTGAGAAATGGTGGGACTGTAATCATTCTTACTTCACACAAAATAACTCTTTTCTGAAGCATTATTTTTATTGGAAACATTTTCAAGTTTGCTGTTTTCAGGTGAGTCTTTTTGGTTAATTCTTTTACATGATGTGCAAATATACTTCTTGAAGCAGAAGATTGTTTATTTGAGGATGCAGTTATACTTGAAGTTCTCTGTCCCTGTACTGTCCATTATCTATAAAGTAACCTTGGTCATGTAATGTGTTCCTGTCAAGTCTTATAGGGAATGCATTTAGCTACTGGAATCAGCAAGGTCTGGAAGCTTTTGTAATTAGATACTGTAAACAGTTGCACCAGCTCCTCTATCCATTTTAAACTATTGTTTTGCAAAGATGCTTCCCATGAGTTATGAGAACATATCAAGGGTTCCAAAAGAAAATGCTCATTGATATTGAAGGTTTTTCAACTTTGCCTGCTTCCTAGTATGACAAATGCCTGCAAAATGATCTGTTTCCTTACATTTATGCCATTCAGCAATCCTAGGAGAACATTCTACCCTCTGTACACTGAATATAAGTATAGTCCCCCAGCTGTATTGAAGCTAATTGCTTTAATCATTGGGCAAAGTTTATCTAGCTTGGCTTTCTGCCTTCTTTCCCTCTCTAGATTTGTTGGACTGGTGGGGACTTTTAGCAACTGTTTGCAGTCTCATTAAGGTTGTTTGGTCCAGGGCTTAGAGCTTGATTGGTTTAGAGTTTCTTATCATTGCCATAGTTATATCTAAAGTTAAAGCAGTTTCCTTTGTAGCTTTTAAGATAATGCCTTACCCAGTGTGTGCTAGCCTGAACATTGCTGAAGTCTCCAAACTCATGCTTATAGAAGCTTTAACAGATTCCTTAACCTTCTTTGTTGAATTGATGAATTCAGGTCACTTCTTGAATTAGGTTTTTCTTAAGGACAATACATTCATCATTTTTTTTTCTAAAATGAGAAGATCAACAACATAATGTGGGACAGATCAAAGATAATAATTAACCTTCTTAACAATTAGTTAATTAATTGTTATTTTTATAGTCTAATGACTTAAATAGGGACATAAGCAGGGATCCATAACACTGAAAAAATTTCTAAGCCTTCTATCTGCAGCACTATCTGCAAGCCTTAGAAATGAGTTCTATTCCATGTTTGTTCTTTGTAACATGACTTTTCAGTTGAACAATAATAATAAATTACTTATAAAATCTAAAATATATAAACTCCATATAGTTTTTAAAGTGGTTTTCCTGGGAGAAAACCTACCAGATATATCCTTCCTAGATTTTTTTCTTGTTATATAATGCATTCCTCCTATTTAATTATTAGGAATACATTTCACTATTTCTACTAGAATATTAAAAATATACATTTTATTTCTCTCTTCCGATGCCAAATCTGCATTATATATGTGTGCATGTTTTGAGAAACTATTGAACATTCTAGTTCCTCCCATCAAATATATTTTATTAAAATTTCTGGTTCTGAAGACTGAAAAAATTTAGTTACAATATTAAAAAAGAAAGAAAGGACTAAATATATAGAAATGGATTGTTCCCAAGGTTGACTATAACACACATGCTTAATGCTAAATAGACACCAGAACTCAGGATTTGCACATAAAAATTGAACTGAAAATTAATAGGAAGAAACAAAAGGTGAGGAGGTCTTTTATGAAGGCATTGAGAAAATATACTCAAATTTATTTTAGCTCAAGGCATAAGAAGGCCATCAGTAATTGTGAATATTGGAGGGGAATATTTGTTCCCTTGCTAGCTATAGATTAATTTTGGGTGAAATAATATTACTTCGAAAACAACATTCTACCATTTTATCATAACCTTAAGAAAAATATTTACTGGCAATTTAATAGAGGGGAAGGAGCTTGTTGAGTATTTAATTTGCCAACTACTCTCAGGAGCTTACTTATATTAGCTGACAGGGTGTGATTTTTTTTCACCTTTTGTTTTTTTTATTGAAGAGTTTTAAAATACTCTCCCCCCAAAATCCCCTCCCTCCCCCTCCCCCCCAAACTTCCCCACCCCCTCCCCCCCAACTTCCCAGAGCTGAATACAGGGTATTGCCTCTAACAAACCTGAGCTAAAATATGCTAACCATTTATAAATACACTTTAAATCCTATCACACTTTAACTCCACTTAAACATAACTAAATAATAATACATCTTATAATTCTAATATTCATATGCTAAATGGAATTTTGTAGTCCCATATTTATTCTGAATATAATCGATCCATCTTCTCCATTCCAAAATATATCTCTGTTGCAATTGTTCTTTCAAATATGTTGAAATTTTTGCCATTTCTGCCAAGTTTGAAACTTTTAAAGTCCACTCTTCTATAGTAAGCAGTTCCTCCTTCTTCCAGTATTGCGAAACCAAAAGTCTTGCTGCCGCTATTAAATTCAACATCAATTTAGTTTCTATAATGGTACAATCTGTAATAATATCCAACAGAAATAACTGTGGAGAAAACCTTATCTTTTTCTTAAATATCTTCTGCATATTCCACCAAATTTTAATCCAAAAAGCTTTAACTTTTTTGCAAGTCCACCATATATGGTAATACGTTACATCCTCACAACCACACCTTCAACATTTAGGCTGATAATTTGGATACATACAAATTCTCTCTTAAATTTTGTGCCTGAGTAAATTTTACATTTCTAACCCAATTTTTTTCCCAAGTATCCATCGTTATTGGCTCCTGAATATTCTGGGCCCATTTATCATACAATCTTTAACAAGTTCTGTTTCTGAATCTATTTCTATCAATGCATTATATATCTTTCTTATATGCGCTTGACTTTGATCTCTAATTTGCTTTACCAAATTTTCATCTGTTGTCGAAATGCCAATTTTCTGATCTTCTTTCCATCTAGCTTGTATCTAGTGATACTGAAACCAAGTTTATACTATTTTCCCTTCTTTTAAAATATTAGATGGCTTTCATTGCCATACATTCCTTTCCAGTCTAAGAATATCTTTATATGTAATCACATCATGTTTAAATCCCAAACTTATATTTTCTATCGCATGTTTAGGTATTGCCCAAATTGGTATTTTATAATTTAACTTATATCAATCTTTTTCCATACTCACAACAGGACATACCTTAATATATGTGTCTTAAAAACATTATCCACCTTTTTATCATACAATAAATATGCATGCCAGCCATATAATAAATCACATCCCTCAATATTCAATAATCTTCCTTCTGTTAAATTAAACCAATTACTAATTGACGATAAAGCCGCAGCATCATAATATAATGTAAAATTGGGCATTTTAAGACCACCTCTTTCATGTATATCTTGCATTATCTTAAGTTTTAGTCTTGGTCTTTTCCCTGCCCAAATAAATTTATTAATACCTTTCTGCCATTCCTCCAAATTTGAATCTTTTTTAAGTATAGGTAGCATTTGAAACAAAAATAAAAATTTTGGTAAAACATTCATTTTCACTACTGCAATTCTTCCCAATAAAGACAATTGTAATTTTCTCCAGCTATCTAACTCTTTTTGTGTTTTTAACCATAACAATTCATAATTATTTTTATATAATTTCGCATTTGAAATTGAAAGATATACCCCAAATATTTAATCTTTTTAACTATTTCAAATCCTGTTAATTTTTCTAGAACTACCTTTTGTTCTGTAGTCATATTTTTAGACAATATTTTAGTTTTTTGCCTGTTTACTTTAAATCCAGAAACTTGTCCATATTGCAAAATTATTTCCATTAAATCTATAACTGATTGAATTGGATGACTTAATGTAATAACCAAGTCATCTGCAAATGCTCTCAATCTATAATCTTGATCTTTAATTTTAACTCCCTTTATTTTATTTGAGTCATATCTTAATCAATAATATTTCCAATGTTAAAACAAACAGCAGTGGTGACAACGGACATCCCTGTCTTGTACCCTTTTCAATTTTGCAAGCTTCTGTTAAACTACCATTAATTATTATTTGAGCTGTTTGTTTCTGATATATTGCCCTAATAGGTTGTAAAAACTTATCACCAAACTCCATCTTCTCTAAGACTTTAAATAAAAATTGCCAATTCAATTGATTGAACGCCTTTTCAGCATCCAAAAAAATCAGCGCTGCAGGGACTTGATTATTTCTTTCCAAATATTCTAATCAGTTTACAATATGTCTCAAATTATTTTTTATTTGTCTACCACTTATAAATCCTGTTTGATCACTATGAATCATTTGCTGCATAACCTTCATTAATCTATTTGCTAAAATCTTTGCAAATATCTTATAATCAATATTTTAAAGCGATATAGGTCTGTAATTTTTAGATTGGGTAAGATCTTGATCTTCCTTTGGAATCAATGTTATAAATGCTGTTTTCCACGATGGAGGCACTTCTCCTCCAGATTGAATTGTCCTAAATAATTCTTTTAAAGGTTCCACCAACTCTAATTGTAAGTTTTTATAATAAATGGCTGTCAAACCATCTGTTCCAGGTGCCTTCCCCACTTTTAATTGTTTAATTGCTAAAATAATTTCTTCAGCAGATATCAGTTGATTCATCCCTTCCCTTTGCTCTTGTGTAAGTATAGGGATATTCACTTCTTGTAGGTACCTATCTATATCTAAACCTTGAGTTATATCCCTAGCATATAATTTGGAATAAAATTCAACAAAAGCCTTTTTAATAAGATTTTGCTGAAACACCTCTTTACCCTTATATTCTATCTTATCTATATTGCGTGATTTTTGTTTTTTCCTTAACAGATAAGCTAACCATCTACCTGGCTTATTAGCATTATAAAAAGTATTATGTTTAACATATTGTAAATTAGTTGCCACTTGGTCTGCCATCAACATATCAAACTGCCCTCTTAACAAATTAATTGCTTCTTTCAGCCTCTTATTAGATGAGTTCAAAATAAAAGCTTTCTCTTTCACCTTTATTTGCTCCTCTAATTCTTTACACTTATATTCCAATCTACGTCTATATTTATTATTCAAATATATTAACACTCCTCTCATATAAGCTTTACTTGCATCCCAAACCATTTCAATGGGTGTACCCTTATGCATATTTATAATAAAAAATTCTTTCATTTGTTTTTTGCATTCTTCCATATTTTCTTCATATCTAAATAAATTTTCATTTAACCTCCAAGATCTCCTATCTCCCTTCCCCTTGTCCAATTCTATCCATACTGGGCTGTGATCTGATAAAATTCTTGGACATATCTTAATCTTCTTAACCCTAGAAAAAAAATCATTAGTAGTTAATACAAAGTCGATCCTGGAAAAAGATTGATGTCTATCAGGAAAAAAAGTAAAATCCCTTTCTTCCACGTTTCGTTCTCTCCAGACATCTCTCAGTTCCAAATCATCTTTCATATCAAAAAAGGATTTAGGCAATCTAGCATGATTTGGAGTACTTTTAAAAGGTCCTTTTTTATCTTTCTGTATGTCCAGCACTCCATTCCAGTCTCCCATTAAAATACACAATTTATAATCCCATTGAATTATAATCCCATTGAATTGGCCCCAGAAGTTGCAGATCACAGTTTGGCAGGAAATTTCCCGCCAAAAGCTCTGGGGCCCCGGTGTCCCCCAGGGTGGCCGGCGCCATGTTAGGGGGCCTCGTGGGCGCTGGGGAAGGACTTACCTGGTGTCCAGAGGCCCCCTGCGCTGGCATCCCTCGTGGAGAGGCTTGTGGCATCCTTTGAGCTGCAAGGAGCGTTCGGAGCAGCTCCCTGCATTCCCACGTTGGGGGTGGCCTGGTCCCTGGCTGCTTCCCGGGTGTCTGGGCAGTCTTGGGAGGACTGTAAGTCTTCCATGCTTCCCTCTGTGGCTTGCAGCTGTAGGGAGGCATGCGAAGGGGTCCCTGGTGCTGAGCTTGCGTCAGGGGCTGGATGCAGGGCTGCCGTCCTTGATTGAAGACTCCTGGTCACAATCGGGGATCTCCTGCCATCCGTCTCAAATGGGTTCTTGCTGGAACCTCCAGGCATCTTGCTTGTAGCTGCTGGCTTGGAAGCGTTGCCTTAAACCATCCTCTGCTACCTATTTGTAAGATGGCCTCACAAGATCGATGGTTCGTTAAGGTGCTTCCAAGTAAAAAGAGCAGCACACAGGGATGCGATCAGATTAAGCTTTATTAACGATAGAGTAAAGAGAAAGAGTTCCCTGGCATGGAGGCATCCATGCCTGGATTGAGCTCATGGATCAGCAAGCAAGCAAGCAGAAGAGAGAACAAAGAGAGCAGAGAGAGAGAGAGAGCAGCCCCTGAGCAGAGGTTTTATGGGGGTCCTCAGCCCCTCCCTTACCAATTAACTCTCTCCAAAGGGGCTGCAGGGGCCGGGGACCCCTGACCCACCAGTGGGAGCAAAGATGCCTCTTTGCTCCCATCTGATGACCTTTTTGGGGAACTGCCATGGCTGGCACAAAAACATCTAACAATTGATATCTGTGCTTTTGTCCAAGCACATGGAGTAAAAGGCTGCCTTTTGTAAGTTGCTGACTAACATCACTTGCCATGTGCTGGACTCTTTCTGCTCAGGGGTATCTCAGATATGTGTTGCATGATTTTATCCTTGTTTGGGAAATCATGAAAAAGAGAATCACTCCCAGACAACATGGCCATTTTGATAATCTCCCCATCAGAGAAGGGCTTACTATGTTTTGCTATGCACAGTGAAATTTTAAAACTGGCTACTGTCAGATGATTGGTTCTGGATAGATAGTTGGAAAAATAAGGTGCTGGGAATGATAGCTCCTCAATTTTCCTTCAATAAACTCTTTACTTTCATTATCACCAAGTTGGGCTACATTTTTATGATTAGTTTCAAAGTGCCATCTGACACTTGATGTGCGACACACAACACTTTTGTTGCATAGGACACTGTCAGGACCCACCCCAATCCACATCCCAGGAAAGAAAGAACTCTTGAAACAGAAATTGTCCAAAAGGAGTTTTTACTGAAACGTGATTGATAATGGGAATACTAGACAGGATCTGAACTGTGTTACAGTTTGGTGCTTTTTTAAAGGGTCCCCGGGTCGAATCCGCCACTCCAAGCCATCTGGTTTGTCCTGGATCAATTTAAATTCAGGTGTCAAATCCTTCCATGGGAAAAAGGGAACTCTCCTGTCTTCACAATTGCTCCCTTCCTTTAGAGATTCTAATCTGAGATACAAACCAGATCTCTTCCCCCCGCTTCCTTTGTTGTTCTCAGTTCAAAGGTTCTTCCCCTGGTCTTTGAAGACAGCCTCCTGGCAGGCTGAATACACATCCTCCCTTTGGAGAAATGGCAGAATGCAGGGGGAGGGATAAGATTTTAAAAACATACAGAATAGAGTTTTATGAATGGGATATAAATGGATTCTGACAATCTGCTCCCCTTAGAAGAAAGACAGGTCCATCTGTAGAGGAAATAAAATATAAATGTTAGCTTGGTTTGTTCAGATATTCTGTATGAAACCTCTTAAGCAACCTTGGTGCTTTAATGTGGTGCTTATTGACCCACTCATTTTCTGAACAGGGGAGGTGTTTCCAAGCCACTAGATACTGAATTGTTCCATGGTGTTTCCTGGAATCTAGGATTTCCTTCACCTCAAAATGTTGTTCTCCTTCCACCATGATGGGAGGTGGTGATGGGGGGGGTTGTTCACAGGGGTGACTGTTGTTCTCTCTTTAGTAGACTGCAGTGAAAAATTGGGTGTATTTGTCTAAGATTTTTGGGTAGTCCTAATTCAACTGTTACTGGGTTTATGATTCTTTTAATTGGAAAAGGACCAATATATTTTGGTCTGAGTTTTTTACAGAGTTGTAGTGATTTAAGGTATTTTGTGGATAAATATACCATCTCTCCCACCCTGAATGGTATGGGATCTACTCTTTTTTTGTCAGCCTGTGTCTTGTATGCCTGTCTAGCTTCGTCTAAAGCTTTCCTAATGATTGGCCAGATGTTTTGCAATTGAGTAATCCACTCCTTCAGTTTGGGATAATGGTGGGGTGGGGGGCTGCCTTGCTTCAGCTTGCTGCCAAGCCTCTTTGGGTGGTGCCAATGGGGGGGGCATCTGGTGTCTGAAGCTGCCTCAGCTGGCCACTGTGCTCAGCAGGCCCAATGAGGCAGCATTCACACTCACCCAGCTGCCCAGCCTCATGGGGCAGCAGCGAGGGATGGGCATGCATGTGGCAGAGTGTGAAAAACGGTCTTAAGTCACTTTTTAAAGTTCTTTAAACACATCTTTGACCAGTCTTATGTGGTCAGTCATATTGTACTGTATATCAGAATGTCATCAAGATACACCAGAACCCCTTTGTATAAATGATCATGTAGGATCTCATTAATCAACTGCATAAATACAACTGGGGGCCCCTGAAGTCCGAATGGCATGACTTTGAACTGGTAGTTCCCCAAGGGGCAGTTGAAAGCAGTTTTACACTCTTCCCCCTCCTTTATTCTCACCCAGTAATATGCTTCTCTCAGGTCTAATTTAGTGAAGACACTCCCCTTCGCCAGGTGTGTTAGTAAGTCTTTCAGTAGGGGGAGAGGGTATTTATTTTCCACACTCATAGTGTTAAGACCTTTATAGTCTACACAGAGACGAAGAGACCCATCTTTTTTCTCTTTGAATAACACAGGGGCTCCCACAGTAGACTTGGGCCATTCAATGAATCCCCTCACTAGGTTTGTATCCATGTATCACTGCATCTCCTCCATTTTAAGGGGGGACATAGCGTACATTCTTGGTCATGGAAGTTTTGCCCCCGCAACAGTTCAATGGAACAATCATTGGGCCGGTGTGGGGGCAAGGTATCACATTCTTTCTTAGATAAAACAATGCCTGAATGTTGTTCAAATTGTCTCTTTAATTGGAACCATGACATTTACAGCTTTCCAGTGCAAAAATAAGCCCCAAAATAAGCACACATTCAAAATGAGCAGGAGGCATAGTTTAGAAAACTATAAAACTATAAAAAATATGTAAACATTATACATACAGTTTCATTTAGGTCTTGGGAACATCAACAACTAACTCAGGAGATCAAGACACAGGGAAGACTAAGACACGCCTCACACAGCCAATACTATGTCTTAATCAAAAACAGTTCTCATTGGCTGGTTTGTTGCTGTGGCTATTCCAGTTCATAAATTCTTGCACACTGACAGACCATACCTGGAATACTGCAATTTTGGTTACCATACTACAAAAAAGATGTTGAGACCTTGGAAAAAGTTCAGAGAAGAGCAACTAAAATGATCAAAGGCCTGCAGACCAAAACATAGGAAGAATGGCTACACGACTTGGGTTTGGCTAGTTTAAAGAAAAGAAGAAACAGAGGCAACATGATAGCAGTATTCCAGTATTTGAGGGGCTGCCACAAAGAAGAGGGAGTCAAACTATTCTCCAAAGCACCAGAGGGCAAGACAAGAAACAATGGTTGGAAACTGATCAAAGAGGGAAGCAACCTGGAATTAAGGAGAAACTTCCTAATGTCAATGCTGCAAACATTGGCATGTTTTTGCACTGACAATATAAGAGACAGCCTTTTGTTTAAACTGCTTCATTTTGAATCTTGAAGGGAGGGAATTTTCTAACGACTATTAGAAAGCCCGTGTACAGAATGGAGGAGAGATCTCATTTGTAAAACTAATTGGATAATGTGATTTATGATGTGTAGATAAGGGCGGGGATTGTGTGTGTGTTACGATGGGTTTGGGGGGAGGAGATTTCAGATTCTGGCATCCCTCCATGAGTGCCTATGTTTCGTTTCATTACTAAGACTTTTTAGATAAATAATATGCCTGCAATTTGTTTGATTTGTCTCATTCATCGGAACCATGACACCTAACAGTGAAGACAATTAACCAGTGGAACAGCTTGCCTTCTGAAATCGTGGGCGCTCCATCATTGGAGCTTTTTAAAAAGAGACTAGACTGAGGTAGATCCTTACATAAGGTGAGGTCTGCATAGTGCCCAGCCTGGAGAGGCAGCTGCCCTACTGAGGTGGGCCACAACCAACATGCCCCTTCCTAACAGCAGAATGGAAGAGGGTAAAATGGAGAGCTGGAGCAGAGATATCATTCTGACAGACCCCAAGGAAAACACTTCCAGGGATCTGGGAGTGGTGGAACCCTTGGCAAAAGGCGATCGAGCTAGGTGGTCGTTCAGGATCAGAAAGAAAGAAGACTGGGAAGGGAAGGCTCACAAAGTAACCCTCACATGAGGCAGAGGAAAAAAGAAAGCAAAGAAGAAAAATCCAGAGTCTACCCTTCCCAAAAAGGAATAGTGGATCCAAACTCAGAAATGATGAAAACAATTTTACAGCAGATGATGGAATATGTGCAAGAATCCTTCAAGGAACTAAAATCGCAGCTGAAAGAACAATCAGAGTCGGAGGAAGAAGCAGAGGAGGAAGCTGGTGAAGAAAAGCTAATGGTGCCTGAAGTGGCAGTGGTGGCTGCCACCCCTGCAACAGCAGCACGGCAAGCACAACTGCCCCAAAGTCCAGAGGGGCCATACCCCAACTGGTGGAGGTGAAGCCAATTCTGTTGAGGTGAAATTGGACAGGAATCTTGAGAAATTGGGGTTCTTCCTATCCCTGGTATTCACCTACATGCAGATATATGGGAGAATTCTGCCTACAGATAAGGAGAAAGTTAGGGTAATCACTGTAGTACTGGAAGATAGTGCTGCAAACTAGATGGTGACCCTTTACAACTGCAATGCTCCAGAACTAAGGAATTTTAACCAGTTTATGGCAGCCCTCTGACATAGCTTCTAGTCACCTGGCAGACTAGAAAGCCTGTGATCCCATAAAAATGGTGAAACAAGGGCAACGACCAGTAGCTGAGTAAATGGAGGAATTTCAAGAGCTGACCAGCCATTTAAACTGGACAGAGGACATCCTCATGAGCTGTTGCCAGGATGGCCTGAACAAAGACCTCTACAATGCCTGTGTGGCCCGTGGAGCTCTGGGGCAATTGCACAAATGGTGCCTCTTGGCAGAAGAGGTGGAAATAGATCAATGCAAACATCAACACTTCCTGGTGAGAAACAGCTTCAAGCCAATGCATGAAAGGAGAAGTGAGAATGCACAGGCATCACCAACCCCACCCTGTTCCATGGTGTGCTTCAAATGTGGAAAGTAAGGGCACCGAGCAGTTGACTGCTGCAGCAAATGGTCAGCAAACAAAGGAGACTATCAATCAGCGGGGAGAGCCACAAGAGCCACACCGCACGCAAAAGTGCTGGCAATGGCATTCAAGGAGTCTGTAGAGTGAGACTTCCGGTTTGCCACTGCAGCTGCCATGGACACTTGGAAGGCGAGCTTCGTTTTACACATCCCCCTTCGCTGGGGGACCCTGGAAAGGGTTGAAAGTCATCCTGTTGGGGCAACGAGCAAGGAGGGGACCCCCACTTGATCATGGAGGGGCAGCAGCCCTTCCGCTTGATCCAGGGCAGCCCTCCAAACTGGAGGAAGAAAGACTGGCCATAGCAATATGGCTCATCATTAGGCTGCAGATAGCTGAAGTCAAATTCACCATCAAGCACTTCAAAAGCAAGGCACATGAAACTGGGTGAGATCTGATCTTCTCTTTACCCTAAGTACCTTCTCTTCATGTAAAAGCTGCTCGAAATATCTATCCCCCTGTGAGGAGAGAGGAAAGGGAATTTCTATCCCACCCTCTAAGAATAGCGGCCTCTGACTACCCAGGGGAATCAAAGCATTAAAAAGAACAATTTTAATCTAATTGGATTTATATGTTCCTGATACTTGGAGACCAAAAATGTTCCTATTTTTACTGGAGACTCTTGCTTTTATCTACAAAAAAGAAATAAAATTGGGAAAAGGGTTAGAAAAATTTTGGGCTTCAAAAACCTTAAATGGCATTGGTGACATCTTGTGGCAAAGTTTGGTATTACAATTTGTTATTTCCTAAAAGAGACTTGGCTTGAAGCCCAGACCTTAGATAAGACTTTCCTGACCTTGGCACCACCTGTGAGAGACTTAGCTGTAAGAGAACAGCTGGGTGGCATAATTGGCCTACTTGAACTGTGACTGTAAACCTTTACTGACTTTTGCTTGACAAACAACTTTTACTAAAAAGACTATTTATAAACACATGAAAGAGAGGGATGTAGACTGGAAAAGATTCTTTCCATGTTGAAAGCAATACATGAAACTATTCTTTCAGCTTGTGATAAAATAAGACCTAAAATAAGAGATCAAGACACCAGCTTAGATACACAAATCCAAACTTTGACAACCAAAGAACCAACACTGCAGAAGATAACAGAAGAAGTGGGACAATCAAATATTAAGACAGAGGACTCAACTGACCAACAAATACAGCTGATGGAAAATCCAGAAAAGAAAGTGACAACATTGAAAATAGAAATGACTTTCTATATAAATCAGAAGAAATTTGAGAAAGAAGAAGAACAGATTGAATCAAAGACAAATATATGAGAGCAAGCATGGGGGATTGGAATAACAGGGAGACAATTTAATGAATACAAATGGGCTAATCCTTCCAGAAAACTGGCAAATAAATGGTCTCCTTTATTTCAAATAACATATATAAGAATAGAGGGAGATCTATTTGACAATCTAAAAGCACTGATATGGAAGCCTAGTTGGCAAAGGAAGAAAGCCAGAATAAGGTTGAAGAAAATTGAGGTTTTGACTTATTAGAGGGGATTTCATATGATTAATTAGAGGGTTAAAGGGAGATGTTAAGGGGAATTTTGGTTATTAGATTTAAAATACTTGGAAATCAATTGAAAATAAGGATTTTATCTGTTTAATATTTAAAAATTAAGCCTAAAAGGGAAAAGAAAATTAATTATTATGAATATGTTTGATTTATTGATTAACCCAGGTAACATATATATAATGGTTTTGATTTATTAAAGGATATATTGTTTTATTAAGTAGATGATTTAATATGGTGGGAAATAGATAACTTTTAGGAAATAGATTACATTCAAATAGATAAAATGCGTATTTTGGATATTATATTTTGTTATGAAGTGAGACAAGGGAAATCTTGGTTACCCAAAGTCTGAAAATTATAAATATCAAAGGTTAAATTGGGATATTGATGAGAAATTAAAAATTGAGTAAAAATTAATAACAAGGAGTCTATAGAGCTTCCCTGGGCCCAAGAGGCAGAGGGTCGAGCTCTGACTCCACCAAACGACAACCTGGGGGCAGTGGAGAGTGACTATGAAAACAACCCCTTGGTAAGTGGGCCAATCAAATTCATAACCGTGCCCTTAGAACTGTTCATACCAGGCAGCGGGAAGAGTGTAAAGTTAGCAGCTTTACTGGACTCGGGGTGCACCCACTGCTTAATCAGCCCAAAGCTGGTAGGGAAATTGGGAATACCCCTCAGACCCTGACCACCTTTTGCCAACTCGATGGGTCAGTTGCAAGGGGGCTCCCCACAAGTTTTGCCATCAGACCCCTGCAAATTTCCATGGGAGACCACTCAGAGTGGTCATTAGTGCTGGACCTAATGTGGCTAAAGAATTGGAACCCCATTATCAATTGAATGGAGGGGTGCCTAAAATTCCTGAAGAAGAGGGCCCCTCCCCTGTTCAGAGAAAAGAGCGGGAGGTGTGGACTATCCCCTCAGCAAGCAGGAATGCAGAGCCTCCCAGCAGAATACTGGGACTTAGCTGAAGTGTTCAGTGAGCAGAGATAAGATGATCTCCAGCCCCACCGACCCACAGACTATGCCACTGAAATTGTCCCAGGGCCAAAACTCCCAAAGCCAAAAATATACCCCATGACTCCAAGGGAATTGAACAAACTTCATAAGTTCATTGACAAAAATTTGGTGTGGGGATTCAACCAGCTTGCCAGACCCAGGTGGCTGCCCCTGTGCCATTCAGAGAAAAGAAGGATGGGTTGCTTCATCTCTGCATTGATTGTAGGGGTCTGAATGCAGTGTGTGTGGAAAATATGTATCCCTTCCCCTAATGAGAGACATGCTAGCGTATCTTTCGAAAGGGAAAATTTTCTCTAAACTAGACTTGCGGGAGGCATACTATTGAATAAGAATATGCAAGGGGGATGAATGGAAGACTGCTTTCAACTGCCCCATGGGCTGTTTCCAATTCAAGGTGCTACCTTTTGGACTGCAGGGGGCTCCTGCTGTGTTTATGCAACTAATCAACAAGGTTCTTCATGAGCACCTGTATAAGGGGTTTTTGGTTTACCTTGATGACATCTTAATCTATACTGAGACCAAGACAGAGCACATTAAACTAGTCAGAGCTGTATTAAATAAATTGCACTTTGCCAAATTATATGCCAAACTCTCAAAGTGTGAGTTCCACAAAGATCACACTGATTATTTGGGCTATTGCATCTAAAGTGAGGGGATGGAGATGAACCTGGAGAAAGTATGACGCATACTGGAGTGAGCTCCCCCTTGTACTAGGAAGCAATTACAAAACTTCTTAAGCTTTGTGAACTTTTACCAGCAGTTTATTCCTGCATTCACACAAATCACACTCCCCATCACAAATCTCTAAAAACCAAAAACGGGGACAAACCCAAGCCCAGGCAGGCACTGAAATGGACAGGGGATTGTCAAGCAACATTTGAGAAACTAAAGAGGCTTTTCTTGGCAGAGCTGGTACTGAAGCACCTGGACCCAGAGAAAGCTTTTGTTATTCAGGCTGATGCTAGTGATGTGGCCATGGGAGCAGTTCTCCTCCAGAGAAATGAGAAGGGCCAACTGCAGCCCTGTGCTTACACCTCTAAAAACTGTCTGAGACTGAGCAGTGGTGGGTGGCCTGAGAAAAGGAAATCTATGCTGTGCAAGGAGCCATCCTAACCTGGAGGCATTTCTTAGAAAGGAGTAAAATACCATTTCAGGGGTGGACTGATCACAAAAATCTTGAAGCTATGAAAACCCCTAGGAAGCTGTCCCCTAAGCAAGCATGGTGGTCTCAACATTTCCACCAGTTCAATTTTACAATTTATTACCTCCCTGGGGGGAAGAATTTCCTGGCAGATGCCCTGTCTAAGATGCCGCAAAATAATAGTACTAAATCTGAAGTAACTAAACCATTCCTAACTCCCAAACAGTTAGCAGCACCTGTCACTACTTGAGCACAAACAAGGGCTAAGATGCCAATAGACCCAATGGTGGCCCAAGAGTTCAAGAAAGCTCTGGAAACTGATGAGTGGTTTCAAAGCCATAAGAACTTGTGTTTAATAAAAGACAACATGGCTTGGGTGGGGAGAAAATATATGTTCCAGCAGCTTTAAGGCTGAGAGTGATACAAGTGGGGCATGATTCAAAAATTACTGGACATTTTGGGTTTGTCAAAACCCTACATTTGCTTAAAAGGCACTTTTGGTGGCCCTCTTTGAAAAAGGACATAGAAAGATATGTAGCTAGCTTCCCCACATGTGTTGCAGCTATTGAGGCCAGTGGCAAGCCCTTCAGCACCCTGGAGAGAGATCTCTATGGACTTTATTGTGGAGCTTCCTGAAAGCACTGGAAATAGTCATTTGGGTGGTCATGGACCTGTACTCCAGGCAGGCCCATTTCATCCCATGCCCAAAGATCCCAATGGGCAAAATGCTTTGCGTTCTCTTGGTATTGTGCCCTTTCCCCAAGGGAAGAAATGTATCACCCTTATCTAAGAGAAGGTTACACTTGGAGCCAGAAGGAAATGAAAGTGAGAAAGACCTTGAATGAATGTGCCAAAGAAGCCAGTTACCAAAACACTATGCCACCTGTGGATTGGCTGGAATTCAAATGAACACTGGAACCGGGGGGGGGGAGAGTATTGAATACTGCTTTTCATATACTTTTCATATACTTCCAAGGTAGGTGAAATGAGGACCCAGATTGTTGGGGGCAATAAGCTGACTTTGTAATAAGGCTGCTTGGGGGCCCCCGAAAGCCCTAATAAGCAGGCATATACATAGAATGAAGGCTATTGCTAAGCACATTGGTTTGTGCTTAAATTGTAAGCCACCCTGAGTCTTCGGAGAAGGGCGGGATATAAATAGGATTAAAATAAATAAAATAAAATATACTGCTTTGGCAGGTTTTTCCTCAGACCTCGTTTTGTTTTCCCTGCTACACTAGCCCCTAATAAAAGTTCCTTTTGAGACAATGCCTGTTTCAAGAGTTCTGCTTTCTTGGGTGGCTTAGCTGAGGTAGGTCCTTACATAGACAGTCACTTGTCTGAAATGGTATAGGTCAGTGATGGCGAACCTTTTAGAGACTGAGTACCCAAACCACAACCCAAAACCCACTTATTTATTGCAAAGTGCCAGGAGTGCATCAGCATTATGGTGCCCTCAGAGGGGGCAGGGAGGCACCTCTGAGTGCCGCCTCTGGCAAGCAAAAACCAGGGGCACAAAAATAGGCCACTGTGCTGCAAGGTGCTGATACAAGGCACTGCACTATGCAAGAACAGGGCAGGGCTAGTGAGTATCATGCAGGCACTAGCCCCACTCCATTTGCAGCACGTGCATGCTCACAGCCCCGTGTGTGCATGCACGGATGTAAAATGCTTCCCCCTCCCTTTTCTTCCAGTCCACCAATCGACAATGGTTGGTGACCTTTGCTCTACCATCTCTACTCGAGCTTGCTAGTTAGCCGCTTTGCCTTCTTTGTGCTGGGTGGGGCTCCTGCTCCAGGTGACAGTGGCGGCCTGATGGATCTGCTGCTGCTGGCAGTGGCGCGTGTGCCAACAGAGAGGGCTCTGAGTGCTGCCTCTGGCACGTGTGCCATAGGTTCACCACCACTGGTATAGGTTCTTCTGCTGGATTAGAAGACCTCCAAGGTCCCTTCCAACTCTATTCTATTCTACTAAATACAATTACAAACCACTATCAGATTAGGAAATCTGCACAATCAGAATGTGCAGATTCATAAATCTATTTCTATTACTTTTTATGGGACAGATTATACAACTAAATTTTCATCAGTAGAAAAAGCAAAATGGTTGCAAACAGGTAACTTAAAAACAACATTGAAAAATTATTTGAACAAGATTCTATGCCAACTCTTAGGGCTTTTACATTGCTTAAGTAGTAAAGTTTGACAATATTTTAAATGAAAAGGTTACTTTTTTGATATCTCAACAAACTGTGACAGCTATTCAGATGAGCATGATGCTACCATATTGTAAAATGATTATTCAGATGGTGGTCTTGATTGATTACCCCTATGTGCTGCAATCCCTATGCAACCATCTTTTTTCCTACTTCTGGGCAAGTAGAAGAATAAATTAATGATGCTTTTGGGAAACCATTATAACTTCAGCACTGACATCCTATTCATCCCCTGTTGAGAAAAAAGAAATTTCCCTGTATTTTGTGTATTGAAATGATGAATTATAACTGTTAGGCAAAAATGTAGTGCATATGTTCCAGCTACCTAGCAGACAAATTGCCATTATGCTATGCGAGTAATACTTTATAAACTGTCAGAATCCATTTATATCACATTCATAAATGTATGTTTAAAACATTATCCCCCCCCCATGGATTCTGCCATCTCCCGAGCAAGGAGGAGCGCATGTGGATTCAGCCTGCCTTAGGTTATTTCAAAGACTGGGGGAACAAAAAGGAGGGTTAGAGAAGAGGGCATCTAGCCTGTGTCTTCATTTAAATCTGTAGAGGAAGAAGGCAATAACCATAAAGATTCGAAGTTCCTTTTTTACCACAAAAGGGATGACACAAAGTAAAATGATGGGGGCTGACCAAATGGGGTTGAGGGAAGGGGGGTTGAACCGGGAACCCTTTATAAAGTTTCAATTTGTAAAACAATACTAAGTCCTGTCTTGTATTTCCATAACCAAGCATGTCCTAGTAAAAATTCCTTTTGGACTAGAACTGACTCCAAGAGTTTTTGTTTTCCTAAGACGTGGATTGGGGTGGGTCCTGACAGTAGACAGGACTTACACTGAAAGTCAACCTGGAAGGGAGAAACCTTACTGGGGGACTTTGCAATAAATACTATGTCTGGCGATGAAGCAAGAGAGGAGGGAAGCCCCACGGAGAGGGAGTCTCCCCCCCGAATGGAATCCCAGAGGTGATAGGAAGCTGAAGCGGCATATTTCCCCGGTGAAGAAGCGGTGGAGCAGCACGACTGAAAACCCCGGTGGTCGATGGGTGTTGGAAGGAAAAATGAGTGGGAAAAGGCATTGGGTGAAGTGACCCTGAGATGGAGCGACCACCAACCAGAATGGAGGCAAGAGATGGAGAGGTCCCTGCACGCCAGTGAGGAGGATCGGATCCTGGAAAAAGCTCTTGATCTGATGAAAGCAACCCTGAGCTCACTAAGGGAGGAGAGAGCTGAAAAACGCAACCGAGGCAGTGCCTGGGGCCGCAACTAGAGAGGTAACAGAGGGGATCTAGCACCTGAAACCCTGGGGCCGTCCAACGGAACGGGAGTCGCTGCCTCAGCAGTACCTCCCCAGAACCATAGACAGGGAGCAGGATGAGGAGACATACTGTCCACGGTGCATACAATGCTCCAGTCAAAGACTCCCGCCCCTGGAAACAAAATTCAAGGGGGAGCCATCACGATTGGGGTTTTTCTTAACCCAAGTCCTTAGCTATATGGAAGAATACGGACGGGACATCCCCAGTGACAAAACCCACATCTGAATTGTGCAATCCACCCTGGACGGACTGGCTGCAGACTGGGTGGTGAACCTAAATGACTCCAACGCCCCAGAACTCAATGATTTCAATGATTTCATCCTTTGCACGCCTCCAGAGAAGATGGCCACCGTCCGTGGCTGAGTGTTAGGAGCAGGGAATTGAGTTGGCATACTGAAGGCTAATGGAGGCAGTTACCTGCTCTGTGGTTGAGGGTGGGCGACGGGGCCCTCTGGGGTCTCGGTGATGTTCTCTGCGGACACTGAGGTGCTGAGGTGACAACGCCGGGCGCGGGGCCGACTGCGGCGGCAATGGCGAGACTTGGGCGGTGAGGCAGTGGGGCTTCTGGAGCTGTGACGGCCGTGCGAGTTATCTCGGACAGTGTGTTTCCGGGTCTGTGGTGGCCTGCGGCGAGCCAGAGGTGGCCCTGTTGTGGTCTGTGGTGGTTTGCGCTGAGGCACCGGTGATGGTGAGACAACTTGGGCAGCGAGGCGGCGAGGCTTCTGGAGCTATAGTGGCCGTGCGAGGCATCTTGGGTGGCGAGGTTCCAGGCCTGCGGCGGCCTGCACCAAGCCAGTGGTAACCCTGTGATGGTCTGTGATGGGTTGCAGTGGGCTTGCGGCAAGCCTGTGATGGTTTATGGTTCAAACGCCAGCCTGGAGCCCTCCTGAACTTGTATGGAGGGTGGAGATATTGGAGGCCGCCTGGGGCTGAAGACAGAGCTGGGGTATGCCGGTGGCCTGAGCCTGTGGTGGTCTGTGGTGGACTTGCAGTGGGCCTGTGCCTGTGCCAGATAGCGAGTCACTCATGGCATCCAAGACCTGAGTCAGCTGGGCTAGCGGCTTTGGAGTTCCCCTGGCTTGTGGTGTTGAATGCTGAGCCTGAATGGTGGATGGCTTCTCACCTTTGTGGGGGTCCTATGAAGTCGTCTTGTAGATGCTTGTCCCTATGGCACCCGAGATGGGGATTGTCTCCTTTGGGGCCATATTTGGTCTCTCCTTGGGACCCATATTAGAAACCTGCGATACGCCTCTTCCATTCTTTGCGTCCTCCATTTTTTTGTGTCCGGAGACTTATCACACCCCTCTTGGTTCGCAATTACATCTGAGAGATGAAGATGGATGATCGGTCCGGCCCTTGCATCGAAGGTTATCATCTATGGATTTTATCATTATCATCTATGAACTGTTTATTCATCATCGTTCATCCATCGGATTTTTCTCTTTTTCTTTCTGTGACCCACCCAGAGCTGGATAGTGGTTCTCCTTGAAATTGGAAGATCTTGGTCACTCTGTGAGGGCGACCATGTTCGGGTGTCACTGTCCAGCTCTGTGGACTTATTATTATGTTTGTTTTGCCGACTCGTCCCTTTTTTGCTTTGCTTCTACTCTTGATGATTTACATTGCAAGAGAGTTGCTTAGTCTGAGAGATTCCCCCTCTCTCAGATGTGGCCATCCACTCTGCACCACCGTTTCCTTAATGACGGGTCCTGGGACCCCGAGAGGTGGCATGACGCAAAAAGGAGGCTTTTAGGGTTTCTTTTTAGAATTTTTAATGGGTTAGGGAGGGGGAGGGGTATCAGGCCCGTCATAATGAGGGGGGGTGCCAGACTTACCTCAGTCTAGGTTGGCTGATGGCCACAGCGATAGGGGGGCTGGAGATAGTTCTGGGACCCGGGGGATGGGGTGGGGACAGTGATTCCCACGGTGGTTGGGTATGGTGGCAGATGGAGGAACAGAGGGCCATATCATAATCTGGGATCACGCCCCTGCTATTTTCGAGCTGTGGCACACTCCGACGCTCTGGTTTCCACCTGTGTTCCCGGGGGAGGGGGAGCACCTGAGCTCAGGCTGATTTATTTGAATGCCAGGTCTATAATGAATAAAGCTCCCCTCATTCATGATTTCATTGAGGAGAAAGACGCAGACCTGGCATGCATTACGGAGACATGGCTGGGCTCAGAGGGAGGAGTCCCTCTGATTGATTTATGCCCTCCAGATTTCCATGTGCTGAATCAGCCTCGGACTCAGGGTAGGGGCAGCGGGGTGGTGGTTGTCATCAAGGAGGCCCTTTGTCTGCGGGAGGCCACTGCCCCTCAGATAGGCAGATGTGAGTCCCTCCTCTTAAGGTGGGGCCCTGGTGGTCAGTTGGGCCTGTTGCTTATGTACCTTTCTCCCAGCTGTGTGGCAACAGCTCTGCCCGGGCTACTCGATGCTATCTCAGGATTGGCGGTGGAATTTCCCAGGCTTTTGGTGCTGGGAGATTTTAACCTACCTTCCCTAGGGGGGGCATCGGGAGTGGCCTGAGAGTTCATGGCTTCCATGATGGCCATGGACCTGACCCAGATAATTCAGGGCCCGACCCATGAGGGGGGAAACACGCCCGACCTTATTTTTATCTCCGGGCAATGGCTTAATGATCTGGGTGGGGTTTCTCCATCTGTACAACCCCTTTCATGGACAGATCATCATCTCCTGTGGCTGGGCCTCCGTCATGCCACCTCCCGCCGCTGGGAGGCGGAACCGACTAGGTGGTTCCGCCCCAGGCGCTTGATAGACCCAGAAAGGTTTCAGACAGTGCTTGGTTTGATTCCTGCTTCCCTCTCCCACAGCCTGGTTGAGACCTTGGTTGATGCCTGGCAACGGGCTGCTTCTGAGGCTCTCGACCGCATTGTTCCTTTGCGGCCTCTGACCCAACGCAGATCCCGGTGGGCCCCATGGTTTTCCGTGGACCTACGGGAGATGAAGCGCCAGAGGAGGGGCCTAGAGAGCGTTTGGAGGTCCAGTCGGTCCGAGTCTGACCAATCACAGTTAAGATCTTTTACGAGATCTTATCTTGTGGAAATGGAGGAGGCGAAGCATACTTACTTTGCCTCCCTCATTTAGTCCGCAGATAATCACCCAGCTGCCCTGTTTAGGGTGACCCGTTCCCTTCTAAATCAAGGGACAGGGGAAGATCCCTTGCAGGGATGCACCGAGGAGTTTAGTCAACATCTGCTGGACAAGATCGCTCAGATTCGGACCGGTCTGGACTCCGATTGGACAGTATCTGACGAGAGGAAGTGATAGGTCTGGCCAATATTATCTGGGAGGAGTTTGACCCTGTGATTCCGGATGAAGTGGACAGGATAATGGGTAGATTAAATGCTGCCATGTGTTTATTGGAACCATGTCCCTCCTGACTGGTTTATGCGGCTCAGGAGGTTACACGAGGCTGGCTCCAGGCAGTGATCAATGCCTCTTTGAGTGAGGGGTGTTTCCCTGCCGCCTTGAAAGAGGTGGTGGTGAGGCCCCTCCTCAAGAAAACTGCTCTGGACCCAGCTATTTTGAATAATTTTCATCCTGTCTCCAACCATCGCTTTCTTGCAAAGGTTGTTGAGAGCGTGGTGGCACGGCAGCTCCCTTTGGTCCTGGAGGAAACTGAGCATCTGGATCTGTACCAATCGGGTTTCAGGCCCGGGTACAGCATGGACACGGCATTGGTCGTGCTGGTGGATGATCTCTGGTGTGCTCGGGATAGGGGTTATTCCTCTGTTCTGGTCCTATTGGACCTCTCAGCAGCTTTTGATATCATCGACCATGGTATCTTGCTGCGATGTCTTCGGGGGTTGGGAGTGGGAGGCACTGTTTTATGGTGGTTCTCCTCTTACCTCTTGGGCCGTTCACAGATGGTGTTGGCAGGAGGACAGAGGTCAACCCCGAAGCCCCTTGATTGTGGGGTGCCTCAGGGGTCGGTCCTCTCTCCCCTCCTGTTCAACATCTATATGAAACCACTGGGTGAGATCATACATGGATTCGGAGTGAGGTATCATCAATATGCTGATGATACCCAGCTTTTCATCTCCACTCCGAACCAACCCAGTGATGCCCTCAACATGATGTCCCATTGCCTGGAAGCGGTACAAATCTGGATGGGGAAGAACAGGCTCCGGCTCAACCCGGCCAAGACCAAGTGACTCTACATGTCGGCATCTTGTGTTGTCCAGGATTTACCATCTTTGGTTATGGAGGGAGAGGTGTTGCCTCCCGTTGATAGGGCGTGCAACTTAGGCATCCTCCTGGATGCACGACTTGACTTAGATCATCATATAGGAGCCGTGGCCAGGGGGGCATTTGCCCAGGTTTGCCTGGTGTGCCAGTTGCGCCCTTATCTGGACCAAGATGCCTTACGTACAGTCACTCATGCACCCGTTACCTCCTGTATAGATTACTGTAACACTCTCTACATGGGGCTGCCCTTGAAGACCACCAGGAGGCTTTAGCTGGTGCAGAATGCGGCCACGCGGGTTGTGATGGGAGCATCCTGATACTCCCATATTACACCCCTCCTGCTTGAGCTGTATTGGTTGCCGGTTGTCCTCCAGGTGAGGTTCAAGGTGCTGGTTCTTACCTATAAAGCCCTACATGGCTCAGCTCCCCCGAGAACATCGGATGGCCCCAGATCTCCGGTCCTTTCATTGCAACCTAAAGACATAACTTTTCCAACTGGCCGACCTGGACTGAGGATAGGGGTTTTAATATTGTTTTAATTTTATTGGTTTTGGTAATTAATTATGGTGCTTTGTAATTTAATTCTTTTTTAATATTTGTATTTCTGTTTTTTATAGCTGTTTTATTGTTGTGAGCTGCCCTGAGTCCTTCGGGAGATAGGGCAGCATATAAGTCCCATAAATAAATAAATAAATAAATAAATAAATAAATAAATAAATAAATAAATAAATAAATAAACAAACAAACCGATTCATGTCATCCTTGAGGCGGCGTTTCGAAGATCCCTTGGCTGATCATAAAGCCCGGGAGAGAATCAAAACAGTCAGGCAGGGCAGACCGCCAGTGGCTGAATACACCCAAGAATACCGAGCCATTGCCAGCAAGCTGAACTGGCCAAAAGACATCCTCCTTAGCCATTTCAAAGATGGGCTAAACTACGACCTGTATGATGCTTGCCTGCCTCGAGGAGACCTACACCATCTCAACGACTGGTATGTCCTGGCAGAGGAGGGGGAGATAGACCTACTGAAGAGACACCATCGGGGGAAACCATGGGGCCGCCCACCAACCGAGCAAACACGCGAGAGGGAGAACCCACCGCCACAGCTAAAAAATCAACAGGCTGTTTCAAATGCGGGAGAGAGGGTCACTGCACCGCAGAATGCCACTCAACCCCCCCCAGTGTAAAACATAGTCATCACCCTCCAAGAAACTAGGGAAACCCCAGGCAACCCAAAAGAATCTTCCATGAAGGGGACAGGGGCTGTAGAGTCCACAATTCTTGCCAGGAACTGGGATTGGACTCCGGCCTACACCGCAGGGGCGGTGGACACCTTGGAAGACAGCTCAGAGGGAGAATCATTGGTTAGTGGACCCCTTCCACCTATACTTAAGACAGTGACTATATTAGCTTCCTCTATGCCAAAAGCCTTCGAAATAAAAGCTCTGATAGACTCTGGTTGCATCCGCTGCCTTATCAGCCCAATGGTGGTGGGGAGATTCAGCATCCCAGTGAGGAGGCTAAAACAACCAATCTCTTTTAGTCAATTAGATGGGACAATAGCGGGGGGGGGGACCAGCTACTCTAGCCACTTTACCAATTCACTGTCCCTGGGGTCTCATGAGGGAGACATAATATTTACAGTGGCCCCAGGCATGGAATGCCCAATGATTTTAGGACTGGAATGGCTGAAGAAATGGAACCCTGGGATAAACTGGAGGACAGCAGAACTCAACTTCCCAAAAGGGGAGCAGGAAAACATCACTCCCCAAAGCACCCCCCTAACCCGAAGGGAGGAGACAGCAGCAGTGGGGAAAGAGAAGGGGTTACCAGAGATACCGGAGGAATACAGGATAGGTGTCATATACAATCTGTTTCACTTGTTTAATGTATTAAGTAGAACTGACTTTCTTTTTTCCTTATCCCAGCAGATAGGGGCTCATTGAAAAACATTTTCTCTCTGACAAATGTAGTTAATCTCTCTGGATATTTGCAGAAGAAAATGTTGTGCTAATCTTCATTTTTAATTGGCATTAGGGAATCTAGGAGGAGATCAACCCTGACTGCTCTTTAGAAGTCCAGGTCCTGAAGCTAAAACTCAAATACTTTGGCCACCTAATGAGAAGGAAGGACTCACTGGAGAAGAGCCTAATGCTGGGAAAGATTGAGGGCAATAGAAGAACGGGATGACAGAGAATGAGGTGGCTGGATGGAGTTACTGAAGCAGTAGGCGTGAGCTTAAATGGACTCCAGAAGATGGTAGAGGACAGGAAAGCCTGGAGGAACGTTGTCCATAGGGTCGCGATGGGTCAGACACAACTACGCAACTAACAACAACAAGGGAATCTAGGACTTCTAAATTTTGAAAATGTACTATTTTTAGCAAAATGAGTGCAAAATAATAATAATAATAATAATAATAATAATAATAATAATAATAATAATAATAATAATAATAATAATAATAATAATAATAATTTAATTTAATTTCTATACCGCCCTTCTCCCGAAGGACTCAGGGCACTGTACAGGGCAATAAATACAATAAAAATACAGTGTACAAAAGTTAAGATAGAATTAAATATTAAAGCCCAATTACAGTAAAAATTAATTAAAATTAATATTAAAATACCCCAAACCCATCAGACCAGGCCGGCTTGCTCAAATAAATAAGTTTTTAGGTCACGGCGGAAGGAGCGAAAGTCAGGAGCCATCCGGAGCTCAACCGGTAAACGGTTCCAAAGGTCTGGCGCGCCCACAGAGAACGCCCTCCCTCTGGGGGTCACCAGTCGACACTCCCTGACCAACGGCACCCTGAGGAGGCCCTCTCTGTGGGAGCACACTGGACGAAGGGAAGTTGATGCCGGCAGCAGGTGTTCCCATAAGTAATCTGGACCCATGCCATTTAGGGCTTTATAGGTCATCACCAGCACCTTGAATCTCACCCAGAGGGCAACCGGAAGCCAATGCAGCTCGTGTTACATGGGAGTATCGGGAAACCCCCAACACCACTCGCGTGGCCGCATTCTGCACCAGCTGAAGCCTCCGCATGGTCCTCAAGGGCAGCCCCATGTAGAGAGCATTGCAGTAGTCTAAATGAGAGGTCACAAGCACATGAGTGACTGTACGCAAGGCATCCCGGTCCAGATAGGGCCGCAATTGGCGCACCAGGCGAACCTGGGCAAAGGCCCCCCTTAAGATAGATATAACATGCCAAATTTAGGCATGTCCATGTGTCTCATTCCAGGAGACGCAGAGATGCCATATTTTGGGAGTCATTGAGTTTCAGATATGGAAGCTTAAAATATTCTATTTCATGAAGATGTGTTCAATTTTAACTTCTTGCTCATTGCTATCGTTCTTGTTTGCTAATGAGGCAAAAATTATTCTCTTTTTTATTTCTTGGGCATTCAACATGCAGTTCTACATTTCTACCTCTATAAATCTATGAAGCCTACTCTCACAACAAGTGAAGGTTTCATGTGCAAAGTATTTTTCCCTGCATCACAGGACTTTGTGTATCTTTAGGATCTATAGCAGTTCTTCTTGCTTTGGGTGATATTTAGATTGTTATTTCTGGCAATAGAAGGAAAATTATTTTTCCGAAGGAAAATTATTGTTAGACTAGCCATGTCATATATTCATATGAAGTTAATTTCTCATTAGTGTCTTAAAATATAAGTTTATAAAACTCATTCAGCAGCTTTCTTATTAGATGTTTTGCAATCATATAGCAACCTGGTGGAGCCAAGAACATTTTTTAATCACCTTCCCCTCTCCTGCCCCATATAAGATATCCTTTTTTAAAATACAAGTATGTTTTGATCTTTTGCACTGCCACATTAATATGAGATGAAAAGCATTGAGTCTGTTTTACTGATATGCAAGAAAATGTAGCCTAATTTATTCACTAGATCATCAAGGAAGAGGAGAAGCAACTTATAAAGAAGCATATTGTGTCTCAATTGTAAACTAGTGTGGTCATCCTGGTTTTATCAGAGGCCACTTCCCCAACAAATAATTACTACCCTTAGTTCCTAGTCTACTGATTTTAAACTGAGTACAGTTGTTCTTATTTCTGCCACTTTCCAGTTTACAAATGACAACACTGAAAGAAAATTTCTGAGTGATCAGTCTCCTTTTAACTTACAAATAAAATAAAAAAAACTAACTTAATCAGGAGCTTGCCCCAAGACTGCAATCAAAATGTCCTCTTTCCCCTTCCTTTCCATTAAAAATAAATATTTTCTAAACTTTATCGTGTGCATCTGCTGAAATATAAGCAGTTGTGGTAAAGTAGTATAGCTCCAAAGCTCTCGTGCCATCTTTTTTGCCAGGAAGGAAGGAAGGAAGGAAGGAAGGAAGGAAGGAAGGAAGGAAGGAAGGAAGGAAGGAAGGAAGGAAGGAAGGTTGAAGTAGGATCTACTTAGCAGAAACCATGGTGATTTTACTTTAGCAAAGTTTTGTTCTTTATGAATTTTCTCCTTCCTGTGTTTACCAATTTTTTGGGAACAGTCATTACTTTAACCAGCCTATAATTTCCTGGATATCTCCTGATTTCATTTGAAAATAAAATGGGGCACATTACCTATCTTCTGGTCTCTGCCACTGAGCCTGATTTGAGTGACAAATGACTTAATTTGTCTAGAAGGTCAGCAATATTATGTTTGAGGTGTTTGGGAACTCTTTGATGCATGACTTGTTACAATGAACTTTCTTAAGATGCTTTCTTATTATCTCATTTTGCTAGGTATTTATGATTTCTTCTTTGAAAAAGTCTGTAGGATCAGGTACTATCATATATTTTCTGGAGTTAAGATAGATAAAAATAATGTATTCAGTTTCTTTACAACTCTGCATCCTCCTTGGTGATCCATTTCCCATTTTTCTTATTTATTGCTCCAATAGGTTCCCAGCTATTTTATTAATTTATTTTATTTCATTTTTATTATTTCCTTCAAGTTATTCTAGATCTTATTTGTTTGTTACCATTAATAAACATGCAAATATTCACAAACCTACAGAGGCATGCAACACTTAAACTTGCCTACCGCTGGGAGATTTTTGGTGCAAGATGATCATCGACCCGTGAACAGCTACACTTACTCCATGAATGCCTCCACAAACAACCCCAAAAAGCATATGCTACCAATTACCGATCAGCCAGTCACCGATCCACCATCCATTGACCTTCCAAAGCAGGTGCAAAATTCTTCAGTTCATGATCAGTGATGCTCACAACCAATACATCATTGATGAACAAAAAACTGCATGTCTCAACTCTATCAGACAAGACCTGACAGACACCTTAGAACACACAATCAACAGGAATGCCAACAAACTACAAACCCAAAAATGAAACTCACTACATGAGATGCTCAATACCATCACCCCAAAATCACAAGATGATAACTCAGAACTATGGATCAGAAATCTATCCAACAGAACTCTATATGAGGCCAAAAGGACTGTCCTCAAACACAGCCTCAATTTCAACCATAAAGATGCTGACTCCATTGAATTCTTAACCAATCTTAAATCCATTCTAAAAATGCACCACCTGGATTAAGAAACACAAGAAGACATCAGACAAACAATCATCCCCAATGTGCAATGCAACAGGCAAAATGAAACACTCAGCAAAAAGGATAAGAGAGCACTAAAGACACTGAAACAAGAAGACAGCATTGTCATCCTACTAGCAGGCAAATAATACCAAATAATCCACAATTATCTGACAAAACAGCTAGATAAAATGGAAAAAGAAAAACAGCTAACACCATTAGAGAGAAAACACAAAATTCCTTTACACCCAGGTTCTACGGACTCCCCAAAATACACAAGAACATTTATTGCCTTTGCTTCCTCTATCTGCTACAATGTAACATCTTGCTTACCTGCACTATATCTCTCTCCAAATTTATCTCCCTAAACCATGGGTTGACAACCTGCAGCTCTGGAGCTGCATGCGGCTCTTTCAGCTGTCTCCTGTGGCTCACAGTCCTCCTCTGCCATGTGCAGTCCTGAAAAAAAAAGTGGGACTAAAAAAGTTCAACCAATCAATTTTCACAAAAAAAACCTCGCAAAGTTTGAATTGATTGGTTAAACTTCTTTGGTTTGTGGGACTGCCCACAAACTTCTTTGCTTCTTCAGACTGCACATGGCGGCAGTGGAGGAACAGACTGGAGTACTGCTGGAAAGGTGAGTGGGCCCTTTGTCCACCTGCTGCATCTTCCTTGGGCTCCCCTCCTCTGAACATACCACTGCCGTCTCGCCCAACTCTCTCCCCACTCCACTCTTTTGCAGCAGGTCCATCCAGCCCTTTTTCCATCTGCTGCACCTTCCTCGGGCTCTCCTCCTCTGAACACACCATCTCACCCAACTCCCTCCCCACCCCACTCTTTCGCAGCAGGGTTGTCCAGCCCTTTTTCCATCTGCTGCATCTTCCTCGGGTTCCCCTCCTCCGAACACACTGCTGCCATCTCACCTGACTCCCTCTCCACCCCACTCTTTTGCAGCAGGCCCGTCTGGCCCTTTTTCCATCTGCTGCACCTTCCTTGGGCTCCCCTCCTCTGAACACACCATCTCACCCAACTCCCTCCCCACCAGACTTTTTCACAGCAGGGCCGTCCGACCTTTTTTCCATCTGCTGCACCTTGCTCAGGCTCCCCTCCTCTGAACACACTGCTGCCATCTCGCCCACCTGTCTCCCCACCCCATTCTTTTGCAGCAGGGCCATCTGGCCTTTTTTCCATCTGCTGCAACTTCCTCAGGCTCCCCTCCTCTGAACACACTGCTGCTGTCTCACCCAAGTCTCTCCCCACCTCACTGGGTGAAACAGTGGAGGAGGGCAGCCCGAGGAAGGTGAAACAGATGAAAAAAGTGCCGGATGGCCCTGCTGCAAAAGAATGGGGTGGGGAGAGAGTCAGGCAAGATAGCAGCAGTGTATTCAGAGGAGGGGAACCTGAGGAAGGTGCAGCAGATGGAAAAGGGGCCGGACAGCCCTGCTGCGAAAGAGTGGGGTAGGAAGGGAGTTGGGCCATCCACTTTTCGTGAATGGAACAGAGACATCTGCAAGGCACACACACCTCTCTGCCCCAGGCCAAGCAGAAGCGGTGGCTCTAGGCCAGTGTTTTGATCACATGGGTGTTTGTAGTTGTGGCGTCCCTGGTAACCCACCCTTTCCTCTTCCCCCCCCTACTACTACCCTTTTCCCTGTGGGCTCAGTTGGCCTTGGAGCCACTGCTGGCCAATGCCGTTCATGTGCTACTGAAAGGTCATGATCCTGGGATACTGCTCAGTTGGTGAGTGGTGCTCTGCCTGGCCGGAGGAAAGCAGAGGGAGCTGGCCATGGGAGGCAGCATGTGGCAAGAGGTGCTGGGTGGCTGCTCTTCTGCAAGCAGTGCCCCAAGAGCTGGGTGTGGGCGGGAATTGGAAGTTCGGTGGAGAACAAAATGAGCACTGTGGAAAAGGGAGCCAGGTGAGCTGGGCACGTGCCAAAGTGATGGCCAGGAGGAGAGCAATGGAAAGGGGACCAAGGGAGGGGCAGCGGGTTTGTGCCATTCCTAAGCGGACCAAGTCTGGAGGGCAACTCATGAGGCATATGGTGGCTGGCAGGTGTTGCCTGGTGGATTAGCGGGGGTGGCAGGAGTTTGCAAGTGAGGGAGGGGAGGCAGGGAAGTGCCAGAACACCAGGGACATTACCACCTTGGTTGCCTTGGTTGCTGGGCAGTAGCAGAGCATGAAAGAGCAAGTGGTTGCATGTGTGAAGTTGCAGAAGATGCTAAGCCGGAGGCAACACTCAGACCTCGGATCTGGATGCAGTGACTTTGGAGTGGTCTTATGTAGTATTAAGCTGAAAAGAGGTCCAGTTGCAAGGAGTAATAAGATTACTATTGACTATATCCATATTTTGGCGGCAATAATGGGCATGCAGGCTTGGCTTGCTGAAGGATTTCCTGAAGAAAGAGGTGCGAGCTGTGAAGAAAAACTCCTCGCACCCTAATTCTTCCAAGAGAGGGAGAGTGCAGGGTCAGGGGAGAGCAGTCTTTTCCGAGGGAAGGGGAAGCCAGGATGGCAGAGCCATCCATACCAGAGCTGGATGGGGGGCAGGGCTGGTGCATGTCTAGTCTTAGGCTCCGCCCTTCAATCAAGCCCCCTATTCTGCGCATGTGCACCTGCATATGTGCGTGCACATTTTGTGGCTCCGAGGTTTTTTTTTTTTAGGGAACCGGTTCCAAATGGCTCTTTCAGTGTTTTTGGTTGCTGACCCCTGCCCTAAGCTGTCAGCTACAACAAGGGAAAGAATAAAGAATACAACTTCCATGCCTGGTTTGTTTCTACGATCCCAGAGGAATGTGTGAAAAGCCATCAACCACCACTGTGTGATCTGGAGATGGGCCGATGTTATCTCCCCTTTTCCGATGATGGACCTAACACCTGGGGATTGGTCATCCCACATTGGCCAGATGGGTTATGGGGTGGGTCTTGCTAGGGGATACCTTAAAGTATCATTCTCCATGGGAAATCTCAGATCCTGTCTGCTATGCCTGCTATCAACTACTCTTAATAAAAGTTCCTGTTGGAAGAAATTGCTTCCAAGAGTTCTGCTTTCTTAAGATGTGGGATTGAAGTGGGCCTTGACATTAGACAGGATCTGCAGTAATAGTCAACCTTGAAGGAAGACCCTTACCAGGGGACTTTGCAAAAACTACAAGGTCAGACAACAAGGCAGGGAAAAAGGAACCCACCTCAAAGGGGGAGCCCTCCTTGTGGCCAGGACCCTGCCAGCTGTTGGGATCCAAGATGCCCTACTATTTGGAAGAAGTGATGGGAATATGCAGCCACAAACCTCAGTGGTCAATGGGTGTAGGAAAGAAAGTCTAGTGGGAGAAGAGATCAAGAAAAGTGACCCTGAGATGAGGCAGCCACCAATCCAGATGGAAGCAAGAAATGGAGAGATCCATTCACCTTAGTGAAGAGGAAGGGGATTGTGTGCAGCACTCAAATTGGATCCTAGAGAAAGCTATTGATCTGATGAAAAGAACCCTCGGCTCTCTCAGGGATGAGAAACGTGAACCCCGCGTCCACACCACTACCTTGGGCCACAGTCAGAGAGACACTGAAGGGGAATCAGAAGCTGAAGTCCCAGGGATGTCCACCAAAACCACCAAGACAGCAGATACTGCTTCAGCAGTCCCCACTACTCACCGACCAGCAGTGGCCAATCAGGATGGGAGACATCACCATCGGTAGTGAAGGTACCTATCCATCCAAAGATTCCTGCTGCTAGATGTGAAATTCAGGGGAGATTCGCAATGCTTGGGGTTCTTCTTAACCCAAGTCCTCAGCTACATGGAAGAATATGGATGAAACATCCCCAGCGATGAAGCCCATATCTGTATTGTGCAATCCGCTTTGGACAGGGTGGCCACAGATTGGATGGTGATCTCCATGATTCCAATGCCTCAGAGTTCCACAACTTCAACAACTTCATCTCCTCAATGAGAAGGCGATTCGAGGACCCCCTGGTTGACCAGAAAGCCTATGAGAAGATCAAAACAGTGAAGCAAGGGAGACACCCGTTAACCGAATATATGCCAGAATTCTGGGCCATCACCAGCAAGCTTAACTGTCCCGAAGACATCCTCCTTAGCCACTTCAAAGATGGCCTAAACTATGACCTGTACGATGCTTGCCTTCCCCAAGGGGACCCACACCAACTAGATAAATGGTACATCCTGGCAGAGGAAGCAGAGATTGACCACTGAAGAGGCACCACTGAGGAAAACCATGGGGCTACTCACCCCCTGAACCATTGCGCAAACTAGCAAAACCACCGGCCATGGCCAAGAAGTCAGCAGGCTATTTCAAATGCAGGAGAGAGGGGCATCATGCTACAGAGTGCTGCTCGAAAGCCCGTCAACAACACCCAGATCGATCACTGACAGGGAAGTCAGGGAAATCTCCAGCCAAGCCACAAGAACACACCATGAAGGCAACAGAGGCTATACAGTCCTCACCCTTTGCCAACCGTGGGCAGGAAACTCTGACCTACACTGCAGGGGCAGTAGATTCCTCAGACAACAACTTGGAGGGTGAACCCCTGGTAAGCCAACCCATCGTGTCCATCCTCAAGACAGTGACTATATTAGCCCCCTCCATGCCCAAAGCTGGAAAAGTGAAAGCCCTAATAGACTCTGGCTGCACCCGCTGCCTCATTAACCCGACACTAGTGGGGAAATTAGGCATTCCAGTGAGGAGGCTGAAACAGCCAATCTCATTCAGCCAGTTAGATGGGTCCATAGCAGGGGAGTGCCAGCTACCCTAGCCACTTTACCAATCCACCTATCTCTGGGGGACATGAGGAAGACATAACGTTTGTAGTAATCCCAAGCATGGAATGCCCAGTGACCCTAGGGCTAGCGTGGCTAAAGAAATGGAATCCCTGGGTAGATTGGAGTATGGCAGAGCTCAAATTCCTGAAAGGGGATAGTGTGAACTTAACACCCCAAGAAGCCCTCCCAAGCCCAGGACTGGAGAAAGCATCAGTGAGAGAGGAAAAGGGGTTACCTGAAATACCGGAGGAATACTGAGAACTTGCTGAAGTTTTCAGCGAGGAATGGGCAGATGAGCTCCCTCCTCACTGGCCCACAGACTGTGCTGTAGAAATCAAACCTGGGGCAAAACTCCTGAAGCCCAGATTGTACTCCATGAGCCCTAAAGAGAAGGAGGAGATGGAAAGATTCATAAATAAAAGCCTAGAAAGGGGATTTGTAGAAACTGCCAAGGCCAAAGTAGCCTCCCCGGTCCTTTTCAGAGAGAAGGATGGTACTTTGCGTATGTGTGTAGATTACCGCACCTTGAATGCAATCAGTGAGAACAACCTGTACCCCCTACCCCTCATGAAGGACATGTTATCCCACCTTTCTAAACGGAGAATTTTCACCAAATTAGACCTAAGGGAAGCATACCACTGCATTAGGATTAAGGAGGGGGATGAATGGAAGACTGCCTTTAATTGCCCGAGGGGATGCTACCAATTCAAAGTTTTGCCATTTGGATTACAAGGGCCCCCTCAGTATTTATGCAATTAATCAACGAGGTGCTAAGGGACCACCTATTCAAGGGGGTCCTGGTTTATTTAGATGACATCCTTATCTTCACAAAACCAAAGAGGAGCATGTCAAACTGTTCAGAGCAGTTTTAAAGAAGCTGCAAGCTGCCCACCTATATGCCAAACTATCAAAATGTGAATTCCACCAGGAATAAATAGACTATCTGCGTTATCGCATATCCCCACAGGGCATCAAAATGGACCCTGAGAAGGTCAGGGCAGTATTAGAATGGGCACCACCCCACACAAGGAAGCAATTGCAAGCTTCCTGGGCTTCACAAAGTTTTACCGCCAATTCATCCCTTCGTTCACCCAAATAGCCCTGTCCCTCACAAACTTGTTAACAATGAGGAGAGAAACCTCGGTGAAACCCAGTTAGCCACTGAAATGGACAATGGAATGCCAAGCAGCATTCAAGAGGTTAAAGAGACTCTTTTCTGCCGAACCTATACTGAGGTACCCAGACCTGGATAAACTTTCATAATACAGGTGGACGCAAGTAATGTGGTGGTGGGGGCTGTACTATTACAAGAAAATGATGAAGGGGTACTGCAACCATGCATGTACACATCCAGGAAACTCACTGAGATGGAATTCACTGAGATGGAATGCTGGACTGTGTGGGAAAAGGAAGCGTACGCTGTGAGATGGTTGTTACTCATGTGGCACCACTTCCTTGAAGGGAATAAAATCCTTTTTCAGGTCTGGATGGACCACAAAAACTTGAAAGCACTAAAAACACCCAGAAAGCTTACCCCTAAGCAAGCCCACCAGTCCCAGCACTTTCACCAATTCTGTTTTATGCTCAAACACTTGCCGTGGGAAAAATCTTCCTGGCAGATGCCCTGTCTCACATGCCCCAATATAACAGCACGCGTTCCACTGGTTCTAAACCACTCATGCCCAAACCACAACTGACAGCACCGGTAACCACCAGGGCACAGGATAAATTACAGTAAAGCTGCAGCTGGGCAGCGAAACTGGAATTGAATT
The DNA here is from genome assembly GCF_947247035.1 of Vipera ursinii. Lineage (NCBI taxonomy): Eukaryota > Metazoa > Chordata > Lepidosauria > Squamata > Viperidae > Vipera > Vipera ursinii. Next base: position 73,445,724 of record NC_139514.1, on the reverse strand, counting down.
CCAGAAAACTTTAGAAACAGATGAATGGTTCCAGAAGAATAAACACATGTGCACGATCAAAGATGGACTGCTATGGGTGGGGGAGAAGTTTTATATATACCAACCACCCAGAGAGTCACATTCATACAGCTGTGTCATGACACAAAATCAGCAGGACATTTTGGATTTGTAAAAACACTACTTTTAATCAAAAGACAGTTTTGGTGGCCATCCATGAAAAATAACATTGAAAGCTATGTAGCCAGCTGCCCAACTTGCACAGCTGCTAAGAGGCTGCAAGGGAAATTGCCTGGTCTGCTACAACTAGTGGCTAATCCCTTGGCCCCATGGAAAGAAATATCCATGGATTTTATAGTGAATTACCAGAAAGCAATGGAAACACTGTCATCTGGGTGGCTACGGACCTGTTTTCAAAACAAGTGCACTTTATCCCTTGCCAAAAAATCCCTACCGCAAAATTCTTAGCAAAACTATTCATGCATCACATTTACAGATTGCATGGGGCACCCCAACACATCATATCAGATAGGGGAGTGCAATTCACATCAGAGTTTTGGAAAGAATTTTTATTCCTCTTAGAAACCACCCAGGGACTGTCATCTAGTCATCATCCTCAGACTAATGGATCAACTGATTGAGCAATATTTAAGATGCTTTATTAATTTCCAACAAACAAATTGGAGAAACCTACTTCCTTTCACAGAAGTTGCCTACAACAACACAGTCCACTCCAGCACAGGCTACACTCCCTTTCAAGTAGCCACTGGCCAAAGTTTCAACCCAATGCCAGAACTAACCCCAAACAAACTGGCAATCCCATCACAGAAAGAATGGATATACCAATTACAAAACACCTGGCCAGTAGTTAGGAAAGCCTTAGATGAAGCTAGACAGGCACACAAAACACAAGCAGATAAAAAAGAGTCAAACCTAAACCATTCACTGTAGAAGAAATGGTATATTTGTCTACAAAATACCTAAAACCCCTACAGCCCTGTAAAAAACTTGGTCCAAAATATATAGGACCTTTTCCAATTAAAAAAAATTATAAACCCAGTATCAGTAGAATTTGCAATGTATGGCAGTGATTGCAATGTATGGCAGTGATTGCAATGTATGGCAGTGAAAGTTGGACCATAAAAAAGGCTGAGCGCCAAAGAATTGAGGCCTTTGAACTACGGTGCTGGAGAAGACTCCTGTGAGTCCCTTGGACTGCAAGGTGATCAAACCGGTCAGTCCTAGAGGAGATCAACCCTGACTGCTCTTTAGAAGGCCAGATCCTGAAGCTAAAACTCAAATACTTTGGCCACCTAATGAGAAGGAAGGACTCACTGGAGAAGAACCTAATGCTGGGAAAGATTGAGGGCAGTAGAAGAAGGGGACAACAGAGAATGAGGTGGCTGGATGGAGTCACTGAAGCAGTGGGCGTGAGCTTAAATGGACTCCAGAAGATGGTAGAGGACAGGAAGGCCTGGAGGAATGTTGTCCCTAGGGTCGCGATGGGTCAGACATGACTTTGCAGCTAACAACAACAACAACAATCAGTAGAATGAGAATTACCAAAGAACCTCAGACAAATACACCCAATCTTTCACTGCAGCTTGCTGAAACGAGAACAACAGTCACCCTTATGGCCAAAAATCGCACCTCCACCACCTCCAATCATGGTTGAAAGAGAACAACACTTCAAAATAAAAGAAATCCTAGACTCTAGGAAGTACCATGGGGCAACCCAATACCTAGTAGCGTGGAAATACCTCCCCTCCTCACAGAACGAGTGGGTCCACAAACATCACATTAGAGCACCCAAACTGCTAAAAAGGTTTCATACACAATATCCCAACAAACTCGACTAATCTGTATACCTGTTTTGTTTTTCTCTACAGGTGGATCTCTCCTATTTTTAAGGTGGGGACAGGATGTCAGAACCCATTCCTATTTCATTTCTACCTATCCCCTCTGACCCAAAATCAAACCTCACCTTCCCCTGGGTTCTGCCATACTCCCAAGGGGGAGATGTGCCTGTGGGTTTGTTGCCCCTGCTTCCTCTATCTGCTGTAGCATTGTAATGTAACCTTTTGTTTTCATTTATTGCTTCTATTTCCTCTATCTGCTACAATGTAACATTTTGTTCCTGTGTTATTTCTCTCTCTGAACTTTATCTCCCTAAACTGTCAGCTAGAACAAGGGAGGGAATAAGGAATGTAACCTCCATGCCTGGTTTATTCCTACGCTTTCAGAGGAAGGTGTGAAGAGCCGCCCGACCATCGCTGTGTGAACCGGAGGTGGGCCGATGTTATCTCCCCTTTTCCCATGATGGACCTAACACTTGTGGATTGGACATCCCACACTTGCTGGATGGACTATGGGGTGGGGTCTTGCTTGGGGACACCTTAACCTATCATTCTGCGTGAGACATCTCAGATCCTGTCTATTATGCCTGCTATCAACTACTCTTAATAAAATTGCTTCCAGGAGTTCTGCTTTCTTAAGAAGTGGGATTGAAGTAGGTCCTGACAATAACATAATGCTGTTTTGCTTCTCTATACTATGCTTGAGCAGGAACCTCCATTAGTCCAAGGGGGGAAGCACACATACAGAGAGATAAAGAAAACTGATTGGTTAAAATAACACTACAAAATAAAGTTTTGTGAAAACAAGAGGTGTGTGGCTTTCCTTTTACACACTGCTCTCTGTGTGTGGAGGAAATACACCCAGCTTCTTAGGAAACCTGAACAGGTGCCATGGACACAAGTGGTTTGTTGAGATCTTTGGTGATTGGCGATGGGAAATTTTTCTGGTTGTGTCAGCTTTTGGAGGTCTTCTGGTTTTGCCATGTTTGATTCCTGTTATCCAAAAACAGTTACATCTACCATCTCGGGGATGACAGTCATAGCATCCTCTGTAAGTAGTGGTAAACCCCATAAGACAGCCAAGGTCCTGACTATCACCGCAATAACAAAGGGATATACGTCATTGGTCAGCAAGTAACAGAAAGCATTCTGTTACAAAATTAAAAAGGGAGGAATGAAGGGTCCTATAACTGGAACAAAAAGAAATTGTTTAGCCTAACTATTGCTATCTCATTTCTGTAATCAGTGTTTGCATCAGGGATACCTTTCGTGCAAGTGTGGGAAACATTTACATGGATGGGATGTACTGAAGGAGGGAATAAGGGAGTGTACAGGAATGATTGATGTCTTCCTTGTAATGTAATGGCTCTGTTGTCTGATTTAACAAAGTTTATAAAGCAATGCTACTAACTTTCTAAGGTGTGGCACTTCTGGACATAACTCTGCCAGCATTCCAGATTGTTTGCCACCCAGCTGTTTTACTTGATCAATTAAAGCACTGCTTCCTCAACAAGCCTCCATTTGAGTTGCCTGATTAGACTTTTAATGGTATCTCAAATTTAAGTAAGGGCCAGTGACCTTACAATACTACAGTAATGCTGTAAATCTGAAAAGCACGTTTGAAGGATAAGTTATTAAGATAAAAAGACAGGATTCTTTGGTGAAGGGAGTTAAAGATTTAAACATCTGAAATTTGCATAGACTATTTTAAAATCTAGAATACCTTGCACAATATTAATAATTTGAATTGCTCTGTGGAAAATCCTCTGCAATTGCCAGCAATTTTAAATTTTGAACCAGTATAAATGGGATGTTTCTTTTGATTCTTTCAAACCCAACAGAATCTTGGAAATAAATTATGTAAACAGCTTGGGATTCTGTTTGAATGGATAACTCTGTCCATCACTCTGCATATAATTCTCTCTCAGCTGAACAGAACTAGATCAAATCTGACATGGGGGGAAAGTCAGCAAAAAAATGGTCAAGTTTGAAAATTGATCAAAGCTGGTTGGGGAGGCCACAGGAGGAAACAAATTCAGGAAAAAATGCATTCTGTAAATGAAAATGGTCATTTCATTAATGGGAAAAAGTGAGATCTTCTGTAGATAAAAGGCACAAAGCAATTTTCAATTACCCCATAGCTCCTAGTGTCAGCCCACCCATTATATTCTTAACGATCTCCTAATTTACCCAGAAAGGTTGATAATGGAAAGAAAAACTTCCCTTCTCCAGCCTTGGTCTTTAATTCAACTTTAATCTAATTCAACTTTTTTATCCTTACACTTTATTGATCAAATTATTCTAGGTAACAGTTATTCAGTTCTAAGAAATATGATTTGCTGAGAAGCCTTAAGGTAACATTATGCTGTATTCCTGATTCTCAGAGGCAGTACTTTATCTCATCTTTTGTAACCTTGGAAAAATTTGGATATTTACTGGATTTATATAATGGTCCAATTAGAATGACTCTCAGTGTTCTGAATACAAAACACTTATAAATCAACATAAAAATAATTTTAAAATAATAGCATTGTAATAATATTAATAACAGTTACAATATTAAAACCCAAGCATGTTTCCATATTCAGATGTATCCTCCCAAAATTAACTTCAATTAAATGCAACAAGTACTCATATAGCTGTAAGATCGCTGAAGGTGACTCAACAAAAGATAGAAAAGGTAATATAAAAGAACAAATAAAAATTTAAAAATAAAACATAGCAATACATTTCTTAAAAACAAAAATATATTAATTTATCTCATATGCTGAGGCCTGATGGAATAAAAACCAAAAGGATAAGAGACATTTGGATTTTCCGAAGAAGCTGGTTCCCAGAAATTGGGCAGCAACTGAGAAGATTCCCTTCCATGGTTCCTGTTATCTATCTTTAGGCTATATAGGCTTCACATTTCCTTAAGTTCCCAAAGTGGAGAAATATAAATTATATTCCTTGAACAGGGAGTGGGAACAGGTAGAAATCAGTCTACAAAAAATTAGCCATATTTAGTTTCTTTTCAAATTTACATGCATTCCAGACTAAATCAGAATGTGAAAAATGGCAGATTAAAATTTAAACATGCTGAGTTCATGATTACAGTCTAATTTATTTCCTACGATGGTCCTATGCACTTAATGTACTTTAGTTAAAACTAAGAATACCAGTGACAAATATTTATATATAGAATGTTTCATCTTCAATAAAACTCACAAAGTGTAGTGATGCTGGAAACCATAGAAGCAAGTTAGTAAATTAGTAAGAATGGTTCATCATTATCAAATAAGGGAGAAACATCTTCCACCACACTGTCCATCAAAACCATTTGTTGTTGTTGTTAGTTGAGAAGTCATGTCCGACTCATCACGACCTCATGGACAATGTTCCTCCAGGCCTTCCTGTCCTCTACCATCTTCTGGAGTCCATTTAAGCTCATGCCTACTGCTTCAGTGACTCCATCCAGCCACCTCATTCTTCTATTGCCTTCAATCTTTCCCATCATTAGGCTCTTCTCCAGTCCTTCCTTCTCATTAGGTGGCCAAAGTATTTGAGTTTCAACTTCACAATCTGGCTTTCTAAAGAGCAGCCAGGGTTGAACTCCTCTAGGACTGACCAGTTTGATCGCCTTGCAGTCCAAGGGACTCGCAGGAGTCATCTCCAGCACCATAGTTTAAAGGCCTCAATTCTTTGGCGCTCAACCTTTCTTATAGTCCAACTTTCACAGCCATACATTGCAACTGGGAAAACCATGGTCTTGACTATACACACTTTTGTTGGCAGGGTGATGTCTCTGCTTTTTAGTATGCTGTCTAGATTTGCCTTAGCTTTCCTCCTCAGGAGCAAGTGTCTTTTAATTTCTTGGCTGCAGTCCCCATCTGCGGTGATCTTAGAGACAAAAAAAAAAATCTGTCACTACCTCCATTTCTTCCCCATCTATTTGCCAGGAATTGAGAGGGCCAGATGCCATGATCTTGGTTTTTTTAATGTTGAGTTTCAAGCCCTTTTGCACTCTCCTTCTTCACCCGCACCAAGAGGCTTTTTAGTTCCTCTTCACTTTTTGCTATAAGAATGGTATCATCTGCATATCTTAGGTTGTTGATATTTCTCCCAGCAATCTTAATTCCAACTTTTGATTCATCTAGCCCTGCCTTTCTCATGATGTGCTCTGCATATAAGTTAAACAGGAAGGGCGACAGTATACAGCCTTGCTGGACTCCTTTCCCAATTTTGAACCAATCAGTGGTTCCGTGTCCAGTTCTCACTGTTGCTTCTTGACATGCATATAGGTTTCTCAAAAGACAAATAAGATGGTCTGCTACTCCCATCTCTTTAAGAACTTGCCATAATTTGTTGTAATCCACACAATCAAATGCTTTAGCATAGTCAATGAAACAGATGTTTCTCTGGAACTCCCAAGTTTTCTCCATGATCCACTGTATGTTGGCAATTTGACTTCTAGTTCCTCTGCCTCTTCAAAATCCTGCCTATACTTCTGGTAGTTCTCGATCCACATACTGCTGGAGTCTAGCTTGTAGGATTTTAAGCATAACTTTACTAGCATGTGAAATGAGTGCAATGGTGTGATAGTTTGAACATTCTTTGGCACTACCTTTCTTTGGAATTGGAATGTAAACTGATCTTTTCCAATCCTGTGGCCACTTCTGACTTTTCCAAATTTGCTGGCAAATTGAGTGTAGCACTTTTACTGCATCATGTTTTAAGATTTTGAATAGCTCAACTGGAATACTTTCACCTACACTAGCTTTGTTGTTGTTCAGATTTCCTAATGCCCATTTCACTTCACATTCTAGGACAATGATGGCAAACCTTTTAGAGACCATATGCCCAAACTGCAACCTAAAACTCATTTATGTATTGTTGGGTGCCGAGTGGTATGGCCCATTGGGTGGGTGTGGCCCATTGGGTGGGTGGGCCAATTGGGTGGGTGTGGCCAATTGGGTGGGCATGGCTGCAGTGGTAATGGAAGACTGGGTGAGACTAAAAACTTCAATCAATCAATTCCAACTTTGCGAGATATTTTTTTTCCTGAGATAATTTGAAATTGGTTGGTTTATTGAACCTTTTTTTTGGCACACAGTGTTGGAGGCCTAAAGCAAAAAGGTTTTATAACACTCAGCTGAAAGCCTAGAACTGGGGCGACAGTGCTCATGCCCACAGAGAGGGCTCTGCATGCCACCTGTGGCACACAAGCCATAGGTTCACCACCACGGTTCTAGGATGTCTAGCTCAGGGTCAGTGACCACGCAATAGTAGTTATCTGCAATCTTAAGCTCATTTTTGTATAGTTCTTCTGTGTAGTTTTGCCACCTCTTCTTAATCTCTTCTGCCTCTGTTAGGTCCCTGCCATTTTGGTCCTTTATCATGCTCATCTTTGCATGAAATGTTCCCCTCATATCTCCAATTTTCTTAAAGAGATCTCTGGTCCACCCTATTCTATTGTTTTCTTCTATTTCTTTGCATTGCTCATTTAAGAAGGCATTCTTATCTTTTCTAGCTATTCTCTGGAATTCTGCATTCAATTGGGCGTATCTTTCTCTTTTACCTTGCCTTTCGCTTCCCTTCTTTCCTCAGCTATTTGCAAAGCTTCCTAAGACAGCCAGTTTGCTTTCTTGCATTTCTTTTTCTTTGGGATGGTTTTAGTTGCTACCTGTTGTACAATGTTGCGAACTTCTGTCCATAGTTCTTCAGGCACTCTGTCTATCAGATCTAATTCCTTAAATCTGTCATCTCTACTGTGTATTCATCAGGGATATGATTTAGTTCATATCTGAGTGGCATTGTGATTTTCCCTACTTTCTTCAGTTTAAGCCTAAATTTTGCAACAAGAAGCTCATGATCTGAGCCACAGTCAGCTCCTGGTCTTGTTTTTACTGACTGTATAGAGCTTCTCCATCTTTGAATGCAGAGCACATAGTCAATCTGATTTCTGTGTTGACCGTCTGGTGATGTCCATGTGTAGAGCTGTGTCTTGGGTTGTTGAAACAGAGTGTTTGCTATGACCATCGCATTCTTTTGACAAAATTGTATCAGCCTGTGCCCTGCTTTATTTTGTACTCCAAGGCCAAACATGTCTGATATTCTGGTTATCTTTTGGCTCCCTACTTTAGCATTCCAATCCCCCATGATGATAAGGACATCATTTTTTGGTATTAATTCTATAAGGTCCAGTAGGTTTTCATAGAACCAGTGAATTCCATCCTCTTAGAACCAGTGGTTGGGGCATAGACTTGGACTACTGTGATATTGAATGGTTTGCCTTGGATTCACACTGAGATCATTCTGTCATTTGGGAGGTTGTATCCCAGTATTGCTTTTCCTACTCTTTTATTGACTATGAAGGCTACTCCATTTCTTCTGAGGGATTCTTGCCCGCAGTAGTATATCTGATGGTCATCTGAATTAAATTCACCCATTCCTGTCCATTTTAGTTCACTGATTCCTAAGATGTCGATGTTCAGTCTTGTCATCTCTTGTTTGACCATGTCCCATTTGATTCATGGATCTTACATTCCAGGTTTATTTATTATTTATTTATTTATTTATTCGTTTTATATACCGCCCTTCTCCCGGAGGACTCAGGGCGGTGTACAGAGCAAAGTAAGTATACAATAAACCAACAATAAAACAAATAAAACCCCAGATCTACAAATAAAACCCCAAATCTATCAGGCCAGGCTGGCTTGCTGGAATAGATAGGTTTTTAAATCTCGCCGAAAGGTGCGAAGGTCGGGGGCCATCCGGATTTCGGCTGGTAAGCGGTTCCAGAGGATTGGCGCACCCACTGAGAATGCTCTCCCCCTGGGGGTCACCAGCCAGCATTCTCTGACCGGTGGCACCCTGAGGAGGCCCTCTCTGTGGGAGCGCACAGGACGGAGGGGTGTTGACGCTGGCAGTAGGTGCTCCCGTAGGTAATCCGGACCCATGCCATGTAGGGCTTTGTATGTCATCACTAGCACCTTGAATTTCACCCGGAAGGCAACTGGAAGCCAGTGCAGCTCACGAAGCAGAGGTGTAATATGGGAGTATCGGGAGGCCCCCAAAAGCGTCCGTGCAGCTGCACTCTGTACCAGCTGAAGCTTCCGAGTGATTCTCAAGGGCAGCCCAATGTAAAGAGCGTTGCAGTAGTCAAGACGAGAGGTCACAAGTGCATGGGTGACTGTACGTAAGGCATCCAGGTCCAGATAGGGTCGTAGCTGGCGCACCAGACGAACCTGAGTGAAAGCCCCCCTAGTCACAGCTCCTATGTGATCTTCTAAGGAGAGCTGTGAATCTAGGAGGACACCCAGGTTGCGAGCCCTATCTACGGGGGGCAGTAACTTGACCCCAATATTAAGGGATGGAATACTCTGAATATCCTGACATGCCGGTATGTACAGCCATTCAGTCTTGTCCGGGTTGAGTTGAAGCCTGTTCCTCCCCATCCATTCCCGGACCGCTTCCAGGCAACGGGACATCACGTCAAGGGCATCACTGATGTGGTTTGGGGTTGAGATGAAAAGCTGGGTGTCATCAGCATACTGATGATTACCCACTCCAAAACCACGGATGATCTCACCTAGCGGCTTCATATAGATGTTAAACAGGAGAGGTGAGAGGACCGACCCCTGAGGAACTCCATAAATGAGAGGCCTCGGGGTCGATCTCTGGTCACCCGCTAACACCCACTGTGAACGTTCCAGAAGGTAGGAGGAGAACCACTGAAGAACAGTGCCTCCCACTCCCAATCTCCTGAGACGCCAAAGTAAGATACCATGGTCGATGGTATCAAAAGCCGCAGAGAGGTCTAATAGGACCAGGACAGAGGAATGACCCCTGTCACGAGCCCACCAGAGATCATTCATCAGAGCGACCAATGCCGTCTCCGTGCTGTGTCCGGGCCTGAAACCCGATTGGTACGGGTCTAGATAATCAGTATCTTCTAGGAACAGAGGAAGCTGATGCGCCACTACGCTCTCAACAACCTTCGCAAGAAAGCGAAGGTTGGAGACCGGGCGAAAGTTGTTTAAAACAGCTGGGTCCAGGGAAGGCTTTTTGAGGAGGGGTCTCACCACCGCTTCTTTCAAGGCTGCGGGGAAACTGCCCTCTTTCAATGAAGCAGTTACCACTGCATGGATCCAGCCTCGTGTCCCATCCCGAGCCAAATAAACCAGCCAGGAGGGGCACGGGTCCAATAAGGACGCGATAAGGGCAGCAAAGTAATTAGACCTTGCCCTCCTTAGCACCGCGAGATAAGACCTTGTAAAGGACCTTAGTCGCGATCGGTCGGATTCGGATCGGCTGGATCTCCAACAGCTCTCTAGGCCCCGTCTCTGCCGTTTCATCTCCCGGAGCTCCGTAGAAAACCATGGAGCCCACTGGGATCTGCAACGGGTCAGGGGCCGCATGGGTACAACTCGGTCGAGTGCTTCTGTGGCTGCCTTTTCCCAGGCTTCCACCATGGTACTGGCCGAGCTATGAGCAAAGGAGGCAGGTGGGGGGCCAAGCGCTGTTTGGAACCGCCCAGGGTCCATAAGCCACCTGGGGCGGTACCATTTCATTGGTTCAGTAACCCCACAACGGGGAGTGGCATAGCGGAAGGTCAGCCGCAGGAGATGATGATCTGTCCATGACAGGGCATAACAATTGGAGAGCCTCCACCCAGATCATCTAACCACTGTCCAGATAGGAAAATCAAATCGAGCATGTGTCCTCCTACATGAGTTGGGCCCTGGATTATCTGCGTCAGGTCCATGGCTGTCATGGAAGCCATGAACTCCCGAGCCAACTCAGATGATCTCCCCAGGGATGGTAAGTTGAAGTCACCCAAGATCATAATTTTGGGGAACTCAACCACCAGTCCCGAGAGGATGACAAGAAGCTCGGGCAGGGCTGCTGCTACGCGACTAGGTGAAAGGTACACTAGCAGCAAGCCCAACTGAGCCTTAGGGCCACATCTAAGGAGGAGAGACTCACACCCGGCTATTTGGACAACAGTGGCCTCTCGCGGATACAGGTTCTCCCTCACTGCTACCGCCACTCCCCTGCCTCTTCCCTGAGCCCGAGGCCTGTGTAGCACCCGGAAACCTGGTGGGCAAAGATCTACCAAAGGGACACCACCCTCAGGTCCTAACCAGGTTTCCGTAATGCAGGCCAGATCCGCATGTTCACTCTCAACCAAATCTCGGATGAGAGGAGCTTTATTGACTATGGATCTGGCATTAAGATATACAAGCCTGAGCTCAGGTGGTTGATTATCTTCACTCCCGGTACCACGGGCCGAAACCAGAGGGTCGGAGTGCATCACCGCTTGAAGATAGCGGGGACGCACTGCCGGATGTTGATGCGGTCCTCTGTTCGGACACCTACTGCCATTCCCTACCGTCGTTGGAATAGGTAATCCCAAACTCTGCTTCGGGGCCCCGAGGGTAGCTAGTCTAAGCTCCCTCTCAGCGTGATCAATCTCAGGCCTGGCCTGAGTAGCGGTTGGTGGACACCTCCCGGTATCTGACCGAAACTCTAAACCCTCCCCTCTCCCTAACCCCATAAAAATTTAGCTAGAAAATTAACCAGGGGCCTGTTATTAGGTTTGTAACCGAGGCCCCTATCCCTGCCCAGCCATCTCTCTGGGTCCCAACAATTGGGCCCTTCATCAAGAGGTAGATTGGTAAGTGAGGCGGGTCGCATCCAGGAGGAGGGGGAACCCCTAAGGGCGAATAAGGCAGTGATGGAGTACTTGAGACGAGTCATTGATTAAAGAGTGACTTTGTAGCTAATAGACATGTCCGTGTAAGCCATTATTTACAAATGGGGAAGATGTTAGTAAGATGTTAAAGTAATAAGGGACTCAATATTAATTAAAATTATTGATTAGGTAATAGGTATTAGACCCGGTCAATTGCTGCCATTGTTGCCGTTGCCACCGAGCTCCGGAGGGGGGAGGCAAGGCTACACAGTCAGTTGTTTTGCCAGTCAGTTGTTTTTGCTCTCCCCCTCCGAGTATGTACGTCAGGTGAAGTTGTTCTAGTCCGTATGTAAGGCAGCGGGGATCGATTGAGGCTTGAACGGCGTTTGTTACTTGATTCTGGGGCCAGCTGATCAGCGGTAGACCCGGTCATTCCTGCCGTTGCCGCCGCCACTCCTCTGCTCCGGAGGGGGGAGGCAAGGCTTCACACCGCAAAACGGTGCTAGCCTGCTGTTTTTGCTCTTCCCCTTCGAGTATGCACATCGGCCGAAGTTGATCTAGACCCATGTATAAGGCAGCAGGAATGGATTGAGGCTGGTGGAGGCGTTTCAGAGTTGATTCTGGTGCCAGCTGATCTGCGGTAGATCCGGTCATTGTTGCCGTTACTGCCACCGCTGCTCTGCTCTGGAGGGGGAGGCAAGGCTTCACACCGCAAGACGGTGCTAGCCTGCTGTTTTTGCTCCCCTCCCTCCGAGTATGCTCCTCGACTGAAGTTGATCTGGCCCCATGTTTAAGGCAGCAGGAGTCGATTGAGGCTGGTAAAGGCGTTTCGTAGATGGGTCTGCTGTTTTTGCTCCCCCCCCTCCAAGTATGCACCTCGACTGAAGTTGATCTGGCCCCATGTATAAGGCAGCAGGAGTCGATTGAGGCTGGTAATGGAGTTTTATGGATGTTTCTGGAGCCAGCTGATCAGCGGGAGACCAGGCCTTAGCAGCCGTTGACGCTGCTGCGGAGGGGGGAAGGCAAGGCTTCACACCGCAAAACGGTGCTAGACTGTTGTTTTGGTACTCCCCCTCTGAGCATGCACCTCGGCTGGGTCCCAGTGAGCCCCTTGGTCACCCATTGTAATGGCTTAACGTGGAGCTCACCAACTGCCATCCATCTTTACAGCATTGGACTTTCCTTTCACCACCAGACACATCCACAGCTGAGCATCCTTTTGCGTTTGGCCCAATCACTTCATTCTTTCTGGCGCTACTAGTACTTGCCCTCTGCTCTTTCCCAGTAGCATATTGGATGCCTTCTGACCTGAGAGGCTCATCTTCCAGCATCATGTCTTTTTGTCTTTGTGTACTGTCCATGGGGTTTTCATGGCAAAGATACTGGAGTGGTTTGCCATTTCCTTCTCCAGTGGATCATATTTTGTCAGTACTCTCTGCTATGACCTGTCCATCTTGGGTGGCCCTGCACAGCATAGCTCATAGCTTCATTGAGTTATGCAAGCCCCTTTGCCGTGAAAAGCCAGTAATCCATAAAGGGGATCAAAACCATAGGAACATTTAAATATAATTGATAATAATTATTGGAGCTAGAAATATTTGGCAATCAAAATTTCATTAGAAGAATAATTTACATTTGGAGGCAAACACTTTCCAATAACTAAATGTACAATCCTATTTATGTCTGCCCTGAAGCAAATTGTATCAGTAGCGTCATATACATACATACATACATACATACATACATACATACATACATATATACCGTAGTTTCCGGCATATAAAACAACTTTTTAACCCATGAAAATCTTCTCAAAAGTCAGGGGTCGTCTTATACGCCGGTTGCTGAAAATTTAGGGACAGGGCTGGCTGGAAAACCTGGAGCGGATCTCCCATTTAGTCTGCACAGGGAAAGCGGGACCAATTGGAGAAGAAGCTGCAGTCTGTGATTTTTTACAGGCTGGGGTCTGGGCATCTTTTCTTCTAAAGTTGAAGAGCAGCTGTAGTATATCCCAACTTGAAAGGCAGGTGGGGAAGGCAGCAGCCAGAGCAGCGGCTTAGCTCTAAGGACACATTTGACTCAGGAACTGGGCGGGCTGGCTGGAAAACCTGGAGCGGATCTCCCATTTGGTCTTTTTTTTTAAAATCCCATTTGTATCCTGCCCTTCTCCGAAGACTCAGGGTGGCTTACAATTTAAAGCACAAATCAATGTGCTTAGCAATAGCCTTCATTCTCTGTATATGCCTGTTTATTAGGGCTTTCACCCCCCCCCCAGCAGCATTATTACAAAGTCAGCTTATTGCCCCCAACAACCTGGGTCCTCATTTTACCTACCTTGGAAGGATGGAAAGCTGAGTTAACCTTGAGCCTGGTGGGATGCGAACCTGCACTAATTGCAGGCAGCTTGTGTTACTTAAGGCTGTGTGCAGGGAAAGCTTTAGAGTGAATTAGGAAAACTGAAAATGTGAATTAGGAAAATAGGGAATGGTTGCTGGAATCAGGGGCTGCCACAAAGAAGAGGGAGTCAAGCTACTCTCCAAAGCTCCTGAAAGCAGGACAAGAAGTAATGGATGGAAACTAATCAAGGAGAGAAGCAAGCTAGAACTAAGGAGAAACTTCCTGACAGTTAGAACAATAAACCAGTGGAACAACCTGCCTCCAGAAGTAGTGAATGCTCCAACACTGGAAGTTTTTAAGAAGAGACTGGACAGCAATTTGTCTGAAATGGTATAGGGTTTCCTGCCTTAGCAGGGGGTTGGACTAGATGATCTCCAAGGTCCCCTCCAACTACTACTACTACTACTACTACTACTACTTATTATTATTATTATTATTATTATTATTATTATTATTATTATTATTATTATTGTTGTTGTTGTTGTTGTTTTGTTGTTGTTGTTGTTGTTATTATTATTATTATTATTATTATTATTATTATTATTATTATTATTATTATAGTTTAATCCACTTGCACTGTTTTATGTTTACATGTTTGATGACAAACAGCCTTATGTTTATAAGTGATAGTTTTCATACTAAGCACCTGCATGTCATAAGCATTTGAATTAAAATTACCATATTAAAATCAAATCTGATGTTTTTTAATTTTTATTTGGTGTGCGTTGGAAGAGGGGTAGTCTTATACGGCGAATATAGCCCAAACCCTATAATTTAACAGGAAATGTAGGGGGTCGTCTTATACGCCCAGTCGTCTTATACGCTGGAAAATACGGTGTGTGTGTGTGTGTGTGTGTGTGTGTGTGTGTGTGTGTATCCACTGGAGAAGGAAATGGCAACCCACTCCAGTATCTTTGCCATGAAAACCCTATGGACAGTACCAAAAGGCAAAACAATATGATGCTGGAAGATGAGCCCCTCAGGTCGGAAGGCGTCCAATATGCTACTGGGGAAGAGCAGAGGGCTAGTACTAGTAGCGCCAGAAAGAATGAAGCGACTGGACCAAAGCCGAAAGGACACTCAGCTGTGGATATGTCTGGTGGTGAAAGGAAAGTCCGATGCTGTAAAGATTTTTTCTCCATAGGAACCTGGAATGTAAGATCCATGAATCAAGGAAAGCTGGACGTGGTCAAACAAGACATGACAAGACTAAACATCGACATCTTAGGTATCAGTGAACTAAAATGGACAGGAATGGGTGAATTTAATTCAGATGACCATCAGGTATACTACTGCGGGCAAGAATCCCTCAGAATAAATGGAGTAGCCTTCATAGTCAATAAAAAAGTAGGAAAAGCAATACTGGGATACAATCCTCAAAATGACAGAATGATCTCAGTTCGAATCCAAGGCAAACCATTCAATATCACAGTAGTCCAAGTCTATGCCCCAACCACCGGTGCTGAAGAGGATGAAATTGACCAGTTCTATGAAGCCCTACAGCACCTTATAGAACTAACACCCAAAAATGATGTCCTTATCGTCATGGGGGATTGGAATGCTAAAGTAGGAAGCCAAAAGATAACTGGAATAACAGGCAAGTTTGGCCTTGGAGTACAAAATGAAGCAGGGCACAGGCTGATAGAATTTTGTCAAAAGAATACGATGGTCATAGCAAACACTCTTTTCCAACAACCTAAGAGACGGCTTTACACATGGACATCACCAGACGGTCAACACAGAAATCAGATTGACTATATGCTCTGCAGCCAAAGATGGAGAAGCTCTTTACAGTCAGTAAAAACAAGACCAGGAGCTGACTGTGGCTCAGACCATGAGCTTCTTGTTGCAAAGTTTAGGCTTAAATTAAAGAAAGTAGGGAAAAGCGCTAGGTCAGTCAGGTATGAGTTAAATCATATCCCTGTTCAATATACAGTAGAGGTGACTGTCAGGACCCACCTCAATCCACATCTTAGGAAATAAGAACTCTTGGATGCAAGTTTAGTCCAAAAGGAAAATGTTTACTAGGATGGAATCGATTGTGGCAATACAAGACGGAATCTAACAAAGTTACATTTCAATCCTATATAAAGCATTCCCATTTCAGCCCCTCCCCTCATCCATTTGGTCAGATGTCAGGCCCTTCCATGGGAAATGGAACTCTCCTTGGTTTTATGGTTATTGCTTCCTTTTTTGTTCAAATGTTCCCTGTTGTTTGAAGATGCCTAAAGTCTGACCTCTCCCCCCCCCTTCGGAGAGATGGCAGAATCCACCAAATAAGCACATTTTTCTACCTATACATTTATGAAATGTGATATAAATGGATTCTGACATTCGGCTCTCCTTTCAGAAAAAAGATGAGTCCATCTGTGGGGAAAGAAAACATATTAATTTTAGCCTGGTTTGTTCGGATATTCTGTATGAAACCTCTTAAGCAACTTAGGTGCTTTAACATGGAGTTTGTTAACCCACTCATTTTCTGAGGAGGGGAGGTGTTTCCATGCCACTAAATATTGTATCGTTCCATGGTGTTTTCTGGAATCTAAGATTTCTTTCACTTCAAAATGTTGTTCTCCTTCCACCATGATGGGGGGGGGTGGTGGTGGGATTTTTGCTCGTAGTGGTGATTGTTGTTCTCTCTTTAATAGACTGCAGTGGAAGGTTGGGTGTATTCGTCTAAGATTTTTGGGTAGTTCTAATTCACCTGTTACTGGGTTTATGATTCTTTTAATTGGAAAGGGTCCAATATATTTTGGTCCTAGTTTTTTACAGGGTTGGAGTGATTTCAGGTATTTTGTGGATAAATATACCATCTCTCCTACCCTAAATGGTGTGGGATCGGTTCTTTTTTTGTCTGCCTGTGTCTTGTATGCTTTTCTGGCATATTCCAATGCTTTCCTAACGATTGGCCATGTATTTTGTAATTGAGCAATCCATTCCTTCAGATCAGGGATAACCGGATCTTTTGGGGTTAGTTCTGGTATTGGGTTGAAACTCTGGCCTGTAGCTACTTGAAAAGGAGTGTAACCTGTGCTTGAGTGGACTGCATTATTATATGCTACTTCTGCAAAAGGCAGTAGGTCCGCCCAGTCGGACTGCTGAAAATTAATAAAGCATCTCAGATATTGTTCCAGTATATTATTAAGTCTTTCAGAAGCTCCGTCTGTCTGAGGATGGTGACTAGATGACAGACCTTGGGTAGTTCCTAAGAGGGATAAAAATTCTTTCCAAAATGCCAATGTAAATTGCACCCCTCTGTCAGATATGATGCGTTGTGGTACCCCGTGCAATCTGTAAATATGCTGTACAAAAAGTTTTGCTAATGCTTTTGCGGTCGGGATTTTTTGGCAAGGTATGAAATGTACTTGCTTAGAGAACAGATCTGTGACAGTCCAGACTACATTGTTTCCATTACTTTCTGGCAGTTCTACGATAAAATCCATGGCTATTTCTTTCCATGGGGCTGAGGGGTTTGCCACTGGTTGTAACAGACCTGGCGGTTTCCCTTGCAGTCTTTTGGTCATCACGCAAATTTGACAGCTACCCACATAGCTTTCTATGTCCTTTTTCATACATGGCCACCAAAATTGCCTTTTAGTTAAGTGTAGGGTTTTTACAAAGCCAAAGTGTCCTGCTGATTTTGTATCATGGCACAGTTGCATGAAATTGATTCTCTGTGTGGCAGGTATATATAGCTTCTCCCCCACCCATGGCAGTCCATCTTTAATTGTGCACACATGTCTATTTTTCTGGAACCATTCATCACTTTCCAAAGACTTCCTGAATTCTATTCCAGTTTGGCTATCTACCTTCGGCTTCATTTTTTCTTGTGCCCTGGTGGTGACTGGTGCTGCCAGTTGTTGTTCTGGTACAAGTGGTTTAAAGTCAGTAACTCTTGTGCTGTTATATTGGGGCATGCGGGATAATGCATCTGCCAGGAAGTTCTTCCCCCCTGGTAAGTGTTTGAGAGTGAAATTGAATTGGTGAAAATGTTGGGACCAGCGGGCTTGCTTAGGAGTGAGCTTCCTGGGCGTTTTTAGTGCTTCCAAATTTTTGTGGTCAGTCCAGACCTGGAAAGGTATTTTATTTCCTTCTAAAAATTGGCGCCATGTTAGTAATGCCCACCTCAACGAGAATGCCTCTTTTTCCCATATTGGCCAGCGTTGTTCTGTTTCTGTGAGTTTTCTGGATGTGTATGCGCATGGTTGCAACGTCCCCCCATCATTTTCTTGTAATAGTACGGCTCCTACCGCTACATCACTCACATCTGCCTGTATTACAAAAGGTTTGTCAGGATCTGGGTGTTTTAGGACAGGTTCAGCAGAAAAAAGTGTCTTTAGCCTCTCAAATGCTGCTTGACATTCCATTGACCAATTCAGAGGCTGGCTGGGTTTCACAGGTGACCCCCCCCCTTCATTTTCAACAAATTTGTGAGGGGCATGGCTATTTGGCCAAATGCAGGGATGAATTGGCGGTAGAAATTTGCAAACCCCAGGAAACTTTGTAATTGCTTCCGTGTGCGGGGGGGTGCCCACTCTAGTACAGCCCTGACCTTCTCAGGGTCCATTTCGATGCCCTCTGGAGATATGCGATACCCCAGGTAGTCGATTTTTTCCTGATGGAATTCACACTTCGATAATTTAGCATATAAATGGGCAGCTCGCAACTTCTTCAGGACTGCTCTGACTAGTTTGATATGTTCCTCTTTGGTTTCTGTGAAGATAAGGATGTCATTGAGGTAAACCAGGACCCCCTTATATAGGTGCTCTCTCAGCACGTCATTAATTAATTGCATAAAGACTGCAGGGGCCCCTTGCAGTCCGAATGGCAATACTTTGAATTGATAGCACCCCTTTGGGCAGTTGAATGCAGTCTTCCATTCGTCTCCTTCCTTAATCCTAATACGGTAGTATGCTTCCCTCAGGTCTAGTTTGGTAAAAATCTTTCCTTTCGATAGGTGGGATAGCATATCCTTCATTAGGGGAAGGGGGTACAGATTACATTCACTAATTGTGTTCAAATTTCTATAGTCCACAACCAAGCGAAAAGACCCATCCTTCTTCTCCCTGAACAGAACCGGGGCGGCCACTTTGGGCTTGGCAGGCTCAATAAATCCTCTTTCTAAGCTTTTCTTTATGAATCTTTCCATTTCTGCCATTTCCCTTGGGCTAATGGCGTACATCCTGGGCTTTGGGAGTTTTGCCCCAGGATTGAATTCTATGGTGCAGTCTGTGGGGCGGTGGGGGGGGAAGCTCATCTGCTCTTTCCTCACTGAAAACCTCAGCCAGGTCCCTGTATTCTTCCGGTATCTCTGGTAATCCCTTCTCTTTCCCCACCACTGCTGTCTCCTCCCTCTGGGTTGGGGGGGTGCTTTTGGAGTCTAAGTTCTTCTGCCCCCCCTTTGGGAAATTAAGTTCTGCTGTCCTCCAGTTTATCCCGGGGTTCCATTTCTTCAGCCATTCCAGTCCTAGAATCATTGGGCATTCCATGCCTGGGGCCACTATAAACGTTATGTCCTCCTCATGGGGCCCCAGTGATAGGTGGATTGGGAAAGTGGCTAGGGTGGCTGGTCCTCCCCCTGCTATTGACTCATCTAATTGACTAAAAGAGATTGGTTGTTTTAGCTTCCTCACTGGGATGCTCAATCTCTCCACCAGCGTTGGGCTGATAAGGCAGCGGATGCACCCAGAGTCTATCAGAGCTTTTATTTTGGCTGCTTCAGGCATAGGGGAAGCTAATATAGTCACTGTCTTAAGTATGGGTGGAAGGGGTCCACTTACCAATGGTTCTCCCTCTGAGCTGTCTTCCGAGTTGTCCATCGTCCCTGCGGTGCAGGCCGGAGTCCAATCCCAGTTCCTGGCAGGAAATGTGGACTCTACAGCCTCTGTCCCCTTCATGGAAGATTCTTTTGTGTTGCCTTGGGGCTTCCCCAGGTTCTTGGAGGATGATGCCTCTGGTTTTCGTGGGGGGGCTTTTGAACGACATTCTGCAGCACGGTGGCCCTCTCTCCCGCAGTTGAAGCAACCTGTTGATTTTTTGGCTGTGGCTGGTGGTTTTTCCCCCTCGCGTGTTTGCTCGGGTGGCAGGCGGCCCCATGGTTTTCCTCTGCGGTGTTTCTTCAGTAGGTCTATTTCCACTTCCTCCGCCAGGATGTACCAGTCGTCGAGATGGGGTGGGTCTCCTCGAGGCAGGCAAGCGTCATACAGGTCGTAGTTTAGACAGTCTTTGAAGGGGCTGAGGAGGATGTCTTCTGGCCAGTTCAGCTTGCTGGCAATGGCTCGGAATTCTTGGGTATAATCAGCCACTGCTCGCCTTCCCTGCCTCACCATTTTGATTGTCTCCCGGGCCTTACGGTCAGCCAAAGGATCCTCGAACCGCCGCCTCAAAGATGACATGAATCGGTTGAAGTCGTTGAGTTCTGGGGCGTTGGAGTCATGCAAGTTCACCACCCAGTCTGCAGCCGTCCCGTCCAGGGCAGATTGCACAATTCGGATGCGTGCTTTGTCACTGGGGATGTCCTGTCCATACTCTTCCATGTAGCTGAGGACTTGGGTTAGGAAAAATCCCAGTCGTGATGGCTCCCCCTTGAATTTGACTTCCAGGGGCGGGAGTCTTTGGCTGGAGCGTTGTCTGCGCCGGGGCCGGTATCGCTCCTCATCCTGGTCCCCGTCTGTGGTTCTGGGGTGGGTGGGTACTGCTGAGGTAGCAATTCCTGTTCCATTGGATGGCCCCGGGGTTTCAGGTGTTGGATCCCCTCTGTTACCTTTCCAGTTACGTCCCCAGGCGCTGCCTCGGTTGCGATTTCCAGCTCTCCTCCCTCAGTGAGCTCAGGGTTGCTTTCATCAGATCAATGGCCTTTTCCAGGATCCGCTCCTCCTCACTGGCGTGCAGGGAACTCTCCATCTCTTGCCTCCATTCCGGTTGGAGGTTACTCTGCCTCAGGGTCGCTTCTCCCGAAGCCTTTTCCCACTCACTTTTCCTTCCAACGCCCATCGACCATCGGGGTTTTCGGTCGTACTGCTCCACCGCTTCTTCCCCGGGGGAATATGCTGCTTCAGCTTCCCATTGTCTCTGGGATTCCATTTGGGGGGAAGACTCCCCCTCCATGGGGCTTCCCTCCTCTCTTGCTTCGTCGCCAGACATTGTATTTGTTGCAAAGTCCCCCGGTAAGGTTTTCCCTTCCAGGTTGACTCTTAAAGCTGATTCCGTCTACTGTCAGGACCCACCACAATCCACATCTTAGGAAATAAGAACTCTTGGATGCAAGTTTAGTCCAAAAGGAAAATGTTTACTAGGATTGAATCGATTGTGGCAATACAAGACGGAATCTAACAAAGTTACATTTCAATCCTATATAAAGCATTCCCATTTCAGCCCCTCCCCTCATCCATTTGGTCAGATGTCAGGCCCTTCCATGGGAAAGGGAACTCTCCTTGGTTTTATGGTTATTGCTTCCTTTTTTGTTCAAATGTTCCCTGTTGTTTGAAGATGCCTAAAGTCTGACCTCTCCCCCCCCTTCAAAGAGATGGCAGAATCCACCGAATAAGCACATTGTTCTACCTATACATTTATGAAATGTGATATAAATGGATTCTGACAGTGACAATTAGATTTAAGGAATTAGATCTGATAGACAGAGTGCCTGAAGAACTATGGACAGAGGTTCGCAACATTGTACAACAGGTAGCAACCAAAACCATCCGAAAGAAAAAGAAATGCAAGAAAGCAAAATGGCTGTCTGAGGAAGCTTTGCAAATAGCTGAGGAAAGGAGGGAAGCGAAAGGCAAAGGAGAAAAAGAAAGATATGCCCAATTAAATGCAGAATTCCAGAGAATAGCTAGAAGAGATAAGAATGCCTTCTTAAATGAACAATGCAAAGAAATAGAAGAAAACAATAGAATAGCGAGGACCAGAGATCTTTTCAAGAAAATTGGAGAGATGAAAGGAATGTTTCATGCAAAAATGGGCATGATAAAGGACCAAAATGGCAGGGACCTAACAGAGGCAGAAGAGATTAAGAAGAGGTGGCCAAATTACACAGAAGAACTATACAGGAATGAGCTTAACATCCCTGATAATCACAATGAGGTGGTCACTGACCTCGAGCCAGACATCCTAGAATGTGAAGTGAAGTGGGCCTTAGAAAAGCTGAGCAACAACAAAGCTAGTGGAGGTGACAGTATTCCAGCTGAGCTATTCAAAATCTTAAAAGATGATGCAGTAAAAGTGCTACACTCAATTTGCCAGCAAATTTGGAAAACTCAACAGTGGCCACAGGATTGGAAAAGATCAGTTTACATTCCAATTCCAAAGAAAGGCAGTGCCAAAGAATGTTCAAACTATCGCACCATTGCACTCATTTTTCATGCTAGTAAAATTATGCTTAAAATTCTACAAGCTAGACTCCAGCAGTATGTGGATCGAGAACTACCAGAAGTACAGGCAGAGGAACTAGAGATCAAATTGCTAACATACGCTGGATCATGGAGAAAGATAGAGAGTTCCAGAAAAACATCTCCTTCTGCTTCATTGACTATGCTAAAGCCTTTGATTGTGTGGATCATAACAAACTGTGGCAAGTCCTTAAAGAGATGGGCATACCAGACCATCTTATTTGTCTCTTGAGAAACCTATATGCGGGACAAGAAGCAACAGTGAGAACTGGACACGGAACCACTGATTGGTTCAAAATTGGGAAAGGAGTCCGGCAAGGCTGTATACTGTCGCCTTGCCTATTTAATTTATATGCAGAGCACATCATGAGAAAGGCAGGGCTAGATGAATCAAAAATTGGAATTAAGATTGCCGGAAGAAATACCAACAACCTAAGATATGCAGATGATACCACTCTAATGGCAGAAAGTGAAGAGGAACTGGAGAGCCTCTTGTTGCGAGTGAAGAAGGAGAGTGCAAAAGTTGAGTTGAAACTTAACATTAAGAAAACCAAGATCATGGCATCCGGCCCTCTCAATTCCTGGCAAATAGATGGGGAAGAAATGGAGGTAGTGACAGATTTTATTTTCCTGGGCTCCAAGATCACTGCAGATGGGGACTGTAGCCAAGAAATTAAAATACGCTTGCTCCTGGGGAGGAAAGCCATGGCAAATCTAGACAGCACACTAAAAAGCAGAGACATCACCCCATCAACAAAAGTGCGTATAGTCAAGGCTATGGTCTTCCCAGTTGCAATGTATGGCAGTGAAAGCTGGACCATAAGAAAGGCTGAGCACCAAAGAATTGAGGCCTTTGAAGTCTGGTGCTGGAGAAGACTCCTGTGAGTCCCTTGGAATGCAAGGCGATCAAACCGGTCAGTCCTAGAGGAGATCAACCCTGGCTGCTCTTTAGAAGGCCAGATCCTGAAGCTCAAACTCAAATACTTTGGCCATCTAATGAGAAGGAAGGACTCACTGGAGAGGAGCCTAATGCTGGGAAAGATTGAGCGCAATAGAATAAGGGGATGACAGAGAATTAGGTGGCTGGATGGAGTCACTGAAGCAGTAGGTGTGAGGTTAAATGGACTCCAGAAGATGGTAGAGGACAGGAAGGCCTGAGGAACATTGTCCATAGGGTCGCAATGGGTCGGACACGACTTCGCAACTAACAATAACAACAACTTATAGCAACTTGAGTAGCATTGTTGGGCACAATTATTTGCATAGCCTTGTTGGGCATAACTTATTATAGTAAGACAACTTTGAAATTAGACAAGATATGTACAAATATTAAAGAACTAATTAAGTTTAATTGCATGCTTGCCTTACTTTTTGTCCATAATGTTATATATCAGAGATGCCAGGCTGGAGTTGACACCAGACACCAGGTGGCATCAGTCAGCTGGCCTGATTGGTCAACCTGTCCAGTGGGAAAGGTACAATACTTGGTTGGGTGTTACCTGGCCGGCAGGAAAATAGAGCAACCGAGTTGGCTGATTTTCAGGGGCTTCAGTAGCATAAATGGGGGAACCAGGGGTTGGGCTTCACTTCCATCATGTAATCAATAAACAACATAACATACAATGCTGACTCGTTATTGTGTCCACGTGGCCGCACTCAATTTAACAGTGGCGACCACTAGAAGTACCCAAAAAAGTTTGGTATCTAGTAATACATATTACAACAGCGGCGCATATGATTTATGCACAATATTGGAAGATGAAGGACATCCCAACGGACTATCTAGTAATAGAGAAAGTATTACTATGCGCAGAGTCAGATCGAATGACATATATTCTCAAAGGGAAAAGTGAATCACTTTTCAATAAAAGTTGGGACTCCTGGTATTCATGGTTACAAAATAGAATATTTAATCTCAACGGGGGAATACCAGATGATTGTGTATTATTATTTGAGGTATAGAATCTGGAGATATATACAATTATAGATTTCTAATATTTGGTAATTAAAGGTCACTTAGCCTGGGATGCACGAGAAAAAGAAATTAGGGGTAGTATTACACTCCCCGGTCCTGTCTAATGTTGTTGTTTTTGTTTTTTTGGTGCCTAGGATGTTTTGGTGTTTTTCTATTTGATGCACTTTTCAGTACTTTGTAATAATGTTATTGTTTTTTTATTTAAAATTTGTTTAATAAAATTTATATAAAAAAAAATTATCAGTGGCGACGAGGGTGGGATCCCATGAAGCGCATTAAGACTGGACTCGGAAAAAGCCGGCTAGCGTTGCCACAAAGAAGCGGAGAGACAGCTGCGCACCGTGGGAAAATTGAAAAAGCCATCAACTAAGGCGGAAGAATGTCGAAGCTCGGCATCGTGAGGGAGTTCGATGTCCGAGACCCAGAAGAATGGGAAGACCATGTGGGCCAAGTCGAGGGCTACTTGTTAGTAAATAGCATAAATGAGGACCACAGGAAAGCAGCAGCATTATTAGCCCTCAGCGGACTGGCGGCTTATAAGATAGCTGTGCCACCCGACAGCAGTTGCCTCAGTTTCTTACACCGAACTAAATAAAAGACTGAGACAACATTTTATGCCTAGATGATCCGAGCTCTACTGGAGAAGAAAATTCGAGCGTTGGAACCAGTTACTGGGTGAGTCCTTGACAGACTTTGTAGCAGCAGTATGAAAAGCTGCATGCCGATGCAAGTTTGTGGACCTAAACAAGAGGATCTGGGAAAGAGTGGTCTTAGGGTTAAGGCAGGGGTCAGCAACCTGAAACAGTGAAAGAGCCACTCGGAACCGGTTCCCTCACAAAAGGAAAAACTGGGAGCCGCAAAAAATGTGTGTGCATGCGCATACATGCGTGCATGTGCAGAACAGGGTTTGACTGAAGAGTGGAGCCAAGGCAAGATATGCACCTACCCTGCATATTTGAATTGATTGGTTGACCTATTTTAGTCCCACATTTTTTTTTTGGACTACACAGAGCAGAGGACTGGGAGCCGCAGGAGATGGCTAAAAGAGCCGCATGCAGCTCCGGAGCCGCGGGTTGCAGACCTGTGGGTTAAGGGATGAACGGTTACAAAATAAAGTGATCGCGAAGCCCACAGGGGACCTTCAAAAAGTCCTGGATGATTTAATGACCCACAAGAGCACCGATCTACGCGATTCACCCCATCATAGCAATGGCGCGAGTGGTTCCATTCACCAAGAAAGCCTTGTGGACGGCGGAGTGGGAGACCTCGAGTTTGAAACAGAGATCGATGAAATAACCCAAAGAAATAACCCAAAGATTTGAGAGGACTCCGATCCGAAATGACCGCCGCGACACCAGAAGAAGGCAAAGGAAACCAACAATAACCAGAGCACTGAAGGACACTAACAATAGTCGCCGAGACACTGAGCAAAAATGCAGCAGTTGCAGGGGAAACCACTCGAGAGCATCGTGCAGATTCCGAAATGCAAAGTGTCATGCCTGCGGCAAGATGGGCCACATTCAGACCAACTGCAGAAGCCGGGTCCGGGACAGCCTCCATGACTTAGAAGCGTGGGTACCAGGTACCAAAAATTTTCTGCATTGTGGCACCGAGTCCCTTCGGCCCCAGGCACTAACACTAACCAGGGAAATGGGGTGGTATCTGCGGGCCACTCTACAATCAATCAAATGCTAGGCCCAAAAATTAGAATCGAAGTCCTTTTGCAGGGAATTCCCTGCAAGATGGAGATCGACTTGGGGGCTTTTGTCTCAATAATTTCATGGGAGACATTGTCCACAATTTTGGAAAAGAGCGGCCACCAGATTCACCTCACCCCCACCCCCATCCAGTTAACAGATTTCCAACGAGCCCCGATTAAATTGAAAGGCAAGGCCACTATATAGGTATGTTTTAAGGGTTTTAAGGGTCCGTTGGAACTACTGGTAACTGAGGGCAGGAGAGCTAGTTTGGTAGGCCTTAACTGGTTTGGGCCGTTAGGGATCTGGTTAGGGGGAATCAACTCAATCCAACCCAGGAGTCTCGAATCCGTCTGCAAAAAATTTGCAGACGTGTTCGATAGGACATTGGGCAAATACAAGGGCCCCCCCATTAAATTTAATTTAAACCCCGGGGTTCTCCCTATAAGAATTAAGGCCAGAAGAGTTCCATTTGCTCTCAAACACAAGATTGAGAGTGAACTGGAAAAGTTAGTAGGCCAGGAAGTGTTAGAAACGGTGGAAGGAGGGCCCTGGGGAACCCCCATTGTCACCCCCCTCAAACCCAATGGGGAAATTAGAATTTGCACAGATTATAAAGCCACCCTAAATAGGGCTTTAAATCCGCATGCTTACCCGGTTCCGACGGTGAAGCATGTCCTCTCTGCTATCCAGTCGGGCGCTATCTTTGCTAAATTAGATTTAGCACAGGCATATCAGCAGTTAACTGTAAGCAAGGAAACTGCGGATGCACAAACCATTGTAACCCACAATGGGGTGTTCAGGGTGAACAGATTACAGTTTGGCATCTCTGCAGCACCTGGGATCTTCCAAGAAGTGATGGAGAGAACTTTAAAAGGTATTCTTGGGGTTTGTCCTTATTTTGATGATGTGCTAATTGCTGGAGAGGATGAGGAAATATTGGCTAACAGGCTAGAAGCTGTACTAGACAGATTTAGAGCAGCTGGCCTCAAGCTAAAGAGGGAGAAATGCTCCATAGGAGTGACATCCACGGAGTTCTTGGTCTATAGGATTGATGCTCAAGGCAATTTGGGGGGTTAATTAATTTTTATCACACATTCCTGCCACATAAGGCTGCTATAGCTGAACCTTTGCACAGGTTACTAGACAAAAAAACACCTTGGGTTTGGAATAAGGTTCATAATAATAGTTTTGAGAACCTCAAAAAGTTACTGTCAAGTAGCTCCACAGTAACGCATTTCATTGAATACAAGCCCATTTGCATAGCTTGTGATGCATCACCATATGGGGTGGGTGCTGTAAGAAGCCATCAGGAGGCAAATGAGGAACAGAAACCCATCGCATACTACTCCAGAACCTTGTCCAGGGCAGAGAGGAATTACGCCCAAATTGATAAAGAAGCATTGGCAATAGTCGCAGGTGTTAAAAAATTCCATTATTATTTGTTTGGAAGGGAGTTTACTATTTTCACAGACCACAAACCTTTGCTGGGACTATTTACAGCAGACAAACAAACACCTCAAATCATGTCCCCAAGGATGCTTAAGATGGTCAACATTCCTCTCTGCATATACGTACAAAATAGTTTACAGACTAGGAAATGAGATGGGGCATGCAGACGCTTTAAGCAGATTGCCCTTACCAGAAACTGACCCTGATCCTGTGCCAGCAGGTCAAGTCTTAGCCATACAAGAACTCCCTGAATGCCCTCTCATGGCAGAGACATTGCAGCCAGCACAGCAAAAGACACAGTGCTCAGTAGAGTGGCATTGTGGGTTCAATCTGGCTGGCAAGAGAAAAACCCTGGGGCCCAGTTTCAGGCTTATTTTGTGAGGAGCAACGAAATGTCCTCCCACAAAGGTTGTCTGTTATGGGGCAACAGAGTGATAGTGCCAGACAAGCTCAGAAGCAGAGTCTTAAAAGACCTACATGAGGATCACCCCGGAATTGTGTGCATGAAAGCCCTTGGAAGGAGCTACTTGTGGTGGCCGGGCCTGGACAAAGCCATTGAGGAACAAGTAGCGGGATGCTACCAATGTCAAAGATCCAGACCTGAGCAATCACATGCTCCTGTGCACAGGTGGGAAACCACGCACAACCTGTGGTCCAGGGTACATATAGATTATGCTGGACCTTTCCAAGGGCAACTTTTCTTAGTGGTCGTGGATAGCTATTCTAGGTGGTTAGAGGTGATGCCTCTGAAAAGTATGACGTCTGCTAAGAACATACAGGTGCTGAGGGGGCTCTTTGCCACACATGGGTTACCTGATGTGATTGTATCTGATAATGGGCCTCAATTAACATCTACCAAATTCCAGGATTTCATCAAGGCCAACTCGATTAGACACACAATGGCTGCACCCTTCCACCCGTCCAGTAATGGCTTGGCAGAGAGAATGGTAAGATCAACGAAAGACGCACTGCAATGAATTATTGATGGTGATTGGCATCAGAGACTGGCTCAATTCTTATTGGCTCAACACACAACACCATGTACAGCTACGGGTAAGAGCCCAGCCGAGCTGCGCTGGAGTAGAAGACTATTAACCAGATTGGACAGACTGCACACAGATAGGGTGGCCACAGAGGTGGAACAACCCAACACAGTCAGAAACCTGTCTGTGGGGGATTTAGTGTGGGTCAGAAGCTATGGGGTAGGAGAGAAATGGTTGCAAGGGGTGGTGGTTGACAAAATTGGGCCCTTGTCATACGTTGTTGAGGGGGAAGGGGGCCGGCAGGTCAGAAGGCATATTGACCAACTGAGGAAGAGGGCTCCAGAGAACTGGCAACAACAACAAGAGGGCTACACTCAGCAGCCAAATGGGCCATCTACAGAACCACAAGAGGGTCTATCAGGTGGAGTACAACCACCACTACCTGCAGCAGCTCATCAAGTAGCAAACCCAATTCCATCTCAATCAAGGCCAGCAATGTCAACTGAAACAGGCAGTAGAACAGTACCAGTGGAAAGGCCACTGCAGGAAATTTCAACAGATCAGCCATTGGTAGGGGAAGTAACTTCTGGAAGTGAGTCAGCAGCTGGAAAACAGCTGGGAAGGTACCCGGCCAGGACTCACAAGAGCCCGGCATACCTTAAGGACTTTGTGAGGCCTTAAAGGGGTACGGGTGGTAGGTAGATATAGGAATTCAAAATAGTAGTCGTTCTCATTGGGGGGGAAGGGGTGTTATGTATGAGAGATGCCAAGCTGGAGTTGACACCAGACACCAGTTGGCATTGGTCAGCTGGCCTGATTGGTCAACCTGTCCAGCGGGAAAGGTACAACACCGGGTTGGGTGTTACCTGGCCAGTGGGAAAATAGAGCAACTGGGTTGCCTGATTTTCAGGGGCTTCAGTAGCATAAATGGGGGAACCGGGGATTGGGCTTCACTTCCATCATGTAATCAATAAACAACATCACGTACGATGCTGACTCGTTATTGTGTCCACGTGGCCGCACTCGATTTAACACATAACACAAGAATAAAAGAACTATTGGAAAACTTCACTTTGAGTGGTTTGAACTCAATTTTATGACAGCGGGTATGGGGAAAGGAAATCCTTCCTGAACTGGTAACTGATTCAGAATATCAGATTCCGGACTACAGCAAATAACACAGCATTACAAGCAAACAGATCAAGTTGCACCACTACTGACTTGGCATTACAGACAAAAGACATTGTGAACTACAGCTGATCAGTCAGCTATTCATTAGAAAATCAACCATTTCTAAGTTGTTCCATTTAGGAAGAGGAATTTTGATAAATGTGTACAATGGCCTCCATGATTTTCTGTTTTAGTGCATCCTTTGATTTAAAGGGCAGAAGAATCTTCCTAGGATTTATAGAATTGACTGTGGATTCCAAGTCAAGGAATTCATTTCCTGTACTATTAAAATGATAGGGTAATATTTGGGGTTTTTTTTTCCTTGTAGCCATTACCCAGATCTGCCCAGTTTTTGCATTATTTTATTTTATTTTATTTTATTTTTTTGCCCTTCCACAAATTTGGATAAGTTTTATCCTGATTTTGATTATTTCTTTTGCTGGCAGGCAGATGGATGGAGAGATAGATACTAAACACCTTATTATAATTTTCTTCCAACTTTCTGATGGGTTAGAAATAATAAAAATAATCCAAACCACAATTGCAAAACATTATTATACAAAGAGATATGCCCATATAATAATGTTTACTTAATGCTAGACATATAGTAAAATTATATAATCATTAACAACTACAACAGAAAGAGCAAAGCAAGCATCAAGAAGGATATTCAGGCCAAAATTCTAAGCCCATAGTGGTAAACCTATGGCACATGTGCCAGTCTGGGCATGCAGTCCCCTTTCTGTCAGCACGTGCACCAGAGGGACACTCCCCTCCCCCTCTCCATATGTGCCTGACTAGTGGGAACTGGAGAGAGCAGGGAAACCAAATCTAGCAGTGTACTCACGGGAAGAGTTGCAAGAGCTGGGCGGGGAGAGGGGAACCTATAAAAGGAGCAGGTTTTGGTGGGAGTGCAGTGAGAGAGCAAGTGAGCAAGCAGACAGCCTTTGGAAGCGATGGTGGGCGTGAGTTTGGAGAAGACAAGTAGGACGCAGCATCCATTTGTGCTTTGCAGAAGGCTAGCAAGGGAAGGAGGGCATGTGACTTTGGACTTTGGAGAAAGGGAGAGGGAGAGGAAGGAAGGAAGGAAGGAAGGAAGGAAGGAAGGAAGGAAGGAAGGAAGGAAGGAAGGAAGGAAGGAAGGAAGGCTGGGCCTGCCGGTGCTGCTGGGCAGGTGCACGGCCAGGCCTGCCCAGATGACACTGAAGCCAGCCAGCCCTTCTGTGGGACCGTGGGGGGAGGGGGGGAGAGCAGCTTCCCCTGAGCACCATGCCTGTCTCACTTTGGGATCCTTCAGCCTCTCCCCCCCTCCAGGCTGAGGCTGGTCAGATTCCCCCCATGGGCAGTGCTGCATTCACCACCACCCTGTCCCTGGTCAGCCCTCCTCCTCCATCCTCCTTCTGCAAGTGGATCGCAACTTACTGAGTCGAGTGGTGCCTCTCCCCACACATGTCCTCAGGTGGAGGAGCCAGGTAGCCATGACTTTTGCTCCTCTCTGGCCTCCATCTGCCTGAGGCATGAGCTCAAGGTGCCTCGCTGGCTGGCAACGGGCTGGAGAGCACCAGATGGTGGCAGCTGCCCAGGGATGAGCGGTAGGCAGGGTGGGTGCTCCCGATGTCTGTGGGGGAAGAAGCGGCAAGGAGGCTCCACACCCTGCCCAGCACAGCCCTGGCACAGCACAGCAAGTGAGGCAGCAGCCCCACACGTCCCCATGTGTGAACATGCCCCCACCCTGCCAGACAAGTGGAGCCATGACATCTGTGGCAGAAGAATGCAGGCTGGTAGTGCAGGGCACGAGCAGCCTCACATACACACATCATGACATGAGGGTGAGACAGACCATGCCAAATCACCTTGGTGCTGCTGAGCTGGCACCCCAGACTCAAGAGGGGGGACCACCTGCCCAACGTTCTGTGATTAAGAGGCTCTGGCAAGTGTCTGGGACGGGGAGTCAGAGGGGCAATGAGCCCACCCAGATGGCCTCCAAGGACTGTTTGTATCATTGAAAGCTCTGTTGTTGTGTTTTTGGGAGGTGAAGTGAGTGGGGGACTTATGTTTTGCCTCGTTTTGCTCTTTTAAAGAAAATGCCCCCCCAATGCCCCCCTGCATAGCCAGAAGCCTTGCACCATTGCCGTTTGCTTGCCACACTCCCCCAGCCTCTCTCTTTCCCTTCATTTGAAACAAACAACCTCCCCCAATCCTCCCATTCCTGCCTTCTGAATTAAAATGAGAGAAAGCCAAGTTTTTTCTTTTGTGGTCTTTACATAGTTAAACTGCAGCTAGAAGGATGTGGGGAAGGAAACCATTGTGAGACACTCTTGTCTTTTAACTTTTTTTCCTTGTCACTTTTTGGAGTTTTCATCCTGCTTTCGTGAGAGGGCAGTATTTGGGAGGGGGTGTAGCCATCAGCTGAGCAAGATGTCCTCCTGCCCACTGCCCCACCCACCAGAGATCCCCTGGTGGGGGGGTCTCCTGCTGCCCCCAGAGGAGCAACATTGAGCTGGCCATGCCCACCCTAGCCATGCCCACCCAGTCTGCCATGACCACCATAGCCACGCCCACTCAGTGGGCCATGCCCACCCACCCAGTGGGTTTTGGGTTGCAGTTTGGGCACTCGGTCTCTAAAAGGTTCGCCATCACTGCTCTAAGTAGTACTCAAAATGGGATTTTGGCAGCCAAGTGTTCTTTTTAAATATAGAAAAAACATGAGTCTTCAGGCTATATCATAATTGACAGAAAATGAATAACTTTCAACTTCTCTTAACAGCCATGAATACATGCCATATCCATTTCCTTTGTCCACCAGTTAATTTTCAACTTGTTACTATATAATTCAAAAGACATACAAAATGGAATGAGTTTTCCAAAAGAAAATATGTTGTGATTCAGGGTCAGCCTGGGGGTTCGGCAGTTGGGTCGGACGACTCAGAGGAGGAGGAGGGGGGTGTTGAAGAGCTTGCTGATGATGGCCTTGAGGCTCCGCAGAGCCCTCAGCCAGGCCCCTCCCACCTGGTCACGACGGAGACCCAGCTGTGTGAGCCTGACAGCGTGGATGAAGATGACCCACAGCTGGCCCTGTTCAAGGACGCCCAACGCAGGAGGCAGTCAATCAGGAGTAAACAGAGGAAGGCAATGGGGCACCTCGAAAGGAGGCAGAGAGAAGCCACGCCCTGAACTGTATAAAAGGGGAATGTGTGGGAGGGCTGGTTTGCTGAAGGCAACCGCTTGATTAGTTCCTGTTTCATAGCTCCTGTTTCATGGTTGGTATCTTGTTTTGTTCTGTTTTATCTTAATAAATTTGGCAGGCTTAATTCCAGCCTCTTGCCGTTTGTAAAGGGGCTGTCCCTGCCTTTTCTGCAGGGCTGGTAGCAGGCTGGTACAGAACAAAATATATCAAATCATTTGTGTCCAAAAGAGAATATCTATAGGATATAACTATTTTATATAAACCATTTTTTTCTTTAGAGCGTCACATAAATATGACTAATTAGTGCTTGCAGCTAAATATGTCATTGAATACTACTAAAAATAATGACACCAATACTTTGTAAGCATCAAAAATGAGAAGAAAATATGCAATTGGAAAAAATGAGCACCCTACTTCTCAGTTTTCATTATCTTCCCAATATTATACCAAGGGAAAAATTTGGAGACACAACTGTGCAAATTATCTTTCAAGATCAGAGTGGGTATGAAGGTCCCAGTGCAGTTGTTCACATGAGAATGGTGAGAATATCTATTGCTTATGCCAAAAAAACAGGGAAAGCTTTCATTTTCAAAAAACAGAGCAAGTTGCATTGGATTACTAGCAGCAGGAAAGATATGGCTGTTTGGATTTTCACCATCTACCTTTTCCATATCAACAGAGTCTTCTGGGTATGGGTGTGAAAGCATGGGTGTGTCAGACCCCTCTTTTGCTTGCATGCCTTTGATTATTATGTACACTTTTTGGGGGTCTGCCATTCTGGTGGGAGGGGGCTGGGGAAAGTATTTGTCTATCCTTCCTCTGTGCCTCCCTCTGTGAGAAAGGAATGTGGCCTGAAGACATCTGCCTTATCTGGGAACATTGGGAAACGAAACCGAGAAAGACCTTGAGATGGGTGCTAAATCACCAGGTTCTCAAAACAACATTGTACCTATGGATTGGCTGGATTTCAACCCAATAGTTGGACACTGGAGGGAGGAGTTTTGCCTGGGCATTATGATGTAACCTTTTGCACGCAAATTCTTCAGACCTTGCTTTACTCTACTGCTATCACTTTCAATAAAAGTTCCTTTTAAAACAATGTCTGTTTCAAGAATTCTGCTTTCTTGGGAGATCAAGTTGAGGCAGATCCTTACAGGGTGTCAATGAGAATGTTTGCTATGTGCCTATCTCCATTCACCACCAAAAAAACCCCAAATGGTTTATTTGCATTCACATGGCCTTTCCACCAAGACTTGCCCATTATTGAGGCATGTGAATTCACCCTGATTTTTCCTCTTAGAAACTGTGGGCTGCAAGCATGTGCTATAGAAAAATCCTTTCTCTTGTTCTTCTGTCCATTATAAATTGATATAGGAATTTTCAGATATTTTTGTGACAAATTAGGGGGAAGAGTGGATTGGTTAAGAGATTTCATATTTTAAAAATTCATAATGAAAGGGTAACTTTTTATCTATACCAGCTGGGAAGAGATTGTCTGATTCACTTTCAAATGAAATTTCATTTGATGGTCTGAGAGAGACGGTGCACAGTTCCAAAATTACCATTCTTGCTAGAAGGACAGTTATAAAAGAGTCTTATATTGAATCTTAAATAAGGAAATATTCCATATCTTGAATGGCATATATGAGGCAGGAATCCTGACAGTGGTGTTTGAGAAGGGATGCAAAAAAATGTTTTACTGGTAGTCCTTGATTTACAACCATACATTTAGTGACCGTTGAAAGTTACAATGGCTCTGAAAAAAGTCACTTATCACTGGTTTTCACACTTATGACCTCCCCATGGTCACATGATTGAAATTTGAGCACTTGGCAACTGGAATGTTTTTATTATGTAGTTATGACATTTATGAATGTATTTATATATTTATGACATTTGCCATGTCCTGGGGTCATGTGATCATCATATGTAACCATCCCAGCTGGCTTCCAAAAAGCACAATCAATGGGGGAAATCAGATTCATTTAACAACTGCATGTTTTATTTACAGCTACAGTGATTTGCTTAACAACTGTGGCAAAAAGGTCATAAAATTGGACACAACTCACTTAACAACTGTCTTGCTTAGCAAAGGAAAATTTAGGCTCAACAGTGGTCATAGGTTTAGGACTTCCTGTATTCTTTTGTATAATAAACATGTTTCCAGTAAAGATGTCTCTTTAAAAGGATGCTTGGGATTGAAGAGAGGAAGATTTTGGCACATTATAATGAGTTAAGATGATAATATGGATATGAACAGTGTTTCTTCAGAGTACAGAGTGAATAAAAAACAGCCATATCTAAATGCTTAATAGAGGGTTAACACTGCTCTCTCCACCACTTTCCCAACCTCGTTTACATTTCAAAAGCAGGGAGGTTCTCAAGGAGCATTCACCACATTACAAATAACACAGAAGAGAAAACAGCTTGACAAATAACCCTTTTTGTACTCCTAAGAATAGCATCCTATTTTTTTCATACTGACTGATATTGCCCGAACATTGCTGCTATGATTAAATAGGAAGGAATAATCTTTTTTTCCCTCTCATTTAAGTCCAAGTCCCATGAAATTGGAGCATGCTTGGCTCCTACTAAAAGGAAGGAGCACCTGACATTTTTAAAAAAATGTGGGCACACATCTCACCTATTCCAATCTTTTAATTTTAATAGAAGAGAGGCTTAGATAGGCAGCCAGAAGAAGCACGATGTGATTTACTTCAGTCTGATGAATCTGCCTTGGTAAATGTCAGAAGCAAAGAACAGTGTATTAAAAATCATTTCCATCCAGTGTAGGAAAAGGCAGGAGAGAGAGAGAGAGAAAGAGAGAGAGAGATTTGCCCAAATAATGATGCATGGATATAAATAGAGATATACCAACCCATACACAAATAGAAATATGGATACATAAGAACAGCAGAAGTCTCTTCCCTAGAAATCTGACAATATTCAGGAATAATAATAATAATAATAATAATAATAATAATAATAATAATAATAATAATTTATTATTATTATTATTATTATTATTATTATTATTATTATTATTATTATTATTATTAT
Source organism: Vipera ursinii (assembly GCF_947247035.1). Lineage (NCBI taxonomy): Eukaryota > Metazoa > Chordata > Lepidosauria > Squamata > Viperidae > Vipera > Vipera ursinii. The sequence goes on along the minus strand of NC_139514.1, from coordinate 73,409,878 downwards.
TATTATTATTAACATCATCATCATCATCATCATCATCATCATTTGAGAAGAGATAAAGAGAAAGGCACTCCATATGAGCCCTGATTCTATGTTAATTATTATGTATTTACTGCCACTGGAGAAAGGCACATTTTTTATGCAGATGGTGTTCATTGGCATTGCTTGATCATTAATGCAGCACTGCCAATAACTAAATGAATTAGCACTCAGAATACTAAAGATCAGCTCCTATTCTTGAGTGTAGCACAATGACACTTACAAGAAGAAACCGTTCCAGTGGGCTGGTCCAAGAGGACATTTGTGACCTTGTAATTTCTTTTTGTCTCTCTTTCTCTCTTTTTCCTTCTCTCACTTTCCTTCCTTCTAGTTAAAGCCAAGGAATAGGAAATCTCCCCAGAACAGCTGAAAAGTGGATGACTGCACAATTGAAATCATTTAACATTTCACCATGTTTTTCACCCCCCCTCTTCTTCTTTTCCCCTTTCTTTTGCTTATTTCCAAGATCCAGAGAAACAGCATTTCCCATGCTTTTCCACTTTTCCCCCTCTTTGTTTTTCCTAATCAACAGCATATAACCTACCCTTGCAAACTAGATGCTTTGAATTTCTGCAATTCCGAGCATTCTGTAAATTTGGGGCATAACAATGTGGAAAGGGCATGAATACCAGACACAGAGGAATCAAACCCCTGCTGTGCCCATGACAAAATGTCAGAGGGATGTGGACAGGCAGGGTAACAAAGGGAATGCCACTTGTCACTCTCCCACTGCTTTGGATGTCAGTGTGTCATAGAAGAATATTAGCTCTTTTCTTAGAAATGCTAGTCTGCTACTGTTGACTTGAATTTCCCACTGTGCAAACTGGTGGACTTCAATTGAACCAAAAATAAAAAGGAGGGAGGCGAAATTAAGCCATGGCTGGGTTTCTTTTGATGTTTATGCTCCTGCTTTCTCATCCCTCTGTTACAGGGAGACAGTTACTTCTTTTTTCACATACCAACAAGAGGACTCTGGAGCATACCTGAGTATTGGTTTCTTAATCCTACACCAAGTCAGCATCATGCATAATTAAAATAAAATGATTCTGAAGATTCATTCCTTCAGTGAGGGTGTTCTGCTAAGATTATATGTATGTTTCTAAATGTTGCCATGAAATGCTAAGAAATGGAAAAATAAAGCATGATGGAAATAAGTGCCCTATACATTTTAATATGATTGTTGTTCACATACAGTGAACATAACTTTTTTACAGGGCTGTTGGGATTTTAGGTATTTTGTAGATAAATATACCATTTCTCCTACACTGAATGGTGTGGGTTAGACTCTCTTTTTGTCTGCTTGTGCTTTGTATGCTTGCCTAGCTTTGTCTAAAGGTTTCCTAACAATTGGCCAGGTGTTTTGCAATTGTGCAATCCATTCCTTCAGTGATGAGATTTCTGGTTCGTTTGGGATTAGTTCTGGCATAGGGTTGAAATTTGACTGGTGGCTATTTGAAAAGGAGTGTAGCCCGTGCTAGAGTGGACTGTGTTATTGTAAACTTCTGTGAAAAGGAGTAGGTCCATCCAATTTGTTTGCTGGAAATTAATTGTTATTAGCTGCAAAGTCGTCTCCAACCCATTGCGACCCCATGGACAACATTCCTCCAGGCCTTCCTGTCCTTTACCATCTTCTAGAGTCCATTTAAGCTCACGCCTACTGCTTCAGTGACTCCATCCAGCCACCTCATTCTCTGTCATCCCATTCTTCTCTTGCCCTCAATCTTTCCCAGCATTAGGCTCTTCTCCAGTGAGTTCTTTCTTCTCATTAGGTGGCCAAAGTATTTGAGTTTCAACTTCAGGATCTGGCCTTCTAAAGAGCAGTCAGGGTTGATCTCCATTAGGACTGACCGGTTTGATCGCCTTGCAGTCCAAGGTACTCGCAGGAGTCTTCTCCAGCACCATAGTTCAAAGGCCTCAATTCTTTGGCGCTCAGCCTTTCTTATGGTCCAAATTTCACTGCCATACATTGCAACTGGGAAGACCATAGCCTTGACTATACACACTTTTTTTTATTGAAAAGTTTTAAAATACATTTTAAAAAACATAAACTCCCTCTCTCCCTCTCCCCTCCACTTCCCCTCCCTCCCCTTCCCCCGACTTCCCAGAGCTGAATACAGGATATAAACTTTAACCAACTTAAGCTAAAATATGCTAACCAACTAAAAAAGACACTTTAAATTCTATCACACTTTAACTCCTCTTAACATAACTAAATAACAATAACTAATTAATAATACACCATATAATACTAATACTTATTCATATACTAAATGAAACTTTCTAGTCCCATATTTATTCTGAATATAATCAATCCATCTTCTCCATTCCAAAATATATCTCTGTTGCGATTGTTCTTTCAAATATGCTGAAATCTTTGCCATTTCCCCCAGGTTTGAAACTTTTAAAGCCTTTTTAATATAATTCTGCTGAAACACCTCTTTTCCCTTGTATTCTATCTTATCTATGTTACGTGAACTTTGTTTTTTCCTTAACAAATAAGCTAGCCACCTACTCAGCTTATTAGCATTACAAAAAGCATTGTGTTTAACATACCATAAGTTAGATGCCACTTGATCTGCTATCAACATATTAAACTAACCTCTTAACAAAGTAATTGCTTCCTTCGCCCTCTTATCAGATGGGTTCAAAATTCGAGCCTTCTTTAATTCATCTGCCAAAAAAGTAAATTCTTATTCTCAAAGCAAACTCCATATCTCTATATTGTATCATAACCAGCTCATCCTCATTCTTATCCATTTTATTCTCAGCTTCTGACATTTTAGCATCCAATCTCAAATTATTTTGATACACCTCTTCCACACATTCATCCAAACGCTCAATGCAAACTGCCAGTCCCTGAAAAGCCACTAAAATGTCCTCTTGTATTTCTTTATTCTTCTCATTGATAAGTTCAGATATCTGCTGAGATTGATTTTTAAAGCATCTTGTAAACCTTTTGATGTTTTTTTTATTGAAAAGTTTTAGAATACATTTTATCTTTAACAATCCCCCCTCCCTCCACCCACCCCTACCTAACCCTCCCTATCCCTCCCCCCCATTCCCCCCTCCCCCCCGACTTCCCAGAGCTAAGTACAAGGTATAAAAACAAAGAACAATCATAAACATCCATATGCTAACAACAATAAACTATTAAGTCTATCGCACTCTAGCTCATATGAAATGACTACAAGCAATACTAATATTACATAAAAAAGGAAAAAAAGGAAAAAAAAACTTATTCAAATGCTAGGTGAAACTTTTTAGTCCCATATTTGTTCTGGATATAATCAATCCACTTTTTCCACTCCATAATATAACGTTGTTGCGAATGATCTTTCAAATAAGCCGAAATCTTTGCCATTTCCGCCAGGTCAGAAACCTTTAGAGTCCATTCTTCTATAGTCGGCAGTTCCTCCTTCTTCCAATATTGACCTATTAAGAGTCTTGCTGCTGTGATTAAATTCAACATCAATTTAATGTCCACAACAGTAGCATCTGTAATTATGCCCAATAAAAACAATTGTGGACAAAACTTTATCGGACCCTGATTTCTAATTTGCTTTACCAAATTTTCATCAGTCATTGAGAAACCAACTTTCTGATCTTCTTTCCACCTGGCCCGTAATTGACCATATTGAAACCAAGTTTGAACAATCTTCTCATCTCGCAAAAGATTGTACGGCTTCAAACACCAGACATTCCTCTCCAAGCTTAAGATCTCCTTGTACGTAGTCACATCATGTTTGAAGCCAACATTTATGTTTTCTATTGCGTGTTTTGGGATTGCCCACAACGGTATCTTGTAGTCTAGCTTGTGTCTATACTTCTTCCAAACTCTCAGCAATGCCTGTCTTAAAATATGCACTTTAAACACATTATCTACCTTCTTATCATATAACAAATATGCATGCCAGCCAAATAACAAGTCGTGGCCCTCAAGATTTAATAATCTCCCTTGTGTCAAATTAATCCAATCACTTATTCCTGACAACGAAGCAGCTTCATAATATAATTTAAGATTGGGCATTTTAAGACCACCTCTTTCACGTGTATCCTGCATAATTTTAAGTTTAACTCGTGGCCTTTTCCCTGCCCATACAAATTTATTGATACCCCGTTGCCATTCTTCCAAATTAGAGTCTTTTTTAAGAATCGGTATCATTTGGAATAAAAATAAAAATTTAGGCAGGACATTCATTTTCACTGCTGCAATTCTTCTCAGTAAAGACAATTGCAATTTTTCCCATCTCTCCAGTTCTTTTTGAATTTTTCCCCATAACTTTTCATAATTATTTTTATAACTTTGGATTTGAGGGTGACAAATACACCCCCAAATATTTAACCCTTTTAACAATCTCAAATCCAGTTAATCCTTCTAAAAGGGCCTTTTGCGATACTGTCATATTTTTGGCTAAAATTTTAGTTTTTTGTACATTAACCTTAAATCCAGAAACCTTCCCATATTGCATTATTATCTCCATCAGGTCCACAACAGAATTTTCTGGCTGGGTCACTGTAACAACCAGATCGTCTGCGAACGCCCTCAATCTATAATCCTGATCTCTAATTTGAATACCCTTAATTTTTTCCAAATTCCGTATTTTTATCAATAATATCTCCAATGTTAAAACAAATAATAAAGGTGATAACGGACACCCTTGTCTTGTGCCCTTCAGTCAAGCTATTATTTACTATTATTCGGGCAGTTTGCTTTTGATATAATGCCCTAATTGGTTGTAAAAATTTATCCCCAAAATTCATTTTATCTAGAACTTTCATCAAAAATTGCCAATCCAATTGATCAAAAGCTTTTTCAGCATCTAGAAAGATTAACGCCGCAGGGATCTGGTTGTTCCTTTCCAAAAACTCCACCACATCAACTATATGCCTCACATTATTTTTCATTTGTCTACCAGTAATAAACCCAGTTTGATCCCCATGAATAATCTGTTGCAAAACCCTCATCAATCTATTAGCTAAAACCTTAGCAAATATCTTGTAGTCTGTATTTAAAAGTGATATTGGTCTGTAGTTTCTTACTTGGGTAACATCCTGATCTTCCTTCGGAATCAAAGAAATAAAAGCAGTTCTCCAAGACGGAGGCAACCTTCCTCCCCTCTGAATTGTCTGAAACAATTCCCTTAATGGCTTTATCAGCTCCAGTTGTAAATTTTTGTAATAGACCGCAGTCAGTCCGTCCGTGCCTGGCGCTTTGTCCACCTTCAATTGCTTAATTGCTAAAAGAATTTCTTCTTCTGTTATCAATTGATTAATCTCTTCCTTTTGTTCTTGTGTAAGAACCGGGATGCTAGCATTCTTCAAATATACATCAATATACGTTTCATTAATCTTATCCTTAACATATAATTTAGAATAAAAGTCCACAAAGGCTTCCTTAATAAGATCCTGTTGAAACACAACCTTGCCTTTATGTTCAATTTTATCTATTTTAGAAGCCCTTTGTTTTTTCCTTAACCTGTAAGCTAGCCACCTACCTGGTTTATTGGCATTGCAAAAAGTTTTATGCCTAGCAAACTGTAAGTTAGTTGCCACCTGATCAGCCATCAACTTATCAAATTGTCCTCTTAACAAGTTAATAACCTCTTTAATCTTCACATCCGATGGATTCAAAATTAGGGCCTTTTCTTTTTCCCTAATTTCATTCTCCAGTTCTTTCCTCCTAACTTCCATATTACGTCTGTATTTATTATTCATATATATTAACACCCCTCTCATATAAGCTTTGCTAGCATCCCAAACCATGTCCATAGAAGTATCCTTGTTCATATTAATTTCAAAAAAGTCTTTCATCTGCTTTTTGCATTCTTCCACATTTCTCTGATTTCTAAACAAATTCTCATTTACGCACCAGGAGCGCCTATCTCTATTGTCCTTGTTGATCTCTAACCAGACTGGACTATGGTCAGATATAGTTCTTGCACAGATCTTTATCTTCTTAATCCTAGAAAAAAAATCATTAGTCAGTAATATAAAATCAATCCTAGAAAAAGATTGGTGTCTATCAGAAAAAAAGTATAATCCTTTTCATGTAAATGCGTTTCTCGCCAAATGTCTCGTAATTCCAGATCATCCTTCATTTCAAAAAAAGATTTAGGCAATCTAGCATGACTCGGGGCATGTTTAAAAAAACCCGATTTGTCCAGCTGTACATCCAGGACACCATTCCAATCTTCCATAAAAATAAAAGATTTATAATCCAACTGGGTAATCTTTGTATGTAGTGAACTATAAAAGTCAACTTGTTGTTGATTTGGAGCATACAGTCCAACTAAAAGCGTTTTTTTTTTTGCCTTCTAACAGCAAATCTATCATAACATATCTTTCTTGTTTATCTACTTCAATTAGTTCAGCTGTCAGAGTATTCTTAACATAAATAACCACTCCATTTTTCTTATTCATTGCAGAAGCAATAAATTGCGTACCCAACCTTGAATTCAACAAGTACTTTTGGTCCATAACCCTAATATGTGTTTCTTGCAAGCAAATAACGTCAGTCTTAAATTGTTTTAAATATTGAAAAACTTTCTTTCTCTTCTGTGGTGAATTTAATCCATTAACATTCCAGGTTAGGAACTTGGTCGCCATTCTTGGCATCCCGAAGCTTCTGGAGCACATCTGCCAGGACCCCTTTAACTTCCTTAGGCCGCGCCCCTCCCACAGCTTCGCTATAGGTACGCTTTGGAGGTTCCATAACTTTCTGCTGATCTTGCTCTTGCTCTTGTCTCACTCGTCTTGAGGCGGCACGCATCATCCTCTGCTCTCTAGCAGCTGCCGATGAAACTGTAATTTGATCCCCTCCAGTACCATTCTCCTCTGTCTGTATTCCTTCAGCATCTTGAGGCTTTCCCTCGCCATTTCCCTTTGCAGATTCCAAAAGTGGTGGAGGGGTTGCTTTTAAAACTTTACTGTAAAAATCACGTGCCTGAATCACTGTGACCAAACGGTGTCTCTTGCCTTCATGCATCACCACCATGCCCACTGGAATCTCCCATCTAAACTTAATATCACATTTCTTAAGTTCCTGTGCCAGAAAAGCAAAATCTTTCCTTCTCCTTAAAATTTTTGGAGGAATCTCTTTTAAAACCAAAACTTCTTGCTCAGCAACCACAAGCTTAGTATCATAAGCAGCTTGGATAACTTCATTCCTAATTGCTCTCTTTGTAAAGTAAACCACCACATCTCTAGGTAACTTCCTCTGCCTTGCAATCCATGAGTTCACACAAAAGGTTTTGTCTATACTTCCCTCAATTTCAGCTGCTGACTGTCCCAGTACCGCTTCCAAAGCCTCAGAGACCAACTGCTTTAAATCTTCTTTAGGATTCTCTTTTAAGCCTCTGATTCTGATAGCAAACTCCATCTGATGGTACTGGACGAGGGTCAGGTCTCCATCCATTTTATCCATTATATTTTCATTCTCTAATACTTTTGCTTCTAATATGGAATTTTTTTGACTAAGATCCTCCATTTTTTCATCCAAACATTGAACGCATTCGGCCACACCTTCAATTGCAGGCAAGATGTCTGCCCTCATTGCTCTAAACTTCTCTTCCATCTTCTCCTCCAGTTTCTCCTCCAGCTTTTCCATCTTTTCATCCATCATATCTGACATTAATTGTGAATGCTTTTCGAAGGCATCCTGTAAATCCTTAAGCGTCAATGCCGGAGCAGGTGCAGGAGGAAGCAAAGCTTGCAACGAGGTCTGTTGCACCGGGGAAGCCCCCGCACTCTGGAGAACTTTAGAAGTTTTAGTCGCCATCTTCCCCCACTTTCACTTACTGCGCACTTTCACTTTTAAAAGCCATAAAGTCCATTGAACTAGAGAATAAAAGTCCACTTCACCTTGACCTCCTGTACCGCTCTGCCTGCGTCTTCACACTCGAGAGTCTTTCCTTCTGGCAGGGGTGGTTGCTAACGCTTGGTTCTGCTCCAAAAAACACGGAGCAGAGGCGCTGCGCAGCCCGGAGCAAACCCAGGCTTCGGGGGGGCTCAATCCTTCAGCCGCCCAAACTTAAAGCTCAGGCGGCCCCGGAGAGCTCAACCCCTACCTGGGGCCTCACCCCGTCCTGTTCTCCCGGGGAGGGGGCTTCCGAATCACCAAAACAGCTGATCGGCACTGTTTTCAGCAATTCAACAAAGCCGCGGAGCGTGAAGATGGCTGTCTTCAGCGTCGCGTCGCCACCGGAAGTCCTAAATCTTTTAATGTTAATGCGGGTGCAGGTGCCATGGGGGGGTGGCATCAATGCCTGCAGTGAAGAATGCTGAACTGGTGATGCACCAGCACTTCTAGGAACAGAAGCTTTAGCTGGTTTAGAAGCCATTTTAACACCCAATTAATTTTCGTTGCGCACTTTCACTTTTCCACTCAGATTGCAACTTTGTTTCTCCCCTATTAAATATCCAAATCCTTAAATTCACTTTTAAACCAACTTCAAAGATTTTGTGCAGAGTAACTTTAAAAAAAACACAATTTCTTCCTTCTCAGTCTTTATTTTTTATGATATATTCCTTGTCCTTTTATTTTTCACTGACAATTGACTCCTGCACCATCTTTCTTCCTTTCTTTTAGTATTAACCGGAGTTAAAGATCATATACTTGCTGTTTCAAAATTCTCCTGCACAGTTCTGCCTGCATCCAAGTAATCCAAAATACAATGTTGATTGCAGGGATGGTTGCAGCATCCTGCTCTGTTCCAAAGCCTTGGAACAGAGGAGTCCCCGAGTCTGGAGCTAATTCAGGCTCCGGGGGAGCTCTCACCCTTCAACCCCCAGAATAACAATTCTAGGGGTCTAGGGGAGCTCTACCCCTACCTGAATGCTCCCCCTCCCCTCTTCTCCCAAGGGGGGGTTTCCGAACCATGAAACAGCTGATTGTCGCTGTTTTCGCAGTTCAACGGAAAACAACGGGGCTGACGGTCAAAACGGATGCCATCAACAGAGCCTTGCCACCTGGAAGTCCTACACACTTTTGTTGACAAGGTGATGTCTCTGCTTTTTAGTGTGCTGTCTAAATTTGCCATGGCTTTCCTCCCCAGGAGCAAGCATCTTTTAATTTCTTGGCTGCAGTCCCCATCTGTGGTGATCTTGGAGCCCAGGAAAATAAAATTAATAAAGCATCTTACGTATTGCTCAAGTACTGAGTTCGAGTATTCCAATTGGCTGTTCCCCTGAGGATAACTAGATGATAGTCCCTGAGTGGTTCCAAAGAGGGATAAAAATTCCTTTCAAAATTTTGATGTAAATTGCACTCCCCTATTAGATATGATGTGTTGGGGTGCCCCATGCAGTCTGTAAATGTGCTGCACGAATAGTTTCACTAAGGTTTTTGCAGTGGGAATCTTTTGGCAAGGAATAAAATGCACTTGTTTGGAAAACATATCCGTTAGTGCAGGTTCGCATCCCACCAGGCTCAAGGTTGACTCAGCCTTCCATCCTTCCGAGGTAGGTAAAATGAGGACCCAGATTGTTGGGGGCAATTAAGCTGACTTTGTAATAATGCCGCTTGGGGTGGTGGTGAAAGCCCTAATAAGCAGGCATATACATAGAATGAAGGCTACTGCTAAGCTTGTAAGCCGCCCTGAGTCTTCGGAGAAGGGCAGGATATAAATGGAATTAAAATAAAAATAAAAACTCCCCAGATGACAGTGTTTCCATTGCTTTCTTGTAATTCTACTATAAAATCCATGGCTATTTATTTCCAGGGGGCTGAGGGGTTTGCCACTGGTTCTAAAAATCTGGGCAACTTCCCTTACAGCCTCTTAGCCATTGTGCACATTGGGCAGCTGGCCACGAAGCTATCTATTTCCTTTTTCATGAATAGCCACCAAAATTGCCTTTTAATTAAATGTAAAGTTTTTACAAATCCAAAATGCCCTGCTGATTTTGTATCATGGCACATTGCATGAAATTGATCCTCTGGGTGGCCAGTATATATAACTTCTCCCACACCCAGGGTAGTCCATTTTTGATTGTGCACACATACCCATTTTTCTAGAACCATTCAACTGTTTCCAAAAATTTTCGGAATTCAATTCCAGTTTGGCTATCCAGATGCAGCTTTTTCTTAGCTTCGGCTTTGGTGGTGTTGTGACTCAGGGCCAGCCTGTGGGTCCGACAGCCGGCTCCGATGTATCGGATGACTCAGATGAGGGGGAGGAGGGAGACGAACCGGCTGATGATGGTTTGGAGGCTTTGCAGAGCCCTCAGCCGGGGACCTCTTCTCAGCTGCGTGAGCCCGATAGTGCGGAGGATGATGACCCACAGCTGGCCCTGTTCAAGGATGCCCGACGCAGGAGGCAGTCGAGCAGGAACAAACAAAGAAAGGCTGTGGGACTCCTCGGGAGGAGGCACAGGGAGACCACGCCCTGAGCTCTCAATAAAAGGAGTGTTTGGGGAGGGGCTGGTTGCTGAAAGCAACTCTTCCGCTTGAGGAGTCAAGCTCTAGTGTTTTTGTTAATTAAGTAATAAATCTTGGCAGATGCCTTTTAGCCTTGGACGCTCTCCAGTCTCTTCTTTCTGAATAGGGGTTTGCCTTACTACAAGGCCAGAAGAGGGCTGGTTCAGAACAGTTTGCTTTCAGCCTCCCACCCCTTACTACTGCGATGGAGCAGCTTCTTGCCAAGAATGCCCAGCTCACCCAGCAACTCACTTTGTTGGCAGCTCAGGTGGCTCAACTGCAAGCTCAGGTACATGCTGCACCCCCACCCAGGAGGAAATGTCAGATAGCTATGCCGGATAAATTTGCTGGCAATCCAGAACTGTTTCCTGCCTTCCTGGGACAATGCCAGCTTTTTATCAGCTTGAGAGCAGCTGATTTCCCCACTGACCGGGATAAGGTGGGATTCGTGTTAAGCCTTCTGTCGGGGGATGCAGCTCGTTGGGGCACGCCTTTGCTGGCACAGCCTAGCCCTTTGTTGGATAACTTTGGGGGGTTTTGTGACCATATGCGCCTCATGTATGAGGACCCAATTAAGGCGCAGACCGCCACCCGACGCCTGAAAGCTTTGAGGCAGGGTCAGCGCCCCCTACAGGCCTATATCAGTGATTTCCGGCTGCTTAGCCAGGATTCCGCCTGGAATGAGGCTGCGCTCGTGGATGCCTTCCAGGATGGCTTGTCGGAGGAGGTGTTGGATGAGCTGGCCCGCGTGGACATTCCCTCAGACCTGAATGGGCTGATCCATCTTTGTCTGCGGATCGATGCCCGGCTGCAGCAGCGAGAGTCGCCGTGCCACCCCACAGACCCCTGCCGCTCCTGTTGTGCGTGAGCCCCCAGTCCAGAGGGAGGAGCCAATGGAGCTGGGTGCCGCCAGGTCCCGTCTCTCGGTGACGGAAATGGACAGACGACGATCGGGGGGGTTGTGTTTTTACTGTGGGGACCCTGGACATTTGGCTGCTTCTTGCCCGAGGAAGCGTCAGCGGGCATCAGTGACCAAGCCTGCCCCGAGAAAGTCTTCTACTTTGCTGTCGGGAAACGGCCCGAGCCCGATCTAGACGGTGTGATAGATCGGGCGACCCACAACGACCACGCCGAGCGACGCCGTTCTGACGGTGCCTGTGAACCTCCACGGCATTTGATTTTGGAGGCACGTCTGATCCTTCCTGGCAAGCCAGAGGGGATTCCGGTTCATGCCTTAATTGACTCTGGGGCTACCACTAACTTCATGGACTCGGCCTTCGTGGCCAAATGGGCTGTTCCCCAGTGTCCGGTGGATCCGCCCATGCTTGTGGAGACCATCGATGGTCGAGTGCTCCTGTCCGGGCCTATTACGGCCGCCACGCAACCCGTGTGTATGGCCATCAGTTCTCATGTGGAGGCCATCCAGTTCTACATCACTTCGGAACTGCACTTCCCCGTGGTCTTGGGATTGGCGTGGCTCCGGGCGCATGATCCACAGATCTATTGGTCTCAGAACTTGGTCACCTTCCCAAGTTTGCAGTGCGTGGATCACACCCGCCATATCTGTGCCGGCCAGGTGGAGGGTTCCCCAGGGGTTTCCTTGCCTCCCGAACTGTCCGACTTTGCTGATGTGTTCAGCGAGTCAGAGGCGGACCAATTACCCCCGCACAGGCCCTATGACTGTTCCATTGATCTAGTCCCTGATGCGCCTCTCCCAGTGGGGCGTTTGTACTCCATGTCGGAGCCCGAGTTGGCTACATTGCGGGACTTCCTGACAAAGAATTTGGCTCGTGGTTTCATCCGGCCCTCGTCCTCGCCAGTGTCTGCGCCCGTGCTCTTCGTCAAAAAGAAGTCGGGCGAGTTACGGCTTTGCTGTGACTACCGGAAACTCAACGCCATCACGGTGCGTAACCGCTACCCGCTGCCCCTCATCCCCGAGCTCTTGGACCGACTCCGGGAGGCTAAGATCTTCACGAAACTGGACCTGCGTGGAGCTTACAACCTCGTCAGGGTTCGGCCAGGTGATGAGTGGAAGACGGCGTTTGGTACTCGCTATGGACATTTCGAGTACACGGTGATGCCGTTTGGCCTGACCAACGCCCCCGCTGTGTTTCAGCATTTTATGAACGACATCTTTCGGGATCTGTTGGACCAGTTTGTTGTGATTTACCTGGACGACATCCTGATTTACTCCCCGTCGCGTGAAGCACATCATCAGCATCTCCGTCAGGTCCTGCAGCGCCTCCGGAAACATCGGCTGTTTGCCAAGTTGGAGAAGTGCCAGTTCTACCAGGTGACCATCGATTTCCTGGGTCATCGCATTTCTCCTGAGGGCATCGCCACGGAACCGAGTAAAGTTGAGTCGTTGCAGAGTTGGCAACCCCCACGTCGCGTGAAGGACGTTCAGCGACTTCTTGGATTTGCCAACTACTATCGGACATTCATCCCTGGCTTTGCTGCCTTGACAGCCCCCCTCACCCGGCTCCTGCAGAAGAAGACTCGGTTCCAGTGGAACGCCCCCGAACAACAGGCGTTCCAAGCTTTGAAGGACGCCTTCATGAAGAAGCCCATCTTGAAGCATCCTGACCCGCAACGGCCGTTTGTCGTGGAGGCGGACGCCTCCGACATTGCCATTGGGGCCGTGTTACTCCAGGCAGCGACGCCCAACGGTACCCTTTTCCCTTGCGCGTATCACTCTCGGAAATTGAATCCCTCGGAGCGCAACTATACCATCTGGGAGAAGGAGCTGCTGGCCATTAAGGCAGCGTTCGAGGCTTGGAGGCATCATCTGGAGGGGGCGCGGCATCAAATCGAGGTCCGGACGGACCACAAGAATCTGGAAAGCCTGCAGACCGCTCGGAATTTGAACCAACGCCAGATCCGGTGGTCCCTCTTCTTTGCGAGGTTTGACTTCCGGGTGCGGTACATACCAAGCGGGCACAACCAGAGAGCGGATGCTCTGTCCAGGAAGCCCGAGTACACCCGAGTGGAAGACAAGCTTTCGCCCAGGACAGTGATCCCCGTCGAGTCTTTTGCTGCGGTGCGGTGCCGGTGGATATACGGGCTCGGATCCGGGAGGCGCAGCAGCAGGAGGCGTGGGTGGCTCAGCGGAAGGAAGAGGTGGGGCCAGATTCGCCTTGGTCGGTCACGGATGGACTCCTGTATTATCGTGACCGGCTCTATGTTCCAGGAGGGCCACTCAGGGGACTCGTCCTCAGCCAGTGTCATGATAACCCGGCTGCGGGGCATTTTGGCCTGTTCAAGACTCTGAACCTGGTCTCCCGTACCTTCTGGTGGCCCCGAGTCCGACACGATGTCCAGTCTTATGTCACCTCCTGCATCCCATGCAGGCAGGCCAAGTCAGCGACAGGGGCCCCGCCTGGTTTACTGCAGCCTTTGCCAACGCCCAAGAGACCCTGGGGGGCTGTGTCCATGGACTTTCTGACGGATCTACCCCCATCCTCCGGCTTCACGAAAGTGTTTGTGGTGGTGGACATGTTGACCAAGATGGCGCACTTTATCCCCTGTCGCGGCTTACCGTCAGCTCGCGCCACTAGTCGCATGTTCATCCAACAGGTGTTCCGGCTGCACGGCCTTCCCGATAGAGTCGTCTCCGATAGGGGGGCCCAGTTTACAGCCCGCTTCTGGCAGGAGTTGATGCGGGCGTTGGACATTAAGGTTTGCCTCTCGTCCGCACATCATCCTCAGACCGACGGGGGTACCGAGAAGGTCATCGGCATCTTAGAGCAGTATCTGCGCTGCTACGTTAACCTGCAGCAGGACAATTGGGTGGACTATTTGGCCATAGCCGAGTTTGCCTTTAACAACTCGCAGCACACCTCCACGCAGATGACACCGTTCTTGGCCAACGTGGGTTATCACCCCCGGTTTTTCCCCCTTTCTCCCGTGGACTCACCGGAGCCGGCAGCGAACGAATTCATGGCGGAGTTACAGGCGATCCATCGGTTGGTGCGACGGCAGCTGGAGAAGGCCAAGGCCGACTACAAGAGGTTCGCCGATCGGTCGAGAAGGGATACGCCTCCATTATCGGTGGGGGATCGGGTCTGGCTGTCCACCAGGAACCTACCATCCACTCGGCCGGCGAGGAAGCTGGACCACCGTTACCTTGGACCGTTCCCAGTCGAGGCCGTCATCAACCCGGTCGCCTATCGTTTAACTCTGCCACGTTCCCTGCGCCGTCTTCCATCGGTCCTTGTTGGTCCCCGAACAACCGGCTTGTCCACTTCGCCAAGCGGAACCTCCCCCATCAGGACCTCGTGATGGCGACAGCACCCCCGAGTACGAGGTCGCCAGCATCAGGGATTCCCGCTGGCTGAAAGGTCGCTTCCAGTACCTGATCGAGTGGAAAGGGTACGGGCCGGAGGACTTCACATGGGAAGACGCGACCGCCGTTCATGCCCCTGCGTTGGTGACTGCTTTTCACGAACAGTTCCCATCCCGACCGCATCCGGATCGGCAGACCCGGGGGAAGGGCCCTGCGGTGCGGGATAGTGTTGTGACTCAGGGCCAGCCTGTGGGTCCGACAGCCGGCTCCGATGTATCGGATGACTCAGATGAGGGGGAGGAGGGAGACGAACCGGCTGATGATGGTTTGGAGGCTTTGCAGAGCCCTCAGCCGGGGACCTCTTCTCAGCTGCGTGAGCCCGATAGTGCGGAGGATGATGACCCACAGCTGGCCCTGTTCAAGGACGCCCGACGCAGGAGGCAGTCGAGCAGGAACAAACAAAGAAAGGCTGTGGGACTCCTCGGGAGGAGGCACAGGGAGACCACGCCCTGAGCTCTCAATAAAAGGAGTGTTTGGGGAGGGGCTGGTTGCTGAAAGCAACTCTTCCGCTTGAGGAGTCAAGCTCTAGTGTTTTTGTTAATTAAGTAATAAATCTTGGCAGATGCCTTTTAGCCTTGGACGCTCTCCAGTCTCTTCTTTCTGAATAGGGGTTTGCCTTACTACAAGGCCAGAAGAGGGCTGGTTCAGAACAGGTGGTTACTGACGCTGCCAGTTGTTATTTGTGCATAAGTGGTTTAGAGTCAGTGGCTCAGGGCATGTGAGAAAGTACATCTGCCAGGAAATTCTTTCCCCCTGGCAAGTGTTTAAGTGTGAAAGGGAATCGGTGAATGTGCTGAGACCAGCAGGCTTCCTTAGGAGTGAGTTTTCTGGGTGTTTTTAGCGCTTCCAAATTTTTGTGGTCTGTCCAGACTTGGAAGGGGATTTTATTTTCTTCAAGGAAATGACACCACGTAAGTAATGACCACCTCATGGCATAAGCCTTCTTTTCCCACACAGCCCAATGTTGTTCTGTCTCAGTGAGTTTCCTGGACGTATATGCGCACAGTTGCAGTGCCCCTTCATCATTTTCCTTTAATAATACAGCTCCCACCGCCACATTGCTTGTGTTTGCCTGTATTACAAAAGGTTTATCTGGATCCAGGTGCCTCAGTACGGGTTCGGCAGAAAAATGTCTCTTTAGCCTCTCAAATGATGCTTGACATTCCATTGTCCACTTCATGGGCTGGCTGGGTTTCACTGGGGTCCCCCTCAAGTTTGTGAGGGACAGGGCTATTTGGGCGAATGAAGGGATAAATTGGTGGTAGAAGTTTGCAAAACCCAGGACACTGTATAATTGCTTCCTTGTGTGGGGTAGTGCCCATTCTAATACTGTCCTGACTTTCTCAGGGTCCATTTCGATTCCCTGTGGGGATGTGCGATACCCAAGGTAGTCTATTCTTTCCTGGTGGAATTTGCATTTTGATAATCTGGTATATAGGTGGGCAGCCTGCAGTTTAGTTAAAACTGCTCTGACTAGTTAATATGCTCCTCTTTGGTCTTGCTGAAGATAAGGATGTCATCTAAGTAAACCAGGAACCCCTTAAATGTTGTTGTTAGCTGCGAAGTTGTGTCTGACTCATCGCGACCCTATGGACAACGTAACTCCAGGCCTTCCTGTCCTCTACCATCTTCTGGAGTTCATTTAAGCTCACGCCTATTGCTTCAGTGACTCCATCCAGCCACCTCATTCTCTGTCATTCCCTTCTTCTATTGCCCTCAATCTTTCCCAGTATTAGGCTCTTCTCCAGTGAGTCCTTCCTTCTCTTTAGGTGGCCAAAGTATTTGAGTTTTAGCTTCAGGATCTGGCCTTCTAAAGAGCAGTCAGGGTTGATCTCCTTGAGGACTGACCGGTTTGATCGCCTTGCAGTCCAAGGGACTCGCAGGAGTCTTCTCCAGCACCATAGTTCAAAGGCTTCAATTCTTTGGCGCTCAGCCTTTCTTATGGTCCAGCTTTCACAGCCATACCTTGCAACTGGGAAGACCATAGCCTTGACTATATGCACTTTCGTTTGCAGGGTGATGTCTCTGCTTTTTAGTGTGCTGTCTAGATTTGCCATGGCTTTCCTCCCCAGGAGCAAGCGTCTTTTAATTTCTTGGCTGCAGTCCCCATTTGCAGTGATCTTGGAGCCCAGGAAAATAAAATCTGTCACTACCTCCATTTCTTCCCCATCTATTTGCCAGGAATTGAGAGGGCCGGATGCCATGATCTTGGTTTTCTTAATGTTAAGTTTCAACTCAACTTTTGCACTCTCCTTCTTCACTCGCAACAAGAGGCTCTTCAGTTCCTCTTCACTTTCTGCCATTAGAGTGGTATCATCTGCATATCTTAGGTTTTTGATATTTCTCCCGGCAATCTTAATTCCAACTTTTGATTCATCTAGCCCTGCCTTTCTCATGATGTGCTCTGCATATAAGTTAAACAGGCAGGGTGACAGTATACAGCCTTGCCAGACTCCTTTCCCAATTTTGAACCAATCAGTGGTTCCGTGTCCAGTTCTCACCATTGCTTCTTGACCCGCATATAGGTTTCTCAAGAGACAAATGAGATGGTCTGGTACACCCATCTCTTTAAGAACTTCCCACAGTTTGTTGTGATCCACACAATCAAAGGCTTTAGCATAGTCAATGAAGCAGAAGTAGATGTTTTTCTGGAACTCTCTAGCTTTCTCCATGATCCAGCGTATTTTGGCAATTTGATCTCTAGTTCCTCTGCCTCTTTGAAATCCTGCCTGTATTTCTGGTAGTTCTCAATCCACATACTTCTGGAGTCTAGCTTGTAGGATTTTAAGCATAACTTTACTAGCGTGAAAAATGAGTGCAATGGTGCGATAGTTTGAGCATTCTTTGGCACTGCCTTTCTTTGGAATTGGAATGTAAACTGATCTTTTCCAATCCTGTGGCCACTGTTGAGTTTTCCAAATTTACTGGCAAATTGAGTGTAGCACTTTTACTGCATTGTTTTTTAAGATTTTGAATAGCTCAGCTGGAATACTGTCACCTCCACTAGCTTTGTTGTTGCTCAGATTTCCCAAGGCCCACTTCACATCACATTCTAGGATGTCTGGCTCAAGGTCAGTGACCACCTCATTGTGGTTATCAGGGACGTTAAGCTCATTCTTGTATAGTTCTTCTGTGTAATTTTGCCACCTCTTCTTAATCTCTTCTGCCTCTGTTAGGTCCCTGCCATTTTGGTCCTTTATCATGCCCATTTTTTGCATGAAACGTTCCCTTCATCTCTCCAATTTTCTTGAAAAGATCTCTGGTCCTCCCTTTTCTATTGTTTTCTTCTATTTCTTTGCACTGTTCATTTAAGAAGGCATTCTTATCTCTTCTAGCTATTCTCTGTAATTCTGCATTCAATTGGGCGTATCTTTCTTTTTCTCCCTTGCCTTTCGCTTCCCTCCTTTCCTCAGCTATTTGCAAAGCTTCCTCAGACAGGCCAAATTTGCCTATTATTCCAGTTATCTTTTGGCTTCCTACTTTAGCATTCCAATCCCCCATGATGATAAGGACATCATTTTTTGGTGTTAGTTCTATAAGGTGCTGTAGGGCTTCATAGAACCGGTCAATTTCATCCTCTTCAGCACCGGTGTTTGAGGTATAGACTTGGACTACTGTGGTATTGAATGATTTGCCTTGGATTGAAACTGAGATCATTCTGTCATTTTGAGGATTGTATCCCAGTATTGCCTTTTCTACTCTTTTATTGACTATGAAGGCCACTCCATTTCTTCTGAAGGGTTCTTGCCTGCAGTAGTATACCTGATAGTTATCTGAATTAAATTCACCCATTCCTGTCCATTTTAGCTTGCTGATTCCTAAGATGTCAATGTTCAGTCTTTTTTTTATTAAAGAGTTTTACAAAAACAAAATTTTACAATATATCCCAAAATCCCTCCCACCCCAAACCCACCCACTTCCCCCACCCACTTCCCAGAGCTAAATACAGGATTATAGTTACAATAATCATATTCTAAATAAAAATTATGCATAATATACAATTAACCAAATTCATAATGCGCTTTAACTCTCTTTTAACATAACTACAAACAACGTACCAATAACAATATCAATGTTCAGTCTTGTCATCTCTTACTTGACCACGTCCAGCTTTCCTTGATTCTGTTCTGTACCAGCCTACTACCGGCCCTGCAGAAAAGCCAGGGACAACCCCTTTACAAAACGGCAAGAGGCTGGAACTAAGCCTGCCAAATTTATTGACATAAAACAAAGCAAAACAAAACACGAACAATGAAACAGGAGCTATTCAAACAGTTGCCTTCAGCAAACCAGCCCTCCCACACATTCCCCTTTTAAACAGTTCAAGGCATGGCTTCTCACTTCCGAGGTGCCCCATTGCCTTCCTCTGTTTACTCCTGATTGACTGCGTCCTGCGTCGGGCGTCCTTGAACAGGGCCAGCTGTGGGTCATCTTCATCCACGCTGTCAGGCTCACACAGCTGGGTCTGTCGTAAGCAGATGGGAGGGGCCTGGCTGAGGGCTCTGCGGAGCCTCAAGGGTATCCTCAGCAAGCTCTCCAACACCCCCTCCTTCTCCTCTGAATCGTCCGACCCAACTGCCGAACCCACAGGCTGACCCTGAATCAAAACAGATTCATGGATCTTACATTCCAGGTTCCTATGGAGAAAAAACCTTTACAGCATAGGACTTTCCTTTCACCACCAGATGCCTCCACAGCTAAGCATTCTTTCGACTTTGGCCCAGTCGCTTCATTCTTTCTGGTGTTACTAGTACTAGTCCTCTGCTCTTCACCAGTAGCATATTGGACACCTTCCAACCTGAGGGGCTCATCTTCCAGTGTCATATCTTTTCATGGCAAAGATACTGGAGTGGGTTGCCATTTCCTTCTCCAGTGGATCACATTTTGTCAGAAC
This sequence comes from Vipera ursinii, assembly GCF_947247035.1. Lineage (NCBI taxonomy): Eukaryota > Metazoa > Chordata > Lepidosauria > Squamata > Viperidae > Vipera > Vipera ursinii. Next base: position 73,390,189 of record NC_139514.1, on the reverse strand, counting down.
TCTCTGCTATGACCTGTCCATCTTGGGTGGCCCTGCATGGCATAGCTCATAGCTTCATTGAATTATGCAAGCCCCTTCACCACAAGGCAGTAATCCACGAAGGGGACCATGAGCATTATTTAGATACTAAATGAAGACCTTTCTATTAGCTTTCTAATTAGCTATCCATTGTATTTTAAATTAATAAATTAATAAATTTATTAATTTATTATAATAAATTATAAATTAATAAATCTTGTAAGTGTAAATATTAAACAACATAGATAATATATTTCATTGAATTGGCTGGTGAAAGATTATGGTAATTGCTTTATTTTGAGACAACCTTACCATAACAAGATTCAAATCACATGCCAGAGATTTCTGATACCATATTGCTTGCCCAGTGTTGACTTTGTACTTGCTATGAAAAAATGTGCAACATCACTAATTTATTGCATTCTGTGTAGCCCTGCTTGGCATTGATTGGTGTGGGATTCATTGTCTAGTTGACATAATCACAAGCCAAAACTTCCAAGAGAAAACAATGCTAATTTATTTGTACTCCTTTACAAAGGGGTGCTCCTTGTGCATGCAAGCACACAAGGGACACACCTTAAATCTTCAATATTCATTCTTTATATTCTCCATTGCCGTTACAAATTTACCTTCCACTTCTTCATTGGCTTAGTAATCATGCTGTAATCATGTCATCACAACCTATCCAAAGCTTCTAAAGTGAATACATTATCTCCGCCCCTGATTACAGTAATATCTGGCAACATACTCTCTTTGAAAGACTGTCTATGGCATAAGGCCAGGATATCTGAGACATTGCTTTTCTCCAATTGTTTCTGCCTGCCTAGTATATTCCAGAAAAATGGGTTCACTCCAGGTCCCCTCTATTAAACATTATCACCTTGTGTGACCTGGAAAAGGTGACGTCTCTATTGTGCCTCCCTCCCTCTGAAACATCATTCACAGGTTCAAGGACAGCACCCTCTCTCCTAGGCATCTAGAAAGCCTTTCAAACATGTGTTTGGTCACAGGCCAGGGGTTGATATTTATAATTTATTTAGCAGCCCCTGTTCTTTTTGTTGATTTTGCTGTCCATTGGATTACTTAGGTCTGGCTGTTTAATTTAACATTTTAGCTGCTTGCATGTTTTATCTAGTTATGTATACCACCCAGAGTCCAGCGAGTTAGATAGCCTATAAATTTAATTAAATAATAAATAGTCCAAGATCAAATTGACTATAAATCATAATGAAAAAAGAGTATTTTTTTCAACTATCATCACATTTTAATGAAATTTATAGGCTGACCCAAGCTGTTATGATATTGTGCAGCTGGAAAATAGAGTAGCAGGGATACAGGATATGTGGTCAGTCTTCACAGCTATAAAATACATTTATTTAAACTATTTTAAGCACTTGTGTATTTTCATATATGATATATATTGGTGCATGCAAAGTGTTAGGTGTCCATCACAAAGCAATAAACATTCTAAAATGCTACAGTCATCATGTCATAGCACAAGTAACATATTATGTAGGTTGTGTCATGATATTTGATGCTGATTTCCAATAGCTGGAAGGGAGATGGTTATCAGTAAACAGTAATTTGTTTTTTTCTTTAATTTAACATTCAAGACCTATGCCTAACAAAAAATGAATCATTTCATTCAAGATAATCTTCATAGTCTTATGCAAAACAATTCAGTTATTTTTTATAATGATTCTTTTTCTGTGCTTCACAAAGTGAACAGATGTCCTAATTTGATTTAATAAACCAATCAGGCCTCAAACCATTTCAAGCCAATCTCACAAGGTATAAATAGAATCAAACTTTATTTTTTTTAAAAAAGGAAAAGAGAAAAAGTAAAAACTTACTTATAATTTTAAGTAATCAAATGCAAAAAAAATTCATGATATAGGAGATTTAAAAAGGAGCTGCTAATATCACAAACAATATTTTTAAAATAATTTGCTGTATGGAAAAATATACAGGAAAATACAATGTCCTGCAGATAACAAGCTAATTATGGTTTGCTCCTGACTAGAGATAACTTTGAGGTATAGAGATTCTAAGTAGGCGAATGCCAGTTTGCATAGGCACAATAAATTTCACATACATTAACACTTTAATGGAAATACATAAAGAGTAATGAAATAGAATAGAATAGAATAGAATAGAATAGAATAGAATAGAATAGAATAGAATAGAATAGAATAGAATAGAATAGAATAGAACTGGAAGTCTTCTAATCCAGCCCCCTGCTCAAGCAGGAGAACCTATACCATCTCAAACAAGAGACTGTCCACTCTCTTCTTAAAAACCTCCATTGATGGAGCACCAACAATTTCTGAAGGCAAGCTGTTCCACTGGTTAATTGTCCTCACTGTTAGGAAGTTCCTCCTTAATTCCAGGTTGCTTCTCACTTTGATCAGCTTCAACCATTGTTTTTGTCCTGCCCTCTGGTGCTTTGAAGAATAGTTTGACTCCATCTTCTTGGTGGCAGCCCCTCAAATATTGTAATACTGCTATCATGTCACCTCTATTTCTTCTTTTCTTTAGACTAGCCAAACCCAAAACCTGCAGCCATTCTTCGTATGTTTTAGTCTCCAGGCCTTTAATCATTTTACTTGCTCTTCTCTGAACTTTTTCCAAAGTCTAAACATCTTTTTTGAAGTATGGTGACGAAAACTGGTTACAGTATTCCAGGTGTGGTCTTACTAGGGTTTTATAAAGCAGTACTAATGATTTTGATTCTATGTCTCTTTTTATACAGGATTGTATTAGATTTTTTGGCTGTTACTGCACACTGCTGGCTCATATTCAGGACAGAGCCTTAATAACATGGACTCTCAATTTGAAAATTTCAAACAGATAGTTACAAATAACCAACAAAGAATTAAAAAAATAGAAGATAAAGCAACTGAGTTGACCAGAAATTAGAAGTCTTAGAAGACGAAAACCAGAAATTGATGCAAATAAATGGAAGACCCAATAGCTGTCAAGGAAATGGAAAAGGCCTCAAACTTTTTAAGATTTCAAAATATAATGGAAGATAAGGAAGAGGACCTCTTAGACCTGATAGCATAATTATTGGCAGATGCATTAGGAATTTGGAAACAGGAAATGGAAGGAGAATTAGATCAGATTTATCAAGTCAACTCAAATTACGCTCAAAGAAATAAATTCCCCAGAGAAATACATGTTAGATTTCTTAAAAGAGCCATAAGAGACAAGATTTTGAGAAGAGCAAGAGATGAACCTTTGAAATACAAACAAAAAGAAATTGTAGTTCTCAAACAAATCTCTAGGAGAATAAGAGAATCCCGAAGAGAATACCAGTTTCTAACTAGAAAATTAATTGAAAAAGGAGTGAAATTCAGATAGCTGATTCCAGAAGGGATTTTAATCTATTGGTATGCGAAAAGATATAGACTGGATACGCCACTTAAAGCAATGGAATTCAATGACAATCATAGAGCATTTCTGGAAGCAGGTGATTTTGAATCTGGTACAACAAGAAAAACAGGAAGAGATGGCAGTAGAAGGAGCAGTCAAACCAAGAGAGGAGGAAGAAGTTAAAAACACATACATAGAATAAGGAGCAAGACCAAGAGAACAGAGACAGATAAGATCAACCTAGATATAAGAGAAAGAGATGGAGAAGAAAAGTGGAATCTTAACAATGAATATAAATGGACTAAATTCTCCCTCAAAAAGAAAAAAAACATGACTACAAAAATTAAAAATGGATATAATTTGCCTCCAAGAAACACATATTAAGAGAAAACACTATAAATTGTTAGAACAACCAAAATTGGTACACTTCACCTTGCATTAGCACTTCAAAAGGAAAGAGGAATAGCTCTATAAATTAAAGAAATGATGAACCCTAAACAAATTTATCCAAATGAAGAGGAAAGAATATTAATAGTGTAAATAATGATGAATCAAAAACAGATACTGATGGTAGCAATATATGCACCAAATGATAAACGAGCAATTTTACCAAAAATTATACAAAAAATATTAGAATTGGACTATCAAAAACTTTGTGTAATGGGAGACTGCAATGCAATAAGATGGAACTTTGGACTATAAAAGCACTAAACAAGGGAGGAAAAGAAGAAATATATTACCTAAAGCATTTTTTAAAATGGCAGAACTCTGTATCCAAGTTATATGGAAAGAAAAAAATCCAAAGAAACTACAATATACATTTTACTGAAATAGACATAAATCATGGTCTAGAATTGATATGATCTTTGGAACTTAGTACAATGATACAAGAAATTGAGATAGAAACTAATATCTGGGCAGATCATAACCCAATAAAGATAACTTGGAGAGGAGCCAAGAAAAAATTAAAATGGTCCTTGAACAAATTATATTGAAAGAAAAAGAATTCATACAACTAGTGACAAAGGAAATGAACTTTTTTTCAAAATAAACAAGAAAGAAGAGACATCACTTCAAAATGTGTGGGACACAGCTAAAGCATATCTCAGAGACTTGGCTTTAACTTATACTGCTAAAAATAATAAAGAAAAGAAACAACAACAGTTAAAGACAGTTAAAGTTGAAGGAAGAATTTAGAAAATTAGAATCAGAATTACAAATAGATCCACAAAAGAAAATACTTAAGAAGCAAATAGAGATAATAAAACATAAATTAAACCTAGCTGAGACAGAAATAATTGCTCAACAAATTAAAAGAGCTAAACAGAACTTCTTTGAAAATGCCAACACACTGGGGAGATGGGTAGCACATAGATTGAAAAAAGAAAAAGAAAAAAGTGATAAACAAGTTGCAAGACTCAAAAGGTGAATTACAGTTTCAAATGATACAATTAAAATAATTATCAAAGACTATTACGAGATACTTTATAATGCAGAGGAAATTTCAAAAGAAAAAATACAGCAGACTTACCAAAAATCTCAGAGAATATTCAAAATATATTAAATGAAAAGATATCAATGATGGAGATTACTGAGGCCATAAAAAGGCAAAAAAATGATAAGACCCTGTGTCCAGATGGATTACCTGCAGAGCTTTATAAATCATTAGAAGATATACTAAGCCCAATATTGAAAGAACTGTGCAATGAAATACTTTTGGAGGCTAAAATACCAAATACATGGACTGAAGCCAATATTAGCCTAATACCCAAAGAAGACTCTGATCTAATGCAAATAAAAATTATAGAACAATATCATTATTAAATGTAGATTATAACATTTTTGCCTCAATAATAGCAGAAAGACTAAAGAACTTTTTGACCGATTAACTTCCAGTGGTTACACCATGCCGATGGCGGCTTTTCTTTGGCTGCCGATCCTGAGGCTTCGTTGAACTGTGGGAACAATGACAATCAGCTGTCCCGTGGCTTGTAAACTTCCCCCTCGGGAGAAGAGGGGGAGGTGAGCTTTCCTCGGGTAGTGGTAGAGCTCCCTGAGACCTCCCAGAAATATCTGGGGGTCGGAGGGTGAGAGCTCTCACGGAGCCCGAGGCTTTTCTCCAAGTCCAGGACACCTTTGCTCCAAAGCAGGGGCGAAGCCAGATGCTGCATCCACATCTGCAGATTATAGTGATTTATGATTGATTTAAAGCAGACAGAGCTGATCAGGAGGAGATAAATTTGCAAGTATTTAAAACTTTAACACGGGGTGCTTTAATCTTCTCCATACCCAAATTTGACTTTGAAAGAGAAAAGATGGCACCGAAATGTTTTTCTTTGTTTGAAAGAATAAAGTGTGAAGATTCTGTTAAAGTTTGAACAACACATTGGATTTTAGAGTTTTAAATTTTTTTAAAGACTTTTAAAGATTTTTCCTTGGACTTTATTTTTATCCTGAAGTGCAGAGGGAAAGTGAAAGTGATAAGAGAAAGTGAATTGTGGCAACTTGGAAAATGGCTTCAAGATGGCAGGCAATTCCTGTAGTTTCTAAAAGTTTAATTTCTTCTCCCATAACACAGCCTGCAACGCAATCCACTTCAAAGCCCAGATCCCCTCCACCCTCTCCTCCACCACCAGCATTTACACTTAAAGACTTGCAGGATGCTTTGAAGCTTCAAGCACAACAAACAGCTCAACAAATAAAGGAGGAGGTGGCTGATCTCCTTGAGATGAGAGAAGACATTTTGCTTGCACTTCAAGGGCTGGCTGCACATATTGAACACTTAGATGATCATGTGGATGAGGTTGTGGAAAACAGTGAAAAATTAGAAAATAGAATTGCTAAAGCAGAAAATAAAATTAATAAAACTGAGCATGAGGTGATTATTTCACAATATAGAGACATGGAATTTGCTCTGAGAATAAGGGGATTGAAAGAAAACCCTGGAGAGGATTTGCAAGAGGAGGTGATTAAAGTTATAGCTCCTATCTTGGGATGGGATCCTAAGGAGCTATCAAGGGAGGTGGATAAAATTTTCAGGATCAACTCTTGTATTGCGATGCAGAAAAATTTACCTTGAGATGTGGTGATTTATTTTTCTAAGGGGTCACTCCGAAATGCAACCATCCAGGCCTTCTATCAACAGAGATTTCAAATTGCAGGTCAAGATATTATAATTTTGAAAGAAATACCTCCTAAAATGTTGAGAAAAAGGAAGGATTTTGGTTTTTTGTCTGATGAGCTTAAAAACCGACAGATTCAGTTCAGATGGGAGATACCTATTGGTATAGTGGTAAACTATGCAGGGACACAATACAGACTTAATACGATTGCAAAGGCAAAAGATTTTTATACCTATGTCCTGAAAGCAGGTTCACCACCATCTCCACAATTTAAGAGAACAGAAGAAAGTTTGGAAGATAAACAACAAGTTGAAGGTGCAACATCAGTTTGTTGGAGAGGCACAGTTGGCTGAATCTACTGAACAGATTTTGTCGTTAAAGGGTGATCCAAAAGAACATAGAATGACACGTGCAGCATACAAACATAAAGAAAAGGAGCAATTGAAACAGAAGATAGATTTTGGGCCTATGATACAAGGCCCTGTTACTACGGAGCCGGTGGAAGGGGCATGACCGAAGAGACCAACTGCGGATCTTCAGGCAGTGTTCCAGAGGCTTCAGGTCGCTAAGAATGGCAATAAAGTTCCTGACTTGGAATGTTAATGGCCTAAATTCACCACAAAAAAGAAAGTATTTCACTACTTAAAGCAACATAAAAATGATATTGTTTGTCTACAAGAAACTCATATTTGTGTAAAAGATCAAAAGTACTTGATTAATTCCCAGTTGGGATTACATTTTATAGCATCTGCTCCAGATAAAAAGAGTGGGGTGGTTATCTATCTAAGAAGAGACTTATCTGCTAGATTGAGTCTGATCTACAGGGAAGATATGTTATTATTGAATTGTTACAAGGCAAGAAAATTCTTATTATTGGATTATATGCTCCTAATCAACAGCAAAGAAAGTTTTATAAGTTATTACATGACAAATTAACTCAATTGGATTATAAATCTGTTATTTTGATGGGTGATTGGAACGGTGTTTTGGATTCAAGCAAGGACAAGAAGGGATCTTCTAAAAACTCTCCTAACTATTCTAGGTTCCCTAAAGCTTTTTTTATTTGAAAGATGACTTGGAATTAAGAGATATTTGGCGGGAGCGGAATTTGGAGCACAGAGATTTTACTTTTTTCTCGGACAGGCATCAATCGTTTTCCAGAATTGATTTTTTTTAATTACTGGTGATCTTATTTCCAGGGTCAAGAATGTTAAGATGTTTCCTAGGATATTGCCGGATCACAGCCCTGTATGGATGGAGTCGTTTAGGGAAGACGGGACCAGAAGATCTTGGAGATTGAATGAAAACTTATTTAGATATGATGTGCTCTTGGAGAAATGTAGAGAGTATTTGAAAGAATTTTTTGTTTTGAATATGCATAAAGGTACACCGATTGAAATGGTCTGGGATGCTAGTAAGGCTTACATGAGGGGTTTTTTGATTCATATGAATAACGGTCACAGGTGTAAGCAGATGCAAAAACGTAAAAAATTGGAAGAAGAGATTAAATTGAAGGAGAAAGCTTTTATTTTGAATCCGTCAGACAAGAGACTAAGGACTTCAATAAATCTGTTGAAAGAGCAATTTAATATGTTAATGGCGGATCAGGTTGCAACTAACTTGCGATATGCGAAACATAATACTTTTTATAATGCAAACAAGCCTGGTAGATGGCTTGCTTATCAATTAAGGAAAAAACAGAAGTTACGTACCATAGAGAAAATAGAATATAAGGGTAAAGAAACATATCAACAAAATTTGACTAAAAAGGGTTTTTTAGATTTTTATGCAAAGTTATATGCTAGCGAGAATATACAAGCTTTAGATATAGACAAGTACTTACAGGAAGCGCATATTCCTATGCTTTCACATGAACAACGGGAAGGGATGAATCATTTAATTTCTTCTGAGGAAATCATTTCAGCAATTAAACAGTTAAAAGTGGGTAAGGTTCCTGGTACAGATGGCTTATTAGCAATTTATTATAAAATATTATTTGCAGAGATGGTAGAACCTTTAAAGGAATTATTTAATAAAATCCAAGCTGGAGAGGAGGTGCCTGCATCCTGGAGAAAGGCTTTTATATCGCTGATTCCAAAGGAGAATCAAGACCTTACCCAACCTAAGAATTATAGACCTATATTGCTTTTAAATACAGATTATAAGATTTTTACAAAAATATTGGCAAATAGATTAATGCATGTTTTGAAACAAATGCTTCATAGTGATCAGTCTGGATTTATAACTGGAAGATATACAGTCATGGCCGAAGTTGTTGGCACCCCAGAAATTTTTCCAGAAAATCAAGTATTTCTCACAGAAAAGTATTGCAGGAACACATGTTTTGCTATACACAGGTTTATTCCCTTTGTGTGTATTGGAACACAACAAAAAAGGGAGGAAAAAAAGCAAATTGGACATAATGTCAAACAAAACTCCAAAAATGGGCCAGACAAAATTATTGGCACCCTTTCAAAATTGTGGGTAAACAAGATTGTTTCAAGCATGTGATGCTCCTTGAAACTCACCTGGGGCAAGTAACAGGTGTGGGCAATATAAAAATCACACCTGAAAGCAGATAAAAAGGAGAGAAGTTCACTTAGTCTTTGCATTGTGTGTCTGTGTGTGCCACACTAAGCATGGACAACAGACAGAGGAGAAGAGAACTGTCTGAGGACTTGAGAACCAAAACTGTGGACAAATATCACCAATCTCAAGGTTACAAGTCCATCTCCAGAGATCTAGATTTGCCTTTGTCCACAGTGCACAACATTATCAAGAAGTTTGCAACCCATTGCACTGTAGCGAATCTCCCTGGTCGTGGACGGAAGAGAAAAATTGATAAAAGTTTGCAACGTAGGATAGTCCGGATGGTGGATAAGCGGCCCCAAACAAGTTCCAAAGGAATGCAAGCTGTCCTGCAGGCTCAGGGAGCATCAATGTCAGTGTGAACTATCCGTCGACATTTAAATGAAATGAAACGCTATGGCAGGAGACCCAGGAGGACCCCACTGCTGACACAGAGACATAAAAAAGCAAGATTACAGTTTGCCAAAATGTACTCGAGTAAGCCAAAATCCTTCTGGGAAAATGTCTTGTGGACAGATGAGACCAAGATAGAGCTTTTTGGTAAAGCACATCATTCTACTGTTTACCGAAAATGAAATGAGGTGTACAAAGAAAAGAACACAGTACCTACAGTGAAATATGGTGGAGGTTCAATGATGTTTTGGGGCTGTTTTGCTGCCTCTGGCACTGGGTGCCTTGAATGTGTGCAAGGCATCATGAAATCAGGATTACCAAAGGATTTTGGGTTGCACTGTAGAGCCCAGTGCCAGAAAGCTGGGTTTGCGTCTGAGGTCTTGGGTCTTCCAGCAGGACAATGACCCCAAACATATGTCAAAAAGCATCCAGAAATGGATGGCAAGAAAGCGCTGGAGAGTTCTGAAGTGGCCAGCAATGAGTCCAGATCTGAATCCCATTGAACACCTGTGGAGAGATCTTAAAATTGCTGTTGGGAAAAAGCGCCCTTCCAATAAGAGAGACCTGGAGCAGTTTGCAAAGGAAGAGTGGTCCAAAATTCCAGGTCAGTGGTGTAAGAAGCTTATTGATGGTTTATTTATTTATGTATTTATTTATTTTATTACATTTATATACCGCCCTTTCCCGAAGGACTCAGGGCGGTTTACAGGGTAATTAAAAACCAAGATACAAAAGTTAAAAACAAATTTTAAAAAAATTATATTTGTCCCTGTATAAATAAAACCCCAATTAAAATAAGATTAATCCTCAGCCTGGGCCAGAGAGCTCGAAGAGCCAGGTCTTCAGGTCCCGGCGGAATGAACGGAGGTCGGGGGCAGTCCTCAGCTCCACTGGCAGCTGGTTCCAAAGGGCAGGCGCCCCCATTGAGAAGACCCTATCCCTGGGTGTCTGTTCTGTACCGGCCTGCTACCGGCCCTGCAGAAAAGGCAGGGACAACCCCTCTACAAACGGCAAGAGGCTGGAATTACGCCTGCCAAATTTATTCACATAAAACAGAGCAAGACAAGACACCAACCATAACACACGAGCTAAGAAGCAGGAACAATCCAAGAGGTTGCCTTCAGCAAACCAGCCCTCCCACGCATTCCCCTTAAATATAGTTCAGGGCGTGGCCTCTCTGTGCCTCCTTCCGAGGTGCCCCATTGCCTTCCTCTGTTTACTCCTGACTGCCTCCTGCGTCGGGCGTCCTTGAACAGGGCCAGCTGTGGGTCATCTTCATCCACGCTGTCAGGCTCACACAGCTGGGTCTGCATCGTGCCCAGATGAGAGGGGCCTTGTTGGGGGCTCTCATCAAGCTGTCCAATCCCCTCAGCAAGCTCTTCAACACTCCCCTCCTCCTCCTCTGAGTCGTCCAACCCAACTGCCGAACCCACAGGCTGACCCTGAATCACAACAGTGTCGTCCGCCGGCAATCTCTTACCAGTGGCACCCTGAGAAGACCCTCCCTGTGGGAGTGCACTGGACGAAGGGATCTTGATGCCGGCAGCAGGTGTTCCCTCAGATATCCCGGACCCAAGCCATTTAGGGCTTTATAGGTCATCACCAGCACCTTGAATAGGAAGCAACTGATTTCAGTTATTTTTTCCAAAGGGTGTGCAACCAAATATTAAGTTAAGGGTGCCAATAATTTTGTCCGGCCCATTTTTGGAGTTTTGTTTGACATTATGTCCAATTTGCTTTTTTTCCTCCCTTTTTTGTTGTGTTCCAATACACACAAAGGGAATAAACCTGTGTATAGCAAAACATGTGTTCCTGCAATACTTTTCTGTGAGAAATACTTGATTTTCTGAAAAAATTTCTGGGGTGCCAACAATTTCGGCCATGACTGTATGAAATATAATTTAAGACAAATTGTAAACTTAATAGAATATTTGGAACAGAATAACCAAGTCTCTGCAGCATTGATATTTTTAGATGCTGAAAAAGCATTTGATCAGTTGAATTGGCAATTTTTATTGAAAGTTGTGGGTACGATGAATTTTGGGGATAAATTTCTGCAATCTATTAAAGCTATATATCAACAACAATCGGTGCAAATTATAATTAATGGGGGACTAACAGATGCATTTAAAATTGAAAAAGGTACAAGACAGGGATGTCCCCTGTCACCATTATTGTTTGTTTTAACATTGGAGATTTTATTGATTAAAATTTGGGAATCAGTTAAAATAAAGGGAATAAAGATAAAGCAGAATGATTATAGGTTAAGAGCATTTGTGGATGACTTGGTTGTTACACTATCTCAGCCAATTCAATCGGTTATAGATTTGATGGAAATTATAACTCAATATGGGAAAGTCTCTGGTTTTAAGGTAAATAATAATAAGACCAAAATATTATCTAAAAATATGACCATGAATGAAAAGGAAATGTTAGTAAAATTGACAGGTTATGAAATAGTGAAAAAGGCTAAATATTTGGGAGTATATATTACAGCTTCTAATGTGAAATTATATAAGAATAATTATGAGATGTTATGGTTAAAAGTACAAAAGGATTTAAATAATTGGAAAAAATTACAATTAACTTTGTTGGGGAAAATTGCAGCTGTTAAAATGAATGTTTTACCAAAGTTTCTCTTTTTGTTTCAAATGATACCTATTTTGAAAAAGGATGCTAATTTGGAAGAATGGCAGAAGGGTATTAATAAATTTATTTTGGGCGGGGGAAAAACTGAGAGTTAAACTTAAGATTTTACAAGACGCACGGGAAAGAGGAGGACTTAAGGTGCCTAATTTGAAATTATATTATGATGCAGTGGTTTTAACACTGGTTAGTGATTGGCTTAATCTAACAAATAAAAGAATACTTTATCTTGAGGGATGGGACTTATTATATGGGTGGCATGCATATTTAATATATAACAAAAAAGTTGACAAGGTATTTAAATCCCATATTTTAAGAAGTGCTTTATTGCGTGTCTGGAAAAAGTACTATTATAAGTTGAATTATAAAATACCAATTTGGGGGATTCCTGGACACGCAATAGAGGGTGTATCTATGGGTGTGAATTTGGATATGATTTCTTATAAGGAATTACTTAGATTGGTAGGGAATGATTGGTAATTAAGGTTGTTAGCTGAGTTAAAACAAGAAAATATTGTACAGTTTTGGTTTCAGTATACTCAACTGCAAGCTAGGTGGAAGTTAGATCAGAAGGTTGGTTTGACACTGATGGATGAAAATTTGGTAAAACAGATTAAAGATCAAACTCAAGTGCATATAAAGAGAATTTATAATGCTTTAATAGAATTGGATTCGGAAATGGAATTAGATAAAGATTGCATGGTAAAGTGGGCTCAAAATATTCAAGAACCAATCCCATTGGATGTATGGGAGGTAATTTGGGTTAGAAATGTAAAATTTACTCAAGCTGAAAATTTAAGAGAAAATTTTTATAAAATGTTTTATAGATGGCATTTGGATCCTAAAAAGCTGTCTTGTATGTATTCCAATTTACAGCCCAAATGTTGGAGATGTGGTAGTTTGGATGCTACTTATTTTCATATTTGGTGGACTTGGTAGAAATATAAAAGCTTTTTGGATTAAAATTTGGTGGAATATTCAAAAGATTTTCAAGAGAAAGATAAAGTTCACAATTATTTTTATTGGGTGTTATTACAGATTGTGATACTAAAGAAATTAACTTGATGTTGAATTTGATAACAGCTGCAAAGTTATTGGTAGGGCAATATTGGAAGGATTGCCTGCTTACTGTAGAGGAATGGACGCTTAAAGTGTCAAATTTAGCAGAAATGGCTAAGATTTCTGCTTATCTGAAGGATCATTCACAAGAAAGATACATTTCGGTTTGGAGAAGATGGATAGATTATATTCAGAAAAAATATGGGACTAAAAAGTTCCATTTAGCTTATGAGTAAATTTTAGATTGTTATAATTTAGTATAATGGAAATTTTCCTTTTTCTTTTTTATTATTATTAGTTTTAATTATATGGTATTACTATTGCATTAGTATAATTTGGATACTTTTAGATTGTTTGTATTTATGTTATAGGGGAGTTAAAGTGCATTATGTATTGGGTTATTTATATAGTTGGTTAATGTTAGATTATGTATTATATATCTGTACCCTGTAATCAGCTTTGGGAAGTTGGGGAGGGGGGTTTAGGGGTGTATTGGGGATGGGATAATATTGTAATTTTTATAAAACTTTTCAATAAAAAAAAGAATTTTTTGACCAAATTTATACATAGAGACCAAAATGGCTTTCTACCTAAAATAAAAATAAAAATAAAAAATAATTTAAGAATGATTCTAGCTCTTCTAGAGTGCTATGAAATTCATCCAGGGAAACAGATGGCTTTAATATTTATTGATGCTTCAGCTTCCGACCGTTGGTGGGGTTTCATTCGGCGGGAAAACTCCCTTTCCATGGGGCTTTCCTCATCCCTTGTATCATTGTTAGACACTGTATTTTTTGCAAAGTCCCCCGGTAAGGTTTTTCCTTCCAGGTTGACTCTTAATGCAGATCCTGTCTAATGTCAGGACCCACCCCAATCCACATCTTAGGAAAGAAGAACTCTTGGAGACAGGATTGTCCAAAGAGAAACTTTTACGAAAACATGGTTGACAGTGGATAATCTAGACAAGATCTGGAAATTGTCTTGCAGGTCGATACCTTAAAGTGTCCCGAGTAAAACCCATCCCCTCAGTCCATTTGGTCAGTCCCGGATCAGTTACGTTTCAGGTGTCAAACTCCTCGTGGGAAAAGAGACCTCCAGTATCATTTGCAACATTATTACTTCCTCCCTTTCATATTCCCATTGGAGATACCACCCAGAGTTCTGCCCTTTCTCTCTTTCTTTGTTCTTCTTAGTTCAAAGGGTTTCTTTCCTGGTCTTTTGTAATGGCCTCCAGGCAGGCTGAATACACAAACCTTTCATCTGAGTGATAGAGATGACTCTTAACAACCCTGCCTTCTCTTCCCCTCCTTGGAAAAATGGCAGAATCCAGTAAGGGGGTGACATTTAGATTTGCAGTTAGAAATGAAATATAAATGGATTCTGACAACTACTCTGCATGTCCTCAAATAAGTGCTACAGTGCCATGAGTACTGATTTGGGAGTGACAAAATGATTTTTCTAAATAAGCAACTGTGTAAATACAAAGCCCACAAATAATGAGGATTGCTTGCATTTCTTCAGTAAAAGGTGACACATTTATATGATCTGAAAACAGAATATTTTGTGTGTCTGTATGACTTTGCATGTGATATTAAGTTTTGTTCCACCACATAAATTGAATAAAATGCTTTGAGTAGGGCTTTCTTTCCGAGCTTGGTCCATTTAGAATACACACTAACATCATTAGTTAGTGTGTAGTTTACTCTACATGGAAGGGAGTGTGTAGTGGGGTGCCCCAGGGCTCTGTTCTGGGCCCAGTGCTCTTCAACATCTTTATCAAAGATTTGGATGAGGGGATAAATGGGGAACTCATCAAATTTACAGACGACACCAAGCTGGCAGGAATACCCAATACTCCAAAAGATAGGCTTTAGATACAGGAGGATCTGGCCAGACTCGAACACTGGGCGCTATCTAACAAAATGATATTCAATGGTGAAAAAAGTAAGGTTCTACATTTAGGCAGGAAAAATCAAATGAACAGGTATAGTATAGGTGGTACCTCGCTCAATAGTAGTAACTGTGAGAGGGATCTCGGAGTCCTAGTGGACAATCACTTAAATATGAGCCAGCAGTGTGCTGCAGCTGCCAAAAAAGCCAACACAGTGTTAGGCTACATGAACAGGGGGATAGAATCAAGATCACGTGAAGTACTAATACCACTTTACAATGCCTTGGTAAGTTCACACCTGGAATACTGCATCCAGTTTTGGTCACCACATTGTAAAAAAGATGTTGAGACTAGAAAGAGCACAGAGAAAAGCAACAAAGATGATTGGGGGACTGGAGGCTAAAACATAAAAAGAATGGTTGTTGGAATTGGGTATATCGAGTTTAACAAAAAGAAGGACTAGGGGTGACATGATAGCAGTGTTCCAATATCTCAGGGGTTGCCAATCACTTTATTACTGATCATCTTTCTTGCTCTTCTGTGTACTTTCTAGAGTCTCAACATCTTTTTTACATCGTGGTGACCAAAATTGGATGCAGTATTCCAAGTGTGGCTTTCCCAAGGCATTGTAAAGTGGTATTAATACTTCATATGATCTTGATTCTATCCCTGTTAATGCAGGCTAGCAGTGTTGGGTTTTTTGGCAGCTGCAGCACACTGCTGGCTCATATTGAAGTGATTTTCCACTAGGACTCCAAGATCCTTCTCACAGTTACTACTATTAAGCAAGGTACCACCTATACTGTGCATTTGGTTTTACGTGCTTAAATGTAGAACCTTACTTTTTCCACCATTGAATTTCATTTTGTTAGATAATGTCCAATGTTAGATAATGTCCAATGTCAAGGTCTTTCTGTATCTTAAGCCTATCTTTAGAGTGCTGGCTATTCCTGCCAGCTTGGTATCATTTGCAAATTTGATGAGTTCCCCATTTATCCCCTCATCCAATCCATTGATGAAGATGTTGAAGAGCACTGGGCCCAGAACAGAGCCCTGGGGTACCCCACTACACACTTCCTTCCATGTAGATGCAGTTCGATTGAGGACCACATGCCGAGTACGGCTGGTCAGCCAGCTATGAATCCAGCTGGTGGTGATGCTGTCTAACACACATTTTTCTATCTTATCAACTAGTAGATTGTAATCTACTTTATCAAATGCCTTAATAAAGTCCAAGTAAATTATGTCCACAGCATCCCCCTGGTTCATTAATTTTGTCACGGGTCAAAGAATGCAATAAGATTTGTCTGACACAATCTGTTTTTGACAAACCCATGTTGGCTTTTGATTATGACTTTGTTTGCCTCTAGGTGTTTGCTGATTCGTTGCTTAATTATGTTTTCTAGAATCTTCCCAAGTACTGAGGTCAGGCTGATAGGTCTGCGGTTTCCTGGATTTATTTATTTTTTCCTTTTTTGAAGATGGGAACTACATCAGCTCTTTTCCAGTCCTTTGGTAGTTCATCGGTCCTCCAGAATCTGTTAGATGTAAGTTGTGATTTATGACTTAACACAGTTGGAAACTTTTTCCAAAATTTCATTTGAACAATGCCAGGTTTATCCAATGTTAGGACAATAAATTTACAGGAGGGTTATGTATTTTCCCTTAACCCTGTTATGCCTATTTTAGAACATGCATTATAGTTTCCCTACACATATTTCACCAAATAAATAGCAAAACATTATACCATTATTTTTGATAATTGTGCCATTATTACTTTGTGTACAATTCAAGGTGGCCACAAAAAACTTTCTGAGAATTATAATGAAGAGCTTGGGAGTCATAAGCGGCTCTTAGATAATAGGTTGCCTGTCTTTTTAGCATGATGTATGAATCCAGATTATACAACAAATTAATATTTGCAATATTTTCAACTATGTATTCACGTTCACATTTTACCTTTCACACAAACACAACTACAAAAATGTGTAACATAAAAGATGTTGAAAACAGACTTACCGTGTTTCCCCGAAAATAAGACCCATCCCAAAAATAAGCCCTAGCCTGATTTTTGGGGTTGGGCTTAATATAATCCTGACCACAAAAATAAGCCTGGGGTGGGCGTGGCCAGCATAAGCAGCAGTGAGCACAAGGGGGGAACGATGGTGTCTGGCAGCAGCTGCAGCCCACTGGCACCTTGAAGCAGAACAGTTAAGTCCAGAGCAGAGGCAGAAGCGGTGGGGGGGGGGACCGGCTATGAGACACCTTTCACCCAGAGGGATACTGGAACATTCATCTGCATGCAAACGGGGTGGTTGGAAATGGAGCGAAACCCTTGGTTTCCAACCACCCCATTTGCAAGCAGATGAAGCTTAGAGTCTTTGACATTTCTCCTTCTGGGCAAAAAGTGTTTGGGTGCCTATGGGACACTTGGAAACCGAGTGAATTGTGAATTGGAGACTGGAAGCTTTGTCTGCTTGCAAATGGGGCAGTTGGAAAAGGAGCAAATTTCTCCATTTGCAAGCAGACGAAGCTTCCAGTCTCCCTTTGGGTTAAAAGTGTTTGGGTGCCTATGGGGCACTTGAGGTAGCTCCACCCCCTCCTCCACCTGCCTCAACTCATGGCAGTGGTACAGTGCAGTCGGCTACACAGCCTCCTGCCATGAGGGGCGAGAGAAGTGGGCCAGCGCCCACGCGGGCTCCTGCTGGACGGGGCTGTTGATGCCACCGCTGTGAGGCGAGGAAGGTGTCAGAAGAAAAATAAAGATATTCCCCGAAAATAAGACCTACTGCCTCTTTTGGAAGCAAAAAAATATAACACTGGGTCTTATTTTTGGGAAAATATGGTAAAGCACTCCATTTAGATTGTCAAAGAATCTTGCACATAAATTCAATGATAATTTTATCACTGGTGGCAAAGTCGACTCAAAGTGATTTTAATATAAATATAGTTCTGCATCACTAGTTCTGATGATTTCTAACAACAGCAACAAACAAACCAGAGAAAGTGTTCTTCACTGAATTTTTCTGAAAATAAAAATGATGGAAGAAGTAATGAGAAAATTCAGGAGAACTACTAGATGATTTTTTTCCCAAAGTTTATGAAAAAAGAGCATTTCTTTTTGAATGAGTGCATAATCTAGAAACCTATTAGGTTTCAAATATATTTATGGCAAAAGATTTTAATTCTGAATTAAGCTGAATTAAGCTTTACAATAGTGTAAAGAAAAAAGAAAAAAAACTATGATTTTTTAAAATACTAAATTTAAAAGATTAAAAAATCTGGTGTTCAATCAAATGGTGGTAGACCAAACAATTCTGGTTTGAAATCACTCATGGACCCCAGTACTAGGGTTGCTTCTTTTGTAAGGTCTTTATTCAAGTTTTCATCTGGAATCATGATCACCTGCATACCAGCCTTCAGTGATGCCTTCACTCCATTGGGAGCATCTTCAAATACAAGACACTGAAGATTAAGAAACAAAAGAATCAAATTAAACAGAAGCAAAATATTTATTCTGTTATGATTAATGATATGTAATGATCAATAAATGCTCATGATTTCCTTTAAACTCAATGCATTGTTGAGACATTTGGGGAACAATTTTGTGGAATAACTTCTTTTTAAATACATACTTGACTTTTATTTTTCTGAATTCGCACTGCTTGTGAACATGCTGGATTTTGAGGCCTAACCCTGTGATGCTTTAGTAAGGTATCAAGAGTAATGGTGTGAAAGATATAATTATGTAATTTGTTTGTGAACAACATCATTAAATGTCTTTGAAGATTCCAGGCATATGCTGAAATGAAATCACCTGCCTTGCCACATACTTTGTATTACTACTATTTAGCTTATCAGATTTATGAAATAAGGAATATGAAGATTTCCAAGGTTTTATATTTTTACAACCTCTCTAGCATCATAGTACACTGCCATCTTCAACTACATTGGTCACTAGGATGTTTCAAATTGTTTAAGAATCACAATATTAGGAAGAATATTATCGTTCTAGTTGCATTCTAGCTGTCACTTGGAACAGGGAGAAGGAAAAAATATAGGGAAAAATGTCTGAATTTTATTTATTTAAGCTACCTATATATGTAGCTGTTCAATTCACATATTGAGACTCTGGGTGGATAATGTTGGATTAAAAAATGTACACACACACACACACACACACACACACACACATCGTCCCTCAAGAATACAACTGAAGCTAACTACAATCATTCAGATAAATCATGAAAAACAAGTTTCTCTAATACTCTGGGAAAAGACAGCTTTTTAAGGAGGACTACCAGAGGATTAGAAAACAATTGATGTGGTTCCCGTCTTCAAAAAAGGGGAAAAAACATACCCAGGAAATAACAGACCAATCAGCCTAACATCAATACCTGGGAAGATACTGGGAAAAATAATAAAGAAACAGACCAGTCAGGACCCACTTCAATTCCAGATCTTAAAAAAGCAGAACTCTTGGAAACAATTTCTTACAAGAGTAACTTTTATTAAGAGTAGTTGATAGCAGGCATAATAGATGGGATCTGAGATTTCCCACTCAGAGCAATAGGTTAAGGTATCCCCAAGCAAGACTCCACCTGATAGTTCATCCGGCCAGTGTGGGACAGCCAATCCCCAGGTGTTAGGTCCATCGTGGGAAAAGGGGAGATAACATCAGCCCGTGTCCGGTTCACACAGTGATGGTCGGGTGGCTTTTCACACCCTCCTCTGAGAGCGGAGAAATAAACCAGGCACATACAGTAGGTTACATTCCTTATTCCCTTCTTTGTTCTAGCTGACAGTTTAGGGAGAGAAACTTCAAAGAGAGATATAATGCAGGAAAGCAAAATGTTACATTGTAGCAGACAGAGGAAGCAGAAGCAATAAACAAAAGCAAAAGGTTACATTGTAGCAGACAGAGGAAGCACAGGTAATAAACCTGTGGGAACATCCCCCCTCCCCCTTGTGAGTATGGCATAACCCAGGGAAAGGTGAGATTTGATTTTGGGTCAGAGGGGATAGATAGAAATGAAATAGGAATGGGTTCTGACATCCTGCCCCTTTTAAAAATATGAGATATCCAACTGTAGAGAAACAAAACAGGTATAGTGTCAGAATCCATTTATATCACATTTCATGAATGTATAGGTAGAATATGGTGCTTATTCTGGGGATTCTGCCATCTCTCCGAGGGGGGGGGAGAGGATGGTTACTCAGATCGCAATAGGCTGTCTTCAAACACCAGAGAAGCTTTTGATCTGTGGGGGGACAGGGGGAGAGAGAGATCTGGATCACATCTCCATTTACAACTGAAAAGGAAGAAGCAATAACAATAAAAACAAGGAGAGTTCCCTTTCCCATGAAAGGGCCTGACACCTAAGTAAATGATGGGAGCCTGACCAAATGGATGAGAGGAGGGGGTTGAAATGGGAATGCTTTATATAGGATTGAAATGTAACTCTCTTAGATCCCATCTTGTATTGCCACAATCGATCTCATCCTAGTAAACTTTTCCTTTTTGGACAAACTTGCATCCAAGAGTTCTTATTTCCTAAGATGTGGATTGAGGTGGGTCCTGACATATAGAGTTGACTTGCATTTGTTGGGATATTCTGTAAGAAACCTTTTTAACAGTTTGGGTGCTCTAATGTGATGTTTGTGGACACACTCATTCTGTGAGGAGGGAAGGTGTTTCCATGCTACTAAGTATTGGGTTGCCCCATGGTATTTTCTAGAATCTAGGATTTCTTTTATTTCAAAGTGTTGTTCTCTTTCAACCATGATTGGAGGTAGTGGTGGGAATTTTTGGCTGTAAGGGTGACTGTTGTTCTCATTTCAGCAGGCTGCAGTGAAAGATTGGATGTATTTGTCTGAGGTTCTTTGGTAATTCTAATTCTACTGTCACTGGGTTTATGATTCTTTTAATTGGAAAAGGTTCTATATATTTTTTAGAGGGTTGTAGGGATTCTAGGTATTTTGTAGATAAATATACCATTTCTCCTACATTGAATGGTTTAGGTTCAACTCTTTCTTTATCCACTTGTGTTTTGTATGCTTGACTAGCTTTGGCTAAAGCTTTCCTAACCACTGGCCAGGTGTTTTGTAATTGGGATATCCACTCTTTAATTGATGGGATTGCCGGTTCATTTGGGGTTAGTTCTGGCATAGGGTTGAAACTTTGGCTGGTGGCTACTTGAAAGGGAGTGTAGCCTGTGCTGGAGTGGACTGCATTGTTGTAGGCAACTTCTGCGAAAGGAAGTAGGTCCGTCCAATTTGTTTGCTGGAAATTAATAAAGCATCTTAAATATTGCTCAAGTACTGAGTTCAAACATTCAATTGATCCATTAGTCTAAGGATGATGACTAGATGACAGTCCTTGGGTGATAACTAAAAGGGACAGAAACTCTTTAAAAAACTCTGATTTGAATTGCACCCCCTATTTATAATAATAATAATAATAATAATAATAATAATAATAATAATAATAATAATAATAATAATAAGAAGAAGAAGAAGAAGAAGAAGAAGAAGTAGTAGTAGTAGTAGTAGTAGTTGGAAGGGACCTTGGAGGTCTTCTAGTCCAACCCCCTGCTCAGGCAGGAAACCCTATACCATTTCAGACAGATGGCTGTCCAGTCTCTTCTTAAATACTTCCAGTATTCACCACTTCTGGAAGCAGGTTGTTCCACTGGTTAGTTGTTCTAACTGTCAGGAAGTTTCTCCTTAGTTCTAGGTTGCTTCTCTCCTTGAGTACTTTCCATCCATTGCTTGTTGTCCTGCCTTCAGGTGCTTTGGAGAATAGCTTGACTCCCTCTTCTTTGTGGCAGCCCCTGAGATATTGGAACAGTGCTATCATGTCACCCCTCGCCCTTCTCTTCATTAAACTACGCATACCCAATTCCAGCAACCATTCCTTATATGTTTTAGCCTCCAGTCCCCTAATCATCTTTGTTGCACTTCTCTCTACTCTTGCTAGAGTCTCAAGATCTGTTTTACATCGTGGTGACCAAAACTGGATGAAGTATTCCAAGAGTGGCTTTTACCAAGGCATTGTAAAGTGATATTAATACTTCATATGATCTTGATTCTATCCCTCTGTTAATGCAGCCTAGCACTGTTTTGGCTTTTTTTTGGCAGCTGCAGCACACTGCTGGCTCATATTTAAGTGATTGTCCACTAAGACTCCAAGATCCCTGTCACAGTTTCTACTATTGAGCAAGGTACCACCTATACTATACCTCTGCATTTGATTTTTCTTCCCTAAATGTAGAACCTTACTTTTTTCACCACTGAATTTCATTTTGTTAAATAGCACCCAGTGTTCGAGTCTGTCCAGATCCTCATGTATTTTAAGCCTATCTTCTGGAGTATTGGCTATTCCTGCCAGCTTGGTGTCATCTGCTCATGGAGGATCTTGTGGCAGAGGAGGCTGATAGCGTGGAGGCTCAATAGAGTAGTAGTTGGCTGAGTTGGACACCTAATTTCTGCCTGAACCCTAATTTGATATGATGCGTTGGGGTGCCCCATGCAGTCTGTAGATGTGCTGCATGAAGAGTTTCACTAAGGATTTTGTGGTGGGTATTTTTTGGCAAGAGACAAAGTGTACGTAACTACCCAGTTGACAGTGTTTCCACTGCTTTCTGGTAACTCCACTATAAAATCAATGGATATTTCTTTCCATGGGATTTGCCACTGGCTGTAGCAGTTCAGGCGACTTCCCTTGCAACCTCTTAGCAGCTACACAAGTTGGGCAACTGGCCACGTAGTTTTCTATGTCCTTTTTCATGGATGGCCACCAAAATTGTATTTTGATTAAATGTTGTGTTTTTACAAATCCAAAGTGCCCTGCTGATTTTGTATCATGGCACAGTTGCATTAAAGTAACTCTCTGGGTGGTTGGTATATATAACTTCTCCACCATCCATGGCAGCCTGTTTTTAATCGTGCACACGTGTTTATTCTTTTGGAACCACTCATCTGTTTGTAAGGTTTTCCGGAATTTAATTCCAGTTTGGCTACCCAGTTGTGGCTTTATCTTAGTTTAGGCCTTGGTGGTTACTGGTGCTGCTAATTGTGGTTCGGGCATGAGTGGTTTAGGTGGCTCGCATGCTGTTATATTGGGGCATGAGAGACAGGGCATCTGCCAGGAAGTTTTTCCCTCATGGCAAGTGTTTGAGCGTAAAGCGGAATTGGTGAAAGTGCTGGGACCAGCGGGCTTCTTTAGGGGTGAGTTTCCTGGGCATTTTTAGTGCTTCCAAATTGTTGTGATCCGTCCAGACCTAAAAAGGGATTTTGTTCCTTTCAACGAAGTGGTGTCACATGAACAACGACCATCTCACAAACATACGCTTCTTTCTCCCACACTCCCCAGCATTGCTGCTTCAAGAGTTTTCTGGATGTGTACATGCACGGTTGCAGTGCCCCTTCATCATTCTCTTATAATAGTAGAGCCCCCACCACCACATCACTTGCGTAAGCCTGTATTATAAAAGGTTTATCTAGGTCCGGGTGCCTTAGTATGGGTTCAGTGGAAAAGAGATTTTTTAATCTGTCAAATGTTCCATTGTCCATTTCAGGGGCTGGCTGGGTTTCATTGAGTTTTCCCCCCCCCCCTCATTTTTAGCAAGTTTGTGATGGGCAGGGCTATCTGGGCGAATGAGGGGTTGAACTGGCAGTAAAAATTTGCGAAGCCCAGGAAGCTTTGCAATTGCTTCCTTGTGCGGGGTGGTGCCCATTCTAATACTGCCCTGACCTTCTCAGGGTCCATTTTGAAGCCCTGTGGGGATATGCGATAACCCAGATAATCCATTTTTTCCTGGTGGAATTCGCATTTTGATAGTTTGGCATATAGGCGGGCAGCTTGCAGCTTCTTTAAAAATGCTCTAACCAGTTTGACATGCTCCTCTTTGGTGTCAGTGAAGATAAGGATGTCATATAAATAAACTAGAACCCTCTTGAATAGGTGATCCCTTAGCACCTCATTGATTAATTGCATAAATACTGCTGGGGGCCCTTGCAGTCCAAAAGGCAAAACTTTGACTTGATAGCATCCCATCAGGCAATTAAATGCCATTTTCCATTCATCCCCTTCCTTAATCCTAATGCAATAGTACGCTTCCTTTTGGTCTAATTTGGTGAAAAAATTTCCTTTCGATAGGTGGGATAACATGTCCTTCATGAGGGGTAGGGGGTACAGGTTTTCACTGATTGCATTCAAGGGGCAGTAATCCATGCACAAATGCAAAGTACTGTCCTTCTTTTCTCTGAAAAGGACCAGGGAGGCTACTTTGGGCTTGGCAGGTTCGATAAATCCCCTTTCCAGGTTTTTGTTTATGAATTTTTTCATTTCCTTCTGCTCTTTAGGCTCATGGAGTACAATCTGGGCTTCGGGAGTTTCACCCCAGGAGATTTGATCTCTATGGTACAGTCTGTGGATCGGTGAGGAGGGAGCTCATCCGACTGTTCCTCACTGAAAACTTCATCAAGGTCTTGGTATTCCTCCAGTATTTCAGGTAACCCCTTTTCCTCTCCTATTGAAGCTTTCTCCACTCCTGGGTTTGGTAGGGCTCCTTGGGGTGTCGAGTTCACATGATTCCCTTTCAGGAATCTGAGCTCTGCTGCATCCAATCTCCCCGGGGGTTCCACTTCTTTAGCCACGCCGGCCCTAGGATCAGTGGGCATTCCATCCCTGGGGTTACTACAAACATTATGTCTTCCTTGTGGTTCCTCAGATAGGTGGATTGGTAGAGAGGCTAGAGTAGCTGGCATCCCCCCCTGCTATGGACCCATCTAGCTGGCTGAACGAGATTGGCTGTTTCAGCCTCCTCACTGGAATGTCCAAGTTCCCCACTAGCGTTGGGCTAATGAGGCAGCGAGTGCAGCTAGAGTCTAATAGGGCTTTCACTTTGATAGCTTCAGGCATGGAGGGGGCTAATATTGTCACTGTCTTGAGAATGGGTGTGATGGGTCCACTTACCAGGGGTTCGTTCTCCGAGTTGTCGTCTGAGGGATCCGGCGCCCTTGTGGTGTTGGTCAGAGTTCCCTGCGCACACTTGGCAGAGGGTGGGGACTCTACAGCCTCTGTTAGCTTCATGCTGGGTTCTCGTGGCTTGGATGGGGACTTCCCTGATTTTCTGGCTGGTGATCGATCTGGGTTGTGTTGAGGGGCTTTTGAGCAACACTCCACGGCATGATGTCATGCAAGTCCACCATCCAGTCTGCGGCCACCCCGTCCAGAGCGGATTGCACAATTCGGATATGGGCTTTGTCATTTGGGATGTCTTGTCTGTATTCTTCTATGGAGCTGAGGACTTGGGTTAGGAAGAACCCCAAACATTGCCATTCTTCCCCGAATGTCCAGTGGCAGGAATGTATGGATGGATCGGTGTCTTCGTCATCATCAGTGATGTCTCCCATCTTGATCGGCAACTGCGGTTTGGTGGGGAGTAGCTCTCGAAAGCCCATCTAATGTCAGGATCCACTTCAATTCCACATCTTAAGAAAGCAGAACTCTTGGAAACAATTGATTCCAACAGGAACTTTTATTAAGAGTTGACAGCAGGCATAATAGACGGGGTCTGAGATTTCCCATGCAGCGATAGGTTAAGGTATCCCCAAGCAAGACCCCACCCCATAATTCGTCCGACCATTGTGGGACAGCCAATCCCCAGGTGTTAGGTCCATTGTGGGAAAAGGGGAGATAACATCGGCCCGTTTCCGGTTCACACAGCGTTAGTTGGGTGGCTCTTCACACCTTCCTCTGAGAGTGGAGAAATAAACCAGGCATGGAGGTTACATTCCTTATTCCCTCCCTTGTTCTAGCTGATAGTTTAAGGAGAGAAAATTCACAGAGAGATATAATGTAAGAAAGGAAAATGTTACATTGTAGCAGAGAGGAAGCAGAGGCAATAAATGAAAGCAACAGATTACATTGTAGTGGACAGAGGAAGCAGAGGCAATAAACCTGTGGGCACATCCCCCCTCTCTCTTGGGAATATGGCAGAACCCAGGGAAAGTTGAGATTTGATTTTGGGTCAGAGGGGATAGATAGGAATGAAATAGGAATAGGTTCTGCAAGATCTGTGAACATCTAAAAACAGAAGGTTATAACTAGTAGCCAGCACAGGTTTGTTAAAAACAGATCATGCCAAACCAATCTTATTTTATTCTTTGACAGAGTGACTAAATTTGAAATGCTGTGGGCATAGTATACTTAGCAAGACATACCACAAAGTAGACCACAACCTACTTCTTGGTGAACTAGAAAAATGTGGGATAGACAGCATCACTAACAGATGGATTTGTAACTGACTGACAAACTATACTCAGTGAATAATCTTTAATGGTACTACATCTACATGGAGGGAAGTAAGCAGTGGGGTACCACAAGGTTCCGTCTTAGGCCCAAAACTCTTCAATATCTTCATAAATGACTTAGATGAAGGAATAGAAGGAGAACTCATCAAACTGGGAGATGACACTAAGCTGGCAGGAACAGCCAAAAGCCCCCAAAACAAGCTCAAGATAAAAAAAATATTTTGGCAGACTTGAACAATGGGCCCTATCCATCAAAATGAAATTTAATGTGCAGAAAATCAAGGTTTTTACACCTGTGCAGGAAAAACCAAAGGTACAAGTAGAGACTAGTTGAAACCTGGCACAAAAACAGTAACTGTGAGAGGGACCTTGGAGTCCTAGTGGATGATCTCTTGAATATGAGTCAACAGTGTATGGCGGCAGCCAAAGACGTTAATACAATCCTTGGTTGTATAAACAGAGACATAGAATCAAAATTATGTGAAGTATTAGTATCGATTTATAAAGACCACACCTGGAAAACTGAATCAAGTTTTGGTCATCACGTTACAAAAAGATGTTGATTCTTTGGAAAAAGTACAAAGAAGAACTAAGATGATTGAAGGCCAGGAGACTAAAACATATGAAGAATGGTTGCAGGATTTGGGTTTGGCTAGTCTAGAGAAAAGAAGGACTAGGGGGAACATAATAGCAGTATTCCAGTATTTGAGAAGCTGCCATAAAGAGGAAGGGGTCAATTTATTTTCCAAAGCACCAGAGGGCAGGAGAAGTAAAAAATGGATGGAAACCTATCTAGGAAAGAAGCAACCTGGAATTAAGGAGAAACTTCCTAACATTGAGAACAATTAACCAATGGAACAGCTTGCCTTCAGATGTTGTGGGTGGAGGTTTTTAAGAAAAGACTGGGCAACCACCTATCTTAAATGGTATAAGGGTTCCTCTTGAGCAAGGGGTTTGGACTAAAAGACCTCCAAGGTCCCTTCCAGCTCTTTTCTGATTCAAATGGTCCTCTATTCTACAAAAACCAATGACCAGGCATCATGTCAAAGCTTAGGGGCAAAAATTGATATCAAGACCCGAGGTCACTGCCTTATGAAAAATTAAATCTCAACTTATTATGTGGCATGAAAGGAGAAGGAAATCTAACATGATCAAAAGCAGATTTTCCATGTCAGTGTTAATAGTTATTAGTAAAACATGATAAATCATATACATTTAACAGTTTGAAGCCCCTTACAAAATTTAACATGGCCAATAGTGTATTGTTTTGCTAACAATGTCAATGTAAAATTTCTAATGCTATTCCAATAAGAGTTGTCACTAAAACCCAAGTACAATCGTTGAACTACATCTGTTCTTTTATTTATGTATTGCCAATGTGGCGTATTTCGAAACAAATATTTTATTTAAGCCATCCTTTTCTTATATTAAACAATACAATTGTCAGGTCCACATAGATCCCTTTCAGGATGTTGCCATTCTGGTGGGAGGGGGAAACCTTGGGGCTTTCTGTGATGTTTCTATTTTACGTTGTTCCTCTTTTGCTTTAATGTATCTTCCTGGGAAATGGGAGGGGGAGGGATGAGCAGATGGTCCCACATCTCCTTTGTCTCATCTCTGGAGAACCAAGGTTGTGGCACCTGAGAACAACTTTTTATCACCTTCTCAGCTCGGAATTCTCACACCTTCGTACCTCTGGATTGGCTCCCAATGGACTGGGCAGTTGGGAGGGGTCTAAATAATGGTTTAACCTAACGTTTTCGCATGGGAATTTAAAATCCTGCCTGTCTTCTCTGCAATCACTAACTCTCAATAAAAGATCCTTTTGAAATGATGCTTGTTTCAAGAGTTCAAATTTCTTAAGGGAATAGCTAAGGCTATTTATTTATTAAACAATAAATACATATGTGAATTTTTAATTTTTTTAAAATCCCATTTATATCCCGTCCTTCTCCGAAGACTCAGGGCGGCTTATAATCTAAAGTACAAATCAATGTGCTTAGCAATAGCCTTCATTCTATGTATATGCCTGCTTATTAGTGCTTTCGGGGGGGCCCCAAGGGGCATTTTTACAGTCAGCTTATTGCCCCCAAATTAATTGAATTCATTTTGTTCATAATATACTTGCATTGTCTTTGTTCTCTTCCCATTGTTGTTATGTGCAGATTTTTATACTCCATTTTCTGCAATCTCCTACAGTTTCCGGTACTAATAAAAAAGTAAAAAAATCAGTGATTCCACATTTATAAAATGAAAATATGAGACAATTACAATGAAAGTCAGACCTTACACACACACACACACACACACACACACACACACACACACACATATTCCTTGATAAGATTAAAAATATGAATCCCAGGCATGTTAAAATTAACAAACAACTGAACACTGGGATAGAATTAAAAACTAAAACAGTTTTTATTGCTGAAAAACCAAGCTTTCATTGGCCAACTGCCAACGTCGTCAGGATGGAGATGCTGGGGTGGGGAGATTCCGTTTATACTGTTGGTGTCTGCACTCTGCTCATGGAGCATGCTCAGATCTGTTTGTTGAGGTCTGCTGTATTTCTTTGAGTTGTTGCGCATCCGTTTTTGGGATGTATTTGTCTCTGGGTATCTGTTGTTAAAAGTGAATTGTTTATAGCTCCATGTGTTGTAGCCATAACTCTGGTCATTGTCCATGTTCTCATGCCAGGGATCTTATTTATTTATTTATTTATTTATTTATTTATTTATTTATTTATTTATTTATTTATTTATTTATTTTAATTCCATTTATATCCCGCCCTTCTCCGAAGACTTCAGGGCGGCTTACAAGCTTAGCAGTAGCCTTCATTCTATGTATATGCCTGCTTATTAGGGCTTTCACACACCCCCAAGCGGCATTATTACAAAGTCAGCTTAATTGCCCCCAACAATCTGGGTCCTCATTTTACCTACCTCGGAAGGATGGAAGGCTGAGTGTGTTCGACATTGCAGAGTGGTTGTGTGCTGGTGCAATCTTGGATTTGATGCAATGAGGTAATTTGTGAATTCTTGTGCTGTTTGTCTTCATGTCGTGCACGTCATTGCTCTTCCCAATTTCTTAGTGCCTGGTATGCAGGGGGGAGGTCTATATGCCGGTTGATGGAGGAGTGGTTTGAAAACCAAGCTTCCTTAAACAAGCGGCCGCCTTTAGTGTTGTTGCTGGCAATTGCCTCAGTCCCTGCTAAATTAAAGGCATGGTTGTGTGTAGCCATGTGTGTCCACACCTATGAACGTTGTTCTTGTCTTCTAATAGCAAGCTTGTGTTCATGCACCTTAGTCCTCAGTCGTTCTGCTGTCTCCCCAATGTAATTGCAATTGCAATTCTGGCATGATATCTTGTATACGACCGAGGCTTTTTCTTCATTGGGGAGTGGATCTTTAGGGCGCATGACAGAAGCTCGTAAGGTCCGATCAGGTCTGTGAGCAACACCGACTTTGTGAGGGGTTAGTATGCGCGCTGTGGCCTCGGATACACCATGGATATAAGGCAGTGTTATCCGTGATGTTAAGGCATTGTCACATTCATGGCGGGTAGGTTCACATATATATATGTTAAGTATTTGTCAAGTCTTTTGAATACCTTGCTGGTTAAATCTTCTTTCCTGTTTCAGCCTAGCCCAAAGCTATCCGCAGGCTATAGTCACAACTTACGACAGTTCATTATTTGTGTAAATTATTCAAATTGCTAATAAAGAATTAGGGAGGCTGATATGGCCATTTCGAACTTATTTTGTTCTCATCAGTCAGTCATACCCTTTATCTGAGATTCGAACCTGGGTTATTGTTTGCAGCTTAGTCATCACACAGCCCATTCCCCAAGTTGTCACAACACAAAAGACTAATGGGCACACAGCCAACACCTCAGCCACACAGGATGTTACAAAACAGCCGACTAAGCTGCAAACAATAATTCCATCATCCAATCAGGATGTAACAACACAGCCAACCAACCCACTTACAGCAACAAAGCTAGCACCACACACAACCCCATCAATATAGAGAGACGGCAGCTCTGATCACACTTTGCTCACACAAGCATGAAGCCGAAGACACCAGCCTAAAGATGACCAGTGGGACCTCATCGAAATGTTGCCAAGACACTCTCAATCTTACACAGGAAAAGACCCAAATACGCCAAGATCTACATACCTGTACCCATGAAACTCTATGAAAACAAATATATATGTTAAATTCAAAATATGTATTTTATGTATTGTATGATTTGATCAATATGTAGCAATGCTACCTATTAACTACTGAAAATAATTGAAGTATTATCATAATATCTCATTACTGTTATTGTTAAAGATAGAGTAGAGTAGAGTAGAGTAGAGTAGAGTAGAATAGAATAGAATAGAATAGAATAGAATAGAATAGAATAGAATAGAATAGAATAGAATAGAATAGAATAGAATAGAATAGAATAGAATAGAAGCTGGAAGGGACCTTGGAGTCTTCTAATCCAGCCCCCTGCTCAAGCAGGAGAACCTATACATTTCAGACAAGAGACTGTCTAATCTCTTCTTAAAGACCACGATTTCTGAAGGCAAGTTGCTTTTCTCTGAACTTTTTCCAAAGTCTCAACATTCTTTTGTAGTATTGGTTGCAGAATTCCAGGTATGGTCTTACCAGGGTTTTATAAAGCAGTATTAATACTTCATGTGATCTTGATTCTATGCCTCTGTTTATACAACGCAGGACTGTATTAGCTTTTTTGGCTGCTGCCGAACACTGCTGGCTCATGGTCAAGTGATCATCCACTAGGACTCCAAGGTTCTTCTCACAGTTACTGTTTTTGAGCCAGGACTCTCCTAATCTGTACTTATACCTTTGATTTTTTTCCTGCCTAAATGTAAAACAATGCTTTTCTCTATATTAAAATTCATTTTGTTAGATAGAACCCATTGTTCAAGCTTGTCAAGATCTTTTTGGATCCTGAGTTTGTGTTCTGGGATGTTGGCTATTCCTGCCAGTTTAGTGCATCTGAAAATTTGATGATTTCCCCTTCTATTCCCTCATCTTAAGTCATTGATGAAGATATTAAAGAGTACTGGGCCTAAGACAGAGCCTTGTGGTACCCCACTGCTTACTTCTTTCCATGTGGATGTAGTACCATTGAGGACTACTCACTGAGTATGGTTTGTCAGCCAGCTACAGATCCATCTGGTGATGATGTTGTCTATCCCACCTTTTTCTAGCTTACTAAGCAGCAGGTCTACTTTGTCAAATGCCTTACTGAAATCAAAGTATACTATGTCCACAGCATTTTGCTGGTTTACTAATTTAGTCAATTTATCAAAGAAGGAGATAAGATTTGTTTGGCATGAGCTTTTTTTGACAAACCCATGCTGGCTACCTGTTATAAATTTCTTTGCTTCTAGTTGTTTGCACATCTGTTTTTTGATTATCTTTTCCAGGCTCATCCCAGGTATTGATGTTAGACTGATTGGACTGTTGTTTCCTGGGTCTGTTCTCCCCTCCCCCATTCTTGAAGATGGGAACCACATCAGCTCTTTTCCAGTCATCAGATACTTCCCTGGTGCTCCAGGATTTTTGAAAGATATGGTGCAGTGGTTCTGAGGTAACATCTGCCAGCTCCTTCAGAACTCTGGGATTTAATCTGTTGGGTCCCAGTTATTCATAGTTGTCAAGGTCGGATAGTTCTCTTACCATTTTCTTGCTTATTTTAATTTTTGTTTCTAGTTTGTCTTTTGCAATAGGTTTTTTTTTTATGTTGGGCTATAATTTCTTTTTGTATGAAAACTGATGCAAAGAATGAGTTAAGCAGCTGTTTTCTCCCTGTTGCCTGTTATTTCCTTGCCATCTTCTCTGTTTAGTGGACCTACAGTTTCCTTGACATTTTTCTTGTTATTAATATGTTGAAACATTTTTTTATTGTCTTTGATTTCTGTTGCAAGTCTTCATTCATTCTGAGCCTTTGCTTTCCTGACTTCAACTTTGCATGTTCTGGCTGTCTGCTGGTAATCAGCCTTAGTTATATGTCCCTCTTTCCATTTTTTGTGCTTATCCTTTTTCCTTTCAGAGAGCTTTGTGTAGCCCTGCTGATTTCTTCTTGCCTTGCTTGTTTTTCTTTTTCAGTGGTGTTGTGCTGGACTGGTCTTTTATGATAGCATTTTTCAATTTCCCATGCTTCTTGAGTTGTTTTCTCCTTTAGGATTTTTGTCCATGGAATCTTTCCTAGGTTCTCTCTGAGTTTGTTAAAATCAGCTCTTTTGAAGTTTAAGACTCTGGTTTGATTATTTTCTATTGATTGTGTTTGCATTATATTGAATTTCAGTATGATGTGGTCACTGTCACCCAAGGTTCTGGCAACTTCAACTCTGTCTATCATTTCTTTTCTATTAGTAAGAATTAGATCCAGTATAGCTTTACTTCTAGTTCCTTCCTCCACCTTCTGGATGATAAACTTGTCAGCTAGGTTGGTTAAGAATCTGTTTAATCTCCCACTTGCTGCAGAGTTTGTCTCCCAGTTGATATCTGGATAGTTGAAGTCTGCCATTACTATTGCGTATGCTTCCTACCTACTTTTGTTAAGTAGTTGGCAAAAAGTTCATCTATTTCTTCTGATTGGTTGGGTGGCCTGTAGAAAACCCCTATGTCAATGTCACTTTTCCCCCCTTTTATATGTGCATTTCTGTAAATATGTAAATATGCAGTGTGGTCTTACATATAGTGCAACTCCCCCTCCTCTTTTTGTAGATCTATTTCTTTTGAACAATTTGTATCCATTCATCATTACATTCCAGTCATGGGTTTCATCCCACCAGGTTTCTGTAATGCCAACTATGCATACCCACCCTTGTGTACTATTGCTTCTAGTTCACCTGTTTGTTCTCTAAGCTTTGAGCATATGTATATAAGCATTTAAGACTTTTATCCCTGTCTGTGGGTATGTTTCCTGCATCTCCTGATTGTTATTTGAGTTTTTCTTTTTTCTCATCACTCCCTACCTCATTGTTTGATTTGTTTTCTTGGGATTTATGTCTGGTTTAGTGTACTAGAGATTCTAAAGATTGGTCACCCTTTCTCCCCCCCCCCCCATTTTAGTTTAAAGCCTGCTTATCAGTTGGGCCAATCTTTTTCCAAGTACATGTTTCACTGTTTTCCCATCCCTTGTCAAGAGTCCTTCTCGTAGGAAATGCAGTCCATGGTCCAGGAATATTAAGCTGAAAAGCATGAGAACAGGGTCCCCTTCCAGACTGGGAATTTCCCATCACTTAGCAAAAAGTTGTAGATTAGAGCGAAAGCAAAGAGCCTTTTAAAGAAAGCAAAGGTAAATGCATGAATGGACGTGGAATTATGTAACAGTGACTTGTCCAATCAGGCTAAAAATGCTTGTGGTAATGGTTGTGTCATCTCTCAACCCCATCATGCACACTTTACATCAATTGCTTTGCCCATTTCTGGCTGTTTCCTGCAGATCAGAGTCCACACTCTCTTCAGACTAAAAGTCCATCTCAAGACACTCACTTCAATCATGGTTGAGGGCAAAATCCCATATTTGCTTCTTTGTTCCCTCTCCTCTAAGACAGTCCAGGGACCCAACCATCCAGAGGCAATAGAAGGGATTTGAACCCTGCCAACACAGGCAGTTCTTATGTATGGAAGAGGTCCATTCCCTCTCCATTCCCTCTCCATCAGTAGAACTGACAGCAGCAATAGAGAAGTAAAATACTACCTCACCAAAAAGACTGACCCTTATCTACAAGGTAGCAGGCACAAAAACTGATGGCAATCAACAATGGAACGCATTACCCCAGCAAACAAGCTGACTGTCAGAACCCATTCCTATTTCACTTCTATCTATCCCCTCTGACCCAAAATCAAATCTCACCTTTCCCTGAGTTCTGCCATACACCCAAGGGGGAGGGAGAATGTGCCTGCGGGGTTATTGCCTTTGCTTCTTATTTCCACTACAGTGTAAACTTTTGCTTCATTTATTGCCTCTGTGTCCACTACCCACCCGCTGCAATGTAACAATTTGCTTCCTGCATTATCTCTCTCTCTCTGAACTCTGCTTCCTGCGTTATCTCTCTCTCTCTGAACTCTATCTCTCTAAACTGTCAGCTAGAACAAGGGAGGAAATAAGGAATGTAACCTCAGTGCCTGGTTTATGTCTACGCTCCCAGAGGAAGGTGTGAAGAAGCTGCCGACCATCGCTGCATGAGCTGGCGACGGGCCAATGTTATCTCCCCTTTTCCCATGATGAACTTAACACTGGGGATTGGCCGTCCCATACCGGGCAGGTGGACTATGGGGTGGGGTCTTGTTTGGGGATACTTTAATCTATTGTTCAGCACGGGAAAACTCAGATCCTGTCTATTATGCCTGCTATCAACTTCTCTTAATAAAAGTTCCTGTTGGGAGAAATTGTTAACAAGAGTTCTGCTTTCTTAAGATGTGGGATTGAAGTGGTTCCTGACATTAGACAGGATCTGCAGTAATAGTCAACCTGGAAGAAAGACTCTTACTGGGGGACTTTGCAAAATCTACAATGTCAGACAACGGGGCAGGGAATGAAGGACCCACCACGAAGGGGGAGTCCTTCCTCCAGGTGGGACCCTGCCAGCTGTCGGGATCCGAGACATCCTACTCCTAAGAAGGGGTGGAAATGCGCAGCCACAAACCTTAGTGGTCGATGGGCGTTGGGAAGACGAGTGGGACAAGAGATCGAAAAAGGTGAGCCTGAGACAAGGGAGCCACCAATCCAAATGGAAGCAAGAAATGGAGAAATCCCTACAACTTAGCAAAGAGGAAGAAAATGGTGCGCAGCACTCGAACTGGCTCCTAGAGAAAGCTATTGACCTGATGAAACAAACCCTCGGCTCTCTCGGGAATGATAAACCTGAGCCCCGTGGCCGCACTAATACCTTGAGCTGCAGCCAAAGAGACACTGAGGGGGAATCAATCGGAAGCTGAAGTCTTGGGGACATCCACTGAGACCGCTGAGATAGCAGCTACTGCTTCAGCAGCCCCCATTCCCCGCCGACCCATAGGTGCCGATCAGGATGGGAGACAACACTGTCAGTGGTGAAGGTACTGATCCATCCAAAGATTCTGGCTGCTGGACGTGAAATTCAGGGGACAGTTGCAACGCTTGGGGTTCTTCCTAACCCAAGTCCTTAGCTACATGGAAGAATACAGACGAAACATCCCCAGTGACAAAACCTGTATCTGCATCATGCAGTCTACTCTGGATGGGGTGGCCGCAGACTGGATGGTGAACCTTCATGATTCCAATGCCCCAGAGCTCCACAACTTCAACCACTTCCTGTCCTCTCTGAGAAGGCAACTCGAGAAATCCCTGGCTGACCGAAAAGTCCATGAGAAGATCAAAACAGTGAGGCAAGGCAGACACCTGGTTGCCGAATATAAACAAGAATTCCGGGCCATCGACATCAAACTGAACTGGCCAGAACACAACCTCCTTAGCCACTTCAAAGATGGCCTAAACTACAACCTGTATGATGCTTGCCTGCCTCGAGGGGACCCATGCCAAATCGAATGGTACGTCATGGTGGAGGAAGCAGAGATCGACCTACTGAAGAGGAAGACCATGGGGCCGCTTGCCTCCTGAGCCGTCGTGAGAACCATCAAAACCACCAGCCACGGCCAAGAAGTCAAAAGGCTGTTTCAAATGTGGGAGAGAGGGGCATTGCACTGTAAAGTGCCACTCAAAAGTCCCTCAAAACAACACAGATCAATCACCAGCTAGAAACTCAGGGAAGTCCCCATCCAAGCCACGAGAACCCACCATGAGGGCAACAGAGGCTGTGGAGACCCCACCCTCTGCCAAGCGTGGGCAGGGAACTCTGGCCTACACCACAAGGGTGGTGGATACCTCAGACAACTCAGAAAGCGAACCCCTGGTAAGTAAACCCATTGCGCCCATCCTCAAGACAGTGACTATATTAGCCCTCCCCATGCCCGAAGCTGTCAAAGTGAAAGCCCGATACTAGGGGGGAACATGGGTAACCTGGTGAGGAGGCTGAAACAGCTGATCTCGTTCGGCAAATTAGAGGAGTACATAGCGGGGGGGGGGTGCCAGATACCCTAGACAAATCATGGCAAACCTTTCAGAGACCGAGTGCCCAAACCGCAACCTAAAACCCACATGTATTGCTGGGTGCCGAGTGGGCATGGCCCACTGGAAGAAAATTCAACTTAGGGTTAGGGTTAGGTCACCATGAACTCATACAGGAAAATGGACATTGCCAACTAACTCAGAGTGCTTGGGTATGGTTAGGAGGGCACTAACTTTTCTAGGCTGCCCTATCTATGTTTCCTGGTAAATAAGCCAATAAATTGCCAATAAGCTGAACTGGCCGGAAGACATCCTCCTTAGCCATTTCAAAGACGGTCTAAACTATGGCTTGTATGATGCTTGCCTGCCTAGAGGAGACCCACATCGACTCGATGAGTGGTATGTCCTAGCAGAGGAGCCTGAACTTAATTCTTAACCATTTCATTATCCTGGATTCTCCAAAACAACCAGGAATTGCTTTGGCTCAACTACACTTATAAACATTCCTGCTTGGAAGAGATAACAATATTATTTTTGGGTTGCTAAAATTAACAGTTATTCTTATTTGACAAACAAATTCCATTAAGTTTATTTAATATTATAATTGTTGATCACACCACAATAACTTGTACTAAAAACAATTTGAGACTTAAAAACATTCACATTTTACAAAAGGCAAAAAATATTGTCTCATGATAAAGCTTTTGGATTATTTTCTTTTGATATACAGGACATCCAGACTGTAAGGGAAAATATATCTGAATGATCCAGTTAACAGCAGCCTCACTAAAGTATTAACAAATACATGCATTTTAAACAGCTATAATATTTGCAGTTTTATGCTGTGAAAACTATCTGAAGAACTATGCTTTTTTAAAAAAAACATTGCTTATTTTGGTTCCCCAAGGAGTATGTAAACTGAATACTTTTTCACTGTCCAAGAAGATTTAGAGTGAAAAATCACACAAGATTAAGTATTAGAGGAGGAAATGTGTTATTACAAAATTAATTTTTTTTCAAATATTCTAATAAAGTAATGCCTTTTCACCAATGTTTGGCTATACTGGATGGGAATTCTGGGAAATATAATCCTAATATATCAACAGATTATCAGGTTAAAAACTAACTATATTTCCACTGTTCTGGTTTTTTTTTTAGTTTCCCCCCTTAGTCACATTCTTTTAACAAATTATTTTATATAATTAATTCATATTATTTAATCTAAAATAACATATAGTATTGTATTTCTTTTCTCCTTTCTTTTCTCCTTGAAAACAGAGTTAAATCCCTGCAACCTGTATATATATTTTTAGTCCAACTATTGTGTTTGTGTTCTAGATCAGGGCTTTTCAACCAGTGGTACGGGTACCACCTGTGATACATTGGCACCTGGCAGGTGGTACACGTCCATCCTAGAAAAGTGGTAACGGGGCAGGGGAATGAGCTGAACCGGTGGTAGCACTGCACAAGCCTGAGCGAGAGATGGCTGGAGCTGCAGGGCTGTCAGGGCTCAGCAGAAGCGCCAGGATCAGTGCCAGGCTCAAGCTGGAGCTCGGTGCTGATCCTGGCACTTCTGCTGAGCCCAGAAGAAGCGCAGATCAGCTGGAATGTTGCAGCATCTCCAGGGTCTTGTGATTTACACTCAGATGCTTGGCAACTGATTCAGATTTATGATGGTCACAGTATCCCAGGGTCATGTGAAGTGACCAAAACCTGCTGCAACCACCCAGTAGAGCGGAGGGGGGGGGAATAAAAACCAAACACCTCTCACACCCCACCCCCACTGCCAATCATCAACAGAAATGCTCATAACAATGAAAACCTCGGGCAGGAGGAAGGTGTCTTGCTCGGCTGTGGCTTGGGGGGCACTTTTTTCAGTGTCATTGTAACTTCGAACAGTCACTAAGCAAACTGTTGTAAGTCGAGGACTACCTGTACTTTATCACTTTTTTCCTTTTTTTTTTTTGGTCATCAAGTTTTTGACACCTTGCTAGGCGACTGGTGGTATTCAGATGTTGCCATATCCTAAATGTGGTACAATGAGTGAAAATGTTGAAAAGCTCTGTTCTAGATAATGTTTAGAAGAATCTGGGAGCAAGATGAGGAATCTCCAACAAATTGCACTGGCAGAATACAGGTAATCCTTGACTTACAACAGTTCATTTAGTGCCTGTTCAATGTTACAATGGCACTGAAAAACGTGATTTATGATAGTTTTTCACAATTACAAACTTTGTAGCATCCCCATGGTCATGTGATCACAATTGAGATGCTTGGCAACTGATTCATAGTTATGACGGTTGCTGTGTCCCAGGATCATGTGATCATTATTATTATCATTATTAAATTATCAGGGATAATTTAATCTTTTTAATTGTCTTTTAACTTTTGTATTTTGTATTGGTGTCATTTTAAAATGCCCTGTAAACCGCCCTGAGTCCTTCGGGAAAGGGCGGTATATAAATCTAATAAAATTAAAATTAAATTAAATTAAATTAAAATCTTCTGGCAAACAAAGTCAATGGGGAAACCAGATTCATTTAACAAACAGGTTACATAGCAGACGTTTTCCTGAATAATAAATCTAAATTGAGAACCCAGCTCATAAATGACATTATAGGCCAACATATCAGCTAAAATAGATTGGACAGAAGTAGATTGGACAGTAGATTGTCGAAGTAGATTGGACAGAGCTTTAATATTCAGATATATCTATGGATCTAGAAGTTTATGCTGTGTTTGGAAAAATGCATTGATAATTCATAGATTTAATGATCAAAACAGATGGGAATTAAATAAAGGTTGAAGGGATTTCAGGAAAACTTCAGAGAGGAGAGCTTATAGGGTTGTTAATGTTTGCTAAAGAAAAGGTTCAAATTTCATATATTTTTTCTTTTCTTACATCTATTTCTTTTTTCTTCTTTTCTGTTTCTTTATGTAAAATTTATTTTACATAACTTTATGTAAAATGTTTCTTGTCCTTTATGTAAAATTCTTAATAAATATAATAAATAAATAAAGGAAGTATTATTCTAGTATTTTACAGATTACTTTGGTTTTTTTTACTTCTACTAGACATTTATTCAAAAAATGTTGCTAGAATTCTTAAAAAATTACTGAGAAAATCTTGAATTTTTTTTACATTCAGAGAATAAATGTTACTTACAAAAAATACAACTTAAATTTACATCTTATATATTTGCCACTTCTAACTGTTGTTTTTTGTGTCATCTACTGTATATTTTGTTGAAGTTCTAGTGACTATTTACAAATACAGTCTATATAAATCTATCAAAGTGCAGAACTGTCCTAATTTTGTGGGGAAATGTATGTTTATTAAACAGTGTTATGTGGAACCTAAAAGATATTCTATTTTTTTTTCTTTTATTCAAATACAAATAATACAAACATAACACATACAAATCTAAATAAAAAACAGTATAAAGAAGTACAAATACTACAGTGCACCCACACCTCTGGAAACCATTTTTATTACCTATATTTCTTCTCATATAACAACTAACAATATACAATATATTTCAATTGTGCCCTTATCCCCTCCAAAACAGCATATATTCTTGAGCAGGTTTATTCCCTTTGCCTTCCACCAAGACTGTTTTTATAAAATCATCCCATATTTCATTATAATTTACTTTAATCATCCCTTTTTTAAATTTAATTTGTTATCATTTATTGCCATATTCCATATTTCATTATACCACTCATTTCTTTGAATAACCCAATTCCGTCTCCAATATTTAACCATCACTAATCGAGCTGCCATTATAAAATTTACAATCAATTCCTTTTTTGCTTCATTTATATCTTCTTTTTCCGCCAGTAACAGTAATGCAATCCTCAGTGACATATCTAAATTTACCTTCAAAAGTTCTCTAATTTCCCTAAACACCATGTCCCATATCTTTTGTGTGCTATCACAATCCCACCACATATGTTTATGCAGGTGAAACTCAAAAAATTAGAATATCGTGCAAAAGTTCATTTATTTCAGTAATGCAACTTAAAAGGAGAAACTAACATATGAGATAGACTCATTACATGCAAAGCAAGATAGTTCAAGCCATGATTTGTCACAATGACGAAGACAACTATCCATCCAAAGATTCCCACTGCTGGATATGAAATTCGGGGGAGAATTGTGACACTTGGGGTTCTTCCTAACCCAAGTGCTCAGCTACATAGAAGAATA
This sequence comes from Vipera ursinii, assembly GCF_947247035.1. Taxonomy (NCBI): domain Eukaryota; kingdom Metazoa; phylum Chordata; class Lepidosauria; order Squamata; family Viperidae; genus Vipera; species Vipera ursinii. Next base: position 73,349,490 of record NC_139514.1, on the reverse strand, counting down.
TCCCCAATGACAAAGCCCGTATCTGTATTGTGCAATCTGCTCTGGATGACGTGGCTGCAGAATGGATGGAGGACCTTCATAATTCCAATGCCTCAGAGCTCCACAACTTAAACCATTTCATGTCATCATTGAGAAGGCGATTTGAGGACCCCCTGGCTGACCGAAAAGCCCATGAGAAGATCAAAACAGTCAAGCAAGGCAGAAACCCGGTAGCCAAACATATGCAAGAGTTCCAGGCCATCGCCAGCAAACTGAACTGGCCGAAAGTCATCCTCCTTAGCCACTTCAAGAATGGCCTAAACTATGATCTGTACGATGCTTGCCTACCCTGAGGGGACCCACGCTGACTAGACAAATGGTACGTCCTGGCAGAGGAAGCAGAGATCGACCTCCTGAAGAGGCACCACCGAAGAAAACCATGGGCCCGCTCACTCCCTGAACCGTTGCGCGATCCAGCAAAACTGTCGGCCAATGGCCAAGAAATTAACAGGCTGTTTCAAATGCGGGAGAAAGGGGCATCATGCCATAGAGTGCCGCTTGAAAGCCCCTCAACACAACCCAGATCGATCATTGGCCAGAAAATTAGGGAAGTCCCCAGCCAAGCGACAGAGGCTGTAAAGTCCCCACCCTCTGCCAAATGTGGGAAGGGAATTCCAGCCTTCACCACAAAGGCGACGGATTCCTCAGACAACTCAGAGGGCGAACCCATGGTAAATGGAACCATCGTGCCCATCCTCAAGACAGTGACTATATTAGCCCCCTCCATGCCAGAAGCTGTTAAAGTGAAAGCCCTAATAGACTCTGGCTGCACCCACTGCCTCATTAGCCCAACGCTAATGGAGAACTTGGGCATCCCAGTGATGAGACTGAAACAGCCAATCTCGATCGGCAAGTTAAATGGGTCCATAGCAGGGGGGGTGCCAGCTACCCTAGCTACTTTACCAATCCACCAATCTCTGGGGGAACCACGAGGAAGACAAAACGTTTGTAGTAACCCCAGGCATGGAATGCCCAGTGATCCTAGGGCTGGCGTGGCTAAAGAAGTAGGACCCCTGGGTAGATTGGAGAACAGCAGAGCTCAGATTCCTGAAAGGGGACCGCATGAAATCGACACCCCAAGAAGACCTACCAAATCCAAGAGTGGAGATAGTGTTGATGGGAGAGGAAAGGGGGTTACCCAAAATACTGAGACCTTGCTGAGATTTTCAGTGGGTCGGACACGACTTCGCAGCTAACAACAACAACAAAGTTTCAACCCTATGCCAGAACTAATCCCAAATGAACCGGAAATCCCCTCGCTGAAAGAATGGATTGCACAATTGCGAAACACCTGGCCAATTGTTAGGAAAGCTTTAGACAAAGCTAGGCAAGCATACAAAGTACAAGCAGACAAAAAGAGAGTCGAACCCACACCATTCAGTGTAGGAAAAATGGCAACTAGAAAAGGCGGTGGGGGGGGGAGAATTACAACCCTCCAGGATCTTGTTTGTTTCTCCTAAGGAAGTGTGAGGAGTTGTGGAAATGATCATGCTGCAAACTTGATGGACCTACCAGCTGGAGCTTGGCTGATCTGGAACTGACCAAATGAACTGTGGGGTGGAGTTTGCTTGGGGGCACTTTAGAATTATCGAGATGTAAGGGAATGCCTCAGATCCTGTCTATTATGCCTGCTATCTTCTATTTATTAGTAAAAGATCCTGCTTGGAAAACCCTGTCTCCAAGTGTGCTGCTTTCTTAAGAAGTGGGAAGAGGTGGGTTCTGACAAGACCCGTGCTTTAGAGCAAACAGCAGCCCATCAGTTGTTATTATAAATTATTACATGTTAAAGATCTATCACAATATACTCAAATATCTAACCCCTTTCACATTAAAAAAGATCAAAATATAATAGCTAGGGGGTTTGGTTCTTATTCTATTTTGTGATTATGTTTACCTTTACTGGACATGGAGGAGGATCAAATCTCTTTGCACAAACCAAAAACACATCAGGTTGTGGCTTGCCATGCTTTACTTCAGGGTCATCTCCCAAGACAATATGATGAAATAAACCAAAGAAGTCTTTGTGTTGGCTTGTTTTCATTTCAAATGTCACTCGAGATGAACTAGTAGCAACAGCTGTGGGAATATTATGTTTGTGTAGATGGCGGATTAGTTTTTCAACTCCTGTGTAACAAAGATACACAAATACTTTAAATGCTCTGATGAATATACCCACACAAACATGTACACACTTTTTTCTTACTTTTTCCTATCCCTTTTTTGCCCTACCTTACTTTTACTGGTAAACAACAATTCAAACAATAGTCTTTATTGTTTCTGCCTATATATACAAATATTTAAAGTATCTAATAAAAAGAAAATATTCAAATAGAAAATTCCCAAGTAATACTTTAATAATAAATAAGTTCCTGTTCCCCATGCATATACACACATACAAATATGTGCACATAAAAACATATAAAAGTTGTGAAGATCCACCAACTGATTCTCATTACTGATGGATCAATGGCCATCTCCCTTTCTATAAAGATACTTCTCAATGACACATGGATAAGGCCTCTCTATATAAAACATACACCCCACTGGGACAGGCTCTACATGCTATATGTATTACAATAATGCATAGAAATCCAAGTTGCTGTAGTGGTTAAGGCATCAGGATATAAACCATGAGACTTGAGTTCTAGTTCCATCTTAGATACAAAGCCAGCTGGGTGACCTTGGGCCAGTCCTTGTCTCTCAGCCTTAGGAAAGGAAGCAATGACAAACCACTTATATAGTTTTGCCAAGACAACTGCAGGGACACGTTTAGGTGTCAACACAGACTTGAAGGAACAACAAAAACAACCAAAAAAAAGCAAAGAAAGAGGCCCTGTTTCTATGTCATTTGATCACATGAATATGGAAAAGCATTTTTTGCCTTACACAAAGACAGTAGTAAATTCAATGCCTCAAAGTCCAAAGAAACATAAGTTTCTTAATCTTATACTAATTATTTGAGGTAAAAGGTAAAGGTAAAGGTTCCCCCGCATATGCGTGCTAGTCGTTTCCGACTCTAGGGGCCGGTGCTCATCTCCGTTTCATAGCCGAAGAGCCAGCGCTTGTCCGAGGACGTCTCCGTGGTCATATGGCTGGCATGACTAGACGCCAAAGGCGCACAGAACGCTGTTACCTTCCCACCGTAGTGGTCCCTATTTTTCTACTTGCATTTTTACGTGCTTTCGAACTGCTAGGTTGGCAGAAGCTGGGACGAGTAACTGGCGCTCACTCTGCTACGTGGCACTCGGGATTCGACCCGCCAAACTGCCGACCTTCCGATCGACAAGTTCAGTGTCCTAACCCACTGAGCCACCGCGTCCCTTCAATTATTTGAAGGTGCAAATAAATGTTATTTGTTATTTGTTATTTGTTCTGTTTTACTAAATAATAAACATACAAAGATATTTGGGAAGTTTGGCTTGTTTATTTTGAAATATTCTCGGAACATCATAATCAAAATTTATCAATCTCTCCTCAGCTTGGCTAGAGAAAATTGAAAACTTGGAAAAGACAGAACACTTACAGATTACAAGAAAGAAATTATAATTTTTCAAATGCATTTTACTGTACCTTAGAGGTCCTAATAACTGGCTATTAAATAGTAAAAAAAGAATATGCTCAGATATTATTAAATTATTACAACACATTACAATATTTCTCTAATTATTGGGCTTATTCTTATAATCAGTTATCCTGGGAACAATTACTTTTGTTTCAAGAAATATATTTGCATAAGTACAAATTACAAAATATTGGTATTTGACTTGCTATTGTGAGAAACTTTATTTTTTCATTGTGTAAAACTAGTTTTAAAAATATTTTTCAGCTACTTATACCAAGATACAAACTAGGTGAAAAAGGGAAAATGAATTGCCATAGGTTTCTTATATGAAAAAAAATGTAATCTGCATATTGTTCTGCATTTAAATAGTTTACTGCTCCACATGACTTCATTTTAATGTTTCAAAGAGACCTTTCTCTTGGGCTAAATCCAAAAACAGATATTTTCAAGAAACTTTATTTTCTATAAAACTCATGGAAATAAAAAGTTATTGATTAACATCAAAGTATTAATTTAAATTATGTCAATTTAAATAAATTAAATTTATCACATTTCATTCTTCTAATTTATATCACAGTATTTAATAGGCCTGTTCTAGCAATTAGAACTTTATATATTTGTAACTGAATCTAGCATGTATATTATCTAACCGTAATCCTAGTCCTTTAATTATTCTACTCACATGTTGAGTTATCTTGAGGGACGACAGGAGACAGAATACATGGTCCAAAAGAACTTGTTTATTGGGCAGAGGTCCCGGGCGAAACACCGCCGGGAATCCCCGCTATTTATAGTCAACAACAACACTTGACAACTAAACACATAACCAATAAACTGGCGGGGTTCTCCCGCCAAGTAACAGCGCCCAATCGGAAGAGACCGGCTGAGGTAGGCGCGGCTGACAGCCGGGGTTGTTGCCGGGGCCAGCTGGCAGCTTTGACAGCTCCGGTTGGACTGCGCGTGCGCGGCCCGGCTGGTTTGACAGCTGTCAGTGTACTGCGCCTGTGCATCAGTTGACAGCTGTCAGAATCGGCCGGTTTGACAGCTGTCAGTGTACTGCGCATGCGCGGCAGTTTGACAGCTGTCAGAATCGGCCGCTTGCCGCGTTAGTGGGGGTGAAAGCCGCGGCAGCCTTTTGACGGCTGTCAACGGCTGCCGGAATTCCTTATTGATTGTGAGGGGAATATATATACGTATGCTGAGTACATAACACATGTACTTTACACAAATACAAATTGGAATTGTCAAATTAAGGGACTTCTGTTTGATGTTTTATATACTAATCTTTATTAAACATAATAACTTCAAATAATGTCTACAACCTAGAAAAAGGTTCACGATTATTAAGCAGAACAATTAAACGGTCTTGCTTGATTAGTACATATATATAAATGGCATAAATAAATAAATATTAAATAGTTTCCAAATGTGTCCAAGTGCCTAGTGACTCTGATTTGTAGAAGAATCAGATAATAGATCTGAATGAAAGTATTTTACTCTTATGAACAGGGGGCTATAGATACATGCAGGAAACAACAAATAAATGCAGTTATGTATTAAGGAACATATATATATATATATATATATATATATATATATATTATATATATATATATATATATATATGTATGTATGTATGTATGTATGTATGTATGTATGTGTATGTGTGTATGTATATATGTATATATATATATATATATATATATATATATATATATATGTATGTATGTGTATGTATATATATATATATATATATATATATATATGTATGTATGTGTATGTATATATATATATATATATATATATATATATATATATATATATATATATATATATATGTATGTTTTCGTAGATTCTCGCGGGTGTCTGTATGTGTAGATCTAGAGTCTCGGGTTTCTTCCCACGTTCCTTTCTGAAGATGAAAGGAACCGCCACAACTTTCTGAAGATGAAAGGAACGTGGGAAGAAACCCGAGACTCTAGATCTACATATATAATATATATATATAAACTATGTGAAACCTTTGGGATTACGTGGAGTTTTGCATGAATTGGCCATAAAATGCGCTCTAAACGTCATGTAAGTCACAACAATAGAAAAACACAGTCTGCTTAAAATAATACTACACAGACATTAGCTGTTGTCATGTTTTAATTAAACATAAGATGGAAACATTCACAGTGCAGGGTGGAAAAAGTATGTGAACCCCTAGCCTAATGACTTCTCCAAGAGCTAATTGGAGCCAGGAGTGAGCCAACCTTGACTCCAATCAGTGTGATGATATTGCATGTGTTGCTGACAGCCGTCCTGCCCTTTAAAAACACACACCTGTTTTGGGTTTACTGGTCTCAAGAAACACTGTCTGATGTGAACCATGCCTCGCAGAAAAGAGCTCTCAGAAGACCTATGATCAAGAATTGTTGACTTGCATGAAGCTGGAAAGGGTTACAAAAGTATCTCCAAAAGCCTTGATGTTCATGTGTCCACGGTAAGACAGACTGTCTACAAATGGAGAAAGATTAGCACTGTTGCTACTCTCCCTAAGCGTGGTCGTCCTGTAAAAATGACTGCAAGTGCACAGCGCATAATGCTTAATGAGGTAAAGAAGAATCCTAGAGTGTCATCTAAAGACCTACAGAAATCTCTGGCACATGCTAACATTTTTGTTGACACATCTACAATAAGGAAAACATTAAACAAGAATGGAGTACATGGGAGGACACCACGAAGGAAGCCATTGCTGTCCAAAAAAAATATTGCAGCACATTTGAAGTTTGCAAAAGAGCACCTGGATGTTCCACAGCACTACTGGCAAAATATACTGTGGACAGATGAAACCAAAATTGAGTTGTTTGGGAAAAACACACAACACTATGTGTGGAGAAAAAAAGGCGCAGCACACCATCAAAACCTCATCCCCACTGTAAAACATGGTGGAGGGAACATCATGGTTTGGGGCTGCTTTGCTGCCTCAGGGCCTGGACGGATTGTTGTAATTGATGGGAAAATGAATTCCAGACTTTATCAGGACATTTTGCAGGAAAACGTATGACCATCTGTCCGCCAACTGAAGCTCCGCAGAGGATGGGTGATGCAACAGGACAATGACCCAAAGCATACAAGTAATTCAACAAAACAATGGCTTCAACAGAACAGAATATGCCTTCTGGAGTGGCCCAGTCAGAGTCCTGAACTCAACCTGATTGAAATGCTGTGGCATGGCCTTAAGAGAGCGATTCACACCAGACATCCCAAGAATATTGCTACACTGAAACAGTTTTGTGCAGAGGAGTGGTCCAAAATTACTCCAGATTGTTGTGCAGGTCTGATCTGCAACTACAGGAAATGTTTGGTTGAGGTTACTGCTGCCAAATAAGGGTCAACCAGTTATTAAGTCCAAAGGTTCACATACTTTTTCCACCCTGCACTGTTTCCACCTTATGTTCAATTAAAACATGACAACAGCTGTTTGAGTAGTATTATTTTAAGCAGACTATGTTTTTCTATTGTTGTGACTTACATGACATTTAGAGCGCATTTTATGGCCAATTCATGCAAAACTCCATGTAATCCCAAAGGATTCACATACTTTTTCTTGCAACTGTAACTGGTTAATTTGTATGTGAAAATTGTATCTGACTAAGTCCAAGGGAGGAAGGAAAGCAGAAAGAGCAGATAATCAATCCTGAGGAGTTACAATGAAGAAAATTTGGGACAGCAGGAAATGTGTAGACCAAATTTTTGCTCTTTGATAGATTACTGAGAAGTTTACAAATGTGAAAAAGTAATTTATAGAGCTTCAATGGTATCTTACTGTATGACTTTTGAGTATTTTGCTCTGTAGCCCTAATGGACAGAGTTGCAAAATTGTTGTACTTTTCCAAAAACACTACATCCAGGAAATTATTTTGCTCATGGCATTTCTCCCAAAAGACAAATTTTCAGAGCACTAAATGTTAAGAATATAAAATAGTAATTTTATGGGGTTTTGATAACTCTCTTAATTCAAAAATCTGAGAAATGAACTTCCATTGTTGTGCTACTTTCTGATTAGCTAAAGTTCATTAGAATCCATACCATATAAAACATAAAACAATGTTGCTAAGTATTTGCTAAAATTAGTGATCCATAGAAGTATGAGAGACTTTAAATTATCTTTAATGTTGAAGCAGATTGGAGACTGCATTACTGTTGCAATAACTTCCCAAATTTAGACAAAAATGAAATATAAAAATAAGTTTCATTAAAATCTTTTAAAAAGGTGGACTAATGATACATTATCAAGAGGAAGATAGCACCAGTTTATTGCTTTCGTTTTTGAAAAAGTTTCATAGTATCAGATTCATTATTCATATTTATCCTATGCTCATACATATAAACGTTTATATATGAATTACTAGTTCTAAAGTAAGAAAAAGCACTATATTTTCGGTGTACAAGAAAATAGTTTTCAGAAAAAATATTAATGCATTTTTCAGTAAATTAATCATATTCAACAAACTCTATAAAGTAAGATTTTGCTGCCAATGGTAAGTCCAATGAGTTACCATTATGCCTTTTAAGAAACCATGAGAATGGAAAGGTTAACAGCAGTTTATTGCAGATTCCATGGACTCTTTCCTCTTTCCAGCAGTATTTCACTAGTTTATAAACAACTGCACTGTACTTTTGGAAAAGGTAAAGGTTTGGGATGGATATTTTCTCCACTACCTAGAATAAAAGTTGACAGAAGATACTTTCATCTGAACTTGTCTTTTATTTGGTGTTGGTCAATTCTTCTAATTTCTGCAGAAGCGCATATTGAAAAGCTGGGCATCACCCTGACTTCTCATGCAGATGCTACATATTGTGGCAGAAAAGGTTTTTCTCTTTCAGAACACTGAGATACCTTTATCAAACAAACACACTTTGATCTGCTGATGGAAGGAAGATGACCATCTGTAGTCATATAGTTCAGAAAAAGCCCTCATTATTGCTGACCGGCTTTTTGAAACTGCATTTAGCATAGAAATGATAGCATAGAAAGATTACAGACAAAACAGCTTATTTTTCTATTATCACTTAATTTTTATTATATAAAGATATTATTAGAATATATCACAGTCTTTCTTAAGTTCCAAAGGAATGCTAAGTTAATCAGGCACAAGAAAACAATATCCATTAGACTGAAAATGCAAAGACAATTTGATAAGCACACTAAATTGAAGAAACAAAATACCTGGCATCAACATAGCTGTAGGAAACAATTTTTCTTGCATGATTTTACTTTCATGCAACAGCTCTTCTTTGGTGATTGGGAGGTCTAGTGCATCGCAAATGATTTCTGCTCCTTCCAATGCTTTTTTACCCATTGCTAAGGATTTCACATCCCAGGTGTAGGTTTTCCCAAAACGACTGCAGATTTCTTGGAACACAACAGTATAAAGATGTTCGGTATCTGTGGAACAAAGAAAAGCGGAATTAAAAAGATGTTTTCAACCAAGTCAGCTAGATCAACAAACCAAAAGAGTTGAAATGATATCTAAACAATTTTCTATCCTTTCAAATAGTATACGACAAAAATCCTCAATACTAAATGACATGTCAGAAAAAAGTGGACTATTTATTTATTTTATTTTATTTTAATCCCATTTATATCCCGCCCTTCTCCAAAGACTCAGGGCGGCTTACAATCTAAGCACAAATCAATGTGCTTAGCAATAGCCTTCATTCTATGTATATGCGTGCTTATTAGGGCTTTCGCCCCCCCCCAAACGACATTATTACAAAGTCAGCTTATTGCCCCCAACAATCTGGGTCCTCATTTTACCTACCTCGGAAGGATGGAAGGCTGAGTCAACCTTGAGCCTGGTGGGATGCGAACCTGCAATAATTGCAGGCAGCTGGTGTTACTTAAGGAGGCATTAGCCCACTGCTCCACCAAGGATAGGCAGTCTCACTTAACAACAGTAATTGGGACTGGAAACACCATTATTAAGCAATGAGATCACAAGTCAAATCCTGAGTTTACTAACTTGAAACATTCAAATATACTGTTTGAATCTAAAACTTAAAGTACACCTCCCATTTTGTGTACATCTAGTTATGTTTTCCATATGAACATCTTTTCTTTTCATATTCTAATCTATAAGCCCTAATTTACCATGTACAAATAAATATACCTGTATATCATTGTATTTATTAAAGGACTGTCAGAATCCAGTTTTATTTCATTTCTATCTATCTTCTCTGATTTAAAACCAATTCTTACTATCTCCTGGATTCCGTCATATGACTAAGGGGGAGGGAGGGTATGCATGGGTTTTTACTACTTTCACTTCCTCCATTCATTACAAAGTAACCTTTTGTTGATTCACTTTGGGTCTGCTAACCATAACAATGTGGCCATCAGCCTTTCATCCTATGCCCCTCTGAAACTCTCCTCTTTACCGGCAGAGAGGGAAAAAGGGGGGGAGATGCAACACCTGGGATCTGGGTAAAGACAGGATTGAATGATGGTGCCGATGGACCCGGACTGATGTTATCTTTCCTGGAGTTAACACCTAGAAATCTGCCAGTTTGAATTGCCCAGAAGAACTGGGGGGTGGGGGCCTGCTTGGGAACACTTTAAAACATTGAATGGTGGGGGGATCCCTCAGATCTTGTCTAGCATGCCTACTATCACTTTCTCTTAATAAAAATTCCTGTTGGAAGAGACCATTTCCAAGAGTTCTGTTTTCTTAAGATGTAGATTGAAGTGGGTCCTTACATTAGACAGGATCTGCAAGAATAGTCAACCTGGAAGGGAGAACCTTGCCAGGAGACTTTGCAAAAAATACCATGTAAGACGACGAGGCAGGGAAGGGAGAAACGCTCATGGAGAGGGAGCCTTTTCCCCAACCGAAAACCTGCCAACTGTCAGGATCTGAACTGTCATACACCTGTCATACAATCAAGAAAGATGACCCTGAGACGGGGCCCCAACCAACCAGAATGGAAGCAGGAAATGGAGAAATCCCTGCACGTAGGCGAAGAGGAAGGAAGTTGGGCACAACACTCGAACTGGATCCTAGAAAAAGCTATCAGCCTGATGAAAAGAATCCTTGACTCCCTAGGGGAAAAGAATTCTGAGCCCCACAGCTGCACCAGCACCTGGAGCTACACTTGGAAAGACACTGAGGGGAAATTGGAACCTGCAGTCCCGGGGACATCCACTGATCTAGTAGTGACCAGTTCAGCATCCCCACTCCCCAACAACCCGCAGATGGCGATCCGGATGGAAGACAATACCACCGACGACAAAGGCACCGATCCATTCAAAGACTCCCGCCACTGGACGTAAAATTCAAGGGGGAGCCGACACGCTTGGGGTTTTTCCTAACCCAAGTCCTCAACTACATGGAAGAATACAGCCGGCACATTCATAGCAACAAAGCCCGTATCCAGATAGTGTAATCTGCTCTGGATGGACCGGTCGCAGATTGGGTGGTGAATTTGCATGACTCCGAAGCCTCAGAGCTCAATGACTACAACTGTTTCATGTTCTCTCTGAGAAGGAGATTTGTTTTTTTATATATTTTTTATTGCTTTTATATAAACATATATTTAAACAAATATATATATATATATACATATAAAAAACAACACATAACATAAACAATACAATCAACAAAAATACTTAGCTTCCGTTATTCCTAATCTTTCTAATCATTTTCAGGTGACTTCCTCGAGTCCCCCCTATCTGCGTTTCTTTGTTAATCATCATTAGCAATTTCTATTTCATAATTTTAAATCGTATTTAATATCTATCTATATTTAATTTCTTATCATTTAACAATCATCATTTCATATTGTCCTTAATATTAAATAATAATATTAAATGTGGTAAGTTACTAGCTTGGCAGTTGAAAAAGAGACAGAAACAAAGTACAATAACTATGATAACACAAGAGGAAAAGATTATTGAGAACCCTGCAGAAATTAGGAAATGTTTTCAGAAATATTATAAGCAGCTATACAAGAAAGAAAAAGAGGACTTAATTAAAACAGAACAGTTACTGGACAAATATGGATGGCAGAAAATTCCTGAAGAGAAAGGGACCCTACTCAATTACCGGATTACAAGACAAGAATTGGAGGCAGCAATTAATCAAATGCAAATTGGCAAGGCACCAGGACCTGATGGACTGACAGCAAAGTATTATAAGACACTGAAAGACTGGCTGATTCAGCCACTGATGGAAGTATGTAATGAATTACTAGAGGAGGTTAAGGCACCTGAGACCTGGAGAGAAGCATTTATTACATTGATACCTAAACCAGATACAGACATTGCTCAAGTAAAGAATTACCGCCCAATCTCCTTGTTAAATGTGGATTACAAAATTTTTGCTAATATCTTGGCTACAAGACTGAAGAAGGTCCTTCAAGATCTTATTCATCATGATCAAGCAGGTTTTTTACCTGGTAGACATATGAAGGACAATATTAGGAACATAGTTGATATTTTGGAAAGGTTAGAGGCCAAAAAGAACTCTTAAGGCTATATTAATGTTTATTGATGCGGAGAAGGCCTTTGACAATATTTCTTGGAGTTTTATGAAAAAGAATTTTGAAAATATGGAGGTTGGGCAGAGTTTTACGAATGGTTTAAATGCAATCTATTCTGAGCAAAAAGCAAAAATTATAGTTAATAATGTGGTGTCAGAGGAAATTAGAACTGAAAAGGGTACCAGGCAAGGGTGCCCACTCTCCCCTTTGTTATTTATTACGGTTCTGGAAGTTTTGCTGAATATGATAAGGAAAGAGGAAGGTGTGAAAGGGATTGTAGTGGGTTTGAAACAATATAAGCTAAAAGCCTTTGCTGATGATTTGGTCTTAACATTACAAGATCCAGAGACCAGTGCAATTAAAGCACTGGAAATAATACAAGAGTTCGGACATGTTGCAGGTTTTAAATTGAATAAGAATAAAACCAAACTTTTAGGGAAAAATCTGTCATTAGAGGAAAAAAGTAAGTTACAGGAAGCCACTGGTTTGATGTTTGTAAAAAAGGTGAAGTATCTGGGTGTAAATATGACAGCAAAAAATTTGAATTTGTATAAAGATAATTATGATAAAATGTGGAATGAAATTAAGAGAGATTTAGATATTTGGACAAATTTGAAATTGTCTTTGATGGGCCGAATCTCAGTTGTTAAGATGAATGTTTTGCCAAAAATGTTGTTTCTATTTCAAGTACTTCCAATTATTGAAAAGTTGAATTGTTTTAAAGAATGGCAAAAGGTATTATCGAAATTCATCTGGCAGCTTACTCAGTTGGATTACAAATCGTTTATTTTTATGGGGGACTGGAATGGTGTTTTGGACGTACAGATGGATAAGGCTGGTTTTTTTAAGCGTGTTCCGTGTCATGCCAGATTGCCTAAATCTTTTTTTGAAATGAAGGATGATTTGGAATTGCGATACATTTGGCGTGACACACACCCGCATGAAAAGGATTATACTTTTTTTTCTGATAGACATCAATCTTTTTCCAGGATTGACTTCATTTTGTTGACTAACGATTTTTTTTCTAGGATTAAGAAGGTAAAGATTTGTGCAAGAGCTATTTCTGACCATAGTCCAGTATGGTTAGAGATTAATAAGGACAATAGAGATAGGGGCTCGTGGCGCGTAAATGAGAACTTGTTTAGAAATCAGAAAAATGTGGAAGAGTGTAAACAGTGAATGAAGGATTTTTTTTAAAATTAATATGAATAAGGATACTTCTATGGACATGGTTTGGGATGCTAGCAAGGCCTATATGAGAGGGGTGTTGATATATATGAATAATAAACACAGACGTACTTTGGAAGCTAGAAAGAAAGAACTGGAGAATGAAATTAAAGAAAAAGAGAATGCCTTGATTCTGAATCCATTGGATGTGAAGACTAAGGAGGTTATTAAGCTATTAAGAGGACAATTTGATAAACTAATGGCTGACCAGGTGGCTACCAATTTGCGGTTTGCCAGGCATAACACTTTTTGCAATGCTAATAAGCCAGGTAGATGGCTAGCTTATAGACTAAGGAAAAAGCAGAGGGCTTCTAATATAGACAAAATTGAATATAAGGGAAAGGTAGTGTTTCAACAGGATCTTATTAAGGCAGCCTTTGTGGATTTTTATTCTAAATTATATGCTAAGGAGAAGATTAACGAAAAAGACATTGATGTATATTTGGAGAATGCTAGCATTCCGGTTCTTACGCAAGTACAAAAAGAGGAGATTAATCAATTGATTACAGAAGAAGAAATACTTACAGCAATTAAGGAGTTGAAGGTGGATAAAGCGCCAGGTACAGATGGTCTGACTGCGGCCTACTACAAAAATTTACAATTAGAGATGATAAAACCATTAAAGGAATTGTTCCAGATAATCCAGAGAGGGGGAAAGGTGCCTCCGTCTTGGAGAACTGCTTTTATCTCTCTGATTCCGAAGGAAGACCAAGATGTTACTCAAGTAAAAAACTACAGACCGATATCACTATTAAATACAGATTACAAGATATTTGCTAAGGTGTTGGCTAATAGATTGATGAGGGTTCTGCAACAGGTGATTCATGGGGATCAAACTGGGTTTATTAGTGGTAGGCAAATGAAAAATAACGTGAGGCATATAGTTGATGTGTTGGAATTTTTGGAAAGGAACAACCAGATCCCTGCGGCGCTAATTTTTTTAGATGCTGAAAAAGCCTTTGATCAATTGAATTGGCAATTTTTGATGAAAGTTTTAGATAAAATGAATTTTGGGGATAAATTTTTGCAACCAATTAGGGCATTATATCAAAAACAAACAGCCCGAATAATAGTTAATAATAGCTTGTCAGAAGCATGTAATATCGAGAAGGGTACAAGGCAAGGGTGCCCGTTATCGCCTTTGTTATTTGTGTTAACATTGGAGATATTACTGGTAAAAATACGGAATTCGGAAAGAATTAAGGGTATACAAATTAGAGATCAGGATTATAGATTGAGAGCGTTCGCAGACGATCTGGTTGTTACAGTGACCCAGCCGGAGAGCTCTGTTGTGGACCTGATGGAGATAATAATGCAATATGGGAAGGTTTCTGGATTTAAAGTTAATGTACAAAAAACTAAAATTCTGGCCAAAAATATGACAGCATCGCAAAAGGCCCTTTTAGAAGGGTTAACTGGATTTGAGATTGTTAAAAGGGTCAAATATTTGGGGGTGCTTTTGTCGCCCTCTAATACAAAACTATATAAAAATAACTATGAAAAATTATGGGGAAAAATCCAAAAAGAAATGGAGAGTTGGGAAAAACTGCAATTGTCTTTGTTGGGGCGAATCGCAGCAGCGAAAATGAATGTCCTGCCTAAATTTTTATTTTTATTTCAAATGATACCGGTTCTTAAGAAAGATTCTAATTTGGAGGAATGGCAGAGAGGTATCAATAAATTTGTCTGGGCAGGGAAAAGGCCACGAGTTAAACTTAAGATTATGCAGGATACTCGTGAAAGAGGTGGTCTTAAAATGCCTAATCTTAAATTATATTATGAAGCTGCTGCATTAGCAGGTATAAGTGATTGGATTAATTTGACACAAGAGAGATTATTAAATTTTGAGGGCCATGATTTGCTGTTTGGCTGGCATGCATATTTGTTGTATGGTAAGAAGGTAGATAATGTGTTTAGAGTGCATATTTTAAGACAGGCATTGCTGAGAGTTTGGAAGAAGTATAGACATAAGTTAGACTGTAAGATACCATTGTGGGCAATTCCAAAACACGCAATAGAAAATATAAATGTTGGTTTTAAACATGATGTGACTACGTACAAAGAGATTTTAAGCTTGGAAAGAAATGTCTGGTGTTTGAAACCATATAGCCTCTTGCGAGATGAAGAGATTGTTCAAACTTGGTTTCAATATATTCAGCTACGGGCCAGGTGGAAAGAAGACCAGGAAATTGGTTTTACAATGACTGATGAAAATCTGATAAAGCAAATTAGAAATCAGGGACCAGCACATATTAAACGGATATATCTTGCATTGATAGAGATTGACTCAGAAACAGAACTTGTTAAGGACTGTATAATAAAATGGGCCCCAAAACATCCAAGAAGTTATTACAATGGATATGTGGGAAAAGATTTGGGTGAGGAACGTAAAATTTACACAAGCTCAAAATTTAAGAGAGAACTTTTATAAAATGTTTTATAGATGGCATCTAGATCCTAAAAAGCTTCCAAGTATGTATCCGAATTATCAGCCAAAATGCTGGAGGTGTGGTGATGAAGATGCAACATATTTTCACGTATGGTGGACTTGCAAAAAGGTTAAGGCCTTCTGGATTAAAATTTGGTGGAATATGCAGAAGATTTTCAAGCAAAGGATAAAGTTTTGTCCGCAACTTTTTTTGTTGGGAATAATTACAGATGCTACGGTTGTGGACACTAAGTTGATGTTGAATTTAATTACGGCAGCAAGACTCTTAATAGGTCAGTATTGGAAGAAAGAGGAACTGCCGACCATAGAAGAATGGACTTTAAAGGTTTCTGACCTGGCAGAGATGGCAAAGATTTCGGCTTATTTGAAAGATCACTCGCAAGAACGTTATATTATGGAATGGAGAAAATGGATTGAGTATATCCAGAACAAATATAGGACTAAAAAGTTTCATGTAGCATTTGAATAAGTCTTCCTTTTCTTTTTCTTTTTTTTCCTTGTTTTTTCTATATATATTTAATATTAATAGTGTTTGTATTATCCTATATGAGCCAGAGAGTGATAGATTTTAGAGTTTATGGTTGTTAGCATATGGATGTTTATGATTGTTTTTTTTATACCTTGTACTTAGCTCTGGGAAGTCGGGGGGGGAGGGGGAGGGGGGGGAGGGAGAGAGGGGGAGGGAGGGAGGGAGAGGGGAGGGGGAGGGGGGACTGTTAAAGATAAAATGTATGTTAAAACTTTTCAATAAAAAAAAGATTTAGAAAGGAAAAAGAAAAGAAAATAATAAAGAAACTCCAGGATACAAAAGGAGAAATACAGTTTCAAAATGATGCAATGAAAAAAATTGTGAAAGAATATTATGAGACACTTCATAAGGAAAGGAAATCTCTACGGAAAAAATAGAGCAGTATTTAATAAAAGCAAATTTACTGAAAATTCCCCAGAATATCCGAAATATATTGAACAAACCATTTTTTTTGCCGGCTCCAAATATGGCACACGTGCTGGGGAGAGCTCCGTAGCCCCCAGTGGTAAGGCGTCCCCCCAGGAGACCCCCAGGGATGTCATCGGACCCCTGGGGTGGGGTCAGAAGTTTGGGCAGGTGAGTTGGGCAATGTGCCGCCCACTGCCTCCCGAATCAGCTGTAGGGGTGCCGGGACATCTCCGCCCCGCCGCCTGGGCCGTTGGCGGCCGTTGTAAATGGGGCCAACACCTCCGCCCTGCCTCAACCGCTTGCTCTACTCCCGGGCAAGGGCGGTGTCTCCAAAGATCAAGGAAGGCGCCGCGGATCAGCTGGATCAGCTAGATCAGCTGGGCGGCGGAAGTGGCAGCCTTTGCAGCCACCCTGAGCAGGACCGGAGTCGCTGCTCTGCCTCGGCCTCCTGGCCTGCTCCTGAATAGCAGCGGCGTCTCCATGGGATCAAGAAGACGCCGCAGACCGGCTATGCGGGCCCGATCGACCACCCTCCGAGGGGCCTTTGACAGCGGCGCTAGCAGCAGCGGCGTGCCGTCTCCGGCCTGCCCCCTGAACCGCTGCAGCCATCTTGAGTGAGGGCCAGCGCCTCGTCCTTCCTCGACCACCTTGACCTAGCCCTATGCGGCGGCACCTCCGATCTACATCGAGACGCTGCGGCCCAGCAGATCAGGGGAACAGCTATGCAACGGAGCAGCAGCGAAAGCGACAACAGCGAAAGATTTTCCAGACCCTGGTCGACCACCTTTACCAAGAACCCTCGACGGCAGCACTACTAGACGCGGCGTGACGTCTCCGGCCTGCATCCTGGGTGCCGACGGTGTCTCCGTGCCAATCTTCAACCAAAAAGATGCCACGATGCAGCTGATCAGTGGAGACAGCGGCGACTGGACCACCGAAACCATCATCATCTTGCCTCTACCAACTCTCAACCCCCCTGCCCACCCTCGCCCCACAGGACATGATGGGCCTGGGTGCAAGCCACGGTGGCTTGACCTTACACCTGCAGCCCCATAGAGGTGAGAGCTCTATAGGGTATGCTTCACCCAGGGTGGGTCCTGGACCACCCCCGGAAGCAGAGTCACAACCCATCGTGAGAGGATGGGGAGTGGCCTGCTTCTGGGGTTCACCCAGCCAAGTGGCAGTGGCTGGGTGACGGTCCAGATACCCACCTACCCAACTCGACCCTCCTGCCAATTCTCCATCCAGGGGACCGCCTTCCCAAAAAAGCCCTGTGTCTCTATGCTTCTCCAATATTCGAGCACAGACCTACACGCCCTCAGGGGTTCCCCCCTCTCCTGGGTGCGTCCCGCCTACAATACATCCAATCTCGATGACGGGCCCGACCATTGGGCCTCTGAGAGATGGCCGGGCAGGGTCAGGGGCCTCCAGCACAAGTCCAACAAGAGGCCCCTGGTTACGTTCCTAGTTAAGTTCTTTGTCGGGTTAGGGAGGGGGGCGGGAAAAGACTATGGTTGTTCGGCGAAGGGGGGCCTTCCAACTACCATAGCGCAGGCCAGGCCTACGACCGTTCACGAAGGTGAGGAACAAGGGCCAATCGCCGACAAAGCCCAGTGGCGAGCTGACGGACAGCCGATTCCCAGGATGGTGGGGAACGGCACAAGGTGCACAAGCAGAGGGCCGTATCGTCACCGGGAGAGTCATCTCCGCTCTGTACAAGCGGTGAGACGCTCTGACCCTCTGTACTTCCCCCGAGGACCCGGGAGCGAAGGTGTGCAGCCTCCTATGCTCAGGCTGGTCTACCTAAATGCCAGGTCCATAGCTAACAAGGCTCACCTTGTTCGTGACCTAGTGGAGAGTGAGCACGCGGACCTGGCTTGCATCACGGAAACCTGGCTGGGCCCAGAGGGTGGTGTCCCTCTGGTTGACCTCTGCCCGCCAGGTTTCCAGGTGCTGCACCAGCCTCGGGCCCATGGGAGGGGCGGAGGAGTGGCAGTAATCATCAGGGAGACCCTTAGCCCGCGAGAGACCACCGTCCCTCACATAGTCGGGTGTGAGTCTCTCCTTCTGAGATACGGCCCGGGGGCGCAGTTGGGCCTGCTGCTGGCGTACCTACCACCTAATCGTGCAGCGGCAGCCCTGCCCAAGCTACTCGATGTCCTCTCAGGGTTGGTGGTTGAATTCCCAAAACTCATGGTCTTGGGCGACTTTAACCTACCGTCCCTGGGAGGATTGTCCGAACTAGCTCGGGAGTTCATGGCTTCCATGGCGGCCATGGACCTGTCGCAAATAATTTCTGGACCGACTCATGAGGGAGGCCACACCCCCGACTTGGTGTTCTTGTCAGGACGGTGGCGTGATGATATCGGTGGGGGCGCCACGACCGTTACGCCCCTGTCATGGACCGATCATCACCTCCTACGGCTAGACTTCCCCTTTGCCACCCCCCGCCGTGGGTGCACGGTGCCAACCAGATGGTACCGCCCTAGGCGCCTAATGGAACCTGATAGGTTCCAGGCAGCGCTTGGGAACCCACATGCACTCCCTGCTCACAGCTCGGCGGACGCCTGGGAAAGGGCAGCCACAGAGGCTCTGGACCGAGTTGTACCCCTGCGGCCCCTGACCCGGCGCAGATTCCAGCGAGCCCCATGGTTCACCGCGGAGCTCCGGGAGATGAAGCGTCGGAGACAGGGCCTAGAGAGCCGTTGGAGATCCAGTCGATCCGAATCCGACCGATTGCGACTAAGAATCCTCACCAGGTCTTATCTCGCAGCGATAAGGGTGGCGAAATCCAATTACTTTTCCACCCTCATCGCGTCCGCACATAATCACCCGGCTGCCTTGTTCAGAGTGACCCGCTCCCTACTGAACCAAGAGGTGAGGGAGGAACCCTTACAGGGTCGAGCCGAGGAATTCGGTCAATATCTATTGGATAAAATCGCTCGGATTCGAACTGGCCTGGACTCCAACTGGGCAGAGTTGGAGGAACAGGACATGGACAGTCTTGTCGACGTCATCTGGGAGGAATTTGATCCTGTGACTCCGAAGGAAGTGGACAGGATTATGAGGAGGTTGAGCTCCTCCACATGCTTACTGGACCCGTGCCCTTCCTGGCTGGCTTATGCAGCTCGAGAGGGGACACGAGGCTGGTTTCAGGCGGTCATCTCTGCTTCTCTGAGTGAGGGTCACTTCCCCACCGCCTCAAGAAGCCCACCTTGGACCCAACCTCATTGAATAACTTTCGTCCAGTCTCCAACCTTCGCTTCCTTGCGAAGGTTGTTGAGAGTCTGGTGGCGCATCAACTTCCTCAGGTCCTGGATGAAGCGGTTTATCTAGACCCGTGCCAATCGGGCTTCAGGCCGGGCTACAGCACGGAGACGGCATTGGTCGCTCTGATGAATGATCTCTGGAGAGCCAGGGATAGGGGCCATTCCTCTGTCCTAGTCTTATTAGACCTTTCGGCGGCTTTCGATACCATCGACCATGGTATCTTGCTGCGGTGCCTCAGGGGACTGGGAGTGGGAGGCACGGTTCTGCGGTGGTTCTCCTCCTTTCTCCTGGGTCGCTCGCAGTCGGTACTGGCAGGAGGACAGAGGTCGACTCCAAGGCCTCTCGTTTGCGGAGTCCCTCAAGGGTCGGTCCTCTCGCCTCTCCTGTTCAACATCTACATGAAGCCGCTGGGTGAGATCATTCGTGGTTTTGGAGTAGGGTACCATCAGTATGCTGATGACACCCAGCTTTTCAGCTCAACTCCAAACAGCATCAGTGATGCCCTCGACGTGATGTCCCTCTGCCTGAAAGCGGTCCGGGAATGGATGGGGAGGAACAGGCTTCAACTCAACCCGAACAAGACTGAATGGCTGTACATACCGGCAAGCCAGGATACTCAGATCATTCCATCCCTTAACATCGGGGATGAGTTATTACCCCGTTTATAAGGCCCGCAACCTGGGTGTCCTCCTAGACTCACAGCTATCCTTGGAAGATCACATAGGAGCTGTGACCAAGGGGGCCTTCTCCCGGGTTCGACTGGTGCACCAACTACGACCTTATCTGGACCTGGATGCCTTACGTACAGTCACCCATGCACTTGTGACCTCTCGCCTAGACTACTGTAACGCTCTCTACATGGGGCTGCCCTTGAGGGCCACTCGGAAGCTTCAACTGGTGCAAAGTGCAGCTGCACGGACACTTTTGGGGGCCTCCTGATACTCCCATATCACACCTCTCCTCCGTGAGCTGCACTGGCTTCCGGTTTCCTTCCGAGTGAAATTCAAGGTGCTAACAATGACATACAAAGCCCTACATGGCATGGGTCCGGACTACCTACGGGAGCACCTTCTGCCAACGTCAACACCCCTCTGTCCTGTGCGCTCCCACAGAGAGGGCCTCCTCAGGGTGCCACCGCTCAAGGAATGTCGGCTGGTGGCCCCCAGGGGGAGGGCATTCTCAGTGGGTACGCCAGCCCTCTGGAACTGCTTGCCTACCGAAATCCGGATGGCCCCCGACCTCCGCACCTTCCGGCGCGATTTAAAAACTTACCTGTTCCAGCAGTCCGGCCTGATAGCTCTTGGGGTCTCAGTTGTTTTTACTATTGTTTTTCACTATTGTTCAATCTGTATACCTACCTTACTCTGTACACCGCCCCGAGTCCCTAGGGAGAAGGGCGGTATATAAAAACAAATAAATAAATAAATAAATAAATAAATTTCAATGATGGAGACTACAGAAGCTATAAAAAGGCAAAAAAATGGGCAAGATTCTGGGGCCAGATGGACTACCTGCAGAATACTACACTGCATTACAAGACGTGCTTACTCCGATCCTAAAAGAACTTTGTAATGAAATTCTCCTGAAAACCAAAATACCAAAGACATTAAGAAAAGAATTAAGAAATTAAGAAATGAAGAATTAATAAATTCTTGATTGAATTTATACAGAGATCAAAATGGCTTTCTGCCTAAAAGACAGATAAAAAATAATTTAAGAACAATCTTGGATGTTCTAGAGTACTATGAAACTCATCCAGGCAAACAGATGGCTTTGATATATCTGGATGCACAAAAGGTGTTTGATAACTTAAATTGGCAATTTATGTTTCAGCAACTTATGGAAATGGATTTTGGGGAAAACTTTATGAATGCTATTCATGAAATTTATGATAAACAGACTGCTAGAATAATTGTAAATGGAGACTACACAGAAAACTTTAATATTAAAAAGGGCACAAGACAAGGATGTCCTTTATCCCCATTGCTATTTATATTAACCTTGGAAGTATTGAACAGAAATATTAGACAAGACTCTGAGATTAAAGGACTGGATATAAAGGGTGAAAAATATAAATCGCAGGCATTCGCGGATGACTTGGTCTTTATATTGGAAGAACCTCTGGAAACAAGCACAAAATTGTTGGCCACAATAGAACAATATGGTAAGGTCGCAGGCCTGATAATAAATAGAGAAAAGACTAAAGTTTTGACAAACAACTTACCAGAAAAACAGAAAACACAACTTGCAAGAAAAACAAATGTTCAAATAGTTTAAAAAGTTAAATACTTGGGAATTTACTTAACAGCAAGATGTATAACAGTAAAAGAGGACAACTATACAAAATTATTAAAACAAATAAAACTGGACTCAGAAAAGTGGAAAAATCTCCAACTGTCAATACTGGGGAGAATAGCTACAATTAAAATGAATATCGTACTGAAAATACTTTTTTTATTTCAAACTATTCCGGTAAAATTAGAAAAAGCCTTCTTTGATGAACTGAATACCATAATATTGAAATTTATTTGGCAAGGGAAAAAAGCACAAATTAAAGTGAAATTGCTACAGGACGTTAGAGAAAGGGGAGGATTTGGACTCCCAGACTGGAAGTTAGATTACCAAGCAGCTATTTTAACGTGGATTAAAGAATGGATAAAACTTGACAAAAGATTACTATACCTAGACGGGCATGACCTGCAGATTGGCTGGAATGCCTTTCTGTGGTATGGGAAGAATAAAGCGCATAGATATTTCCAGAACCATGCTATAAGAAATGCACTTCTCTTAGAATGGGAAAAATTAAAAGAAAAAAATTATATTAAGATACCTGAATGGCTTTCAACAATGGAAGCCTTTGCTTACCCAAACTTAATTAACTATGATAAACTTGTAACATATAAAGATTTACTGGGCAATGTATAAGTTTTCTTTATATGGCACTGCTTTAGTTAATTTAATATTTCTTTCCCATAATTTTTGCCACTCTGCTAATTCTATATTATATCCAAAATTCTTTGCCCATATTATCATTTCTTTTACTTGTTCTTCCTCTACCTTTAAATTTAACAGAAATCTACAGTTTCTTAATCAACTTTTCATCTGTTTTTAACAGTATCTGATCAAATTCTGTCTGTTCTTTATAACATCCCGTTGGTTTTTACATCGTTTTCATATCTTGTTTGAACAAGTGGCTCCCCTCATCTTGAACCAATGGGAGAATTGGCCCATGAATCTGGATGATTGTGCAACCACACCAAACCAACAAATTGTTCCCGGTGGTCTAACCAAAATTTCTCCAGTTCTAATCCTTTTAATTCATCAACACAGGAACCATTGTATGAAATATGGAAAGATCCTACAAATCCTTGGATCGCACCTGACCATTGGTATTGGATTTGTGGACGAAGGCCATATACTCAGCTACCTTTAAACTGGACAGGAGCTTGTATTCTGGGAACCATCAAACCAAGTTTCTTTTTGTTACCCCTCAAACAAAGAGAAAAACATGGGGTCACAGTATATGATGAGCTGGGAAGAGCAAAAAGAGAAATACCTGGTGGTACAATTGACTGGGAAAGAGATAAAAAGTTTCCCCTGAAAGGATCATTCAGGTATATTGTCCAGCGGTCTGGGCCAATGATGGAAGCTGGGGATATCAAACCCCTGTCTATATGCTAAATAGAATCATTAGATTGCAAGCAGTTTTAGAAACAATTACTAATGAAACATCTTCCACCCTTAATATGCTGGCAAAAACTAATTCTCAAATGAGAACAGCTATTTATCAAAATCGATTGGCTCCAGACTATCTTCTAGCCAAAGGAGGAGGAGTCTGTGGAAAATTTAGTCTAACTAATTGCTGTATCCAAATTGATGATAATGGAAAAGCAATTGAGAAAATTACAGACTGAATGAGAACACTTGCTCATGTGACAGTCCAAACCTGGGATGCAATTATGGATTCTGTTGGATGGTTTGGAGGGATGTTTAGAGATTGGAAAAGAATTTTGTTCCTCATAGCTCTATCCTTTCGAGGATTGATGTTATTACTTTGCTTGATACCTTTAATAAGATCAATTGTTGCTACCACGATTTCTGGAATGACTGTTATAGCAACAAGAAAGTAAAATAAACCAGTTAAAATCATAACACTGATGCCGCTACCTGAAAAATATGAGCTATTAGTTCAAAAATAGAATGCCTTCTATCATCATAAAAAAGGAAGGAATGAAGGGATCAAATTGTAATCTTTCAAAATGTAATCTTTTATGAATAATCCATCTTTCATGTACAACATAGTCCAATCATTGTTCATTTATTTTTGCTTTCTGTACATGCTCCAATGTAATCTAAACTGTGCTGACCAAAGAAAAAAAGCTTTCTACTTTAAAAATGTTACTGCTACAGCTTGCAACGTACTGTAGCGTTCTTCCTCCCCCCCCCCTGGCTTGCAAATATATCACTACTTATCGCTTCTCTGCTGTGGCTGCCTGCAAAGTAGCAAGTGAAATAACTAGTTGCCAGCTATTGAACTATTATGTATTCAGAGTTAGAAATGCAGGTGTCAATGCTGCTAATATCAGATGTTCTTGCTTTAGCAACATATGGAGATACAACCATTTTCTTCTTATGTTTTACTCTTAGAATTAGAGTTAGAATTAGATGGGGGGGAGGAATGTGCATGGGAGTTTACTTAGACATAACAATACTGTAACTAGTGTGAGAACCAAGGTTATTGAAATAAGAGATGATAAGAATTGGCAGGTAGGGTTTCCGGTTCCTGTTTTCAGTGTAGCAGTTGGAGAATTCGATCCACTGGCTGAAATCTCTTTTTGTTGGGGACCCTAAGGGGCCAGAACCCACCCTGAAGGGGTGGACTGAAGGAAGGAAATCCCAGGGACTTAGGAGAGACGGCGGTCTCTCCAAATAGTCCAGGGGAAGCCTCCCAGAAACCAACGGAAGAAAAGGCTGGCTAACGCCATGTCCAGTCATAGCTGAAACAACGGAAGCCATAAGCGATTAAATTAAGCGAATTGAAAACAGCATGCTTGAATCTGGGTAAGAATACTGATTTTCTCTATCATACCTAATTTCCTGAAGAAGAAAATCCCCAAAATAAGAGATCTCCAAAGAAGGAAAGGGGGAGGGGGACTCCGTTCCTTTTCTTTCATTTTTTCTCTTCTTTTTTTGTTTCTCTTCCTCTTTTCTCTCTCCTTATATAGTTGAATGTTGAAACGACTGTTATTTGTAAGAACATTTAGAATTTGGAGGGAGAAATAAGCTGTTCTTTTTTGTTGTTTCTTTTTACTTTTTTACTTATTGATTGGGAAATATAAAAGCATGAGAGGGTTTGTATGGAAAAAAAAGAATGAAATTCACCAATATAAATATAGTTAAGTGTTAAAAAAGATTGTCACTTGTAAAAATATTTAGAATTTGGGGGAAGAAATTTGATTTGATTTGATTAAATTTATATGCCGACCTTCTCCCTGAGGACTCAAGGCGGCTCACAACCATAAAAATTAAAAAACATAAAGTAAAAAAATTGAAAAAGAATTAAACAATAGATGCAATAAATACAAGCCAATTTAACCCAGTAAAAAGCCTAATTAAAAAACGTAGTCAGTCCAGGCCTGCTTGTTGAAACAACCAGGTCTTCAGGTCATGGTGGAAGGACCGAAAATCAGGGGCCGTTCGCAGCTCCGGGAGTAGTTCATTCCAGAGGGTCTGTGCACCCACAGAGAAGGCTCTCCCCCTGGGTGTCACCAGTCGACATTGCCTGGCTGACGGCACCCCGAGGAGGCTGACTCTGTGGGAGCGAACCGGGTGATGGGAGGTTGACAATGGCAGCAGGTGGTCTCGCAATTACCCCGGGCCTAAGCCATGTAGGGCTTTAAAGGTTATTACCAGCACCTTGAATTGCACTCGGAGGGTAACCAGAAGCCAATGCAGCTCGCGCAGGAGTGGTGTAACATGGGAGTACCAAGATACTCCCATAAGCACCCGCATGGCCGCATTTTGCACCAGTTGAAGCCTCCCGGTGCTCTTCAAGGGCAGCCCGATGTAAAGAGCATTGCAGTAATCCAGGCAAGAAGTGACAAGGGCGTGGGTAACCGTGCATATGGCATCTCGGTCCAAAAAAGGGTGCAACTGGCGCACTAGGCGAACCTGTGCGAAGGCCCCCCCTGGTCACGGCCGTTAGATGACCTTCCAAATTAAGCCGTGAATCCAGGACACCCAAGTTGCGAGCCCTTTCTGAGGGGGGGCAATACCTCCCCTCCCATCAAAAGAGATGGAACTTGTTGGACAATACGAGATGCCGGTATCCACAGCCACTCGGTCTTGGAGGGGTTAAGCCTGAGCCTGTTCCTTCCCATCCAGACCCGCACCGCCTCCAGGCACCGGGACATCACGTCAAGGGCATCACTGGGTTGGCTCGGGGTGGAGATAAACAACTGGGTATCATCTGCATATTGGTGATACCTCACCCCAAAGCCACGGATGATCTCACCCGGTGGCTTCATATAGATGTTAAACAGGAGGGGGGAGAGAACCGACCCCTGAGGCATCCCACAAGTGAGGGGCCTCGGGGTAGATCTCTGTCCCCTTGCCAATACAAACTGCGAACGGCCCGAGAGGTAGGAGGAGAAGCACCGTAAAACAGTGCCTCCCACTCCCAATACAAGCTGAAATAAATATGGTGACAGGATTCATGATAAGGCAACTAAAATGACACACAGGACTACTGAAACTACATATTTAACTGTTGTTAAGAAAAAAAACCTGTCTTAATCTAATGTTTTGCAAAGAAAGATACATTGGGGAAAGGGGAAATTAAATGAAATTAACATATGGAATATAGATTATAGAAATTAATTGTTAAGGATTAAATGTTACCCAGACAAAATACTGTTTTACAATGATTTATGTTATGTTAAAAAATTCCAATAAAATATTCACAAAAAAAAAGAATTGGCAGGTAGGAGAACTGGAGGGAAAGCCTGCATTTCAAACTAATTGGAGAATGTGATTTATGACTGTTAAATTAGAGGAAAGGAATTCAGATTTTGGCTTTGACTATGTAAGTGCCGATGCTATGCTTCTCAAATAAAGATTCTTTAAGGTAAACAATGCCTCAAAGTTCTTTGAAGAGTTTCATCTGTTGGAACCATGACATTAAGCCAAAATCTCCAATTTCCCCAACTATCTAGGGGTCCCAATCCTCAGTCGCTGTCCCTAGAATCAAGGGATAAGCCGACAAAGATTTGGGGAAGATCTCAGCATGGAGAGAGACAGAACGCCTGAAGCCAGCACCCCAGCAGCAACTGGTACCCCAGTGGGGGGAGTGACAGTCAGCAAGCCGGTAGAGAAGGAGCTTTCTCAGGCCTCCCAGCTGGGGGCAAGACCCAAGCCATGAGGACAGCTGATCTGGTCATTGGAACGGACCCAGCCCAGCAGAGACTCCAGACGCCTCAAGATGGCCTTGCCACCGTCAAGTGCTTCAAAGGCAGACGAGGTTGAGCTGCCACAAAGGGATTCCCGCATGTCACAATCCCCAGACCAATGGAGAACTACCAAATTGTCTCCCACTGAGGACTCAGGTGAATGGAAATACCTGTCCGCAGCTCATAGTCAGTCAGTGGAAAGGTTGGTGGAAAGATTCGAGGAGCTAGAGATGAGAAGAAGACAGCAACCTTCCTGTTCCCCATACAACAGCGATCAGGATGATCAACGAGGCAGCCATCAACTCTTGCCGAGGGAAGCCCCTAGCCCCTCCTTCGCAGATCAGGCAGCCTTCCTGTCCTCAAAGCCCCCCACCAGGGCCTCCAGCCCCGCAGAGAGGGACAGCTCCAGTCGTCACCCCTCCAAAAGCCCTGACTGCTGCCAACAAGATATGGGCCCAGGCAGTTGCTGGAACAGCCCATCCCCAGACCAGTGTGCTTATCAATCACCCAGCCTTGGCCCCCTGTAGCAATGGGGAATATCGCAGTGCTCGCAGGTGGGAGGTCAGCAATCTCTACCAGTGCAACAACAGTTGGGGTGGTCGCAACCCCTGAGTTTGCAACAGCTAATAGAGGCCTTGCAACAGCATGGGTGATGCAGAGGCCAGGAGACCAGCAAACAGTGGGAAGACAGCAGCAGCAGGGGGGGTAGCTGCTCCTGAATGTACAGCAACCACTGAGTGGCCCGCAAACAATGGGGATCCAGCAACAACCCCCTCCAAGACTGCAGGGGGCCCTACAGCAATTGAGATGCCACAGCTCCCTGCAGACCAACAGCAGGGAGGGTGGCAACAGCCCCACCCAGGAAGCAACAATTGGGGGAGCTACAGCAACCAAGGATGCCACAGCTCCCTGCATTGCAGCAAAAGCAGGGGGGACAGCAACAGCCCCCACCCAAGCAGCAACCATTGGGAGATCTATGGCAACTCGGGATGCCACAACTGCTGGCACTGCAGCAACAGCAGGGGGGTGGCAACAGCCTACGAACGTGCAGCCACTGGGAATGCTGCAGCTGCTGGGGGGGCAACAGCCACACTGGGGGGGTGGCAGCAGCCACTGATTGCTCCACCTTTCAAAGCAACCTTCGATGGGGACCCAGAGAAGCTGATTTTTTTTCCTCAACCAAGTGCACTCTCCTTTGAACCACTGTGCCTATCTCTATCCGGACCTAACCACTGTGATTTCATCCAGCTTAGATGGAGAAACATCCAAATGGCTGAACAATTTATGTAACAAGCAAGCCCCCAAGTTGGAGGACCCCATCTCTTCCTCATAGGACTGAGAACAAGGTTTGAGGACCCCCTCCATTGGCCTCAAAGCACAAGAACAAGTTCATAAGATAAAGCAAGCTGGAAGGCCTGCTCTGGAGTACATACGAGAGTTTCGCAAGATAACCAGTCAGATAGAGAGGTGGCCTGAGCAATCCCTAGTCCATCACTTCAAAGAAGGATTAGACGACCACCTCTCTCAGGCCTATATCTATTAAGCAGTACCTGATCAGCTGCAAAAGTGGTACCAGACAGTGGTAAAACTTCAGCTCACCCACTATAAGAGGCCTCTACCACCTGAAGCCGAGTCGAGGCCAGAGCAACCCAAACAGCAACCACCACCCCGAAAACCTCCAACTGCTGCTGAATGTCCCAGGCCACCTGCAGGCCTGCCAATCAAGTGCTTCCAATGAGGTCAGCACGGACATCAAGCCACAAATTGTCCAGTACCCTACCCCCAACAACAGAGTAGACCAGGACGAGCAGCGAGAAACAAACCTGCCCAGCAGCCAACAACAGAAAAATCCAACTGGATAACACAGGAACCTGTTGCCCAAGTCACATCCCCCACACAGGAGAAAGCCGGGACTCAGGCTGGACCCAGCCCTGCTCTACCCTCTTTTGACAGTGACGATGGAGAGAACAACTTGACCCAATGGTGAGTCGACACGTCCCACCTTTCTCACTACCTGCCAAACTCATAATCCCTAGGTTGGGAGCACAGCGAGATTTAAAAGTGCTAGTCAATTCTGGATGCTCCCAGTACATTATTAGCTTGCCATTTACCATGAAATTAGGCATACAAGCAAAACTGCTCTCCAAGCCCGTGAAATTTGAGCAAGCTGATGGCTCCCTAATCAGAGGGACTTTAGTCACGTAATTAATTGAGGCCCTATGCTTAGAAATAGGTGAGCACTGGGAGTTCATTCGCTTTCTGGTGGCTCCAAAAATGACTGAGGTTGTGATCCTAGGATCCTAGGCTGGACAAATTGAAGCTGTTTATCCAGTGGGAGAAGTGAATGAAAACTGTGAGGCTACCTATAAGACCCAAGCCACCCACTGATTCAACGGACGTGACAGGAAACTTTAGCCCTTCCAATGAGTGAGCACACATTGCAGCTTCACCACAAGCAGGTGAACCAGTCCTCCCCAACGACCTAGCAGAGGCATTTAGTGAGAGTGCCCTGCCTGACCCAATGTTTGCTCCATCAAACTGTTGCCAGGAGCCAAACTTCCATGACTGAGAATGTACGTTATGTCCCCCCCTCAAAATGGAGGAGATGCTATGATACATGTACAAAAACCTATAGAGGAGGATCATTGAACGGGCCAAGTCTGCTGTGAGAGACCCTGTGTTGTTTAAAGGAAAAAAAAGCTCTGCATTGATTATAAATCTCTGAACGCGGTGAGTATGGAAAATAAATACCCCCTGTTAATTAGAGGAGAGAATTGTGCTTTGATACTATGTGCTCAGGGGAGAAGAATTCAGATTTGGGCTTCGACCATGTAAGGGCTAATGCTATGCTACTCAAAGATTCTTTAAGGTAAACAATGCCTTGAAGTTCTTTCAAGAGTTTCATCTGTCACAACCATGACAGCAGAATTGCAACAAGCTTGATAGATAAGGAAATTCAAATGAAGGAAGAAATCTGTCAGAACCCATTACTATTTCATTTCTATCTATCCCCTCTGACCCAAAATCAAATCTCACCTTTCCCTGGGTTCTGCCATACTCCCAAGGGGGAGGGGGGATGTGCCGTGGGGTTATTGCCTTTGCTTCCTCTATCGGATACAATGTAATTTTTTGCTTCACTTATTGCCTTTGCTTCCTCTACCCACTACAATGTAAATATTTGCTTCCTGTGATCTCTCTCTCTGAACTTTATCTCCCTAAACTGTCAGCTAGAACAAGGGAGGAAATAAGGAATGTAACCTCCGTGCCTGGTTTATTACTACACTCTCAGAGGAAGGTGTGAAAAAGCCACCGACCATCGCTGCATGAACTGGAGATGGGCCAATGTTATCTCCCCTTTTCCCACGATGGACCTAACACCTGGGGATTGGCCATCCCATACTGGGCGGGCGGACTATAGAGTGGGATCTTGTTTGGGGATACTTTATCTCTCTGTGTGGGAAATGTCAGATCCTGTCTATTATGGCTGCTATCAACTACTCTTAATAAAAGTTCCTGTTGGAAAATAAATGCTTCCAAAGGTTCTTTCTTTTTCTTTTTTTGTACAAGTTTTATTAATTTTTTAATTTTACATTTAGATATTTGTGAAGCAATACAGTGGTTGGTTAATCAAAAGTAAACAATAGCAAATAACAACTTATTTGTAAACAGCTCAAGTTGTATCAACAAAGATTCCCTCTCTGATTCCCTTAGTTATAACATAATCAAATTAATCAAATTAATACATTTCTGATTGTGGCCTAGTCAATTAAACAAATTTTCAATACATTTTCACTTATACATATCAATGTCCTGTTTTTAAGTTTTACCTAATTGCAATAGAATATTCTAAAGTAGCCTATGATATATAAAAGAAAGCTTATTTTTTGTAAGGTGTCGTTTCTAACTCTAGAAGCCGGTGCTCATCTCCGTTTCAAAGCCAAAGAGCCAGCGCTTGTCTGAGGACGTCTCCGTGGTCATCTGGCCAGCATGACTAGATGCCAAAGGTGCACGGAACGCTGTTACCTTCCCACCGTAGTGGTCCCTATTTTTCTACCTGCATTTTTACGTGCTTTCGAACTGCTAGGTTGGCAGAAGCTGGGACTAGTAACAGGTGCTCACTCTGTTACGTGGCATTCAAGATTCAACCTGCCAAACTGCCGACCATCTGATTGACAAGCTCAGCGTCCTAACCCACTGAGCCACCGTGTCCCTTTAATTTTTGAGTAACCTTATTTTTGAGTAACCTTATTTCCTTATTTAAATAAAAAGTAATTATCCTGTCTATAAAACTTACATTGTTCATTTCAAAACATTCTTATTTTTTACAAGTAAATTCTGTCATCTTAACAATTCACCAATTATTAGAAAAATATTTTATATATCTTTCCAAATTCTATATTATACATCAATTCTAATAGCCAACTTTTCTTTCCCTTAGACAGTTAAATATAAATATAAAAATTAAATATAAAATCAATTCATATCTATATCATTACAACTAATATATTCTATATGTCATCTTAATAGTTCAAATATTAAAATACTGTGTTTTATTATATCATTCCAGATTCTATAATATAGTTCATAGTTATATTCTAGAAGCTTAATTTTGTTTTCCCTTAAAGATCTAAAACCTAAATATAAAAGCAGATTATATTTTTAAAGATTCTCCCTAACCATTAAAAGAAATTTTTTAAGCTCTAGCCTTACAAATCCCAAGAAAGAGACAAGTCTAATTTTTTAAATCTAACTCTCACCTTCTTTTTGTGCCAATCTGGAGCCTTTAAATTCTCAGATGTGTCTCCCTTTCTTCCTACACACATTATTTGAATCCAGGGAGACCAGCCAAATATCAGTTTTGCAAAGAAAGTGTCCCCTTTGTAATCATTGAAGTGTTGCTTTAATAGCTCAATTTTTGATGTTTGGTGTAATATAGTTGTCATTAGTTCAGTCTGATCTTTTTCTTCTTCCAATTCCATCTGGCTTAGGTAGAAAGTAGTAGCTGGTGTTATGGTTATCATTTGATTAGCTGAATCCTCAACATACTGTATTTGAAGGCCTTTAATATCTTCCCTCTTAATGATGCTTTCTTCGGGTACTATTGTACTATTGGCTTTTGGTTTGTGCATGCAGCGCTTGCGGACGTGCAAGAAGAATCCTCTCCCTGCCGTCTGATCTCTCTTCCTTGGAGGACTCTGAAAAGGGTCGAAAGTCGCCCTGGAGGGGCGACCACCGTGAGAAGGCCCTCCTTGTGATCGCAGAAGGGCGGCAGCCCTCCGCTTGAATCTGGAGCAGCTCCTTTGGCCCAAAGAAGAGTTCGGCCATTAAGATGGCCGATCATGAAGCCGATTCCTGCTGAAAGCTCAAAGCACCATCTAGCACTATGAAGCAATCTGGAGGTCCTGGGTGAGACTTTACCTTTCTTATTCCCCTAACCACCTTCCTGTGGGACTTTTCCGAAAATTTCCTCCTCCTCCTTTGAAAGAACGGTGACTACATACTTGGGGAATAAATTTTAAAGCCTTAAAAGACTTGAAAGAAATCAAGTGACTAAGCAAAGAAATTAAGCAACCTTATTTGTACTTATTAAAAAGCTTTTATTTTTGTGGGGATCTACCACCCTATTTTCTGTTTAAGCTGTGAATTAAGGGGAGGAAAAGAATGGACTAATTGAACAAAAGCTTTATATTAACCTGGAAAAAGATTTTACATTTTATTCTATATGCTATTGATGACATCTTGTGGTGAAACATGGTATAGCAAGTAAACCTTTTTCTTATTGTGAGAGCTGACTGAATAACAGAGCTGTCCTTGACATTATTTTCAAAGATAAGATTGGGAACACCTGGCACTGAAAACAATCTTTAGGAATACTGGAGGTGGATAATCACTGACTCTTATTAAAATAGCCTCCATGAAAGACTTATCTGTAAATATCAACAAAATGGAAGAATATATCCCACCACTTAATTACAAACTGATACTGGACACAATCTTGGCAATGACTGAGCAAATCAAAGCCAAACTGCAAGATAAATCTGACAGCTTAAAGCCACCAAATCAAACTTTGACCTTAAATGATGAATTGACAATCCAAAAACAAACAGAAGTGGAAACTTAACATTAAAATAGGAGACTTTAAAGAACAACAAGTACAATTTACAGAGAACCTTGAAGCCCAAACCCTGACTTCAA
Source organism: Vipera ursinii (assembly GCF_947247035.1). NCBI lineage: Eukaryota > Metazoa > Chordata > Lepidosauria > Squamata > Viperidae > Vipera > Vipera ursinii. The sequence continues at coordinate 73,315,834 of NC_139514.1, read as the reverse complement.
CTATAAAACCTACAACTCAAAAAAAGAGTTCTGCTTTCTTAAGATGTGGTATTGAAGTGGGTCCTGACAAAATCTTTTACTATGTAGAAAACTTGCAATGTTTTTTTAGAAATTTTTTATTAAATATACATGATTCAACTTCCCTAGCTACAACACTACTATTAGTATTATCTTATGTTACAGAAAGAAATAACAAAAAACTAAAATATATCAGGACCGAATGTAACAAACTACATATAACACCTGTCAGTTTTTTTTAGTAAACTGTCATACAGTCCTCAACGTTATATTTACATATCTTTCAATTATGTCCATTATATAGATGCTAATAAGAAATGCTTACATTATCAACCAAACAATGTTCATCTCAGTGATCATCCTTAACTCTAACCAATTGTACAAATTTTACCAAATTGCATAATACTCCGTTTTGTTCTTATTTTTGATCTCTAGGGTTAACCTGTCCATTTCAGCGCATGATAAAATTTTATCTATTTCTTCTTCAGTGGGTGTTTCCTTTCTTTTCCATTTTTGGGCTATGCCAGTCTTGCTGTGGTTAAGATATGTACTAATTAGAGAGATGCTTTACTGAGATTATCGTTAATAATCCCTAATAAAAAGATTTCTGGTTTTAAATCAATTTTTTGTCATCATATTTCTTCCAACCAATTTTTTTTTTTATTGAAAAGTTTTAAAATACAATTTTCCTTTAAATAAAACCCCCTTCCCCCTCCCTCCTCCCCCCTCCCTCCCCTCCTCCCCCCTCCCTCCTCCCCCCCTCCCTCCCCCCTCCCCCCCTTACTTCCCAGAGCTGAATACAAGGTATATATATATATATAAAAAAAGCAAACCTAAGCAACCATATACTAACAACTATAAATTCTAAAATCCATCACTCTCTAGCTTATATAGGATAAAACAAACCTTAACAATATTAAATATATGTATAAAAAAAACTAGAATAAGAAAAGGACACTCTCTAGCTTATATAGAATGGAACAAACCTTAATAGTATTAAATATATATTAAAGACAAAAAAAAAGGAAAAAGAAGAAAAAAACCCCTTCTCAACCCTATACTTATCCTAAATAAACTTCCAACCAATTTTTTATCCACTGCCAAAAAATTTTCGCTTCTGAAAATTCCCATCACATATGATAGTAAGTCCCTGGAAGCCTTCTGCATTTCCAGCACATTGGTGAGATTTTTTAATCTATTTTTGCTAACCTTGTAGGGGGAAGATGCCATCTATAAAACATCTTGTACAAATTCTCTTTATAGGAGGTGGCTAGCGTTAACCTCTTATTTCTATCCCATAGTAATTGCCAATTATCTAAGTCAATATTATAATCAAAATTTTTACTCCAGGTTAACATTGTTTCTTTTACCTGTTCTTCTAATAAATCCTGTTCTAATAAATATTGATATATCTTTTTATCAATAGATCTTCTCTTCCTAGAAGAATTTTATCTAATTGTGTATACTCTAATTTTATCCCTGGTTCTTTTTTATCTTTTCTGTATCGTGACTGTATTTGTAAGTATGCCCACCATTCCAACTCTACACCATCTTCTGATAATCATTTTCTTGTTTTCAGGTCTCCATTTTCGTCTAAGAGATCTTTATATGTAGTTACACTTCCTAGATTTATAAATTTGGGTTGCATAAAAATCTCTAATATAGATAGCCAATTGGGAATTTCTATATAGTTAAATTTTTTAATTTTTATCCACACATCTAATAGTCCCCGTCTAATATGATGATTCTGAAAATACTGATGAGCCCTATATTTTCCATCCCACATTATAGCATGCCACCCAATTTGCATGTCATGACCTTCTAAGGCTAGTAGTCTTCTATTCCTTAAACGTATCCAATCCTTTATCCATACCGCTATTGCTGCTTGATAATATTTTTCCCAATCTGAGAGGCCGAGCCCTCCTCTTTCCTTTGCATCCTGTAATAACTTTAACTTGATTCTCAGTTTTTTACCTTGCCAGATAAATTTAGATGTAATTCTATTTAAATTTTCAAAAAAAATCCTTACCTAATTTAATTGGTACACATTGGAATAAAAAGAGTAATTTGGGCAGTATATTCATATTGATTGTCGCTATTCTTCCCATAAAAGAGAGCTGCAAGTTTTTCTATCTATCTAGGTCACGGGTCGGCAACCCACGGCTCCGGAGCCGCATGCGGCTCTTTGAGCCGTCTCCTGCGGCTCCCAGCCGCCCGGTGCACACGCACCTCTTCGAATGGGCAGAGAGAGGTGCGCGCGTACCTCCACGCGAAGGGGCAGTGGCGCCGCTCTTTGAGGAAGCTGCCGCGGCCCGTCTGCAAAGCTGCCGAAAGCAGCAGCTTTGCAGACGGGCCGCGGCAGCTTTCTCGAAGAGCGGCACCCCTGCCCATTCCAAGAGGTGTGCGCGCACCTCTCCGAACGACCGGAGGTGCGCGCGCACCTCCCCAAACCTTTGGAGAGGTGCGCGCGTACCTCCGCGCGAAGGGGCAGCGGTGCCGCTCTTTGAGGAAGCTGCTGCGGCCCGTCTGCGAAGCTGCCGCTTTCGGCAGCTTTGCAGACGGGCCGCGGCAGCTTCCTCAAAGAGCGGCGCCCCTGCCCATTCCGAGAGGTGCACGCACCTCTCCGAAGGACCGGAGGTGCGCGCGCACCTCCCCAAACCTTTGGAGAGATGCGCGCGCACCTCTCGGAATGGGCAGGGGCGCCGCTCTTTGAGAAAGCTGCCACGACCCGTCTGCAAAGCTGCCGCTTTCGGCAGCTTTGCAGATGGGCCGCGGCAGCTTCCTCAAAGAGCGGCGCCGCTGCCCCTTTGCGCGGACGTATGCGCACACCTCTCCAAAGGTTTGGGGAGGTGCGCGCGCACCTCCGGTCTTTCGGAGAGGTGCGCGCGCACCTCTCAGAATGGGCAGGGGCGCCGCTCTTTGAGGAAGCTGCCGCGGCCCGTCTGCAAAGCTGCCGAAAGCAGCAGCTTTGCAGACGGGCCGTCGCCGTCGGGCAACCGGTTCCATCTCACTTTTTAAAAAATGGCAACCGCGTGCATCTGCGCATGCGCTTTAAAACCGTTTTGCGCATGCGCGTGCATGGACACACGCACGCGGCTCCCACTTTTTAAAATTTGTGATGGAACCGGTTCCCAGTGGCTCTTTTCCTTTTTTAGGTTGCCAACCCCTGATCTAGGTCTACTATAATTTGGTCCATTAACTTATCATAATTTTCTCTTTTAAGTGTAGTACATCTTGCTGATAGTTGGATCCCCAAGTAATTTAGTCTTTTAGATGTCTGGATGTCAATTTTTTCTCCTAGCTCAGTTTCTTGTAGGTTGGACATATTTTTAACTAGCATTTTAGTTTTTTCTTTGTTGATTTTTAATCCCTCAACATCTCCATAATTTTCCAGAACCTGTAATAATCTTGTTCCAGATTCTAAAGGGTCTTCCAGAATGAAAACTAAATCATCCGCATAAGCCTGTAATTTAAATATCTCTTCTGATTTCTAATCCTTTAATCATCTTATCTTTTCGGATTATTCTTCTGAGTGCTTCTAAAGAAAGAATGAATAATAAAGGAGATAGTGGACAACCTTGTCTCATACTTTTTTGTATTTGAATGCTATTTGTTAATTCTCCATTTATGATTACTTTTGCCTCTTGCTTTGAATAGTTGCTTTAAACATATTTATAATTTTTTCTCCGAATTCCATCTGTTTGAGTTGAGTCAACATAAAATTCCATTTGACATTATCAAACGCTTTTTGAGCATCGACAAAAATTAATGCCACTTGTTTTTCACTACGAAATTCATAGTATTCTAAGATGTCTAGTATGATCCTGACGTTATGTCTAATTTGTCTTTTAGGCAAGAAGCTGTTTTGGTCAGTATGAATAAATTCCCCTAAATTTTTTTTAATCTTTCTGCCATTATAGTCGTGAAAATCTTGTAACCCATGTTCAGTAAAGAAATGGGTCTATAATTTTTATTACTTTTTTGTTTTTTAACTGCTTCCATAATTTCCTGGTCTGTTATATCTTTATTAAATATATTTTGAAATTCTTCTGAAACCTTCGGTAGGTCTGCTCTCATAAGATATTGTGATATTATTTCCTCAGTGATTATTTCCTCCTCTTTATAAAGATTTTTATAGAATTCATTCTTCACCCATTTTTTCCCATCATTTTGATGTATTATCTCCCCTGCTTGATTACGTAATTTACTAATCCATCTATTATCTTTTTGTTTTTTCAATCTATAGGCCAGCCATCTCCCAGGATTATTTGCCTGCTCAAAAAAATTTTGTCTAATGGTTTTTATTTTTTGTGCCATTTCTCCATTTTCTATAATATTCAATTTATGCTTATTTAAATCCAACTGTTGTTTTAAATCTCTACATTGTGGGTTTTTTTGTAGTTCTAATTCTAATTTTTTATGTTCATCCTCTAAACTTTTTTGATATTGCCTTTTGTTTTTATATTCATTGGCCATATACGCAATTGCAGCTCCTCTCATAACTGCTTTGGCCGTATCCCATAAATTTTGAGTGCTAGTCTCCTCTTTCTTATTTATCTGGAAGAATGTCCGCATTTGTTCCTCCATGTTTAAATTCTGTTTGGTTTAGGATTGCCTTTTAAAGAGTCCACCTCCATGTTGTTGTCTTCTGTTCTTTCCATTTAATTACAATGGGATTATGATCTGCCCAAGTATTAATATCTATCTATTATTATATCATCAATATCTGAATTTAGTTCTTTCATTGTCCAGACCATATCAATTTTAGACCACGATTGATGCCGCCCTGAATAGTATGTAAATTGCTTTTCATTCAAATTTCTCTCCCTCCAACTATCTTGAATATTTAATTCCTCCACCATTTTAAAAAAAGTACCAGGTAATATTCTCTTGGTTCGTTTCCTAACTTCCTCACTCTTATAATCTAATTCTCTGTCTATAATTGCATTAAAATCGCCAATTATACAAATGTTCTCATAATCCATATCAGCAATAACCTTATGCAATTTCTTATAAAATTGACTTTGTTTTTCATTGGGGGCATAAATTCCTACCAGGGCGACCTTTTTTTTGTTCAAGGAAATTTCAATAATCAATATTCTACCTTCCTCATCTTGATAAATTTGTCTTGCTGGGATTCTTTAACGTATATCACAATTCCTCCTTTCTCCTGCTGTGAAAGCGATACAAATTTAATTCCTAACAGGGCAGTTTAATAGATCCTGATCTTGAGTCTTTCTATGTGTTTCTTGTAGAATCGTTATATCTAAATTTTTCTTACTGAGCTTATTCAAAATTATATTTCTCGTAGCTGGGGAGTTTAGTCCACTCACATTTAATGATAATACTGTTAATATTTCTATAATATTGTCTCTGTTTTGATCTTGTTGCCCTTGTCGGTCTATCTTCCTTATATTCTTTGTGTCTACACTCATCATTGTTGTCATGGTGCATTCTCATTTTTTCTCTTCTCTGTTTCCTGTTCTTTGTCTTGTAATTCCCATGTCTTTCTATTATATCTCTCTGCATTGTTCCCTTCTCTTAACTCTCTTCTAGTTCATCTTCATTGCCTAGATGCTGCTGGAAAAACTCTTCTGCTTTATCAATCAAATCTAACCTATATCTTTTTTCTTGCCAGGTCACCACAATCCCTTCCAGCATCAGCCACCTAAAATTAATATTTTGTCTTATTAATATTTATGTAATATGTTGGTAGGGCCTTCTCGGATCTTTTACCCTCCTAAGGACTTGTTTGAGGACAATTAGTTGTTTACCTCTAAATTCTATCGGGTCGTCCCTTGTTCTGTACAAAATTTCATCCTTAATTGACTTCTTCACAAATCTGATATGTACCTCCTTGGGTAAGTTATTTCTTTTTTAAAAAATTATTAAACAAATTTTAACTAAGAAAACAAGAGCATTATTACAAAATACTGAAAAGTACATCAAATAGAAAAACACCAAAACATCCTAGACACCAAAAAACCAAAAACAACAACATTAGACAGGACCGGGGAGTGTAATACTACCCCTAATTTCTTTTTCTCGTGCATCCCAGGCTAAGTAACCTTTAATTAACAAATATTAGAAATCTATAATTGTATATATCTCCAGATTCTATACCTCAAATAATAATACACAATCATCTGGTATTTCCCCCGTTGAGATTAAATATTCTATTTTGTAACCATGAATACCAGGAGTCCCAACTTTTATTGAAAAGTGATTCACTTTTCCCTTTGAGAATATCTGTCATTCGATCTGACTCTGTGCATAGTAATACTTTCTCCATTACTTGATAGTCCATTGGGATTTCCTTCGTCTTCCAATATTGCGCATAAATCATACGCGCCGCTGTTGTAATATGTATTACTAGATACCAAACATTTTTTGGTACTTCTTGTGGCTTCATCCCCAAGAGGAAAATAGCTGGGTCCAATTGAAGATCATATCCTGTTATTTGAAATAACCAATTTTTTATATTGGTCCAGTAACGCCTAATCTTTGGACAAGTCCACCATTGATGGTAGAAAGTGCCCCTGGCAGAATCACATTCCCAACATTTGTCATTTGCATTGGGAAACATTTTTGAAATTCGTGCGGGAGCTAAGTACCATCTATACAACATTTTGTACATATTTTCTTTAAATGCCGTTGCTAACATTAATTTTATATTTTTCTTCCAAATTTGTTCCCACTCTTCTAATTCTATAGTGCGACCAATATTTCTCCCCCAGGCAATCATTACGTCATTATTGTTCCCCCTTCCATCCCATGGAACAAAAGTAGATTATAGGTCTTAGATAAAAATTTAGCATCACTTCCCCATAAAATTTGTCTAATTCTTGTGGGATTATATTGATTCCAAATTCCTGCTTATCTCTATTAAACCTTGAGCTCATTTGAGAATATGACCACCAATCCAACTCTATACCCCCAGAATGTAACTCCTCCCTGGATTTAAGATTGCCTCTCAGATCTATGAGATCTTTATACCTATAGTTTCTGTCTGGATTGTGTAACATTGAATAAGTTACAGCTTCCAAAGGAGTAAACCAGCCAGGTATCTTTGTATAGATCCACCCTCTCACCATACGCAAAGAGTTTATCAATACATCCCTAATATAATGATTAGAGAAAACTTTATATTGACTATCCTTCCTTTGCCAGAGATAGGCATGCCATCCCTGCGTTAAGTTATATCCTTCAATAGTTAACACCCTCCTTCTAGATAACACAACCCAGTCCCTAATCCAAGCCAAGGCAGAGGCATGGTAATACAGCTCCCTATGTGGGAGCCCCAGTCCTCCCCTTGTTTTGTGCTCCTGCAGCGTTCTTCTTTTAATACGCAACTTTCGATTATTCCATATGAATCTACCAACTATCTGTTATAGTTTTTTAAAACATTTCTTATCTAGTTTTGCAGGAGCAGTTTGGAATAGGTATAACCACTTTGGCAAAATATGAGTCTTAATCACTGCGATTCATCCTAGGATTGAGAGTTGAATGTTTTTCCAGCTGTCTAATTTCTTCTCCATCTCAGTCATCAATTTTTGATAATTTAATTCCTTTATAGATGGACACCTTGAAGATAGCCAAATACCTAAATATTTAACTTTTTTAACTATTTGGATCCCCATCACCTCTTGTAATTGTACCTTGGATTCAGTTCCAATATTCTTTACCAAAAAATTAGTTTTATCTTGATTAATCTTTAAACCTGCTACTTCTCCAAAGGCACTAATTTCCTCCAATAATTTAGGGCCTGATTCCAATGGGTCTTCCAAAATAAAAACTAAGTCATCAGCGAAAGCTTGAAGCTTATATTGCTGATCATTTATTTTAATCCTTTAATATTATTATTTTGCCTAATTATAATCAATAGTGGTTCTAAAGTCAGAATAAACAGTAGAGGTGAAAGGGGGCATCCCTGTCTCGTACCTTTTTGTATATCAATTTTCCCAGTCATTTCACCATTGAATACTACTCGGGCAGATTGCGTAGTGTAAATTGTTTGTATAGCTCTCACAAAATTTGGTCCAAATCCCATTTTAATCATCTGACATATTAAAAATTCCCAACTAACCATGTCGAATGCTTTCTGAGCATCAAGAAACTTCATTGCCAACTGTTTGCTAGGGTGCATCTCATAATATTCCAATGTATTCACCACTATTCTCAATTTTTCTCTTATTTGCCGATTTGGAAGAAACCCATTCTGATCTGGATGTATAAATTCTCTTAAGAAAACTTTAAGCCTGCCCACCAGAATTGAGGAGAAAATTTTATAATCTGCATTCAATAGCGAAATGGGTCTATAATTTTTAACCAAGGTATGATCTGAATCTTCCTTTGGGATTAAAGATATATAAGCCTCTGTCCATGACTGGGGTATTTTCCCTTCACTCAAAACCTCATTAAATAAATCTTTTAAATGGCCACTAAACATTTCCAACATCTCTTTATATAATTCCGCTGGAAGTCCATCCATTCCCAGGGTTTTCCCATTCGATTGTTTCTTAACTGCCTCCTTTATTTCCCCTTCTGAGATCTCTGAATTCAAAATTTGTTTTACATTCTCAGGAACCTCCTGTAAATCCACCCTTTCTAAATAACTTCCAATCCTTTCTTCTAAAATTGGGTCTTTCTTATACAATCCAGTAAAAAATTCCTGAATCACCTTTTTCTTTTGATCATTTGATCCCACCATATTTCCCATCCCATCCTGTAACCATTCTATTTTTCTCCCGATTGCTCGCTTCCTAAACCTATAGGACAACCATTTTCCAGCCTTGTTGGCATGTTCAAAAAAAATTGTTTATTCCTTTGAATTTTCTCTGCTAATTCATGTTGATCCAGGAGGGAAATCTCGTGTCGCATAATATCTTTTCTCTCCCTCGCTATTACTGAGGATGGGTCTTTCTGAAGAGCCTCCTCGGCCTCTGTCAACATTCCCATCAACTCCAATCTCTTAACCCTCTCTTTCTTCCACTTATATGCCGAATACTTAATTGCTATCCCTCGAATCACTGCTTTTGTAGTATCCCATATAATTTGAATTGGTGTAACTTCCCTTCTGTTCTCCTCAAAAAAGTATCCCATTTCCTGGTTCAACAAGTTTTTGAATTGTTCTTCTTTTAAAAGAGCTGCTCTCATTGTCCATCTATACCTCTTCTTTTCTCCTTTCCAAACCAAAACTAACAGGCTGTGATCTGCCCAGTCATTAGCCGTAATCTCTATTTCCCTAACCATCTCTTTCAATTCATGGGATGCCCATATCATATCAATTCGGGTCCATGTTTGATGCCTGGGAGAGAAATAAGTATATTGCCTCTCTTCCCTGTGAAAATATCGCCATATATCACATATACATAATTCCTCCCACACTTGATCCCACACCTTAGGCAATGTTCTTTTTACCTCTTTAAGTAAACGTTGCCCCGGGGTATAGTCTTTATCAATGTCTACTATTTTTTTTATTGAAAAGTTTTATCATACATTTTATCTTTAACAATCCCCCCTACCCCTCCCCTATCCCTCCCTCCCTACCCCTCCCCCCCTGACTTCCCAGAGCTAAGTACAAGGTATAAAAACAAAAAAAATCATAAACATCCATATGCTAACAACCATAAACTCTAAAATCTATCTCTCTCTAGCTCATATAGGATAACTACAAACACTATTAATATAAAATATATAAAAAAAGAGAAAAGAAAGAGAAAAGAAAGGAAGACTTATTCAAATGCTACATGAAACTTTTTAGTCCCATATTTATTCTGGATATACTCGATCCATTTTCTCCACTCCATAATATAACGTTCTTGCGAGTGATCTTTCAAATAAGCCAATATCTTTGCCATCTCTGCCAGGTCAGAAACCTTTAAGGTCCATTCTTCTATAGTCGGCAGTTCCTCCTTCTTCCAATACTGACCTATTAAGAGTCTTGCTGCCGTAATTAAATTCAGCATCAACTTAGTGTCCACAACTGTAACATCTGTAATTATTCCCAACAAAAAAAGTTGCGGACAAAACTTTATCCTTTGCTTAAAAATCTTCTGCATATTCCACCAAATTTTTATCCAAAAAGCCTTAACCTTTTTACAAGTCCACCATATATGAAAATATGTTGCATCTTCTTCACCACACCTCCAGCATTTAGGCTGATAGTTCGGATACATACTTGCAAGCTTTTTAGGATCTAAATGCCATCTGTAAAACATTTTATAAAAGTTCTCTCTTAAATTTTGAGCTTGTGTGAATTTTACGTTCCTCACCCAAATCCTTTCCCACGTGTCCATTCTAATAACTTCTTGGATGTTTTGGGCCCATTTAATCATACAATCTTTAACAAGTTCTGTTTCTGAGTCAATTTCTATCAAAGCAAGATATATCCGTTTAATATGTGCTGGACCCTGATTTCTAATTTGCTTTATCAGATTTTCATCAGTCATTGTAAAACCAGTTTTCTGATCTTCTTTCCACCTGGCCCGTAGCTGAGTATATTGAAACCAAGTTTGGACAATCTTCTCATCTCGCAAGAGGCTGTATGGTTTCAGACACCAGACATTTCTTTCCAAACTTAAAATCTCCTTATACGTAGTCACATCATGTTTAAAACCAACATTTATATTTTCTATTGCGTGTTTTGGGATTGCCCACAATGGTATCTTGCAATCTAACTTATGTCTATACTTCTTCCAAACTCTCAACAATGCCTGTCTTAAAATATGCACTCGAAACACATTATCTACCTTCTTATCATACAACAAATATGCGTGCCAGCCAAACAACAAGTCGTGGCCCTCAAGATTTAATAATCTCTGTTGTGTCAAATTAAGCCAATCACTTATTCCTGCTAACGCAGCAGCTTCATAATATAATTTAAAATTGGGCATTTTAAGACCACCTCTTTCACGAGTATCCTGCACAATCTTAAGTTTAACTCGTGGCCTTTTCCCTGCCCAAACAAATTTATTGATACCTCGCTGCCATTCCTCCAGATTAGAATCTTTCTTAAGAATCGGTATCATTTGGAATAAAAGTAAAAATTTAGGCAGGACATTCATTTTCACTGCTGCGATTCGCCCCAACAAAGACAGTTGCAATTTTTCCCAACTCTCCATTTCTTTTTGAATTTTCCCCCATAATTTTTCATAGTTGTTTTTATATAACTTTGTATTAGAGGGCGACAGAAGCACCCCCAAATATTTGACCCTTTTAACAATCTCGAATCCAGTTAATCCTTCTAAGAGAGCCTTTTGCGAAGCTGTCATATTTTTGGCCAGAATTTTAGTTTTTTGTATATTAACTTTAAATCCAGAAACCTTCCCATATTGCATTATTATCTCCATCAGGTCCACAACAGAGTTCTCCGGCTGGGTCACTGTAACAACCAGGTCATCTGCGAACGCTCTCAATCTATAATCCTGATCTCTAATTTGTATACCCTTAATTTTTTCCGAATTCCGTATTTTAACCAATAATATCTCCAATGTTAACACAAATAACAAGGGCGATAACGGACACCCTTGCCTTGTGCCCTTCTTAATATTACATGCTTCTGTCAGGCTATTATTAACTATAATTCGGGCAGTTTGTTTTTGATATAATGCCCTAATCGGTTGCAAAAATTTTTCCCCAAAATTCATTTTATCTAGAACTTTCATCAAAAATTGCCAATTCAATTGATCAAAAGCTTTTTCAGCATCTAAAAAGATTAGCGCCACAGGGATCTGGTTGTTCCTCTCCAAAAACTCTAACACATCAACTATATGCCTCACATTATTTTTCATTTGCCTACCACTAATAAACCCCGTTTGGTCCCCATGAGTCACCTGTTGCAGAACCCTCATCAGTCTATTAGCCAACACCTTAGCAAATATCTTATAGTCTGTATTTAAAAGTGATATCGGTCTGTAATTTTTAACTTGAGTAGCATCTTGGTCTTCCTTCGGAATCAAAGAAATAAAAGCAGTTTTCCAAGACGGAGGCACCTTTCCCCCCTTCTGAATTTTCTGGAACAGTTCCTTTAACGGTTTTATCATCTCTAATTGTAAATTTTTGTAATAAGCCGCAGTCAAACCATCCGTACCTGGCGCTTTATCCACCTTCAATTCCTTAATTGCTATAAGAATTTCTTCTTCTGTTATCAATTGGTTAATCCCGTCTTTTTGTACTTACGTAAGGACCGGGATGCTAGCATTCTCCAAATATACATCAATATCTTTTTCATTAATCTTCTCCTTAGCATATAATTTAGAATAAAAATCCACAAAAGCTTCCTTAATAAGATCCTGTTGAAACACAACCCTTCCCTTATGCTCAATTTTATCTATATTAGAAGCCCTTTGCTTTTTCCTCAGTCTATAAGCTAGCCATCTACCTGGCTTATTAGCATTGCAAAAGGTGTTGTGCCTGGCAAACCGCAAATTGGTTGCCACTTGGTCAGCCATTAATTTATCAAATTGTCCTCTTAATAACTTAATAACCTCCTTAGTATTCACATCCGCTGGATTCAAAATCAAAGCCTTTTCTTTTTCCTTAATTTCATTCTCCAATTCTTTCCTTCTGGCTTCCAAAGTACGTCTGTGTTTATTATTCATATATATCAACACCCCTCTCATATAGGCCTTGCTAGCATCCCAAACCATGTCCATAGAAGTATCCTTATTCATATTAATTTACGTCTACTATTGCATTGAAGTCTCCTACGATGCATATATGCTCGTATTCTAACCCTGCTATTACTTTATATACACCTTGAAAAAAGGCACACTGATTACAATTTGGTGCATACACATTTACCAATAAGACCTTCTGAGCCAATCGAAGTTCTACCATCACTACTCTACCTTCTGTATCTGAATACACCCAGTGGGCCTCAATATTTTGCCAGACGTAAATCACTACACCCCTTTTCTTTGGTTCTGCCAGGGACACAAAAACTTCCCCCAATTTTGGACACGCTAGTACATTCTGTTGACTTTTAATGATATGGACTTCCTGGATACAAATTATATCATATTTTAATTTACAAAGTTTGGACCAAGTTTTTTTCCTCTTAGTAGGAGCATTAAGACCGTTAATATTGACAGAAAAAAGGCGAACCTCTTCCTGAATGTCACTGCTTCGCTGTATTCTTTATTTTTTTGGCTAACCATGTCTCCATTTGAGGGCCCGAGCCTCCCAATTCCCCAGCATCTTCCTTATCTATACTCTTCTTTTCTTTTAATCCTCCACTTCTCCCCTTGGAATCCAATTGAACTTCTTCCTGGCTTTTGCCTTCTAACTCCTCCTCACTCTCCTGATTGAACTGAGATTCAAAAAAATACATGGGCATCCTATAAGTTATCAATACGATATCTCTTGTCCTGCCACATAAAAGTCAATCCTTCTGGAATCAGCCATCGGTAGCGAATGTCAAATTTCCTAAACTGACTTGTTAGGAAATCATATTTTTTCTTCTGATCTCTCACTCTTCTTGGTAGCTGCTTAAGAATAATTACTGATCTTCCTTTAAAGGATATAGTCTTCTCTCTTGCTTTCCTTAGGACCTGCTCCCGTCACTGATGTTTTATTCAGTCGGACATGTATCTCTCTCGGGAGTTTGTTTTGACGTGCATAACTACTGTAAACCCTTGGTGGAGCAGTGGGCTAATGCCTCCTTAAGTAACACCAGCTGCCTGCAATTAGTGCAGGTTCGCATCCCACCAGGCTCAAGGTTGACTCAGCCTTCCATCCTTCCGAGGTAGGTAAAATGAGGACCCAGATTGTTGGGGGCAATTAAGCTGACTTTGTAATAATGCCGCTTGGGATGTGTGTGAAAGCCCTAATAAGCAGGCATATACATAGAATGAAGGCTACTGCTAAGCTTGTAAGCCGCCCTGAGTCTTCGGAGAAGGGCGGGATATAAATGGAATTAAAATAAAAATAAAAAAAATCTATATCCCTCAACATCTCTTGTGGGTTCACCTCAAGCACTCCAGCCAAAATCTCTGTCACAATAGTTTCCAACTGCTCCTCTCGGTCCTCTTCAATGTTTTGTAAATGTAGGAAGAAGGCAGATTTATCTAATTCAAGGGCAATTATTTCATCCTCCAGGCGTTTATTAGCTATCACCAGCTGGTGTTTCATACTTTCCACTTTTACATCTGTCTTATCCATTCTCGTTTCTACCACCTGGATCCGTTCCTCTTGACTCACTACCATTGTCTGCATTTCCTGGAGCTTCGTATATATACTCCTTATTTCTCCCTTTAAACCTTCCATCTGGTTACCCATCTCAGCCTTCATTTCCCTCTTTAACTCCTCAAATCCTATAGCTGTAGTCTCCTGATTTTTCAACATTAAGTCTTGAAGTGACTTAAACATATCCTGAACTCCCTGTATAGATAAAGCGTCTTTATTCCCTGTCACTGTCTCATCCGGAAATTTGCGAGCTGTCAGGGGTGTAGTTGACAGGGATTGTGTGGGCACAGGCACTATGGTCTTCTTCTTGGCAAAAGTTGTTATGGTCGCCATTTCTGTTATTCTTTGGTGCTCTTCCAAAATAGCCTACACTTACTCAATCTCCAAGACTCCTCCCCAAGCACCTTGTACTCTCAATATTATCCTAATCACCCAATTTCTTCTCTAAGTTTATTAAAGTAGGGGTTAAATATGTTGTTATTATATAAGGCATAAAAAGAAAAATATAGAATATAGTAAATAGGCCCTATCAATTGCAAAAAAGAAAGAAACTAAGTAATAATATGAATAAGCCAATATTCAAAAAAAGGGGGATGTAACCCAGTTCAGTATATTTAAATTCCTTATTCTTCAAGGAAGCGTGGCAGTCCAATTCAGTTCAGTTCAGTTCTTCTTCTCTTCTCTGCTGACAAATGTTACGATGTTAAACCTCCAAGAAGCAGAAAGAAAAAAACCGATGCCAGATCAAATAGAAAAGGGGGTCTCCAGGCTGTTATGCATTAACGAATTAACAAATCACTATCCAGATCCCAGATATTTCAAAAGGAGAAAAAAAAACACTTATCAAAATTTAAAGAAAGTCTGTCCATCAAAGAACACCAAAGAAGTAACTGGAATCCTCAAATCAGCCTGTGAGTCTCTCTAAGGCGGCTATTGTTAAAAGCCTGCATTGTTGTCTGCCGCTTTAATCAATTAAGGCTGGATAATACTTCATGCTGCTCACCTCTCAAACGATCAACAAACGAAGGGGGGGATTCTCATTCTCTTTTGATATTCACTCTTAACTCTGCCTGGAACGTCAGTAGCTTCCTTCTAAATTGCTGAGTCACAGCTCCAGGGCAGCCATTCTTCAGGTGCCTTCTCTCAATACCGGCACCACGGGAGGATTTCACACTGCTAAGCAGGGATTTTGCAAGTTCCCTGCAATTGCCGAGCGTCCTCTCTTCTTCGCCTGCTGATCCCCAGCTGGCGATGGCTATGTAGAGACGCACAGTATAGGGAAAACAAGCTGCGATCCGAAGAGATATTCCAGGACCCGCTTGTCTGCTGTGACCTCAGCCCCGGAAGTCTTGGGTAAGTTATTTCTTCTCGCGTAATTCGTGTGAATTTTATATATCTCATCAATCTCATTTGCCATCTCATCTTTCCCTGTCCCTAGGGCCCTTGCTAGCAAGTCCGTCATCATTTCTGGGAGGTCCTCCCCCTTCTCTTCCTTCACGTTTTGGAAACATAAATAGTGGTCTGCTTTCTCAGTTTCAAGCAGTATAATGGTTTTTTCTCTTTATTTGCTTGCAAAAGTTTTTCATTCATTTCATCTACTCTTCTTTCCTCCTTATTCATTCTATCCTCCATTTCTAATAATTTCTGTTCATTTTTCAATGTTTGCTGTTGAAAATATTCAAATTTTCCGTCCATTGCTCCCATCCTCTCTTTAAGTTCTCCAGTATCATTCCTTATTTCACCTATTTCTCTTTTTAAATCCTCATGATTTCTCAACATAACCTCTTGCATGGATTGTAATATTGCTTGTATGTCTTTAAGTGAGCTTGTTCTCTCCCGTGGCATCATCTCCTCTACAGATCTTTGCCCTGCTGGGCTTAATTCTGCTTTAGAGGCTTGGGTCATCTGCCTTCTTCCAGTCCTAACTCTCATGAGATTTGCGATGCTTGTCATCTTTCTAAATGACATCAGCCAACCCTCCCACTTATACACAATCTTTGTCTTTCCCTCCACCACACCTGGGGAATTTATCATTCTTCTAAGGTTATAATCACTAGTGCCTTATATTGCAACAATGATAGATTTTGTTGCTAATACAGTATCCAACCTATTACACCTATTACACTAAATCATCTCTATTGACAATTTGTAGAGAAACTGCTATTCTCCCCAACTGCAAGTTTAAGAATAGACAAAATGATGTATATACATAGGTAAATATTTTTATTTAATGTATGCTTTATGGTTTAGGACACAGGTCTGCAACCTGCGGCTCTGGAGCCGCATGCGGCTCTTTCAGCCGTCTCCTGCGGCTCCCAGTCCTCTGCTATGTGCAGTCCAAAAAAAAGTGGGACTAAAAAAGTTTAACCAATCAATTCAAATACGCAGGGTAGGTGCATATCTCACCTTGGCTCCACTCTTCAGTCAAACCCTGTTCTGCACATTCGCGCATGTACACACATGCGCACACATTTTTTGCGGCTCCCAGTTTTTCCTTTTGTGAGGGAACCGGTTCCGAGTGGCTCTTTCACTGTTTCAGGTTGCTGACCCCTGGTTTAGGATAAGTATAAAGAGCCATACTAGATCATTTCATATAGTAGCTATTAGTGCATAATAATGAATTCACCATGGATAACAGTTGCATCATGCTCTTAAAAACCTCTCATTGGGCTATTTCATTATAAAGTAAATATTGCTTAATTTATATTGTAAGTTATTAAATATAAATGACTTTATATTATGAATGTAAAAATAATGAAAAGATTTCAAACATTCACCTGATAAAAGTTATATATTTGAAATATCTGTGAATTTTATTCTATACCACTATATGGTGACATTCCTTAGAACCCCAATTATTGTAACACAATGAAAGAAATTAAATCATACTGGGTAATAACAGCTCTACATAAAATAATACATACATCATATATTCTTAGGAGAACAGAAACTATAGCCTGCAGACCAGGCAGTCAATCCAGGAAGGTATATTGTCTCCCTGGAGCAAAAATCAAAGACGTAACTGAGCACCTTACTAAAATAATCAACCCAAGGATTACTACCCGTTTTCATCTACACATGAGACCAATGACACAACAATGAATCTGAAAACCATAACAAGAGATTACAACAGCTATGGAAGAAGCATAAGTGGTGCTTTCATCTATACTTCCAACAAAAGGGAAAAGATCCGATGAGGGACAAAGGATTTTAGAAACAAACCACTGGCTTAAAAACTGGTGCTGTCAACAGAACTTTCACTTCCTAGACCAGGGGTCGGCAACCTAAAAAAGCAAAAGAGCCACTGGGAACTGGTTCCATCACACATAAAAAAAAGTGGGAGCCGCATGCGTGCGTCCATGCACGCGCATGCACAAAAAAATGTTTTGCGCATGGGCAAAATGTTGGCACTTTTTTAATGTGTGATGGAACCGGTTGCGCGGCGGCGATGGCCCGTTTGCAGAGTCGACATTAATCTGGCACCCAGTCAAACGGTCACCTCCTTATTGTGATGCCATCTTTCAACCACCCGCATAAAATTTTCTGGCAAAGCTTCGGTAATCTTAGAAATACAGGGAGAAAGAAAAGCAACACAGAGCGTGAGCCTTTTGTTTTTTCTTTACGAGAAAAGATCCTGTTGTTAAAGTGCTCTTTTCCCCACAACATAAAAGCCCAAACCTTACAAACTGGCAGCCCTCATCCATTGCATCAGCTCTCCACACAGCCTAGTATTGTGCTGATTTAATTTAAAAAGTCCCGGAGAGTTCCGAGGAACTTGCTCCCCAACTTCAATGTTTTCCCATTTAAACAAAATGGCAGAACCCCACCCCTCTTCTTGGTGCCATTCGATGCTTTAATAACTACAAGAAAGGCAGAAATTTAGCACGATCAGCCCTCAGGCAGTGCTGGCTGCCCCAGTATTTCTGCCTCTCACGCAGCAGAAAGAACACAAGGGGCGAGACTGGGTGGAGGGGGGTGGCAGAGATACGACAAACCCTGTAAAGAAGCCCGATTCCCTTTTCCTTACCCGCCGCGATCGCGATCACGGCCTCGGTCACCGAAGCCTCGCATTCTCCCAAGCAGAAAAAGGGGACGTGAAGGGTAGCGCTGAGAGGCCCAACCGCGCCTACTCTGAACTTTCCTGCTGCTTTGTGGCTATAAAAAGAACTCCCGGGACTTAATTTTCCCAGCTAAACAGCCGACGGGTTTGGTTTTTCTGGAGCCTCTGAGAGCCGAGTCGCGTCAGGAACTGCTTGGCGCTCGTTAAAAAGCAAACCAGTTTTTCTTCTCCGGCCTCTTAAACGCAATGAAATATGGAAGTGCAAGTCCATAGCATTTCCGTTGACATCGCTTAGTTCAGCGCCACATTTTGAGTGGAAAAATTGCCCAGTTTCCTTAGAAACTGGCAAGTTATGTGTGCTCTGCAATATGTAGATTTAGTAATGGGCCGTGGCAACTTTCCATTCGGAGAGGTGCGCGCACAGCTCTCCAAAGGTTTGGAGAGATGCGCATGCACCTCCGCCCGTTCGGAGAGATGCGCGCGCACCTCCACCCGAACGGGCGGCGGCGCCACCCATTTACAGACCTGCTGCCGCGGCCCATTTGCACACCTACCGCCTTCGGAGGCTGGAAACGGGCCACAGCAGCTTTCCCAACAAGCGGCGCCACTGCCCGTTTGGGCGGAGGTCCGTGCGCACCTCTCCAAAGGTTTGGAGAGGTGCACGTGCACCTCCGCCCATTCGGAGAGTTGCGTGCGCACCTCTTGGAACGGGCAGTGGCGCTGTCCGTTGGGAAAGCTGCTGCGGCCCATTTGCAGGCTGCCGCCTTCCTCTGGCTTTCCCAACGAGTGGCGCCACTGCCCATTTGGGTGGAGGTGCGCGCGCACCTCCACCCGTTTGAAGAGGTGCCCGCGCACCACTGCCCGTTCGAAGAGGTGCGTGCGCACCGGGCAACTGGGAGCCACAGGAGACAGCTCAAAGAGTCGCATGTGGCTCTGGAGCCGCGGGTTGCCGGCCTGTGTCCTAGACCATGGTCTGCATTACCTACATGTAAGACTACTAGCAAATGATGTACTGTACCTCACAAGAACTGAAATAATATATTTGGAAAAAGACTGCCTCATCTTATCAAAAGGGCTTTAAACTATAATTGAGGGAGGATGATGGCCAATCTTCATGATCTTTAGAACCTAATTCCAAGTAAAAACCACTAGATAACCAATCACATAAGGAGGTAGGGAGTAAAGAGAAAGAAGAAATTAAAAAAATAAAAACATAAAGAAGTAGAGAGTGATAGAAAGGATGAAAATCCCAATTACAATGTAGGAGATATAAGAAATATACCCAAGACCCATAAAAGACTGAAATGCCTACACACTAATGCTCAAAGTTTTGGGAACAAAAAGGGTGAACTTGAAGTATTAGTACATGAAGACAGATATGATATAGTTGCCATTACTGAAACTTGGTGGGATGAAATCATGACTTGAATGTACTAATGGAAGGATACAAACTATTCAAAAGAAATAGACTTACCAAATCTGCTCCAGTAGGCCCCCCTCAGGAAAGTAAGACTCTTGAATTGATTGAGCTGAATCAAAAGAACTTTTACTGACAGAAACTAGAGGCAGTATAGAAAGGCAGAAGCTGAAGTGTTGTTACCCTTCTATCATTAAAGACACAGGTTGTGATGGCAATTCAGGTCTAAGGGGGAAGGTAATCTCGGTCTTTAACAAACTGCAGTAGAACACTAGGTGAATATGTTGAAGGAATTTGGGCAAATCTAGTTCCACCGTTACTGGGTTAATAATATGTTTGATAGGGAAAGTACCTACATATTTGGGTCCTAACCTCCTCAATGGTTGCAAAGATTGCAGGTATCGGTGGATAGATAAATGCAGTCAATGACATTAGAGGTTTTGGGTTCCATGCCCGTTTTGTCAGCTTGCTTTTTCTATGCGTACCTAGCATCTGCAAGGGACTTCCTCACAACCAGCCAAGTATTCCATAATTGGGAGAACCATGCTTTTAAAGAAGGCACAGGGGGATCATTCAAAGATAGCTCAGGCATCGGAGTGAAGACTTGTCCCATAGCCATCTTGAAAGGTGTGAACCCTGTACTACTGTGTACCAATTTGTTGTATGCTACCTTCGCAAATTTTAAAAGGTCTGTACTGTTGTCTTGTTGATAATTAATGTAGCACCTGAGGTATGTTTCCAATACAGAGTTCATACATTCATACCCATTAATTTGGGGGTGGTGACTGGAGCTAAGCCTCTGATCAGTTCCCAGAAGGCTTAGGAATGCTTGCCAGAACTTGGAAGCGAATTGGAACCCAATCAGAGATTATGCATTGTGGGGCTCTGTGCAGTCGGTAGACATCTTATACAAAAAGCTTGGCTAGCATACGTGCTGAGGGAATTTTCTGGCATAGGAGAAACAAATCAGTTATAACCCATATAACCATAGTTCCACTATGAAATCCATGAAGATTTCTCTCCAGGGTGCCATTGGCTCAGCCACCAGTTGGAGGAGCCTAGGGTTTTCCCCTGCTGCCACTCAGCAGACGCACAAATCGAGTAACTTGCCACATAGCTTTCAATGTCCTTCTTTAAGGATGGCCACCAAAACTGCCCTGTAATTAAATCTAAAGTTTTCACAAAACCAAAATTCCCACCAGGTTTCAAAACATGGCTTTTATCCAGAACTAGTAGCCTTTGACTTTCTGGTACATACAATTTAGCCCCCACCCAGGCTATTCCATCCCGTATGGAACATTCATTTTTGGGATTTTGAAACCACTTGTCTGTCAAGTTTCAAAGCCCAGTCTTGCTGGTGTAACATTGTTTTCAACTTGCCAATGAGCTCAGGAGGAGGGGAGAGGTTTGGAATGCAGACTTCAAAGATCAAGGAAGCAGACCATGAGAATCAAGGACAACGGCCAGGAGTCTGGCTAGACCCAGAGATGCTCTCTCATAACAATATTTTCCAACTTGATTGGGCAACATGACCTAACCCAGAGGGAGGAGGAAGAAGTTAATGCTTTTACTAAAGGGGGGGTGGGAAGGGGTTTACCAAAGTTGGTTTTACTTTCAGATGTGTCAGTATGTTGTACTCCATAAAGCTTTGCATTAAGAGATTGGAAACTCTTGAAGGTAATTGCTTAATTGTGTTCATCACCCTCCTGTAGTGAAACTTTAAGAGCCACTGTGACGTTGCTGTCTATCTGAGAATTCTCTCTTGCTTGTGCTCTGGTCATGACTAGAGTGGCCAGCTGTCGCGATACGATTAACAGTTTGGCCACATCTGATTTGGTACAGTTATACTGAGGCATTTGTGACAGGGCATCAGCCAAAAGTTTCTTGCCTCCTGGAAGGTAGAGGAAAGTTGGGTGAAGTATTGTGCCCATTGGACTTTCTTGGATGACAGCCTTATGAGGTTTTCAATGCCTCTAGATTTTTGTGATCAGTCTTCAAAAGGCACTTTGCTCCCTTCAAAGAAATGCCTTCATGTTAAAAGTGCCCAGCACACAGTGTAAGCCTCCTTTTCCCTGACCACCTATCTCTATTCAGTCTCTGACAGTTTTCTAGAACAGAGCTTTTCAACCTTTTCACCCATTGTACCACTTTTAGGATAAGGCACTATCCAAGTACCACCAGTCGCCCAGCAAGGTGTCAAAAACTTGACCCAAAAAAAGGAAAAAAATGATAAAGTAAAGGTAGTCCTTGACTTACAACAATTTGCTTAGTGACTGTTCGAAGTTACAACGGCACTGAAAAAAGTGACATGACCATTTTTCACACTTATGACTATTGCACCATTCCCAGGGTCATCTGATTTACATTCGGATGCTTGGCTTCTGATTCATACTTATAACATTCAGTTCCTAGGGTCATGTGATCACCTTTTGCAACTTTTTGACAAGTGAAGTCAATGGCGGGGGGGCAGGGCCAGCTCATCACTCAGGTTGCAGGGTGCTTGTGGGGGAAAATCCGTGGGTCTCTGGTAGAGGGGGGTGGGACTGGGATGGGTGTCTTCCTTCCCTCCCTCTCTCCCATTGTCCCTTTCTTTCTTCTTTCCTTCCTTCCTTCCTTTCCTTCCTCTAGCCTTTCACCCTTTCCTTTCTCTTTTCTTCTTTTCTCACCTTTCTCCCTCTTTTCCCTACTTGCTCTTCTTCCTTGTTTTCTCACATTTTTCTCTTCCCTTTCCTTTTCTTTCCTTCCCTTTTCCATCCATTTATTTCTTTTCCTTCCCTCCCCCATCCACATATTTTCCCTTTCTCTCCCTCCCCATTTGGTCAGCCGGTAAAATTGTCTGACAGATCCCTGCAGGGGAGTTAAAAAAAAAGAAAAAAGGAGAGACAAGGCAGCTTTCCCAACCAGAAAGACAAGGGGGTTTCTCCGGAGACGTCAGGATGGCACCTTACTATCTGACAGATAGAGACTCGGGACTGCTCCTCTTTTTGATCCTGGCTGGAAAAAGGGGGGGTGAGGAAAAAAGACGGGACTCGGGCGCAGATTGCGTCTCCCCACTCCGGAGAGCCCTGCTTACCCCAGCATGTTGCTCCCAGCCTTATTCGCAGGAGAGGAAGGCCACCTGCTGTATAAAATCAAAATCACGTTGTCATGCCTCCATCTGAGCCTGAATCTGAGGAGGAAATGGAGCTGGAACAGGACCCTATGGAGGCCAAGGGAGAGGTGTCTGTGGCTTCAGAGGGCTGTGGGGAAGAGCAGGCTAAGGCAGGTCAGGGCCCTTCAGGATTGGAACAGGGGAGACAGAGTTCAGGCAATGAGCAAGGCCCAGCCCCCATCTGATCCTAGACCATGCAAAGTGGAGAGAAGAAGGGAACAACGCAGGAAGACTCAAGTACTCAGGAGGAGAGCGTCCCACCCCACTCCACAAGGCACACCTGGGGATTGAGATTTAAGGAGACGCTGTGGGGCATTTGTCAGGAACAAATGCTGAATCCTGGGAGTGCTGGGTATTGTTGCTTATCTCTTCTTCTGTGACTCCTGTTTGGAAACCTGGAAACTCTATTGGACTGACTAACCACGTTGCTTGAATGTTTAAGGACCTCGGACTGTATTTCGAATTCTCTCTTTTAAAAAAATGCTCAGGCAAGCTAAGATTCAAACAGACTCATTAAGTTTATGTTTTCTTCCTTGTTATTTCTATGGCCTTGAGTACTTTCATATGCTAATCAGACTGTATCTGAACCTATTTTCAGCCAGTCAGCTGAAGATGTGTGTGTGTGTTCTTTTGTTGGAGGCTTGCCGCAAACTTGAAGCATTTGGAGCAATAAAAGAACTGTTTTGAATTGCCAGCTGACTGCATTGCCTCTGTGCTGTGCCCTGGGTCATCACATACGTGAAATATTAGTATCATTTTATAAAGCCTTAGGAAGACCACATCTGGAATACTGAATCCAGTTTTGATCACCACTTTACAAAAAAGATATTGAGACTTTGGAGTGAGGGGAGGAAGTGCAAACAGCAACTAAGATGATTAAGGTCATGAAGACTAAAACATATAAAGAACCGTTACAGGATTTGAGTATGGCCATTAGAGAAAAGAAGGACTAGGGGTGACATGATAGCAGTATTCCAGTATATGAGGGGTTGCCAGAAAGAGGGGTTTTTCCAAAGCATGAGAAGGCAAGATAAGAGACAATGGATGAAAACTAATCAAGGAGAGAAGCAACCTGGAATTAAAGAGAAACTTCCTAACATTGAGGACAATTAGTTGTCCTTCAGAAGTTGTAGTTACTTTATCACTGGAGGTTTTTAAGAAAAGACTGGACAGCCACTCTTCTTAAATGTTATAGGGTCTCCTGCTCGATCAGGGGGCTGAACTAGAAGACCTCCAAATTCCCTTCCAGCTCTATTCTGATTGATTTATCCAGGACAGAATCTTGAAGAGTAAGGATTTCCTGAAACTTTTCTTCAAGGATAGCTTCAATAGAAGTGTATTAAGACATGCAAAGGTTACTGTTTTTCTAATATGATAGAAGTAGACTGCTGGTCTAAAAAAAACACCCCTAAAAATACTAAAAGAACAAAACCTATGTAAATCTGCAAGTCTAATTCCCTTTCTGCATCAATATTATAATTTTTAACTTGGAACACTACATTTATAACCCATCATTAATAATACTAAACATAGAGTGCATTCAGAAAGTATTCAGATCCCCTTCACTTGTCAATTTTGTTATGCTGCAGCCTTATTTTACAGTTGTTGAATTTTATTTTTTCCCTCATTAATCTACACTCAGTACCCCATGACAAAATGAAAAAAGAATTTTAGAAATGTCTGTAAATTTATCAAAAAAAAAACCTAAAATAGCACATTGGCATAAGTATTCAGACCATTTACAACAACACTTGAAATTTAGCTCAGGTGCCTTCCAGTTCTCTTGATCATTGCTGATATGTTTCTACACCTTGAGTGGAGTCTACCTGTGGTAAATTAAATTGATTGGACATGATTTGGAAAGGCACACACCTCTCTATAGAAGGCCTCACAGCTGAAAATGCATACAAAAGCCATGAGTTCAAAGGAACTGCCTGCAGAGCTCAGAGACAGGATTATTGTAAGGCACAGATCTGGGGAAGGCTACAATAAAATTTCTGCTGCACTGAAGGTTCCTAAAAGTGACCTCCATAATTCTCAAATAGACGTTTGTCACAACCAGGCCTCTTCCAAGAGCTGGTCACCTGGTCAAACTGAGCAATCGGGGAAGACAAGTCTTAGTAAGAGAAGTGACCAAGAACCCGGTGGTCACTTTGAGCTCCAGAGATCCTGTGTGAAGATGGGACAGAATTCCAGAAGGACAACCATCACTGCCGCCCTCCACCAATTGGCCTTATGGCAGAGTGGCTAGACCATGGTTTGGCAAGCCGCGGCTCCGGAGCCACATGCAGCTCTTTCAGCCTTCTCCTGCGGCTCCCAGTCCGCCTCTGCCTTTTGCAGTCCCCCCCACCAAAAAAGTGGGACTAAAAAAGTTCAACCAATCAGTTCAAACTTCTCACAAAAGAAAAAAAAGATTTCGCAAAGTTGGAATTGGTTGAGTTTCTTTTGTTTGTGGGACTGCCCCCAAACCTCTTTTCTTCTTGGGACTGCATGTGGTGGCAGCGGAGGAAGAGACGGAGGACTGCTGGAAAGAAGATGCATGGGTCAGATGGGGCGTGCGGGGGGGGATGTTTCTGACCAGCATATGGAGTCTAAGGTGCTCCCAGACCTTAAAAAACCGGCAGCCGGCTTCGGAGGTCAGGAAACAATATGAAGCAGCGGGCCATAACTCAGTGCTGCTCTTTCCCTCTTTTACTCTTCACTCAAATCAGCTGCTAGTGGCTTGGACGGCTCTGCTCCGCTTTCAATTGGACAATCCACTAGCAGCTGATTCAAGTGAGGAGGAAAAAAAACATTTCCTGAGGAACCGCCCTGGGAGCCGGCAGTGCGGGAGCACGAGGCATCTGCAGTCTCAGGCACTCCCAGACCTTAAAACACCAGCAGCCGGCTTCAGAGGTCAGGAAGCAATACAGAGCGCTGGACCATAACTCCCCCTGTAGGCTCCCCAATGGGCCACCCTCTTTGCTTGCCCCCCCCCCAGACAAGGCTGCTCTTTCCCTTGACAAAATTGCCAAACGAGAGTGCAAGGTGCTGGTGCTAACACCCATCACATGACAAAGGGGTCCCTCCCCCTCCCCAGAAAGGGCAGTGCTGGCTGCATTGAGGCTACCCTTGGAATCAACCCACAGTATGGCCATCCAGTCTCAGAACAAGATCTGCTCCAGACACCTGAACTTGATGTCCCATACCCAGCTGCAAAAGACCAAAAAAAATATTTTTAACATTTGATTTTAAAGTCTGCACTTCACATACTATTAAGAGAATATGGACGAAGACCAGGAAAAAATCCTTTCCATGTTGAAATTAATACATGAAACCATCCTTTCAGCTTGTGATGAAATAAGAAGCAACATAAAGGAACATGATGCCAGATTAAATATACAAACTGTCAGAACCCACCCCAATCCACATCTTAGGAGACAGGATTGTCCAAACAGGAACTTTTACTAAAACATGGCTGACAGTGGATAATCTAGACAGGATCTGGAAACTGTGTTGCAGATCGATACTTTTAAAGTGTCCCTGAGTAAAAACGTAACATTAAGAAAACCAAGATCATGGCATCCGGCCCTCTCAATTCCTGGCAAATAGATGGGGAAGAAATGGAGGTAGTGACAGATTTTATTTTCCTGGGCTCCAAGATCACTGCAGATGGGGACTGTAGCCAAGATGCTTGCTTCTGGGGAGGAAAGCCATGGCAAATCTAGACAGCACACTAAAAAGCAGAGACATCACCCTGTCAACAAAAGTGCATATAGTCAAGGCTATGGTCTTCCCAGTTGCAATGTATGGCAGTGAAAGTTGGACCATAAGAAAGGCTGAGCGCCAAAGAATTGAAGCCTTTGAACTATGGTGCTGGAGAAGACTCCTGCGAGTCCCTTGGACTGCAAGGCGATCAAACCGGTCAGTCCTAGAGATCAACCCTGACTGCTCTTTAGAAGGCCAGATCCTGAAATTGAAACCCAAATACTTTGGCCACCTAATGAGAAGAAAGAACTCACTGGAGAAGAGCCTAATGCTGGGAAAGATTGAGGGCAATAGAAGAACGGGACGACAAAGAATGAGGTGGCTGGATGGAGTCACTGAAGCAGTAGGCATGAGCTTAAATGGACACCAGAAGATGGTAGAGGACAGGAAGGCCTGGAGGAACGTTGTCCATAGGGTCGCGATGGGTCAGACACGACTTCACAGCTAATAACAACAACAAGGCTGAAGAAAATAATGGATTTGATTTATTAGAGGGGATGTTATATTACTAATTAGAGGGTTGAATATGGTAGAAAATAGATAACATTTAGGAAATAAAGTAACATTATAATTGAATAGGTAACATATGTAACAAGATTATTAGGCTTTGGTATGAAAAGGAAAAAAAGGAGAAATTGAGATAAGGGAAATTTTGATCACCTAACATAAAATATTTGGAAATCATAAATAACAGTGTTTGTTTGCTTGTTTTCTTTTCTTATCTTTGAATACTGATGGGAAATTAAAGTTTATGTATAGGCTAAAAAGTATTGATAAATGTAATAAGAATGTTTTTACTTAGTTGAAAATAAGAATTTTGTTCACCCAATATGAAATATTTATGTATATTACTGAATTATTGGTTAACCCAGATAACACATATAATAGTTTTGATTTATTAGAGGGGATACTGTATTATTAATTAGATGGTTTAACATGGGGGAAATAGATAACTTTTAGAAAACAGAACAAGACTATAATCAAATAGACAAGATGTGCATTTAGAATATTAGACTTAGTTATGAAAAGGGAAAAAGGAAGAAGTTGAGATAAGTAAATATAAAACACTTGGAAAGTCATAAATAACATGTTAATTTGAATATTGATGGAAAATTAGGGAAAAAAAGCAATAACAGGACATTGATTGTATATAAGGATTGAATGTAAATGCAATTAATATATGTATAAGCTAAACACTATTGATAATTGTTAACAAAGATGTTTTTATTAAGTTGATAATAATAAGAACTGTATTGCTTTTATCAAGTTTTGGTCTGGAACTTTGCACTTTGATATGGCCCAAGGGCTAATCAATAAAGTTGTTGTTGTTAAGAACTGTATTAGCCTAATATGAGATAGTAGATATTAGGGGGAAAAGAGAGGAAATATCTGATGTTGTAACATGAGGTTTATACTAAAGATTTATGTATGCTATTGAACTATTGATTAACCCAGTCATCATGTGGCTTTTTAAATACTCAATTGTAAAATGAGAAAATTAATAAAATATTATTTTAAAAAATCTATAGTGGAATAAAATATAAGTAACAATAAAGAGAAATCATTGCAGAACTATAGCAGTTTTTTCAACTTTATCATTTTCAAAAAAGATTACATAATTACTCAGTTAAAATCAATGTTTGTCAACCTCAGCAATTTTAACATGTGTGGACTTCAACTCCCAGAATTCTCCAATCAGCTATCCTGGGAGCTGAAGTCTATAAAACTTAAGTTGCTGAGATTGAGAAACACTGAGTTAAAGAAATCAATTTGTAATCAAAATTCAGTACAATCCTGGACAAAGTTAACTGTACTTACTATACTTTTTATTAAGCAGTAAGGCAGTTAGAATTACTGGAAAGCCTATTCATCTTATCTGTAAGGATCGCATCCATCTTAAAAGGCTTCAACTCTTTTTCCTTCGTTTCTTTCTATACAGTATCCTATGCCGGTGTTTTTCAACCACTGTTCCGTGGCACACTAGTGTGCCGCGAGATGTTGCCTGGTGTGCCGTGGGAAAAATTGAAAAAACACTGACCTAGGAGACAGCGGTGAGAGGAGGAGGAGGAGGAGGAGGAGGAGGAGGAACAGCCATGGGTGGAGCGGCACTGCAAGACTCTCTGGTGGGGAGCGCTAGGCACCGGAGCCTTGGCTAAGCTGACGGCCCTACTTCGCTGGAAGCAAAAGCCCGGGAAAAGAAGTGGGCTCGACCTCTCTAGGCACCAGGGCTCCACGGCAGCGTAGCTCCGCCCCTTCTCTGGCTTTGGAGGGTCTCTTCCTGAAGAGAGAGAAGCTGGGGAGAGGCGACCGGCTTGCTTATCGAAAGAGGACGGACGGGCGGCTAGCCCGGCTCGCCTGAGCTGTCGCGTGGTTGGTTGCCTGCAACGTTCGAACAAACTCTTCTTCCCCAGCACGCGCCGCTTACTCCTTACTCCCCGCGCGGCTGAGGATGCGAGACTCCCACCTGGTCGGCTGCCTGGCTCCGCTTTCTTTGCTCGCCGCGACCCCTCGCCCCAGCCCGAAATAGAGGGATCTGACCACTTCGCTCTTGGAGGCTTCGCTTGCGTCTGAAAAATTACATGGCTGATTTTTTTCTAACCTGTCCTTTTGATACATTGCATAATAAAATGTCCTTTGGACCAAAGCAATTAAAAACCTTTGGGGTTCCCCCCCCCCTGGAGTGAAGTGCTTTTGATGGTAAAGGTGAGAAAGAAAGAAAAAAGGAAGGGAAAAAAGGAGAAAGGGGGAAGGGGAAAAGGGAGGGAGAAAGAAAAAAAAAGAATAGAAAAGAAAGAGAGAGAGAGAGGAAGGGAGGAAGGAAGGAAGGAAAAAAAGCAGGAAGAAAAATTAAAAAGAAATGCAAGTAGCTTCCAGTTTCCACAACAAGTAGAAAGCAAGAAATTGAGAGAGGGAGGGAAAGAAAGTGGGAGAGAGAAAGGCAGGAAAGAAAGGAAGGAAGATAGAAAGAAAGAAAGAGAAAAGAAAGAGAGAAAGAAAGAGAAAAGAAAGAAGGAAAGAAAGAAAGAGAAAGAAAGAAAAATAAATGAAGGAGAAAAATGCAGAAAGAAAAATTAAGAGAAGAAGAAGAAGAAGAAGAAGAAGAAGAAGAAGAAGAAGAAGAAGAAGAAGAAGAAGAAGAAGAAGAAGAAGAAGAAGAAGAAGAAGAAGAAGAAGAAGAAGAAGAAGTTGGAAGGGACCTTGGAGGTCATCTATTCTAGTCCAACCCCTTGAGAACACAGGCCATCCTCGACTAACGACCATGTAGCGACCGTGGGGAGGTCCAATGGTGCGGAAAACGGTGGAGTGCCTCATGATTTTTTTCATGAAACAAGTGTGCCTTTGCCCAAAAAAGGTTGAAAAACACTGTCCTATGCACGTGAAGACGATCAGAAGCGTGCACGTGATGGTAGAAAGGGGACTATTATCGTCATGCCACGTTGTGCATTCAGCAAATAAATTACTAATTTGGAGCGAGAAGGATTCCACAAACAAAGCAATCACAGCCTGCCTGGTTGGCTTTGTGCTTTCCTTGTTCTACAGCAGAAGAACATTTGTGTTTGTGTGTGAGCGCTCACATTTGTCCGTTTTCAGAATCTGTTATTAGCAAGGAGGAGGGAGAAACCACAGGCTACAACGCCATCTTGAGCACACTGTGCCCCGGCACACAACTGCGAAGCAACAGCGGCACTGGGCTCCAGTCCTACAAAAGAACAGACCTAACGGCCTTCCCACCCCATGAACTGAACTGTCCAACTGACATGCAAAATAGAGGGGGTCAATTACGCACCCAGAAGGAGACCATCCATGTCAAATATCAGGTGAGTGACAGGCTGCGCCGGCGGCGAATAACACGAGGAATTAGCCATCGCGTTGCAAACACGATCTCTTCCAAGAACAGAAGTTAGGCAGGGCGCCGTTTCTGCACATGTGCGCTACAACAAGAGGGGCGGGGCTTCGGGGACGAGGAAGCGTAGCAGTCGTCAAGACTTTAACAGGATTCTGGCAGATTAACATTCTTCCAGGAGGCAGCTAAGGGCAGATGCGGACGGGAACCGAAGGCGCGGAGAGAGCAGTAGTTTCTGCCGCACATGCGCACCACTTTTGTTCTCTTTCAGCTGTTGAGGCAAATCTCCTCACTTTGGTGCGTGGGTTTCACTGTTTTACTGAAAATGGGAAGGGTGGATGCTTAGTTTGAGCGCGGGAGACAAGTCCTGGAGAAAGCATTTTAGTTGGAAATTTAATCATCCTCCTGAAAGCAGGATGTTACCTACATCCAACTGGACAGAAAAAGACATTCAAATAGGATTTGGCCCGAGATGGGAAACAAAATAAGTAGCATTAAAGCTCCGTGTCGTCCTCCTATGAGCATTGGAATCCTGGAGAACTCATCGCTTTGATCCTAACGGCTTTATGGCATTAACTTACAAGCAATAGCAGTTTAAATTTAAGATTTTATATGTAATAAACCCATGTGAAGTTGTGGTGCACTTAAGTATTCCAGAATCCAGGGAGCAACATGTACTTTATTTGAAAGGATTTTAAGGTGTAGTAATGTGGTCACATATGGTTTATGAGCCTTGCCTTCTGCATTGAAGTAAGTTGAGCTAATTAAATATTTTATAAAGAAAAGGAATTCCATATGGCAACACTGAAGTGGTGTTATGCAGTGCACACCCAGTAAAAAAAATGAATGTTCCTTCAAATCAGTTTTTGACTCCTGGCAACTACCTGGGCCTGTCCCTTCAATTTACTTGCCAAGGTTTTTTCAGAAGTAATTGGTCATTTTGCCTGTTTCCTAAGGCTGAGCAGTATGACTGGCCCAAACCAACCAACTTTTTGCTAAGGCAGGATTAAAAGTCAGGATTAAAGCATCAGTTTGATAACCTGGTGCCTTACCCGTTACACCAAATTTCCTTTTAGTAGAAAAATTTGGCCCCATGTCTATCCTGTTTTCTACAATAGCAAGAAAGCAGAATTGGGGCTCCAAAATCCACATAAGAACTAGCTTGAGGAGAGGACCAGGGTATGCAAAGGTTCCCTATGGTGCTAATCAGAGGCAACAGGAGACCATATCTCTTCTATGGTCTTTTCCGTGGAGCAAGCTCTTGGAGAGTACTCAGAGAGCACCAAAGACACTACAAATATTCTTTATTGGTAATGATTGCTTAGTGGTTGGAAAGACGGTGTTGTGTATGCTGGGGGATTGTCAATCACAGCAAGCCACTAGGAACAACAGGTGGCACCAGTCAAGTGCTCGGATTGGCTGGCCAGCGTTTGGCGGGAATTCCAGATGTGCGGATTGGTTTGGGGAATGTACCTGGCTAGGTATTTAAGGGGGTTCCGGGGAGCTCCATTGTTCTTTGTTCCTGCTAACATACAATAAAGACTGTTGCTGTGAATCCTGTCTGTTATTTCCACATGGACCTGAAATATACAACACTGGCAACAAGGATGGGATACATTGTTGCACTCTGAGCGTTACAGAGTAATTCACTCCCAGCGAGCAATTGGAATACATTGTTGCACTCTGGACGTTACAGAGAAAATTCCTCCCCCTGCGAGCGATTGCCAAGGACTGAGGCAGCATGTCTAAGCTCGGACACATCCATGAATTCGATGTTCGTTACCCTGAAGACTGGGAGGCACACCTGGGCCAGGTGGAAGGCTATTTGCTGGTAAATCGCATCACTGAAGACTGCATAAAAGCTGCAGCGTTGTGCATCAGTGGTCCAGCCCTCTATAAGATCGCCATTGGGTTGTGCATGCCAACTCCGGTCGCGTCTGTTTCCTACGATGACCTTACAGCCAAATTGAACAGACATTTTTTACCCAAGCGGTCTGAACTGTATTGACAGTACCCAATACTGTACCAGTTTCACCAACTGTACCAGTTGGTGTACAGTTGGTGTACTGTACCAGTTTCACCAACGGAAACAGTTACTGGAAGAGTCGTCGACCGAATACATTGCTGCGGTACATCAAGCCTCCCATTTATGTAAGTTTCCCGATCTAGAAGACCACGTGTAGGACCAGATAGTCGTCGGTCTGCAGGATGAACGGCTGCAGGAAAAGATAATTGCAAAACCGGCCATGAGTCTACAAGATGTAATAGACGATTTAATGGTTCACCACGAGAGTGTTGTGGACGGCAGGAATGAAGACACCGGAGAGGAAGGAGAGATTGATACGATACTTCAAAAATTGGAAAGGTCACAGCTTCGGCGTGGGAACAGCAGCGGAAGACAGAGTAGACCCCAAGGAAGCAGCAAACAGCAGCACAACAGTCAAAGCTCCAGAGAGACCAAGTTCAAATGTGCCAGCTGCAGGGGTAACCATCAGAGAACGGCGTGCAAGTTCAGAAACGCAAAGTGCCATTTTTGCGAAAAAGCTGTACACATTGTATCCATCTGCCGCAACCGGAAAAGGGAAAGTCTGAACGAGTTAGCAGGTACCAAAAATCTACCACCTCCAGGCACAGAGCCCCGTAGGGTTCCGCTCAAAGGTAGGGGGGGTGTGATGGGGTGGAGGTGTCACACACGGTAATCCACCAGCTGCTCAAGCCAAAAATCAAAATTAATGTCCAGCTGCAGGGAATACCTTGTAGGATGGAAATTGATTCAGGTTCGTCAGTCTCAATAATCTTATTTGAGACATTCAAATCAATTTGTGGCCAGAGCAGGTGGTGGATTCCTTTAAAGTCCACACACCACACGTTTAACAGATTTTCAATGGGCCCCAATTAAAATGAAGGGAAAGGCCACCTTATTAGTGGAGTACAAACACTTCCAGGGACCATTGGATGTACTGGTTACTTAAGGCAGGAGAACTAGCTTAGTGGGGCTGGATTGGTTTGATGCTCTGGGTGTCACTGCACATTTTTTAGTTCATCAGAAAAGTTCATTTCTAACTGTACATTTTCCCTGCTTTCTGCACCTGTGGTGATAGCTTATCTGGTAACCATAGTGAATCCCAGCACCATCAGCTATGTTATGGTTTCAGACTGTTTTGTGTGCATGTCTAGAAAAAGTTTCTCACAGTTATTCTTTTTTTTTATTGAAAAGTTTTATCATACATTTTATCCTTAACAATCCCCCCTAGCCCTCCCCTATCCCTCCCTCCCTACCCCTCCCCCCCTCCCCCCCGACTTCCCAGAGCTAAGTACAAGGTATAAAAAACAAAAAAAACCCAATCATAAACATTCATATGCTAACAATAATAATAATAATAAACCTTTATTGTCAAAGTACAACATGTGTACATTGAGATTAGCTGAGCCTCCCCCCATGCTCTCTCCCCCCAACACACAGTGACAACAAACCCTCCATCCCACCACACTATGTGAACCAACTACACCACACACCAGCCTCCCAAGTCAGTTCTGCATTAGATTATGTCCCATTTAAAAGCCTAACAGCCCACGGATAAAAGCTATTTTTCAGCCTGTTGGTACGGCTGGCTATATTCCTATATCTCCTACCGGATGGTAGGAGAGTAAAAAGATACCGTCCAGGGTGTGAGTCATCCCTGAGAATCTTACTCACTCTTCCAAGGCAACGAGCCCTGGTGATGTCATCCAGTGATGTCAGGGAACAGCCCACAATGTCTTGTGCTGTGTTCACTACCCTCTGTAATACTTTCCTATCCGCAGCTGTCAGACCAGCATACCAAACCACAATACCATACGAGAGGACGCTCTCTATAGTACACCGGTAAAAGAGGGTCATTAGCTGTTGTTCTACCCTGTTCTTCCGCAAGATCCTAAGAAAGTGAAGCCTCTGTTGGGTCTTTCTAGCCACCTGAGTTGTGTTAACTTTCCAGGTCAGATCTTCACAGAGGTAGACTCCCAGAAATTTAAAGGAGGAAACTCTCTACACATTTCTCTCTGATGTGAAAGAAGTCATGGAAAAGTACTTCAGGGTACATGATGTTCTTAAATGGATGTCCTGTTTACTGGCATGTGCGTAAACAGAATTTTGTTTCTTGTTCCTCTACAGAAGCTGAGTATGCTTGTGTGTCTGATGCATGCAATTGTTTAATCTGGTTTGATGCTTTAGTCACAGATATCTGGACACATCCAATTCGACCGATCACTGTGATGGAAGATAATGAATCTGTGGTTTATATTTCTGAAACACGTTTTACAGGTTCAAGGTCCAGACACATTGACATCCGATATCAAAACATAAGGCAACTGGTTAAACAAGGTTTTGTGACATTACAGTATGTGCCTACACGTGATCAAATTGCTGATATGCTGAACAAACCACTTCCTACAGCCCAGCATGAGCATCTGCGTGAGAAGATGTGCCTTACTTGAGTCTTCACTTTGCTGACGAAAAAAGGGGAATGTCACTGCACGTTTTTTTAGTTCGTCAGAAAAGTTTATTTCTAACTGTACATTTTCCCTGCTTTCTGCACCTGTGGTGATAGCTTATCTAGTAACCATAGAATCCCAGCACCATCAGCTATGTTATGGTTTCAGACTGTTTTGTGCGCATGTCTAGAAAAAGTTTCTCACAGTTATTCTTGTATCGTCTTTCACTTTGCTGTTACTGTCTGTTACGTTAGGATGTAGTCAGCTAGCTCTCTTTATAATATATATTTAGTTTTTATATTTTTGTAATTAAAAAGGTATTTAGTAAGATTATGCGTTGTGTTTTATTTCCTTCCTTCATGCACATCATGCATCCTCTGAAGCACGGTCCTTCGCCCTCTACTAAGGTGATTTATACCTTGACACTGGGCGTTTGGTTGGGAGGAGTTAACAACACACAGATCACAAGCCTCAAAGCCGTCTGCAAAAAGTTTGCAGAAGTCTTCGATGACAAGCTGGGCAAATATACAGGTCCCCCTATTAAGTTTAAATTTAAACCCAATGTACTGCTGGTGCGGATTAAGGCTAGAAGAGTTCAGTTCGCTCTCAAGCATAAGATTGAGAGTGAATTGGAAAAATTAGTGGAACAGGGAGTCCTGGAACCAGTGAAAGGGGAAGATTGGGAAAACCCCATTGTAACTCCACTTAAGGCAAATGGTGAGGTTAGAATATGCGCAGATTTTACAAGTCTACTGTCAATCGAGCATTAAACCCACATACGTACCCAGTTCCGTCAGTGAAGCACGTCCTCTCTGCTGTTCAGTCTGGTGCAGTTTTTGCTAAATTGGATTTAGCCCAAGCTTACCAACAGCTGCCAGTTACCCAGGAAATGGCAGATGTTCAAACGATAGTGACTCACAAAGGAGCTTTCAGAGTGAATTGCTTACAATTTGGTGTTTCTGTAGCCCAGGGAATTTTCCAGGAGGTGATGGAACGGACGTTGAAGGGTATTCCTGGGGTATGCCCATATTTTGATGACATCCTAATTGCAGGGGAGTCAGAAGAGGAGTTAGCTGACAGGCTGCAGGAGGTGTTGAGTAGATTCCATTCTGCTGGGCTTAAATTAAAGAGAGAAAAGTGCAGTATTGGAGTGGCTTCCACTGAGTTCTTAGGGTTTAGGATTGATGCACAAGGTATTCACCCCACAGACTCTAAGGTAAAAGCCATTAAAATGGCTCCTACCCCAAAGAACAAGGCAGAGCTGCAAGCTTTTTTGGGGCTGCTGAATTTTTATCATGCATTCTTGCCTTATAAGGCAGCAATTGCTGAGCCTTTACATAGGTTGTTGGACAATAAAACTCCATGGCATTGGTCCACAGTCCATAATGAGTTTTAAAAACCTCAAACAATTACTGTCCAACAGTTCAACAATCACACATTTCATTGAGAACAAGCCCCTATGCATAGCCTGTGATGCATCTCCTTATGGGGTGGGTGCTTTGCTAAGTCATTTGGAAGAGAATGGTGAACAGAGGCCAATTGCTTATTATTTATTTATTTATTTATTTGATTTATATACCGCCCTTCTCCCGAAGGACTCAGGGCTGTGTACAGGGCAATAAAAATAAGAATACAGGATACAAGATTTAAAGTTAAATTATTGTGCCCAATGTAGTTGGTTAGTTAAAATAATGTTAAAACCCAAACTCATCAGGCCAGGCCGGCTTGTTCGAATAGATAAGTTTTTAGATCACGCTGGAAGGAGCGAAGGTCGGGGGCCATCCGGAGTTCAGCCGGTAAGCGGTTCCAAAGGATTGGTGCACCCACCGAGAATGCTCTCCCCTTGGGGGTCACCAGCCGACATTCTCTGACCGGTGGTACCCTGAGGAGGCCCTCTCTGTGGGAACGTACAGGACGGAGGGAGGTTGACGCCGGCAGTAGGTGCTCCCATAGGTAATCTGGACCCATGCCATGTAGGGCTTTGTATGTCATCACCAGCACCTTGAATTTCACCCGGAAGGCAACTGGAAGCCAATGCAGCTCATGGAGCAGAGGTGTAATATGGGAGTATCGGGAGACTCTAGAA
This sequence comes from Vipera ursinii, assembly GCF_947247035.1. Taxonomy (NCBI): domain Eukaryota; kingdom Metazoa; phylum Chordata; class Lepidosauria; order Squamata; family Viperidae; genus Vipera; species Vipera ursinii. The sequence continues at coordinate 73,278,854 of NC_139514.1, read as the reverse complement.
CGTTGTCAAGAGCGGAAAGGAATTACGCTCAGATTGACAAAGAGGCATTGGCAATAGTCTCTGGGGTGAAGAAGTTCCATGACTATCTATATGGTAGAAAATTCACTATTTTCACTGACCATAAGCCCTTGCTGGGACTTTTCACAACAGATAAACAAACACCACAAATATTGTCACCCAGAATGCTAAGGTGGTCCATATTTCTTTCTGCATATACGTGCAAATTGGTATACAAACCAGGTAAGGATATGGGCCATGCTGATGGTTAAGTAGATTACCCCTTGCGGTGGCTGAACCAGATCCAGCACCGGCAGGCCAAATCTTATCCATACAGGAACTCCCTGAATGCCCTCTACAAGCCAGAGACATTGCTGCTGGCACATCAGCAGACAAAATAATGAGCAGGGTATTGGCATGGGTAGTTTTGGGATGGCAAGATAGGAGCCCTGGCACAGAGTTCCAGGCATATTTCACAAGAAGACATGAGCTGTCTTTGCACAAAGGGTGTCTGTTGTGGAGTAGCCGGGTTGTGATTCCTGAGAAGCTTAGGAATAAGATCTTGCAGGCTCTGCACGAAGGACAACCAGGGGTTGTGAGGATGAAGGCTTTAGCCCGGAGTTACATGTGGTGGCCTGGCCTGGATAAAGCAATAGAAGAACAAGTAGCGGGTTGCTACCAATGTCAAAGGTCCAGGCCCAAACAACCACATGCCCCAGTGCACAAGTGGGAGGTGACACACACCCCATGGTCAAAAATTCATGTGGATTACGCTGGACCCTTTCAGGGGCAACTTTTCCTAGTGGTGGCAGACAGTTATTCAAAATGGTTAGAGGTAGTCCCTGTTACAAGTATGACCACAGCAAAAACTGTGGAGGTGCTGAGGGGGCTCTTTGCCTCACATGGTCTTCCTGATGTCATAGTCTCTGATAATGGCCCACAATTCACATCTCCTGATTTTCAGGCTTTCACCAAGGCCAACTTGATTAGGCACACCACGTCTGCTCCCTTCCACCCAGCTACCAATGGCCTTGCAGAACGAAATGTAAGGACGACCAAAGAAGCATTGAGACGCATCATCTGTGGGGACTGGCACCAAAGGTTGGCACAATTCTTACTGGCACAACACACTACACCCTGCATGACCACTGGCAAGAGTCTGGTGAAACTTCGTTGGGGCAGGCGGCTCATCACAAAATTGGACAGATTGCACCAAGATAAAAAAGCTTGGTTTTTGCTGCTTCTCTCTTGCCAGGCAAAATGAGGAAACAAAAGAAGGGGAAGCATCTCTCCTTTCTCTTTAACATGTCAGGACCATAGAATCAAGCAGCAAGACAGAGGAGAACTTGTCATGGCTTGAAATGGGGAGGGGGGGGAAATAATAATAATAAGTTGGAAGGGATCTTGGAGGTCATCTAGTCCAACCCCCTGCTCAGGCAGGAAACCCTATACCATTTCAGACAAATGGCTGGCCAGTCTCTTCTTAAAAACTTCCAGTGTTGGAGCATTCACCACTTCTGGAGGCAGGTTGTTCCACTGGTTAGTTGTTCTAACTGTCAGGACGTTTCTCCTTAGTTCTAGGTTGCTTCTCTCCTTGACTAGTTTCCATCCGTTGCTTCTTGTCCTGCTTTCAGGTGCTTTGGAGAATAGCTTGACTCCCTCTTCTTTGTGGCAGCCCCTGAGATATTGGAAGACTGCTATCATGTCACCCCTCACCCTTCTCTTCATTAAACTACACATACCCAATTCCAGCAACTGTTCCCTATATGTTTTAGCCTCCAGTCCCCCAATCATCGTTGTTGCTCTTCTCTGTATTCTTTCTAGTCTCAAAATCTTTTTTACATCGTGGTGACCAAAACTGGATGCAGTATTCCAGGTGTGGCCTTACCAAGGCATTGTAAAGTGGTATTAGTACTACACGTGATCTTGATTCTATCCCTCTGTTAATGCAGCCTAGCACTGTGTGGCTTTTTTGGCGGCTGCAGCAGACTGCTGGCTCATATTTAAGTGATTGTCCACTAGGACTCCGAGATCCCTCTCACAGTTACTACTATTGAGCAAGGTACTACCTATACTATACCTCTGCATTTGATTTTTTCCTGCCTAAATGCAGAACCTTACTTTTTTCACAATTGAATTTCATTTTGTTAGATAGTGCCCAGTGTTCGAGTCTGTCCAGATCCTCCTGTATCTTAAGCCTATCTTCTGGAGTATTGGCTATTCCTGCCAGCTTGGTGTCGTCAGCAAATTTGATGAGTTCCCCATCTATCACCTCATCCAAATTGTTGATGAAGATGTTGAAGAGCACTGGGCCCAGAACAGAGCCCTGGGGCACCCCACTACACACTTCCTTCCATGTAGATGCAGTTCCATTCAGGACCACACGCTGAGTACGGCCTGTCTGCCAGCTATGAATCCATCTGGTGGTGATGCTATCTAACCCACATTTTTCTATCTTATCAAGTAGTAGGTTGTGATCTACTTTATCAAATGCCTTACTGAAGTCCAAGTAAATTATATCTACAGCATTCCTCTGGTCCACTAGTTTTGTCACTTGGTCAAAGAATGCAATAAGCATTGTCTGGCATGATCTGTTTTTGACAAACCCATGTTGGCTTTTAGTGATAACTTTGTTCGCATCAAGGTGTTCGCTGATTTGTTGTTTGATTATCTTTTCCAGAATCTTCCCTGGTATTGAGGTCAGGCTGATAGGTCTGTAGTTTCCTGGATCTGTTTTTTTAAAGATGGGAACTACATCAGCTCTCTTCCAGTCCTCTGGTAGTTCCCCAGTGCTCCAGGATCTTTGAAAAATATAGTTCAGTGTTTCTGAGATCACGTCTGCCAGTTCCTTGAGAACCTTGGGGTGTAATCCATCTGGTCCTGGTGATTTGAACTCGTCTAGGCTGGACAGGTGCTCACTTACCATTTTCTTGCCTATCTTAACTTACGTTTCTATTCTGTTTTTTATGGCCCTGGTTTTGGTAGGTTGGACTGTTTTTTCCCTTTGTGTAAAGACAGATGCAAAACATGAGTTAAATAGTTCTGCTTTCTCCCTGTTGCTTGTCACCTTCTTGCCACTTTCCCCCACTAATGGACCAATCATTTCCTTAACTGATAGCTTCTTCCACTACCACAACTATAATACAGTTTCTAATGGGTTTTCACCATTGCAGGACCTAAGCTGCAGTAGATGAGATAAGAAGCTACATTATAGAGATGCCACTGTCTGATTGGAAGGATATGATTGAAGGGACACTCCAAATCACCTCACTATGAAAAAGATAGCAGGCAAAGGATATATTCAGCTGAAATTCCATGGGAGGGAATGAAGTGAACCGAAGAAGAGGCACTTAAGCAAGCTGTGCCACATTTAAGGGAACCACCTGCATCAAGAGCTCCTGTGAGGCGTCCGTTCCATGGAAGAGCCTACGTTCCAAGGATGCCAAGATGCTACATCTGCAATCGTGTGGGACATGCCACCCGGGATTGTCCCCAACGGTTTCCAGCGCCCGCCACATACCAGCCCAGAGGAACAGATTCCAGAAGAGGCAGAGGTAGAGGCGGATGACAAGGTCGTGGTCGTGGTCCCAGGAGTGATCCTCAAGCTCCACTTGCCACATTGGTTGTAACCAACAATCCACAGCCTCAACCAGAGTACAACAGATGCCTACTTTGGACTTTGGACAGCGGAGCAGCATTACATGTTACCTACAGAAAAGAGCTTTACACAGAGATGCACGAGCCTGAACCTGTACTCTTTTTCAAATCATCCTGTTCAGGTCATGGGAAAAGGAACTGTTTATATTGAAGAGCTCGGTGCATTCATTCCTGATGTTTACTACGTACCATCAGCTAATAGTAGTTTGCTTAGCCAAAGTCACTTGTCTAGGGTATCAAAATTCCAGGTACATCATCTCGAAAAAGCAAGTTATGTAGTTAAAGATGGAGATATTGTTGCTGAAACCATGTTGATTGGTGGTGTTTATTACTTAAAGCCAAAGTCTAAGCTGCAAGAGCAAGCAAGTATACAAGCTCCAAAAAGGGAGAGCACAGGCCCAGTGAGAGATGTCCCAGAGAGAGATCCTGTTGCTACTCCAAAGGCTCCTAAAGCCAATAAAAGGACAAATAAGACACAGGTTGCTCACAACAAGCCTGAGGTTCCTAATAAAAATGCTAATGTTGAGAATTCACTAACAGGTAAACCTTTGCATTCCAGGTGTATCCATAAGTGGCATAGAAGATTGGGTCATGCCAGTTTCCGTGTTCTGAAGAAGATGCCAGAGTTCGCAAGAGGTTTGGATCTAAAGGGGTGTAAGGTGTTCTTGGACTGTGCTGTCTGCAAGAAAGCCAAATCTAAAGCAGCAGCAATTCCAAAACACACTACACGCCTGTCAAAATGCATTTTTGATTTGGTACACACTGACATAGTGGGCCCTTTTGCACCAACAATTGGTGGTAAAAGATATTTCTTGACAATTGTTGATAATTATTCTAGATATGGTTATGTATTTCCTATGAGAGAAAAATCTGAGACCTTTCAGATCTTTAAAGACTTTGCCAATCTTGTCTATACCCAATTCGAAGTCAGCATCGCCAGAATTCAGAGTGATCGTGGTGCTGAATTCATGTCTCAGCGTTTCCAGGACTGGATGCGTAAGAATGGGATACTACACCAGACCTCAGCTCCTTATGCTCCGGCTCAAAATGGAGTGGCAGAATGCAGAAATGGAGTTCTGCAAACCATGATGCGTTGCCTCCTTGAAGATGCTAACCTCAGTCTTCCATACTGGGGTGAAGCTATCAAATATGCTAACCATATCATCAACCGCACTTGGAGTAGTGTGATAAATCAGACCCCTTATTTCATGTTATATGGACACAAGCCTGACCTCTCACATCTCCATATTTTTGGTTCCTATGCTATGGTCAATATTCCTTTAGCCCAAATAAAGAAAGGGGGTCCTGCAGCAAAAAGGATGAGATTTATGGGCATTGATGATAATTCAAAATGGAGCAAATACATGGACTCTCATCACGTCGTAGTGATTTCACAATCTGCTATTTTTGAGGAAGATGCTGACTGGTCCAGGATTCATTCTAACAATCCTGGAGTTTATTTTCATAGAGATGATGCTGCTGATGCCACGCAGCCTGATGGTCGAGGTGCACAGGCGAATGTTCCTTCCACGAGTTCTTCTCAATCCATTGTTCCGTCTTCACAAGCCACCGATGCTGCTGCTGGCGACGATGATGAAGACGAGGACGAAATTGAAGAAGAATGGACGGTTGTTCCGAGACGTTCCAAGAGGACCACAAAGGGAATTCCACCAAAACGGTATTTGTGGCAAGTAACGAAAGCACCTTTACCTTTGATTTGGTAATGTTACACTTCCTCCTGAGACATTCACACAAATCAAACATCTTCCTGAATCAGAGCAAGATAAATGGTTTGAGGCAATGCAGGCTGAAATGGACAGTCTAAAGAAACTTCAGGTGTTTACGCTTGCAAGCCCTCCAGCAAACAAGAAAGTTATTGGCACTCGATGGGTCTACAGAATTAAAAAGAAGCCAAATGGTGAGTCGTCGTACAAGGCCAGACTTGTAGCCCAGGGTTTCGCTCAATGTTATCCTGAGGACTATACAAATACTTGTTCACCCACAGTGCGGACTGAGAGTGTGAAAATTGCCTTAGCCACTGCAACTATCCTTGGCCTAGAAGTTTTCCAGTTTGATGTTGAAACAGCTTATCTACACGCTGATCTTGATGAAGAAATTTATGTCAAAGGTCCTCCAGGTTTCCGACAGCAAGAAGGGGATACTTGGTTTCTACACAAAAGTCTTTATGGTCTGAAACAGTTTGGTTTAATGTGGTACTTATGTCTTTTTGACAAATTCAATGGGCTTTATTAAGTCCGAAACAGATGAATGCGTGTTTACAAAAAGATCTGATAATAGGTATGAGATAATTCTTGTTTATGTTGATGATATTGTTTATATTGGTCCAAATAAGCAGATGAGTGAATGTTTTGCTAACGCTTTACAACAGTTTTTCACATTGAGGTCTTTAGAACATATTAACACTTATTTAGGTGTTCAAGTTACCAAAACTCAGAAGGGCATACAACTTAGAATAAAAATCAACAAAAGTCTTTTTGATAAGATTCTGCTAGTACACTACTTTACCCTTATGATCTATTCTATTTATATTACAAGCTCTTTGCTTCTTCCTTAACAAGTAAGCTAACCATCTACCCGGTTTATTAGCATTACAAAAAGTGTTATGTCTAGCATACCGTAAGTTAGTTGCCACTTGATCTGCCATTAACATATCAAACTGGTCTCTTAGTAAAGTAATTGCTTCTTTGATCTTCCCATCAGATGGATTCTGAATTAAAGCCTTTTCTTTTTCCTTAATTTCATCCTCTAATTCTTTCCTCTTAAATTCCAATTTACGTCTATGTTTATTGTTCGAATATATTAATACACCTCTCATATAAGCTTTACATGCATCCCAAACCATCTCAATAGAAGTACCTTTATACATATTAATTTTAAAAAATTCTTTCATCTGTTTTTTACACTCTACCACATTTTCCTGGTATCTAAACAAATTTTCATTTAAACGCCAGGACCGTCTGTCTACATTATCTTTTTCTATCTCCAACCATACTGGACTATGATCAGATATAGTTCTTGGACAAATCTTGATCTTCTTAATCCTAGAAAAAAAATCATTAGTAGTTAATACAAAGTCAATCCTGGAGAAGGATTGATGCCTGTCAGAGAAAAAAGTAAAGTCTTTTTCTTGCAAGTTCCTTTCTCTCCAAACATCTCTCAATTCCAAGTCATCCTTCATCTCAAAAAAAGATTTAGGCAGTTTAGCATGACTTGGCGTACTTTTAAAAAGACCTCCCTTGTCCATTTGTACATCGAAGATGCCATTCCAATCCCCCATAAAAATACAAGATTTATAATCCCACTGAATGATCTTGCTGTGTAATAAATTGTAAAAATCTCCTTGCTGCTGATTAGGAGCATATAATCCAACCAAAAGCTTTTTCTTGCCTTCTATTAATAATTCAATTATAACATATCTTCCTTGTTTATCTGCTTCAATTAAACTCACTGTTAAAGTATTCTTGACATAAATAACAACTCCATTTTTCTTATCAGGCGCAGAAGCAATAAACTGTGTGCCCAACCTAAAGTTTACCAAGTACTTTTGGTCAACCGCTTGAATATGTGTTTCCTGTAAGCAAATAACATCGTTCTTAAATTGCTTTAGATATTGAAATACTTTCTTTCTCTTATGTGGTGAATTTAGACCATTAACATTCCAGGTTAGAAGCTTTGTCACCATCTTTTGCGACCTGAAGCTTTTGGAGCGCCTCTTCCAACATCACCTGCACTTTCTTTAGCTTCGCTCCTCCCACTGCTTCACTGTAAGTAAGTTTTTGAGATGCAATCATAGCTCTCTGCTGTTCTTGCTCTTGTCTCATTCGTCTAGCTGCAGCGCGTGTCATTCTTTGGTCTCTGACCTCCTCCGTTGGTACTGAAATCTGATCCACTCCTGTAGCTTTCTGGAATTCTCCATCTTTCAACTGCGTAACTCCTTCAGCACCTTGTATACTCTCGCTTTGTGGTTGACGCTCTCCTTCGCCATTCTTCCTTTTAGATTCCAGAAGTGGTATGGGGCCTGCCTTCAAAATATTGGCATAAAAATCACGTGCCTGTAAAACTGTGAGAAGATGGTATCTCGTGCCTGCATGCATCACCACCATGCCTACTTGGATCTCCCATCTGAACTGGATATCCCGTCTTCTTAATTCTTCTGCCAGAAAAGCAAACTCTTTCCTTCTCCTTAAAATTCTTGGTGGGATCTCTTTCAAAATTAAAACTTCTTGCTCTGCAACTGTAAATTTATTATTATAAAAGGCTTGTATAACCTCATTTCTAATTGCTTTCTTTGTGAAATGAACCACCACATCTCTAGGTAGCTTCCTTTGTCTTGCAATCCAGGAATTAACATGAAATATTTTATCTATATCCACCATAATATCTTCTGCTGAGCGTCCCAGAACCTGTTCAAGAGCTTCTGAAAATAATTTTTTCAAATTTTCCTTAGTATCTTCCTTCAACCCTCTAATTCTCACAGCAAACTCCATCTCTCTATGCTTGACCAATAATAAATCATCATCAATCTTTTCCATCACTGTTTCAGCATCCGTCATTTTGGCATCTAATCTCATATTATTTTGGCTAAGTTCTTCCACTTTCTCATCCAAGCGTTCAATACACACAGCCATGCCTTGAAATGCAAGTAAGATGTCTGCCCTTATTTCTGTATTCTTCTCCTCAATGAGCTCAGCTAATTGCTAAGATTGCTTTTTCAAAGCCTCTTGCAAAACATCCTGCAGATCTTTTATTGTCAAGGCTGGTGCGGGTGCGGGTGCCGGGGGGGGGGCATTAAAGCCTGTAATGAGGATTGCTGAACTGGCGAAGCCCCCGCGCTTCTAGGAACTTTAGTAAACTTGGCAGCCATTTTCACCCGCTTAATTCTATTGCGCACTTTCACTTTCCGCACCACTTAAAAGTCTCCACAAAGTTTACTGAGTTAAAGTTCAAATACTTGCTCTGACAGCATTCTCCTGCACCGCTCTGCCTGCATTCAAGTAATCCAAAATTCACTCTCGCTAGCAGGGATGGTTGCAGCGTCCTGCTCTGCTCCAAAGCCTTGGAGCAGAGGCGTCCCGGAGTCTGGAGCAAACTCAGGCTTCAGGGGGGCTCAACCCTTCAACCACCAGAGTTCCAACTCTGGCGGTCTAGGGGAGCTCTACCCCTGCCTGGGCGCTCACCCCCTCCTCTTCTCCCGAGGAGCAGGCTTCCGAGCCGCCAAACAGCTGATCGTCGCTGTTTTTGATGGCTCTATGGAAACAGCAGGGCTGACAGCCGAAATGGCTGCCTTCAACAGAGCCTTGCCACCCGGAAGCCTAGAGTTTATCAAATATTTTTGATCAGCTACACAAATATGCGTTTCCTACAAGTATATAATATCATTTTTAAATTGTTTCAGGTACTGAAATATTTTCTTTCTCTTTTGCAGTGAATTTAAACCATTAGAATTCCATGTCAGAAACTTTGTCGCCATCTTGTGTGACTTGAAGCTTTCAGAGCGTGTCTAGCAGATTCACAAACATCTGCTTCTTTGGTCTTGCTCCTCCCACTGCTTCTGTATTAGTAGATTCTTGAGTTGTAATTGTAGAATATTGTTTCTGTTGTTGTTGTTGTTGTTCCTTGCATCTAGTTGCAGCTCGTGTCACTCTTTGAGCCCTTGGATCTTCCAATGGGACCAAGGGCTGCACAATTTCCAAAGTTTGCTGTACTCATCTCGCTGTGTGCCTTCCAATTGTGTCTGTTGCACTTCTTTTTCCTCCATCCTTTTAATTTCTGGGGATGGCGGTGAGCCTGCCTTCAGTATATTACAATAAAAGTCTCATGTTTAAGAACTGTATTAAGATGATACGTTGTACCAACATAATTCACCACTATCCCGGTTGGTATCTCCCATCTAAACTGAATCTGTCATTTTTTTTAATTTATCTGCCAGAAAAATAAATTCTTTCCTTCTTCTTAAAATTTTTGGTGGAATTTCTTTCAGAATTAAAACCTCTTGATCAGCCACTTTAAATCTGTTGTTATAAAAAGCTTGAATAATCGCATTTCTGATTGTTCTCTTTGTAAAATAAACAACCACATCCCTTGGCAATTTTCTTTGCCTAGCAATCCAAACGTTGACGCGAAATATTTTATCTATTTCCAATATAACATCTTCAACTCACCAACCCAAAATAGGCACCACAGCTTTTGCCACTATTTCTTCCAAATTTTCTTGTGGATTTTCTTTCAGACCTCTAATCCTCAAAGCAAACTCCATTGTCGCGGAACAATTAACAGTCTGACCAGAGGTGGATGGACCGTGGTTCATTTGCATGGTCAATATCAAAGAAAAGAAATCCAAAACATGTTCTATAGTAAAATTATTTAATGAGAAAAAACAAAAGACCTAGACTGACTACATTCTCTCATCAGGCAGAAGAACAAAGTAAAGTAGTAACTCTGAGAACTTTTTCTAGGCCTGTGCACAAAAATGTTTAAAACCAAAACATTGCTGGACATAGCTGGAGTCACTATGGTTACATGATAAGATAATACACAGGTGCAGAGCAGAAATAGATGTACACTTAGGAATGAGCGAAGCTGGCAAAACTAAAAAAACACGCAGTGACATCCCCTTCTTTTGTCAGCGAAGCAAAAAATCAGATAAGGCACATCTTCTTGCGCAGATACTCGTGTTGGGCTGTAGGAAGTGGCTTGTTCAGCATATCAGCAATTTGGTCATGTGTAGGCACATACTGCAATTTGACAAAACCTTGTTTAACCTTGTCTTATGTTTTGGTAACGAATGTCAATGTGTCTAAACCTGGAACCTGTAAAGCGATTCTCAGATATATAGACCACAGATTCGTTGTCCTCCATCACAGTGATCGGTCGAATCGGAGGTGTCCAGATATCTGTGACTAAGGCATCAAACCACGTTAGAGAATTACATGCATCTGAAACACAAGCATACTCAGCTTCTCTAGAAGAACACGAAACAAAATTCTGTTTATGCACATGCCAGTAAACAGGACATCCATTCAAAAACATCATATAACCTGAAGTGCTTTTACGTGATTTCTTATCACTTGCCCAATCTGAATCTGCATAACAACATAACTCTGCATAGTCAGTATGTGTGGGTTCTAACAACAACTTCATGTCTTTGGTGTATTTTAGATATCTCAATAATTTCTTAAAACATGTCCAATGAAACTGTTTTGCCTTGCCTACGTGTCGTGATAGGAGATTAACACTAAGTGCAATGTCAGGTCTAGTCCAACTACTAATATATAGCAGCGACCCAATGACTGAGCGATAAAGTTTTTGATCCTCGAACTCAGGACTCGGTTCATGTGTCAAGTTGTGAAAGTCGGTTTGCATGGGTATACTCACAGGTTTAGCATCCTTCATGTTGCAGTGATGCAATAGTTGTTCAATCTTATCTTCCTGTGTAAGAAGATTAGAGATGTAGATATAGATGAATATTTGATAAAAGCCAATATTCCTGTTCTTAAGCAAGAACAAAAGGAAGGGATGAACCAATTGATAACTGATGAAGAAATTTTTCTAGCAATTAAACAATTAAAAGTGGGTAAAGCGCCGGGAACTGACGGTTTGACTGCCGATTATTATAAAAATTTACAGTTAGAAATGGTGGAACCTTTAAGGGAATTGTTTAAGATAATTCAATTGGGAGGAGGGGTACCTCCGTTGTGGAAAACTGCTTTTATTTCGTTGATTCCGAAGGAAGATCAGGATGCTACCCAAGCCAAAAATTACAGACCAATATCACTTTTAAATACTGATTATAAGATATTTGCAAAAATCTTAGCTAACAGATTAATGAAGGTAATGCAACAAGTGATTCATAGTGATCAAACTGGATTTATAAGTGGTAGACAAATGAAGAATAATGTGAGACACATTGTAGATCTATTGGAATTTTTGGAAAGAAATAATCAGATCCCCGCAGCGCTGATCTTTCTGGATGCTGAAAAAGCCTTTGATCAATTGGATTGGCAATTTTTGATTAAAGTATTAGAGAAAATGAAATTTGGGGAAAATTTTTTACAATCTAATAGGGCAATATATCAGAAGCAAACAGCCCGTATAATAGTAAATAACAGTTTGACAGAATCATGTAATATTGAAAAGGGTACAAGACAGGGGTGTCCGTTGTCACCTTTATTGTTTAACATTGGAAATTTTATTGATTAAAATACGAGATTCAAATAAAATTAGGGGAATCCAAATAAGAGATCAGGATTATAGATTGAGGGCGTTTGCGGATGACCTGGTTATTACAGTAACTCAGCCGGATTATTCAGTTGTAGAATTGATGGAGATAATAATGTCATATGGGAAAGTTTCTGGTTTTAAGATAAACATACAAAAAACTAAAATATTGTCTAAGAATATGACTGTACCACAAAAGGCTGTTTTAGAAGAACTAACGGGATTTGAGATAGTTAAAAAGATTAAATATTTGGGGATATATCTGTCAGCCTCAAATGTGAAGTTATATAAAAATAATTATGAAATGTTATGGGGAAAAATTCAAAAAGAATTAGATAGTTGGAAAAAATTACAATTATCTTTATTGGGAAGAATTGCAGCAGTGAAAATGAATGTTTTGCCAAAATTTTTATTTTTATTTCAAATGATACCTGTACTTAAAAAGGATTTAAATTTGGAGGAATGGCAAAAAGGTATTAATAAATTTGTCTGGGCAGGGAAAAAGCCACGAGTTAAATTTAAGATAATGCAAGATACGCGTGAAAGGCGGTCTTAAAATGCCTAATTTTAAATTATATTATGAGGCTGCTGCTTTGTCATCGATAAGTGACTGGTTTAATTTAACACAAGGGAGATTATTAAATCTTGAGGGTCATGATTTGCAATTTGGTTGGCATGCATATTTATTGTATGATAAGAAGGTGGATAATGTATTTAAGATACATATTTTAAGGTATGCTCTGTTGCAAGTTTGGAAAAAGCATAGACATAAGTTAAATTATAAGATACCGATTTGGGCAATACCTAAACATGCAATAGAAAATATAAATGTGGGATTTAAACATGATGAGACTACATATAAGGAAATCTTAAGTTTAGAGAGGAATGTATGGCAATTAAAGCCATATAATATCTTAAAAGAAGAAAAGATTGTACAAACCTGGTTTCAGTATGGGCAATTACAGGCTAGGTGGAAAGAGGTCCAGAAAACTGTTTTTTCAATGATTGATGAAAATTTGGTAAAGCAAATTAGAGATCAAGGTCAAGCACATATAAAAAGGATATATAATGCATTGATAGAAATTGATTCAGAAACGGAACTTGTTAAAGATTGTATGATAAAGTGGGCTCAGAACTTTCAAGAAGTTATAACAATGGACACTTGGGAAAAGATCTGGGTTAGAAATGTAAAATTTACACAGGCCCAAAATTTAAGAGAGAATTTTTATAAAATGTTTTATAGGTGGCACTTGGACCCTAAAAAATTAGCAAGTATGTATCTGAACTGCCAGCCCAAATGTTGGAGGTGTGGTTGTGAGGATGCAACGCATTTTCATATATGGTGGACTTGTAAAAAGGTTAAAGCTTTCTGGATTAAAATTTGGTGGAATATGCAAAAGATATTTAAGAAAAGGATAAAGTTTTCTCCGCAATTGTTTTTATTGGGTATTATTACAGATAGTACTGTTATAGATTTAAAGTTGATGTTGAATTTAATTACGGCAGCGAGACTTTTAGTAGCGCAATAATGGAAGAAGGAAGAACTGCCGACTATAGAAGAGTGGACTTTAAAAGTTTCTAACTTGGCGGAAATGGCAAAGATTTCAGCGTATTTGAAAGAACAATCGCAACAGAGATACATTGTGGAATGGAGGAGATGGATTGAATATATTCAGAATAAATATGGGACTAAAAAGTTACATTTAGCATTTGAATAAATAACTAGTTAGTAGTTATTTTATTAATATTTTGACTATGGAGAGTTAAAGTGCAATATAATTTAATGTTTTATTTTTGTTAGCATATTTTAGATTATGTTTGTTTGTATTTTTATACCCTGTATTCAGCTCTGGGAAGTTGGGGAGGGGGGAGGGGTGGGGAGGGGGGAGGGGAGAGGGGAGGGGGAGGAGGGGGGTTGTATTCAAAAATGTATTGTAAAACTTTTCAATAAAAAAGATAAATCACCAAGAATGATATAAACTTTTATTTCCATAGCATCCCAAGTCTCCAATGCCAAGGTCATCAACCATGAACAAGATGATGTTGGGCTTTGAAAGTCTCTCATGTATAGCACTGTTGGTTGGCCACATATAAAGTATCAACTGGAAAAGGATGATCATTCTTCTGTGTTAAGGTGGAATTGCTTTTGTGGAACCTGTTTCATAAAGAATGTGTCAGAATCCATTTTTATCTCATTTCTAACTCCCTCTCTGTGCAGAACCCAAATCTCACCCCCTTACTAGATCCTGCTATTCCCAAGGAGGGAAAGAGAAGACAGGGTTGTTAATTGCCCACCTCTATCCCTTAAATGCAATATTTGTTTATTCAGCCTGCCTGGAAGCCATCATAAAAGACCAGGGAAGAAACAAAGAAAGGGAGGGGGGAATTCTGGTTTCTATCTCCGAATGGAATGTGAAGGGCAGGAAGTAATAATATTGCAAATGTACTAGTGTTTCTCTTCTCCTTTTAGGGGTTTTGACACCTGAAACTTGACTGATCCGGGACTGACCAAATGGACTGAGGGGAGGGGTTTTTACTTGGGGACACTTTAAAAGTATTCATCTGTGAGACAGTTTTCAGATCCTGTCTATACTATCTACTGTCATCTATGTTTTAGTAAAAGTTCCTGTTCTGTTCCCCCCTCCCGGAGTACAAACAGACAAGCAGGCACGACTAGCAAGAGTTAATTCTACAGACTTTAGTTAATTGCCTTCTGATAAGGCCTTGGCAGCAAAATAGGCTCATTACCTCAAACTTCAGTTGGAATGAGATAACATCCACGCAAACAGTCCAGTAGCAGATGTACAGAAACATTGCCAAGAATTCAGACCAGGGTTTCAAACAAGAAGCAGAGTTCCAAAGATGTGACCAGACATTGTTTAAACTATTGTTCATCACAAAGTTCTGAGAGCAGCCACACCCCCTTTATACCTTATGGGGTGTGGCTCAATGACTCAGCTACTCCCTGGCCCTCCTACCCAACCTACGTTGCTGCAGAAGCTTGGCCCTGTGTCTTTCTCGAGGGTCTAGCCATGACTCATCTTCGCTAGACTGCTGCAGCTGTTCGAGCACCCTCCCAGCCTGGCTGCTTCCCGGCTGTTGGAGATGGAGGCCTTGCCAGAGAGGAGGGCCCTGGAGAGGGAGGCCTTGCCAGTTCCTCCCCATCATCCTCAGAGTCCTCCTCCTCGGTTAGGACAGGCGTGGGGGTCGGGGCCACAACAGTTCCTGCTTGGACAAACTCATCTCCAAGAGTTTTTCTTTCCTAAGATGTGGATTGGAGTGGGTTCTGACATTAGACAGGATCTCCATTAAGAGTCAACCTATCCCACCTATCAAAAGGAAGGATTTTTAACAAACTAGACCTGAGAGAAGCATACTACCGCATCAGGATTAAGGAAGGGAATGAATGGAAGACTGCGTTCAATTGCCCAATGGGTTGCTACCAGTTCAAAATCCTCCCATTTGGCCTGCAAGGGGCCCCTGCAGTTTTTATGCAATTAATTAATGAAGTGTTAAGAGAGCACCTAAATAAGGGGTCCTAGTTTACCAAGATGACATCCTTATCATCACTGAGACCAAAGAGAAGCATAATAACTTAGAGCAGTTCTGAAAAAAATTGCAGGCTGCCCACATATATGCTAATTTATCAAAATGTGAATTCCACCAGGAAATAATAGACTACCTGGGATATCACATATCCCCACAGGGCATTGAAATGGACCCTGAGAAAGTCAGGACAGTATTAGAATTGGCACACACACACCCTGGACAAGGTGCAAACTTCTGCTGCCAATTCATCCCTTCGTTTGTCCAAATAGCCCTGCCCCTCACAAATTTGTTGAAAATGAAGCGTAGTCCCCGGTGAAACCCACCCAGCCCCTGAAGTGGACAATGGAATGTAAAGCAGCATTTGAAAGGCTAAAGAGGCTTTTTTTCTGTTGAACCTCTACCTGATCTGAGACACCCAGATCCTGATAAACCTTTTGTAATACAGGCAGATGCGAGTGATGTGGTGGTGGGAGCCGTATTATTACAGGAAAATGACAAGGGGGCATTGCAGCCATGTG
This sequence comes from Vipera ursinii, assembly GCF_947247035.1. NCBI lineage: Eukaryota > Metazoa > Chordata > Lepidosauria > Squamata > Viperidae > Vipera > Vipera ursinii. The sequence goes on along the minus strand of NC_139514.1, from coordinate 73,262,895 downwards.
AATATATGTCCAGGAAACTCACGAAGACAGAACAACATTGGACCATATGGGAAAAGGAGGTGTATGCTGTGAGGTGGTCATTACTTACATGGTGCCATTACCTTGAAGGAAATAAAATCCCCTTCCAGGTCTGGATAGACCACAAAAATTTGGAAGCACTAAAAGCACCTAGGAAACTCACTCCTAAGCAAGCCCGCTGGTCCCAACAATTTCACTGATTCCATTTCACTCTCAAACACTTACCAGGTATTGTGATTCAGCGTCAGCCTGTGGTTTCGGCAGCTGAGTCGGACAATTCTGAAGAGGAGGAGGAGGAGGGGTTTGGAGAGCCTTGGGTTGCAGAGGAAAGTTCTGATGCACTGCAGAGCTCTCAGCCAGGCCCCTCCCGTCTTGTTCCTCCTCAGACCCAGCTGTGTGAGCCTGAAAGATTGGAAGAAGATGATCCACAGCTGGCTCTGTTCAGGGATGCTCGAAGCAGGAGGCAGACAAGCAGAAGTGAACAAAGAAAAGCAATGAGGCACCTCAAGAGAAGGCAAGGAGAAGCCACGCCCTGAGACTGCTTTATAAAAGGGGAATGTGTGGGAGGTGCTGGTTGCTGAAGGCAACCGTTTGAAGAGCTTCTGATATAGTCTCGGTCTATATTTGTTTAACTCTGTTTTGAACTGTTTCGTTTAGGTTTTGCAAATAAATTTGGTTGGCTTAATTCCAGCCTATTGAATGTAAAAAAGGGGTTGTCCCTGACATTCCAACAGGGCCAGTCGTAGGCTGGAACAGAACACTGGGGGGGAGATAGAATTTCTTGGCGGATGCATTATCTCACATGCCCCAATATAACAGCACACAGGCCTCTGACTCTAAACCACTTATGCCCGAATAACAACTGGCAGCACCAGTCACCACCAGGACCCAAGATAAATCAAAGCTGTGGGTGGATAGCCAAACTGGAATAGAATTCCGAGTCTTTGGAAATTGATGAATGGTTCCAGAAAAATAGACATGTGGGCACAAACAAAGATGGACTACCCTGAGTGGGTGAGAAGTTTATTTATTTATTTATTTATTTATTTATTTATTTATTTATTTATTTATTTATTTTTATATACCGCCCTTCTCCCGAGGGACTCGGGGCGGTGTACAGAGTAAGGTAGGTATACAGATTGAACAATAGTGAAAAACAATAGTAAAAACAACTGAGACCCCAAGGGCTATCAGGCCAGGCCGGACTGCTGGAACAGGTAAGTTTAAAAATCGCGCCGGAAGGTGCAGAGGTCGGGGGCCATCCGGATTTCGGTAGGCAAGCAGTTCCAGAGGGCTGGCGCACCCACTGAGAATGCCCTCCCCCTGGGGGCCACCAGCCGACATTCCTTGAGCGGTGGCACCCTGAGGAGGCCCTCTCTGTGGGAGCGCACAGGACGGAGGGGTGTTGACGTTGGCAGAAGGTGCTCCCGTAGGTAGTCCGGACCCATGCCATGTAGGGCTTTGTATGTCATTGTTAGCACCTTGAATTTCACTCGGAAGGCAACCGGAAGCCAGTGCAGCTCACGGAGGAGAGGTGTGATATGGGAGTATCGGGAGGCCCCCAAAAGTGTCCGTGCAGCTGCACTTTGCACCAGTTGAAGCTTCCGAGTGGCTCTCAAGGGCAGCCCCATGTAGAGAGCGTTACAGTAGTCTAGGCGAGAGGTCACAAGTGTATGGGTGACTGTACGTAAGGCATCCAGGTCCAGATAAGGTCGTAGTTGGTGCACCAGTCGAACCCGGGAGAAGGCCCCCTTGGTCACAGCTCCTATGTGATCTTCCAGGGATAGCTGCGAGTCTAGGAGGACACCCAAGTTGCGGGCCCTATCAACAGGGGGTAATAACTCATCCCCGATGTTAAGGGATGGAATGATCTGAGTATCCTGGCATGCCGGTACGTACAGCCATTCAGTCTTGTCCGGGTTGAGTTGAAGCCTGTTCCTCCCCATCCATTCCCGGACCGCTTTCAGGCAGAGGGACATCACGTCGAGGGCATCACTGATGCAGTTTGGAGTCGAGATGAAAAGCTGGGTGTCATCAGCATACTGATGGTACCCTGCTCCAAAACCATGAATGATCTCACCTAGTGGTTTCATGTAGATGTTCAACAGGAGAGGCGAGAGAACCGACCCCTGAGGGACTCCACAAACGAGAAGCCTCGGAGTCGACCTCTGTCCCCCTGCCAACACCGACTGCGAGCGACCCTGGAGAAAGGAGGAGAACCACCGCAGAACCGTGCCTCCCACTCCCAGTCCCCTGAGGCGCCGCAGCAAGATACCATGGTCGATGGTATCGAAAGCCGCCGAAAGGTCTAATAAGACTAGGACAGAGGAATGGCCCCTGTCCCGGGCTCTCCAGAGATCATTCATCAGAGCGACCAATGCCGTCTCCGTGGTGTAGCCCGGCCTGAAGCCCGATTGGCACGGGTCTAGATAAACCGCTTCATCCAGGACCTGAGGAAGTTGATGCGCCACCACGCTCTCAACAACCTTCGCAAGGAAGCGAAGGTTGGAGACTGGGCGAAAGTTATTCAATGAGGTTGGGTCCAAGGTGGGCTTCTTGAGGAGAGGTCTCACCACCGCCTCCTTCAAGGCGGTGGGGAAGTGACCCTCACTCAGAGAAGCAGAGATGACCGCCAGAAACCAGCCTCATGTCCCCTCTTGAGCTGCATAAGCCAGCCTGGAAGGGCACGGGTCCAGTAAGCATGTGGAGGAGCTCAACCTCCTCATAATCCTGTCCACTTCCTTCGGAGTCACAGGATCAAATTCCTCCCAGATGACGTCGACAAGACTGTCCATGTCCTGTTCCTCCAACTCTGCCCAGTTGGAGTCCAGGCCGGTTCGAATCCGAGCGATTTTATCCAACAGATATTGACCGAATTCCTCGGCTCGACCCTGTAAGGGTTCCTCCCTCACCTCTTGGTTCAGTAGGGAGTGAGTCACTCTGAACAAGGCAGCCGGGCGATTATTTGCGGACGTGATGAGGGTGGAAAAGTAGTTGGATTTCGCCACCCTTATCGCTGCGAGATAAGACCTGGTGAGGATTCTTAGTTGCAATCGGTCGGATTCAGATCGACTGGATCTCCAACGGCTCTCTAGGCCCTGTCTCCGACGCTTCATCTCCCGGAGCTCCGTGGTGAACCATGGGGCTCGCTGGGATCTGCGCCGGGTCAGGGGCCGCAGGGGTACAACTCGGTCCAGAGCCTCCGTGGCTGCCCTTTCCCAGGCTTCCACTAAGGCGTCCGCCAAGCTGTGAGCAGGGAGTGCATGTGGGTTCCCAAGCGCTGCCTGGAACCTATCAGGGTCCATTAGGCGCCTAGGGCGGTACCATCTGGTTGGCACCGTGCACCCACGGCGGGGGGTGGCAATGGGGAAGTCTAGCCGTAGGAGGTGATGATCGGTCCATGACAGGGGCGTAACGGTCGTGGCGCCCCCACTGATATCATCACGCCACCGTCCGGACAAGAACACCAAGTCGGGGGTGTGGTCTCCCTCATGAGTCGGTCCAGAAATTATTTGCGACAGGTCCATGGCCGCCATGGAAGCCATGAACTCCCGAGCTAGTTCGGACGATCCTCCCAGGGACGGTAGGTTAAAGTCGCCCAAGACCATGAGTTTTGGGAATTCAACCACCAACCCTGAGAGGACATCGAGTAGCTTGGGCAGGGCTGCCGCTGCACGATTAGGTGGTAGGTACGCCAGCAGCAGGCCCAACTGCGCCCCCGGGCCGTATCTCAGAAGGAGAGACTCACACCCGACTATCTGAGGGACGGTGGTCTCTCGCGGGCTAAGGGTCTCCCTGATGATTACTGCCACTCCTCCGCCCCTCCCATGGGCCCGAGGCTGGTGCAGCACCTGGAAACCTGGCGGGCAGAGGTCAACCAGAGGGACACCACCCTCTGGGCCCAGCCAGGTTTCCGTGATGCAAGCCAGGTCCGCGTGCTCACTCTCCACTAGGTCACGAACAAGGTGAGCCTTGTTAGCTACGGACCTGGCATTTAGGTAGACCAGCCTGAGCATAGGAGGCTGCATACCTTCGCTCCCGGGTCCTTGGGGAGCGTCTACCGCTTGTACAGAGCGGAGATGACTCTCCCGGTGACGATACGGCCCTCTGCTTGTGCACCTTGTGCCGTTCCCCACCATCCTGGGAATTGGCTGTTCGTCAGCTCGCCACTGGGCTTTGTCAGCGACTGGTCCTCGTTCTCCACCTTCGTGAACGGTCGTAGGCCTGGCCTGTGCTATGGTAGTTGGAAGGCCCCCCTTCACCGAACAACCATAGTCTTTTCCCGCCCCCCTCCCTAACCCGACAAAGAACTTAATTAGGAACTTAACCAGGGGCCTCTTGTTGGACTTGTGCTGGAGGCCCCTGACCCTGCCTGGCCATCTCTCAGAGGCCCAATGGTTGGGCCCGTCATCGAGATTCGATGTATTGTAGGCGGGACGCACCCAGGAGAGGGGGAAACTCCTGAGGGTGTGTAGGTCTGTGCTCGAATATTGGAGAAGCATAGAGTCACAGGGTTTTTTGGGAAGTCGAACCCCTGGGTGGAGAATTGGAAGGAGGGTGGAGTTGGGTAGGTGGGTATCTGGACCGTCACCCAGCCACTGCCACTTGGCTGGGTGAACCCCAGAAGCAGGCCACTCCCCATCCTCTCACGATGGGTTGTGACTCTGTTCCCGGGGGTGGTCCAGAACCCACTCTGGGTGAAGCATACCCCATAGAGCTCTCACCTCTATGGGGCTGCAGTTGTAAGGTCAAGCCACTCTGCCACCGTGGCTTGCACCCAGGCCCATCATGTCCTGTGGGGCGAGGGTGGGCAGGGGGGTTGAGAGTTGGTAGAGGCAAGATGATGATGGCCTCGGTGGTCCAGTCGCCGCTGTCTCCACTGATCAGCTGCATCGTGGCGTCTTTTGGTTGAAGATCGGCACGGAGACACTGTCGGCACCCAGGGTGCGGGCCAGAGACGTCACGCCGCGTCTAGTAGTGCTGCCGTCGAGGATTCTTGGTAAAGGTGGTCGACCGGGGTCTGGAGAAGCTTTCGCTGCTGACGCTTTCGCTGCTGCTCCGTTGCATAGCTGCTCCCCTGATCCGCTGGTCCGCGGCGTCTCCTTGATGTAGATCGGAAGTGCTGCTGCCTAGGGCTAGGTCAAGGTGGTCGAGGAAGGACGAGGTGCTGGCCCTCACTCAAGACGGCTGCAGCGGTTCAGGGGGTGGGCCGGAGACGCCAGGCCATTGCTGCTAGCGCCGCTGTCAAAGGCCCCTCGGAGGTGGTCGATCGGGCCCGCATAGCCGGTCTGCGGCGTCTCCTTGACCCCATGGAGATGACGGCGCTATTCAGGAGCAGGCCAGGAGGCCGAGGCAGAGCAGCGACTCCAGTCCTGCTCAGGGTGGCTGCAACGGCTGCCACTTCCGCTGCCCAGCTGATCCAGCTGATCTGTGGCACCTTTCTTGATCTTCGGAGACGCCGCCGTTGCCCGTGGGCATATCAGGGAGCCGAGGAAGGGCGGAGACGCCGGCCCCACTCCAGATGGCTGCAACAGCTGCAGTGGCTCAGGGGCGGGTCGGAGGCGCCACACCGCCACTGCCTCCGCCGGTGTTCAGGCCCGTGGGGAGATGACCGACTAGGGCCCTGCGGAGCTCTCACCGTCGCCGTTGTTGACGATGCCGCTGCCCCCGCCACCCAGCTGGTCCGCGGCGCCTCCGTTGATCGCTCGGAGATGCCGCCGCTGCCCGGGAGTCGATCAGGGGGCCGGGACAGCGCAGAGCTGCCGGCCCCTCTCGGATGGCTGCAATGGCTGTAGTGGCTTAGGGGGCGGGCCAGAGACGCCTCGCCGCCACTGCCACCGTCGCTGTTAGGCTCCTGGGAGAGATGATCCGACTGGGGGCTGGAGAGCTGTCGCCGCTGCTGTTGTCCTCGTTGTCGGCGCCTCCGCCGCACAGCTGATCTGCGGAGACGCCGCCCTTGCCCGGCAGTAGATCAAGCGGTTGAGGCAGGGCGGAGGCATTGGCCCCATTTACAACGGCCGCCAATGGCCCAGGCGGCGGGGCGGAGATGTCCCGGCGCCCCTATGGCTGATTCGGGAGGCAGCGGGCGGCACAATTGCCCAGCTAATCTGCCCAAACTTCTGACCCCACCCCAGGGGTCCGATGACATCCCTGGGGGGCTCCTGGGGGGACGCCTTACCACTGGGGGCTACGGAGCTCTCCCCAGCACGTCCGCCATCTTTGGAGCCGGAAAAAAAAAGTTATACATACCTGCCACCCAGAGGATCAATTTCATGCAGTTGTACCATGATACAAAATCAGCAGGACATTTTGGGTTTGTAAAAACCTTACACTTAACTAAAAGGCAATTTTGGTGGCCATCCATGAAAAAATGACATAGAAAGCTACGTGGCCAGCTGCCAAACATGCGCAACAGCTACGAGGCTGCAAGGGAAGTCGCCAGGACTGTTACAACCAGTGGTGAACCCATCAGCCCACTGGAAAGAAATAGCCATGGATTTTATAGTGGAATTACCAGAAAGCAGTGGGAATACTATAATCTGGATGGTCACGGACTTGTTCTCCAAACAGGTGCACTTCATCCCTTGCCAAAAGATCCCCACCACAAAAGCCTTAGCGAAATTTTTCATGCAGCATATTTACAGATTGCATGGGGCACTGCAACACATCATATCTTATAGGCGGGTGCAATTTACATCGGTATTTTGGAAAGAATTTTTATCCCTTTTAGCAACCACCCAAGGACTGTCATCTAGTCATCATCCTCAAACAGGAGGTTCGAATGAACATTCAAACTCAGTACTTGAGCAATATTTAAGATGCTTTCTTAATTTCCAGCAAAGAAATTGGATTGGTCCTACTACCTTTCACAGAAGTGGCATATAATAATGCAGTCCACTCCAGCACAGGTTACACTCCTTTTCAAGTAGCTACCGGTCAAAGTTTCAACCCCATGCCAGAACTAACCCAAAACAAACCAGTAATCCCATCACTGAAGGATTGGATTGTACAATTACAAAACATCTGCCCAATCATTAGGAAAGCTTTAGACAAAGCTAGACAAGCATACAAAGCACAAGCAGACAAAAAAAGAGTTGATCCCAAACCATTCAGGGTGGGAGAGATGGTATATTTATCCACAAAATACCTTAAATCCCTACAACTCTGTAAAAAACTTGGTCCAAAATATATTGGATCTTTTCCACTTAAAAGAATCATAAACCCAGTAACAGTAGAATTAGAATTACCCAAAAATCTTAGGCAGATACACCCAATTTTTCACTGCAGTTTACTAAAAAGAGTACAACACTCACCCCTACGAACAATCCCACCCACCCCCCACCTCCTATCATGGTTGAAGGAGAACAACACTTTGAGGTGAAGGAAATCCTAGATTCCAGGAAACACCGTGGGCCAATTCAATATCTAGTAGCTTGGAAACACCTCCCCTCCTCAGAAAATGAGTGGGTCAATAAACATCACATTAGAGCACCCAAGTTACTTAAGAAGTTTCATACAGAATATCCTAACAAACTGGGCTAACATTTATATTTTGTTTTCTCTACAAGTGGACCTCTCTTTTTTTAAAAGGAGGGCAGCATGTCAGAATCCATTTTTATCTCATTTATTTTTTTCTTTTTTTATTGAAAAGTTTTTATCTCATTTCTAACTCCCTCTCTGTGCAGAACCCAAATCTCACCCCCTTACTGGATTCTGCCATTCCCAAGGAGGGAAAGAGAAGACAGGGTTGTTAATTGCCCATCTCTATCCATTAGATGAAATGTTTGTTTATTCAGCCTGCTTGGAGGCCATCACAAAAGACCAGGGAAGAAACCCTCTAAACTACAAAGAACAAAGAAAGGGGGGTGGAAATTCTGGTTTGTAGCTCCGAATGGAATGTGAAGGGGAGGAAGCAATAATGTTGCAAATGTACTAGTGTTTCTCTTTTCCCACGAGGGGTTATGACACCTGAAACCTGACTGATCTGGGACTGACCAAATGGACTGAAGGGAGGGGTTTTTACTCAGGGACACTTTAAAAGTATCGATCTGTGAGACAGTTTTCAGATCCAATCTATACTATCCACTGTCACCTATGTTTTAGTAAAAGTTCCTGCTTGGACAAACTCGTCTCCAAGAGTTCTTCTTTCCCAAGATGTGGATTGGAGTGGGTTCTGACAGAATGTTACTTTGTTGATGAGTATAATCATTTGACTTAGCAGATACAGTAAGAACAAAGCCAAAAGAAAATAATAGTCTTTATGGATTTAACATGTTATATATAGAGAAAACTAAATGTTGCTAAATAATAAAAACATATCTTTTATATAATTGTTTAGATTCAGAGATGAGATATTACAATTTCATTCTTAGATAAAGCATATATGCAAATAAACAAGTGAATTGTAGTCTAAAAGAAATCTGTATTAAGGTACATGCCATCTGGTGTGAACATTTCCATCTGGTAAAGGTATACAGAGAGAAAGGTAGGAAAATTGATATTTATAAATAATTTATTGACTAGCTCTGTAAACTGTAAACAGATGGACCTAATTCCAGAATTTTCCATATGTAATATAAAGCACCATCAACTGGAAACATTGAGACTATATTTGATGATATTTCAGTAGTTTAAGTTCTAATAAGCAGGGTGGTCCATCAACCGTTGCTCAGGCCAGGCCTGGGATTGATCGCGAAGGGGGAGAGCAGAGTGCAGTTGCCTCCGGGGCTCGGGAGCGGGTCATGGGACTACCGATTCCCAGGACGTGGGGGAACGGCAGCAGATGTATGAACAGAGGGCCGTATCGATACCGGGAGGGTCATCCCCGCTATCTACAAGCGGTGAGGCGCTCCGACGCTCTGTCTCTTCCCCGAGGTCCCGGGAGCGAGGATGTGCAGCCTCCTGAGCTCCGGCTGGTCTACCTGAATGCCAGGTCCGTTGCTAACAAGGCTCCCCTTGTTCGGGATCTAGTTGAGAGTGAGCATGTGGACCTGGCTTGCATCACGGAGACTTGGTTGGGCCCAGAGGGCAGTGTTCCTTTGGTTGATCTTTTCCCACCAGGTTTCCGGGTGCTACACCAGCCCCAGGCTCATGGTAGGGGCGGGGGAGTGGCGGTAGTTATTAGGGAGACCCTATGTCCGCGGGAGACCACCGTTCCTCAGATAGTCGGGTGTGAGTCTCTCTTTTTGAGATATGGTCCTGGGGCACAGATGGGCTTGCTGCTGGTGTACCTTTCGCCTAGTCGCGCAGCGGCAGCCCTGCCTGAGCTACTCGATGTCCTCTCGGGGTTGGTGATTGAGTTCCCCAAACTTATAGTTTTGGGTGACTTCAATGTACCATCCCTAGGAGGATCATCTGAGTTGGCTCAGGAGTTCATGGCTTCCATGACGGCCATGGACCTGACGCAAGTAATTCCTGGACCGACTCATGAGGGAGGCCACACCCTTGACTTGATTTTCTTATCTGGACGGTGGTTTGATTATCTTGGTGGGGGCTCTCCAACTGTTATGCCCCTGTCATGGACCGATCATCACCTCCTGCAACTGGTCTTCTGTTTTGCCACCCCCTGCCGTGGGTGTACGGAGCCAACTAGATGGTACCGCCCCAGGCACTTAATGGATCCTGACAGGTTCCAGGCAGTGCTTGGGGCCCCACCTGCCTCCCCCGCTCACAACTCGGCGGATGCCTTAGTGGAAGCCTGGGAAAGGGCTTATTGACTGAGTTGTACCCTTGCGGCCCCTGACCCGGTGCAGATCCCAGCGAGCTCCATGGTTCTCTGCGGAGCTCCGGGAGATGAAGCGTCGGAGACGGGGCCTAGAGAGCCGTTGGAGGTCCAGCCAATCCGAATCCGACCGGTTACGACTAAGAACCCATATTAGGTCTTATCTTGCAGCGATGAGAGTGGCGAGGTCTAATTACTTCTCTGCCATCATCGTGTCCGCAGTTAATCGCCCGGCCGCCCTGTTTAGGGTGACCCGCTCCCTCCTCAATCAGGAGGTGAGGGAGGAGCCCTTGCAGCGTCGTGCTGAGGAATTTGGTCAATATCTGTTGGATAAAATCGCTCGGATTCGGACCGGCCTGGACTCCAACTGGGCAGAGTCTGATGAACAGGACACGGGCGATCTTGTCAACGTTATCTGGGAGGAGTTTGATCCTGTGACTCCGAAGGAAGTGGACAGGATTATGGGGAGATTGATCTCCACCACATGTTTATTGGACCCGTGCCCTTCCTGGCTGGTTTATGCAGCTCGGGAGGGGACACGAGGCTGGTTCCAGGCGGTTATATCTGCTTCTTTGAGCGAGGGTAATTTCCCCGCCGCCTTGAAGGAGGCGGTGGTGAGACCTCTCCTCAAGAAGCCCGCCTTGGACCCAGCTGTGTTAAATAACTTTCGTCCGGTCTCCAACCTTTGCTTTCTTGTGAAGGTTGTTGAGAGTGTGGTGGCGCAGCAGCTCCCTCTGGTCCTGGATGAAGCGGATTATCTAGACCCATGCCAATCAGGTTTCAGGCCCGGGCACAGCACGGAGACGGCATTGGTCGCTCTGGTGAATGATCTCTGGAGGGCCCGGGACAGGGGATATTCCTCTGTCCTAGTCCTATTAGACCTCTCGGCAGCTTTCGATACCATCGACCATGCTTTCTTGCATTTCTTTTTCTTTGGGATGGTTTTGGTTGCTACCTGTTGTACAATGTCACGAACCTCTGTCCATAGTTCTTCAGGCACTCTGTCTGTCAGATCTAATTCCTTAAATCTATTTGTCACCTCTACTGTATATTCAACAGGGATATGATTTAATTCATACCTGAGTGGCCTAGTGCTTTTCCCTACTTTCTTCAGTTTAAGCCTAAACTTTGCAAGGAGAAGCTCATGGTCTGAGCCACAGTCAGCTCCTGGTCTTGTTTTTACTGACTGTATAGAGCTTCTCCATCTTTGGCTGCAGAGCATATAGTCAATCTGATTTCTTTGTTGACCGTCTGGTGATGTCCATGTGTAGAGCTGTCTCTTGGGTTGTTGGAAAAGAGTGTTTGCTATGACCTAAATATGCTTAGACACACAGTATTATTCTTGTTTCATCAGTTCCTGTGTCGTTGTAATAGTTTCATCTCCACCCATCCCCCCACCTTAGCATGGTAGTCTGGCTTGGGAGGGGAGTGAAAGTTTGCCAATCAAAGTATGGCCTTGGGGGGGGGCTGAGTTCTGTCTGCAAGTATTTATAAATTTAGATCCTCAATGGATCCTGTACCCTTTTCAGAACTATTTTCAGTATCAGCCATCAACAGACTCAATGGAGATAAACAATATTTACAGACCATTCAAAAAAGACAATAAAAAACTAAAAAAATTGTAAAAGACTGAAAAACATCTTCTCTGCCCTCTTCACCCAGATAAGAAGGGATTAAACAAACAGATGAACAATCAGACAAAAAACCCTAATCAAGGAACTACCAAGGAAAAACCCACATGGCAGGGCAAGCTGCTGCATATAAAGAGGGAGCAAACTCACTAACACTGATGATGTTACCTAGTTGGGCTATGAAAAGTTTTGTTCATTGCCAGTTTATAAATTTACCATATTTATTTCCTAAAAAAAGTTTTTAAATAGTTTTATTTTTCCATTCCCCTCAGATATTTAACAATACATTGACACTTCTTAAGTCACTCCATTTATTATTGTCTCATCTATTACTTTCCTGTTGTCACTTGATCACTCCAGAAGCATATAACAGAGGTAGCCCAGTTTATTCTCTTGAACAGGCTAATTTATTTTTATCCTCAACTGATTGTGATATATTATTAAATATATTTAAATATATTTATGGGACTTATATGCCGCCCTATCTCCCGAAGGACTCAGGGCGGCTCACAACAATAAAACAGCTATAAAAAACAGTAATACAAATATTAAAAAAGAATTAAATTACAAGCCCCATAATTAATTACTAAAACCAATAAAATTAAAACAATATTAAAAAACCCCATCCTCAGTCAAGGTCATCCAGTTGGAAAAGGTACGTCTTTAGGTCGCGACGAAAGGACCGGAGATCTGGGGCCATCTGAAGTTCTTGGGGGAGCTGATTCCAAAGGGCAGGCACCCCAACAGAAAAGGCCCTCCCCTTGGGGGTCACCAGCCAACACTGTCTAGCTGACGGCACCCTGAGGAGACCCTCTCTGTGTGAGCACACAGGGCGGGGGGAAGTCGTTCCTGGCAGCAGAGGGTCCTGTAAGTATCCCGGACCTAAGCCATGTAGGGCTTTATAGGTAAGAACCAGCACCTTGAACCTCACCCAGAGGACAACTGACAACCAATGCAGCCCACGCAGGAGGGGTGTAATATGGGAGTATCGGGATGCTGCTTGGGGGGGGCGAAAGCCCTAATAAGTAGGCATATATATAGAATGAAGGCTATTGCTAAGCACATTGGTTTGTGCTTAAATTGTAAGCCACCCTGAGTCTTCAGAGAAGGGCAGGATATAAATGGGATTAAAATAAAATAAAAATGCTCCCATCACAACCCACACGGCTGCATTCTGCACCAGCTTGAAGCCTCCTGGTGGTCTTCAAGGGCAGCCCCATGTAGAGAGTGTTACAGTAATCTATATGGGAGGTAACGAGTGCATGAGTGACTGTACGTAAGGCATTTCGGTCCAGATAGGGGTGCAACTGGTGCACCAGGCGAACCTGGGCAAATGCCCCCCTGGCCACGGCTCCTATTTGATGATCTAAGTCAAGTCGTGCATCCAGGAGGATGCCTAAGTTGCACGCCCTATCAACGGGAGGCAACACCTCTCCCCCCATAACCAAAGATGGTAAATCTTGGACAACACGAGATGCCGACACGTAGAGCCACTCGGTCTTGGCCGGGTTGAGCCGGAGCCTGTTCTTCCCCATCCAGATTTGTACCACTTCCAGGCAACGGGACATCACGTCGAGGGCATCACTGGGTTGGTTCGGAGTGGAGATGAAAAGCTGGGTATCATCAGCATATTGATGATACCTCACTCCGAAACCACATATGATTTCACCCAGTGGCTTCATATAGATGTTGAACAGGAGGGGAGAGAGGACCGACCCCTGAGGCACCCCACAATCAAGGGGCTTTGGGGTTGACCTCTGTCCTGCCAACACCGTCTGTGAATGGCTTGAGAGAGGAGGAGAACCACCACAAAACAGTGCCTCTCACTCCCAACTCCCGAAGACGTCGCAGCAAGATACCATGGTCGATGGTATCAAAAGCTGCTGAGAGGTCCAATAGGATCAGGACAGAGGAATAACCCCTATCCCGAGCCTGCCACAGATCATCCACCAGTGCACCAGTGCTGTACCTGGGCCTGAAACCCGATTGGTATGGATACAGATACTCAGTTTCCTCCAGGACCAACGGGAGCTGCCGTGTCACCACGCTCTCAACAACCTTCGCAAGAAAGCGAAGGTTGGAGACAGGATGAAAATTATTCAAAATAGCTGGGTCCAGAGCAGGTTTCTTGAGGAGGGGCCTCACCACTGCCTCTTTCAAGGTGGCAGGGAAACACCCCTCACTCAAAGAGGCGTTGATCACTGCCTGGAGTCAGCCTCATGTAACCTCCCGAGCTGCATAAACCAGCCAGGAGGGACACGGGTCCAATGAACACATGGCAGCACTTAATCTACCCATTATCCTGTCCACTTCATCTGGAATCACAGGGTCAAACTCCTCCCAGATAATATTGGCCAGAGCTATCGCTTCCCCCTCATCAGATACTGTCCAATCGGAGTCCAGACTGGTCCGAATCTGAGCGATCTTGTCCAGCAGATGTTGACTAAACTCCTCGGTGCATCCCTGCAAGGGATCTTCCCCTGTCCCTTGATTTAGAAGGGAATGGGTCACCCTAAACAGGGCGGCCGGGCGATTATCTGCGGACAAAATGAGGGAGGCAAAGTAAGTATGCTTCGCCTCCTCCATTTCCACAAGATAACATCTTGTAAAAGATCTTAACTGTAATCGGTCAGATTCGGACCGACTGGACCTCCAAATGCTCTCTAGGCCCCTCCTCTGGCGCTTCATCTCCCGTAGGTCCACGGAAAACCATGGGGCCCATCGGGATCTGCGTTGGGTCAGAGGCCGCAAAGGAACAATGCAGTCGAGAGCCTCAGAAGCAGCCCATTGCCAGGCATCAACCAAGGTCTCAACCAGGCTGTGGGAGAGGGAAGCAGGAATCAAACCAAGCGCTGTCTGAAACCTTTCTGGGTCCATCAAGCGCCTGGGGTGGAACCACCTAGTCAGGTCCGCCTCCCAGCGGCGGGAGGTGGCATGACGGAGGCCCAGCCGCAGGAGATGATGATCTGTCCATGAATGGGGTTGTACAGATGGAGAAACCCCACTCGGATCATTAAGCCATTGCCCAGAAATAAAAATAAGGTCGGGCGTGTTTCCCCCCTCATGGGTCGGGCCCTGAATTATCTGGGTCAGGTCCATGGCCATCATGGAAGCCATGAACTCTCGGGCTACTCCCAATGCCCCCCCAGGGAAGGTAGGTTAAAATCTCCCAGCACCAAAAGCCTGGGAAATTCCACCGCCAATCCCGAGAGAGCATCGAGTAGCCCAGGCAGAGTTGTTGCCACGCAGCTGGGAGAAAGGTACATAAGCAACAAGCCCAACTGACCTCCAGGGCCCCACCTTAAGAGGAGGGACTCACATCCGCCTATCTGAGGGGCAGTGGCCTCCCGCGGACAAAGGGCCTCCTTGATAACAACCGCCACCCCACTGTCCCTACCCTGAGCCCGAGGCTGATGTGATAGTTGTCACATTTTATTTTGTCAGTTCATTTAATCAAGTAGACAATATTAATAATAATGTCTTTATTGATTAGCTCTTGGGTCATATCAAGGTACAAAGTTCCAGGAACAAATTGTTACTAAAATTTGATAAAAGCAATTTAAAATGGAATTTGATAAAATACAATTTAAAATGGAATTAAAATAAAATACAATTTAAAATGAAATGGGAATAAAATACAACCTAAAATGAAATTGTAGTAGTGTAAAATAATTTAAGATATAGATAAAATATGATAAAATTATATTTTGGAGTTGCCCTTGCAATCCACCCCAATCAGTCCCAAATATGCAGATCTCAAATGAACCATTTTGTTTAAGTACTGTGCTATGTTAAATGTTATTTTTAAGTTCTGGCTGGACATAAGGTAAGTTGTTTTGATATGGGGATCCCAATGGGTCATTCATTTGGTATATAGACCAAGTTACCTGTCTCTCACCATCTTATACAGGCAACAGTCAAATAGGATGTGAGCCAGGTATTCTACCTTTGCCGCTCTGCAAATGCAGAGACACTCATTGTAGGGCAGACATGTCAAACACAAGGCCCGGGGGCCAGATCCGGCCCGCAAAGTGGTTTCATGCGGCCCGCGAAGCCATCCTGAAAACAGTGAGGGAACGGCCCCCACTGCCTTGGCCCTGGCCCAGAGACCCTCCTTCTGCCAGAGAACCTCAGATCTGTCCCACTCCTGCCCAGGCCCCCATAGGCACCCTTGATGCGAACTATGTAGAGCTGGCCATGCCCACCCAGTAGGCCATACGCACTCTAGCCATGCCCACCCAGTAGGTCACGCCCACCCAGGCCACACCCACCCAGGCCCCTGAGGGCAACCGCAATGCTGATGCGGCCCTCAATGAAATTGAGTTTGACACCCCTGTTGTAGGGTATAGCATGAAATCTCCCATATCTGACCATTGCTGTTCAAATCTCGCTCGTGTAACTATCTCCCTAAGACGTTTTGGCAGTTGTAACTTCAAATAGCTGTCTACTTGGAAAGTATGTTTGTATTTACTCAGCCATTTTAAGTTATCCACCTTACCAAGAATAGCTATATCATTTTGTGCTTCTATATCTTTAATTCTTTGGGCAACTCTTTTTTTGGATTGTTCTCCTGTTACGCAAGAGCCAGAAAGGCCACAGCTTCTTACAAAATTTGTTAGTTTGGTGATCCAGGAGTTTTGTGAATGTAGTTTTATTTGCTCTAGTAGACACAACTTGGGGAGTCTATCAGTCTCCATTTCATTAACTTTGCACCAGTAGTTATAAGCTCTAATTTTAGATAATGCATGAATTGTATGAATTCCCAATTCAGCTCTAACTTCTGCAGCAGATATTCTTGGATCTACACCCAAAATACATCTCAAATGCTGGGACTGTGTTTGTTCTAGGACTGTGGATGAATAAAGACCCCAAATTTCTGCTCCATCCAAGAGCATTGTGGTAACCTTAGCCTTATAAACCTTTATTAATGGGGCTAGAGACCCTGGGTAACTATGGTTCTTTAGTTTGAGCAGTAAATTCAAATGGGCTTTTGCTCTAAATGTACTCCGTTGATGATGGCAGGCCCAAGATCCAGTCTTGGAAAAAGTTACACCGAAATATACAAAGGTGTTAACCTGTTCAATTGAAAGTAGACAATATTCTAGAAATGCTCCCTATGTAAATGGGGCAGTATGTACATTTTTATTACTAACATAATAATTAACATATAATAAAAAATTAAAAAGGAATTATCACTATTTATCAAAAACTAATATAAAATAGCTACCCAATTTAAACATTTCATGATATACATTAACCTACAGTGTCCCTAAAACTAAGTAAATGCTTGTAAAGGATTTGCAGTTGTCTTTTAGAGGGATTGCCAGCAGTGCTATTTCTCCATTCAAAGAGATTGAACAGTATACCTTTAACACTGCTGTTGTAGCTGCAAATGTGTTTTAGAAACAAAAAGAAAATTAAATACTTGCAGGTTTGTGGCCTATTTCATTTGTATAGCATTATTTTTTTTTAATCTGAGAATTTGTGATAATATGTTGTATAAAATAAATCAGGAAGGTACCTTTGCTTCAGTGGAGTATACAAATATGTATACAAATATATATCTATGTGGGCATATTCTATATTTGTGTCTATATGTACAGCATAGATGTATATGAATATGCATTGATGCATATGTATGAAACATATATACAATGAGATAGCTATTTAAACTGATTTAAAATATTGTAGATTAATTCAGAACAAGCAGTACAATTAAGAATGTTGTGACTGTGAAAATAATACAGAAATATATAAATAATTCAAAAAAAATCAAACATCCTTAACATGACAAAATATGTCAGTGATTACAGCTAAAAGACTGGTGATCATGGAAGCCAGCTAGTTTTATATTTTTTCACAATATAAAAGATGACAAATTAGAAACTTTTGTAACAGTCCCTGGGTGGTAAAAATGATATACGCAGAAGCTGGATAGCGTAGTAATTGGGGGCATAAATTTATCTTTCTAATATGGAAGGACAAGTCTTAGCAATAGAATGGCACAAAGATCTCCCTTATCTATGTAATAGGTATGTAGGTTTTTAAAAATATATATGGATGTCCAGCAATAATAAATCATCCTCAAAGTCAGAATGATATATGTAATTACTTCTTCCCAGAAAATAACTTGAGGGCATTGCAAAAATGTGTTTTAATGAAACCTCATCCTCATTGCATCTCCAACTATTTAATGATTTACTAAGGGAAAATCCCCCTTTATGGATTACTGCCTTGTCACAATAAAGGAGCTTGCATAACTCAATGAAGTTATGAGCTATGCTGTGCAGGGCCACCCAAGACGGACAGGTCATAGCAGAGAGTTCTGACAAAAATATGATCCACTGGCAAGCCACTCCAGTATATTTGCCATGAAAACCTCATGGACAGTACCAAAAGGCAAAAAGATATGACGCTGGAAGATGAGACCCTCAGGTCGGAAGGTGTCCAATATGCTACTGGGGAAGAGCAGAGGGCTAGTACTAGTAGTGCCAGAAAGAATGAAGTGACTGGGCCAAAGCTGAAAGGATGCTCAGCTGCGGATGCATCTGGTGGTTAAAGGAAAGTCTGGTGCTGTGAAGATCTTTTCTCCATAAGAACCTGGAATGTAAGATCCATGAATCAAGGCAAGCTGGATGTGGTCAAACAAGAGATGACAAGACTGAACATCAACATCTTAGGAATCAGCAAACTAAAATGGACAGGAACGGGTGAATTTAATTCAGAGGACCATCAGGTACGCTACTGCGGGCAAGAATCCCTCAGAAGAAATGGAATAGTCCTCATAGTCAATAAAAGAGTAGGAAAAGCAATACTGGGATACAATCCCCCAAATGATCTCAGTGTGAATCTGAGGCAATCCATTCAATATCACTATCACAAACGTCCTTCATGGGATGAAGTCAGGAATCAACAAGCAGGAACAAGTGACAAAGGCTTTATTCAGCACAAAGAAAAAGTCAGCGCTGGGAGTGAACTGCTCCCAGTGCTTTACATAGCCACCTGGGGACAGGACCCCGCCCTCCAGCCCACAAACCAGCATCCGGCAATATCCCTTAATAAACTCTCGCCCTCCCCTGCAGCTCCCCCCCAGCTGTGTGAGTCCTAACCAGCAGCCATGTCTCTTGCTGCACCAAACTGTCTCCCTCCTCTGCCTGTCCTGCAAGGCTCCCCTCCCCATGCCCATTAGGCCGCCCTACGAGCAGGAAGAAGCAAGGCAAAGTCCCATTCACAGCTGCCTTGTCTGGATACCCTGGGAAGCCAGCCATGTTGGTAGGTAGCTCTGCAGCCCCACTGGGATGTGAGGATGTGGGAGGGAGGCTGCAACCGGCTCTGGCCCCTGCTGGCAACTTCGGGGCCTCCAGAGGGCATGCAACAGCAGTGGTAGCTGTCCCAGTGGCCAGGAGGTCAGTAAGGAGGCGGCAAGACCCATGGAGGGCCTGCTGCAGCCTGCGGCAGCGGCAACAACTACGCCAGAGACTCAGAGGCCAGTAGGGAGGCGGCAGGACCCACGGAGGGCCTGTGGTGTCCTGCAGTGGCAGCCGCAGCTGTTCTGGAGGCCTGGAAGTTGGGAGGAAGCCAGAGGGACTTGTGGAGGGCCTGCGGCGGCTGGTGAAAACAATGACAGCCATTCCAGTGGTGGGGAGGGAGGCGGCAGGCCATCGCAAGGTGTTTTCCCCCCCTCCGTAATATGTCGGGCCCACGGGGCTCGACAATCACAGTAGTCCAAGTCTATGCCCCAACCACTGGTGCTGAAGAGGATGAAATTGACAAGTTCTATGAAGCCCTACAGCACCTTATAGAATTAACACCAAAAAATGATGTCCTTATCTTCATGGGGGATTGGAATGCTAAAGTAGGAAGCCAAAAGATAACTGGAATAACAGGCATGTTTGGCCTTGGAGTAGAAAATGAAGCAGGGCACAGGCTGATAGAATTTTGTCAAGAGAATACAATGATCATAGCAAACACTCTTTTCCAACAACCCAAGAGATGGCTCTACACATGGACATCCCCTGATGGCCAACACAGAAGTCAGATTGACTATGTGCTCTGTAGCCAAAGATGGAGAAGCTGTATACAATCAGTAACAACAAGACCAGGAGACCATGAGCTTCTCATTGCAAAATTTAGGCTTATATTGAAGAAAGTAAAAAGCATTAGGCCACTCAGATATGAAATACTGTAAATCATATCCCTGATGAATACAGAGTAGAGGTGACAAATAGATTTAAGGAATTAGATCTGATAGAAAGAGGTCCTGAAGAACTATGGGTGGAGCTTTGCAACATGGTACAAGAGGTAGCAACTAAAACCATACCAAAGAAAAAGAAATGCAAGAAAGCAAAATGGCTGTCTGAGGAAGCTGTGCAAATAGCCAAGGAAAGAAGTGAAGCGAAAGGCAAAGGAGAAAGAGAAAGATACACCCAACTGAATGCAGAATTCCAGAGAATAGTTAGAAGAGATCTGAGCAACAACAAAGCTAGTGGAGGTGACAGTATTCCAGCTGAGCTATTCAAAATCTTAAAAGATGACGCAGTAAAAGTGCTACACTCAATTTGCCAGCAAATTTGGAAAACTCAACAGTGGCCACAGGATTGGAAAAGATCAGTTTACATTCCAATTTCAAAGAAAGGCAATGGCAAAGAATGTTCAAACTATCCCACCATTGCACTCATTTCCACCCAAGATGGAAAGGTCATAGCAGAGAGTTCTGACAAAACGTGATCCACTGAAGAAGGAAATGGCAACCCACTCCAGTATCTCTGCCATGAAAACCCTATGGACAGTTCCAAAAGGCAAAACGATATGACGCTGGAAGATGAGCCCCTCAGGTCGGAAGTCATCCAATATGCTACTGGGGAAGAGCAGAGGGCTAGTACTAGTAGTGCCAGAAAGAATGAAGCCGAAAGGACGCTCAGCTGTGGATGTGTCTGGTGGTGAAAGGAAAGTCTGATGCTGTAAAGATTTTTTCTCCATAGGAACCTGGAATGTAAGAGCCATGAATCAAGGAAAGCTGGACGTGGTCAAGCAAGAGATGACAAGACTAAACATCGACATCTTAGGTATCAGAGAACTAAAATGGACAGGAATGGGTGAATTTAATTCAGATGACCATGAGATATACTACTGTGGGCAAGAATCCCTCAGAAGAAATCAAGTAGCCTTCATAGTCAATAAAAGAGTAGGAAAAGCAATACTGGGATACAATCCTCAAAATGACAGAATGATCTCAGTTCGAATCCAAGGCAAACCATTCAATATCACAGTAGTTCAAGTCTATGCCCCAACCACCGGTGCTGAAGTGGATGAAATTAACCGGTTCTATGAAGCCCTACAGCACCTTATAGAACTAACACCCAAAAATGATGTCCTTATCATCATGGGGGATTGGAATGCTAAAGTAGGAAGCTAAAAGATAACCTGAATAACAGGCAAGTTTGGCCTTGGAGTACAATATGAAGCAGGGCACAGGCTGATAGAATTCTGTCAAGAGAATATGATGGTCATAGCAAACACTCTTTTCCAACAACCCAACTCTACACATGGACATCACCAGACGGTCAACACAGAAATCAGATTGACTATATGCTCTGCAGCCAAAGATGGAGAAGCTCTATACCAGACATGTCAAACACAAGGCCCGGGGGCCGGATCCGGCCTGCGAAGTGGTTTCATGCAGCCTGCAAAGCCATCCTGAAAACAGTGAGGGAATGGCCCCCACTGCCTTGGCCCTGGCCCAGAGATCCTCCTCCTGCCAAAGACCCTCAGATCTGTCCCACTCCTGCCCAGGCCCCCATAGGCACCCTTGATGTGAACGATGTAGACCTGGCCACACCCACCCAGTAGGCCATACACACTTTAGCCATGCCCACCCAGTAAGCCACACCCACCCAGGCCATGAAATTGAGTTTGACACCCATGCTCTATACAGTCTGTAAAAACAAGACCAGGAGCTGACTGTGGCTCAGACCATGAGCTTCTTGTTGCAAAGTTTAGGCTTAAATTAAAGAAAGTAGGCAAAAGCGCTAGGCCAGTCAGGTATGAATTAAATCATATCCCTGTTGAATATACAGTAGAGGTGACAAATAGATTTAAGGAATTAGATCTGATAGACAGAGTGCCTGAAGAACTATGGACAGAGGTTCGTGACATTGTACAACAGGTAGCAACCAAAACCATCCCAAAGAAAAAGAAATGCAAGAAAGCAAAATGGCTGTCTGAGGAAGCTTTGCAAATAGCTGAGGAAAGGAGGGAAGCAAAAAGCAAGGGAGAAAAAGAAAGATATGCCCAATTAAATGCAGAATTCCAAAGAATAGCTAGAAGAGATAAGAATGCCTTCTTAAATGAACAATGCAAAGAAATAGAAGAAAACAATAGAATACGGAGGACCAGAGATCTTTTCAAGAAAATTGGAGAGATGAAAGGAACATTTCATGCAAAAATGGGCATGATAAAGGACCAAAATGGCAGGGACCTAACAGAGGCAAAAGAGATTAAGAAGAGGTGGCAAAATTACACAGAAGAACTATACAAGAATGAGCTTAACGTCCCTGATAATCACAATGAGGTGGTCACTGACCTCGAGCCAGACATCCTAGAATGTGAAATGAAGTGGGCCTTAGAAAAGCTGAGCAACAACAAAGCTAGTGGAGGTGACAGTATTTCAGCTGAGCTATTCAAAATCTTAAAAGATGATGCAGTAAAAGTGCTACACTCAATTTGCCAGCAAATTTGGAAAACTCAACAGCGGCCACAGGATTGGAAAAGATCAGTTTACATTCCAATTCCAAAGAAAGGCAGTGCCAAAGAATGTTCAAACTATCGCACCATTGCACTCATTTCTCACGCTAGTA
Organism: Vipera ursinii; assembly: GCF_947247035.1. Classification (NCBI taxonomy): domain Eukaryota; kingdom Metazoa; phylum Chordata; class Lepidosauria; order Squamata; family Viperidae; genus Vipera; species Vipera ursinii. The sequence goes on along the minus strand of NC_139514.1, from coordinate 73,240,669 downwards.
AAGTTATGCTTAAAATCCTACAAGCTAGACTCCAGCAGTATGTGGATCGAGAAGTACCAGAAGTACAGGCAGGATTTCAAAGAGGCAGAGGAACTAGAGATCAGATTGCTAACATACGCTGGATCATGGAGAAAGCTAGAGAGTTCCAGAAAAACATCTACTTCTGCTTCATTGACTATGCTAAAGCCTTTGATTGTGTGGATCATAACAAACTGTGGCAAGTCCTTAAAGAGATGGGCGTCCCAGACCATCTTATTTGTCTCTTGAGAAACCTATATGCGGGCCAAGAAGCAACAGTGAGAACTGGACCCGGAACCACTGATTGGTTCAAAATTGGGAAAGGAATCCAGCAAGGCTGTATACTGTCGCCTTGTCTATTTAACTTATATGCAGAGCACATCATGAGAAAGGCAGGGCTAGATTAATCAAAAATTGGAATTAAGATTGCCGGAAGAAACATCAACAACCTAAGATATGCAGATGATACCACTCTAATGGCAGAAAGTGAAGAGGAACTAAAGAGCCTCTTGTTGCGAGTGAAGAAGGAGAGTGCAAAACTTGGGTTGAAACTAAACATTAAGAAAACCAAGATCATGGCATCTGGCCCTCTCAATTCCTGGCAAATAGATGGGGAAGAAATGGAGGTAGTGACAGATTTTATTTTCCTGGGCTCCAAGATCACTGCAGATGGGGACTGTAGCCAAAAAATTAAAAGACGCTTGCTCCTTGGGAGGAAAGCCATGGCAAATCTAGACAGCACACTAAAAAGCAGAGACATCTTCTGTCAACAAAAGTGCGTATGGTCAAGGCTATGGTCTTCCCAGTTGCAATATATGGCAGTGAAAGTTGGACCATAAGAAAGGCTGAGCACCAAAGAATTGAAGCCTTTGAACTATGGTGTTGGAGAAGACTCCTGCGAGTCCCTTGGACTGCAAGGCGATCAAACCGGTCAGTCCTAGAGGAGATCAATCCTGACTGCTCTTTAGAAGGCCAGATCCTGAAGCTAAAACTCAAATACTTTGGCCACCTAATGAGAAGGAAGGACTCACTGGAGAAGAGCCTAATGGTGGGAAAGATTGAGGGCAATAGAAGAAGGGGACGACAGAGAATGAGGTGGCTGGATGGAGTCACTGAAGCAGTAGGCGTGAGCTTAAATGGACTCCAGAAGATGGTAAAGGACAGGAAGGCCTGGAGGAACGTTGTCCATAGGGTCGCGATGGGTCGGACACGACTTCGCAACTAACAACAACAACAAAAATCTAATCTAATCTAATCTAAATATCTTGGTATGCATTAGTTAGATAAATCATTATTTAGGGTCTTCAGAGTCAGACGAATGAATGGTAAAGGAAGAGGAATGATATAGTTTGTTTATTATTTCATTTGTGTCCCATCAGAGCAGGGAAGATATCATTATGTAAACAATTGAGGCTCATTTCCACACCACCCATCCATCTAGCCAGGCAGGCAGGCAGGCAGACTTCCTAAAAATGAACAAAAGATAATAGCTTAGAACTATTTCTACATCTTGAACCTTAGCACACTCGCTACTTTTACACACCAAAGAATACAGAAAGCAAGAAGACAGCATTAGAGCTTGCTTATCACAATATCTTCCAGATCATACACTTGTGGAAGAAACACAGGAGCAGCAGTAATGGTAGTATTCAATCACCATCCAATGTGAACCATGTTTATGTCCAGTTGAGGAAATAATAAGGAAGAGGACCCACCAACAACAGGATACCACCAAAATATTTAATCTATTTACCATTAATCTCCTGAGGAGTCTATAATGTTGAGGAAGCTGGGATAAAAAAGAAGAGAAAGACTTGCCACAAGACAAATGGATTCAATTAGAACAATGATGAATGAACCATTGTAAGATTTGAAGGGCCAGGCCAAGATTGTCCTGAAGAAGATATATTTAATTGATCAGTAGGAATTGACACTAACTTGATGGCACATAATCAATTATCAGTCACAAAAAAAGGATGGAAGAAAAGCTTTCTCAATATGCTCTTGTCATAGTGACATGTTTAATGAGAATATTGGTTTAATGAAAAATAACAAATACAGTATACTTTAAGAAAGTTGTCTAGATCCAGTTCCTCTTTCAATTCTCTGTATAAATTGTATAGGCTTAAAATAGGTTTAAATAATAAATATTGACAGCCTGTGCTTGCTCTTCTCTCAGTTGTAGCCTGAGGAAGCTCCAATTTCATTTCCTGTCTGTATCTGGTAGAAATTATTAAGCTTTTTGTTTGACACTGGCTTGTTGGCCTAGTTATTGGCCTTCTCTCATTAATACTGTTCTTTGAAGTTTACATACTTTTGGAAATAGTGCTGAGTCTGATCTCTGCAATGCTTATGTCAGGTTTATAAGTTTATTACCAGACAATATCTAGTGCAGGAAATGTTTATTAGGCAAATGCTTCTTATAAGTTATTAGTCTGAGGGACAGTGTGTCAAGATCTCAGTAACTCCATTTTGGAGAAACCCATTTATCATTCAAAAACTTAGTTTCTAGGCTAAATTCTTTTATTTTATTCATATTTAGGTATGATTATACAGTTTTTTGTTGAATCAAGTGGGACTAGTAAAAGAAGCAACAGTGTGTTTAAATCATATAATACTCTGAAATTATAGCCTAATTAGGCATTATTTATGTTATTCTTACTTCCTGTAAAAGTTAATGTTTAAGTTAATGTTTGAGTAATTAATAATTATATCAAAACAATAGTAATTATTTGTTAAAGAATTCTCAATTAAAATTCAGGATTATTATATTTAGTTGCAATATATTAATATAAATCTCTGACCTTTAATGCAAAGAAAATTCCTTCATTAAGTTTTGATTTCTGAATACAAACTGATAAAATCTTGGCTTATAACACAGCAGATTTAACTGTGGTTGAAAATAAGAAAGCATGGCTAATTGATATAGCATTACCAGAGGAAAATAGAATAGAAGACAAGGAGAAGATCACAAAATATCAAAATCTGAAAACAGAAATAGAAAGTTTCTCAGAGGGCTTAGTTTTACTTTAAAATGTGTTTAGCACTGTTTGAAGTGAAATACACAGCCAACTACATTACCTAAATCACTTATGGGTTAACCATCCATTCTTCCTTTTGAGATAAAGCTGAAGTTCTAGGTATGCCTTGCCTCCCATGGCCAAACAGGATGGCATTGTCTGTAGTTTCAACAATCATAATTTTAGCCACTGCAGGTATTTTTGGTGCTTCAGAAAATGAAATTCTCCCAATTATCTTGAAAGCAGTCCATGATTCTGTATTGCCTGCACCCAGGTGGTTTTTTTTTTTTTTTGAAAGAACTGTCCACCGGAGGGGAGCCACTTTTTTTAGTGGTCAGCCCTTTTGCTCTCAGAGTTTTATCTCTAGGGATTGAAAAAGATCTGTCTCAAAATCCAAGCAAGATTTTAGTATGGTGTGTTTGTAGGATGGACCATTCACAATCAGCCCCCGGAGACAAGAGGATTTTCTCTTGCTTCTAGGAATTCGCTGTAAACACCCTATGTTTTTTTAGCCAGCCTCCAAAAACAAAGGGAGTCCTCTTGGCAGGCAGCAGTCACTTGCAACCTTCTCTGCCAGAATCTTATTGACTTTTGATCACTGAACAAATAATTGTTAAGTGAGAACTTAACAATTGAGGACTTGTAGGCTGATGCATTATGAAGTCCTAATGTCATGGTTCCAATAGATGAAACCAGTAAAAGAACTTCAAAGCAAGAATTCTCCCTTAGAGAGCATTTTATTAGGAAACAAAGTATCAGCACTTACATAGTTGAACCCAAAACTGAGATTCCCTCCCTCCAGATATAAAGTAACAAGCTTCAATTCCCACCCTGCAAACACTGTCATAAATCACATTCCCCAATTAACGAAGATGCGGGCTTTTCTCACTGGCTCCTCAGCCCACCAAAACCTTACCAGACCATATCCTTGAGTTCCCACACTTCTACACTGTTATGGCTAGCTAAATCCTCAAGCATTTATCCCATCCCCCCTCCTACATCTGAACTCTAAAAGAATAGAAAAAGCATGTTAGAAGCAAAAGTAAAAATGGCTGCTGATTCTCTGTTGTCAGAGTGACGACATCCATTGTCACAGTGTTGACATCTGGCCCCCCTTAACAGAACGGAGTAATCCTGTGATTTAAACAGAAGCATAGGTTAAGGATTGCCCCTTGGCTTGTTGGTGTGTTTGTCAAAGAATTTACAGATGAGCCTATTAGCTTTCACATCATTGGATTTCACCCGTATGGCCTCTGATAATGGATATCCCTTCCACTGAACTAAATATTGCAATTTTCGTTTAAAATTCCTAGGATCAAGAATACGTTTTACTTCATAATGTGTTTGCCTAGCTATCACTAGGGGACCAGGTGCTTTCTTGGGAGGAGGTTGTAAAGTTGAACCCATGAATGGTTTTAATAAACTTCAGTGAAATACAGGGTGAATCTTCCCTAAACATCATGGGAGTTTCAACTCCACCGTAACTGGATTTATGATTCTGACAATAGGGAAGGGACCTAAGTATTTCAGTCCTAACTTATTACTAGGTAATTTAGGTTGTAGGTATTTTGTGGATAAATAAACCTTTTCCCCAACATGGAAAGATCTCTGGTGAGATTGCTTTTTATCAGCCTGATTTTTATATGTTTCTGAGGCTTTTTTCAGCATGTTTTTGTCTTGTCCCAAACCTCCCCCCATTTTGACATCCATTGGTCAAGAGTCTGGGAGGTAGAGTGTCCTCGAGGATACTCAGGTATTGGGTTGAATTCTTTTCCTGTGGCAATCTTAAAATGAGTGAAACCAGTGCTGCTATGAATGGTATTGTTGTAAGCCACCTCAGCAAAAGGGAGGATGTCAGTCCAGTTTGTTTGTCAGTAGTCCACAAAGTACCTAAGGTACTGCTCTACCACTGAGATCACTTTTTCAGCTGCCCCATTCGTAGAAGGATGAAAAGCTGATGACAATCCTTGTGACGAGCCAATTATTTTCAGGAAACCCTTCCAGAACTTGGCTGTGAATTACACCCCCATCAGAGATTATCCCTTTTGGCATGCCATGAAGCCTGTAAATGTGCTTAAGGAACATTTTGGCTAGTTTCTGGGCTGACGGAAGTCCCTTGCAGGTGATGAAATGAGCCTGCTTTGAAAAAAAACCAATCACAGTCCATATTACCATATTTCCTCTGCTTTTGGGTAACTCAACTATAAAATCCATAGCGATCTCTTCCCATGGCTGGGTTGAAGTGCACGTAGGCAGAGGGTTTCAGGCAAATATAATTTCCCCCCCTTGTAAGCTAGTCCATCTCTACAGGTTAGAGTGGTTTGATGGTCTTTAAACCATTGATCATGGAGGAGGAAGTGCTTCAGCTTTCTCGTCACAGGATCATCGGGGTTCGGATCTGCTGTAGATGGCGTTTTCTGCGGTATTAATTGAGAAGCCATCTGTGCCGTAGGCATGATCAAATCACTGAATTGTTCACACTGGCTTTTATACTGAGGCAATCTGGACAGAGCATCAGCCAAAAACCTTTTTCCCCCACCCCAGTATGTACTTTAGGGTGAAGTTAAATCAGTTGAAGTATTGCGCCCATTGTACTTGTTTGGGAGAAAATTTGTGAGGAGCTTTCAGTGCCTCTAGTTTTTTGCAATCAGTCCATACTTTGAAAGGCACCTTGCTCCCTTCTAGGTAGTGCCTCCAGGTTAATACAGCCCAACGAATTGCAAAAGCTTCTTTCTCCCAAACTGCCCACCTCCTCTTGCAATCAGTGAATTTCTTTGATATGTAGGTGCAGGGTTGTAAGACTTCCTTATTATTCTTTTGCAAAAGTACTGCTCTGACTGCTACATTGCTAGCATTGGCTTGAATCACAAATTGTTCCCCCAGGCAGGGGTGCTTTAAGCTCGGCTGGGCTGCAAAAAGTCTTTTTAAATTCTCAAAAGCAGTTTGACAGTTCACAGTCCATGTTCGAGGTTGGCCCGGTCATGGCTTTTTTCTCATTTTTAATGTCTGTTAGCAGTAAAGCAATTTCAGCAAAAGAAGAAATGAATTGATGCTAGAAGTTTGCATCCTAGAAAGCTTTGAAGCTGCTTTCAAGTCATTGAGGGTTGCCATTCAATTACAGGTTTCACTTTGCCAGGATCCATCTCTATGTCCTCACTAGAGATCCGGTAGCCCAAATAATCTAGTCACGTTTGGTGGAATTCACACTTTGATAATTTAACATATAGTTTAGCATCTAGTAGTTTCTTTAGCACTTCTTGCACTAAATTCACATGGTCAGCCATATTCTTGCTATAGATTAGAATGTCATCAAGATACACCAAAACCCCTTTGTATAGATGGTTAATCAGCTGCATGAAAACAACTAGAGCTCCTTGTAGTCCAAATGACATAACTTGGAATTGATAGCTGCCCATAGGACAGTTAAAAGCAGCTTTCCATTCATCACCTTTTTTATTCTTACTCAGTAGTACGCTTCTCTTAGATCTAACTTGGTGAAGATACGGCCCTGTGCTAGATGGGTTAGTAGGTCCTTCAGGAGGGGGAGGTACTTATTCTCTACACTCACAGCGTTTAACCCCTTATAATCCATGCACAGCCTCAGTGACCCATCTTTTTTTCCCTTGAATAACACCACGGTCCCACCTGGCTCAATGAAGCCTCTGGCTAGTTTTTTATTTACATACTGCTGCAGCTCCTCCATCTCGAGGGGGACATAGTCTACATTTTTAGTTTAGGCAGCTTGGCTCCTGGCAATATTTCAATGGCGCAGTCATTTGGCCTGTGCGGTGGTAGGATTTCACATTCCTTCTCACTAAATGTTTCTGCTAAATCTTGGTATTCCCTGGGGATGAGTGGCTCTCCTGGCAAGAGAATGGTATCTACTTTCACTGTTTCTGCTGGTGGACTAGGCTCTCCACTAATGTCAAAAGAGTCACAAGGGAAGTTGGGTCCTACTGGTAATCTCACAGTCCTCATCCCCTTTTCCCACCAAATAAAAAGTTTTCACTTGTCTAGCCATGCTAGACATAAAATCACAGCTTCAGACATTTTTAGGGCCACCACAAAATGGATGAGCTCCCAATGTTTACCTATTTCTAAACATACCAGTTCAGTTAGGTGGGTGACTAAGATCCCTCCCATTAAAGATCCATCCACTTGTTCAAATCTCATAGGTTTGGAGAATAATCTTGCTCATATGCTCAGTTTAAAGGCAATTTGCAAGCTGATAATGCATCTGGAGCATCCTGAGTCCACTAGCGCCTTCAAATCCATTTGTACACCTGTCTTAGGGTCTATGAGCTTGGCAAGAAGGGAAAAAGGTGGAATGGGTCGACTCACCATCGGGTCATTTTCTCCCTCATCGTCGCTGTTTTATGAAGCCAGAGTGGTGGTGGATCCGGCTGGAGTTTCCACTCTCTCCTGCATAGGTGATGCGACCTGGGTGATGGGCTCCTGGGTGACCCAGGTTGTCTTTTGTTTGGTCGGCTGCTGAGTGGGTTTCTTTCTTTCCGGTGGTTCTGATCTACCTCTCTGCTGGGGATATGGGACAGGACAATTCACTGCTTGGTGTCCCTGATGGTCACATCTGAAGCATTTGATCAGTGGTGCTGGTGGGGGCCTGGGAGATTCAGCTGCTTATATCGCTGGAAGCTGGCAGGGAATTGGTATCGCGGAAGGTTGATGGGGAGGCAGTTGTCTGGTAGGCTCTGGTCTTGGAGCTGGTCCAGGAATTGCTGATTTTTTTCCAATAGGTAAGCTCAATGTCTATCTTTACTGCCATCTGGTACCATTCTTGTAAGCGGTTGGGCACTCCCTGGTAGTTGCAGACCTCGAATAAGTCATCATCCAAACCCTCTTTAAACTGGTGCACCAGGGATAATTCTGGCCACCATTCAATAAGGCCTGTGACTCTTCTGAATTCGCACACATAATCCATCGCCAGTTTGCCAGTTTGCATCACTTCATGAATGTATTTCTCTGCTCTTAGGGCTATGGAGTTGTCTTCAAATCGGGTTCTCAACCCTCAGACAAATAAGTTGAAATTCCATACTTCAGGTGCTTGCTTGTTGTACAGACTATTCAGCCACTCGGCAGCCTCTCCTTCCAGGTTAGCTGTGACAACATCAACCATTGCTGCCAGGTATGGGTAGGCATCGCCACTGTGGTTCACATAAGAATGCACTTGATTTAAGAAGAAAGTCCCCACCAAATGTAGCTTTTGGGGGAGAACAGCCATGCATTCTTGTTGGTCTAGCAGATCATGCATTTGCTCATAATGCTGCATCAGTTCACGCTGGAGGTCTCTTTCTCACTCAGCCCTGGGAAGGGGCCCAGGACTGGCATGATGACAAGGATAAGGATCAGGGCTGTTTCGATGGTGATGAGGCTCAGGGCTCCATTGATAACAGTGATGGTCAGGGCTGGGCCTATCCCTGTACTGGTCAAGGCCACCCTGATCTCTGTAATGTCCAGGACTCTCCCTGCGCTGGGGATAGTTGGGCCTATGGTAATGCAGTTAGCGATCGGGGCTCTCAGAGGAGTGATGACACTCAGGGCTAACATACCGTTCTTGGCAACCAGGGTTGTCGTGTTGATGGTGACGGGCTAGACTCAATGACCATTGGTGACAATTGGGACTGGTTCGCTGCCTCTAATGGTCCAGATTTCTCTCTCGCATGGGGCTTGAGGCTAATGCCAGAGATTGCGAAGGTGGGGAGGGAGCCCTGGCCCCTAGCATGGGACTAGGACTTCTTCTAGTAGAGGAACTGCCCCTGCCTTGATCATCCTCCTTTTTGTTGGTAGACAGCGCTCCTTAGTTCCCACCCCAGCCCTTCAAATATGTCCCTAAGGTGCTTGACCGACTGGCTCCAGACTGCAGTCAGGTACTTCCAATCACCTGAGTTGTCCGATGGTGCCGTTCTCTTCACCCCTTGTCTATCAAGAGAGCGTGTTCTTTGGGAAGCAGGCAGCGAGTATTCGGTCTCCATTGCTTTCGAAGGATCACTCTTCAGCTGGCTCATTTCTGCTCACTTAAGGCCTCCATTAGGCAGGGCCCACCCAGATGACCAGATGAGTTCCTTAGTCTTTGGTCTTGCCCCTGTCACCGAAGCATCTGAGAGAGTGCATTCACCTGGCGTAATGTGCTCCATCCGTCAATGTACCAGCTGTGGCTGCAGTGCTGGTGACAGAGTTCTCCTTATTCTCCATATTGGAATCTTCCCTGAGTCTTTGTCAGCCTCCCTTCTACTTTGGGTAGGTGACTGGAGCTTAGGACCCTGTAATTTTAAAGAAAAAAGGGAGTTTGGGGTTAATGTCATGATTCCAATAGATGAAAACAGTAAAGGAACTTCAAGGCAAGAATTCTTCCTTAGAGAACATTTTATTAGGTAACAATGTATCAGCACTTACATAGTTGAACCCAAAATGTACCTATCACTTTCAGAATTCACTGCTTCAATAATACACAATCATTCTTTAATCCAACAGGTGCCTAAAGTATAGGTTATCTGGAGAAAACCCTAGAAATGTTAATTTCAGCATGAATGACTTCCTTTATATAGACTGTAAACCATAGTTAAAAGTGGGGGGATCAGCTGCAGACAAAAATAGAACAGCTTTAGCAAGTTTTTAAAAAGAGCTCTTCAGGTATAAGCCTCTGTTTCATTATGCAAGGTTGCCTGAGGCACATATTGCAGTATCTAAAGAACTGACCTTAAACATTTATCCTGAAGTCATGAAAGGATCTGAACTGAAGTTCATAAAGCATCTTCACTAAAGAGTGGCTGATTGTAGTTATCACCTTCAGATCTTGGGAATTTGAAGCTGTCAGCTGCATTTCCATGGACAGTTTGAGAAAGAATATTGCATGTGTGTTTCTACTGTTAAAAAAATGGAGTGGCATTCATGTCAATCTTAGGTCATTTGGTAAAATTCAGAACTTTACTTTTTTATAATTAATAACCCATTTCTTGTCAATGTAAGATTCCCAAGGCTCTTCCAGGTCTAGCAGTAACCCTGGAGAAAAATGACTGCATCACCCAGATACAACACAACTTTCCATGATCTTAGGTGAAAAATGAAAACATTTCAATGATTAGCCAGTATTAAATGTAACAGTTATATAGTACAGACCCAGAATGCACTCCAACTTCACTCACGTTTGGGTATTGGCAGCACTTATTAAACATACCTGCAGGCTGCATCTAATTTTCAGTGATGTATTTTCATACAGAGTTCATATTAAAAATAGCAGTCAGTCAGTTATAAAACTCCAGCTTTTCCCACAGCTTATTGTCATGAATAGAACTGTGTGCTGCCTTTAAAATCAATAAAAAGTATGTACATTAAACTAAGAAACAGGTATAATATATCTTCCTGCTTGGAAGAAATTTGTTCCAAGAGTTCTGCTTTCTTAAGATGTGGGCTTGAAGTGGATCTTGACATTAGACAGGATTTGCAGTAATAGTCAACCTGGAAGGAAGACCCTTATCAGGGGACTTTGCAAAAACTACAATGTCAGACACTGAAGCAGGGAAAAAGGAACCCACCACAAAGGGGGAGTCGTCCCTCCGACTGGGACTCTGCCAGCTGTCGGGATCCAAGACAACCTACTCCTTGGAAGAAGAAGTGGGAGATACACACAGCCACAAACCTCGGTGGTCGATGGGCATTGGGAAGAAATATTAGTGGGATCAAGGAAGATGACCCTGAGACAAGGCAGCCACCAACCCAGATGGAAGCAAGAAAAGGAGAGATCCCTTCACCTTAGTGAAGAGGAAGGAGATCATGCAGAACACTTGAATTGGATCCTAGACAAAGCTATTGACCTGATGAGGAAAACCCTCGGCCTTCTTGGGGATGAGAAAACTGAACCCCGCGGCTTCCCCACTACCTTGGACCACAGCCAGAGAGACACTGAGGGGGAATTGGAAGCTGAAATCCCAGGGATGTCCGCTGAGGCAGCAGCCACCATTTCGGCAGCCCTCACTCCCAACAACCCGCAACTGCCAATCAGGATGGGAGATAACACTGTCAGCAGTGAAGGTACCAGTCCATCCAAAGATTCTTGCTGCAGGACACGAAATTCAGGGGGGAGTGGCTGCTCTGGTCTTCTTTAGGAAGAAGAAGGACGGCGTTTGTGCATGGATTACTGCACCCTGAATGCAATCAGTGAAAGTAACCTGTATCCCCTATCTCTCATGAAGGACATGTTATCCCACCTCTCGAAAGGAAGGATTTTTACCAAACTAGACCTAAGAGAAGCGTTCTACCGTGTTAGGATTAAGGAAGGGGACAAATGGAAAACCACATTTAATTGTCCAATGGGATGCTACCAATTCAAAGTTTTGCCATTCGGACTACAAAGGGCCCCTGCAGTATTTATGCAATTAATCAATGAAGTGCTAAGGAAGCACTTATTTAAGGGGGTCCTGGTTATTTAGATGACATCCTTTTCTTCACCGAGTCCAAAGAGGAGCATGTCAACCTAGTCAGAGTGGTTTTTTTAAAGACTGTGAGCTGCCCACCTATTTGCCAAATTATCAAAATGCGAATTCCTCCAGGAAAGAAAACACTACCTGGGTTATTGCATATCCCCACAGGGCATCGAAATGGACCCCAAGAAGATCAGAGCAGTACTAGAATGGGCACCACCTCGCACAAGGAAGCAATTACAAAGTTTCCTGGGTTTTGCAAACTTCTACAGCCAGTTCATCCCTTCATTCGCCCAAATAGCCCTGACCCTCATGAACTTGTTAAAAATGAAAGGGGTGCCCTCAGTGAAACCCAGCCAGCCACTGAAATGGACAATGGAATGCCAAGCAGCATTCGAGAGGTTAAAGAGACTTTTTTCTGCCGAACCCATACTGAGGCACCCAAACCCGGATAAACCCTTCATAATACAGGTGGATGCAAGCGGTGTGGGGGTGGGAGCTGTATTATTACAGGAAAACAACGATGGGGCACTGCAACCGTGTGCATATACATCCAGAAAACTAACTGAGACAGAACAACACTGGGAGTGCAATTTACATCAGAATTTTGGAAACAATTTTTATCCCTCTTAGGAACCATTCAGGGACTGTCATCTTGTCATCATCCTCAGTACAAAGGACAGACAGAATGTTCAAACTCAGTACTTGAGCAATACTTAAGGTGCTTTATTAATTTCCAGCAAATGAATTGGACGGACCTACGCCCTTTCACAGAAGTTGCTTACAATAACACAGTCCACTCCAGTAGAGGCTACACTCCTTTTCAAGTAGCCACTGGCCAAAGTTTCAACCCTATGCCAGAACTATCCCCAAATGAACCAGCAATCCCATCTCTGAAAGAATGGATATCCCAATTACAAAACACCTGGCCAGTGGTTAGGAAAGCCTTAGACGAAGCTAGACAAGCACACAAAGGACAAGCAGATAAAAAAAGAGTCAAACCTAAATCATTCACTGTAGGAGAAATGGTACATTTATCTACAAAATACCTAAAACCCCTACAGCCCTGTAAAAAACTTGGACCAAAATATATAGAACCTTTTCCAATTAAAAGAATTATAAACCCAATAACAGTAGAATTAGAACTACCCAAGAACCTCAGGCAAATACACCTAATTTTTCACTGCAGCTTACTGAAACGAGAACAACAGTCACACTTATAGCCAAAAATCCCCCACCACCACCTCCAATCATGGTTCAAGGAGAACAACACTTCGAGATAAAAGAAATCCTAGATTCTAGGAAGTAACATCGGGCAACCCAGTACCTACTAGTGTGGAAACACCTTCCCTCCTCACAGAATGAGTGGGTCCACAAATGTCATGCCAGAGTACCCAAGCTGCTAAAGAAGTTTCATACAGAATATCCTAACAAAGCAGACTAACCTCTATACCTGTTTTGTTTTCTATACAGGTGGATCTCTCCTATTTTTTTAAGGGGGCAGGATGTCAGAATCCATTCCTATTTCATTTCTATCTATCCCCTTTGTCCGAAAATCAAATCTCACCTTTCCCGGGGTTCTGTCATACTCCCCGGGATGAGGGGGGATGTGCCACAGGGTCATTGCCTTTGCTTCCTCTATCTGCTACAATGTAACCTTTTACTTCATTTATTACCTCTGCTTCCTCTACCCACTACAATGTAATAATTTTCTTCCTGCTGTCAAGTTTCCAATGGAATGAGTTTTTCAAAGGACTCTGAGGCATTGTTTACCTTAAAAGGCTTTTATTAGCCCTATAACATATGCAAATCTTGCTAAGAGAAGCTGGAGTCTGAATTCCCCTCCCCTTAGCACAATATGTTAAGCACAATTCTTTTCCCTTTCATTGGCGTCATAAATGACATTCTCCAATTAATTTGAAGGGTCAGTTTTCCCTTCCGTTAGACAACCTGCCAAATTTTTTTCTTCTCTTATTTCATAAGAGCCTTGAGAGACATTCTTCCTCCTCCCTCCCAGCAATAACTAATTCTAGCTTTAACAGTAACACACAAGTTTAACACATGAAATAGCTGCTTCTTCATTTTTTGTCAAAGCAAGAACATTGAACGTTAGCAGCATTGACACCTGCGTTATCTCTCTCTCTGAACTTTATCTCCCTAAACTGTCAGCAAGAACAAGGGAGGAAATAAGGAATATAACCTCAGTGCCTGGTTTATTTCTATGCTCTCAAAGGAAGGTGTGAAGAAGCCGCTCACCATCACTGCATGAACTGGAGATGGGCTGATGTTATCTCCCCTTTTCCCACGATGGACCTAACACCTGGGGATTGGCTGTACCATACCGGGCAGGCAGACTATGGGGTGGGGTCTTGTTTGGGGATACTTTAATCTATCATTCTGTGTGGGATAATCCTGTCTATTATGCCTGCTATCAACTACTCTTAATAAAAGTTCCTATTGGAAGAAATTGTTTCCAAGAGTTCTACTTTCTTAAGATATGGAATTGAAGTGGATCCTGACACTGCCTCTCCCATTTGGGTTAAAGCCAATGACCACTGGAGGGGAACTCCCCTGGTGTCCCCCTCCATCTGTTCGCTTGTCCATTGCAGGTCTCACAATGTCCCAGCACTCCTGGGAGGAAAACCCAGGTAAGTTGCTAGAGAGAGTTAGTTTAATGTCAACATCCAGTTCAAGAATCTAAATAAAACATTTCTGGAAATGTTACTGTTTATTGAATGTACTACATGGTAATGTCAAAGCAAAACTAACTCTGAGGTTCCAACAGCAAATCATAGACTTAAACATTAATTTTCCCAACTAAACCCCCAACATCTTACATAGTCCATATAAACAAATTAACTTTGTTATGGGAACCGTCTGCTTCAAATCCACATCTGTTTTGGTGTCTTTGAAAAAGTTTCAGGCTCCCACGGTCTTCAGAGGAATTGAAGAAGTTTAGCTTCTCCATGTAACCCACTCAAAAGTAACACCTCCCCCCTTACTCTAAAGGCAAGTTGAAATGCAGAGGCACATAGCTGCTGAAGTTTCGTGCTTGACAGGTTCTCTATAAAGGTTTCCCTTCCCCTCCTTGGCTTCAAGGAAAAGGAAAACAAATTGAGCACACATTATATAGCAATTAATCACCACATAATTTATCAGGTGTTAAATAAAACATAATATGATTGTTCCTTTGACATGACCTCAAAGGCATTATTAAAGATAAATCCAGACTAAAATGCAAAGGAATATCACTAAAGCATGGCATGCGCGCACATGCGTACACACAGAATATCTAAGTTGGGTGGGACCTTAGAGGTCCTCTAGTCCAACCCACTACTGAAGCAAGAAACTTTATTCATTTCAGATAAATGGTTGTCTAACCTCCTGTTAGAAACCTCCAGTAATGAAGCACACACAGCTTCTGGAGATAATCATTCCATTGATTAACTATTCTCAGAAAATATTCCTTAGTTCTGCTTTGGCCCTCTCCCTTCTTAGGCAAAAGTTGTAAGCAGAAAAAAAAACTGGTTAAAAAAAACAGACACACACACACACCCATACAATTTCAAAGGCAGAATGAGATTTGCATTATCTTGAACAGTCTGTCCAGCAGTTAATCTTAACTACATCGTTTGGAGCTTTTGAAGAAAGAAAGAAATCACACTCAGATGTTACAAAGGTGTAGAAAAAAAAATCTCCAAAACAATCATCCACAAACATAATGCAGATTCTTCTTAATTTAAGAAAGGGAGACAGGAAATAATTTCTTACATTCACTTTCATTCCTTTCTCTTTGTCTCACACATTCCAATTAGAAAAGGTTGGAGGCACTGCGTGCATTAGAAGGGTAATGATCCAAAGAGGTTTTCCCTCTTGTCACCCTTCAAATGATTGGAACCTAAAGAAATACATAATCTTCTATGTGTTATATAGATCAACTATTAACTTTACTCATTAAATTCTCACCTTTCATCTTGGCCAGGCATAAAACTCCACACTTTGTCTCTCAATCTCTCTCCATTCCAATATCTCTCCATTCTATTGGATCATTCCCATTCTTTTTGAGACATCCTATTGTCCTTCCAATTGCTAAGAAAATGCTAACTAGCCCTTTTCACTGATGTGTGGTGTTGGTTGGGGTTTGTCTCTCTCATTCACACCAGACATAAACAATTTCCAAATACTTCACCAAACATTTTTTACTCCAGGCAAAACAATCATTGTTATTTTCAGGGAGCTTTTTCACAAGCTAATGAACTCCACTTTCCGAATCTTTTTTTAAAAATAAGGCCTTGTTGTTTTGTTTATTATTATTATTAGAGGGTTTGCTCTCCGCCCCCCCCCCCAGGTCTTAGAAATGAAGCAACACAAACACATACATACTCACCATTTAACATCATTCCCAGACCTGTGGAAGTTTTGTCTCTTTAAATTTCCACTTTTTCTTTCCTGAGGCAACTTGTGGGTTGTTCTCCAGGCAGTGATAAAAATGTGATCATGGCCCTAACCACTGCTTACCTGTTCTCCACTGCTTTAAGCCAAGCTGAAAAGCACAATGTAATATATTGTCTGGCCAAACATGTCAACAATTTTTCTCTTTTGGGACTTCCGGTGGTGATGCGACGCTGAAGACAGCCATCTCCGGGCTGTCCGCTCCGCAGCTTTGTTGAATCACTGAAAAACAGTGCCGATCAGCTGTTTTGGTGATTTGGAAGCCCCCTCCCTGGGAGAAGAGGAGGGGGTGAGGCCCCAGGTAGGGGTTGAGCTCTCCGGGGCCACCTGAGCTTTAAGATTGGGCGGCTGAAGGATCGAGGCCCCCCGAAGCCTGGGTTTGCTCCGGGCTGTGCAGCGTCTCTGCTCTGTGATTTTTGGAGCAGAGCCAAGCATTAGCAACCACCCCTGCCAGAAGGAAAGACTCTTGAGTATCAAGACGCAGGCAGAGCGGTACAGGAGGTCAAGGTGAAGTGGACTTTTATCTTTACTCTCTAGCTCAACGGATTTTATGGATTAAAAGTGAAAGTGCGCAACAAGTGAAAGTGGGGGAAGATGGCGACGAAAGCCTCTAAAGTTCTTCGGAGTGTGGGGGCTTCCCCGGTGCAACAGACTTCGTTGCAAGCTTTGCTCCCTCCCGCACCTGTTCCGGCACTGACTCTTAAAGATTTACAGGATGCCTTTGAAAAGCAAACACAATTAATGTCAGATATGATGGAAAAGCTGGAGGAGAAATTGGAGGAGAAAATGGAAGAGAAGTTGGAAGAGAAGTTTAGAGCAATGAGGGCAGACATCTTGTCTACAATTGAAAATGTGGCTGTATGTGTGCAAAGCTTGGATGAAAAAGTGGAGGATCTTAGTCAAAAGAACTCTATATTAGAAGTAAAAGTATTAGAGAATGAAAATATAAGGGATAAAATGGATGGAGACTTGAGTCTGGTCCAATACCATCAGATGGAGTTTGCTATCAGAATCAGGGGCTTAAAAGAGAATCCTAAAGAAGATTTAAAGCAGCTGATCTCCAAGGCTTTGGAAGTGATACTGGGCCAATCAGCAGCTGAAATTGAGGGAAGTATAGATAAAATCTTTCGTGTGAACTCCTGGATTGCAAGGCAGAGGAAGTTACCTAGAGATGTGGTTGTTTACTTTACAAAGAGAGCAATTAGGGATGAAGTTATTCAAGTTGCTTATGATACTAAGTTTGTGGTTGCTGAGCAAGAAGTTCTGGTTTTAAAAGAGATTCCTCCAAAGATTTTAAGGAGAAGGAAAGATTTTGCCTTCCTAGCACAGGAACTTAAGAAATGTGACATCAAGTTTAGATGGGAGATCCCAGTGGGCATGGTGGTGATGCATGAAGGTAAAAGATACCATCTGGTTACAGTGACTCAGGCACGTGATTTTTACAGCAAAGTTTTAAAAGCAACCCCTCTATCACTTCTGGAAGCTGTAAAGGGATATGGTGAGGGAAAGCCTCAAGATGCTGATGGAACACAGACAGAGGAGAATGGTGCTGGAGGGGATCAAATTACAATTTCATCGGCAGCTGCTGGAGAGCAGAGGATGATGCGTGCCGCTTTAAGACGAGTGAGACAAGAGCAAGAACAAGATCAGCAGAAAGTTATGGAACCTCCAAAGCGTACTTACAGTGAAGCTGTGGGAGGGGCGCGGCCTAAGGAAGTTAAAGGGGTCCTGACAGATGTGCTCCAGAAGCTTCGGGATGCCAAGAATGGCGACTAAGTTCCTAACCTGGAATGTTAATGGATTAAATTCACCACAGAAGAGAAAGAAAGTTTTTCAATATTTAAAACAATTTAAGACTGACGTTATTTGCTTGCAAGAAACGCATATTAGGGTTATGGACCAAAAGTACTTGTTGAATTCAAGGTTGGGTATGCAATTTATTGCTTCTGCAATGAATAAGAAAAATGGAGTGGTTATTTATGTTAAGAATACTCTGACAGCGGAACTAATTGAAGTAGATAAGCAAGGAAGATATGTGATGATAGATTTGCTGTTAGAAGGCAAAAAAACACTTTTAGTTGGACTGTATGCTCCAAATCAACAACAAGCTGACTTTTATAGTTCACTACATACAAAGATTACCCAGTTGGATTATAAATCTTTTATTTTTATGGGAGATTGGAATGGTGTCTTGGATGTACGGCTGGACAAATCGGGTTTTTTTAAACATGCCCCGAGTCATGCTAGACTGCCTAAATCTTTTTTTGAAATGAAGGATGATCTGGAATTACGAGACATTTGGTGTGAGACGCATTTACATGAAAAGGATTATACTTTTTTTTCTGATAGACACCAATCTTTTTCTAGGATTGATTTTATATTACTGACTAATGATTTTTTCCTAGGATTAAAAAGATAAAGATCTGTGCAAGAACTATATCTGACCATAGTCCAGTCTGGTTAGAGATCAATAAGGACAATAGAGATAGGCGCTCCTGGCGCGTAAATGAGAATTTGTTTAGAAATCAGAGAAATGTGGAAGAATGCAAAAAGCAGATGAAAGACTTTTTTGAAATTAATATGAACAAGGATACTTCTATGGACATGGTTTGGGATGCTAGCAAAGCTTATATGAGAGGGGTGTTAATATATATGAATAATAAATACAGATGTAATATGGAAATTAGGAGGAAAGAACTGGAGAATGAAATTAGGGAAAAAGAAAAGGCCCTAATTTTGAATCCATCGGATGTGAAGATTAAAGAGGTTATTAACTTGTTAAGAGGACAATTTGATAAGTTGATGGCTGATCAGGTGGCAACTAACTTACGGTTTGCTAGGCATAAAACTTTTTGCAATGCCAATAAACCAGGTAGGTGGCTAGCTTACAGGTTAAGGAAAAAACAAAGGGCCTCTAACATAGATAAAATTGAATAAAAAGGAAAGGTTGTGTTTCAACAGGATCTTATCAAGGAAGCCTTTGTGGATTTTTATTCTAAACTATATGTTATGGAGAAGATTAATGAAACAGATATTGATGTATATTTGAAGAATGCTAGCATCCCGGTTCTTACACAGGAACAAAAGGAGGAGATTAATCAATTGATAACAGAAGAAGAAATTTTTATAGCAATTAAGGAATTGAAGTTGGATAAAGCACCAGGTACGGATGGTTTGACTGCAGACTACTACAAACATCTACAATTGGAGCTGATAAAGCCATTAAGGGAATTGTTTCAGACAATTCAGAAGGGGGGAAAGGTGCCTCCGTCTTGGAGAACTGCTTTTATTTCTTTGATTCCGAAGGAAGATCAAGATGCTACTCAAGTAAAAAAACTACAGACCAATATCACTTTTAAATACAGACTACAAGATATTTGCTAAGGTATTAGCTAATAGATTGATGAGGGTTTTGCAACAGATGATTCATGGGGATCAAACCGGGTTTATTAGTGGTAGACAAATGAAAAATAATGTGAGGCATATAGTTGATGTGGTGGAGTTTTTGGAAAGGAACAACCAGATCCCTGCGGCGCTAATTTTCTTAGATGCTGAAAAAGCTTTTGATCAATTGAATTGGCAATTTTTGATGAAAGTTTTAGACAAAATGAATTTTGGGGATAAATGTTTACAACCAATTAGTGCATTATATCAAAAACAAACTGCCTGAATAATAGTCTGACTGAAGTATGCAATATTGAGAAGGGCACAAGACAAGGGTGCCCGTTATCACCTTTATTATTTGTTTTAACATTGGAGATATTATTGATAAAAATACGGAATTTGGAAAAAATTAAGGGTATTCAAATTAGAGATCAGGATTATAGATTGAGGGCGTTCACAGACGATCTGGTTGTTACGGTGACCCAGCCAGAAAATTCTGTTGTGGACCTGATGGAGATAATAATGCAATATGGGAAGGTTTCTGGATTTAAGGTTAATGTACAATAAACTAAAATTTTAGCCAAAAATATGACAGTATCGCAAAAGGCCCTTTTAGAAGGATTAACTGGATTTGAGATTGTTAAAAGGGTTAAATATTTGGGGGTGTATTTGTCACCCTCAAATGCAAAGTTATAAAAATAATTATGAAAAGTTATGGGGAAAAATTCAAAAAGAATTGGAGAGCTGGGAAAAATTGCAATTGTCTTTACTGGGAAGAATTGCAGCAGTGAAAATGTATGTCCTGCCTAAATTTTTATTTTTATTCCAAATGATACCGATTCTTAAAAAAGATTCTAATTTGGAAGAATGGCAACGGGGTATCAATAAATTTGTGTGGGCAGGGAAAAGGCCACGAGTTAAACTTAAGATTATGCAGGATACTCGTGAAAGAGGTGGTCTTAAAATGCCTAATCTTAAATTATATTATGAAGCTGCTGCGTTGTCAGGAATAAGTGATTGGATTAATTTGACACAAGGGAGATTATTAAATCTTGAGGGCCACGACTTGTTATTTGGCTGGCATGCATATTTGTTGTATGATAAGAAGGTAGATAATGTATTTAAAGTGCATATTTTAAGACAGGCATTGTTGAGAGTTTGGAAGAAGTATAGACATAAGTTAGACTGCAAGATGCCGTTGTGGGCAATCCCGAAACATGCAATAGAAAACATAAATGTAGGCTTCAAACATGATGTGACTACGTATAAGGAGATCTTAAGTTTGGAAAGGAACGTCTGGTGTTTGAAGCCGTACAATCTCTTGCGAGATGAGAAGATTGTTCAAACTTGGTTCCAATATACTCAATTACGTGCCACGTGGAAAGAAGACCAGAAAATTGGTTTCTCAATGACTGATGAAAATTGGATAAAGCAAATTAGAAATCAGGGTCCAGCACATATTAAACGGATTTATCTTGCATTGATAGATATTGACTCAGAAACAGAACTTGTTAAAGACTGTATGATAAAATGGGCCCAGAATATCCAAGAAGTTATTACAATGGATACTTGGGAAAAGATCTGGGTGAGGAACGTAAAATTCACGCAAGCCCAAAACCTAAGAGAGAACTTTTATAAAATGTTTTATAGATGGCATTTAGATCCTAAAAAGCTTGCAAGTATGTATCCGAATTATCAACCTAAATGTTGGAGATGTGGTGGTGAAGATGCAACGTATTTTCATATATGGTGGACCTGCAAAAAGGTTAAGGCTTTTTGGATAAAAATTTGGTGGAATATGCAGAAGATCTTTAAGCAAAGGATAAAGTTTTGTCCGCAATTGTTTTTGCTGGGCATAATTACAGATGCTACTGTTGTGGACATTAAGTTGATGTTGAATTTAATTACAGCAGCAAGACTCTTAATTGGTCAATATTGGAAAAAGGAGGAACTGCCGACTATAGAAGAATGGACTTTAAAGGTTTCTGACCTGGCGGAAATGGCAAAGATTTCGGCTTACTTGAAAGATCATTCGCAAGAACGTTATATTATGGAGTGGAAAAAGTGGATTGATTATATTCAGAACAAATATGGGACTAAAAAGTTTCATTTAGCATTTGAATAAGTTTCCTTTTCTTTTTTATTTTTTTTATATGTAACATTAGTATTGCTTGTAGTCATTTTATATGAGCTAGATGGCGATAGAATTAATAGTTTATTGTTTTTAGCATATGGATGTTTATGATTGTTCTTTGTTTTTATACCTTGTACTTAGCTCTGGGAAGTCGGGGGGGAGGGGGAATGGGGGGAGGGATAGGGAGGGTTAGGTAGGGGTGGGGGGAGGGGGGATTGTTAAAGATAAAATGTACTGTAAAACTTTTCAATAAAAAAAAACAATTTTTCTCTTTTTTCATTTTTGTTTTGTTTTAAGCTGCAGCTGCCCAATTGTGATTATACATAGGTAAAAAAAAATATAGAAACATATTCAAATGTACCTTCAAATGACCCTACATATGCGCACAGTTTTAACAAGCCCTGCCCCATCTTTTCTATTCAATTTAATTTTAATTCAATTCCAATCCTGCTAGCTTCAAGAAAATTATTTTTTTATTGAAAAGTTTTAACATACAGTTTATCTTTAACAATCCCCCCTCCCCCTCCCCTCTCCCTCCCTCCCCCCCTTCCCCCCTCCCCCCCGACTTCCCAGAGCTAAATACAAGGTATAATAGGAAAAAAAACAATCATAAACAACCATATACTAACAACCATAAACTCTAAAATCCATCACTCTCTAGCTTATATAGGATAACACAAACCTTAATGATATTAAATATATATAGAAAAAAAAAGGAAGAAATAAAGAAAAAGAAAGAGAAGGAAGACTTATTCAAATGCTACATGAAACTTCTTAACCCTATATTTGTTCTGGACATACTCAATCCATTTTCTCCATTCCATAATATAACGTTCTTGCGAGTGATCTTTCAAATAAGCCGAGATCTTTGCCATCTCTGCCAGGTTGGAAACCTTTAAAGTCCATTCTTCTATGGTCGGCAGTTCCTCTTTCTTCCAATACTGACCTATTAAAAGTCTTGCTGCCGTAATTAAATTCAACATCAACTTAGTGTCCACAGCCGTAGCATCTGTAATTATTCCCAACAAAAAGAGTTGCGGGCAAAACTTTATCCTTTGCTTGAAAATCTTCTGCATATTCCACCAAATTTTTATCCAGAAGGCCTTAACCTTTTTACAAGTCCACCATACATGAAAATATGTTGCATCTTCATCACCACACCTCCAACATTTTGGTTGATAATTCGGATACATACTTGCAAGCTTTTTAGGATCTAAATGCCATCTATAAAACATTTTATAAAAGTTCTCTCTTAGATTTTGAGCTTGTGTAAATTTTACGTTCCTCACCCAAATCTTTTCCCACATGTCCATTGTGATAACTTCTTGAATATTTTGGGCCCATTTTATCATACAATCCTTAACAAGTTCTGTTTCTGAGTCAATCTCTATCAATGCAAGATATATCCGTTTAATATGTGCTGGACCCTGATTTCTGATTTGCTTTATCAGATTATCATCAGTCATTGTAAAACCATTTTTCTGATCTTCTTTCCACCTGGCCCGTAGCTGAGTATATTGAAACCAATTCTGAACAATCTTCTCATCTCGCAAGAGACTATATGATTTCAAACACCAGACATTTCTTTCCAAACTTAAAATCTCCTTGTACGTAGTCACATCATGTTTAAAACCAGCATGTATATTTTCTATTGCGTGTTTTGGAATTGCCCACAATGGTATCTTACAGTCTAACTTATGTCTGTACTTCTTCCAAACTCTCAGCAATGCCTGTCTTAAAATATGCACTCTAAACACATTATCTACCTTCTTATCATACAACAAATATGCATGCCAGCCAAATAACAAGTCATGGCCCTCAAGATTTAATAATCTCTCTTGTGTCAAATTAATCCAATCACTTATTCCTGCTAACGCAGCAGCTTCATAATATAATTTAAGATTGGGCCTTTTAAGACCACCTCTTTCACGACTATCTTGCATAATCTTGAGTTTAACTCGTGGCCTTTTCCCTGCCCAAACAAATTTATTGATACCTCTCTGCCATTCCTCCAAATTAGAATCTTTCTTAAGAACCGGTATCATTTGAAATAAAAATAAGAATTTAGGCAGGACATTCATTTTTACTGCTGCGATTCGCCCCAACAAAGACAGTTGCAATTTTTCCCAACTCTCCATTTCTTTTTGGATTTTTCCCCATAATTTTTCATAATTATTTTTATATAATTTTGTATTAGAGGGCGACAAAAGCACCCCCAAATATTTGACCCTTTTGACAATCTCAAATCCAGTTAACCCTTCTAAAAGGGCCTTTTGCGATGCTGTCATATTTTTGGCCAAGATTTTAGTTTTTTGTACATTAACTTTAAATCCAGAAACCTTCCCATATTGCATTATTATCTCTATCAGGTCCACAACAGAGCTCTCTGGCTGGGTCACTGTAACAACCAGATCATCTGCGAACGCTCTCAATCTATAATCCTGATCTCTAATCTGTATACCCCTAATTCTTTCCGAATTTCGTATTTTTACCAATAATATCTCCAATGTTAACACAAATAGCAAAGGTGATAACGGGCACCCTTGCCTTGTACCCTTCTCAATATTACATACTTCTGACAAACTATTGTTAACTATTATTCGAGCTGTTTGTTTTTGATATAATGCCCTATTTGGTTGCAAAAATTTATCCCCAAAATTCATTTTATCTAAAACTTTCATCAAAAATTGCCAATTCAGTTGATCAAAAGCTTTTTCAGCATCTAAAAAAATTAGCGCCGCAGGGATCTGGTTGTTCCTTTCCAAAAATTCCAACACATCAACTATATGCCTCACGTTATTTTTCATTTGCCTACCACTAATAAACCCAGTTTGGTCCCCATGAATCACCCGTTGCAGAACCCTCATCAATCTATTAGCCAGCACCTTAGCAAATATCTTGTAGTCTGTATTTAATAGTGATATTGGTCTATAGTTCTTTACTTGAGTAGCATCTTGATCTTCCTTCGGAATCAGAGAGATAAAGGCAGTTCTCCAAGATGGAGGCACCTTTCCCCCTCTCTGGATTGTCTGGAACAATTCCTTTAACGGTTTAACCATCTCTAATTGTAAATTTTTGTAGTAGGCCGCACTCAAACCATCTGTACCTGGCGCTTTGTCGACCTTCAACTCCTTAATTGCTGTAAAATATTTCTTCTTCTGTAATCAATTGGTTAATCTCCTCTTTTTGTACTTGCGTAAGAACCGGGATGCTAGCATTCTCCAAATATTCATCAATGTCTTTTTCATTAATCTTCTCCTTAGCATATAATTTAGAATAAAAGTCCACAAAGGCTTCCTTAATAAGATCCTGTTGTAACACTACCTTCCCCTTATGTTCAATTTTATCTATGTTAGAAGCCCTCTGCTTTTTCCTTAGTCTATAAGCTAGCCATCTACCTGGCTTATTAGCATTGCAGAAAGTATTATGCCTGGCAAACCTCAAGTTGGTTGCCACTTGATCAGCCATTAATTTATCAAATTGTCCTCTTAATAGCTTGATAGCCTCCTTAATCTTCACATCCAATGGATTCAAAATCAAAGCATTCTCTTTTTCCTTAATTTCATTCTCCAATTCTTTCCTTCTAGCTTCCAAAATACGTCTATGTTTGTTATTCATATATATCAACACTCCTCTCATATAGGCCTTGCTAGCATCCCAAACCATATCCATAGAAGTATCCTTATTCATATTAATTTCAAAAAAATCCTTCATTCGCTGTTTACACTCTTCCACATTTTTCTGGTTTCTAAACAAATTCTCATTTACGCGCCATGAGCGCCTATCTCTGTTGTCCTTATTAATCTCTAACCATACTGGGCTATGGTCAGAAATAGCTCTTGCACAAATCTTTACCTTCTTGATCCTAGAAAAAAAATTATTAGTCAGCAAAATAAAGTCAATCCTAGAAAAAGATTGGTGTCTATCAGAAAAAAAAGTATAGTCCTTTTCATGCGGCTGTGTGTCACGCCAAATGTCTCGCAATTCCAAATCATCCTTCATTTCAAAAAAAGACTTAGGCAGTCTGGCATGACACGGAATACGCTTAAAAAAACCAGCCTTATCCATCTGTACGTCCAAAACGCCATTCCAATCCCCCATAAAAATAAACGATTTGTAATCCAACTGAGTAAGCTTTGTATGAAGTAAGCTAAAAAAGTCAGCCTGTTGTTGTTGTTGATTAGGAGCATACAGTCCAACTAACAGCGTTTTTTTGCCTTCTAGCAACAAATCTATCATTACATATCTTCCATGCTTGTCTGCTTCAATTAAGTCCGCTGTTATAGCACTTTTAACATAAACAACCACTCCATTTTTCTTATTCATTGCAGAGGCAACAAATTGCGTACCCAATCTTGAATTCAGTAAAAACTTTTGGTCCATAGCCCTAATATGCATTTCTTGCAAGCAAATAACATCAGTCTTAAATTGTTTTAAATATTGAAAAACTTTCTTTCTCTTCTGAGGCGAATTTAATCCATTGACATTCCAAGTTAAAAATTTAGTTGCCATACTTGTCGCCCCGAAGCTTTTGGAGCACCTCTTCAATAGCCCTGTCTCCTTTAGGCCGCGCTCCTCCCACTGCCTCGCTGTAAGTGCGCTTTGAAAGTTCCATAAACTTCTGCTGGTCTTGTTCTTTTATTTGTTTTGCTCTTTTTAAAGCAGCACGCGTCACCCTCAGCTCTCCAGCATCAGCCAACAAAGTTGTAGTTTGATCCCCTCCAGCACCATCCTCCTCTGACTGGCCATCTTTAGCTTCATGAGGTTTTTCTTCACCAGGTCCCTTTGCCGCTTCCAGAAGTGATAGTGGGGTTGCTTTTAAAACATTATTGTAGAAATCACGCGCCTGTGCCACAGTAATCAGACGATATCTTTTACCTTCATGCATCGCCACCAGTCCAACTGGAATCTCCCATCTGAACCTTATATCACGTTGCTTAAGTTCCTGCACGAGAAATGCAAAGTCCTTTCTTCTCCTTAAAATCTTTGGAGGGATTTCCTTTAAAACCAAAACTTCTTGGTCAGCAACCACTACTTTAGTATCATAGGCAGCTTGAATAACTTCATCTCTAATTTCTCTCTTTGTAAAATAAACCACCACATCTCTAGGTAACTTCCTCTGTCTGGCAATCCATGAATTTACACGAAAAGCTTTGTCCATGCATCCCTTTATTTCAGCTGCTGGCTGACCCTATACTGCTTCCAGAGCTTCAGAAATCAGCTGCTTTAAGTCTTCTTTAATATTTTCTTTTAAACCTCTGATTCTAATAGCATATTGCATCTGGTGAAACTGAACAAGGCTTAACTCTCTGTCCATTTTGTCTCTTAAATCTTCATTCTCCAATACCTTTACTTCTAATACAGCATTTTTTTGAGTCAAATCTTCCACTTTTTCTTCCAAGCCTTGCACACATTCAGCCACACTTTCCACTGTAGACAAAATGTCTACCCTCATCGCACTAAATTTCTCTTCCATCCTCTCTTCTATTCTCTCCTCCATTTTTGCCAATTTATCACCCAATGTTTCTAAAATTACCTGGGCATGCTTTTCAAGGGCATCTTGTAAATCTTTCGATGTCAATGCAGCAGGAGGAAGCAAGGCTTGCAACGATGTCTGTTGCACCGGAGAAGTTCCAGCACTCCGAAGAGTTTTTGAGGGAGGTTTAGCCGCCATCTTTTACTTTCACTTGTGGCGCACTTTCACTTTAAGTTTAGAAAGTCCATTAAGCTCGAGAATAGAAATAAAGATCCTCTTCACCTTTTCCTCTTGTACCGCTCTGCCTGCTCCTTTTGTTCCAGAGTCTTCCAATCCTGCTAGCTTCAAGAAAATTATTATAGAGACACATCAACAGAGCAGACGTCACATCCAAATTATCTGTGTATTCAATATTCCAACTTCCCATTCAGACAGGCTAAACTTACCTGCTGAACTCCAGGTAGGAAGAACAATAAAACTTGATTTCTTCATGGCTTTCCATAAACAGAAAAGCAATCCAGACTTCAGCCCCACCCCCTGGCCCCCCAAAAGAAAGGAGAGCGTTGGTAATAGGAGACTCTATCCTCAAAGGAACAGAACCATCCATCTGCAGACCAGACATAAAATCCAGGGAGGATATTTTGTGCCCTTAGGTTTTTATATTCTTCATGCAAGCAAAAAATTTACTTTTTCAGCATTTAGAAAATTATTCACTATATTTATATAAAAAAATTGTATGGCGGCCCAACTTAGAACACAACTCTGGTGGCTCACAACAAGATATGGTTGAGAATCTAACCAAAATAATTAGGCCCAAAGATTACTACCCCCTCCTTCTCTACCACATTGGGACAAACAACACAACAAACAACCTGAGTACAATATTGAGGGATTACAAACAATTAGGCAATAAAGTTAAAAAGCTAGGAGCACAAGTAATGTTCTCATCAGTACTCCCAACGAAAGGCCAATACCCATTGAGGGAAAAAAGAATTTTAAAAATAAACCATTAGCTAAACGGTTGGTGTTGCCAAGAAAACTTTGGTTTCCTGGATCATGGATGGCATTTCGTACACAAAGAACTCTTGGCAAAGAATGGGCTATGTTATGTATATAGGAGATGTTACACAGACATAAGCCACTGACACCACCAGGTGGCAGGGTGCCCTGTCCAGATTGGCAGGGTAGTCTTTGGCGGGAAATCCAGATAATGGGATTGGTTCCAGAGTATACCTGGCTAGGTATATAAGTGGGGCAGTTGCCCCTTTGTTCACCCATTTTGTGCTACATCAATAAAGAGTTGTTATGCTGAACCCTGATGTCCTGAGTCATCCATCTTGGCCATGCGGTCCGGAGCCCACTATTTAACACTGGCGACGAAGGTGGGATGCTGTTTCAAATGGAGCTGAAGTCACAAGGAAGGTGGAAAGGCAAAGCTTTCCAAAAGGAACCTTCCTATTGCTGAAAACACTCAGAAGCAGGAAAGGCAAACTTTCTGAAACTTTTTCCTAGCGAAGCAGCAATCTAGGACCAGCGCAACATGGCTAAGTTTGGAGCGACCAGCAAATTCCGCTTCAACATTGACGAACCTGAGTGATGGGAAGTGCACCTGGGGCAGATCGAAGGGTTCCTGATGATCAACAAGATCACAGAAGATAAAATGAAGGCAGCAGCGCTTCTGTGTCTAAGTGGTCAGGACGTGTATGATGTGGCCGTGGGACTGTGCTCACCGACGCCCATCACAAACGTCTCTTATGCTGATCTCAAAGTGAAGTTGGTTGAGCATTTCATGCCAGCAAGAGCACCTATGTATTGGCGGTATCAATTCATTCAGCGCAGCCAGCAACCCGGCGAGCCAACTTCGCAGTTCATCGCGGCACTGAAAAAGGCTGCCCACCTGTGTAAATTCCCAGATCTCAAGGACAGAATCAGGGACCGGGTGGTGTTCAGACTGAGAGAACAGCAGTGCCGACAAAAGATCCTCGCCAAGCCGCCAATGAATCTGCAAGAGGTCTTAGACAAGGTGATGGCTTACAAAGCAGCAAATGACTCAAGCAAACCCACTCACCACCCAAGCGGCAGCTCAGGTGCAACCATTTATCATGAATGTGCTTCGAGCGGTGGAAGCGGTGACACAGTTGGAGAGGCACAAATAGATGCAGTACAGCATAGACCCGGGAAGCATCCATCATGGTGGGACAGTGACGGAGGACACCGGAGACACACACCGGCCAGCAAAAGCACAGCGTGCAGTTGCAGATGCAAGGAACAGAGGAGAGCCATCTCATCCAACCAGAAATGTGCCAGCTGTGGGGGAAATCATCTCCGAGCGACCTGTAGGTTCTGATCCATGAAGTATCGTTCCTGCGGCAAGACAGGGCACATCGCAGCCATCTGCTGGAATCTAAGCCGGGACAGCCTGAATGAAGTAGAAGCTTTGGCATTGGCACTCGAAGGTACTGTTTTCCCTTGGCACAAACCCCGGCTCAAACCCTCCAACCCTGGGCAGAGCAGGCGGACCATGTCTCACATGGAGATCCATCAGCTGCTCAAACCAAAAATAACAATACAGGTCCATCTGCAAGGGGTACCTTGCACGATGGAGCTGGACTCCGGTTCCGCAGTCTCAATAATTTCCTATGAGACATTTAAAGGAATTTGCGATTGGAGCAGGCAGAGGGTCCCCTTAAAGCCTACCAAATTACAGCTGTCAGATTTCCAGCACACTCCCATTAAAATCAGGGGAAAGGCCACTGTGTTTGTGGGGTTTAAGGAGTTCCAGGGTCCTTTGGACATCTTAGTGACCGATGGGTGGAGAACTAGTCTAGTGGGGCTGGATTGGTTTGATGCCCTGGGCATTTGGTTGGGGGGAGTGAATAGCATCCAGCCCAAACGTCTTGAATCCATCTGCAATGAATTTGCAGATGTATTCGATGACAGGCTGGGAAAGTACACAGGCCTCCCCATCAAATTTAAAATGAACACGATGGTTCCTCCCATACGTATCAAGCCCCGGAGAGTTCCATTCACTCTCAAGCATAAGATTGAGAGCAAACTGGACAAGCTGGTAGAACAGGGAGTGTTAGAGCCTGTGGATGGGGGAGACTGGGAACCCCCTATTGTGACACCGCTAAAGGCCAATGGGGAAATTAGAATATGTGCCGATTACAAGGCTACGGTTAACCGAGCCTTAAATCTGCATGCTTACCCGGTTCCGACGGTCCGGCAGGTACTCTCCGCTGTCCAAGATGGCACTTTCTTTGCAAAACTTGATTTGGCATAGGCGTATCAGCAGCTCACAGTTACTAAAGAAACTGCTGATGCTCAGACAATAGTGACACACAGAGGAGCTTTCAGAGTTAACCGGTTACAGTTTGGCATCTCAGTAGTTCCTGGCATTTTCCAAGAAGTCATGGAAAGGACTCTGAAAGGCATTCCTGGTGTATGTCCTTATTTTGACAATGACCTTATTGTTGGGGAATCTGAGGACATCTTGGCTGACAGGCTGCAAGCTGTTTTAAGCAGATTTTGTTCTGCTGGGCTTAAACTAAAAAAAAGTAAGTGCAGTATTGGTGTGGCATCCACTGAGTTCTTAGGGTTCAGGATTGATGCCAAGGGAATTCACCCCACTGACTCTAAGGTAAAAGCAATTAAGTTGGTTCCAACCCCAACAAATAAGGCTGAATTGCAAGCTTTTCTGGGGTTACTTAACTTCTATCACACGTTTCTACCTCACAAAGCAGCAATTGCAAAACCTTTACACAGACTGCTTGATAAGAAAACCCCTTGGAAATGGACTGAGGTCCATGAACAGAGTTTTAGAAATCTCAAACAACTTTTATCCAGTGACTCAACCATCACCCATTTTATAGAAAATAAGCCCATTTGCATAGCATGTGATGCATCCCCTTATGGCAGGGGTGTCAAACTCAATTTCATTGAGGGCTGCTTCAGCATTGCAGTTGCCCTCAGGGGGCCGGATGGGTATGGCCAGGGTGGGCATGGCCCACTGGGTGGGCATGGCTAGAGTGCGTATGGCCTACTGGGTGGGCATGGCCAGCTCTACATCGTTCACATCAAGGGTGCCTATGGGGGCCTGGGCAGGAGTGGAACAGATCTGAGGGTCTCTGGCAGAAGGACGGTCTCTGGGCCAGGGCCAAGGCAGTGGGGGCCATTCCCTCACTGTTTCCAGGATGGCTTCACGGGCCACATGAAACTACTTCGCGGGCCAGATCTGGCCCCCGGGCCTTGTGTTTGACATGTCTGCCTTATGGGGTGGGCGCTGTATTAAGTCACATAGAAGACAATGGGGAGAAAAGGCCCATTGCATACTACTCCCAGACACTGACAAAGGCAGAAAGGAATTATGCATAAATTAACAAGGAAGCCCTGACAATTGTGTCAGGAGTCAAAAAATTCCATGATTACCTGTATGGCCCAACTCATCAGGAGGGCTTTAAAATAAAACTGAAGGGGGAGGGTGACCAATCTTTAGAATATCTAGAACCCAAAACCAATCATAAATCCAAAGAAAACAAATCAAACAATGAGGTAGGCAGAGACAAGAAGAAAGAAAAACCCAAACAACAACCAGGAGACACAGGAAACACACCCATGGACAGGCATAAAAGTCTTAAATGCTTATATACAAACTCTCAAAGCTTGGGGAACAAACAGGGTGAACTAGAAGCAATAGTACACAAGGGAGGGGATGACATAGTTGCCATTACAGAAACCTGGTGGGATGAAACCCATGATTGGAATGGACTGATGGATGGATACAAATTGTTCAAAAGGAACAGAACTACAAAAATAGGAGGGGAAGTTGCACTATATGTAAGAGAACACTACATATCTACAGAAATGCACATGATCAAAAGATAAAATCTCTCCAGAATGTATATGGGTCAATATAAACAAAAAAAAAAAAATAGATGAACTCTTTGCCAACCAATTAACAAATGTATGTAGGAAGCATACCATAGTAGTAATGGGAGACTTCAACTATCTAGATATAAATGGGAGACAAACTCTGCAGTGAGCGGGAGATCAAACAGATTCCTAACCAATCTAGCTGACAACTTTGTCATCCAAAAGGTGGAGGAGGGAACCAGACATAAAGCTATACTGGACTTAATCCTTACAAATAGAGAAGAAGTGATAGAGGGAATCAAAATTACCGGAACCTTGGGCAAAAGTGACCACATCATACTGGGATTTAGTATAATGCAAACACTAGCTATAGAAAAAAATCCAGCCATCCCAATCGGAATTTTATTTCCTAAAATTGTGGACTAAAAGACTTGTGGCTAAACTTGATATTTCAGTTTGTTATTGTCTAAAAGAGAGCCCAGAAAATAGATAAGACACCTGCAACCTTGAAACATTAGTAACTCAGCTGTGCTCCTAAACCAGTAGGGGGAAAAAAACTTTCTTTTTGGAATCCCTGACTGTAAAACTTCTCGTCTAGCACACTATCATGGAAGAAAATCAGGAACAGACTTTTCTGATGGAGAAGGATCAGGAGCAAATTCTTTACATGTTGAAAGAATTTCTCCAAACTCTCATTATAGCCAGTGAAGAAATAAGAGGCTATAGAAAAAAACAAGAAGTCAGCCTGGACTTGCAAACTCAAACTTTAATCACAAATAAAGAATTACCTATACAGAATGCAACAGAAAAGGTGGAACAATTAAATACTATGACAGAAGACTTAATTGCTCAACATACACAGATAAAGGAAAATCCAGAAAAGAAACAGATAATATGGGGAAAAGAAAAGGTTTTCTATATAAACCAGAAGGAACCTGAGGTTCAAGAAGAAGAACAGATGGAAAAGAAGACAAACAGTTCAAGACAACCACGTCGAGATGGAAAAAACAAAGAGATGACCTCATAGAATGGCTAGTCCTCTCAAAAAATGGCGACTGGATGGTATCTTCAATGTCAAATAAAAAATATAACAATACAAGGAGATCTGTTTGATGACTCAAAAGCACAGACATGGAAGACAATTTGGCAAAGAAAAAATGCTAGAATGAAGAATGGGATTTCGGTCTACTTATGAGAATTAAAATGGAATAGACTTAAATAGATAAGATGTGTACTTTGAATATGAACTGAGATAAAGGAAATTTTAGCCATTTAAAATTTAGAAGTACAAGTATTGATAATTAAATTTGAATACTGATTTGTTAATAATGGTCATATAAAGGTGATTAAGACATACACTATATAAGCTAAAGAATATTGAAGAATATAATAAATGTGTTTAATGTAACATTAAGAATAAAAATTACTAGCTTAAATACAAGATAGTAGATATAAAGAGGAGGAGAGAGGAAGTATTAAACATTGAAATAAAATAAATTTTGGTTACTGATTTAAGATATTTGGAAATCATTAGAAAATAAAAATATTATACTGTATTATTAATTTGTTGATGTAAATGGCAAGAACATAAATAGATAAGACGTGTATACTGAACATCAGAGGAATTGTGAAAAAGGGAATTGGGGTCATTTATAATTTAGAAATGAACAATATTAAACATTAAATCTAAATGTTAATGGCAAATCAAAATTGGGAAAAAGTCATTAGGTTATTGATTGTCTAAAAGATTGAGTGTTAATATAAATAATATATATATATATATATATATATATATATATATATATATATATACTAAAAACTATTGATAAAATGTAAGAAAGTTGCTTCTATGTAACTATTAGAATAAAAATTGTGTTAATTCAACTATGAGACAGTGTATATTAAAAGGAAAAGAGAGGAAATATTTACTGTAAAAATGGCTCATTTGATTGTTGTGATGTTAAACTGAGAATGCATTCATTTAAATTTTCAAATTCATTTTAATTTCCTCATGGTTTGAAGTTAATATGATTTGCATTTGTTGTAACAGAACAAACATTTCCTCCTGGTAAGTATTTATTTATTTTCTTGATATGTTCTTTCTGCAGATCTCTGATGCTCCATAATGACCAAAAGTCATTTCTCTGCCAATCACTTTAAAGTCACAATTTAAAAAAATATTGATAATCCAGGAAGGTCAACTTTTTCTAAGTTTTGTAATTCCCACTTTGTAGATAGTCCAGAACATTTTCTTTTCTTACACTGCTCTTTGTTTAATCAACACCCTGAAGGTCACGACAACAGGCTTTTCTTTCTGGGCTGTATATTTAGGGCAATATTTTCATCCACCACTAGATGTCAGCACCAGTCCATCTTTCAATTCCCCCCCACTCCCCCATAAACTTAATTTGCCGCTTCCATTTAGAGGAGGGTGGGAACAAAGACATCCTCCCCTCACTTTCGGAGGATTTTTACTTCTGGTTTTTTTTCTTTTTTTCTCAAGAAATCAGTCAGGTAGGAGAGAGAAAATCAATATTCTTACCCAGTTCAGTCACGCTGTTTACAATCACGCTTAGTTTAGTACTTTTGGCTTCAGCTGCATGTAGCTTGGGCTAGACTCACAAATGATGCTAGCCTTTTTTCTGTCAGTTTTTGGAAAGCTTTCTCCAGACGTCTGGATGGACCACCATCTCCCTAGGATTGGAGGGTCTTCCCTCCTTCCTTGCCACCTCTCTGGGGTAGCTTTGGACCCATTTAGGGTCCCCAAACAGAGAAATCAGCTGTAGGGATCGGATTGCCTTGATCCCTTGGCTGGTGCACTAGCTGCGCAGAACCAGAAGCCAAATCCACTCTGTTTTCTTTCTTTTTTTTATTAAAAAGTTTTAGAATACATTTTATCTTTAACAAACAACAAAAAAAAAGAAAAAGAAAAAGAAACCCCCCCAGCCCCCTTCCCTCCCACCCTCCCCAACCCTCCCCAACCCCACCCTCCCTTTCCCCTCCCCCCCACTTCCCAGAGCAGAATACAGCGTATAAAAATACAATCATACTCTAGCTTACGCAAACAATCCTGAACTATATAGACTATCGAACTTTAACTCATATAGATAAACTCCAAACATATATATATACATCATATCAATAATTATTCAAAAACAAGATAATACTTTTCAATCTACCCAATAAAAACAATCACAAATAAAACAATTTATATCAATTGTCTAAAGCTGTTCTTCTTCCCAACTAAGCTTTAAATTCATATTATCCTGATATGAATTATACAAATTAAAATACCATAGATTACTTCCAAATTAAATTTTTTTTATATAATCACATCATTCTTATATTCTTATATTCTATTACCTACTCCAATATTGCCCATAAAAGTATTACAAATTAATTTCAATCACACATAAAACAATTTATATCAGTTTTATAAAACTATTCTTCTATCCAACTAAACTTTAACATACTAAAACCAAGTTTATACAACCTTTCCTTCTCCTAATGTATTATACAACTTAAAATACCATACATTACCTTCCAGGCTTAAAACTTTCCATCCAAATAACAAAGCATAACCTACAGAATATCAATAAACACTACTACAAATCTTCCCAATTAAATTCTCATAATCATCTTAAAACTAAAGCAACACAAAATATTATATAATTATTTTATAAGGGTGAAAAATGAATCCCCAAATACTTAATCCTTCTAGCATCCTTATTACATTATTATCTCTTGCAATTATGCAACTAAATCCTCAGGTTTGCTTCATTCTTCCAGAAGCAGCACACCTCTTCCAATTTCTGGCCTTCTCCCATGGTGATGAAATTTGACCCACTCCTGTAGCTTTCACATCTGTCTGCGTTAACCCTTCAACATCTTGTGGATTCTCTCTGGAACGTTGAGGCTCTCTATCACCTTTTTTCTTTGTAGACTCCAAAGACGGTATGGGGACTGCTTTTAAAACATTACTGTAAAAGTCACGTGCCTGAATCACCGTGGTAAAACAATGCCTCGTACCTTCATAAGTCACCACCATACCCTCTGGTATTTGCCATCTAAACTTAATATCATGTCGTCTCAATTCTTGTGTCAAAAAAGCAAATTCCTTCCTTTTTCTTAAAATTCTTGCAGGAATCTCTTTTAAAATCAAAACTTTTTGCTCATCCATTACAAAATCAATATTATAGGAGGCCTGGATAACTTCATTTCTAATCTTTCTCTTTGTAAAATAAACCACCACATCTCTGGGTAATTTCCTTTGTCTTGCAATCCACGAATTAACACGGAAGATTTTATCTATATCTTCCATTATTTCATCTGCTAGTCGCTCCAACACCCCTTCCAAAACCTCAGAAACCATTTTCGTCAAATTTTCCTTAGGATTTTCTTTTAGGCCTCTGATTCTCAAAGCAAACTCCATTGAGAATACTGTGTCGAAATCAAATCATAATCCATTTTCTCTATCACATTTTCAGTTTCTGTCATTTTGGCTTCCATTCTAATATCATTTTGAACAAGATCTTCCACTCTTTCATCCAAAATCTCAATGCTTTTAGCCATATTTGACATTACAGATGTGATGTCTGCTCTCATTTCTGCTAATTTCTCTGTAAACTTCTCCTCCAACTTTTTCTCCATTATCTCAACAAATTGTTGCATTTGCTTTTCCATAGTCTCTTGCAGCAAACTCTGCAAATCTTTTACTGTAAAAGCTGATACAGATTCAGATGCAGAGGACAATGAAGTTTTCACTGAAGACTGCTGCCTCAGGGCAGGAACTTTAGAAGATATAGCTGCCATTTTCACCCTCTATTGTTAACTACACACTTTCACTTGCAGATTCAGCAAAGTCCATTGAGTTAAAGATCAAAACATCATCTTCACCAAAATCTCCTGCATCGCTCTGCCTGCGTCCTCGTTCTCAAAAGCTCTTCCTTGCTAGCAGGGATGGTTGCAAACGCCCTGTTCTGCTCCAAAAAACCCGGAGCAGAGACGCCTCGCAGTCCGGAGCATGCCCAGGCTTCGGAGGGGCTCAATCCTTCCACCACCAAAACTCTAAGTTCTGGCGGCCCCGGAGACCTCTACCCCTACCTGGACGCTCACCCCCTCCTCTTCTCCTGAGGTGGGGGCTTCCGAGCTGCCGAACAGCTGATCAGCGCTGTTTTCGGCAGCTCTACGGAGCCGCGAGGCTGACAGCCAAGAAATGGCTGCCTCCGGCGTCGCCTTGCCATCCGGAAGCCCCAAATCCACTCTGTTTTCAATCACCAGAGGCTTTCCTCTCAAAAATGCAGCAGTTTCCTTTCTAATACACCAGGCAGCAATAAACCAAAGCAATAGGCAGATTGCTCTAAAAGTGAACAACAAGAGGTCAGGAATCTAGGTCATCAAAAAGGTCTGCAGGTGAGGCTGAGGTTCATTGGAAACATAGCTTCAAATCGGTGATTGGTTGACACTCCCACTGGAGCGGTGGAATCTTCTTTAATCTGAAAATGTGAACTCGTGCTTTGATGCCTTCGATTTTAACCACTGTGGATGTACTGAGAAGAACTTGGTGGGGATTTGACAATTTGGCACTGGTTGCACTCAGAAAGAGTTCCTTTACTCGAACCCACTCTCCAGGCTGGACACACGGTGGCGCTGTTGTTACAGGCAGCAAGACATCCTGTACCTGTTTAGAAATACAAGACAGAACCTGGGCAGTTTCTGCAGATATTGTGTTATACTCACCTCTTCTTCATCCTTTGATATTGAGTGGGATGAAAAAGGTCTACCACGCAGCATCTCAAAGGGTGACAATTTCCACAGCCCTTGAGGTAACTCCCTGATTCAGATTAAGGCAATGGGCAAGACCTGTGGCCAAGTCAAATGGGTCTCCTGACATAACTTGGCTAAATGGGTCTTTAATGTCCGGTTCAGATGTTCAGCCTGTGCCGACGCCTGAGGCCAGTATCTTGAGTGAAGGCTCCAGGTAATCCTAAGTACTTACACACTCCCTGAATTACTTGGGATGTAAAATATCTACCTTTGTCAGATTCTATACTTCTTGGTACTCCAAATCTAGGAATAATTATTTATATTATGATCTTAACTCCTTTAGCTGTTTGGGTAGCTGTGGGGATGGCCTCTAGCCATCCAGTGAACATGTCAGTTAAAACCAAAAGGTTGCTCTTTGGTCCTTTCTTAGGCATTTCAGTAAAATCAACTTGCCACACCTCCCCTGGATAGCAGGCTTGTCTGGTATGACCTTATGGATTTTGGCTCCTCCTATGGAGTTATTCTTCTAACATACCTCACATTGATCCATTACTGTCCTACACAGTCTTCCCACATTCTTAATCCTGTATCTCCTTTCTAGACATCTTTTCATCACTCTCAGAGCTGCATGGGTGGCCTGGTGGACTCACCTCACTATAGTCCAAACTAGCTACCTACAGCGTTGTACTTTGCCTTTCACTATCCACCAGCCTTCCTTCCACTGACCATCTGTTTCTGTTTTTACCATTGTACAAAAGGGGAAGGTGATCAATAGGTTCTTCTGGGATTAATGCAACCACGCAGGTTGTAAGGACCTGCCTTAATCAGTCCTCCCAAGGAAGCGGAATTCTTGAAACACTATCATTTCAAAAGGAACTTTTATTGGGAGATGTTGACAGCAGGAATAGAAGGCAGGATCCAAGGGTTTCCTGTGTGAATCAAATAGTCAAAAAATTGAGTACATTTTGGGCTTAGGTAACTTGGCCTCCAGTAGGATCTCAATGGTGCAGTCAGCAGGCCGAAGGGGGGTAGCTCATTGGACTGCTCTTTGCTGAACAACTCAGCTAAATCCCAGTATTCTTTGGGCACAGTTTCCAACCCCTGATCTTTCTCCACTGCTACCACCTCTGGGGTTCCTTTTTTTCTTGGTCTTACAGTTTCCGCCCTGCACCGTGGGTCTTTCCTTTGGGAAACTCAACTCTCCAGTTCTCCAGTCCATTCTTGGGTTCCATTTCCTCAACCAGGTCATTCCCAATATTAGTGGCCACTCCATGCCAGGGATTACTGCAACATATTCAAAACATAATGACAGCTGTCATAGGCCGCTTAACGCGGCCGCACTGACAGCTGTCAAAGGCAACGCACGCGCAGTCGCTCCCGCGGCCTACAAGTACACGCGGCCGTTTGACAGCTGTCAAATGCCGCGCATGCGCGTTGAGACTCGAACTGTCAAAACCGTGGCTAGCCCACAGCGGCAGCCGCAAGCTGTCAAAATTGGCGCATGCGCTTTAACGGCGGCTAGCTGTCAAAATGCCGGCCGCCCGCCAAAACCAGCTGACGGGATTCCCTCCCCGGCTAACACGCTTGCGCTGTCACTGGGGAGATTCTGCACTACCAGCTGACCCATTGGCCCCTGTCCTTGGCGGGAAGAATACACCCAGCTGATTTGCTGCCCCCGTTAGCAGCTGCCTATATAAGGCATGTTTTCCCTTGTTCTGTTGTCCGGGCTGACTAAATAAACCTGTTAAACGAAGACGCGTCTCCCTCGTCCTTCCTGCCGCTAAACCACCTGGTGACGAAGGTGGGATCCCGGTACTAGCTGAAGTCACGGCCCTGGAAGTTGCTGTCCGGTCAATCGCTGAAGTCACTAGCTAAGTCACCGACCGGACAAGCCAACAATCCGGGCGCCCTAAGTACCGCGGACCCAGCATGGCAAACCTAGGACACGTGAGGGAGTTCGACGTCCGGCACCCCGAAGGATGGGAGTCGCATTGGGGCCAGGTCGAGGGGTACCTCCTTGTGAACAAAATCACAGAGGACCGCCACAAGGCCGCCGCGCTCCTATGCCTCAGCGGGCCAGCAGTATATGACATCGCTGTTGGCCTCTACAGCCCGGACCCAGTCGCCACTATACCGTATGCCGAGCTCACAGACCGCCTCAGCAAACACTTCATGCCAAGGTGGTCGGAGCTGTATTGGCGACTCTACTTCACCCGGCGGAAGCAGCAACCAGGCAAAACCTCCACCGCTTTCATCGCGGCCGTCAGGCACGCCGCCCGCAAGTGCCATTTCCCCGACCTGGAGGACCGAATTCGCGATCAGGTCATCGCCAGTCTCCAAAATGTGCGTCTGCAGAGGAAGCTTGTGGCAAGGCCCACAATGGACCTTGCAGAGCTCACTCTAGAGATAATGGCGTACGAGGACAGCCATCGTGACGAAACAGAGGCGTTCGGCGAAAACTCGGGCACCTCCGTTCATCAAGCCCGGGAGCTGGACCAAGGACCCCCGGAGCCTGACTCCGGGGTCGATGCAATCCTCTCCCGCTTCAATCGGATGGTCGCCAGCCGGGAAAGGAACCGCAACCAAGACCGACAGACAGCCCCCAACATGAAGAAAACGCCGACCAACACCAGGGCGAAGTGTGCAAGCTGTGGCGGAAGCCATGCCAGAGCTACCTGCAGGTTTAGGAACGCGAAGTGCCACGGCTGTGGCAAGACCGGCCACATCCGATCAGCTTGTCGCAGCCTAAACCGGGAGACCCTCCACGACCTTGATGAGATCCCCGCAGGTAGGACCACCCCTCCCCGCCCTCCCTCGGGGGTTGTAGGGTCCGTATGCTCCCTAACAAAAGCTCCCGCTAACAACATCCCCAGAGCCAAAGTAAGAGCGTGGGTCAAAATCCAGGGAATCCCCTGTGAAATGGAGGTTGACTCAGGATCCTCCGTTTCCATCCTGTCAGGGGACACTCTCCAGAGAATAGCCAACAGAACAAATCACCGCATCCCCATCCAACCCTCCAGGGTCATGCTGGCAGATTTTCAAGGGGCGCAGATAGACTTAAAGGGACAGGCCGTCCTGAAGGTCGATTTTAAAAAATTCTCAGGCCACTTAACAGCCCAAATAACAAAACAACCAAGAACTAGCTTAATCGGATTAGACTGGTTCGAGGCATTAGGCATTCGCCTCGAAGGGACGAACCGCATCCACACCAATTCTTTAGAAAATATCTGCAAAAATTTTGCAGATGTGTTTGACGGCTCGCTAGGCAAATACAACGGAGCCCCTATCGACCTCAAGTTCAAACCGGAGATAGGACCAATCAGAATAAAAGCTAGGAAAGTTCCCTTCGCCCTAAAACAAAAAATAGACAGAGAACTAGACCGCTTGCTCAAATTAGGAGTCCTGGAACCCACTGACAGCAGAACTTGGGAAACCCCCATCGTGACACCTGTCAAACCCAATGGGGAGGTGAGAATATGCGCGGACTATAAAGCGACCCTGAACCGCACACTCAATCCCCATGCATACCCAGTCCCATCAGTAAGAGATGTTCTTTCGGAAATAGGGTCCGGCTCTATTTTCGCCAAATTGGACCTGGCACATGCCTTCCTGCAACTCCCAGTAACCAGGGAAACTGCAGATGCCCAAACCATAGTGACGCACAGAGGGGCGTTCAAAGTAAACCGCCTCCAATTTGGCATCTCTGTGGCACCTGGAATATTCCAGGAAGTCATGGAACGAACTCTCAAAGGCATCCCTGGAGTCTGCCCGTACTTCGATGACGTTCTCATCGCGGGCGACTCCACCCACTCATTAGCAACCAGGCTGCATGAAGTCCTTACAAGGTTCCGAGCAGCAGGATTAAAATTAAAACGTGAAAAATGCTCAATAGGAGTGCCCTCCACAGACTTTCTGGGATACAGAATAGACGGCAAAGGCATTCACCCCACCAACGCAAAAATTCAAGCAATCCAAGCCGCACCCCCCAAAAAAAATAAAACGGAGCTCCAGGCATTCCTAGGGCTCCTAAACTTTTACCACTCCTTTTTGCCCGGAAAAGCCACAATAGCGGAACCACTCCATAGACTCTTAGACAAAGGAGCCCCCTGGCAGTGGACCTCAATTCATAACGACAGCTTCAAACAGCTAAAACAATTACTCTCTAGCGATACAACCATATCGCATTACAACGAAACCAAACCTCTATGCATCGCCTGCGATGCTTCACCTTATGGCATTGGGGCAGTCCTCAGCCACTCCCTCAACGATGGCACGCAAGCCCCAATCGCATATTACTCTAGGACACTTTCAAAAACCGAGCGCAACTATGCGCAAATAGATAAGGAAGCCCTGGCTATAGTAGCTGGAATTAAGAAATTCCATGATTACCTCTATGGCAGACCTTTTACAATCTATACAGATCACAAACCTCTCCTGGGCATATTCACATGGGACCGCCAAACCCCGCAAATTCTATCCCCGCGAATGCTTCGCTGGACCACATTCCTATCTGCTTACTCTTATCAACTAGTCTACAAGCCAGGAAAGGAAATGTCCCACGCTGACGGCCTCAGCAGGCTCCCATTACCTCAAATAGACCCAGACCCAGACCCAGCCGGCCATGTCCTGGCCATACAAGAACTCTCAGAATGCCCAGTAACAGCAAACGACATCACACACGCCACAAGCAGGGACCCCACCCTCAGCAGGGTACTTTCATGGGTCACATCAGGATGGCAATCATCCTGCCCCTACCCCCCCATCCAACGCCACGAACTTTCTACCCACTTAGGCTGCATCCTCTGGGGATGCAGGGTAATAGTCCCATCATGCCACAGGACCAAGGTTCTCCAAACACTCCATGAGGGTCACCCTGGCATCTCAAGAATGAAGGCCCTGGCACGCAGTTATGTCTGGTGGCCATCCTTAGACAAGGACATTGAGCAGCATGTAGCCGGCTGCTATCTCTGCCAGCAAACCAGACCCTCCCCACCCCACGCCCCAGTTCACAAGTGGGAAATCACTTCCAACCCCTTCCAGGGGCAAACCTTTTTAATCATTGTAGATAGTTACTCTAAATGGCTGGAGGTTCTCCCGGTTTCAAGCACCACCTCAGGTGCCACCATTCAAGCATTAAGGGGAGTCTTTGCAACCCATGGTCTTCCAGACGTAATAATTACTGACAACGGACCTCAATTTACCTCCCGTGACTTCCAGATCTTCACGAGGAGGAACTGTATTAGACACGCAACATCAGCCCCGTTCCACCCGTCCAGTAATGGCCTCGCAGAGGTTATGGTGAAGACCACCAAGGACTCTCTGCGCAGACTGGTTGTCGGAAACTGGCACCGTCGACTCGCCCGCTTCCTCCTCGCACACCACACCACCCCCGTGTCCACCACCGGGAAATCTCCAGCAGAGCTAAGATGGGGTCGCCGACTGGTAACTCGACTTGACAGACTGCACCCAGACAGGCCAGCGGCCGAAAAAACAAACAACCTGCCACACAAAACATTCACTCAGGGACAAAATGTCTGGGCCCGAAATTATGGGGGAAGGGATAAATGGACCCAGGGGGTGGTTCTCGATCAAACCGGCCCCCTGTCTTACACCATTAACGTGGGCAGGGGACTCACACTTCGGAGACATGCAGATCAGCTTCGTCCCCGGTCACCCCCCAACACCACCACGCCAGAAGCGGCGGCAGAAAATTCCGAACCCCCCAGCACCATTTACCCGGAAGATATCCCTTGCCCTGCAGACCCGCCGCCCATCACCCCCGAGGAGGCCCCCGCAACCGAAGAAGAACCCGCACCTCGCAGATCCACTCGTCAGAAGAGGCCACCAGCATACTTGATGGATTTCGAATGGGCCGGAAGTTCGCCAACAAGTTCCAACACCAGTTAAAAGTTTACTTCGAGTTATGTGTTCAGTTCAAGGGGGGGGGAAAGGGGTGCAACATATTCAAAACATAATGACAGCTGTCATAGGCCGCTTAACGCGGCCGCACTGACAGCTGTCAAAGGCAACGCACGCGCAGTCGCTCCCGCGGCCTACAAGTACACGCGGCCGTTTGACAGCTGTCAAACGCCGCGCATGCGCGTTGAGACTCGAACTGTCAAAACCGTGGCTAGCCCACAGCGGCAGCCGCAAGCTGTCAAAATTGGCGCATGCGCTTTAACGGCGGCTAGCTGTCAAAACGCCGCCCGCCCGCCAAAACCAGCTGACGGGATTCCCTCCCCGGCTAACACGCTTGCGCTGTCACTGGGGAGATTCTGCACTACCAGCTGACCCATTGGCCCCTGTCCTTGGCGGGAAGAATACACCCAGCTGATTTGCTGCCCCCGTTAGCAGCTGCCTATATAAGGCATGTTTTCCCTTGTTCTGTTGTCCGGGCTGACTAAATAAACCTGTTAAACGAAGACGCGTCTCCCTTGTCCTTCCTGCCGCTAAACCAATTACTATAAAAATCAACATCTCTGTATGATCCCCCATTGTGAGCTGGATTGGCTGGGTGGTGAGAGTGGCTGGGATCCCTCCTAGATGGACCCATCTAACTGGCTGAATGAAATTGGCTTCTTCAATCTCCTCACCGGGATTCCTAGGTTCCCCACCAAGGTTGGGCTTATGAGGCAATGGGTGCAACCTGAGTCCACTAACTTCAGGGTTACCTTTCTCAGCATCCCTGGACTCAAAACAGTTCTATGGTTCTAGTGAGGGATGCGATGGGTCCACTTATCAGGGGTTTGTCTTCAGAGTTGCTGTCAAGAGGGTCAGGTAGTTTTACAGCTGGAGCCAGAGTTCCTTCCCTTGGGGTTTTGGGAGAATCG
Organism: Vipera ursinii; assembly: GCF_947247035.1. Taxonomy (NCBI): domain Eukaryota; kingdom Metazoa; phylum Chordata; class Lepidosauria; order Squamata; family Viperidae; genus Vipera; species Vipera ursinii. The sequence continues at coordinate 73,196,282 of NC_139514.1, read as the reverse complement.
ACCTCAACAACCTCAGCACTCTTCATGGCAGTCTCCCTGGGTCATTGTGGGGTCTTTCCAGGCTTCCCTCCACCAGCTTGTTTCGGTTTTCGCTTGGGAGTTTTCAAGCGACATTCTGCAGCCCAGTGCCCCTCCTTAAAGCACTTGAAGCAAGCCATTGAGCATGGTGCTGCAGAGGGGTTTTTTGTCGCCTCCCATTTTCTCCCCAAGGGGGAGCATCTCCAGGTTTGCTCCAGGTGCCACTGCCTTTGGGCTTGATCAATATCTGCTTTCTCGGCTAGAATACACCAATAGTGAAGGTGGTCCAGATCTCCCCTAGTGATGCACGCATGGTACAGGTCATCATTCAGCCCATCTTTGAAATGGCCCACTAGAACATCCTCTGGCCAATTAAGTTGGCATGCCAGGTTTCTAAACTCCTCCGTATACTCGACCACCAGGTGATGACCTTGCCTCACTCTTTTTATGCATTCTCTAGCCTTCTGATCAGCCAAGGGGTCCTCGAACCTCCTCCTCAAGGCAGCAATGAATTGGTTGAAGTTTCGAAGTTTGGGAGCATCGGTGTTATTTAGGGTCACCATCCAGCGAGTCATCCAACAACCATCCAGGGCCATGGTCACTACTCTTACCTGTCCATTGTAGCTGGGGATATCTCAGCCATATTCCTCCATGTAGCTCAGAATGTGGGCTAGGAAAAATCCCAGCTGCTGAGGTGTGCCATTGTATTTCACTCCCAAGAGTGGGACTTTTCGGCCGGGTCTGTGGGTTCTACTCCGCCTCGCTCAGTAGACATGCCCCCCAGCTGGGGTAAACTGTACTGGGGTGGTGGCTGCTGCCATGGCCCCCATAGCCTCTGATGCTCTGGTAGAGGGACCCAGGTTTGCCAACTCACTTTCCTGGTATTCTTCTTCCGCCATCCCTGCCACCATCGAGCCCCAGCAGGGATCTTCTTCTTCCTCTTTTAGGGACTTGAAAGCTTCCACCATCAGGTTGATGGCTTGTTTGAGGAAGCAGTTGGATCAGGCTGGTCTCTCGTCATCCTCCTCGCTGAGGTTAAACAACCTCTCCATCTCTCGCTTCTGCCCCAGTTGGTGGCTGCCATGCTTAAGGGTCACCTTCCTAACTTTTGCTTCCCAGTCTTCCTTTTTCCCAATGTCAATCTACCATCTCAGTTTCTCCTGACTTTCTCTGGTCACAGCCTCATCAGACAAGCTAGAGGAATTCGAGCTGCTCTTACTCAGGCCAGCCTTGGGGGGAGCTTCCCTGCCAAGGTTGCCTTCTCCTCTCTCACTCCTGTGGTTTGCCATTTTTTGCATGGTCCCCGCAGTAGGGGTTTTCCCTTCAGGTAGACCACTTTGCAGATCCTGCCTAATGTAAGGATCTGCCTCAATCAGTCCTCCCAAGGAAGCAGAACTCTTGAAACAGCATCATTTCAAAAGGAACTTTTATTGGGAGATGTTGACAGCAGGAATAGATGGCAGGATCTGAGGGTTTCCTAATAGTCAAAAGAGTCAAAATAACCCCACCCTGAACTGTCCATCTGGATGGTTCAACTAGGCCAATCTATAGGTGTGAAAGAGCCATGGGAATGGAGTGATAATGCACCACTTCCAAAGCTGTTAGGTCTCTGCACTGTTTCTTCCACTGCAGGATATAAGGCAGATGTCTGGAGGCACATTTCATTCTCACCCCAATAGAGAAACAGCAGAGGATAGAGCAAGGACCAAAGCAAAGGAAAGTAAAGGAAATACACATCAGCACCCCAAGCATCCCCCCCACCAGGAGAATGGCAGAACTTGATAATAAGAAATCCCATGCCCATAGAAAGAACAGGTTCTGACACAGATCATGGTTTCTGGGCTCATGGCAGCCTGTTTAGCCCAATAGTCCACTGCCTTATTGCCCCTAGAGACTGGACCAGAGTCAGTTTCATTTATATGACAATGTATGGTTGCAATAGCTTTAGTTAGGTGAACAGCTTCCATCAAATCTTCCAGAAGGGCTTTCATCTTTAAAGTTTTTCCATCAGCTCCCACATAGCCTCAGGCCTTTCACAGGGTAGCATGGTTGTGTGCTGCTAAAAAGATATATCAGCTATCAGTATATATAGTCACTCGCTGGCCTTTGGCTAAATAACATGCTTCTATGAGACCCATTAGTTCAGCTTCTTGTGCAGACATGTGTGAAGGGAGCAATCTCCGAAGCACCGGTACATCTTCTGTCACTACTGCTAATCCTGTGTGTCTTTTTCCATCTTTCATGAAGGATGAGGCATCTGTCCAGAACACCAGATTTCCATCCATCAACAGCTCAGTATTTAAATCACATCTGGATCCTGTGATGCATGCTAACACATCTAAGCAGTTATGGGGTGGGTTTCCCTCGAGCCATGGCAGCAGGGTAGCAGAATTTAGAAGTTGACATCTGCATAATTGGACATTTTCTTGTTCCACTATAGTACTCACATGTTGGGAAATCCTATTCGATGTCATCCAAGTGGGAATCTTTTGTTCTGATAAAATTTGAACTGCATGGAGTGAAAAACATGGAGAGGGGCTCCGAGGATAATTTTCTGTGATTCTGCAATAAGGACAGCTGTACCTGTGACTGTTTTTAAGGATGCAGGCTGCCATAGTTCTGATTAAAAAACACATCAAAGAGTACAGCATGATTATTTATTCTAAAAAGTCTATAATGAACAGAAACAGAGCATCAGCATTCATGGATAGATGCCAGAATCTGAATTCTCTTCCCTTTTGCACAATATATTAAATACAATTAGACATAATTCTCCACCCTTCTATTTCTATCATGAATCACATTCTCCAATTAATTTGAAGAATTAGTTTCTCTTCTGTTAGACAACCCGCCAAGTTCTTATCTTCTCTTATTTCTGACAGCCTTGAGGTATAATCTTCCTCCTCCCTCCTCCCGGTAATAAACTAATTCTAACTCTTAAAGTAATACACAAGTTTAACACATAAAATAGCTGCTTATTCATCTCTTCTCAAGCAAGAACATTCAATGTTAGCAGCGTTGACATCCGCTTCCACCTTACAAAAAGGACAGATCCTGTAACGTAAACAAAACACAAGTTAGGAGCTGGCTTTTGATTTGTTGGGGTGTTTCTCATAAAACTTTTTGATACGTCTGTTAGCTTTCACGTCACTAGATTTCACCCAAATGGCTTCAGACAATGGGTACCCCTTCCATTGTACTAGGTACTGCAATTTTCCCTTTAAAATTCTAGAGTCAAGAATACATTTCACTTCATAATGGGTCTGACCCACTACTATGAGGGGTCCAGGTGCCTTTTTAGGGGGAGGGCCCGAAAAGGTTTTAGTAAGCTGCAATGGAAAACCGGGTGAATTTTTCCCAAAAGTCTGGGGAGTTTCAATTCCACTGTGACCAGGTTAATGATTCTCACAATGGGGAAAGGCCCCAAGAATTTTGGTCCTAATTTCTTATTGGGTAGTTTAAGGCATAACATTCCCCAACTTGGAATGTTCTTTGGGGAGCCCTTTTTATCAGCCCGTTTTTTATAAGTCTCAGAAGTCTTTTTTAACGCCATTTTCATGTTTCTCCAAACCTCTTCCCACCCCCTCACCCATTGATCAAGTGTCTGGGAAGTGGAGGGCACGTGAGGGTAATCAGGCATTGGGCTTCCTGTGGCTACTCTGAAAGGCATGTAGCCAGTGCTGCTGTGAACAGAATTATTGTAGGCCACCTCGGTGAAAGGGAGGAGGTCAGTCCAGTTTGTCTATTGGTAGGAAACATAGCATCTGAGGTATTGTTCCACCATTTTGTTAGCGGATTCTACAGCCCCATTGGTAGCTGGATGAAAAGCAGATGATAAGCCTTGAGATGATCCAATTAGTTTAAGGAAATTCCTCCAAAATTTCACTGTGAACTGCACTCCTCTATCTGAAATTATTCGCTTAGGGGTGCCTGCAGTTGGTAGATATGTTTTAGGAACAATTTAGTCAGTCATTGTGGAGATGGGAGTCCTTTACAGGCAATAAAATGAGCCTGCTTGGAAAACAGATCTATCACAGTCCAGATGACAGTATTTCCTCTACTTTTGGGTAGGTCTACAATAAAGTCCATAGCTATTTCTTCCCATGGTTGAGAAAGGTCTACCACCGACTGCAGAAGCCCAAGGGTTTTCCCTGGAATTCTTTTCATGGTGGCACATATGGTACAACTCCTGACATAGTTTTCTACATCTCATTTTAGCCCCAGCCACCACAATTGCCGGAGGATGAGGTGTAGAGTTTTTAAATATCCAAAGTGTCCAGCCTGTTTTACATCATGGCCGTGTTTGAGAGCATCCAGAATCCACTAGCACCTTTAAATCTGCCTGCATACCCAACTTAGGGATTATGAGCTTGGCAGGTAATAAAAAATGTGGGCCATGTCGGCTCACCATCGGGTCATTCTCTCCTTTGTCGTTGCTGTCGAAAGAGGGTAGAATGGGGGTGGATCCCGTCTGAGTTCCGGCATCCTCCTGTGTGGGGGATGTGACCTGGACAACAGGTTCCTGCATCATCCAGTTGGATTTCTTTCCCATTAGCCACTGTGCAGGTCTCTTGCTCACTGCTGGTCCTGGTCTGTTCTGCTGTTGGGGGAAGGGGACTGGGCATTTCACTGCTCGGTGTCCCTGCTGTCTGCACCAGAAACAGTTAATTGCCGGGCCTAAGTAGCCATCACAGTAGCTGGAGATTTTCATGGGGGTGATTGCCATTCGGGTTGTTCTGACCTTGGCTTGGCTTCAGGTAGGATAGGCTTCTTATAGCAGGTGAGCTGAACATCTAATTTCACTGCTGCCTGGTACCATTCATGCAGCTGGTCAGGCACAACTCGGTAGATACATGCCTGAGAAAGGTGGTCATCTAACCCTTCTCTAAAAAGATGAATTATGGATTGCTCAGGCCATCTCTCTATCCAACCGGCCATCTTTCAAAACTCCCGCACGTACTCCAGGGCAGGACGCCAGCTTGTTTTATCTTGTGTATTTGCTCTTCTGCTTTGAGGGCAAAGGATGGGTCCTCAAATCTTTTCCTCAGCCCTCGGAAGAAAAGGAGGAGGACTTGCTCATTATATAAACTGTTCAATTATTCAGATGCTTCTCCCTATAGGATGGACACAATCACATCGACCATAGCATCTGGGTCTGGGTAGAGATGGCCCAGCAATTCAAGTGAAAGTGTACTTGGTTGGGGAAGAAAATCAGTTTTGCTGGGTCCCCATCAAAGGTTTCTCTGAAGGGTGGGCTCATCATTGGTTGCTGGGGCCTTCATTACTGCTGGCCCCACCCTGCTTGTTGGTTCAATGGTTGCTGGGGCCCTCACTGCTGTTGTTGTGTCTCCAGTTGCTGCTGGCCCCATTCTGGTTGTTGATTCAATGGCAGCCATGGCCCCCACTACTCCTGGCCCCACTGGTCCTGCTGTATGTACAGGGGTTGCACATTTGGGCCCTGCTGCTGCCACCCTTGCTGTTGTTGTCCTCCCACCAGCTTCTGATCTCCAGGCTTCTGCACCACCCCCAGCTGTTGCAAGGCCTCTATTAGCTGTGGCAAGCTCAGAGGTTGTTGTCCTTTCACTTGTGGGGGTTCCCCAACCTCCCATTGCTGCAGAGGCCCCAGGCTGGGGTCCTCTGTCTCTGTGGATCTGGAGGGCCTGGCAGGGGACTCCTGGGGCTGGCTGGCTGTCTGGTCTGCAGACAGGATTTTCCACTCACCCAAATTCTCAGATGGTCTGGCAGCTCTCCACCATTCTGCTTTTGGGGCCTCCAGCAATGCAGTCTCAAGGCCCCTGTAGTCTCCACTGGAATGGTTCCAGTCTGACAACCAGATAGGCACATTTAGCTGCTGTGGGTTAGAGATCTGCCCAAATTCATCTTCCCACAGCAAGCTGTCTATTACTCCCTCTTCAGAAATTTCACCAGCAGCCAAGCTTTCTCTTTCCATTGTGAGGATTCTTCCCTGAATCTTTGCCAGCTTATCTCCCTTACTGGAGACAGCGGCGGGGGCTCAGGCCCCCCTAGGATGTTTGAAAGAAAGGAGATTCTGGCATGATGTCATGGTTCTTATTAAAAAAACATCAAAGAGTACAGCATGATTATTTATTCTAAAAAGTCTATAATAAACAGAAACAGAGCATCAGCACTCATGGATGGATGCCAGAATCTCAATTCTCTTCCCTTTTGCACAATATATTAAACACAATTAGACATAATTCTCCACCCTTCTATTTCTGTCATTCTCCAATTAATTTGAAGAATCAGTTTCTCTTCTATTAAACAACCCACCAAGTTCTTATCTTCTCTTATTTCAGACAGCCTTGAGGTACAATCTTCCTCCTCCCTCCTCCCAGCAATAATCTAATTCTAACTCTTAAAGTAATACACAAGTTTAACACATAACATAGCTGCTTATTCATCTCTTGTCAAGCAAGAACATTCGATGTTAGCAGCGTTGACACAGGCTATCCTTTAACAATATTGTCCAAAGTTCTTGACAAGTAGGCCACTGGGACCCACTCTGGGCCCACCTTTTGTAACAAAACTCCCACAACACAACCTTTTTGTTCTGTGAAATACAAATCAAATCCCTCAGTCTGGTCTGGCAGAGCCAAGCAAGCTGCTCTCGCCAGACTCTCCCTCAAGGCTTTCCAGGCTTGGGTAAGTTCCCCTGTCCACTCCTAAGTCATATCCTTTTGGGTTAGTTGGTACTATGGTTTGGCTATTATGCAATAGGGGGGGATCCATAGTCTGGCATATCCCGCAATGCCCAGGAAGGATCTAAGTTGTTTCACATTGGTTGGCACTGGCAAGGCCATCAGTGCCTGGAGCCTACTTTCATGTAAGCATCTTGTTCCTTTATCTAGCACATAACCTAGTTTACAGTTTGCTTAGTCCATTGGATGTCATGGTTCAAATAGATGAAACCAATTAAAAGAATCTCAAGGCAAGAGTTTCTTCCTCAAAGAACATTTTATTCAGGAAACAAAGTGTCAGCACTTATATAATTGAACCCATGACTGAGATTCTTGTTCTGTACCAGCCTACTACTGGACCTGCAGAAAAGGCAGGGACAACCCCTTTACAAAAAGGCAAGAGGCTGGAACTAAGCCTGCCAAATTTATTGACATAAAACAGAGCAAAACCAAACACGAACCATGAAACAGGAGCTATTCAAACGGTTGCCTTCAGCAAACCAGCCCTCCCACACATTCCCCTTTTAAACAGTTCAAGGCGTGGCTTCTCTCTGCCTCCTTCCGTGGTGCCCCATTGCCTTCCTCTGTTTACTCCTGATTGACTGCCTCCTACGTCGGGCATCCTTGAAGAGGACCAGCTGTGGGTCATCTTCATCTATGCTGTCAGGCTCACACAGCTGGGTATCCATCGTGACCAGATGGGAGGGGCCTGGCTGAGGGCTCTGCGAAGCATCAGGGCTGTCCTCTGCAGGCTCTCCAACACCCCCCTCCTCCTCCTCTGAATTGTCCGACCCAACTGCCGAACCCACAGGCTGACCCTGAATCACAACAATTCCCTACTCCCAGATACAAAGTAATGTTGCAATTCCCACCTCACAAAAGCTGTCATTAATCACATCCTCCAATTAGAGCAAAACGCGGGCTCTTCTCTCTGGCTCCTCAGCCCGCCAAAAGCTTATCAGACAATGTCCTTGAGTTCCCACACTTCTACATTGTTATGGCTAGCTAAACCCTCAAGCATTTACCCCATCTCCCCTTCTACATCTGAACTCTAAAAGAACAGAAAAGGCACTTTAAAAGCAAAGGTAAAATGGCTGCTGAATCTCAGTTGTCAGAGCATGGACATCCATTTTCACAGCGTTGAAATCCGACCCCCCCTTAACAGAAAGGAGTAGTCCTGTGATTTAAACTGAAGCAAAGGTTAAGGGTTGCCCTTTGACTTATTTGGGTGTTTGTCGTAGTATTTATGGATGAGCCTATTAGCTTTCACATCATTAGATTTTACCCATGTGGTCTCTGATAATGGATATCGCTTCCACTGTACTAAATACTGCAACTTTCCTTTATAAAACCTAGAATCAAGAATACATTTCACTTCATAATGTATTTGTCCAGCTATCACTAGGGGACGAGATGCTTTCTTGGGAGAAGGTCATAAAGTAGATCCCCGGAATGGTTTTAATAAACTGCAATGAAATACAGGATGAATCTTTCCTAGAAGTCATGGGAGTTTCAATTCCACCGTGACTGGATTTATGATCCTGACAATGGGGAAGGGATCTAAGTATTTCGGTCCCAGCTTCTTACTAAGTAATTTGAGTCATAGATATTTTGTGGATAAACAAACCTTTCCCCCAATATGGAATGATCTCTGGGGAGACCTTTTTTTCACCTTGCTTTTTATATGTTTCCAAGGCATTTTTCAGTGCAGTTTTAGTTTTGTCCCAAACTTCCCCCCATCCTGACATCCTGACATCCATTGGTCAAGAGTCTGGAAGGTAGAGGGTCCTCGAGGATACTCAGGTATTGGGTTGAATTCTTTCCCTGTAGCAATCTTAAAAGGCATGAAACCAGTGCTGCTATGAACAGTGTTGTTGTAAGCCACCTCAGAGAAAGGGAGGAGGTCAGCCCAGTTCATTTGTTTATAATCCACATAAGACCTAAGGTACTGCTCTACCATTGAGTTCGCTTTTTCAGCCGCCCCATTCATAGATGGATGAAAAGCCAACAACAACCCCTGCAATGAGCCAATTATTTTCAGGAAACCCTTCCAGAACTTGGCTGTAAACTACACCCCCTTGTCAGAGATTATTTATTTTTGCACACTGTGCAGCCTGTAAATGTGCTTAAGGAACATCTTGGCCAGTTTCTGGGCTGATGGGAGTCCCTTGCAGGCAATGAAATGAGCCTGCTTTGAAAAAAGATCAATCACAGTCCATATTACCATATTTCCTCCGCTTTCAGGTAACTCAACTATAAAATACATCGCAATCTCTTCCCATGGCTGGGAAGGTTCCACGACTGGTTGTAATAGTCCAGGGGTTTTTCCCCGAATTCTCTTCATTGTGGCACACACTACACAGCTTGTGACATAGTGTTCCACGTTTTTTTCCGAACTAAGCCACCAAAACTGCCAGCAAATTAAATGTAGCATTTTCAAATAGCCAAAGTGTCCAGCTTGTTTCACATCATGGCTACATTGGAGTGCATGGAGGCAGAGGGTTTCAGGCAAATATATTTTCCCCCCTTTGTAAGCTAATCCATCTCTACGTGTTAGGTTGGTGTGAAGGTCTTTAAACCATTGATCATTAAGGAGTTCTTGCTTCAGCTTTCTCGTCACAGGATCATCAGGGTTTGGATTTGTCGTAGATGGGGTTTTCTGTGGTGTTAATTGAGAAACAATCTGTGGCATAGGCATCATTGACTTGTTCACACTGGCTCTTATACTGGGGCAATCTGGACAGAGCATCAGCCAAAATGTTTTTTCCCCTGGTATGTACTTTAGGGTGAAATTAAACAGTTAAAGTATTGTGCCCATTGTACTTGTTTAGGGGAAAGTTTGTGAGGAGTTTTCAGTTTTTGAGATCAGTCCATACTTTGAAAGGCACCTTGCTCCCTTCTAGGTAATACCACCAGGTTAGTAGAGCCAAATGAATTGCAAAGGCTTCCTTCCCCCAAACTGCCCACCTCCTCTCATAATCAGTAATTTTTTTTGAGGTGTAGGCATAAGGTTGTAGGACCCCCTCATGATTCTTTTGCAAAAGTACCGCTCCAACTGCCATATCACTAGCATAGGCTTGAATCACAAATGGTTTCCCTGGGCAGGAGTGCTTTAAGACCTGCTAGACCAGAAAAAGTATTTTTAAATTTTCAAAAGCAGTTTAACAGTTCATAGTCCATGTTAGTGGTTGGCCCAGTCATGGCTTTCCCCCATATTTACCCATTTTTTAATAAGTCTGTTAGAGGTAAAACAATTTCAGCAAATGAAGGAATGAATTGAAAGTAGAAGTTTGCAAATCCCAGAAAGCTTTGAAGCTGTTTTTGAGTCTTTGGGGGTTGCCATTGAATTATGGCTTTCACTTTGCCAGGATCCATCTCAATGCCCTCATTGGAGATCTGGTAGCCCAAATAATCTAGTCGGGTTTGGTGGAATTCACACTTCAATAATTTAACATACAATTTAGCATTTAGTAGTTTCTTTAGCCCCCTTCATGGATTACTGCCTTGCCGTGGCGAAGGGGCTTGCGTAATTCAATGAAGCTATGAGCTATGCCATGCAGGGCCACCCAAGACGGACAGGTCATAGCAGAGAGTTCTGACAAAACGTGATCCACTGTAGAAGGAAATGGCAACCCACTCCAGTATCTTTGCCATGAAAACCCTATGGACAGTACCAAAAGGCAAAACGATATGACGCTGGAAGATGAGCCCCTCAGGTCGGAAGGCGTCCAATATGCTACTGGGGAAGAGCAGAGGGCTAGTACTAGTAGCGCCAGAAAGAATGAAGCGACTGGGCCAAAGCCGAAAGGACGCTCAGCTGTGGATATGTCTAGTGGTGAAAGGAAAGTCCGATGCTGTAAAGATTTTTTCTCCATAGGAACCTGGAATGTAAGATCCATGAATCAAGGAAAGCTGGACGTGGTCAAACAAGAGATGACAAGACTAAACATTGACATCTTAGGTATCAGCGAACTAAAATGGACAGGAATGGGTGAATTTAATTCAGATGACCATCAGGTATACTACTGCGGGCAAGAATCCCTCAAAAGAAATGGAGTAGCCTTCATAGTCAATAAAAAAGTAGGAAAAGCAATACTGGGATACAATCCTCAAAATGACAGAATGATCTCAGTTCGAATCCAAGGCAAACCATTCAATATCACAGTAGTCCAAGTCTATGCCCCAACCACAGGTGCTGAAGAGGATGAAATTGACCGGTTCTATGAAGCCCTACAGCACCTTATAGAACTAACACCAAAAAATGATGTCCTTATCATCATGGGGGATTGGAATGCTAAAGTAGGAAGCCAAAAGATAACTGGAATAACAGGCAAGTTTGGCCTTGGAGTACAAAATGAAGCAGGGCACAGGCTGATAGAATTTTGTCAAGAGAATACGATGGTCATAGCAAACACTCTTTTCCAACAACCCAAGAGACGGCTTTACACATGGACATCACCAGACAGTCAACACAGAAATCAGTTTGACTATATGCTCTGCAGCCAAAGATGGAGAAGCTCTATACAGTCAGCAAAAACAAGACCAGGAACTGACTGTGGCTCAGACCATGAGCTTCTTGTTGCAAAGGTTAGGCTTAAATTAAAGAAAGTAGGGAAAAGCGCTAGGCCAGTCAGGTATGAATTAAATCATATCCCTGTTGAATATACAGTAGAGGTGACAAATAGATTTAAGGAATTAGATCTGATAGACAGAGTGCCTGAAGAACTATGGACAGAGGTTTGCAACATTGTACAACAGGTAGCAACCAAAACCATCCCAAAGAAAAAGAAATGCAAGAAAGCAAAATGGCTGTCTGAGGAAGCTTTGCAAATAGCTGAGGAAAGGAGGGAAGCAAAAGGCAAGGGAGAAAAAGAAAGATATGCCCAATTAAATGCAGAATTCCAAAGAATAGCTAGAAGAGATAAGAATGCCTTCTTAAATGAACAATGCAAATAAATAGAACAAAACAATAGAATAGGGAGGACCAGAGATCTTTTCAAGAAAATTGGAGAGATGAAAGGAACGTTTCATGCAAAAATGGGCATGATAAAGGACCAAAATGGCAGGGACCTAACAGAGGCAGAAGAAATTAAGAAGAGGTGGCAAAATTACACAGAAGAACTATACAAGAATGAGCTTAATGTCCCTGATAATCACAACGAGGTGGTCACTGACCTTGAGCCAGACATCCTAGAATGTGAAGTGAAGTGGGCCTTAGAAAAGCTGAGCAACAACAAAGCTAATGGAGGTGACAGTATTCCAGCTGAGCTATTCAAAATCTTAAAAGACGATGCAGTAAAAGTGCTACACTCAATTTGCCAGCAAATTTGGAAAACTCAACAGTGCCAACAGGATTGGAAAAGATCAGTTTACATTCCAATTCCAAAGAAAGGCAGTGCCAAAGAATGTTCAAACTATCGCACCATTGCACTCATTTCTCATGCTAGTAAAGTTATGCTTAAAATTCTACAAGCTAGACTCCAGCAGTATGTGGATCGAGAAGTACCAGAAGTACAGGCAGGATTTTGAAGAGGCAGAGGAACTAGAGATCAAATTGCTAACATACGCTGGATCATGGAGAAAGCTAGAGAGTTCCAGAAAAACATCTACTTCTGCTTCATTGACTATGCTAAAGCCTTTGATTGTGTGGATCATAACAAACTGTGGCAAGTCCTTAAAGAGATGGGCATACCAGACCATCTTATTTGTCTCTTGAGAAACCTATATGCGGGCCAAGAAGCAACAGTGAGAACTGGACACGGAACCACTGATTGGTTCAAAATTGGGAAATGAGTCCGGCAAGGCTGTATACTGTCGCCTTGTCTATTTAACTTATATGCAGAGCACATCATGAGAAAGGCAGGGCTAGTTGAATCAAACGTTGGAATTAAGATTGCCGGAAGAAACATCAACAACCTAAGATATACAGATGATACCACTCTAATGGCAGAAAGTGAAAAAGAACTAAAGAGCCTCTTGTTGCGGGTGAAGAAGGAGAGTGCAAAACTTGGGTTGAAACTAAACATTAAGAAAACAAAGATCATGGCATCTGGCCCTCTCAATTCCTGGCAAATAGATGGGGAAGAAATGGAGGTAGTGACAGATTTTATTTTCCTGGGCTCCAAGATCACTGCAGATGGGGACTGTAGCCAAGAAATTAAAAGACACTTGCTCCTGGGGAGGAAAGCCATGGCAAATCTAGACAGCACACTAAAAAGCAGAGACATCATCCTGTCAACAAAAGTGCCTATAGTCAAGGCTATGGTCTTCCCAGTTGCAATGTATGGCAGTGAAAGCTGGACCATAAGAAAGGCTGAGCGCCAAAGAATCGAAGCCTTTGAACTATGGTGCTGGAGAAGACTCCTGCGAGTTCCTTGGACTGCAAGGCAATCAAACCGGTCAGTCCTAGAGGAGATCAACCCTGACTGCTCTTTAGAAGGCCAGATCCTGAAGCTAAAACTCAAATACTTTGGCCACCTAATGAGAAGGAAGAACTCACTGGAGAAGAGCCTAATGCTGGGAAAGATTGAGGGCAATAGAAGAAGGGGACGACAGAGAATGAGGTGGCTGGATGGAGTCATTGAGGTAGTAGGAGTGAGCTTAGATGGACTCCCGAAGATGGTAGAGGACAGGAAGGGCTGGAGGAACATTGTCCATAGGGTCGCGATGGGTCGGACACGACTTCCCAACTAACAACAACAACAGTTTCTTTAGCACCTCATGCACTAAATTCACATGGTCAGTCATATTTTCACTATAGATTAAGATGTCATCAAGATACACCAAAACCCCCTTATATAAATGATTGTGCAGCACCTGGTTGATCAGCTACATGAAAACAGCTGAAGCTGTTTGGCAGCTGTTTGGCAGCTGTCGGGACAACTGGGAAAAGCTGGTGCTCGGCTTTCCAGCTTGGTTTTTCTTCATCTAGTGACCCTTAAAGCAGGGCTTTTCAACCAGTGGTATGGGTACCACCTGTGGTACATTGGCACCTGGCAGGTGGTATGCAACCATCCTACAAAAGTGGTAGTGGGGGAGGGGAATGAGCTGAACTGGTGGCAGCACCGCACAAACCTGAGCAAGTGATGGCTGGAGCTGCAGGGCTGTTTGGGCTCAGCAGAAGTGCCAGGATCAGCGCCAGTCTACAGCTGGAGCTTGGCACTGATCCTGGTGCTTCTGCTGATCCCAGAAGAAGCACCAATCAGATGGAATGTTGCAGCATCTCCAGGGGCTTGTGATTTATATTCAGATGCTTGGCAACTGATTCATATTTATGACAGTCACAGTGTCCCAGGGTCATGTGAAGTGACCCTGCTACAACCAACCAGCAGACAGGGAGAATAAAAACCAAACACCCCCCTCCACCCCACCCCCACTGCCAATCCTCAACAGAAATGCTCACAACAATGAAAACTTCAGACAGGAGGAAGAGCACTGCCAGATGGGCAGGCAGGTGTCTTGATTGGCTGTGGTTTGGGGGCACTTTTTCCAGTGCCATTGTAACTTTGAACAGTCACTAAGTGAACTGTTGAAAGTCGAGGACTACCTGTATTTCATCAATTTTCCCCCTTTTTGTCATCAAGTTTTTGACACCTTGCTAGGTGACTGGTGCTACTCGGATGTTGCCATATCCTAAAAGTGGTACAATGGGTGAAAAGGTTGAAAAGCCCTGCCTTAAAGGGTCAGAAAGTTGCCCTGGAGGGGCAATGAAGGAGGAGAGATACTTCAGAAGCTCAGATCAGGGGGCACCCAACCGGAGCAAACTGTAGGACCCTCTGAAAAAATGAAGAAAAAGGCTGCCAGGACAGCCCAGCAGCCCTAGTCATCTCCAGCAGGAAGAAAAGAAATATAAATCAGCTGATTCTCAACTGCGTGCTGAAGCTGGGTGAGCAAGAATTTTTCTTTCCTTGTCCTTGAGGATTATAAATGTTGTGCCCCTGATGGGAAAGGGCTGGAAAGTAAAGACCCCCAGAATGATCAAAGTGGTGAGTAATTACAAAGAAGGGGAAAGACTCTTTGTTAAAAATATCGGACGTTGATAAATAAGCCAAGGAGAACATCTAGTGGCAAAAGAAGAACGAAATTTCTGATACATTGTGAGAATTGAAAAAATTGTTGTTAATTGAAGTAACCTTGACAAAGGACATCTGCAAACGATAAGAGTGCCTTACTGTGAGATTGTGAGGAAAAGTCTCTTCAAAGTTACTTTTATTGAATTTGGCTAAATTGAAGCGATGTTGCAATGTGAAAAGATAAGCACTGCTCAAAGTGAAACACAGATTTCATTAAAATTCCTTCAAGAACTTATGTTAAAAAATCAAGAGGCATTGGAAAGAAAACACCTGGAAATGCAGGAAAATCACAAAGAAACACAAAGTAAACTTGAGAAAGTAAGTGAAGAAATTTTGAATATAAAGGGAAAATTTGAAGCTCAGAATCAAATGATAATTAACAATCAACAGAAAATACATAAAATTGAAGAAAAAACAGATGAGAACGATAAACAGATAAAAATGTTATTACAAGAAAATGAAAAAATAGAGAATGCAATTAATACTTTAGAGATGGAAAAAGCGGAACTTTATTTAAGATTTCAAAATATCCCTGAGGATAGAGAAGAAAAAATAGCGGAGGTGATTATTGTCATCCTGGAGGAGACTTTAAAGGCAGACCGAGGAGAAATTCAGCTAGCGGTTGAGAAGATATTTTGCATCAATTCAAGCTACGCAAGAAGAAATAAACTGCCAAGAGAATTACATGTACGGTTTACAAAGAAGACAACAAGAGATGAAGTACTATGGAAAGTTAGAGATGAGACAATACAATACAAAAATAAAGAAATTGGGGTCTTAAAACAGATACCCAAGAGAGTTAGAGACACATGAAGACAGTATCACTTTCTGACCACAAAGCTGATTGCCAATGGTATAAACTTCACATGGCTGATGCCGGAAGGCATCTTAATAAACTGGAACAATACAAGATATAGATTGGACTCAATCTGGAAGGCAGAAGATTTTGAAGTAAGGAATATGTCAATTTTAGATGAAGGAATGAAACTAAGCCAAGGGGAGAGTAAGGAGCAGAAACAAACAGAAGACAGGACCCAAAGAGCAACCGCACAAACAGAAGAACAGAAAGAGGAAGACGACCAAAAGGGTGAGGATGGACTTGCCAGAGAACAAAGGACTACTAGATCTACTAGACCTAAATATAAAAAAATGGAAATGGAGAAAGAAAATGGAATCTTCTCAGTAAACATAAATGGACTGAATTCCTCAATTAAAACAAATAAGATTTTTAAGAAGTTACAGAAATTGAATTTGGATATAATCTGTATGCAAGAAACACATATAAAAGAACAACATCATAAATTATTGGAATATCCAAAAATTGGGAAACTTTATAATGCATCAGCGCAACAGAAAAAAAGAGGAGTTGCTATATACATTAAAGAGACAATAAAAAGGAAGAAGGAAGAATTTTAATGGTAGAAATTTATTTGCATCAAAAGCAAATATTATTAGTGGTGATTTATGCAGTGAATAATAATCAAGAAAAATTTTACAAAAACCTACATAGAAAAATAATAGAAATGGAATACCAAAATATTTGCCTACTAGGAGATTTTAATGCAATAATAGATGGAAAAATTGACTATAAAAGTAACAAAACAGGGAAAAGTGGAAGAGGAAGATTACCTAAGACATTTTTTTGATATGGCGGAGGAAATCGGAATTCAAGATGTTTGGAGGGAAGTTAATCCACAAAAATCGCAATATACTTTTTATTCAAATAGCCAAAAAATCTTGGTCAAGGATTGATATGATTTGGATGACTGCTGATGTGAGAATGAACGTAGAGGACATTGAAATAGAAACAGGCATATGGGCAGATCATAACCCTTTGAAAATGACGTGGAAAGGAATACAAAAAAGGCCAAGATGGACTTTAAATCATTCCATATTAAAAGAAAAAGAATTTATAGAGTTAACAAAAAAAAAGAAATGGAATTCTTCTTCAAATAAAATAAAAAAGAAGACACAACAGTACAAAATGTATGGGATACAGCTAAAGCGTACTTTAGAGGTATAGTTATAACGTATATGGCAAAGAAAAATACACAGAGAAAACAGCAATATGTATTATTAAAAGAAGAATTTGGAAAGTTAGAATTAGAACTGCAAAAAAATCCACAAAAAAGACTTTAAAAAGAGAAATGGATATAATAAAACATAAATAGGGCTCGCAACTTGGGAGTCCTCCTAGATTCACGACTTACTCTGGAAGACCATATAGTGGCCGTGACTAGGGGGGCTTTCGCCCAGGTTCGCCTGGTGCACCAGTTGCGGCCCTATCTGGACCGGGATGCCCTGTGTACGGTCACTCATGCGCTCGTGACCTCTCGCCTGGACTACTGCAATGCTCTTTACATGGGGCTTCCCTTGAAAACCACTCGGAGGCTCCAACTGGTACAGAATGCGGCCGCGAGAGTTGTCTTGGGAGTTTCCCGGTACTCCCATGTTACACCTTTGCTCCACGAGCTACATTGGTTACCAGTTGTCTTCTGGGTGAGGTTCAAGGTTTTGGTTATGATCTTTAAGTCCTTACATGGCATGGGTCCGGGATACCTTGAGGACCACCTGCTGCCGGCATCAACTCCCCTCCGCCCTGTGCGTGCCCACAGAGAGGGCCTCCTCAGGGTGCCTACGGTCAGGGAATGTCGACTGGTGGCCCCCAGGGGGAGGGCCTTCTCTGTGGGCGCTCCGGCATTATGGAACCAACTGCCGGTTGAGCTCTGGATGGCATCGGACCTTCGCTCCTTCCGACACGGGCTGAAGACCCACTTATTTGAACTAGCTGGTCTGGCCTGATGGGGAACATTAGGGTTTTTTTAATGGGTTTTTTTTACTGTTTTTACTGTTATTGTATTTTAATTGGGCATTTGTTTAATTTCTTTTTAATTTTTATATTGTTATTTATATATGCCCTGTTAACCGCCCTGAGTCCTTCGGGAGAAGGGCGGTATAGAAATTGAATAAATAAATAAATAAATAATAAATAAATAAATTAAATCTGTTAGACTCAGAAAAACTGGCAGAAGAAATAAAAAGAGGAAAACATTTTTTTTTAAAATGCCAATAAGCCGGGAAGATGGTTAGCTTATAAACTTAAAAAAACAGAAAGAAAGAAAAACGATACATAATTTACTCAATGGGAAAGGTTATTTACAATATAAAAATGGAGAAATAAAAAAGTTAGTTAAAGAATTCTATAAGCAATTGTATGATAAGGAGGAGACTTCAAGAGAGAAAACTGTTAAATATCTGGAAGAAAGTAATCTTCCAAAGATTTCAGAGACATTTAAAATTATACTAGATGAAGGGGTTACAATGGTGGAAATATCAGAGGCCATAAAGAGACAAAAAAATGGGAATACACCAGGTTCAGATGGGATTCCGGTGGAGTTATATAAGAACTTACAAGAGATACTAAGTGAACCGTTGAAAGACGTTTGTAATGGACTTTTATTAGAAACTAAAATGCCAATGATGTGGATTGAAGCAAATATTACTTTAATACCAAAAGAAGATTCAGATTTGACCCAGATTAAGAACTATAGACTGATCTCATTGCTCAATGTGGATTATAAAATTTTTACTTCAATAATGATGGAGAGATTGACTTCTGGGTGGCAAGGCTCTGTCGATGGCGGTCATTTTTGATCATCAGCTCTGTTGCTCCATTTGAATCGTGAAAACAGCGACAATCAGCTGTTTAGCGGTTTGGGAATCCTCCCCTCAGGAGAAGAGGGGAGAGTGAGCATTCAGGTAGAGGTAGAGCTCCCCTAGACCCCCAGAATTTCAATCTGGGGGTTGAAGGGTGAGAGCTCCCTCAGAGCCTGAATTAACTCCGGACTTGGGGACTCCTCTGTTTTAAGGTTTTAAAACAGAGCAAGACGCTGCAACCATCCCTGCACTCAATATTGTATTCTGGATTACTTGGACGCAGGCAGAGCTGAGCAGGAGAATATTGAAACAGCAAGTATATGATCTTTAACTCCGATTTAACTTAAAAGAAGGGGAGGAAGATGGCTCTGGAATAAATTTTTTGGAGAAAGAGGGAAGAACAAAAGAATAAGGAAAATAATATAAAAGATCAAGGAGGAAGACAGAAAGTGGATTTTTAAAGCTGTAAAAGACTCTGTTAAAAACATTTGAAGTTGGCTTAAAAGAGACTTTAAAAAATTGGATATTTAACAGTAAAGCAACAAAGTTGCAATTTGGGTGCAAAAGTGAAAGTTTATTTATTTTATTTATTTATTTATTTAGTTATATTTATATACCGCCCTATTCCCTGAGGACTCAGGGCGGTTTTGTTGTGACTCAGGGCCAGCCTGTGGGTCCGACAGCCGGCTCCGATGTATCGGATGACTCAGATGTGGGGGAGGGAAACGAACCGGCTGATGATGGTTTGGAGGCTTTGCAGAGCCCTCAGCCGGGGACCTCTTCTCAGCTGCGTGAGCCCGAGAGTGCGGAGGAAGATGACCCACAGCTGGCCCTGTTCAAGGACGCCCGACGCAGGAGGCAGTCGAGCAGGAACAAACAAAGAAAGGCTGTGGGACTCCTCGGGAGGAGGCACAGGGAGACCACGCCCTGAGCTCTCTATAAAAGGAGTGTTTGGGGAGGGGCTGGTTGCTGAAAGCAACTTTTCCGCTTGAGAAGACAAGCTCTAGTGTTTTTGTTAACTGCGTAATTAAATCTTGGCAGATGCCTTTTAGCCTTGGACGCTCTCCAGTCTCTTCTTTCTGAATAGGGGTTTGCCTTACTACAAGGCCAGAAGAGGGCTGGTTCAGAACAGTTTGCTTTCAGCCACCCACCCCTTATTAATACGATGGAGCAGCTTCTTGCCGAGAATGCCCAGCTCGCCCAGCAACTCACTTTGCTGGCAGCTCAGGTGGCACAACTGCAAGCTCAGGTACATGCTGCACCCCCACCCAGGAGGAAATGTCAGATAGCTATGCCGGATAAATTTGCTGGTAATCCAGAACTGTTTCCTGCCTTCCTGGGACAATGCCAGCTTTTTATCAGTGTGAGAGTAGCTGATTTCCCCACTGACCGAGATAAGGTGGGATTCGTGTTGAGCCTTCTGTCGGGAGATGCAGCTCGTTGGGGCACGCCTCTGTTGGCACAGCCTAGCCCTTTGTTGGATAACTTTGGGGGGTTTTGTGACCATATGCGCCTCATGTACGAGGACCCGATTAAGGCGCAGACTGCCACCCGACGCCTGAAAGCTTTGAGGCAGGGTCAGCGCCCTCTACAGGCCTATATCAGCAATTTCCGGCTGCTTAGCCAGGATTCCGCCTGGAATGAGGCTGCGCTCGTGGATGCCTTTCAGGATGGCTTGTCAGAGGAGATGTTGGATGAGCTGGCCCGCGTGGACATTCCCTCAGATCTGAATGGGCTGATCCATCTTTGTCTGCGGATCGATGCCCGGCTGCAGCAGCGAAAGAGTCGCCGTGCCACCCCACAGACCCCTGCCGCCCCTGTTGTGCGTGAGCCCCCAGTCCAGAGGGAGGAGCCAATGGAGCTGGGTGCCGCCAGGTCCCGTCTATCGGTGACGGAAATGGACAGACGACGATCGGAGGGGTTGTGTTTTTACTGTGGGGACCCTGGACATTTGGCTGCTTCTTGTCCAAAGAAGCGTCAGCGGGCATCAGTGACCAAGCCGGCCCCGAGAAAGTCCCCTGCTTTGCTGTCGGGAAACGGCCCGAGCCCGATCTAGTCGGTGTGATAGATCGGACGACCCACCACGACCACGCCGAGCGACGCCATTCCGATGGTGCCTGTGAACCTCCACGGCATTTGATTTTGGAGGCACGACTGATCCTTCCTGGCAAGCCAGAGGGGATTCCGGTCCATGCCTTAATTGACTCTGGGGCTACCACTAATTTTATGGATTCGGCCTTCGTGGCCAACTGGGCTGTTCCTCAGTGTCCGGTGGATCCGCCTATGCTAGTGGAGACTATTGATGGTCGAGTGCTCCTGTCCGGGCCTATTACGGCCGCCACGCAACCAGTGAGTATGGCTATCAGTTCCCATGTGGAGGCCATTCAGTTCTACATCACTTCAGATCTGCACTTCCCTGTGGTCCTGGGACTGGCATGGCTCCGGGCGCATGATCCACAGATCTATTGGTCTCAGAACTTGGTCACCTTCCCAAGTTTGCAGTGTGTGGACCACACCCGCCATATCTGTGCCGGCCAGGTGGAGGGCTCCCCAGGAGTTTCTTTGCCTCCCGAACTGTCCGACTTTGCTGATGTGTTCAGCGAGTCAGAGGCGGACCAATTACCCCCGCACAGGCCCTATGACTGTTCCATTGATCTAGTCCCTGATGCGCCTCTCCCAGTGGGGCGTTTGTATTCCATGTCGGAGCCCGAGTTGGCTGCATTGCGGGACTTCTTGACAAAGAATTTGGCTCGTGGTTTCATCCGGCCCTCGTCCTCGCCAGTGTCTGCGCCCGTGCTCTTCGTCAAAAAGAAGTCGGGCGAGTTACGGCTCTGCTGTGACTACCGGAAACTCAACGCCATCACGGTGCGTAACCGCTACCCGCTGCCCCTCATCCCCGAGCTCTTGGACCGACTCCGGGAGGCTAAGATCTTCACGAAACTGGACCTGCGTGGAGCTTACAACCTTGTCAGGGTTCGGCCGGGTGATGAGTGGAAGACGGTGTTTGGTACTCGCTATGGACATTTCGAGTACACGGTGATGCCGTTTGGCCTGACCAACGCCCCCGCTGTGTTTCAGCATTTTATGAACGACATCTTTCGAGATCTGTTGGACCAGTTTGTCGTGATTTACCTGGACGACATCCTGATTTACTCCCCGTCGCGTGAAGCGCATCATCAGCATCTCCGTCAGGTCCTGCAGCGCCTCCGGAAACATCGGCTGTTTGCCAAGTTGGAGAAGTGCCAGTTTTACCAGGTGACCATCGATTTCCTGGGTCATCGCATTTCTCCTGAGGGCATCGCCATGGAACCGAGTAAAGTTGAGTCGTTGCAGAGTTGGCAACCCCCACGTCGCGTGAAGGATGTTCAGCGACTTCTTGGATTTGCCAACTACTATCGGACATTCATCCCTGGCTTTGCTGCCTTGACAGCCCCCCTCACCCGGCTCCTGCAGAAGAAGACTCGGTTCCAGTGGAACGCCCCCGAACAACAGGCGTTCCAAGCTTTGAAGGACGCCTTCATGAAGGAGCCCATCATGAAGCATCCTGACCCGCAACGGCCGTTTGTCGTGGAGGCGGACGCCTCCGACATTGCCATTGGGGCCGAGTTACTCCAGGCAGCGACGCCCAACGGTACCCTTTTCCCTTGCGCGTATCACTCTCGGAAATTGAACCCCTCGGAGCGCAACTATACCATCTGGGAGAAGGAGCTGCTGGCCATCAAGGCGGCGTTCGAGGCTTGGAGGCATCATCTGGAGGGGGCGCGGCATCAAATCGAGGTCCAGACGGACCACAAGAATCTGGAAAGCCTGCAGACCGCTCGGAATTTGAACCAACGCCAGATCCGGTGGTCCCTCTTCTTTGCGAGGTTTGACTTCTGGGTGCGGTACATACCAAGCGGGCACAACCAGAGAGCGGATGCTCTGTCCAGGAAGCCCGAGTACACCCGAGTGGAAGACAAGCTTCCGCCCAGGACAGTGATCCCCGTCGAGTCTTTTGCTGCGGTGCGGGAGCCGGTGGATATACGGGCTCGGATCCGGGAGGCGCAGCAGCAGGAGGCGTGGGTGGCTCAGCGGAAGGAAGAGGTGGGGCCAGATTCGCCTTGGTCGGTCACGGATGGACTCCTGTATTATCGTGACCGGCTCTATGTTCCAGGAGGGCCACTCAGGGGACTCGTCCTCAGCCAGTGTCATGATAACCCGGCTGCGGGGCATTTTGGCCTGTTCAAGACTCTGAACCTGGTCTCCCGTACCTTCTGGTGGCCCCGAGTCCGACACGATGTCCAGTCTTATGTCACCTCCTGCGTCCCATGCAGGCAGGCCAAGTCAGCGACAGGGGCCCCGCCTGGTTTACTGCAGCCTTTGCCAACGCCCAAGAGACCCTGGGGGGCTGTGTCCATGGACTTTCTGACGGATCTACCCCCATCCTCCGGCTTCACGACAGTGTTTGTGGTGGTGGACATGTTGACCAAGATGGCGCACTTCGTCCCCTGTCGCGGCTTACCGTCAGCTCGCGCCACTAGTCGCATGTTCATCCAACAGGTGTTCCGGCTGCACGGCCTTCCCGATAGGGTCGTCTCCGATAGGGGGGCCCAGTTTACAGCCCGCTTCTGGCAGGAGTTGATGCGGGCGTTGGACATTAAGGTTTGCCTCTCGTCCGCGCATCATCCTCAGACCGACGGGGGTACCGAGAAGGTCATCGGCATCTTAGAGCAGTATCTGCGCTGCTATGTTAACCTGCAGCAGGACAATTGGGTGGACTATTTGGCCATAGCCGAGTTTGCCTTTAACAACTCGCAGCACACCTCCACGCAGATGACACCGTTCTTGGCCAACGTGGGTTATCACCCCAGGTTTTTCCCCCTTTCTCCCGTGGACTCATCGGAGCCGGCAGCGAACGAATTTATGACGGAGTTACAGGCGATCCATCGGTTGGTGCAACGGCAGCTGGAGAAGGCCAAGGCCGACTACAAGAGGTTCGCCGATCGGTCGAGAAGGGATACGCCTCCATTATCGGTGGGGGATCGGGTCTGGCTGTCCACCAGAAACCTACCATCCACTCGGCCGGCGAGGAAGCTGGACCACCGTTACCTTGGACCGTTCCCAGTCGAGGCCGTCATCAACCCGGTCGCCTATCGTTTAACTCTGCCACGTTCCCTGCGCGTGCACCCCGTCTTCCATCGGTCCTTGTTGGTCCCCGAACAACCGGCTTGTCCACTTCGCCAAGCGGAACCTCCCCCATCAGGACCTCGTGATGGCGACAGCACCCCCGAGTACAAGGTCACCAGCATCAGGGATTCCCGCTGGCTGAAAGGTCGCTTCCAGTACCTGATCGAGTGGAAAGGGTACGGGCTGGAGGACTTCACATGGGAAGACGCGACCGCCGTTCATGCCCCTGCGTTGGTGACTGCTTTTCACGAACAGTTCCCATCCCGACCGCATCCGGATCGGCAGACCCGGGGGAAGGGCCCTGCGGTGCGGGATAGTGTTGTGACTCAGGGCCAGCCTGTGGGTCCGACAGCCGGCTCCGATGTATCGGATGACTCAGATGTGGGGGAGGGTAACAAACCGGCTGATGATGGTTTGGAGGCTTTGCAGAGCCCTCAGCCGGGGACCTCTTCTCAGCTGCGTGAGCCCGAGAGTGCGGAGGAAGATGACCCACAGCTGGCCCTGTTCAAGGACGCCCGACGCAGGAGGCAGTCGAGCAGGAACAAACAAAGAAAGGCTGTGGGACTCCTCGGGAGGAGGCACAGGGAGACCACGCCCTGAGCTCTCTATAAAAGGAGTGTTTGGGGAGGGACTGGTTGCTGAAAGCAACTTTTCCGCTTGAGAAGACAAGCTCTAGTGTTTTTGTTAACTGCGTAATTAAATCTTGGCAGATGCCTTTTAGCCTTGGACGCTCTCCAGTCTCTTCTTTCTGAATAGGGGTTTGCCTTACTACAAGGCCAGAAGAGGGCTGGTTCAGAACAGGTTTACAGGGAATTAAAAATACAAAATACAAAAATTAAGAACCAAATTAAAAAATATTAAATTAACCCTGTAGTCAGTTAAAAAGAACCCCAAATTAAAAATTCCTCCTCAGTCTGGGCCCGAGAGCTCAAAGAGCCAGGTCTTCAGGCCCCGGCGGAATGATCGGAGGTCGGGGGCAGTCCTCAGAAACGAAAGTTTCTGAGAAACGAAAGTTAATAGGGTGTTGAAATGGCTTCCAAACCACCTAGATTTACTGTTTCTAAAAGTGCAGGGGCATCACCAGTTCAACAATCTGGACTTCAGACATTGATGCCACCCCCCGCAGCACCTACACCCACATTAACACTAAAAGATTTAAAAGATGCTTTAAAACTTCAATCTGAGCAAATATCTGAGCAAATGGCAGAGCTTATTAATGAGAAAAATAAAGAAAATACGAGAGGATATTCTGCTGGCATTTCAGGGACTGACAGTTTGTATTGAGAGTCTGGATGAACGTGTGGAAGACGTTCAGCACAATAATTTGATATTGGAGGCTAAAATGTGTGAAGCTGAGAATAAAATGGATAAAATTGATGAGGAGGTGGTGATGATACAATATAGAGACATGGAGTTTGCTTTGAGGATAAGAGGTTTGAAAGAAAATCCACAAGAAAATCTGGAAGAGATATTGGCAAAAGCTGTGGCACCTATTTTGGGTTGGCAAGCTGAAGATTTTATATTGGAAATAGATAAAATATTTGATGCTAATTCCTGGATTGCTAGGCAAAGAAAATTACCAAGAGATGTGGTTGTCTATTTTACAAAGAGAATGATCAGAAATGCGATTATTCAAGCCTTTTATAATAACAGATTTAAAGTGGCTGATCAAGAGGTTTTAATTTTGAAAGAAATCCCACCAAGAATTTTAAGAAAAAGGAAATAGTTTGTTTTCCTGTCAGATGAATTAAAAAATAACGGATCCAGTTCAGATGGGAGATACCAACTGGGATAGTGGTGAATTATGCTGGTACAAGATATTGTCTTAATACAGTTCTGAAAACACGTGATTTTTATTGTAACATACTGGAAGCAGACCCACCGCCGTCCCTAGAATTTAAAAGAGGAAAGGAAGAAGGAGTGTGACAGATACAATCGGAAGGTATACAGCAAGGTGAAGAAACCACCTTGCTGATTCCAAAAGAAGCACAGCAAACTCTGGAAATTGTGCAGCCCTTGGGCCCATTAGAAGAATCAAAGGCTCAAAGAGTGACACGGGGTGCAACCAGATGAAAGGAACAACAGCAACAGAAACAGTATTCTACAATTACAACTCAAAAATCTAATAGTGAAGCAGTGGGAGGAGCGACACCAAACAGGCAGATACTTGTGGATCTGCAAGATATGCTCCAAAAGCTTCAAGTCGCAAAAGATGGCAACAAAGTTTCTAACATGGAATGTTAATAGTTTAAACTCACCGCAAAAGAGAAAGAAAATATTTCAGTATTTGAAACAATTTAAAAATGATGTTATATGTTTGCAGGAAACGCATATCCGTGTATCTGATCAAAAATATTTGATAAATTCCAGACTGGGTATACAGTTTATTGCATCTGCTCCAGAAAAGAAAAATGGTGTAGTTATTTATGTGAAGAAGACTTTAACAGCTAACCTAATTGAAGCAGATAAACAAGGAAGATATATTATAATTGAACTTTTAATAGAAGCAAAGAAAATACGTTTAATTAGATTATATGCACCTAATCAACAACAAGGAGAATTTTACAAACTTTTACATAATAATTCAATGGGATTATAAATCGTGTATTTTAATGGGAGACTGGAATGGAGTGCTGGACACACAGAAAGATAAAAAAAAACCTTTTAAAAGTACTCCAAATCATGCTAGATTGCCTAAATTCTTTTTTTATATGAAAGATGATTTGGAACTGAGAGATGTCTGGAGAGAACAAAATATGGAAGAAAGGGATTTTAGTTTTTTTCTGATAGACATCAATCTTTTTCCAGGATCGACTTTGAATTAACTACTAATGATTTTTTTTCCTAGGATTAAGAAGATTAAGATATGTCCAAGAACTTTATCAGATCACAGCCCAGTATGGATGGAATTGGACAAGGGGAAGGGAGATAGGTGATCTTGGAGGTTAAATGAAAATTTATTTAGATATGAAGAAAATATGGAAGAATGCAAAAAACAAATGAAAGAATTTTTTATTATAAATATGCATAAGGGTACACCCATTGAAATGGTTTAGGATGCAAGTAAAGCTTATATGAGAGGGGTGTTAATATATTTGAATAATAAATATAGATGTAGATTGGAATATAAGCGTAAAGAATTAGAGGAGGAAATAAAGATGAAAGAGAAGGCTTTTATTTTGAACTCATCTAATAAGAGGCTGAAAAAAGCAATTAATTTGTTAAGAGGGCAGTTTGATATGTTGATGGCAGACCAAGTGGTAACTAATTTATGATATGTTAAACATAATACTTTTTATAATGCTAATAAGCCACGTAGATGGTTAGCTTGTCTGTTAAGGAAAAAAACAAAAATCACGTAATATAGATAAGATAGAATATAAGGGTAAAGAGGTGTTTCAGCAAAATCTTATTAAAAAGGCTTTTGTTGAATTTTATTCCAAATTATATGCTAGGGATATAACTCAAGGTTTAGATATAGATAGGTATCTACAAGAAGTGAATATCCCTATACTTACACAAGAGCAAAGGGAAGGGAAGGGATGAATCAACTGATAACTGCTGAAGAAATTATTTTAGCAATTAAACAACTAAAAGTGGGTAAGGCACCTGGAACAGATGGTTTGACAGCCATTTATTATAAAAACTTACAATTAGAGTTGGTGGAACCTTTAAAAGAATTATTTAGAATAATCGAATCTGAAGGAGAAGTGCCTCCATCGTGGAAAACAGCATTTATAACATTGATTCCAAAGGAAGATCAAGATCTTACCCAATCTAAAAATTACAGACCTATATCGCTTTTAAATACTGATTATAAGATATTTGCAAAGATTAATGAAGGTTATGCAGCAAATGATTCATAGTGATCAAACAGGATTTATAAGTGGTAGACAAATGAAAAATAATGTGAGAGATATTGTAAACTTATTAGAATATTTGGAAAGAAATAATCAAGTCCCTGCAGCGCTGATTTTTTTTTGGACACTGAAAAGGCATTCGATCAATTGAATTGGCAGTTTTTATTTAAAGTCTTAGAGAAGATGGAGTTTGGTGATAAGTTTTTACAACCTATTAGGGCAATATATCAGAAACAAACAGCTCAAATAATAATTAATGGTAGTTTAACAGAAGCTTGCAAAATTGAAAAGGGTACAAGACAGGGATGTTCGTTGTCACCATTGCTGTTCGTTTTAACATTGGAAATATTATTGATTAAGATACGTGACTCAAATAAAATAAAGGGAGTTAAATTAAAGATCAAGATTATAGATTGAGAGCATTTGCAGATGACTTGGTTGACATTAAGTCAACTGATTCAATCGGTTATAGATTTAATGGAAATAATTTTGCAATATGGACAAGTTTCTGGATTTAAGGTAAACAGGCAAAAAACTAAAATATTGTCTAGAAATACGACTGCAGAACAAAAGGTAGTTCTAGAAAAATTAACAGGATTTGAAATAGTTAAAAAGGTTAAATATTTGGAGGTATATCTTTCAGCTTCAAATGCGAAATTATATAAAAATAATTATGAATTGTTATGGTTAAAAACACAAAAAGAGTTAGATAGCTGGAGAAAATTACAATTGTCTTTATTGGGAAGAATTGCAGCAGTGAAAATGAATGTTTTATCAAAATTTTTATTTTTGTTTAAGATGATACCTATATTTTAAAAAGATTCAAATTTGGAGGAATGGCAGAAAGGTATTAATAAATTTATTTGGGCAGGGAAAAGACCGAGAGTAAAACTTAAGATAATGCAAGATATACATGAAAGAGGTGGTCTTAAAATGCCCAATTTTAAATTATATTATGAGGCTGCGGCTTTATCGTCAATTAGTAATTGGTTTAATTTAACAGAAGGAAGATTATTGAATATTGAGAGATTTGGTTTATTATATGGCTGGCATGCATATTTATCGTATGATAAAAAGGTGAATAATGTTTTTAAGACACATATATTAAGGTATGCCCTGTTGCAAGTTTGGAAAAAATATCGATATAAGTTAAATTATAAAATACCAATTTGGGCAATACCTAAACATGCCATAGAAAATATAAGTTTGGGATTTAAACATGATGTGATTACATATAAAGATATTCTTAGACTGGAAAGGAATGTATGGCAATTAAAGCCATCTAATATTTTAAAAGAAGGGAAAATAGTATAAACTTGGTTTCAGTATGGCCAGATACAAGCTAGATGGAAAGAAGATCAGAAAATTTGCATTTCGACAACAGATGGAAATTTGGTAAAGCAAATTAGAGATCAAAGTCAAGCGCATATAAGAAGGATATATAATGCATTGATAGAAATAGATTCAGAAACGGAACTTGTTAAAGATTGTATGATAAAATGGACCCAGAATATTCAGGAGCCAATAACAATGGATACTTGGGGAAAAATTTGGGTCAGAAATGTAAAATTTACTGAAGCACAAAATTTGAGAATTTTTATAAAATATTTTATAGATGGCATTTAGATCCTAAAAAATTAGCATGTATGTATCCCAATTATCAGCCTAAATGTTGGAGGTGTGGTTGTGAGGATGCAACATACTACCATATATGGTGGACTTGTAAAAAAGTTAAAGCTTTTTGGATTAAAATTTGGTGGAATATGCAGAAGATATTTAAGAAAAAGATAAGGTTTTCTCCACAGTTATTTCTGTTGGGTATTATTACAGATTGTACCGTTATAGAAACTAAATTGATGTTGCCAAATTGATTCTGCCATTCCCAAGGAGGGGAAGAGAAGATGTTAATTGGCCATCCCTATCCATTAGATGCAAGGTTGTTTATTCAGCCTGCCTGGGGGCCATAATCAAAGACCAGGGAAATAAACTTTGAACTGAGAACAACAAAGAAGGTGGGATTCTGGTTTGTATCTCCGATTAGAATTTGAAGGGGAGGAAGCAAATGTTGTAAATGCATGGAAGTTCTCTTTTCCCATGAAGGGTTTTGACACATGAAACTTAACTTATCTGGGACTGACCAAATGGACTGAGGGGAGGGGTTTTTACTCAGGAACACTTTAAAAGTATCAATCTGCAATGCAGTTTCCAGATCCTATCTAGATTATCCACTGTCAATCATGTTTTAGTAAAAGTTCCTGCTTGGACAATCCTGTCTCCAAGAGTTCTTCTTTCCTAAGATGTAGATTGGGGTGGGTCCTGACATTAGACAGGATCTGCATTAAGAATCAACCTGGAAGGAAAAACCTTACCGGGGGACTCTGCAAAAAGTACAATGTCTAACGATGAAGCAAGGGACAAGGAAAGCCCCATGGAAAGGGAGTTTTCCCCCCCGAATGAAACCCCACCAACGGTCAGAAGCTGAAGCGTCATATTCCTCCGGGGAAGAGGTGGTGGAGACGCACGACTGCAAACCACGGTGGTCAATGGCCGTTGGAAGGAAAAGCAAGTGGGAAAAGTCATCGAGGAAAGTGACCCTGAGGCAGGGCAGCCACCAAACCGAATGGAGGCAAGAGATGGAGACCTCCCTGCATGTCAGAGGAGTGGAACCTAGAGAGAGCTATTGACCTGATGAGAAAACCCTTAGCTCACTAAGAGAGGAGAAACCTGAGTACCGCAGCTGCAGCAGTGCCTGAGGATGCAACTGGAGAGACAGTAGGGGGGATCTGGAACCTGCAACACCAGGGCCATCCGCTGGACCAGGAGCTGCCGCCTCAGCAGCACCCACCCCAGCTGAAACACAGACGGTGATCAGGATGAAGGTCAATACTGCCTGCTACACAGACAATGATCCACTCAAAGGCTCCCGCCCCTGGAAGCAAAATTCAGGGGAGAGCCACCATGCTTGGGGTTTTTCCTAATCCAAGTCCCCAGCTATATGGAAGAATATGGACGGGACATCCCCAGTGATAAAGCCCGCATCCGTATCATGCAATCTGCCTTAGATGGACTGGCTGGAGACTGGGTGGTGAACCTGCATGACTCCAATGCCCCAGAACTCAATGATTTCAACCGATTCATGTCATCCTTCAGGAGGCAGTTTGAGGATACTTTGGCTAATCGTAAGGCCCGGGAGAGAATCAAAACAGTGAGGCAGGGCAGATGGCTGGTGGCTGAATATACCCAAGAATTCTGAGCCATTGCCAGCAAGCTGAACTGGCCGGAAGACATCCTCCTTAGCCATTTCAAAGACGGGCTAAACTATGACCTGTATGATGCTTGCCTGCCTCGAGGAGATCCACACCATCTCAATGACTGGTATGTCCTGGCAGAGGAGGTGGAGATAGACCTACTAAAGAGGCACTGCTGGGGAAAACCATGTGGCCACCCGCTGCCTGAGCAAACACGCGAGGCAGCGAAACCACCGTCCACGGCTAAGAAATCAACAGGCTGTTTCAAATGCAGGAGAGAGGGTCACCGCACTGAAGAATGCTGCTGAAAAGCCCCTCAGCACAAAACAGAGGCATCACCCTCCAGGAGACCAGGAAAGTCCCAAGGAAACCCAAAAGAACCTGCCATGAGGGGGACAGAGGCTGTAAAGTCCCCAACCCCTGCCAAGGACTGGGTGGGGATTCCAGCCTACACCACAGGGGCGGTGGACACCTCGGAAGACAGCTCGGAGAGAGAAACATTGGTAAGTGGACCCCTTCCACCCATACCTAAGACAGTTACTATATCAGCTTCCTCTATACCGGAAGCCCTAGAAATAAAAGCTCTGATAGACTCTGGTTGCATCCGCTGCCTTATCAGCCCAATGCTGGTGGAGAGATTGAGCATCCCAGTGAGGAGACTAAAACAACCAATCTCCTTTAGTCAATTAGATGGATCAATAGCAGGGGGGACCAGCTACCTGAGCCACTTTACCAATTCACCTATCCCTGGGGTCTCATGAGGAAGACATAATGTTTATAGTGGCCCCAGGCATGGAATGCCCAATGATTTTAGGACTGGAATGGCTGAAGAAATGGAACCCCAGGATATGTCCCTAAGTCAGTGACTATATTAGACTCTGGCTGCACCCGCTGCCTCATCATTTCTTATGCAATTAATTAATGAAGTGCTAAGACAGCACCTATATAAGGGGGTCCTGGTTTACCTAGATGACATCCTTATCTTCACTGAGACCAAAGAGGAGCATAGTAATCTAGTCAGAGCAGTTCTGAAAAAGTTGTGGGCCACCCACCTATATGCTAAACTATTGAAATGTGAATTCCACCAGAAAAAATAGACTACCTGGGGTATCGCATATCCCCACAGGGCATTGAAATGGACCCAGAGAAATTCAGGGCAATATTAGAATGGGCACCACCCCACCCCCCCTGCACAGGGAAGCAATTGCAAAGTTTCCTGGGGTTTGCAAACTTCTACTGCCAATTCATCCCTTCGTTTGCCCAAATAGCCGTGCCACTCACAAACCTGTTGAAAATGAAAGGGTGGTCCCCAGTGAAACCCAGCAAGCCTCTGAAGTGGACAATGGAATTTCAAGCAGCATTTGAGAGGCTAAAGAGACTTTTTTCTGCCAAACCTGTCCTGAGACACCCAGATCCTGATAAACCTTTTGTAATACAGACAGATGCTAGCGATGTGGTGGTGGGAGCTGTATTATTACAGGAAAATGATGAGGGGGCATTGCAACCATGTGCATATACATCCAGGAAACTCACAGAGACAGAACAACCTTGGCCCGTGTGGGAAAAGGAGGTGTACTCTGTGCAGTGCTCATTACTTACATGGCACCAGTTCCTTTAAGGAAATAAAATCCCCTTCCAGGTCTAGACAGACCACAAAAATTTGGAAGCACTGAAAACACTGAGGAAACTCACTCCTAAGCAAGCCCACTGGTCCCAACATTTTCACTGATTCCATTTCACTCTCAAACACTTACCTTGGGGGAAGAATTTTTTGGTGGATGCATTATCTCACATGCCCCAATATAACAGCACACGGGTCACTGACTCTAAACTACTCATGCCCAAAGAACAACTGACAGCACCAGTCACCACCAGGACCCAAGCAAAAATGAAACTGCAGGTGGATAGCCAACCTGGAATAGAGTTCCAAAGGTCTTTGGAAACTGATGAATGGTTCCAGAAAAATAAACATGTGTGCACAATTAAAGATGGACTACCCTCGGTGGGTGAGAAGTTATATATACCTGCCACCCAGAGGATCAATTTCATGCAACTGTGCCATGATACAAAATCAGCAGGACATTTTGGGTTTGTAAAAACCTTACACTTAACTAAAAGGCAATTTTGGTGGCCATCCATGAAAAAGGATATAGAAAGCCAGGACTGTTACAACAGTGGCGAACCCCTCAGCCCCATGGAAAGAAATAACCATGGATTTTATAGTGGAATTACCAGAAAGCAACAGAAACACTGTGGTCTGGACAGTCATGGACTTGTTTACCAAACAGGTGCATTTCATCCCTTGACAAAAGATCCTCACCGCAAAAGCCTTAGCAAAACTTTTCATGCAGCATATTTACAGATTGCATGGGGCATCACAAAGCATCATATCTGATAGGGGGCTGCAATTTACGTCGGCATTTTGGAAAGAATTTTTATCCCTTTTAGGAACCATCCAAGGACTGACATCTAGTCATCATCCTCAAGGGAACGGTCAACGTGAAAAATCGAACTCACTACTTGAGCGATACTTAAGATACTTTATTAATTTTCAGCAAACAAATTGGACGGACCCTACTACCTTTCGCAGAAGTGGCATATAATAATGCAGTCCACTCCAGCACAGGTTACACTCCTTTTCAAGTAACTACTGGTCAAAGTTTCAACCCCATGCCAGAACTAACCCCAAATGAACCGGTAATTCCAGCACTGAAGGAATAGATTGCACAATTACAAAACACCTGGCCAATCGTTAGGAAAGCTTTAGATGAAGCTAAACAAGCATAAAAGACACAGGCTGACAAAAAAAGAGTCGATCCCATACCATTCAGGGTGGGAGAGATGGTATATTTATCCACAAAATACCTTAAATCCCTACAACCCTGTAAAAAACTCAGACCAAAATATATTGGACATTTCCAATTAAAAGAATCCTAAACCTAGTAACAGTAGAATTAGGACTACCCAAAAATCTTAGGCAGATACACCCAATTTTTCACTGCAGTTTACTAAAAAGAGAACAACAGTCACCCCTATGTACAAAAACCCTACAACCACCACCTCCCATCATGGTGGAAGGAGATCAACACTTTGAGGTGAAGGAAATCCTAGATTCTAGGAAACACCATGGACCAATTCTATATCTAGTAGCTTGGAAACACCTCCCCTCCTCAGAAAATGAGTGGGTCAATAAACATCACATTGGAGCACCCAAGTTGCTTAAGAAGTTTCATACAGAATTGTCAATGCTGCAAACACTGACATGTTTTTGCACTGACAATATAAGAGACAGCCTGTTATTTTAATTGCTTCATTTGGGAGGGAGGAATCACCCGGAAGTTGTGATAAGGCTGCAAAAAGCCACGTACAGAATGGGAAGTGAAACCTCATATGTAAAACTAATTGGATAATGTGATTTATGATGTGTAGATAAGGGCGGGGATTGTGTGTGTGTTATGATGGGTTTGGGGGGGGGGAGATTTCAGATTCTGGCATCCCTCCATGAGTGCCGAGGTTTCGTTTCATTACTAAGACATTTTAGATAAATAATATGCCTGCAATCTGTTTGATTTGATGGTATAAGGTATAAGGTTTCCTGCCTGAGCAGGGGGTTGGACTAGATGACCTCCAAGGTCCCTTCCAACTTCTTCTTCTTCTTCTTCTTCTTCTTCTTCTTCTTCTTCTTCTTCTTCTTCTTCTTCTTCTTCTTCTTCTTCTTCTTCTTCTTCTTCTTCTTCTTCTTATTATTATTATTATTATTATTATTATTATTATTATTATTATTATTATTATTATTATTATTTACATAACAACCATTATTATTCTCTATATTACTTTTCATAGGATATTCTTTCTGCTTAAGAAATCAGCCTTGTTTACAGTTATATATTATATTTAAAAACTCAAACACAGATCATCGAGACTAAAAATTTATTTTAAAACTTAGCTTTCAGCAGCAGCTGCTGACATCGTCAGAGTTCTAGCCAGGATTGAGAATCATGTTTTTATAGTCTCTGTAACGCCAATTGTTTGGCTAACCAGCATGTTACTGGTCTATTTGGCTCACGCCCTCCTGCAATCAACTGCTCAATTGCTGCTTCCGTTGCGCTCGTTGACAGCTGTTTGAATTTTGGCATGTTGCTCCTCTTCTCTTGCCCTGCCCATGCAGAGAAATCATTCTGCTGCTTGCCGTCATCTTACTGTTCTTCTGACTTCTCCATGTGTAGTGCTGCCATTTCAGCTGGTTGTTGTTTCTTGTTGTCCTCCTCCCTGTCCATGTTGGTTCCAAATTCTTTGCTGTCAATCATCGGTGCCATCTACCTCCTCTTCATCGTTTGCTGTGAAGCTGAGTCCATTGATGAGGGATTGTGATCATCTATTAGCCTGCTTGTATCAGTGAGGGTCTGTGGCTGTTTCATCCTTGCAGTTTTCTTATTTAAGGATGTCTGCTGGTGTAATGTCTGATAGGCTGGTGCTAATTCAATGTGCCAGTTGATGGAATCCCGGTTGGATAGCCATGCCTCTTTTAGCAGACAACCACCCTTTGTTGCACCATGAGCAATGATCCTAGCCTCCGTGAAGTTGAACGTGTGGTTGTGCTCTGCAGTGTGAGCCTATACTTGTGAGAGCTGCTCGTGGCATTTAATGGCCAATTCATGTTCATGCAGTCTCGTTCTGAGATGTTTCATGGTCTCACCCACATAATTACATGCACAGTTATTACAGTTTATTTGATAGACCACTGATGACATCTCACTCATGGGTAAGGGTTCTTTGGGGTGCATTATGCATGTTCAAAGGGTCTGGTTGGGTCTGTGAGCCACTCTGATGTTGTGCTCAGATAGTATTCTTGCAGCCATCTCTGACAACCCATGGATATAGGGGAGTGTGGTCCAGGTGGTAGTGGTTGGAAGCCTGTCATCTGCAGCACATGGAACCTGATACAGGTGTGCATATTCCTTGGCTTTTTCACTTGCTATGCTGCAGTTTGTGTTAACTCTGTTGAACAGGGTGAGGACAGAGCCAATTTTGTGGGTGGTGGGATGGTTATTGTCACTGTGGAGTATTCTGTCCGTATGGGTAGCTTTGCAATAAATGCTGGTGAACAATGTGCCATTGTATTCACAACGTATTAGTATGTCCAAGAAGGGTAAAGTGTTATTCACTTCTTCCTCTGCCATGAATTGGATGTCCGGGTAGATGGCATTCAGTTTTTCCATAAAGGAAGACTTGTCACAGTGCTTGATGACCACAAACATGTCATCCACATATTTGGCCCAGAATTTGGGCTTGTAATCCTTCATCGCTATGAGTTCTAGCTTCTGCAGCACCACCTCTGCAATTATTCCTGAGATAGGAGATCCCATTGGTGTGCCCTTGATCTGTTTGTATATAGAGCCGTTAAAGGTGAAGTATGTTCTTAGGAAGAAATTGAGGAGCTATATGTAAACTTGGGGACTCAGTGAACCAAATGTTTGTAGTTCCTTGTCCTGCAGCAGTTCACCCATGACCAATCTGGCTAGTTCCTGGGGAATAGACATGAATGATACCACATTGAACGACACCATGATCTCGTCTTCCTCTACTCTCAATGCCTGTTCTGTACCAGCCTGCTACTGGCCCTGCAGAAAAGGCAGGGACAACCCCTTTTACAAGAAGGCAAGAGGCTGGAATTACGCCTGCCAAATTTATTACCACAAAAACAAACGGAACAAGACAAACCAAGAAACAGGAGCTTTAAGAAACATGAACTATCCAAGCGGTTGCCTTCAGCAAACCAGCACTCCCCACACATTCCCCTTATATAGAGTTCAGGGCGTGGCTTCTCTCTGCCTCCTTCCGAGGAGCCCCATTGCCTTCCTCTGTTTACTCCTAATTGACTGCCTCCTGCGTCGGGCGTCCTTGAACAGGGCCAACTGTGGGTCATCTTCATCCATGCTGTCAGGCTCACACAGCTGGGTCTCCGTGGTGACCAAGTGGGAGGGGCCTGGCTGAGGGCTCTCATCAGCAAGATCTTCAACCCCCTCAGCAAGGTCTTCAACACCCCCCTCCTCCTCTGAGTCATCCAACCCAACTGCCGAACCCACAGGCTGACCCTAAATCACAACAATGCCTTCAGCTTCTGTAGGAAGTCTTGGCTGATGTTACAGTAGTAGCATTGTTTTCAACTAGGTGTTGACATCGTGTACTCAGCCACTTCGCCAACCCAAATGTTGGGGTGCCTCTAAGTGATATGATAGGTCGCAATGGGGTACCTGTCTTGTGTATTTTAGGTAGCCCATAAATGCGTGCAGTGGCTGAGTCTCTGGGGCGGATCAATTTTAAGTCATCTTCATGGATCTTCCCTTGTTTGTTAAGTTTGCTGACCACCTTATTGATTTGGTTCCTAAGAATCGTCATAGGGTCTTTATTGACAACTCTATAGGAATCTTCATCATTAAGCATGGACTGGATTTTTTGATTGTACTCTGTTCTGTCCATGACCATGATGGCTCTGCCCTTATCAGCCAGTAGGATCACTATTGATTTATCTCTGCATAGTTCAGTCTAACATCAATACCTGGGAAGATCCTGGAAAAGATAATCAAACAACTAGAAGCAAACAAAGTTATAACCAGTAGCCAGCATGGGTTTGTTAAAAACAGATCATTCCAAACCAATCTTATTTCATTCTTTGATAAAGTGACTAAATTAGTAGACCAGTGAAATGCTGTGCACATAGTAAACTTAGATTTCAGTAAGGACCTTACTGAAGGACCTTGGAGTCCTAGTGGATGATCACTTGACTATGAGCCAGCCGTGTGCAACAGCAACCAAAAAAGCTAATACAATCCTGGGTTGTATAAACAGAGGCATAGAATCAAGATCGTGTGAAGTATTCAATCGATCAGTTTATTTTTACAGCCATAGGCCAACACATAAAATTAAACATTCAAACAGAACCGAACACAAGAAGTCATAGCAATATATTACAATTAATGATGTAATCAATGAGTGTCCAAAGTCTGACTAGTTTTACAGACAATATAACAAAACCTATCTACCTTCAGAGAGACTGAGTCATAGTGACCTGACAATAAAAATAAATTTAGTATGGTTTAATACTGAATAAAAACACATAATAAAATTACTTATAAAATACTTAAGAAGATCTAAAATATTTATTTATGTTTCTGGCAAATCACCAGTGCTGCTGTGCAGAATCTAGCCACCTGCACCATGATCACTGCCTGGTCGTCCTTAAGCAGTCACTGTAGATAAATACTTTCCGAACAACCAGGGTACCTATTGATTATGGGGAGGATGTGGTTTTTCCAAATAGCTCTATAGAAGGAACATTGAATGGTCTCCACCTCTCCTGAGCTACTGTTGTGATTCAGTGTCAGCCTGTGGGTTCAGCAGTTGGGTCGGATGATTCAGAGAAGAAGGAGGAGGAGGGGTTTGGAGAGCCTGCAGAGGACAGTTTGAGGCATTGCAGAGCTCTCAGCCAGGCCCCTCCCATCTGGTTACTACTCAGACCCAGCTGTGTGAGCCTGACAGCTTGGATGAAGATGACCCACAGCTGGCCTTGTTCAAGGACGCCCGAAGCGGGAGGCAGTCAAGTAGGAGTAAACAGAGGAAGGCAATGGGGCACCTCAGAAGGAGGCAAAGAGAAGCCATGCCTTGAAACTGTTTAAAAGGGGAATGTGTGGGAGGTGCTGGTTGCTGAAGGCAACCATTTGAACAGCTTCTGTTTTAGTGGTTCATATTTTGTTTTGCTCAGTTTGCTCTGTTTTGGATCTGTTTTGTGTAAATAAATTTGGCTGGCTTACTTCCAGCCTTTTGTCTTTTGAAAAGGGGTTGTCCCTGACATTTCTGCAGGGCTGGAACAGAACAGCTACAGGAGCAGAGTCTTTCAGAGAATGATGTCTTTTTATACTTGCTGTACAGGACAGCTGATGGAAATGCATGGCACCTTGTAAGCAAAAATGGTTTCCGGTGGTTTACTTACTCCAACTGACTAAAATAACAGGCAGGTGCAACAACATATCTAATAGAGTCTGGAGCCAGAAACAGCAGAGCTAAACCTAAGTCCATTTGCCTCTCGATGTCCTCTACCTTTTGTCACAAAATTTGTTTTGCTTGGTTGTAGTCCAATTTGAGTATTGAGACTGAAGAGAAGCCTAGTTTGGCAAGGTTGGACTCAACTGCCTTGATCCATGAAGAAGAGAATTTATCATGGAGGATTAATAGAGCAAGGCCTTGTGGAAAGCAATTAAGCCTTAGCCAGATATTTAAGGAAGCTATACAGATTCTTGCTTCAACTTTTATCAATCCTGTCTCCAGGTGCAGAAGTGTATTTGAGACACAGTGCGGCATCTGGAGAATTGTTCTAATAAATTTGGACTGAACTCTTTCTAATGATGTGAAACCTGAAGCTGAGGGTCTGAGCAGGGTCCCGTAGAGAAGCTGTGCTAGCGACTTGGCCAGAAAGAGCTTAATTGTGGCTGGAACCTAGTATCCTCCCTTTATGCAAAAAAATTTAAGGATGGTGTTCACTGATCATTGGCCAGAGGCAGCCGCATATTCTCCATGTGCTTTTCATGAGCCAGTGGCATGGTACTTAAAGGTGGTTACCTCCTCTATTTTATGGATATTTAAATACCATGAGTACAATTTTGGCCTTTTTGCAAAAGCCATAACCTTTGTTTTCTCATAATTTATGTCCAGTTTATTGTAATTGCAATACTGGACGAGGGCTCACAAGGTTCTTTCAAGGCCAACTGGAGTCCTGGAGAAGATCACAGCATCCTCTGCATAAAGCAATAGAGTAATGCTTTGGTCACCTATTTTTGGGGGGTGGTAATTCAGTTTATTTAACCATTTTACCATGTTATTTATATAAAAATGGAAAAGCAAGGCAGCCAAAATGCATCCCTGTTTAACCTTCTTTTGAGTTTCAACTGACCTCAAGAGGAACCCTTGCATATTGCACCTGACCTTGAGGGATGTTTTAGTTTGTAAGGCACGTGATAGATGGAGAAGCCTGTGATCAATTGAAGCAGCTTCCAGCTTCTCCCATAGCTTAGTCCTTGTAACTGTATCAAAACCTGCCTTGAGATCTATAAAGGCAGCATATAATGATACAGGTCTATTTGATACATATTTTTCAATTAAATGATGAAGAACTAATCACTGATCTATGGTGCCTCTCCCCTCTCTAAACTCGGCTTGTTCTTCAGCAATCAGGTTTTCAAGATCCAGCCACTCCTTTAATTTAACTTGGAGGTGTTAAATTAAAATATAAGCAGCAAATTAGAATTTGCTGCTTATATTTAGCAGACTTATTGGTCTGTAATTGGCAGGGTCATCTCTCTTTCCCTTTTTATAAATTGGGAGTACAACTCCATATTGTTCTTTAGTAATTCAGCCAAAATGAAGTCTGCTCCTGGAGCCTTCCCAATCCTGAGTTGGCCAAATGAGGGATTTAATTTGAGACTTTGAAACTGGAGGCCACTCAGGTAAATCCTTCATTGTATACCTTGTACTCTCGCTGGAGGGATCTTCATACATTCTCCGAAAGTGAAGTTCCCGAGTTATAGGAGATATATGGCAGTCTAATGGGGTATAAATTCTTTCAGAGTGGCAAGTTATTAGACATCAGAATAAAGAGTTCTTTTGCTTTGCTGCCACAATGTGCTGTTCCAAGGAAGACCTTGTGTCCTGTCTCTTCTTGAGTGCAATCAATTGCTTAAATTGTTTTTTGAGTGTAAGCATTGCTTTATTGCCATATCCAGTCTCACTTTTATACTCCTTGTATGCCAAGTTAAGAGCTTTCTTGGCTTCTACACAGTCCTTATCAAACCAAGGTTAGAGGTGATGCAGGATCTCTTAACTGAGAAATTTCTGTCATGTGTTAGTAGTGGCTGTAGCTCATAAACTAAACTTTTGAATAGTTCTAATAAGTCTTGAGTTGGGCTGGCTGATACAAAAGCTGCACAGATTTTTTTGAAAATTATCCTGTTAGGGCTCTCCTCACTTTCTGATCAAGATGTTGGGTCCATTTTTCCTGGCATCTTGTTAGGCCTGCAATAGAGATTGCAGGGGTAAAATGGTCCTTGGAGGGTATCTGCCCAATAAAGGGCTTCATGTGAATACACAATGGTAGATGATCACTTTCTAGGTAAGGCAGGACTTCAAAATTTTCTACATAATGCATTAAGTCCATAGAAGTTAGGATATAATCAATGGTGCTAGTTTTGTTCCCTGCCATATATGTAAACTCACCAGGATAGTCACCAGCCCATGAGCCATTAGATATGAAAAAGTTCTATTTATTCGCCAACTTGGCAAGACAGAGTCCAGCATAATTAGCTCTAATGACTTTAGAGAGTTGTATGAGGGAGGTGCTGGTTTGTGTAGGAACCTCCAATGGTGGGTATTTATGATATTTCATAAATAATGTATAATCATCTGGTCCCAATCTAGCATTAAAGTCTCCCCCTAGTAGAACTCTGGCATTTGGATGATCCATGAGTTGTTTATTAATGTAGTGTTCCAACTCCAGCCATAGAGCAGTGGTTTCAGCTTTTCTTAGTGAAGGAGGGAGATAAACATTAATTATCAAAAGCAGGATCAAGTCCCACTTGAGAAGAAGGGTCATAGCCGTATGTTTTAAAGGGGTATTAAATATGGGCTCTGCTCTCAAGTTGGTAGAAATAAATATACCCAGCCCTCCTTTTAGTCTCTCTGGGCCTCTGCCTGGCCTTGCTTCTAGCTTATACAAATGATAGCCATTAAGCAGGATATCATCAACAGTCCAAGTCTCTTGCACCAATATAATATCCATATCTATCAGAGGATCAGAGTAATTAAGGCTTCTAAATTGATATCATACAGCTACATTCCATGACATGATGTTTAAAGTGTTTAAAGTGTTTTTCTTACACTGTGTTGTGATTCAGGGTCAGCCTGTGGGTTTGGCAGTTGGGTCGGACGACTCAGAGGAGGAGGAGGGGGTGTTGAAGAGCTTGCTGACAATAATATTGAGGCTCCACAGAGCCCTCAGCCAGGCCCCTCCCACCTGGTCACGACGCAGACCCAGCTGTGTGAGCCTGACAGCATGGATGAAGATGACCCACAGCTGGCCCTGTTCAAGGACGCCCGATGCAGGAGGCAGTCAATCAGGAGTAAACAGAGGAAGGCAATGGGTCACCTCGGAAGGAGGCAGAGAGAAGTCACGCCCTGAACTGTAAAAAAGGGGAATGCGTGGGAGGGCTGGTTTGCTGAAGGCAACCGCTTGAATAGCTCCTGTTTCATGGTTCGTGTCTTGTTCTGTTTGCTTTTGTATCCATAAATTTGGCAGGCTTAGTTCCAGCCTCTTGCCTTTTTGTAAAAGGGGTTGTCCCTGCCTTTTCTGCAGGGCCGGTAGCAGGCTGGTACAGAACACACTGGCCTTCATATAGTCAGTTCGTGTTCTCAGTAGGGGCACTTGTTGGAATATAGTTATAATAATTGTTATTTGATGCATTTAACCAAGAATTAGGCAAGTTTTGTGAGACTATGGGGACATCATCCATAACAGCAGAGGTAGCCCCACCATTTATGTGGGGGAAGGAAGTATTACTCTGTCTCTGCCTCTGTTTGCCATCTGATAGCTGGAGCAGAGAGTCTTCACTTTTCTCAGCAGAATCCCCATCTAGAACCCCTGTAGATTTATGGGGAGGTGCAGTTGGGGGTTCATCTTGTGAGGAGATACTAAAGGCACTTTTGACTCAAGTGAAGGTGGGTTGTACCCTTAGAGTCTGCATGCTTAGAAGGCACTAAATGCTGAACCAGTTTGTTTTTTTGCTGTTTATCAGGATCTGAGTAAGTCAGTGCAGTTACCCCACTGTCAGCCTGAGTAACAATACTCTTTTAACTTTTGAGAAAATGGTAGGTGGTTGGATGGCTATATTGCCACAAGTCTGAGCATTTGATAAAGCCAAATTAAATAGAGGCTTTAATGCTTTTTTTAAATCATCCAGTCTCTGAGTATTGGTAACTTGCTCAGGTTCTGTCAATATACAAATAAAGTCTATCAACATTTCTTCTGGCACACCCTCAGCAGATTCAGTAACTGTGGGTAACTCAGTTTGTGGATCATTTCTCTGCTTTCTCAAGGTTGATTCAGCTGCCACTGTCTGTTGCCACTTGAATTTAAAGCAATAGTTCCCTCATGGAAAGACTGATCCAAGAGTGGACACACTTTCTCTGAGTAGAAGACACATATTAGAAATATTGAAAAACTGCTCAGGAAGGCTTCATTCTAAAAAGCATTGAAGGAATTATGGACTGCTTGGAAAATAACAAAATTATCTTACATTGCTGCTTGGTGGCAACCATCTTGCATGTAATAAATCTATCAGAGTGTATTCGCAGCAGAGCAGCTGGCTCAGAGACAGCCTAACAGCTTTTCTATCACTCCAACACCCTCTATTCTTTCTGTTGTCGTAAATTTGCAAGGTAACCTGGTTGGTCTGCAAACTGAAGTTATAGTGGTTGCTATGTATTGAAGTTACAGCATATAGAACGCAGATTGACAGAAAACACGAGGTGGCATTGTAATGCGACTGCCACAGGCTGGGTTTAGTTTCGGCGGGAAAGTCCAGTTTGAATTGATTGGCTGGCAGCACACCTGGCCAGGTATAAAAAGGGCACAGGTAACCCTATTCCCTGTTGAATCTACCTCCTAATAAAGAGCTGAACTATCTGCCTACCGTTGACTGTTTCCTGAAACCACAACATTGCACTGGCGATGAAGGTGGGATCCTGCTTCAAAAAGAGCTGAAATCACGAAGGGACAGCATCGTTCGCTGGGTGGAAAGAGGCATCTTTTCACCTCTCTCCCTTCTACATCAACCGGCTAGCCACCACGCTAGAGGTCTACATGAAGCAGGACCGGCAGGATCAGATGCAGCATGGCACAGATTGGCCAGATCCAGCCTTTCGACCCCAGGTGCCCCAAGCGTTGGGAGTCACACCTGAGCCAGGTCGAATTTTACCTACGGGTAAATTGGATCACGGAGAACAGTATGAAGGTCACGGCTCTAATGTGCACAAGCGGCCCCACCATTCATGATCTGGCTGTCGGCTTGTGCGCACCGACAGCCATTGGAGCCGTTACATACAACAACCTCATGGAAAAGCTGAACAGACACTTCAACCGGAAAATGTCTGAGCTGACCTGGCAATTCCATTTAAAAAAAAGGGATCAGCGGCCAGGTGAATCAGTGGCAGATTTCATAGCGGGCGTGCAACTGGCCGCCTGCCTCTGCAAATTCATGAATCTAGATTAGAGGCTTCGCGACCGGATCATCTTTGGCCTCCGTGACAAATGGTTGCAGCAAAAGCTTTGTGCCAGGCTGAACCTGACCTTCCAGGAGGTCCAGGACGAGGTTTTAGCCAGAGACATGGACGACGGAGTAGACCCAAGCGAACCCTGACCCAGCAGCATAGGAGAGAGCATGCACCACACGAACTCTGTGTACGGCGAGAG
The DNA here is from genome assembly GCF_947247035.1 of Vipera ursinii. Taxonomy (NCBI): domain Eukaryota; kingdom Metazoa; phylum Chordata; class Lepidosauria; order Squamata; family Viperidae; genus Vipera; species Vipera ursinii. The sequence goes on along the minus strand of NC_139514.1, from coordinate 73,152,047 downwards.
CAGGCTCATGGAAGAGTCCACCGACATCGACTCAGTTCACCAGAACCAAGTTCCACAACAATAGTCAGGGCACAACAACAGCAAGGGAACCCAGAAGAGGCCAACGCCACCAACAACGCAACACAAGTGCTCCAGCTGCAGAGGCGGCGCAGCCCAGCCCAAGTGTGCAGGCTGCAGGGGAAATCACGCCAGACCGGACTGCAAATTCTGCATGGCCAAGGGTTGGCCCTGTGGAAAAACAGGCCACATTGCCGCAGTCTGCTGGAATCGCTCCAGAGACGGCCTGCACGAGATTCAGTCTGAGGATGAAGCATTATCAGGTACTGGGCAACCCCTACACTCTGCCATAGACTATTTTAAAATTTGTAACACCAGGGTTCACCGGTTACTTGTCCCCAAAATTAAATTGGACATCCGTCTGCAAGGAATTCCCTGCCAGATGGAACTGGACTCCAGTTCAGCAGTCTCAGTGATTTCACATGAGACTTTTAAACACGTGTGCGACCGGAGCTGAAGGTGGGTCAAATTGAGGCCCTCCGATATCAAATTGACCAATTTTCAACACACCCCAGTTAAAATCAAGGGGGAGGCCACATTGTTCATAGGGTTCAGGGGGTTCCATGGGCATTGGATGTTCTCATGGTTGAAGGCCGGAGGACTAGTTTAGTGGGGTTGGATTGGTTCAAGGCCCTGGGCATCGGTATCTCAGAAATTCACAAAACCCAGGCCAACAGCATTGAAGCCGTCTGCAAAATGTTTGCAGACGTGTTCGATGACCGATTAGGAAAATACATGGGGCCACCCATTTTGTATAAATTAGACCCCAATGTAAGGCCCATTAGATTAAAGCCCCGGAGAGTTCCCTTCGCTCTCAAGCCAAAGATTGAGAGTGAACTGGATAAACTATAGGAACAAGGAGTATTAGAGCCTGTGGAGGGGGGAGAGTGGGAAACCCCAATAGTTACCACCCTCAAATCAAATGGGGAGGTTAGAATTTGTGCAGATTTTAAGTGCACGATTAATCGAGCACTTAATCCACATGCTTACCCAGTTCCAACCATCAGCCACATTCTTGCTGCACTCCAAGGTGGCGCCATTTTCGCTAAGCTCGATTTGGTGCAGGCATATCAGCAGCTCCTGGTTACCCAGGTGTTGTGGCCCCGACCCCCGTGCCTGTCCTAACCGAGGAAGAGGACTCTGAGGATGATGGGGAGGAACTGGCAAGGCCTCCCTCTCCAGGGCCCTCCTCTCTGGCAAGGCCTCTGTCTCCATCTAGAGGCCGAGAGGAAAGAGCCGGGGAGCAGCCAGGTTGGGAGGGTGCTCGAACAGCTGCAGCAGTCTAGTGAAGATGAGTCATGGCTAGACCTTTGAGAAAGACACACGGCCAAGCGTCTGCAGCAACGTAGGTTGGATAGGAGGGCCAGGGAGTAGCTGAGTCATTGAGCCACACCCCATAAGGTATAAAAAGGGTGTGGCTGCTCTCAGAATTTTTTTTTATTAAAGAGTTTTACAAAATTTTACAATATATCCCCAAATCCCTCCCACCCCAACCCCCCCACTTCCCAGAGCTAAATACAGGATTATAGTTACAACAATCATATTCTAAATAAAAATTTACACAATATGCAATCAACCAAATTCGTACTGCGCTTTAACTCTCTCTTAGCATAACTACTAACAATAACAATATCCCACTAAATTCTACTCATAAGCTAAATGGAACTTTTTGGTCCCATATTTGTTTTCAATATAATTTATCCATCTCCTCCAAACTGAAATATATCTCTCCTGTGAGTGATCCTTTAAATAAGCAGAAATCTTGGACATTTCTGCAAGATTAGAAACTTTAAACACCCATTCTTCTACCGTGGGCAGATTGTCCTTCTTCCAATATTGTCCCACCAGTAACCGTACTGCTGTTATCATATTCAACATCAGATTAGTCTCTTTGACATCACAATTTACAACAATACCCAGTAAGAACAATTGCGGGGAAAACTTTATCTTCCTCTTAAAAATCTTTTGAATGTTCCACCAAATTTTAATCCAGAAGGCTTTTATGTTTCTACAAGTCCACCACATGTGGAAATAGGTAGCTTCTAAGCTACCACACCTCCAACACTTAGACTGCAGATTAGGATACATGTTGGACAACTTCTTGGGATCCAGATGCCATCTATAAAACATTTTGTAAAAATTTTCTCTTAAATTTTGAGCCTGGGTAAATTTAACATTTCTCACCCAAATTATCTCCCAGGTGTCCAACGAGATTGGTTCCTGAATATTTTGTGCCCACTTTATCATGCAATCTTTAACCAATTCCGTTTCCGAATCCAATTCAATTAAAGCATTATATATCCTCTTTATATGTGCACAATTTGAATCTCTAATTTGCTTTACTAAATTTTGATCTGTAATTGTGATACCAACCTTTTGATCTGACTTCCACCTAGCTTTCAATTGGGTATATTGAAACCAAAAGTAATTTATGTTTTCTTGTCTTAACTCCTCTGCTGATTTAAGTTGCCAATCATTCCCTTGCAATTTGAGTAGTTCCTTATAAGAAACCATATCCATACTCACTCCCATAGATACACCCTCTATCGCGTGTCCAGGAATTCCCCAAATCGGTATTTTATAATTTAACTTATTATAGTACTTTTTCCAGACACGCAGTAAAGCACTTCTAAGAATATGGGATTTAAAAGCCCTGTCTACCTTCTTATCATAAAGCAAGTATGCATGCCATCCATATACCAAATCCCATCCCTCAAGATGAAGTATTCTCTTGTTAGTTAAATTAAGCCAATCACTAACCCAGGTCAAAGCAGCCGCATCATTGTACAATTTCAAATTCGGCGCCTTGAGTCCCCCTCTTTCCCTGGCATCCTGTAAAATCTTGAATTTAACTCTTGGTTTTTTCCCCGCCCAGATAAATTTGTTAATACCCTTCTGCCATTGATCAAGGTTGGCATCCTTTTTCAGTATAGGTATCATCTGAAACAGAAAGAGGAACTTTGGTAGAACATCCATTTTAACAACTGCAATTCTTCCCAGTAGTGATAATTGTAATTTTTTCCAATTATTTAAGTCCCTTTGTACCTTCAACCATAGTGTTTCATAATTATTCTTATACAATTTTACATTTGAGGCTGCAATATGCACTCCTAGATATTTAACCTTCTTCACTATTTCAAAACCTGTTAAGTTAGATAACATATCCCTTTCACTCGTAGATAAATTCTTGGATAATATCTTAGTTTTATTACTGTTCACCTTAAACCCAGAAACCTTACCACACTGAGTTATAATTTCCATCAAGTCTACAACCAACTGTAGCGGTTGGGATACTGTCACAACCAAGTCATCAGCAAAAGCTCTCAGTCTATAATCATTCTGTTTTATTTTAATTCCCTTTATCAAAGAGGACTCTCGAATTTTAATTAGTAAAATCTCTAATGTTAAAACAAACAATAATGGTGATAGGGGGCAGCCCTGCCTTGTACCTTTTTCAATTCTAAAGGTCTCTGTTAATCCCCCATTAACTATAATTTGTGCAGTTTGTTGTTGATATATAGCTTTAATAGCATGTAGAAAACCTTCTCCAAAATTCATCTCCTCAACAACTCTTAATAAAAACTGCCAATTCAATTGGTCAAAGGCTTTCTCTGCATCCAAAAATATCAGTGCTGCGGAGACTTGGTTGTTCTTATCCAAATATTCAAGCAAGTTAACAATTTGTCTTACATTATTTTTCATATACCTCCCAGATATAAATCCTGATTGGTCACTATGAATCATTTTTTTCAAAACTTGCATTAATCTATTAGCCAATACTTTAGCAAAGATCTTATAATCTGTATTTAAGAGCGATATAGGTCTATAATTTTTAGGTTGGGTAAGATCTTGATCCTCCTTTGGGATCAACGATACAAAAGCTGTCCTCCATGATGGAGGAACTGCGCCTCCAGGCTGAATTTCATTAAACAAAATCTTTAAGGGTTCAATCATTTCAGGCAGTAACTTTTTATAATAAATTGCTGTTAATCCATCTGTTCCTGGAGTTTTGCCCAATTTCAACTGTTTAATAGCTAAAGAAATTTCTTCTGGTGTAATTGGGCAATTCATCTCAAGTTGTTGTTCTTGTGAAAGTCTTGGAAAATGAGCTCCCTGTAGATACTTATCTATATCTAGAGCTTGTATATTCTCTTTAGAATATAATTTCGAGTAAAAATCTAGGAAACTCCTCTTAATCAAATTTTGTTGGTAGACTTCTTTTCCTTTATATTCTATTTTGTCTATAGTACGTAATTTCTGTTTCTTCCTTAATTGATAAGCCAACCATCTACCAGGCTTGTTGGCGTTACAGAAAGTATTGTGTTTGGCATAACGCAAATTAGTTGCTACTTGATCAGCCAATAGCATATTAAATTGTTCTTTCAATAAATGTATTGAGATCTTTAAATTATTATCCAATGGATTCAAAATAAACTTTTTCTCTTTAGTTTTAATCTCTTCCTCGATATCTAAACATTTTTGCACTTGCTTACGCCTATAAGCATTATTCATATAAATCAAAACCCCTCTCATATAGGCCTTACTAGCATCCCAAACCATTTCCATCGAAGTACTTTTATGCATATTCGTGACAAAAAATTCTTTCATATGTTCTCTACATTTCTGCAAGAACAAGTCATTTGTAAATAAGTTCTCATTCAGCCTCCAGGATCTCCTACTAGTGTCTTCAGTAAAGAGCTCCAGCCAAACAGGACTATGGTCAGACATTGTCCTAGGGAAAATCTTAACATTCTTAACCGAGGAGGAAAGGTCAGTAGTAATCAAAATGAAGTCAATCCTGGAAAAAGATTTGTGTCTATCCGGAAAAAAAGTAAAACCCCTGTCTCTCATATTCCTTTCCCGCCATACATCTCTTAATTCCAGATCTTCCTTCAAATCAAAAAAGGCTTTAGGCAATTTTGAGTTACAAAGGGTTTTAGAAGACCCCTTCTTGTCTTCAGATGGCACCAAAACCCCATTTCAATCCCCCATCATAATAACAGAACTTTGTGACGAACAATAGTTTAAGCAACGTCTGGTCACATCTTTGGAACTCTGCTTCATGTTTGAAACCCTGGTCTGCATTCTTGGCAAGGCTTCTGTACATCTGCTACTGGACTGTTTACTTGGACGTTATCTCATTCCAGCTGAAGTTTGAGGTAATGAGCCTATTTTGCTGCTAAGGCCTTATCAGAAGGCAATTAACTAAAGTCTATAGAATTAACTCTTGCTAGTCTTGTGTGTTTGTACTCTGGGAGGGGGGAACAGAACAACTTGTTCATCACCATGACAAACAGACCATCTTTTACTTAAGATGGACCAACAACAGCAGCAGCAGCTGCAGCCACAGCAGCTACAGCAGCTGCAGGCAGACAACCAACTTTTACAACAGCAGGTAGCCCAATTGTCTGCACAACTCGCTCTGCTGAATGCTCCTGCAATCCCTCCTCCCCGTCGGAAATGCCCCGTAGCAGTGCCGGATACGTTTTCTGGACAGCCTGAGATGTTCTCGCCCTTCATGGGACAGTGCCAATTGTTTATGTCTATGAGGCCAGAGGATTTCCCTGATGACCGGGATAGGGTGGGGTTTGTAATTAGCTTTCTTTCTGGCTCTGCCGCCCGATGGGCCACGCTGTTGTTAACTCAGAACAGCCCTTTGTTAACCGATTACCAGGGCTTCTGGCAATACATGAAGCTCATGTATGAGGACCCCATCCGCACTCAGACTGTAGCCAGATGCATCAAAGACCTCCAGCAAGGAAAACGCCCCCTGCAGGATTATATCTCTGACTTCGGGCTGTTGTCCCAGGACTCAGCTTGGAATGAGGCGGCATTGCTGGATGCTTTCCAGGATGGGCTTTCAGATGAGCTTCAGGATGAACTGGTCCATGTAGAGGGTCCCCCGACCCTCAATGCCCTGGTGGTCCAGTGCCTTCGCATTGATGCTCGCCTCCAACGTTGAAAGACCCGTCGGACTGTCCAAGAGTTGCCTCTGCCGCCGTCTGCACCTGCACATCCACGTCCTGCACCAACCACGTCCTGGGTCGTCCCATGTTTTGTGGCATCTGCTGAGGAACCAATGGATCTGGGAGCGGCCAGACCTCACCTGACAGCCCAGGAGAGGACTCGGAGACACCAAGGGGGGTTGTGTTTGTATTGTGGGGAGCCTGGACATTTTGCCGCCTCCTGTCCAATGAAGCACGGTGGGGTGCCAAAGTCTGGCCCTGGGTCTCGGGCTCAGACTGACCAGTCAGGAAGTGGGGCAGGCCCAGTTTAGGGGAAACCCTAGGCCAGGCATGCACTACACCTCCACCAGGAACAGCAGACGTGGACTCTGGACCCCCTCGACATCTGATTTTGGACACTCAGGTCTTTTTGTCTGACCGACGGGGGGATCCAGGTGCATGCACTGGTGGATTCGGGGGCCACAACCAATTTTATGGACCAGGCCTTTGTGGTCCATTTTGGCATTCCCTTGACTCCGGTGGACCCTCCGTTGAGGGTAGAGACGGGTGGGAGCTTGTATCGGGCCCCATTAAGTCCACCACCCAACCTTTGCGCCTAGCCATTGGGGCACATGAGGAGGCGATTCAGTTTTATATCACGGCGAACCTCCATCTCCCTTTGGTCCTGGGTATGGCCTGGCTTTGGACCCACGACCTTCAGGTGGTGTGGTCACAGAACGCCATCTCTTTTCAGAGTCTGCAGTGCATAGACCACATCTGCCACACCTGTGCCGGCCAGGAAGTCTCCGCCCCTGCTGTCTCCTTGCCTCCTGACCTGGTGGACTTCCCGGATGTGTTCAGAGAGAAGGAGGTGGACCGTTTGCCCCCACACCGGTCCTAAGATTGCCCCGTGGACCTTCTGCCCAATGCGCTGCTGCCAGTGGGATGCCTGTCCCCAATGTCAGAGCCTGAGTTGGTCACTTTGAGGGACTTTTTGGACACGAACCTAGCCAGGGGGTTCATTCGGCCTTCGTCGTCTCCTGTCTCGGCCCTAGTCCTCTTCGTCAAGAAGAAGACGGGGGATCTACATTTGTGTTGCGATTACCGCTGACTGAACGCCATCATGGTGCGGAATCGGTACCCCCTGCCGCTCATCCCGGAGCTGATGGAGAGGCTGCATCTTCACCAAGCTTGATCTCCGAGGGACCTAGAATCTGGTACGGATGCGAAAGGGGGATGAATGGAAGACGGCATTTGGCACTCGATATGGTCATTTTGAATATACCGTTATGCCGTTCGGGCTGACCAACACCCCCGCAGTCTTCCAACATCTGATGAACGATGTTTTTTGGGATATGTTGGACAGGTTTGTGGTGGTCTACCTGGATGACATCTTGATATACTCCCGGTCCAGGAAAAGCCATCTGCAGCACGTCTGCCTTGTCTTGCAGTGCCTTTGGGAGCATCAGCTCTATGTGAAGCTGGAGAAATGCCTTTTCTTCCAGACTTCCATAGAGTTCCTTGGCCACATCATCTCTCCCGAATGCATCGCCATGGACCCACATAAGGTGGAGGCCTTGTGTAGTTGGGAACCCCCATGTCAAGTTAAGGATATCCAGCGCCTTCTGGGGTTCACCAACTATTACTGGACCTTCCTACCTGGCTTCACTATGCTGACAGTTCCACTAACCCAGCTCCTGAAGAAGAAGGTCCCATTCTGGTGGGGTCCCCCACAGCAACAGGCGTTCGAGGCCCTCAAGAAGCTTTCATCATGGAACCCGTCCTCAGGCACCCTGATCTGAATTGTCCCTTTGTCGTGGAGACGGACACGTCCGACATGGCTCTTGGGGCAGTGTTGTTGCAGGCTCCGGTGGATGGCGGCACTCTTTTTCCCTGCGCTTACTATTTGCGGAAACTCAATCCTTCCGAGCGCAATTATGCCATCTGGGAAAAAGAGTTGCTGGCTATCAAGGCCGTGTTTGAGGCTTGGCGGCATCATCTCAAGGGGGCCCGACACCAGGTGGAGGTCCGGACAGACCATCGGAACCTAGAATACCTGAAGACGGCCAGGAAGTTGAACCAACAGCAGATCCGGTGGTCTTTGTTTTTCGCCCAGTTCAACTTTCGTGTGACCTACATCCCCAGCGGTCACAACCAGAGGGCAGATGCCCTGTCCCGCAAGCTGGAGTACCTCCACACCAAGGACCCACTGCCCCCACAGATGGTGCTGCCCGTGGAATCCTTGGCCACAGTCCATGAGCCAGTGGACTTGCAGGCTCAGGTGCGTGAGGCACAGTGCCTGGATGATTGGTCGCAACAGAGGAAGGCCAAGGTTGGTCCCGCGTCCCCATGGACTTTGGAGGAGGGTTTGCTGAGATATCAGAGGGGGACTCTATATACCCACGGGGCTGCTCCGAACCCTTGTGATGACACAGTGTCATGACAACCATGCGGCGGGGCATTTTGGGTTTTTCAAGACTCAATTTGGTGACGCAGACCTTTTGGTGGCCTCGGGAACGGCAAGATGTACATGCATACGTGACATCCTGCATGCCGTGCCGACAAGCAAAGGCCGCCACAGGCGCACCTCCTAGCCTCCTCCAACCCCTGCCAATGCCAGAGAGACCACGGGGAGCAATCTCCATGGACTTCTTAATGGACTTGCCACTGTTCTCAGGGTTTACCACCGTCCTAGTGGTGGTTGGCATGTTAACCAAAATGGCACACTTTATTCCATGTCGTGGGCTGCCAATGGCCCAGACAACTGCCCAGTTGTTCCTGCAGCACATCTTCCATCTCCACAGCTTGCCCAACAGGGTAGTGTCAGATTGCAGTGTGCAATTCACAGCACAATTTTGGAAAAGCCTGATGGCTGTGTTGAAGGTGAAGGTGTGCTTGTCATCGGCACACCATCCTGAGACCGATGGGGGGATGGAGAAGGTAATCGGCATCCTGGAGCAGTACCTGCGCTGTTTCGTGAATCAACAGCAGGACAACTGGGCTGATTACCTCTTCCTAGTGGAGTTTGCCTTTAACAACTCCCAACACACCTCTACCCAGACCACCCCAATCTATGCCAACGTGGGGTACCATCCGCGGCTCTTCCCTCTGGCTCCCTCAGATTCCCCAGTTCCCGAGACCCAGGACTTCCTTTCAGAGTTGCATGCAGTCAAACAATTGGTATGTCACCAATTGATCCAGGCCAAGGAGGACTATAAATGGTTCGCCGACTGCTCCCGACAGGCAACGACACCGCTGGCAGTTGGAGATTGAGTGTGGTTATCCACGAGGCATCTCCCAACCGACCGACCAGTAAAGAAACTGGATCATCGATACATCGGCCCATTCCAAATCGAAGCGGTCATCAACCCTGTGGCCTACCGGTTGACCCTGCCATGCTCCATGCGGATCCACCCAGTCTTCCACCGATCCCTGCTGGTCCCCAAAGCCCCTTCATGTTCCCTCCGATGCATGACGCCTCCTGCTCCACTGCCTACACCTGACCAGGATGGCTCAGCAGAGTATGAGGTGGCCAGTATTCGAGACTCCCGTTAGCTTAAGGGGCATTTTCAATATTTTGTTGAGTGGAAGGGGTACAGGCCTGAGGACTTCTCCTGGGTCGATGCTTTCACAGTTCGTGTCCCTGACCTTGTGCAGGCATTTCAGAAACAATTCCCATCTCGACCTCATCCCAACCATGAGACCCAGGGAAAGGGACCTGCGGTGGGGGATAGTGTTGTGTCCCCGACCCCCACGCCTGTCCTAACCGAGGAAGAGGACTCTGAGGATGATGGGGAGGAACTGGCAAGGCCTCCCTCTCCAGGGCCCTCCTCTCTGGCAAGGCCTCTGTCTCCATCTGGAGGCCGAGAGGAACAGCCGGGGAGCAGCCAGGTTGGGAGGGTGCTCGAACAGCTGCACCAGTCTAGCAAAGATGAGTCATGTCTAGACCCTCAAGAAAGATGAAGGGCCAAGCATCTGCAGCAACGTAGGTTGGGTAGGAGGGCCAGGGAGTAGCTGAGTCATTGAGCCACACCCCATAAGGTATAAAGGGGGTGTGGCTGCTCTCAGAACTTTGTGACGAACAATAGTTTAAACAACATCTGGTCACATCTTTGGAACTCTGCTTCATGTTTGAAACCCTGGTCTGCATTCTTGGCAACGCTTCTGTACATCTGCTACTGGACTGTTTACTTGGACGTTATCTCATTCCAGCTGAGGTTTGAGGTAATGAGCCTATTTTGCTGCCAAGGCCTTATCAGAAGGCAATTAACTAAAGTCTGTAGAATTAACTCTTGCTAGTCTTGTCTGTTTGTATTCTGGGAGGGGGGAACAGAACACTAGGAGACAGCTGATGCACAAACTATTGTAACTCACAGAGGGGCTTTTAGGGTCAACCAATTGCTGTTCGGTGTGACTGTGGCTCCAGGAATTTTTCAGGAAATAATGGAGAGAACTCTGAAGGGAATCCCAGGAGTGTGTCCATACTTTGATGATGTCCTCATCGCTGGAGACACGGAAGAGGTATTAGCAGACAGATTGCAGGCAGTGTTAGGAAGATTTCGTGCTGCAGGACTTAAATTAAAAAAGGACAAATGCAGCATAGGCGTTAAGGCCACAGAATTCCTGGGATTCAGGATTGATGCAAAGGGCATCCTGCAGAGTCCAAGGTAAGGGCCATCAAGATGGCCCCCACCCCCAAGAATAAGACAGAGCTACAGGCATTCCTGGGACTACTGAATTTCTATCATTCATTTCTCCCAGCAATTGCTGAGCCACTTCACAGACTGCTGGACAAGCAGGCAGTGTGGAGCTGGAACCATGTCATGACAGGAGTTTCAGGAATTTAAAAAAAATATTGTCAAGTGAGTCCACTGTGACTCACTTTGTAGAATCCAAACCCATTTGCATTGCATGTGATGCGTCCCCATATGGAGTGGGTGCAGTCCTGAGTCACTTGGAAAGGGCCGGGACCCAAAGACCCATCGCCTATTACTCCAGGACACTGTCAGGGGCGGAAAGGAATTATGCTCAAATAGATAAGGAGGCGCTGGCAATAGTGGCGGGAGTAAAAAAGTTTCATGATTATCTGTATGGCCCGGAATTCACCATATTCACCGACCATAAGCCACTGCTGGAATTGTTCACAATGGACAGGCAAACTCCTCAGATCTATCCCCAAGGATGCTTAGGTGGTCCATTTTCCTATCAGCCTATAATTGTAAACTGGTATACAGGCCAGGGAGAGATATGGGCCATGCAGATGGATTAAGTAGGCTGCCACTAACTCAGGTGGAGCCGGACCCTGCACCAGCCACTCAGGACCTGCCAGAATGCCCGCTAAATGCTAAGGATATTGCTGCAGGAACTACTGCAGACAAAATCCTGAGCAGAGTGCAAACATGTGTAGAAACCGGGTGGCAAGGGAAAAGCCCAGGCCCAGAATTCCAGGTGTATTTCACATGCAGGAATGAACTATCCACGCACAGGGGTTGTTTATTGTGGGGTAGCAGGGTAGTCATTCCAGAGAAGCTAAGGGACAGGGTCATACAATCACTACATGAAGGACACCCGGGAATAGTAAGGATGAAGGCCCTAGCGAGGAACTACCTCTGGTGGCCGGCTTTAGACAAGGCCATTGAGGAGCAGGTGAATGGGTGCTATGTCTGCCAAAGGTCCAGACCAGAGATGCCCCATGCGCCTGATCACAAGTGGGAGGCCACACACACACACCATGGTCCTGCATCCATATTGATTACACGGGGCCATTCCAGGGACAGTTATTCTTAGTGGTAGTAGATACCCATTTCAAATGGCTGGAAGTGGTCCCAGTAACTAGCATGACCACACCAAGGACAATCCAGGCACTCAGGGGACTTTTCGCCACACATGGCCTCCCGGATGTGTTGGTATCGGATAATGGCCCTCAATTCACATCCGCTGAATTCCAGATTTTTATGAGGAGCTACGCGATTAGACACGTCAGGTTAGCACCCTTCCACTAGGCCACCAATGGGCAGGACAATGGTTAGAAACTGACCTAACCCAATGCCTTCACTAAATTGATCACCCAGCTAAGAAGTGAGGTTTAGCAGACCAAGCATGCAGGCAGAGGCATGAGGGGAGATGGGTGGTACAGATTCCTGCTAGGCACCAGGCTGGCTTTGGTGGCACCAATCTTGGCTAGGCTGCTGCTGCAGCACTTGTGGCTCAGCTTCTTGCTGACTGGCAGAGGCATCCCAGCTCCAAGCCCTCTGGGTCAAGGAATGCACGGGCAAGCTGCTGCCGGACTCCTCCTGGAGCAAACTGGCAGGAGTAGCCAACACCCCAGAAGACAAACTCAGGATCCAAAAAGATCTTGACAAACTTGAACAATGGGTCCTATCCAACAAAATGAGTTTCAATGTGAAGAAAAGCAAATTCTTACATTTAGGCAGGAAAAACCAAAGGCACAAATACAGATTGGGTGAGACCTGGCTTAAAAACAGTAACTGTGAGAGGGACCTTGGACGATCAGTTGACTATGAGCCAGCCATGTACAGCAGCAACCAAAAAAGCTAATACAATCCTGGGTTGTATAAACAGAGGCATAGAATCAAGTTCACACAAAGTATTATTATTGCTTTATAAAACCCTAGTAAGACCACACCTGGAATACTGCAGCCAATTTTGGCCACCATATCACAAAAAAGATGTAAAGAGTTTGGAAAAAAAAATCAGAGAAAAGCAACTAAGATGATCAAAGGCCTGAAGACTAAAATATACGAAGAATGGCTACAGGACTTGGGTTTGGCTAGTCTAAAGAAAAGAAGAAATAGGGGAGACATGATAACAGTGTTCCAGTGTCTGAGGGTCTGCTACAAGGTAGAGGGAGCCAGGTTGTTCACCAAAGTACCAGAGGGAAGAACGAGAAACAATGGTTGGAAACTGATCAAAGAGAGAAGCAAGCTGGAATTAAGGAGAAACTTCCTGGCAGTGACAACAATCAGCCAGTGGAACAGCTTACTCCAAGAAATCATGGGCACTCAATTACTAGAGATTTTTAAAAGAGACTAGACATTCACCTGTCTGAGATGGTATAGTTCTCCTGCTTGAGCAGGGCACTGGAGTAGAAGACCTCCAAGGTCCCTGCCAGATTCTATTCTATTCTATTCTATTCTATTCTATTCTATTCTATTCTATTCTATTCTATTCTATTCTATTCTATTCTATTCTATTCTATTCTATTCTATTCTATTCTATTCTATTCTATTCTATTCTATTCTATTCTATTCTACTCTATTACATTACATTACATTTTCTTGAGATTTTGAAATGTTGTATATTTTCAGATTTGTCACGTTGTTATTGCTGAGAAAAATGATTGGCCCAAAGTCAACCAGCTCTAAGTCTTCCAGTTTCTAGCCTGATGCTTTAAGCTCTACACCAAACTGTCTCTCATTCCATCTACATTCAGTTATTTTTAAGTATATTTTGACATGACCAACTCTCACCTTTATATAGCAAAGTCAGCAAAAACATAGTACATAGGAATGTACATTTATTTTGACGAATGTATATTTCTTACAACAGACTACATACTATCCAGTACCATTGACCAGAATTTGTTCATTGCCCATTTTCCCATCATTAGCCAAAATCCTACTAAAGTACATAAAAACATTTGTTTGCTTTCTTTCTTTAATGTATAATTTGTATTTAGTTCATTTTATTATATCTGTGAAAAACAATATCCTGGCCTTTGGTGCATTAATTTTCAGATATATGCTACTCAACGTCATGTGTGTAGAAAAGTATATATATTGTATATACATATACTGAAATGGGGCCTGGAGGAACGTTGTCCATGGGGTCATGGTGGGTCGGACACGACTTTGCAACTAACAACAAAATACTGAAATGGAAATGGGCTGGACCCATAGCAAGAAGAACTAATGGTAGGTGGATCAAGGCAGTTATGGAATGGATCTCACTTGATAAAAAGCATCCACAAAAGAGATCTTAAACAAGATGGATCAACTACTGCAGCAAGTATTGCAGGCTCAATTGGCAAAAGAAAGCTCAGGAAAAAATGTGGAAGAGGATCTTCCAGTGGATAGATAATTGCTAAAATGTTAATGATGGTGATATGTATTATAAATATATATCCTCAGTTAAACCTCTAACATCATCACCCAACATGATTTTTATATATCAACACATTAAAAAAAATAAAAGGATTTCGTTATGTAGGGCACCTGTCCACTGGGGGGCAGCAGCCAGGGGACCTGATTGGTCAACCTGTCCAGCAGGAAGTTGCGGACACCGGGTTGGGTGATACCTATCTGGCAGGAGATTTGAGAGATCGGGTTGGCTGACTGCAGGTAGATGGGAAACATATATAAGAGGGTACCTACAAGGTAGGGGCAGTTCTGCCATGTTGTAGTCAATAAAGAAGGTTTAATATACATTGTCTCCGAGTCTCTGTCACATGGCCACCCAGACACAACAGATTTCAAGTTGCCTTATCTTATTCCTTGTTTGGTACTGAACTACATCCTAATAACTTATGATCACACATTTTATTCCATTATGTACCATTCTCCACCATTTTGCTAATTCAACTGTCAAGAAATTGGATTTTAACTATATTATGGCACAATATTCAATGTGCCAGCTAAGAGAAGTGCTTAGTTTACTTTGCTGTATTCCTAAGAAATTTAAAGGTTGGTTGAATTATCTTTATATGCAAATATTCAGATTAACAACAAACTAAATATGAGAATAAAAGTATTTGTAGGTTTTCATGGCTTCATGTCTGTATTTATCTCATAATGTATTATAGAACAAGTAAGAAAAAAATCAAGAGGTTGTTATAGAACTATCTATTTTTGACTTATAAAGAACTTCTTAGGATGGAAGGGAATATTTTGAAACTGAAACCTTTAAATGTTTTAAAGGAAGAAAAGATAGTACAGACTTGGTTTCATTTTATACAATTACAAGCTAGATGGAAAGAAGATCAGAAAATTGGTATAATAAAAGTTGATGAAAATTTGATAAAGCAAATTAGAGATCAAAGTCAATCGCATATAAAAAGGTTATATAATGCTCTTATAGAGATTGATTCAGAATCAGAGTTAGTTAAAGATTGTATGATAAAATGTGCTCAGAATATTCAAGAGCCCATAATGATGGATACTTGGGGGAAAAATTGGGTTAGAAATGTAAAATTTACACAAGCACAAAACCTAAGAGAGAATTTTTATAAGATGTTTTATAGATGGCATTTAGATCCTAAAAAGTTAGCATGTATGTATCCAAATCAACCACCTAAGGGTTGGAGATGTGGTAGTGAAGAGGCAACTTATTATCATATATGGTGGACATGTAAAAATGTTAAAGCCTTTTGGATAAAAATATGGTGGATTTTTCAGAAAGTTTTTAAGAAAAAAATAAGATTTACTCCGCAGCTTTTTTTATTGGGGATTATTTCGGATTGTACTGTTATAGAAACTAAATTAATGTTACACTTAATAATGGCAGCCAGACTGTTGGTGGCACAACATTGGAAGAAAGAACATTTACCTACAATAGAACAATGGATACTTAAAGTAATGGATGTAGCTGAAATGGCAAACGTTTCAGCATATTTGAAAGAACAGTCACAAAAAAAATATATTTTGGAATGGAAAAGATGGATTGATTATATTCAAAACAAATATGGGACTAAAAAGTTTCAAATAGCATATGAATAATTCTTAACAATTATAGAAGTGTTATTATACCGGTAATTACTTTAGTTTTGTTATAAGGCAGTTAAAGGGTGGAAGGTTTGTTAACATTGTAATATATATTTAGCATATGTTTGCATAAGATGCTATATGTATTACCCTGTATTCTGCTTTGGGAAGTCTGGGGGGGGGAGGGAAGGGGGGAGGGTTGATGGGGAGGGGCGGTTATTATTAAAATTTTGTAAAACTTTTCAATAAAAAAAGAACTATCTATTTTTGGTAGCAATAATTTTATTTATAGAGAAAGCTTTACATAATACATGACCTACATATTCTATGACAGTGTCCAAATGGACACTGGCTAAAATATGCCATTTTTAAAAATGAAATACAGCTTAAAATCTCAATACATTATGACTAATTAATTCTTTGAAAATTAATTTAGTTGCTATTATCTCATAGTCCCATTTGGGCATTAGAGAAGAGGATACAACTGTGGAAACAATCCAGAGAAAGAAATATTTCCCCAAAATATTTTAAAGGCAGAAACCCCCCCCCCCCCAGTCTCTCTGCCCCAAACAGAAACCAGGTCTGCAGAAATACAGATGTGATAATCTTGACAGAAAGATTGGAGTGAGGAAACTGGGATTAGGAGGAAAGATCCCTAGAATCAGCAATCCCTCACAACAAAAATCCAACAGTCATCAGCCCCAGCCCCAGGGAAGCAGGATATGATCTTTGTGACATAATAGGATTAACCTACCACCATCAGAATACCAGAAGGGCACACTCAGACTCAGGTCAAAGTTCATGCTACAGGAACAACTCCAAACAAAAGCTCAAGAAGGTACAACAACCCACTCCCTACTACATGTGCTTTCTCTTTTCTTCCACAGCCATCTTTTTATCTGGCTCTCCTCTTCAATAAACTACAACCTTCTTTCTAAAGCAGTCACCATGTTGTTTATTCCCGGCTTGGACTGGACCCTGATGAAGACTTTTCCTTCAACATAACTTTCAAAATTAATCCTCAGTGAAATTAATAAAAACAGGAACTGAAGTAAGCTAAATTATTGCAGCTCAGAAAAAAAGAGGCATATTCTCTATATCCTGCAGGAAAATTAGTTCTCATATTTTCACATCTGCTTGTTTGAATAGCATAAGGGTCACTTACCATTTTTATTGTAATTTTTTTACAAATGTTTCTGTCATATATCAACTCTTCAGTTTTTCCCACATTTTCTAACAACATATAAATGTTCTACATTATGTGCAGCCTAAATTATTTAGATTCTTCACATTCCATTCATACAAATCACTTGTGAATCATCACACTTCTGAAACAGCAAACCTATCACAAAGACAAATGCAAAATTATTCAGAGTGTTAGACAATAGGAGCTGCCTCTTTCTTTTTATATGTATGCAGTATACCATTTTTCTTCAATATTTTCCCCCCAGATTTCAATATTAATCAGACTGAAACTCTGTAATTATAATATTATTCCAACATTCTATACCCCGACTTGAAGAAAATATAGGAAACCTTGGCTAAATATAGCCCTGCATAATATTAAAAACTTAACTAATTTTTTCATAATATATTTCTCATAAGACTTTTAGGTTTCCATTTTAATTCACTGAGAGTTTTTATTCATTCCAAATCTTGTACGTGTTGAAATAGTAATCTATAGCCCAGTTTTCTAACATAAGTACATTTATAAACTAAGATCATGATGTTTACATCATGTTTTTGGTACTCTGACTAAAATTGTAGTGAGCAGCTTTGATATTATTTTGTGTAAAGAGAGAAATGAGGAAAAGCACACATATTTTGGGCAGGGAACATATTTCAAAGAACCAAGTTTTTGTTGCCAAAAGTTGCAAATCTTTACACTACACATCAGCACTCTCCATGGATTTATTTTTCTATATGTCTTATGATAAGCAAAACAGCTTTGATTTTTCAATAGTAAAATAAGTCAAATTGCAACTGGATTCTTAATCATTCTATAGCTTGGAAACATTAGAGTTAATTTTTCAATGTGATGAAAAGTTTTCTTTCCAACTGACTGCAAGATAGAAAGCCATGCCTAAACTCAATTGATTGAAAAATGCATTTGCTAGAATACTGTGGAGTTTAAGTTAATTTAAGTCCCCTTTTAATTGACAGAAATGTTCCAGGTGTATGTAGAGGGATGGCCTTGAGGGAGAAGTGGGAAGAGCCATACTAAAACAATGGAAGATCATGGATAAATAGAAAAAGAGTTATAGATGGCATTTGTAACAAATTTGATTTACTTATTCAAATAGCATTTTACCTTCTGTTTTGATTTATTATGGGCCTTTTTAACAACAAATGGTAAAAAATGGCCCATTTGCAATTACAGTACATTCAATGCCACTTCTTTATTTTTTTTATTTTAATTCCATTTATATCCCGCCCTTCTCCGAAGACTCAGGGTGGCTTACAAGCTTAGCAGTAGCCTTCATTCTATGTATATGCCTGCTTATTAGGGCTTTCACACACACACCCCAAGCGGCATTATTACAAAGTCAGCTTAATTGCCCCCAACAATCTGGGTCCTCATTTTATCTACCTCGGAAGGATGGAAGGCTGAGTCAACCTTGAGCCTGGTGGGATGCAAACCTGCACTAATTGCAGGCAGCTGGTGTTACTTAAGGAGGCATTAGCCCACTGCTCCACCAAGGCTTTTCTCTACCATCAGTTATTTGATTGTTTATCTGTCACTTTGTATAAGAATCCAGGTGAAAGAAAACTGTGAAAGGCTAAAATATTTTTAAATGCAGTATAAAAACAAAGCATGGATATAGCCCACAGCCACAGCACTTCATTTCTGAATAATCCAGATTTTCCATAACTGTGTCATGTAAAGGCACCTTTAACCATCAAAGTGGAATTAAATACATAGGTACGTACATTACCCCTTCCACCCAACCATTGTTTTTCCAGGGGTCTCAATTTATTTGATTAATTTCTCCAGTGCTTCAGGCTATATGGAGAGCTTTTATTAGATTAAAAAACTGTGAAATGAGATCACATGACTATTTGATCAGAAGGTTATTTTTCACATGGAGAGGATTTCTTAAAAATATATGAGATTTAACCATATAGTCTCCAGTCAATATGTACACAAATCTGAAATATTTATTGTACCTGCTTTAGACATCCTACATGCCTTCATTCAGTACTAACAGTTCAACTACATGTAAAAGATTTAAATTAGAGGTTTTCCTATTCTTGAAACACAATGCAAATTGGGAGGGTTTGAGTGTCATAGAAGGAACAGGATTAGTGGGTGGGGAAAATGCAAAAAGAAAAATAATAATCTGTCATGTGATACACAAAAAATGACAAGTTAGGTATGAAGAATGGATATAGGTTATGGCTTTTAGACAACAAAATGATAAGGTGTAAGTGTTCTTTTTTCTGCCCTTAATCTTGATGTTATGTATTTTTTTAACCTGCTTATATGTTCTGTGGGGAGAGAGTCAGACGAGATGGCAGCAGTGTGTTCGGAGGAGGGGAGCCCAAGGAAGGTGCAGCAGATGGAAAAAGGGCTGGACGGCCCTGCTGCAAACGAGTGAGGTGGGGAGAGATACGGACAAGACAGCAGCGGTGTGTTCGGAGGAGAGGAGCTCAAGGAAGGTGCAGCAGGTGGAAAAAGGGCCCACTCACCTTTCCAGCAGTCCTCCAGTCTCTTCCTCTGCTGCCACCATGTGCAGTCCCACAAACCAAAGAAGTTCAACCAATCAATTCAAACTTCATGAGTTTTGTTTGTTTTCGTGAGAAGATTGAATTGATTGGTTGAACTTTTTTAGTCCCACTTTTTTTTTCCAGGACTGCACATGGCGGAGGACAAGGAGCCACAGGAGATGGCTGAAAGAGCCACATGCAGCTCTGGAGCCACGAGTTGCTGACCCGTGCATTATACTGACCCCTTTCCCAGCCCTATAGAATATTCTTCCTGTTATGTATTGGGGTTTGGAAAAACACCTATTCACTTGCATACTAGGAACTAACAGTTCTCCAGCACATGTACTGAGCTCTAACAGTTCAGGCAGGAACAAAATAGCGGGAATAATGGGTTCAATCTGATTGGTTGTATGATGGTATATAAAGAGTGCATGTACACCCTAATCCCTCAGTACAGTTATGGTTATTAATAAAGCTGCTGTTTCTCTGTACTCATCTGTCTGGCATCTTTCTTGCTCATTCAAACCCGAAACACAACACTTACTATGGAGGTGAGGCAGGTCCCCACTTTCATGGCCTTCTGAAAAGGAGTTAAGACATGGCTCTGTGCAGTGGTGGGATTCAAATATGTGAACAACCAGTTCTCTGGGTGGATGGCACTTCCAGAAGTCCATTCTGGGCCTGGGCAACAAAAAATTAGCTACTGGTTCTGCCGAAGTGGTGCAAACTGGCTCTATGGCCTCATGTGGGAAGCATAGAGGAGCACACAGCAAGGTGCTGGTTAGTCCCCTAAAAGCTCTCCCTTTGCTTTTAACTTTTAATATCTTGCCTCTTCTGAAAATATTTAACTTTTATATTTTAGCATTTCATCCTACATTGCCCAGAGTCCCTCTTTGAAGTAGATGGGAAGTACAGAAATGTGGAAACAAACAAACAAACAAACAAACAAACAAACAAACAAACACATGCTTCAAATTTAATATGCACCATATTCAATCCTTAGGTTCTTCAGAAGGGCTTTATGGTTAAAATGCTGAAGAAGTACTGACATTCAGCATATACTATACTGACCTTATTCTGAGATGCCAGAATTTCCAATTAGCTTTTGGAAAGCCCAAGGAACATGAATCATCATTGATGGATACTGGATAACTAAAAATGCAAAGAAAACCAAGAATAAGTCAATATGTGCTTCAGTAATTATAGAAAGGGACATGGTGGCTCAGTGGGTTAGGACGCTGAGCTTGTCGATAAGAAGGTCGGCAGTTTGGCGGGTCAAATCCTGAGTGCCGTGTAACAGAGTGAGTGCCTGTTACTCGTCCCAGCTTCTGCCAACCTAGCAGTTCGAAAGCACATAAAAATGCAAGTAAAAAAATAGGTACCACTACGGTGCGAAGGTAACAGCGTTCCGTGTGCCTTTGGTTTCTAGTCATACCGGCCACATGACCATGGAGACGTCCTTGGACAAGCACTGGCTCTTCGGCTTTGAAACAGAGATGAGCACCAGCCCCTAGAGTCGGAAATGACTAGCACGCATGTGCAGGGGAACCTTTTCCTTAATTATAGAAAAGCCATTGATTGTATTTATCTTGTGAATTACAATTATCTTTATTGGGAAGAATTGCAGCAGTAAAAATGAATGTCTTGCCAAAATTCTTATTTTTGTTTCAAATGATTTGTTGTTGTTGTTGTTAGTTGCGAAGTCGTGTCCGACCCATCGCGACCCTATGGTCAATGTTCTTCCAGGCCTTCCTGTCCTCTACCATCTTCTGGAGTCCATCTAAGCTCCCAGCTACTGCTTCAGTGACTCCATCCAGCCACCTCATTCTCTGTCGTCCCCTTCTTCTATTGCCCTCAATCTTTCCCAGCATTAGGCTCTTCTCCAGTGAGTCCTTTCTTCTCATTAGGTGGCCAAAGTATTTGAGTTTTAGCTTCAGGATCAAATGATAGCTATACTCAAAAAGGATTTAAATTTGGAGGAATGGCAAAAAGGTATTAATAAATTTGTTTGGGCAGGGAAAAAGCCACGAGTTAAATTTAAGATAATGCAAGATACACGTGAAAGAGGTGGTCTTAAAATGCCTAATCTTAAACTATATTATGAGGCTGCTGCTTTATCATCAATAAGTGATTGGTTTAATTTAACACAAGGGAGATTATTAAATCTTGAGGGTTATGATTTGTTATTTGGTTGGCATGCATATTTATTGTATGATGGTGGATAATGTGTTTAAGATACATATATTGAGGTATGCTCTGTTGCGAGTATGGAAAAAATATAGACATAAGTTAAATTACAAAATACCAATTTGGGCACTACATCACCTCCTCAGCTGTTGGCCAGCTGTCCAGCTCAGAAGTGGCTTGTCTGAACTTCTGGTGGTGGGCTACGGAGCCCCAGAGTACACCAGTCAAGGAGCCGGCAGGCTGTGGCTGCTAATGGACACCATCAGCCCCCATACGCTTGCTGACCTCTGTGTGCAGGGGCCAATGGTGTCAGGCAGCAGCTGCCCCTGCCTCACCTTGCCCCATGGCAATGGCATCCCCTCCCTGCCTCACCTCACCCCACAGGATGAGCCTCCTGCCTACCACCCCACCTGCCAGAGATCCCCTGGATCTCCCCCAACCCTGCCCAGCACCCACAGGCATCCCTCCCCAATAGCAACATTGAGGTGACAATGCCCACCTTGGCCACACCCACCCAGTCTGCCATGAGCACCACAGCCACGCCCACCCAGTGGACCATGGCCAAATGGTACCCAGCAGTAAATAAGTGGGTTTTGGGTTGCAGTTTGGGCACTCAGTCTCTAAAAGGTTCGCCATCACTGAACTAGGCAATAAAGTTAAGAAGCTAGGAGCACAAGTAGTGTTCTCATCCGTCTCCCAATGAAAAGCCAACACCCATTGAGGGGAAAAAAGAATTCTAGAAATCAATCATTATCTAAAGGGTTGGTGTCACCAAGAAAACTTTGGTTTCCTGGATCATGGACTGCATTTCCTATGCAAAGGACTCTTGGCAAGCGATGGGATGCACCTCACGAAAACATGGAAAAATGTACTAGGAAAAAGACTGGCCCAACTCATCAGGAAGGCTTTAAACTAAAATTGAGGGGGGAGTGTGACCAATCTTTAGAATCTCTAGAAACCAAAATCAATCATGAATCCCAAGAAAACAAATCAAACAATGAGGTAGGCAGAGACGAGAAAAAAGAAAAAACCAAACAACAATCAGGAGATGCACGAAAAAAACAGGCATAAAAGTCTTAAATGCTTATATACAAATACTCAAAGCTTGGGGAACAACAGAGTGAACTAGAAGCAATAGTGCACGAGGGAGAGTATGACATACATGTTCTGTACCAGCCTGCTACTGGCCCTGCAGAAAAGGCAGGGACAACCCCTTTACAAACGGCAAGAGGCTGGAATTACGCCTGCCAAATTTATTCACATAAAACAGAGCAAGACAAGACACCAACTATAAAACACGAGTTAAGAAGCAGGAACAATCCAAGCGGTTGCCTTCAGCAAACCAGCCCTCCCACACATTCCCCTTAAATACAGTTCAGGGTGTGGCCTCTCTGTGCCTCCTTCCGAGGTGCCCCATTGCCTTCCTCTGTTTACTCCTGACTGACTGCCTCCTGCGTCGGGCGTCCTTGAACAGGGCCAGCTGTGGGTCATCTTCATCCACGCTGTCAGGCTCACACAGCTGGGTCTGCATCGTGACCAGATGAGAGGGGCCTTGCTGGGGGCTCTCATCAAGCTGTCCAATCCCCTCAGCAAGCTCTTCAACACCCCCCTCCTCCTCCTCTGAGTCGTCCGACCCAACTGCCAAACCCACAGGCTGACCCTGAATCACAACAATACAGTAGTTGGCATTACAGAAACCTGGTGGGACGAAACCCATGAATGAAATGGACTGATGGATGGATACAAATTGTTAAAAAGAAGCAGGTTTACAAAAATAGGAGGGGGATTTGAACTATATGTAAGAAAACACTGCATACCTACATAAATGCACATGATCAAAGATAAAATCCCTCCAGAATGTATATGGGTTAATATAAAAGAAAAAAAAGTTATATTACCATAGGTATATATTACAGGCCATCCAACCAATCAGAAGAAATAGATGAACTCTTTGCCAACCAGTTAACAAATGTATGTAGGAAGCATACCACAGTATTAATGGGTGACTTCAATAATCCAGATGCAAACTCTGCAGCGACCGGGAGAACAAATAGATTCCTAACCAACCTAGCCGACAATTTTGTCATCCAAAAGGCGGAGGAGGGAAGTAGACATAAAGCCATACTGGATTTAATTCTAACTAATAGAGAAGAAGTGATAGAGGGAGTTGAAGTTGCCAGAAACTTGGGTGAAAGTGACCATGTCATACTGGGATTTAATATAACGCAAACACTAGCAATAGAAAACAATTCAACCAGTGTCTTCAACTTCAAAAGACCTGACTTTAACAAACTCAGAGAGAACTGGATGAAAATCCTAAAGGGGAAAACAACTCAAGAAGCAAGGGAAACTCTGAAAAATGCGATCAGAAAAGCCCATACCAGCACAATACCACTGAAAAAGAAAAACAAGAAATTCAAAAAGAAACCAGTATGGCTGCACAAAGATCTCTCTGACAAACTAAAAGACAAAAAGGAAAAATACAAAAAATAGAAAGAGGGGCATATAACTAAGGCCGATTATCAACAGACAGCCAGAACATGCAAAGATGAAGTCAGGAAAGGAAACTCTTTTTTTTATTGAAAAGTTTTACAATACATTTTTTTTAAAAAGACAAAACCCCTCCCAACCCCCTCCCCTCTCCCCAACCCTCCCCAACACCTCCCTCCCCTCCCCCTACCCCCTCCCCGACTTCCCAGAGCTCAATACAGGGTATAAAAATACAAACAATCATAGTCTACCTTATGCAAACAACAATAAAATATTAAATCTATCGCACTTTAACTCTTATAAAATAACTACAAGCAATTTAAATATCACATCAATACTTATTCAAATGCTAGATGAAACTTTTTAATCCCATATTTATTCTGGATATAATCAATCCATCTTCTCCACTCCACAATATATCTCTGTTGCAAATGGTCTTTCAAGTACGCTGAGATCTTTGCCATTTCCGCCAGATTGGAAACTTTTAAAGTCCATTCTTCTATAGTCGGCAGTTCTTTCTTCTTCCAATATTGCGCTACTAAAAGTCTCTCTGCCATAATTAAGTTCAACATCAGCTTAGTGTCCACAACAGTAGTATCAGTAATAATGCCCAGTAGAAACAGTTGCGGACAAAACTTTATCCTTTTCTTGAATATCTTTTGCATGTTCCACCAAATTTTAATCCAAAAAGCTTTAACCTTTTTACAGGTCCACCATATATGAAAATACATTGCATCTTCACCACCACACCTCCAACATTTGGGCTGGCAGTTCGGATACATACTTGCTATTTTTTTAGGATCTAAGTGCCACCTATAAAACATTTTATAAAAGTTCTCTCTTAAGTTTTGAGCCTGCGTAAATTTTACATTTCTCACCCAAATCTTTTCCCAAGTATCCATTGTAATGACTTCTTGAAAATTCTGGGCCTACTTTATCATACAATCTTTAACAAGTTCTGTCTCTGAATCAATTTCTATCAATGCAAGATATATCCTTTTAATATGTGCTTGACCTTGAACTCTAATTTGCTTTACCAAATTTTCATCCATCATTGAAAAACCAATTTTCTGGTCTTCCTTCCACCTGGCCTGTAATTTCTCATACTGAAACCAAGTTTGTACAATCTTTTCTTCTCTTAAAATATTATATGGCTTTAATTGCCATACATTCCTTTCCAAACTTAAAATTTCCTTATATGTAGTCACATCATGTTTAAACCCAACATTTATATTTTCTATTGCGTGTTTCGGTATTGCCCATATAGGTATCTTATAATTTAACTTGTGTCTATACTTTTTCCAAACTCGCAACAGAGCATACCTTAAAATATGTACCTTGAACACATTATCCACCTTCTTATCATACAATAAGTATGCATGCCATCCAAATAAGAAATCATTGCCTTCAAGATTTAGGAAAGGAAACTCTTGATGAATATAGATCACCAGGACCTGACAGATTTTTTATTTTTATTTTTATTTTAATCCTGTTTATATCCCGCCCTTCTCCGAAGACTCAGGGCGGCTTACAATCTAAAGCACAATGTGCTTAGCAATATTTATTTTATTTTTATTTATTTTAATTCCATTTATATCTCGCCCTTCTCCGAAGACTCAGGGCAGCTTACAAGCTTAGCAGTAGCCTTCATTCTATGTATATGCCTGCTTATTAGGGCTTTCGCCCCCCCAGCGGCATTATTACAAAGTCAGCTTATTGCCCCCAACAATCTGGGTCCTCAATTACATCCCAGAGTTCTGAAGGAGCTGGCAGATGTTATCTCAGAACCATTGAACCACATCTTTCAAAACTCCTGGAGCACTGGGGAAGTACGTGAGGGTTGATGTGGTTCCCATCTTCAAGAAAGGGGACCCAGGAAACTACAGACCAATCAGTTTAATATCAATATTTGGAAAGATCCTAGAAAAGATAATCAGAAAACAGATCTGCGAACAACTAGAAGCAAACAAAGTTATAACCAGTAGCCAGCACAGGTTTGATGAATACAGATTATTCCAAACCAATTATCATGGTTCCGATAGATGAGACCAGTAGGAATAAGAACTCTGAGGCAATTGCTTTCCTCAAAGAACAATTTTAATGGCTACATAGTATCAGCACAAACAAAGGTGAAAACAAGACTGAAAGTCCCCCCCAATGTTACATCATAACAAGTTGAACTTCCCACCCCTGTAATATGTCATAAATCACAATCCCCAATTAACTACCTTGGGGGGCTTTCTAATGGATGCTCCAGCCCGCCAAAACTTAGGTAGCTTGACCTTGGTTCCCACAGGAAAGTTACTGTTATGACTAAACCAGAAGAAAGCATCTCCCCCCTCCCATTGCTATGGCAACCAAAAATGCAGTGAAGATGGCTGCAGCTAGAATCATTTGAAGGTTTGATACCAATCTTATTTCATTCTTCAACAAAGTGACTAAACTAATAGACCAGCGAAATACTGTGGACGTAGTATACTTGGACTTCAATAAGGCATTTGATAAGGTAGACCACAACCTACTCCTTGGTAAGCTAGAAAAAGGTGGAATAGACCAGGGCTTTTCAACCAGTGGTATGGGTACCACCTGTGGTACATTGGCACCTGGCAGGTGGTACGTGACCATCCTAGAAAAGTGGTAGCGGAGGAGGGGAATGAGCTGAACCAGTGGCAGCACCGCACAAGCCTGAGCGAGAGATGGCTGGAGCTGCAGGGCTGTCAGGGCTTAGCAGAAGCACCAGGATCAGCACCAGGCTCCAGCTGGAGCTCGGTGCTCATCCTGGCACTTCTGCTGAGCCAGAAGAAGTGCCGATCAGCTGGAATGTTGCAGCATCTCCAGGGTCTTGTGCTTGGCAATGGATTCATATTTATGATGGGCACAGTGTCCGAGGGTCATGGGAAGCAACCAAAACCTGCTGCAACCACCCAGCAGATGGGGGGGAAGAATAAAAACCAAACACCCTCCCACCCCATCCTCAACAGAAATGCTCACAACAATGAAAACCTCGGGCAGGAGGAAGAGTGCTGCTGGGTGGGCAGGCAGGTTTCTTGCTCAGCTGTGGCTTGTGGGGCACTTTTTTCAGTGCCATTGTAACTTCAAACAGTCACTAAGTAAACTGTTGTAAGTCAATGACTACCTGTACTTCATCACTTTTTTCCCTTTTTTTTGGTCATCAAGTTTTTGACACCTTGCTAGGCGACTGGTGGTACTCAGAAATTGCCATATCCTAAAAGTGGTAAAATGGGTGAAAAGGTTGAAAAGCCCTGGAATAGACTTCACCACCAGATGGATCTGTAGCTGGCTGGCAAACCATAGTCAATGAGTAGTCCTCAACAGCTCTACATCCAAATGGAGGGAAATAAGCAGTGCGGTACCACAAGGTTCCATCTTAGGCCCGGTACTCTTTTTTTTGTACAAGTTTTATTATTTTTTTAATTTTACACTCAGATATTTGTGAAGCAATACGGTGGTTGGTTAATCAAAAGTAAACAATAGCAAAAAACAAGTTATTTGTAAATAGCTCAAGTTGCATCAACAAAGATTCCCTCTCCGATTCCCTTAGTTATAACATAATCAAATTAATCAAATTAATACATTTCTGATTGTGGCCTAGTCAATTAATAGAATTTTCAATACATTTATTTTCAATGTATTTTCAATACATTTATACATATCAATGTCCTGTATTTTAAGTTTTACCTAATTGCAATAGAATATTCTAGAATAGCCTATGATATATAAAAGAAAACAATTTTTGGGTAACCCACATTTCCCTATTTCAATAAAAAGTAATTATTCTGTCTACAAAACTTACATTGTTCATTTCAAAACATTCTTATTTTTTACAAGTAGATTCTATTTGTCATCTTAACAATTCACTAATTATTAGAAAAATATCTTTTGTTATATCTTTCCAAATTCTATAATATACATCAATTCTAATAGCCAACTTTCCTTTCCCTTAGACACCTAAAAGTTAAATATAAAATCAATTTATATCTATATCATTACAACTAATATATTCTATATGTCATCTTAATAATTCATCAATTATTAAAATACTGTCTTTTATTATATCATTCCAGATTCTATAATATAGTTCAGAGTTATATTCTGGAAGCTTAATTTTGTTTTCCCTTAAAGATCTAAAACCTAAATATAAAGTCAGTTTATAGTTTTTAAAGATTCTCCTTAATCCATTAAAAGAAATTTTTTAAGCTCTATCCTTACAAATCCCAAGAAAGAGACAAGTCTAATTTTTTAAATCTAACTCTCGCTTTCCTTTTGTGCCAATCAGGCTTCCATATTGGTGCCTTTAAATTCTCAGATGTGTCTCCCTTTCTTCCTACACACATTATTTGAATCCAGGGAGACCAGCCAAATATCAGTTTTGCAAAGAAAGTGTCCCCTTTGTAATCATTGAAGTGTTGCTTTAATAGCTCAATTTTTGATGTTTGGTGTAATATAGTTGTCATTAGTTCAGTCTGGTCTTTTTCTTCTTCCAATTCCATCTGGCTTAGGTAGAAAGTAGTAGCTGGTGTTATGGTTATCATTTGATTAGCTGAATCCTCAACATACTGTATTTGAAGGCCTTTAATATCTTCCCTCTTAATGATGCTTTCTTCGGATACTATTGTTTTTTGAGTTGTAGGTTTTATAGTTGAAGTCGAGGTTTGGGCTTCAAGGTTCTCTGTAAATTGTACTTGCTGTTCTTTAAAGTCCCCTATTTTAATGTTAGTTTCAACTTCTTCTGTTTGTTTTTGGATTGTCAATTCATCATTTAAGGTCAAAGTTTGATTTGGTGGCTTTAAGCTGTCAGATTTATCTCACAGTTTGGCTTTCATTTGCTCAGTCATTGCCAAAATTGTGTCCAGTATCAGTTTGTAACTAAGTGGTGGGATATATTCTTCCATTTCATTGATGTTTACAGATAAGTCTTTCATGGAGGCTATTTTAATAAGAGTCAATGATTATCCACCTCCAGTAGTCCTAAAGATTGTTTTCAGTGCCAGGTGTTCCCAATCTTATCTTTGAAAATAATGTCAAGGACAGCTCTGTTATTCAGTCAGCTCTCACAATAAGAAAAAGGTTTACTTGCTATACCAAGTTTCGCCACAAGATGTCATCAATAGCATATAGAATAAGATGTAAAATCTTTTTCCAGATTAATACAAAGCTTTTGTTCAATTAGTTCATTCTTTTCCCCCCTTAATTCCCATCTTAAGCAGAAAATAGAAGTAGATCCCCATAAAAATAAAAGGTTGCTTAATTTCTTTGCTTAGTCACTTGATTTCTTTTAAGGCTTTAAAATTTATTCCCCAAGTATGCAGTCGCCGTTCTTTCAAAGGAGGGGGATGAAATTTTCAGAAAAGTCCCACAGGAAGGTGGTTAGGGGAATAAGAAAGGTAAAGTCTCACCCAGGTCCTCCAGATTGCTTCGTAGTGCTAGATGGTGCTTTGGGCTTTCAGCAGGGAACGGCTTAATGATCAGCCGTCTTAATGGTCGATCTCTTCTTCTTCAGGCCAAAGGAGCTGCTCTGGATTCAAGTGGAGGTCTGCTGCCCTTCTGCGATCACAAGGAGGGTCTCCTCGTGGTGATCGCCACTCCAGGGTGACTTTTGACCCTTTTCAGAGTCCTCCAAGGAAAAAAGATTAGATGGCAGGGAGAGGACTCTTCCTGCACATCCGCAAGCACCACACTCACAAAGCCCATGCTGAATAGACAACTTCACCACCAGATGGATCTGTAGCTGGCTGACAAACCATACTCAGCGAGTAGTCCTCAATGGTAATACATCCACATGGAGAAAAGTAACCAGTGGGTTACTACAAGGCTCCGTCTTTGGCCCAGTATTCTTCAATATCTTCATCAATGATTTAGATGAGGGAATTGAAGGGGAACTCATCAAATTTGCAGATGACACCAAACTGGCAGGAGCAGCCAACACCCCAGAAGACAAACTCAGGATCCAAAAAGATCTTAACAAACTTGTACAATGGGCCCTGTCCAACAAAACGAGTTTCAATGTGGAGAAAATCAAACATATAAGTACAGATTGGGCGAGACTTGGCTCAAAAACAGTAACTGTGAGAGGGACCTTGGAGTCCTAGTGGATGATCACTTGACTATGAGCCAGCAGTGTGCAGCAGCCACCAAAAAACCTAATATAATCCTGGGTTGTATGGACAGAGGCATAGAATCAAGATCATATGAGGTAATAGCATCATTTTATAAAACCCTAGTAAGACCACTCCTGGAATACTGCAGCCAATTTTGGTCACCATTCTACAAAAAAGATATTGAGAGTTTGGAAAAATTCAGAGAAGAGCAACTAAAATGATCAAAGACCTGTAGAATAAAACATATGAAGAACGGTTCCAGGACTTGGGTTTGGCTAGTCTAAAGAAAAAAAAGAAACAGGGGCAACATGATAGCTTGCTTGTAGAAATCACTGGAAGTTTTTAAGAAGAGACTAGACAGTCACCTGTCTGAAATGGTATAGATTCTGCTGCCTGAGCAGGGGGCTGGACTAGAAGACCTCCAAGGTCCCTTCCAGCTCTATTATTCTATTCTATTCTATTCTATTCTATTCTATTCTATTCTGTTCTGTTCTGTTCTGTTCTGTTCTGTTCTATTCTAGGTTGTAAGTCACATTTTTGAGTCTATTGTAATTTTGAACTGTCATTAAAAAGAGTTGTAAGTTGAGGACTACTTCTACATATCTAATTTGAAAATCTCTGTTAAGTCATTAAAATAAGATAAGAGAACCTTTATTGTCATTTTTTTTACTGTGGACACACTGGCACACATTAAAAATGGAATTCTGTTACCTGTTCTCAAAAGTGTACACATACATAACACACATATAAACATGCTACATACAGCATATGTATATACCACAGGTTGGCAACCTGCGGCTCCGGAGCCGCATGCAGCTCTTTGAGCCGTCCCATGCGGCTCCCAGGCCTCCTCCCTCTGCCATGTTTACTTTTCAAAAAAATAATAATAATCAATTTAAACTTCTCACAAAAACTTGAAAAGTTTAAATTGATTGGTTGGTTTGTGGGACCGCCTACAAACCGTTTGTGGGACTACCCACAAACCTCTGTTTTTTTAACTGTACTTGGCAGAGTGGAGGAAGAGAGGAAGAAGTAAAAAGGTGAGCAGGGTGGGGTGGCGGAGGCTTGCAGATCTGCTGCCTTCGCCAACCCTTCGTTTGCGGTGGGGGAGGTTAGGGTTAAGGTTGCCCCCTTCTCCTCGTCGAGGCTAGCAGCCCCGGCAGGGAGAAGGCACCTTCCCCCCTTCCTTCTCCTCGCTGTGGGAGAAGGCGCGTTTCCCCCCCTTCTCCTTGCCGCGGCTAGCAGCCTCAGCAGGGAGAAGGAAAGGGCGATTTCCCCCCCTTCTTGCCGCGGCTAGCAGCCTCAGCAGGGAGAAGGAAAGTGCGATTTCCCCCCCCCTTCTCCTTGCCACGGCTAGCAGCCCCGGTGAGGGAGAAGGTGCATCCCCCCTTCCTTCTCCCTGCCGTGGCTAGCAGCCCTGGCAGGGAGAAGGGGCGATTTGCCCTCCCCTTCCTATGAGGGGAAGCGGCAGGAGCTCGCCGGGGCTGCTGCTACCACGTCTCACCTCTCCACTGTTTGGACCAGCGTGGGACTGCTTGGACCCCTGCGCTAAAATCCCAGCCATGGCCGCCTCCGCTCCGCTCTGGGCAGGGAGCGCCTAGTCAGGCCCTCCTCAGTCTGCGGAGGAGCAAGCAAGGCACTGCGGGAATCTCCACCAGCGCTAGTCCTGGGGTGGTTGGGATGGAGTGCCGTCGCTCTGCTCGGGCGCTTTTGGCAGGACGGGGAAGAAGTGGCACGTGCAGATTGAAGTTCTCTCTCTGTCTCTTTCTTTGGCGGCGGCGGGGAAGACAGAGAGAAGGATAAGGGAGGGGGTGAGGCATTAAAACCCCTGCTCCAGTGGCCGCCTCCGGACTAGCGAGGATGTTGCCTGAGGTAATGGCGGGCGAGAGAGGCGGAGGCGAGCTGGGCAGAGCGGAGCCGAGCAAAGAGAGGATGGCAGGCAGCCCCACCAGAGCTGGCTGACGGGAAGAGAGAGAGAGAGAGAGTGCACGCGCACTCTCCAAACCACCGCTGTCCCGTTTGCACAGCTGCCACGTTCATTCATGTTTGATGAGCGTGGCAGACCTCCGAACGGGATGGCAGCGGTTTGGAGAGTGCACGCGCACCTCTCCAAACTGCTACCGTCCTCTTTGCACAGCTGCTGCGTTCGTCCGTGTTTCTTTCAGTTTCTTTCAAACACGGAGGAATGCAGCAGCTCTGCAAATGGGGCGGTGGTGGTTTGGAGAGCTGCTGCATTCATCAAACGCAGAGGTTTGGAGGTCCCGGGAGAGGGGCAAGGCATTCGGGTGGCTCCGGCGGCGCCCGGGCTGAAGGCGCCACAGCAACCCAGTGCCCGTCGCCTGCGAGTCCGTCCCTCCCCCCACCCCCACCCCATGTAAGCTGGCAGCACTGGGCAGCGACAGGTGCATGCGGCTCAGGATGCGGTGCAGGTGTAGGGGTGGTGTATGTTTTTGCTTGTTCTGCGCATGCGCGTGCGTGCCCACGTGCATGCCTACATGCGCGCACACATTTTGCAGCTCCCACTGTTTTGTGTGTATGATGGAACCGGTTCTGAGTGGCTCTTTTGCTGTTTTGGGTTGCTGACCCCTGGTATATACCTACACCCTTACATATAAATACATATAAATATTAATGTCTAACTTAATACATAGCAGAAAGAGGAAGCTTCAGAGTTCACAAGGTTTATACTGTATGGAACAAACCTGTGAAAAATCTGGATGTTCTACTTCAGCTTGTAGCAGGTGCACACACAGACTCCACTCTTTTTGGTGGCTCTTCTTGCCTCTGGGGTTGTCAGTCCTCCTCATGCATGCCTGCTACATGATCACCTGTCAGCCATGTTTTCCATGCCTCAGATCAGCTGCAGTGTGCCGTGGAGAGTAGGGCTGACTCGGGCAAGGCAGGCGCACAAACAGACTTCACTTTTTTCAGCAGTTCTTCTTGCCACTGGGGCTATCGCTTGCTTCCTCCTTCACTAACTTCTCATTCATGGGGAATCTACACTGCCCACCTCCCCCCCTTCACTTAGTGCCTTAGTGCCTTCACTAAATCGATCAGCCAGCTAGAAATGAGGTTTAGAAAGCCAAGTGCACAGGAAGAGGCACAGGGGGAGATGGGCAGTGCAGATTCCTGCTAGGCACCAGATTGACTTCGGTGGCACCAATATTGGCTAGGCTGCTGCTGCAGCACTTGTGGCTCAGCTTCTTGCTGACTAGCAGAGGCACCCCAGCTCTAAGCCCTCTGGGTCAAGGAATGCACAGGCAAGCTGCTGCCAGGCTCCTCCTGGAGCAAACTGGCAGGAGTAGCCAACAATTACTTCTCCACCCTCATCGCGTCCGCAGATAATCGCCCGGCCGCCTTGTTTAGGGTGACTCGCTCACTTCTCAATCAGGAGGTGAGGGAGGATCCCTTGCAAGGTCGTGCCGAGGAATTTAGTCATCATCTGTCGGATAAAATCGCTCGGATTCGGACCGGTTTGGACTCCAGCTGGGCAGAGTCAGGCGATCAGGACACGGGCGGTCTTGTCAATGTTATCTGGGAAGAGTTTGATTCTGTGACCCCTGATGAAGTGGACAGGATTATGGGGAGGCTGAGCTCCTCCACATGTTTGTTGGACCCGTGCCCTTCCTGGCTGGTTTATGCAGCTAGGGAGAGGACACGAGGCTGGCTCCAGGCGGTTATATCTGCTTCTTTGAGTGAGGGTTATTTCCCCGCCGTCTTGAAGGAGGCGGTGGTGAGACCTCTCCTCAAGAAGCCTGTCCTGGACCCAGCCGTTTTGAACAACTTTCGTCCAGTCTCCAACCTTCGCTTTCTTGCGAAGGTTGTTGAGAGTGTGGTGGCGCATCAGCTCCCTCTGGTCCTGGATGAAGCGGATTATCTGGACCCCTACCAATCGGGTTTCAGGCCCGGGTACAGCACGGAGACGGCATTGGTCGCTCTGGTGAATGATCTCTGGAGGGCGCGGGATAGGGGACATTCCTCTATCCTAGTCCTATTAGACCTCTCAGTGGCTTTCGATACCATCGACCATGGTATCTTGCTGCGGCGTCTCAGGGGATTGGGAGTGGGAGGCACAGTTCTTCAGTGGTTCTCCTCCTATCTCCTGGGACGCTCGGAGTCGGTGTTGGCAGGGGGGCAGAGATCGGCCCCTAGGTCTCTCGTTTGTGGAGTTCCTCAGGGGTCGGTTCTCTCGCCTCTCCTGTTCAACATCTATATGAAACCGCTGGGTGAGATCATTCGTGGTTTTGGAGTTGGGTATCATCAGTATGCTGATGATACCCAACTTTTCTTTTCGACCCCAAACCACCCCAGTGATGCCCTCGCCGTGATGTCCCGTTGCCTGGAGGCGGTTCGGGTCTGGATGGGGAGGAACAGACTTCAGCTCAACCCTGACAAGACTGAGTGGCTGTGCATTCCGGCATCCCGGGACATTCCAAATGTTCCATCTCTTTCTATGGGGGGTGAGCTCTTACCCCCCGTGGATAGGGCTCGCAACTTGGGAGTCCTTCTAGATTCGCGGCTTACTTTGGAAGAGCATATAGTGGCCGTGACTAGGGGGGCTTTCGCCCAGGTTCGCCTGGTGCGCCAGTTGCGGCCCTATCTAAACCGGGATGCCCTGTGTACAGTCACTCATGCGCTCGTGACCTCTCGCCTTGACTACTGTAATGCTCTCTACATGGGGCTTCCCTTGAAGACCACTCGGAGGCTCCAACTGGTACAGAATGCGGCCGCGAGAGTTGTCTTGGGAGTTTCCCGGTACTCCCATGTTACACCTTTGCTCCGCGAGCTGCATTGGTTACCAGTTGTCTTTCGGGTGAGGTTCAAGGTGTTGGTTACGATCTTTAAGGCCATACATGGCATGGGTCCGGGTTACCTCAGGGACCACCTGCTGCCGGCATCGACTCCCCTCCGCCCTGTGCGTTCCCACAGAGAGGGCCTCCTCAGGGTGCCGCCAGTCAGGGAATGTCGACTGGTGGCCCCCAGGGGGAGGGCCTTCTCTGTGGGGGCCCCGGCTTTATGGAATCAATTGCCGGTGGAGCTCCTGATGGCACCAGACCTTCGAACT
Source organism: Vipera ursinii (assembly GCF_947247035.1). Lineage (NCBI taxonomy): Eukaryota > Metazoa > Chordata > Lepidosauria > Squamata > Viperidae > Vipera > Vipera ursinii. The sequence continues at coordinate 73,116,757 of NC_139514.1, read as the reverse complement.
TTCCGTCGGGGCCTGAAGACCCATCTGTTCGAATTAGCTGGTCTGGCCTGATGGGGATTATGGGTTTTTTAATTGTTTTTAATCTGTACTACTGTTTTATTGGGCAAGGGTTTAATTCTTTTTTAATTTTTGTATTGTGTTTTTTGTTTTTTATATATGCCCTGTGAACCGCCCTGAGTCCTACCAAGGAGAAGGGCGGTATATAAATCAAATAAACTATAACTATAACTATAACTATAACACCCCAGAAGACAAACTCAGGATCCAGAAAGATCTTGACAAACTTGAACAATGGGCCCAATCCAACAAAATAAGTTTCAGTGTGAAGAAAAGCAAATTCTTACATTTAGGCAGGAAAAACCAAAGGCACAAATACAGATCGGGCGAGTCCTGGCTTAAAAACAGTAACTGTGAGAGGCACCTTGGAGTCCTAGTGGACGATCAATTGACTATGAGCCAGCCGTGTGCAACAGCAATCAAAAAAGGTAATACAATCCTGGGTTGTATAAACAGAGGCATAGAATCAAGATCACACGAGGTATTAGTACCACTTATAAAACCCTAGTAAGGCCACACCTGGAATACTACAGCCAAATTTGGTTACCATATCACAAAAAAGATGTAGAGAGTTTGGGAAAAAATTCAGAGAAAAGCACTAAAATGATCAAAGGCCTGGAGACTAAAATATATGAAAAACAGCTAAGCGACTTGGGTTTGGCTAGTCTAAAGAATAGAAGAAATAGGGGAGACATGATAACAGTGTTCCAGTGTCTGAGGGTCTGCCACAAGGTAGAGGGAGTCAGGTTGTTCATCAAAGCATCAGAGGGAAGAACGACAAACAATGGTTGGAAACTGATCAAAGACAGAAGCAACCTGGAATTAAAGAGAAACTTCCTGACAGTGAGGACAATCAATCAGTGGAACAGCTTACCTCCAGAAATCATGGGCACTCCATCAGTGGAGATTTTTACGAAGAGACTAGACATTCACTGACTGAGATGGTATAGGTTCTCCTGCTTGAGCAACATCCCTTCCAGCTCTATTTCTATTATTTCTATTTCTATTTCCATTTCCATTTCCATTTCCATTTCCATTTCCATTTCCATTTCCATTTCTATTTCTATTTCTATTTCTATTTCTATTATTTCTATTTCTGTTCTATTGCTGGGTTTCCATAGGTCCCAGATTCAGGCTACCGCAGGGCTGTGGCGTGGGTAGAGGCACCTCCTGTAAACTTTGGACTTTACTATGAAAATTTGCCTTAAATACAATAAATTAAATTTATGTTAAGAACTGAATATATTTTTTTTTAAATAAAAGATTAACAAGATGTGAGTTCTGGCAACTTTTTTTTTTTTACAAAAAAAGCACTGGTGAACCTTATTCCACTGAGTGATCTGAATCCTAGGCAAATGGTCTGACAATTCCTCAGAAATCTTACCAAGAATTCTGTTAAAAAAAGGTGTGTGTTTGTGTGGATGTGGGTGTTACACTGCAAAACTCTGCAGTAACCAGACAATATTCTGTCATGACAAGGGGCAAAGGCCCCTTGTAAAGGTCAGTGATCACACCAAGACAAAACCAGGTTTAGCATATGATTTCTTCTGTGTGTCAAGGACTCAGTGCAGTTCTTGACTTACAACAGTTCATTTAGTGACCACTCAAAGTTACAATGACACTGAAGAGTGACATGTCCATTTTCACACTTATGACCGTTGCAACTTCCCATAGTCACATGATCAAAATTCAGATACTTGGCAACTGATTCATATTTATGATAGCTGCAGAGTCCTGGGGTCATGTGATCATCTTTTGTGACCTTCTGACAATCAAAGTCAATGGGGAAGCCAGATTCACTTAACAACCATGATACTAATTTAACAACTGCAGGGATTCCCTTAACAACTATGGCAAGAAAGATCGTAAAATGGGGCAAAACTCACTTAACTGTCTTGCTTGTTGAGCCCAGAAATTTTGGACTCAATTGTTGTCATAAGTTAAGGACTATCTGTAACATGGGACAGTTCCTTTTTTGTCAGGGTAATCATGACCATCTTTGCTACTCCATATCTCTCATTGAAGGAAGGCAGTTTAAAATTTCCCAACATTTTACTAGCCATGATCTTTTTCTCTTCAGCTGCTAATTTATTTCTGAATGCAATTCAAAATATTATTTCCATCATAAAATCCCTGAATTCCTTGATATTTTACTATTTGAAAGCTTGTATCTTTTGATGTATATTGTCCCTTATGCTCAACAAGCCATTGCCACGACCATATGTTGTTGACAATATGTTAAGAGTTTTTCTCCCTGTCTGAAGAGCTTATGTCACCCTTCTTTTTATCTGTGTTTCACTCTCAAATGAATGTGTTTCTTGTGCTATGATTTAATTTCATTTATTGATTGTATGCTATACAGGAGTTTGCTTATGGTGGGAGTTTTACTTGATATAAATGTATATTGTTGATTGCCAATATTTTATAAATGGTTTTTCATGCTTTCTTTGGCAGAATAAGAATGGTCCGAAATACGATAGTCAAAAGCCCATTAATTGAAGCAAGTAGAATGTTCTTAGAGTAATAACAACTAATGATTTTCATAGTATCTCCATCACCAAAGTCAAGCAAAAGGTATCTGGACCAAGTCCTTCATTCTTATTAACTCTGGCTACATCACTGACAGATTATCTGAATAATTTTCCTTACAGTCCATTGGATCCTGTAGAAGACAAAGTTCAATTTCAAAAAGCAATATTTATATGAGTATGCCTTCTTATTCTTTAAAATTATTAAGTGCCACCTGTATCTTTGAACTAAAATAAGATCAAATACTAATTCAGCCTATATTCCACAGGATTCTGGTAGCAAAGAAATAGTGATCCTTATGCAAAGGCTATTCTTTTGACTTTTATATTATTTGTCTAAGTAATATAACATCTTAGCATATTTTTCACATGAAGTTGTTATTGACTGTTTAATGCTAAATGGTTGCTTAATTATCCTGTAACTAAACATTTGTGAAAATTTAATTTTGTAATTGGAACTCATATACATAGTATGTGTGTTTATGTATATATGTATATATAAAGTCTTACGCATATACAAATCAAATATGGTGACTTGATTGTGAAATTCTACATCTATCTACTTGCCTGTCTGTCTATTCATCAAATTAAGCTACAGTATTATAAAAATAATTGTTCATGAAGAATACTTACAATAAAAATATCAGGAGGTATTTTTTTAAAAAAATGTCATGTAGTCATTTCAAGGACAGAAATTTCTTTTTAAACTGAAGCATTGAGAAAGTTCCCAAGGAAAGCAATGGCATCACCTCTTCTATCTTTTTCACAGATTTGAAGATAAGTGATGTACATTTTCTTTTGTTCAGTTTCCTGGATGATTTCAGCATAATTATTATTCCAAATTCTGATTTTTTTTCTCTGTAGCAAAACAAAATACAAGTTATTCATGTGAAACATATTCCCATCTCCCTGCAACTCACCAATAAAAAGTACAAAATGATTGAATGCACATTTGTGGTTCCTTTGAGACAAACAGTCAACAAAGATTAAAAATAATGTCAGCTCTGTGTTACAGAATGTTAACCAGACAGAGAGCTTAAATAGCTCTTTCTAGATCTTCGCCTATTCATTCACATTTGCTTATCTCAAAAAATGAGTCCTACAATCTATATCAAGGGGTGTCAAACTGCTGGCCCACAGACCGGTTGCATCATGCAGAGGCCGCACCCACCCCAGCTCCAGTAATGCAAAAAAAGTCATGATACAACTTGACCCATTACGTGAGTTTGACACCCATGATCTAGATCATGTAACTCAAACACTGTATGTCGATTTATAATATTTGCCTATTTGTCAATGACAATATCTAGAATAGCTTTCATACTTCTATGCAAAACTGGATATTTTGAGTAAGTCATTCTAATTTCAGCTTAATGTATGTTATGTTCTGGCCTAAAATAAATTAATAAACTACTTCACTAATATAGGACACTGTTGGGTAATTGCTGTAGGTTTACTTATTTATTTAGGTCAATTTATAAAATGTTTTTCTCAAGAAGCTATGCAGAAATGCAGGGACAGTGAAAACCACAAATACTTTCTAAAGTGTTTGCCAAATGATTTTTAAAAAGTTATATTGCCATGAGTAATCACAAGTAATTTACTGTTGTAGAGATATCTAAATAACCTTAGTCTAGGTTAATCAACAAGGAAGTTATCTCTTTTAAGTTTTTTTCATTTATATGACATTGAAAAGAAATTCAGAATGCAGGTGTTCATAAAATTGCAAAAAATAACAAGCTCTGTGAAATCTTCAGTTGTGCTTCCAAGAGGTCCTATGGTTTTAGAATTGACATAAGGTGACAAACAAGTTAGAACCAAGCCTTGACACTGGCATATGACAAGAATTTTTAGTTTGTTTTATGCATATAATCTAGATCTCAGGTAAATATTGCAAGCGTAGATGCAGCTAACTGTGTTTTGTGATAGTTCGCTGAATCTGTACAAATAAATCTGTTCTGCATGTAAAGGATCTGACAGAAGGAACTTATCATTTTCAGGAGACATTGATATATTCACTAATTCACTTGTACACATTCCAAACAGTGTTCAAGAATGTACCCTTGGCCTACAATACAATGTGAGAAATCTTTATTAGGTATTACTCATGCAATTTATGAAACAAGGTTCACTGGAACCCACAAAACCTCTTTATGACTATCAATATGAAAGCCCAGTGAGACAGGCAAGGTGCCTTTTAGGCAAATCTATAAACCACGGGTGTCAAACTCACCACATCACATGATGTATTGCGACGTATTGTGACTCTTTTTGCATTGCCGGCAATGGGGTGGGTGTGGCTTCAGTATGATGAAACCGGCCCATGGACTGGCAGTTTGATACCATTAACATTATTTTACTCAAAAAATCAGTAATAAGCTATTCTGTAAGAATGAGAACAAAGTCCAAGAATTTGCCAGTCAGCAAGTTGCCAATTAGGAAATATATTGATATATTATGCTACTCTATGTGTTTGATTCGGGCTGTTACTATGAAATGTATTTATTATGGTTTGAAAATCCTAACTAAATGTCTTAGCAAATCTATCATGGACTAAGTTACTTTGTGTAAAAGACAATTATTATAGAAAGCATTCTCAACAGTGATGACAATTATGAGTCTATACTGCATACTTATATGATAGTTTATTAATTAAACTTGTGTACAAAATCTAAATATGAAAATCAACCAAGCAGAGTATTTACAATTTTACAAAATGTTTTACAAGAAACATTGCCTCTAAGTAAAATGACACACAATTAATTCTTTTGCATTACATACATAAATACTTACTTTTAAATTACTGTTATAAAATGTAATTTCTACAGTCAATTGAGTTAGCAAATAGGTGGCCCTGTTTTCTTTATGCTACAATATAATTACATAAAAGGGAGGAGTATTTTTACATATAGATCATCTATTAATTATTTTTTTCAATTGTACCTTACCATTATATTCAATAGAGGTAAACAGTCATACAATTCATGCCTCTAATTGAATTATGATTTTTGGCATGCAAAACCTAGATCCAACAACATCTGGAGGCATTAATTTCCTTTTTAAAGAAATAAAAACATACAATCATTAAAAGCATATTTCTGGAGTACGATGTACAAGTGTATACGACATTTATAGTTATATGCCCACAGGTATTAATCAAAATAAATATGTTATTATCACAATTGCTTTCATATGTTCTTTTTAAAAAAAATAAGAAGAAATAAAATGAAGTTGCTAACTTCCATGCTTACATTTTTTTGAAGATTAATTTGTAATTAAATCCCATTCCTGCATAAAAGAGCACTAATATAGTTTGATAAATCTTAGTGATTTCAATACAATTGTTTTTAAAATCTGATTAACAGAAACTAATTAATAGATTTTTCCAATATATTTCCCACATACATATATAACAACTGTTTTCAACTGAATGAAGAAACTAGATTGCATTTGGCAATTTCTGCTTTTTAAGCAATCAAGTCATTGAAAACACTGAACTAATTTATAAAACCCACTTATGCATCATTGGGTGCTGGGTGGGCATGGCCCATTGGGTGGGCATGGCTGCGTAACGGCAGACTGGATGGGACTAAAAAGTTCAATCAATCAATTCCAACTTTGCGAGATCTTTTTTTCCCCATGAGAAGTTGAAATTGATTGATTGAAGCTTTTTTTTTTTGTACACGGCTGTGGAGGTCTAGAGTGAAAAGGTTTTATAAAACCCAGCTGAAGGCCTAGGACTGGGACGATGGCACATGTGCCTACATAGAGGGCTCTGCATGCCACCTGTGGCACATGTGCCATAGGTTCGCCACCACGGGCTTAATTCAATTGATGTCATCAATATTTTATTATTTAATAAAATAACTCTGACATTGTGACTTGGTCAACACGTGCCCTACAATCTTCTCCCTGCATGAGAATTCAGTTTTCCTGAGTAATCAGATAAACATCCTTCTATTTGCGCAAAGATATTCCTGTAGTGAAATGAAAAACAAGCTCCTTTTGAGTGGTATATACAATGTTTATATATTGTTGGATGCAGAGAAATAACTTTACTGGTGGACAAATACTGAAAATGGTAACTATAAAATGTCTAGTTTCTCTTCCTTTCTGACATAACTTTGCAGTACCAATTGCTTCTTCTATAGAATTTACATGTTGCCAGCTGGAATTCCTTTCTGCTATCTTGTGATAGTGTACAAAAACCTCTTCTGCTATTCTTCCCTCACTTGCATTCATTTCTACCACCACCACCATCACCACAATCCTATAGTAGGCCATTATTTGCATAAATAAAGTGTGACTGTGAGCTACCAAGAGGGTGACAACAGATGAAGGTAGAAGGGAGACTCCCAGGAATTAGCATGAGGCAATTCCTGTAATGAGAACGGGAAGTGGTAATGAGAAAAAAGTATAAGTCCAGAAGAAATACTGGAAAACTGTTTTGGCTTCCTATGCTTCAAAATATCATGGAAAAACTTGCAGCTCCCAAGTGTAAAAAGTCCTAGATCTCACATGACAAACTACTTCTAAAATAAAAGTCTAGTTCAAAGAACTTAACCTCAACCCTAGTTTATATTCATCCATTTTGTGATGTATTTGATGATACTAGTAGCATCTAGCTATGAGACAGACGTTATTTACATTTCAATTAGTGTTGTAGTGTTAATTAAAGTACTCCATCTGGTTTCAGTTCCCAGTCTGAAAAAAAAACAACAGTTTGATCATTTTGCTTCATAACTTGGGAAAAACAATCTTCACTTAAACTCTCATGTCTACTTCATGGGTACAAGATAATGTTTCTCCCTCAAATGCACAGGAATCTTTCTCCATTTAATGGGATTTCTGAAAGCAAATTAGGTAGAATATTGAAATTCTACTCAGTTACTAAATAGATATTATTAGGTCATGTGACTATATATCATGAAATGGACAGGGTTTGTTATGTTTTTCCTGTATCAGCCACAGATAGCTTAGGTTTAAATGGATGGTTTGTGTTAAAGCAGGGTGTCGAGTAGCATATGCTACAGTAACAGGTAATTGCTATAATTATATATATGAAAATATTTACATTTTCATAGATATTTTCTGATAATATGAATACAGCTGATCCTCACATTATATACTGTACTGTATCCCAAAATTAGTACAAACATGCTTTCTTCAATCCATTCCATACAGATTTCTACACAACTCATACTTGGTAAACATTCATTAAAACAAAATGTCATTCCACAATTCAATAAAGATGGATTTTTCTGGTCTTTCAAGAACTTCTTTGCATTGTTTTCCAGCTGGTTAATAATTTGTGGCAACTTAATATTTTTCAGGGGGTGGTTTGTAGTGACATGGATGGTGCTGCTTCTGATGAGATCCTAAAAAGAAAAAAAAATACTATAACCCTAGTTCATAATTACTAGTTGCAAAGTCACGTGGTCGCACAGAGAGACGGACACTTGAGCTGGGTAGTATTTCTTTTATTCGGATCAGGAATGAATCTGGGACAAAGGGGTTTACCTGGTGTTTCTTATACCTGCCCAGGTGAATGATGGCCAATAGAATTGAACCTGGGCTTCCCGCCAGTGCATGTGGCCAATAGGTTTAAACCCTGGCTTCCCGCCAGAGCTGACCATGCCGGGGGCTGTCAAACTTGCTCTGTCCGGCTTTTCCCGCCTCAGCGGTTATCGCCTGGAGCTGTCCAGCCCCCTGCTGCGCTGGCATTTCCTGTGTATGCTAGCAGCATACACTACACTAGTTGTTGGCAATCCTTAAATCCCTGCAGATTTGTCCTACAACAGTACAACATTGTTATTTTTCTGGCCAAAACAATATTATTCTGTAGTCCTGTGGCTTCTATAAACTTCAAAAGCAAATCAACTAAATCTTTTGTTTGACTCCAGCCCCCCCCCAACTCCAAACTGCAAGCTACTTGGTGTTCCTTGCCTACTCCCTATAAATCTGAGTCAAAATTCTCACAGTGACTGAAGAAACCTGGATAATAATACAATTAGAGCAGTGGTTTCTGATTGATCAGGGATCAATTATATTTGTCTTCAATTCCTTTATTTCTTCCTTTCCTGCTTTTGCCTGCCATTCTATTGGGGGAGGGGTGCTTACATGGAGGAAATAGTTGCTTTGTTCTCCCTCGGGGTGTGAGGAATGTGACCTAAAAACATCTGTCTTATCTCCAGACAACAGAGTCTGGGACCATTGGGAAACGAAGCTGAGAGAGTCCTTGAAAGAGGCGCTAAATCCCCAGGTTCTCATAACAGCCTGGCACCTGTGGATTGGCTGAATTTCAACCAGATGGTTGGATATTGGGGGGGAGGACTTTTGAATTGCCATTTTGACATATTCTTTTGCGAGCTAAATCTGCAGACCTCGCTTTGCTCTCTTGCCATCACTAACTCTCAATAAAAAGTTCCTTTTGAAATGATGCCTGTTTCAAGAGTTCTACTTTCTTCGGAAGTCTAGTTGAGACAAGTCCTTATATAAAGCAAGGTCTGCAGTAGTACCCAACCCAGAGAGGCATCTGCCCTATTGAGGGGGGTCGTACAAAATATGTCTCTGCATGGCAGCGACATGGGAGAAGATGGAATCGAGGACTGCAGTGAGCTGCTCATCCATATCTTTCCTGGAGAAGGCACCTCCACTTGAGTGGAGAAAGCTGCTGCCCTAGAAGATTTCTTGAGGCCAAGATGGTTGCTTGGCATCAGGGAAAAAGAGGATTGGGAGGAAAGAGCCCAAAGAGTTACTTTCACATAGCAGAAGACCCAAAAGAAAAAGATGGAGTTGCCAGATAAGCAATCAGATTTGATAGAGGGAATCCTGAAGTGAGCCATGACTTACATGGTGGAAGCTTGTGAGGACTTAAAAGCCAAATCCCTGGGCTGCCCAGAAAAAGGACTGGCCAAGGAGGTTGAGTGCAGAGGAAAGGAGACTGAGGCCATGACTGGGGCCATGGGTTCAACTGAGATGGCAGTGGCAACTCCAGTGGTGCAACAGCGAGCAGCCCCCCAGAAAGCTTGGATCCCACAACAGCCCAGAGAGAGGACTTCCCCAGATGAGCCGAAGATAGTTCCATTGGTAGTCAATTTTGACAGGGATTCCCAGCAGTTGGGGTTCTTCCTGTCCCATGTCCTGACAAACATTCAAGTGTATGCAAGGTCTCTGCCCAATGAGGCAGCCAAGATCAGGGTCATCACCCTAGCCCTGGAAGGAACTGCAGCCAAATGGATGGTAACCCTGTATAACTGTGACACTCCTGAACTCAGAAACTTCAACTGGTTAATGACCACACTGAGGCGCCATCTTGAAGACCAGTGTTCTGATTCAGTGTCAGCCTGTGCTCCCAGCTGAGTCTGATGAATCTGAAGAAGAGAAGGAGGAGGGGTTTGGAGAGCCTTTGGTGTCAGAGGGAGGCTCTGATGCACTGCAGGACTCTCAGCCTGGCCCCTCCAGTCATGTTCCTCATGAGGCTCAGCTGTGTGAGTACGAGGTGTCGGACTCAGAAGAGTCACAGCTGAATCTGTTCAGAGACACTAGAAGCAGAATGCAATCCAACAGAGGGCAGAGCAGAGAAAATCAATGAGGCAATTCAGTGAGAGGAGGAGAAGGCAGTGAGAAGCCATGCTTTGGGACTGATAATAAAAGGGGAAGGTGTGGGCGGTGCTGGTTCCTGAAGGTAACCGTTTGGAGACATTCTAAGAGAATTCTGGTCTGTTCTTGCTACTTCTGTTTAACTTTTGTTTGTTAACTCTTGTTTGATATTTTGATTCATTTTTTGAAGGAAATATTCTGTTGCTTTTTGTTTGAACTGTAAATAAATTTGGGTTGGGTTTTTCCAGACTATTGACTGTAAAAAGGAAAAAGGGGTTGTCCCTGACACACAAACAGGCTGGAACAGAACAACCGCCTGGCAGACCGAAAGGCTTGGGACTGTACAAAAACAGTAAAACAGGGATGTCGACCAGTGGCTGAATATACGGAGAAGTTCCCTGACCTGGCCTGCCACCTCAACTGGCCCGAAGACATCCTAACAAGCTGCTTCCAAGATGGGTTAAACAACAACCTGTACGACACATGTGTCACCCATGGAGCACCTGCCCTACTGTACGAATGGTGTGTCCTGGCTGAAGAAGTGGAAATTGACCAGACCTGCAGTTTGCATCATCTCACCAAGCCAGGGAAATGCACCCAGCCTGAGAGAAGGGAAGAGGCCAGCAAAACTCTCACTAACCAGCCTGAGCCCCACTGCCTGTTTCAAGTGTGGCAAGGAAGGGTATTGGGCTGTAGAATACTGCAACAAGATTCCAGCTAGGAACCCATATCACCCCTCTGGGGGGAAGTCAAGCAAGCCGACTCAACGCCTGAAAGACACAGCCCTGAAGTCCAACGAAATTGTAGAGTTCTCCCGAACCCCAAAGACAGGGTGTACAGCTCCGACCCCATCAGACAATGAGTTGGGGATGTTGGAGAGCAAGTATGATGACAACTCATTGGTAAATGGAAATGGGGCGATCTCCCCCATAACTATGACCATAGAACTGTCAATCCCAGGCACAGGGAGAAGGATGGCACTAACCGTACTGCTGGACTCAGGATGCACCCGGTGCCTAATAAGCCCCAGCCTAGTCAGGAAAATGGGGGTTCCCCTTAGGAAACTCAAAGACCCCATCATGTTCTGCCAACTCAATGAATCAGTAGCAGGGGGCATCTCAGCATGTTTTGTCACTGAACCCATGTCAACTTTGAAAGAGGCTACATGAGTAAAATATTATAGATGTGGAGGCAGATAGATTGATAAAAAAGTTTTATGATGAATACCCTCACAAGCTTTGAGGGAATACCTAACCTGATTTTTGCTTCCCCTGCAGGAAACTCTTTCTTTCTGAAGAGGAACCAATTGTCAACTTTGAAAATGAGCATGGCTGCAGCCATTTTCCCTACACATTTTTGGTTGACACATTGGATGGAGGGAGGGGGATTTAACCAGAAGCTTCACTAGACTAAGCAGATTTTCTACCAAGGGAACCAAGGTCATCAAGACTGCAAGCTGGGAGTTTCATGAAAAGCCTGCCAAGAAGATCTATTAGGGAACGTAGTAGCTTGCATAGCTTTAGGAGTGGGATTTCTTAAATTTGTATTGGAGATTGTTATGTGTCTATTCAGACTTGGTTTCACTTTTGACGTGCTGATACTTTGTATCAATAAACATGTTGAGGAATTTCCAAGCCTCAGAGTTCTGCTTTATTTGTCTCTGTCTGTCAGAACCATGTCCCCTGGGGCTAACCATGGGAAGCCACTCAGAGACTTTGGCGTTTATTGTGGCTCCCAGCATGGAATGGCCCCTTATTCTTGGGCTAGCCTGGTTAAAGAAATGGAACTCCCTAATTGACTGGAGAGAGGGATGACTAAGGTTCCCAAGGAGGAGAGCTCCCACCTCCCAGAATTGCCCATAATTAGAGTGGAAGATCCAAAGCAAGAGTTAGCCTCCACACTAAGCAAACAGGAGCTTTAGAGCATTCCAAAAGAGTACCGTGATCTAGCTGAGGTTTTCAGTGAAAAGAGGTCAGATGAGTTTCCCTCTCACTGACCTACAGATTGTACAATTGAGATCATCCCAGGGGCTAAATTGCCCAAACCAAAGCTATATTTCATGACTCCTAGGGAGCTGGATCAACTACCCAAGTTTATTGACAAGGACCTAGCCCGGGGGTTCATCTAGCGCACCAGAACCTGGGTAGCAGCCCCTGTGATATTCAGAGAGAAGAAGGATGGGTCTCTTCACCTCTGTGTAGACTGTAGATGTTTGAATGGAAAATGTGTACCCCCTGCCTCTGATGGGCATGCTAGCTCACCTGGCAAAAGTGAAAGTTTTCTAAGCTAGACCTGGGGGAGGCATAATATTGCATCATGATTAGGGAAGGAGACAAGTGGAAGACTGCTTTCACTTGCCCCCTGGGTTGCTTCCAATTCATGGTGCTCCCTTTTGGACTACAGGGAGCCCCTGCTGTGTTCATGCAACTAATTAATGAGTTCTTCCATGAGCACCTGTACAAGGGGGGTTTAGTGTATTTGGACGATATCCTGATCTACACTGAGATGAAAGCCGAACATGTGAAACTAGTTAGGGAGGTCATAAAGAAGCTCTGTGCTGCTAAACTGTATGCTAAGCTCTCGAAGTGTGAATTCCACAAAGACAGAATTGATTATCTGGGCTACCACATTTCCCACAAGGGGGTAGAGATGGACTCTGAGAAACTGTGGGCTGTCATGGAATGGAGTCCTTCCTGCACCCGGAAACAGCTACAGTTTTCTGGGATTTGCCAACTTTTATAGGCAATTCATGCCTTTGTTTGCCCAAATTGTGCTCCCTATCATGAACTTACTGAAAACTAAAGGAGGGGGTAAACAAAAGCCTAGCCAGCCATTAAAATGGACTGCTGAATGTCAAGTTGCATTCAAGAAACTTAAAAGACTTTTTCCGTGAAATCAGTGCTAAAACACCTGGACCTGGAAAAGCCGTTTGTGATTCAGGCAGACACTAGCTATATGGCAATTGGTGTGGTGTTACTTCAGAAGAACCAGCTGGGTCAGTTACAACCCTCTGCCTACATGTCTAAAAAATTATCCAAGACTGAACAATGATGGGCAGCTTGGGAAAAGGAAGGCTATGCTATGAGGTGTGCACTCTTGACCGGGAGGCATTTCTTAGAAGGAGTAAAATCCCTTTCCAGGTCTGGACTGATCATAAGAATCTTGAAGCTTTGAAAACCCCAAGGAGCCTTTCTCCAAAACAGGCTCATTGGGCCCAGCACTTCCATCATTTTAACCTCTCCATCCACTATCTGCCAGGAGGAATAAACTTCCTGGCAGATGCTTTGTCAAGGAAGATCCAATATAACAGTGTGAAAACAGAGATAGTTAAACCTCTAGTTTCCCCACAACAACTGGCAGCTCCAGCCACCACGAGGGCACAATCTAAGAAAAACCCACCATTGGACAATGTGGTGGTTGGGGAGTTCAAGAAAGCACTGGAAAAGGATGAGTAATTCTGCAGCCATAAAAATCTCTGTTCAACAAAAGATGGTTTGGCTTGGGTTGGAGGGAAGTTGTATGTGCCTACAGACCAGAGACTGAGAATCATGCAGGCCTGTCTCGACACTAAAATTGCAGGACACTTTGGGTTTGCAAAGATTCTGCACCAGATTAAGAGACAATTTTGGTGGTCATCTTTAAAGGACATTGAAAACTATGTGGCCAGCTGCCCTACCTGTGCTGCTGCTAAACGGAGGCAGGGAAAAACATCTGACCTCCTCCAGCCGGTGGCTAGCCCTTCAGTATCCTGGAGAGAGATCTCTATGGATTTCATTGTGGAGCTACCCAAAAGTGTGGGAAATACTGTCATTTGGGTTGTCACTTACTTGTTTCCAAACAAGCCAATTTTATCCCATGTCAGAAGATCCCAACTGCAAAAACTTTGGCTAAGTTATTTGTGCAGCATGTCTATCATCTCCATGGTGCCCCAAGACTCATAATATTGGATAAGGGTGTTCAATTCACCTCTAAGTTCTGGAAAGCTTTTTTGGACCTGTTAGGTTCTGATCAGGGATTGTCATCTAGTCATCATCCTCAAATGAATGGGGGGACAGAACAAATGAACTCAGTTCTAGAACAATACCTCAATTGTTTTATTAATTATCAACTGATTTGTTCCATTTGTTGAAGTGGCTTATAACAATGCAGTGCATTCCAGTATGAGGTTCACTCCTTTTCAAGTGGCTAATGGCCAGAGTTCCATTTCTATGCCTGAATTGCCTACCAATGAGCCTGCTATTCCTTCTCTTAAGAACTAGGTTCATCAATTGCAGAATATATGGCCTATGGTTAGAAAAGCTTTAGATGAAGCCAGAGAGGCTTATAAGGCACAGACTGACAAAAAAAGAATAGAGTCTAAACCTTTTCATGTGGGGGACAGAATTTACCTTTCCACTAGATGGTCACTAGAACCATTGAAGAAATTGGGACTGAAATACATCAGCCCTTCTCCCATTAAACACCTTATTAATCCTGTCACAGTGGAGCTGGAAGTCCCTAAGAGTCTGAGACAAATCCACCCAGTTTTCCACTGCGGTTTGTTGAAACCTAAAATCACCTCTAAACTACAGCCAGCTGCTGCTTCTGTCCCTCAACCCATTATGGTAGAGGGTGAGCAACACTTTGTAATTAAAGACATTTTAGATTCACACAAACATCATGGCTCCACGCAGTACTTATTGGCCTGGAAGGGATTGCCCACTTCACAAAATGAATGGGCTTATAAAAATATGTTAATGCTCCTAGGTTGCTCAAATGCTTTCATAAACGTTATGCAGATAAACCTGATTAATGTTAGTGTTTTCTCCTTTCTCCTCCTATTTTATTTTGTAGGTGGATTTGTCTTTCTATTTGGGGGGGCATATGTCAGGGCCCCTCAATTATATTTGCCTTAAATTCCCTTATTTCTTCCTTTTCTGCTTTTCCCTATGTATTCATTTTCGGGGCCTGCCACTCTGTTGGGGGAGGGGTGCTTGCACGGGGAAAATAACTGCTTTGCTTTGTTCTGTGTAAAGTTCCCTCCCTTGGGGTGTGAGAAATGCAACCTGAAAACATCTGTCTTATCTCCAGACAACGGAGCCTGAGACTGTTGGGGAACGAAACTGAGAGAGTCCTTGAAAGAAGTGCTAAATCTCCTGGTTCTCATAACAGCCTGGCACCTGTGGATTGGCTGAATTTCAACTGGATGGTTGGACATTGGGAGGGAGTTTTGAATTGCCATTTTGACATATTCTTTCATGAGCTAAATCTGCAGACCTTGCTTTGCTCTCTTGCCATCAGCAACTCTCAATAAAAAGTTCCTTTTGAACTGATGCTTGTTTCAAGAGTTCTACTTTCTTGGGAAGTCTAGTTGAGGCAGATCCTTACAAATCCATTTCACATACTGTCAATTCTTTAAAAGTCACTCTTGGTATTTATTTATATTATTTTAAAATCATACATACAATTTATGGGCTGCCTGATTCCCAACCACTCTGGATAGCTTATAATTAAAATTACAAAAAGGAATAAAGATCAAAAGAGATCATGAGTATCCCTAAGACAACATATGACAAGAAAACAGCTCATTCATTAGAGTCTCAACCTTCACAAATGAAGGGCTGTAGACTCTATGTCTTCATACCATATAAAACTATAGAAACTAGTCATAAAGAAAGGATGAGAATCACTGCAAAATGGTGCCTCCACATCAAAATCTTGTAGCTAGTCCAGAGGATTATTGGGATTAATGGCACTGGAAGTGTCTTAGAGAACAAGAAACACAAGGAGGGATGTACCCCATCCCAGTTCTCACATGAGACCAACAACAGGTCATCTCTGGCTAGCCTTGACCAATCATGATGGACAAGGATATAACAAACAGATGTCTTAAAGATCCAAGAAGATGTTTATCTTTGATTTAGAGAGTTCTTAAAAAAGAGCATAATTCTGAGTTTATTAGGTTTAGCCTAGTATTACCCACCTTAGATCTCTTTGTTTTTATCATGCCTATCACAAATAAGAAGGAAATAATCTATCTATTAATAATATGAACTATTAATTATTATTAACATGAATTAATTATTTGGGCCATATCTCAAATGAAACAAACATGTACCCTCACATGAGTATTATAGTCCAAGGTATTAACTGTATAGATGTTCTGTTCCAGCCTACAACCGGCCCTGCAGAAATGTCAGGGACAACCCCTTTGTTATATTCAAGAGGCTGGAATTAAGCCAACCAAATTTATTTACAAAAACTAAATGAAACAGTTCAAAACAGAGTAAAACAAATACAGACCGAGACTATATCAGAAGCTCTGCAAACGGTTGCCTTCAGCAACCAGCACCTCCCACACATTCCCCTTTTAAACAACAGTCTCAGGGTGTGGCTTCTCTTTGCCTTCTCCCAAGGTGCCTCATTACTTTCCTTTGTTCACTTCTGCTTGTCTGCCTCCTGCTTCGAGCGTCCTTGAACAAAGCCAGCTGAGGATCATCTTCGTCTAATCTTTTAGGCTCACACAGCTGTGTCTGAGGAGGAACAAGATGGGAGGGGCCTGGCTGAGAGCTCTGCGATGCATCTGCAACCCAAGGCTCTCCAAACCCCTTATCCTCCTCCTCAGAATTGTCCGATTCAGCTGCCAAAACCACAGGCTGACGCTGAATCACAACAATAGAATAATATTTGGCATTTTGAAGTAATCATTTCACTTGGAAAATTAGACATTTCTCACTAGCATCATGAACAGAATTCAAATGCTTAATAAATCACATGAATAGTTATAATAATTTTGAATTAATTTCATACTTGCCCATAAATTTTTGGGATTCGTATATATGCCAGTGTATCAAAGAAAAAGGCTATGGTTTTCAGTGGAGCAGTCAGAAGATTCGGAATGCCAAACCCTTCAGCTGAAATTTCTTTTTGTTGGGGACCCTAAGGGGCCAGAACCCACCCTGAAGGGGTGAAATGAAGGAAGGAAATCCCAGGGACTTAGGAGAGATGGCTGTCTCCCTGAACGGTCCAGGAGAAGCCTCCCAGAAACCAACAGAAGAAAAGGCTGGCTAACTCCATGTCCAGTCACAGCTGAAAACAACGGAAGCCATAAGCTTTTAAACTAAGCAGATTTTAAACAGCATGCTTGAATCTGGGTAAGAATATTGATTTTCTCTATCCTACCTATTTTCCTAAAGAAGGTCCCAAAATAAGAGATCTCCGAGGGGAAAAAGGAGGGGAATTCTACTCCCTCCTTTTGGTTACCAGCGCGGTGAAACTTACCCTTTAGAGAGAGAGAGAAAAGACTAGAAAGACCTGAAAAATGAGCAAATGCTGACACCTACTGGTGGGTGAGGATTTTTTTTTCTCTGACCCTCAAAGTTTTTTAAAAATGCAGCTGTCTAAACAAAGGTTGACTCAGCTTTCCATCCTTCCGAGGTAGGTAAAATGAGGACCCAGATTGTTGGGGGCAATAAGCTGACTTTGTAATAATGCCGCTTGGGTGTGTGTGTGAAAGCCCTAATAAGCAGGCATATACATAGAATGAAGGCTACTGCTAAGCTTGTAAGCCGCCCTGAGTCTTCGGAGAAGGGTGGGATATAAATGGAATTAAAATAAAATAAATAAAAGTGAGTAACAAATCTGAAGCAATGCATACTTTGCAAAAGGAAACACATGAAAAGTGGCAACAATTTCAAAGGACAATGATTTTAAACCACAAAGAAATACAGAACAACCTTGAGAGTATGAATCAACTTATCTCCAACTTAATTTAACTCCAAGAAATTTCCCAGGAAACTACAGTAGAGATGACTGAACATAATTCTGATGATAGAGACTTAAAGATGGAACCATATAAAATAAAAAATCATGATTTAATTCAAATGGGAAATATTTCAACACGTCCAAGCAACTTTAAAGATAAGGAAAAGAATGAGAAAAAATACTTTACAGGGAAACAAATGATGCAGCAAAACATACTGATTAAGAAAGGCAATGGCCAGAGGAAAAAGATTAAGATGGAAATCAAGAAAATGATGGGACTTATCAGAGAGGATACTTAAAAAAGAAACATTTGTTTGAATATGGACAAAAATAGAAAAACTTTGGAATATATTACTCTTAGAGAGATGATTTTTTGTTAACTAATACAATAAGAAACATTTGTTTGAATATGGCTAAAGAAATGGAAAAACTTTGGAATATATTACTCTTAAGAGGGATGATTTTTTTTAATAATTAATACATTTTTTTCTTTTTCCTTTCTGTAAAAAAAAGTTGAAATTATTTAAACAAAGCATACATTTTAGTTATTTAAATGTGACAATAAGAAAAGCATTAAAAATGTGTTTTGAATGAGAGTTAAAGGATTAGATGATTAGATCTACTGAATGGAATGCTTAAAGTTTAAATAGATTAAATACATTCTCAGCTATGGTCAACAAGAATAAGAAATTGAGGGAATAAATATATATTAAATGAGGAGGGATACATATCTTCAGTCATATGTTATTTTTGTATCTCAGTGCTTTTTTCTTTTTTTCTTTTTTCTTTCTTCTTTTTTTCCTCTTTTTTGTCTCTCTCCTCTTTTCTTTTCTCTTTCTACTTTTTTACTTATTAAGAAATATAAAAGTATGACAGGGCTTATATGGAAAAAATAGAATTAAATCCATCAATCTAAATGTAGTTAATTGTTGAGAAAATTGTCACTAGTAAGAATATTTTGAATTTGGGGGGAGAAATAAGCTGAAATAAGCACAGTAACAGGATTTATGATAAGGAAATTAAAATGACAAACAGGATTATTAGAAAAACTATATACTTAATTGTTTAACAAAATAATGAAAATTGTTTTAATCTAATGTTTTGCAAAGAAAGATACTTTGGGGAAAGGGGAAATCAACTGAAATTAACATATGGAATATAGATTATAGAAATCAATTGCTAAAGATTGTCTTATAAATGTTACCCAGACAACATACTGTTTACAAATTACTGAATGATTTATGTTATGTTAAAAAATACCAATAAAATATATACAAAAAAAAGAAAAGAAAAAGGCTGTGGCTGAATGATAGAAAAAGTGTATGTGAAGAAAGTTCAACTCCCACAAATTCCAAACAGGATTACCAAAGACTCCTTTCCTCTGGAGAGACTGCCAGTTCTGTAATATTGTCTGATAATGCATGGCAAAATTGAAATAATTACTGCACTCTCAAAATTGCTGTTTCCTTTGTCCAGAACTTACTTAAAAATGGCAGACAGCTTGAAAATAGGCCTACTTTAAAAAAAGCCTAAGACTAATGTTTAGCAGCATACAAAATTTTAGAAACATTCCAAGGTGGAAGTTTTTGAGATTCTTGAGTGCAAAGGATAAACATTCAATGTAACATCTAGAAAGTATAAGAAAGCCAAACGTGAAAGAAGCATGCCTGTTTGGCAGCCATCGGGACAAGTTGGAAAAGTCAGTGCTCAGCTTTCCAGCTTGATTTTTCTTCATCTAGCGACCCTTAAAGGATCAGAAAGTTGCCCTGGAGGGGCAATGAAGGAGGGATACTTCAGGAGCTCAGATCAGGGGACACCCAATTGGAGTGAACTGTAGGACCCTCTGGAAAAGCAAAGAATAAAGGCTGTTAAAATATTCCAGCCATAGCCGTCACTGGCAGGAACAGAAGGACTATAAATCAACTGAATTTCAACTACATACTGAAGCTGGGTGAGCAAGATTTTCTCTTTTCTTCTCTTTGAGGATTATAAATGTTGAGCCCTGAAGGAAAAGGGCTGGAAAGCAAAGACCCCCCCAGAAGATTTAAGAGCAGTGAGGAAATATAAAAGGGGAAAAGACTTTTTGTTAAAAATATTGGATATTGATAAATAAGCCAAGGAGGACATCTAGTGGTGAAAGAAGAATGAAATTTCTGTAATATTGATGTTGACTGAAATTTAACCTTGAAGGAGAACACCTGCAGGCGATAAGACTGCTTTGTTGTGAGACTGAAATTCAAAGTTACTTCTATTGAATTTGGCTAAATTTAAACAGACGTTGTTTTGGCTATAGACTGTAAGCTGTAAAATGACTTCATCGAATATTACCAGACTTATGAAGAAAACTTCTTCTGCACCCTCAGTAGGACAATCCAGTCCTACAACACAGGGATCTATTGAAGCAATGTTGCAAAGTGAAAAGATAAATACTGCTCAAAGTGAAACACAGACTTCATTAAAATTTCTTCAGGTTCTTATGTTGAAGAATCAAGAGACTTTGGAGAGGAATCGTTTAGAGATGCAAGAGAATCATAAAAGCACAGAAACAAAACTGGAGAAGTTAAATGAAGAAATTTTGGATATAAAGGGAAAATCTGAAACTCAAAATCAAATGATAATAAAAAATCAACAGAAGATAAACAAGATTGAAGAAAAAACAGATGAGAATGATAAAAAGATAGAAATGTTACTACAAGAAAATGAAAAATTAGATAACGCAATTAAGATTCTAGCGATGGAAAAAGCGGAACATTATTTAAGATTCCAAAATATTCCTGAAGATAGAGAGGAAAATATACAGGAGGTGATTATTGACATCTTGGAGGAGGCTCTGAAGGCGGATAGAGGAGAAATCCAACTTGAATTAGATGGGATATTTTGCTTCAATTCAAGCTATGCAAGAAGAAATAAGTTGCCAAGAGAAGTACATGTACGGTTTACAAAGAAGACAACAAGAGATGAAATACTATGGAAAGTTAGAGATGAACCAATACAATATAAAAATAAAGAAATTATGGTCTTAAAACACATACCTAAGAGAGTTAGATTCATGAAGACAGTACCATTTTTTGACTACGAAATTGATTGCCAATGGTATAAACTTTAAATGGTTGATGCCAGAAGGTATCTTAATAAACTGGAACAATACAAGGTATAGACTTGACTCAATTTGGAAAGCAGAAGATTTTGAAGAGAAGAATAGGTCAATTTTGGATGAAGGAGTAAAAAGAGGTCAAGGGGAGAGTAAGAAGCAGAAACAAACAGAAGAGAGGACTCAAGGAACAACTGCACAAACAAAAGAACAGAAAGAGGAAGATGACCAAAAGGGAGAGGACGAAGGACCGAAATATAAATAAATGGAAATGGATAAAGAAAATGGAATCTTCTCAGTAAACATAAATGGACTAAATTCTCCAATTAAAAGAAATAAGATTTTTAGGAAATTACGGAAATTGAATTTGGATATAATTTGTTTGCAAGAAACACATATAAAAGTACAGCATTATAAATTATTGGAATATCCAAAAATTGGAAAACTCTATTATGCATCAGCACAACAGAAAAAAAGAGTAGCTTTATATATTAAAGAGACAATAAATTCAAAAATGGTATATTCAGATGAAGAAGGAAGAATTTTAATGGTAGAAATTTATCTGCATCAAAAGCAAATATTATTAGTGGCAATTTATGCACCAAATAATAATCAAGAAAATTTTTATAAAAACTTACATAGAAAAATAATAGAAATGGAGTATCAAAATGTTTGCTTACTAGGACATTTCAATGCAATAACAGATGGAAAAAAATTGATTATAAAAGTAACAAAACAGGGAAAAATGGTAGAGGAAGATTACCTAAGACATTCTTTGATATGGTGGAGGAAATTGGAATTCAAGATGTTTGGAGGGAAGTGAATCCACAAAAATTGCAATATACTTTTTACTCAAATAGTCAGAAATCTTGGTCAAGAATTGATATGATTTGGATGATTGCCAATTTGAGAATAAATGTGCAGGACGTTGAAATAGAAATAGGCATATGGGCAGATCATAATCCTTTGAAAATTACGTGGAAAGGAATACAAAAAAGGCTATGATGGACTTTAAATCATTCCATATTAAAGGAAAAAGAATGTATAGAGTTAACAAAAAAAAAGAAATGGAATTCTTCTTTAAAGAAAATAAAAAAGAAGATACTACGATACAAAATCTATGGGATACAGCCAAAGCATATTTTAGAGGTATAGCTATATCGTATATGGCAAGAAAAAATAAACAGAGAAAACAGCAATATGTATTATTAAAAAAAGAATTTGGAATATTAGAATTAGAACTGCAAAGAAATCCACAAAAAAGACTTTAATAAGAGATATGGATATAATAAAACATAAATTAAATCTGTTAGATTCAGAAAAAGTGGCAGAACAGATAAAAAGAGCGAAGCAATTTTTTTTGAAAATGCCAATAAGCCCGGAAGATGGTTAGCTTATAAACTTAAAAAACAGGGGGAAAAAAGATAATTTACTTGATGGGAAAGGTTATTTACAATATAAAAATGAAGAAATAAAAAAGATAGTTAAAGAATTTTATAAGGAACTGTATGATAAAAAGGAGATTTCAAGAGAGAAAACCGTAAAATACTTGGAAGAAAGTAATCTTCCAAAGATTTCAGAGACATTTAAAAATATGTTAGATGAAGGAGTTACAATGATGGAAATAACAGAGGCCATAAAGAGACAAAAAAAAATGGTAAAACTCCTGGCCCAGATGGACTTCTGGCAGTTATATAAGAACTTACAAGAGATATTAAGTGAACCATTGAAAGATGTTTGTAATGGACTTTTATTAGAAGCTAAAATGCCGATGACGTGGATTGAAGCAAATATTACCTTAATACCAAAGGATGATTTGGATTTGACCCAGATTAAGAATTATAGACCAATTTCATTGCTCAATGTGGTTACAAAATTTTTACTTCAATAATGGTGGAGAGATTGAAAAAATATTTGGTTGAATTTATACACCCGGATCAAAATGGCTTTTTACCAAAGAGACAAATTAAAAATAATTTAAGAGTGATAATAGATGTATTGGAATACTACGAGCTACCTCCAGGGAAACAAATGGTGTTAATATTTTTAGATGCTCAAAAGGCATTTGATAATCTTTCATGGCAATTTATGATTCATCAATTACAAATAATGGACTTTGGACAGAATTTTATAAATATGGTAAAAACAATATACAATAAACAAACAGCCAAAGTGATTGTGAATGGAGATTGTATTGAGAGCTTTGAAATAAGGAAAGGCACAAGGCAAGGATGCCCTCTATCCCCTCTGTTATTCATTTTCACTTTGGAAGTTTTAAATCGAAATATAAGACAAGATACAGAAATTAGAGGGTTGGGGATAAAGGGTGAAACATATAAATTACTAGCATTTGCTGATGATTTAGAATTTATTTTGGAAGATCCCTTGGAGATGATTCCAAAATTGTGGGGGAAATTAGAACAATATGGTGAAATAGCGGGACTAAAAATCAATAAAGAAAAAACTAAGATAATAGTTAAGAATCTTATGGATAAGCAAAAAAGCTGAACGTCAGAAGTGACAGAGGTACAGATCATGAAAAAGGTAAAATACTTGGGTATATATTTATCAACTAAGTGCTCAACATTAAAAGAAGATAACTACACAAGGTTATTGAAACAAATAAAGTTAGACCTGGAAAAATGGAAGAACTTAAAATTGTCATTATTAGGAAGAATAGCTACAGTTAAAATGAATATATTGCCTAAGATTTTATTTCTGTTTCAGACAATACCGATAAAACTTGGGGGAAATTTTTTTCAAGAGTTGAATTCATTAGTTTTGAAGTTTGTATGGCAAGGAAAGAAAGCTAGAATAAAGATGAAAACTTTGCAAGATACTAAGGAAAATGGAGGCTTTGGTCTACCTGAGAGGGCTTTCTATTATCAAGCATCTGTATTAATATGGGTGAAAGAATGGATAATGCTTAGGAATAAAAGGTTGTTATATTTGGGGGGACATGACTTACAGCTGGGGTGGCACGCTTTTTTGTGGTATGGGAAAAATAAAATCTATGGATATTTTCAAAATCACTGTATTAGAAATGCTTTGATAAGAGTATGGAAATAAATTAAAATGAAAATATATGTAAAAATTCCAGGGTGGTTATCAACAATTGAAGCTTGTTCACATACAAATTTGTTAGATTTTGAAAAAACTTGGACATATAGAGACATTTTAAATACTGACGGGACACTAAAATTGAAACAAGAGCTGGAACATCAGGGCATCAACATGTCATGGTGGGTATGCTTCAAATACAAAATAGATATGAAAAAGATATGAAAATGTATGGATTTTATAAAGAACAAAATGTGTTTGATAAGATATTATTAACTTCTGATGAGAAATTAATTAAGAAATTGTATAATTTTTTGTTAACTTTAGAGATGGAAAGTGAACAAATTAAAGGGACAATGATAAGGTGGGCGGAAAACTTTGGTTATAATATAGAATTAGAAAAATGGCAAAAATTGTGGGAGAGAAATCATAAATTGACAATGTCAACTGCGTATAAAGAAAATTTGTATAAAATGTTTTATAGATGGCACTTACCTCTAGCTAGACTAGCAAAAATGTTTAAAAATGTATCAGGTAAATGTTGGAAATGTAAACATAACTTAAGTACATACTATCATATTTGGTGGACATGTGACAAGGTAAAGGCCTATTGGAAAAAAATACATGCTTGGCTAGAAAAATTATTAGGAGAACATGTAGTATTTAATCCTGATTTTTTTATTAGGTATAGTACCAGAAAAGATCAATAAGCAAAATTTATACTTGGTTTTACATATTGTAACTGCAGCAAGAATACGTTATGTGCAATGTTGGAAAAATGAACAAATACCTTCAGAAGAAGAGGTAATAAAAAAGATACTGGAATAGGCAGAGATGGACAGATTAACTATGAGACTAAAAGATAAAGAAGAAACAGAATATTACCAAAGCTGGAATTTTTTCTACAAATGATTAGAAAATAGAACCAAAGAATAGGACTTGATTATATATTAGCGTTTTATGAATCCAGATCGCATGCTGTTTGAAAAACTAACATATGTATGTTGTTGTTGTTAGTTGCAAAGTCGTGTCCGACCCATTGCGACCCTATGGACAACGTTCCTCCAGGCCTTCCTGTCCTCTACCATCTTCTGGAGTCCATTTAAGCTCACGCCTACTGCTTCAGTGACTCCATCCAGCCACCTCATTCTCTGTCGTCCCCTTCTTCTATTGCCCTCAATCTTTCCCAGCATTAGGCTCTTCTCCAGTGAGTCCTTCCTTCTCATTAGGTGGCCAAAGTATTTGTATGTATGTAGAGGTTTAAAAAAAACTTTATAACTAAAAGAAAGAAAGTAAAAAATGTGGACTGCACCTGTTGATAAATTTATTTATTTATTTATTTTATTAGATTTATATACCGCCCTTTCCCGAAGGATTCAGGGCGGTTTACAGGGTATTTAAAACAACCAGTACAAAAGTTAAAAACAAATTTAAAAAGATTAAATCAATGCCGTTACAGATTTTACAAATTTTTCCTTTGTTTGAAAATATTGTAATTTAAGCTTTAATCCATTAATGAGAAAGATTGTAAAGAAGATAAATCAAAATTGAGCTACATATAAATTAAGCAGCTGTTTCAAACTAATCTGGCTGCTAATTTTGGATGGATTATTAACCATCTTTTATCCTAAATAAATCAAAGACTATGTTTGGGCTGTTAGGTCAGATGGAGAAGAGTATGTCTAAAAATACTCAGAATGTATTATCTTCCATATAAGAAAGAGATGCCAATGTATGCATCAGAATAAGTTCTTGTAGCATGTCAATACTCACTCTGTGGTGATATTAGCAAATTGGGTGTTTGAAATGATTTTATTGTAGCTGGTCCCTCACCACTTGTGGTTAACACTTGAACCTCTAAACGGTAAAGAGTTGATGGTCTTAGGTTGGATACTGTCAGCATATGGTGATCCTAAAAGGAAATGAAAACAGTGACTTGAAGTAAAAGAAGAAATATATTTGAGGCATTCAGCAGGTTCAAGTGATGAATCAACTCAGTTCTTCCTTGCTTCTTCCCTCCTATCTATCGCCCTCCCCCACTGAAAAGGTACAGACTTACTACTGACAATATTTGTGATTGGGAGATAATGCTGTTTGGTAAGCTGTTTTGCCTGCTCTCTGTAGTGACTTCTGCCAAAGTGACTTGAAACCCTGTCATTGGTTGGTGAAGATTTGCTTTTGATATTTTCCAGGAAAAGTAGCCTGTAATATTAATGTCCTGAACAATGAAAGAAGCAGAAAGATTCTCTGGTTTCGCCAATACTTTTGAGATAACAGGATCTGTAAAACAAACACCAACACCAAGAGAGAAGTTAGCATCTCTGTCAATGTTAAGTAAATTTTAAAAAGATATACATTAAGGGAGCCTACAACATGTGATATAAACGTTGCTATTATATAGTGAGGATGGAATGCTTACTCTCAAATAAATTGCTCACCAATATATCACTTATTTTACCTACCATGAATATAGTTTTGTTTCATACATTGCACTTCAATTAGTAAACATTACCACAAATTTTAATTTCATGATTTGATATTGTTCTGTAAGAGATGTACATCCATTTATTAATTCTATAAATTAGATTACATATTGTTAAGTAAATCAACTTTATCTGTATGTTTTATATATGGCTAAAATGTTTTTTAAAAAACATAACTATTACTATTTAGTGAATTGGATACAACAGAAAATGTGTAATTTATTTATATAAAATTTAAACAGGAAGCATATTCTTCTTTCATAATTTTAAAAATATCAGGCCTTTGTATAAATATCAGCCAATTAATATTTGAAGATACTAAATTCATTGTATGGATATTAGGATATCAAACTACAGGATATTAAGATACCAAATATCAAATTTATAACATATGATCCACTTAAAACTAATTCAATATGTTTGACACATTTCAGGCCAATACAGCTATTAATCTTGTTCTGGAATAAGTAATCCCACATTCTATGCTCTAAAGGACAAATGCTTTTGGCAATTTTTTTCTTGCTGTTTAACCAAGAGAAAACTGTTCTAAAACCATTATTCTAGCATTTCCAAAGTATTCTTTTTGCTTTAGTCTCAAAGTTGAGTCATGTGACTCCCTCAAAAATCTAAGATGTTAGAGAATATTTGACAATATTTTAATATTATTTATTGTAAACATTTTAATAAATGTTAAGATAATTTGTGGTACCAGAACTGAAACTATTACAACACTATATTTTGTCAGTGTGTAAAGAATTTTATGAACTGGAATAGCCATAGCAACAAATCAGCCAATGAGAACTGTTTTTGATTAAGACATAGTATTGGCTGTGTGAGGCATGTGATCCAGCCTAGGTCTGGGCGTGTCTTAGTCCTCTGTTGTTTTTCTGATCTCCAAGTGAAAAGTTGTTGATGTTCCCCAGAGCTGAATGAAACTGTATGTATCATGTTTATATATATTTTATAGATAAGGTTTTTCCAAACTATGCCTCCTGCTCATTTTGAATGTGTGCTTATTTTTTGGGGGTTATTTTTGCGCTGGAAAGCTGTAAACTCAAACAATTTTTCTATCTAAAAAATTTCCTGAAGAGATGTGACCTATCAAAGAAAATATAGAATGTTTGGAGATAACTAGACTGGCTATCCCCCTTCATGGATTACTGCCTTGTCGTGGCGAAGGGGCTTGCGTAATTCAATGAAGCTATGAGCTATGCCGTGCAGGGCCACCCAAGACGGACAGGTCATAGCAGAGAGTTCTGACAAAACGTGATCCACTGGAGAAGGAAATGGCAACCCACTCCAGTATCTTTGCCATGAAAACCCTATGGACAGTACCAAAAGGCAAAACGATATGACGCTGGAAGATGAGCCCCTCAGGTCGGAAGGCGTCCAATATGCTACTGGGGAAGAGCAGAGGGCTAGTACTAGTAGCGCCAGAAAGAATGAAGCGACTGGGCCAAAGCCGAAAGGACGCTCAGCTGTGGATGTGTCTGGTGGTGAAAGGAAAGTCCGATGCTGTAAAGATTTTTTCTCCATAGGAACCTGGAATGTAAGATCCATGAATCAAGGAAAACTGGACGTGGTCAAACAAGAGATGACAAGACTGAACATTGACATCTTAGGTATCAGCGAACTAAAATGGACAGGAATGGGTGAATTTAATTCAGATGACCATCAGGTATACTACTGTGGGCAAGAATCCTTCAGAAGAAATGGAGTAGCCTTCATAGTCAATAAAAGAGTAGGAAAAGCAATACTGGGATACAATCCTCAAAATGACAGAATGATCTCAGTTCGAATCCAAGGGAAACCATTCAATATCACAGTAGTCCAAGTCTATGCCCCAACCACCAGTGCTGAAGAGGATGAAATTGACCAGTTCTATGAAGCACTACAGCACCTTATAGAACTAACACCAAAAAATGATGTTCTTATCATCATGGGGGATTGGAATGCTAAAGTAGGAAGCCAAAAGATAACTGGAATAACAGGCAAGTTTGGCCTTGGAGTGCAAAATGAAGCAGGGCACAGGCTGATAGAATTCTGTCAAGAGAATACGATGGTCATAGCAAACACTCTTTTCCAACAACCCAAGAGACGGCTCTACACATGGACATCACCAGATGGTCAACACAGAAATCAGATTGACTATATGCTCTGCAGCCAAAGATGGAGAAGCTCTATACAGTCAGTAAAAACAAGACCAGGAGCTGACTGTGGCTCAGACCATGAGCTTCTCCTTGCAAAGTTTAGGCTTAAACTGAAGAAAGTAGGGAAAAGCACTAGGCCAGTCAGGTATGAATTAAATCATATCCCTGTTGAATATACAGTAGAGGTGACAAATAGATTTAAGGAATTAGATCTGATAGACAGAGTGCCTGAAGAACTATGGACAGAGGTTCGTGACATTGTACAACAGGTAGCAACCAAAACCATCCCAAAGAAAAAGAAATGCAAGAAAGCAAAATGGCTTTCTGAGGAAGCTTTGCAAATAGCTGAGGAAAGGAGGGAAGCCAAAGGCAAGGGAGAAAAAGAAAGATACACCCAATTGAATGCAGAATTCCAGAGAATAGCTAGAAGAGATAAGAATGCCTTCTTAAATGAACAGTGCAAAGAAATAGAAGAAAACAATAGAATAGGGAGGACCAGAGATCTTTTCAAGAAAATTGGAGAAATGAAGGGAACGTTTAATGCAAAAATGGGCATGATAAAGGACCAAAATGGCAGGGACCTAACAGAGGCAGAAGAGATTAAGAAGAGGTGGCAAAATTACACAGAAGAACTATACAAGAATGAGCTTAACGTCCCTGATAATCACAATGAGGTGGTCACTGACCTGGAGCCAGACATCCTAGAATGTGAAGTGAAGTGGGCCTTAGAAAAGCTGAGCAACAACAAAGCTAGTGGAGGTGACAGTATTCCAGCTGAGCTATTCAAAATCTTAAAAGACAATGCAGTAAAAGTGCTACACTCAATTTGCCAGCAAATTTGGAAAACTCAACAGTGGCCACAGGATTGGAAAAGATCAGTTTACATTCCAATTCCTAAGAAAGGCAGTGCCAAAGAATGTTCAAACTATCGCACCATTGCACTCATTTCTCATGCTAGTAAAGTCATGCTTAAAATCCTACAAGCTAGACTTCAGCAGTATGTGGATCGAGAACTACCAGAAGTGCAGGCAGGATTTCGAAGAGGCAGAGGAACTAGAGATCAAATTGCCAACATACGCTGGATCATGGAGAAAGCTAGGGAGTTCCAGAAAAACATCTACTTCTGCTTCATTGACTATGCTAAAGCCTTTGATTGTGTGGATCATAACAAACTGTGGCAAGTTCTTAAAGAGATGGGAGTACCAGACCATCTTATTGGTCTCTTGAGAAACCTATATGCGGGTCAAGAAGCAACAGTGAGAACTGGACACGGAACCACTGATTGGTTCAAAATTGGGAAAGGAGTCCGGCAAGGCTGTATACTGTCGCCCTGCCTATTTAACTTATATGCAGAGCACATCATGAGAAAGGCAGGGCTAGATGAATCAAAAGTTGGAATTAAGATTGCCGGAAGAAATATCAACAACCTAAGATACGCAGATGATACCACTCTAATGGCAGAAAGTGAAGAAGAACTAAAGAGCCTCTTGTTGCAGGTGAAGAAGGAGAGTGCAAAACTTGGGTTGAAACTTAACATTAAGAAAACCAAGATCATGGCATCTGGCCCTCTCAATTCCTGGCAAATAGATGGGGAAGAAATGGAGGTAGTGACAGATTTTATTTTCCTGGGCTCTAAGATCACTGCAGATGGGGACTGTAGCCAAGAAATTAAAAGACGCTTGCTCCTGGGGAGGAAAGCCATGGCAAATCTAGACAGCACACTAAAAAGCAGAGACATCACCCTGTCAACAAAAGTGCGTATAGTCAAGGCTATGGTCTTTCCAGTTGCAATGTATGGTAGTGAAAGTTGGACCATAAGAAAGGCTGAGCGCCAAAGAATTGAGGCCTTTGAACTGTGGTGCTGGAGAAGACTCCTGCGAGTCCCTTGGACTGCAAGGCGATCAAACCGGTCAGTCCTAGAGGAGATCAATCCTGACTGCTCTTTAGAAGGCCAGATCCTGAAGCTAAAACTCAAGTACTTTGGCCACCTAATGAGAAGGAAGGACTCCCTGGAGAAGAGCCTAATGCTGGGGAAGATCGAGGGCAATAGAAGAAGGGGACGACAGAGAATGAGGTGGCTGGATGGAGTCACTGAAGCAGTAGGCGTGAGCTTAAATGGACTCCAGAAGATGGTAGAGGACAGGAAGGCCTGGAGGAATGTTGTCCATAGGGTCGCGATGGGTCGGACACGACTTCGCAGCTAACAACACCAACAAGACTGGCTATCAAAGCCATCACATCCAGTGGTGGGATTCAGCTAGTTCGCACCAGTTCAGTAGAACTGGTAGCTAAATTTTGCTGCATTTGGAGAACCGGCTGGCTTCTAAAAATCCAGTCTAGGCTTCAGAGACCTGGAGGAGGCCTCCTAGGCCTAGAACGGTCAGCCAGAAGTCCGTGGATGCCACTTCCAGAAGTCCGTTCTAGGCCTCAGAGGGTCATGCCTGCATTGAATAAGAGAACTGATTGTTCAGGTATTTGAATTCCACCACTGATCACATCTTATCAGTTTTTTAAAAAAGCATACAAATGTGTAATATTTTGATGTATCTAATGCCCACACTTGTAAAATGATTTTATTTAATGTAGTGTAAAAAGGAGGTAGTAATGAAGGTCATATACTAACCGTAAAATCAGATTACAAAGAAAATTAAACTTGTGGTTGTTTTGTATTTTCTATTCTTATTAATTAATCTGCATTTACAATACTAATACTTGTAAATGGTTACATTAAGAATTTTAAAGCTCTTCATATAATGATGAAAGCAATCCATTTTAAAAGCTAGTGTTTGAGTATTTAGCTATTTAAGCATTTTATTTCACCATAATTGTTTTGAATCTTACCTCCTTTAGCCAAACAGCTTATATGTTTGTGTTTTTTCCCTTTTAGATAAGAACAAGGTGGAGTCGTAAAGAAAATGCTTTCAGATTTCAATTGACCATTGGTTCTTACTGGCTGAACTGTAACCTTATACTTGCACGAAAAGGATAGGTTCTGAAGAATTATATAGTTTTCCTATGAGAGATATAAACCATTTTATTATCCTCTTTTTGGGTTTAAATTTAATATTTTCCAAGCAATCAATGCAAAAATACATTTTTAGAGAAAAAGACAGCTTACAAAATATGCAAATATGTTCATATATCATTTATTTATTTATAGGAAGATGAAATAGGTGATGAAATAGGTAGAGCTGAAGGCAACACATTCAGCCCAAATCTCTGGATGACTTCATATAGAGGAAATTTCATAATATGGCACAAGTTGAAAAGGAAAAAAATGTGCCACATATTTTAATGGAACTGTAAATTGTAGTGTTCATACTGAAGAACACTGAAGAATTCATACTGAATTCCACTACCACATGGGTGGACAGTAAATTCTTTATACAAAAGCTTGTACAAATAAGTGTCTATTTGGTGAAAAGGAATAAAAAAATAAACTATATTGGATAATTTAATCCAATAAAGTACGAGGAGATTATAATTGATTTTTAAAAAGCATACTTCAGAATTAAACACAAAATTCTATTTCATGGAGAATTATACTGTATGTAACATTGCACAACTCAGGAAAAGTTTCTGATTATCATAAGGATTTTCTAACTGGCTTAAGTGGATTTAAATAAATTGTAAAAGTTGACAGAAGAAAATATACAAAAATCTGCATCAGTTTTATGGAAAGAATATAACCTGTTCTACCTAATCCTACAAAATCAGTTTGTACCACAAACAAAAGATGGAACAATTCTCTTCCCGTCTCAGCTTCTTGAAATAACCATAATTGGTAAGAACAACATTGAAGCAAGATGTCTCCTTACAATGGCTTATATAATTACATATTTAAAATTACAAGTATATAACTTCCAAGTGCTAGCAATTTGGAATCCCAGCAAGGATAAAGTTTGATAAGTAGACAAATTCTTAAACTTCTTATTAATTTCCCCAAGGCATACTACTATATTTCTTCAACAAACCTCAGAAAAATGGAAACATAATTCATGCCAGTTTTAGTAGGGTGCTTTTTTAAAAAAAAGGAAAATAGATTCAATTTTCCCTAACATAATAACCCCTGAAACTCTAGTGCTGTCTTCATCTACAGTACAATTGCCATGCCAGCTGCAGCTACTGACCATACAAAAGAATTATAAAATTTATAATTCATCATAACAAATAAACTAGATCAACCAGCCTTCCTCAATATAGACCACTTCAAAAGATTCAAGTCACATAATGCACATCCAATAGAGCTAATGGCCATATTCAATCTATAGGAACTGCAGCCAATCACGTGGAAGACTCCAAGGAACTGAAGTCACAACTTTGCATTACAAAGGACAAAATGAATGCTTTGAAGCACAGAATAAATTTGTATTGGAGATGTAAAGGGGAAGATAATGGGATCTTTAAAGGTCATTTATACTCTTCCTCACAAAATACAGGATCATATCTTTTACAGTCTGATACTTAAAACTTAACTTACATATGTTACATCATTGAATTTTTCAGGCTCTTCAATATTGTAAGAACATAATTCTGGAAACCACTGAACATGATATCCTTCCCTGCTGGTGGTATCTATCAATGAAATAACATAACAGGAGAAAATTAATAGAAGCTTACATATAAAGTTTTTGATTTTTTGGAATAGTTTATGCAAAAATACACATACAATACTGGACATATTTATCATTTGTAGGAAAATGTATAAAATGAATATGGATATGCCTTTTAGGTAATATTGAGAGTCAGTCTGAGCAAATTTCAAAGATCTCAGGTTAATCTGGTGTAGCAGTTTTTATGCAGCTGTGTTGCACCATTAAAATATCACAGAAAAATGGAATTTGCAATTTTAAAATCCACAGAAAAGTGGAATTGGAAAGTGCAGAAAAATGGACATAATAATATACTACAGAGTGATTACAAATTTATGGCAGAATGCTACACATTTAGATAATCTAAGTATGTAAAAGTAGGAGAGAACAAAAAAGATAAATTAATCATTTTGTCAGGACCCACCCCAATTCACATCTTAGGAAAGAAAACTCTTGAATCAGAAATTGTCCAAAAGGAGCTTTTACTAAAACATGTTTGGAGACGGAAATACTAGACAGGATCTGAAACTATGTTACAGTTTGGTACTTTTTAAAGAGTCCCCGGTCGAACCCCCTCCCTTCAAGCCATCTGGTTTGTCCCGGATCAATTAAAATTCAGGTGTCAAATCCTTCCATGGGAAAGAGGGAACTCTCATGTCTTTATGACAATTACTCCCTTCCTTTAGAGATTTAAATCGGAGATACAAACCAGATCTCTTCCCCCCACCTTCCTTTGTTGTTTTATTTTATTTATTTATTTTATTTTATTAGATTTATATACCACCCTTTCCCGAAGGACTCAGGGCGGTTTACAGGGTATTTAAAACAACCAGTACAAAAGTTAAAAACAAATTAAAAAAGATTAAATCATCCCTAAAATTAAAAACCCCAGTTAAAAATTCTCAGCCTGGGCCAGAGAGCTCAAAGAGCCAGGTCTTCAGGTCCCGGCGAAATGTGCGAAGGTCGGGGGCAGTCCTAAGCTCCATGGGGGGCTGGTTCCAGAGGGCAGGCGCACCCACAGAGAAGGCCCTTCCCCTGGGTGTTATCCGCCGACAGTCTTTTATCGGCGGCACCCTGAGAAGACCCTCCCTGTGGGAGCGCACTGGACGAAGGGAGCTTGATGCTGGTAGCAGGTGTTCCCTCAGATATCCCGGACCCAAGCTAGTTCAAAGGTTCTCCCCCTGGTCTTTGAAGACAGCCTCCTGGCAGTCTGAATAAACATCCTTGCGCCTATTAACATCTCTTCTCCTTGGAAAAATGTCAGAATCCAGTGGGGTTGTAAGATTTTTAGAACATACATATAGGATTTTATGAATGGGATATAAATGGATTTTGACACATTTTACTAATGTTCATCTAATTTTGCAAGTGATTTTACTAATTTGCTTTAAAAAATCATGAAAGTTCTCTCAATTTTCCTCTCTAGTTTTTCCTCATAATATGGGAAACACAATCATTCAGATTAATCTGCATGACATCTTTGTTTATCCATACTTAATTCAGGTTTCAAAGCATTAGGGGCAGCAGCAAATTAAGAAGGCATGATAGTCATGATAGAAAATTATTGATATAATTTACTTCATGAAAATACACTGCATTTAGAATGTAGACTGCCATAGCAATCATATTAAACTAAACACTGACATTTAAACTATAGTAAATGCCTACACTTATTTGCAATTAACTAGGTTGGCTTTGCTCAAATGCATACAGTGAGTAACCCAAAAGCAGTCCAAGCTAGCTATATCACCGATTAATTTTTTATGCAAAACCTTCAGTAGAACTTGTTTGCTTTCCATAATATTTGTTTTATTCTGTCTACTTTTACCAAGCAATTCATTTTAAGTAATTTATCTCACATATTTCAAGATTCTTTTTCTTATCTTACCTATATGTATTTTGATTTACATAAGCAAATATTAAAATAAGTTATTCAGATGCCAAGTTCATTGATAGTTGTTTAAGATGTAGGAAGAATAGATAATCTGATACCAAACCAAGCACAATTTCCACTGATTAAAGGTTAACCCAACATAAAAGTCATTTTAACAGAAAATTGTGAATGAATTATTATGTCAAGATGTTATATTATTCTTGAAAAAAAAACATCTTAAGCTATGCTTAACTAAAATTTAGAACACAGATCTAAGTACACACTACTAATGCAAATCTTTGCCTATACAAATAGGATCCTATACAACTGTGCTGTGGCTGTTCCTGTGTGTTATTGCTAATGGTCTTTGTATCAGAGATGACTTATGACTCAGTCTTGCTATTCAATAATCTGTATGCATACAAAGAAAGATACAGGCCATGATCAAGCTAAAAATTGGAGGGGGGATGAGTTCTGAGACTATAACTATGCTCTTATTTTTCTTCAGCTGGTATGTCCAGTATCTAAATGTTGCAATAGGAAACTGATGTTCACATCGACTCTAAGATCCTACATGGCAGCATTTTTTTTGTCTTGACCATCTAAGTCCATGGCTATTAGTCTCCCATAGAGAATCTTCTACAGGTCACTTAACTACCAGTTCCTCTTTAATATAGTTAATGGTTTCCTACACCCATTAAGATTCTGACTGATCTATCAAGAGAAGCCTTGTACCTGAAACAGAACAAAAGGCCTCTATCATCAATTAACAAAGATAATCTGATTTTTATTTTATCCATAGTCCTATATGTTTATCTAGGTTGATAGCAAGTATTGGAATGCTGCAATTCACAGAAATGAGTGCTCTTGATCAAACATTGAGAAATGGTATCAACACAAGCCCTGCTTTAGTCAGTACATTAGAGTTCAAATGGCATTTTCACCAAAATCTATTAACTCAGGGCACAGGAAGGATACAGGTGAATGCAGAAGAGGGCATGGCCAGAAAGTCTTATAAAGATAGTGGTATCAGTCTAATAAGGAAAATGGTTGGTTCCATTCATTACATGCCTTCCTGTCTTCTCAATGAGCCAGCAACTTCCTTGAATCAGTGGAAATGGTGGTGGTAAGCAAACACAGCTTTTTCCTTTCCTTTGGTTATATAGCTTTTGATTCTAGTTAATATACAAATTAAGAAGGCATGATAGTCATGAGGTAGTGTCTTCAGTGATGTTGCTGAGAATACACCCGAGGGAGAGACTCCTCTCCCTGGGTCTGATTTTCCCTTGCCTGTGGGTCCATTTGGACTGAAAGCCGCCCTGGAGAGGTTGGCCACCAAAGGGGTGAAGCTTTGGGGACCACAGGTCGGTGGTAGCCAGCTTGTTGGAGCCAAAGGAGCCCCTGGAATCGGCAGAAGAAAGGAGGACTGCATTCATGCAATTCTCCATTACCAGCTGATTGTCGGAGATGGAGAAAAAGCTCAGAATGACAGCAAACAGCTGAACCGGGTGAGAACTGCCATCTTCTTTCTCAGTAGAGGTGGATTTATTGGCAATTAGCTCTTTTACAGCTCAGAGTGAAGCCTTTCATCTTTAGGGAGTGGGTGGAATTTTTTTCCCCCTCCTGAACTCTAGCGGTGATTTAAGCTTTTGTGCAACTTAAGAACTTCTTGTATAGTAAGCTGTTTGAGCCTTAAGAGAACTTTTGGGAAGCTATTGTTCTTATAGAGGCTTTTTGTTTTTTGATTTCTTGCTGGAAGCCACTCAGTTTGCATTTTTTATCTATTAAGCTCATTTTCTCTTTTGGCCATTTTCTGCCTTTTTCTTTTTCCCTTTCAAGGTATCAGGAATGGACATTTTGTGTCACCTGGTAGCTAATTTGAGAATCTTTTTTCACTCTCATCTGTCTGGTGTTAATTTAGCCTAGAAGTTTGGCTGTATGCCCAGACATTCCTCATCTAAGACTTTGAAACTTTTCTGAGATAAGATTTGCTTTTACTCTATCTAGCCTTACAAAACAGACTATATTAATAAATAAATGGTACTTGGAGCCATGTGCTCCCTTGGATTATAACTATTGTGTTTTGGAACCATATATGTTGTATGTAGTATGTTTTAGGTGTGTCATGTATGTGTCTTACTTTGAGAGCGGACAACTAAATTTCATTTTTGATGTGTGCCATTGTGCCCACAGTAAAAAATGACAATAAAGATTATCTTATCTTATCTATAACAAGCTGACAGAAGAACTGAAAATTAAGAATTTTTTTTCTCTTTCTTCTTTTGAATAGAATTTGGTGGACTATAAACCTGATATTTTTGCCTTTTTCTTTTCATCCTTTTTATTCTGTGAGTTTTTCCGTTTTTTTTCTTTTTCCTTTTTTCATTATACTACCTCCCTTTTTTTTCTCCTGTTGCTATTTTTTACCTTTTTCTTTTCTTTTTACATATTCTTGTGGATTTTTCCTCCTACCAATAGGAACTCATTGGATTATAAAAGCTGGCTATTTGGTCACCCTGTGGATTACAATATAAGACATAGAGACCAAGATGAGCGCTTCAAATCTATCTAAACTTGGAAGAAAAGGATCTTACACCCCTGCCTCGACCTCTGCAAGTCCAATATATCAAAAATCAATTATGACAGTGCTGCACAAGAAAAAATGGATGCCCAACAAAAAGACACTCAGACCATTTTGCAGGCAATTGCAGCCCATATGGCATCCTCGACAAAAAACTATGAAGACTCGAAAAATTATCTTGATAAAATGAATCAAAAAATTATTAACATAGGTTCTCAAATTGAAAAGTTAACTCAAACTATGCTAGAAGAAATAAAGTGCCTAGAGAGGTCCATGTTAGTTTTCTTAAAAGATCCATAAGAGACGAGATTTTGAGAAAAGTAAGAGATCAACCATTAAAATACAAAGATAAAGAAGTAGTTCTGGCCCCATTCCTAGAAGGGTAAGAGAGGCTCAAAGAGATTATCAGTTCTTAACCAGGAAACTGGTTCAAAAAGGAATCAATTTTAGATAGTTGATCCCAGAAGCAATCCTAATCTATTGGGATACAAAAAGATATAGATTGGACACCCCTCTTAAAGCAATGGAATTTTTTGACACTCAGAACATATGCTTAGAAGAAGGTGCAAGACCAAGAGACCAGAGACAGATTAGATTGACTAGAAGACTGAGACCGAGATATAATTGAAAATTATGGAGCAGATTGGAAATTTATCGATAAATAAAAATGGACTGAACTCTCCTTTAAAACGGAGAATTTTTTTTACAAGATTACAGAAATTAAAAATGGATATAATTTGCCTCGAAGAGACACATATTAAGAGACAACACTTTAAAATCCTAGAACAAGTGAAAATGGGTAAACTTTGCTTTACACTTGCATCTCAAAAGAAAAGGGGAATAGCCCTTTATATTAAAAGAAAAGATGAATACCAAACAAATTTATGTAGATGAAGAGGGGAAAATATTAATGGTAGAAATCATGATGGATCAAAAACAGGTATTGTTGGTAGCAATATATGTGCCTAATGTTAAGCACCCCTTCATGGATTCCTGCCTTGTAGTGGCACAGGGGCTTGTGTAATTCAATGAAACTATGAGCTATGCTGTGCAGGGCCACCCAAGATGGAAAAGCCATACCAGAGAGTTCTGACAAAATGTGATCCACTGGAGAAGGAAATGGCAACCCACTCCAGTAGCTTTGCCATGGAAAACCCATGGACAGTACCAAAAGACAAAAAGATATGACCCTGGAAGATGAGCCCCTCAGGTCGGAAGGCGTCCAATATGCTACTGAGAAAGAGCAGTAGCGCCAGAAAGAATGAAGCGACTGGGCCAAAGACGAAAGGATGCTCAGCTGTGGATGTATCTGGTGGTGAAAGGAAAGTCCGATGCTGTAAAGATTTTTTCTCCATAGTTTTTAGTTTATTAATATTTCTATACCGCCCTTCTCCCGAAGGACTCAGGGCGGTGAACAGGGCAAGAATAAAATGCAAAGTTACAAATATTAAAAGAAGATTAAATAATTGCCCATTAAAAACAATTAATACAATACATTTATAAAAACCCCAAAAATACAGCAATAAAAACCCCACCAATCCCCCATCAGGCCAGGCCGGCTTGTTCGAATAAAAATGTTTTTAGATCGCGGCGAAAGGAGCGAAGATCGGGCGCCATCCGGAGCTCTACCGGTAACTGATTCCATAGTTCCACAGCGCCCACAGAGAAGGATCTCCCCCTGGGGGCCACCAATCGACATTCTCTGATCAGTGGCACCCTGAGGAGTCCCTCTCTGTGGGAACGCACAGGGCGCAGGGAGGTTGATGCCGGCAGCAGGTGTTCCCTGAGGTACTCCGGACCCCTGCCATGTAGGGCTTTAAACACCATTACTAGTACCTTGAATCTCACCCGGAAGACAACTGGTAACCAATGCAGCTCACGGAGCAGAGGTGTAACATGGGAGTATCGGGAGACTCCCAACACAACTCTCGCGGCTGCATTCTGTACCAGTTGGAGCCTCCGGGTGGTCCTCAAGGGCAGCCCCATGTAGAGAGCGTTGCAGTAGTCCAGACGAGAGGTCACGAGCGCGTGAGTGACCGTGCATAAGTCATCCCGGCCTAGATAGGGCCGCAACTGGTGCACCAGGCGAACCTGGGCGAAAGCCCCCCTAGTCACAGCCACTATATGATCTTCCAAGGTAAGCCGTGAATCTAGGAGGACTCCCAAGTTGCGAGCCCTATCTACGGGGGGTAATAGTTCACCCCCCATGGAGAGAGATGGAATATCCAAATTGGCCCAGGATGAAGGTATGCAAAGCCACTCAGTCTTGTCGGGGTTGAGTTGAAGTCTGTTCCTCCCCATCCAGACCCGAACCGCCTCCAGGCAACGGGACATCACGTTGAGGGCATCACTGGGGTGGTTTGGGGTCGAAAGAAAAAGCTGGGTATCATCAGCGTACTGATGATACCCAACTCCAAAGCCACGAATGATCTCACCCAGCGGTTTCATATAGATGTTGAACAGAAGAGGCGAGACGACCGACCCCTGAGGAACTCCACAAATGAGAGACCTCGCGGTCGACCTCTGCCATCCTGTCAACACCGACTGCGAACGTCCCTGGAGATAGGAGGAGAAGCACTGTAAAACCATGCCTCCCACTCCCAGTCCCCTGAGATGCCGCAGCAAGATACCATGGTCGATGGTATCGAAAGCCGCTGAGAGGTCTAATAGGACTAGAACAGAGGAATGTCCCCTGTCCCAAGCCCTCCAGAGATCATTCACCAGCGCGACCAATGCCGTCTCCGTGCTGTACCCGGGCCTGAAACCCGATTGGTACGGGTCTAGATAATCCGCTTCATCCGGGACCAGAGGGAGCTGATGCGCCACCACACTCTCAACAACCTTCGCAAGAAAGCGAAGGTTGGAGACCGGACGAAAGTTGTTCAATACAGCTGGGTCCAAGGCAGGCTTCTTGAGGAGAGGCCTCACCACCGCCTCTTTCAAGACAGCAGGGAAGCTACCCTCATTCAAAGAAGCCGATATAACTGCCTGGAACCAGCTGCGTGTCCTCTCCTGGGCTGCATAGACCAGCCAGGAAGGGCACGGGTCCAATAAACATGTGGTGGAGCTCAGCCTCCCCATAATCCTGTCCACTTCCTCCGGAGTCACAGAATCAAACTCCTCCCAGGTGATATCGACAAGACCGCCCGTGTCCTGATCGTCAGACTCTGCCCAGTCAGAATCCAGACCGGTCCGAATCCGAGCGATTTTGTCCGACAGATGTTGGTTAAACTCCTTGGCACGACCCTGCAAGGGTTCCTCCCTCACCTCTTGATTAAGGAGGGAGTGAGTCACCCTAAACAGGGCGGCCGGGCGATTATCTGCGGACGCGATAAGGGTAGCAAAGTGATTAGACCTCGCCACCCTTATCGCAGCGAGATAAGACCTAATATAGGCTCTTAGTCGCAATCGGTCGGATTCGGATCGGCTGGATCTCCAACCGCTCTCTAGGCCCCGTCTCTGACGCTTCATCTCCCGGAGCTCCGCGGAAAACCATGGAGCTCGACAGGATCTGCACCGGGTCAGGGGCCGCAAGGGTACAACTCGGTCAAGAGCCTCAGTGGCTGCCCTTTCCCAGGCTTCCACTAGGGCATCTGCCGAGCTGTGAGCGAAGGAGGCAGGTGGGGATCCCAGCGCCGCCTGGAACCTCTCGGGATCCATCAAGCATCTGGGGCGGTACTATCTAATTGGTTCCACGCACCCACGGCGGGGGGTGGCAAAATGGAAGACCAGCCGCAGGAGATGATGATCGGTCCATGACAGGGGCATAACAATTGGGGAGCCCCCACCCAGATCATCTAACCACCGTCCAGATAAGAAATTCAGGTCAAGGGTGTGGCCTCCCACATGAGTCGGTCCCGAAATTACTTGCGTCAGGTCCATGGCCGTCATGGAAGCCATGAACTCCTGAGCTAACTCAGATGATCCTCCCAGAGATGGTAGATTGAAGTCCCCCAAAACTATAAGTTTCGGGAACTCAATCACCAACCCAGAGAGGACATCGAGAAGCTCAGGCAGGGCTGCTGCTGCGTGACTAGGCGAAAGGTACACCAGCAGCAAGCCCAACTGCGCACCAGTGCCGCATCTCAAGAAGAGAGACTCACACCCGACTATCTGGGGAAAGGTGGCCTCCCGCGGACAGAAGGTCTCCCTCATAACAACAGCCACACCCCCACCCCTACCCTGAGCCCGAGGCCGGTGTAGCACCCGGAAACCTGGTGGGCAAAGATCAACCAGAGGAATCCCATCCTCTGGGCCCAACCAAGTCTCCGTGATGCAAGCCAGGTCCGCCTGCTCACCCTCGACCAAATCACGGATGAGAGGAGCTTTGTTAGTGACAGACCTGGCATTCAAGTACACCAGCCGGAGCTCAGGAGGCTGCACATCCTCACTCCCAGGACCTCGGGGCGGAACCAGAGGGTCGGAATGCCTCACCGCTTGTAAGCAGCGGAGAGGCCTTCCCTGAGATCAATACGGCCCTCTGCTCCTACACCTTCTGCCATTCCCTGATGTCGTGGGAATAGGTAATCCCACGACCAGCCCTGGGGCCCCAGAGGCAACCGACCCCCGCTCCTCCCCTCCGCGATCTACCTCGGCACTGGCCTGAACAGAGGTTGTTGGACTGCCCCCCTTGTCCAAACAACCAAAAGGAGTACCCTCCCCCTCCCTAACCCCCAAAAAAATTTAGACAAAAAACTAACCAGGGGCCTTTTGTTGGGTTTACGTCGAAGGCCCCTACCCGTGCCCAGCCATCTCTCAGGGTCCCAATAAATAGGCCCTTCCTTGAGATTATAAGCGGCTAGAAAGGCGGGTCGCACCCAGGAAGGGGGAGCACCCCTGAGGGCGAACAAGTCCGTGAAAGAGTACTTAAGATAAGGCATAAGGAGCAGTCCAGATAGAAGGCAGTCCATAGTCGATAGTCAATAAGGAGGATCTAGGCAGAGGATAAATAGGTGTCCCAGCCCTCCACCCAGCTACTGCCACTCAGCTGGGTGAACCCCCCGGGCAGGCTGACCACCGTCCTCTCACGACGGTCACAGAGCCAATTCCCGGGGTGGTGGTGGTCTGAAACAACCACTCTGGGTATAGCATGCCCCATAGAGCTCTCACCTCTAGGGGCAGCAGATGTAAATTCAAGCCACCCTCTCAAGGTGGCTAATACCCAGGGTCCTCTGAATCCTTTGGGGATGCTGGGTAAAAGACAATGCACGATAGTTTGTAAAGGCAGGAGTATAGTAATGTAGCAAGCCATCATAGTCTGCTCTGCTAACGGCCAAGTCCTCCGCTGCACCGCCATTCCAGGGGGTTGTACCTGACCACAACTCCATGGGCCCCATAGGAACCTGGAAAGTAAGATCCATGAATCAAGGCAAGCTGGATGTGGTCAAACAAGAGATGACAAGACTGAACATCGACATCTTAGGAATCAGCAAACTAACATGGACAGGAATGGGTGAATTTAATTCAGATGACCATCAGGTATACTACTGCGGGCAAGAATCCCTCAGACGAAATGGAGTAGCCTTCATAGTCAATAAAAGAGTAGGAAAAGCAATATTGGGATAAAGTAAAAGGTAAAGGTAAAGGTTCCCCCGCACATGCATGCTAGTTGTTTCCGACTCTAGGGGCCGGTGCTCATCTCCGTTTCAAAGCCGAAGAGCCAGCGCTTGTCCGAGGACGTCTCCGTGGTCATGTGGCCGGCATGACTAGATGCCAAAGGCGCACGGAACGCTGTTACCTTCCCACCGCAGTGGTCCCTATTTTTCTACTTGCATTTTTACGTGCTTTCGAACTGCTAGGTTGGTAGAAGCTGGGACGAGTAACAGGCGCTCATTCTGCTACACGGCACTCGGGATTCGACCCGCCAAACTGTCGACCTTCCGATCGACAAATGATCTCAGTTCGAATCCAAGGCAAACCATTCAATATCACAGTAGTCCAAGTCTATGCCCCAACCACCAGTGCTGAAGAGAATGAAATTGACCGGTTCTATGAAGCACTACAGCACTTTATAGAACTAACACCAAAAAATGATGTTCTTATCATCATGGGGGATTGGAATGCTAAAGTAGGAAGCCAAAAGATAACCAGAATAACAGGCAAGTTTGGCCTTGGAGTACAAAATGAAGCTGGGCACAGGCTGACAGAATTTTGTCAAGAGAATACGATGGTCATAGCAAACACTCTTTTCCAACAACCCAAGAGACGGCTTTACACATGGACATCACCAGACGGTCAACACAGAAATCAGATTGACTATATGCTCTGCAGCCAAAGATGGAGAAGCTCTATACAGTCAGTAAAAACAAGACCAGGAGCTGACTGTGGCTCAGACCAGGAGATTCTCATTGCAAAATTTAGGTTTAAACTAAAGAAAGTAGGGAAAAGCACTAGGCCACTCAGGTATGAACTAAATCATATCCCTGATGAATACACAGTAGAGGTGACAAATAGATTTAAGGAATTAGATCTGATAGTGCCTGAACAACTATGGATGGAGGTTCGCAACATTGTATAAGAGGTAGTTCCTAAAACCATCCCAAAGAAAAAGAAATGCAAGAAAGCAAAA
Organism: Vipera ursinii; assembly: GCF_947247035.1. Taxonomy (NCBI): domain Eukaryota; kingdom Metazoa; phylum Chordata; class Lepidosauria; order Squamata; family Viperidae; genus Vipera; species Vipera ursinii. The sequence continues at coordinate 73,072,429 of NC_139514.1, read as the reverse complement.
TGGCTCTCTGAGGAAGCTTTGCAAATAGCTGAGGAAAGAAGGGAAGCGAAAGACAAGGAAGAAAAAGAAAGATACACCCAATTGAATGCAGAATTCCAGAGAATAGCTAGAAGAGATAAGAATGCCTTCTTAAATGAACAGTGCAAAGAAATAGAAGAAAACAATAGAATAGGGAGGACCAGAGATCTTTTCAAGAAAATTAGAGAAATGAAAGGAACGTTTCATGCAAAAATGGGCATGATAAAGGACCAAAACAGCAGGGACCTAACAGAGGCAGAACAGATTAAGAAGAGGTGGCAAAATTACACAGAAGAACTATACAAGAATGAGCTTAATGTCCCTGATAATCACAATGAGGTGGTCACTGACCTCGAGCCAGACATCCTAGAATGTGAAGTGAAGTGGGCCTTAGGAAAGCTGAGCAACAACAAAGCTAGTGGAGGTGACAGTATTTCAGCTGAGGTATTCAAAATCTTAAAAGACGATGTAGTAAAAGTGCTACACTCAATTTGCCAGCAAATTTGGAAAACTGAACAGTGGCCACAGGACTGGAAAAGATCAGTTTACATTTCAATTCCAAAGAAAGGCAGTGCCAAAGAATGTTCAAACTATCGCACCATTGCACTCATTTCAAATGCTAGTAAAGATATGCTTAAAATCCTACAAGCTAGACTCCAGCAGTATGTGGATCGAGAACTACCAGAAGTACAGGCAGGATTTCGAAGAGGCAGAGGAACTAGAGATCAAATTGCCAACATACGCTGGATCATGGAGAAAGCTAGGGAGTTCCAGAAAAACATCTTCTTCTGCTTCATTGACTATGCTAAAGCCTTTGATTGTGTGGATCACAACAACCTGTGGCAAGTTCTTAAAGAGATGGGCGTACCAGACCATCTTATTTGTCTCTTGAAAAACCTATATGTGGGTCAAGAAACAACAGTAAAAACTGAACATGGAACCACTGATTGGTTCAAAATTAGGAAAGGAGTCCGGCAAGGCTGTATACTGTCACCCTGCCTATTTAACTTATATTATATGCAGAGCACATCATGAGAAAGGCAGGGCTAGATGAATCAAAAGTTGGAATTAAGATTGCTGGGAGAAATATCAACAACCTAAGATATGCAGATGATACTACTCTAATGACAGAAAGTGAAGAGGAACTAAAGAGTCTCTTTTGCGGGTGAAGAAGGAGAGTGCAAAAGTTGGGTTGAAACTTAACAATAAGAAAACCAAGATCATGGCATCCGGGCCTCTCAATTCCTGGCAAACAGATGGGGAAGAAATGGAGGTAGTGACAGATTTTATTTTCTTGGGCTCCAAGATCACTGCAGATGGGGACTGCAGCCAAGAAATTGAAAGACGCTTGCTCCTGTGGAGGAAAGCCATGGCAAATCTAGACAGCACACTGAAAAGCAAAGACATCACCCTGCCAACAAAAGTGCGTGTAGTCAAGGCTATGGTCTTCCCAGTTGCATTGTATGGCTGTGAAAGTTGGACCATAAGAAAGGCTGAGTGCCAAAGAATTGAGGCCTTTGAACTATGGTGCTGGAGAAGACTCCTGCAAGTCCCTTGGACTGCAAGGCGATCAAACTGGTCAGTCCTAGAGGAGATCAACCCTGACTGCTCTTTAGAAGGCCAAATCCTGAAGTTGAAACTCAAATACTTTGGCCACCTAATGAGAAGTAAGGACTCACTGGAGAAGAGCCTAATGCTGGGAAAAACTGAGGGCAAGAGAAGAAGGGGATGACAGAGAATGAGGTGGCTAGATGGAGTCACTGAAGCAGTAGACATGAGCTTAAACAGACTCCAGAAGATGGAGAGGAAGGCCTGGAGGAACATTGTCCATGCGGTTGTGATGGGTCAGACACGACTTTGCAACTAACAACAACAACAACATTTTTAAACATTTTAGCTAATCTTACTGGTGTCATATGCCATCTATAAAACATTTTATACAAATTTTCTTTATATGAAACTGCTTTAGTCAATTTAATATTTCTATCCCATATTTTTTGCCGGTCTTCCAAATCTATAGAATATCCAAAGTTTTTTGCCCATGTTATCATTGTATCTTTTGCTTGTTCTTCCATCTTCAAGTTTAGCAGAAATCTGTAAAGTTTCTGAATCAGGTTTTTGCCTGTTTTTAATAATATTTGATCAAATTCTGTCTGTTCTTTATAATATCCCATTCTCTTTGCATCTTTTCTATATCTTGTTTGAATTTGCAAATATGGCCACCATACTAAGTCAATACCATGTATATTACAAAGCAGTCAGACTTTCTGTATTTGTATATCTAAAATTAACAGGAAGCTATTTGAATCAAAGTTTATTAATAACCAACAAATTATTTAGGGAAGGTAAGAAATGGTTTTGCATCTACCTTCTGTTTTCTTCCAGGAGACTTTCACTTGAAGTTGGTCATCTTGGAAAAAAGGCACTCCAATTTCAAGAAGATGATTAAGTCTACTTCCTTTGAAGAATGAAACATCACTAGCTTTACAAATTGTAGATGTCCATTCTTCTGTAAAAGAAAATATTTTTGAAAATTTGCCAGTTGCATAGTGGCTGTATAAACAAAGTGTTTCAAATGATACTTTAAATGCATCTGTCAGAATCCATTTATATCACATTTCATAATTGTATAGGTAGAACAACGTGCTATTACTGGGGATTCTGCCATCTCTCCGAGGGGTGGGGAGAGGATGGTTACTAAAGCGATTTTCAAACAACAGGGGATGTTTTAATGGGGGAAGGGAGGGGGACAGACAGATCTGGTTTGTATCTTCATTTACAACTGAAAAGGGAAGCAATAACCATAAAACCAAGGAGAGTTCCCTTTCCCATGGAAGGACCTGACACCTAGCAACTGACGACAGCCTGACCAAATGGATGAGGGGAGGGACTGGAATGGGAATGGTTTATATAGGATTGAAATGTAACTTTTCTCAGATTCCGTCTTGTATTCCCACAATCGATTCCTTCCTAGTAAACATTTTCCTTTTGGACTAAACTTGCATCCAAGAGTTCTTATTTCCTAAGATGTGGATTGAGGTGGGTCCTGACAGTAGACGGAATCTGCTTTAAGAGTCAACCTGGAAGGGAAAACCTTACCAGGGGACTTTGCAACAAATACAAATGTCTGGCGACGAAGCAAGAGAGGAGGGAAGCCCCATGGAGGGGGAGTCTTCCCCCCAAATGGAATCCCAGAGACAATGGGAAACTGAAGCAGCATATTCCCCCGGGGAAGAAGCGGTGGAGCAGTACGACCGAAAACCCCGGTGGTCGATGGGCGTTGGAAGGAAAAGTGAGTGGGAAAAGGCTTCGGGAGAAAAGACCCTGAGGCGTAGTAACCACCAACCGGAATGGAGGCAAGAGATGGAGAGTTCCCTGCACGCCAGCGAGGAGGAGCGGATCCTGGAAAAGGCCATTGATCTGATGAAAGCAACCCTGAGTTCACTGAGGGAGGAGAGAGCTGAAAATCGCAACCGAGGCAGCGCCTGGGGACGCAACTGGAAAGGTAACGGAGGGGATCCAACACCTGAAACCCCGGGGCCATCCAATGGAACAGGAATTGCTGCCTCAGCAGTACCCCCCCCAAAACCACAGATGGGGACCAGGATGAGGAGCGATACCGGCCACGGCGCAGACAACGCTCCAGCCAAAGACTCCCACCCCTGGAAGTCAAATTCAAGGGGGAGCCATCACGACTGGGATTTTTCCTAACCCAAGTCCTCAGCTACATGGAAGAGTATGGACGGGACATCCCCAGTGACAAAACACGCATCCGAATTGTGCAATCTGCCCTGGACGGGATGGCTGCAGACTGGGTGGTGAACTTGCATGACTCCAACGCCCCAGAACTCAACGACTTCAACCGATTCATGTCATCTTTGAGGCGACGGTTCGAGGATCCTTTGGCTGACCATAAGGCCCGGGAGAGAATCAAAATGGTGAGGCAGGGCAGGCGAGCAGTGGCTGATTATACCCAAGAATTCCGAGCCATTGCCAGCAAGCTGAACTGGCCAGAAGACATCCTCCTTAGCCATTTCAAAGACGGTCTGAACTACGACCTGTATGATGCTTGCCTGCCTCGAGGAGACCCACCCCACCTCGACGACTGGTACATCCTGGCGGAGGAAGTGGAAATAGACCTACTGAAGAGACACCACAGAGGAAAACCATGGGGCCGCCTGCCACCCGAGCAAACACGCGAGGGGGAAAAACCACCAGCCAGGCTAACATTTATATGTTTTCTTTCCCCACAGATGGACTCATCTTTTTTCTGAAAGGAGAGCCGAATGTCAGAATCCATTTATATCACATTTCATAATTGTATAGGTAGAACAACGTGCTATTACTGGGGATTCTGCCATCTCTCCGAGGGGTGGGGAGAGGATGGTTACTAAAGCGATTTTCAAACAACAGGGGATGTTTTAACGGGGGAAGGGAGGGGGACAGACAGATCTGGTTTGTATCTTCATTTACAACTGAAAAGGGAAGCAATAACCATAAAACCAAGGAGAGTTCCCTTTCCCATGGAAGGACCTGACACCTAGCAACTGACGACAGCCTGACCACATGGATGAGGGGAGGGACTGGAATGGGAATGGTTTATATAGGATTGAAATGTAACTTTTCTCAGATTCCGTCTTGTATTCCCACAATCGATTCCTTCCTAGTAAACATTTTCCTTTTGGACTAAACTTGCATCCAAGAGTTCTTATTTCCTAAGATGTGGATTGAGGTGGGTCCTGACAGCATCTAATAAGAGATCACTGGATTATAAATAAAAAATAAAAATACAATAAAAGGAACAATAATTAATATTTATTTATAAAACAGGAGTAAACATAACTTTGCCAATTGTTGGCAGCTAATTCTAAAAGAAAGTTATTAGTTTCAGAATATTTAGAAATTTTCAAATTTTGTTGTTTGCTAAAATACAGTATGATCAATCCTAGCTGGTAAACTAGCTATTCTATTTTCAAAGAGAGTCCCATATATATGGCACTGTATTCAGGTCAAGAGAAGATTATTATACTGTAGATAACTGAGGGTGTCCAATGCAGCTGAACCTTCAAGCTGAGCATGCATACCATCAGCCTCTGAATAAAACTGTACTACCAGTAACACCAATGTTTATAGAACATTAGTTATGCCAAGAATATCAAATTTTAAATATTTTGAATGATAAGATAAGATAACCTTTATTGTCATTTTTTACTGTGGGCACAATGACACACATCAAAAATGAAATTTAGTTGCCCACTCTCAAACTGAACACATACATGACACACACCTAAACATACTATATACAACATATACACAACTTATGTATAGACCTACACCCCTATATATACATAATATATGAATATTAAACACTGCCCATCTTGAATGCAAGATGGATTCTATCTAATCTTACTGGATATGTTCTGAATATATTCTTCAAAAAATCAATACAACCAAACTAATAATTTAATACTAAAACAATAATATATACTTAATTTTATAATTTATTAATTTTATAATTAATAATTAATAACAAAAATAATGAATTACAGTACTTCTGAATTCATCATAGTAACTCAACATTTTTAAAAAAGCAAAAACAAGGACTTCTGGTCCTGCGCAAAGCACAGCAGTTGAGGGGTTTGGGACTTTCTTCCTGTTAGGGGACCCTAAATGGGCCAGAAGCCACCCTGGAGAGGTGGGAATGAAGAAAGGAAGTTCCAGGGACCTCGGAGAGATGGCAGTTGACCCAATCAGTCCAGGAGAAGCCTTCCAGAAACAAACAGGGGAAACACTAGCCTAACTCCAGAGCCTAGCCCCAAGCTGTGAGCAACCAAAGTCAAAAGCACTATTTTAAGTAAACAGCATGCTTGAATCTGGGTAAGAACATTGATTTTCTCTATCCTACCTATCAACTTTCCTGAAGGGAAGAAATTCCCAAGAAGCAAAAAAAAAAAAAAAACCCACCAAGATTGAATGAGGGGGGCTTTTGCCCCACCCTTTTGCTAACGGAAGCTGCAAATTGAACCTTTCATGGAGGAATAAAATCTGAAAAATGAATCAGTGCTGACACCTACTGATGGAATTACGACAGTCAAGGTAAAATCTGGGGGAAAAACTAATCTCTACTTGTGACCTTCAAAGCTTTAACAATAGAGAACAGCTGTGTCGATAAAGTGAGACTTACAAACCTGAGGGAACAAAAAAAAAAGAACTTTTTTGAACTCTCTGGACTATAAGTATTTATTCAACTTTGACTCCAAAGCTATTTCCAAGGGTGGAGGGGAATCTGGACTTTCGGTCATCATGGAAAATCAGAGATTTATAGGAAATGCTTATTTAAAAAATGAATATATTTCAAGAGGAGATATATGATATGTTGCAACCAATTCAAATAACAATGATCTCAGATCACAAAGAAATTCAGAATAACTTTGAAAATATATATCAACTCATCTCCAATTCAATTTTATACCAAAAATCCCCTCAGGAAAACACAACAGAGAAGGAACAGACAAAACAGATGACTGAACATAAATTTGTGGATAGAGACTTAAAGATGGAATTCTACAAAACAAAGGAGTATGATTTAATCCAAGTGGAAAATTTTTTACAAGAAATACTAGATTTGGAAAAGACAACTTATATTTCAACACTACAAAACAAACTTGAGGACAAGAAAAAAGACTGGATAAAACATACTACAGAGATACCAGAGAAAACACTGGAACTGGAGAGACAAAAAGCGACAAGAGAAGCAGAGAGAAAAAGAAGGGAAAAGATTCCCAATAAAAATGAGTGGGCAAATGCCCCTAACAAAGATACTGATTTACTTTTTATATCTACTCCAACATTTATGAACATACAGAAAAAACCTTTTGATTCAGCAAAATACATCGATTAAGAAAGATACTGGGATAAGGAAAAAGACTAAGGTGGAAACCAAGAAAATAGATGATGGGACTTATCAGAGAGAATACTTAAAAAAGAAACATTTGTTTGAATATGGTTAAAGAAATAGAAAAAATTTGGAATATATATGCTATTCTAAGAGGGATGAATTCTCTAAATAATATAGTATGCTTTTTTCTCTTGTGTTCTTTTTCTTGATATGAGCAATATAAAAAAGTTGAAATGACTTAAATAAAGGAAATGTTGTAGATACTTAAATGTGACTGAATTTAGCAAATTTAGTGGATTTTAGCAAATCGTGTATATGAATTGTCATATTTTCTCTGATGCTGCTTTTACTCAGCTGTAAAACTAAATGCCGGCTGGTGACCCCCAGGGGGACAGCCTTCCCTGTGGGTGCGCCGACCCTCTTGAATGAACTGCCTCCGGAGCTGCGGATGGCCTCTGACCTTCGGTCCTTCCGCCGTGACCTGAAGACATGGATGTTCCAACAAGCAGGCATGGACTGACTATGGTTTTAAATTTGGCTTTTATTGGGTTAAATTGGCATTTATTTACTACATCTATTGTTTAATTCTTTTTTAAAATTTTGTACTTTATGTTTTTTAATTTTTATTGTTGTGAGCCGCCCTAAGTCCTTAGGGAGAAGGGCGGCATATAAATTTAATAAATCTAAATCTAAATCTAAAATATGAAAATCCATTAACAGGAAGAAAAAATATGAAGAATTCAAAAGAGTTCACAAAAATATACTCTTGTGGGTAAAAATGAAGAGCAATGAATTAGTAGACTAACGAAATGCTGTGGACTTATTATACTTAGACTTCAGTAAGGCATGTGACAAAATAGACCACAACCTGTTGCTTAGTAAGCTAGAAAAAGGTGGGATAGACAACAACACCATCAGATGGATCTGTAGCTGGCCAACAAACCATACTCAGCAAGTAGTCCTCAATGGTACTACATTCACATGGAGAGATGTAAGCAGTGGGGTACCACAAGGCTCCATCTTAGGCCCAGTACTCTTCAATATCTTCATAAATGACTTAAATGAGGGAATAGAAGGGGAACTCATCAGATTTGCAGATGACATTAAACTGGCAGGAATAGCCAACACCCCAGAAGACAAGCTCAGGATTCAAAAACATCTTGGCAAACATGAACAATGGGCCCTATCCAACAAAATGATGTGGAGAAAAGCAAAGTTTTACATTTAGACAGGAAAAAACAAAGGTTTAAGTACAGATTAGGCAAAACCTGGCTCAAAAACAGCAACTGTGAGAAGGACCTTGGAGTCCTAGTGAACAATCACTTGACTATGAGCCAGTAGTGTGCAGCAGCAGCCAAAAAAGCTAATACAATCCTGGGTTGTATAAACAGAGGCATAGAATCAAGATCACACAAGGTATTAGTACCACTTTATAAAACCCTAGTAAGACCACAACTGGAATACTGCAACCAATTTTGGTCCCATACTAAAAAAAAGATGTTGAGACCTTGGAAATAGTTCAGAGAAGAGCAACTAAACTGATCAAAAGCCTGGAAACTAAAACATATGAAGAACGGCTGCAAGACTTGGGTTTGGCTAGTCTAAAGAAAAGAAGAAACAGGGGTGACACGATAGCAGGCGCTACCACAAAGAAGAGGGCATCAAACTACTTTCCAGAGCACCAGGGGAGAAGACAAGAAACAATGGTTGGAAACTGATCAAAGAGAGAAGCAACCTGGAATTAAGGAGAGACTTCCTAACAGGGAGGACAATTAACCAGTTTAACAGGTTGCCTCCAGAAATCATGGGCACTCCATCACTGGAGATTTATAAGAAGAGACTAGACAGTCACTTGTCTGAAATAATATAGGTTCTCCTGCTCGAGCAGGGGGCTGGACTAGAAGACTTCCCTTCCAGATTCTATTCTATTCTATTCTATTCTATTCTATTCTATTCTATTCTATTCTATTCTATTCTATTCTATTCTATTCTATTCTATTCTATTCTATTCTATTCTATTCTATTCTATTCTATCCTATCCTATCCTATCCTATCCTATCCTATTCTATTCTAAACAAGTGGAAATAATTCTGTATTTTCTAAAGCAGCTTAAAGAATGAATAAAAGATTAATTGTGTAACAGGAAAGAAAGGGTGCCCTCCAATTGAATGTAATTTGATGAAACTTTCATACATGTAGAAATCAGGGTAACTGGACCTTGATTAGCAAAGGTTTTATCTGAATATAAATTGAATACAATCTGCAGCAGGGAAGAGAAATTGGAAACTATAAAAAAGGAGTTTGTTTCAGTTACCATGCTGTAATATGGATATAGAGATTAGATGAGAAGTTTTAGTGCACATAGCAAGCACTAAAGGAAAGTAAATAGGATATATCTTTAAATCTGTTTTATAATCCTCTAGCAAGTCCTTGGAAATAAAATATTTAATTTATTAACTAGCATTAATCCTAAAACTCTACAGTAGACTATTCCCAATGTACTTAAATAGGGAAAAATGAGATATATCCAGAAGACATGCATTAATTTGCTTAATGTCACAAATACCAAATCATCTAGCACTTTTTACTATCTACCAAATAGATGACAGACTTATGCTTTCCCTATTTGTAGACTGTATGTGTTTCTTAGGGATTAGATGTACATTCTACTTTTCATTCATGACCGAAAGATGCTGTTTATGTAGTGTTCCCTCTTCCCATTCCCCCACCAACCAGTGAGATAGTTTGGACTAAGAGAGTGTGATTGGCTAAAAGTCATTCAATAAGCTTCCATGGTTGTGGATAAATAAAACTTTGGGTCTTTGTCCTTAACTACTAAATCACATTGTGAAAATTATGATTTATTTATATATTTGGAAAAGCTCCAAATATGTATAAATTGTAAGAACTGAATATCAGTATTTATTTTTTATACATGCCTAGACAAAATAAGATTATTAGATTCACAATATCCCCATCTATGAAGTTGTAAGGACCTGCCTCAGCTAGAGCTCCCAAGAAAGCTGTAAGGACACATTTCAATCTTCATCTTAAGAAAACAGAACACTTGGAAACGGTCTCTTCCAACAGGAATTTTTATTAAGAGAAATTGATAGTAGGCATGCTAGACAGGATCTGATGGATCCCCTCACCATTCAAGGTTTTAAAGTGTTCTCAAGCAGCCCCCCCACCCCACAGTTCTGGGCGATTCAAACCGGTAGATTTCTAGGTGTTAACTCCAGGAAAAATAACATCAGTCTGGCTCTGTCGGCAAGATCATTCAATCCTCTCTTTTCCCAGATCCCAGGTGTTGCATCTCCCCCACCCCCACCTTTTCCCTCACTGCCGAGTAAAGAGGAGATGTTCAGAGCAGCATAGGATGAAAGGCAGATGGCCACATTGTTATGGTTAGCAGACCTGAAGTGAATCAACAAAAGGTTACTTTGTATTGAATAGAGGAAGTGAAAGTAGTAAAAACCCCATTGATACCCCCCTCCCCCTTAGTACTATGATGGAATCCAGGAGATAGTAAGAATTGGTTTTATATCAGAGAAGATACCGTATTTTCCGGCGTATAAGACGACCCCCTACATTTTCTGTTAAATTATAGGGTTTGGGCTATACTCGCCATATAAGACTACCCCTCTTCCAACGCACACCAAATAAAAATTAAAAAACATCAGATTTGATTTTAATATGGTAATTTTAATTCAAATGCTTATGACATGCAGGTACTTAGTAGGAAAACTGTCACATAAACATAAGGCTGTTTGTCATCAAACATGTAAACATAAAACAGTGCAAGTGGATTAAACTTTAATAATAATAATAATAATAATAATAATAATAATAATAATAATAATAATAATAATAATAATTTGGAAGGGACCTTGGAGGTGATCTAGTCCAACCCCCTGCTAAGGCAGGAAACCCTATACCATTTCAGACAAATGGCTGTCCAGTCTCTTCTTAAAAACTTCCAGTGTTGGAGCATTCACCACTTCTGGAGGCAGGTTGTTCCACTGGTTAATTGTTCTAACTGTCAGGAAGTTTCTCCTTAGTTCTAGGTTGCTTCTCTCCTTGACTAGTTTCCATCCATTGCTTCTTGTCCTGCTTTCAGGTGCTTTGGAGAATAGCTTGGCTCCCTCTTCTTTGTGGCAGCCCCTGAGATATTGGATCACTGCTATCGTGTCACCCCTCACTCTTCTCTTCGTTAAACTACACGTACCCAATTCCAGCAACCCTTTTCCTATTTTCCTAATTCACTTTTTCACTTTTCCTAATTCACTCTAAAGCTTTCCCTGCACAGAGCCTTAAGTAACCCCAGCTGCCTGCAATTAGTGCAGGTTCTCATCCCACCAGGCTCAAGGTTGAGTCAGCCTTCCATCATTCCGAGGTAGGTAAAATGAGGACTCAGATTGTTGGGAGCAATAAGCTGACTTTGTAATAATGCTGCTTGGGGGGGGGGGGGTGAAAGCTCTAATAGGCAGGCATATACATAGAATGAAGGCTATTGCTAAGCACATTGATTTGTGCTTTAAATTGTAAGCCGCCCTGAGTCTTCGGAGAAGGGTGGGATATAAATGGGATTTTAAAAAAAGACCAAATGGGAGATCCGCTCCAGGTTTTCCAGCCAGCCCGCCCAGTTCCTGAGTCGAATGTGTCCTTAGAGCTAAGCTGCTGCTCTGGCTATGCATTCCCCACCTGCCTTTCAAGTTGCTCTTGCATTCCCCACCTGCCTACAGCTGCTCTTCAACTTTAGAAGGAAAAAAGCCCAGACCCCAGCTTGTAAAAAATCACAGACTGCAGCTTCTACTCCAATTGGTACCGCTTTCCCTGCACAGACTAAATGGAAGATCCGCTCCAGGTTTTCCAGCCAGCCCTGTCCCTAAAGTTTCAGCACCCGGCGTATAAGACGACCCCTGACTTTTGAGAAGATTTTCATGGGTTAAAAAGTAGTCTTATACGCCGGAATCTACGGTAGATAGAAATGAAATATAACTGGATTCTGACAAAAGCAGACCTCTTGAAACTGGCATTGTTTCAACAGGAACTTGTATTGAGAGTTAGTGATAGCAGGAGAGCTAGGCAAGATGCCCTTTCAAACCCCTCTCCAGTGCCCAACCATCCAGTTTGATTTTAGCCAATCCATAGGTTTGAAGTTGTTATGGGAACCAGGCGATAAAGTACAGATCTCTAGGAAGATGGCTGCAGGCACATTCTTCCCTCCTTTCACACCTAGAGAGAGTTACTTCAAAGAACAAAGCAAAGGAAACACATCCCAGAGCATGCAGAACTTCCCCTGCCTCACAGAGAAAACCTCCCCTCTCCCAACAGAATGGCAGTATCCAGAAATGAAATGCATAAGTAAATGAAATGGGTAAAATGCATTGAGGGTCTGACAGAAGTATTCCTAGCCAAACTGGAATATTCTGGACCAAGGAGACCATACCCAGTAAACTACTTAGAAATGGAGTAGAGAGAGAAAGAGTTAATGAGAGAAACTTTACTATTGTTTTATTGAAAATATCACTTACTATTGTTGATAGTTGTCTGAGTAGAATTAAAGTAGAGAGACACTCTTGCACTTTTCAGTCGTATTTGACCCCAGTATGTAACTGCCTGCAGTTCCACCATGTAATTACTGTTGGGTTGAAGATGTTCAAGGATCACATAATTTTGAGACTATAATTGAACAAAATTAAGTTGCATAAATCAATTATGATTTTGCTAACACTTTCTTTACTAATGTCAGAAGCAAACAATAGACATATAACATTCAATGGCGAGTAAATAAAATAGGCATAAAATAGGTCATAAAAATATAGTAAGTTCAAAAGTTTGTAAAATAAATAAGGTTAAAACTAAATGACATTCGCTCAGTATTGGGCCACGTCAATAGCATTTTCTCTCACCAACATGAGGTCTTTCTCCATACATGTTGAAGGGCATATGTGAGTTGGATTGTTCTTTCCCACATTAACACAGAGTTAACGCTAACACTGAGACAGTTTAGCTGTTACATATTCTATCAAATGAATAGGTACTGTTGATCTCTCCTTTATTAATTACTGAGGTTCAAGAAAAAGGGTCATTTTATAAACTATATTATTATTATTATTATTATTACTATTATTATTATTATTATTATTATTATTATTATTAGCATTAGCATTAGCATTAGCATTCTGAATTTTACTAGACTCTACATAATAAAAACATGAAACATATAAACAATTTGTACAATAGGACATTATAAAGCCTTGTTGTTGTTAGTTGCGAAGTTGTGTCCGACCCATCGCGACCCTATGGACAATGTTCCTCAAGGCCTTCCTGTCCTCTACCATCTTCTGGAGTCCATTTAAGCTCACGCCTACTGCTTCAGTGACTCCATCCAGCCACCTCATTCTCTGTCGTCCCCTTCTTCTGGTGCACTCAATCTTTCCCAGCATTAGGCTCTTGTCCAGTGAGTCCTTCCTTCTCATTAGGTGGCCAAAGTATTTGAGTTTTAGCTTCAGGATCTGGCCTTCTAAAGAGCAGTCAGGGTTGATCTCCTCTAGGACTGACAGGTTTGATCACCTTGCAGTCCAAGGGATTCGCAGGAGTCTTCTCCAGCACCATAGTTCAAAGGCCTCAATTCTTTGGCGCTCAGCCTTTCTTATGGTCCAGCTTTCACTGCCATACATTGCAACTGGGAAGACCATAGCCTTGACTATACACAGTTTTGTTGACAGGGTGATGTCTCTGCTTTTTAGTGTGCTGTCTAGATTTGCCATGGCTCTCCTCCCAAGGAGCAAGCGTCTTTTAATTTCTTGGCTACAGTCCCCATCTGCAGTGATCTTGGAGCCCAGGAAAATAAAATCTGTCACTACCTCCATTTCTTCCCCATCTATTTGCCAGGAATTGAGAGGGCCAGATGCCATGATCTTGGTTTTCTTAATGTTTAGTTTCAACCCGAGTTTTGCACTCTCCTTCTTCACTCGCAACAAGAGGCTCTTTAGTTCCTCTTCACTTTCTGCCATTAGAGTGGTATCATCTGCATATCTTAGGTTGTTGATGTTTCTTCCGGCAAACTTAATTCCAACTTTTGATTCATCTAGCCCTGCCTTTCTCATGATGTGCTCTGCATATAAGTTAAATAGGCAGGGAGACAGTATGCATCCTTGCCGGACTCCTTTCCCAATTTTGAACCAATCAGTGGTTCCGTGTCCAGTTCTCACTGTTGTTTCTTGGCCCGCATATAGGTTTCTCAAGAGACAAATAAGATGGTCTGGTATGCCCATCTCTTTAAGGACTTGCCACAGTTTTTTATGATACCACACAATCAAAGGCTTTAGCATAGTCAATGAAGCAGAAGTAGATGTTTTTCTGGAACTCTCTAGCTTTCTCCATGATCCAGGGTATGTTGGCAATTTGATCTCTAGTTCCTCTGCCTCTTCGAAATCCTGCCTGTACATCTGGTAGTTCTCGATCCACATACTGCTGGAGTCTAGCTTGCAGGATTTTAAGCATAACTTTACTAGCATGAGAAATGAGTGCAATGGTGCGATAATTTGAACATTCTTTGGCACTGCCTTTCTTTGGAATTGGAATGTAAACTGATCTTTTCCAATCCTGCGGCCAATGTTGAGTTTTCCAAATTTGCTGGCAAATTGAGTGTAGCACTTTTACTGCATCATCTTTTAAGATTTTGAATAGCTCAGCTGGAATACTGTCACCTCCACTAGCTTTGTTGTTGCTCAGCTTTTCTAAGGCCCACTTCACTTCACATTCTAGGATGTCTGGCTCGAGGTCAGTGACCACCTCATTGTGATTGTCAGGGATGTTAAGCTCATTCTTGTATAGTTCTTCTGTGTAATTTTGCCACCTCTTCTTAATCTCTTCTGCCTCTGTTAGGTCCCTGCCATTTTGGTCCTTTATCATGCCCATTTTTGCATGAAACGTTCCTTTCATCTCTCCAATTTTCTTGAAAAGATCTCTGGTCCTCCCTATTCTATTGTTTTCTTCTATTTCTTTGCATTGTTCATTTAAGAAGGCATTCTTATCTCTTCTAGCTATTCTTTGGAATTCTGCATTTAATTGGGCGTATCTTTCTTTTTCTCCCTTGTCTTTCACTTCCCTCCTTTCCTCAGCTATTTGCAAAGCTTCCTCAGACAGCCATTTTGCTTTCTTGCATTTCTTTTTCTTTGGGATGGTTTTGGTTGCTACCTCTTGTACAATGTTGCGAACCTCTGTCCATAGTTCTTCAGGCACTCTGTCTATCAGATCTAATTCCTTAAATCTATTTGTCACCTCTACTGTATGTTCAACAGGGATATGATTTAATTCATACCTGACTGGCCTAGCGCTTTTCCCTACTTTCTTTAATTTAAGCCTAAACTTTGCAAGAAGAAGCTCATGGTCTGAGCCACAGTCAGCTCCTGGTCTTGTTTTTACTGACTGTATAGAGCTTCTCCATCTTTGGCTGCAGAGCATATAGTCAATCTAATTTCTGTGTTGGCCGTCTGGTGATGTCCATGTTTAAAGCCGTCTCTTGGGTTGTTGGAAAAGAGTGTTTGCTATGACCATCGTATTCTCTTGACAAAATTCTGTCAGCCTGTGCCCAGCTTCATTTTGTACTCCAAGGCCAAACTTGCCTGTTATTCTGGTTATCTTTTGGCTTCCTACTTTAGCATTCCAATCCCTCATGATGATAAGAACATCATTTTTTGGTGTTAGTTCTATAAAGTGCTGTAGTGCTTCATAGAACCGGTCAATTTCATTCTGTTCAGCACCGGTGGTTGGTGCATAGACTTGGACTACTGTGATATTGAATGGTTTGCCTTGGATTCGAACTGAGATCATTCTGTCATTTGGGGGATTGTATCCCAATATTGCTTTTCCTACTCTTTTATTGACTATGAAGGCTACTCCATTTCGTCTGAGGGATTCTTGCCCGCAGTAGTATACCTGATGGTCATCTGAATTAAATTCATCCATTCCTGTCCATGTTAGTTTGCTGATTCCTAAGATGTCGATGTTCAGTCTTGTCATCTCTTGTTTGACCACATCCAGCTTGCCTTGATTCATGGATCTTACTTTCCAGCTTCCTATGGGGCCCATGGAGTTGTGGTCAGGTACAACCCCCTGGAATGGCGGAGCAGCGGAGGACTTGGCCATTAGCAGAGCAGACTATGATGGCTTGCTACATTACTATACTCCTGCCTTTACAAACTATCGTGCATTGTCTTTTACCCAGCATCCCCAAAGGATTCAGAGGACCCTGGGTATTAGCCACCGTGAGAGGGTGGCTTGAATTTACATCTGCTGCCCCTAGAGGTGAGAGCTCTATGGGGCATGCTATACCCAGAGTGGTTGTTTCAGACCACCACCACCCCGGGAATTGGCTCTGTGACTGTCGTGAGAGGACGGTGGTCGGCCTGCCCGGGGGGTTCACCCAGCTGAGTGGCAGTAGCTGGGTGGAGGGCTGGGACACCTATTTATCCTCTGCCTAGATCCTCCTTATTGACTATCGACTATGGACTGCCTTCTATCTGGACTGCTCCTTATGCCTTATCTTAAGTACTCTTTCACGGACTTGTTCGCCCTCAGGGGTGCTCCCCCTTCCTGGGTGCGACCCGCCTTTCTAGCCGCTTATAATCTCGAGGAAGGGCCCATTTATTGGGACCCTGAGAGATGGCTGGGCACGGGTAGGGGCCTTCGACGTAAACCCAACAAAAGGCCCCTGGTTAGTTTTTTGTCTAAATTTTTTTGGGGGTTAGGGAGGGGGGAGGGTACTCCTTTTGGTTGTTTGGACAAGGGGGGCAGTCCAACAACCTCTGTTCAGGCCAGTGCTGAGGTAGATCGCGGAGGGGAGGAGCGGGGGTCGGTTGCCTCTGGGGCCCCAGGGCTGGTCGTGGGATTACCTATTCCCACGACGTCAGGGAATGGCAGCAGGTGTAGGAGCAGAGGGCCGTATCGATCTCAGGGAAGGCCTCTCCGCTGCTTACAAGTTTGCCTTGATTCATGGATCTTACATTCCAGGTTCCTATGGAGAAAAAATCTTTACAGCATCGGACTTTCCTTTCGCCACCAGACACATCCACAGCTGAGCGTCCTTTCGGCTTTGGCCCAGTCGCTTCATTCTTTCTGGCGCTACTAGTACTAGCCCTCTGCTCTTCCCCAGTAGCATATTGTATGCCTTCCGACCTGAGGGGCTCATCTTCCAGCGTCATATCGTTTTGCCTTTTGGAACTGTCCATAGGGTTTTCATGGCAAAGATACTGGAGTGGGTTGCCATTTCCTTCTCCAGTGGATCACATTTTGTCAGAACTCTCTGCTATGACCTGTCCGTCTTGGGTGGCCCTGCACGGCATAGCTCATAGTTTCATTGAATTATGCAAGCTCCTTCGCCACAACAAGGCAGTAATCCATGAAGGGGATTATAAAGCCTAGTGCCCTAAAATAATCCTCCTCAAAATATAAAAAACAGCAAGAAAAATCAGCAGCAGTCTATTAAATTTTGAATGCCTGTCTGAATAAAACCACTTTAGCAATTTAGCAGGGAAGTAATTTAAATAATATAATGTAATTCATTCAATGTTTGT
Source organism: Vipera ursinii (assembly GCF_947247035.1). Taxonomy (NCBI): domain Eukaryota; kingdom Metazoa; phylum Chordata; class Lepidosauria; order Squamata; family Viperidae; genus Vipera; species Vipera ursinii. The sequence goes on along the minus strand of NC_139514.1, from coordinate 73,054,927 downwards.
CCTTCTGCCATGAACTTCTCAAATATTTTAAGTGCCCATTACCCCTATCCTCTTTTACAAAGTGTTCCTCAAAATGCTGTTCAGAGACTGGAAGGCCTTAGCCTAAACAAAATCGAATGTACTAGACAGAAACAATTGAGACATATTTTTAGTATCTCATTCTATTTTCTTTTTTACTTACTCCATCTGTAGTCTTCCTTCTCTTCTTTTTTGCTTGGACAAGAGCCTTGCTTCTCACAGTCCAGCTCCAAAAGATTTTGTAATGATGGACTGGAATATCAGGTTCCTCTGGGACATCCCAAATAATCCTTATGTTTATACTTCCATCACTGTTTACTGTAGTGTTGGCAATCATGAGATTGGATGGAGCAGGTGGAGTTGATGGATCTGATGGGAGGTGGGGGATAGCTTTGTAGGAATGAATTATTTCTTCATAATCAATATCAACATGTTCCAAAGGCTTTGGACAGAAACGCATTTGCCCTTTATGACAAGTGTTTCAAATGTGGTACAGAAACAGAATGTCTACATAAGATCAAAGTAGAAATCATGACTTAGTGCAAGCAAGTGCATAATGCTGCACAGTGCATGAGATGGATAAATTGCAAAGGGATAAAACTATTCTAAAGAACGTGCTATGTTCTTCACTAATTGTTCCAGTTAGCTTAACAAAAGATTAGGCAAAATCATGGCATCTAAGGCTGCCAAGAGCTTTCAGTCATGACAACAACACATCTTTAAATAGCATGTCCTGTAGCTCTTACATGGGAGAGAAAGACTACACTCATGCTTTGCTTTCCATTGGCCAGAAACCATGTGCTAGATAGTACAAAATTCTGGTCTGATCTAGCATGGCTCTTAGACTCCTTAGTAAATAATCAAAAGGATATAAGAAGACAAGGATTTAAATATCATAACAGAAAACACTGAACAGAGATTTTCTAAATTCCTAGACTTGCCTTTTCAGAAAATATTTTTATATAAATTATTAAACTATCTTTTAAAAATATGATGCAGATGTTAAAGAAATTACACAAAGGTTATATTGTCTATATGTGTTTTTTCTACCCAAGTTTTTACATTTTAGACTTTGGAAGAAATGCATGAAATATAAAATGAGAGAAAAATAGCTTATTTACATTGGCAATGCAATAAAACTATTATTAGTTTAAATGTATTGCTATAGAGCAGTCCAAATAAACTGTTACATTGCTCTTTAGAACTATGCATATAATTATAATGTTTAGTTTAGATTTCTTGTAATATAGCACCGAATCATTCTTTACTTGGGGGATAATGAATAAGTGGGTACATAACTTTTCATATGCCACCATTTAGACTAGTTTTGACACTTTCCTTAAAAAAAGACCTTACATATCTCTTCAAACTTTATTAGCAATTATTCCTGGTCCTAAGATGCAATCTTCTTATCTAGCAAGTCTAGCCTTAGAGCCACAAGAACAAGCTATAAAGTACAGATCTACTAAATTATGCAGGATCCAATGTAGGTCAGTCATCAGGAGCAGAGATTTAGTCTTCTGAGTTTTTGGAACCCATCCACAGGGAACTTCTCTTTCATCAGATTTATTAAAGTAAGTTTTACATTTTTCTCAGTCAAATTCTTCATCAAGCATAACATAAACTATGTTTGATAAGTAACTATACAACTCATGCTGGTGGATTCCCTTAACATGAGAAACCACAGGATGAAATTTGTACACCAGAGGAAAAATTGTTTTGTGATTTATTTCACTGCAAATAAGTAATGAGAAGTTCATAAAGGCATATGTTTCAGAAACCTTGCTATATGAACATTTATATACTCTAATGTATTAGCTATTTAATAAAGTCATCAGTGCTTAAAATATCAAGAAGATTATAATTATCAAATGTTAATTTAACATTTTGCCTAAATTGTAATCATGGATTTAAAATTTTTAGAAAGATTTGTAGCAAATATGCCAAAAATAAAATTTAAATAGACAAAAATCTATGTAATTTTTTATATTTTTTATTTAGGAAAAGCAGATGGATGGTGATGCCTCTTAGAAATTAAATACTTATGAGGATGAGGATTTTCTATAAAAACAATATTTTGTTTTTCTCCAAAATTTCTCTGAAGGAACTATTTTTAACTTTCAAGAGAAGTTTCCAGGCTGTTTGAATCAGAAAGGAAAGGAAATCTTAGCCTTGGTAATAATTACAAATTATATCTGACAGGAATCATTGTAGCATTGCATACAATGCTCAGCATGTAGCTGTGCCTGTCACTAGAATCAGATTCTACATATTAATTCAAATAAGTAAACAAAAAGCAATTAATATCAATCTCTTTCATATATTTATTTTTGTTGAGATTCAGTATGATTAAATCCAGCTCTCAAGTTGTATGCATGCCTATGTATGCAATTTTATCTTTAACATTCTCCTGATCTTATAAAAATAAAGCTCCTAAAGTTTTTATCATAATATTTGTAATTTTGCTAAGCAGCATCCTTGACAATGTTCAGAGTCTTTCTATAGACAATACACAACCCCACACACCCATGGAGTTGTGATTGACTACTAATTGTTAGTAAATTTATTTTATGTTGTGAATGAACAAATGTACCACTATCATACATTTTCAACAAATGTCTAAGAATCCTGAGATTGACTAAATTTAAAGAAAATGAAGTATGGCAATGAGAACTAGGGACAAAATCAAGACTTGCAAAAGTAAAGATAAATATATTAACTTCTCCCCTTCAATATAATTCATTCTGATAAACATAAAAATAAGATAAAGGAAATCTGTTAAACAACAAGAAAGAAGACTACCGAAGGCAAGCTAAAATAAGGAGTATCTTTTTAAAAAAATGTTGATGGAGAAATATAAGGACAGAAAATTATGGTTCTAGTGTATTATTTTTAGTAATTTGTAGCTTGGTGTTTGCTGTGGGTGGCTAAAACTTTCCAATTTTTGGGCTTCCGGTTTGTCATGCAGCTGCTACGGATAGCTGAGAGACTTGCTCTCTCTCCCCCATCCAGTTTCACATTTCTGGGGGCCCCTAAAAGGGGCCAAAAGTTGCCCCAAAAAGGTGACCAGCAAGGAGGGGTGCTTGCTGGATGGCGGGAGAGCCGCAACTCTCCCGTTAGACCTGGAGATCCCTCCAAACCAGCAGATGAAAGGACTGGCCATTTTCCCTAGGCTGTGAACAGCCAAAGTCACATTTTCCACCAGACAACTCTTAAAGCAGCGCGGAAGAGACTGGGTGAGATCTATCTCTTTTACACCCTAATTACTTTCTGTACCTCTTTAAGCTGCTAAGCATTTTCCCTTCTGCGGTGAGGGAAGGGGAACATTTGCCCTCCCTCCAGAAAGAGCAACGACTAAACACCCAGGGGCGATTTAGACATTGAAAAAGTAACTGAATTGGAACTTTATTTCTCAAAGGATGTGGATTGAAAGATTTTTTATTTCCTATTTTTCATTGTCTACTTCTGTTTGAAATCTGGATTCTTTCTTATGAAAAATAGAAAACTGAAAAGATTAAGACAACTTTGGGACTCAAAGGGAAACTTTAAAAGGGGCCTGGCTGACTGCCCAGGGAAATAGATAAGATACATAACCTTGAGAATTTTGAAACAACAGCTTTTAAAGGCTTTGTGCTACCTAGAAAAAAATTCTCTCTTTTGGATTTTCCAAGTGTAAAGCCTTTAGCTTAAAATACCAATATGGAAGAAGACCAGGAAAAAAATATATTTACAGAGGAAGATCAACAAACTCTTGCTATGTTGAAAACACTAATCCAAATTCTTAACACAACCAATGAAATACTAAGAGGCTATGTGAAGGAACAAGAAGACAGCCCAGATATGAAAGCCCAAACTTTGACCACAACTAAAGAATCATCTATACAAAATACAATAGAAAAAATGAAACATTCAAGTACAATGACAGAAGAATCTACTATTAAACAAATATTGATATTTGAAAATCCAGAAAAGACATTGACAACTTGGAAAAAGGAAAAGGTATTTTATACAACTCAGAAGGAACTAGAGGATCTAGAACAGGTGTAGGCAACCTTGGCTCTTTTATGACTCGTGGACTTCAACTCCCAGAATTCCTGAGCCAGCATGGCTCAGCTTGGAAACCTCTCCCTTTCCCCTCAGCATGGCTGGCTCAGGAATTCTGGGAGTTGAAGTCCACGAGTCATAAAAGAGCCAAGGTTGCTTACCCCTGATCTAGAAAAAGAACAGTTGGATGAGAAGACAAACAATTCAGAACAATTACATCGATATGGAAGAAAGACGACCCACTAGACCTACAAGTCCTCTCAAAAAAATGGCAATCAGATGGTTGTGCCAATATCAATTAATATACATGATATTACAAGGAGATTGGTTCAATGACCCAAAAACAAGGACATGGAAGATAATTTGGCAAAGGAAAAAAGCCAGAGTAAGACTCAAGAAGAATGGAGTTTTGACCATCTTATTGAAATCTGAAACAGAATGTATTTAAATAGTTAAGATGTGTATGTTGAACACAAGACACTGTTATGAACTGAGATAAAAAAATTGGTCATTAAAATTTAGCAGTATAAATATTAATAGCTAATTTGAATATTGATTTGTGCATAAAAGTCATGTAAAGGTGAATAATGTAGACAAGCTAAAAACCTATTGTTGAAAGTAATAAATAGGTCTATATGGAATGTTAAAAATAAAAATTATCAGTTTAAGCAATAGATAGCAGATATAAAGCAGAAGAGAGGAAGTATTAAATATTGAAATAAAAAGAATTTTGATTACTACTTAAAAACAACAACTGTAAATTAGGAAAAAGGAAGGATATCATATTGTATCCTTAATTTGTTGACATAGAGGGTGAGAAGTTAAGTAAATGGGATGTGTATTTTGAATATTAGATTTTGTAAGGAATGGTGATAGATGAATTGGGAGCATACTAAAAATCTTGGGAATGATAAATATCAAACATTAAATCTAAATGTTAGTGGAAATTAAAATTGAAAAATCTATTAAGTCATTGATTGTCTAAAAGATTGTATGTTAAAACAATTAGAATATGTGTAAACTAAAAACTATGGATATATATATATATAAGAAAGTTATTTTCTATGTGACTGATAGGATAAAACTTGTCTTTAAATCTATAAATAGACAGTATATATGAAGGGAAAAAGAGAGGAAATGTTTATGGTAGCAATTTGAAATCTGTACTAATGATATCTGTATGTAAATGAATTACTATTACCCAGCTACCATGTTGCTTTTCAAATATGTGAATGTAATATTAGAAAATCAATAACATTTGTAAAAAAATTAAAATAAAATAAAAGTTTCCAATTTTTATGATTCCTGACTGGCCAGCAATTCTTAAGTGACTTACAAAATAGTTACTCTGATTAAAGAGGGAGTTAAGAAGATGGAGGAGCAAATTATTAGAGATGTATTTGAAAAAACTTTAAATAAAATCCCTCAGCGCTATGCTCCAAAGATGTTGAAAAAAACTTCTCAAACTACTTCAGAGATGCAAGTATGTATAGAAAGTTATCAAACCATTGAGGCAATTTCACAAATAGCTGACAATGCAGAGGAGTCAATTGCAATTTTGGAATATAAACCTGACACCAATTTCTATTATGATGGTTTAAATATAACCCTCCCAACACAATTGAAAGAAAAGCTCCAAAAATATGCAACTTTTAAAAGGACAAGTTTGGGGATTTTTCCTCATGGACATTAACAAGGTTGAGAAATCCTAGAGCAAAAGAGAAGCTTATAACTACTTGAAAAATATTCCAGAGAAGAAAAAGATTTTACTCCATGAAGACAAGCTGGAAGGAGTGACTTAAATTTAATGAGTCAGTTGGAATTAGGATGGATTTTCATTGGTTTGATATTTGTAATTGAAAGTCTTAATCTAAAGTTTGAAAAGATATTTTTTTCCTTTATATATAATGCTTCAGTAATTCTTAAAGTTTGTGAAATATTATTGAAAGTGTATTTGAAAGACCTATGTTAAGAGAAAGATATAGAAAAGGATGTGTTAATTTAAAGAAAAGTTTAGAGTTTTTAAAAGGATGTATACAAGAAGTTTTTTAAAAAATTTATGTTATATTAAAGCAAGTCTTATGAGAAGAGCTTTAAACTAAAATTGACGGGGGTGGGGGAGCCAATTTTCAAGATCTTTAGAACCTGATTCCAAGAAAAAATCACTAGATAAGCAAGAATATAAGGAGGCAGGGAGTAAAGAGAAGAAAGAAGAAAGAAAGTAAAACCACAGTGAAGCAGAAAGTGATGGAAAGGATGTCCTAAAGGTGCTTTTTTCATGAAGCAAATGCCATTCCCCACCATCCAGTCAGAGCTGAAGAAGCTTCTTGGATGAGAAGCGAAATGTCTTCAAGAAAAACGAGAAGGCCAGTTGCCTTGTGAAAAAAGCACCTTTGGGAAAACCATGACCTGGATGACTGAGAATTTCCATTGATGGGAAGGATGGAAAACCTAGATACAAAGTAAAGGATATAAGAAACATACCCAAGACCCATACTTATAGAGGAGAGCCCAAAGTTTAGAGAACAAACAGGGTGAACTTGAAATACTACTGTAGAACATGAAGGTAAATATGATATAGTTGTCATTACTGACACATGGTGGGATGAAACTCATGACTGGAATATACTGATGGAAGGATACAAACTATTCAAAGGAAACAGACCTAACAAAAGAGGAGGTAGAGTTGCATTATATATAAAAGATCACTATGTCTCTACAGAAATACAGGTAGTCCTGTACAGGTACGAACTTAATGGAGCCTGCCCATTAGGATCCTAAGTCAAAAAATTGTCAAATGAATCAGATTCAATTTTACAAATTTTTAAAATCAAATTTATTAATTAAATCAAATGGATTGTTAAATGAACAAAGATCTGTCTTACTATTCCTCTGCTTTGTTAATTGATCGCTGCCTGAACTGAAAGGCCTTCCCACTGCTGCTGGCCAACAATCAGTTGTTTCCTTCAGCTCAGGAACTAAATTCACTGCAAACAAGCTGCAGAACTCTCCTTTTGCAAAGACTTTTTGCAGTTGCCACTAATAAGTTTAAGAGTCTCCAGCCAGGCACTCAGAGGGAAATGGGGGAAGGGTTTACAGAACTGTTGGCTTACAACAGTAACAGAGATGGAAAGGATTTGAGACAATCTAGTCCAGGGGTTTTCAAACATGGCCTTTTTAATGACTTGTGGACTTCAACACCCAGAATTCCTCAGCCAGGCACGCTGGCTGAGGAATTCTGGGAGTTGAAGTCCACAAGTCATAAAAGGGCCAAGTTTGAAGACCCCTGATCTAGTCTAACCCAGTGCACTCACAAAAGAATATTTCTGATAAATGCCTATCCAGTGTCTTCTTAAAAGCTTTCAGTAATGGGGCACCCACAACTTCTGGAGGCAATTTAAATTTTAAACCTACAAACTACAGTAATATATGCTAATCTCCAAAATAAAAGCAAGGAAACACAACATTATAGAATGCTTAAAAAGTACTTTAAAAGAAGAGCAGTTTCCAAACTGTTTGCAAGCTCTATAGAGTAATAAAAATAAAAAATAAAAAATACAGTACTTATACAAAGAATTCTAGTCCTGAAGCCCAGGCAGCAATAGATTCTCCACCAGAACCAACAAAAAAACTTGACACCGGCTTGGCTCTTGTTTGGCCATGTGACCAGGGACAAAAAAACCCAAAGCTCTGCCTTTTTCATAACCCGAACGGCCCATGCGGTCATAGCAGCAGATACTGAATTCAAGTCACATGGCTATACAGACCTCTTTTGGGTCACAGTTTTGAGTTTCTAACGTAAGTACCCTTTCTGAATAAATTCATTTTTGTGAAAATTTGCTAAATAAATATTCATACCTGGGGGAATTACCTGTACACAAAGCCAAGGATGAAAATCTCCTAGAATCCATATGAGTCAATATAAAAGGAAAAAAGAATGACATTGTTATAGGGGTATACTACAGGCCACTCAACCAAGCAGAAGAAATAGATGAACTTTTTGCTAAACAAGTATGTAGGAAATATACCACAGTAGTAATAGGAAATTTTAACTACCCTAATATCAACTGGGAGACAAACTCTCCAGCAAGAGGGAGATCAAATAGATTTCTAACCAATCTAGCTGACAACTTTGTCGTCTAAAAGGTAGAGATGAGAACTAGAAGAAAGGCGATAATGTATCTAATTCTTACTAATAGAGAAGAAGATATAGAGGACGTTGAAGTTGCTGGAATTTTGGGCTAGAGTGACCACATCATATTGGAATTCAGTATAATGCAAACACAAGCAATAGAATATAATCCAACCAGTGTCTTAAACTTTAAAAGAGCTGATTTTAACAAACTCAGAGAAAACATAAGTAAAATTCCATAGATGAAAATCCTAAAATGAAAAAGAAATAAGATGCATGGGAAAACCTGAAAAATATTATCACAAAAGCCCAGTCCAGCACAATATCACTGAAAAAGAAAAACAAGAAATCCAAGAAAAAACCAACATGTTTGCACAAAGATCTGTCTGATAAACTGAAAGACAAAAAGGACAAGATCAAAACATGGAAAGAGGGACACATAACAAAGGCAGTGTTGTGTAGTCGGTTCATTGCAGGTAATAAGCGAGACAAGGGTTCCAAACAGTAACATGCTTTATTGAAGTCAAGCAGAACAGAACTGAAACAGTGACTGCTGTGCAGCTAGTTATATGGTTGGCCACTAGGCGGTGGCCAATAGAATTGAAGGAAGCCATTCCCGCCCCAAATCTACCAATGATAGTCCTGGAGGCAACAAGTCTGGCTTAGTCAGTAGCCATTACACATACACACCAATAAGCAACCGTTAATGCAGCGTTTAAACAGACACATGAATCAGTACAAAACCCCCAATACATTACACCCCTCCCCCCTAGATTGTACACACGCACATTATTTACTAACATAATCTTGAAGATATTTTCGTGGTGTACAAGACCGTTTGGAACACCTGAGGGTTTCGGAAAGCTCCTGGCCTTGAGCGTACACTCCATTACTCCCTGGAAGATTCCTGGGGCTACACTAACCCCGAATTGGAGGCACTTGATCTTATGTGTCATAATTGTTTGTGCGGCTGCTGTGGCTTCATCCACTGGTAACTGCTGATAGGCCTGTGCCAAATCTAACTTAGCAAACACGCTACCCCCTTGCAGCAATGCCAAAATGTGACTAACGACTGGCACTGTGTACGCATGATGCTGCAGTGCCCGGTTAATGGTGCACTTGTAATCAGTGCAAATCCTGATCTCCCCATTGGCCTTAAGTGGCGTAATAATAGGAGTTTCCCACTCCCCACCATCTATGGGCTGTAGCACCCAACTGACCAGCTTGTCCAGCTCTGCATCAATTTTGTTTTTTAACGCAAAAGGCACACGATGGGGCTTGACCATAATTGGCGTTACAGAGGGATCAAGCTTAAAGGCTATTGGAGGGCCCTTGTACTCTCCCAGGCTTGTGTCAAAAACACCACGAATTCCTCACATACTGACACCAAGTTCGCTGCTTGCGTCCAGTGAATCCTGTTTACTTAAATGCCCAGTGCATCAAACCAATCAAGCCCAATGAGGCTTGTCCTCTGGCCCTCCACAACAATAACATATAAGGCCCCTGAAAACCCCTTGAATTTTACGGCCAAAGTGGCCTCGCCCTTGATGGATACTTGGAAATTCTGAAAGTCTGTTAAAATAATATCAGGCGGCCAAAGTTTGGCCCATCTCTTGCTGCGGCTGCACACGAACAGGAAAGTCTCAAGGGAAATAATGGATACAGCTGAACCGGTGTCCAGTTCCATTCTGCAAGGAATGCCTTGCATCTCAACTTGTAGTCTAAGTTTTTGTTTAAGGGGGCAGTGAGCTCCCATGCAGCAGACACTCCTGTGGCTGGAGCAGAACCCTACTCTATGCTGCCCCGGGGCCCTGGTACCTCTCCTGAATGACTTGTCCAGTTGGCGGTCCTTCTGCCAACCTCTACAGATGGCTATGATGTGGCTGGATTTTCCACAGGCCTGACACATGGCTGTCCTGAATCAGCAGTCCGCTCATTGATGGCGGCCTCCACAGCCCAAATGTTTAAGGAAGGGAACTGCCTTGTCAGTGGGTCTCTGTTCCTTGTCTTTATGTCTTTGAATCTTGTCAACTTCGTGGTCACAGTCGACTTCTTCTCGTTGCTCGGCGTCCTCGTGGTGGACAGTTTCTGTGTGTGGTGTGCTTTTGGCAGGCTGCAATGCCTTCATGGCTCTGCCAGTGGCTTTGTCCGCCATGACCTCTTTCAAAGCTTCTTGGAGCGAGAGAGTCTCCTTTGTGAAAAGTTTTTGTTGCAGTTCTTTACTACTGAGTCCACAGACAAGACGGTCTTGAAGTCTTTCCTCCAAGTATGTGAACTGACAAAGATGCAACACTTGTCTCAATGCCATGATGAACTCTGTAGCCGTCTTGCCGGGTTGTTGTTCTCGCTGTTCGAAGGCATGCCTCCACACTATCACCGACAGCTTCGGTTGAAAATGGTCTCTGAGCCATTTCTTTAGGTCTGTATACGTAATGGACTCTAGCTGGGCCAGTGCAACCAAGTTCTCAGCGATGTTGAATGTTGCAGGCCCGCACACACAGAGGAGTGTTGTGGCCTTCAGGCCATCTTTGGTGACTTGATTTGCCCGGAGGTAGTTCTCCGCCCTCGAAATGTAGGACAACCATCTCTCTAGGTGCGTGACATCAAATTCTTCTAGCTTTCCGACCTTCACCATGGTGAGAAGTCTTCGCAGCTCGTGTCTCATGTTGCCTTGTGCTGCTGGCTTCTTTGTAGGCCCTGGGACTGATGCTCAGGGCAGGGTGGTCTCCAGCATGGCTTGCTAGGCAGACTGGGGCGGGGGGGATGCTGTCCCTACCAGGCACTGTGCTGGTCTCACCCACTAGTGACTTCAGGCTCTTATGAAGAAGCAGCATCCCATCCTCATTGCCAGTGTTGTGTAGCCGGTTCGTAGTAGGAAATAAGCGAGATAAAGGTTCCAGACAGTAACATGCTTTATTGAAGTCAAGCAGAACAGAACTGAAACAGCAGCTGCTGCGCAGCTATTTATACAGTTGGCCACTAGGCAGCGGCCAATAAATTTGAAGAAAGCCATTCCCGCCCCAAATCTACCAATGATAGTCCTGGAGACAACAAGTCTGGCTTAGTCAGTAGCCGTTACACATACACACCAATGAGCAACCGTTAATGCAGTGTTTAAACAGACACGTGAATCAGTACAAGCAAAACCCCCAATATATTACAGGCAGAGTATCAGCAGACAGCCTAAATCTGTAAAGACGAAGTCAGGAAAGCAAAGGCTCAGAATGAACAAAGACTTAAAGAAAAAGTTTCTTTCAACATATAACAAGAAAATGGTCAAGGAAACAGTAGGTCCACTTAAGAGAGAAGATGGCAAGGAAGTAGCAGGCAGTAGAGAGAAAAGAGTTGCTTAACTCATTCTTTGCATTAAGTCTTCACACAAAAAGAAACTACCGCCCAACCTACCAAAAATATAACTGTAAAAGACAGACTAGAAATAAAAATAAAAATAAGCAAGAAAATGGTAAGACAACACCTATCCGACTTTGATGAATGTAAATCACTGGGACCTGACAGATTATAGATTATAGGATGCTCAATCTGAACAAATGCCTTCAAAAAGACAAATCATATTTACACAGTCCACATAATTAAAAGGAAATGTATAAATAAAATATAAGCAACAGATAAAATAAGACAGCAGCATGAATATTAATCTTCAAGATTAACATTCCATTGTTAATAGGCATGCATTGTCCAACCTAGCAAAATCTTATTTTCATGTTTCATTGTGTCATATTGAAGTAAATAGCCTTAATTATTACTACCAATATGTTTTCTAATGTAAAAGGGAAGCAACTTCATTCGGAGCATTAATGCAACACATAGCATTAGTAGAATGTTAAATTCTTTGTAGTAACTTCAAACAACAAAATTATTTGTCTTTGGAGTTATTTGTGTTATTTGTTTAAACCCATTGCTGATCACATGTATTGATTCAACCAAAGATGACTGTGCAATGAAGAACATTAACACAAACCTTTTGAGGAGCGAAAGTGTTTGCTGGGAGCTGTAAAACCTCTTGTTCCATGTACATTTATGGCTGCCACTCTAAACTGGTACCACCTGCTGGGTCTGATGTCAGTCAGTTGTAATTGCTCATCTGTGGTCTGCAAAATAAAATGTACTTAACATACACATTTACTATTTCTGTGACCTCCATTAATGGACTTTTTATGCTTTGCTTATTGAGAGAGAAATTCCTTTTCCCATTTTTATAAAATAAAAATTGGACTAGGTAAGATTTTTAAAACCATCTACTTCAGCCTGGATCCAACCAAAAGAACTTTTGTCTGATTGAATTTAAAAAAGTTACTTTTTCAAAGTTTTTCCCCCCTGATGTAAATGCTGCTGGAATCCATCCCACAGCATTTTGTAGAAACAGACAGTATGTATATCACACTCACACACACAGTGTGTCTGTGTGTTTTACATCCTGTAATGCATACTGTCTGCTTCACATACACACACACACAATCTTGTGCATCTTACTATTATAAGTCAGCTTGAAAAACAAGCCCAAGTCTTCCCTTTAAAGCTATCCTCTTAAACTGAAGTCCACAGAAAATAAGATTTATATTATCTGTTCTTGCTGTAAAAAAATTACATGATTAAATCCTGTTCCGATACAGAACTAAAAATAGGTGCATGTAGGAAATGCCTCCATTCTGTTCCCAGAACAAAACAAATACATCTATAACATATGCAACAATGGCCCGAACTGGGAAGACTGGTAGTATCTTTTTCCAAAGCACAGAATTTCTTGACATGTTTCTACAAGAAACAAGAGATGACTCCTTATAATTGTTGCTACCAGATCACCACATTCTTTGGTAAGTTGCAGACTGTAAGATGCAATGACTTATTTTCAAATTAAGCACGATAGCAATAACATTTAAACTTAAATATAACTTATCTGGGTCCTCATTTTACTGACTTCAGAAGGATGAAGGCTGAGTCATCCTTGAGCCCTGCCAGGATCAAACTCCAGGCTGTGGGCAGAGTTAACCTGCAATACTGCATTCTAACCATTACACTATCAGGGATCTCATGATCTCCCTTTCTCTTCTACTCCTTCTGAAGCTGACTGTCAAGTGCTGGGGAAATCAGGAGATTCAGACAATTCAAATGAATATAAAGATTCATTGCAAGCTTAACCTCTCTACAAGAATCTGAGCAAGGGAAATTAGTGGGAAATAAGAAAACATTTAAGGTGGGCTAGACTTAGATCTCTGGTAGGCTTGCAGGGATTCATGACTTATGACATGTTTGACCCCTCTCAGGCTCAGCCTGGTCATCTCCTACACAGTCTGGAAGAAAGAAACAAGAACTTTTATTTGATCTTACACAGTATTTCAGATATGCAGCACAAACTTCAAAGAAAGAACCCCATATTTCACTAAGGTCCTGGGTGTGTTTAATATTTGATGGCAATTAACACCAGCCAAAAATGTTTAGTCTCCGATTAACTAAAATGATATTAAGGAAAATCTTAAAGGTAATAGAATTCTATTAAAAGGACTGACCTGTGCTACAATTTGCCATCTTGTTGCATCATCCTCACTGGGATGAATCCCATAATTCCATCTCCTTTGTACCACATACAGCACAGGTTCAATGGAGATATTGAATTTTGAAGACCATTTAATTTCCAGCTGTCCAGACTGAAGTTCACTAAATTTTAATTCCTTTCTGGGTTTTAAAGGAACACCTAAAATACATAAAAAGATATTGTGTTCACACTATTTGATTTTGAGAAGCTTTATTTGAAATATACCACAAGTATTTCAGCTGGAGTTAATATATTAACTTACACTTTAATTATCCCAATAGCAAATACACTTTTGCTTATGTTGCTTTATTGTTTTAAAATATGTTGTGTGCTACCTTTAATACTGAAAATATTTATCAGCTGTTCTGTGAATGTATTATGTGGATATGCTATCATTTCTATGATTTGGTATTTCTAATAGACAGTCTATTAGAAGTTCTAATAGACTTCTAATTTACAGAAGTGTTTCTTATTTCCTGTTTTCAGGTGCTGCATCTATATATATAGCCACTGACACTTTTTTCAACTGATTCAATACCCAGAAGCATTTACATGAGAAAACAAAGGGGCCAGCTTCAGTGCGACTCTAGGGTGAAATTAGAAGATCTGTCATATAAACAATTAAAAAATTACCCTATAATTTTACAAGAAATGTAATGTGTGTGATGATTTCTTATATGCAGAAATTAATTTTTCATATATGACTTTAACTGATTCATTATGAATCAGTGAAAACAGTAATACTATTTCAAGTTTGTTTCTACTGCTTCCACTTTTTTACTAGTTTTTTCTAAAAAAAAACTGGTAAAACTTTAAATGTGGCATATATGAATATTTAACCAGAAGTAATACTTCTTCTAGGACATGATATTTTCTCTAAACTTAAACCTAAGAAAACTGTTTCTTTGAGAAACTACTGATGTGCTTTAATTGCTAGAGTTATTTTTTGCTTTGTGCTTTGTTACAATTGTTTGTGCCACTTAAATCATTCCCAGAATAAATGAGAGGGGTTTTTTTCAATGTATTTTTATATTAGTCTTCTTAAGAGCAATAATTCAGCTTCTCAACAAAAATATTTTATTATTATGTACAATAATCCTATTGCCACCGTTCTAAGAAACTTTCCATCTGCTTTGCATTATGGTCATTAGGATTCATTTGATTGGAACTAACTCCAACAACACCTGTAATTGTGTGCAGGTGGGTGTCATGCAGTACAACAGGGTTTCTCAACTTTGCTAACTTTAGGAAGGGATGGACTTCAACTCCCAGAATTTCCTAGTCAGCATCAGTCTCCTGAAACCCAAGGAATTTGACCATCGATGACCAATGTATATTTTTTCATCTTATTCTAGAGAAATATCCGGGGGAAAAATACTTGGCATGCCAAACTCAGCCTCCATATTAGATTTAATCCTTGAGATATGGATATAAATTCATTAGTTTCAAGACATAGCGTTCATGATAATTTTTCAAAATCCTGTTTCATGGTCTAAGACTCACACGGTCTCCAAAGAGGCTGCTCCAGAAGAACCAACAAAATGTCAGCCTCAGGAGTCACCAAGCCAGGAATCACCTGAGGCTGGTTGAACACAGGCATCCTAAGAACAGCAGGAGCAGTCAGAGGATGGCATAGACCTCCATGTTTTCAAATTCAGAGACTAGAATGGAAAGCACGGCAAAGACACTCTATGAGGCTCTTTGCCAAGAAAGGGAGTAACTCTCTTGATTAAAGACAGTTGGCTATAGCATGACTTAAGAGTCAGTCTTGATTGTGTTACTTTGTTGGAAATGCCTATGTCAACACTGCTAACATCGGATGTTCTTGCTTTGACAACATATGGAGATGCAGCCTTTTTCTTTCCTATGCTTTATTTTTAGAATTAGATGATACTGGGGGAGGAGGAGGAATGTGATGGGAGTTAGTTAGACATAATAATATTGTAATAGTGTGTGAAAGCAAGGACTTTTGAAATAAGAGATGATAAGAAATGGGTTGGAGAACAGGAGGGAAAACCTGCATTTCAACCTAATTGGAGAATGTGATTTATGACTGTTAATTAGAGGAGAGAATTGTGTTTGATACTGTGCTAAGGGGAGGAGAATTCAGATTTTGGCTTTGACCATGTACATGCCAATGCCATGCTAACTGAATAAAATTTCTTTAAGGTAAACAATGCCTCAAAGTTCTTTGAAGAGTTTAATCTGTCGGAACCATAACCTTAAGCCAAAATCTACAAACTCTCCAAAGTTTCTAGGGGTCCTGAGCTGCAGCCGCTGTCCCTAGACTTGAGGGAAGCTGACAAAGATTCAGAAGAAGATTTCATCATGGAAAAAGCGAAATTGCTTGAAGCCAGCAACCCAGCAGCAGCTGCTACCCCAGTGGGGGAAGCGACAGCCAGCAAGCCGGGGGAGAAAGAGCTTTTGCAGGACTCCCAGCCAGAGGCAAAACCCAAACAGCAAGGAGAGCTGATCTGGTAGTCAGATTGGGCCCAGCCCAGTGGAGACTCTAGACACCTCGAGACTGCCTTGTCACCCTCAAAGGCTTCCAAAGCAGACCAGTGGAGAGCTACCAGGTCATCTGCCACTGAGGACTCGGGTGAATGGAAATACCTGTCTACAGCTCGTAGTCAGTCAGTGGAAAGATTTGAAGAGCTAGAGATGAGAAGCTGAAATCAACTCCTACTGAGAGAAGCCCTCCAGCCCCTGAAGTCCCCTGCCAGGGCCTCCAGCCCCAAGAGAGAGACAGCTACAGTCTCCAGGACAGCCAATCCCCCAAACTGGTGTGCATATCTATCACCCAGTCTAGGCCCCCTGCAGCAATGGGGAATATGGCAGCCCCCACAGGTGGAAAGTCAGCAAACCCTGAGCTTGCAGCAGCTAATAGAGCCCTTACAACACCTTGGGGTTGTGCAGAAGCCAGGAGATCAGCAACTGATGGGAGGACGACCACAGCAAGGAGGTTGGTCACTGCCCCTGAATGTACAGCAACTGCTGAGGGGCCTGCAAATGAGGGAGATCCAGCAGGAACCCCCACCCATCCAACAACCATTGAGGGGCCTATAGCAGCAGAGGGCACCACAGCTCCACGCTGACCAGCATGAAGGAGGTCAACAGCAGCCCACACCCAGGGAGCTATCTTTGGGAGACCCCTGGCAACTCAGGAGGCTGTAACTGCTAGTATTGCAACCATAGAAGAGGGGATGGCCACAGCCCCCAAATGTGCAACCCCTGGGCATGCAGCAGAAGCCAAGGTGGGGCCAGCAGCAACTTGGGGTGCAACAGCCATAGTGGTGGCCCCAGCAGCCAATGACTGCTCCGAAGCAATCTTCGATGGGGACCCAGAGAAGCTGATTTTTTTTCTCAATTAAGTACGCTCTCATCTGAACTGTTGGGCCTAAACGGACCCAGCCGCTATGGTCGATATGATGGCGTCCAGCTTATAGGTATCCAAATGGCTGAATAATTTATACAATGAGCAACCCCCAAAATTGGAGGTCCCCCACCTCTTCCTCCTAGGACTGAGAGAAACATTTGAGGACCCTTCCATTGCCTCAAAGCAGAAGAACAAATCCATAAGATCAAACAAGCCGGCAGACCTGCTCTGGAGTATGTAAGAGAGTTTTGCAAGATAGCTGGTCACATAGAGAGGTGGCCTGAGCAGTCCCTAGTCCATCACTTCAAAGAAGGGCTAGACCACGGGTTGGCAACCCACAGCTCTGGAGCCGCGTGCGGCTCTTTCAGCCGTCTCCTGCGGCTCCCAGTCCTCCACCGCCATGTGCAGTCCAGAAAAAAAGTGGGACTAATAAAGTTCAACCAATCAATTCAAACTTCTCATGGGAAAAAAACTTGTGAAGTTTGAATTGATTGGTTGAAGTTCTTTGGTTTGTGGGACTGCCCACAAACCTCTTCTTCAGACTGCACGTGGCGGCAGCGGAGGAAGAGACAGGAGGACTGCTGGAAAGGTGAGTGGGCCGGTCAGATGAGGTGTGCGGTGGTGGTGGTGGTGTTGTTGTTTCTGAGCAGCATATGGAGTCTTGGACGCTGCCAAACCCCCTCCTTCTTTCCCTTCTCTCTCTCTCTCTCTCTCTCTCTCTCTCTCTCTGTGTGTGTGTGTGTGTGTGTGTGTGAGAGAGAGAGAGAGAGAGAGAGAGAGAGAGAGAGACCAAGTCCATTGATTTTCCAGCAAGCTACTGCTGCCTCATCTCCTGCCCTTGCTGTCTCTCCTGTGGAGACACATTTGTGTCTCTCTGTGTCTCTCTCTGCCACTCAAAGCCATCCTGCAGCAGTTTCAATCAGCACCAATTGCCAAGCGTCCCCATGGAAATCAATGGAGGTCCATGGCGCCTCAAAAGGCCAGCTGCGGCACCTCCAAGTGACAGTCTGTTGGTTTTCCCGGTGAGCCACTGCCTCCTGCAGCTCCTCACCACCTTCTTTCACTCTGAACCTCAGCTTGCTGGGAAAGCCCCGAAAGCTTTCTTCCTCTCCCCGATCTTGCCTTACTTGCTCGTCCTCTCATGTAGGCTTCTGCTGGGTTTCCTCAACCTCCCCCTGCCCATTTTATTTTAATCCCACCACTGCCTCCCTCTTTTGCAAAGCCTTGGAAGATTCTTCTCCCCGTTGGCCTCCTCCTCCGCATCTTTGGAACCTTCACAAAAGGCGCAAAGAAGAAAGTCCCAGAGAGAGAGAGAGCGCAGGGCAGGGGGAGAGCAGTCTTTTCTGAGGGAGGAAAAGAGGTGGACGAGGGCAGGGCTGGTGCACGTTTTGCCTTGTTCTGTGCATGTGTGTGCGTGCGTGCATGCGCACATGTGCGAGCACATTTTGCAGCTCCCAGGTTTTTTTGTGTGTGACAGAACCGGTTCCG
Organism: Vipera ursinii; assembly: GCF_947247035.1. Taxonomy (NCBI): domain Eukaryota; kingdom Metazoa; phylum Chordata; class Lepidosauria; order Squamata; family Viperidae; genus Vipera; species Vipera ursinii. The sequence continues at coordinate 73,036,318 of NC_139514.1, read as the reverse complement.
AGTGGCTCTTTTGCTGTTTCAGGTTGCCGACCCCTGGGCTAGACGATCACCTCTCTGAGGCTTGCATCTCTCAAGCAGTACCTGATCAGCTGCAAAAGTGGTATCAAACAGCGGTAAGTCTAGATGTTCAGCTCGATCGCTATAAGAAACCTCTGCCACCGGAAGCCAGGCCGAGGCCAGAGCAACCACCATCCCAAAAATCTCCAACTGCTGCAGCGGCTGAAAGAACCAGGCCACCTGCAGGCCTGCCAATCAAGTGCTTCCGATGCAGACAGCAGGGACATCGAGCAGCAAATTGCCCAGTCCCCTACCCTCAACAGCAGAATACATTGGGACCAGGACAAGCAGTGAGAAAGAAACCTGCCAAGCAGCCAACAAGAGAGAAATCCAACTGGATCACACAAGAACCTATTGCCCAAGTCACATCCCCCACACAGGAAGACACCGGGACTCAGGCTGAATCCGACCCCACTCTACCCTCTTTCGACAGCGACAACGAAGAAAAGAACAACCTGATGATGAGCTGACACATCTCACCTTTCTCACTACCTGCCAAACTCATAATCCCTACATCAGGGGCACAGGTAGATTTAAAAGTACTAGCTGATTCTGGATGCTCCCAATGCGCTATCAATTCAAAGTCATGTCATTTGGACTACAGGGTACCCCATCCATATTCAAGCAAGTTGATTAGTGAGGTCCTATATGATCATTTATACAAAAGGGTTCTGCTGTATCTTGATGACATCCTGATATACAGCACAAATATGACTGATCATATAAAGCTGGTGAAGAGCAGTGTTAAAGAAACTATTGAATGCCAAGTTTTATGTCAAACTGTCAAAATGTGAATTTCACCAGACCTGACTAGATTATTTTGGCTACAGAATTTCCAATGAGGGCATTGAAATGGACCCAGCCAAAGTGAGGGTTATAATTGAATGGCAGCCCCCAAAGACTCGCAAACAGCTCCAGAGCTTTCTAGGTTTTGTCAACTTCTATTGTCAATTCATTCCCTCCTTTGCCAAGATTGCCCTACCCCTTACAGAACTACTCAAAACAGGCAAAGGAGGAGGGAAGCCATGACTGGGCCAACCACTAGCTTGGATGAATGAGCTGTCAAACAGCTTTTGAAAATTTAAAAAGTCTATTTGCTGCTGAACCGGTCCTAAAGCACCCCTGCCCAGGGGAGCCCTTTGTAATCCAAGCTGATGCCAGCGATGTAGCAGTTGGAGCTGTATTACTGCAAAAGAACAAAAGTGGGGTCTCGCAACCCTGCGCCTACACCTCTAAAAAATTTACTGAAAGCGAAAGCAGATGGGCAGCCTGAGAGAAGGAGGCCTTTGCAATTAAGTGGGGGCTATTAAACTGATGACATCTAGAAGGGAGAAAGGTGCCTTTTGAAGTATGGACAGATCACAAAAATCTAGAAGCACTGAAAACTCCCTGCAAATTGTCCCCAAAGCAAGTGCAGTGGGCACAGTACTTTAACCATTTCAACTTCACTCAGTACATACTGGGAAGAAAAAACAATTGCCCCAGTACAAAAGCAAATGCAAAGAGGTTAACAAGGCAATTACCTCCAATCCACAAACTGTTGCTCAACTCACACCCCACAGAGCCCCTATTCCTGATGACCCTGGAGCAAAGAAGATAAAACAAGAGCTCCTCACTGATCAATGGTTCAAAGACAATCAAACCTCCCTAACATGCAGGGATGGTTTGGCTTACAAGGGGGGGAACTGTATTTGCCTGAAGCCCTCTGTCTTAATGCTCTGAAACACAGCCATGATGTAAAACAGGCTGGGCACTTCGGATATTTAAAAACTACACCTCATCCACTGGCAATTTTGGTGGCCGGGGCTAAAATGAGATGTGGAAAACTATGTCAGGAGTTGTACTGTATGTGCCACAATGAAAAGAATTCCAGGGGAAACCCCCCTGAGTTACTGCAGCCCATGGCAGACCCTTCTCAACCATGAGAAGAAATAGCTATGGACTTTATAATAGACCTACCTGAAAGTAGAGGAAATACTGTCATCTGGGCTGTGATAGACCTGTTTTTGAAGCAGGTTCATTTCATTGCTTGCAAAGGACTCCCATCTGCCCAACGACTAAATTGTTCCTGAAACATATCTACTGGCTGCATGGTGACCCTAAGTGAATAATTTCTGACACAGGGGTGCAGTTCACAGCGAAAGTTTGGAGGAGTTTTCTTAAATTAATTGGATCATCTCAAGGCTTATCATCTGCTTTTCATCTGGCTACCAATGGGGCCACAGAATCTGCAAACAAAATGGTGGAGCAATATCTCAGATGCTGTTTCCTACCAACAAACAAACTGGACTGACCTCCTCCCTTTCACAGAGATGGCCTACAATAATTCTGTTCACAGCAGCGCTGGCTACACGCCTTTCAGAGTAGCCATAGGAAAAGAGTTCAGCCCAATACCTGAATACCCTCAGGTGCCCTCCACTTCCCAGACACTTGATCAATGGGTGAGGGAGTGGGAAGAAGTTTGGAGAAACACAAAAGAAGTTTGGAGAAACACAAAAACAAGCAGTTTTAGAAAAGACTTCCGAGACCTATAAAAAGCAGGCTGATAAAAAGAGGCCTCCCCAAAGAACACTCCGAGTTGGGGAAATGGTTTATCTGTCAACTAAATATTTACGCCTCAAATTATCCAGTAAGAAATTAGGACCAAAATTCTTGGGGCCTTTCCCCATCGTAAGGATCATCAACCCAGTCAGAGTAGAATTGAAACTCCCTAGGCTTTTAGGGAGAGTTCACCCTGTCTTCCATTGCAGCTTGTTGAAACCTTTTTGGGGCTCTACTTTAAGACCTCCCCCTACAAAGGTACCTGGACCCCCCATAGTGGCAGGACAGACTTACTATGAAGTGAAACGTATTCTTGACTCTAGAATTTTTAAAGGGAAATTGCAGTACGTAGTACAATGGAAGAGATACTTGTTGTCTGAAGCCACTTGGGTGAAATCTAGTGATGTGAAAGCTAACAGACTGATCAAAAGGTTCTATAAGAAACACCCTAACAAACCGAGAGACAGTTGCTAACATATGCTTTTTTACGCTATAGGTGTGTCCTTTTTGTAAGGGGGGGGCGGATGTCAACGCTGCTAACATTGGATGTTCTTGCTTTGACAACATATGGAGATGCAGCCTTTTTCTTTCCTATGCTTTATTTTTAGAATTAGATGATACTGGGGGAGGAGGAGGGATGTGATGGGAGTTAGTTAGATATAATATTGTAAGTGTGTGAAAGCAGGGACTTTTGAAATAAGAAATGGCAGGTTGGAGAACAGGAGGGAAAACCTGCATTTCAAACTAATTGGAGAATGTGATTTATGACTGCTAATTAGATGAGGGAATTGTGTTTGATACTATGTGCTAAGGGGAGGAGAATTCAGATTTTGGCTTCAACCATGTAAGTGCTGATGCCATGCTAATTGAATAAAGATTCTTTAAGGTAAACAATGCCTTGAAGTTCTTTGAAGAGTTTCATCTGTTGGAACCATGACAGCCTAATTTTGTATTCTGGTATCTTATTCTTGTGAATCTTGCTCATAAAACTCTGATTTGGAACTGGCTGACCAATTTGACTTGATTTCCTGCATTTTGGACTGGATTTTGACTGTAGTACTCTTCTGCATGGTTCTATTGAAAGCAAAACCACTCAGGCAATCTGGGTTTGGCTAGTCTAAAGAAAAGAAGAAACAGGGGCAACCTGATAACAGGGCCTGCCACAAAGAAGAGGGAGTCAAACTATTTTCCAAAGCACCAGGGGACAAGACAAGAAATAATTGTTGCAAAATGACCAGAGAGAAGCAACCTGGAATTAAGGAGAAACTTCCTAACAGTGAGGACAATTAACCAGTGGAACAGCTTGCCTTCAGAAATCATGGGTCCTCCATCACTGGAGATTTTTAAGAAGAAACTAGACAGTCATTTGTCTGAAATGGTATAGGTTCTCCTCCTTAAGCAGGGGGGCTCGACTAACAGACCTCCAAGGTCCCTTCCAGCTCTATATTATTCTATATAAAGATTAAGAAATGTCTCCAAAATGATCCCTTCATTTTATTAATTTGCATGAGTCAAACCATGCAGAATCTCAGTACAAGTATTCTGTTTAATCATTTAACATAAAACTTTCCAACCACAAATCAATTAATAAAAGAGGGGAAGGATACTGTGTTGCGTATTTGGGTTCAATAAAGAGTTAGGTAAGATCCAATTAATATTCACTTCTGTTGCTGAAACAGAATTTTTAAAATTGTAATCCTAAGTATTAGAAAAAAATATAGGAGTAACATTTGGTTGTACATACAGTATACAGAAACCTATTGAGAAAATATGAACAATTGTAATGTCATCATCTGTAGTAATCCTTCATTTCTATGCCTTAAGCATATTTTTTTAAGAATGATGAAATGTTTCAGCATCCCAGGATGAATTCTCCCTACCCACTTTTATACAACTTTATCACAATGCTAATTGTTAATACAAACTATTATACACACCTCACTTGAATTTTTAACCAGAATCAGACCTGATTTTTTTTCCAGTTAAAATCAAACTTTGGCTTGACTTGGCATCCATCTTATTACTACCCCAGTCATGGCAACAAAAAACAGTGTGGGAATGTTAGTATATTTAAATTGTGGGTGAATATACAGACATATACTCTTTCTCTAGTCACTTCTATTAATAAACTCTACCTTTATAGAGATTTTTGGGCACTTGACATGTATGTCCACATCCATTAGAACAGCATTTTTTCACCCCAGAGCATTCATTGTCAGCCTCACAACTTTCAACACAGGCAGCTGCAAAGCCACTGGCCTTCTCAGGTGCTGGGCAATCTCCTTGCTTCACTGACAGGATGTATTTCAGGAACTCACAGCTAGTTAGACATTCATAGTTCTTCCTGGGGAAAAGAGGCTTAAAGGAAAAATAAGAGAATGGTACAAAGTTTTTACTGCAAAAAAAGTCACAGTGAAATATGTTGGCTTGCTTTCCAGAAAATTCTTTACTTTCCTTATTGACCACTTCCTCCTTCAAAGGATGGGAAAATGTATGACTTCAAAGCATCAATGCATTAAGTCCTTGACATGATAGAAACAAATACAGATATGGCTGAAGGACTAGAAACAGCAGAAACACTAGGTGAAACTGACTGTGCAATACTGAAGTCCTTGATTTGGAGAGAAAATGCACTCAAATGTATTATCATTTGGACTTAAAATATGGATTTTTTTTCCAAAAACAGTCAATGCAATCATTGCTTAATAAAACCAGTAAAATGCTAACAGATAAGAAACAAATGGCAAAAGTACTTAATCCCTATTTTGGCTCATGTCACCAAGTAGAGCAGACATGTCAAACTCGGGATGTCACGTGACATCGTGCAACCTATTGGGACGGTTTTGCCATTGCTGGTAATGGGGTGTGTGTGGCTTCCACATGATGCATCCGGCCTGCAGGCCAGCAGTTTGACACGCCTGAAGTAGAGGGTAGGTGTTCCACCAAACAATTAGGTAGAAAAGATGAAGTGTAGAATCAGTGCTTGAAATTGATACAGGGAACCCATTTAATTTGAATGTTTAAAAGTGCAACCTGTATATTTACATTTTGGGGTTCTAAAGGAACCATAGTGATGTTTACATTTATACTTCCCAAAAAAGGCCAACATCCAATGAGAGAGCAAAGGATTTTAGAAACAAATCACTGGCTTAAAAACTATTGTCATCAACAGAACTTTAGCCATGATCTACATTACCTACATCCCTACTGGCAAGGGATTGAGTGAACCTCACAAGAACTGGAAAGAATATATTTGGAAAACAACTGGCTCATCTTATCAGAAGGGCTTTAAACCAAATTTGAGGGGGGAGAGGGACCAAACTTTACATCCTAAAACCTTTAAATCTTAATTCCAAGCAAAAACCATTAGATAACCAATCATATAAGGAGGTAGGGAGTAAAAGGAAAAACACAATAAAATAGAGAGTGATGGAAAGGATGGAAAACCCAGTTATAAAGTAGGAGATATAAGAAACATACCCAAGACCCATAAAAGACTCAGATGCCTATACATGAATGCTCAAAGTTTAGGAAACAAACAGGGTGAACCTGAGGTACTAGTACATGAAAGTAAATATGATATAGTTAACATTACTGAAACATGGTGGGATGAAACTCATCACTGGAATGTACTGGTGGAACAATACAATTCAAAAGAAGCAGACCTAACAAAAGAGGTGGTGGGGTTGCATTATATATAAAAGATCACTACATCTCTTCAGAAATCCACAAAACCAAGGATGAAAATCTCCTAGATTCCATATGGGTCAATATAAAAGGAAAAAAGATAAGTTTGATTCAAGGAAGCCCTCCAAACTGGCGGGGGAAAGACTGGCTACATTCATGTGGCCAGTCAGAAGCTGCTGACAACCAAAGAAAATAAGCATTAACTAGCAACTTTTGAGCAACGTGGATGGAACTGGGTGAGACCCTATCTTCTCTTTATGACTTTAAGACTTTTTCCTGGGGAAAAAAACACCCAAAACAAAGAATTCTCCCTGATGAGAGAGGGAAGGGAAATTCCCACCCCATTCCCTCAGGAAAAGAAAAGGGGAAAATTAATTGCTTGGTGAGAAATAGAGAAAATTACAAGATTAATTTGGAAGCAACACACACATATATAACTTAGAAATTTGAGGACTAAAAATGCTTTTGAGATTTTTTTTAAAAAAGAGACTTGAAATGTAAGTTTGGATGTAAAAAGCTGGAAGATGGCATCAATGACATCTAGTGGCGAACTACAGCACTACAATTTATTATGCCTAAGGACACTTGGCTGGAAGCCCAGACTCAGATAAGACTCTTTTGTTTTCATAAACTTTCATTTTTGAAGACTACAGCTTGGAAAAAGGAAAAAAAACCTCTTTGGTTGCTTATCTGTGTGGCAGAGACAATAAACTATTCTGAAACTGGCTTGCCTGGACTATGAATATAAATATTAACTGACTTTTACAGCTGTGTCATGGAGCTATTTCCCTATAGAAGAAACATGCATTATTGATTGAGATGATGGAATACTTTGGACTTTCATTGATGAACAATTTTTAATTGCCCTTTTCTCTCTGTGTTGTGATTCAGGGTCAGCCTGTGGGTTTGGCAGTTGGGTCGGACGACTCAGAGGAGGAGGGGGGTGTTGAAGAGCTTGCTGAGGGGGTTGGAAAGCTTGCTGAGGGGGTTGGAGAGCTTGCTGAGGGGGTTGGAGAGCTTGCTGATGAGAGCCCTCAGCCAGGCCCCTCCCACCTGGTTACGACGGAGACCCAGCTGTGTGAGCCTGACAGCGTGGATGAAGATGACCCACAGCTGGCCCTGTTCAAGGACACCCGACGCAGAAGGCAGTCAATCAGGAGTAAACAGAGGAAGGCAATGGGGCACCTCGGAAGGAGGCAGAGAGAAGCCACGCCCTGAACTGTATAAAAGGGGAATGCGTGCGAGGGCTGGTTTGCTGAAGGCAACCGCTTGAATAGTTCCTGTTTCATGGTTCATGTCTTGTTTTGCTCTGTTTTATGTTAATAAATTTGGCAGCCTTAATTCCAGCCTCTTGCCGTTTGTAAAAGGGTTGTCCCTGACTTTTCTGCAGGCTTGGTAGCAGGCTGGTACAGCTGAGTTTGCCTTCAGCCTCCCACCCCTTACTATTATTATGGAGCAGCTATGTGCTGAGAATGCCCAGCTCGCCCAGGAACTCACTTTGCTGGCAGCTCAGGTGGCTCAACTGCAAGCTGAGGTCCATGCTGCACCCCCACCATCACCCCCACCCAGGAGAAAATGCCAAGTTGTGATGCCGGATAAATTTACTGGCAATCTAGAACTGTTTCCTGCTTTCCTGGGACAATGCCAGCTCTTTATCAGCATGAGAGCAGCTGATTTCCCCACTAACCGGGATAAGGTGGGGTTTGTGTTAAGCCTTCTTTCGGGTGATGCAGCTCGTTGGGGCACGCCTCTGCTGGCTCAACCTAGTCCATTGTTGGACAACTTTGTGGGGTTTTCTGATCATATGCGTCTGATGTATGAGGACCCTATAAAGATGCAGACTGCTACTCGACGCTACTCGATGCCTGAAAGCAATTTTCAGCTGCTTAGCCAGGATTCCGCCTGGAATGAGGCTGCGTTTGTGGATGCCTTCCAGGATGGATTGTCGGAGGAGATGTTGGATGAGCTGGCCCGTGTGGATATTCCCTCAGACCTGAATGGGCTGATCCATCTCTGCCTGCGGATCGATGCTCGGTTGCAGCAGCGAAGGAGTCGCCGTGCCACCCCACAGACCCCTGCAGCCTCTGTTGTGCGTGAGCCCCCAGTTCAAAGGGAGGAGCCAATGGAGCTGGGTGCCGCCAGGTCTCGTCTATCGGTGACTGAAATGAACAGACAATGATCGGGGGGGTTGTGTTTTTACTGCGGGGACCCTGGGCATTTGGCTGCTTTTTGCCCAAAGAAGCGACAGCGGGCATCAGTGACCGAGTCTGCCACGAGAAAGTCCCCTACTTTTCTGTCGGGAAACACCCCGAGCCCGATCTAGACGGTGTGATAGATCAGGCGTCCCACAACAACACTGAGCGACGTCTTTCCGATGCTGCCTGTGGACCTCCACGGCATCTGATATTGGAGGTACGTCTGATCCTTCCTGGCAAGCCAGAGGGGATTCCAGTCCATGCCTTAATTGACTCTGGGGCCACTACAAATTTTATGGACTCAGCATTTGTGGCCAAATGGGCTGTTCCCCAGTGGATCCGCCCAAGTTAGTGGAGACTATCGATGGTTGAGTGCTCCTGTCTGGGCCAATTATGGCTGCCACGCAATCATTATGTATGGCCATCAGTTCCCATGTGGAGGCCATCCAGTTCTATATCACCTCAGATCTGCATTTCCCCATGGTCTTGGGACTGGCGTGGCTCCGAGCGCATGACCCACAGATCTATTGGTCACAGAACTTGGTCACCTTCCCAAGCTTGCAGTGCGTGGACCACTCCCGCCGTATCTGTGCCAGCCAGGTGGAGGGTTCCCCAGGGGTTTCCTTGCCTCCCGAACTGTCCAATTTTGCTGATGTGTTCAGCGAGACAGAGGCAGATCAATTACCCCCGCACAGGCCCTATGACTGCCCCATTGATTTAGTCCCTGATGTGCCTCTCCCAGTGGGGCGTTTGTACTCCATGTCGGACCCCGAGAGAATAAAAATTTGGAAAGCCTGCAGACTGCTCAGAATTTGAACCAACGCTAGATCCGGTGGTCTCTTTTCTTTGCGAGGTTCGACTTCTGAGTTCGGTACATACCAAGCGGGCACAATCAAAGAGCGGATGCTCTGTCCAGGAAGCCCAAATATTCCCATGTGGAAGACAAGCTTCTGCCCAGGACAGTGATCCCCGTCGAGTCTTTTGCTGCGGTGCGGGAGCCGGTTGATATACGGGCTTGGATCCGGGAGGCACAGCAACAGGAGGTGTGGGTGGCTCAGTGGAAGGAGGAGGTGGGGCCATATTCTCCTTGGACGGTCACGGATGGACTCTTGTATTATCGTGACCGGCTCTACGTTCCGGGAGGGCCAGTCAGGGGACTCATCCTCAGCCAGGGTCACGATAACCCGGCGGTGGGGCATTTTGGCCGGTTCAAGACCCTGAACCTGGTCTCCCGTACCTTCTGGTGGCCCCGAGTCTGACACGACATCCAGTCCTATGTCACCTCCTGCATCCCATGCAGGCAGGCCAAGTCAGCGACAGGGGCCCCGCCTGGATTACTGCACCCCTTGCCGACACCCAAAAGACCCTGGGGAGCTGTGTCCATGGACTTCTTGATGGATTTACCCCCACCCTCTGGTTTTACGACAGTGTATGTGGTGGTGGACATGCTGACCAAGATGGCACATTTCATCCCCTGTCGTGGCTTACCGTCAGCCCGCGCCACTAGTCGTATGTTCATTCAGCAGGTGTTTCAGCTGCACGGCCTCCCTGATAGAGTTGTCTCTGATAGGGGGGCCCAGTTTACAGCCCACTTCTGGCAGGAGTTGATGCATGCATTGGATATCAAGATTTGCCTCTTGTCCGCGCATCATCCTCAAACTGACGGGGGAACCGAGGAGGTCATCAGTATTCTGGAACAATATCTGCGCTGCTACGTCAATCTGCAGCAAAACAATTGGGTGGACTATCTAGCCATAGCTGAGTTTGCATTCAACAGTTCACAGCACACCTCCACACAGATGACACCGTTCTTGGCCAATGTGGGATATCACCCCCGGTTTTTCCCCCTTTCTCCCGTGGACTCACTAGAGCCGGCAGCGAACGACTTCATGGCAGAGTTACAGGCGATCCATCGATTGGTGCGACGTCAGTTAGAGAAGGCCAAGGCCGATTACAAAAGGTTTGCTGATCGGTCAAGGTGGGATACACCTCCACTATCGGTGGGAGATCGGGTCTGGTTGTCCACCAGGAACCTACCGTCAACACGGCCGGTGAGAAAGTTAGATCACCAATATTTAGGACCGTTCCCAATCGAGGCTGTCGTCAATCCGGTCACCTATCGCCTAACTCTGCCATGTCTTTCATCGGTCTCTGTTAATCCCCGAGCAACCAGCCTGTCCACTCTGCCGAGCGGAACCTCCCCCATCAGGACCTCGTGATGGAGACAGCACCCCCGAGTACAAGGTCGCCAGGATCAGGGACTCCCCTTGGCTGAAAGTTCGTTTCCATTACCTGATTGAATGGAAAGGCTATGGACCAGAGGAGTTCACCTGGGAAGACGCGACTGCCGTTCATGCCCCTGCTTTGGTGACCGCTTTTCATGAACAATTTCCATCCCGACCGCATCCGGATCGGCAGACCCGGGGGAAGGGCCCTGTGGTGCGGGATAGTGTTGTGATTCAGGGTCAGCCTGTGGGTTCGGCAGTTGGGTCGGACGACTCAGAGGAGGAGGGGGGGTGTTGAAGAGCTTGCTGAGGGGGTTGGAGAGCTTGCTGATGAGAGCCCTCAGCCAGGCCCCTCCCACCTGGTCACAATGGAGACCCAGCTGTGTGAGCCTGACAGCGTGGATGAAGATAACCCACAGCTGGCCCTGTTCAAGGATGGCCGACGCAAGAGGCAGTCAATCAGGAGTAAACAGAGGAAGGCAATGGGGCACCTCGGAAGGAGGCAGAGAGAAGCCACGCCCTGAACTGTATAAAAGGGGAATGCGTGGGAGGGCTGGTTTGCTGAAGGCAACCGCTTGAATAGTTCCTGTTTCATAGCTCCTGTTTCATGGTTCGTGTCTTGTTTTGCTCTGTTTTATGTTAATAAATTTGGCAGGCTTAATTCCAGCCTCTTGTCATTTGTAAAGGGGTTGTCCCTGCCTTTTCTGCAGGGCCGGTAGCAGGCTGGTACAGAACACTCTGGACAGAAAGGATGTGTTTTTCATTGGACAGAAAAATTTGAAAAATTCAAACTTAACTTATATTTGTGGAGGGGACTGACAGGCCGGCTGGATAATTAGGAGTTCAAATGACTGAAATTTTTTAAATCCCAAAATAGATTAGACTATAAAGACTACATACAAAAACAAAATGGATGTTCCATTATGTTGACATACCAACAAGAAAATGTTGATGAGTTTCAGAAAGAAATACTTTCTATGTTAAAATCAATATAAGAGACAGTTGCCTTAGCTCATGATGAGACTAAAAATAACACAAAGGAGATAAAACAACAATTATTTAATCTAAATCTACAAACTCAGAAAATGACTACAAAGAAGGAACTAGCAACCCAGAAAATAGAAGAAAAATCAGAGGAAGCAGATCCAAAGATGGAGGACCTAAAGAAAGGAACTAACAGATAGACTCAGACAAATGAAGAATTAGAAGACGTAGCAATAATATCAGAAATGGAAAAGTTATCTTATCTGTCAAGATCTCAGAACACACTTGAAGATAAGAAAGAAGAGCTGATTGAATGGAAGCTAGAGTTGTTAGGAGAATTGTGTGAAACTAGAGGACGCTGTTTAATGAATACCAATGGGCTGAGTGTCCTTCCAAAAATACTTTAATCCAATTGTCTTTCTTATTTCAAACAATATACACAAAAATAGAGGAAGAATTACTTGATGATTCAAATGCATTGACTTGGAAAGTTAGTTGGCAAAGGAAGAAAGCTAGAGTAAGACTGAAGAAAATAGAGGTTTTGACCCATTAGATGGGATATTATACTATTAATCAGATGTTTGAACATGACTGAGAATAGATAATTGTTAGAAATAGAAGTACTATTATAACCAGAAAGATAGGATTTATAACTAGAATATTATATTTTGGTATGAGAAGGGAAATATGAAAATGCTAAGAGGGTTTGAATAAGGGAAGCTTTTGGTTACCCAAATATAACATTATGAGAAATTATAAGTGATAGAGACATTTTGAACACTAATGGGAAAATATTTTTTTTAAAAGCGGGACAAACAGGATATTAATTGAGCAAATGGATATTAAGTGCAATTAAATGCAATTAAGATATATTTTGGTTAGAAAAGATATTTTAAACCAACATTATTGATATTATTAGGAAAATGTAACAAAGATGTTGATATTTAATTGTATATGTATTAACAACAATAAGAATTGTATTTGCCTAATGTGGGAAAATATATACTACCAGAAGAAGAGAGGAAGCATTGGATGGTGTAATATTGGGCCTAGATTGAAGAAGTTAATATGTACCACTGAATTACTAATGGGCCCAGGACAACACATTGTTTATTAAGTACTTATGATTGTAAAACTAGAACATTAATAAAATTTTATATAAAAATATAAAAGGAAAAAAGAATGACATTGCTATAGGTGTATACTACCAGCCCCCCAACCAAGCAGAAGAAATAGATGAAATTTTTGCTAAACAACTAACAAATGTATGTAGGAAATATTCCACAGTAGTAATGGAAGACTTTAACTACCCTGATATCAACTGGGAGACAAACCCTGCAGCAAGTGGGAGATCAAACTGATTTCTAACCAATCTAGCTGACAATTTGTCATCCAAAAAGTAGAGGAGGAGGGAACTAGAGGGAAAATCATACTGGACTTAATACTTACTAACAGAGATGATAGACAGAGTTGAAGTTGCCAGAACTTTGGGTGATAGTGACCACATCATATTGGAATTCAATATAATGCAAACCAGTGTCTTAAACTTTAAAAGAGCAGATTTTAACAAACTCAGAGAAGCCCTAACAAAAATTCCATTGATGAAAAGCCTAATTCTTACTAATAGAGAAGTGATAGAGGGAGTTGAAGTTGCTGGAACTCTGGGTGAAAGTGACCACATCATGCTAAAATTCAATATAATGCAAACACAAGCAATACAAAATAATCCAACTAGAGTCTTAAACTTCAAAAGACCTGATTTAACAAACTCAGAGAGAACCTAGGAAAGATTCCATAGACAAAAATCTTAAAAGGGAAAACAACTCAAGAAGTTCGGTAAACTCTGAAAAATATGATCATAAAAACCCAGTCCAGCACAATACCACTGGAAAAGAAAAAGATAAAATCCAAGAAGAAACCAGTATTGTTGCACAAAGATCTCTCTGATAAACTGAAAGATAAAAAGGACAAGTACAAAAAATGGAAAGAGGGACACATACCCCGTGTTTCCCCGAAAGTTAGACCCAGCCCGATAATGAGCCCTAGCTTGATTTTTGAGGGTGGGCCTAATATATGCCCTACTCCAAAACTAAGCTCTAGTTTTGGGGCGAGTTGTTGTTGTTAGCTGCGAAGTCGTGTCCGACCCATCGCAACCCTATGGACAATGTCCTCTACCATCTTCTGGAGTCCATTTAACCTGGAGTCCATTTTTAGGGGCGAGGCGCACCCCTAAAAATCAAGTAGGATGGCAGTGGGGGGCTGAAGCTGCCCCATGTGTCCCATTCCCGCTTACCTTACTGATAGGACCACCACAGCCAGGCCTCCCACACCCCAACACCTGTCACGCCGCTATTTGACTTCTGCGGCTACTTGCCGCCACTTGTGGCTGGCCACCATGTGGCACATTGTGCCATTGCCACTCCTGTCAGCACGTTGCTACATGGTGCTTCGTGCCCCTTTCACTGCTCAGGCACTTTGGGCCATTTCTGCTGCTTGCGCAGTGCTTTGGGCCACTTTCACTGCTTGTGCAGCACTTTGGGCCACTTCTGTTGCTCGCGCACTTCAGGCCACTTCTGTTGCTCATGTGCTACAGGTCTCTTCTACTGCTTATGGCAGGAGGCCACGTGGCACTTTGGGCTGTTTCAGCTGCATAAATGGCCCTAAGAGCCACGCGGCATCCTGCCACAAGCAGCAGAAATGGCACAAAGCACCATGCAGCATCCTGCCGGGAAGAGTGGCAATGGCACAATGCACCACATGGCATCTGGTCGCAAGTGGCACAAGCGGCCATAGAAGAAGTCAAGCAGCAGTGCAACAGGTGTTGGGGTGTGGGGGGCCTGGCTGTGGTGGTCCTAAGATAAGACATTCTCCAAAATTAAGAGCTAGTGCCACTTTTGGAGGCAAAAAAATAGAAGACCAGGTCTTAATTTGGGGGAAACATGGTAACTAAGGAAGTCTTCAAACATAAGGAAACTATAGCCCAACCTACCAAAAACCTAACTAAAGACAGACTGGAAATGAAAATTAAAATAAGCAAGAAAATAGAGAACACCTATCTCTTTCCATTTTTTGTACCTGTCCTTTTTGTCTTTGAGTTTATCAGAGAGATCTTTGTGCAGCCACACTGGTTTCTTGTTAGATTTCTTGTTGTTCTTTTTCAGTGGTATTGTGCTGGACTGGGCTTTTATGATCATATTTTTCAGAGTTTCCCAAGCTTCTTGAATTGTTTTCCCCTTCAGGATTTTCATCCAAGGAATCTTTCCCAAGTTCTCTCAGAAGTTTGTTAAAATCAGCTCTTTTAAAATCTCTGGTATCATTATGTTCTATTTCTTTTATTTGCATTATATTGAATTCCAGTATGACATGGTCACTCTTACCCAAGGTTCCTGCAGTTTCAACTCTCTCTATCACTTCTTCTCTGTCCGTGAGAATTAAGTCCAGTATGGCTATCTCTCTAATTACATCCTCTACCTTTTGGACAACAAATTGGTCAGCTAGGTTGGTCAAGAATCTATTCAATTTCTCATTACTATTGTAGTGTGTTTGCTACATATATTTGTTAACTGGTTAGCAAAAAGTACATGTATTTTTTCTGCTTGGTTGTGTGGCCTGTGGTATACACCTATGGCAATGTCATTCTTTTTCTTCTTTTACATTGACCCATATGCATTCTAGGATGTTTTTGTCTTTGGTCTCATGCATTTCTGTAGCAATCTTTTACATATAGTGCAGCTCCACCTCCTCTTTTATGGGGTCTATTTTTTATCAGTTTGTATCCTTTGACAATATAAAGAGGCAGCCTTTTCCTTTAAATTGCTTTGCTCTTAGAATTAGATGATGCTGGGGTGGGGGGAGGAAGAATGTTTCCCCTGGTTGTTTTTTAATAAGATAAGAAATGGCATGTTACAGAATGGAAGGGAAGCTTTGCCCTTCAAACTGATTGGAGAACGCGATTTATAACTGCTAATTGGAGGAGGGAATTGTGCTAGATATTAGGTGCTGAAGAGAGGGGAATTCAGATTTTATCATCCACCATGCTGTGCCGATGCTTTGTTTTCACGATTAAAGACTTTTTAGGATAAACAATGCCTGAAAGTTCTTTGAAGTATTTCGTTAGTCAGAACCATGACATCTTCAATGTTCCACTCATGGTTTCATCCCTCCAAGTTTCAGTAATTCCAATTATATCATATCTACCCTCATGTATTAATAATTCTTGTTCATCCTGTTTGTTCCCCAAACTTTTTGCACTTGTATATACTCATTTTAGATCTTTATGTCTGACTCTGGGTATGCTTTCTATGTCTCATATTTGGTGTTTGAGTTTGTCTTCCTTCCCATCTTTCCTTACCTCATTATTTGATTTTTTCCTAGGGTTTTTTGCTTGTAATTAGGTCCCAGAGATCCTAAAGATTGGTCACCTTCCTCTCTCAGTTTTAGTTTAAAGCCCTCCTGATAATTTGAGCCAGGTGTTTTCCAAAAACATTCTTTCAGGTTTTTGTGAGGTGCAGCCAATCCCTTGCCAAAAATCCATCATGGAGGTAGTGCAGATCAAGCAGGTAGTCCAAAGTTATTTTGATGACATCAACCCTTTAGCCAGTGGTTCACTTCTTGAATCCTTTGTTTTCTTACCAGATGTTGACCTTTTGTTGGCAGTATAGAAGAAAAAACTACTCTTGCACCTAACACCTTGACCTTCTTGCCTAGCTGTTCATAATAATTCAATATTGTTTTCAGGTCCATTTTCATGTCATTTGTCCCTACGTGTAGTAGTAGAAAAAGGTAGTAATCTGTGGGTTGTTATTATTTTGGTTAGGTTCTTAGCCTCATCTTTAATTTTTGCTCCAGGAAGGCAACATACAGCTGCAGCTGGGCCTCTCTCAGCAGGCAAGGTTTGCTGTAGGCCGCTGCCCTTGTTGGTGTTTTCCTCTTAATTGCTCCAATTCTTCTTCTCTTTTTCCCTTCTCCAGTCTTGTTTCTTTTCCTATGATTTATCTTCCCCTCTCCACCTCTCCTCCTACTGTTTTGTCTTAATTTAAAATCAGCTTTACTCCTCATGATGTAACCATGCTTCCTCTGTTGAGAATGCAAGTGGGCAATCTCCAAATCATTTAAATAATAAATTTAAATATAAAGCTGTTATTTAAGTAATAACAGCTAGTATTTAAAATCTGTCAAGACCTCTTTGACTTCCTCAGAAGACAAATACCTTAAACTTTCAGAACTGAAATCCACATGTGTACAGATCTGCGACTCTTTCCTTAAATATATATAAAGAAAAGTTACAGGAATTGGGTATGGCTAGTCCAGAGAAAAGAAGGACTAGGGTGGACATGATAGCAGTATTCCAGTATTTGAGAGGTTGCCACAAAGAGGAGGGGGTCAACTTATTTTCCAAAGCACCAGCAGGAAGGACAAGAAAAAATGGATGGAAACTAATCAAGGAGAGAAGCAACCTGGAATTAAGAAGAAACTTCCTAACAGTGAGGACAATTAACCCTTGGAACAACTTGC
This sequence comes from Vipera ursinii, assembly GCF_947247035.1. NCBI lineage: Eukaryota > Metazoa > Chordata > Lepidosauria > Squamata > Viperidae > Vipera > Vipera ursinii. Next base: position 73,019,115 of record NC_139514.1, on the reverse strand, counting down.
TATCAGAAGTCGTGGGTGATTCATCACTGGAGGTTTTTAAGAAGGGACTAGACAGTTGCTTGTCTGAAATGGTATATCTGCTTAAACAGGGGGCTGGACTAAAAGACCTCCAAGTCCCTTCTAGCTCTTTTCTGACTGATATAGTCATCTGAAAACTTTGTTATAATTAAGAAACTACTGAGAACTACTGGGCAAATAACTGAATGAGAGCAAATATTTTCATTATCTTTTTTACAAAGTATGGGGAAAAAGAATCCAGGGAATAGTAGATCAATCAGCTTGATACAGTGACCAAAAAGTTCCAGAACAGAATCAGTGTGTAGCAACTGAGAACAGTATGTCAGATGGTAAAACTCAACATGGATTAATCAATGCTGATCTTGATTTCCTCAAAAAGATTGAGGCAATGCTATTGGTGTACTATATCTTCATTTTAGGAAAGTGTTGATAAAATAACCAGTGACATTCTACTTATTAAAATAAAATTACTACATTTATATGTTGCCTGGCTCCCAATGATACTGGTGTTTTACATACTTAAAGCATTTAAAAACCAAAAGCAATACATAAAACACAGAAATAAGCACAAGTCAGAAGAAGAATGATGGTAAAGGAAACAAACCCAGAAGAGAACACAAAGCAAGAAAAAGTCATCCTTCTCAAAGGTCTGGGCAAAAAGCCAGGTCTTTAGAGCTCTTCCAAATACTAGTAGGAAGGGAACCACTTAAATTTCAGGAGGAACTTCAGTCCAGAGGCTTCACTGGTTATTTTGCATGTTATTAAAATTAGAAAATAGTGGTGTGATATAGAACAGGGCTTTTCAACTGGTGGTACGCGTACCACTGGCGGTACATGAGCACCTGGCTGGTGGTACGCAGCATCGCCGGGAAGGCGCGTCGGAATCCTGGTACCTGTAAGGCGATCGGCCTGCTCCTCCCCCATTGCCCACCATCCCTGGGAGAGCCCCGCGCGAGCGCCTTGCCAGCTGCCGAACCCTGCCTTTTGAGCAGGAGCGGCCTTGCCCTGCTTGCCCTTGGCCGCCTCCATGGGTGCCGCTCTAGCGTGGAGAGGTTGAGGCCGGTTCCCGTTCGGCCTGCCAGCCCTGGGAAAGCCCCACGTGAGCGACTTGCCAGCCGCCGAACCCTGCCTTTTGAGCAGGAGCAGCTGTCAAGCCCTGGGCTCGACAATCAATCGAGGGGGGGGGATCCGGGCAGCAACCTAGCTACCTGGCCTGCCAGCTGCTCGTTGCTCCGCTGATCAGCTGGGAGGCTGAGACTCTGGATTTTAGCCACCGACCAGATGAGAACACTGCTGATCAGCTGGGAGGCTGGGACTCCAGATCTGATGCTGCCAGCCAGGTGGAAGTCCCAGCAGGTGGCCCCGATGCTGCCAAACAGCTAGGAGCATTCGACAACCTTCTCTCATGGCCGCCAGTCAGCTGGGAGTGCTGGTGCTTTTGAGCAGGAGTGGCTGTCAAGCCCCGGGCTCCCAGCTGACTGGCAGCCCCGAAAGAAGGTTGCCAGCCTCCCAGCTGATCAGCGGTGTTCTCCTCTGGTCATTGGCTCAAATCTGGAGTCTCAGCCAGGCAGGAGCCCGGGATCAGAATTTCTGAGCATGACTTCTGAGTGCGGCTCAGCTGATTCTGGGCTCCTGCCTGGCTCACTTACCAAGCAGCCTCTTTTCCGCAAGCGAGCCAGGCAGAAGCCCGGGATCAGCTGAGTCGCGCTCAGAAGTCGCGCTCAGAAATTGCACTCAGAAACGCTGATCACGGGCTCCTGCCTGGCTCACTTGCAGAAAATAAGCTGCTTGCTAAGTGAGCTGGGTAGGAGCCCAGGATCAGAGTTTCTGAGAGCGACTTCTGAGAGCGACTCAGCTGATCCTTTGTTCAGAAATTGCACTCAGAAACACTGATCCTGGGCTTCTGCCCGGCTCATTTAGCAAGCAGCCTCTTTTCCACAAGCAAGTGAGCTGGGCAGGAGCCCAGGCAACACCGGCGCTTGTGGCTTTTCTGCAGCACAGACCCGAGGGCTGCTTCATTCCCATTCGACCTCTCACAGAATCTGGGCTGCCTGCACTGGTGGGAAACACGGCGCTTCTTTTTTGCAGCGGTGGAGCGCAGGTGTCACTTGGGAAAGACTCTGCGAGATGCCCCTTTGCAGCGGGTTTCCCCTTCTGTTATATATCGGAGGTTTGAAAAGCAAGCTACTCCCAGGCCATAAAAGTAGAATCCAAACGGTGAGAGTGATGCAGCTCTCCGACTCTCTGCTTCAGGCTAAAACAGTCTCAAAGTTGGGTCCGGAGATTACTTTGCCCGAAGGAAGGGTGACTTGGTGGCGATGCGGGTTTGCTTCCTTTGGAGGAGGGAGAAAAGCATCGCTCTCTTCCTTCAGGCGGGTACAAATGTAACTTAAGAACGGTAGCAATGCAGCCAGAAATGGGTATCTCTTGACAGCGCTGGGGAGAGTTATGGGAAGAACGATGTACACGGAGAGGATTGGGGAACCTGGCTCAAATGCTGGGCTCTGGTAGGGGAAAAATGACTGGGAGAAGTAGCCGATTCGTAATGTACATGCCTGAAAACAGGAGGTGAACCGGTGACATCCCCACCGTGCCTGTGTGCATGCGCAGAGGCTGAGGTGCATGCGCTCTCCTCTGCCTTTGTGCATGCACAGGCAGGGCCATGATGTCAGTGGTTTTACTTTGCCCGGCTGCTCTGTGTGGATGAGAATGCACTGCTATCTGCCAAAACCAGGCTGGGATCTGGGCGGTGTAGCACAGGACAATAGGAGGGAGGGAGGGAGGGAGGGAGGGAGGGAGGGAGGGAGGGAAGGAGGGAGGGAGAGAGGGAGGGAGGGAGGGAGGGAGGGAAGGAGGGAGAGAGGGAGGGAAGGAAGGAAGGAAGGAAGGAAGGAAGGAAGGAAGGAAGGAAGGAAGGAAGGAAGGAAGGAAGGAAAAATGGGAGAGAGGGAAGGCAACCATCCCAGTCCCACTCCCCTCCACCAGTGTCCCACAGATTTCCCCCCCCCCCACAGACACCCCAAAATCTGAGTGATGACCTGGCCATTGATCACATGACCCTGGGACACTGAATGTTTTAAGTATGAATCAGTTGCCAAGCATCCGAATGTAAATCACATGACCCTGAGGATGCTGCAACAGTCATAAGTGTGAAAAATGGTCATAATTCACTTTTCAGTGCCATTGTAACTTTGAACAGTCACTAAGCGAATTGTTGTAAGTCGAGGACTACTTGTACTTTATCATTTCTTTTTCTTTTTTTGGTCAAGTTTTTGACACCTTGCTGGGTGACTGGTGGTACTCGGATATTGCCTTATCCTAAAAGTGGTACAATGGGTGAAAAGGTTGAAAAGCCCTGATATAGAAAATATGACAATTACAGGAATTTATAACTGGATCAAAACTGATACTCAGCTCTCATCAATGACTGTTCATCAAACTAGACAAAGGCATGAAGGGGCATCTAATACTCAAGGCATTATTAATAACTTGAATGAAAGAAAAAAGAATGTTTATAAATTTATAGATCTTACAAATATAGATGGAATAATTAAGCACATAAAAATGGAAGCAAACTTCAAAATTGTCTTGAAAAATTAGAAGCAGTTTTCAAAGCATAGGTCATGACCCACTCAAGGCCCTACAGGAAACTAGGTAGAGGAATGAAATATTTCTAAAATGGATTAAGCATACACAGGAAAAGGAAAAATGCTGTCAACACTTCTGCTTGTGAGATGTCAGCACTTGTTTCTGCTTTTTGAGGGTAAGCCACCACGGGCTTTTACAGGCTAAAGGGCTAATAACCCTCAGAGCAAGTTTGAGAAATGGCTAAATTCATGGGTCTAGCTGTTAAAAACTGTTAAAGATTATTTATTATTTAGTTTTAGTCACAGGAAGTTAACATGAATTCATTTACTATTTTAGGTTAGGATTCCCAAACTGTGAATCATGACTTGCTATAAGTCAACAGCAAATCTGAGGAATTGTACATATAAATGTGGATTGCTGCCTAAACTTACAACTGGCTCTTTTGAACAAAGGTTCTGACAAGGCTACGTACAATTTGTGCAGACTAAATGGCCTTCAGTCAACTTCTTCTTATAGCATGCATAAAACATATACAAGTGACTTCTAAAGTTTTTTCACAGCTAACATACCTCACAAAAATTTTGGCAATGGTTTTTCTTCAGATCCCAGGACTCTTTACAAGGTTCCAAACACTGAAAAGAATAATTTGAAAACATGTCAGGAAGTAAATAAGATACCTAGTTCTTTAATCAAGATAGAAATTAAAAACATTGTTTTTGGAAGAAAAAAAACAAGAACTGTATCAGTGCAGAAAAGTGAACATATAATGTATTCTGAAAGAACAACAGCACAGTTAATTGGCTTCAGCATGGAAAACTGCAATTAAATTAGCATATTTGATATTTCTTATTTATAGTAGTATTTATTTCTTTTTCTCATACTCCATAAATATGATCATCAACATCTCATCAATGACTTACGATATCAAAAATTTTAGAAAAGTCTCTTTTTCTGGGATGCCAGTAAATGTGTCAGAGCCTCAATATATTTCTTTCTTATGCTCTCATTTTTGGGTTCTGCCATTGTATTGGGGGGGACCTAGGGGGTCTTATGCAATGTATTTCCTTTGCTTTGTTCTATCCTCTTTGGAGTATCTTTGTGGGGTGAAAGGAATGTGCCTCTGGCCATCTGCCTTATCTCCGGTTGGGTGGGAAGAAGCCTTGAGAACAGCACCTTATCAGTTCTTTCCCACAACAACTTAACACCTGTGGATTGGTTCAATTGAAACCGTCTGGATGGACATTTGTGGTGAGGTTTAAAATGGTTCTTTTAAAGTAACATTTTGTGCAGGAAATCTTCACATCCTGCCTTACATCTTGCTATCAATACCTTCCAATAAAAGTTCCTGTTGAGAAAATGCAAGTTTCAAGAGTTCTGCTTTCTTGGGAGAATTAATTGAGGCAGGTCATTACATTAGTTTCAGCAATCCTCCCAGCTGGGAGCTAGACCCAAACAAGTGGTTGCGAGGGTAAGGATTACGCGGAGACAGCAGGCTCGGGTTACAGGTATTTATTGAGGTACACCCGGCAAAACTCTGCCAGTTTGAGTTCTTTATATAGCCAGCTGGAAGTTGGTTCCTCCAATCAGCGGCTCGGCTTCTCCCGCCGGGGCTGCTGGCCAATCGGCTGAGTCGGCTTCTTGACAGCTAGAGTCCTCGTGCTGCGCTGTCAGCTTACGCGCTTGCACTGTAGCCAGCGGCAATTTGACAGCTGTCAAATTGCCGCGTGTTTCCCTGTCAGCCGTATTTACCTCATGTAACCAACTATTTAAACCATAACTAATAACATAACGTTAACATTAAACATTTGATATTAATATATATCAACCAGGAAGAAAAAGTTCCTAGCTGATGCGCTCTCCTGATTGCCACAGTACAAAGAAGTTCAGGAGGCAATTATTCCCAGTCCACAAACTGCAGCCCAACTCACACCTCACAGGACCCCTAATCCTAGAAGGGACTTCCATCGGCTCAATGCCTAAGTTGTTCCTAAAGCATATCTATCGACTACATGGAGCCCCGAAGCAAATAATTTCGGACAGAGGGGTGCAATTCACAGCGAAATTTTGAAGAAACTTTCTTAAATTAATTGGATCATCTCAAGGCCTGTCAACTGCTTTTCACCTGGCTACTAACAGAGCCACAGAATCCACCAACAAAATGGTGGAACAATACTTTAAGATGCTACATCTCTTGCCAACAAACAAACTGGACCAACCTCCTCACTTTTGCAGAGGTGGCTTACAATAATTCAGTACATAGCAGCACTGGCTACACTCCTTTCCGTGTAGCCACAGGGAAAGAATTCAACCCCATACCAGAATACCCTCAGTTACCCTCCGCTTCCCAGACTCTTGATTATTGGGTGAGGGGTTGGGAAGAAGTTTGGAAAAATACAAAGGTGGCCTTAAAAAAGACTTTTGAGACCTACAAAAAGCAAGCTGACAAAAAGAGAGCTCACCAAAGAACATTCCAAGTTGAGGGAAAGGTCTATTTGTCAAACAAATACTTACGCCTTAAACTACCCAATAAGAAATTGGGACCAAAATTCTTGGGGCCTTTCCCCATTGTGAAAATCATCAACCCGGTCACAGTAAAATTGAAACTACCCAGACTTTTCAGAAAAATTCACTTGGTGTTCCATTGTAGCTTGCTGAAACCTTTTTGAACCTCCACTTTAAGACCTCCCCCTGAAAAAGCACCTGGTAGCAGGTCAGATCCATTATGAAGTGAAACATATTCTTGACTCTAGAATCTTTAAGGGAAAATTGCAATACCTAGTACAATGGAAGGGATACCCATTGTCTGAAGCCATTTGGGTGAAATCTAGTGTTTTGAAAGCTGACAGACTTATTGAAAGGTTTTATGAGAAACACCCCAACAAACCAAAAGTCAGTTCCTAACTTGTGTTATGTTTACATTAAGGATCTGTCCTTTTTGTAAAGGGGGGCCGGATGTGAACGCTGCTAACATCGAATGTTATTGCTTGACAAGAGATGAAGAAGTAGCTATTTCATATATTAAACTTGTGTATTGCTTTAAGACTTGTGTATTGTTTTAGATTTTAGATTTTATTAGATTTATATACCGCCCTTTTCCCGTAGGACTCAGGGCGGTTTACAAGGTGTTTAAAACATCAATACAAAAATTAAAAAAACAATTAAAAATGACTAAATTCAATTCCTGAAGTAGAAATATTAAAAACCCCAATTAAAACTCTCAGCCTGGGCTGGAAAGCTCAAAGAGCCAGGTCTTCAGGTCCCGGCAAAATGAGCGAAGGTCAGGGCCAGTCCTAAGCTCCACGGGCAGCTGGTTCCAAAGGGCAGGCACACCCACAGAGAAGGCCCTCCCCCTGGGTGTTATCCACCGGCAGTCTTTTACTGGCGGCACCCTGAGAAGGCCCTCCCTGTGGGAGCGCACAGGACGAAGGGAACATGATGCCGGTAGCAGGTGTTCCCTCAAATATCCCAGACCCAAGCCATTTAGGGCTTTATAGGTCATCACCAGCACCTTGAATCTCACCTGGAGGGCAACCAGAAGCCAATGCAGCTCACAGAGTAGAGGTGTTACGTGGGAGTATTGGGAAACCCCATCACAACTCACGTGGCTGCATTTTGTACCAGCTGAAGCCTCTGAGTGGTCCTCAAGGGCAGCCCCATGTAGAGAGCGTTGCAGTAGTCTAACCGGGAGGTCACGAGCACATGAGTGACTGTGCCTAGGGCATCTTGGTCCAGATAGGATCGCAACTGGCGCACTAGGCGAACCTGGGCAAAAGCCCCTCTGGTCACGGCTCCTATGTGATCTTCAAAACTGAGCTGTGAATCCAGGAGGATGCCCAAGTTGCGAGCCCTATCAACGGGGGGTAACACCTCACCCCCCCATCGTTAACGATGGAATAGATTGGTTAACCCAAGATGCTGGTATGCACAGCCACTCAGTCTTGGGAGGATTGAGACGAAGCCTGTTTCTCCCCATCCAGACCCGGACCACCTCCAGGCAAAGGGACATCACGGCGAGGGCATCACTGGGTTGGTTCGGGGTGGAGCAAAAAAGTTGGGTATCATCAGCATACTGATGATACCCCACCCCGAAACCACAAATGATCTCACCCAGCGGCTTCATATAGATGTTGAACAGGAGGGGACCTTTTAGTTTAAGGTTAGGAAGGGGGATGAGTAGGATTGCACTTTTCAAGGCTATCTCTAACTAAGAAGATAAGGCTTTGGTCTTCTAATGGAAGGGAAATTGATTCTTTAAATTAATTGGAGAATATGATTAATGACAAAATTAGAAAGGTGGAGAATTGTGTTTTAATATATTGTGCAAGGGGCGGAGATTTCAGATTCCACTTTCTTTCGAGCGAGCATTTGCCAGTGTATTAGGCTAATAAAGGACTTTTAAGGTAAACAATGCCTCAGAGTCACTTGAAAAGCCCATATGTCGGAAACTTGACATAGGGGTTCTGAGAGGTGTGAGTTGTGCCACAGATTGTGAAGTGTGGATAATTGCCTCATTGACCTCTTTGTGTTCGCTTTTGTACAGGGGCAATCAGGATAGCGCATCAGCTAAGAAGTGTTTTCCTACCGGGATGTACTTTAGAGTGAAGTTGAAATGATTAAAGTACTGTACCCACTGCACTTGTTTTGGGGAAAGTTTGCGGGGGGTCTTCAGTGCCTCTAGGTTTTTGTGATCTGTCCATACTTCAAATGGCACCTTGCTCCCCTCTAGATAGTGTTGCCAGTTTAACAGGCTCCTAATGTTGATGGCCTCCTTCTCCCAGATTGTCCATCTTCTCTCACTTTCAGTGAATTTTTTGGAGGTGTAGGCACAGGGTTGTAGGACTCCACTTTTGTTCTTTTGCAGTAATACAGCTCTGAGTGTAATGTCACTGGCATCAGCTTGGATTACGAAGAGCTCTCCTGGGCATGGGTTCTTTAGGACGGTTTCAGCAGCAAATAGTCTTTTTAAATTCTCAAAAGCTGTTTGACAGCTCATTGTCCAAGCTAGTAGTTGGCCCAGTTGTGGCTTCCCTCCTCCTTTGGCTGTTTTGAGTAGTTCTGTAAGGGGTAGGTCAATCTCGGCAAAGGAGGGGATGAATTTGCGATAAAAGTTGGCAAAATCTTTTAATATTTGAATACACAGCAGTTCTAGCAAAGTTCTATGCGTAGCTGAATAATTATAATTCTCTCATCAATATAAGTTTGAGAAATCTGTACTGTAGGTGCATCTCAAACTACAATGTGAAAATATAACAAAAAATATCTTTTATCAGTGACAAACTATTAGATATACTTCATAGTGTACTTTTTCTATAGCCACATATAACTTATTAGCTTATTAGTGCAAAGAATTATTAGATATTGCTGCCTTGTTAAATACAATTCCATTTAATGGACTCCGTTCCATTCAGGGTTCCCCAAGCCCACTGGCAAAACCATGTCTTCAGAGCCTTCCAAAAGAGTGTCAGAGTGAGCGCTAGTGTACTTTCTGGATGGATGTTCCAGAGGAAGGGAGCCACCACTGAGAAGGCCCTTCTTCTGGGTCCTGTCAGATGTACCTCCCTAGAGGACAGGATCTGCAACATTCCTTGCCTCACAGCTGTAGTGGGTTGGGTGGATGTGACTGACAAGAGATGGTCCCTCAGATAACCTGGTCCCAAGCTATGAAGGGCTTGAAAGGTGACAACCAGCACTTGAATTGCACCAGAAGCAAATTGGCAACCAACGCAGCTCCTGCAGGAGAGGTCATACATAGGCCCACTGTGGTCTACACAAAACCATGTAGGCCACTGGATTTTGAACCAACTGGAGCTTCTGGATGCTTTTCAAAAGCAGCCCCTTGTAGAGTGCAATTCAGATGACTAGGGCAGGGGTCAGCAAGCTGAAACAGTGAAAGAGCCACTCAGAACCAGTTCCCTCACAAAAGGAAAAACTGGGAGCTGCAAAAAAATGTGTGCACATGCGCATACATCCGCGCATGCACAGAACAGGGTTTGACTGAAGAGTGGAGCCAAGGCGAGATATGCACCTACCCTACATATTTGAATTGATTGGTTGAACTTTTTTAGTCCCACTTTTTTTTGGACTGCACATGGCAGACGACTGGGAGCCGACTGAAAGAGCCGCATGCGGCTCCGGAGCCGCAGGTTGCAGACCTGTGGACTGGGGCATTAGTAACTGTGAATAGGAATTGTTGGTCCAGGAAAGGGCACAACTGGTGCACAACAGGGTGCACTAAGGCCCTTCTGGCCACAACTGTCACCTGCTCTTTGAGCAGGAGTCGTGAGTCCCAGAGTACCCCCAGATTACCTACTGGATTTGTTTGGGGCAGTGCCACCCCATCCAAGAGTAAAGGTGGCAATTCTTCATGCACCAAAGAACTCCAAACCCAAAGCCACTCAGTCTTGCCAGGGTTCAGTTTCAACTTATTGTCCCATATCGAGCCCCTAACAACTTCCAGGCATTGCAAGAGGAAGGTCATTGTATTGCTTAACTCACCACAGGCTGAGACATACAGCTGAGTATCATCAGCATATTGATGATGTCTCAGTCCATGGTGATGGACTTCACCCAATGGTTTCATGTAGATGTTGAATAGGAGAGGATGTTGTGGTTCCTCAACTGCCAGCAGATCTGGCAGCCGAGTCAGATGAATAGGATGAGAGGGAAGGGGTGTCTAGGTTCACATAGGAATCTGTAGAAGGCTCTGAGGAGCAAGAAGACTCAGAGCCAGATGTGGAGCCAGGCCCTTCTAGTCATACTCAGGCAGAGAGACAACTGTCTTGGGGGCCTGAACTGAGCGAAGAGGAGGAACAGCTGGGGCCTGTCCCAGATGTGCATATGCGCAGAGAGGAAAGGTGTGCAGGACAATGGAGAGTGGTGGGAAGGCTCTCCAGGAAAAGTAAGAGACTCTAAAAAATCACACCTTGGCTGGACTATAAAGTGGAGAGGTGTGGGGGGCACCAGTTGTCACAGGCAAGTGTTCATGCTCCAGTATGTTGTTTCTCTCTTGGATTTCTTTTGCCAGGACTCTTTGCCAATTATCCAAGTTTGTCAGATTTCTTTGTTTTTGGTTTGAATTGCTAATAGAGCCTTACTGCTGAGAACTCAAGAGACTTTGTACTTATATCAGCCAAGTGAGAGCAGAGACTGCTACTGTTTGTTTTAACACCTAAGGACTGGTTATCTGGAGTTTATTCCATAACCACCTTATTAAAATAAAAAGGGGTTATGTTCTCATGAGTTCCTGCCTTGCTCATGCCTTGTTAACTGAAAAGGGGGTTTTAACACAATTATAGCAGTTGAGTAGCACTCATGAAGGCTGGGTCAGAACAGAGGAGAATACTGAGCCCTGCAAGACCCCACAAAGCAGTGGGTGAGGGCTAGACCTCTCGCCTCCTATTAACACTGAGAGTGGCCACAAAGAAAGGAAGCGAACCAGAATAGCACAAAGCCTCCCACTCCCTTCCCCCAAAGCTGCTCTAGAAATATACCATGGCCAATGGTATTGAAAGCCACCAAGAGGTCAAGTAGAACAAGGATGGATACTTTAAACTAAAATTGAGGGGGAAGAGTGACCAATCTTTAGAATCTCTAGAACACAAAACCAATAATAAATCTCAAGAAAACAAATCAAGCAATGATGTAGGGAGTGATGAGAAAAAAAGAAAAACTCAAACAACAAAAGAGGAGTAGTAGTTGCACTATAGAATGTAGAAATGGATGGATACAAACTGTTTAAAAGAAATAGATCTACAAAAGAGGAGGAGGAGTTGCACTATATGTAAGAGAACACTACATATCCACAGAAATGCACATGATCAGATAAAATCCCTCCAGAATGCATATGAGTCAATATAAAAGAGAAAAAAGTGACATTGTCATAGGTGTATATTACAGACCACCCAACCAATCAGAAGAAATAGATGAACTCTTTGCCAACCAGTTAACAAACGTATGTAGGAAGCATACCACAGTAGTAATGGGAGACTTCAACTATCAAGATATTAACTGAGAAACAAACTCTGCAGTGAGTGGGAGATCAAACAGATTCTTAACTAACCTAGCTGACAACTTTATCATCCAAACATTGAAGGAGGGAATTAGAAGTAAAGCTACACTGGGCCTAATTCTTACTAATAGAGAAGTGATAGAGGGAGTTGAAGTTGCTGGAACCCTGGGTGAAAGTGACCACATCATGCTGAAATTCAATATAATGCAAACACAAGCAATATAAAATAATCCAACTAGACTCTTAAATTTCAAAAGACCTGATTTAACAAACTCAGAGAGAACCTAGGAAAGATTCCATGGACAAAAATCTTAAAAGGGAAAACAACCCAAGAAGTGTGGGAAACTCTGAAAAATGCTATCATAAAAGCCCAGTCCAGCACAATACCACTGAAAAAGAAAAACAAGAAAGTCAAAAAGAAACCAGTAAGGCTGCATAAAAATCTCTCTGACAAAGTAAAAGACAAAAGGGACAAGTACAAAAAATGGAAAGAGGGACACATAACTAAGGTTGATTATTAGCAGACAACCAGAACATGCAAAGACAAAGTCAGGAAAGCAAAGGCTCAGAATGAATGAAGATTTACAGCAGAAATCAAGGAAAATATTTAAAAAGTTTCTTTCAACATATTAATAACAGGAACAAAGTCAACGAAACGGTAGGTCCACTACAGAGAGAACATAATAATAATAATAAGTTGGAAGGGACCTTGGAGGTCATCTAGTCCAATCCCCTGCTCAGGCAGGAAACCCTATATACCATTCCAATCTCCTCTTAAAAACTTCCAGTGTTGGAGCATTCACCACTTCTGGAGGCAGGTTGTTCCACTGGTTAATTGTTCTAACTGTCAGGAAGTTTCTCCTTAGTTCTAGGTTGCTTCTCTCCTTGACTAGTTTTCATCCGTTGCTTCTTGTCCTGCTTTCAGGTGCTTTGGAGAATAGCTTGACTCCCTCTTCTTTGCGGCAGCCCCTGAGATATTGGAACACTGCTATTATGTCACCCCTCACCCTTCTCTTCATTAAACTACACATACCCAATTCCAGCAACCGTTCCCTATATGTTTTAGCCTCCAGTCCCCCAATGATCTTTGTTGCCCTTCTCTGTACCCTTTCTGGAGTCTCAAAATCTTTTTTTACATTGTGGTGACCAAAACTGGATGCAGTACTCCAGGTATGGTCTTACCAAGGCATTGTAAAGTGGTATTAGTACTTCACATGATCTTGATTCTATCCCTTTGTTAATGCAGCCTAGCACTGTGTTGGCTTTCTTGGCAGCTGCAGCACACTGCTGGCTCATATTGAACTGATTGTCTACTAGGACTCCGAGATCCCTCTCACAGTTACTACTATTGAGCAAGGTACCACCTATACTATATCTGTGCATTTCATTTTGTTAGATAGCGCCCAGTATTCGAGTCTGTCCAGATCCTGCTGTATTTTAAGCCTATCTTCTGGAGTATTGGCTATTCCTGCCAGCTTGGTGTCGTCTGCAAATTTGATGAGTTCCCCATCTATCCCCTCATCCAAATCATTGATGAAGATGTTTAAGAGCACTGGGCCCAGAACAGAGCCCTGGGGCACCCCACTACACACTTCCTTCCATGTAGTTGCAGTTCCATTGAGGACCACACAATGAGTATGGCCTGTCAGCCAGCTACGAATCCATCTGGTGGTGATGCTATCTAACCCACATTTTTCTATCTTTTCAAGTAGTAGGTTGTGATCTACTTTATCAAATGCCTTACTGAAGTCCAAGTAAATTATATCTACAGCACTCCTCTGGTCCACTAATTTTGTCACTTGGTCAAAGAATGCAATAAGATTTGTCTGGTATGATCTGTTTTTGACAAACCCATGTTGACTCTTAGCGATGACTTTGTTTGCATCAAGATGTTTGCTGATTTGTTGTTTGATTATCTTTTCCAGAATCTTCCCAGGTATTGAGGTCAGGCTGATAGGTTTGTAGTTTCCTGGATCTAATTTTTTCCCTTTTTTGAAGATGGGAACTACATCAGCTCTCTTCCAGTCCTCTGGTAGTTCCCCAGTGCTCCAGGATCTATGAAAAATATAGTTCAGTGGTTCTGAGATCACATCTGCCAGTTCCTTGAGAACCTTGGGGTGCAATCCATCTGGTCCTGGTGATTTGAACTCGTCTAGGCTAGACAGGTGCTCACTTATTTTTTCTTGCCAAGGAAGTAACAGGCAGTAGGGTGAAAGCACAGCTGTTTAACACATTCTTTGCATCAGTCTTCAAACAAAAAGAAATTATAGCCCAACATACATACCAAAGAAAACTACTACAAAAGACAAACTAGGAACAAAAAATAAAATAAGCAAGAAAATGATAAGAGAATACCTATACGACCTTGATGAATATAAAACACTGGGACTTGACAGATTACAGACCCAGGAAACTACAGACCAATCAGTTTAACCTCAATATCTGGGAAGATCCTGGAAAAGATAATAAAAAAACAGATCTGTGAACAACTAGAAGCAAACAAAGTTATAACTAGCCAGTATGGGTTTGTTAAAAACAGATCATGCCAAACCAATCTTATTTCATTCTTTGATAAATTGACTAAACTAGTAGACCAGTGAAATGCTGTGGACATAATATACTTAGACTTCAGTAAGGCATTTGACAAAGTAGACCACAACCTAGAAAAGGGTGGGATAGACAACAACACCAACCAATGGATCTGTAGCTGGCTGACAAACCATACTCAGCAAGTAGTCCTCCATGGTACTACATCCATATGGAGAGAAGTAACCAGTGGGATATGACAAGGCTCTTTCTTAGGCACAGTACTCTTTAGTATCTTCATAAATGACCTATATGAGGGAATAGAAGGGGAACTCATCATATTTTCAGATGACACTAAACTGGCAGGAATAGCCAACAACCCAGAAGACAAGCTCAGGATCCAAAGATCTTGAAAAACTTGAACAATGGGTCCTATCCAACAAAATGAGTTTCAATATGGAGAAAAGCAAAGTTTTACATTTAGGCAGGAAAAATCAAAGGTATAAGTACACATTTAAGACCTGGCTTAAAAACAGTAACCGTGAGAGGGACCATCGATCCTAATAGACTATAAGAAGAAGCAGCCAAAAAACCTAATACAATTCTGGGTTGTATAAACAGAGGCATAGAATCAAGATCACACAAAATATTAGTACCACTGTCAAGATTCTGATATATGAGCTTTTCAAGTACTCTGAGGCATTGTTTACCTTAAAAGTCCTTTATTAGCCCAATACACCGGCAAATGCTTGCTCGAAGGAAGCTGGAATCTGAAATCTCTGCCCCCTTGCACAATATTTGTCATTAATCATATTCTTCAATTAATTTAAAGAATTAGTTTCTCTTCCGTTAGACAACCTGCCAAGTTCTTATCTTCTTTAATTTCATATGGCCTTGAGGCACAATCTTCCTCCTCCCTCCTCCCAGCCTTAACCCTATCTCTTAAAGCAATACACAAGTTTAACATATGAAATAGCTGCTTCTTCATCTCTAGTCAAGCAAGAACATTCGATGTTAGAAGCATTGACATATGGGCCCCCCTTACAAAACGGACATATCCTGTAATGTAAACAAAACACAAGTTAGGAGATGGCTTTTGGTTTGTTGGGGTGTTTCTCATAAAACCTTATGATAAGTCTGTCAGCTTTCACATCACTAGATTTCACCCAAATGGCTTCAGACAATGGGTATCCCTTCCATTGTACTAGGTATTGCAATTTTCCCTTTAAAATTCTACAGTCAAGAATAGGTTTCACTTCATAATGGGTCTGACCCGCTACCATGAGGGGTCCAGGTGCCTTTTTAGGTGGAGGTCTTAAAGTGGAGGCCCGAAAAGGTTTTAGTAAGCTGCAATGGAACACCGGGTGAATTTTCCCCAAAAGTCTTGGGAGTTTCAATTCCACTGTGACAGGGTTAATGATTCTCACAATGGGCAAAGGCCCCAAGAATTTCAGTCCTAATTTCTTATTGGGTAGTTTAACACGTAAGTATTTGGTCAACAAATAGACCCTTTTACCCAAGTTGGAATGTTCTTTGGGGAGCTCTCTTTTTGTCAGCTTGCTTTTCATAGGTCTCAAAAGCCTTTTTTAAGGCCACCTTTGTATTTTTACAAACTTCTTCCCAACCTCTCACCCAATGATCAAGTCTGGGAAGCAGAGGGTAACTGAGGGTATTCCGGTATGGGGTTGAATTCTTTCCCTGTGGCTACACGGAAAGGAGTGTAGCCAGTTCTGCTATGTACTGAATTATTGTAAGCCACCTCTGCGAAAGGGAGGAGGTCAGTCCAGTTTGTTTGTTGGCAAGAGACATAGCATCTAAGGTATTGTTCCACCATTTTGTTGGCGGATTCTGCGGCTCCGTTAGTAGCCAGGTGAAAAGCAGTTGACAGGCCTTGAGATGATCCAATTAATTTAAGAAAGTTTCTCCAAAATTTCGCTGTGAACAGCACCCCTCTGTCCGAAATTATTCCCTGTGCCATGTAGTCGATAGATATGTTTTAGGAACAACATAGTCAGGCATTGAGCCGATGGAAGTCCTTTGCAGGTGATAAAGTGAGCCTGTTTTGAAAACAGGTCTATCACAGTCCAAATGACAGTATTTCCTCTACTGTCGGGTAGGTCTACTATAAAGTCAATAGCTATTTCTTCCCATGGTTGAGAAGTTTCAGCCACAGGTTGAAGTAACCCAGGGGTATTTCCTGGGATTTTTTTCATGGTGGCACATACAGTACAGCTCTTGACATAGTTTTCTACGTCTTGTTTTAGTCCCGGCCACCAAAATTGCCGGTGAGTGAGATGTAGAGTTTTTAGATATCTGAAATGTCCAGCCTGTTTGACATCATGGCTTTGTTTGAGAGCATTAAGACGAAGAGCTTCAGGCAAGTACAATTTTTCCCCCTTGTAAGCCAGACCATCCCTGCATGTTAGGGATGTCTGATTGTCTTTAAACCATTTATGATTGAGGAGTTCTCACTTTATTTTCTTTACCCCAGGGGTCATCAGGATTAGAGATCCTTTGAGGTGTGAGTTGGGCTGCAGTTTGTGGACTGGGAATAATTGCCTCGTGAACTTCTTTGCGTTCACTTTTGTACTGTGGCAATCGGGAGAGCGCATCAGCTAGGAACCTTTTCTTTCTGGTTGTTTGGGTCTAGCTCCCAGCTGGGAGGATTGCTGAAACTCTTCCCATGCCGGCTCCTTCGCTGGCCCTTCCCCCGCTGGGGTGGCTGCTGGTGCTGGGGAGCTGGCTTCAGGCAATTTTCCTCTGTTATGGAACCTTACCCAAATCTTCGTCAAACTTGGAGACAGCGATGGGAGGTCGGGGCTCCCTAATTAGTTTAAAAAGTAGGTTGATTCCAGCTTGATGTCAAGTTTCCAACATATGGGCTTTTCAAGTGACTCTGAAGCATTGTTTACCTTAAAAGTCCTTTATTAGCCTAAGACACTGGCAAATGCTTGCTCGAAGGAAGCTGGAATCTGAAATCTCCGCCCCCTTGCACAATATATTAAAACACAATTCTCCACCTTTCTAATTTTGTAATTAATCATATTCTCTAATTAATTTAAAGAATCAGTTTCCCTTCCGTTAGAAAACCCGCCAAACTCTTATCTTCTTTAATTTCAGGTGGCCTTGAGGAACAATCCTCCTCTTCCCCCCTCCCAACCTTAATCCAATCTCTTAAAGAAATACACAAGTTTAACATGAAATGGCTACTTCTTCATCTCTTGTCAAGCAATAACATTCGATGTTAGCAGCATTGACACTTGCGTGTAAGGAACTGGGCAGTTCGCTGCTTGATGTCCCTGCTGTCCTCATCGAAAGCACTTGATTGGCGGACCTGTAGGTGGTCTAGGTCTTTTGGCAGTAGCAGTAGTTGGGGTTTTTCAGGGGTGGTGGTAGCCATCTGGGTCCTGGCTTTGGTGCAGCTTCAGGTGGGAGAGTCTTTTTATAGTGAGCAAGCTGGACATCTAATTTCACCACTGCCTAGTACCATTCATACAGCTGGTCAGACACAGCTTGGTAGATACATGCCTGAGAAAGGTGAATGTCTAACCCTTCTCTAAAAAGATGAATTATTGATTGCTCAGGCCATCTCTCTATCTGACCTGCCATCATTCAAAACTCCTGCATGTACTCTAGGGCAGGCCAGCCAGCTTGCTTTATCTTTGTTCTGTACCAGCCTGCTACCGGCCCTGCAGAAAAGGCAGGGACAACCCCTTTACAAACGGCAAGAGGCTGGAATTACGCCTGCCAAATTTATAGCTACAAAAACAAACAAGACACGAACCAAGAAACAGGAGCTTTAAGAAACATGAACCATCCGAGCGGTTGCCTTCAGCAAACCAGCCCTCCCAGACATTCCCCTTATATAGAGTTCAGGGCGTGGCTTCTCTCTGCCTCCTTCCAAGAAGCCCCATTGCCTTCCTCTGTTTACTCCTGATTGACCTCCTCCTGCGTCGGGCGTCCTTGAACAGGGCCAGCTGTGGGTTATCTTCATCCACACTGTCAGGCTCACACAGCTGGGTCTCCGTGGTGACCAAGTGGGAGGGGCCTGGCTGAGGGCTATCATCAGCAAGATCTTCAACCCCCTCAGCAAGGTCTTCAACACCCCCCTCCTCCTCTGAGTCGTCCGACCCAACTGCCGAACCCACAGGCTGACCCTGAATCACAACAATCTTATGGCTTTGTTCTTCTGCTTTGAGGGCCATGGATGGGTCCTCAAATCTTTCCCTCAGCCCCAGGAGGAAAAGGTGGGGGTCCTCCAATTCAGGGGCCTGTTTGTTATAAAAATTGTTCAACCATTCAGATGCTTCTCCCTCTAGGCTGGACCCACAGGCTGACCCTGAATCACAACACTATCCCACACCGCAGGGCCCTTCCCCTGGGTCTGCCGATCCGGATGCGGTCGGGATGGAAATTGTTCATGAAAAGCAGTCACCAACGCAGGCGCATGAACGGCGGTCGCGTCTTCCCAGGTGAAGTCCTCTGGTCCGTAACCTTTCCATTCAATCAGGTACTGGATCAGCCAACGGGAATCCCTGATGCTGGCGACCTCGTACTCGGGGGTGCTGCCTCCATCATGAGGTCCTGATGGAGGAGGTTCCGCTCGGCGGAGTAAACAGGCCGGTTGCTCGGGGACCAACAGAGACTGATGAAAGACTGGGTGTACGCGCAGGGAACGTGGCAGAGTTAAGCGATAGGCGACCGGATTGATGACAGCCTCGACTGGGAACGGTCCTAAATATCGGTGATCTAACTTTCTCACTGGCCGTGTTGACGGTAGGTTCCTGGTGGACAACCAGACCCGATCTCCCACCAATAGTGGAGGCGTATCCCGTCTTGACCAATCAGCAAACCTTTTGTAATCAGCCTTGGCCTTCTCTAACTGACATCGCACCAATCGATTGATCGCCTGTAACTCTGCCATGAAGTTGTTCGCTGCTGGCTCCGGCGAGTCCACAGGAGAAAGGGGGAAAAACCGGGGGTGATATCCCACATTGGCCAAGAACGGTGTCATCTGTGTGGAGGTGTGCTGCAAATTGTTAAATGCAAACTCAGCTATAGCCAGATAGTCCACCCAATTGTTTTGCTGCAGATTGACGTAGCAGCGCAGATATTGTTCCAGGATACCGATGACCTCCTCAGTTCCCCCGTCAGTTTGAGGATGATGCGCGGACGAGAGGCAAATCTTGATATCCAATGCATGCATCAACTCCTGCCAGAAGCGGGCTGTAAACTGGGCCCCCCTATCAGAGACAACTCTATCAGGGAGGCCGTGCAGCTGAAACACCTGCTGAATGAACATACGACTAGTGGCGCGGTCTGACGGTAAGCCGCGACAGGGGATGAAGTGCGCCATCTTGGTCAGCATGTCCACCACCACATACACTGTCATAAAACCAGAGGATGGGGTAAATCCATCAGAAAGTCCATGGACACAGCCCCCCAGGGTCTTTTGGGTGTCAGCAAAGGCTGCAGTAATCCAGGCGGGGCCCCTGTCGCTGACTTGGCCTGCCTGCATGGGATGCAGGAGGTAACATAGGACTAGATGTTGTGTCGGACTTGGGGTCACCAGAAGGTACGGAAGACCAAGTTCAGGGTCTTGAACAGGCCAAAATGCCCCGCCACCGGGTTATAGTGGCTGAGGATTTAATTTAATTTAATTTAATAATTTGATTTCTATACCGCCCTTCTCCCGAAGGACTCAGGGCGGTGAACAGGGCAATACACAATAAAAATATTATACAAAAATTAAAAAACCATTAAACATTATGCCCTTAAAATTAATACATATTACAATTAAAACTATTTATAAAAACCCAACCCCATCCCGTCAGACCAGGCCAGCTTGTTGGAAAAAGAAAGTTTTGAGATCGTGCCGGAAGGAGCGAAGGTCAGGGGCCGTCCGGAGCTCAACCGGTAAGCTGTTCCAAAGGTCTGGCGTGCCCACAGTGAACGCTCTCCCCCTGGGGGTCACCAATTGGCATTCTTTGATCGGCGGCACCCTGAGGAGGCCCTCTCTGTGGGAGCGCACTGGACAGAGGGAAGTTGACGCCGGCCGCAGGTGTTGCCGTAGGTAATCCGGACCCATGCCATGAAGGGCTTTGTAAGTCATCACTAACACCTTGAACCTCACCCGGAGAGCAACCGGTAGCCAATGCAGCTCGCGGAGCAAAGGTGTAACATGGGAGTATCGGGAAACTCCCAAGACAACTCGCGCGGCTGCATTCTGCACCAGCTGGAGTCTCCGGGTGGACCTCAAGGGCAGCCCCATGTAGAGAGCATTACAGTAGTCTAGACGAGAGGTCACGAGCGCATGAGTGACTGTGCGCAAGGCATCCCAGTCTAGATAGGGCCGCAACTGGCGCACCAGGCGAACCTGGGCAAAGGCCCCCCTAGTCACAGCTCCAATATGCTCTTCCAAAGAGAGCTGTGAGTCTAGAAGGACCCCCAAGTTGCGGGCCCTATCTATCATCAGCAAGATCTTCAACCCCCTCAGCAAGGTCTTCAACACCCCCCTCCTCCTCTGAGTCGTCCGACCCAACTGCCAAACCCACAGGCTGACCCTGAATCACAACAATCTTATGGCTTTGTTCTTCTGCTTTGAGGGCCATGGATGGGTCCTCAAATCTTTCCCTCAGCCCCAGGAGGAAAAGGTGGGGGTCCTCCAATTCAGGGGCCTGTTTGTTATAAAAATTGTTCAACCATTCAGATGCTTCTCCCTCTAGGCTGGACACAATCACATCGACCATCGCACCCGGGTCCGGATAGAGGTGAGCCCAGCAATTCAAGTAAGAGTGTACTTGGTTGAGGAAGAAAATCAGTTTCTCTGGGTCCCCATCAAAGGTTGCTCTGAAGGGTGGGTTCATCATTGGTTGCTGGGGTCCCCACTGCTGCTGGCCCCACCCTGGTTGTTGGTTCAATGGCTGCCAGGGGCCCCACTGCTGCTGTTGAACACCCAGATGCTGTCTACCCCATTGCTGGTGCTTTAGGCCCAGAGGCTGCACGTTTGGACCCTGCTTCTGTCTCCCCTGCTGTGGTTTTCAGAGGGGAGGGTGCTGTTGGTCGGCAGGATGCTGTGGTACCTCCTGCTGTTGTAGGCCCCTCAATGGTTGTTGGACAGATGGGGGTTGCTGTTGTCTACTCTGGATTTTGGCTGCAGGGAATAGTGGCACCCTCTGCTGCTGATCTACTAAGAGACATATTAGTCTCAAATGCTGTGGTGCCTCCCTCACTTGCGGGCCCCTCAGTGGTTGCTTGGAACTCAGGGGTGACCAGTCTCCTTGGGATTGTCATCCCCCAATTGGCTGTTGCTCTCCAGGCTTCTGCAACACCCCAATCTGTTGCAAGGCCTCTATTAGCTGATTTAGGCTCAGAGGTTGCTGCCCCTGCTTCTGTGGGGGCTGCCACACTCCCCACTGCTGAGGGGGCCTTAGTTCTTCTTTTTCTGTGGGACTGGAGGCCCTAGCAGGGAACTCCAGGGGTTGGAGGGCCATTAGCTCTGCGAAAAGGGGGCTGGGGGCCTCTTTGGCAGGAGCTTGTTCTGTACCAGCCTGCTACCGGCCCTGCAAATAAGGCAGGGACAACCCCTTTTACAAGAAGGCAAGAGGCTGGAACTAAGCCTGCCAAATTTATTAACATAAAAACATAAACAGAGCAAAGAGAGCAAACACGAACCATGAAACAGGAACTATTCAAACGGTTGCCTTCAGCAAACCAGCCCTCCCACGCATTCCCCTTTTATACAGTTCAGGGCGTGGCTTCTCTCTGCCTCCTTCCAAGGTGCCCCATTGCCTTCCTCTGTTTACTCCTGATTGACTGCCTCCTGCATCGGGCGTCCTTGAACAGGGCCAGCTGTGGGTCATCTTCATCCATGCTGTCAGGCTCACACAGCTGGGTCTGCGTCGTGACCAGGTGGGAGGGGCCTGGCTGAGGGCTCTCATCAGCAAGCTCTCCAACCCCCTCAGCAACCTCTCCAACACCCCCCTCCTCCTCCTCTGAGTCGTCCGACCCAAATGCCGAACCCACAGGCTGACCCTGAATCACAACAGAGCTGTTCTGCGCTTCTCACTTCTAGTTCTTCAAACCTTTCTGCTAAACTGTCAATTGATTGGCTGCAGACAAATATTTCCACTCACCTGAGTATTCAATCTCAGCTGGCCTGGTCACTCCCCACCAGTCTGGGGAATACGATGTGCAGGATTCTCTTTGTCATCCCACCTCCTCTGTCTTTGAAGCCCTTGGGGATGGCAAGACTGCTCCGAAGCGCCTGGAATCTCCACTCAGCTTAATCCACTCTGATGACCAGGCCGTTCTCCTGGTTGTTTGGGTCTAGCTTCCAGCTGGGAGGATTGTTGAAGCTCTTTCCCTGCTGGCTGCTGGCCCTTCCCTTGCTGGGGTGGCTGCTGGTGCCGGGGAGCTGGCTTCAGGCAATTTTTCTTCCTGCATGATGGTATCTTCCCCAACTCTTGCCAGACTGTCTCCCAAACTTGAGACAGGGACGAGAGGTTGGGACTCCCTAGTTAGTTTGTAAAGTAGGGGGATTCCAATTTGGTGTCAAGTTTCCGATGTATGAGCTTTTCAAGTGACTCTGAGGCATTGTTTACCTTAAAAGTCCTTTATTAGCCCAATACACCGGCAAATGCTTGCTTGAAGGAAGCTGGAATCTGAAATCTCCGCCCCCTTGCACAATATATTAAATACAATTCTCCACCTTTCTATTTTTGTCATTAATCACATTCTCCAATTAATTTAAAGAATTAATTTCTCTTCCGTTAGACAACCCGCCAAGTTCTTATCTTCTTTAATTTCAATGGCCTTGAAGTACAATCTTCCTCCTCTCTCCTCCAAGCCTTAACCCTATCTCTTAAAGCAATACACAAGTTTAACATATGAAATAGCTGCTTCTTCATCTCTTGTCAAGCAAGAACATTTGATGTTAGCAGCGTTGACAACCACTTTATAAAACCCTAGTAAGACCACACCTGGAATACTGCAACCAATTTTGTTCACCATACTACAAAAAAAATGTTGAGACCTTGGAAAAAGTTCAGAGAAGAGCAACTAAAATGATCAAAGGCCTGGAGACTAAAACATATGAAGAACAGCTGCAGGACTTGGGTTTGGCTAGTCTAAAGAAAAAAAGAAATGGGGCAATATGATAGCAGTATTTCAGTATTTGAGGGGCTGCCACAAAGAAGAGGGTGTGTGTGTCAAACTATTCTCCAAAGCACCAGAGTACAGGATAATAAACAATGATAGGAATGGACTTCCGGTTTGGTCTCCGACGGGATGACTGGAAGAAGCCGGTGGTCTGGCTTTCCAATCCAGTTTCTTTCACATAGCAACCCATAAAGGGTTGAACAGTTGCCCTCAAGAGGGAACGAAGAAGGAAGGACACTCCAGGAGCTCAGATCAGGCAGTGGCCAATTGGAGTGGACTGAAGAACCCCTCTAAAAAGTTGGTAGAAAGGCTGCTGGGTGAGCCAAGGCAGCCCAAGTTATCTCCAGCCACAAGAGAAGCACTGCAAAACAGCTGACTGTCAACTGTGTGCTGAGGCTGGGTGAGCCAGAACTTTCTTTCCTTCTCTTTGTGGATTATAAAACATTGAGCCCCTGAAGGGAAAGAGCTGAAAAGCAAGACCCCCAGAAGGAATAACTTAAAAGCGGCAGGCAGGAACTTTTATTAAGAGTAGTTGATAGCAGGCATAATAGACAGGATCTGAAATTTCCCATGCAGAGCGATAGATTAAAGTATCCCCAAACAGGACCCCACCCCATAGTCCGCCTGCCCGATGTGGGATGGCCAATCCCCAGGTGTTAAGTCCATTGTGGGAAAAGGGAAGATAACATTGGCCCATCTCCAGCTCATGCAGCGATGGTTGGCAGCTTCTTCACACCTTCCTCTGACAGCATAGACATAAACCAGGCACTGAGATTACGTTCCTTATTTCCTCCCTTGTTCTAGCTGACAGTTTAGGAAGATAGAGTTCAGAGAGAAAGATAACACAGGAAGCAAATTGTTACATTGCAGTGGGTGGGTAGAGGACACAGAGGCAATAAACAAAGCAAAAGGTTACATTGTAGTGGAAAGATGAAGCAAAGGCAATAACCCTGCAAGCACATCTCCCCTCCCCCTTGGGAGTATGGCAGAACCCAGGGAAAGGTGAGCTTTGATTTTGGATCAGAGGGGATAGGCAGAAGTGAAATAGGAATGGGTTTTATTCAAACAGCCAAAAATCTTGGTTAAGATTCAATATGATTTGGATTACCGCTGACTTGAGGATGAATATAGTCAAATTCCAATTTAATCAGATTCCATTCAGATGGAAACAAATTTCCATTAAGTAGGTTAAAACATTTACAGATCTAAGCAGAATAATTCAGAGTCATTTCTTTTGGTTGATGGATATATAAAAGGTAAAGGTAAAGGTTCCCCCGCACATGCATGCTAGTCGTTTCCGACTCTAGGGGCCAGTGCTCATCTTCGTTTCAAAGCCAAAGAGCCAGGATTTGTCCGAGGACGTCTCCATGGTCATGTGGCCGGCATGACTAGATGCCAAAGGCACACAGAACGCTGGTACCTTCCCACCGTAGTGGTCCCTATTTTTCTACTTGCATTTTTACATGCTTTCGAACTGCTAGGTTGGCAGAAGCTGGGATGAGTAACAGGCGCTCACTCTGCTATGTGGCACTCAGGATTCAATCCGCCAAACTGCTGATCTTCTGATCGACAAGCTCAGCGTCCTAACCCACTGAGCCACCACGTCCCTTCAATGGATATATAGGTGCATTCAAATTCTTCTCATATTTCATTTATTTTATTTTATTTTTTAAAAAAACCTTATTTCTTACTTCCAAGAATAGGTATTAAATTTCACATGCACCCCACCTTCCTCAAACCAGAATTCTAAGCAGAGAAAAAAAATAGTTAAAAAGATCAGACCCCCCCTTTTACTTTTTGTCTCTCGCTCTTAAAGCATCACAGCTGGGGGGGGGACAGGAAAAGAAGAAGAAATTACACAAAAATCTTACCACTAACAAAATAGTTTTCTCTTTTTCACATGCATTCCCATGAATTCTCTCATCCATCCTCCATGAGACTCTTTTCATGCAAACGCTTACTATTGCCTTTACATTTCACTTTTACAGCAACAACAAATGAACAAAAAAATCTGCCCGTTTACTGTTTCTTTCACAGTCTGGGGTGGGGGGAAAACTCTCTCTCACACACACACAGACAGAGGATCAGCATACCCACACATTCACTTCCATTCAAACTGCTTGCATAAACAATTTCACATTCAGATATTTCATTTCATACTTTCTCCTGACAAATCAATAACTATGATTATAATTTCAAGAAGCTGTTCATAAGCCAATGAGCTCCCTTTTTTAATCTCTCTCTTTGTTTGTAAATAAGGCCTTTTTATTAATTATTATTATTAGACACAACACAGACAGAAACACATACACTACCTCCACACTCCTCTAACAAAAATGGGCTATATATTGCCTCGGATCCAACAGGCATATAAACTTCTTTTATTAACCTATATGTTTAGTGCTTGACATAGCTAATTTTTAAAACTTCCATATTTTGAGCAAAATATACTAGTGCTTTTAATAGGATTTCTTGGCCACTCAAAATAACAATATTGAGTCATGGTACCTTTACTCTTATCCCAGGTGTATTTTCCAGATGAATCCATCCCATCCTGCTAGCATTTAAATCATCAATACTTTATCATAATATTTTTACTTTTACCTCAAGTATATCATTTATTCTGCAACCTTGCCCTCAAATGAAGTAATTAAAACTACCTAACTGTGGCCACTGAGTTCCCTCATCTATTTGTTTTTCCCCCCAAATAAAATAACAGTATTGAATCATCAGGTCTTTATCTAAATCTTTTACCATTCTACTATAAGGAGGATGATTCCATCCAGCCAGGATCTTCCCCAGGGGACTGTGAGAAGAGATAAAAAATTATTTCCCTTCCCACATCTTTAGTTCCTTTTCCCTGACCTTGGGAGTCCCCTCTTTGATCCTTTTGTGGTTTCTTGGAAGGTCTATTACCCATCAGTGGTTGGCACCTGGTTCTCTTATCTTTGTTGATCTTGTGAGACCACCTTATGCTTTACCAAGCTGCTTCCTCCTTTTCCAGCCAAAGGAGTCTGCTCTCACTCTGCCTTGCCAGCCTAGCCTCACCCCTTGGGATGCCTCTCAGAAGTCTCAGATTCACACCATCCCTCCCACTCAGCCACCCAGGTAACTGTGAAAATGCCCTGATTTTCTTACCTGGGTCTGTGCACAGAGTTTCCCAACAACCGGTACTTGACCCACTTCCTTCACCTTGCCAGTCCTTTAGACCCTAGGGACATTCACACCTAGTGTATGTATATCTTTCCAGTCTTCCAGGACTCTTGTGGCATTAAAAAAATGACCTGACTTCCTTTGTTCCTGGAATGCAATATTTAGCATCTGGTTCTTCACAGGTACCAGGGCGGGGTTGGTCATCTTTCAGGAAATGGTCAAAATCGACATGGCACCTGTTCCCTTAGGGGTGGCCACTCCTGGTGATCTGGGGACCATTTGGATATCCCAGATGAGTCCCCAGGTTGTTTGAAATGTGACTCAAGATCCCAAAACAAACAAACTCGCTTGGAATTCCAGTAACAAAGTTTTATTTAAAAAGAAGTGTTTGCAAAGGCTTGGTGAACTGAAACACACACAGGAGTTCATTCACACCTCCAAGAGCTTTTTATATCCTACTCCCGATGCAGATGCCCCCTCCCTTATTGCACTCAACACCCTTTCCCTAATCATCCGATAAACTAAACAATTAAACTGTTCTCTCTCTCTCTCCGCACTGGGAGTCAGGAAGCAGCTGAAAGAGCTGAGTGGATCAGGGATGGATAGTGGAGGCAACTGCCAGCGCGAGTCCAGCTATGCCTTCAGAGCGATTTTGCGGTGCCCCAGTGGCCCGATCAGGGCTCCAGAGGCCTGGAGAAGGCCTCTGCTGCCTGGATCTATGCCTGCAGAGTGCTTTTTACCCCCCACAGCCGTTCCAGGTGACAGAGGCCTTTTTGTGGCATCCCAATGGCCCTTTCCAGGTGGCAGAGGCCTTTTTGCGCTCACCCCACAGCCGTTCTGGGTGGCAGAGGCCTTTTTGAGGTGTCCCAATGGCCCGTTCTGGGTGGCAGAGGCCTTTTTGCACTCCCCCCATGGGCGTTCTGGGCAACACAGGCCTTATTGTGCCCCCCCATGGCAGTTCTGGGTGGCAGAGGCCTTTTTGCACTCCCCCCATGGGCGTTCTGGGCAACACAGGCCTTATTGTGCCCCCCCATGGCAGTTCCGGGTGGCAGAGGCATTTTTGCAGTGTTCCAACAGCCCATTCCAGGCGGCAGAGGCCTTTTCATTATTATTATTATTATTATTATTATTATTATTATTATTAATAATAATAATAATAATAATAATAATTTTATTTGTATACCGCCCTTCTCCCGAAGGACTCAGGGCGGTGAACAGGGCAGTACATGTTAAAAGACAAAATACAAAAATTAAAAAAAGATTAAACAAAATGCCCACAACTCTTACAATAAGTTAAAACACATTTAAAAAGTAGGTTAAAACACATTAATAAAACCCAACCCCATCCCATCAGGCCAGGCCAGCTTGTTCGAAGAGGTAAGTTTTTAGATCGTGCCGGAAGGAGCGGAGGTCAGGCACCATCCGGAGCTCAACCGGAAGATGGTTCCATAAATCCGGCGTGCCCACAGAGAACGCCCTCCCCCTGGGGGCCATCAGTCGGCATTCTTTGACCGGTGGCACCCTGAGGAGGCCCTCTCTGTGGGAGCGTACTGGGCGGAGGGAAGTTGACGCCGGCCGCAGGTGCTCCCCAAGGTATTCCGGACCCATGCCATGTAGGGCTTTGTAGGTCATTACCAACACCTTGAATCTCACCCGGAAGACAAGTGGAAGCCAATGCAGCTCGCGGAGCAGAGGTGTAACATGGGAGTGTCGGGAAACTCCCAACACAACTCTCGCGGCTGCATTCTGTACCAGTTGGAGCCTCCGAGTGGTCTTCAAGGGCAGCCCCATGTAGAGAGCGTTGCAGTAGTCCAGACGAGAGGTCACGAGCGCGTGAGTGACCGTACGTAAGGCATCCCGGTCTAAATAGGGCCGCAACTGGCACACCAGGCGGACCTGGGCGAAGGCCCCCCTAGTCACAGCTACTATATGGTCTTCTAAGGAAAGCTGTGAGTCTAGGAGGACTCCCAAGTTGCGAGCCCTATCTACGGGGGGTAATAACTCACCCCCCCATAGAAAGAGATGGGTTATCCTGAATATCCTGAGATGCCGGTACGCACAGCCACTCAGTCTTGTCAGGGTTGAGTCGAAGCCTGTTCCGCCCCATCCAGACCCGAACCGCCTCCAGGCAGCGGGACATCACGTCGAGGGCATCACTGGGGTGGTTTGGGGTCAAAATGAAAAGCTTGGTATCATCAGTATACTGATGATACCCAACTCCAAAACCACGAATGATCTCACCCAGCGGTTTCATATAGATGTTGAACAGGAGAGGCGAGAGGACCGACCCCTGAGGGACTCCACAAGCAAGAGGCCTCGCGGTTGACCTCTGCCCCCCTGCCAACTCCGTCCCAGGAGATAGGAGGAGAACCACTGAAGAACCGTGCCTCCCACTCCCAATCCCCTGAGACACCGCAGCAAGATACCATGGTCGATGGTATCGAAAGCCGCTGAGAGGTCTAATAGGACAGAGGAATATCCTCTGTCCCGAGCCCTCTATGCCCCCCCACAGCTGTTCTGAGCAGTAGAGGCCTTTTTGTGGTGTCCCAATGGCCCATTCCAGGTGGCAGAGGCATTTCTGCACCCCCATGGCTGTTCTGGGCGGCAGAGGCCTTTTTGCAGCATCCCAATGGCCCATTCTGGGTGGCAGAGGCCTTTTTGTGCTCCCCCCCATGGCCGTTCTGGGCTACAGAGGCATTTTTGTGGCATTCCAATAGCCCATTTTGGGTGGCAGAGGCCTTTTTGCGGCATCGCAACAGCCCATTCCAGGTGGCAGAGGCCTTTTTGCGCTCCCCCCATGGCCATTATGGGCAGCAAAGGCCTTTTTGTGCCCCCCATGGTCGTTCTGGGTGTCAGAGCTCTTTTCCAAGGAGCACGATCTGTGCGGTGGGTGGGGAAGCGATAGGAGAGCGGTGCTCTGCGAGGATTGGGTTGGAGACACATGGGGCTGCTGCCTTGCTTTCCATGCCATGCAGGGACTGGGCTGGACTGGGCAAGGAGCCTCCAAGCCGCTTCTTCCCCTGCAGACATCAGGAGTGCCCACCCCTCGTCCTGGGGCAGCTGCCACCGTCCCGTGCTCTCCAGCCCATCACCGGCTAGCTGGGCATGTTGAGCTTGGGCCTCGGGCAGAGGAGGCTGGAGGGAAGCGAGAGCTCCTCTGTCTGAGGACACGTGTGGGTAGAGGCACCACCCGGGCCAGTAAGCCACGGTTTGCCCGCAGGAGGGGGAGGATGAGAAGAGGAGGGCTGGCCCGGGATGGGCACAGTGCTGCCCACAGGGGGAATATGACCAGCCCCAGCCTGGAGGGGGGAGACAGCAGCATTTGGGTAGCTGCCCCCTTCCCCTCCCCAAGCCATCAGCTGAGCAAGACACTCTCCTCCCCACTGCCCCACCTGCCAGAGACCCCCTGGATCTCCCCCAAACCTGCCTGGCCCCCACAGGCATCCCTCCACATGAGCAACATTGAGCTGGCTATGCCCACCCAATCTGCCATGAACAGCATAGCCACACCCACCCAGTAGGTCACACCCACCTGGAACCCGGCGATATATAAGTGGGTTTTGGGTTGCCATAGGTGTATATTACAGGTGACCCAACAAATCAAAAGAAATAAATGAACTGTTTGCCAACCAGTTAACAAATGCATGTAGGAAGCATACCACAGTAGTAATGGGAGACTTCAACTATCCAGATATCAACTGGGAGACAAACTCTGCAGTGAGCGGAAGATCAACCAGATTGCTAACCAACATAGCCAACTACTTTATCATCCAAAAGGTGGAGAAGGGGATTATGCCTAAAGCTACACTGGACTTAATCCTTACAAATAGAGAAGAAGTGATAGAGGGAATTGAAATTGCCAGAACATCGGGTGATAGTGACTACGTCATACTGGAATTTAATATAATGCAAACACAAGCAATAGAAAACAATCCAATCAATATCTTAAACTTCAAAAGAGCCGACTAACAAACTCACAGAGAACCTAGGAAAGATCCCATGGATGAAAATCCTTTAGGGGAAAACAACCCCAAAAGCATGGGAAATCCTAAAAAATGCAATGACAAAGCCCAGACCAGCACAATATCATTGAGAAAGAAAAACACGAAATCCAAGAAGAAACCGGCATGGCTACACAAAGATCTTTCTAACAAACTGAAATACAAAAAGGACAAATACAAAAAATGGAAAGAGGGACATATAACTAAGGCAAATTATCAGCAGACAGCCAGGACATGCAAAGATGAAGTCAGGAAAGCAAAGGCTCAGAACGAACAAAGACTTGCAACAGAAATCAAGGACAATAAAAAAAGTTTCTTCCAACATATTAACAACAAGAAAAAGGTCAAGGAAACTGTAGGCCGATTAAAGAGAGAAGATGGCAAGGAAATTACAGGCAACAGGGAGAAAGCAGAGTTGCTTAACTCATACTTTGCATCAGTCTTCACACAAAAAGAAACTACAGTCCAACATACCCCCAAAAAAAACCACTGCAAAAGAAAAACTAGAAACAACAATTAAAATAAGTAAGAAAATGGTAACAGTACACCTATCCAACCTTGATGAATATAAATCCCAGGACCCGACAAATTACATCCTAGAGTTCTGAAATAGCTGGGAGATGTTATTTCAGAACCATTGCACCACATCTTTCATAAATCCTGGAACACTGGGGAAGTACCCGAGGATTGGAAAAGGGCTGATGTGGTCCCCATCTTCAAGAAAGGGGAAAAAACAGATCCAGGAAACTAGAGACCAATCAGTTTAACATCAATACCTGGGAAGATCCTGGAAAAGATAATCAAAAAACAGATCTACGAACAACTAGAAGCAAAGTCATAACTAGTAGCCAGCACGGGTTGGTTAAAAATAGATCATGCCAAACCAGTCTTATCTCATTCTTTAATAAAGTGACTAAACTAGTAGGCCAGCGAAATACAGTGGACATAGTATACTTAGATTTCAGTAAGGCATTTGACAAAGTAGACCACAACCTACTCCTTGGTAAGCTAGGAAAAGGTGGAATAGACAACAACAACACCAGATGGATCTGAAGCTGGCTGGCAAATCATACTCAATGAGTAGTCCTCAATGGCACTATATCCACATGGAGAGAAATAAGCAGTGGGGTACCACAAGGTTCTGACTTACTCTTCAATATCTTCATCAATGACTTAGATGAGGGAATTGAAGGGGAACTCATCAAATTTGCAGATGACACCAAACTGACAGGAATAGCCAACACCCCAAAAGACAAGCTCAGGATCCAAAAAGAACTTGACAAATTTGAATAATGGCCCCTAACGAACAAAATGAATTTCAATGTTGAGAAAAGCAAACTCTTACATTTAGGCAGGAAAAACCAAAGGTACAAGTACAGATTGGTCGAGACCTGACTTTAAAAACCATAGCTGTGGGAGGGACCTTGGAGTCCTAGTGGATGAACACTTGACTATGAGCCAGCAGCATGCAGCAGCAACCAAAAAAGCTAATACAATCCTAGGTTGCATAAACAGAGGCATAGAATCAAGATCATGCAAAGTATTAGTACCACTTTATAAAACCCTAGTAAGACCACACCTGGAATACTGCAGCCAATTTTGGTCACCATATCACAAAAAAGATGTTGAGAGTTTTGAAAAAATTCAGAGAAGAGCAACTAAGATGATCAAAGGCCTGGAGACTAAAACATATGAAGAACAGCTACAGGAATTGGGTTTGGCTAGTCTAAAGAAAAAAATAGGGGAGACACAATAGCAGTGTTCTATATCTGAGAGGCTGCCACAAGGCAAAGGGGGCCAGGTTGTTCTTCAAAGCACCAGAGGGAAGGATGAGAAACTATGGTTGGAAACTAATCAAAGACGGAAGCAACCTGGAATTAAGGAGAAACTTCCTGACAGTGAGGACAATCAACCAGTGGAACAGCTTACTCCCAGAAATTGTGGGCACTCCATCACTGGAGATTTTCAAGAAGAGAATAGACATTCACCTGTCTGAGTTGGTATAGGTTCTCCTGCTTGAGCAGAGGGCTGGACTAGAAGACCTCCATGATCTCTTCCAGCTCTATTCTATTCTATTCTATTCTATTCTATTCTATTCTATTCTATTCTATTCTATTCTATTCTATTCTATTCTATTCTATTCTATTCTATTCTATTCTTACTGAAGGATTTGAATGAGTTAAATTTCTAGAGTGTATCCAAGTGACACCTTTTGATTTTACAAATAAAACAGGAAAAAGATTATATATTGGGATTTCCTTGGTCCTTAAAAAGCTTAGTTTGGACACAGGTTGGGATACATCTTGATATGCTGAATAATTATGAAATTGCTTTTTTTCTTTGTGACAATAATTATATCAGCAGAACAGAATAAAGCAATATAACATCTAATATCTTATTAATCTAATAATCAGAACATATTTCATGCACATAATCTAAATAAATAACTAGCATAGATAAAACATTGTGGCATTTTCACTTTTATTCTCTTTTCAGATTTTTAAAACATCTGCTTGGCATTAACAATTGGAAAAATAGTAAAAAATCTATCCATCAAAGCAAGAGCAATTCTTAGGTTCTTCTTCTGGCTGCTTATTTCTTGTTATTCATGAAACAATATATCCAATTTCCATTTTAAGAAAAAATTTAACCAAAATTTATCAGCAGCTAAATGCTAAAAGCTGCTGTTCCAAATAAAGCAGAAGCCATTCAGATATTTGCTGAGTAAACAAACATTTGATCCAATATTTGGCTTACATTTTGCTCTACGCTTTGAATATGAAGGAAATATGCAATTAATCATATAAGTAAACAGCATTTGTTTTTATTAAGCAAACAAATGAACCATTATAAAGCAAACTAAGCAAACATTACCATGCTGTAGCATTTTTGAAATTTTACCTTCAGAATTGCAAACCTACACTGTTCTGTACAAATGCTATTTTGGATAGAAATATTTAACATGGTTATTCTAGAATGTTTGGAGTTTTCATCAAATTATATACATATTCATTAGCATTATGTTCTTATTTCTTAGCAGTTTTCATGGTTTGGGAGTTAGATTTCTTTTTAATCTGATATTATTATGGTTGGTTGCACAGTGAGTAGATATTTAGACTGGATTTGACATTCTTAGCCACTCATTAAGTTTTTCCATATGACCTGGGATAGGCAGATGTTGTTGTTTGGATATACAGGTGAAACTCAAAAAATTAGAATATCGTGCAAAAGTTCATTTATTTCAGTAATGCAACTTAAAAGGGGAAACTAATATATGAGATAGACTCATTACATGCAAAGCAAGATAGTTCAAGCTGTGATTTGTCATAATTGTGATGATTATGGTGTACAGCTCATGAAAACCCCAAATCCACAATCTCAGAAAATTAGAATATTGTGAAAAGGTGCAATATTCTAGGCTCAAAGTGTCCCACTCTAATCAGCTAATTAAGCCATAACACCTGGAAAGGGTTCCTGAGCCTTTAAATAACAAGAGGCCCCTGGTTTGTTTTTTGTCGAAATTTTTTTGGGGGTTAGGGAGGAGGGAGGGTTCTTCTTTTGGTTGTTTGGACGAGGGGGGCAGTCCAACAACCTCTGTTCAGGCCAGTGCCGAGGCGGATCGCGGGGGGGAGGAGCGGGGGTCGGTTGCTTCTGGGGCTCCAGGGCCAGTCGTGGGACTACCCATTCCCACGACGTTAGGGAATGGCAGCAGGTGTAGGAACAGAGGGCCGTATCGATCTCAGGGAAGGTCTCTCCGCTGCTTACAAGCGGTGAGGCACTCCGACCCTCTGGTTCCGCCCCGAGGTCCCGGGAGTGAGGATGTGCAGCCTCCTGAGCTCCGGCTGGTGTACTTGAATGCCAGGTCGGTCGTTAACAAAGCTCCTCTCGTCCGTGACTTGGTCGAGGGTGAGCAGGCGGACCTGGCTTGCATCACGGAAACTTGGTTGGGCCCAGAGGGCGGCATTCCTCTGGTTGATCTTTGCCCACCAGGTTTCCGGGTGCTGCAACGGCCTCAGGCTCAGGGTAGGGGTGGGGGAGTGGCTGTTGTTATGAGGGAGACCTTGTGCCCACGGGAGGCCACCGTTCCCCAGATAGTCGGGTGTGAGTCTCTCTTTTTGAGATGCGGCCCTGGTGCGCAGTTGGGCTTGCTGCTGGTGTACCTTTCGCCTAGTCACGCAGCAGCAGCCCTGCCTGAGCTTCTCGATGTCCTCTCTGGGTTGGTGATTGAGTTCCCGAAACTTATAGTTTTGGGGGACTTCAATCTACCATTTCTGGGAGGATCATCTGAGTTGGCTCGGGAGTTCATGGCTTCCATGACGGCCATGGACCTGACGCAAGTAATTTCGGGACCGACTCATGAGGGAGGCCACACCCTTGACCTAGTTTTCTTATCTGGACGGTGGTTAGATGATCTTGGTGGGGGCTCCCCAATTGTTATGCCCCTGTCATGGACCGATCATCATCTCCTGCGGCTGGTCTTCCGTTTTGCCACCCCCCGCCGTGGGTGTGTGGAACCTATCAAATGGTACCGCCCCAGATGCTTAATGGATCCCCAGAGGTTCCAGGCGGTGCTGGGGTCCCCACCTGCCTCCCTTGCTCACAGCTCGGCAGACGCCTTAGTGGAAGCCTGGGAAAGGGCAGCCACTGAGGCTCTTGACCGAGTTGTACCCCTGCGGCCCCTGACCCAGTGCAGATCCCGTCGAGCCCCATGGTTCTCCGTGGAGCTCCGGGAGATGAAGCGTCGGAGACGGGGCCTAGAGAGCGGATGGAGATCCAGCCGATCCGAATCCGATCGATTGCGACTAAGAACCTATACTAGGTCTTATCTCGCTGCGATAAGGGAGGCGAGGTCTAACCACTTCGCCACCCTTATCGCGTCCGCAGATAATTGCCCGGCCGCCCTGTTTAGGGTGACTCGCTCCCTCCTGAATCAGGAGGTGAGGGAGGATCCCTTGCAGGGTCGTGCCGAGGAGTTTAACCAGCATCTGTCGGACAAAATCGCTCGGATTCGGACCGGTCTGGACTCTGACTGGGCAGAGTCTGTCGAGCAGGACACGGGTGGTCTTGTCGATATCACCTGGGAGGAGTTTGATTCTGTGACTCCGGAGGAAGTGGACAGGATCATGGGGAGGCTGAGCACCACCACATGTTTATTGGACCCGTGCCCTTCCTGGCTGGTTTATGCAGCCCGGGAGAGGACACGTAGCTGGTTCCAGGCAGTTATATCGGCCTCTTTGAGTGAGGGTAGCTTCCCCGCCGTCTTGAAAGAGGCGGTGGTGAGGCCTCTCCTCAAGAAGCCTGCCTTGGACCCAGCTATATTGAACAACTTTCGTCCTGTCTCCAACCTTCGCTTTCTTGCGAAGGTTGTTGAGAGTGTGGTGGCACATCAGCTCCCTCTGGTCCTGGATGAAGCGGATTATCTAGACCTGTACCAATCGGGTTTCAGGCCCGGGTACAGCACGGAGACGGCATTGGTCGCGCTGGTGAATGATCTCTGGAGGGCTCGGGACAGGGGGCATTCCTCTGTCCTGGTCCTATTAGACCTCTCAGCAGCTTTCGATACCATCGACCATGGTATCTTGCTGCGGCGTCTCAGGGGATTGGGAGTGGGAGGCACGGTTTTGCAGTGGTTCTCCTCCTATCTCCAGGGACGCTCGCAGTCGGTGTTGGCAGGGGGGCAGAGGTCGACCGCGAGGTCTCTCATTTGTGGAGTTCCTCAGGGGTCGGTCCTCTCGCCTCTCCTGTTCAACATCTATATGAAACCGCTGGGTGAGATCATTCGTGGTTTTGGAGTTGGATATCATCAGTATGCTGATGATACCCAGCTTTTCTTTTCGACCCCAAACCACCCCAGTGATGCCCTCACCGTGATGTCCCGCTGCCTGGAGGCGGTTCGGGTCTGGATGGGGAGGAACAGACTTCAACTCAACCCCGACAAGACCGAGTGGCTTTGCATACCTTCATCCCGGGTTTATTCGGACATTCCACCTCTCGTTATGGGGGGCGAATTATTACCCCCCGTAGATAGGGCTTGCAACTTGGGAGTCCTCCTAGATTCACGGCTCACCCTGGAAGACCATATAGGAGCTGTGACTAGGGGGGCTTTCGCCCAGGTTCGCCTGGTGCGCCAGTTGCGGCCCTATCTAAGCCGGGATGATCTATGCACGGTCACTCACGCGCTCGTGACCTCTCGACTAGACTACTGCAACGCTCTCTACATGGGGCTGCCCTTGAGGACCACCCGGAAGCTCCAACTGGCACAGAATGCAGCCGCGAGAGTTGTGTTGGGAGTTTCCCGATACCCCCATGTCACACCTCTGCTCTGTGAGCTGCATTGGCTGCCAGTTGTCTTCCGGGTGAGATTCAAGGTACTAGTTATGGTATTTAAAGCCCTACATGGCAGGGGGCCGGAGTACCTTAGGGAACACCTGCTGCCGGCGTCAACTTCCCTCCGCCCTGTGCGTTCCCACAGAGAGGGACTCCTCAGGGTGCCACCAGTCAGAGAATGTAGATTGGTGGCCCCCAGGGGGAGATCCTTCTCTGTGGGCGCCCCGGAACTATGGAACCAGTTACCGGTTGAGCTCCGGATGGCGCCCGATCTTCGCTCCTTTCGCCGCGATCTGAAAACATACCTGTTCGAACAAGCCGGCCTGGCCTGAGGGTGGGATTGCTGGGGTTTTTATTATCATTTTATTGGGGGTTTTATTAATGTATTTATTGTTTATGGGCATGTATTTAATTACTTTTTAATTTTTGTAACTTTATGTTTTATTCTTGCCCTGTACACCGCCCTGAGTCCTTCGGGAGAAGGGCGGTATAGAAATATTAATAAATTAAATTAAATTAAATTAAATTAAATTAAATGGTCTCTCAGTCTGGTTCAATAGGAATCACAATCATGGGGAAGACTGCTGACCTGACAGTTGTGCAGAAAACCATCATTGACACCCTCCATAAGGAGGGAAAGCCTCAAAAGGTAATTGCAAAAGAAGTTGGATGTTCCCAAAGTGCTGTATCAAAGCACATTAATAGAAAGTTATGTGGAAGGGAAAAGTGTGGAAGAAAAAGGTGCACAAGCAGCAGGGATGACCGAAGCCTGGAGAGGATTGTCAGGAAAAGGCCATTCAAAAGTGTCGGGGACTTTCACAAGGAGTGGACTGAGGCTGGAGTCAGTGCATCAAGAGCCACCACACACTTAATTATGGCAGCAAGACTTTTAGTAGGTCAATATTGGAAGAAGGAGGAACTGCCGACTATAGAAGAATGGACTCTAAAAGTTTCTGACCTGGCAGAAATGGCAAAGATTTCGGCTTATTTGAAAGACCATTCGCAACAACGTTATATTATGGAGTGGAAAAAGTGGATTGATTACATCCAGAACAAATATGGGACTAAAAAGTTTCATTTAGCATTTATATAAGTTTTGATGTGATATTAGTATTGCTTGTAGTCATTTTACATGAGCTAGAGTGCGATAGACTTAATAGTTTATTGTTGTTAACATATGGTTGTTTATTATTGTTTTTACCTTTATACCTTGTATTTAGCTCTGGGAAGTCGGGGAGGGTGAGGGTTAGGGAGGGCTAGGAAGGGTTGGGTGGGGGGAGGAGGGGAGGGATTGTTAAAGGTAAAATGTATTGAAAAACTTTTCAATAAAAAAAAAGAGCCACCACACACAGACGGATCCTGGACATGGGCTTCAAATATCGTATTCCTCTTGTCAAGCCTCTCCTGAACAACAAACAACATCAGAAGCGTCTTACCTGGGCTAAAGAAAAACAGACTTGGTCTGTTGCTCAGTGGTCCAAAGTCCTCTTTTCTGATGACAGCAACTTTTGCATCTCATTTGGAAACCAAGGACCTAGAGTCTGGAGGAAGAATGGAGAGGCACACGCTGCAAGATGCTTGAAGTCCAGTGTGAAGTTTCCACAGTCTGTGTTGATTTGGGGAGCCATGTCATCTGCTGCTGTTGGTCCACTGTGCTTCATTAAGCCCAGGGTCAACGCAGCCATCTACCAGGAGATTTTGGAGCACTTCATGCTTCCTTCCGCAGACGAGCTTTATGGGGATGCTGACTTCATTTTCCAGCAGGACTTGGCACCTGCCCACACTGCCAAAAGCACCAAAACCTGGTTTAATGACCGTGGGATTACTGTGCTTGATTGGCCAGCAAACTCACCTGACCTGAACCCCACAGAGAATCTATGGGGCATTGCCAAGAGAAAGATGAGAGACATGAGACCGAACAATGCAGAAGAGCTGAAGCATCCTGGTCTTCCATAACAGGCTGATAGCTTCCATGCCACGCCGCATTGAGGCAGTAATTGCTGCAAAAGGGGCCCAAACCAAGTACTGAGTACATATGCATGCTTATACTTTTTAGAGGTCCGATATTGTTCTATTTATACTCCTTGTTTTATTGATTGCATGTAATATTCTAATTGTGGATTTGGGGTTTTCATGAGCTGTACGCCATAATCATCACAATTATGACAAATCACGGCTTGAACTATCTTGCTTTGCATGTAATGAGTCTATCTCATATATTAGTTTCTCCTTTTAAGTTGCATTACTGAAATAAATGAACTTTTGCACAATATTCTAATTTTTCGAGTTTCACCTGTAAGCTATTCAAAGTAAAACTGCCTTTGTAATTGACTGATGGTAATTTTATTAATGCTAATGTTCTTCAAGTGGTGTTCCAATATTTTGAGATTGCACCTAATAATAATAGGTGCCTATTACTACTGGTACCATCATTGCTTTTTTTTGCCATAGTCATTCTATTTCTATTTGCAGTTCTTCAAAATTTGTGATTTTGTCATTTTATAAGAGTTGAAGTGCGATAGATTCAATAGTTTATTGTTGGGCTTCCGCTGGCGGCGCGGCGCCGAAGACAGCCTCCCCTGGCTGCCCGCGGCTCAGCTGTTTGTTTTTTTGCCCGAAACAGCGCCGATCAGCTGTTCGGGCGAAATTGAAGCCCCCTCCTCGGGAGAAGAGGAGGGGGTGAGGCCCCAGGTAGGGGTAGAGTTCTCCGAGGCCGCCTGAGCTTTGAGCTTGGGCGGCTGAAGGATCGAACTCCCCCGAAGCCTGGGTTGCTCCCAGCTGGCCGTCGTCTCTGCTCCGAACTTCCTGGAGCAGAGCCAGGCGTCTGCGAACCATCCCTGCCTGAAGAAAGGACTATGATTTAAAGGAGCAGGCAGAGCGGTACAAGAGGAAAAGGTGGAGAGATGAAGAGGATTATTTTATTTTACTCTCAAGCTTGATGGACTATGCTTAAAACTTAAAGTGAAAGTGCGTCACAATTGTAAGTAAAAGATGGCGGCTAAACCTCCCCCTAGAACTTTTCGGAGTGCTGGAAATTCTCCGGTGCAACAACAATCATTACTGCAGGCGTTGCATTCTCCTGATGTATTGACATCGAAGGATCTTGAAAAACATACCCAGTTAATCTTGGAGTCAATGGGTGTTAAATTTGCACAGATGGAGGAGAAATTGGAGAAATTGGAGCAGAGAATGGAAGAAAGGATGGAGCAGAAACTTAGAGAGATGAAGGTAGACATTTTGTCCTCAGTGCATAAAGTAGCTAAATGTGTGGAGGTGCTGGATGATCAAGTGGAAGACTTGACTCAAAAGAATGCTATATTAGAAGCAAAAGTATTGGAAATTGAAGATTTAAAAGACAAAATGGATAGCGAACAGAGTTTGGCTCAATTTTACCAGATGCAGTTTGCTGTTAGAATTAGAGGCCTAAAAGAGAATATTAAGGAAGATTTAAAGCAGCTGGTTTCTGAGGCTTTTGAGGGGGTATTGAACCATCCAGCATCTGAAATAAAACAAGGCATGGACAAAGTGTTTCGTGTGAATTCGTGGATTGCTAAGCAGAGAAAGTTGCCTAGAGATGTGGTGGTTTATTTTGTAAAAAGGGAAATTAGAGATGAAGTTATACAAGCTGCCTATGATACTAAAGTTGTGGTTGCTGGTCAAGAAGTTTTGGTTCTAAAAGAAATTCCTCCAAAGATTTTAAAGAGAAGGAAGGACTTTATATTTCTTGTGCAAGAGCTCAAGCAAAGAGATATAAGGTTCAGATGGGAGATCCCAGCTGGGTTGAGTTTCATGTATGATGGCAAAAGGTACTGTTTGGGTACTGTGAAGCAAGCGCATGATTTTTACAACAATGTTTTAAAAGCAACCCCATCAACACTTCTGGAAGCTGCAGAGGGATCTGGAGAAGGAGAACATCAAGAGGATGAAGATGGACAGTTAGACGAGAAGGGTACAGGAGGAGATCAAGCTGCAACTCTTTTGGATGATCCTAGAGAACAGAGGGTGACGCGTGCTGCCTTAAAACGCTCAAAAAAGATTAAAAAATAAGACCAGTAGAAATCTATGGAACTTCCACAATATACTTATAGTCAAGTGGTAGTTGTGTTTTTAAGAGTTTTGGGATGATATGTATGGTAACAGAATGTTCAATTTGGAATTAATGGACTGTCAGAATCCATCTATATCATATTCATAAATGGAATGTTTCAAACATTATCCCATGGATTCTGTCATCTCCCGAAGAGAAGAGGATAGATGTGTATTGAACGGGCAATAGGCATTTCAAAGGAAAGGAGAAGCCTTTTGAACTGGGGAAACAAAAGGGGGGGTTAGCATTTGGGTTTTGTCAGCAATAAACAAAAGGGTCCTAACTTCCTCTTTCCCACGAGATGGATGATACGATAATTTGTGTAAGAACTATCTATTATAGCCTATTTTGGCTAGAGGTTAATAGGGATAGGTGCTTGTGATGTGTAAGTGAGAATATGTCTAGGTAATAGTGAATTGTGGAAGAACATAGATGGGAATGATGCTAGTTTTCTTTTATTTTAGTTCTTTATACATATTTAGTATTGTTAAGGATTGGTTTACTCTATATAAGCTAGAGAGTGATGGATTTTAGAGTTTATAATTGTTAGTATATGATTGTTTATGATTGCTTTTTAGATATATACCTTGTATTTTGCTCTGGGAAGTCGGGGGGGGGAGGGGGGGAGGAGGGGAAGTAGAGGGGTGGGAGGGAAGAGGGAGAGGGGGAGGGGGGGAGATAGGGGGGAGGTAGGGAGGGGAGGAGGGAGGGGGAAGGGGGGTCTTTCAAAGGAAAATTGTATTTTAAAACTTTTCAATAAAAAAAAAAAAAAATAGTTTATTGTTGTTTGCATATGGTAGATTATGATTGTTTCTACTTTTATACCTTGTATTTAGCTCTGGGAAGTCGGGGAGGGGGGAGGGGGAGGGAGGTGTTGGGGAGGGTTGGGAAGAGGGGAGGGGGTTGGGAGGGGTTTTGTTTTGTTTTGTTATATATAAAATGTACTGTAAAACTTTTCAATAAAAAAAATTGTGATTTTCTCCAGATCTTCCTTTTCTTTTCTCCTGTCTTCCAATACTGCCACCTCCACTATCCAGGCATTTTTCTTACTAACAATTGTTAAGTGTTTGGTGTTATGTGGCAGGCACCTGTCTGTTTGAATTGTAAAGTCCCAGAGTACTTTAACTTCTATTACTTTCTCTATTTAGTGTTTCTACCAGTTCTTGCTTGCAGGCAAATATTATTTCTTGAAGATCTGCCAATGAATCATTGTTGCTACTTTGTTATGCAACAGTGTCAGATCCACAATCTTCAGCTTGATGCCTTGCTGGTGTTCTGCCATCAATTCAATTGGGAAAGGGGAGGGGGGAACAAATGGGCAATAAAGCTGTATACCTTTATTAGGGAAACCAGGAGTTTAGTTCTGTATTGGAGCATGGTAATTTTAGATTCTGCTTGATTTTACTGCAATAAGCATCTCTTAGTAAAAGTGCCTTTTCACTTCAACCAAATGGAGTCCCTTCCCTAAGGGATCAGACTAGGGCAGGTCTGACATTAAGCAGAATCTGCAATTGTGGTCAACTCAGAGAGGACATCACTTCTATTGTGGGGACTTTGCATGTAATTCGGCTCAAGGGAGAGACCAGTAGTAGATCAAATGCTGGGGGAGGGGCTTCATCCAGGCCCTCTCCTGGGCTGGATCTTTCCAAGTGGACAAGAAATGCAGATAGCTGCAGCTATCCGCTGAGACCCAGGTGGTCCCTGGGTATTGGGAGGAAGAAGAAGAGAAGCCTGCAGGGTGACTTTTATTCATAGAAGCTCTGGAAGCTGCTGATGGGAACAGAGGATGGAGAACTGAAGAACTGAAGGAGGTAGAGGAGGAAGAGATGGGTGGATAACATGGCCAGGCTGATTGGATGATGGAGCAAGCCATCAAGTTTATGCAGGGGGAGGGGGGCTTTTGAAAACCTCAAGGTGTGCAAAGCCCTTGTCCTTGTCTCCCAGCCAGATGATCACCCACATCCAGCCTCAGCGACTGATGGGGCAACTGCAACCACTGCAGCAGGGAATGGGAGAGCTGGATCCATGGCAGCAGCAGCCCCCGCAGCCCCAGCACCTGGAGAGGTAGCCCAGCATGCCCCCCCCCCTGCAGGGCTGGCACTAGCAAGAAGAAGGAGCCACAAGACCCCAAAAATTTGAAATCTGACACAGATCCTGAGCAACTGGGGTTCTTGCTGCCCCAGGTTTGGACCTACATGCAAGAGTATGGTCAAGAAATAGCTACAGAAGGCAGCAAGGTGAAATGTGTCACCATGACCCTGGAAGAGGCCACAGCGAGGTGGATGGTCACCCTCCATAATGATAATGCCCCAGAGCTGAGGAACTTCAACCACTTCATGACAGCACTCCGTAAACATTTCAAAGACCCCCTGGCCAACTGAAAAGCCAGGGACCACATCACAACCATCAGCCAGGGCTAGAGGAGCATGGCTGAGTACACCCAGGAGTTCCATGACCTGGCCTGCCGGCTTAACCAAGCCAAACAGTGAAGTGGACAATGGAATGCCCGGCAGCCTTTAAAAAAACTTAAATGGTTGTTTGCTGCTGAACAAGTGCTAAAGCACGCAGACCCTAACACCCGATTTATTATTCAGGCAGACATTAGCAATGTGGCAGTGGAGTCAGTTCTTTTACAAAGGAACAGCCAGGGTGCCCTACAACCATGTGCGTACACCTCCAGAAAACTGACATCGAGTGGCAGTGGGCAGTTTGGGAAGGAGGCTTATGGGCACTCTTAATGTGGAGGCACTTCCTAGAATGAAACAAGACTCCTTTTGAAGTGTGGACTAACCATAAAAGCCTGGAAGCCCTAAAAACATTCTGAAAGCTATCACTCAAGCTTAGTGGGCTCAGTATTTTAATCAATTTAACTTCAATTTCTGCTACCCGGGGGGGGGGGGGTTAGTTGATGTACTATCCAGGATGCCACAATACAACAGGTCCAAACACCCAGATGCAGGCAAAAGCAAAACCCCAAATGGGGAAAAACATGGCAAACACTCTAATAACAACACTAGAGAGAGACAAGTGGATCCAGGCTCACAAAAATGAATGCACAAAGCGTGTTGCTTCCCTCCCCCTGCCAGACACCTGCCGAAGCTGCGCAGGGTACGTTTGCCACCCCCGCCCCTGCCCAGACCCCCTCGCATCCCCCAAGCATTTTTTTTACTAACCTGCTTTTGGCTGCATTCTGTTTCTCCATTCGTTTCTCAAACTCCACCACATGTTTGTGGGACAAAAAATTTTTTCCCATGAGACTTTCTAACTTCTTGTGAGATCTCAACAAGTTAGAAAGTCTGATGCAACTTTTTTTTTACCAATAATCCCACAAACATGCGGTGAAGGTTGAGAAGTGAATGAAGAAATGGAATGCAGCTGAAAG
The DNA here is from genome assembly GCF_947247035.1 of Vipera ursinii. Lineage (NCBI taxonomy): Eukaryota > Metazoa > Chordata > Lepidosauria > Squamata > Viperidae > Vipera > Vipera ursinii. The sequence goes on along the minus strand of NC_139514.1, from coordinate 72,974,866 downwards.
GCAGGTTAGTAAAAATACACTTGGGGAAGGTGAGGGCATCTGGGTGGGGGCAGCAACCTTACCCTGCATGGGGGCAGGAGGGTGGGGCATGTGCCCTTTCCATGCCAGGCCAGCCCCTCCTCGAGCCTCTGGCACTTCACCTGCTGCTTTGGTGGCTCTGTAGGCAGAGCTGCAAAGTTCTCTTCACAGCTCTGCCTACAGAACTTCACAGCTCTGCCTACAGAACCACCAAAGCTGTACTGAATGGGCAGGTGAGTGGGGAACCTTCCCCAGTTTTTCCATGGCCTCATGGCACAGGAGGCGGCAAACTGCCGGTTTCGGCATGGTGTGGCTTTTTGCTGCCTCATGTATTGTGCCCAATGTTGCTGCAATGTGGCTCGGTCAAAAGCGGCCATGGAACAAGTGGGGCAGGTTCCCCCCTCACTTGCCCATTCAGCTACAGCTTTGGTGGCTGTGTAGGCAGTACTGTGAAGTTCTCTGACAGAGAACTTCACAGCTCCGCCTACAGAGCCACCAAAGCAGCAGGTGACAGGCAGGGGAGGGCCAAGATTTGTCCCCTGGGGCTATCCCAGAAATGGCAAGGGATCAGCCCCCACAGCCCCAGCCCTGGCCCACCCCAACCTGACTAGGCACCCTCCCGGCGCACACACAAGAAACGGTGAGTGCTCAGGAGCTGGTGGTTTGCAGCAGCAGCTGCAGCTCATTTGCCTCACCCTGCCCCACCCCACCCCTCCCAGCCTCACCCATCACACCCGGCCATTCCCCGCTTTGCCAGGCCTCTCCTCATTTGGGCCTTGGCATTCTGTAAACCTAGCACCCCAGGTCATGCCCGGCCTGTGTGATGAAAGGCGCGGAGATGGGAGTGTGCAGTGGCACAAATCGAGCATCGGCTGGCTCCCTCTCTGCCACATTGTAGGGACAGAGAGAGGAATACAGCAGTCATGCAGAGCTGTAGTCTGGAACTACTGGCAGCTGGCAAAGTGTGGTGGCTGGAGATAAAGGAGGAGAAGGAGGAGAAAGCAGGAAGTGTCTGTGTGTGTGTGTGTGTGTGTGTGTGTGTGTGTGTGTGAAAGAGAGAGAGAGAGAGAGAGAGAGAGAGAGAGAGAGAGAGAGAGAGAGAGAGAGAGAGGGAGAGAGAGAGAGAGAGAGAGAGAGAGAGAGAGAGAGAGAGAGAGAGAGAGAGAGAGAGAGAGAGAGAGAGAGCACCAGGGGGGTAAGAGGACGAGGAGGAAGCTGAGGTGTTACAAAAAAGGGGAGCCTCCCCCTTTCTTCCTCCCTTCTTTTTTTAACCTCCTCCCACTCCATTCAGGTGCAGCTGGAGGAAAAGGGTGAGAAAGCAGAGGGAGTTTTTGTGTGTGAGGGAGAGAGAAAAACAGAGACTGAGCCAACAGGGAAGCGAAAGTGTGGGGAAAGGAAAGCATTGCAGAGTAAGCAAACTTACAAAAAGGGGATCTCTCTCTGTCTTTCACACACACACACACACACTTCCCCACCCCCCTTCAATGTCATCTCTTCCCCACCCTCTTCAATATCATCTCTTCCCATACCCCCTTCAATATCATCTCTTCTTTCCCTTTCAGCAGGACCCAGGCAATGCCTCTCGCAGTTCCAGATGAATCTCTGCCTGATTACTGCACGAGGCTACCTGCCACCCCCAATCAGCTGGAGCTGTACGCACTGATCCTGGGCTTTCAGCAGGACCCAGGCAACATGCAGTTCCAGCTGACTTTCCCACAATCCTGTGCGGCACTGCTGTTACTTCACCTCATCCACTTTTACACTTTGTTTTACATTTTTTTTACAGTGCTGTTCAACCCGTCATATGCATACCACCTGCCAGGTGCCAACGTACCACCGGTTGAAAAGCCCTGCCATGGACCACAGTTCCCATAATACTGTGGCTATGCTGGTTAGAAACACAATGCCTTATTTTTTCTACAGTATGCACCTAGGAGGCAGTAGGTCTGTGGGATTTAGATGTATTTAAACATTTCTTTCTTCTGCCTAATTTATTAAATCAACATCTAATTCAAAATTAAATGTTTCTGAGCAGTCCAGGGTGGTTTAAAAAAAAACTCTCAAAGACAGCTATTGTAAAGCATCACCAACACTGCTTAAAACAATATTAAAAGTATGTATTTTAAGAAAGAAAAATATTAGTAGTAATTTACTTAGTGCTGTTTGACCATAAAATGTGGTGTTGTTCTACATATGCCTGGCTGAACAGTGCCTCTAAATGGGTGAGGGATGCACTGTTCATATTTTTCTTGGAAGAAAGTTCTATAATTGGGGTGCTGTCTCTGAGAAGGCTCTGCTCATGGCCACTGTTCTATAAACTAAACCAGGGGGGCTATCTGGTCTAAATGGATGGTAAACAAAGATGATTAGGGAGCTGGAGGCTAAAACATATGACAAATGTTTGTGGGAATTGGGTATGTCTAGCTTAGTGAAAAGGACTAGGGGTGATGACATGATAGCAGTGTTCCAATATTTGATGGTCTGCTACAGAGAAGAAGGGATCAACCTATTTTCCAAAGCATCAGAAGGCAATAATAGATGGAAACTAATCAAGAAGAAAACTAGCCTAGAACTAAGCACATTGATTTGTGCTTAGAGTGTAAGCCGCCCTGAGTCTTCGGAGAAGGGAGGGATATAAATGGGATTAAAACAACTAACCAGTGAAAACAACTAACCAGTGAAAAGGCTTGCTTTCATAAGTTGTGGATGCTCTATCACTGGAGGAAGAAGATTGGAATAAGAGGGAGGAAGGGTCTGAGGGAAGTCCTGCCTTAGCACTTGGCCACCAGCAGCCCTGTTGCCCTTTCACCATCCTGTGGTGGTCTCCCATCCTATTGCTGAGGATGCTTTGGTTACAAAACCAGGTCTCCTCACATAGAGAGGGCCTCCCTCTGACCCACACTCTTTGCCCTCCTGCACCCACAATGAGCAACCTGGCCAAGGAGAGTGAGCACAGCAGCAGCAGTCTCGAGGAGGAGGTAAGCACAGCTGGGCATCCCCTCAGGGAAGTGCGACTAGGCTAGGCAGGGCTGTGGGTTCCCAGTGCCATGGGAGCTCAAGGGCCAGGCTGGGCACTTGACCTCTGCTACCCAGGGCTCCAGGCAGTCCATGCCACTGTTCAGGGGACCCTTGCATGGCCTGAGGCCCAGTGAGGCTCCTGCAGTATACCATGCCCCAGTGCTTGCCCTGGTCCCTCCCACCCCTCCGCTGGAGACCCTCAGATCCACCCCAGTCCTGCCCAGGCCCACAAAAGTGCCCCTGACGTGAGTGAAGTCAAACTGGCCATGCCTACCCAGTAGGCCATGCCCATGCCAGCCATGCCCACCCAGTGGGCCATGCCCATCCGGCACCGACAATAAATAAGTGGGGTTTGGGTTGCAGTTTGGGCACTCAGTTTCTAAAAGGTTTGCCATCACTGCCTTAGGCGCATTCACCCGATATTCCATTGTAGTCTACTAAAATTGGAAACTTGGTCCAGTCTGCACCGAATGCCACCTCTGCCATCTGAGCCACTCATGATTGAGGGGGAACAACATTTTGAAATTAAGGACATTTTAGATTCTCGTAAAGACCAAGGAAAGCTCCAGTTATCTAGTTGCGTAGACTTTTCTCCTTCAGAAACTGAATGGGTGGATCTTAAGCAGGTTAAAGCAGTGGAACTTCTCAAATGCTTCCATAATCAGTATACTGATAAACCAAAATAATTCCTTTAACTAATCATATATCAACTTTGTTTCTCTTTCTCTTCATTGTGTTTTTCTGTTTGTTTTGCAGGACTGGCATCCTTGTCAAGGGGGGGACAGCATGTCAGATCCAGTATCTTTGGCTTGGCATGTTGCTGGTGTTCTGCCATCAATCAGGGAAGGGAGGGGGAAAGAAATGGACAATAAAGCTGTACACCTTTGACTTCAGGTTTGCTGATGCAGGCACCATGAATGTTTGGAAGACAAGCTCCGTCTTCTGCATCCAGTTTCACTTCACTGGGGGACCCTGGAAAGGGTTGAAAGTCACCCTGTAGGGGTGACCAGTAAGGAGGGGATCCCTGTTTGATTGTGGGAGGGTGGTAGCCCTTCCATTTGATCCAGGGCAGCCCTCCAAACCAGTGAACGAAAGACCGGCCATAGCAATATAGCTTGTCATTAGGCTGCAGACAGCCAAAGTCACACTTACCACCAAGCAATTATAAAGCAGCGCAGATGAGTGGGTGAGATCTACATCTCTTAAATCCTAACTATCTTTTTTATCTACGCAAGCTGCTTAAAGTACTTTCCCTCATGTGGAGAGGGAAAGGAGATTTTATCCCTCCCTCTAGAAACAATGGTGACTGACTATCCAGGGGAGTTTAAAACTTTGAAAGAATAACTTGATCCTAATTGGAATTTTATTTTTTAAAGTTTGTGGACTAAAAGATTTTCTATTCTTACTGAAATCTGGGTTTTTACTTATAAAAAAGAAACAGAACTGAAAAGATTATAAAAACTTTGGACTTAAAAGAAAACTTTAAATGGTAGGGGCGACATCTTGTGGCTAAACCTGATACTTCAACTTGTTATTGCTTAAAAGAGACTTGGCCAGTAGCTGAGACAATTTATTTATTATTTATTTATTAATTGATTTTATATACCGCCCTATTCCCGAAGCACTCAGGGTGGTTTACAGGGCGAATTAAACAATACAATTAAATACAATTAAAATAGAATTAAATTAAGACTAGCCCACGATTAAAACAAATTAAAATTTAAAATTTAAAGTTAAATTAAAACCCCCTCAGTCCAGGCCAGAAAGATCAAATAACCAAGTTTTCAGGTCCCAGAGAAATGAGCGAAGGTCCGGGGCAGTCCGAAGTTCCACCGGCAGTTCATTCCATAGGGCAGACGCGCCCACAGAGAATGCCCTCCCCCTTGGAATCACCCGCTGGCATTCCCTAACCGGCGGAACCCTAAGGAGGCCCTCCCTGTGGGAGCACACAGGACAATGGGAGGCTGATGCTGGCAGCAGGTGCTCCCTGAGATAATCTGGACCCATGCCATTTAGGGCTTTATAGGTCATCGCCAGCACCTTGAATCTCACCCGGAGGGCAACTGGAAGCCAATGCAGCTCACGGAGAAGAGGTGTTACATGAGAGTATCAGTAAACTCCCATTACTACTCACCCGGCTGCATTCTGCACCAGCTGAAGCCTCCGAGTGGTCCTCAAGGGCAGCCCCATGTAGAGAGCGTTGCAGTAGTCTAACCGGGAGGTCACAAGCGCATGAGTGACTGTGCGTAAGGCATTTAGGTCTAAATAGGGTCGCAACAGGCGCACCAGGCGAACCTGGGCAAAAGCCCCCCTGGTCACGGCTCCTATATGATCTTCCAAACTGAGCCATGAATCCAGGAGGATTGATTGATAAGGTTTATATAACCTTAAGATATTGATAAGATAAGATATTGATAAGATATTGATTGATAAGGTTTATGTAACCTTGAGATATCAGCTGTAAGCAGCCCAGCTGTATTCCATATTCAGTGACAATTTTTTTTGCATTCTCTGATTGTAAAGCTTTTAGCCTAAATATACTACTAAGAAAATATGGATGAAGATCAGGAAGAGATTCTTTCTGTGCTGAAAGCAATTCATCAAACTATTCTTACAGCCACTGATGAAATAAGAGGTTACAGAAAAGAACAAGGTCAGCCCAGATACACGAACTCAAATTTTGATTACAACTAAAAAATTAATTACACAGAATATAACAGAAAAAGTGGAACAATTAAATATTATGACAGAAGATTCAACTGATCAACAAACACAGTCAATGGAAAACCCAGAAAAGGGACTGACAATATGGAAAAAGGAAAAGACTTTCTACATAAATCAGAAGGAACCTGAGGATCAAGAAGAAGAACAGACTGAAGAGAAGATAAACAGTTCAGGAAAACTACGTTGAGATGGAAAACTAGAGAGATGATTTGTTAGTCCTCTCAAAAAAATGGCAACTGGATTTTTTTCCTAAGTCAAACAATATACATAACAACACAGGGAGATTTGTTTGATGACTTAAAAGCACGGACATAGAAAACAATTTGGCAAACAAAGAAAGCTAGAATAAGACTGAAGAAAATTGGGGTTTTGACATTCATGAGAGTTAAAATAGAATATACTCAAATATATAAGTTGATTTAAAACTTAGAAGTATAAATATTAACAGTTAAATTTAAACACTTATATGCTTATAAAAGTTAAATGTAAACATAATTAAGATATATATAAGGTAAAATCTATCGATGATTGTAATAAATATGCTTTTACTTAGCAATAATAACAAAAACTATTAGCTTAAATATGAGATAGTAGATATTAAGAGAAAAAGAGAGGAAGCATTAACTGTTGAAATAAGAGAAATTTTGGTTACTAAATTTAAGATATTTGGAATTTACCAGAAAATAAGAATATTATATTGTATTGTTAATTAGTTGATGTAAGATGGTGAGAATTCAAACGGATAAAACATGTATCCTGAACATTAGATCTTGTGATGAATTGTAATAAAGGGAACTGGGGTTATTTAAAACTTGGAAATTATAAACATTAAATGTTAAATTTAAATATTAATGGGAAACTAAAAATTGGAAAAAAAATAACCAGGACATTGATTGCCTTAAAAGACTGAATGTTAAAACAACTAGGATATCTATAAACTAAACATTGACAAATGTAAGAAAGTTATTTTTTATTTAATCTATATAATAAGAATGGTATTAATTTAAATATGAGACAGTAACCAAGGGGAAAAGAGAGGAAACATAATAATAATAATAATAATAATAATAATAATAATAATAATAATAATAATAATGATAATGATAATAATAATAATAATAATAATAATAATAATAATAATAATAATAATAATAATAATAATAATAATAATAATAATTTTATTTGTATACCGCCCTTCTCCCGAAGGACTCAGGGCGGTGAACAGGGCAAACATATAAAAATACAAAGATACAAAAGTTAAAAGAGAATTAAACAACTGCCCAGGCTAAAACAATAGGTCAAAATATTTACAACAACAATAAAATCCCAAACCCATCACCCATCAGGCAAGGCCGGCTTGTTCAAACAAATGAGTCTTCAGATCGCGCCGGAAGGAGCGAAGGTCGGGCGCCATCCTGAGCTCAACCGGCAACCGATTCCATAAATACGGGGTGCCCACAGAGAAGGACCTCCCCCTGGGGGCCACCAGATGGCATTCTCTGATCGGTGGCACCCTGAGGAGGCCCTCTCTGTGGGAACGCACAGGGCAGAGGGAAGTTGATGCCGGCAGCAGGTGATCCCTGAGGTACTCCGGACCCATGCCATGTAGGGCCTTGAAAACCATTACCAAAACCTTGAATCTCACTCGGAAGACAACTGGGAGCCAATGCAGCTCACGGAGCAGAGGTGTAACATGGGAGTATCGGGAGACTCCCAGCACAACTCTCACGGCTGCATTCTGTACCAGTTAGAGCCTCCGAGTGGTCCTCAAGGGCAGCCCCATGTAGAGAGTGTACGCAGGGCATCCCGGTCAAGATAGGGCCGCAACTGGCGCACCAGGCGAACCTGGGCGAAGGCCCCCCTAGTTACAGTTGTTATGTGGTCTTCCAGAGTAAGCTGTGAATCTAGGAGGACTCCCAAGTTGCGAGCCCTGTCTACGGAGGGTAATAGCTCACCCCCCCCATAGAAAGAGATGGAATAATCTGATTATCCCGAGATGCCGGTACATACAGCCACTCAGACTTGTCGGGGTTGAGTTGAAGCCTGTTCCTCCCCATCCAGACCCGAACCGCTTCCAGGCAATGGGACATCACGTCGAGGGCATCACTGGGGTGGTTTGGGGTCGAAATAAAAAGCTGGGTATCATCAGCGTACTGATGATACCCAACTCCAAAACCACGAATGATCTCACCCAGCAGTTTCATGTAGATGTTGAACAGGAGAGGCGAAAGTACTGACCCCTGAGGAACTCCACAAGCGAGAGGCCTCAAGGTCGACCTTTGCCCCCCTGCCAACACCGACTGCGAACGTCCCAAGAGATAGGAGGAGAATCATTGAAAAACTGTGCTTTCTACTCCCAATCCCCTGAGACGCTGCAGCAGGATAGCATGGTCGTGTTGTGATTCAGGGTCAGCCTGTGGGTTCGGCAGTTGGGTCGGACGACTCAGAGGAGGAGGAGGGGGGTGTTGAAGACCTTGCTGAGGGGGTTGAAGATCTTGATGATGAGAGCCCTCAGCCAGGCCCCTCCCACTTGGTCACCATGGATACCCAGCTGTGTGAGCCTGACAGTGTGGATGAAGATGACCCACAGCTGGCCCTGTTCAAGGACGCCCGACACAGGAGGCAGTCAAGTAGGCAGAGGAAGGCAATGGGGCTCCTCGGAAGGAGGCAGAGAGAAGCCACGCCCTGAACTCTATATAAGGGGAATGTGTGGGTGGGCTGGTTTGCTGAAGGCAACTGCTTGGATAGTTCCTGTTTCTTAAAGCTCCTGTTTCTTGGTTCATGTCTTGTTTGTTTTTGTAGCTATAAATTTGGCAGGCATAATTCCAGCCTCTTGCCTTCTTGTAAAAGGGGTTGTCCCTGCCTTTTCTGCAGGGCCGATAGCAGGCTGGTACAGAACAGGTCGATGGTATTAAAAGCCGCTGAGAGGTCTAATAGGACTAGGACAGAGGAATATCCCCTGTCCCAGGCCCTCCAGAGATCATTCACCAGAGCGACCAATGCCATCTCCGTGCTGTACCCGGGCCTGAAACCCAATTGGTATGGGTCTAGATAATCCGCTTCATCCAGAACCAGAGGGAGCTGATGCGCCACCACACTCTCAACAACCTTCGCAAGAAAGCGAAGGTTGGAGACCAGACGAAAGTTATTTAACACAGCTGGGTCCAAGGCAGGCTTCTTGAGGAGAGGTCTCACCACCGCCTCCTTCAAGACGGCGGGGAAACTGCCCTCACTCAAAGAGGCAGATATAACCGCCTGGAGCCAGCCTCGTGTCCCCTCCCGAGTTGCATAAACCAGCCAGGAAGGGCACGGGTCCAATAAACATGTGGTGGAGCTCAACCTCCCTATAATCCTATCCACTTCCTCCGGAGTCCCAGGATCAAACTCCTCCCAGATAACATTGACAAGACCACCCGTGTCCTGATCGTCAGACTCTGCCCAGTCGGAGTCCAGACCAGTCTGAATCCGAGCGATTTTGTCCGACAGATGTTGACTAAACTCCTCGGCACGGCCCTGCAAGGGTTCGTCCCTCACCTCCTGATTAAGGAGGGAGCGGCTCACCCTGAACAGAGCGGACGGGTGGTTATCTGCGGACGCGATAAGGGTAGCGAAGTGATTAGACCTCGCCACCATTATCGCTGCGAGATAAGACCTAATATAGGTTCTTAGTCGCAATCGGTCGGATTCGGATCGGCTGGACCTCCAACAGCTCTCTAGGCCTGTCTCCGACGCTTCATCTCCTGAAGCTCCACGGAAAACCATGGAGCTCGCTGGGATCTGCACTGGGTCAGGGGCCGCAAGGGTAAAACTCGGTCAAGTGCCTCCATGGCTGCCCTTTCCCAGGCTTCCACTAAGGCATCCGCCGAGTTGTGAGCAACGGAGGCAGGTGGGGGCCCCAGCGCTGCCTGGAACCTATCAAGGTCCATTAAGCGCCTGGGGCAGAACCATCTAATTGGCTCCACACACCCACAGCAGGGAGTGGCAAAACGGAAGACCAGCCGCAGGAGATGATGATCGGTCCATGACAGGGGCATAACAATTGGGGAGCCCCCACCAAGATCATCTAACCACCGTCCAGATAAGAAAACCAAGTCAAGGGTGTGGCCTCCCACATGAGTTGGTCCATGAACTATTTAATGTAATAGTTTGAGATCTGTACTAAAGATATTTGTATGTTACTGAATTATTGACCAACTCAGCCACCACGTTGCTTTTCCAATATTTAAATGTAAAACTAGAAAATCAATAAATTTTTCTTTAAAAAAAAAGCTGTAGACCTTTATGATGGGAAATTGGGAGGCAGGAATTGAAGTTGAGGAAGAACAGAGTGCTTTGCAATTCAGTCCGTGCTGACCCACTGGCATATTCAAGGCCATTTGCCTTGAAGCCCAAATACCTTTATTGTCATAAAGGCACATATTAAAAATGAAATTTAAGATATACAAGATGAGAATACTATGTACACACACACAAACACACACACACACACACACACACACACACACACACAGAGAGAGAGAGAGAGAGAGAGAGAGAGAGAGAGAGAGAGAGAGAGAGAGAGAGAGAGAGAGAGACTCTACAATTCCGGCATGAATTACCTAATCCTTTTGAAAAGCAATTACACATCTTTTTCTTCAACCAATTGTTGTCTTGATATATCCTCCAACTGGTATATTGCCGACTGTTTTGTTTCCTGGTCCTTTCAGCAACTTTTTTCTTTTCACAAGATTCCACTTTCCCTCAGTAAATGAAGTTTGCAGATGGGGACTGACAATGTACCAATGAACAAAGATGCAAGGATTGCCTCCTCAATTGTACATTTTCTTCCTCCCACCCCCACAACAATTATGTTTAATGGGGAGAAACAAAACTTTAAATAGCTACAGAGGGTTTCTTTGTAAACTTCACTAAGGGGACTGAAAGTCTTGAGTTGGAGAGAGAAAATTATAGAACTGAGGCTAATGGAATTTTAGATCACTTCAAAAGGCATAAAAGACAGCTAAGATTAATACAATATCTTATGCGATATCAAGATAATTTCAAATATAAAAAGCAAAAAGTAAATAAATTAGTGAATCCCAAGAAATGACAATCAAGAAAACATTAGCTATCTTTTTTTTATTTTCAAAACCATGAATGTTTAGAAAATATCTTATTCATTGCAAGCTAACGCGTCCCATAGTAAATATTAAAATCTTAATGTAACAGACATAAGTAAGTTTGCTTTTGTTACTACATGGCAAAGACACCAAAACAGATAAAATTACATGATAGTGCCTTGAAAAGAAGTATCATGAAGGGGAAGGGGAAGAGAAGAGAAAAAGGACTGACAGCTACTCCAGGCTCTGTTTACTGTTCCTGCTGCTTTCATAGGAGCTTTGATCCATAATCAAACAAGGTCACACTGTAATGTTTTCTATCACAATATAATTCAATAAGCAAACTGGATACAATCATAGGTCATTGCAAGTGTTGACACACCAGAAGCTGGATTCCAATGATGTGAATGTGTTATGGAAGAAATGATTGATTCTGTAACAGAACAAAGATGGAACGGACCTTGGAGGTCTTCTAGTCCAACTTCCTGCTCAGGCAAGAAACCCTATACTATTTCAGACTTAGAGTTTCCTGAGGCAGCCGATAGGGATGTCTGGAAGGCAAGCTCTGTCTTCTGCATTCAGTTTTGCTTCGCTGGGGGACCCTGGAAAGGGTCAAAAGTCACCCTGTAGGGGGAACCAGCAAGGAGGGGATCCCCATTGGATCATGGGAGGGCAGCAGCTCTTCCGCTTGATCCAGGGCAGCCCTCCAATATGGCTTGTCATTAGGCTGCAGACAGCCAAAGTCACATTTACCATCAGGCAATTTTAAGGTAGCACAGACGAGACTGGGTGAGTTCTACCTCTCTTAAATCCTAACTATTTTCTTTACCTGCATAAGCTGCCTTAAGTACTTTCCCCCCTGTGGAGAAGGGAGATTTTACCCCTCCCTCTAGAAACAATGGCAACTGACTATCCAGGGGAGTTTAAAACATTGAAAGAATAACTTGATCCTAATTGGAATTCTATTTTTTAAAGTTTGTGGACTAAAAGATCTTTTATGCTTATTGAAGATTAGGGTTTTTTACTTATAAGAAAGAAGCAAAACTGAAAAGATTATAAAAACTTTGGATTCAAAAGAAAACTTTTAAGGGTAGGGGCGACATCTTGTGGATAAACCTGATACTACAATTTGTTATTGTCTAAAAGAGACTTAAGGGACGCAGTGGCTCAGTGGGTTAGGACGTTGATCTTGTCGATCAGATGGTCAGCAGTTTGGTGGGTCGAATCCCAAGTGCCACATAACAGAGTGAGCACATTACTCATCCCAGCTTCTGCCAACCTAGCATTCGAAAGCACGTAAAAATGCAAGTAGAAAAATAGGGACCACTACGGTGGGAAGGTAATAGTGTTCCGTGTGCCTTTGGCATCTAGTCATGCCGGCCACATGACCACGGAGACATCCTCGGACAAGTGCTGGTTCTTTGGCTTTGAAATGGAGATGAGCACTGGGCCCTAGAGTTGGAAATGACTAGCAGGCAAGTGCAGGGGAACCTTTACCTTAAAAAAGACTTGGCCAGCAGCCCAGACAAATAGATAAGACTTATGCAACCTTGAGAGAAGTCCAGCTGTGTTCCTTATTGAGTGACAAAAACTTTTTTTTGCATTCTCTGATTGTAAAGCTTTTAATCTAATACATTACTAAGAAAATGTGGATGAAGATCAAGAACAGATTCTCTCTATGTTAAAGGCAATTCATCAATTCTTACAGCCACTGATAAAATAAGAGGTTAGAGAAAAGAACAAGATGTCAGCCCAGATATACAAATGCAAACTTTGAAAAATCAACTACACAGAATATAACAGAAAAGGTGGAACAATTAAAGATGATGACAGAAGATTCAACTGATCAACAAACACAGTCCCAGAAAAGGGACTGACAATATGGAAAAAGGAAAAGACTTTCTACATAAATCAGAGGATCAAGAAGAAGAACAGATTGAAGAGAAGATAAACAGTTCAGGACAACTATGTTGAGATGGGAAAATAAAGAGATGATTTGTTAGTCCTCTCAAAAAAATGGCAACCAGATGGGTTTTTCTACATCAAACAATATACATAACAACACAGGAAGATTTGTTTGATGACTCTAATCACAGACATGGAAGATGATTTGGCAAAGAAAGCTTTTGACAAACCCATGCTGGCTTTTGGTTATGACTTTGTTTGCCTCTAGGTGTCCACTGATTCATTGCTTGATTATCTATTCCAGAATCTTCCCAGTGATTGAGGTCAGGCTAATAGGTCTGTAGTTTCCTGGATCCATTTTTCCCCCTTTTTTTGATGATGGGAATTACATCAGTTCTTTTTCAGTCCTCTGATAGTTCCCCAGTGCTCCAGGATCTTTAAAAGATATAGTTCAGTAGTTCTGAGATCACATCTGCCAGTTCCTTGAGAACCTTGGGGTATAATCCATCTGGTCCTGGTGATTTGAACTCAGGTGGACAGGTACTCACTTACCATTTTCTTGCCTAGTTTGTGTTTCTAATCTGTTTGTTACGGTACTGTTTTTGATAGACTGGGCTGTTTTCTCCCTTTGTGTAAAGATGGATGCAAAAACAAGTTAAGTAGTTCTGCTTTCTCCCTGTTGCTTATCACCTTCTTGCCATGTTCTCCCACTAATGGACCAATTGTTTCCTTGACTTTTTTCTTCTTTTTACATGTTGAAATAAGTTTTTTTTTTGTATTTTGACTTTTGTCACTAGCCTTAGTTCATTTTTAGCCTTAGCTTTCCTCACTAACAAGCCAACCTCCATTTTATCAATCAACTATTGATAAACCATTCTCCCATTCAATTTTTGTTTCAGAGGTATTTCTTTACCTAAACAGAGAAACAGAATGACCTTGAAGGGGCAAAAAGCAGTGGAAGGGGAGCAACTTCCAACTTCCTGCCAGCTATGCCACTGTTGTCATTTATGTGCAGCTGGCAGGGATCCTTGGAAACCTGCCCTCCCCTCATCTTCCCTTCCTATAATTCAACAGTTTCCTGTTGAATTCCGTTCTCAATTCTATACTCTTTTTTAAAGTATTTTTTAATTTTTTGTTATTACAATTCATTAGTGCTTAATGTTTTTTTGCTTAGTGATAACATTTAAGTTCTTACTCTCTATCTCGTTTTTCCAGCCATTGGTAAAATAAGTTCCATGTTTGAAAGTATTCTGTGTCTTCTTTTCCTTTGATTCTCAATGTAAGGCTATCCATTTCAGCACAGTCCAGTATTTTCTTAATTATCTTTTCATCCAATGGTGTTGTCTCATTTTTTCAGTGCTCAGCAAATACAATTCTTGCTGTTGTTAATACATGTAATGTTAAATATACATTTTGTTTATCATTTTTCCCCAGAATTATACATAACAAAAGCAACCCCACCCCAGAGTTCATTCATTCAGTTCCGGATCAGCCAAACTCCAGGTGGTAAGCCCATTGTGGGAAAGGAGAGATAACAGTCCATTTGAAGCAGGATCATTTCCACCCTCCTCACACTTCATACGGACAAATAAAACAGATTCCGGAGGGTTGCATTTCTCCCTTAGGGTACCAGCTACCCTAGCCACCTTATCAGTTCACCTGTCCCTGGGGACCCATGAGGAAGATATAATATTTGTAGTGACCCCAAACATGGAATGCCCAATGATTTTAGGGATGGAATGGTTAAAGAAATGGAATCCCTGGGTAAATTGGACACAGGAACTCAACTTCTCAGAGGGGGAGTGTGTGAGCTTAAAACCCCAAAGCCCCCCCAAACCTGAGGAGCAGAGACAGCATCAGTGAGAGAAGAGAAGGGGTTACCAGAAATATCAGAAGAATACTGGGACCTTGCTGAGGTTTTCAGTGAGGAACAGGCGGATGAGCTCCCTCCTCACTGACCCACAGACTGTGCTATAGAAATCAAACCAAGGGGAAAACTCCTGAAGCCCAGGCTCTACTGCATGAGCCCTAAAGAGACAGAGGAGATGGAAAGATTCATAAATAAAAACTTAGAAAGGGGATTTATTGAACCTGCCAAACCAAAGTGGCCACTCCAGTCCTACTTAGGGAGAAGGACGACACTATGTGTTTGTGCATAGATTACCGTGCCCTGAATACAATTAGTGAAAGTAATCTGTATCCCCTACCCCTCATGAAGGACATGTTATCCCACCTATCAAGAGGAAGGATTTTTACCAAACTAGACCTAAGAGAAGCATACTACCGCGTTAGGATCAAAGAAGGGAACAAATGGAAGACCGCATTCAATTGTCCAATGGGTTGCTACCAGTTCAAAGTTCTGCCATTTGGACTGCAAGGGCCCCCCAAAGTTTTTATACAATTAATCACTGAAGTGCTAAGAGAGCACCTATTTAAGGGGGTCCTGGTTTACTTAGATGACATCCTTATCTTCACTGAGACCAAAGAGGAGCATATTAATCTAGTCAGAGCAGTTCTAAAAAATTGCAGGCCACCCACCTATATGCAAAATTATCAAAATGTAAATTCCACCAGGAAAGAATAGACTACTTGGGGTATCGCAGTTCCCTGCAGGGCATTGAAATGGACCCTGAGAAAGTCAGGGCAATATTAGAATGGGCACCACCCAACACAAGAAGCAATTGCAAAGTTTGGGTTTTGCAAACTTCTACTGCCAATTCATCCCTTTGTTCACCCAAATAGCCCTGCCCTCATGAACTTCTTGAAAATGGGGGGGGGGGAGTAAAACCCAGCCAGCCCCTGAAGTGGACAATGGAATGTCAAGTGGCATTCGAGAGGCTAAAGAGACTTTTTTCTGCCGAACCCATACTGAGACACCCAGACCCGAATAAACCTTTCATAATACAGGCAGATGCAAGCAATGTGGTAGTGGGAGCTGTATTATTACAGGAAAATGATGAGGGGGCACTGCAACCGTGTGCTTATATGTTCAGGAAACTCAGGGAGACAGAACAATGTTGGGCTGTGTGGGAAAGGGAGGCTTATACTTTGAGATGGTCATTACTTACGTGGCATCATTTCCTTGAAGGAAATAAAATCCCCTTCCAGGTCTAGACAGACCACAAAAATTTGGAAGCATTAAAAACACCCAGAAAACTCACTCCTAAGCAAGCCCGCTGGTCTCAACACTTTCACTGATTCTGTTTCACACTTAAACACTTACTGGGGGAAAAGAATTTCCTGCAGATGCACTGTTTTGCATGCCCAAATATAACAGTACACGGGTCACTGACTCTAAAACACTTATACCCAAACAACAACTGGCAGCAGCAGTAACCACCAGGGCCCAAGCTAAGCTTGTTAGCCAAACTGGAATTCTGAAAGTCTTTGGAAACAGATGAATGGTTCCAGAAAAATAGACATGTGTGCACAATAAAAGACGGACTACCCTGCGTGGGGGAGAAGTTATATACAGTATACCTGCCACCCAGAGGATCAATTTCATGCAGTTGTGCCATGATACAAAATCAGCAGGACATTTTTAAACTTTAGTTAAACTTTACATTTAACTAAAAGGCAATTTTGGTGGCCATCCATGAAAAAGGACATAGAAAGCTACGTGGCCAGCTGCCAAATATGTGCAATGGCTAAGAGGCTGCAGAGGAAGTCATCCAGACTGTTACAACCAGTGGTGAATCCCTCAGCACCCTGGAAAGAAATAGCCATGGATTTTATAGTGGAATTACCAGAAAGCAATGGGAACACTGTCATCTGGGGGGTTATGGATTTGTTTTCCAAACACGTGCACTTTATCCCTTGCCAAAAGATTCCCACTGCAAAAACCATAGCAAAGCTATTCGTTCAGCACATTTACAGAGTGCATGGAGCAATCCAACGCATCATATCTGATAGGGGAGTGAAATTTACATCAAAATTTTGGAAAGAATTTTTATCCCTCTTAAGAACTACTCAGGGACTGTCATCTAGTCATCATCCTCAGGTGAACGGCCAATCGGAATGTGGGAACTCAGTACTTGAGCAATACTTAAAATGCTTTATTAATTTCCAGCAAACAAATTGGATGGACCTACTCCCTTTTGCAGAAGTTGCTTACAATAATACAGTCCCCTCCAGCACAGGCTACACTCCTTTTGAAATAGCCACCAGTCAAAGTTTCAACAATATGTCAGAACTAATCCCAAACAAACCGGAAAACCCATCACTGAAAGAATGGATAGCACAATTGCAAAACACCTGGTCAATCATTAGGAAAGCTTTAGACAAAGCTAGGCAAGCATACAAAGCATAGGCAGACAAAAAGAGAGTCGAACCCACACCATTCAGTGTAGGAGAAATGGTATATTTATCTACAAAATACCTAAAATCCCTAGTAAAGGTAAAGGTAAAGGTTCCCCCACATATGCGTGCTAGTCGTTTCCAACTCTAGGGGCTAGTGCTCATCTCCGTTTCAAAGCCAAAGAGTCAGTGCTTGTCCGAGGACGCCTCCGTGGTCATGTGGCCGGCATGATTAGATGCCAAAGGCGCACGGAATGCTGTTACCTTCCCACCGTAGTGGTCCCTATTTTTCTACTTGCATTTTTATGTGCTTTCGAACTGCTAGGTTGGCAGAAGCTGGGATGAGTAACAGGCGCTCACTCTGTTATGCGGCACTCGGGATTCGACCTGCCAAACTGCTGACCAGCTGATCGACAAGCTCAGCATCCTAACCCACTGAGCCACCACGTACCCTAAAATCCCTACAGCCCTGTAAAAAACTTGGGCCAAAATATATAGGATCTTTTCCATTTAAAAGAATCATAAACTCAGTAACAGTAGAATTAGAACTACCCAAAAATCTTAGGCAAATACACCCAATCTTTCAATGTAGTTTGCTGAAAAGGGAAACACAGTCACCCTTACAGCCAAAAGCCCCACCACCACCCCCTCCTATCATGGTTGAAGGAGAACAACACTTCAAGGTAAATGAAATCCTATATTCTAGAAAGTACCATGGAGGAATTCAATACCTAGTAGCTTGGAAACACCTTCCCTCCTCAGAAAATAAGTGGGTCCATAAACGTCACATCAGAGCACCTAAATTGCTAAAGAGGTTTCATACAGAACATCCCAGCAAACCAGGCTAACATCTATATTTTTGTTTTCTCTATAGGTGGATCTCTCCTATTTTTAAAGGGGGCAGCATGTCAGAATCCATTTATATTTCATTTCTAACTATCTCCTCTGAGCTAAACCCAAATCTAAACAGAGCCTTGGTGGAGCAGTGGGCTAATGCCTCCTTAAGTAACACCAGCTGCCTGCAATTAGTGCAGGTTCGCATCCTACCAGGCTCAAGGTTGACTCAGCCTTCCATCCTTCCAAGGTAGGTAAAATGAGGACCCAGATTGTTGGGGGCAATTAAGCTGACTTTGTAATAATGCTGCTGGGGTGTGTGTGAAAGCCCTAATAAGCAGGCATATACATAGAATGAAGGCTACTGCTAAGCTTGTAAGCCGCCCTGAGTCTTCGGAGAAGGGCGGGATATAAATGGAATTTTAAAAAAAACTCATCTTCCCCTGGATTCTTCCATTCCCAAAGGGGAGAGGGAACAGGCATGGGACTTTATGGCTTTCACTTCCTCCCTTAAATGTAACCTTTGTTTAGTATCCGCAAGGGAAGGGGGAGGAGGGGGGGGCTGTTGTTGGTTCTCACTGGCCCAATTCCCAGTGTTTTGGGGCAGTGCCAGCTGTATATGAACCTTTGACCTGAGGACTTCCCCACTGACCGGGATAAGGTGGGATTTGTGATAAACCTTTTGTCAGGAACAGTGGCACTTTGGGCCACATCCCTGCTGACCCAGCCCAACCAGCTGTTGGAAAATTATGTGGAGTTTTGCCATCAGCTAAGGTCCATGTTTGAGGACCCTGTTAGGGCCCAAACAGCAAATCAACAGGTGAGAGAATTGCAGCAGGGGCATGGATCACTTGCAGACTACATCTCTGCATTTTGAGTGGTCTGCCAGGACCTGCAGTGGAACAAGGACCAGTCCCAGGAAGGACTTTCATCAGATCTCCTGGATGAGCTGGCACAAACCAAATGCCCTCACTCCTTGCAGGAGGTCATGCACCTGTATCTCCGTATCTATGCAAGACTCCAGCAGCGACAGGTGCAACAACAGATGGAGGCCGTTCCTGCACCCGTCAAGACAGTGGCACAATTGGTATTGCCTCCAGATGAGCCAATACAGTTAGGGGCTGCACAACCTTGACTCACCCAAGCTGAAAAGGATTGGCACCACCACAAAGGCCTTTGCTTGTATTGTAGTGGTCCAGGCCATATTGCGACCAAGTGTCCTGTGAAGGCACCCAAAGCAGTGGTGGGAAATAGGCAGGGCCCAGCCTAGAGGGCACCATAGGTTGGGCTTGCTTGGAAACAGGCCAATCACCTCCACCATAACAAACTCTTGTAAAGCACCTTGTGTTACCAGTGAATGTTTTCATGCCTGGTAAAGGAGCTGTGGAGGTTCAGGCCCTAGTGGACTCAGGGGCTATGGCCAATTTCATGGACTTGGCTTTTGCCACACAGTGGTAAATTCCCCAGTAGCAGGTGTCACCACCGGTCTTGGTGGAGATGATTGACAGTCGACCCCTTCATTCCAGCCCAGTGGTTGCTGCGACCAGACCCTTTCACTTGCTATTGGGTTGCATGTGGCAGAAACTGTTTTATGTGGCTACAGTTCCCCACTTCCCAGTGGTGCTGGGATTGGAGTGGTTACGGGCTCATGATCTGCATATTATTTGGTTATTTGGGGAAGTGCTGTTCCCCGGCAGTGCTGTTCACCTACATGCCTACATAGGGAATGTGACTACACATGTGGACCTGAACCTATAGCAGAGTTGGGGGATTATGCCAATGTGTTTGGGGAAAAAGAGGCGGATCAGTTGCCCCCACATATGTCTTATGACTGCCTGATTGATTTGGTGCCCGATGCCAAATTGCTACCCTGACTGCTCCCCTTTTCAATCTGTTAAAGAAAGGGGTGTTCTGCTGGGACATTGAGGAGCAGGGGGCCTTGGGGGCAATTAAGACCACTTATGCCTGTGAGTCCATCCTCAAGCATCTTGATCCCATATGGTCATTCATGGTGGAGACGGATACATCAGATGTGGCCATCGGGGCTGTGTTTCTGCAAGCCTATTGTTCTGTTCCAGCCTACGACAGGCCCTGTTTATGTGTCAGGGACAACCCCTTTTTCCTTTAAACAATCAATAGGCTGGAAAAAACCCAACCCAAATTTATTTACAATTCCAAATAATAAAGTCTTTCAAACAAAAAAGCAGCAGAATATTTTCTTCAACCAAAAATACATGATTCAAAACATCCAACAAGAGTCAAACAAGAGTCAAACAGATTAGCAAGAACAGACCAGGATTCTCTTTGAATGTCTCCAAACAGTTGCCTTCAGCAACCAGCACTGCCCACACCTTCCCCTTTTATTATCAGTCCCAAGGCGTGGCTTCTCAATGCCTTCTCCTCTTTTCACTGAGTTGTCTCATTAATTTTCTCTGGTCTGCTTTGCTGGATTGCCTTCTGCTTCTAGCATCTCTAAACAGATTCAGCTGTGACTCCTCTGAGTCTGACACCTCCTCCTCACACAGCTGAGCCTCATAAGGAACATGATTGGAGGGGCCAGGCTGAGAGTCCTGCAGTGCATCACAGCCTCCCTCCGACACTTCAGGCTCTCCAAACCCCTCCTCCTCCTCCTCAGATTCCTCAGACTCAGCTGCTGGGAGCACAGGCTGACACTGAATCACAATATTATCCCACACTGCAGGGCCCTTCCCCTGGGTCTGCTGATCCGGATGTGGTCGGGATGGGAATTGTTCATGAAAGGCAGACACCAAAGCAGGAGCATGAATGGTGGTTGCATCCTCCCAGGTGAACTCCTCTGGTCTCTGGCCTTTCCATTTGATCAGGTACTGAAATCGACCTTTTAGCCAACAGGAGTCCCTGATGCGGGTGACCTCATACTCAGGGGCGCTGTCTGTATCACAATGTTCTGGTGGGGGAGGTTCTGCTCAGTGGAGTGGACATGCTGGTTGCTCAGGGACCAACAGAGACCGGTGGAAGAATGTGGCAGAGTTAAAGCATGGAACATGGCAGAGTTAAGCAATAGGTGACTGGATTGATGACAGCCTCAATTGGGAACAGTCCTAAATATCGGTGGTCTAACTTCTTGGCTGGCCGGGTTGACGGTAGGTTCCTGGTGGGCAGCCAGACCCAATCTCCCACCGATAGTGGAGGCGTATCCCACCTCGACCGATCAGCAAACCTTTTGTAATTGGCCTTGGCCTTCTCTAACTGTTGCTGCACCAATCGATGGATTGCCTGTAACTGTGCCATGTAGTTGTTCGCTGCTGGCTCCAGTGAGTCTAATGGGGAAAGGGGGAAAAACCGGGGATGATATTCCACATTGGCCAAGAATAGTATCATCTGTATGGAGGTGTGCTGTGAGTTGTTGAGTGCAAACTCAGCTTTGGGCAGATAGTCCACCCAATTGTTTTGCTGCTGATTGACATAGCAGCGCAGATATTGCTCCACAATTCCGATGACCTTCTTGGTCCCTGTGTCAGTTTGGGGATGATCCACGGACGAGAGGCAGATCTTGACGTCCAACGCCTGCATCAACCCCTGCCACAAATGGGCTGTAAACTGGGCCCCTTTATTGGACACGACCCTATGAGGGAGGCCGTGCAGCCAAAACACCTCTGGATGAACATACGACAAGTGGCGCGGGCTGACGATAAACCATGACATGGGATGAAATGCGCCATCTTGGTCAGCATGTCCACCACCACAAACACCATCATGAACCCAAAAGACGGGGGTAAATCCATCAGAAAGTCCATGGACACAGACCCCCAGGGTCTTTTGGGTGTTGGCAAGGGCTGCAGTAATCTGGGTGGGGCCCCCATCACTGACTTGGCCTGCCTACATTGAATACAGGACATGACGTAGGCCTGGACGTCATGTCAGACTCAGGGCCACCAGAAGGTATGGGAGACCAAGTTCAGGGTCTTGAACAGTTTCTGCGAATGGTATGGCCAAGGGAAGAGGGTACTGCCAGGGATCGTCGACTGGAGTAACATCGCCCCAATGGCGATGTCGGAGGCATCTGCCTCTACGACAAATGGCCATTGCGGGTCAGGATGCTTCAAGATGGGCTCCTTCATGAAGGCTTCCTTTAAAGCCTGGAAAGCCCGTTGTTCTGGAGAGTCCCACTGAAACCAAGTCTTTTTCTGCAGGAGCCAAGTGAGGGGGGCTGTCAGGGTAGCAAACCCAGGGACGAAAGCCTGATAGTAGTAGTAGTAGTAGTAGTAGTAGTAGTAGTAGTAGTAGTTATTATTATTATTATTATTATTATTATTATTATTATTATTATTATTATTATTATTATTATGACTTATATGCCGCCCTATCTCCTGAAGGACTCAAAGCGGCTAACAACAATAACATACAATGATACAAAAGTTAAAAAAGAAATTAAATTAATAGCCCCAATAGAATAAGTTAAAATTAAAGTTAAAAATTAAAAAAACATTTTAAAATCCCTGTCAGTCCAGGTCAGCCTGATGGAAAAGAAGTGTTTTGAGGCCGCGGCAAAAGGACCGGAGATCCGGGGCCATCCGGAGCTCAAGGGGAAGTTAGTTCCATAGGGCTGGTGCTCTCACAGAGAAGGTCCTCCCCCTGGGGGTTGCCAGCAGACATTGTCTAGCTGACGGCACCCTGAGGAGGCCCTCTCTGTGTGAGCGTGCTGGGCGATGGGAGATCGTTCCTGGCAGCAGACGGTCCTGCAAGTATCCCGGGCCTAAGCCATGTAGGGCTTTAAAGGTAAGTACCAGCACCTTGGCAAACCCAAGAAGTTGCTGAACATCCTTCACACAATGTGGGGGTTGCCAACTCTGCAAAGACTCGACCTTACTCAACTCCACGGTGATGCCCTCAGGAGAAATGTAGTGACCTAGAAAATCGATAGTCACCAGGTAGAACTGGCACTTCTCCAATCTGGCATGCAGCCGATGTTCTCGGAGTCGCTGCAGGACCTGACGGAGATGCTGATGGTGCATCTCTCATGACAGGGAATAGATCAGGATGTCGTCCAAGTAGATCACAAGAAACTGATCTAACAAGTCCCAGAAAATATCGTTCATAAAATTCTGGAACACGGCGGGGGCATTGGTCAGGCCAAATGGCAGCACCGTGCACTCAAAGTGCCCATATTGAGTACCAAATGCCGTCTTCCACTCATCACCTGACTGAACTCTGACAAGGTTGTAAGCTCCATGCAAGTCCAGTTTTGTGAAGATCTTTGCCTCCCAGAGTTGGTCCAAGAATTTAAGGATGAGGGGCAGCGGGTATCAATTGTGCACCATGATGGCATTTCATTTTCTATAGTCACAGCAAAGCCACAATTCACCAGACTTCTTTTTGACAAAGAGCATGGGTGCAGACACTGGCGAGGACGAGGGCTGGATGAAACCCCGAGTCAAATTTTTGTCCAGAAAGTCCCACAATGCAGCCAACTCCAGGTCCGACATGGAGTACAAGTGCCCCACTGGAAGAGGCATGTCAGGGACTAAATAAATGGGGCAGTCATAGGGCCTGTGTGGGGGTAATTGATCCGCCTCCATCTCGCTGAACATATCAGCATAATCAGTCAGTTCGGAAGGCAAGGAAACACTTGGGGAACCCTCCACCTGGCTGGCACAGATATGGCGGGTGTGGTCCACGCACTGTAAGCTTGGGAAGGTGACCAAGTTCTGTGACCAATAAATCTGTGGGTCATGCATACGAAGCCACACCAGTCCCAAGACCATGGGGAAATGCAGATCTGAGGTGATATAGAACTGGATGGCCTCCTCATGGGAACTGATGGTCATACATAACGGTTGCATGGTGGCCTTAATTGGCCCAGACAGGAGCACTCAACCATTGATAGTCTCCACTAACATGGGCGGTTCCACCGGCCACTGGGGAACAACCCATTTAGCCACAAATGCTGAGTCCATAAAATTTGTGGTGTCTCCAGAGTCAATTAAGGCATGGACTGGAATCCCCTTCGGCTTTCCAGGGAAGATCAGACATGCCTCCAATATCAGATGCCGTGGAGGTCCACAGGCAGCATTGGAAAGACATTGCTTGTCCGCCGGACGTCACGGCGGAGCGGAGCAGGCTAGGGACTCTCTCCTGAAGCCGACAGCTCCGTTTGCCGCGTTTGACGGCAAATCACAGCCATCCTCGAGCGGGAAAAGCTCGGGGAAAGTGAGGGGAGCATTCCAGCTCCGAAGCAGATTGCAACTGTGAAGGGAAGCTGAAGCACTCCCCGGGATCGGACACGTCAAGAAGATGCCTGTAATGGCATCCTGGAGCCGTGACTTGCTGGAAGCTGGAAGCCAGAACATCCCGGTAATCTCATCTGTTCTAAACCGCGATCTATTTTAACTTTGAACAAAGTGAGGAAAGTGAACTGGAAGCTTGTTCTTAAGAGTTTGGACTTAGCTGACGTGAACCAGCACGAGTGGAGAAAGTGGCAAGGAAAATGAAACGCGAACTGTTACAAAGTGTTTGACAGCCGATTGGAGAGGTTTATGAAAGGAATACTAGAATCTATCTTTTGGAAATAATATTCTCTTTGCTGCTGCTTACAAGACAAGATTATTTTGACCTGTGTTGGGAAAGGATACTGGCGGATTTAAACTTTATGCTTTTCTCTTCCCCTTTCTCGGAACAGAGACCAGACGCCATTTGCATGAACTGTCAAATTTGATTTGCTTGCTGTCTTCTAAACAAAGTTATGATCTCTACTCCCATCTAGTGACTAAACGACTAAAACGAACTCATCCTATAATTTAACTTTAATTAACTATAGCTCCTTTTTTTTAGGAATCATTTACTAGAATTAGTTTGGTCATTGGTTATCAACTTTCATTTATAGTTAAAGATTAATCCAGCTGTTTAATTAAACCTATATTGACTAAGTCTACTATTACTAATAGTGTGTAAGATTGTTATTATTAGTTATTATTACTATTCTTAGTGCTATTATTAATTATATTAAGCCACAAAAGTAAGTAATATTAACACTAGAAGCTGAAAATACCTTATTTAAATTATATTGAAATTAATAATAGGTTAATTATTATTATAATTTAACTCAATCTATCTATGTATCCTTTTTGACTGTAGAATTATATTAGAATATTAAGATAGTGGAATTTGAGATTAGGAAGGCAAAGGAAATATATTATTACTGTGAAACTGAATGATACAGACCAGAGAACGTGGTGGTGTACAATTGGCTGGAGGGATATTTTAGAATTCCCAAAGATGGCAACAACTACCACCACCACATTCCTTAAAAAGAAGACACTTACAGCTTCCTCCTCCCCCGTGACAACGATTCCACAGATGCTGAAGAAAACTGCAAAAGATATCCTAGTTGCAAGCCAATCCTTAGCTATACCCCAAGAATGGCAAGACATGCTTAAATCAATACAGGATACGGTTCTTAAGAACCAAGTTACCTTGGTCAATAATCAAGAATCTACATTTAAGGTACTGGAGGAACTAAAATCGAATGTGGCAATATTGACAGACGAGACTAGACAATTTCATACAAGATTCAAGGAAATACAGAATATTTTAACTAAACATGAAGATCAACTGCAAACTATAGAAACGAAAATTGCTAAAACAGATGAGAAAGTGGGGAGGATGGATGCCCATTTTGCCAGAGTCAACAAACAATTGGAAAATGAGATGGTGATGCTGGAAATGGATAAATCTGGGAACTTCCTACGTTTCCAGAATATAATGGAAGACAAAGAGGAATGCCTTCGAGAAGTGATGGGAGAAGTTATGGCTGGGATTTTGGGAAGAGACCAAATCGAGATATTACGAGATGTGCACGAAGTTTATCGCATTTATACTAGTTATGCCAGACGTAATAATCTACCCAAAGAAGTGCATGTCCATTTTACTAAAAAGTCAATTCGAGATGAGATACTCCAGAAAACCAGGCTCCAAGCATTTACATACAAGAGAAAACGTATAGCAGTACTGCCACAAATACCAAAGAGAGTACGAGATATGAGAAGACAGTTTGAATTTCTTACAACATTTTTAAGGAAATATAAGATTCGGTACCATTGGCTACCACTAGAAGGAATATCATTCACGTGGCAGACTCAAAGGCTTAAACTGGAGTCACTTCAGGATGCACAGGACTTTTATGAAACACAAGTTACCTTATTTGATCGAGAAAGTGAAGGAGAAACAGAGAGCAAGAGTATGGAAGAAACTTCACAAGAACCCAGTATAGAGCAACAGGATGACCAAGGAAAGAGGATGAACGGCAATAATAGGACTGGAGATGCAACAGGGCTACAAGTTGAAACTAGATCACAGAGACAAAAGGCCACAGGTAAGTAAGAGTATGGAAGAAGAATTATATTTGTTTTCCGTTAATATTAACGGATTAAATGCCCCTGCTAAAAGGAAAAGAATTTGGCTTAACTTACAAAAACAAAATTGTGATTTGATTTGTATACAGGAAACTCATATAAGTAAAAACCATCAAAAAGTATTAGAGTGCCCCCAATTGGGGAAATTATATGTATCCTTGGCCAGTCAGAAAAAACGAGGTATTGCTGTGTACGACCGCAAAGGATTAGTGACACAACAAGTGTATTCTGATGAAGAGGGAAGAATACTAGCGCTGGAAACTAAAATAGGTTTAAAACTGGTATTATTAGTAGTTATATATGCGCCTAATACGGATCAGAAAACTTTTTTTAAAAAGTTATATAAGAAACTAACTGATCTTGATTATGAAAATATATGTATTTTGGGGGGCTTTAATGCGATTAAAGATGTTAATAAAGACTACGAACCAGGGGCAGGCCCCCCAAGGTACATAAAAAGACAAAGGAGAATCCTACCTAAAATATGGGATAAGCTAGTAACCCAAATTGGACTTTCAGACGTATGGAGAGATTTACATCCTACTCAAAAACAATTCACCTATTTCTCCCCCAGGCACCATTCATGGTCTCAAATAGATATGTTTTGGTCGACATTTGAGATTAAAGAGACCATTATAGAGGTAGAGATAAACACCAATGTATGGGCAGACCATCACCCCTTAATAGTCAAATGGGCAGGATCCCCCCCCAAAAAGGGTGAGGTGGTCTATGAGACCAGATTTAATGAGAGATGAGGAATTTCTCAAAAGTACAAAAAAAGGAATTAGAATTTTTTTTATAGAAAACAAAAGAGAGGACACCTCTCTGCAAAATATTTGGGACACAGCTAAGGCAGTAGTGAGAGGGCTCGCTATAAAACATTCGGCCTATAGTTGGAAACAAGAAAGATTAAAAAGAGTTGAGCTATTTTCAAAATTATCAAAAATAGATGAGGCGCTGCAATTAGATCCCCAAAATTCACAGCATAAAGAAAAAAAAGATTTGATTAAACATGAGATTCTTTTGATTGATCAAAAAGAGCTGGCAGATAAAATTAAGAGGAGTAGGCAGAGGTACTTTGAACACGCTAATAAACCGGGGAAGTGGTTAAGTTACAGATTAAGAAAGGAACAAAGAGCAAAAAGGATAGACTATCTACAAGATCAGGATGGTAACCTGGTGATTAATAAGGAACAAAAACTAAAAATTGCACAAGAATTTTATAGACTACTTTACAGTGAGGAAGAATGTCCACAAAGTAAGTTAGAACAATATTTTCAGAATTATCGCCCCCAACCGATCTCGGATTCTTTTAGACAACTTCTGAATAAGGAAATAACTATGGATGAAGTTGAGGAAGCTATTAAAAAACAAACAGGGTGGAAAACTCCAGGCTCGGATGGCCTGCCTTGTGAATTTTATAAGGAATTCATTGACCTGCTAGGTCCTCAATTAAGGGATATATTTAATAACATTTTAACTGATGCAAAAATGCCCGAATCTTGGAGAGAGGCTCATATCTCCTTAATTCCTAAACCTGATTCGGATTTGACGCTGATCCAAAATTACAGACCAATTTCGTTATTGAATGTAGACTACAAAATTTTTACGACCATATTGGCAAGAAGACTTAAAATATTTCTTTCCCACTTTATTCACCAGGACCAAAATGGTTTTTTACCCTATAGACATCTTAATGATAATGTGCAAATAATTTTAAATGTATTGGAGTATTACCAGAAATTTTCAGACAGGCCCATGGCGATATTTGTAGACGCACAAAAAGCTTTTGACAGAGTTAATTGGAAATTTATTATGCATCAATTAAAAGTAATGGAATTTGGCCCTAAATTTATGAATGCAATTCAAACAATATATTCTGAACAGTCGGCTAGGCTGCTTTTTAATGGAGCGATGTCTGGAGAATTTGGAATTTTCAAGGGCACCAGACAAGGTTGTCCTCTTTCCCCATTATTGTTTGTTTTGGCTCTGAAACCACTTCTTGATACAGTTAGACAAGATGAGACTATTAGGGGCCTCAAAATTAGAGGAGAAGAATATAAACTTCAGACTTTTGCCGACGATTTGGTGTTTGTGTTAGAGGACCCCCTAGTCTCTGGGCCAAATTTAGTAAAAAAGATTGAACAATATGGTGAGGTGGCAGGACTGAAAATAAATAGAGGAAAAACCAAAATGTTGTCCAAAAACTTAACTGATGTAAAGAAAAAAGAAATAGAAGGAATTATGGGGTTAAAATTTGCTAAAAAAGTAAAGTACTTGGGAATCAAATTAACCAATAAATGTTCCAATATTAAAGAACTTAATTATAATAAATTATTTGCCAATACACTACAAGACCTTGACAGGTGGAAAAATATTCAATTATCTTTTTTGGGCAGAATTGCCGCAATCAAGGCACATATCCTCCCACATTGGATTTTTTTTATTTCAAATGGCCCCCGTAAACTTAGACATCAAATTTTTTAGGAAATTGGATCAAGCAATAGGGAAATTTGTTTGGCGGGGTAAAAAACCACGAATAAAGGGGAAAATGCTCCAGGAACACAAAACAAGGGGGGGCTTGGGACTTCCAAACTGGGAGTTATACTATCAAGCCTCTGCAGTCCTCTGGATTAAAGATTGGGTATCCCTGTCGAGGAAACGTATATTAACTATTGAAGGCTTTGACCTTAACCAAGGATGGCACTCAACTTTATGGTCATATCAAAAAACTCCATCCAAGTACTTTACTAACCACTACATCAGGAGAATTTTGATCAGAATTTAGCAAAAAGTTAAAAAATGAATGTATACCAAGATTCCCAAATGGGTGGTCCCATTGGAGATAACAACCCAGCCGACTGTTCACAACCTGAAAAGAAACTGGTCCTACAAGATCTTGGTGGATGAAGAAGAGAATCTGAAATCTAGAGAACAATTACAGATACAAGATATAGATATAGACTGGTGGTCATACATTCAAATCCAAACCAGGTTTTCTAAGGATAAACAGGAATATGGCATCTCCCAAACTAGTCAACCCCTCGATAAAAGTTTGGAAGGCCCCGGACTAAAATTTATTTCTGGAATGTACAATCTCCTCCTAGCTAGATATATAGATGATGAGATCGTGAAAGATACAATGATAGCCTGGGGGAGAAACATAGGGAGGTCGATCCAACTAGAGGAATGGCAGACAATATGGGCCAGAACGATGAAAATAACATTATCTTCGACATTCAAAGAGAACTATTTTAAAATGATTTATAGATGGTATTTGCCGCCAGCTAGAATAGCCAAAATGTTTCCAGATGCCTCTGATAAGTGCTGGAAATGTAGACTGGCCAAGGGTACTTTTTTTCACCAGTGGTGGACTTGCCCTCAGAGTAAGAAATATTGGGAGAAGGTCCAAAACTGGTTAAAACAAATAACTGGTGTCACCTTCCCTCTGCTTCCAGACTCTTACCTACTGGGTATAAAGCCAAAACTAATTAATAGACAAGATTGGTATCTCTTTGTACATGTTACAACAGCAGCGAGAATAACCTTCGCTCAACAGTGGAAGGATATAAATATTCCAACGGACCAAATGTTAATTAATAAGATTCTGAATTGTGCTGAAATGGATAAACTAACTTATATGTTAAAACAGAAACAAGAATCTATGTATTACACCAACTGGGAACGATGGTATGATTGGTTAAAAAATAGAACAAACCTAGAATAGTTAATATGACACTTCATAGTAATCTTTATGACAATATTTAATAGTCAAAATAGACAACGTTAAATAAGATTTAAGATTTACCGGGATGTAATTATGTATAACTGTACATGGGACTTTAATCCCCAGTTAGTTTATATGTACGTTTGTTAAGTGTTTGCTTGTCCTTTTTCTTTTCTTTCTTAATTTAAAATGTATATACTTAGTGTGTATGTGTCTGTAAATATTTAATAAAAATTTAATTTAAAAAATTATTTTTAAAAAAAGGAAAGACATCGCTTGATGTTGTGGGACACCCGACCTAACACACCTTTTAGATTGGGCTCGTGGTGTTTCCCAACAGAGAAATAGGGGACTTTCTCAGGGCAGACTCAGTCACTGATGCCCGTCGTTGCTTCTTGGGGCAGAAGGTGGCCAAATGCCCAGGGTCCCCACACAACACAACCTCCCTGAACATCACCTGTTCATTTCTGCCACCGATAGATGAGGCCTGGCAGCATCTAGCTCCATTGGCTCCTCCCTCTGAAGCAGGGTCTCATGCAGAACAGGGGCCACAGGGGTCTCTGGGGTGGCATGGCGACTTCTCTGCTGCTGCAGCCAAGCGTCGATCCGCAGACAGAGATGGATCAGCCCATTGAGATCTGAGGGAATATCAACACGGGCCAGCTCATCCAACATCTCCTCTGACAATCCATCCTGGAAAACGTCCATGAGTGCAGCCTCATTCCAGGCTGAATCCTGGCTAAGCAGCTGAAAATTGCTGATATAGCCCTGTAGGGGTGTCGGCCTTGCCTCAGAGCTTTCCGGCATCAGGTAGCAGTCTGCGTCTTTATGGGGTCCTCATACATCAGACGCATATGATTACAAAACCCCACAAAGTTGTCCAACAATGGACTAGGTTGGGCTAGCAGGCCTGTGCCCCAATGCAGCACCAGAGAGAAAGCTTAATACAAACTCCATCTTATCCCAGTCAGTGGGGAAATCAGCTGCTCTGACGCTGATATACAAATGTCATTGTCCCAGGAAAGCAGGAAACATCTCTGGATTGCCATAAAATGTGTCTGGCATTGCAACGTGGCATTTTCTCCTGGGTGGTGGTGATGGTGCTGGTGGTGCAGCAGCAGGGACCTGTGCCTGTAATTGAACCACCTGAGCTGTCAACAAAGTGAGCTGCTGGGAGAGCTAGGCATTCTCAGCATGTAGCTGCTCCATAATAGTAAGGGGTGGGAGGCTGAAGGCAAACTGTTCTGTTCCAGCCTACGACTGGCCCTGTTTGTTTGTCAGGGACAACCCCTTTTTCCTTTTAACAATCAATAGGCTGGAAAAAACCCAACCCAAATTTATTTACAGTTCCAAATAATAAAGTCTTCAAAGTCTCTTTGAATGTCTCCAAACAGTTGCCTTCAGCAACTAGCACACCCACACCTTCCCCTTTTATTATCAGTCCCAAGGCATGGCTTCTCAATGCCTTCTCCTCTTTTCACTGAGTTGTCTCATTGATTTTCTCTGGTCTGCTCTGCTAGATTGCCTTCTGCTTCTAGTGTCACTGAAGAGATTCAGCTGTGACTCCTCTGAGTCCGACACCTCCTCCTCACACAGCTGAGCTTCATGAGGAACATGATTGGAGGGGGCCAGGCTGATAGTCCTGCAGTGCATCAGAGCCTCCCTCTGACACTGAAGGCTCTCCAAACCCCTCCTCCTCCTTCTCTTCTTCAGATTCCTCAGACTCAGCTGCTTGGAGCATAGGCTGACAGTGAATCACAACACCTATGCCCCCACATGTACATTGTTCCCATGTGCCTATTATTCACGGAAGCTGTCAGCACCCAAACGGAATTATACTATATGGGACAAGGAGCTGTTGGCAGTCAAAGTTGCTTTTGAGACATGGCGGCACCACTTAAAGAGGGCCCGTCACCAAGTCGAGGTTCGAAGTGACCATCAGAATCTAGAGCACCTATGGACTGCCAGAACGCTGAATCAGTGACAGGTACGATGGTCACTGTTTTTCACGAGATTCGACCTTCGGGTGATGTATGTCCCTAGCAGGCAGAACCAGCATGTGGACGTGCTGTCCCAGAAGCCTGAGTTCACCCAAAAGGAGGACAAGATCATGTCCAGAATAGTCATCCTTTTGGAACGGTTGGTGGCCACAGAGGAGCCCGTGGATGTACGGATCAGGATTCGTGAGGCGCAGCGGCAGGATCCGTTTGTGGTGGCTCAACGTCGTGAGTTGGCTGGCCATGAGGGAAATAAAACCCCTTGGATGTACACGGATGATCTGTTGCATTTCAGAGACTGCATCTACGTTCCTGGTGGACGCATCCATGGCATCATCCTGAAACAATGTCATGATAGTCCATCAGCGGGTCACTTCAGGGTCTTCAAAACACTGTTCCTTGTCTCCAGGATGCTTTGGTGGTTGTAATTCTGGCATGAGGTGTCAGGTTATATGGCATCGTGCAGTATCTGTTGACAAGCCTGGTGCTACTGGTGCACCCCCTGTCTCTTGCAGCCACTACCCACGCCAGAAAGACCATGGGTAGCAGTATCATTGGACTTTATTACCAAGTTGCCCACATCAAAGGGTGCCACAACCATCTTGGTGGTGAACATGCTCACTAAGATGGCCCATTTTATTCTGTCTGTGGGTCTCCCTACAGCACAGATGATGGCCCAGTTATTTATTGCCCATGTGTTTTGGCTGCATGGATTACCGGATTGAGTAGTGACAGATCGGGGTGTATGTGCAATTTATGGGACATTTATGGCAGACTTTACTCATGGAACTTCAGGTACAGGCCTGCCTGTCCTCTGCCTGTCACCCCAAAACTAACAGGGTCACAGAAAGGGTGAATGTCATCTTGGAACAGTACCTCCGCTGTTTCAGCAACACCCAACAGGACAATTGGGTGGAGCTGCTGGCTGTGGCAGAGTTCGCCTATAACAACACCCAGCATGCATCCACCTGTATGTTGCCATTCTTTGCCAGTTACAGCTACCATCCATAGTTCTTCCTGTTGGCTCCATCTGACTTCCCAGTTCCAGCCATGGGCAAGTTCCTCCAAAAGCTGAAAGCTGTGCACCAAGTAGTTCGATACCAGCTGGAGGAAGGCAAGGAGGATTACAAACAATTTGCCAATCGCCATTGTTGAGATGTCCCTCAGTTATCTGTGGGTGATCAGGTTTGGCTTTTCACATGGTACCTGTTGTGGCCCTGACCCCTGAACCTGTCCTACCCAAGGAAGAGGACTCTGAGGATGATGGGGAGGAACTGGCAAGGCCTCCCTCTCTGGGACCCTCCCTTTTGCCAAGGCCTCCCTCTCCGGGGCCCTCCTCTCTGGCAAGGCCTCTGTCTCCATCTGAAGGCCAACAGGAGCAGCCTGCAATTAGCCAGGCTGGGAATGAGCCCGAGCAGCTGCAGCAGATCCAGACTAGCGAAGATGAATCATGGCTAGACCCCTGAGAAAGACGCAGGGCCAAGCGTTTACAGTAGCGTAGGAAGAGTAGGAGGGCCAGGGATTAGCTGAGTCACTGAGCCACACCCCACAAGGTTCAAAAGGGGGTGTGGCTGCTCTCAGAACTTTGTGACGAACAATAATTCAAACAGCTTCTGGTCACGTCTTTGAAACTCCGTCAGATTTTTCTACTTGTGTGAAACCCTGGTCTGGATTCGTGACAACGCTTTTTCACTTCTGCTTTTGGTTTGCTTGCCTGGACTTACTTGGATTAATTGTTTGGCAGTTATCTCATTTCAGTGAACGTTTGAGATAACTAGCTTATTTTTGGCTGACTGTGGGTATCTTGCTGCCAAGCCTTTATCGGACAGCAATTATATTGTAGTATAAAGAATTAAAGGGATGCGGTGGCTCAGTGGGTTAGGACGCTGAGCTTGTCGATCAGAAGGTCGGCAGTTTGGCAGGTCAAATCCCGAGTGCCACATAGCAGAGTGAGCGCCTGTTACTCGTCCCAGCTTCTGCCAACCTAGCAGTTCGAAAGCACGTAAAAATGCAAGTAGAAAAATAGGGACCACTATGGTGGGAAGGTAACAGCGTTCCGTGCGCCTTTGGCATCTAGTCATGCTGACCACATGACCATGGAGACATCCTTGGACAAGCGCTGGCTCTTCGGCTTTGAAATGGAGATGAGCACCGGCCTCTAGAGTTGGAAACAACTAGCACACATGTGTGGGGGAACCTTTACGTTTACCTTATAAAGAATTAACCCTTGTGAATCGTGTCTGTTTGTACCTTGAGGGCGGGGGAACAGAACAGTACCTGCTCACAGCATGGCCATCGAAAAAAATTGATCACCATTACTTGGGGCCATTTCCAGTTGAAGTGGTGATCAATCTTATGGCATTTTGCTTGTCATGGCCCCAGACCAGGTGGATTCACCCAGTTTTCCTTAGGTCGTTACTAGTTCCAGTAGTGGCTAACTGTCCACATCAGCCAGCTCCACCACCGCCAGGACCCATAACCCCTCATGGATAAATGGAGTTTGAAGTGGACAGTATTCAAGATCCCTGTTGGTTGCAGGGCCAGTTTCAGTACCTTGTGGAATGGGAAGGCTATGGACCAGAGGACTTCACGTGGGTTGATGCTGCTGACATCCAGGCCCCTCGTCTGGTCCACAACTTTCATTTTTAACATCTCCTTGCAAATGGCATGTGTACCATCGTGCTTGAAAGCAGCTACCATTGTCCCAGTCCCCAAGAAAACTGCAGTTGAGTGCCTGACCTATTGCATTAACGTCTGTAGTTATGAAATGCTTTGAAAGATTGGTTCTCCAACATCTTAGGACATGCCTCCCACTGGACTTTGATAAACATCAATTTTCCTACAGGGGAAATAGGTCGACAGACGATGCCATAGCTACTGCTTTACACTCTGTAGCAAGTCATCTCGAGAAGCCTGGAAGTTACGTCAGGATGCTTTTTGTTGACTACAGCTCGGCTTTCAACACCATTTTGCCGAGCATTCTCATCGAGAAGCTGACTGACTTGAAATTCTCCCCCACCATCTGCGATTGGATTCAAGACTTTCTTAGGGATCGGTTACAAACAGTGAGGGTCGGCTCTGCTTTGTCCACCCCCCTGAAGCTTTGCACTGGCACACCACAGGGCTGTGTGCTTAGCCCCTACCTGTACTCTTTATACACTTATGATTGTGTATCATCTGACCCATCCACTGCAATAATCAAGTTCGCAGATGATACAACTGTGGTGGGTCTTATTACAGGTGGGGATGAGACAGCATATAGGGCAGAGTTACAAAAACTATCCATATGGTGTAGTAACAACAACTTGCACCTAAACATCGGCAAGATGAAAGAGATGGTGTTAGACTTCCGGAGAAAAAAGGAGGAACCTGCCCCACTTCACCTCGGAGAGAACTGTGTAGAGAGAGTTTCCTCCTTTAAATTTCTGGGAGTCTACCTCTGTGAAGATCTGACCTGGAAAGTTAACACAACTCAGGTGGCTAGAAAGGCCCAACAGAGGCTTCACTTTCTTAGGGTCTTGCGGAAGAACAGGGTAGAACAACAGCTAATGACCCTCTTTTACCGGTCTACTATGGAGAGCGTCCTCTCATATGGTATTGTGGTTTGGTATGCTGGTCTGACAGCCGCGGATAGGAAAGTATTACAGAGGGTAGTGAGCACAGCACAAGACATTGTGGACTGTTCCCTGACACCACTGGATGACATCGCCAGGGCCCGTTGCCTTGGAAGAGTAAGGAAGATTCTCAGGGATGACTCACACCCTGGACGGTATCTCTTTACTCTCCTACCATCCGGTAGGAGATATAGGAATATAGCCAGCCGTACCAACAGGCTGAAAAATAGCTTTTATCCGTGGGCTGTTAGACTTTTAAATGGGACATAATCTTATGCAGAATTGACTTGGGAGGCCGGTGTGTGGTGTAGTTGGTTCACATAGTGTGGTGGGATGGAGGGTTTGTTGTCACTGTGTGTTGGGGGGAGAGAGCATGGGGGAGGCTCAGCTAATCTCAATGTACACATGTTGTACTTTGACAATAAAGGTTTATTTATTTCATGCCCAGGGAACAACACAGGCAGGCTCGGGAGGAGAGCATCCCACCCTTCTCCACAAGGAACACCTGGAGATTGAGATTTAAGGAGATGCTATGGGGAGGGGCATTTGTTGGGCACAAACACTGAATCTATTGTGTAGTGAATCTATTGGAGTGTTATGTATTGTTGCTGATCTCTTGTTCTGTGACTTCTGCTTGGAAACCTGGAAACTATGACTATTGAACTGACCATGTTGTTGAATGTTTAAAGACCTCAGATTGTATTTCGGATTCTCTCTTCTGAAAAGTGCTCAGGCAAGCTTGGATTCAAACAGACTTGTTAAGTTTATGTTTTCTTCCTTGTTATCTCTATGGCCTTGAGTAGTTTCTTATGCTAATCAAACTGTATTTGAACCTACTTTCAGCCAGAGTCGGCTGAAGGGGTGTGTGTGTTCCTTTGTTGGAGGCTTGCCAGCAAATGTGGAAGCATTGGGGGAAAAATTGGAGCAATAAAAGAACTGTTTGAATTGCCAGCTGACTTTTGCCTCTGTGCTGTGCCCTGGGTGATCACAACTTTGTTCGTAAAGTCTGCTTAGGTTTGTGTCCCACCTTAACCCCATCGGCAGATAGTATGCACCCAGCTGCCTCTGATACCCCACTGATCTATGGGAGTATCATCCAAGTTGAGGTTTCAGTTGCGTCTTCCATGGGTCGCAGTTCGCAGCGCCGGTTGCATCGTCAGACAAACTCCATCGAATATCCATTCTGTGTGCATACCCAGTAAAGGTGTGCCCATTCCTTGGACTTCGCCATTGAGGTGCTACAGTGGGTGTCAATTCTATTAAATAATGCACAGATGCAGCTGATCTTATAGGCGGTAGGATGATTGTTGTCATTGTGTAAGATACGGTCTATGTTTGTGGCTTTACGATAGACACTTGTAGAGAGACTCCCATTTGTAATGACAGAATTGCACAAGTGATATAAATTGCTGAATTGATATAATTTGCAAGTAATGGACATTTGGGAAGTATAAATAGTACCTCCCCCTCAATTCATTAAATTGAGATTTCATTATATTTTATTTCAAATTTTTCCAATATTTAAGCGAGCAATTATCCAACCAATTACTAGCAATACATTTGCTCTTAAAAGATTGAGCTATGAGAGCTAACAGCAAAATGTTCAACAAGAGTCCTCAATATTCTGCAAAACAGGACATATTTGAAAAGTTGAGGCATAATAAGTAATAAAGCATTAATTTATCAAAACTTTGGTTTCCATTTAAATTCTAATTTATTTTCCATTCATTTTTTAACTTCAAAGATCGTTTTTAATTTCAATGTATATTTACTTAGACTATGTAGAGAATACTATAAATATAGAAAATGGAAAAATTAATACCAAGGCCAATGAAAGTATACTAAAAGTACTAACACATACAACAGATAAATAATCACATTTAAAGATCAGATTTAAGGTAAGATAAAAATAAATTTGAAAAGCTTTTGTGAGTAATGTTGATAATCTCAGAAAAAGGGAGAAATAATAAAATGAACTGTTTAATTCATTTCACATAATGAACACTAACAGAGATTTCAAGAGTTTGTTACTTAATAATGTGTGTGTGTGTCATTGTTTTTGATGTAACTTTTTAAAATGTTTTAATTGTTTTGTGTTTTTTGCCTGGTTTTTTCTGGTTTGTTTTCTGTGGGATTTTTGGTTTGGAGTTTTGTATTTTGTATTTTAACATTGTCTTGAATAAAATAAAAATATAGATTAAAAAAGAGTGTGTTACTCAGACCCGAACTGGGGACAACACATAAATCAAATGGTTTTGGAAAGGCTTATAAAGTAGGGATAAATGCACTCAACATTGTATGTGAATGAAAAGAGCAGTCAATGCCCAAATTCTATAATTCTTCTTTGATCCTCTAAAGCTGATAAATCACTGTTGCTTCAGGGATCATAGTGAGATGCTTTTCTAGTGGAATCAAACGGTT
Organism: Vipera ursinii; assembly: GCF_947247035.1. NCBI lineage: Eukaryota > Metazoa > Chordata > Lepidosauria > Squamata > Viperidae > Vipera > Vipera ursinii. The sequence continues at coordinate 72,936,823 of NC_139514.1, read as the reverse complement.
ATTAGTTCATTTACATTCTAATTTTCAGAGGGTCAAAAAGTCAAAACACATGCAGAACGTACTAGTAAGACCAAATGAAAACTGCAAAGAAATTAAGATCTGAGGACATAAAATTACTAATAAAATAAATATTCAGCATCAAAGTAGACCTTGGAATGTTAGAGAAACATGTTGCTAAGTTCCTTCTTTGAAAGACACTGCTTGTAGAATAAATAATATTAGGAACATTCTAGTGACCTGTTTATGTTACAAAGCATTTCATGCTTGGACAGAGATGTTGGATATAAATCAAATAAATGCTTCCTTGCATTTGGTGAATGTGGATTGATTTGCTCAATTTAGCCATGACTAATCATTTTTAAGTCTCTTTGATAGCTAAAATATGCTATCAAAGCCAATGTAAGTTAAAGGTAGTTTTTATATCATTAATGTAAATTGCTATTACAAAATCTTATCAATGAACAACAAGTAATGATTAGTTGTTAGCAATTAATATATGAAAAGTAAAGCACCTTTTTGTTGTGACTGCTACAATTCCAAGAATGTTACAATACATAAATAGCGTAGTGCTAAACTGAGAAAAATTATAGAAATCTACACAGAAATTCACCCCCTCCCCACCACCACAAAATGAATAATTATGGCAAGCACATACCTTTGAACATTTTTTGTGATTCTGGCACCAAACCAAGGAACTATTATTCTGGAGAATAAAAAGAAAGAATATAAATATTAATGACACAATTTTATTATTCTCATTATCTTTCAGCTAAAATTTGACTTTAATACTGGAACTGAACTATTTATACTTTTCTAGATACAACATGATCAAAATATAAATTGTGCAAGAGAATATTTCGTTCACTGCCAATTTGTACTATTATATGCAAAAAGATGAAAAAGATTTTGCTCCTGTAAATACTGCTGATGGCATACATCTTCTGTACCTAAGTCAGAAGTAACATCCTCTAATTTTAAAACTCTTTTACTTCTCTATATAGACTATTGTCTCAATGATGAAATCTAGACTGGGACTATTAATAGTAAAACCAGGACTAAAAGTAAAGAAAGAATGATTCAACATTGTTATTTTGAGTGGCCAAGAAATACTATTAAAGGCACTAGTGCCATGATGGCAAACCTATGGCACATGTGCCACAGGTGGCATGCAGAGCCATACCTGTGGGCATGTGTGCCATCACCCCAGAGGGCAGGGCCAAGCTGCTCCCCTCCATCTCGCCATGTGCACCTGCACTCTTGCTCTTTTGCTCTCTGCACTGGGAGTCAGGGAGCAGCTGCAAGAGCTGGGCGGATCTGGGCTGGATGGTGGAGGCAGCTGCCAGAGCGAGTCCAGGTATGCCTGCAGAGCAATTTTGCGGTGCCCCAGCGGCCCAATCTGGGCAGCAGAGGCCTTTTCCAAGCCTCTGCAGCTCAGTTCCATGGCTGTGGGGTGATTTTGCGGCACCCCAGCAGCCCGATCCGGGCTTCGGAGACCTGGAAAAGACCTCTGCCTCTTGGATCTATGCCTGCAGAGTGATTTTGTGCCCCTTCCACAACCGATCCATCCATGGGGGGGGGCGCAAAATCACTCTGCAGGCATAGATCTGGGCAGCAGAGGCCTTTTCCAAGCGCCAGCGGTGCGATCCATGTGGCGGGTGGGGGGGAATGGTAATTGCGGCAGCACGATCCATGCAGCGGGTGGGGGGGACCTGCTCCACTGGTTACATGCCTGCTTTCGGCCGAGCCGCATTGAAGCAGCATTGGGTGCAAAACGTGAAACAGCAAACAGCTACATCATGCCAAAATCAGCTGTTTGCCACCTCCTGCCCAATGCCACTCCCATGAGGCCACGGAACAAGCCGGGTGGAGGTAAGGAACCAGGTCAGGGCTCTGTAAGGAACCAGGTCAGGGCTCTGCAAGGGTTTGGTCGGAACGGTGGGAGAAGGGCACTATGCGAGGGTTGGGTCGGGGCGGCAGGAGAATGGTGCTCTGACAGGGTTGGGTCAGATGCACGTGGGGCTGCTGCCTCACTTTCCATGCCATGCCGTGCCGTGCCAGGGCTGGGCTAGACTGGGCATGGGCCCTCCTCACTGCTTCTTCCCCTGTGGACATTGGAAGTGCCCACTCCTCATCCTGGGGCAGCTGCCACCGTCTCGTGCTCTCCTGCCGTTCACCGGCCAGCCAGGCGCACCGAGCTTGGGCCTCGGGAGATGTAGACTGGAGGAGAGAGAAAACCATGACTGCCTGGCTCCTCCACCTGAGGATGCATGCAGGGAGAGGTGCCACCTGGCTCAGTAAGCCGTGGTCTGCCTGCAGGAGTAGGAGGATGGAGGAGGAGGGCTGGCCGAGGATGGGCGCAGCACTGCCCACAGGGGAAATCTGACTAGCCCCAGCCTGAAGGGGGGGAGAAGCCGAGGGAGTCCAAAGGGAGGTATCCCGGTGTGCCCAGCTGGCTGGTGATGGGCTGGAGAGTGCTGGATGGCAGCAGCTGCCCTGGGATGAGCGGTACGTGGGGTGGGTGCTCCTGATGTCCGTGGGGGAAGAAGAGGCTCTGCACTCAGTATAGCCCAGCCCTGGCATGCCAAGCGAGGCAGCAGACCCACATGCATCCCCGAGCGCGAGCGTGCCCCCACCCTGCCAGGCAAGCGGAGCCATGGCATCTGCAGCAGAAGAGCGCAGGTGGGCAGCGGAAGACATGAGGAGCCCCGATCCCAGCACAGAACCTCCCCACTCTCCTCCTCCTCCCCCCTTGGAAGAGCTGTGGGGCTCAGGACCCTCCCCAAGCTTTGTCACTTTTTGGAGTTTACATCCTGCTTTCATGAGATGGCAGTGTTTGGGAGGGGGTGTAGCTGCCCTCTTCCCCCCAAGCCATCAGCTGAGCAAGATGCCCTTCTGCCCACTGTCCCACTGCCAATGACCCCCTGGATCTCCCCCAACCCTGCCCATCCCCCACAGGCATCCCTCCCCAGGAGCAACATTGAGCTGGCCATGCCCACCCTGGCCATGCCCAGCCAGTCTGCCATCACCACCATAGCCACACCCACCATAGCCACACCCTTAGCACCTGGTGATACATAAGTAGGTTTTGGGTGGCAGTTTGGGCACTCAGTCTCTAAAAGGTTCGCCACCACTGCACTACTGTACTTGGGCCAAAATATGAAAGTTTTGAAGTTTTGTTTAATGTCAAGCATTAAACATATATGTTAACAATAAAAGTCATACAACTGAAGAATGGGGGGCAAAGTTACTCGTGTCCGTGGCAATCCTTAAGCCACACATGCCTCCTGGGTGGTGCTAAATGAGTAACAGATGGACTGGCAGCCAGACATCCGTGAGGATCTCCTGGCTTCACACACAACCCTACAGTCCTACAGTCCTTCTAAGGACTAAAAAAAATAGCAGAAATAACAGATATAACAAATACCAATACCAAAATGAATCGGAATATTGGAAGTTCAATATGTATATGCCAACTTAACATCGAAGGCAGTAGTAATTGTTGGGGGCAATTAAGCTGACTTTGTAATAATGCCGCTTGGGGGGTGTATGAAAGCCCTAATAAGCAGGCATATACATAGAATGAAGGCTACTGCTAAGCTTGTAAGCCGCCCTGAGTCTTCGGAGAAGGGCGGGATATAAATGGAATTAAAATGAAATAAAATAAAATAAAAAAATGTGAACATCTTTCCAAACTACTACTTGAAAATTATGTCAATTTGGCTGTGATCCAGGAAACACGCATTGAGAATGAACAGCAGCTTAAAAGCAGAGAAAGAATATCTGGATATGACGTCTTAGGCGCTATTTTTCATCAAACTTATGGCTTGATAACATATGTGCGTAGTAACATTAAAAACGTATATTTATTGGAAACAAGCAGTGAGGATAACATCTACACAATCACAATTAAGATTGGAGATCTCAAGTCATGAACATCTATAAACCCCCTACTATCTCTTGGCCTAATACAGTTATCCCAAGGATTTCACACCCGGGCATCTATATAGGACATTTCAATAGCCATCATACTCAATGGAGATATATGTTTAATGACACTAACAGCGAGACCCTCTGTGAATGAGCAGAGCAGAACAACCTATATTTAGTTTTTGATGCTAAAGATCAAGGCACTTTTAAATCAGCTGCATGGAAGAAAGAGTATAACCCAGACTTATGTTTTGTTACACAAGATAAAACCAAACCTATACCTGCCTTCGGCAAGTGCTACCAACCTTCCCTCATAGCCAACTTGAGTATTTGAGTTTCAACTTCAGGATCTGGCCTTCTAAAGAGCAGCCAGGGTTGATCTCCTCTAGGACTGACCAGTTTGATCGCCTTCCAGTCCAAGGGACTCGCAGGAGTCTTCTCCAGCACCATAGCTCAAAGGCCTCAATTCTTTGGCGCTCAGCCTTTCTTATGGTCCACCTTTCACTGCAATACATTGCAACTGGGAAGACCATAGCCTTGACTATATGCACTTTTGTTTGCAGGGTGATGTCTCTGCTTTTTAGTGTGCTGTCTAGATTTGTCATGGCTTTCCTCCCGAGGAGCAAGCGTCTTTTAATTTCTTGGCTACAGTCTCCATCTGCAGTGATCTTGGAGCCCAGGAAAATAAAATCTGCCACTACCTCCATTTCTTCCCCATCTATTTGCCAGGAATTGAGAGGGCCGGATGCCATGATCTTAGTTTTCTTAATGTTTAGTTTCAACCCACCTTTTGCACTCTCCTTCTTCACCCGCAACAAGAGGATCTTTAGTTCTTCTTCACTTTCTGCCATTAGAGTGGTATCATCTGCATATCTTAGGTTGTTGATATTTCTTCCAGCAATCTTAATTCCAACTTTTGATTCATCTAGCCCTGCCTTTCTCATGATGTGCTCTGCATATAAGTTAAATAGGCAGGGTGACAGTATACAGCCTTGGTGGACTCCTTTCCCAATTTTGAACCAATCAGTGGTTCCGTGTCCAGTTCACACTGTTGCTTCTTGGCCCACATATAGGTTTCTCAAGAGACAAATAAGATCTGGTACGCCCATCTCTTTAAGAACTTGCCACAGTTTGTTATGATCCACACAATCAAAGGCTTCAACATAGTCAATGAAGCAGACGTAGATGTTTTTCTGGAACTCTCTAACTTTCTCCATGATCCAGGGTATGTTGGCAATTTGATCGCTAGTTCCTCTGCCTCTTCGAAATCCTGCCTGTACTTCTGGTAGTTCTCGATCCACATACTGGTGGAGTCTAGCTTGTAGGATTTTAAGCATAACTTTACTTGCATGAGAAATGAGTGCAATGGTGCGATAGTTTGAACATTCTTTGGCACTGCCTTTCTTTGGAATTGGAATGTAAACTGATCTTTTCCAATCCTGTGGCCAATGTTGAGTTGTCCAAATTTGCTGGCAAATTGAGTGTAGCACTTTTACTGCATCATCTTTTAAGATTTTGAATAGCTCAGCTGGAATACTGTCACCTCCACTAGCTTTGTTGTTGCTCAGCTTTTCTAAGGCCCACTTCACTTCACATTCTAGGATGTCTGGCTCGAGGTTCAGCGACCACCTCATTGTGATTATCAGGGACGTTAAGCTCATTCTTGTATAGTTCTTCTGTGTAATTTTACCACCTCTTCTTAATCTCTTCTGCCTCTGTTAGGTCCCTGCCGTTTTGGTACTTTATCATGCCCATTTTTGCATTAAACATTCCCTTCATCTCTCTAATTTTCTTGAAAAGATCTCTGGTCCTCCCTATTCTATTGTTTTCTTCTATTTCTTTGCACTGTTCATTTAAGAAGGCATTCTTATCTCGTCTAGCTATTCTCTGGAATTCTGCATTCAATTGGGCGTATCTTTTTCTCCCTTGCCTTTCGCTTCCCTCCTTTCCTCAGCTATTTGCAAAGCTTCCTCAGACAGCCATTTTGCTTTCTTGCATTTCTTTTTCTTTGGGATGGTTTTGGTTGCTACCTGTTCTACAATGTTGCGAACCTCTGTCCATAGTTCTTCAGGCACTCTGTCTATCAGATCTAATTCCTTAAATCTATTTGTCACTTCTACTGTATATTCAACAGGGATATGATTTAATTCATACCTGAGTGGCCTAGTGCTTTTTCCTACTTTCTTCAGTTTAAGCCTGAACTTTGCAATGAGAAGCTCATGGTCTGAGCCACAGTCAGCTCCTGGTCTTGTTTTTACTGACTCTATAGAGCAGACATGTCAAACACAAGGCCCGGGGGCCAGATCCGGCCCGCAAAGTGGTTTCATGCGGCCCGCGAAGCCATCCTGGAAACAGCGAGGGAACGGCCCCCGCTGCCTTGGCCCTGGCCCAGAGACCCTCCTTCTGCCAGAGACCCTGAGATCTGTCCCACTCCTGCCCAGGCCCCCATAGGCACCCTTGATGCCAACGATGTAGAGCTGGCCACGCCCACCCAGTAGGCCATACGCACTCCAGCCACACCCACCCAGTAGGCCACACCCACCTGGCCCCCTGAGGGCAACTGCAATGCTGATAATAAAAAGTTCTCTTATGCTGATGATCTGGCATTACCATATAGCCATAAGGACATCGAAATTACAGAAGGTGTACTTACAGCCGACCTTACAACTCTGAGTACATACTTCCACCAATGGAGGCTAATCCCAAGCGTAAGTAAAACAGTCACATCATGTTTCCACCTTAATAATAAACTGGCAAAAAGAGAACTCAATGTATACCTAAATAATAAATTGCTCCCATATGAGGCAACACCAAAATACCTGGGGGTTACCTTAGACAGGACTCTGTCTTTTAAAAAACATATTCAGAATTTGGCTGCCACGGTTAACAGCAGAAACAACATTCTGCAAAAACTATGCAGAACAACTTGGGGAGCTTCAGCCCCAACTCTTTGATGCACAGCCCTTGGGCTTTGCTACTCTGTAGGGGAATACTGTGCACCTGTATGGATAAACAGCTCACATACTAGGCTTGTCGATGTTCAACTCAACCATACGATGAGATTAATTACTGGGTGCATAAAATCTGGCTACCAGTTTTTAGCCACATACTCCCCCCATAATTACGACAAGAAGCTCTCACTCGGGAGTATAGTAAGATCTTGCTAAACTCCTCCCTACCCATTCATGGCTACACCTCTGATCTCTTAAGATGTCAATTAAAGTCAAGAAATCCACCACTCCTCACAGCACTTAAGCCACTGGCCAAACATCAGAGCATTATACAAAAGTGGATGGAAGTGTGGAGTAGCTATACCTCCCAAGATATTTCTGAGCATATTAATCCTAATAGTATACCTCCAGGATTTAATCTACCCCGACACATACGGGTGTCATACAACAGAATTAGAACAACTCATGGAGTGTGCGCCGACTCTTTGTATAAATGGGGAAAGACATCTTCAGCACAATGTGATTGCGGGGCTCCCTGACAGACTATTCAACATATAGTGAGGGAATGCACTAATAGAAAATACCCAGGAGATTTCAAGGACTTCCTCTGCATAACAACGGCAGCTACTGACTGGATTTCCAAACTCGACATTAAACTCTGAAATGTTACTTCTGTTTTCCTCTTAGGTTTTATAATTGCTTCTTTTTAATTGTTTTAACTGTGCTTTTAATATTGTGTGTGACCAGCCATACGCTAAATAAAAATAAATAACTGAAGAATCAGAGTATGCTGCCTGTTAGATCCCAGACAGTATAATTGTGGTTAGAGAGAAAAAGAAGAAAGAGGAGGAGGGGGATTGTATGAAAACCCAGTGGGACCCCTTGGACAGTCCACCCCCTCCATATAATCCACAAGCCGTGGCTGTAGAGGGAAACATTCCAAATCCCAATATCCAGGGAAACCCAGTAGAAATATCTATCAGAGAAATAAGGGAGGTGTAATGTATTGGCCTGTGTTTACTTGAACTGTGCCATGTGTCTTGAATGCTGCTTGAGATTGCTTAATCAGGAAGTTGGATAACGGTCGCTGGCTCCTCAGACAAGCAGTCTCCTGGACCACCATTGGTTGGCTATAGGGTGGCAATAGGCTCCTTCAAACCTATTGGCCACCGCCTAGTGGTCAGCAGTATAAATAGCTGTGTAGAAGCCTTGATTAACAGTTCATTTCCTGCATTCAATAAAGCATGTTCCTGCCTGAACTCTCTCGCTTCATCTCCTGCTTGCAACAAAGAACCCAGAACACAACACTGGCGAATAAGGTGGGATCCTGCATCTTCAGAAGAGCTGAAAGTCACTAGGGGGTGAGGCCAGCCAAAGTGCCTGGCAGGGAACACGTTCTCTCTCCATCGGTTGGCCTAGCACAGCCACGATAGTGACCACCAGCCCTGCGGACCAGTCCCAGGGCCTACGAAGAAACAGGACAAGGAAGAAGAGAAATGTTCTGAACCAGCCCTTCCGGCCTTGTAGTAAGGCAAACCCCTATTCAAACAGAAGAGACTGGAGAGCGTCCAAGGCTGAAAAGCGTTTGCCAAGATTTAATAGTCAATTAACAGAACAAGAAACAAAAACACAGGAACTTGAATCCTCAAGCGGAAGGGTTGCTTTCAGCAACCAGCCCTTCCCCAAACACTCCTTTTATTTAGAGCTCAGGGCGTGGTCTCCCTGTGCCTCCTCCCGAGGAGACCCGCAGCCTTTCTCTGCTTGGTCCTGCTCGACTGCCTCCTGCGTCGGGCGTCCTTGAACAGGACCAGCTGTGGGTCATCATCCTCCGCACTATCGGGCTCACGCAGCTGAGAAGAGGGCCCCGGCTGGGAGCTCTGCCAAGCCTCCAAACCATCATCAGCCGGTTCGTCTCCCTCCTCCCCCTCATCTGAGTCATCCGATACATCGGAGCCGGCTGTCAGACCCACAGGCTGGCCCTGAGTCACAACACTATCCCGCACCGCAGGGCCCTTCCCCCGGGGCTGCCGATCCGGATGCGGTCGGGATGGGAATTGCTCGTGAAAAGCAGTCACCAACGCAGGGGCATGAACGGCGGTCGCGTCTTCCCATGTGAAGTCCTCCGGTCCGTACCCTTTCCACTCGATTAGGTACTGGAAGCGACCTTTCAGCCAGCGGGAATCCCGGATGCTGGCGACCTCGTACTCGGGGGTGCTGCCACCATCACAAGGTCCTGATGGGGGAGGTTCCGCTTGGCGAAGTGGACAAGCCGGTTGTTCGGGGACCAACAAGGACCGATGGAAGACGGGGTGCACGCGCAGGGAACGTGGCAGAGTTAAACGATAGGCGACCGGGTTGATGACGGCCTCGACTGGGAACGGTCCAAGGTAACGGTGGTCCAGCTTTCTCGCCGGCCGAGTGGATGGTAGGTTCCGGGTGGACAGCCAGACCCAATCCCCCACCGATAGTGGAGGCGTATCCCTTCTCGACCGATCGGCGAACCTCTTGTAGTCGGCCTTGGCCTTCTCCAGCTGCCGTCGCACCAACCGATGGATCGCCTGTAGCTCCGCCATGAATTCGTTCGCTGCCGGCTCCGGTGAGTCCACGGGAGAAAGGGGGAAAAACCGGGGGTGATAACCCACGTTGGCCAAGAACGGTGTCATCTGCGTGGAGGTGTGCTGCGAGTTGTTAAAAGCAAACTCGGCTATGGCCAAATAGTCCACCCAATTGTCCTGCTGCAGGTTAACGTAGCAGCGCAGATACTGCTCTAAGATGCCGATGACCTTCTCGGTACCCCCGTCGGTCTGAGGATGATGTGCGGACGAGAGGCAAACCTTAATGTCCAACGCCCGCATCAACTCCTGCCAGAAGCGGGCTGTAAACTGGGCCCCCCTATCGGAGACGACTCTATCGGGAAGGCCGTGCAGCCGGAACACCTGTTGGATGAACATGCGACTAGTGGCGCGAGCTGACGGTAAGCCGCGACAGGGGATGAAGTGCGCCATCTTGGTCAACATGTCCACCACCACAAACACTGTCGTGAAGCCGGAGGATGGGGGTAGATCCGTCAGAAAGTCCATGGACACAGCCCCCCAGGGTCTCTTGGGTGTTGGCAAAGGCTGCAGTAAACCAGGCGGGGCCCCTGTCGCTGACTTGGCCTGCCTGCATGGGATGCAGGAGGTGACATAAGACTGGACATCGTGTCGGACTCGGGGCCACCAGAAGGTACGGGAGACCAGGTTCAGAGTCTTGAACAGGCCAAAATGCCCCGCAGCCGGGTTATCATGACACTGGCTGAGGACGAGTCCCCTGAGTGGCCCTCCTGGAACATAGAGCCGGTCACGATAATACAGGAGTCCATCCGTGACCGACCAAGGCGAATCTGGCCCCACCTCTTCCTTCCGCTGAGCCACCCACGCCTCCTGCTGCTGCGCCTCCCGGATCCGAGCCCGTATATCCACCGGCTCCCGCACCGCAGCAAAAGACTCGACGGGGATCACTGTCCTGGGCGGAAGCTTGTCTTCCACTCGGGTGTACTCGGGCTTCCTGGACAGAGCATCCGCTCTCTGGTTGTGCCCGCTTGGTATGTACCGCACCCAGAAGTCAAACCTCGCAAAGAAGAGGGACCACCGGATCTGGCGTTGGTTCAAATTCCGAGCGGTCTGCAGGCTTTCCAGATTCTTGTGATCCGTCCGGACCTCGATTTGATGCCGCGCCCCCTCCAGATGATGCCTCCAAGCCTCGAACGCCGCCTTGATGGCCAGCAGCTCCTTCTCCCAGATGGTATAGTTGCGCTCTGAGGGATTCAATTTCCGAGAGTGATACGCGCAAGGGAAAAGGGTACCGTTGGGCGTCGCTGCCTGGAGTAACACGGCCCCAATGGCAATGTCGGAGGCGTCCGCCTCCACGACAAACGGCCGTTGCAGGTCAGGATGCTTCAAGATGGGCTCCTTCATGAAGGCGTCCTTCAAAGCTTGGAACGCCTGTTGTTCAGGGGCGTTCCACTGGAACCGAGTCTTCTTCTGCAGGAGCCGGGTGAGGGGGGCTGTCAAGGCAGCAAAGCCAGGGATGAATGTTCGATAGTAGTTGGCAAATCCAAGAAGTCGCTGAACATCCTTCACGCGACGCGGGGGTTGCCAACTCTGCAACGACTCAACTTTACTCGGTTCCATGGCGATGCCCTCAGGAGAAATGCGGTGACCCAAGAAATCGATGGTCACCTGGTAGAACTGGCACTTCTCCAACTTGGCAAACAGCCGATGTTTCCGGAGGCACTGCAGGACCTGACGGAGATGCTGATGATGCACTTCACGCGACGGGGAGTAAATCAGGATGTCGTCCAGGTAAATCACGACAAACTGGTCCAACAGATCTCGAAAGATGTCGTTCATAAAATGCTGAAACACAGCGGGGGCGTTGGTCAGGCCAAACGGCATCACTGTGTACTCGAAATGTCCATAGCGAGTACCAAACGTCGTCTTCCACTCATCACCCGGCCGAACCCTGATGAGGTTGTAAGCTCCACGCAGGTCCAGTTTCGTGAAAATCTTAGCCTCCCGGAGTCGGTCCAAGAGCTCGGGGATGAGGGGCAGCGGGTAGTGGTTACGCACCGTGATGGCGTTGAGTTTCCGGTAGTCACAGCAAAGCCGTAACTCGCCCGACTTCTTTTTGTCGAAGAGCACGGGCGCAGACACTGGCGAGGACGAGGGCCGGATGAAACCACGAGCCAAATTATTTCTCAGGAAGTCCCGCAATGCAGCCAACTCGGGCTCCGACATGGAGTACAAACGCCCCACTGGGAGAGGCGCATCAGGGACTAGATCAATGGAGCAGTCGTAGGGCCTGTGTGGGGGCAATTGGTCCGCCTCTGACTCGCTGAACACGTCAGCAAAGTCAGACAGTTCGGGAGGCAAGGAAACCCCTGGGGAACCCTCCACCTGGCCGGCACAGATATGGCGGGTGTGGTCCACGCACTGCAAACTTGGGAAGGTGACCAAGTTCTGAGACCAATAGATCTGTGGATCATGCGCCCGGAGCCACGCCAGACCCAAGACCACGGGGAAGTGCAGTTCCGAAGTGATGTAGAACTGGATGGCCTCCACATGAGAACTGATGGCCATACACACGGGTTGCGTGGCGGCCGTAATAGGCCCGGACAGGAGCACTCGACCATCGATGGTCTCCACAAGCATGGGCGGATCCACCGGACACTGGGGAACAGCCCATTTGGCCACGAAGGCCGAGTCCATAAAGTTAGTGGTAGCCCCAGAGTCAATTAAGGCATGGACCGGAATCCCCTCTGGCTTGCCAGGAAGGATCAGACGTGCCTCCAAAATCAAATGCCGTGGAGGTTCACAGGCACCGTCAGAACGGCGTCGCTCGGCGTGGTCGTTGTGGGTCTATCACACCGTCTAGATCGGGCTCGGGCCGTTTCCCGACAGCAAAGTAGAAGACTTTCTCGGGGCAGGCTTGGTCACTGATGCCCGCTGACGCTTCTTCGGGCAAGAAGCAGCCAAATGTCCAGGGTCCCCACAGTAAAAACACAACCCCCCCCGCTCGTCGTCTGTCCATTTCCGTCACCGAGAGACGGGACCTGGCGGCACCCAGCTCCATTGGCTCCTCCCTCTGGACTGGGGGCTCACGCACAACAGGAGCGGCAGGGGTCTGTGGGGTGGCACGGCGACTCTTTCGCTGCTGCAGCCGGGCATCGATCCGCAGACAAAGATGGATCAGCCCATTCAGGTCTGAGGGAATGTCCACGCGGGCCAGCTCATCCAACACCTCCTCCGACAAGCCATCCTGGAAGGCATCCACGAGCGCAGCCTCATTCCAGGCGGAATCCTGGCTAAGCAGCCGGAAATCACTGATATAGGCCTGTAGGGGGCGCTGACCCTGCCTCAAAGCTTTCAGGCGTCGGGTGGCGGTCTGCGCCTTAATTGGGTCCTCGTACATGAGGCGCATATGGTCACAAAACCCCCCAAAGTTATCCAACAAAGGGCTAGGCTGTGCCAGCAAAGGCGTGCCCCAACGAGCTGCATCCCCCGACAGAAGACTCAACATGAACCCCACCTTATCCCGGTCAGTGGGGAAATCAGCTGCTCTCACGCTGATAAAAAGCTGGCATTGTCCCAGGAAGGCAGGAAACAGTTCTGGATTACCAGCAAATTTATCCGGCATAGCTATCTGACATTTCCTCCTGGGTGGGGGTGCAGCATGTACCTGAGCTTGCAGTTGAGCCACCTGAGCTGCCAGCAAAGTGAGTTGCTGGGTGAGCTGAGCATTCTCGGCACGAAGCTGCTCCATCGTAGTAATAAGGGGTGGGAGGCTGAAAGCAAACTGTTCTGAACCAGCCCTCTTCCGGCCTTGTAGTAAGGCAAACCCCTATTCAAACAGAAGAGACTGGAGAGCGTCCAAGGCTGAAAAGCGTTTGCCAAGATTTAATAGTCAATTAACAGAACAAGAAACAAAAACACAGGAACTTGAATCCTCAAGCGGAAGGGTTGCTTTCAGCAACCAGCCCTTCCCCAAACACTCCTTTTATTTAGAGCTCAGGGCGTGGTCTCCCTGTGCCTCCTCCCGAGGAGACCCGCAGCCTTTCTCTGCTTGGTCCTGCTCGACTGCCTCCTGCGTCGGGCGTCCTTGAACAGGACCAGCTGTGGGTCATCATCCTCCGCACTATCGGGCTCACGCAGCTGAGAAGAGGGCCCCGGCTGGGAGCTCTGCCAAGCCTCCAAACCATCATCAGCCGGTTCGTCTCCCTCCTCCCCCTCATCTGAGTCATCCGATACATCGGAGCCGGCTGTCGGACCCACAGGCTGGCCCTGAGTCACAACAAGAAACCCAAGTCGCAAAAACTTCCTGAGATGGTGAAGGTCAGAAAGCTTGAGGAATTTGATGTCACTCACCTGGAGAGACGTGCGTTGTACATCTTGAGGGTCGAAAACTACCTCCGTGCCAACTGCCAAAGACGGCCTGAAGGCCACAATGCTCCTGTGTGTCTGCAGGCCTGCAACCTTTGATGTTGCAGAGAACTTGGTCGCACTGGCGCAGCTGGAGTCCATAATGTACACGGACCTGAAGAAACGGCTCAGCGACCATTTCCAGCCCAAGTTATTGGTAATAGCTTGGAGGCACGTCTTTGAACAGAGTTCAGCAGCCGGGTGAAACAGCAATGGAATTCATCGCGGCATTGAGAAAAGCTTCACATCTGTGCCAATTTTCTGATTTAGAAGAGAGGCTTCGAGACTGACTCATCTGTGGACTTCGGAGCAGAGAGATGCAGCAGAAACTCTTTGCCAAAGAGACTCTCTTGCTCCAGGAAGCCATGAAAGAGATCATGGTGGACGTGGCCGCCGGTGGGGCTGTGAAAGCCACGTGGGCCACCAAAAGCACTCAGCACGAGGAGGCTGTCCACCACGAGGATGCCGAACTCACAGAAGACATCGATTACAACCACAAAGTGGACAAGCTTCAATGACACAATGACCAACAACAAAGAACTACTTACAAGGCAGTTCCCTTTCTTCGGTGTCTGGGTTGTGATGGCCGCCACAAACGCATGGACTGCAGGTTCCAGACAGCCACATGTCGGGCCTGCGGGAAGACCAGCCACATTGCTTCAGTCTGTAGACATCGACATAAGGACTGCTAATCGGACATTATGATCAGGAGAGGTACCGGCACCCCGGGGCAGTTTAGTGTAGGGTTTTGCTCCAGCCGTCAAAGCGTTTGCCGCACGGGAGCTCACTGCCCTCTTAACCCCAAACTTTGACTTCAGGTCGAGCTGCAAGGCATCCCTTGCAGGATGGAACTGGACACTGGGTGAGCCGTGTCCATCATTTCACTTGAAACCTTCCATTTCGTCTGCAACCGTAGCAAGCGGTGGACGAGGCTTAGGCCATCCGACATTATCTTGACTGTCTTCCAGAACTCTCGAGTCACCGTCAAGGGCGAGGCCACACTGGCCATCAAGTTCAAGGGGTTTTCAGGGCCTCTGGATGTTATTGTAGTGGAGGGTCAGCAAACGAGCTTAAGAGGGTTTGATTGGTTTGATGCTCTGGGCATCCAGGTCACCAGGATCCACCGGACACAAACAGCGAACTTGGCACCAATATGCGAGGAGTTTGTGGATGTTTTTGACACTAGCCTTGGAACATACATGGGCCCTCTGATAGCCTTTAAACTTGATCCTGCCATAATACCTATCAGGATCAAACCCTGCAGAGTGCCATTTGCACTTAAACATAAAATAGATGCTGACCTGGATAAGCTAGTTGAACAGGGGGTACAAAAGCCCTTAGATGGGGGTGAATGGGAAACCCCAATTGTCACGCCACTTAAGGCCAATGGGGAGGTCAGGATTTGCACTGATTACAAGTGCATTAATCGGGCACTTACCTGGTGCCAGTAGTTAGCCACATCTTGGCATCACTGCAAGGGGGTAGGGTTTTTGCAAAATTAGATTTGGCACAGGCTTATCAGCAGCTACCTGTGGATGAGGCTACAGCTGCTGCATAAACCATTGTAACGCACAGGGGGCCTTTTAAAGTAAAGTGCCTCCAATTCAGGGTTAGTGTAGCCCCTGGAATATTTCAAGGTGTTATGTGTCAATGCTGCAAACATTGACAGGTTTTTACACTGACAATATAAGAGACAGCCTGTTATTGTAATTGCTTCATTTGGGAGGGAGGAATCACCCGGAAGTTGTGATAAGATTGCACAAAGCCGCGTACAGAATGGGAAGTGAACCCTCATATATAAAACTAATTGGATAATGTAATTTATGATGTGTTGATAAGGGCAGGGATTGAGTGTGTATGATGGGTTTGGGAGGAGGAGATTTCAGATTCTGGCATCCCTCCATGAGTGCCGATGTTTCATTTCATTAAAAAGACATTTTAGATAAATAATATGCCTGCAATTTGTTTGATTTCTCTTATTCATCAGAACCATGACATCATGCCAGAATATGTTTTCTTTCAAAGGGGGGTCATGAACTCCCACCGCTGTCTCTGATAGGAGATAAGCTGGCAAAGATTCAGGGAAGAATCCTCAAGATGGAAAGAGGCCTGATTGCTGGCGAAACATCTGAAGAGGAAATAATAAATAGTTTTCTGTGGGAAGATGAATTTGAACCAATCTCCAAACTTCAGCAGAGAACTGGGCTTATCTCTTCATCAAGCTGGAACCACTCCAGTACAGAATACATGCAGCAAGAGGCCCCAGAAGCAGAATGGGGAGGAGGTGTCAGCTCTTCAGCCTCTAAGAATCTGGGTGAGTGGAAAATCCTGTCTGCAGATCAGACTACCTGCCAGACCCAGGAGGCCCCTGCCAAGCCCTCCAGACCCATAGAGACAAAGGACACCAGCCTGGGTCCTCTGCAGCAATGGGAGGTTGGGAAGCCCCCACAAGTGAAAGGCCCATCCGTCACCCTCAGTGCGGAACAGCAAATCCATAAGATAAAGCAAGCTGGCCTGAGCAATCCATAATTCATCTTTTTAGAGAAGGATTAGATGACTACCTTTCTCTGGCATGTATCTACCGAGCTGTGCCTGACCAACTACATGAATGGTACCAGGCAGCGGTAAAATTAGATGTTCAGCTAGCCCACTATAAGAAGTCTCTCCTACTGAAAGGAATGTATGGCATTTGAAGCCGTATAATATCTTAAGAGAAGAAAAGATTGTACAAACTTGGTTTCAGTATGGGCAATTACAGGCCAGGTGGAAAGAAGACCAGAAAATTGGTTTTTCAATGACTGATGAAAATTTGGTAAAGCAAATTAGAGATCAAGGTCAAGCACATATTAAAAGGATATATCTTGCATTGATAGAAATTGATTCAGAGACAGAACTTGTTAAAGACTGTATGATAAAGTGGGCTCAGAATTTTCAAGAAGTCATTACAATGGATACTTGGGAAAAGATTTGGGTGAGAAATGTAAAATTTACGCAAGCTCAAAACTTAAGAGAGAACTTTTATAAAATGTTTTATAGGTGGCACTTAGATCCTAAAAAATTAGCAAGTATGTATCCGAACTGCCAGCCTAAATGTTGGAGGTGTGGTGGTGAAGATGCAATGTATTTTCATATATGGTGGACCTGTAAAAAGGTTAAAGCTTTTTGGATTAAAATCTGGTGGAACATGCAAAAGATATTTAAGAAAAGGATAAAGTTTTGTCCGCAATTGTTTTTATTGGGCATTACTACTGATACTACTGTTGTGGACACTAAGTTGATGTTGAATTTAATTACGGCAGCAAGACTTTTAGTAGGGCAATATTGGAAGAAGGAAGAACTGCCGACTATAGAAGAATGGACTTTAAAAGTTTCCAACCTGGCGGAAATGGCAAAGATCTCAGCATACTTGAAAGACCATTCGCAACAGAGATATATTGTGGAGTGGAAAAAATGGATTGATTATATCCAGAATAAATATGGCACTAAAAAGTTTCATCTAGCATTTGAATAAGTATTGATGTGATATTTATATTGCTTGTAGTTATTTTATAAGAGTTAAAGTGCGATAGATTTAATAGTTTATTGTTGTTTGCATAAGGTAGATTATGATTGTTTTTATTTTTATACCATGTATTGAGCTCTGGGAAGTCGGGGAGAGGGGAGGGAGAAGGGAGGGAGGTGTTGGGGAGGGTTGGGGAGAGGGGAGGGGGTTGGGAGGGGTTTTGTTTTGTTAAAAAAATGTATTGTAAAACTTTTCAATTAAAAAAAAGAAGCCTCTCCTACCTGAACCTGAGCCAAGGTCAGAACAACCTGAATGGCACTCACACCCACAAAGATCTCCAACTACTGTGAGGGCTGAAAGACCCAAGCCACCTGTAGACCCGGCAATTAAGTGTTTCCGATACGGACAGCAGGGACATTGAGCAGCGAAATGCCCAGCCCCCTTTCCCCAACAGCAGAACAAACCAGGACCAGCAGTGAGAAAGAAACCTGCACAGTGGCTAAAGGGAGAGAAATCCAACCGGATGACACAGGAACCTGTTGTCCAGGTCACATCCCCCACATGGGAGGATGCTGGAACTCAGACTGCATCCACCCCAGTTCTACCCTCTTTCAACAGCGATGATGAAGGGGAGAATGACCCGATGGTGAGTCGACATATCCTACCCTTTTTATTGCCTGCTAAACTCATAATCCATAAATCAGGGGCACAAGTAGACCTGAAATGCCCAGCCCCCTTTCCCCAACAGCAGAACAAACCAGGACCAGCAGTGAGAAAGAAACCTGCACAGTGGCTAAAGGGAGAGAAATCCAACCGGATGACACAGGAACCTGTTGTCCAGGTCACATCCCCCACATGGGAGGATGCTGGAACTCAGACTGCATCCACCCCAGTTCTACCCTCTTTCAACAGCGATGATGAAGGGGAGAATGACCCGATGGTGAGTCGACATATCCTACCCTTTTTATTGCCTGCTAAACTCATAATCCATAAATCAGGGGCACAAGTAGACCTGAAAGTGCTAGTCAATACTGGTTACTCCAAGATACATCATTAGCCTGTCATGTGCCTTAAGACTGGGCATACAGGCCAAGCCGATCTCCAAACCTGTGAGGTTTGAGAAAGCCAATGGCTCCCTAATGGGAGAGACTTTAGTCACGCAATTAACGGAGCCTTACGCCTGGAAATAGACAAGCACTGAGAGTTTACTCGCTTCCTGGTAGCTCCAAAGAGGTCTGAGACTGTGATTCTAGGAGTAGCCTGGCTAGACAAATGGAAGCCATTTATCTGGTGGGAAAAAGGAATGAGAACTGTGAGATTACCCATAGGGCGGGATCCCCCCATTGATTCAAGAGATGTTACAGGAGATTTTAGCCCACCCAATGAGCAAGCACACATGGCTGCCTTACAGCCACCTGGCGAACCACTCATCCCCAGCAAGTACCAGGATCCAGTGGAGGCGTTTACTGAGAAAGAATGCAATACCTTGCCTCCTCACCATCCCAATGATTGTTCCATTGAACTATTACCAGGGGCCAAACTCCCTCAAACAAGAATGTATGCTATATCCCCCCTTGAAATGGAGGAGATGCAGCAATATGTGGATACAAACCTAGCGAGGGGATTCATTGAATGGGCCAAGTCTACTGTGGAAGCCCCTGTGTTGTTCAAAGAGAAAAAAGATGGGTCTCTACATCTCTGCATTGACTATAAAAACCTGAACGCAGTGAGTGTGGAAAATAAACACCCTCTCCCCCTCCTGAAAGACTTACTAACTCACCTGGCGAAGGGGAGTGTCTTCACCAAGTTAGACCTGAGAGAAGCCTTTAACTGCCCCTTGGGAAGCTACCAATTCAAAGTCATGCCATTTGGACTGCAGGGGGCCCCAGCAGGGTTTGCCAATTTCTACCGTCAATTCATTCCCTCTTTTGCAGAGATCGCTCTACCCTTTACAGAACTACTCAAAATGGATAACGGAGGGGGAAAACCACTTGTCAGAAAGCTTTTGAGAATTTAAAAAGACTATTTGTGGCTGAACCAGTTCTAAAGCACCCCTGTCCTGGGGAGCCCTTTGTAATTCAAGCAGATGCCAGCAACGTGGCAGTCGGAGCTGTGTTACTACAAAAGAATAAAAGTGGACTTCTACAACCTCGTGCCTACACCTCTAAGAAATTCATGGAAGGCGAAAGGAAATTGACAGTCTGGGAGAAAGAGGCCTTCACAATTATGTGGGGGTATTAAACTGGAGACACTATTTAGAAGGGAGCAAGGTACCTTTTGAAGTATGGACAGATTCCAAAAATTTAGAGGCACTAAAAACTCCCTGCAAATTATCCCCAAAGCAAGTGCGATGGACACAGTACTTTAACCGTTTTAACTTTACTTTAAAGTACATACCAGGAAGAAAAAACTTCCTAGGTGATCCGTATCCTGACTGCCACAGTACAAAAGTGAACGCAAAGAGGTCTCTGAGGCAATTATCCCCAGTTCACAACCTGCTGCACAAGTCACACCTCACAGAACCCCTAATCCTGATGACCCAGGAGTGAAGAATATAAAAAGAGAGCTCCTTACCGATAAATGGTTCAAAGATAATCAAACCTCCCTAACACGTAGGGATGGTTTGGCATACATGGGGGGGAAATTGTATCTACCTGAAACCTTTCGTCTCAATGCTCTCAGACACAGCCATGATGTAAAACAGGCTGGACACTTCAGATATTTAAAAACTCTACATCTCACTCACCAGCAATTTTGGTGGCTGGGACTAAAACGAGATGTGGAAAACTATGTCAAGAGCTGTACTGTCTGTGCCACCATGAAAAGAATCTCAGGAAAAACCCCTGGGTTTTCCCGAACCTTCTCAAACATGGGAAGATATAGCTATGGACTTTATAGTAGACCTACCCAACAGTAGAGGAAATACTGTCATTTGGACTGTGATAGACCTATTTTCAAAACAGGCTCACTTTATCACCTGCACAGGTCTTCCATCGGCTCAATGCCTGACTAAGTTGTTCCTAAAACATATCTATTGACCACATGGTGCCCCTAAGTGAATAATTTCAGACAGAGGGGTGCAGTTCACAGCGAAACTTTGGAGAAACCCGGTCACAGTAAAATTGAAACTCCCCAGACTTTTGGGGAAAATTCACCCAGTGTTCCATTGCAGCTTACTGAAACCTTTTTGAGCCTCCACTTTAAGACTTCCCCTTAAGAAGGCTCCTGGACCCCTCATAGTAGTGGGTCACACCCATTATGAAGTGAAATGTATCCTTGACTCTAGAATCTTAAAGGGAATATTGCAGTACCTAGTACAATGGAAGGGATGCCATTTGGGTGAAATCTAGCGATGTGAAAGCTGACAGACATATCAAAATGTTTTATGAGAAACACCCCAACAAACCAAAAGTCAGCTCTTAACTTGTGTTTGTTTACATTACAGGATCTGTTCTTTTTGTAAGGGGGGCCGGATGTCAATGCTGGCATCCCTCCATGAGTGCTGATATTTCATTTCATTACTAAGACTTTTGATAAATAATATGCCTGCAATTTGTTTGATTTGTCTTATTCATCGAAACCATGACATTATGGAGTGTACACTCAAGGGCATTCCGGTGGTCTGCCCCTACTTTGACAATTGTGCTCATCACTGGTGAGTCCACTGAGGTGCTTGCAAGGAGGCTCAAGGCCATCCTTCAACGGCTCCATGAAGCGGGCCTTAAACTTAAAAAGAATAAATGTAGCATTGGGGTCCCCTCTACTGAGTTCCTGGGTTTCCATATTGATGCTGAAGGCATCCACCCTGCCGAGTCTAAGCTGAAGGCCATTCAGATGGCACCTAGCCCTAGGTCAAAAGAAGAGCTTCAGGCATTCCTAGGTCTCCTTAATTTTTACCATGCATTCCTTCCTAACAAGGCTGCAGTGGCAGAGCCGTTACACTGGCTCTTAGACAAAAACATCCCATGGAAATAATTTAAAGGCATTAAAGTCACTACTGTCCTCCAATTCAGTACTCACTCACTTTAAAGAGTCATTGCCTGTATGCCTTGCATGTGCTGCATCCCCTTATGGGGTAGGGGCTGTTTTAAGTCATTTGGAAAGTGATAGGACCCAATTGCCTATTACTCAAGGACATTGTCCTCTGCTGAGCGCAATTATGCGCAAATTGACAAAGAGGCCTTGGCCATTGTGGCCGGGGTGAAGAAATTCCATGATTATTATTTTTTATTTTAATCCCATTTATATCCCGCCCTTCTCCGAAGACTCAGGGCGGCTTACAATCTAAAGCACAATGTGCTTAGCAATAGCCTTCATTCTATGTATATGCCTGCTTATTAGGGCTTTCGCCCCCCCCCAAGTGACATTATTACAAAGTCAGCTTATTGCCCCCAACAATCTGGGTCCTCATTTTACCTACTTCGGAAAGATGGAAGGCTGAGTCAACCTTGAGCCTGGTGGGATGCGAACCTGCACTAATTGCAGGCAGCTGGTGTTACTTAAGGAGGCATTAGCCCACTGCTCCAACAAGGCTCTTTTACTTGTATGGCAGGGAATTCATGGTGTTCACTGACCATAAGCTACTGTTGGGGTTATTTACTACAGATAGGCAGACACCCCTAGGATGTTAAGATGGTCCATCTTCTTGTCAGCCTACAGCTTCAGGCTGATTCACAAACCCGGCAAAGACATAGGCCACACAGACAGCCTTAGCCGGTTGCCATTGCCACAAATCGAGCCAGATCAGACTCCTGCAGCTCACATTCTGTCCACTCAGGATTTTCCTGACTTTCCTCTCCATGCTGGGGGTGTGGGTGCAGAAACTGCTGCAGACAAGTTTTTAAGCAGGGTGCTGTCCCAGATTCACACAGGATGGCTTGAAAATAGTCCTGGACCTGAGTTCCAGAGCTACTTCACACATAGACAGGAGCTTTCAGTTCACAAGGGTTGCATTTTATGGGGGAGCAGGGTCATTGTACCCAAGGTACTTCAATCTTTGCATGAGGGACATCTGGGCATAGTCCGGATGAAAGCATTGGCATGAAGCTACCTATGGTGGCCTGGGTTAGATAAGGCTATCAAGGCTCAAGTACACGGGTGTTACACATGTCAACAGTCCAGACCAGAAATGCCACATGCTCCTGTCCACAGATGGGAGGAGATACATACTCCTCGGTTGAGGATTCACATCAACTTCGCTGGGCCCTTTCAGGGACAGCAATTTTTGATAGTAGTCGACAGCCACTCTAAATGGCTGGAAGTTGTTCCTATCACAAATATGACTACTGCTAGGACCGTCCAGTTGCTTAGAAAGCTTTTTGCAACACACAGGCTGCCGGACATCGTAGTATCAGAGAATGGGGCCCTGTACACAGCAGCAGAGTTTCAAGCTTTCTTGAGGACTAACCTCATAAGACATGCTACATCGGCTCCCTTTCATCCCTCAACTAATAAGCAGGCCGAATGCACGGTGCATACTACAAAGGAGTCACTAAAGTGCATAGTGACTGGGGATTGGCACCATAGGCTGGCTGATTTTTTGCTTTGCCGGCACACTATGCCTTGCACAGCAAATGGACAAGAGCCCAGCAGAGCTTTGCTGGGGAAGAAGACTCATCACTAAACTGGACAGGTTGCATCCAGACCAGGTGGCAGCAGACACCTCTCGCCCAAAGCCTCTGAGGGGGTTGCAAGTGGGTGAGGGGGTGTGGGCCTGGAACTACGGGCATGGGAACTTGTGGGTGCCAGGTAAAATTGTCAAAGTCTCAGGCCCCCTATCGTACGAGGTGGCTCTGAATGGCGGGTGAGTCATTCGCCGCCATATTGATCAGCTGCAGAAGCGGTTCCCAAAACGGCCACTAAGCAAGGACCTCACGACGGGTCCGCTCCTAGAGCCAGAAACTGGCAGCCAAGCGGGGCAATTCACATGCTCTGAGGACTCCAGCAGTCAGTACAATGGGGAGGTGGTCATAGATGGGCAAAGCCTGAGAGTGCAACATGGGTCCCCCAATGGAGAAAGTCAACCCGACCAAGACAGCCGCTGTGCTAACTCTGCTCCTACATTGGACTTTGGTTTGGGCCGACCTGGAATGGCCAGCCAAAGGGACTCGAGTCAGTTTGACTCTCGTGGTCTCATGAGTACTGGTCTACCCAGCCTAGTGGGCAAGCTGGTAGACCAGGAGTTGCCTGGATACCCCAGGTGACCTGCAAGGTTGCATAGGCCTCCAACTTATTTGCAAGATATTGTTCTAAAGTAATTGTATTATTGCAAGTACTTGTATCAATGCTGTACTTTATTTCATGTTCTAAAAGCAACTGTATTATTGCAAATACTTGTAGCACTGCTGTACCTTATTTTCAACTACTTTTTTATTATAAAGTTTGTACACTCTAGGAGGAAGGGGTGTTGAGTCACTGTGAGAGAGTGGCTCAGAGGTACCATCTGCTACCCTCCCCAGAGGTGAGAGATCTATGGGGGGTATGTCTTACCCTGGACGTGTATTCCGTGCCGCTTCCCTGATCAGGCCTGTGACCGTCGTGAGAGGACGGTGGCTGACCTGTTTTGGAGGTTACCCAGCTCGAGTGGCAGTGGAGCTGGTTTGGCAGACTGGATATCTATCTACCTTCTGATTTTAGATCCTCCTTATCGATCATGGGACTGCCTTTGCTGGACTTGCATGGATAATTATGGCTTGCCTATATTACACCAGCACGGACTTATTCGCTCTCAGGGGTGCCCCCCCTTCCTGGGTGCGACCCGCCTTTTTCTTTACTTCTCCTCTTGATGATGGGCCCAATTGTTGGGACCCTGAGAGATGGTTGGGCTGGGATAGAAGCCTCCAGTACAAATCTAATAAGAGGCTCCTGGTTTACTTTTTATCTAAACATTTTAAAAGGTTAGGGAGGGGGGAGGGATTGCAGTTTTGGTTGGATTTTGGGGGGTGTCCACCAACCGCTGTTCAGTCCAGGCTCGGGACAGATCACGGCTGGATGGGGCCTGGGTTGGGTGCCTCCAGGGCCCCGGAGTGGGGTGTGGGATTTTCTATCCCCACGATGTCTGGGAATGGCAGCAGGCGATTGTACAGAGGGCTGTATCGACATCTGGGAGCGCGTCCCTGCTGTTTCCAAGCGGTGATGTGCTCCGACTCTCTGGTTTCGACCCGTGGTTCCAGGAACGAGGGTGAGCAGCCACCTGAGCTTAGACTTGTGTATTTTAATGCCAGGTCCGTAGTTAATAAGGCTCCTCTCATCTGAGATTAGGTTGAGGAGGAGCGTGCGGACCTGGCTTGCATTATGGAGACCTGGTTGGGCCCAGAGGGTGGTGTCCCTCTGACTGAACTTTGCCTTCCAGGTTTCTGGGTGCTCCACTGGCCTCGGGCTCAGGGTAGGGATGGGGGTGTGGTGGTGGTTGTGAGGGAGACCTTATGTCCGCGGGAGGCCACCGTTGTCCAGATATCCGGGTATGAGTCACTCCTCTTGAGATGTGGCCCTAGGGCTCAGTTGGGCTTGCTGCTGGTGTACCTTTCGCCCAGTCATGTAGCAGCAGCCCTGCCTGAACTTCTTGATATCCTCTCGGGTTTGGTGATTGAGTTCTCCAAACTTATGATTTTGGGGGACTTTAATCTGCCATCCCTGGGGGGATCATCAGAGTTGGTTCGGGATGTTGTGATTCAGGGTCAGCCTGTGGGTTCGGCAGTTGGGTCGGACGACTCAGAGGAGGAGGAGGAGGGGAGTGTTGAAGAGCTTGCTGAAGATAGACTTGAAGCTCCACAGAGCCCTCAGCCAGGCCCCTCCCATCTGGTTACGATGCAGACCCAGCTGTGTGAGCCTGACAGCGTGGATGAAGATGACCCACAGCTGGCCCTGTTCAAGGACGCCCGACGCAGGAGGCAGTCAATCAGGAGTAAACAGAGGAAGGCAATGGGGCACCTCGGAAGGAGGCAGAGAGAAGCCACGCCCTGAACTGTATAAAAGGGGAATGTGTGGGAGGGCTGGTTTGCTGAAGGCAACCGCTTGAAAAGCTCCTGTTTCATGGTTTGTGTTTGCTCTCTTTGCTCTGTGTTTTTATGTTAATAAATTTGGCAGGCTTAATTCCAGCCTCTTGCCTTCTTGTAAAAGGGGTTGTCCCTGCCTTTTCTGCAGGGCCAGTAGCAGGCTGGTACAGAACATGGGAGTTCATGGCTTCCATGACGGCCATGGACCTGATGCAAGTAATTCAGGGCCTGACTCATGGGGGGGGTCACACACTCGATTTTGTTTTTCTATCTGGACGGTGGTTAGATGATCTGGGTGGGGGTTCTCCAATTATTATGCCCCTGTCATGGACCGATCATCATCTCCTGCGGCTGGCTTTCTGTTTCATCACCCCTGTCGCTGGGCCACAGAAGCGACAAGATGGTTCCGCCCCAGGAGCCTAATGGACCCTGAGCGGTTTCAGGTGGCGCTTGGGTCCCTGCCTGCCACCTTCACTCACAGCCCGGCTGATGCCTTGGTCAAAGCCTGGGAAAGGGCAGCCATGGAGGCACTTGACCGAGTTGTACCCATGCAGCCCCTGACCCGGCGCAGATCCCAGTGGGCTCCATGGTTTTCCATTGAGCTCCAGGAGATGAAGCATCGGAGTCGGGGCCTAGAGAGCTGTTGGAGATCCAGCCAGGCTGAATCCAACCGATTGCGACTAAGGTCCTCTACGAGGTCTTATCTCGCGGCGATGAGGGTGGCAAAATCTAATTACTTTGCTGCCCTCATCGCATCCGCAGATAATTGCCCGGCCGCCCTGTTCAGGATGACCCGCTCCCTCCTTAATCAGGAGGTGAGGGAGGAGCCCTTGCAGGGTTGTACCGAGTTTAGCCAACATCTGGCGGACAAAATCGCTCGGATTCAGGCCAGTCTGGACTCTGACTGGGCAGAGTCTGACAGAGGTGACACGAGCGGTCTTGGTGATGTTATCTGGGAAGAGTTCGACCCTGTGACTCTGGAAGATGTGGACAGGATCATGGGGAAGCTGAGCTCCATGTGTTTATTGGACCCATGCCCCTCCTGGCTGGTCCATGCGGCTTGGGAGGGGACACGAGGCTGGCTCCAGGCAGTGATAACTGCTTTTTTGAGTGAGGGTAGCTTTCCTGCCGCCTTGAGGGAGGCAGTAGTGAGGCCCCTCCTCAAGAAGCTTGCCCTGGACCCGGCTATTCTGAATAACTATCATCCGGTCTCCAACCTTCGCTTTCTTGTGAAGGTTGATGAGAGCGTGGTGGCGCATCAGCTCCCTCTGTTCCTGGAGGAAGCGGATTATCTGGACCCATACCAATCGGGCTTTAGGCCTGGGTACAGCACAGAGACAGCATTGGTCGCGCTGGTGAATGATCTCTGGCGGCCTCGGGACAGGGGTTGTTCCTCTGTCCTAGTCCTATTAGACCTCTCAGTGGCTTTTGATACCATCAACCATGGTATCTTACTGCGGCGCCTCAGGGGGTTGGGAGTGGGGGGCACTGTTCTCCAGTGGTTCTCCTCCTACCTCCTGGGACGTTCGCAGTTGGTGCTGACAGGAGGGCAGAGGTCGGCCTTGAGGCCTCTCGTTTGTGGAGTTCCTCAGGGGTCGGTCCTCTCGCCTCTCCTGTTCAACATCTATATGAAGCCGCTGGGTGAGATCATTCGTGGTTTTGGAGTGGAGTACCATCAGTACGCCGATGATACCCAGCTTTTCATCTCTACCCCAAACCACCCCAGTGATGCCCTCGATGTGATGTACCGTTGTCTAGAGGCGGTTCGGGTCTGGATGGGGAGGAACAGGCTTCGGCTCAACAAGACTGAGTGGTTGTACGTTCTGGCATCTCGGGAAATTCAGTCTATTCCATCTTTAACCATGGGGGGGTGAGGTGTTAGCCCCTGTAGATAGGGCTTGCAACTTGGGTGTCCTCCTGGATTCGCAGCTCAGTTTGGAAGATCATGTAGGAGCTGTGACCAGGGGGGCTTTTGCCCAGGTTCGCCTGATGTGCCAGTTGCGACCCTATCTGGACCGGGATGCCCTGCGTACAGTCACCCTGCGTATAGACTACTGCAATGCTCTGTACATGGGGCTGCCCTTGAGGACCACTCAGAGGCTTCATCTGGTGCAGAATGCGGCCGTGCGAGTTGTGATGGGGGTCTCTCGATACTCCCATGTAACACCTCTTCTCCACAAGCTGCATTGGCTTCCAGTTGCCCTCCGGGTGAGATTCAAGGTGCTGGTTATTACCTATAAAGTCCTAAATGGCATGGGTCCGGATTACCTACGGAAGCACCTGCTGCCAGCGTCATCTTCCCTTTGTCCTGTGCACTCCCACAGAGAGGGCCTCCTCAGGGTGCCGGCGGTCAGAGAGTGTCAGCTTGTGGCCCCCAGGGGGAGAGCATTTTCTGTGGGTGCACCAGCCTTTTGGAATCTACTACTGGTTGAGCTCCAGATGGCTCCCAACCTGCGCTCTTTCCGCTGTGATCTAACCTACTTATTTGAACAGGCCAGCCTGGTTTAAGGGTTTGGGGTATTTTTAGTTATTTATTGTTAGGGCTTAATTAATTTAATTTTATGTTAACTTTTGTATGTAATGCTTTTATTGCCCTGTACACCGCCCTGAGTCCTTCAGGAGAAGGGCGGTATAGAAAATAAATAAATAAATAAATAAATAAATAAATAAATAATGTATTGGCCTGTGTTTACTTGAACTGTACCACGTGTCTTGAATGCTGTTTGAGATTGCTTAATCAGGGAGTTGGGTAATGGTTGCTGGCTCCTCAGACAAGCAGTTTCCAGGACCACCATTGGTTGGCTCTAGGGCGGCAATAGGCTCCTTCAAATCTATTGGCCACCACCTAGTGTCCAGCAGTAAAAATAGCTGTGTAGAAGCCTTGGTTAACAGTTCAGTTCCTGCATTCAATAAAACATGTTCCTGCCTGAACTCTCTCGCCTCGTCTCCTGCTTGCAACAAAGAATCCAGAACACAACAGGAGGAATTATATCCAAATTTGTGTAGGGAAATACAGCAGCATAAAGAGGATGTGAAACAGCTTCCCATCCCTGATGGAAGTAAAGATAGAGATATAAGAAGAAGGAGAGTTGTGAATAAGGAATGTTTGTTTCCTCTTAGAGAGGTGCCGAATGGAGAGAATGCAGCTGGAGATGCTAGAATAAGTTATGTTAATACTCAGTGAAGCAGCCAACAAGTTAGAAGTTTTAAAAAGGATTTGAAACCATTAGTGGAAGACCCAATTGGGGTGTTAGAACAGATGGAGAACTTTTTAGGGTGTAATATCTATACTTGGGATGAGATGACTGCTGTATTAAATATTTTGTTAAGTGGTGAAGAGAGAAATATGATCAGGAAAGGTGCTATTAGATATTGGGAGAATAAACACCCTCCGGGAAGTAATAATGTTCCTGGAGATCAGAAGTATCCTCTACAAAGACCTGATTGGCAGAACAATAATGAACAGGACAGAAGACAGATGCAGGATTTAAGAGAAATTGTTGTAGAAGGAATTAAGGAGGCAGTACCAAGGAATCAGAATATTAATAAGGCTTTTGATTTAAGGCAAGAAAAGGACAAGGCTCCAAGTACCTTCTTGCAGAGATTAAAAGACCAAATGAGAAAATACTCCATAATAGATCCAGGTAGTTCAGCAGGAGAAGGGATTTTAAAAGTCAATTTTGTGACCTGCTCCTGGCCAGATATTTTAAAAAAAACACAGAAATCAGATGTGTGGGCTGAAAAACCAATGGCAGATCTTTTGTCAGAAGCTCAAAAAGTATATGTAAGGAGAAAAGATGAAAAACAGTAACAAAAAGCAAAAAATATGGTATCCACCATGGACCAAATATTAACGAAAGAATTGGAAGGTCCATTGGAAGGGAGAGGGAGAGGTTTTAACCCCCAAAGGGGTAGATTTAAAGGAAGTCAGAATAGAGGACAAGGAATTCCACCCAAATGGGGACCAAATAAGCTGGAACCAGCCAGACCAGCTCTTAAATGCTTTGGCTGTGGGCAAACTGGACACTTTAAGCAAGACTGTCCAGTCCAGAAAAAGGAGGAAAAATTGTTCTCCCTCATCCAATCTTAGGAGGGTCATTAGGGAGATCAGGGGCTTCTGAGATTAAAACCCCAAGAGCTTCTGGTAAATTTAAAGATGGGGGAGGAAAATGAAGAAATAGTTTTCTTAGTAGATACTGGAGATTCCTGTACTTCTTTAATAAACAAACCAAAGGGCTTAAACCAGACGTGTCAAACTCGTAACATCACATGACATCGCACAATGTATCGGGATGGTTTTGCCATTGCCCGCAATGGGGTGGGCACGGCTTCCTGATGATGATATCCGGCCTGCGGGCCGGCAGTTTGACAAAACCCAGGCTTAAACCTTTCCCCTGAGATGATCAGTCTCTGGAGTGAAAGGGGAAGCTTTTGAAGTTCAAAAATTCTGTGAGACCTTGTTAACTTTAGGAGAAAACCAAGTTACAATAGAATTCCTGCATATTCCAGAGTCAGGGACACCTTTATTGGGAAGAGATGTAATTTTATCCTTAGGATTAGAAATAACTGCTTGTCTGAGGGAAACAGTAGTTATGGCCAAATTAATTGAAAAAGATGAACAAAGGATTAATCAAATTGTCTAGGTTAGGGAAGGTAATGGGGCAGAATGGGACCTTTAGGCTCCTACCCTTGGCCATACCTCCTTCGCCTCAAGCCTACTGCTTCCACTCATTTGCCTGCAGCATTCCTCCTCGGGTGGGCCACCCCCGCCATTCTCCCTGGCCAATGGGCCTCTGGCCTTCCATCTTGTGATCTTCCGCCCAGCCCATTCACCGAGGCTCCCTTTGTCCCAGGTTTTGCCACATGACTGTTAACCGCCAGCCAATTAGATGGGTGGCAGGCAACAGCCATGTGGTTCTCAGGGGGGGCAGCATGCGATGGGTGATCAAAGGGGCTGTGTTGTGGGGCAGCAGGCAAATGGCAGAGCAGGCATGGCTTTTCTGATTGCCGGGGAGGGGAGGGAGAAGCCTGGCATGGGGCAGGAAGGAGGCAAACGGTGCTGGCACTGCTCCTACGATTGTGAGGGGGAAGCCTGGCATGGGACAGCAGGCCAACTTCCTGTTCAGTGTGAGGCCGGAGTCCAGGAGCAGAGGCAACAGAGGGGAGGGTGGAAGAAAAAAAGGAAGCTGGTGCTCCCAGGCTTTTTTTTTTTTGCTCAAAGACAGAGAGGGCAGCAGGCAGGCAGTGGTGGGTGGGGGCTTCCCATTTTGACACCTCCCACTGTTGTTGCCTCTGCACCTGGACTCCAGCCTGTCGGGCCTCTGCATGTCTCTCAGCTCACCTCTCCCTTTCCCCTTTTCCCCTCCATTCATTCAGTCTGGTTTCAGTCCCCCTTCCTCCTAGCCAACGTCTGGTCCTTGGTCCCCTGTAGGACCCCTACAATGCAGGGGCTCCACTGGGAGAAACGCATCTAAATTATTTTTGCTTTCTCCACCAAGTTTGCCCCCCTCCCCTCCCAATGATCAATCACTTTGCACCTTCCAACTTGAGGAAGCAAACAGGAGGGGGTGTGTGTGTGTGTGAGAGAGAGAGAGAGAGAGAGAGCTGTAACACATTCTGTTACTGGGGGCAGAAGAATCTCCGTACTCTATACATACACACAGAGGTAAAGCTATGTAAACATTGCATTGGTTTAACACACTTAGGCACACACATGTCCCCTCCCCCCAATTTCCATTCTTTGTCTGAAATGCAACTGGCCACAATACCCATCAAGGCTGGCTTCTCCACCATCTCCAAACTTTTTTCCAGTGTGTCAATGCTGCTAACATTGGATGTTCCCACTCTGACAACTGATGAAAATGCAGGCATTTTCTCTATTCCTTTAACATGCTTTTCCTTACTTTAGAAATTAGGTGCAGCAGAGAGGAAGGAGTTGCAATGTAAGCTCAGCCAGCCATAATAATGCTGCTGTGGGAATCCAAGGACAAGTTGATAACATTTTGGTAGGCTGTGAAGCTGAGGAGAAAGCCCGAGCTTTAAGCTAATTAGGGAATGTAATTTATGACAGTTAATTGGGGGTTCGAGTTGTACTTTGTTACTTTGTATCTGGGGGAAGGAAAATTAGTTTTTGGGTTCAACTATGTAGTGCTGATACTTTGTATCCTGAATAAAAGTACTTTAAGGAAGAATTTTGCCTCAAAGTTCTTTTGATGGGTTTCATCTATCAGAACCATGACATTAACCCCAAAACTACCATTTTCTACCTTAACCACCATGGGGTCCTGAGCTCCAGTCACCCTCCCTAAGCTGAGGGACAAGCTGACAGAGACTTGGTGAAGATCTCAATATGGAGAAGGAAGAAGTGCCTGGATTCAGCACCCCGGCCATGGCTGCCGCCTCAGTGGAGGGAGCGCAAACCAGTGCACCAGTGGAGATTTCTTCTCAGGCCTTACAGCCTGGATCCTGCCCAGTGGAGACTCCAAACCCCTTGAGATGACCCTGCCAAAAGTAAGTTCTTCAAAAGCATATGGAGTTCCTTGGCAAGAAGGAACCTCTTGAGAATTGCATTCCCTGAGCCACTGGACAGTCAGGAAATTGATGACTACTGAGGACTCCAGAGAATGGAAGTACCTGTCTGCAGCCCATAGCCAATCAGTGGAGAAGTTGGTGAAGAGGTCAAAGGGCTAGAGATGAAGAGTGGGGAGCAACCCTCTCACTCTTCCCATGCAAGTGATCATGACGATCGGTGGAGTAGACACCAATCTGTGCCTAAAAGAAGCCCCAGCCCGGCCTATGGAGTACAAGTGGCTTCCCCATCTTCGAAGCCACCAACATTAACCTCCAGCCTTGCAAAGAGGGACAGTCCCAGCCACCACTCTGAACATGGCAGCCTGAAATGTCATCGCTCCTCTAGAAGCCAAGATCGCCAAAGGTACCATGAAAGCCCTGACCATCGCTCCCATTGGCCACACAGACAAGTGCTTCTTCATTGGCACCAGCCAAGCCTGAAGCCTATAATGTCAATGCTGCAAACATTGACATGTTTTTGCACTGACAATATGAGACAGCGTGTTATTTTAACTGCTTCGCTTTGAATCCCTGGGGGGAGGGAACATCAACTGGATGTTTTGAGAAGATAAGAAAACCCTGTGTACAGAATGGGAAGTGAAACTTCATATGTAAAACTAATTGGATAATGTGATTTATGATGTGTAGATAAGGGCAGGAATTGTGTATTTTATGATGGGTTTGGGTGGAGGAGATTTCAGATTCTGGCATCCCTCCATGAGTGCCGATGTTTCGTTTCATTATTAAGACTTTTTAGATAAACAATGCCTGCATTTTGTTTGAACTGTCTCATTTATCAGAACCATGACATCATGCCAGAATCACAATTTTTTCAAACAACCTGCCATTGTCTCTGGCCTTGAGAGAAGTTGGCAAAGATTCAGGGGAGAATCTTTATCATGGAAACAGAGAATCGGCTTGGAGACGTAGACTTGGCAGCTGCTAATAAATCAGAACAGGAATTAACAGATAGCATGCTGTGGGAAGATGAATTTTTGCAGAACTCCCATTTGGGGGCAGAATCTGAGCAGGTAGCAGAGGTTAGTTGGTCGTCAGGCTGGAAACACTCCAGTGGAGACTACACAGGCCGTGAGACTGTACCGCTGGAGCCCCGAAGAGCAGAATGATGGAGAACTGCCAGGCCATCTACCACTGAGAATCTGGGTGAGTGAAAAATCCTGTCTGCATACCAGACTGCCTACCAGCCCCAGGAGTCCCCTGCCAGGCCCTCCGGACACACAGAGACAGAGGACCCCAGCCAGGGGCCCCTGCAGCAATGGGAGGTTGGGGAACCCCCCACTAGTGAAAGGCCAACAACCTCTGAGCTTGCCCCAGCTAATAGAGGCCTTGCAACATCTGGGGGTGGTGCAGAAGCCTGGAGATCAGAAGCTGGTGGGAGGACAACAACAGCAAGGGTGGCAGCATCAGGACCTGAACCTGCAACTCCTGAACATACAGCGGGACCACTGGGGCCACAGCAGTGGCGGCCCTGGCAGTTGTTAAATCAACAACTAGAGTGGGGCCAGAAGCAGCTGGAGACACAACAACAGCAGTGGGGGCCCCAGCAACCATTGAACCAACAACCAGGGTGGGGCCAGCAGCAATGGGGGCCCCAGCAACCAATGATGAGCCCACCCTTCAGAGCAACCTTCGATGGAGACCCAGAGAAACTGATTTTCTTCCTCAACCAATTATGCTCTCATTTGAAACGCTGGGGTCATCTCTACCTGGACCCAGGTGCGATGGTAGATGTGATTGCATCCAACCTAGAGGAAGAAGAATCTGAATGGTTGAACAATTTATATAACAAGCAGGCCCCTGAGTTGGAGGACCCCCACCTTTTTCTCCTGGCACTGAGGGAAAGATTTGAGGACCCATCCATTGCCCTCAAAGCAGCAGAACAAATCCATAAGATAAAACAAGCTGGCCGGCCTGCCCTAGAGTACATGCGGGAGTTTCGTAGGATGGCTGGTCAGATAGAAAGATGGCCTAAGCAATCCATAATTCATCTTTTTAGAGAAGGGTTAGATGACCACCTTTCTAAGGCATGTATCTACCGAGCTGTGCCTGACCAGCTGCATGAATGGTACCAGGCAGTGGTGAAATTAGATGTTCAGCTCGCCCACTATAAGAAGCCTCTCCTACCTGAAGCTGAGTCGAGGTCAGAACAACCCAAATGGCAATCACCCCCACAAAACTCTCCAGCTACTGTGATGGCTGAAAGACCCAGGCCACCTGTAGGCATTGCATTTAAGTGTTTTCGATGCAGACAGCAGGATCATCGAGCAGCAAAATGCCCAATCCCGTTCCCCCCACAGCAAAACAGACCAGGACCAGTAGTGAGAAAGAAACCTGCTCAGCAGCTAATGGGAGAGAAATCCAACTGGATGACACAGGAACCTGTTGCCCAGGTCACATCCCCCATGAAGGAGAATGCTGGAACTCAAGCTGAACCCACCCCCATTCTACCCTCTTTCGACAGTGACGATGAAGGAGAGAACAATCCGATGGTGAGCAGACACGTCCCACCTTTCTTGCTACCTGCCAAGCTCATAATCCCTAAATCGGGTACACAGGTAAAGGTGCTAATTGATTCTGGATGCTCCTGATGCATCATTAGCTTACCATTTGCCATGAAACTGGGCATACGAGCTAATCTGCTGTCCAAACCTGTGAGGTTTGAGCAAGGTGATGGCTCCCTGATAGGAGGGACTTTAGTCACACAATTAACGGAGCCCCTACACCTAGAAATAGGTGAGCACTGGGAATTTATTCACTTCCTGGTAGCTCCAAAAATGACTGAGGCTGTGATTCTAGGATTAGCCTAGTTGGACAAATGGAAACCATTTATCTGGTGGGAGAAAGGATTGAGAACTCTGAGACTATCCATAGGGCCCGATCCCCCCATTGCTTCAACAGATGTTACAGGGAACTTTAGCCCATCCAATGAGTGAGTGCACATGGCTGCCTCACTGCCACCAGGCGAGCGGCTCATCCCCAGTGAGTACTGGGACCTATGGGAGGCATTTAGTGAGAAAGAATGCGAAACCTTGCCTTCTCACTGGCCCAATTATTGTTCCATAGAACTGTTGCCGGGGGCCAAACTTCCATGATCAAGAATGTACACTATGTTCCCCCTTGAAATGGAGGAGATGCAGCGATATATGGATACAAACCTAGTGAGGGGATTCATTGAATGGGCCAAGTCTACTGTGGGAGCTGATGTGTTGTTCAAAGAAAAAAAAGATGCGTCTCTTCATCTCTGCATGGACTATAAGGGTCTAAGCGCGCTGAGTGTGGAAAATAAATACCCTCTCCCTGTCCTGAAAGACTTACTAACCCACCTGGGAAAGGGGAGTGTCTTCACCAAGTTAGACCTGAGAGAAGCATATTACCGGGTGAGAATAAAGGAGGGGGATGAGTGGAAAACAGCCTTCAACTGCCCCTTGGGAAGCTACCAATTCAAAGTCATGCCATTTGGACTGCAGGGGGTCCCAGCCATATTTATGCAGTTGATTAATGAGGTCATACATGAACATTTATACAAAGGGGTGCTGGTATCTTGATGATATTCTGATATACAGTATGAACATGGCTGATCACATAAGACTGCTCAGAGAAGTGTTAAAGAAACTATTGAATGCCAAACCTTATGCCAAATATTCGAAATGTGAATTTCACCAAACCCAATTAGATTATCTTGGCTATAGAATTTTTGATGAGGGCATCGAAATGGACCCACCCAAAGTGAAAACAATAATTGAATGGCAGCCCCCAAATCTCGCAAACAACTCCAGATCTTCCTAGGGTTTTCCAATTTCTAACATAAATTCATTCCCTCTTTTACCGAGATTGCTCTACCCCTTACAGAAGTACTCAAAACGGATAAGGGAGGGGGAAAACTGTGACCTGGCCAACCACTAGCATGGACTATGAGTTGTCAGAAAGCTTTTGAGAATTTAAAAAGACTATTTGTGGCTGAACCAGTCCTAAAGCACCCCTGCCCCGGGGAGCCATCTGTAATTCAAGCAGATGCCAGTGACGTGGCAGTCGGAGCTGTGTTACTACAAAATAATAAAATTGGGGTCCTGCAACCTACACCTCTAAGAAATTCATGGAAGGTGAGAAAAGATGGGCAGTCTGGGAGAAGAATGCCTTCGCAATTAGGTGGGGGCTATTAAACTGGAGACACTATTTAGAACAGAGCAAGGTGCCTTTTGAAGTATGGACAGATCACAAAAATTTAGAGCCACTAAAAACTCCCCGCAAATTGTCCCCAAAGCAAGTGCGATGGGCACAGTACCTTAACCGTTTTAACTTTACTTTAAAGTACATACCGGGAAGAAAAAACTTCCTAGTTGATATGCTATACCAATTGCCACAGTACAAAAGTGAACGCGAAGAGGTCTCTGAGGCAATTATCCCCAATTCACAACCTGCTCCACAACTCACACCTCGCAGAACCCCTAATCCTGATGAAGAAGATAAAATGAGAGCTCCTTACTGATCAATGGTTAAAAGATAATCAAACCTCCCTAACATGCAGGGATGGTTTGGCATACATGGGGGGAAAATTGTATCTACCAGAAACCCTCTGTCTCAATGCTCTCAGACACAGCCATGATGTAAAACAGGCTGGACACTTCGGATATTTAAAAATTCTACATCTCATCCGTTGGCAATTTTGGTGGCCGGGGCTAAAAAGAGATGTGGAAAACTATGTCAGGAGTTGTACCGTATGTGCCACCATGAAAAGAATTCCAGGAAAACTCCTGGGCTACTGCAGTCGGTAGCCGACCCTTCTCAACCATGGGAAGAAATAGCTATGGACTTTATTGTAGAGGAACAGTAGAGGAAATGCTGTCATGTGGACTGTGATAGATCTGTTTTTGAAGCAGGCTCACTTTATCACTTATAAAGGACTCCCATCTGCACAACTGACTAAATTGTTCCTGAAACATATCTAAGCAAATCATTTCAGATAGAGGGAGTGCAGTTCACAGTGAAATTTTGGAGGAATTTCCTTAAATTAATTGGATCATCCCAAGGCTTATCATCTGCTTTTCATTCAGCTACCAATGGGGCTGCAGAATCTGCTAACAAAATGGTGGAGCAATATCTCAGATGCTATGTTTCCTACCAACAGACAAACTGGACTGACCTCCTCCCTTTCGCCGTGGTGGCCTACAATAATTCTGTTCACAGCAGCACTGGCTACATGCCTTTCTGAGTAGCCACAGGAAAAGAGTTCAGCCTGATGCCTGACTATCCTCAGGTGCCCTCTGCTTCCCAGACACTTTATCAATGGGTGAGGTGGTGGGAAGAGGTTTGAAGAAACATGAAAATGGCATTTAAAAAGACTTCTGAGACTTATAAAAAACAGGCTGATAAAAAGAGGGCTCCCCAAAGAACATTCCAAGTTGGGGAAAAGGTTTATCTGTCAACTAAATATTTACATCTCAAATTCCCCAGCAAGCAATTGGGACCAAAGTTTTTGGGGCCTTTCCCCATTGTGAAAATCATCAACCTGGTCACAGTAAAATTGAAACTCCCCAGACTTTTGGGAAAAATTCACCCGGTGTTCCCTTGTAGCTTACTGAAACCTTTTTGAGCCTCCACTTTAAGACCTCCCCCTAAGAAAGCTCCTGGACCCCTCATAGTAACGGGTCAAACCCATTATGAAGTGAAACATATTCTTGACTCCAGAATCTTTAAGGGAAAATTGCAGTACCTAATACGAGGGGGGGGGGCAGAGCCAAGATGGTGGAGAGGCAGCAAAGGCTGTAAAGAGCTCCTCCAAAAGTAAAAGTTTTATTTTATTTTACTTTATTTTTAACTTTTTAGCCTCTTTTAATATTGTATTTTAACCTACCCCTTTTAAACTTTTTAAACCCATTTTTAACCCATTTTAAACTTTTAACCCATAGTTTTAAACTTATTTTTAAACCTGTTTTAACAAACTTGAATGGGGAAAAGAAGGAAGAGACAGCATTCTGAAGCTGTTGTGATTCAGGGTCAGCCTGTGGATTCGGCAGTTGGGTCGGATGATTCAGAGGAGGAGGAGGGGGGTGTTGGAGAGCTTGCTGAGGATAGCCTTGAAGCTCCGCAGAGCCCTCAGCCAGGCCCCTCCCATCTGGTTACGACGCAGACCCAGCTGTGTGAGCCTGACAGCATGGATGAAGATGACCCACAGCTGGCCCTGTTCAAGGACACCCGACACAGGAGGCAGTCAATCAGGAGTAAACAAAGGAAGGCAATGGGGCACCTCGGCAGAGAGAAGCCATGCCTTGAACTGTTTAAAAGGGGAATGTGTGGGAGGGCTGGTTTGCTGAAGGCAACTGTTTGAATAGCTCCTGTTTCATGGTTTGTGTTTTGTTTTGCTCTGTTTGCTCTGTTTTGTGTCCATAAATTTGGCAGGCTTAGTTCCAGTCTCTTGCCTTCTTGTAAAGGGGTTGTCCCTGCTTTTTTTGCAGGGCCGGTAGTATGCTGGTACAGAACAGTTTGCCTTCAGCCTCCCACCCTTTATTATTATTATGGAGCAGCTACATGCTGAGAATGCCCAGCTCACCCAGCAACTCGCTTTGTTGGCAGCTCAGGTGGCTCAATTGCAAGCTCAGGTCCATGCTGCACCCCCGATGCCGGATAAATTTACTGGCAATCCAGAACTGTTTCCTGCTTTCCTGGGACAATGCCAGCTCTTTATCAGCGTGAGAGCAGCTGATTTCCCCACTGACCAGGATAAGGTGGGGTTTGTGTTAAGCCTTCTTTCGGGTGATGCAGCTCGTTGGGGCATGCCTCTGCTGGCTCAACCTAGTCCATTGTTGGACAACTTTGTGGAGTTTTGTGATCATATGCGTCTGATGTATGAGGACCCTATAAAGACGCAGACTGCTACTCGACGCCTGAAAGCTCTGAGGCAGGGGCAACGCCCCCTACAGGGCTATATCACTGATTTTCGGCTGCTTAGCCAGGATTCTGCCTGGAATGAGGCTGCGCTTATGGATGCCTTCCAGGATGAATTGTCGGAGGAGATGTTGGATGAGCTGGCCCATGTGGATATTCCCTCAGACCTCAAAGGGCTGATCCATATCTGCTTGCAGATCAATGCTCAGTTGCAGCAGCGAAGGAGTCGCCGTGCCACCCCACAGACCCCTGCAGCCCCTGTTGTGTGAGAGATCCCAGTTCAAAGAGAGGAGCCAATGGAGCTGGGTGCCGCCAGGTCTCGTCTATCAGTGAATGAAATGAACAGACAACGATCGGGGGGGTTGTGTTTTTACTGCAGGAATCCTGGGCATTTGGCTGCTTTTTGCCCAAAGAAGCAACTTTGCTGATGTGTTCAGCGAGACAGAGGCGGATCAATTAGAGGCGCTATGACTGCCCCATTTAGTCCCTGATGCGCCTCTCCCAGTGGGGGGGGTTGTACTCCATGTCGGACCCCGAGTTGGCTGCATTGCAGGACTTTCTGGAGAAGAATTTGGCTCGCGGTTTCATCCGGCCCTCGTCCTCGCCAGTGTCTGCACCCGTGCTCTTCCTTAAAAAGAAGTCTGGCAAACTGCGGGTTTGCTGCGATTATAGGAAACTGAACGCCATCATGGTGCGCAATCGTTACCCGCTGCCCCTCATCCCCGAACTCTTGGACCGACTTCGGGAGGCTAAGATCTTAACGAAACTGGACCTGCGTGGAGCTTACAACCTCGTCAGGGTACGACTGTCTGATGAGTGGAAGATGGCGTTTGGTACTCGTTATGGACATTTTGAGTACACTGTGATGCCGTTTGGCCTGACCAACGCCCCCGCCGTGTTTCAGCATTTCATGAACAATATTTTCTGGGATTTGTTGGATCAGTTTGTCGTGATCTACTTGGACGACATCCTGATCTACTCCCCGTCATGTGAAGTGCACCATCAACATCTCCATCAGATCCTGCAGCAACTCCGAGAACATCGGCTGTTTGCCAAGTTGGAGAAGTGCCAGTTCTACCGGGTGACCATCGATTTCCTGGGTCACCGCATTTCTCCTGAGGGCATCGCCATGGAGCCGAGTAAGGTTGAGTCTTTGCAGAGTTGACAACCCCCACATTGCGTGAAGGATGTTCAGTGACTACTTGGGTTCGCCAACTATTACTGAGCTTTCATCCCTGGGTTTGTTCTTTGACAGCCCACCTCACCTGGCTCCTGCAGAAGAAGACTCGGTTTCAGTGGAACGCTCCAGAACAACGGGCTTTCCAGACTTTGAAGGAAGCCTTCATGAAGGAGCCCATCTTCAAGCATCCTGACCCGCAACGGCCGTTCATCGTGGAGGCGGACGCCTCCGACATTGCCATTGGGGCGGTGTTACTCCAGGCAACGACGCCCAGCGGTACACTCTTCCCTTGCGCGTACCATTCACGAAAACTGAACCCTTCAGAGCGCAATTATACAATCTGGGAGAAGGAGCTGCTGGCCATCAAAGTGGCTTTCGAGGCCTGGAGGCATCATCTGGAGGGAGCGTGGCATCAAATCGAGGAATGGATGGACCACAAGAATTTGGAAAGCCTGTAGACTGCTCGGAATTTGAACCAACACTAGATCCGGTGGTCTCTTTTCTTTGCGAGGTTCGACTTCTGAGTTCGGTACATACCTAGTGGGCACAATCAGAGAGCGGATGCTCTGTCCAGGAAGCCCGAATATTCCCAAGTGGAAGACAAGCTTCTGCCCAGGACAGTGATCCCCGTCGAGTCTTTTGCTGCGGTGCGGGAGCTGGTTGATATACGGGCTTGTATCTGGGAGGCACAGCAGCAGGAGGTGTGGGTGGCTCAGCGGAAGGAGGAGGTGGGGCCAGATTCTCCTTGGACGGTCACGGATGGACTCTTGTATTATCGTGACCGGCTCTACGTTCCGGGAGGGCCACTCAGGGGACTCATCCTCAGCCAGTGTCACGATAACCTGGTGGCAGGGCATTTTGGCCTGTTCAAGACCCTGAACCTGGTCTCCCGTACCTTCTGGTGGCCCCGAGTCTGACACGACGTCCAGTCCTATGTCACTTCCTGCATCCCATGCAGGCAGGCCAAGTCAGCGACAGGGGCCTTGCCTGGATTACTACAGCCCTTGCCGACACCCAAAAGACCCTGGGGGGCTGTGTCCATGGACTTCCTGACTGATTTACCCCCGTCCTCTGGTTTTACGACAGTGTATGTGGTGGTGGACATGCTGATCAAGATGGCACATTCATCAGCCTTGGTGGAGCAGTGGGCTAATGCCTCCTTAAGTAACACCAGCTCCCTGCAATTAGTGCAGGTTCGCATCCCACCAGGCTCAAGGTTGACTCAGCCTTCCATCCTTCCGAGGTAGGTAAAATGAGGACCCAGATTGTTGGGGGCAATAAGCTGACTTTGTAATAATGCCGCTTGGAGTGTGTGTGTGTGAAAGCCCTAATAAGCAGGCATATACATAGAATAAAGGCTACTGCTAAGCTTGTAAGCCGCCCTGAGTCTTCGGAGAAGGGCGGGATATAAATGGAATTAAAATAAAAATAAATAAATAAAAAATCCCTGTCGCAGCTTACTGTCAGTTCACACCACTAGTCGTATGTTCATTCAGCAGGTGTTTTGGCTACACGGCCTCCCTGATAGTCGTCTCTGATAGGGGGGCCCAGTTTACAGCCCGCTTCTGGAAGGAGTTGATGCATGCGTTAGATATCAAGATTTGCCTCTCGTCCATGCATCATCCTCAAACTGATGGGGGAACCGAGAAGGTCATCGGTATTCTGGAACAATATCTGCGCTGCTACGTCAATCTGCAGCAAAACAATTGGGTGGACTATCTGG
The DNA here is from genome assembly GCF_947247035.1 of Vipera ursinii. Classification (NCBI taxonomy): domain Eukaryota; kingdom Metazoa; phylum Chordata; class Lepidosauria; order Squamata; family Viperidae; genus Vipera; species Vipera ursinii. The sequence goes on along the minus strand of NC_139514.1, from coordinate 72,895,114 downwards.
CCATAGCTGAGTTTGCATTCAACAATTCGCAGCACACCTCCACAGATGACACCGTTCTTGGCCAATGTGGGATATCACCCCCAGTTTTTCCCCCTTTCTCCCGTGGACTCACCGGAACTGGCAGCGAACGACTTCATGGCAGGCGATCCATCGATTGGTGCAATGTCAGTTAGAGAAGGGCAAGGCCGATTACAAAAGGTTTCCTGATCGGTCAAGGTGGGATACGCCTCCACTATCGGTGGGAGATTGGGTCTGGTTGTCCACCAGGAACCTACCATCAACACAGCCAGTGAGAAAGTTAGATCACCAATATTTAGGACCATTCTCCCAATCGAGGCTGTCATCAATCCAGTTGCCTATCGCTTAACTCTGCCACGTTCCCTCCATGTGCACCCAGTCTTTCATTGGTCTCTGTTGGTCCCCGAGCAACCAGCCTGTCCACTCCACTGAGCAGAATCTCCCCCATCAGGACCTCGTGATGGAGACAGCACCCCCAAGTACGAGGTCACCAGCATCAGGGACTCCCGTTGGCTGAAAGGTCGTTTCCAGTACCTGATTGAATGGAAAGGCTACGGACCAGAGGAGTTCACCTGGGAGAACACGACCACCATTCATGCCCCTGCTTTGGTGTCTGCTTTTCATGAACAATTTCCATCCCAACCGCATGCTGCGGTGCGGGATAGTGTTGTGATTCAGTGTCAGCCTGTGGGTTCGGCAGTTGGGTCGGACAATTCAGAGGAGGAGGGGGGGTTGGAGAGCTTGCTGAGGATAGCCTTGAGGCTCCGCAGAGCCCTCAGCCTCCCATCTGGTTACGACACAGACCCAGCTGTGTGAGCCTGACAGCATGGATGAAGATGACCCACAGCTGGCCCTGTTCAAGGACGCCCAACGCAGGAGGCAGTAAATCAGTAGTAAACAGAGGAAGGCAATGGGGCACCTCGGAAGGAGGCAGAAAGAAGCCACGCCTTGAACTGTTTAAAAGGGGAATGTGTGGGAGGGCTGGTTTGCTGAAGGAGACCATTTGAATAGCTCACGGTTCGTGTTTTGTTTTGCTCTGTTTGCTCTGTTTTGTGTCCATAAATTTGGCAGGCTTAGTTCCAGCCTCTTGCCTTCTTGTAAAGGGGTTGTCCCTGCCTTTTCTGCAGGGCCGGTAGTAGGCTGGTAGAGAACAGTAGCAGAAAGTATATCCAAGCATTTGAAGCAGCAGAAAATGGAGGATTATATTGCAAACAGACAGTCTGCTCCAGTAAGTAAGGGGGCACCTTATCAGATAAAATTAATTTATGTGACTCATTGGAATGGGACTTACAAACTGAACTGGAGAGCAGACAGCATGTGGAGTTGTCCTCCTCCCTCTCGGAGAATGGCTCCCCTCCTTGGCACCCAGCAACAGCCTTTTTTGCACAGAAGGGAGATGTAGCAAATTTGGAGGGGGAAAATGTGACAGACTTCCTCTCTAGACAATGTTTGCTTACAGCTCAAACTGTAAACTCAATATATGATCTCTTGTCAATTGTCATAAATAAGGTCAACTGTCTGAAAGAATCTTTTGCAAAGTTTGTTAGGAGCCACCCAAATACTGTAGAAGGACTTGGGAGGATAACCACGGACAGACATGGGATGGCTAACTCAGAAAATGAAACTAGAGAAGGACCTTGTTCTCCTCCCAAAAATTTGAACACCTACTGAGAAAATACTCAATCAGGCAAAGGTCTAAGAGATGACCAATATAACTACAGTCTGCAAACTAACCAGGTTATTTGCAAATTTATGACAAGAGAGTAAATAGAGGGCGTTGGAGCAATAGAGAAGCTATTAGGCTGTCCCTGAGCCAGCTGCTCCGCTGTGAATTCACTCTGATAGATCTACTACATGCAGAGTGGCTGCCAGCAAGAACACAATGTATGAGAATTCTCCTATCGTTCAAGCAGCCCACAATCCCCTCCATGCTCTTCAGAATGAAGCCCTTTCTGAGAATCTGCTCAATATTTCCAATAAGGGTCTTTTGCTCAGAAAAAGGACCCAGATTGTTGGGGGCAATTAAGCTGACTTTGTAATAATGCCGCTTGGAGGTGTGTGAAAGCCCTAATAAGCAGGCATATACATAGAATGAAGGCTACTGCTAAGCTTGTAAGCCGCCCTGAGTCTTTGGAGAAGGGCGGGATATAAATGGAATAAAAATAAAAATAAATAAATAAATAAAAAAAGTGTGCCCACCCCTGAAACAGCGTCAAAAAGAGGGAACTGTCACTTTAAATCTAGGCTGCAACAGCCCTCACACTACTAAGCCTGAGGCTGCTGCAACTGAACTGACCCTGAGAAAGCAAAGAAGCAATATACGAACTGTGTTACCCACAGCTGCAGGAACTGCTGAGGATGTGCCAGAGGAAATGTTGATTGACCTATTCAGTGCATTGCCAGAACCTGAGCAAGTTAACATCATTCAAAGATTGGATGACCTAAAAGAGGCACTGACAACAACTCAATCTACAGCAAAGCCTCTATTTAATTTGGCTCCACTAACCACACAACCTTGTGACAAGATACTTAATCAACAATCTGCCTTTACCTCAACAGTAAAAAAGGTGTTGTCACACAGGCTGAGAGTGGGGTAACTGCACTGAGAAACAACTGAAAGACAAAGGGCTTCATCACACAGTGCCCCCTAAGCTGACAAACACTAAGGTCATAATCCAGCTTACATCCTCATTTGACTTAGAAGTTCCCACAACATCTTTCCACAAGATGAACCCTCAGCCATGCCCCTCCAAATATTGACATAAATCTACATTTATAGACTTAAGCCAGAGTACCTGCCCATTGGAAAAAAAATCATTCTTGGAGCAAGAGCAGAGGTACACTGGCAACCGAGATATAGAGGAGCAACAACAAGTTCTGCAACCCATGAGGAGAAATATCAAACCTCACAACAACTGTGTTTATATGGGAAGCTTAGATGATATTGACCCAGCTCCAATGTCAAGTTGACATCTGGCATTTTTACCATCTAGCCAATAAACCAAGCCAGACCACCTTGCCTCTGAGAACCCCATACAGTTATTGACCTGGAACATAGCTGGCTGGAAAGGGATGGTTGATAGTGGACTAATGAGCTTTCTCTCTAGATTTGATGTAATAACCTTTCAAAAAACCTGGCTAACCGAAGTGGACGAACCAGTACAATTGCCAGGCTTTCAGGGATGGGCCTCCCCAGCCCTAAAAACAAAGAACAAAGGGAGACCCTCTGGTGGGCTATGCATTCTTATAAAGGAAGAGTTGCAATGGCAGGGAGAGAAATTATATAATGAAGATAAGTATGCGTACTTTCTAGTTGTCAAATTTGAATGTGACCAGTTGAGTTAATATTGGTAAATGTGTACATTCCTCCAAGCACATCCCAGCACTATAATTCTGAATATTGGATGGGCTTGGAAGTTATCTTAGAAGATATATCTATACTGTACCCTCAGTCCATAGTGGTATTATTAGGAGATCTGAACGCTAGACTGTGTCCCTCTCTGTATGAGCTTGCCCAGAAGAAGGGAATCCCAGTGGAGTTCTTTGATAATCATCCTCAGTGGCTCTCAAGAGACTGTAAAAGTAATGCCGCTGGCCTGCTCCTAGTCTCCTTAATTTTTAAGGGTAATCTCCAAATTTTGGGAGGTAAGGACAAGAATTATACATACCCTTATACATACCACTCAGCCAATTCAAGTAGTGTACTGGACCTCTTTTGCGTGTCTAGAGATAAGGCTGACCTCTTCTCAGAGATCACAGTACACCTTAGCGACAATAGCGACCATCAGCCTGTAAGTGTGACATTGCGAGGCCGCTCAGATTTAAGACCATATAACATGGCTGACAGATGGCTCACCAAAAAGGTAGAGGTGACCCAAAATAAAAGGTTAATTTGGGCCAAAGTTGATACTAAGGCAATATTAGAATGCCTTAAAACAGAGAATGCTACTAAGTGGGCTAGAACAATACAGTCATCTACTACTGACTGTATGTCAGCCTTCAATGCATTCTCCAATCTTTGTAACATACTGAAGAAACACCTAACAGTTAAACCTACTACAAAAAGAGCCCAAGTGAGTAGACCTCGCTGGTTTGATCCTGATTGCCAGCGACAGAAAAAGAAATTGAAGGCAGCCATGAGGCTTGCCAAGAGAAATCCTACTGCCCATATACAAGCTAAGATGCTGCACACAAGAAGGGAATATAAAAAAAAACTATAACATTAAAGAAAAAACGTTTTGCCATTTCAATCTGGTCAGAACTTGAGTTGGCTGCCAGAAGTCATAATTCAGTATTATTTTGGCACTCTGTAGCAGGTATCCTGAAGGAACGTAGATTTGCATTTGAGATACCAATCTCTGCTGCGGACTGGGAGAATTATTATCAGTGCTTGTTTGCCCCCACCAAACCGGTAAAGAAATTATTTATAAACAGTGATTTGGTAAATCCTAGAACTCTCCCCCCTTGGCCACCAGTCTCAGAAAAGGAGATACAGTCCATCATTAAAAGCTTAAAGAGCAATAAAGCCCCAGGCGAGGATTTTTTACCAGCAGAATTATTTAAGAAATTTCCCAACTGGTGGGGCCCTGTATTAGCAGGGCTTTTTACACACATAAATAACACCTGCCATATACCAGATGGGTGGAAGATGGCAATAGTTGTCCCTATATATAAAAAAGGGAATAAAAAGGATCCTAGTAATTATAGGCCCATCAGCCTGACTGACATTGTAGCAAAAATATATGCTAGGTACCTTTTGAACAGAATTGAAATCTGGGTAGAGGAAAACAACATCCTCACAGAAGAACAAGCAGGTTTTAGACAGAACAGATCTACTATTGATAACTGCTTTGTTTTGAACCATCTGATTGCCAAATATGCCTATAAGAGGAGACCCCTGTTTGCTGCTTTTATAGACCTTACAGCAGCATTTGATATGGTAAATAGAGACGTACTATGGAGTAAATTGACATCTCTTAAAATAGAACCCAGACTTCTGGCTTTGATTAAAGCCCTTTACACAAGTACCTGTTTGAGGGTGCGGTATGGGGTTAATGGGGCCCTGACTAACAGGATTCACACAAATAAAGGGATAAGGCAAGGGTGTATCCTGGCCCCATTATTATTTAATTTATACATCAATGACTTGCCAGGGTTAATGAAGGATACCATGGTACACATGCCGATGATCCTAAATACTTACTGTAACAGCTTGCTTTATGCTGATGATATGATTTTATTATACTCACAAGTAGGATTACGTAGGCTATTAAGAAGATTCAGCTCTTATTGCCAGGATAACTCCCTAATTATTAGCAAATCCAAATCGAAAATAATGGTGTTTGGAAGAAACCATCAGAGACATAAGTGGCAATTAGATGGTGAACCAATTGAGCAGGTTAATACCTTTGTATATTTGGGAGTAACTTTTTCCAAGACTGGATCTTGGGCCTGCCATCATCAACGAAGTACATTTAGAGCAAAAGCCTGTTTGAATTTATTGCTCAAACTAAAGAACCATAGTTACCCAGGGTCCCTAGCTCCACTACTCAAAGTTTATAAGGCTAAGGTTACGACAATGCTCTTGTATGGAGCAGAAATTTGGGGTCTTTATTCAACCACAGCTTTAGAACAAACACAGTCCCAGCATCTGAGATGTATTTTGGGTGTAGACCCAAGAACATCTGCTGCAGCAGTTAGAGCTGAATTGGGAATTCATACAATTCAGGCATTATCTAAAAGCTTATAACTACTGGTGCAAAGTTAATGAAATGAAGACTGATAGACTCCCCAAATTATGCCTACTAGAGCAAATAAAACTGCAATCACAAATCTCCTGGATCACCAAACTAACAAATTTTGTAAGAAGCTGTGGCCTTCCTGTTTCTTGCGTAACAGGAGAACAATCTAAAAAAAAGAGTTGCCCAAAGAATTAAGGATATAGAAGCACAAACTGCTATAGCTATCCTTAGTAAGGTGGGTAACTTGAAATGGCTGAGTAAATACAAATGTACTTTTCAAGTGGACAGTTATTTGAAGTTACAACTCCCAAAACATCTTAGGGAGATATTTACGAGAGCGAGATTCGAACAGCTTGACACAATGGTCAGATATGGGAGATTTCATGCTATACCGTACAATGAGCGTCTCTGCATTTGCGGAGCGGCAGAGGTACAGGACCTGGCTCACATCCTATTTGACTGTTGTCCGTATAAGAGGGTGAGAGACAGGTATCTTGGTCTATATACCAAACGAATGACCCATTGGGATCCCCATATCAAAATAACTTATCTTATGTCCGGTCAGAACTTGAAAATAACATTTAACGTAGCACAGTATTTAAACAAAATGATCCAGTTAAGATCTGCATATGTGGGACTGATTGGGGTAGATTGCAAGGGTGACTCCGAAATATAATGTTATCATATTTTATCTATATCTTAAATTATTGTACATTACAATTTCATTTTAGATTGTATTTTATTACTATTTCATCTTAAATTGTATTTTATTTTAATTCCATTTTAAATTGTATTTTATCAAATTCCATTTTGGATTGCTTTTCTCAGGTTTTGGTGATGGTTTGTTGTTGGAACTTTGCACTTTGATATGGCCCAAGGGCTAATCAATAAAGTTGATGATGGCAGTACCTAATACAATGGAACGGATACCCATTATCTGAAGCCATTTGGGTGAAATCTAGCGATGTGAAAGCTGACAGACTTATCAAAAGGTTTTATGAGAAACACCCCAACAAACCAAAATCCAGCTCCTAACTTGTGTTTGTTTACATTACAGGATCTGTTCTTTTTGTAAGGGGGGGCGGATGTCAATGCTGCAAACATTGACATGTTTTTGCACCGACAATATAAGAGACAGCTGATTACTTTAACTGCTTTGCTTTGAATCCTTGGGGGGGGAATGTCAACCAGATGTTTTGAGAAGATAAGAAAAGCCCGCGTACAGAATGGGAAGTGAAACTTCATATGTAAAACTAATTGGATAATGTGATTTATGACATGGAGATAAAGGCAGGAATTGTGTATATTACGATGGGTTTGGGGGAAGGAGATTTCAGATTCCGGCATCCCTTCATGAGTGCCAATGTTTTGTTTCATTATTAAGACTTTTTAGATAAACAATGCCTGCATTTTGTTTGAACTGTCTCATTTATCGGAACCTTGACATATGCAGGGGAAAGACTCAGATGTGAGCATTCAACATAATATAATGCAACAGCTGCACGATCTGTTGGCCAGGAAGCAACAGGTGAGAGCACCGCAGCCATTGGGGGCCCTGCAACCATTGGTAATGCTGCAACCACTGCTGCTGGAAGGTCAGCAGCAGGTGCGAGCGCCATAGCAATGGGGCTGGTATGAGCCCCTGAATGTGCAGCAACCATTCGGACGCCTGCATCAACTGGGGATGCTGTAGCCACCGATGGGAGTGCAGCAACAGTGGGACTGGCAGCAACCTCTTAATCTGCAGCAACCACTGGGGCGCCTGCAGCAATCAGAGATGCCACAGCAATCACCACCGGGACCAATGGAAAGCCTGCAGAAGCTGGGGATGCGATAGTCACCACCATGAGGTTAGCAGCCTTTGGGAGTGCAGTAGCAGTGGGGTTGGAAAAAGCCCCTGAATGTGCAACCACCATCGGGACCAATGGGGGGCCTGCAGCAACTGGGCATGCTGTAGCCACCATTGAGAGGTCAGCTTCTTCTGGGGATGCAACAGCCACAACAGGGAGGTCAACCACCACTGGGAATGCAGCCACACTGGGGGGACAGCAACCCATGATGGCGCCACCCCTCAGAGCGATGTTTGATGGTGACCCAGAGAAGCTTATCTTCTTCCTAAATCAAGTGCACTCCCACATAAATAGCAATGCCAATTTCTACCCAAATCCAGCTGTTATGGTTGATGCGGCCATGGCCAATTTGGAAGGAGAAGTGTCTGAGTGGCTAAACAACTTGTACATTGAGCAGGCACCTGAGTTGGGGAACCTCCACCTCTTCCTCCTTGGACTAAGAACCAGGATCAAGGACCTGTCCATAGCTCTTAAAGCGGAGACACAAATACATAAGATAAAACAAGATGGCTCTGGAATACATACAAGAATTTTGTAAGATAGCAGGTCGAATAGAAAGGTGGCCTGAACAGTCCCTAGTGCACCACTTCAAGGAGGGACTAGACGATCACCTTTCCCAAGCCTGTGTCTATCGAGCTGTCCCTAACCTATTGCAAGAGTGGTATCAGGCAGCAATAAGATTGGATGTTGAGCAAGCCCATTATAGGAAGCCACCACGTCAGGAAGCCAGGCAGAAACCAGAAAAGAACAGATGACCACCCCCACATAAGCCTCCAGCCATTGCAGGCACGGAGCCCCCCAGACCACCTGCTGGTCCACCAATCAAATGCTTCATATGTGGGCAACAACTGGGTGACGAGCTGCCCAGTCCCATATCCCCAACAGCAGAGCAGATCAGGACCACCAGTGAGGAAGAAACCAGTCCAGCAGCTGGCGAAAGAGAAGTCAAACTGGATCACGCAAGAACCCATTGCCCAGGTTATATCACCCACACAGGAGAGTGCCGAGGCTTAAGCTGGACCAACCACCACTCTGCCTTCCTACGACAGTGACGAGGGGGAGAATGACCTGATGGTGAGTCAACCTGTTCCACCTTTTTCTCCCGCAGCCAAACTCAGTCCCCAAGACAGGTTCACGAGTAGATTTGAAAGTGCTAGTGGACTCGGGGTGCTCCCAGTGCATTATTAGCTTGCCACTTGCCCTCAAACTAGGCATATGAGCAAAATTGCTCTCCAAACCTGTGAGCTTTGAGCAAGCCGATGGGAGGAATTTTGGTCACACAATTGACTGAGCCAATATGCTTAGAAATAGGTGAATGCTGGGAGTTCATTTGCTTCATGGTGGCTCCGAAGATGACTGAGGCTGTGATTCTAGGATTAGCCTAGTTGGACAAATGGAAACCGTTTATTTGGTGGGAGAAGGGGATGAGAACTGTGAGACTACCTATAGGGCCCAAGCCCCCCATTAATTCGGCTGACATTACTGGAGAGTTTAGGTTGACCACTGAGCTAGCAAAGATAGCCACCCTGCCTCAACCAGGTGAGCCACTCATTCCCAGCGAATACTGGGACCTAATGGAGGTGTTTAGTGAGAAAAAATGCGACACCCTGCCTCCCCACCAGCCCAATGATTGCTCCATTGAAATGTTACCGGGAGCTAAACTCCCACAGCCAAGGATGTACTCCATGACCCCCTTCAAAATGGCGGAAATGCAGCAGTATGTGAACAAGAACCTAGCAAGATAATTTATTAAATGGGCCAAATATCAGGTGGGAGCTCCAGTGTAATTTAAAGAGAAAAAAGACGGGTCGCTTCATCTCTGCAGACTATAAAGGATTAATACCACCTCCACCTCCTGAAGGACTTACTAACCCACCTGGCGAAGGGGAGTGTCTTCACTAAATTGGACCTGAGAGAGGCATATTACCAAGTAAGAATAAAAGAAGGAGATGATTGGAAAACTGCTTTTAACTGTCCCAGGGGGAATTATCAATTTAAAGTCATGCTGTTTGGATTACAGGGGGCTCCAGCTGTCTTCATGCAGCTGATCAACCAGGTATTACATGACCATTTATACAAAGGAGTTTTGGTGTATCTTGATAATATCCTAATATACAGCACAAATATGGCTGACCAACTTTTACCGACAGTTCATCCCCTCCTTTGCTGAAATTGCTTTACCCCTTACACTTACTGAAAACAGGCAAAGAGAAGGAGAAGCCATGACCGGGCCAGCTGCTAGCATGGACTATGAACTTTCAAACTGCTTCTGAGAATTTAAAAAGACTATTTGCAGTTGAACCAGTCCTAAAACATCCTTGTCCGGGGAAACCCTTTGTGATTCAAGCCGATGCCAGTGATTTATTTATTTATTTATTTATCTTATTAAATTTATATGCCACCCTTCTCCCTAAAGACTCAGGGTGGCTCACAACAATAAAAATTAAAAACATAGAATAAAAAATTAAAAAAGAATTAAACAATAAATACAATAATTACATGACAATTTAAAAACCAATAAAAAGCTAATTAAAACCAAAGTCAGTCCAGTCCAGTGATGTGGCCATTGGACCTGTACTATTGCAAAAGAACCATGATAGAGTCCTACAGCCCTGTGCCTACACCTCAAAAAAGTTCACCAATTGAGAGAGAAGGTGGGGAGTATGGGAGAAGGAAGCCCTTGCAATCCACTGGGCTCTATTAAACTGGTGACACTACCTAGAAGGAAGCAAGGTGCCTTTCAAGGTATGGACTGATCACAAAAACCTAGAGGCACTGAAAACTCCCCGCAAACTGTCCCCAAAACAAGTATGGTGGGCACAATACTTTAACCAATTAAACTTCAGCCTGAAGTACATACCGGGAAGGAAAAACTTTTTAGCTGATGCTTTATCCAGATTACCTCGATACAGTGTGAAGAGGTTAATGAAGCAATTATATCTACACAAGCTGCTTCTCTTTTTTATTGAAAACTCTTACAGTATATTTTTTAAATAGAAAAAACTCCCTCCCCCCACCCTACCCTCCCCCAACCCTCCCCTACCCTCCACTTCCCTCTCCGCGACTTCCCAGAGCTGAATACAGGGTATAAACTCACAAACGTAAGCTAAAATATGCTAACAACAAAAATAAAACATTACATTCTATCGCACTTTAACTCTCCATAGTCATAACTATATTACTAACAAATAACAAATAACTAATAATACATCATATAAAACCACTACTTATTCAAATGCTAAATGAAACTTTTTAGTCCCATATTTATTCTGAATATATTCAATCCATCTTCTCCATTCCACAATAATTCTCTGTTGCGATTGTTCTTTCAAATATGCTGAAATCTTTGCCATTTCCGCCAGATTGGAAACTTTCAAAGTCCACTCTTCTATAGTCGGCAGTTCCTCTTTCTTCCAATATTGCGCTACTAAAAGACTTGCTTAAATTCAACATCAATTTAGTATCTATAACAGTAAAGTCTGTAATAATACCCAACAAAAACAACTGCGGAGAAAACCTTATTTTTTTCTTAAATATCTTTTGCATATTCCACCAAATTTTAATCCAAAAAGCTTTGACTTTTTTACAAGTCCACCATATGTGAAAATAAGTTGCATCCTCAGAACCACACCTCCAACATTTGGGCTGGCAGTTCGGAAACATACTTGCTAATTTTTTAGGGTCTAAGTGTCACCTATAAAACATTTTATAAAAATTCTCTCTTAAATTTTGGGCCTGTGTAAATTTTACATTTCTAACCCAAATCTTTTTCCAAGTATCCATTGTTATAACCTCCTGAAAATTCTGGGCCCACTTTATCATACAATCTTTAACGAGTTCCGTTTCTGAATCAATTTCTATCAATGCATTATATATCCTTTTAATATGTGCTTGACCTTGATCTCTAATTTGTTTTACCAAATTTCCATCAGTTATCGAAAAGCCAACTTTCTGATCTTCTTTCCATCTTGCTTGTAACTGCCCATACTGAAACCAGGTTTGCACAATCTTTTCTTCTTTTAAAATATTATATTTTATTTATTTTATTTTTATTTTTATTCCATTTATATCCCGCCCTTCTCCGAAGACTCAGGGCAGCTTACAAGCTTAGCAGTAGCCTTCATTCTATGTATATCCCTGATTATTAGGGCTTTCACACACACTCCAAGCGGCATTATTACAAAGTCAGCTTAATTGCCCCCAACAATCTGGGTCCTCATTTTACCTACCTCGGAAGGATGGAAGGCTGAGTCAACCTTGAGCCTGGTGGGATGCGAACCTGCACTAATTGCAGGCAGCTGGTGTTACTTAAGGAGGCATTAGCCCACTGCTCCACCAAGGCTCTGTTATGGCTTTAATTGCCATACATTCCTTTCTAACCTTAATATTTCTTTATATGTGGTCTCATCATGTTTAAATCCAACATTTATATTTTCTATTGCATGTTTAGGTATTGCCCAAATTGGTATCTTATAATTTAACTAACTATATTTTTCCATACTCGCAACAGAGCATACCTTAATATATGTATCTTAAACACATTATCCACCTTATCATACAATAAATATACATGCCAACCAAATAACAAATCATAACCCTCAAGATTTAATAATCTCCCTTGTGTTAAATTGAACCAATCACTTATCAATGATAAAGCAGCAGCCTCATAATATAATTTAAGATTGGGCATTTTAAGACCACCTGTTTCACGTGTATCTTGCATTATCTTAAATTTGACTCGTGGCTTTTTCCCTGCCCAAACAAATTTATTAATACCTTTCTGCCACTCCTCCAAATTTAAATCCTTTTTAAGTATAGGTATCATTTGAAACAAAAATAAATTTTTTGGCAAGACATTCATTTTTACTGCTGCAATTCTTCCCAATAAGGATAGTTGTAATTTTTTCCAACCATCTAGCTCTTTTTGTATTTTTGACCATAACAATTCATAATTATTCTTATAACTTCACATTTGAATCTGAAACGTAAACCCCCAAATATTTAGTCTTTTTAACTATTTCAAATCCCGTTAACTCTTCTAAAACAACCTTTTGTTCTATAGTCATATTTTTAGACAATATTTTAGTTTTTTGTATATTTATCTTAAATCCAGAAACTTTCCCATATGACGTTATTATCTTCATCAACTCTACAACTGAGTAAGTTGGCTGACTTACTGTAATAACAAGGTCATCCGCAAACGCTCTCAGTCTATAATCCTGATCTCTTATTTTAATTCCCTTAATTTTATTTGAGTCTTGTATTTTAATCAATAATATTTCCAGTGTTAAAACAAACAGCAAAGGTGACAATGGACACCCCTGTCTTGTACCCTTTTTAATATTACATGTTTCTGTCAAACTACTATTAACTATTATTCGAGCCGTTTGCTTCTGATATATTGCTCTAATAGGTTGTAAAAATTTTTCCCCAAATTCCATTTTCTCCAATGCTTTAACTAAAAATTGCCAATCCAATTGATCAAAGGCTTTTTCAGCATCCAAAAAGATCAGCGCTGCAGAGACCTGGTTATTTCTATCCAAAAATTCCAATAAATCTACAATATGTCTCACATTATTCTTCATTTGTCTACCACTTATGAATCCAGTTTGATCACTATGAATCACTTGCTGCATTACCTTCATTAATCTATTTGCTAAAAATTTTGCAAATATCTTATAATCAGTATTTAAAAGCGATATTGATCTATAATTTTTGGCTTGGGTAGCATCTTGGTCTTCCTTCAGAATCAAGGAAATAAAAGCTGTTTTCCACGATGGAGGCACTTCTCCTCCCAATTGAATTGTCCTAAACAATTCTCTGAAAGGTTCCACCATTTCTGACTGTAAATTTTTATAGTATACGGGAGTCAAACCATCTGTTCCTGGTGCTTTACCCACCTTTAATTGCTTAATTGCTAAAATAATTTCTTCATCATTTATCAATTGATTCATCCCTTCCCTTTGTTCTTGTGTAAGAACAGGAATATTAACTTCCTGCAGATATCTATCTATATATCTTGAATCTTATCTCTAACATACAACTTAGAATAAAAATCAACAAAAGCCTTTTTAATAAGATTCTGCTGATGCACCACTTTACCCTTGTACTCTACTCTATCTATATTATGTGCCCTTTGTTTCTTCCTTTACAAGTAGGCTAACCACCTACCCGGCTTATTGGCATTACAAAAGGTGTTATGTTTAACATACCGTAAATTAGCTGCCACTTGATCTGCCATCAACATGTCAAACTGGCCTCTTAGTAAAGTAATTACCTCTTTGATCTTCCCATCAGATGCATTCAAAATTAAAGCCTTTTCTTTTCTCTTAATTTCCTCCTCTAATTCTTTTCGCCTAAATTCCAATTTACGTCTGTGTTTATTATTCAAATATATTAACACTCCTTTCATATAAGCTTTACTTGTATCCCAAACCATCTCAATAGAAGTACCCTTATACATATTCATTTTAAAAAATTCTTTCATCTGTTTTTTACACTCTTCCACATTTTCTTGATATCTAAACAAATTTTCATTTAGTCGCCAAGACCGTCTGTCTCCATTGTCTTTTTCTATTTCCAACTATACTGGACTATGATCAGATATAGTTCTTGGACATATCTTACTCTTCTTAATCCTAGAAAAGAAATCATTGGTAATTAATAAAAAATCAATCCTGGATAGGGATTGATGCCTATCACAGAAAAAGGTAAAGTCTTTTTCTTGCAAGTTTCTTTCTCTCCAAACATCTCTCAATTCCAAGTCATCCTTCATCTCAAAAAATGATTTAGGCAATCTAGCATGACTTGATGTACTTCGAAAAAGGCCCTTTTTGTCCAATTGTATGTCCAAAACGCCATTCCAGTCTCCCATAAAAATACAAGATTTGTAATCCCACTAAATAATCTTGCTATGTAATAGTTTATAAAATTCTCCTTGCTGTTGATTAGGAGCATATAATCCAACCAAAAGTATTTTCTTGCCTTCTATTAATAGTTCAATTATAACATATCTTCCTTGTTTATCTGTTTCAATTAAACTAGCTGTTAAAGTATTCTTGACGTAAATAACAACTCCATTTTTCTTGTTAGGAGCAGAGGCAATAAACTGTGTACCCAGCCTAGAGTTTATCAAATACTTTTGATCAACTGCTCGAATATGCGTTTCCTGTAAGCAAATAACATCGTTTTTAAATTGTTTTAGATAGTGAAATACTTTCTTTCTCTTCTGTGGGGAATCTAATCCATTAACATTCCAAGTTAGAAGCTTTGTTGCCATCTTTTGTGACCTGAAGCTTTTGGAGTGCCTCTTCCAGAATCACCTGCACTCTCTTCGGTTTCGCTCCTCCCACTGCTTCACTATAAGTATGTTTTTGAGATGTAATTATGGCTTTCTGTTGTTCTTGCTCTTGTCTCATTCGTCTAGTTGCAGCCCGTGTCACTCTTTGATCTCTAACCTCTTCCATTGGTACTGGAATCTGGTCCACTCCTGTAGTTTGCTTGGATTCTCTATCCTTCAGCTGAATAACTCCTTCAGCTCCTTGTATACTCCCCCTTCCTGGCTGACGCTCTCCTTCATCATTCCTCCTTTTAAGTTCCGAAGATGGTGGGGAGCCTGCCTTCAAAATATTAGCATAGAAATCTTGTGCCTGCAAAACTGTGTTAAGATGATATCTCGTGCCTGCGTGCTTCACCACCATGCCTACTGGAATCTCCCATCTAAACTGGATATCCTGTTTCCTTAATTCTTCTGCCAAAAAGGCAAATTCTTTTCTTTTCCTTAAAATTCTTGGAGGAATCTCTTTCAGAATTAAAACTTCTTGCTCTGCAACTGTAAATCTATTATAGAAGGCTTGAATAACCTCATTTCTAATTGCTCTCTTCATAAAATAAACCACCACATCTCTAGGTAGCTTTCTTTGTCTTGCAATCCAAGAGTTAACACGAAATATTTTATCTATATCCACCATAATATCTTCTGCTGAATGCCCCAAAACCTGTTCAAGAGCCTGTACCAATATTTCTTTCAAATTTTCCTTAGGATCTTCTTTCAAACCTCTGATTCTCACAGCAAACTCCATTTCGCGATACTGTATCATTATCACATCATCATCAATCTTTTCCATCACAGTTTCAGCATCCAGCATTTTAGCATCTAGTCTCATGTTATTTTGACTAAGTTCTTCCACTCGGTCATCCAGATGTTCAATACACACTGCCAATCCTTGAAATGCAGCCAAAATGTCTGCTCTTATCTCAGTATTTTTCTCCTCAATAAATTCAGCTATTTCTTGGGATTATATTTTTAAAGCATCCTGCAAATCTTTTATTGTTAAAGCTGGTGCGGGTGCGGGTGCCACAGGAGGAGGCATCAAAGCCTGTAATGAAGACTGCTGAACTAGCGAGGCACCAGCACTTCTAGGAACTTTAGTTGGTTTGGAAGCCATTTTAACACCGCTTAATTCTATTGCGCACTTTCACTTTCCGCACCGCTTGCAACTTTTTCCACAAAATACTCTGAGTTAAAGTTCAAATACTTGCTATTACAGTATTCTCCTGCACAGCTCTGCCTGCATCCAAGTAATCCACAATTCACTATCGATGGCAGGGATGGTTGCAGCGTCCTGCTCTGCTCCAAAGCCTTGGAGCAGAGGCATCCCAGAGTCCGGAGCAAACTCAGGCTTTGGGGGGGCTCACACCCTTCAACTACCAGAGTTTAAACTCTAGTGATCTAGGGGAGCTCTACCCCTGCCTAAGTGCTCACCCGTCCTCTTCTCCCGAGGAGCGGGTTTCCGAGCTGCCAAACATCGTCACTGTTTTTGGTGGCTCTACAGAAAACAGCAGGGCTGACAGCCGAAACGGCCGCCATCAATGGAGCCTTGCCACCCAGAAGTCACACAAGCTGCTTCTCAACTAACACCACAAAGAGCCCCATCTTCAAAAGTCCCAAACCCTGATGACCTTGTGGCAAGGAAAATAAAACAGGAACTCAATGTTCAATGCTTCAAGGAAAATCAAACCTCCTTGATGTGCTGGGATGGTTTGGCTTACAAAGGGGGGAAGTTGTATATGCCTGAAACCCTCTGCCTTAACGCTCTTCAGCACAGTCATGATGTGAAACAAGCTGGACAATTTGGATATTTAAAAACACTGCATCTGGTTCATTGGTGATTTTGGTGGCCAGGTTTAAAATGGGATGTAGAGAACTATGTCAAGAACTGTGCTTTGTGTGCCACCATGAAAAGAATTCCGGGAAAAACCCCTGGACTCTTACAACCAGTTGCGGACCCTTCCCAACCATGGGAAGAAATTGCTATGGATTTTATAGTAGAATTACCTGAAAGTAGGGTGAATACAGTGATTTGGACTGTGATAGACCTATTTTCAAAACAAGCTCATTTCATCACCTGCAAAGGACTCCCATCAGCCCAAAGATTAACCAAGATGTTTTTAAAGCACATCTACAGATTGCACAGTGTGCCAAAGCGAATAATCTCAGATCAAGGGGTGCAGTTTACGGCCAAGTTCTGGAGGGGTTTCCTCAAGTTAATTGGCTCATTGCAAGGACTATCGTTGGCTTTTCACCCATCTACAAATAGGGTGGCTGAATCAGCGAACTCAGTGGTGAAGCAGTATCTCAGATGCTATGTGGATTATCAGCAAATGAACTAGACTGACCTCCTTCCTTTCACAGAAGTGGCTTACAATAACTCTGTCCACAGCAGCACTGGTATTATGCCTTTTAAAGTTACCACAGGAAAAGAGTTCAACCCAATACCCAAATATCCTCAGGGGCCCTCTACTTCCCAAATGCTTGACCAGTGGGTGAGGGGGTGGGAGGAGGTATGGAAAAACATGAAATTCGCTCTGAAAAAGGCTTCTGAAATGTATAAAAAGCAAGCCAATAAAAAAGGACTCCCCAAAGATCATTCCAAGTTGGAATGATCCACAAAATATCTACGACTTAAGTTGCTTACTAAGAGGTTAGGACTGAAGTACCTGGGTCCCTTCCCCATAGTAAAAATTATCAACCCAGTCACGGTAGAATTAAAGCTTCCCAGATTCCTAGGGAAAGTCCAACCTGTGTTCCATTGTAGCCTATTTAAACCTTTTTGGGGTTCCACCTTATGACCTCCCCCTAAGAAAGAACCTGGGCCTC
This sequence comes from Vipera ursinii, assembly GCF_947247035.1. Classification (NCBI taxonomy): domain Eukaryota; kingdom Metazoa; phylum Chordata; class Lepidosauria; order Squamata; family Viperidae; genus Vipera; species Vipera ursinii. The sequence continues at coordinate 72,877,346 of NC_139514.1, read as the reverse complement.
TTGTGGTGGCTGGACAGACTCATTATGAAGTGAAGCATATTCTTGACTCTAGACTTTTTAAGGGAAAGTTACAGTACTTAGTGCAGTGGAAAGGATATCCATTATCTGAAGCCACATGGCTAAAATCTAGTGATGTAAAAGCCAACAGACTCATTAATAGATTCTATGAGAAACACCCTAACAAGCCAAGGGGCAACTCCTAACCTATGATTTTGTTTGAATTGCAGGATTTGTCCTTTTTGTAAAGGGGGCTGGATGTCAACACTGCTAACATTGGATGCTCCCACTCTGACAACTGATGAAAATACAGCCATTTTCTCTTTTCCTTTAACATGTTTTTTCTTACTTTAGAAATTAGGTGCAGCAGAAAGAAGTGGGGTTGGAATGTAAGCTCAGCTAGCCATAACACTGCTGAGGGAATCCAAGGACAAGTTGATAACGTTTTGGTGGGCTGTGGAGCTGAGGAGAAAGCCCATGCTTTAAGCTAATTGGGGAATATGATTTATGACAGTTAATTGGGGGTGGGAGTTGTACTTTGTTACTTTGTATCTGGGGAAAGGGAATTTAGTTTTTGGGTTCAACTATGTAGTGCCGATAAAATGTACTTTAAGGAAGAATTTTGCCTCGAAGTTCATTTGATGGGTTTCATCTATTGGAACCATGACATTGTGTTTCTCAATCTTTCCTTTCCCCGTCCTTCCCCGTCCTTCCCCCGACTGAGATGGTTATGGTTCCAGGTCCTGGATCATCTGTTGGACTGCTGTTTTGTGCCGTGGAGACCTTCCCCTCTTTCGGAGTTGCAAGATACTGTGGGATACAGCGGCTAGGAACCAACTCTGATGCTTCGGAGCAGCCGACCGGCACCCCCTCTCTCTCTTGCTTATGGAGCATCAGCTGCAACTTTAAGAGTTATTGTTGGCCAAGAATTGGTCCTGACAGATCTGGGACTTGTCTGCAGTGAGAGGGCAGAACAATTAACTATCAATCCACCCTCTGATGTGAGAGATCAGCTGAGGTGGATTTATCCCAGTTGTCTTTAGCCAAGTTTTGCCCAGATATATCGCCAATTGTTGTGAGAGAACTGTTATGGCTTTATATCTGTTGCCAACTTGGGTGAGAGTAGAGCTGGCTTGGCTGGGCTTGGCTTGGACGGGCTTGGCTTAATGGTTTTTTATGTTTTGCCGCCCTGACTTGACAAGGTCAACAATATTCTTTAACATCTTTATTCTAACTTTATTCTAACTACATAGCTGCCTACAAATAGCCCAATGTGGACCGCTGGATTTATTTAATTATTATTAAGCGCCTTAGTTACCCTAGTACTGTTCTGTTCGCCCTCAGGGGTGCCCCCCCATCCTGGGTGCGACCTGCCTCATTTTCCACTCTGCCTCTTGATGAAGGGCCCGATTGTTGGGACCCTGAGAGATGGCTGGGCAGGAACAGGGGCCTCAGGTATAAATTTAATAAGAGGCCCCTGGTTACTTTTCTAGTTAAATTTTTTGTGGGGTTAGGGAGGGGGGAGGGTCATGGTTGGTTGGAAATGGGGGGTAATCCACCAACCATTGTTCAGGCCAGGCCTGGGACAGATCGCGTTGGGGGGGAGCCGGGGTTAGTTGCCTCCAGAGCGGGTCGTGGGATTACCTATTCCCACGACGTTAGGGAATGGCAGCAGGTGTATGAACAGAGGGCCGTATCGATATCCGGGAGGGCATCCCCGCTATTTACAAGCGGTGAGGCACTCCGACCCTCTGTCTTCACCCCAAGGCCCCAGGAGCGAGGATGTGCAGCCACCTGAGTTCCAGCTGGTTTACTTGAACGCCAGGTCCATCGTTAATAAGGCTTCTCTCGTCCGGGATCTGGTCGAGGGTGAGCATGCGGACCTGGCTTGCATCACGGAGACCTGGTTGGGCCCAGAGGGTGGTATCCCCCTGGTTGATCTTTGCCCACCAGGCTTCCGGGTGCTACACCAGCCTCGGACTCAGGGTAGGGGTGGGGGAGTGGCTGTGGTTATGAGGGACACCTTATGTCCGCAGGAGGCCACCGTTCTTCAGATAGTCGGGTGTGAATCTCTCTTACTGAGGTGTGGTCCTAGGGCGCAGTTGGGCTTGCTGCTGGTGTACCTTTCGCCTAGTCGTGCAGCAGCAGCCCTGCCTGAGCTTCTCAATATCCTCTCAGGGCTGGTGATTGAGTTCCCCAAACTCATGGTTTTGGGTGACTTCAATCTACAATCCCTGGGAGGATCATCTGAGTTAGCTCGGGAGTTCATGGCTTCCATGACGGCCATGGACCTGATGCAAGTAATTCATGGACTGACTCATGTGGGAGGTCACACCCTGGATTTGGTTTTTCTATCTGGACGGTGGTTAGATGATCTTGGTGGGGGCTCCCCAATTGTTATGCCCCTGTCATGGACTGATCATCTCCTGTGGCTGGTCTTCCATTTTGCCACTCCCCACCGTGGGTGTGTTGAGCCAACTAGATGGTTCTGCCCCAGGCACTTAATGGACCCTGAGAGGTTCCAGGCAGCGCTGGGGTCCCCACCTGCCTCCTCTGCTCACAGCTCGGCAGAAGCCTTAGTGGAAGCCTGGGAAAGGACGGCCACGGAGGCACTTGACCGAGTTGTACCCTTGCGGCCCCTGACCCAGCGCAGATCCCAGTGGGCTCCATGGTTCTCTGCGGAGCTCCGGGAGATGAAGCGTCGGAGACGGGGCCTAGAGAGCGGTTGGAGGTCCAGCCGATCTGAATCCGACCGATTGCGACTAAGAACCCATATTAGGTCTTATCTCGCAGCGATAAGGGTGGCGAGGTCTAATAACTTATCGCGTCCACAGATAATTGCCCGGCCGCCCTGTTTAGGGTGACCCGCTCCCTCCTCAATCAGGAGGTGAGTGAGGAACCCTTGCAGGGGCGTGCCGAGGAGTTTAGTCAACATCTGTTGGACAAAATCGCTCAGATTCGGACCAGTTTGGACTCCGATTGGGCAGAGTCTGACGATCAGGACACGGGTGGTCTTGTCAATGTTATCTGGGAGGAGTTCGATCCTGTGACTCCAGAGGAAGTGGACAGGATTATGGGGAGGCTGAGCTCCACCACATGTTTATTGGACCCATGCCCTTCCTGGCTGGCTTATGCAGCCCAGGAGGGGACACGAGGCTGGTTCCAGGCGGTTATATCTGCCTCTTTGTGTGAGGGTAGTTTCCCCGCCGCCTTGAAGGTGGTGAGACCTCTCCTCAAGAAGCCTGCCTTGGACCCAGCTGTGTTTAATAACTTTTGTCGAGTCTCCAACCTTCGCTTTCTTGCGAAGGTTGTTGAGAGTGTGGTGGCGCATCAGCTTCCTCTGGTTCTGGATGAAGCAGATTATCTAGACCCGTACCAATCGGACTTCAGGCCCGGGTACAGCACGGAGACGGCATTGGTCACTCTGGTGAATGATCTCTGGAGGGCTCGGGACAGGGGATATTCCTCTGTCCTAGTCCTATTAGACCTCTCAGCGGCTTTCGATACCATCGACCATGGTATCTTGCTGCGGCGTCTCAGGGGATTGGGAATGGTCCTTCAGTGGTTCTCCTCCTATCTCCTGGGATGCTCGCAGTCAGTGTTGGCAGGGGGGCAGAGGTCGACCTCGAGGCCTCTCGCTTGTGGAGTCCCTCAGGGGTCGGTCCTCTCGCCTCTCCTGTTCAACATCTACATGAAACCGCTGGGTGAGATCATTCGTGGTTTTGGAGTTGGGTATCATCAGTATGCTGATGATACCCAGCTTTTCATTTCGCCCCCAAACCACCCCAGTGATGCCCTCAACGTGATGTCCCGCTGCCTGGAGGCGGTTCGGGTCTGGATGGGGAGGAACAGGCTTTGACTCAACCATGACAAGACCGAGTGGCTGTGCGTACCGGCATCTCGGGATATTCAGGATATCCCATCTCTCTCTATGGGGGGTGAGTTATTACCCCCCCGTAGATAGGGCTCGCAACTTGGGAGTCCTCCTAGATTCACAGCTTTCTCTAGAAGACCATATAGTAGCTGTGACTAGGGGGGCTTTCGCCCAGGTTCGCCTGGTGCGCCAGTTGCGGCCCTATCTAGACCGGGATGCCTTACGTACGGTCACTCACGCCCTCGTGACCTCTCGTCTGGACTACTGCAACGCTTTCTACATGGGGCTACCCTTGAAGACCACTTGGAGGCTCCAGCTGGTACAGAATGCAGCCGTGAGAGTTGTGTTGGGAGTTTCCTGACACTCCCATGTTACACCTCTGCTCCGTGAGCTGCATTGGCTTCCAGTTGTCTTCCAGGTGAGATTCAAGGTGTTGGTAATGACCTACAAAGCCCTACATGGCATGGGTCCGGAATACCTTGGGGAGCACCTGCGGCCAGCATCAACTTCCCTCCGCCCAGTACGCTCCCACAGAGAGGGCCTCCTCAGGGTGCCACCAGTCAAAGAATGTTGACTGGTGGCCCCCAGGGGGAGGGCGTTCTCTGTGGGCGCGCCGGATTTATGGAACCATCTTCCGGTCGAGCTCCGGATGGCGCCTGACCTCCGCTCCTTCCGGCGCGATCTCAAAACCTACCTTTTCGAACAAGCTGGCCTGGCCTGATGGGATGGGGTTGGGTTTTACTAATCGGTTTTAACCTACTTTTTAATGTGTTTTAACTTATTCGTGGGCATTTTGTTTAATCGTTTTTAATTTTTGTATCTTGTTTTTTTAATATATATTGCCCTGTTCACTGCCCTGAGTCCTTCGGGAGAAGGGCGGTATACAAATAAAATTAATAATAATAATAATAATAATAATAATAATAATAATAATAATAATAATAATAATAATAATAATAATCATCATCATCATCATCATCATCATCATCATCATCATCATCATCTTGGGAAGGAAGGAAGGTGAGGGTGGGAGAAACAAAGAAAGATTATGACATACAATTGAAAGGAGAATGGTTATTCACAGGGAATATGCACGTGTAAAGTTTGTAACAATTCTGTGTGGTTAAAAAGCTGATAAAAGTAACAAAAGACTTAGGCATCTTGCAAGCTCAGCTAAAAGTTAGGAACAGAGATGGCCTGGAGCAAATAGAATGTGTATTAGATAACTCCTGGAGCATTCATAACCAAGGCTTAGGAATAGGTACAGACCAATAGAACAATTGTTAGATCATTATTGAAATGTTTATTAGATGATATTTCTTATATATCCTGCCTTATTCCACCTTTTGCTTTAGTGAAAATGCATAAAGCTTTCTGAATTCTGTGGTTCAAGGTTCTTTGGCATTTTGGCCAGGATCCCTTTTCTTGGAGCACTTCACTAAAAGAAAATAGAACCTCCATCTCTTGTCTGGTGTTCTTCATTAGCCTCAACACCAGGCTCAGACTGCAAGAAGCTCCCATTCCAGCTTCTCTTGTCTCTCCTGTTCTTTTCCTCCCCAATGTTCATGCTTGTCTCTATGTTTCCCCTCCTCATTGCCTATCTTGCAGCCTTTTGTGATTTTTTTTCTTTTTTTCAATCGGTTTTATTTGAACAGAGCCTACATGTCAAGATCTAGGTGTTGCCCTAGGTCCCACCCAGCAACCCAGAGATCCCTGCCATAAGACACCATACCCAGGCCCTCAGCTATCCTTCCTTCCTTCCTTCCTTCCTTCCTTCCTTCCTTCCTTCCTTCCTTCCTTCCTTCCCACTCTCCCTTCCCAAGATTGAGAAAAGCTAGAAAAAAAGTTTGGAGAGGGTAGAGAAGCCAGCCCTGATGGATGTTGTAGCCAGCTGCATTCCAGACAAAGAAATTGGAGTGGGACATGTTGTGTATGCCTAAGTGTGTTAAACCAATGCAATGTTTACATAAGTTTACGTGTGTGTGTGTGTGTGTGTGTGTGTGTGTGTGTGTGTGTGTGAATAGAGTACAGAGATTCTTTCCCCGTCACAGAATGTGTTAAAGCTCTCATGCATGCACAAACACACACACACACACATACACTTGCAAACCCGCCTCCCATTTGCTTTCTCAAGTTGGAAGGTGCAAGGTGATCAATCATTGGAAGGGGAGGGGCAAGCAAACTTGGTAGAAAAAGCAAAAATCATTTAAATGCATTTCTCCCAGTAGAGCCCCCACATTGTAGGGGTCCAAAGGGACCAAGGACCAGACATTGGCTAGCAGGAAGGGGGACTGAAACCAGACTGGATGGACAGAGGGGAAAAGGGGGAAGGGAGAGGTGAGCTGAGAGCCACGCGGAGACCCATCAGGCTGGAGTCCAGGAGCAGAGGCAACAACAGCGGGAGGGGTCAAAATGGGAAGCTCCTTCCCACCACTGCCTGCCTGTTGACTTCTTTCTTTCTTGGGTGGTTAGTTGAAGTGGGTCCTTACAAATCTACTTTGTTGAAAACTATAAAAAAGTCTACTGGCTCTAGAAGGGAGTGGGATACTTGCAGTTCAACACTGCTTTCTGTGCTTTAGATTATTTTCTGGAAGAATGTCCTCAGCTAGTTTTTTATCTTTTCCACAAAGGAGATTTTGAAACATAATTCATGCAAAGTAATCCAGCAAAGATTTGATGGTGCAAAAGGAAATGGAATAAGTGAAACCCACTGAGCTTTATACCTTTTTTCCCAATTGTATATAAGCTGCTGTAATGCTGATAACTCCCTAATCTAATGACAGTGCAAGTTGGGAAATTTAGACTGTAATACAGGGAGGACTTTTGAACATACTAAGAACTGTTTGTGAGTCAGTGGTGAGTTTGGTGCTCCAAATTCATCTGCCAGCATATCTACTTTCTTAGGTTTCAAAGGTTTTTTTTTATGAGACTGTATCTAGCCATACAGGATTTGCTCAGTTGCAAATGAAAATGTCTCACGTTAAATAGCGCATTTGTGGCTTCCGGTTTGCCAAGTCAGCCGTTAATGGATGTTTGGAGGATGGCTCCCATCTTCCACGTCCAGATTCGCATTGCTGGAGGGTCCTAAAAGGACCGAAGAGTTGCCCTGAAGGGGTGACCAGACAGAAGGGGCTTTTGCAGAAATGAGGGGGAGCTGCAACCCCCCCGTTAGTGCCTGAATTCCCTTTGTACCGGCGGACGAAAGACTGACCATAAGAATATGGCCAGTTACTAGGCTGCAGACAGCCGAAGTCAAACTTAGCATTAAGCAACATTAAAGCAGTGTGGAAGAGATGGGGTAAGATTCCTCTCATACTTTAATCATCTTCTTTTCACCTAATTAAGCTGCTAAGTACTTTTCCTCCCTGTGGAGAGGGAGGGGAAAATTCAACCCTCCCTTCAAATAAGCGGCGAGCAAGCCCAGGGGTGTTTTTTTTTAAAAAATGTTGAAGAAAGAAATGGACTAAAAGAAAAGAATTTTCAAAGTACTTGGGGGACATCCAGTGGCTAAACCTGAAATTGCAATCTGACATTCTCTTTGAAAAAAACCAAGAAAATATTTAAGAAAAACAACATAAGAAACTTCACTATGGAAGAGTTTCAAAAACAAATCCGTGCTATGTGGGAAATACCTTACTAATCAGTTCCTTTCTACAGCTGGTGACGAAATAAGAGCTTTTGGGAAAGAATTAGAAAGCATCTTGATGAAACAAACTCAAACTCAAACTGTGACTACAACTTATATTTTATTGGGACAGAACTTAACAGAAGAAATTGAACAATCAAATACACTGGCAGAAGAATTAAATATTCAACAAATACAGGATTTTGAAGATTATAAAGGAAAAAAGATGGGGAAAAATTATTTAGACCAGGACAATTATATCAAGAGGTGAAAATAATGAGAAGATTTGGTACTGTTAGCAGACTCTTCAATCCTTCAAAAGTGGAGACTGCAGGTCCACTTCAATATGATATAGCAACACAAGAATGCTTTGATGAACCTGAGGCAAAGAAGTGAAAAATGACATGGCAAAGGAAGAAAGCAAGAATAAGATTGAAGAAATATGAACATTTTTAAGAGGCCTGAAATAGATAAATATCAAAATAGGACTGTATTGGGATTATGAGAGATTGTTTTGATGAGTAGACAAAAATATTGATTAACTAAAAAATAAATAAAAAATACAGATGTATGAATACTAAGATTGAAATATTGAGTTCTTTAAATGATATGGGTTAAGATGTATATATGCTAAAAATGATAGAATGTAACTAATATACTTGCATGTAAAGACATGAGAAGATGTATTAAATGTTGAAATGGAAGAAATTTTGGTTAACTTTTAATATGTGGAAACTATAAATGAGAAACAAGAATATTATATTGTCCTCCTCTATTTTCTCCTCCTTGCAATTAGTATTTTAATGACTACTATTCTAAATATTGTATGATTGATATGGATATGGAAATGAGATAAATAAGAACTGGATTACATTATTAGGTATTGGAGAAAACTGTGTAAAGGGAAAGGAGGTTATTTAGCAATATGAAAATGAGAAATCTTAAACATTTAATTTCAATATCAATGTAAAATTAAAGCTAGAAAAATATATAAGGTATTTGATGTTTTAAAGATGGAATGTTAAAATATAAAATATGCTAAAATATTTATTTATATATATATATACTATTAAATGACTGATTGGTAGCAATGAGAAGTATGTTGATTTAGATAAGAGATAATATGTATTAAAGGAAAAAGAGAGAGAGGAAGTATTGGTTACAATAACTTGGAGATTTGTAATAATATGTATTTGTCTGAAATGGAACTTTTGTAACCCGGACATCACGTTGCTTTTTAAAGATATTATTGTATTACTGGAAAACTAATAATAAATAAATAATAAATAAAAATAAATAGTGCATTTGTTTGCTCTCTTGAGTTTTCTCTTTATTTTTACTTATTTACTGATCCACACCAAACTGAAGATTGTATTCAGAATTCTTGTGTGGAACAGTTGTCTGCTGTGATTTTTTTTCTTGCTAAATATTTGCTGGAAGCTGCACCTGTTGGATCAGGCCAGCCTGGGTCTATGTGAAAGAGCAGACAAGACTTTTTCAAGTGCTGCTGTCCATCTACATCAGTGTTTCGGTCCAGAACCTGATTTCATCGTTCCAGACTGCAGGCTGCAGATCCACCTGACTCTGTTTGGACTGTTCAGGCTGTGACAGACATCTTGGATCTACGGCTGCTGTTTAATAGAACCAAATGACTGGATAAAAGTTTGTATTCTGTTTCTGTTTACTTTTTCTTTTCAGGACATTGTGTGTTATGGAGGACTTTCTCTCTGAATTATGCTATTTGAGAGAACCTTGGACTGACACCTGAAACCATAGGAATCATGAACAATCCAGAAAGTACCCTATACGAATTAAATTAAAGAAGTCATAGCTGATGTTACAATCATGGCATTTTTCAGTAACTTGGGGTTTGTTAATTGCAACTGGCATTCTAATTCTTTACTGTTTCAGGAAAGAAATACCTTGTGTTTTTGGGGAGAAAGAAGTCAGAAGAAATATTGGTTCCTGATGTGTGCCTTTTGTGATTGTAATTGCATCACTGATTGTTGTTGTTATTGTTATCATTGTGTTAACTGTTGGCCTTATCATAGTTAATGTAATATTCCTTGCTCAAACTATTGAGATGGCTGGTGTGGAAATACTGTAGTCAATGTCACCATGACTCTGGACACCTTTAATAAGATTAATGTTCAAAGTGTCACCACAAGTTTGTTTCAATCATCCAAGAATAAATCTTTGTATGAGGCTTATCTGAATTGGACTAGTGATGATCTGCAACATCAATGGTTCCATGCTTTGGAAATTGTAAATAATGCCATGATGCAGGATCAGAAAGGAACAACGGTGTTGTTAATGCCTAGTGCTGGAAATAACATTTATTATTGTTGTGAAAAAAAACATTTCCAATATATGAACATGAGAAGAGTCAGATGGTATTACCTTGCCAAGTTGGTGTCAGTAATGGAAGTGCAGGATGAGACATATGTATTGACACCAGAACATCCCAGGTATTTGTTAAATAGAAGGAAAAAGATAACTTGTTTGAAGCTGAGGACAGATGGTGGACTTTAGCTTCTTCATTTACAGTATGGGGATGGGAAATGATGAAAAGAATAAATAATTACACCAATATTATGGATTAAATATTAAACATGACTCAAAGTGATATAATGTTGCTAAGTGAAGAATTAAAAATAGTAAGGACTACATTGCTAAGACAATTAGAAATAGAAAGTTTAGTAGATGCTGTGAGTGGACTATGTGCAGAGCAAATTGATTATAGTTGTACTTGGATACATAATGCTAGTGGAGGAGTATCTCGTTATTCTGAACTAATTGAAAAACATCATGAACAATTAAATAAATTACAAGAAACGGCTAGGGCCATAGGGAGGGATGGTTGGAATCCCTTGAGAGGACTCAATGATTGGATCCCTAACTTGGCTAGATGGTTAAAACAATTAATAATGCTGGGAATTTTAATACTGATAATTGGAATGATGGTTTGTTGTTGTATGCAGCTTGGACCAATGATGATGATGAGTTGTAAAGATTGCTTGGTTGGATGGAAAATGAAAGATGAGAATGAAGAGGTTGGAAGAATGTTGAGACAATTTGAGAAATATGACTGTAAAAATCAGTATTGATTGTGAAAAGAAAAAGGAGGGATTTGTGGGGAAAAGAGCTTATTGTTTTTACAGAACTGTGAGAAGACATGCTAGCCTGTGAAGCAAATACAATGTATATATTTTAATCTCATGAGCCTAGCTTGAAGCTTGAGAATTGTATCTAGGAAGGTCTCTCCTAGCTGAAAACTGGTCTTAACCAGAAATTACTGATATGATAGTAAGTTTAGAGACAACCCCTAGGAACGAACAACCATAAAAGGTAATTTGTAAATAAGGGCAGGGGGCAATAGAATTAGAGTAGTGGGAGGTGTAATCAGGGGCAGAGATAATGTATTCACTTTAGAAACTTTGGATAGGTTGTGACAACATGATTACAGTATGCTTACTAAGCCAAGAAGAGGTGGGAGGTAAATTTGTAATGGCAATCAAGAATATAAAAAAAGAATATTGAAGATTTAAGGTGTGTCCACTGTGTGCTTGCATGCACAAAGGAGCACCCCCTTTGCAAAGGAGTGCAAATAAATTACCATTGTTTTCATTTATAAGTTTTGGCTGGTGATTGTTTATTTCAACTACACAACAAATCCTACACACTTTTATTAAGTTTTGTATAAAACATACAACAGATACCACTCTTACAAATGAAAATAGGAAAGAGCTGATAGCTGTAGAGATAAATGTCAAGGAGTAAAGAAAAAAGTACAAGTGAAGATGAGTGCATGCACACACATGTGTGCACTGGCCAGCCTGTCCCAAGGTCCAGCAGGCCACAGCCCAGTAGTGGGCCACAGCCCACACATTGGGGAACCCTGACCTAAAGAGTTGGAAGCATCCTAGACAAGATCTGTATAGCTGGTTGCTAAAACTTAACAATAATTTAATTATTAAAGAGCCCTGGGGGCACAGTGGTTAGAATGCAATATTGCAGGCTAACTCACTGCTCACTTCCAGCGGATCCTGACCAGCTCAAGGTTGACTCAGCCTTCCATTCTTCCGAGATTGGTAAAATGAGGACCCAGATTGTTGGGGGCAGTATGCTGATTCTGAGAGAGAGCTGTAAAGCACTATTGAAGTGGTATATAAGTCTAAGTGCTATTACTATTGTTTAATAACAAATAAATTATCAATTCAGAGACATAACATGCTTCATCCAATCACTACTGACTTATTGTCCTTTTCCAAACCAATAATTATTGATATTCTGTAAACTGCCACCTATTGAACATGTTGTGCTTTAATATTTTAATCAACTATACACTGCTACTTTTTCAAATTGTGCTACCACAAATATGAAAAGACAATGGCACAATGTCACTAAATAAAACTAGTACACTGCTATATGACAAGCAAGTACTCCTTCAAATATAAAGCATTTCTCACCACATGTATTGATCTACAGTACCCATACATCTATACACCTATGGCAATGTCATTTTTTCCCCATTTATATTAAACCAAATGCATTCAAGACTGTTTTCATTATTGACTTCTGGTGGCAACACCGCGCCGAATGGCGGCTTTTCTCTGGCCACCCATCCTGAGGCTTCGTTAGATTCGCGGAGATGGTGACAATCAGCTGTCCCGTGGCTCGTAAACCTCCCCCTCGGGAGAAGAGGGGGAGGTGAGCTCTCCTTGGGTAGTGGTAGAGCTCCCCAAGACCTCCCAGAATTATCTGGGGGTCAGTGGGTGAGAGCTCCCACGGAGCCCGAGGCTTTCTCTGAGTGCAGGACGACTTTGCTCCGAAGCAGGGGTGAAGTCAGACGCTGCATCCACATCTGCGGATTATAGTGATTTATGATTGCTTTTAAAGCAGACAGAGCTGACCAGGAGGAGTAAAGTTGCAAGTATCCAGAACTTTAACTCGGGGCGCTTTAATATTCCCCATACATAAATTTGATTTTGAAAGAGAAAAGATGGCACCGAAATGTTTTTTTTTTCTTTTTTGAAAGAATAAAGTACGGAGATTCTGTCAAAATTTAAACATTATATTGGATTTTAGAGTTTTAAAGATTTTTTTTCTTTTTTTATTATTATTAAGGGTTCCTTTTTTTGGATTTTATTTTTATTCCGAAGTGCAGAGGGAAAGTGAAAGTGATAAGAGAAAGTGAATTGTAGCAAGTTGGAAAATGGCTTCAAGACGGCAGGCAGTTCCTGCTGTTTCTAAAACCTCAATTTCTTCTCCTGTAATACAACCTGCAACGCAATCTACTTCAAAGCCCAGATCCCCTCCACCCTCTCCTCCACCACCAGCACTTACACTTAAAGACTTGCAGGATGCTTTGAAGCTGCAGGCACAAGAAATGACCCATCAAATAAAGGAAGAGGTAGCTGATCTTCTGGAGTGTAAAAATAGAGAGATGAGAGAAGACATTTTGTTTGCATTTCAAGGCCTGGCTGCACATATTGAACGTTTAGATGATCGTGTGGATGAAGTTGTGGAAAATAGTGAAAAACTTGAAAATAGAATTGCTAAAACAGAAAATAAAATTGATAAAACTGAAGATGAGGTGATTTCACAATATAAAGAAATGGAATTTGCTTTGAGAATAACGGGGTTAAAAGAAAACCCTCGAGAGGATTTACAGGAAGAGGTGATTAAAGTCATTGCTCCCATCTTGGGATGGGATCTTAAGGAGTTATTAAGGGAGGTGGAAAACATTTTCAGGGTCAATTCTTGTATTGCGAGGCAGAAAAAAATACCTAGAGATGTGGTGATCTATTTTTCTAAGAGGTCACTTCGAAATACAATCATCCAGGCCTTTTATCAACAGAGATTTCAAATTGCAGGTCAAGATATCATAATTTTGAAAGAAATACCTCCTAAAATGTTGAGAAAAAGGAAGGATTTTGGTTTTTTGTCTGATGAGCTTAAAAATTGACAAATTCAGTTCAGATGGGAGATACCTATTGGAATAGTGGTAAATTATGCAGAGACACGATATAGACTTAATACGATCGTAAAGGCAAAAGATTTTTATATCTACGTCCTGAAAGCAGGTTCACCACCATCTCCATTACTCAAAAGAGTGGAAGAAGATAAACAACAAGTTGAAGGGGCATCAGCACAGTTTGTTGGAGAGGCACAATTGGCTGAATCTACTGAACAGAGTTTGCTGTTAAAGGGTGATCCAAAAGAGCAGAGAATGATGCGTGCTGTGCACAAACGGAAAGAAAAGGAGCAACTGAAACAGAAGATGGACTTTGGGCCTATGATACAAGGCCCTGTTACTACAGAGCCGGTGGGAGGGGCGCGACCAAAGAGACCAACTGTGGATCTTCAGGTGGTGTTCCAGAGGTTCCAGGTCGCTGAGGATGGCGATAAAGTTTTTGACATGGAATCTTAATGGTTTAAACTCACCGCAAAAAAGAAAGGAAGTGTTTCACTACCTGAAGCAACATAAAAATGATATTGTTTGCCTACAAGAAACTCATATTTGTGCAAAAGATCAAAAGCATTTGATTAATTCCCAGTTGGGACTACATTTTATAGCATCTGCTCCAGATAAAAAGAGTGGGGTGGTTATTTATCTAAGAAGAGACTTATCTGCTACATTAAATCCACAGGGAAGATATGTTATTATTGAACTATTGCTACAAGGCAAGAAAATTCTCATTATTGGATTATATGCTCCTAATCAACAGCAAATAAAGTTTTATAAGTTTTTACATGATAGATTAACTCAATTGGATTATAAATCTGTTATTTTGATGGGTGATTGGAATGATGTTTTGGATTCAAGCAAGGACAAGAAGGGGTCTTTTAAAAATTCTCCTAATTATTCTAGATTACCTAAAGGGTTTTTTGATTTGAAAATGACTTGGAATTAAGAGATATTTGGCGGGAGCGAAATTTGGAGGACAGAGATTTTACTTTTTTTCGGACAGGCATCAATCGTTTTCTAGAATTGATTTTTTTTAATTACTGGTGATCTTATTTCCAGAGTCAAGAATGTCAAGATTTTTCCTAGAACATTGTCAGATCATAGTCCTGTATGGATAGAGCTATTTAGGGAAGATGGGATAAGAAGATCTTGGAGATTGAATGAAAATTTATTTAGCTATGATGTACTTTCAGAAAAATGTAAAGATTATTTGAAAGAGTTTTTTTGTTTTGAACATGCATAAAGGAACACCAATTGAAATGGTTTGGGATGCTAGCAAAGCTTATATGAGGGGGATTCTGATTCATATGAATAATGGTCATAGGCGTAAGCAGATGCAAAAATGTAAAGAATTGGAAGACGAGATTAAATTGAAGAAGAAAGCTTTTATTTTGAATCCATTAGATAAGCGATTAAGGATTTCAATAAATTTGTTGAAAGAGCAATTTAATATGTTAATGGCGGATCAGGTTGCAACTAATTTATGATATGCAAAACATAATACGTTCTATAATGCAAACAAGCCTGGTAGGTGGCTAGCTTATCAATTAAGGAAAAAACAGAAGTCATGTACTATAGAGAAAATAGAATATAAGGGTAAAGAAATATATCAACAAAATTTGATTAAGAAGGGTTTTTTGGATTTTTATGAAAAGTTATATGCTAGCAAGAATATACAAGCTTTAGATATAGATAAATACTTACAGGAAGCGCATATTCCTATGCTTTCATATGAACAACGGAAAGGGATGAATTGTTCAATCACTTCTGAGGAAATTATATTAGCAATTAAACAGTTAAAAGTGGGTAAGGCTCCTGGTACAGATGGCTTAACATCAATTTATTATAAAACCTTACTTGCAGAGATGGTAGAACCCTTAAAAAAACTATTTAATAATATCCAGGCTGGAGGGGAGGTGCCTCCATCCTGGAGAAGGGCTTTTATATCGTTGATCCCAAAGGAGGATCAAGATCTTACTCAGCCTAAGAATTATAGACCTATATCGCTTTTAAACACAGATTATAAGATTTTTTGCAAAAATATTGGCAAACAGATTAATGTTAGTTTGAAACAAATGGTTCATACTGACCAGTCTGGATTTATAACTGGAAGATATATGAAATATAATGTAAGACAAATAGTTAACTTAATTGAGTATTTGGATAAGAATAACCAAGTCCCTGCGGCATTGATATTTTTGGATGCTGAAAAAGCTTTTGATCAGTTGAACTGGCAATTTCTATTGAAAGTTGTGGACAAGATGAATTTTGGGGATAAATTTTTGCAATCTATTAAGGCCATATATCAACAACAATCGGCTCAAATTATAATTAATGGGGGATTAACAGATGCATTTAAAATTGAAAAAGGTACAAGACAGGGGTGTCCCCTGTCACTGTTATTGTTTGTCTTAACATTGGAGATTTTATTGATTAAAATTTGGGAATCAACTAAAATAAAGAGAATAAAAATAAAGCAGAATGACTATAGGTTAAGAGCATTTGCGGACGACTCGGTTGTTACATTATCCCAACCGTTTCAATTGGTTATAGATTTGATGGAAATCATAATTCAATATGGGAAAGTTTCGGGTTTTAAGGTAAATAATAATAAGACTAAAATATTATCTAAAAATATGATTATGAATGAAAAGGAAATGTTAGTAAAATTGACAGGTTATGAAATAGTGAAAAGATTAAATATTTGGGGGTATATATTACAGCTTCTAATGTGAAATTATATAAGAATAATTATGAGATGTTAATGGTTAAAAGTACAAAAGGATTTAAATAATTGAAAAAAATTACAATTATCTTTGTTGGGAAAAATTGCAGCTGTTAAAATGAATGTTTTACCAAAGTTTCTCTTTTTGTTTCAAATGATACCTATTTTGAAAAAGGATGCTAATTTGGATGATTGGCAGAAGGGTATTAATAAATTTATTTGGGCGGGGGAAAAACCGAGAGTTAAACTTAAGATTTTACAAGACGCTCGGGAAAGAGGGGGACTTAAGGTGCCTAATCTGAAATTATATTATGATGCAGTGGTTTTAACGATTTAGTGATTGGCTCAATTTAACAAATAAAAGTATACTTTATCTTGAGGGATGGGACTTATTTTTTTTTATTGAAAAGTTTTATCATACATTTTATCTTTAACAATCCCCCCTACCCCTCCCCTATCCCTCCCTCCCTACCCCTCCCCCCCTCCCCTCCCCCCCGACTTCCCAGAGCTAAGTACAAGGTATAAAAAACCCAAAAAAACCCCAATCATAAACATCTATATGCTAACAACCATAAACTCTGAGATCTATCTCTCTCTAGCTCATATAGGATAACTACAAACACTATTAATATAAGATATATAAAAAAGAGAAAAGAAAAAAAAGGAGAGAGAAAAAAAGGAAGACTTATTCAAATGCTACATGAAACTTCTTAGTCCCATATTTGTTCTGGATATACTCAATCCATTTTCTCCACTCCATAACATAACGTTCTTGCGAGTGATCTTTCAAATAAGCCGAGATCTTTGCCATCTCTGTCAGGTCAGAAACCTTTAAAGTCCATTCTTCTATAGTCGGCAGTTCCGCCTTCTTCCAGTATTGACCTACTAAGAGTCTTGCTGCCGTAATTAAATTCAACATCAACTTAGTGTCCACAACCGTAGCATCTGTCATTATTCCCAACAAAAAAAGTTGCGGACAAAACTTTATCCTTTGCTTGAAAATCTTCTGCATATTCCACCAAATTTTTATCCAAAAAGCCTTAACCTTTTTACAAGTCCACCGTATATGAAAATATGTTGCATCTTCTTCACCATACCTCCAGCATTTAGGCTGATAGTTCGGATACATACTTGCCAGCTTTTTAGGATCTAAATGCCATCTGTAAAACATTTTATAAAAATTTTCTCTTAGATTTTGAGCTTGTGTGAATTTTACATTCCTCACCCAAATCCTTTCCCATGTGTCCATTGTAATAACTTCTTGGATATTTTGGGCCCATTTAATCATACAATCCTTAACAAGTTCTGTTTCTGAGTCAATTTCTATCAAAGCAAGATATATCCGTTTAATATGTGCTGGACCCTGATTTCTGATTTGCTTGAGGGATGGGACTTATTATATGGGTGGCATGCATATTTGATTTATGATAAAAAAGTTGACAAGGCTTTTAAATCTCATATTTTATAAGCAATTACTTATAATTGGTAGGGAATGATTGGCAATTAAGGTCGGTAGCCGAGTTAAAACAAGAAAATATCATACAGTCTTGGTTTCAGTATACCCAATTGCAAGCTAGGTGGAAGTTAGATCAGAAGGTTGGTTTGACACTGATGGATGAAAATTTGGTAAAACAGATTAAAGATCAAACTCAAGCGCATATAAAGAGAATTTATAATGCTTTAATAGAATTAGATTCGGAAACGGAATTGGTGAAAGACTGCATGGTAAAGTGGGCTCAAAATATTCAAGAATCGATCCCATTGGATGTTTGGGAGGTAATTTGGGTTAGAAATGTAAAATTTACTCAAGCCCAAAACTTAAGAGAAAATTTTTATAAAATGTTTTATAGATGGCATTTGGATCCTAAAAAGCTGTCTTGTATGTATTCCAACTTACAGCCCAAATGTTGGAGATGTGGTAGTTTGGACGCTACTTACTTTCATATCTGGTGGACTTGTAGAAATATAAAAGCTTTTTGGATTAAAATTTGGTGGAACATTCAAAAGATTTTCAAGAGAAAGATAAAGTTTACTCCACAATTATTTTTATTGGGTGTTATTACAGATTGTGATACTAAAGAAATTAATTTGATGTTGAATTTGATAACAGCAGCAAGGTTATTGGTAGGGCAATATTGGAAGAAGGATTGCCTGCCTACTATAGAGGAATGGATGCTTAAAGTGTCAAATTTAGCAGAAATGGCTAAGATTTCTGCTTACTTGAAGGATCATTCACAAGAAAGATACATTTCAGTTTGGAGAAGATGGATAGATTATATTCAGAAAAAATATGGGACTAAAAAGTTCCATTTAGCTTATGAGTAAACTTTAGATTGTTATAATTTATTTATTTTTATAAGTTGGATATTTTTAGAGTGTTTGTAATCATGTTATAGGCGGGTTAAAGTGTATTATGTATTTGGTTATTTAGATAGTTGATCAATGTTAGTTACTTTATGATTATTATATATTTGTAACCGTGTAATCAGCTTTGGGAAGTGGGGGAGGGGGAGGGGGTTTAGGGGTGGGTTGGGGATGGGATAATATTGTAACTTTTATAAAACTCTTTAATAAAAAAGACTGTTTTCATTATTATTATGTTCTATTTCTATAGAGATGTAGTTATTTCTTATATAGAAATCAACTCTACCTTCTCTTTTATTTGGTCTGTTTCTTTTAAATAATTTAAATCCCTCTAATTGTGTGTTCCATTTGTGGGTTTCATCCCACCATGTTTCCATAATGGCAACTAGCGTAATGGGCCTAACTTCTTTAAGGGTTATAAGGACTGTAGGAACCAGGTCCCCAATGTGGAATGGTTTAGGTTCTATTCTTCGTTTGTCAGCTTGGGCTTTGTAAGCTACCTGGGTGTTATGGTGCCCCATGTAGGTGGTAGATATGATATAGGAACATCTTTGCCAATACTTAGCTGTGAGAATTTTCTGCCAAGGGATGAACTGAACTTGCTTGGAGAATAAGTTGGTCACAACCCAAATTACAATGTTTCCCAAACTTAAATAAAATCCATGGAAATCTCTCTCCAGGGTGCTGAAGGTTCACCTACTGTTTGGAATAGCCCAGGTGTTTTTCCCTCCTTCCATTTTGCTGAAGCACAGATGGGTCAGCTGAAAACATAATTTTTAATGTCTTTCTTGAGTGAGGGCCACCAGAACTGCCTTTTGAGAAGGTGTAGGGTTTTCACAAACCCAAAATGTCCCGCTACTTTCAAATCGTGGCATGTGTGCATAATCCTTAGTCTTTGGTTAGCTGGCACATACAGTTTTCCACCTACCCACACCAGTCCATCCTGCATGGAGCAGAGGGTTTTGTGGCTGCAGAACCATTTGTCTGTTTCCAAGGCTTTTTAAAATTTGGCTGAGATAACATTGTCCATGGTTGTTTTCCCTTTCAGCTGCGCTCTGGTGATTACCACCAGCTGATTTACAGGAAGAAGTGGCTTTACTATTTCTGCCCTGGAGCTGTTGTATTGTGGCATTCTTGATAGAGCATCAGCCAATAAGTTTTACCCCCCTGGTTTACCTGGTATACCTACTGCGCAGGGTTAAAGCAGTGGAAGTATTGAGCCCACCATGCTTGCTTTGAAGATAATTTCCTGGGGGTGGGGGGTTTCAGAGCTTCCAGGTTTTTGTAATCAGTCCAGACCTGGAATGAGATTTTGCAACCTTCTAAGAAGTGCCTCCATGTAAGGAGAGCCCATCTAACTGCAAAAGCCTTTTTTTTCCTGCACTGTCCACCATTGCTCTGTTTTGGCACCTTCCATGATGTTTAGGCACACGGTTGCAGGTTTCTTTCCTTATTCTCTTGCAAATGCACACACACACACACACACACTGCTACATCACTGGCATCCATTTAGAGGACAAAAGCTTTTCCTGGGTCTGGGTGTTTCACCACCGGCTCAGGAGAAAACAAGTCTTTTAAGTTTTTTGAATACCCCCTGGCATTCCATAGTTAGGCCATTTCAAGGGTTGGCTGGGTTTTGGTTTCTCCTGCCCCCACCCCCTGTCATTTTTACCCAGTTGATGATTGGGAGGGTTATTTGAACAAATGAAGGGATGAATTGCTGGTAAAAATTGGTAAATCTCAGGAAACTTTGCAGCTGTTTCCTGATTCAGGGAGGTGCCCATTCCAATACCACCCGCACCTTCTCCAAGTCCATATTGACCCCTTCATAAGAGATTCGATATCCCAGGTAATCATTTTTTTCTTTGTGAAACTCAGATTTGGATAACGTGGCATACAGTTTGGCTGAACAGAGTTAAGCACCTCACTGACCAATTTTACATGCTCCACTTTAATTTCAGTGTAGATAGGGATATCATTAAGATACACTAGAATCCTTTTGTACAAATGCTCATGGAGCACCTTGTTTATCAGCTGCATAAACATGGTGGGTCTCCTTGCAGACCAAAAGGGAGTACTTTGAACTGAAAGCAGCCTAGTTTGCAGTTGAAAGTTGTTTTCCATTCATCTCCTTCTTTGATTCTGATGCGGTAATAAGCTTCCTGCAAGTCTAGCTTTGAAAAAAGTATTCCCTTGGCTAGGTGGGCTAACATGTCCTTTTTGAGGGGAAGGGGGTACATGTTCTCCAAACACACTGAGTTCAACTCATGATAATCAATGCAGAGACGAAGAGAGCCATCTTTCTTCTCCCAGAACAAAACAGGGACTGCCATCCTAGGTCAGGCTGACTAGATGAACCCCCAGGCCAGGTTTTTACTGATGAAGGCATGCAGTTTCTCTAGCTCCCAAGGGGTCATTAGCTAAAGTTTAGGCTTTGGTAACTTAGCTCCAGAAACAATCTCAATGGTGCAGTCAGTGAGTCAGTGAGAATGGAATGGAATGGAATGGAATGGAATGGAATGGAATGGAATGGAATGGAATAGAATAGAATAGAATAGAATAGAATAGAATAGAATAGAATAGAATAGAATAGAATAGAATAGAATAGAATAGAATAGAATAGAATAGAATAGAATAGAATAGAATAGAATAGAATAGAATATTGTCAGAACCCACTTCATCTTAAGAAAGAAGGACTCTTGGAGACAAGGTTGTCCAAGCAGGAACTTTTACTAATAAATGAAAGATAGCAGGTATAATAGACAGGATCTGAGAAATCCCTTCACATATCGATATTTTTAAATGTCTCCAAGCAAGCCCCACCCCACAGTTCATTTGGTCAGTTCCAGATCAGCCAAGCTCCAGGTGGTAAGCCCCTTGTGGAAAGAGAAGATACATCAGTCCATTCATAGCAGAAACATTTCCACCCCCTCACATTCCATCCGGAGGAAGGAACCAGATTCCAGAGGGTTTCATTCCACGCCCTTTCTTAGTTGCCCATAAGATGAGAGGGAAAATGCCTAGTGAGAGAGTAATTGATCTTATTGTGATGGATAGCAGGCAGGTGGAATAAACAAAAGGTTACATTTGAGAAAGGAAGTGAAAGCAATAAAAATCCATGCTTGTTCCTTCTCCTCCTTGGGTTGGCAAAATCCCCTGGGGGGTGAGATTTGGGTTTGCACAGAAAAGATAGTTAGAAATGAAATATAAATGGGTTCTGACAGGAAGGGACCTTGGAGGTCTTCTAATCCAGCCCCCTGCTCAAGTAGGAGAACCTATAGCCTCTCAAGACATGTGTTCATCCAGTCTCTTCTTAAAAACTTCCAGTGATGGAGCGCCCACAATTTCTGAAGGCAAGCTGTTCCACTGGTTAATTGTCCTCATTGTCAGGAAGTTTCTCCTTAATTCCAGGTTGCTTCTTTCTTTGATCAGTTTCCAACCATTGTTTCTTGTCCTGCCCTCTGGTGCTTTGGAGAATAATTTGACTCCCTCTTCTTTCTGGCAGCCTCTAAAATACTGGAATACTGCTATCATGTCACTATTTTTTTCTTTTTTTTAGACTAGCCAAACCCAAGTCCTGCAGCCATTCTTCAGATGTTTTAGTCTCCAGGCCTTAGATCATCTTGGTTGCTCTTCTCTAAAATTTTTCCAAGGTCTCAACATCTTTTTTGTGAGGGGGGAGTTCACTAAATACATCTATCAAGTCCTGGTATTCTTTTGGTATGTCTGGGATCCTCAACGTCTCCACTAAAGTTTGTGTCAAGCCTCGAAGAATGCCTATTTTGTGTCAGCCATTATTGCTTCTTAGCTTGCCTACAAACTTGGGGGGAAGGGAGGGGAGAATGGCATTCAGACCATTGATATTGACAGGCCAGTTCATGAGAACCAAGGACTTTCAAGATTTGTTTACTGAGAACTAAAGACATTGTCTCATAGTAATTCTCTGACTTATAATTGTATAATATGATCTGCACTAATAAGGGGAGGGAGGTTCCTATACTTTTAATATAGCAATATAGGCATTAAATAACCAGAGCTGGTTTTCCTTTCATCTGTGCCAAAATAATGTGCTCAACAAAGTTTTGAATTAGAGATTGGATCGTCTCTGCTATGCTTACTTCATTGGGTTCAGTCGGAACCTTGATACTAAACCAGCTCTCTTTAAAATTCCAACTCAGTTAAGGAGTCCTCAGCTCCTAATCCCTATCTGGCAAATTCCAGAGGAGTCGTAAAGACTCAGGAGAACATGCCTGAAATGGAACAGAAGAGAGAGCAAATGGTCAGAACTGGGACAGAGGCGACAGCTGGGACCCCAGTCGGGCCCCTGGGAGACTCCAGAGCACAACCAGCTGTTACCTGCCTGAAAGTGAAAGTGGAGAAGCTGGCCTTGCTGGCGATGCTGGAGTGGACTGGATCGACAGGAGACGCTTGCCCACCAGGAAAAAGGTGGTGAGAAGGCATGTTGAAGGCGGCTGAAGCTGAGTTGCCACTGGGCTACTTGGGACCTGAGTTTGTTTGAGATTACAGATGGGAAGAGAGGAGAGCTTTGGAATGGGGAGGACCAGCGGAGTGAAGATATCTGATGACGTGCAACAGTCAATTGGTTGAACAGCTGAGAGAGAGATTCAGCAGCCTGGATGTGCAAAGAGGAGAGCTGACCCAAAGGCTGGACCTAACTCCCCAGCACTCCACTTCTTCTTGATCACTACCTTGATGAGACATCTCTTGCACAGTCCCCATGGTAGGCCAGGTGCCTCTCTGGGTTGGCCACTTTGCAGATTCTGCCTAATGTAAGGACCTCTCTCAACTATTCCCTCAGGAAAGCACAGCTCAGGAAACAGGCATTGTTGCAAAGAGGATCTTTTATTGAAGAAAGTGATTGCAGAGTAAAAAGGTAGAATCTGAAGTTCCTGCACAAAAGCGTTAAGCTAAAAGTCCCATTTCATCAGCCCCACCCAAGTGCCCCAGTCCATCAGGAGTGAATCCGCTAGTGCGAAGATATTATAAGAAATTCAAGTCAAAAAGGTGATAAATGACTGTTTTCCCAGGTGTTGGTTAGCAGGACTGAACACAGATGGCTCCATGGGCATTTCCCCTTCTCTAATTTCCCTCTCCCTAATTCCCATGTGAATACATCAAAGCAAAAGCAGAAACAAATGCTAGCAATACAGAGACATCTTGTCAATGCTGCAAACATTAACATGTTTTTGCACTGACAATATAAGACACAGCCATTTGTTTAAACTGCTTCACTTTGAAACATGTAGGGAGGGAATTTTCTAACAACTATTTTGAGAAGATAAGAAGCCCGTGTACAGAATGGGAGGAGAGACCTCATATGTAAAACTAGTTGGATAATGTGATTTATGACATGTAGATAAGGGCGGGGATTGTGTGTGTGTGAGACGATGGGTTTGGGGGGGAGGAGATTTCAGATTCTGGCTTCCCTCCAAGAGTGCCGATGTTTCGTTTCATTACTAAGACTTTTTAGATAAATAATATGCCTGCAATTTGTTTGCTTTCTCTTATTCATCAGAACCATGACATCATGCCAGAATATGCTTTCTTTCAAAGGGGGGTCCTGAACTCCCACCGCTGTCTCCAGTAAGAGAGATAAGCTGGCAAAGATTCAGGGAAGAATCCTCCAGATGGAAAAGGAAGGCCTGATTCCTGGCGAAACTTCTGGAGAGGAAATAATAAATAGTTTTCTGTGGGAAGATGACTTTGGGCCAATCTCCAAACATCAGCAGTTAACTGAGCTTATCTTGTCATCAAGCTAGAAGCACTCCAGTAGAGAATATGGGGGCAAGACTTTGCGGCAAGAGGCCTCAGAAGCAGAATGGGGAGGAGATGTCATATCGTCAGCCACTGAGAACCTGGGTGAGTGGAAAATCCTGTCTGCAAATCAGACTGCCTGCCAGACCCAGGAGTACCCTGCCAGGCCCTCCAGACCCATAGAGACAGAGGACCCCAGCCTGTGGCCTCTGCAGCAATAGTAGGTTGGGAAGCCCCCACAAGTGAAAGGCCAACAACCTCTGAGCTTGCCCCAGCTAATAGAAGCCTTGAAACAGCTGGTGGTGGTGCAGAAGCCTGGAGATCAGGAGCTGGTGAGAGGAAAACAGCAAGGGTGGAAGCAGCAGGACCCAAATGGGCAACCCCTGAACATACAGCAGGACCAGTGGGGCCAGCAGCAATGGGGGCCCTGGCAGCCATTAAATCAGCAACCAGAGAGGGGCCAGTAGCAACTGGAGACTCAACAACAGCAGTGGGGGCCCCAGCAACCATTTAACCAACAACCAGGGTGGGGCCAGAAGCAATGGGGACCCCAGCAACCAATGATGAGCCCACCCTTCAGAGCAACCTTCAATGAAGACCCAGAGAAACTGATTTTCTTCCTCAACCACATACGCTCTCATTTGAATAGCTGGGCTCATCTCTACCCAGACCCAGGTGCTATGGTTGATGTGATTGCATCCAGCGTAGAGGGAGAAACATCTGAATGGTTGAACAATTTATATAAGGAGCAGGCGCCTGAATTGGAGGACCTCAACCTTTTCCTCCTGGGGCAAAGGGAAAGATTTGAGGACCCATCCGATGCCCTCAGAGCAGAGAAGCAAATCCATAAGATAAAGCAAGCTGGCCGGCCTGACCTGGAGTACGTGCGGGAGTTTCGAAAGCTGGCCGGTCAGATAGAGAGATGGCCTGAGCAATCCATAATTCATCTTTTTAGAAAAGGGTTAGATTACTACCTTTCTCTGGCATGTATCTACCAAGCTGTACATGACCTACTGCATGAATGGTACCAGACAGCGGTGAAATTAGATTTTCAGCTTGCCCGCTATAAAAAGCATCTCCTACCCAAACCCAAGCCAAGGTCAGAACAACCTGAATGGCACTCACACCTAAAAAGATCTCCAACTACTGTCATGGCTGAAAGACCCAAGCCACCTATAAACCTGGCAATTAAGTGTTTCTGATGCGGACAGCAGGGACATTGAGCAGCGAAATGCCCGGTCCCCTTCCCCCAACAGCGGAACAGACCAGGACCAGCAGTGAGAAAGAGACGTGCACAGCGGCTAAAGGGAGAGAAATCCAACCGGATGACACAGGAACCTGTTGTCCAGGTCACATCCCCCACACAGGAGGACGCTGGAACTCAGACTAGATCCACCCCAGTACTGCCCTTTCGAAAGTGACGACGAAGGGGAGAATGACCCGATGGTGAGTCGACGCATCCTACCTTTTTTATTGCCTGCTAAACTCATAATCCCTAAGTCACGGGCACAAGTAGACCTGAAAGTGCTAGTTGATACTGGCTGCTCCTGATGCATCATTAGCCTGTCATGTGCCTTAAGACTGGGCATATGGGCTAAGCCCCTGTCCAAACCTGTGAGGTTTGAGCAAGCCGATGGCTCCCTAATGGGAGGGACTTTAGTCACGCAATTAACGGAGCCCTACGCCTGTAAATAGACGAGCGCTGGGAGTTTATTCGCTTCCTGGTAGCTCTAAAGATGTCTGACACTGTGATCCTAGGACTAACCTGGCTAGACAAATGGAAGCCATTTATCTGGTGGGAAAAAGGAATGAGAACTGTGAAATTACCCATAGGGCCCGATCCCCCCATTGATTCAACAGATGTTACAGAGGATTTTAGCCCACCCAATGAGCAAGCGTACATGGCTGTCTTATGGCCACCTGGTGAGCTGCTCATCCCCAGCAAGTACCAGGACTTAGCGGAGTCATTTACTGAGAAAGAATGTGATACCTTGTCTCTTCACTGCCACAATGATTGTTCCAAACTTCCCCGACAAAGAATGTATGCTATGTCCCCCCTTGAAATGGAGGAGATGCAGCGATATTTGGATACAAACCTAGCGAGGGGATTCTTCGAAGGGGCCAAGTCTACTGTGGGAGCCCCTGTGTTGTGCAAAGACAAAAAAGATGGGTCTCTACATCTCTGCATGGACTATAAAGGCCTAAACACTGTGAGTGTGGAAAATAAATACCCTCTCCCCCTCCTGACTTACTAACCCACCTGGCAAAGGGAAGCGTCTTCACCAAGTTAGACCTGAGAGAAGCATATTACTGGGTAAGAATAAAGGAGGGGGATGAGTGAAAAATGGCCTTCAACTGCCCCTTGGGAAGCTACCAATTCAAGGTCATACCATTTGGACTGCAGGGGGTCCCAGCCATATTTATGCAGTTGATTAATGAGGTCCTACATGAACATTTATACAAAGGGGTTCTGGTGTACCTTGATGACATTGTGATATGTAGTACGAATATGACTGATCATGTAAGACTGGTCAGAGAAGTGTTAAAGAAACTGTTGAATGCCAAACCTTATGTCAAATAGTCAAAATGTGAATTTCACCAAACCCGATTGGATTATCTTGGCTATAGAATTTCTGATGACGCCATCAAAATGGACCCAGCCAAAGTTAAAACTATAATTGAATGGCAGCCCCCAAAGACTCGCAAACAGCTCCAAGGATTCCTAGGGTTTGCAAATTTCTACCATCAATTCATTCCCTCTTTTGCTGAGATTGTTCTACTCATTACAGAACTACTCAAAACGGGTAAGGGAGGGGGAAAACTGCGACCTGGCCAACCACTAGAATAGACTACAGTATGAGTTGTCAGAAAGCTTTTGAAAATTTAAACAGACTATTTGCGGCTGAACCGGTCCTAAAGCACCCCTGCCCCAGGGAGCCCTTTGTAATTCAAGCAGATGCCAGCGAATTGGCAGTCGGAGCTGTGTTACTACAAAAGAATAAAAGTGGAGTCCTACAACCTTGTGCCTACACCTCTAAGAAATTCACAGAAGGCGAGAGGAGATGGACAGTCTGGGAGAAGGAGGCCTTTGCAATTAGGTGAGGGCTATTAACCTGCCGACACTATTTAGAAGGGAGCAAGGTGCCTTTTGAAGTATGGACAAATCACAAAAATTTAGAGGCACTAAAAACTCCCCGCAAATTGTCCCCAAAGCAAGTGCGATGGGCAAAGTACTTTAACCAATTTAACTTTACTTTAAAGTACATACTGGGAAGGAAAAACTTCCTAGCTGATGCGCTATCCTGACTGCCACAGTACAAAACTGAATGTGAAGATTGTTCCTGAAACATATCTACCGACTGCATGGCACCGCTAAGCGAATAATTTCAGATAGTGGAGTGCAGTTCACAGCAAAATTTTGGAGGAATTTCCTTAAATTAATTGGATCATCTCAAGGCTTATCATCTGCTTTTCATCCAGCTACCAATGGGGCTGCAGAATCTGCTAACAAAATGGTGGAGTAATACCTGAGATGCTATGTTTCTTACCAACAGACAAACTGGACTGACCTTCTCCCTTTCGCCCAGGTGGCCTACAATAATTCTGTTCACAGCAGCACTGGCTACATGCCTTTCAGAGTAGCCACAGGAAAAGAGTTCAGCCCGATGCCTGACTATCCTCAAGTGCCCTCCGCTTCCCAGATACTTGATCAATGGGTAAGGGGATGGGAAGAGGTTTGGAGAAACACCCCAACAAATCAAGAGTCAGCTCCTAACTTGTGTTTGTTTACTTTACAGGATCTGTTCTTTTTGTAAGGGGAGCCGGATGTCAATGCTGCAAACATTGACATGTTTTTGCACTGACAATGTAAGGGACAGCCTTTTGTTTAATCTGCTTCACTTTGAATCTTGTAGGGAGGGAATTTTCTAACAACTATTTTGAGAAGATAAGAAGCCCGCTTACAGAATGGGAGGAGAGACCTCATATGTCAAACTAATTGGATAATGTGATTTATGATGTGTAGGTAAGGGTGGGTATTGTGTGTGTGTTACAATGGGTTTGGGGAGAGGAGGTTTCAGATTCTGGCATCCCTCCATGTGTGCTGATGTTTCGTTTCATTATTAAGACTTTTTAGATAAATAATATGCCTGTATTTTGTTTGATTTGTCTTATTCATTGGAACCATGACACATCTTCATCCACATCCATTCATGCTCCCCCTCCCCTTTCTTATAGCAGTATTCCAAAGGGGCCTGACAGTGTGTACCGAACAGCTAATCAACATTAGGTAGCATTTTTTCAACCCTTTTGTGCTCTGCCACAGTCCACAATTCTAAAGTAGAAAATCAGAATGTAATCTGTATTACATGTGTGCACACCAGATCAAAACACTTAATGCTGTTATTATTTTCTCACAAGGAAAAATCTGCAAACTTCCCAACTTCCCAATCCCTTTACCGCACTGAAATCTGCAGAATGGTCTCTCAAAGCATCCAAAATATCAGCATTCTCAACTGTCTTGAAGTCAGTGGGATAGGTGCCATAATCTACTTGTCAGCTTGCTTAAAGACATTAAGAATGAGTATCATTAAATTAACCTATGTGGAATGGGAGTTTTAGTTGCAATCCTTGCCTAGGCTGCAGCACAAAATATCAAAGGACTATATACGATTAGCTTGCCAATTTCCCATACCTTGGCATCTTTCCATCACCATACATAGTCTCAGACAAAAGAAAGGGAAAATAGGAGGTGAATTAACACTAATAAGTCCATGCACATCTAGTTTTTTAATATGTATTTTAAGAACTATGGCTTTTTTTAAAAAATAAGGAAATTATGAACTACTTTGGCTTGAAAGTATTGCATTACAAAGGTGCAAAACCAAGGAAATTTGCTTTGAACAATCAAACTGGTTTAGCCAATTTCTTCTATAGTCCAAGAAGCTAATATTTTATTGTTAGAATAGGCTGGGAGAAAACAGAAAAGGAATGGAAATAAAGCACCTGCCAATAGTGATTTTCAAGCCATTTTAAAAGTTTATTGTAAAAAGTGCTTTGGCTCTCAGTGTCTATCCTTCACCTAAGAAGGTTTTTTTCCCCATTGAGGATTTCTTGCCAGAGGATAAATACCAACTTCTAGGTGTTTCAGAGGCCTCATTTGCTTAAAAATTAAGTTCAGATTTCATAAATCTTATAGCTGAGGACTAAGATGGACAGGGAAGACAACTCAGTTCCATAAATATTTGAGATCAAAGGTTCAAAGGGGCAGCACATTTCAAGAAAAGAATATGTATTTCTTTTTTTACTACAAGTTTTATTATTTTTTTAATTTTACATCCAGGTATTTATGAAGCAATATGATGGATGGGTAGTTAAAAGTAAACAATAACAAATAACAAAATCATTTATAAATAGCTCAAGTTACATCAACAAAAATTCCCTCTCCAATTCCCTTAGTTATAACATAGTCAAATTAATCAAATTAATACATTTCTAATTGTAACACAGTCAGTTAGAACAATTTTCAATATATTTTCACTTATACATACATATCCATGTCCTGTTTTTGAGTTTTACCTAATTGCAATAGAATATTCCAAATAGCCTATAATAAATAAAAGAAAACTTAATTTTCGGGTAGTCCACATTTCCCCCATTTCATTATGAGGACCCAGATTGTTGGGGGCAATTAAGCTGACTTTGTAATAATGCCGCTTGGGGGGTGTATGAAAGCCCTAATAAGCAGGCATATACATAGAATGAAGGCTACTGCTAAGCTTGTAAGCCGCCCTGAGTCTTTGGAGAAGGGCGGGATATAAATGGAATTAAAATAAATAAAATAAATAATGTAGTAATTATCCTGTCTAAAATACATATTGTTCATTTTGGTGCATTCTTATTTTATACAAGTTTATTCTGTTTAACATCTTAATAGTATAAATCAGTTCTAATAGCTAACTTTCCTTTCCCTTAAAAGTCTAAAAGTATAAAAAGTTAAGTATAAAATCAGTATGTATCTTTTAAAGATTCCCCTTAGCTCATTAAGAAAAATTTAAGCTCTATTATTGCAACAAATATATTCTATTTATCATCTTAATAGCTCATCAATTATTAAAATAGTATCTTTTATATCATTGCAAATTCTATAATATAATTCAAAGTTATGTTCTGATAACTAATCTATTTTATTATATAGTAATTATCATATCTGAAATACATACATATTATATTTGTCATCCTTGCAATTCATCTATAATTAACAAAGTATGTTTTATTGTTTGTGGCTAATTTTCATTCCCTTAAAAATCTAGATCCTAAATATAAAATCAGTTTATATCTTATAACAGTTCCCCTTGGCCCATTAAAGGAAAATTTAAGCTTTATTATTGCAAATCCCAACATTTACAACAGGAAAAAAATCATTTTTAAAATCTAACTCTAACTTTCTTCTTGTGCCAGGCAGGCTTCCCTATCATTGCCTTTAACTTCTCAAATGTGTCTCCCTTTTCTTTCTACACATATTGTTTGAATCCAGGGAGACCATCCAGTCATCAATTTTTCAAAGAGAGTGATCCCTTTATAGTCATTGGATTTTCATTCTAATAAATCCAGTCTCCATATTTGGCATAGTACAGTTGTCATTAATTCAATCTGGTCTTCTTCTCCTTTCAAATCCATCTGGCTTAGATAAGAGGTCGTGTCTGGTGTTGTAATTATTGTTTGTTTGGTTAAAGTCTTAATGTACTGTATTTGAAGGCCTTTGGCATCTCCATCTTAGTATTGCTTTCTTCAGCTTCTGTTGTTTGTTGAATTGTAGGTTTTATAGTTGAAATCAAAGTTTGGGCATCAAGGCTCTCAGTAGATTGTACTTGTACTTTAAAGTTTATAGTCAAGTGGTGGGATGTATTCTTCCATTTCTTTAGTATTTTGCAGATAGGCCTTTAGTGGAGGCTATTTTAATAAAAGTCAATAAATGTCCACCCCCACTATTCCTAAAGGTTGTATTCAGTGCCAGGTGTTCCCAATTTTAATCTTTAAAGATAATGTTAAGGACAAATCTGTTACAGCCAGATCTCAGAGTAAAAAAAAAGGTTTACTAAAAAAAAGGTTTCACCACAAGATGTCCTCGATATCATGTACAATCCTTTTCCAGACTAATATAAGGCTTTTATCCAATTAATTCATTTTTAGCAGTAAATAGGGTAGTAAGTCCCCGCAGAAATAAGCAGTAAAAACTTTTTAGTGGCCCAAAAATTCCAGAAGTACAAATAGGTTTACTTAGTTATGTATGTAGTCATTTGATTTCAATTGAGGCTTTAAGGTTTTAATTCCCCAAGTAAGCAATTGCTGATCTTTCAAAAAGGGGGGAAAAGATTTCCAGGAAAGTCCCACAGGAGAGTAATTAGGGAAGTAAAAAAGGTAAGGTCTCACCCAAATCCTCCAGATTGCTTCGTGCTTGATAGTGATTTTGGCTTAGTGATCAGCCATGTTAATGGCCGATCTCTTCTTCTTCGGACCAGAGGAGCAACTTCAGATCAAACGGAGGGCTGCTGCCCTTCCATGACTGCAGAGAGCGCCTCCTCACAGTGGTCACCCCTCCAGGGTGACTTTTACCCCTTTTCAGGGTTCTCTGAGGAAAAAAGACCAGACGGTGGGGAGAGGCTTCTTTCTACACGTCCGCCAGCACCGTGCATGCAAACCAGAAGCAGAACATGTATTTCTAAGGGCCTTAATAATTTTAATTGTAATACAGTGGTATCTTAGTGGCTCCCCCTTTGTAAGCTATCAATTCTAAATAATCAGTGCTAGTAATAGTCTCATTACATGTATAATTATTTAATAAAATGTTTAACTTTATATTATTTATACATTATATATTTGTATATGTCACTGCGTTTTCCTTTTAAGTGTTTGTCAGCTGTGCACGTCTCACTTTGTTTCTCTGCCAGCTGCATAGTAATCTTATCAATGTAACCAAGGTGATTGTCACATGTCCAGCCATGTTATGGTTTCATGCCTAGCACTGCTGTTCAGTGCGCATGTCTACAAAAGTTTTCTCACTTTACTTTTTTTTCTTCTCTTTGTTTTATATACAGTAGAATATGCCTCGGTTTTGTTTATTTTTACCTGATGTTTACCATGTGTCGTATGAACCACAGTTCATCGTCCTCTGATAGGGAAGTATTAATTTATTTCCCTGACAGTATATAGATAGATAGATAGATAGATAGATAGATAGATAGATAGATAGATAGATAGATATAGATAGAGATAGAGATAGATATATATATATATAGTTATATATATATAGTTATATATTATATAGTTATATATTATATATTATATATTAAATATATACAATATAATATGTATGATTACTTAATAAACACTTAACTTTTGAACTGAGTTTGGACTCTGATTTTAGATACTGACTTGGCTGTAGCTCTTTTACAAACCTTGGTGAAAGCTGCTTTTTTTTCCACATTCCTGACAGTGAGAGTCTACAGGGTTTGATAGACTACTGCTATTTGACTAGTGTTGTACGGCTATTCAATTAAAATTGGCAGAAAACCTCAGAGTAATAGATTTACCACTATGATTTGAAATATTCTAATGGTATAGGCAGACACCTACAGATATATCTTGGTTGTTTCAACAGGAAAAAATTGTTATAGAGACTCAAATACAGTAGATCAATAAATCCTTGGAAGATGCTCTTTAATATAAATAAATAAATCTTCCTTACCTTTCACATCAACTTAATATGGCAATGACCTCACAGAGGAAAGAGTACAAAGGATTTCTAATCATAACAATTAATTTTATTTAAATAATGATTCTCATGGTAGTTACATTGAGCACATTGTCCAAAATATCTTTATACTTCTTCATGGTCAGCATTTTTTCAATGCATGTCAGAACAACTAATTGCAGCAGATCCCAGGATTAGGAGAGTCAATATACAAATGGAGTATTGGGATAAGATTTAAGAAGTATCATGGCATAGCAGAAGCATTTATTCTTTGGTAGAGGAGAGAGATTCAATGGTTCCAGCTAAAAAGAACTACCACAATGTTTTCCTTAACAGCATTTAATTTATCAGATGGATGCACCAGCTTCACTACTTCTACAAGTTCAAGGAATTGTATATGGCAAATACCCATTCCATCCTAATATCAAATTCTTTAGCTATTCAGGGAATGTCACAGCCAAAAAGGAATTTATTCTAAGTCCAAAGACAATGTTTTAACAATTTAATGTCAATATTACACAGGCATATAAAGATTCTGAATATATCTGAGATTGCATATATAAATATTTCCTACAACATGGCAAGAACAAAAGCCTATTGGCATTCAACATTAATTTATCTTCTTTCCTCCTCATTTTTCTAACTCTCCCTGCTTAAAGCTCTAAGTATCAATTACTACTCACTGTTGCACAAACAAATTTTACTAATGAAATCACACTCTGTGTTTTTTACTAATTAGAAAACAATATGAAATTTAGTCTTGTTTTCACTTTATAGCCAAAAACAGGTACTGTAACATATTTTGAACTTGAAATATTAGCCTTAATAAACTTTAAAAACTTAATACACTTTAAAAAAAATTATTCAACCTTTCTTAACATTCGTTACTACTATTAAACTCTGAATATACTAGATCAAAGACTGGTGCAGATAATTCTGAATCCCCCAGGACACAGAAGGAAAACACATACACACACACATTGTGTTTCCTACTGAAAAGGACAATTGTTCCTGCTATTCAGTTATTTCAAGAGCCAGTGTCAAAACCCATTCCTATTTCATTTCATTTCATTTTTATTTCATTCCACCTTTTCCTGGATTTTGCCATACTTCCAAGGGGGAGGGGGGGATGTGCCTGCAGGGCTATTACTTTCACTTCCTCTATTCGCTACAATGTAATCCTTTACTTTGTTTATTGGGTCTGTATCCTGTTTCCTGTGTTATCTCTCTCTCTGAACACTTTTAAACTGTCAGTTAAGAACAAAGGAGGAAATAAGGAATGTAACCTCAGTGCCTGGTTTATGTCTACACTCTCAGAGAAAGGTGTTAAGAAGCCTTAACCTTCACTGTGTGAGCTGGAGACAAGCCAATGTTATCTCCCCGGTTCCCACAATGGACTTAACATTTGGGGATTAGCTATCCCACATTGGGCGGTCGATCTATGGGGTGGGGTCCTGCTTGGGAATACTATAATCTACTGCGTTGTATGGGAAATCTCAGATCCTGTCTATTATGCCTGCTATCACCTACTCTTAATAAAAGTTCCTGCTTGGAAGAAATTGTTTCCAAGAGTTCTGCTTTCTAAAGATGTGGGCTTGAAGTGGGTCCTGACAACCAGCTTCCTTTAAGATCTGAGACAGGTAGTGAATGATTCACTTACACATTAAAGACCTTTGAAACTACTTTGAAAAAAGAACAATTGCAAAGTCACCTTTGTTTTCAGGGCAAAACAATGGTGTGCATACCTGCTGCACCTAAATTATCTCTTATTCATCAGAATCAGAGTCTGTATTGTGTGCATCTTACCACTCTTCCCTTACTTGACAAATTTTTAAAAAGATTAATACTTACTAATGCTATCTGATAGAAGTAAAGGAAAGGTCTTCAAAATTTAATATTGAAAGAGAAATTTAAAAGTGAATTTGCTGCAGTGGAAACTTACTGCCTGGACAAACAAGCTTACCAAAAACTATAATGGCTGGGAAACAGGAAAGGATAGCATAAAGGCAGGATGTAAGATAAATATGTAGGCAAAAATTAGCTGGGTCTTAGAGTGGGAATGGAAGAAGACAAGCTATAAAAACATCTGTAAGAGGAAATGGCTAGCCAGGAAAACTTAACTAAACTGAAAAAATAGAAAAGAACCTATTGTTCTAAAGGACCCAGAACTCAAAACCAACAATTGAATATTATTTATTTATTTATTTATTTATTTATTTTTTAAACTTGTATACCGCCCTATTCCCATAGGACTCAGGGCGGTTTACAGGGAAAAATTAAAAATACATACATACAAAGTTAAAATCGATTAAAACTAAAATTAAATTAAGTCCCTGAATTTAAACTAAAACCCCATTAATAAATAATTAAAACCCCTCAGTCTGGGCCAGACAGCTCAAAAAGCCAAGTTTTCAAATCCCTGCGAAATAAGCGAAGGTCGGGGGCAGTCCTAAGCTCCGTGGGAAGATGGTTCCAAAGGGCCGGCGCGCCCACAGAGAACGCCCTTCCCCTGGGGATAACCCGCTGGCATTCCTTGACCGGCGGTACCCTAAGAAGGCCCTCCCTGTGGGAGCGCATGGAACGATGGGAAGTTGATGCCGGCAGCAGGTGTTCCCTTAGATAATCCGGACCCAAGCCATTGAGAGCTTTATAGGTTATTACCAGCACCTTGAATTTCACCTGGAGGGCAACCAGAAGCCAATGCTGCTCACGGAGAAGAGGTGTTACACGGGAGTATCGGGAAACTCCCATAACAACTCGCGCAGCTGCATTCTGCACCAGTTGAAGCCTCCGAGTGGTCCTCAAGGGCAGCCCCATGTAGAGAGATGGCTAATATTTTATATTATTAATGTACATGTGATGTATGATTTAGTATGTAGCAGGAAATATGTAGGAGGCAGTCGGAAAGAGTGTAATCTCATAGTACCTCAGCCAACGGGGGAAATGTAGGGATGTGGTGGCCAGGACAGGGTTGTATAAAGAAAGGAATATTTTGGGTTGAAACTTTGGACAGAACCAAGCTTTGATCACTTGTCTCCCCACTTCTTGCAATAAACAAAAAAAAAGGCCTTCACTGTGTCTTGACTCGTTATTAGTCAGATGAGCTTGCCTCTGTTCATGAAGGAAAGTAGCCAGGAGCACATAACATCCTCCGGGATTTGCATCCATTCCATATTTGGCAGCCGGGGATATTCAAAAGGGGAGTACGCACCTGGGTAAGTTTTTCCGAGCCCTAAAGGTCAGGTTGCCCCTGCTCAAACAAAAGAGGAATCGGAAATCCCAAGACAAAAAGCCAGGACCCAGTGAAAACCTAAGGGAAAGTCAACTGACTCGAGGAAGGACTTCAACTATATACAAATAAAATTAATAATAATAATAATAATAATAATAATAATAATAATAATAATAATAATAATAAACTCAGCCTGACAGGTAAGATACCTGAGGTGTATCTAGATACCAGAGGGGTATCCATGGCAATACGTTTGAAGAGGAGGGATGCCTCCCCAGCCAGTGTGCCAGCCAATAAGGAAAAAGAAGGAACAGTATTTACATTCTGGAATGAACTCCCTTATGGAGATGGGAATCCCTTAGGGAAAATATTGAAGTATTGGAAGTCAATGCTTTAAACAAGGCATTTAACAGAGGAAGGATGACAATTACAGTATACAGCATATCTGGCCTAAATACATGTTTGGCCAGCCAATAAATTAAATTGAGCTTCTCAGCTTGGCTTAGAGAAGTGGGGAATGCATAGGCAGTAGTTAAGGTCCCCCCTTACATTTCTATCGGAAACACTTCTTGCATTTCCTCACTGCATGGAGAACAAGCTACAAGTTGTCCCAAGATAGTAAAAGTGGAAATTTAAAGGGACAAAAACCTCAACAGATCTGAAAATGATGTTTAAGGGTCTGTGTGTTTGTGTTGACTCATTTCTAAAGACCTGTGGGAGGGGGAAGAGACCCTCTAACAGTAATATACAAAACAGCAAGGCCTTATTCGAAAAGGAAATTTGGGGGAATGGCTTGTGAAAAAGCTCCTTGAAAATAAAGATTGTTTTACCTGGGGTGAAGTATTTGATAATTTTTTGTGTCTGGTGTAAATGCAAGAAAGGGTGAAGAAGGCTAGTTTCTTAGTAATTAGAAGGACAATAGAAGATGTTAAAAAGAATGGGAATAATCAGATGGAAGAGAGGGAGAGAGAGAGAGAAAAGGAGCTGTGTGAAGTTTTATGACTGGCCAGGATGAAATGCGAGAACTCTGATCTGGTATATTGTGTAAGAGAGTTAAGTTGATAATTAATCTATAGAAACTCATAAAAAGCTATGTTTTTCTTGAGATTCCTATAGATTGGAAGATGACAAGAGAGGGGAAAAAATGCCCCCCCAACAGCTTTTGAAATCAGGCAATTTAGGAAAGAATTGCCCAAACTAATAGAAGATCCTATTGAAGTAGGAAAAAAGGTTAGAAATGTTTTTAGGACCAATGGAATAGTCACGGGGAGAAATGCAACCCATCTGTCAGAACCCACCTCAGCCCACATCTTTAAAAAGTAGGACTCTTGGAGACAAGGTTTTTCAAGCAGTAACTTTTACTAAGAAATAGGAGATAGCAGGCATAATAGGCAGGATCTGAGGAATTCCCTCACAGATTGATATTTTTAAACTGTCCCCAAGCAAACCCCACCCCACAGTTCAATCAGTCAGTTCCAGATCAGCCAAGCTCCAGATGGTAAGCCCATCAAGGGAAAGGAGAGATAACAGTCCATTTCAAGCAGGATCATCTCCACCCTCCTCACACTTCATTCGGAGAAACCAACCAGATCCCGGAGGGTTGCATTTCTCCCTTTCCCACCCCCTTTCGTAGTTGCCCGTAAGTTGAGAGGGAATGCCTAGTGAGAAAGCAATTGATTATATTGTGATGGATAGCAGGCAGGCGGAATAAACAAAGGTTACATTTAAGGGAGGAAGTGAAAGCCATAAAGTCCCATGCCTGTTGCCTCTCCTCCTTGGGAATGGGAGAATCCAGGGGAAGATGAGATTTGGGTTTAGCTCAGAGGAGATAGTTAGAAATGAAATATAAATGGATTCTGACATCCTGCCCCCTTTAAAAATAGGAGAGATCCACCTGTAGAGGAAACAAAAATATAGATGTTAGTCTGGTTTTTTGGGATATTCTGTATGAAACCTCTTTAGCAACTTAAGTGCTCTGATGTGACGTTTATGGACCCACTTGTTTTCTGAGGAGGGAAGGTGTTTCCAAGCTACTAGGTATTGAATTCCTCCATGGTACTTTCTAGAATCTAGGATTTCTTTTGCCTCAAAGTGTTGTTCTCCTTCAACCATGATAGGAGGGGAGGGGTTTGGCCATAAGGGTGACTGTTGTTCCCTTTTCAGCAAACTGCAGTGAAAGATAGGGTGTATTTGCCTAAGATTTTTGGGTAGTTCTACTTCTACTGTTACTGGGTTTATGGTTCTTTTAATTGGAAAAGGTCCAGGTTTTTTATAGGGTTGTAGAGATTTTAGGTATTTTGTAGATAAATATACCATTTCTCCTACCCTGAATGGTGTGGGTTCGACTCTTTTTGTCTGCCTGTGCTTTGTATGCTTGCCTAGCTTTGTCTAAAGCTTTCCTAACAATTGGCCAGGTGCTTTGCAATTGTGCTATCCATTCTTTCAGCGATGGGATTTCCGGTTTGGTTGGGATTAGTTCTGGCATAGGGTTGAAATTTTGACCAGTGGCTATTTCAAAAGGAGCGTAGCCTGTGCTGGAGGGGACTGCATTATTGTAAGCAACTTCTGCAAAAGGGAGTAGGTCCATCCAATTTGTTCACTGGAAATTAATAAAGCATCTTAAGTATTGCTCAAGTACTGAGTTCCCGAGTTCTGATTGGCCGTTCACCTGAGGATGATGACTAGATGACAGTCCGAGTAGTTCCTAAGAGGGATAAAAATTCCTTCCAAAACTTTGACGTAAATTGCACTCCCCTATCTGATATGATGCGTTGGGGTGCTCCATGCAGTCTGTAAATGTGCTGCACTTATAGT
The DNA here is from genome assembly GCF_947247035.1 of Vipera ursinii. NCBI lineage: Eukaryota > Metazoa > Chordata > Lepidosauria > Squamata > Viperidae > Vipera > Vipera ursinii. The sequence goes on along the minus strand of NC_139514.1, from coordinate 72,838,217 downwards.
TTGGCTAAGTTTTTTGCGGTGGGAATCTTCTGACAAGGAATAAAGTGCACATGTTTGGAAAACAAATCCATAACCCCCCAGATGACTGTGTTCCTGTTGCTTTCTGGTAATTCCACTATAAAATCCATGGGTATTTCTTTCCAGGGGGCTGAGGGGTTCGCCACTGGTTGTAACAGTCCGGGTGACTTCCCCTGCAGCCTCTTAGCCATTGTGCACATTTGGCAGCTGGCCACATAGCTTTCTATGTCCTTTTTCATGGATGGCCACCAAAATTGCCTTTTAGTTAAATGCAAGGTTTTTACAAATCCAAAATGTCCTGCTGATTTTGTATCATGGCACAACTGAATTTGCTGCAGTGGAAACTTACTGCCTGGACAAACAAGCTTACCAAAAACTATAATGGTTGGGAAACAGGAAAGGATAGCATAAAGGCAGGATGTAAGATAAATATGTAGGCAAAAACTAGCTGGGTCTTAGAGTGGGAAAGGAAGAAGACAAGCTATAAAAACATCTGTAAATGGCTAGCCAGGAAAACTTAACATGAAGGAAAGTAGTCAGGAGCAAGTCACACTATCCATTTGCACTGAACTATTGTTTCATGTTTTAAATAATGTAATAATTGAGTTATGGAATTTGTTCACAGGTTACAGTTAAAAACAGTCATTTACTTGACAGAAAAAGAGATGAGTTGTCTATTAATAGTTATTAAGTCTTAACTGAGAATTTGCACTGTTTTTGCCCACCTAATTAAAATGAAATCACTATTATTTGGAAACTTACAGTATATTACGTTAGCAGTTTTGTTTCAGAATGAAATGTTGCCAAGAAAGTATACACATTAAAAAAAAAGACTTGTTTTTTCGCCCGAAACAGCGCCGATCAGCTGTTCGGGCGAAATTGAAGCCCCCTCCTCGGGAGAAGAGGAGGGGGTGAGGCCCCAGGTAGGGGTAGAGTTCTCCGAGGCCGCCTGAGCTTTGAGCTTGGGCGGCTGAAGGATCGAACTCCCCCGAAGCCTGGGTTGCTCCCAGCTGGCCGTCGTCTCTGCTCCGAACTTCCTGGAGCAGAGCCAGGCGTCTGCGAACCATCCCTGCCTGAAGAAAGGACTATGATTTAAAGGAGCAGGCAGAGCGGTACAAGAGGAAAAGGTGGAGAGATGAAGAGGATTATTTTATTTTACTCTCAAGCTTGATGGACTATGCTTAAAACTTAAAGTGAAAGTGCGTCACAATTGTAAGTAAAAGATGGCGGCTAAACCTCCCCCTAGAACTTTTCGGAGTGCTGGAAATTCTCCGGTGCAACAACAATCACTACTGCAGGCGTTGCATTCTCCTGATGTATTGACATCGAAGGATCTTGAAAAACATACCCAGTTAATTTTGGAGTCAATGGGTGTTAAATTTGCACAGATGGAGGAGAAATTGGAGAAATTGGAGCAGAGAATGGAAGAAAGGATGGAGCAGAAACTTAGAGAGATGAAGGTAGACATTTTGTCCTCAGTGCATAAAGTAGCTAAATGTGTGGAGGTGCTGGATGATCAAGTGGAAGACTTGACTCAAAAGAATGCTATATTAGAAGCAAAAGTATTGGAAATTGAAGATTTAAAAGACAAAATGGATAGCGAACAGAGTTTGGCTCAATTTTACCAGATGCAGTTTGCTGTTAGAATTAGAGGCCTAAAAGAGAATATTAAAGAAGATTTAAAGCAGCTGGTTTCTGAGGCTTTTGAGGGGGTATTGAACCATCCAGCATCTGAAATAAAACAAGGCATGGACAAAGTGTTTCGTGTGAATTCGTGGATTGCTAAGCAGAGAAAGTTGCCTAGAGATGTGGTGGTTTATTTTGTAAAAAGGGAAATTAGAGATGAAGTTATACAAGCTGCCTATGATACTAAAGTTGTGATTGCTGGTCAAGAAGTTTTGGTTCTAAAAGAAATTCCTCCAAAGATTTTAAAGAGAAGGAAGGACTTTATATTTCTTGTGCAAGAGCTCAAGCAAAGAGATATAAGGTTCAGATGGGAGATCCCAGCTGGGTTGAGCAAAAGGTACTGTATGATGGCAAAAGGTACTGTTTGGGTACTGTGAAGCAAGCGCATGATTTTTACAACAATGTTTTAAAAGCAACCCCATCAACACTTCTGGAAGCTGCAGAGGGATCTGGAGAAGGAGAACATCAAGAGGATGAAGATGGACAGTTAGACGAGAAGGGTACAGGAGGAGATCAAGCTGCAACTCTTTTGGATGATCCTAGAGAACAGAGGGTGACGCGTGCTGCCTTAAAACGCTCAAAAAAGATTAAAAAATAAGACTAGTAGAAATCTATGGAACTTCCACAATATACTTATAGTCAAGTGGTAGTTGTGTTTTTAAGAGTTTTGGGATGATATGTATGGTAACAGAATGTTCAATTTGGAATTAATGGACAATTTACTACAGAGGAAGAGGAAGAAAGTTTTGTGGGTTAATGCGGGTTAATTTGTGTAAGAACTATCTATTATAGCCTATTTTGGCTAGAGAGGTTAATAGGGATAGGTGCTTGTGATGTGTAAGTGAGAATATGTCTAGGTAATAGTGAATTGTGGAAGAACATAGATGGGAATGATGCTAGTTTTCTTTTATTTTAGTTCTTTATACATATTTAGTATTGTTAAGGATTGGTTTACTCTATATAAGCTAGAGAGTGATGGATTTTAGAGTTTATAATTGTTAGTATATGATTGTTTATGATTGCTTTTTAGATATATACCTTGTATTTTGCTCTGGGAAGTCGGGGGGGGGGAGGGGGGGAGGAGGGGAAGTAGAGGGGTGGGAGGGAAGAGGGAGAGGGGGAGGGGGGGAGATAGGGGGGAGGTAGGGAGGGGAGGAGGGAGGGGGAAGGGGGGTTTTTCAAAGGAAAATTGTATTTTAAAACTTTTCAATAAAAAAAAAAAGACTTTCTGTAGGAACAGGCTGATTGATGTAAGTTACCTTTTTTAACCAGTTCAACTGTAAAACAGAGTTACAACCAGCTGACAGCAGTTAAAAAATTAATTGCCTTTCAATATAATTAATTGTAATCAGGGTGGATTTGATTTAAACCAAGTTGATGTAAATCACAATTCAAATCATGATTTAAATCACTAGTAAAAAGACTTGATTTAAATCAACTCAATTGAAATAATTTTTAAAAAGCAACTGTCATCTCTGTCCCACAGCAGCTCCTCCTCTGACCCTCTGTTGACTCACCAACAGTCCCATTCACTTTAATGGGATGGCTGGTGATGCAGCAGTGGCACAACAAGGTGAGGGACATGGTGGGCAACAGGTGAATGGAATGTCTGCCAACAGGCGCCACCATTCCAGGTCTCATTCTTGCTGGTAGTTAGAATCTTTAATATTATTATTTGCAAACAAAATGAAGGTTTCCTATTTAGAATAATAAGCTGTCAGGTTAGTAAAACAGGGATATCAGAACCGATTTTAGGTTAATATATGTTAATCACACATCGTTGGAGAACTACTCAAATTCTTTTACTTAATTAAAATGCTTAGAGCCTGGTGCAGATACATTTCTTTTCAAACAATCATACAGTTTTGTAGTGTACATAGATTTCCAAAACAATGGTTAAGGAATATACCTGAACTTTGTTTTATGATTTATCTCATGGTTACTGTAAAATTGTGTGAATGCATCAATACAGTGCATGTTATCTCAGCTTACAGAGCTTGGATTCACTGACTAAGTTTAGCAAAAATGTAAATATTGCAGAATATACAGCCTCATGCTACATAACTAAGCTCCATTTCATGCTGAATAAACTAAATTATTAATGTATCTTAAATAGAAAACAATCTTTAGATAGATTTTTACTCCAAAAGCATTTTATTAAAATAAATTTAATAAAAATCAAAAAATACAAATTAAATCAAAAAAATTGATTTTATTTTTTTAAAAGAATCATCAATTATTATCCATCCTGACTGTAATTAATTTCTATATGCCTGATGAAAAAATATATGCTCACAGAAGACATTTTCTCATTTTACAATCCAGCATAATTTTGCTTATCTACCTGTATTTCTAATTTATGTATATATGGAAACTTCAATCATAAAACAAAATGCTTCCAAATATGTTTTCTTTATCATCTTTATAATAATACCCCCTGTGTCTTTGCAAAAATCTATGTTTCTCAGGGCTGAGAAAAGCATTACACAACCAAGGTAGGATTTTTCGAGACTAGGAACTGAATGCCCACATAATTACCAACTCAAAAAGTCAGATTGTTGTTTGAATACTCAACTGAAATTTCTATAGGAAGTATTCTACAATACTATTTTAATCATTATTTTGTGAAACCCAAGCATGGCCTTCTATGTCTCATCATAACCTACTTTTTTCTAAAAATAAAAAAAATCTAAGCCTTTTAAGTTAGAAATGTATCTAATCATTTTGAACGCTAAACATTTTTTTAAAACAAAGGATGCAATCCAAGTGGACAGAACAATTATTTCAAGTATGGGGAAAGTAGGTTGTAGCACAGTGACATTATTAAAGAAGGTGAAACTGGGGTTTGCAATAGTTTTAATGGAGGTGTGATTGAAGTTGTTTTATGTGTAATATGTAAAGATTTGAAGGGAAAATTGTGGCACTTCTTTGATGTGTTGAAGCTTGTTAAACTAAAAAACAGAAATCATACCTCAAACTTTTAAAGTTTGACACAAAAATTCAAAGTTAGATTTATGGAGTATTTGGGGCTCTAGCAAATATATTAAATTTGATCTGCTATAAAAAATGAAAAAGTAAGTAATGAAGATTCTTGCCTGATATTCTTTATCCCCATTAACAATATGTACCGAATTTAAGAGAGCTATACAACAATCATTATGACTTAGAAGCCAAAAATAATTAAGAAAAGCTGTAATGTTGTGCCATGAGACATGTCACACATATCCCATGTATGCAACTATGATTTAAAAGTATTACTGTAGGAATCCCAATTTCCCCAACATTTAAGCCCACTTCTGAATATGGTGGTATAAGTTCAGGACACATATGCATAATAGCTGCTGACATCATCAACTGAACGTATTACTATAAGCTTGGAATGCACATAGCTAAGCAATCTTTTTAAACAAGGAACATTTATTCTTATCTTGGATTCCAGTATATCCTGCTAGATGAGAGACTTCTCTATTGTGCTCAGTTAATTCCAGGAAACAAATGCAATCCCACCAGCAGAAGCAGATTCACAGATATGTACAGTATATAATATTCAGTGACATTACTGAATATATTTCTGAAAAGTTTTGGTGCAGACATTTTCTAATAGCAGATTTTGGTAAGCTGGAAAAACATCCCAATGGAATTTAGTGGGGCATTTCAGTTGAGATGTTTAGGATACACAGATGATGTATAATAAACAACTGCAATTGCATTTTGTGAAGCTGGAGGTGGGGAAGATACAGTTTAAATATAATTAGGAGCATCCAGAAAATCCTAAATTTCCTCTTTTACTTGCTCAATGTGATACACAGAAATATACAAGCACTGCACTACTTAGTTATTTTTGAAATTTTTACAAAACATAGTAGAAATATCATAAGTGCATATACAAGCATGAAGAAAAAAAATGGTATACTTCAAACAAAAACAAAATATTGAGAATGAAATCCCACTACTGGTCATCATCCTTAAGCTGAGATTTACTAAGAAAATTGTATTTTTCTTTATAAAAATGCAAAGAAAAATAGTTACATCTTTTTATGCTTCACATGTCACTAAACATTATGCATACTTGAATGCTGAAATAGAATTATCCCAACATGATTGTCTTGGCACAGAACTAAATGGGTCACCTGCAAAGAGCCACAGGGGGGAAAAATAGCTTTTTGCTTCCAGGGACCCTTTAAAAAAATCCTTTTTTATGAGTGAATATTGTACAGATCTGTTACATCATATCAACAGCAACGGCACTTAGACTTATATACTGCTTCATAGTGCTTTACAGTCCTCTCTAAGTGGTTTACAGAGTTAGCATATTGCCTCCAACAAGCTGGGTCCTCAGTTTACCGACCTTGGAAGAATGAAAGGTTGAGATGGAAGGTAAGAAATGAACTGCCGAACTGCTGGCAACCAGCAGTCAGCAGAAGTAGCCTGCAGTACTGCATTCTAACTACTGCACCACCATGGCTCATAACTTATTTATGTCAATGGAATAAGGCATTCTGACCTCTGATTCCTCTGAGAAAGATCAAGCAAATCAGTAGTTACTAAACTGGTCTATTGCTATTCTTCTTACAAAGCAACATCTGTTGAAACCAACAATCAAAAAGTTAGGAAAACTAAGATAGCTATGCTGTCTTGTTCCATTTTCAATATATACAGACACACATGCAAAGATATACACACACACAGCCCTTTAATGGGATAATAGGTAGAAATCACTCCAATTAACAGTAATTTTGAGATTCAAGTAATTTGCAGGTCTTAAGTTGAGATCTATTAAAAATAGTGCAGAAAGCTGTTCATACAGTTTCATTACTAATAACAGTGGATGTTTAATGTTTCTGGGTCAGATATAAAATCACTGCCTTTTTATCACAGCTCTTTTAAATAACTGTCTCACAATCCCATGTACACTGGGATTGTGCAAACAAATTCAAAAAAAATAAGCAAATGAACAAGAAGAATAAAAGGACTTTATTTCTAAAGTTATTGTTACCCAATTCCCAGCAACTTCTTTATCAACTGAGAATAAGGCAATAAGTTATCTGAACTGATAACAGGGCTTTGATGTATAACTTATCAAGTCCATATACAAAATCATGTCATTATATTTTTTTATCTTAAATACTGAAAATTGTGGCCATTTACACGACATATCATATTATACTTAATTACAAAAAGAAAATATACTCCACTCTTTATTTGGGGAACATGAATAATTATTATAGATCTATTTTAACTAGGCAAGTTTACTTTAGGCGTATTCCAATCAAGCCAGTAAGTTTTTACTCTTAAGTAAAAGGGTATAGAGGGTGGCAGCTTAAAACTGCCTTCAGAAACAAATACGTGTTCTTTTACACATCTTCAACTTTGTCACTTAAAAATAGTATTGCTTCATGTAAGTTATTTCCACCTCCAGATTACAAAACTGCTTAAATTAAATGTTTCAAACCGCAAAGATACCCAGCCCAAGCTTTAGTGATTACAAATGACTGAATCACTTCGGTAAACCGGCCGACTGCTTCTATACTAATTAAAATCGCCACTTCCGCTATCAGCGCTGGTTCAAAAAGTAGCCAAGTCAACCATGGCGCGACTCCCAGAAGGGGAGCATTCGTCTTATTTAGGGTCAAGAGATCAGCCCGATACGATCAGCTTTAAGAAGCTTCTTCGATCAATTTCGCTGGAAAAAGGCAGGCTTGCGAGCTTCTTCAGAAGCTACAAAGTTCAGTGGAAAGCGCAGAATACCAGTGGTTCAGTATCGATCGACCCTGTGCTGTTACGATCCTGTTTTCCTCCCTGAGGACTCCTCGGGAATAGTGCCGAATAGGTCTAATTTCTAACGAATTTATTTCAGCCCATTTACCTAAAATTCGTCTTCTGCACTAACAAATGCACCCTAAGCGCTGAAGCAGTGGCACCCAATTGTGAACATCAGCCAAACTGCCTAAGGCTGCAGTCCACAGCCTGCGTATCTCTGAGAACAAATCCCATTGAATTCCAAGGACTTCTTTCCGACTAGACCTGGCCAAGAGGGGAAACGAGAAGTCGCTCGTGTTTCATTAATGCGCGGCCCGGCTACTGGTTTGGGTGTTTCCCTCCCCCCATACCTGGAAATGCTTGAAAAAGGCGGAGATACGCGTAATCTGCAAGCTGAGACACCTGGAGCTGCATCTGGCTCCATAAATACTGGTGGCGGAGGAGAACTCATCCTGCTGGTGAGCCGCCGCTGCCGTTTCTCCAACCCAGGCAGCGCAGCCGGGGAGGCAACCCCAGGAAGCGGTAATCCAAAGGAGTAGAGTCAAAGGAACGCCGGGCTCCTGAAACCCCATGGCTTTGTGTGCAGTCGGGTGCGGGAGAAAAAAACAACCCCGACAGCCCTAAACACTCCGCACCGCATGAAAATGCACCGTTTTCACGTAGCCAAAGGAAAGGAAGGCGGCGGCGAAGTCTCAACGCAGCAAAAACTTGGCGCGGAAAAAAGTTCAATCATTCAATTCTCTTCACATATACACAACCCGCTAGTATTCAGCTCGCAGCCCTCCCCCCTCACTCCCAGGAGGCTAAGGAGGTGGGGAAAGGTGGCAGAAGACTCCGCGATTGGCTGCGGGAGACGGAGTGACAGGGCGGTTAGGAGGGGCGGAGAGTCTGACCGCTAGGAGGTCGCGCGAGCGGAGGAGAGGAGGAGGAGGAGGAGGGGGGGTGTCACGAGAGGAGTCTGAGGCGGCGAGCCTCTTTGAGGTTCGCAACTTTTCCTCCCGTGGGCGCGCCGCGTTATGGCCGGGAGTTGTTGGAAAGCACTTTTTGCGCAGGAGCGGGTTTCTGGGTGCACCCTGTGCGCGAACTTGCCTGGGCTCCCTAGCGGGACAGGGCACGAGAGGAAGAATCTAGCAGACGCCCACATTGGGACTGAGGTTATGTAAGCTTCATTTCACCTCCACGTCTCTTAAGAGTCACACAGGCTATTGTTGAGAGTGCAATTTGGTCAGAGTTAGGGGTACCGAAGGCAAGCTCGGTATGCAGGGTTGCGGACACAGATTGCTGTTAGTTTGATAATAGTGTAATAAACCCACATACACAAGAAATTTTACTGGAGCGGTAGCTCGTGGCGCACATGTAATTTTCCAAGATGCCCGGTTGGAAAAATGACTGAATTGCCGCCGTCAATCAGATTGGCCATTGGGAAATAAACCTGTACATAAATCTATGCCCGATGTAAAATTCTTGCATTGAGGCAGTTGCCTAAATGGACACATCAAAGAATCGAAGCCATGAAGCACCGATTGTTCTTTGAAATCTACTGATGCATAAAAGCTATTAGTACTGGAAATATATTGAGGCATGGAAAAGAAATAATGTTAAACTTGTTATTTTTTTTCTCCTTGGCACTGAACCTCTTCAGGCACAAATACCTATGTAGATTTCATTTTTTCATTCATTATCAAATGAATACTCAAATGACTTTAATCACAAGATTTAGACACATGAGAATGTTCTAAAATTGGATTTTAATATTTAAGCATATGGCAAAATGTGTAATATTAAAACATTCCATATAAAATTAACATAGGAATATTTGTATACAAAATTAGCTGAAGTGCTGGTAAATACTTCATATAGTGACAAAGGCCTTAAGTAGTGAGGGTGGCAATCCATAAGGAACATTCCCAACCTCACTTCCAAGAACTGCACAGCCTCAATTTGAGAGCAGGGCAGATTTTAATCTTTCCTTTTGCCCAAAATACAAAAATGCAACATTTTGGTAACATCACTAGTGATGGCCAAATCTTGCCCTAGGTCAGGGGTAGGCAAGAATTACAGCATCCAATAATGTGTGTGTGTAGCCATAGAAAAGAATATTCTGAATAAAAGTGGAAAAAAAACATTTGCAAACAAAAAACATTAAAATGTGTTTGGGTAAAATACATTCTCAGAGCTTCTCAAGGTTGGCTTGCCTATTTTCTTTGGTCATGGAGGTTTGAGAACAGCTCAGAACAAAACTGTTATCTACAATGTATTAAATGTTCTCCTACCACTCCTGATTTCTGAGAGGCTTTTTCTTGAAGGTTAAGGCTTATTGGAAATTATCAGCAATACAACTGAAAAAGCTAATTTAAAATATAGGGAAACCCATATTAATTAGCCAATGCAACAGTATTACAAAAACCATGTTTCAAGTATTACAAAGTCCATCCTCTGACCCTCATTTCCTCTCTTTGAGGCAAAAGGATGAAACAAAATGAGCCCTTTTAGCACAAAAAACCCATTGATAACAAAAGCTTAAGAAATTAGGATCAACAGTAATAGTGATCAAATGCAAAAGCTGATAAAAGTTCACAAATCCCAGGAAACTCTATAACTGCCTCCTGGTTCGAGCCCCCCCCCCCATTCCAGAATTGCTCTCAGCTTACCTGGGTCCATTTCCACCCCATCTTTGGAGACGTGATACCCCAGGTAGTCTAGGCTGTTCTTATGGATGTCAAATTTAAATAACTTCACGTACAGCTGGGCTTTAAGCAATTTGTCAAGTAGTGCTCTCACCAGCTTTACATGCTCTTCCATGCTTTCATTATAAATTAGAATGTCATTGAGTACACCAGCACTCCTTTGTATAGGTGCTCATGCAGGACCTCATTTATTAACTGCATAAATACTGCAGTTCAGGTTTACAACAGAGCAAAAACAGTAATAGAGAGCAGTGAATTCAGAGAGAGAAAGAAGCTACGTTACTAGCTCCCTCTTATGGCCATGAGAACACTTACACACCCATTGGCCAATTAACAACTTAAAGACATAGCATTATTATGGTTAATATATTTTCAACCCAACATTGTAGGCTAACACTATATGCCTAACATAATTATTAGAAGGTTTTTTGCAATGTATACTATAGGGGCTTCTCCGTGAGGATCACTAGGAAGGTATTGCTTGTCCAGAATGAGGTGCTGTGGACAGTTGTGGGAACACCTCATTCCATCCAGGTTACCACTGCTCCCATTAGTCATTCCAAATTATCCCATGACTAGTGCTTTCTCTGCCAGCTTTGCAGAGTTCACAACTTACACATCATATGAGTTCATTATATTAAGAAGTGCCACACTGCAGGACTCAGGAAGTGTATTTAGAAAGATTAACCAAGACATTATTAATTTCTAATATTGTAGGTTCTGCACATTAGCATGAAATCTTTCAGGTCCTAAGATCTTGAATTCCCTGTCCTAGATCTTAGGTATATACATATTTTAGTTATTCATTTATTTATTAAATTTTTATGCCACCCATCTTCCCTAAAAGGTGACTCTGGGTGGCATAAAACACACACGCACACACACACACATACAGAGAGAGAGAGAGAGAGAGAGAGAGGGGGGGGGAAATATGATGTATGAAATATATGAAATAGATATGAAAATGGTATTCTTATTATCTTATCTTGCATTGTCCCTGGTATCAGATGTTTTCCCAAGAAACTACTTCTTAAAATGTGAATGGAGAAGTTTTTTAAAAAGAATAATTTTGATATTCTCAGATATGGAAAAATGCAGCAAGTGTCCACCTGATCAATATCCAAATGAGGACCGAATACAATGTATCCCCAAAATTATAACTTTCTTGTCTTACGAAGAATATCTGGGCAAGATCTTGGTCTCTTTTGCTCTACTCTTCTTCCTAACCACAAGCCTTGTTCTAATCATATTCATTAAATACCTAGAAACTCCCATTGTCAAAGCCAACAACCAGGACCTCTCTTACATCCTCCTGGTCTCCCTCCTGCTTTGCTTCTTATCTTCTTTTCTCTTCATTGGTCAACCAAGGAAAGCTACCTGCCTTCTTCGACAAACAGTGTTCAGCATGGTCTTTTCAGTTGCTATTTCTTCTCTCTTGGCCAAAACAATCATGGTGGTGCTGGCTTTGCTTGCCACAAAACCAGGAAATCGAGTGAAATGATGGTTGGGAAAGAGTTTGGCCAACTCCATCATCCTTTCTTGTTCTGCTGTCCAAATTATCATCTGTAATATCTGGCTGGGAGTTTCTCCCCCATTCCCTGATTTTGACGTCCACTCCCAGCCTGGAATGATCATCCTGCAATGCAATGAAAGCTATGTTGTCATGTTCTACATCACCCTGAGCTACCTGGGCTTCCTGGCTGCAATCTGCTTCACTGTGGCTTTCCTGGCCAGGAATCTCCCTGGGGCCTTCAATGAAGCCAAGCTGATCACCTTCAGCATGCTGGTCTTCTGCAGTGTCTGGGTGACTTTTGTGCCCACCTACCTGAGCACCAAAGGGAAATATATGGTGGCTGTGCAGGTCTTCTCCATCTTGTCCTCCAATGCTGCTGTGCTAGGTTGCATCTTCATCCCTAAGTGCTACATCATTATTCTGAGGTCAGACCTGAACACAAAGGAGCATCTTACAACCAGAAGAAATGTAGAAATATGAGAGATATCCAACAATCAACACCAAGAAAATGGTGCAAGCTGCTCTCAATACATAAGTAAACCAATGATTTTGATCAATATATTTAAAAGGTGTTTGGAGATAATCTCATCAACTGGATACAGTAAAATTGAAAGATGTCCACTGAGCCTTTTAAAAATCCTTAAGGCAGAATATCTGCCAATGCCCTTAGGCTACGTGAGGCCTGAGATGCCACACTCAAGGTTTTTTTTTAATTACAACACACGTGCAATGGGAATCTTGTTGCTATGCCAGAAATATATAATGGGAAGGGGCTAAAATTCCATTATTTTGGTTGTAGTTTTTAGGTACAAGAGACTTTCAGTCTCCTCCTTAATGGGGGAGAGTCCAAATAATTTTTCTGTGACCATCTTGTCCAGCCTTCCTCTGAAAATTGATGTTGTGTTATTATTATTTTTTATTAGTTTTTAGTCTACAATACAATGAAAATACAAAAGTAAATAGGGAAAGGAAAGATAGGGAAAGGAAAAGGGAATAGAAAAGGGAGGGAGAGGAGGAAAAGGATTAAAAAAGGCATTGACTATTGACTTCCTTTGGTGCAGTAAAATAGAATATCAAGATCAGACCTCAACTTTTTACTTTTATAAAATAATATAAACTATCCATTTTTATAACATCAAATCTTTCTAATTGGTAAAGCCCAAAATCAAAGTTTCATTTCCGCCCCTCAAGCACAAAGTCCAAAATAGTTGCAACATAACAATAAAAGCATTTGTTTTCTTTTCTTTAATCATCTTCTGGAGCTTCTCCATAAACCAAAGTACACTTCAGCATCTGCAAAGAATGGAGGTAGGATCCAAGGCTCCATCGAGCTGCCCATTGTTGTCAGGGACTAAGACCTTACCTGTATCAGCAGATCCAATGAAATCAACATTATTAGGCATCAACTTGGTATTCCAAAGCAACAGCTTGAATCTGGAGCCACCAAGGATCTGGTAGCCAGGCATTGTGAATGAAAGCCTAAGGTCATACAGTGGAACAATGTTTGAGTGGCAGATCAGATGTCACCAAGTATGACCCACATTCTACCTGTCATGATCAGGAAGGTTCTACCTATCCTGTTAGCTTCTCTCATGATCAAACCCCCAGTTACCTCTTATGGACCAATGTGTAAATATCATTGTCTTCCCTCTCTACATGAATAATATAATCACAGGAGAAAAACTAACTCAAGGACATCAGGAAAATGGGGAATCCCAACCACATTTACCATTTAAACATTTGGCAATCTTTGGCAAGGGATTCACAAACAGTCTCAGAGATGACTAGGCCAAAAGGTCCCCACTTCACCAACTGTGTCCACAGAAAAAGAAGAGTGGGAGGGTGTGGCAAGAAATCATGCTGTGGGCACTGCCACCCTCACAGCTGCAGACCTCAGATTCGCTATTTATTTAATAAACAAAGATACTTCAAAATATAAAGGATCTCAGTATCTTAGACAAATATGAAAGGACAACGGAGAGAACATCAAGGACAATATACTAATCCACTCTAAAATTTTTGCCCTAGTAACCAAATGATACAGTCTATAGGTTATAATTTTCTTGCTCTTCATCAGTTCTATCACAAAATTGATATTTCTAGAAAATATAAGAAATAAAATTTCACTTCAGGCACAAGGAATTTTAAAATCAGATGCAATTTAGGATTCATATACAGAGATCTAAAAGAAAACAAAACCACAAAATGGACCCAACACTTAACATTAGACAGAGTTCAAGGGTACTGATTACTTAATAGGCATCAGAAGACACCCTAGAGTTAAGTGCCACCAACCTAGAACGTCACCAAACTCCATAGCTGTAGCTGACATTGTCTCCAGTGGTCTCTGAAGGACACCAGGAGACATTATCTAGGTGTTGAACTATCCAGCATCGCTTTCTGGACATGTCCTGACAGGAAGGACCACAACCATTACAAAAAACTGTCCCGGACTTCCGGATGGCAAGGTGTCACCGGAGGCAGCCATTCTTCGGCTGTCAGCCTCGCGGCTCCGTAGAGCCGCCGAAAACAGCACCGATCAGCTGTTTTGGCAGCTTGGAAGCCCCCTCCTCAGGAGAAGAGGAGGGGGTGAGCGCCCAGGTAGGGGTAGAGCTCTCCGGGGCCGCCAGAACTTAACGTTTTGGCGGCTGAAGGATTGAGCCCCCCCGAAGCCTGGGCATGCTCCGGACTGCGAGGCGCCTCTGCTCCGGGTTTTTTGGAGCAGAACAGGGCGTTTGCAACCATTCCTGCTAGCAAGAAAGAACTTTGGAGAACGAGGACACAGGCAGAGCGATACAGGAGATTTTGGTGAAGATGGTCTTTTGATCTTTAACTCAATGGACTTTGCTGAGCTCGTAAGTGGAAGTGCGTAGCAAACAATAGTGGGTGAAAATGGTGGCTATATCTTCTAAAGTTCCTGCTCTGGTGCAGCAGTCTTCGTTGCAAGCTTTATTGTCCCCTGCACCCGTATTTGCATCAGCCCTTACAGTAAAAGATTTGCAGAATGTGCTGCAAGAGACTATGGAAAAGCAAATGGAACAATTTGCTGAGATAATGGACAAAAAGTTGGAGGAGAAGCTAACAGAAAAACTAGCTAAGGTTATGGATGAAAAGATTACAGAGAAATTAACAGAAATGAGAGCAGACATTTTATCTGCATTGCAAGGCATGGCTATATGTATTGAGAATTTGGATGAAAGAGTGGAAGATCTCAGTCAAAATGATATTAGATTGGAAGCAAAAATGACAGAAACTGAAAATGTGGTAGAGAAAATTGATTGTGATTTGACCTTGACACAGTATTATCAGATGGAGTTTGCTTTAAGGATTAGAGGCTTAAAAGAAAATCCTAAAGAAAATTTGAAGAAAATGGTTTCTGAGGCTCTAGAAGGGGTGCTGGGACGACCAGCAGATGAAATAATGGAAGATATACTGTAGATAAAATTTTTCGTGTTAATTCTTGGATTGCAAGACAAAGGAAATTACCCAGAGATGTGGTGGTTTATTTTACAAAGAGAGTGATTAGTAATGAAGTTATTCAAGCCTCCTACAACATTGAATTTGTAATTGCTGAGCAAAAAGTTTTGATTTTAAAAGAGATCCCTCCAAAAATTTTAAGAAAAAGGAAGGAATTTGCTTTTTTGACAGAAGAATTGAGACGACGTGATATCAAGTTTAGATGGCAGATACCAGTGGGTATGGTGGTGACCTATGAAGGTATGAGGCATTGTTTTACTACGGTGATTCAGGCACGTGATTTCTACAGTAATGTTTTAAAAGCAGCCCCCATACCATTTTTGGAATCTACAAAGAAGAAACGTGAGAGAGAGTCTCAACGACACAGAGAGAATCTACAAGGTGCTGAAGGAATAATGCAGACAGATGAGAAAGTTACAGGAGTGGATCAAATTTCAGTATCACTGGAGGAGGCCAGAAATTGGAAGAGGCGTGCTGCTTCTAGACGAATGAGTCAAGCCTGAAGATTTAGTTGCATAACTGAAGGAGATAATAATATAATAAGGATTATGGGAACTAAAATTGTTAGAAGGGCTAAATATTTGGGGATATATTTTTCACCCTTATAAAATAACTATGTGTGGTAGTATTTTATGTTGCTTTAATTTTAAGATAATTATGAAAATTTAATTGGGAAGATTTGTAGTTGTGCTTACTGAAATTTTGTAGGTTATGATTTGCTATTTGGTTGGTATGTGTAGTTATGGTGTGATAAGAAGGTGGATATTGTGTTTCAGGTATATACTTTGTGATATGCTCTGGTGCAAGTTTGGGAAAAATTATAGATGAAAGTTAACTTGTAATATCTTTATGGGCAATAATGAAATATGTAATAGAAAATATAAGAATGATGTGATTATATAAAAAAAACTTTTAAGTATGGAAAGTAATGTATGGTACTTTAAGCTGTATAATATATTAGGAGAAGGAAAGATTGTATAAACTTGGTTTTAGTATGGAAATTTAAAGCCCAGCTGGAAAGAATAGTTTTTAATAATTGATATAATATTGTTTTGTCTGTGATTGTTCTTATTGGGTATTATTGATATTATTGTGGTGGATATTAAATGGATGTTGAATTTAACTATGGCAGTAAGATTTCTAGTAAAAAGGTAGAATTACTGATTACAGAAGAATGGATTGTAAAGTTTTTAATTTCGAGGATATGGTAAAGATCTTAGTGCACCTGAAAGACTATTTGCAACAGAGAGATACTATGGAGTAAATATGGGACTAAAAAGTATTATTTTGCATTTGAATAATTATTGATATGATATATATACGTTTGGAGTTTATCTATATGAGTTAAAGTGCGATAGTTTAAATAGTTTAGGATTGTTTGCATAAGTTAGATTATGATTGTATTTTTATACCCTGTACTCAGCTCTGGGAAGTCGGGGGGGAGGGGAAAGGGAGGGAGGGGTTGGGGAGGATTGGGGAGGGGGAAGAGGGTGGGAGGGGAGGGTGTTGGGAGGGGTTTTGTTTTGCTAAAGATAAAATGTATTGTAAAACTTTTCAATAAAAAAAACTGTCCCCAGGGGTGGATTTGTGATTTTTCACCAAGATGCTAAGATTCTTCAGCTGTTGCTTTACACATGGAGCCCTGGAAGGAGTTCAGGATCCCAAGAGGAGAAGTTTCTTCTGACTGTCATTTTCATAAATCTGGTCTTTGAGACTTCTTCTGCTACGTCTTGCCTTTGATATAAACATCAGACTGAAGAAAGATGAAAGGGATCTTGCATCAGAAAATGAAATGTGCCACAGGTCATGCTGTGTGACACAATTTAAGGGACAGGCAGAGATTGTGCTCTTGAAGGTAACTTTCTCTCCTCTCCAGGTGAAGATTAGTTTGTTTCTGTCTGAGTCAGGAAAGTGAGAGTGCTTTGAATTCTTCTAACTCTTCTTCTTGTTCACGTTTAGAAATAGGAAAGGAATTGATTCAATCCTATAAGTTATGGATCTTCTGCTTCTGATGCTGCTAGTATCTCAGGCAGCTTCTGTGAACCTTGGAATGAAATGCCCACTGAATGTTGACAGCCAGGATGGGGACAAACCATGGAACTATTGCAGTCCAGGAGACCATTTCATTGGTATAGTCACCACTGAAACAACATCATCAGCTAGAATGTTGCCTTTCAACATGGCTCCTTCTAGTCAGTCTCGCTCGTAAGTTATTCAGCGTGATGGAGTTGCATGCCCTCCATTTGCAGTTCTAACACTCTTCTTTTCTTTTGATTTCACTTACTCCTTACTGATACTGCAGGACTTGTCTAATTTCTTGCATCATTCTGATTTCCATGGCTTTCCTTTTTTGTCTTCTATTGTGGAAGAGACTCAAATCCAAACATGAGGTAAATTAAACCTGAAACAAGTTCCAATTATTTAGCCATTCTCATTCAATACTGACTTGATCACTTAAATACTAAGCTTGGTTTAAATTAGTGACTGAAAGGGTTGCCAATTCTTCTGCCCACTTCATTTTCATATTTATATAACCACTCATTGATACAGTATTCAATGCCTGATACTTAGAGGAATAGAGTATGACTTCTTTTTAGATTGCTTTTCTGGGTTACTTATGAAACATCCTCTTGATTATATGGTGGTTCTAGTTCAATGACTGAATGATTTTGAATACAGGTTACTGGGCAGATGAATATTAGGAGTGGTAGAAATAATGGTATGTTTTTGATTTTTAACCATGGTGGAGGACAATCTGCATCCCATCTTCTCAATGCTCACATAAATTACATGCTGATGGGTGGCTGCCATTTGCCTTAGGCTTTGGATCTGCAATGGCATAAGACAAAGTATACTTGTCAAGGCAGAGAGGACTAAATCGAAAAAAATGTTGTTTCTGTTGATGATGATGGTAATAATGTGAACATTTTTTACAGTAGGACAAATTATTTTAAACAGCTAATCCTGATGTTTGCCATTCAAATGGTCAACAAGAACCCCCAGTTTCTGCCCAATCTCACACTTGGCTACAACATCCACGACAACTATGCCAATGCTCTTGCCACTTCAGATGCCTTGATGGACATGCGCTCTACTGGACAAGCCAATGTTCCCAACTACAGTTGTGGAAGGAAGGAAAACCTTTTGTCTTTTGTTGATGGAGCTAAGAGGGAAACCTCCATTCAGATGTCAACATTAGTAGGCACCTACAAAGTCCCACAGGTTTGTGTGTGTGCTTCTCCATCTGGCAAAGTTAGTAGGGAGGTTGTGGGTGAGTGATAAATCCAGCCACATTTTGTCTACTGTATGTGATTCAAGAGCTGCTTTTCACCAAGGCCTTTACAGGTTCATGGCTATGGATTGGGATACAGTGTGGGAAGGGGACACAAAGCATGACACCATGCTTTGTGGGATTCTGCTTGTGAAGGTGAGGAGGGGCTCTGTGTCCAACCAAAGTGTCTTCTGACTGCTAGTTGGTGTTCACTGATGTGTTCTTTTTGTCTTCTGCCTATTTTGGCTATGTAGTGTCTGTTGCAGTCCTTACACACTATGTTGTACAGGACTTCTGTTTTTTTCCCTAAGGCTGCTGGATCTTCTGGTTTACTTAGGATATTTTGGATGGCTTTACTTGATTTGTGTGCTACAGTGAATGCCATGTGGTTATAATAGTTTGTTGATGGTTTCTGATATGTTTTAGATGTACAGCAGTCTTACCTTTTTCACAGCTTGTGCTACTTGTGCTATATTATGTTTGGTGGTTAGGAAGTTTTTGATAAAGTTGCATGGATTGGAAAATGTTGTATAGATTATTTGTTTCCTTTTTTGTGATGTTCATTGTTGCTGCAGTGTGTTTGTGCTTGTCTAGGTGATGTCCAATGAAGGAACCACCAAGACAATAAAGATTATGTATCTATATATATCCTGTATCTTGATATGGTTTGAGTAATCAACAATATGCTTTTCTAATATGTTCATGAGTAGTGTTTATTAAAATCTAGTGAAAACAGAACAGAACAGAGCAGAATAATACCAGATTTGGAAGGGATCTTGGAGGTCTTCTAGTCTAACCCCCTGCTCAGGCAAGTATTTTGGACTTGATCTGACCCCCCCAATATAGCATAGCATTCTTCATTGCTTTTTCAGATCAGTGATGCAACTGTTTCAGAGGCTCTCAATGATAAAAGTCAATTCCCTTCCACCGGATCCTCCCTAAAAAAGGGATCACGTATCCAGCAATTGTCCAGCTGCTCCTCCATTTCAGATGGACCTTCAGACACAGAGGAGGGAGAGACTTTCATGAGGACTTTTACTCCTATGCTTGTCAGGAACGGAATTTGTGTTGTTATCGCACAACAATTCTCGGCAACTGGACATACAGAACCTCTCAGGGATGCTGTCTCCAAGTGGAGACAAGTCAATGTCTTTGTAAACTACATAGAAACTGTTAATGTTTGGAACAGAATTCATACTTTCCAGTTAACATTTGAAGGTATGCCAGGACCTATTGAAAGGAAAGTCTGGATTTTGGAAAGCATTGAATATGTGGTCTTGGCACAGTGGGACCTCTGCAAATATGTCCATAGTATTTGGAGCTTTGCTTTTCAAGAAAAAATGAGGCCAAAAGGTGATCCTTTTGAAACCAAACTTTTTGTACAAATGGAAGATCGGTATTTTCACTGTTCTTTTTCAAAGCACATTTTTTCTGTCAAAGGTCGGAAAAGATGCACCCAGAAGGCACCACTGGAGCCTGGAAATGAAAGGAGGAGTATATGGATCCCATCTCACCTCCATTTGCACAGTGTTATTAAGACTCTGGCCTATGCCTTGAAAGCTGCATATTCTTCCAGATCCAGGAGGAGAAGCAAGAAGGCCGAGGAGAGGTTGGGGGCTCTGAGGCTGCTGCCATGGCAGGTATGGAGTCCCTAGTGGGATCCATGAAACTCTTAAGGGAGAGGGAGAGGAATCTTCTCAATCTCTTTGTGCTTCAAAAGGCCAATAGCTTGGTTGATCTAATCACTCAGGGAATAAAGTTGTGGGGATAGGAGACAAGGGTTTGACTGAATCCTGGCAAGACCGAAAGGCTTTAGCTCCATGGATCTTCACGATCTGGTAATTTAACATCTTTAGTTCTGAATAGTGTTGCCCTCCCCCGAAAGATCTGGTCCACAACTTTGGGATTCTCCTGGACTTGCAACTCCTACTTGAAAGGGGTTCCTGTAGGCCCCATCAATCAAGGAATTTTGGCTGGCAGAGTCCAGGAAAAGCGCACTTTCTATCATGTATGCTTGCCCTTTGAAACATGCTTTCCCCTGAAGTGAGATCCGTATCCACCCTTCTGATCTTCTATTAGGGCCTGAGGACCTGTATTTGCCAGGTGGCTTGGGGCCCTCCTCTGTCTCTCTGTCTCTGTCTCTCTCTCTCTTTCTCTGTTTGTGTGTGTTATGCTGGAGGTGGTTGGCAGATTAAGAGAAGATCCCACCTGCTTCTCTTGTCTCTCTGACAGATGATTTCTCACTACTGCTGGTGCAACCCATATGACATCACTTGAAATTGGTAGCAACCCAGAGGGCAGTTAAATGTGGTTTTACATTCATTTCCTTCTTTAACCCTCACTCAGTAATAGGCTTCCATTAAGTCCAGTTTGGTGAAAATCTTCCCCTTGGATAGGAACCCAGCATGTCCCTCATGAGGGGGAGGGGATACATAGTCTATACAAAGATACAATTCAGTCCACAGTAATCCACGCACAGCCTAAGAGACCCATCTTTCTTCTCTATGAAAAGCATAGGGTCAGCCATCCTTGATTTTGCTGGCTGGAGAAAACCCCTGGCTAAATTCTTGTCTATAAACCCCCAAAGTTCCTCCATCTCCCTTGGGATCATTGAATACATCTTCTGGAACAGATAATCAAAAAACAGATCTGCGAACAACTAGAAGCAAACAAAGTTATAACTGGTAGCCAGGACAGGTTTGTTAAAAACAGATTCTGCCAAACCAATCTTATTTCACTCTTTGATAAAGTGACAAAATTAGTAGACCAGCAAAACGCCCTGGACATAGTCTACTTAGATTTCAGTAAGACATTCAACAAAGTAGACCACAATCTACTGCTTGGTGTTATGGTTCCAACAGAGACAAATAAAGCAGAACTCCAAGGCTTGAGAATTCCTCAAAGAATATGTTTATTAGTTACAAAGTATTGGCACAGTCAAAAGTGTTACCTAGTCTGAATACACAAGTAACAATTGCCCAATACAAAGTTAAACCTCCCACCCATAAAACTATGCAAGCAACTACATTCCCCAATATAATTATTTGGTGGGCTTTTTATGCAACACCCAGTCCCTAATCTCAGGAGCAGCCAATGACCTTGGTTCCCACAGGACAGAAGATTATTATGACTAACAAAGCACCTGGGCAACCCCCTCCCTCTGTTCCACGTGGCAACCTACAGTAGAATGAGAAGAAAAAATGGCTGCAGCCATGCTCATTGTGGAGTTGGAAGTCGGCCACTCTCAAAAAGAAAGAGTCTCCTATAGGGGAAACAAAAAGCAGGTTAAGCATTTCGTCAAGGCTTATGAGGATATTTATGGTAAAACTTTTTAATTAAACTGTCTGCTTTGACATTGGTACATTTCACCCATGTAGTTTCTGACGAGATAGCCTTTCCACTGAACGAGGTATTGTAACTTTCCCTTGTACAACCTAGAATCAAGAATTCATTTTATTTCATAATGTGTCTCCCCCTCTACCACTACTGGACCCGGCAGCTTCTTTGGAATAGGTCTTAAAGAGGATTCAGACACATGTTTCAACAGACTACAATGAAACACAGTGTCAGAACCCACACTCCTAAGGGGATTCTCCTAATTCTAACTCTATTCTTTCTATTCTCCTGGGTTCTGCCATGCTCCTGGAGGGGAGGGGGGAAATGCTGCAGGCTGCTTCTTTGTTTTTCCTCTATTGAATGTAACACTTTGCTGTCTTCGCATACATGCTCTTTGAACTGTCCTTTCCCTTTATGTCAGCTTGAAATGGGAGGAAGAAAGGAATGCACCTCTGGGCAACTGGCTTATCTCCCCATTTGGAAGGGAAGGTGTGAAGACCCAACAAAACATTGCTGCAAGCCTGAGACAGTCTGGCATTATCAGTCTTTTCCCAAAACAGACTTAACACCTGGGGAGTGGCCCATTTGAACTGATTGGATGAACTATTGGGGTGGGGTTTGCTGGGGACACTTTTAATCTATTGCTCTGAGCGGGAAACACTCAGATCCTGTCTATTATGCTTGCTATCAGCTTCTCCTAATAAAAGTTCCATTTGGAAGAAACTGCTTCCATGAGTTCTGCTTTCTTAGGATGAGGTTTTGAAGTGGGCCCTGATATTAGACAGTATCTGCAGTAATAGTCTGGAAGGAAAGCCCTTATCAGGAGACTTAGCAAATCATGTCAGACAATGGAATAGAGAGAGAGGAACCTGGTATGGGTGGGGAGACTCCCACCGAGCCTCAGGTGGTGACACAACATCACCACAAGCCCAAGTGGTCAATGGGCATTAGAAGGAAGAAAGACTGAGAGAAGAAGTCCAGAAAGGTGACACTCAGAGGGGGCAGTCATCAGCCAAGCTGGAAGGAGGAGATGGAAAGGTCTCTCTGTCTCAGCGGTGATGAAGAGGATTGCTCGGGCACTCCAGCCAATTGCTGGAACAATCAATCGGCATGATGAAAATAGCCCTCGACTCCATGAAGGAGGAGAAAGTTGAACCCTACCAAGGTACCATCCACCTTGGATCTGGCAGGAGACCCAACAAGGGGGAGACTGAACCCGAGTTTCTGGATCCATCCAAAGGAACCATTGAAACTGCCATGGTTGCTGCTGCTGCAGCCATCCCCTGTCATACGGAAACTGAAGACAGAGAAAGGAGGTGACACAAGTGGAAAAAACAACACTGATCCATCCAGCAGTTCCCACCATTAGATGTGAAGTTCCATGGGGAGCCATGGTGCCTGGGATTCTTAATCCAGATGCTAAATGATATGGAGGAATATGGCCGGGACATCCCAACCAGCTGAGCCAGAATTTGCATCGTACAAGCTGCCCTGGATGGCATCGCAGTATACTGGGTCATAGACCTCCATGACTCCGATGCCCTGGAGCTGCTGAATTTTAATCAATTTATGGTCTCCCTCAGGTGCCGCTTCAAAGACCCCTTGGCCAACTAGAAAGTCCGGGAGCAGATAAAGACAGTGAAACAGGCAGACAAACAGTGGCAGAATACACTCAAGAATTCCGAACCCTGGCCAGCAAGCTGCTGAGCTGCTCAGCCATTTCAAAGATGGATTGAACTACAAGATCTATGATGCCTGCCTCCCTCAGGAGATCCTCATCAGCTGCAAGACTGGTACATCCTAGCTGAGGAAGCTGAGATTAACCGGGACAAGAGGCAATGCAGACGAGGGAAGTCATGGGGGAAGTAATCATTTTTTTTATTGAAAAGTTTTACAGTACATTTTAAGTATACTCCATCCCTCCCCCCCTCCCCCCAACCCTCCCCTCCCCTCCCCTCCAACCTCCCCGACTTCCCAGAGCTGAATACAGGGTATAAACTTACAAACTTAAGCTAAAATATGCTAACAAGAAAAATAAAACATTAAATTCTATTGCACTTTAACTCTCCGTAAACATAACTATATTACTAACAAATAACTAATAACTAATAATACATCATATAAAATCACTACTTATTCAAATGCTAAATGAAACTTTTTAGTCCCATATTTATTCTGAATATATTCGATCCATCTTCTCCATTCCACAATATATCTCTGTTGCGATTGTTCTTTCAAGTATGCTGAAATCTTTGCCATTTCCGCCAAGTTAGAAACTTTTAAAGTCCACTCTTCTATGGTAGGCAGTTCCTCCTTCTTCCAATATTGTGCTACTAAAAGTCTTGCTGCCGTAATTAAATTCAACATCAATTTAGTATCTATAACAGTAAAATCTGTAATAATACCCAACAAAAACAACTGCGGAGAAAACCTTATCTTTTTCTTAAATATCTTTTGCATGTTCCACCAAATTTAATCCAAAAAGCTTTAACTTTTTTACAAGTCCACCATATGTGATAATATGTTGCATCTTCACAACCACACCTCCAACATTTGGGCTGGCAGTTCGGATACATACTTGCTAGCTTTTTAGGGTCTAAGTGCCACCTATAAAACATTATATAAAAATTCTCTCTTAAATTTTGGGCCTGTGTAAATTTTACGTTTCTAACCCAAATCATTTCCCAAGTATCCATTGTTATAACCCCCTGAAAGTTCTGGACCCACTTTATCATACAATCTTTAACAAGTTCCGTTTCTGAGTCAATTTCTATCAATCTTCTTATATGTGCTTGAGCTTGATCTCTAATTTGTTTTACCAAATTTCCATCAGATATCAAGATATGGCATTGGTCGCGCTGGTGAATGATCTCTGGCGGGCCCGAGATAGGGGTTACTCCTCTGTCCTGGTCCTATTAGATCTCTCAGCGGCTTTTGATACCATCGACCACGGTATCTTGCTGCATTGTCTTGAGGGGTTGGGAGTGGGAGGCACCGTTCTACGATGGTTCTCCTCCTACCTCTCGGGCTGTTCGCAGACGGTGTTGGCAGGGGGGCAGAGTTCAACCCCTAGGCCCCTTAGTTGTGGGGTGCCTCAGGGATCGGTGCTCTCGCCCCTCCTGTTCAACATCTATATGAAGCCGCTGGGAGAGATCATCCGTGGCTTTGGGGTGAAGTATCATCAATATGCTGATGATACCCAGCTTTTCATCTCCACCCCGAACCAACCCAGTGATGCCCTCGATGTGATGTCCCGTTGCCTGGAAGCGGTACAGATTTGGATGGGAGAAAACAGGCTTCGACTCAACCCCTTCCAAGACTGAGTGGCTGTACATACCGACATCTCGTTTAGTCCAAGAGGTTCCATCTTTGATTATAGGAGGAGAGATATTACCTCCCGTTGATAGAGCACACAACCTGGGCGTCCTCCTGGATTCACGACTCAGTTTTGAAGATCATATTGGAGTCGTGGCTAGGGGGGCATTTGCCCAGATTCGCCTGGTACACCAGTTGCGCCCCTTTCTGGACCGAGATGCCCTACGTACAGTCACCCACGCACTCGTTACCTCCCGTATAGACTACTGCAATGCTCTCTACATGGGGCTGCCCTTGAAGACCACCCGGAGGCTTCAACTGGTGCAGAGTGCAGCTGCACGGGTAGTGATGGGAGCACCCCGATACTCCCATATTACACCCCTCCTGCGTGAGCTGCATTGGCTACCGGTTGCCCTCCGGGTGAGATTTAAGGTGCTGGTACTTACCTTTAAAGCCCTACATGGCTTAGGCCCAGGATACTTACAGGAGCATCTGCTGCCGAGAACAAATTCCCATCGCCCAGTACGCTCACACAGAGAAGGCCTCCTCAGGGTACCGTCGGCTAGACAATGTCGGCTTGCGACCCCCAGGGGAAGAGCCTTCTCTGTGGGAGCACCAGCCCTGTGGAACCAGCTCCCCCCTGAGCTTCGGATGGCCCAAGATCTCCAGTCCTTTTTCCACGGCCTCAAAACACTCCTTTTCCACCTGGCTGACCTGGACTGACAGGGATTTTAATTATGTTTACAATTTTAACTCTAATCTTTAATTTATTTCAACTTTAAATTTTAATTTAGTGTACAGAGACCTTTAATTTTTGTTGTTGTTAGCCGCCCTGAGTCCCTCGGGAGATAGGGCGGGATATAAGTCCCATTAATAAATAAATAAATAAATAAATAAATAAATAAATAAATAAATAAATAAATACCAACTTTCTGATCTTCGTTCCATCTTGCTTGTAACTGCCCATACTGAAACCAAGTTTGCACAATCTTTTCTTCTTTTAAAATATTATATGGCTTTAATTGCCATACATTCCTTTCTATCCTTAAAATTTCTTTATATGTAGTCTCATCATGTTTAAATCCAACATTTATATTTTCTATTGCATGTTTAGGTATTGCCCAAATTGGTATCTTGTAATTTAACTTATGTCTATATTTTTTCCATACTCACAACAGAGCATACCTTAATATATGTATCTTAAATACATTATCCACCTTCTTATTGTGGAAAATTTCATTTCATTTCATTTCATTTATTGGATTTCTATACCGCCCTTCTCCCTAGGGACTCAGGGCGGTTCACAGGGCATATATAAATAGGTATACAAAAATTAAAAGAAAATTAAACCATGCCCAATTAAAATACAGCAATAGTAAAATCAACTTTTATTGATTAGCCCTTGGGCCATATCAAAGTACAAAGTTCCAGCAACAAACCGTCACCAAAACTAGATAAAAGCAATCCGAAATGGAATTTGATAAAATACAATTTAAAATGGAATTAAAATACAATTTAAGTTAAAATAGTAATAAAATGCAAATTTAAGATATAGATAAAATATGGAAACATTATATTTCGGAGTCGCCCTTACAATCTACCCCAATCAGTCCCACATATGCAGATCTTAACTGGATCATTTTGTTCAAATACTGTGCTACATTGGATGTTATTTTCAAGTTCTGGCCGGACATAAGGTAAGTTATTTTGATATGGGGATCCCAATGGGTCATTCGTTTGGTATATAGACCAAGATACCTGTCTCTCACCCTCTTATACAAACAACAGTCAAATAGGATGTGAGCCAGGTCCTCTACCTCTGCCACTCCGCAAATGCAGAGACGCTCATTGTACGGTATAGCATGAAATCTCCCATATCTGACCATTGTGTCAAGCTGTTCAAATCTTGCTCTCGTAAATATCTCCCTAAGATGTTTTGGGAGTTGTGACTTCAAATAACTGTCCACTTGAAAAGTACATTTGTATTTACTCAGCCATTTCAAGTTACCCACCTTACTAAGGATAGCTATATCAGTTTGTGCTTCTATATCCTTAATTCTTTGGGCAACTCTTTTTTTAGATTGTTCTCCTGTTACGCAAGAAACAGGAAGGCCACAGCTTCTTACAAAATTTGTTAGTTTGGTGATCCAGGAGATTTGTGATTGTAGTTTTATTTGCTCTAGTAGGCATAATTTGGGGAGTCTATCAGTCTCCATTTCATTAACTTTGCACCAGTAGTTATAAGCTCTAATTTTAGATAATGCCTGAATTGTATGAATTCCCAATTCAGCTCTAACTGCTGCAGCAGATGTTCTTGGATCTACACCCAAAATGCATCTCAGATGCTGGGACTGTGTTCGTTCTAAAGCTGTGGTTGAATAAAGACCCCAAATTTCTGCTCCATACAAGAGCATTGTCGTAACCTTAGCCTTATAAACTTTGAGTAGTGGAGCTAGGGACCCTGGGTAACTATGATTCTTTAGTTTGAGCAATAAATTCAAACGGGCTTTTGCTCTAAATGTACTTCGTTGATGATGGCAGGCCCAAGATCCAGTCTTGGAAAAAGTTACTCCCAAATATACAAAGGTATTAACCTGTTCAATTGGTTCACCGTCTAATTGCCACTTATGTCTCTGATGGTTTCTTCCAAACACCATTATTTTCGATTTGGATTTGCTAATAATTAGGGAGTTATCCTGGCAATAAGAGCTGAATCTTCTTAATAGCCTACGTAATCCTACTTGTGAGTATGATAATAAAATCATATCATCAGCATAAAGCAAGCTGTTACAGTAAGTATTTAGGATCATCGGCATGTGTACCATGGTATCCTTCATTAACCCTGGCAAATCATTGATGTATAAATTAAATAATAATGGGGCCAGGATACACCCTTGCCTTATCCCTTTATTTGTGTGAATCCTATTAGTCAGGGCCCCATTAACCCCATACCGCACCCTCAAACAGGTACTTGTGTAAAGGGCTTTAATCAAAGCCAGAAGTCTGGGTTCTATTTTAAGAGATGTCAATTTACTCCATAGTACGTCTCTATTTACCATATCAAATGCTGCTGTAAGGTCTATAAAAGCAGCAAACAGGGGTCTCCTCTTATAGGCATATTTGGCAATTAGATGGTTCAAAACAAAGCAGTTATCAATAGTAGATCTGTTCTGTCTAAAACCTGCTTGTTCTTCTGTGAGGATGTTGTTTTCCTCTACCCAGATTTCAATTCTGTTCAAAAGGTACCTAGCATATATTTTTGCTGCAATGTCAATCAGGCTGATGGGCCTATAATTACTAGGATCCTTTTTATTCCCTTTTTTATATATAGGGACAACTATTGCCATCTTCCACCCGTCTGGTATATGGCAGGTGTTATTTATGTGTGTAAAAAGACCTGCTAATACAGGGCCCCACCAGTTGGGAAATTTCTTAAATAATTCTGCTGGTAAAAAATCCTCGCCTGGGGCTTTATTGCTCTTTAAGCTTTTAATGATGGACTGTATCTCCTTTTCTGAAACTGGTGGCCAAGGGGGGAGGGTTCTCGGATTTACCAAATCACTGTTTAAAAATAATTTCTTTACCGGTTCGGTGGGGGCAAACAAGCACTGATAATAATTCTCCCAGTCCGCAGCAGAGATTGGTATGTCAAATGCAAATCTCCGTTCCTTCAGAATACCTGCTACTGAGTGCCAAAATAATACTGAATTATGACTTCTGGCAGCCAACTCAAGTTCTGACCAGATTGAAATGGCAAAACGTTTTTTCTTTAATGTTATAGTTTTTTTATATTCCCTTCTTGTGTGCAGCATCTTAGCTTGTATATGGGCAGTAGGATTCCTCTGGGCAAGCCTCATGGCTGCCTTCAATTTCTTTTTCTGTCGCTGGCAATCAGGATCAAACCAGCGAGGTCTACCCACTTGGGCTCTTTTTGTAGTAGGTTTAGCTGTTAGGTGTTTCTTCAGTATGTTACACAGATTGGAGAATGCATTGAAGGCTGACATCCAGTTAGTAGTAGATGACTGTATTGTTCTAGCCCACTTAGTAGCATTCTCTGTTTTAAGGCATTCTAATATTGCCTTAGTATCAACTTTCGACCAAATTAACCTTTTATTTTGGGTCACCTCTACCTTTTTGGTGAGCCATCTGTCAGCCATGTTATATGGTCTTAAATCTGAGCGGCCTCGCAATGTCACACTTACAGGCTGATGGTCGCTATTGTCGCTAAGGTGTACTGTGACCTCTGAGAAGAGGTCAGCCTTATCTCTAGACACACAAAAGAGATCCAGTACACTACTTGAATTGGCTGAGTGGTATGTATAAGGGTATGTATAATTCTTGTCCTTACCTCCCAAAATTTGGAGATTACCCTTAAAAATTAAGGAGACTAGGAGCAGGCCAGCGGCATTACTTTTACAGTCTCTTGAGAGCCACTGAGGATGGTTATCAAAGAACTCCCCTGGGATTCCCTTCTTCTGGGCAAGCTCATACAGAGAGGGACCCAGTCTAGCATTCAGATCTCCTAATAATACCACTATGGACTGAGGGTACAATATAGATAAATCTTCTAAGATAACTTCCAAGCCCATCCAATATTCAAAATTATAGTGCTGGGATGTGCTTGGAGGAATGTACACATTTACCAATATTAACTCAAACTGGTCATATTCAAATTTGACAGCTAGAAAGTACGGATACTTATCTTCATTATTTAATTTCTCTCCCTGCCATTGCAACTCTTCCTTTATAAGAATGCATAGCCCACCAGAGGGTCTCCCTTTGTTCTTTGTTTTTAGGGCTGGGGAGGCCCATCCCTGAAAGCCTGGCAATTGTACTGGTTCATCCACTTCGGTTAGCCAGGTTTCTTGAAAGGCTATTACGTCAAATCTAGAAAGAAAGCTAATTAGTCCACTATCAACCATCCTTTTCCAGCCAGCTATGTTCCAGGTCATCAACTGTATGGGGTTCTCAGAAGCAACGTGGTCTGACTTGGTTGATTGGCTAGATGGTGGAAATGCCAGGTGTCAACTTGACAATGGAGCTGGGTCAATATCATCTAAGCTTCCCATATAAACACAGTTGTTGTGAGGTTCGATATTTATCCTCGTGGGTTGCAGAACTTGTTGTTGCTCCTCTATATCTCGGTTGCCAGTGTGCCTCTGCTCTTGCTCCAAGAATGATTTTTTTTCCAAAGAGCAGGTACTCTGGCTTAAGTCAATAAATGTAGATTTATGTCCATTTTTGGAGGGGCATGGCTGAGGGTTCATCTTGTGGAGAGATGTTGTGGGAACTTCTAAATCAAATGAGGATGGAAGCTGGATTATGTCCTTAGTGTTTGTCAGCTTAGGGGGCACTGTGTGATGAAGCCCTTTGTCTTTCAGTTGTTTCTCAGAGGCTGGGTCAGTCAGTGCAGTTACTCCACTCTCAGCCTGTGTGACAACACCTTTTTTTACTGTTGAGGTAAAGGCAGATTGTTGATTAAATATCTTGTCACAAGGTTGCGTGTTTAGTGGATCCAAATTAAATAGAGGCTTTGCTGTAGATTGGGTTGTTGTCAGTGCCTCTTTTAGGTCGTCCAATCTTTGAATGATGTTAACTTGCTCAGGTTCTGGCAATGCACTGAATAGGTCAATCAACATTTCCTCTGGCACATCCTCAGCAGTTCCTGCAGCTGTGGGTAACACAGTTCGTATATTGCTTCTTTGCTTTCTCAGGGTCAGTTCAGTTGCAGCAGCCTCAGGCTTAGTAGTGTGAGGGCTGTTGCAGCCTAGATTTAAAGCGACAGTTCCCTCTTGGTGACGCTGTTTCAGGAGTGGGCACACTTTTTCTGAGCAAAAGACCCTTATTGGAAATATAGAGAAAAAGCTCAGAAAGGGCTTCATTCTGAAGAGCATGGAGGGAATTGTGGGCTGCTTGAATGATAGGAGAATTCTCATACATTGTGTTCTTGCTGGCAGCCACTCTACATGTAGTAGATCTATCAGAGTGGATTCACAGCGGAGCAGCTGGCTCAGGGACAGCCTAATAGCTTTTCTATTGCTCCAACGCCCTCTATTTACTCTCTTGTCATAAATTTGCAAAGTAACCTGGTTAGTTTGCAGACTGTAGTTATATTGGTCATCTCTTAGACCTTTGCCTGATTGAGTGTTTTCTCTGTAGGCGTTCAAATTTTTGGGAGGAGAACAAGGTCCTTCTCTACTTTCACCTTCTGAGTTAGCCATCCCATGTCTGTCCATGGTTATCCTCCCAAGTCCTTCCACAGTATTTGGGTGGCTCCTAACAAACTCTGCAAAAGACTCTTTCAGACAATCAACCTTATCCATGACAATTGACAAGAGATTATATATTGAGTTTACAGTTTGGGCTGTAAGCAAACATTGTCTAGAGAGGAAGTCTGTCACATTTTCCCCCTTCAAATTTGCCACATCTCCCTCCTGTGTAAAAGAGGCTGTTGCCAGATTCCAAGGAGGGGAGCCATTCTCCAAGAAGGAGGAAGACAACTCCACACGCTGTCTGCTCTCCAGTTCAGTTTGTAAGTCCCATTCCGATGAGTCACATAAATTAAATTTATCTGATAAGGTGCCTGCGAATGAGTTACTTACTGGAGCAGACTGTCTGTTTGCAATATAATCCTCCATTTTCTGCTGCTTCAAAGGCTTGGATATACTTTCTGCTGCAGAGTGCTGTCTCTTCCTTCTTTTCCCCATTCAGGTTTGTTAAAACAGGTTTAAAAATAAGTTTAAAACTATGGTTTAAAAAGTTGAAATGGGTTAAAAATGGGTTTAAAAAGTTTAAAAGAGGTAGGTTAAAATACAATATTAAAAGAGGTTAAAAAGTTAAAATAAAAATAAAGTAAAATAAAACCTTTACTTTTGGAGGAGCTCTTTACAGCCTTTGCTGCCTCTCCACCATCTTGGCTCCCAATAGTAAAATAATAAAACCAATTAAAAAAACCCATATTCCCCTTCAGGAAAATAACAAAGTAGTGAGGAAGTTTAAAAATAAATATATATATGTTTTTAGTATTATCATGTAATCATATTTTATATTTTATAATAATCATTTTATAATCAATTGCTTGAGTAGATGCTTTGAGAATATGGGGAAAAATACAGGCCTCAAGTGGAGGGAGAGGGAGAACAAGAGTTACTATGGGGCCCAAATGTGAGTCACTATCTAGGAATTGTTTTTAAGTACCTTCTGGTGCCTGGTACCCCTGGCAGGTGTAGAAGATGGAAACAGGATAGTAGGGGAGGGATCTTATTAGTATAATGTAAGAAAACAGGGGCAGAGATAATGTATTCTGTTTAGACGCTTCTGATAGATTGTAACCTCCAAAGTCTAAGCCAATGGGGCCATGGAGGAGGGAATGGGGCGTCGTGATAGGATGTATAATAATATGTGATT
Source organism: Vipera ursinii (assembly GCF_947247035.1). Classification (NCBI taxonomy): domain Eukaryota; kingdom Metazoa; phylum Chordata; class Lepidosauria; order Squamata; family Viperidae; genus Vipera; species Vipera ursinii. Next base: position 72,805,747 of record NC_139514.1, on the reverse strand, counting down.
TTGGAATTTGGGGTGTGGTTCAGTGCTTGGCTGCATTGTTTGCCTTCCTGAATCCACCACGCTTTGCAAACCGTTACTTTTTAGACTTTGTTGTGAAGTCTAATAAACTTCTTTTCTATTTGTAACACAAACAGAGTGAATTTCAATTTGTGACTATTTTTGTGTCTAACATTATCATACAATAAATATGCATGCCAACCAAATAACAAATCATAACCTTCAAGATTTAATAATCTCCCTTGTGTTAAATTAAACCAATCACTTATTGACGATAAAGCAGCAGCCTCATAATATAGTTTAAGATTAGGCATTTTAAGACCACCTCTTTCACGTGTATCTTGCATTATCTTGTGGCTTTTTCGCTGCCCAAACAAATTTATTAATACCTTTCTGCCATTCCTCCAAATTTAAATCCTTTTTAAGTATAGGTATCATTTGAAACAAAAATTAAAAAAAAATAAAAATTTTGGCAAAACATTCATTTTTACTGCTGCAATTCTTCCCAATAAAGATAATTGTAATTTTTTCCAACCATCTAGCTCTTTTTGTATTTTTAACCATAACAATCCATAATTATTTTTATATAATTTCACATTTGAGGCTGAGAGATAAACCCCCAAATATTTAGTCTTTTTAACTATTTCAAATCCTGTTAACTCTTCTAAAACAACCTTTTGTTCTATAGTCGTATTTTTCGACAATATTTTAGTTTTTTGTGTATTTATCTTAAATCCAGAAACTTTCCCATATGACATTATTATCTCCATCAACTCTACCACTGAGTAAGTCGGTTGACTTACTATAATAACCAGGTCATCCGCAAACCCTCTCAATCTATAATCTTGATCTCTTATTTTAATTCCCTTAATTTTATTTGAGTCTCTTTTTTATTGAAAAGTTTTACAGTACATTTTATATATAACAAAACAAAACCCCTCCCAACCCCCTCCCCTCTTCCCAACCCTCCCCAACACCTCCCTCCCTCCCCCTCCCCCCTCCCCGACTTCCCAGAGCTAAATACAAGGTATAAAAGTAGAAACAATCATAATCTACCATATGCAAACAACAATAAACTATTGAATCTATCGCACTTTAACTCTTATAAAATTACTACAAGCAATATAAATATCACATCAGTACTTATACAAATGCTAAATGAAACTTTTTAGTCCCATATTTATTCTGGATGTAATCAATCCATTTTTTCCACTCCACAATATATCTCTGTTGCGAATGGTCTTTCAAATACGCTGAGATCTTTGCCATTTCCGCCAGGTTGGAAACTTTTAAAGTCCATTCTTCTATAGTCGGCAGTTCTTCCTTCTTCCAATATTGCCCTACTAAAAGTCTTGCTGCCGTAATTAAATTCAACATCAACTTAGTGTCCACAACAGTAGTGTCAGTAATAATGCCCAGTAAAAACAATTGCGGACAAAACTTTATCCTTTTCTTAAATATCTTCTGCATATTCCACCAAATTTTAATCCAAAATGCTTTTACCTTCTTACAGGTCCACCATATATGAAAATACGTTGCATCTTCACCACCACACCTCCAACATTTAGGCTGGCAGTTCGGATACATACTTGCTAATTTTTTAGGATCTAAATGCCACCTATAAAACTCGTATTTTAATCAATAATATTTCCAGTGTTAAAACAAACAGCAAAGGTGACAACGGACACCCCTGTCTTGTACCCTTTTCAATATTACATGTTTCTGTCAAGCTACCATTAACTATTATTTGAGCTGTTTGCTTCTGATATATTGCTCTAATAGATTGTAAAAAATGATCCCCAAACTCCATTTTCTCCAATGCCTTAAATAAAAATTGCCAATCCAATTGATCAAAGGCTTTTTCAGCATCCAGAAAGATCAGCACTGCAGAAACCTGGTTATTTCTATCCAAAAATTCCAATAAGTCTACAATATGTCTCACATTATTCTTCATTTGTCTACCACTTATAAATCCAGTTTGGTCACTATGAATCATTTGCTGCATTACCTTCATTAATCTATTTGCTAAAAGTTTTGCAAATATCTTGTAATCAGTATTTAAAAGCGATATTGGCCTATAGTTTTTAGCTTGAGTAGCATCTTGATCTTCCTTCGGAATCAGTGAAATAAAAGCTGTTTTCCACGATGGAGGCACTTCTCCTCCCAATTGAATTGTCCTAAACAATTCTCTTAAAGGTTCCACCATTTCTGACTGTAACTCTTTATAATAGACGGGAGTCAAACCATCTGGTCCTGGTACTTTACCCACCTTTAATTGCTTAATTGCTCGAATAATTTCATCATTTATCAATTGATTCATCCCTTCCCTTTGTTCTTGTGTAAGAACAGGAATGTTAACTTCTTGCAGATATCGATCTATATCTACATCTTGAATCTTGTCTCTAACATATAACTTAGAGTAAAAATCAACAAAAGCCTTTTTAATAAGATTCTGTTGATATACCACTTTACCCTTGTGTTCTATTCTATCTATATTACGTGACCTTTGTTTCTTCCTTAACAACTAAGCTAACCACCTACCCGGCTTATTAGCAAAAGGTGTTATGTTTAGCATACCGTAAATTGGTTGCCACTTGATCTGCCATCAACCTATCAAACTGACCTCTTAGTAAAGTAATTACCTCTTTAATCTTCCCATCAGATGGATTCAAAATTAAAGCCTTCTCTTTTCTCTTAATTTCCTCCTCTAATTCTTTCTGCCTATGTTCCAGTTTACGCCTATATTTATTATTCAAATATATTAACACTCCTTTCATATAAGCTTTACTTGCATCCCAAACCGTCTCAATAGAAGTACCCTTATGCATATTCATATTAAAAAATTCTTTCATCTGTTTTTTACACTCTTCCACATTTTCTTGATATCTAAACAAATTTTCATTTAGTCGCCAAGACCATCTATCTCCATAATCTTTTTCTATTTCCAACCATACTGGACTATGATCTGATATAGTTCTTGGACATATTTTAATCTTCTTAATCCTAGAAAAAAAATCATTAGTAATTAGTACAAAATCAATCCTGGATAAAGATTGATGCTTATCGGAGAAAAAAGTGAAGTCCTTTTCTTGCAAGTGTCTTTCTCTCCAAACATCTCTCAATTCTAAGTCATCCTTCATCTCAAAAAAAGATTTAGGCAATCTAGCATGACTTGGTGTACTTCTAAAAAGCCCTTTTTTGTCCATTTGTACATCCAAAACTCCATTCCAATCTCCCATAAAAATACAAGATTTGTAATCCAACTGGATGATCTTGCTATGTAATAATTTATAAAATTCTCTTTGCTGTTGATTAGGAGCATATAATCCAACCAAAAGTGCTTTCTTGCCTTCTAGTAATAGTTCAATTATAACATATCTTCCTTGTTTATCTGTTTCAATTAAACGAGCTGATAAAGTGTTCTTAACGTAAATAACAACTCCATTTTTCTTATCAGGAGCAGAGGCAATAAACTGTGTGCCCAGCCTAAAGTTTATCAAATACTTTTGATCAGCTGCTCGAATATGCGTTTCCTGTAAGCAAATAACATCATTTTTAAATTGTTTTAGATATTGAAATACTTTCCTTCTCTTATTCGGCGAATTTAATCCATTAACATTCCAAGTTAGAAGCTTTGTCACCATCTTTTGTGACCTGAAGCTTTTGGAGCGCCTCTTCCAAAATCACCTGCACTCTCTTCGGTTTTGCTCCTCCCACTGCTTCACTATAAGAAAGTTTTTGAGATGTAATTATGGCTTTATGTTGTTCTTGTTCTTGTCTCATTCATCTGGTTGCAGTCCGTGTCACTCTTTGTTCTCTAACCTCTCCCATTGGTACCGGAATCTGGTCCACTCCTGTAGTTTGCTGGGATTCTCTATCTTTCTGCTGAATAGCTCCTTCAGCTCCTTGTATACTCTCCATTCATCACTGACGCTCTCCTTCACCATTCCTCCTTTTAAATTCTGAAGATGGCGGAGAGCCTGCCTTCAAAATATTGGCATAAAAATCTCGTGCCTGCAAAACTGTGTAAAGATGATATCTCGTGCCTGCGTGCATCACCACCATACCTACTGGAATCTCCCATCTGAACTGGATCTCCCGCTTCCTTAATTCTTCTGCCAAGAAGGCAAATTCTTTTCTTTTCCTTAAAATTCTTGGAGGAATCTTTTTCAGAATTAAAACTTCTTGCTCAGAAACTGTAAATCTATTATTATAAAAGGCTTGAATAACCTTGTTTCTGATTGCTCTCTTTGTAAAGTAAACCACCACATCTCTAGGTAACTTTCTTTGTCTTGCAATCCAAGAATTAACACAAAATATTTTATCTATATCCACCATAATATCTTCTGCTGAATGCCCCAAAACCTGTTCAAGAGCCTGTACCAATATTTCTTTCAAATTTTCCTTAGGATCTTCTTTCAAACCTCTGATTCTCACAGCAAATTCCATGTTGTGTTATTCTAGCATGACTACATCAACATCAATCTTTTCCATCACATTTTCAGCACCCAGCATTTTAGCATCTAATCTTATGTTATTTTGACTAAGTTCTTCCACTCGGTCATCCAGATGCTCAATACACACTGCCAGTCCTTGAAATGCAGCCAAAATGTCTGCTCTTATTTCAGTATTCTTCTCCTCAATAAGTTCAGCTATTTGTTGGGATTGTATTTTTAAAGCATCCTGCAAATCTTTTATTGTTAAAGCTGGTGCGGGTGTGGGTGCTGCAAGAGGAGGCATCAAAGCCTGTAATGAAGACTGCTGAACTGGCGAAGCACCAGCACTTCTAGGAACTTTAGTTGGTTTGGAAGCCATTTTAACCCCGTTATTTCTGTTGTGCACTTTCACTTTCCACACCGCTTACAACTTTTTCCACAAAATACTCTGAGTTAAAGTTCAAATACTTGCTATTACAGCATTCTCCTGCACAGCTCTGCCTGCATCCAAGTAATCCACGATTGACTATCGATGGCAGGGATGGTTGCAGCATCCTGCTCTGCTCCAAAGCCTTGGAGCAGAGTCGTCCTGGAGTCCGGAGCAAACTCAGGCTTTGGGGGAGCTCTACCCCTGCCTAAGTGCTCACCCCCTCCTCTTCTCCTGAGGAGCGGGTTTCCGAGCCACCAAACAGCTGATCGTCACTGTTTTTAGCGGCTCTATGGAAAGCAGCAGGGCTGACAGCTGAAATGGCCGCCATCAACAGAGCCTTGCCACCCAGAAGTCAATTCGTGGGAAGTAATCATTGAAGCCGGCCTACGAGCCAGCAAAGCAGTCATCATCCACCAAAAGTACCACTGGGTATTTCAAGTGTGGAAAAGAAGTGCAATGGACCACTGAATGCCACTCTCACACCCCAACTGGAAAATCTGATTGACACCAGCTGGGAAGCCCAGAAAACCACCAGTGAAGGCTAAGGAGATGGCCATGGAAGGCATGGAGGCTGTTGAGTTCCCCACCTCAGCTCCATGAGGAAAGGGAACTCCTGCCCATACTGGAGGAACGTTCCACTGATCTGATGACAACTCTGAGGATGAACTCCTGGTAAGTGGACTCATTGTGCCCCTCACCAGGACAGTAAAATTGTTAGCCCCTGACATGCCTGAAGTGTAGAAGTCAGGGCATTAATTGACTCTGGTTGCACCCGCTGCCTTATAAGCCCAACATTAGTGGGGAATTTAGGAATTCTGGTGAGGAGGCTGAAGAAACTGATTTTGTTCAGTCAATTAGATGGGTCCATAGCAGGGGGGATGCTCGCCACCCTAGCAATGCTTCCACTTCAACTCACTCTGGGACCACATAGATATTATAACATTTGTTGTAATCCCTGGCATGGAATGCCTCATAATCCTGAGTATGGCATGGGTAGACAAGTGGAATCCACAGGTGGATTGGTGGATGGCAGAGCTAAGATTCCCAAAGAGGGAGTCGACCAAAGCATCAGCCCAATCCCCACCAAGGGAGGCTCTGGCCGAGAAAGCTGCAGTAGGGGGAGAGAGGGAACCACCTGAAATACCAGAGGAGTACAGAGATGTGGCTGAAGTATTCAGTGAGGAAAGTTCTGATGAATTGCCACCTCATCAGCCCACAGACTGCAATAGAAATCAGACCAGGGGTGAAACTTCGCAAGCCTAGATTGTACTCCATGAGCTCACAAGAATTGGAGGAGATGCAGAAATTCATAGATAAAAATTTAGAAAGGGGTTTCATTCATCTGGCAAAGCTGAAAACTGCCACCCCTGTACTGTTTCGAGAGAAAAAGGAGGGAACTCTTCATCTCTGCATTGATTATAGGGCTTTGAATGCAATAAGTGAAAGCAATCTATACCCTCTCCCCCTAATGAAGGACATGTTATCCCACCTTTTGAAGGGGAAGATTTTCAACAAACTCGACTTAAGAGAAGCTTACTACTGGATCAGAATAAAGAAAGGGGATGAGTGGAAGACAGCCTTCAATTGTCCCTTGGGGTGTTACTAATTCCGGCTTCTAACTTTGGGGCTGTATTCATGTAGTTGATAAATGACGTGCTAAGGGACCACTTGTACTAAGGGATCACTTGTACAAAGGGTACTCACTTACCTAGATGACATCCTTATATTCACTGTGACCATGGACAAACATGTCAAACTGGTCAGAGCAGTACTAAACAAACTACGGGCAGCTCACCTCTATGCAAAACTTTCTAAGTGTGAATTTCATAAGGATAAAATTGACTACCTGTGATACCGCATTTCCCCATAGGGCATAGAAATGGACCCCGAGAAAGTCCAAGCAGTGCTAGAATGGGTGCCGCTCCACACTAGGAAACAATTGCAGAGTTTCTTGAGGTTCGCTAACTTTTACCGACAATATATTCCCTCCTTTGACCAAATAGCCTTACCGTTCACAAATTTACTGAAAACCAGGGGGGAGGGAAACCCAAAGCCAAGCCAGCCATTAAAATGGACAGTAGAATGCCAAACCACATTCAAGAGGCTGAAAAAGGTGTTTTCCGTAGAGCCAGTGCTAAGGCACCCTGACACCAACAAGCCCTTTGTAATTCAGGCAGATGCCAGCAATGTAGCAGTGGGGGGCTGTACTTTTGCAAGAGAATGATGAAGGGGCATTACAGCCCTGTGCTTATACGTCAAGTAAACTCACTGAAACAAAACAGAGGTAGGCAGTCTGGGAAAAGGAGGAGTATGCAGTACAATGGGCTCTCCTCACTTGGCAGCACTTTTTGGAGGGGAACAAAATTCCTTTTCAAATGTGGTCCGACCACAAGAACCTAGAATCACTGAAAACACCCAGGAAATTTACACCTAAGCAAGCACAGTGGTCACAACACTTCCACCGTTTCAACTTCACACTGAAACACCTGCCAGGGGGGAAACTTCCTGGCAGATGCATTATCCAGAATGCCACAATATAATAGCACTTGGGCTAGTGTAACAAAACCACTCATGCTGGAAAAGTGGCTGGCAGCACAAGTAACTACCTGAGCACAAGCCAAACTCCAAAAACCTTTATAGCAAACCAAGCAGGAATTGAATTTAGAAAAACACTAGAAACCAATGAATGGTTCCTAAGCCACAAAAACCTATGCACAATAGATGGACTACCATGGGTTGGGGAGAAATTATACATATCTAAAAGCCAGAGACTTGCATTCATGCAACTATGCCATGATTCAAAATCTACAGGCCATTTTGGGTTTGTGAAAACACTACACCTAGTTAAAAGGCAATTTTGGAGACCGTCAATAAAGAAGAACATTGAAAGCTACATGGCTAGCTGCCTAATTTGTGCTTCAGCAAAAAGATTGCAAGGCAATCACCTTGGTTGCTGCAACTGGTAGCAATCCCCTCAGTGCCTTGGAAAGAGATGTCTATGGACTTTATAGGGGAACTACCAGATAGCAATGGAAACACAGTCATCTGGGTTGCAACAGACCTATTTTCCAAACAAGTACATTTTATCCCCTGCTCAAAGACTCCTATGGCAAAAACACTTGCAAAACTGTTCAGCATATATATCAATTGTATGGAGCCCCACAGCACATTACATCTGATAGAGGAGTGCGATTCACATCACAGTTTTGGAAAAAAATCCTAATTCTGTTAGGGACCACTGAGGGACTGTCATCTTGTCATCATCTGCAAACAAAATGTGGGACTGAATGGTCAAATTCAGTACTAGAACAATATTTAAGATGCTTTATTAATTACCAGCAGAACAACTGGACCGACCTGCTCCCATTCGCCAAAGTCACCTGCAACAATGCCGTTCATTCCAGCATGGGCTAACTCCATTCCAAGTAGCCACCAGACAAAGTTTTAACCCAATGCCAGACTTTCCTCAGCAGAACCTGCCATCCCTTCATTAAAGGAGTGGATTGCACAGTTAAAGTGCACCTGGCCAGTCATCAGAAAAGCCTTAGGCGAGGCTAGGCAAGCATATAAAATACAAGTGGATAAAAAGAGGATCAAGCCAAAATCTTTTTCTTTAGTGGAAAAGCTTTACCTATCCACCAAATACCTAAAATCCTTACAACCATCCAAGAAACTGGGAACCAAATATATAGGACCATTCCCCATTGTTAAAATTATAAACCCTGTAAGAGTAGAATTAGAACTCCCAAAATCCCTCAGGAAAATCCACCCAATTTTCCAATGCAGCCTTTTAAAACATGACCAAAAGTCACCATTAAGACCAGCTGTTGCTTTTCCCTTTCTTCCTATTATGGTAGTAGGGGAACAACATTTCAAAATTAAAGAAATCCTAGATTCCAGGAAGTACCATGGCTCCACTCAATACCTAGTGGCATGGAAAAACCTTTCCACCCTCCCAAAATAAGTGGGTCCACAAATGCCACATTAAACCCCTTAAATTGCTTGAGATTTCACACTGAATACCTGAACAAACCAGATTAACCTATATATGTATTTATCTCTAGTTCTCTACATGTGGATCTCTCTTTTTTTAAAGGGAGGCAGGATGTCAGAACCCACACTTTTAAGGGGATTCTTCTAATTTTAATTCTCACTCTATTCTTTCTATTATCCTGGGTTCTGCCATGCTCCTGAAGGGGAGGGGGGAAATGCTGCTTCTTTGTTTTTCCTCTATCGCTATAATGTAACACTTTGCTGTCTCCACATACATGCTCTTTGAACTGTCCTTTCCCTTTATGTCAGCTCAAAGGGGTAGGAAGAAAGAAATGCACCTCCGGCTTATCTCCCCATTTGGAAGGGAAGGTGTGAAGACCCAACAAAAAATTGCTGCAAGCCTGAGACAGTCTGGCATTATCAGTCTTTTCCCAAAACAGACTTAAGACCTGGGAATTGGCCCATTTGAACTGACAGGATGAACTATTGGGGTGGGGTTTGCTGGGGACACTTTTAACAGATTGCTCTGAGTGGGAAACACTCAGATCCTGTCTATTATGCCTGCTATCAGCTTCTCCTAATAAAAGTTCCATTTGGAAGAAACTGCTTCCACCAGTTCTGCTTTCTTAGGATGAGGTTTTGAAGTGGGCCCTGACAAACAGGGTGGACTTTCCCCATCATTCTTGGAAGTTTTAATTTCACTGTAACAGGGTTTATGGTTTTTGTGCTGGGAAAAGGACTAATGAACTTTGACTTTGAACTAAAATACTGTACATACCAGGGGGCGGGGACTTCCTGGCAGATGCTCTAGCCCAGGGGTGTCAAACTGCTGGCCCATGGGCCAGACGTGTCATGAGGAAACTGTGCCTACCTCATTGTCAGCAATAGGGAAAAAGCTCTGATATGTTGCACAACATCACGTGACATCACAGGTTTGACATATCTGCTCTAGCCCATATGCCCCAATATAAGAGCAGTCAGTAGGAAGTAGTAAACTCCATCATTCCAGCCAGGCAACAAGGGGCACAAGCCACATCCAAGCAGCAGGAGAAGAAGAGAGACTTGCCCCCTCCACTGATGCATTTTCCCAGCAACTGAAGCAAGAACTGCAAAATGATGCATGGTTTGTGACCCATCAAGGAGAGCTAACTATGAGGGAGCAGTCAGCATGGAAGGGAGATGAATTGTATGTCCTAGACCAGGGGTGTCAAACTGCCAGCCCACAGGCCAGATGCATTGTGGCGAAACTGCACCCACCCCATTGGCAGCAATGGAAAAAAGTCACGATACATCATGACACATCACGTGATGTTGCGAGTTTGACACCCCTGTCCTAGACAGTCTTTGACTGCCATTCTTGCAGTGCAGCCATGACACCAAGCAAGCTGGCCATTTTGACTTCTTAAAAACTCTGCATATTGCTAATTGCCAGTTCTGATGACCAAAAATGAAAAAGAACAGTGCAGTTTGTGCAGCCAGCAGGAAACTATTGAGAAATAGCCCAGATCTATTGCATCAGGTTGCTGACCCAGTCAGACCCTGGGAGGAGATAGCCATGGACTTTATTGTGGAACTACCTAAGAGTAGGGGAAACACTGTGATCTCAGTTGTAGTAGATTTGTTCTCCAGCAAGCTCATTTCATCACATGTTCTGAACTCCCCTCCTGGCTGCATGGAATACCCAAGCATATCATTTCAAACCAGGGAGTCCAGTTTACTGCTAGGTTCTGGAGGGAGTTGTGAGGATGATTGGGTCCTCCCAGGGCCTTCGTTCAGCTTTCCTTCCGAGTATGAACTGGGCTGCAAAACAAGCTAACACAATGGTAGAACAGTACCTGCATTGGTATGTCAACTATCAGCAAACTAATTGGACAGGGCTCCTGCTGTTTGTGTAGGTGGCATACAACAATGTGATACACAGTAGCACTGGTTTCACCCCTTTTAAATTAGCCATGGGAGTTCATGCCCATATCAGAATGCTTTAGGAGCCTCCCTCCTTGGACACCTTAATTGAATGGGTAAATTCATTTATTTGGTTTGGAATGATGCAAAGAAAGCTTTAGACAAAGCAGCAGAGAGCCAAAAAACCAGACAGACAAAAGATGAGCTCCCCGAGGAACACTCCATGTAGGATATTAAATGTATCTATCTACTAAATATCTCAAGTTGGACAAACTGCAAAAAGTTAGGTGCTAAGTACATACGCCCCTTTCCTATTGTGAAAGTCATAAATGCGGTGACAGTCAAACTCAAATTGTCTAGGATACTGGGGAAAGTACATCCAGTATTCCACTGTAGTCTATTGAAAACATTTAGAGGCTCTACGATGAGACCAGTAGGAGACGCAGCCCCTGATCCAATAGTGGGAGAGGAGAGACCCACTATGAAGTCAAGCAAATTTTAGACTCCAGAATACACAAAGGAAAATTACAATAACTAATCCAATAGAAAGGTTATGTCAGGACCCACTTCAAACTCACATCTTAAGAAACCAGAACTCTTGGAAACAATTTCTTCCAAGCAGGAACTTTTATTAAGAGTAGGTGATAGCAGGCATAATAGACAGGATCTGAGATTTCCCATGCAACGCAGTAGATTATAGTATCCCCACCCCATAAATTGACTGCCCAATGTGGAATAGTCAATCCCCAAGTGTTAAGTCTGTTGTGGGAACCAGGGAGATAACATCGGCCTGTCTCCAGCTCATGCAGCGAGGGTCGGCGGCTTCTTCACACCTTTCTCTGAGAGCGTAGACATAAACCAGGCACTGAGGTTACATTCCTTATTGCCTCCTTTGTTCTTAACTGAGTTTAAAAGATAGAGTTTAGAGAGAGAGATAACACAGGAAAGAGGATACAGACCCAATAAACAAAGTAAAGGATTACATTGTAGTGAATAGAGAAAGTGAAAGTAATAGCCCTGCAGGTACATTCCTCCTCCCCCTTGGAAGTATGGCAAAACCCAGGGATGTCCTCCTTAGCTTATTTATCAATGTCCAATATTTTAAACAAAGAATTTCTTCCACCCCGAGTAAATAACCCACCACTCATAAATCTTCTGGGGGTCTTTGCCTTCCAGTTCTTATCATCAGGGATTCAACATTAATAATCTTCTAAGAGAAGGAAAGGAAACAATCTACTCACCCAGATTCAACATGCTTTTGGAGTTCCCCTGAATTGTAATTCTCTTCTTCCCGCTGGAGACGTCTATGGCTGATGATAAAAAACAGCCTTTTATCTTCATTTTGCAGAGGGTCTTACAGTTCGCTCTGATCGGGTGCCCCCTGATCTGAGCTCCTGAAGTGCCCCTCCTCCTTCATTGCCTCTCCAAGGCAACTTTCGACCCTTTAAGGGTCGTTAGATGAAGAAAAAATCAAGCTGGAAAGCTGAGCACTGACTTTCCCGATTTGTCTCAACGCTACCAAACAGGGAGTCTGGAACGATTCCAAACTAAAGTATCCCTGGAATCTGGAGCCTCTCAACAGAAAGTTAACCATTAATGATGTGTATTCATTGTTTTCCTGGTTCTCCCAACCTGTAAGGGGGCCAGCCTGTCAAGCTATGAAGACTGCTAGCATTAGAACTGCCATGCTGCTTCTAGCTTGCCTACAGTTCCCAGGGGGAGGGGGAGGTTTGGAATGCACAGGTGGATTCTATCCGGATGGGAACCAAGGCCACCAGAGGAACGTTGTAGCGAACAAAAATGTTCTTCTCATAACAACTGCCTGAGGATTAATTGGACAATGTGACCTGACCTATTATGGAAGGGAGGGAAAGTTTTACTTTTTAAATTATCTTTTTCACACCATATTACCAGAACCGGTTTTCTATTCAATAGTCCCAGTATGCTGTATTCAATAAAGTCTCATATTGGAGATCTAACTGGCTCTGTCATATTTACTTCGTTGGGATCCTTAGCTGGAACCTTGATACCCTCTTTTCAGACAACAAGAGAAGACAAGTGGTGATAATGACATGGCTCTTAGCATGTGCCAGTTTGCTGTTAGTGTGTGTGTGGTTTTCATGAAATTATCCTTTTCTCTTTTTTCTTCTTTTATCAAATTTTAAAGATCCCTTCAGTCTGCATCCCATAAGTATGTTACTATTCTTTTTAATCTACATATGCCCAGATTTAGAGGGTATAATAAGGATACTCTTGAAACAAGCTTGACTCTTGATGGCTTTATGATCACAACCTCATCATTGCCTTAACAACAGTACAGAAGTGATTTGCTATTACCACAGGATGTTTTCAACTTCTTCTTTGCTGAGAAACCTGTACTTCCTAGCAGCCACCCATCTTAATCAGAACCTGCTTAGCTTATAAGCCAAAACCCGCCAGATACTCTACCTCTTGAGACCTTCAAAGATACAGTGGAATTGTCATTAATCCACCAATTACAATACATTAAAAAAAACCTGGAGAAAAAGTTATTCCATAGTTAAATACAATCATGTCACAAATTTATGTAGTCTGATTTCATTTCCATATTTTTAACCAAACAATACAACTTTAAATGATTATCACTTTACTCATTTGTGGCAGGGAATTTTGTAAATTTTGGGTGGCAGTCCAAGGCACAGATCACAGAAGGAATAGACCAGTCACATGAAAGTGATGATATCAATCTAAAGCATCATTTTCTCAAGTATATGTAATGTACAAGGTATTTTGGGGGGGGGGAAATCTGCACCACTCATGAACACCTTTGGTTAGTGTTCTGAAAAATTGTCTATGGCAGATGGCAACATTTCTGCTATGTAAGCATTTCCTTTTCTGCAATATATTTTTCAGTTTCTTATAAATGCAAAGAAAGATTGAAGTATGGCTTCTGTGTATCACTGCTCATTTGAAAACACAGACAAGATGACTCAGTTTTCCAATTTTGACACCTATATGTCCTATAGTGGCAAACTTTTTTTTTCAAGAATAGAGGAAAGTCAACTTATTAATCTTGATGTTTGTATTGAGCATTCAAATCATAGCTTTTTCCCAAGTAAAAAACCCTAAACAGCATGTTTTACAGATGTTCATGGCAAATGATCTATCTTCTCCTCCAGTACACTGGTACACCCATTCCTGCTTTAATTCCTACCTGATATTGCCAGATGAAATAAACTGTTTTATTCTGTTGAACAACAGAGCTACAGTACCTCCAACTTTGATAGCATTTTAACATATTAAAAATGAGTTCAGTAAGTATACATTATTTCATTAGTTTAAGAAAAGCCTTTTCTTTGATTTACTCTGATAGAGCACATTTATGTGATATTTACCAAAGTAAACTGTTAATAAAGTCAACTAACCAGCTAAACCACATGCATCCTTCCTGTTCTGTCTTTGCTACACTTTACTGTGTGCAGCTTGACATGCAGCTAAACCTGCCTATCCTCCAATAAAACAGACAGTGTGCATAGATCTGGATGCTTTATTAAAGGAACAAAATGGGTGAACTGGGAAAAATAGAAATATTTACAACAAGAACAAAATAAGGAGTGTAGAATTGCTGGTGAACATAACAATTAACAAATACAGATAAATCTAAATCTCACCAGCAATGCTTTGTGTGTGGGATGTAGATTTTGTCCTCAGATGAACATGTGCCATGGATTAGGCTGGATTCTTCCTGGTGCTTCTATTTCCTTCCAAATGGTAAAAGAAATGAAGTCTGGCTTCCCAGAATGCACTTGTTCTGGGAATGAGGGTTCATGGGTAGATAACTCTTAAAAGGGGCCAAGTCAGTTTGATATTTGATACAGATTGATATTTGGCCCCTGGCAACTAGATAGGGCTAGAAAGCAACAACAGTATATACACAAATTATATGCTGGGGCATGACACTTCCAAATTTGATATTCTTCATATACAGTTGGGAATGAAGGAAGTAATAACACATTTGGAGAATAGCCTATTTGGAAGACTCTTAATGTGAATATTCAAGGCATAGTGGGCACATCTAATAATTATTGCACTAGGATAAAACAAGAGACAAAACAAAAGAAGAATGTTATTTGATGAAAAAAGAGAAGAATAAATATGCAATTTGAAAAATGCCAATAGAATGCTCCTTAACTGAGTTCACATAGCATTGAACTATGGTTTGTTTTAACAGTGATTTGCTGAATGCTTTTTCCTTAAAGAAGAAATAATAAATCATAATTTATTAATCATGAAGGATGGAGACAAAGTTGAAAAAGTTACATAATGGCTTGATTTATAAACAACTGATAAAACATACTATAGTTTAGTATAATATGAACGTAAATTATTTCACATTAATGTAAGAAATACAATTGGTATGAACCTTGCCTGTATATAATTCCCATCATTATTATTGGCATCCTTCAGTCTCAAGAGACTATGGTGTGCTCTGGAAAGAGGTCCTAAAGCAGCATCTGGTGTGGCTAAAAAGGCCAATTCGAGAGTGGCAGTCCCTTCCACACTGAGGGCAGATACAATCTATCCCCTGTCCAGCCCCCAGATTTCGCTGGTTCCGGGACTGCCTCTTTGTCTCAGCCTGCCACACAAGTGTCTCTTCGAATTGGAGAAGGCCATGCTGCGTCTTTAGACTCCAAGCTGAACGATCAGAGGTCAAGGTTTCCCAGCTGTTAATGTCCATTTCCAAGGCCTTTAGATCCCTCCTGTATGGAGAATTAGTGCTTTCTCTGCACTAATTCTCCATACAGGAGATCTTTCGGAATCCAACCACCAGCCATTCTCATGATGTGCCCAAGCCAACGTAGACGTCACTGTTTCATTAGTGTATACATGCTAGAAATTCCTGGACTGCACTATTTGGAACTTTGTCATGCCAGGTGATGCCAAGAATATGTCGGAGACAGCGCATATGAAAGGTGTTCAACTTTCTCTCCTGCCGTACATAAAGGGTCCAAGACTCACTGCAGTACAAGAGTGTGCTCAAGACACAGGCTCTATAGACCTAGATCTTTGTGTGTTCTGTCAGCTTCTTATTAAGCCATACTCTCTTTGTAAGTCTGGAAAATGTGGTGGCCACTTTACCAATATGTTTATTCAGCTCAGTATCTAAAGAGAGAGTGTCGGAAATAGTTGAGTCGAGGTACACAAAGTCATGGATGACCTCCAGTTCTTGTGCAGAGATTGTAATACAGGGAGGTGAATCCACATCCTGACCCATGATTTGTGTTTTTTTCAGGCTGATTGTTGGTCCAAAGATTTGGCAGGCCTTGCTAAAACAGTCCATAAATTATTGAAGGTCTTTGACAGAGTGAGTAGTAATGGCAACATCATCAGCGAAGAAGAAATCCCATAAGCATTTCAGCTGGACTTTAGACTTTGCTCTCAATCTAGAGAGATTAAAGAGTTTTTTGTCTGATCTGGTCCAGAGATAGATACTCTGTTGCAGTTCCAAAAGCATGTTTCAGCATGACAGCAAAAAAGATCCCGAATAAAGTTGGCGCAAGGACGCAGCCCTGCTTCACTCCACTTCGAATATCAAAGGAATCTGATGTTAAGCCATCAAAAACTACGGTGCCCTTCATTTCCTCATGAGGAGCTAAGGTGGACATCCAATCTTGGGGAGAATTTTATAAAGGCCATCTCTACTAACCAAGTCAAAAGTCTTCGTAAAATCTATGAAGGCTATGAAAAGTGGCTGTCTTTGTTCCCTGCACTTCTTCTGCAGCTGTCTAAGGGAAAATACCATGTCTGTAGTGGACCTGTTGGCTTGGAATCCACACTGTGATTCTGGATAGACTCTCTCTGCAAGCACCTGGAGCCTCTTCAGTGCAACACGGGCAAGCAACTTCCCTACAACACTGAGAAGAGAGATGCCACAGTAGTTGTTACAGTCACCCCTGTTGCCTTTGTTCTTGTACTGTACAGTGTGACAATATTTGCATCCTTCATGTCCTGTGGTACTCCACCTTCCCTCCAACAAAGACAGAAGATTTCATGCAGTTCAGTGGGAATGTTCTCTTTGCAGCACTTCAGAATTTCGGCAGGGATGTTAATTTTCTTGGGTGCTTGCCGGAGGCAAGGGAATCCAGGGCCGCATTTAATTCTTCTAAAGTTGGTTCACTGTCAAGCTCCTCCAAGACAGGAAGGCACTCAATGTTATTTAATGCTTCTTCAGTTACACCATTTTCTCTGGAATATAACTCAGAGTAGTGCTGCACCCAGCGTGTCATCTGCTGTGCTCGGTCCTGGATAACCTCACCTGTAGCAGACTTCAGAGGGGCAGATTTCTTCTGTGTTGGACCTAAGGCCTGCTTTATATGCAATAAGAGTTCACCTTTTTTCCTCAATGGCTGGTGTCAGCTCCTCCAAATGGGCTTCAAACTAATCTGCTGTCTTTCTGATCTCTTTATCAAATACTGACAAGGTGGTGTTATAAACAGTATTCTTGAAATATTCCCATTGTTCAGATGCATTTGCTTCAGCTGGGCCTGGGAGAGTTTCCTTGAGTGCTTGTGCAAATTCCTCCACTTTATTTATTTATTATTTATTTATTATTTAAATTTATATACCGCCCTATTGCCGTAGGACTCAGGGCGGTTTACAGGGAAAATTAAAATACATAGCATACAAATTAAAATCAGTTGAAACTATGATTAAATTACAGTCCCTGAAGTTAAACTAAAACCCAATTAAATTAAATTAATTAAAACCCCTCAGTCTGGGCCAAACAGCTCGAAGAACCAGGTTTTCAAGTCCCAGCGAAATGAGCGAAGGTCAGGGGCAGTCCTGAGTTCCGTGGGAAGTTGGTTCCATAGGGCTGGCACGCCCACAGAGAATGCCCTTCCCCTGGGAATAACCCGCCGGCATTCCTTAACCGGCGGTACCCTGAGAAGGCCCTCTCTGTGGGAGCGCACAGGACGATGGGAAGTTGATGCTGGCAGCAGGTGTTCCCTTAGATAATCCGGACCCAAGCCATTTAGGGCTTTATAGGTCATTACCAGCACCTTGAATCTCACCTGGAGTTCAACCGGAAGCCAATGCAGTTCACGGAGAAGAGGTGTTACATGGGAGTATCAGGAGTATCGGGAAACTCCCATAACAACTCGCGTGGCTGCATTCTGCACCAGTTGAAGCAGTGGTCCTCAAGGGCAGCCCCATGTAGAGAGTGTTTCAGTAGTCTAGCTGGGAGGTCATGAGCGCATGGGTGACTGTGCGTAGGGCATCTCGGTCCAGATAGGGCCGCAACTGGTGCACCAGGCGAAGCTGGGCAAAAGCCCCCCTGGTCACAGCTCCTATATGGTCTTCAAAATTGAGCCATGAAACCAAGAGGATGCCCAAGTTGCGAGCCCTATTGATTGGGGCTAACACCTCACCCCCGTCATTAGTGATGGAACAACCTGGTTAACCCGAGATGTCGGTATGCATAGCCACTCAGTCTTGGCAGGATTGAGACGAAGCCTGTTTCTCCCCATCCAAACCCAGACCGCCTCCAGGCAACGGGACATCATGGCAAGTGCATCACTGGGCTGGTTTGGGGTGGAGAGAAAAAGTTGGGTATCATCAGCGTACTGATGATACCCCACCCTGAAACCACGAATGAGCTCGCCTAGCAGTTTCATGTAGATGTTGAACAGGAGGGGAGAGAGGACCAACCCCTGAGGGACTCCACAAACGAGAGACCTCGGGGTGGACCTCTGCCCTCCTGTCAACACTGACTGCGAGCAGCCCAGGAGGTAGGAGAACCACCATAAAACAGTGCCTCCCACTCCCAACCCCCTGAGATGCTGCAGTAGGATACCATGGTCGATGGTATCAAAAGCCGCTGAGAGGTCTAAAAGGACTAGGACAGAGGAACATCCCCTGCCCCGAGCCCGCCAGAGATTATTCACCAGTGTGACCAATGCCATCTCCATGCTGTACCCGGGCCTGAAACCTGATTGGTACGGGTAAAGATAATCAGTTTCCTCAAGGAACAGAGGAAACTGATGCGCCACCACACTCTCAACAACCTTCGCCAAAAAGCGAAGGTTGGAGACCGGATGGTAGTTATTTAAAACAGCCGGGTCCAGGGCAGGCTTCTTGAGGAGGGGTCTCACCACCGTCTCCTTCAAGGTGGTGGGAAAGATACCCTCCTTCAAGGAAGCAGATATTACTGCCTGGAACCAGCCTTGTGTCTCCTCCCGGGCCGCATAAACCAGCCAGGAGGGGCACGGGTCCAGTAAACAAGTGGTGGAGCTCAGTCTCCTCATGATCCTGTCCACGTCATCTGGGGAAACAGGGTCAAACTCAGTCCAGATAACATGCTCAAGACCGCTTGATTCCTCCATGTCAGACTCTGAGTCCGGATCTGAGCGATTTTGTCCACCAGATAATAACTAAACTCATCAGCCCGTCCCTGTAAGGGTTCCTCCCTCATCTCCTGATTAAGGAGAGAGCGAGTCACCCTAAACAGGGTGGCTGGGTGATTATCTGTGGATGCAATGAGGGCAGCGAAGTAATTAGACATCGCCGTCCTCATCGCAGCGAGGTAAGACCTTGTGAAGGCTCTTAGTCGCAATCGGTCAGATTCAGACCAGGTGGACCTCCGACCGCTCTCTAGACCCCGTCTCCAATGCTTCATCTCCCTGAACTCCACAGAAAACCATGGGGCCCAACGGGTCTGGGGTCGCAAGGGTACAACACGGTCGAGTGCCTCACTGGCCGCCCTTTCCCAGGCATCCACCAAGGCATTGACCGGGCTGTGAGTGAGGGAGATAGGTAAGGACCCAAGCACCATCTGGAACCATTCTGGGTCTATTAGGCACCTGGGACAGAACCACCTGGTCGGTTCCACAGCCCGGCGGTGGGGGGTGACACAGCAGAAGACCAGCCGCAGGAGATAATGATTGAACCATGACAGGGGGACAATAGTTGGCAAGCCCTCTCCCAAATCATCCAACCATTGCCCAGATAGAAAAATCAAGTTGAGAGTGTGACCCGCCCCATGAGTCGGGCCCTGAATTACTTGGGTCAGGTCCATGGCTGTCATGGAAGCCATGAACTCCCGAGCTAACTCTGACGACTCTCCCAGGGAAGGCAGGTTGAAGTCGCCCAGAACTATGTCTGGGAAACTCCACCGTCAACCCAGAGAGGGTGTCGAGCAGCTCGGGCAGGGCCGTTGCCACACAGCTGGGTGCCAGGTATGTTAGCAACAGGCCTAACTGAGCCCGAGGGCCACATCTCATGAGGAGAGACTCCCGCCTATCTGGACAACGGTGGTCTCCCACGGACATAAGGTCTCCCGTATAACCACCGCCACTTTGCCCTGATTGTGGGTCTTGCTGATGTCAATTTGTGGTCTTCCTTCCTTCTTCAAGTGATACAATCTCTTTGTTTCCAGTTTGATTCTGCTGCACACCAAGGAATGGTCTGTATCACAATCAGCACCCTGATAGCTCCGTGTGATTGTAATACTGGGAAGGTTGGAGCACCTGGTAAGAATCAAGTTGAGCTGGTGCCAATGCTTCGATCTTGGGTGTCTCCAAGAGACTCTGTTGAGGCTTTGTTTTAAAGAATGTATTGATAACACAAAAACTGTAGTAGCAGCAAAACTCCAACAGGCATTGGCCATTTTCGTTCATCTTCCTGATGCTGAACTGACCTAAACAAGTGGGCCAAGAACTATAATCAGCTCCAACTCTGGCATTAAAATCACCAAGGATAAACAGTGGTTCTTTCTCAGGGATTTTCTTGATAGTAGCAGCCAGATTGTCGTAGAATTTGTCTTTGGATTCTACTGAAGATTATAATGTTGGTGCATATGCACTAATAAGAGTAACCAGCCCTGCTGATGAGATGATTAGAGATAAGGCAGATGGCACCAGGCACAATCCTCCCCCCTTTCACAGCCAAAGAAATATATCAAAGGTTGAAAGAACAAAATGGAGGAAACACACATCCAAGAGCCCACAACTTCCCTCCTCCCAACAAAGCAAAGCCTCCCCCCTCCGAACTGAATTCCAGCTTCTCCAGAAATAGAAAATAATAAAATGGGGAAAGAAAGAGAAGCCACAAATTAGTCAGGTTTATCTGGGTAACGTGCATGGAAATGTTTCAGTAACCTAGGGGCTCTGACATACTTCTGGTGAACCCATTTGTTTTGTGAAGCTGGAAGGTTTTTCCAGACCACCAAGTATTGAGTGGCTCCATGATGTTTGCATGAGTCTAGGATTTCCTTAATTTCAAAGGCAGCCAAAAGTCAGAAAAAGCCGGCAGATAAGAAATGGGCTCCCCCGGAAACATTCCATGTAGGGGATAAAGTGTATCTGTCTACAAAATAACTGAAGCTAAAACAGA
Source organism: Vipera ursinii (assembly GCF_947247035.1). Lineage (NCBI taxonomy): Eukaryota > Metazoa > Chordata > Lepidosauria > Squamata > Viperidae > Vipera > Vipera ursinii. Next base: position 72,784,618 of record NC_139514.1, on the reverse strand, counting down.
GTTGCAAGAAGTTAGGCCCAAAATACATAGGTCCATTACCCATAGTGAAAGTTATTAATCCAGTGACAGTTGAACTGAAATTAACAAGATGATTGGGGAAGGTGCACCCTGTATTCCATTGCAGTTTGCTAAAGCCATACAAGGAATCCACACTGAGGCCAGTCAGGATGGCAGCACCCATTCTGATAGTGGAGGAGGGTAAAACACATTATGAAGTTAAGCAAATCCTTGACTCTAGAATCCACAAGGGGAAATTACAGTATTTAATTCAAAGGGAAGGTTACCCAATGTCAGAATCTAGATGGGTAAAAGCGCAGCACATAAGTGCAGATTGTTTGGTGAAGCAATTCCATGCAAAGTACCCCTGGAAGCCGGGGCCAGTGGAAGCGAGAGATTAGCAAGTTTTGATGTGTATTCATTTATTTTCTAGGTTCCCTTTCCTTCCAAGGGGGTGGCCTGTCAACCCTTATTGAGGTGGGCCAGCATGTCCTTCATGAGAGGCAAGGTACACCTTTTCCATGCACACCACGTTCAAACACCTGTAATCCATGCCGAAATGAAGACACCCATTTTTCTGCTCCTGGAACAATATTGGGGCTGCCACCCACAGTCTAGCCAGCTGGATGAAACCCTTTGCCAAGATTTTTCTATGAACTGGCACAGTTCATCTAACTCCCTGGAGGTCATTTGTGGATTAGCCTATTTGAATCATCCAGATGGACAGTTGGGGTGGGGTTATCATTGCCTCTTTTGACTTATTGATTCATGTGGGAAACCCTCAGATCCTGCCTTCTATTCATGCTGTCAACACCTTCCAATAAAAGTTCCTTTTGAAATGATGTACATTTGAAGAGTTCTGCTTTCTTGGGAGGACTGATTGAGGCAGCTCCTTACAACACCTGTGGATTTAAAGCTCTCCCCATCTCCCTCCCTACTCTGTTGGAAAGTTAAAAGGATGCAGTGGTTCTAAAGGCAGTAGGGTTCATAGCTATTTCATATGTTAAACTTGTGTATTGCTTTAAGAGATAGGGTTAAGGCTGGGAGGAGGGAAGAGGAAGTTTGTACCTCAAGGCCATATGAAACTAAAGAAGATAAGAACTTGGCAGGTTGTCTAATGGAAGGGAAACTGATTTTTTAAATTAATTGGAGAATATGATTAATGACAAAATTAGAAAAGTGGAGAATTTTGTTTAATATATTGTGGAAGGGGGCAGAGATTTCAGATTCCAACTTCCTTAGAGTAAACATTTGCCATTGTATTAGGCTAAATAAAGGACTTTTAAGGTAAACAATGCCTCAGAGTCACTTGAAAAGCCCATACGTCAGAAACTTGACATCAAGCTGGAATCCTCCTACTTTTTAAACTAATTAGGGAGTCCCAACCTCCCATCGCTGTCTCCAAGTTTGGGAGACAGTCTAGCAAGAGTTGGGGAAGTTCCCATCATGGAAGAAGAAAAATTGCTCCCTGGTACCAGCAGCCATCCCAGCGGGGGGAAGGGCCAGCGAAGAAGCCAGCAGAAAAAGAGTTTCAGCAATCCTCCCAGTTGGGAGCTAGACCCAAACAGCCAAGAGAATTGGTCTGGTCGTCAGGGTGGATTAAGCCCAGCAAAGACTCCAGGTGCTTCGAAGCAGCCTTGACATCCCCAAGGGCTTCAAAGACAGAGGAGGTGGGACGACAACAAAGAGAATCCTGCACATTGTATTTCCCAGACTGGTGGGGAGTGGCCAGGCCAGCTGAGATTAAATACTCGGGTGAGTGGTGAGTAGCTTCCCAAGGGGCAGTTGAAGGCTGTCTTCCACTTATCCCCCTCCTTTATTCTCACTCGGTAATAAGCTTCTCTCAGGTCTAATTTAGTGAAGATGCTCCCCTTCGCCAGGTTGGTTAATAAGTCTTTCAGGAGGGGGAGAGGGTATTTATTTTCTACACTCACAGCGTTTAGGGTCTTATAGTCTACGCAGAGATGAAGAGACCCATTCTTTTTCTTTTTGAACAACACAGGGGCACCCATGGTTGACTTGGCCCGCTCGATGAATCCCCTCGCTAAGTTTGTATCCACATATCACTGCATCTCCTCCATTTAAAGGGGGGGGCATAGCGTACATTCTTGTTTGGGGGAGTTTGGCCCCTGGTAATAGTTCAATGGAACAATCATTGGGACGGTGAGGAGGCAAGGTATCGCATTCTTTCTCACTAAATGCCTCCACTAGGTCCTGGTACTCACTGGGGATAAGCAGCTCATCTGGTGGCTGTAAGGTAGCCATGTGTGCTCGTTCATTGGGTGGGCTAAAATCCCCAGTAACATCTGTTGAATCAATGGGGGGATCGGGCCCTATGGGTAATCTCACAATTCTCATTCCTTTCTCCCACCAGATAATTGGCTTCCATTTGTCCAGCCAGGCTAATCCTAGGATCATAGTCTCAGATATCTTTGGAGCTACCAGAAAGTGAATAATCTCCCAGTGCTCACCTATTTCCAGGCATAAGGGCTTCGTTAATTGCGTGACCAAAGTCCCTCCCATTACAGAACCATCTACTTGCTCAAAACTCACAGGTTTGGAGAGTGACTTAGCCAGTATGCCCAGTCTCAAGGCACACAACAGGCTAATGATGCATCAGGTGCAGCCAGTATCGACTAGCACTTTCAGGTCTACTTGTCCACCTGACTTAGGGATTATGAGTTTAGCAGGCAATAAAAAAGGTAGGATGCATCGACTCACCATCGGGTCATTCTCCCCTTCATTGTCGCTGTCAAAACCAGGTAAAGTGGGAGTGAGTCCGGTCAGTGGGCCACTGTCCTCCTGGGTGGGGAACGTAATTTGGGTAACAGGCTCCTGGGCAGCCCAGTTGGACTTTTCTCTTGGTGGCTGCTGTGCGGGTCTCTTCCTCATTGTTGGTTCTAGTCTACTCTGCTGTTGCGGGTAAGGAACTGGGAAGTTCGCTGATCAATATCCCTGCTGTCCACATCTGAAAGCACTTGATTGGTGGACCTATAGGTGGTCTAGGTCTTTTGGCAGTAGCAGTCGTTGGGGGTTTTCGGGGTGGTGGTGGTAGACATCTGGGTTCTGGCTTTTCTGCAGCTTCAGGTAGGAGAAGCTTTTTATAGCGGGCGTGCTGGACATCTAATTTCACCGCTGCCTGGTACCATTCATGCAGCTGGTCGGGCACAGCTCAGTAGATACATGCCTGAGAAAGGTGGTTGTCTAACCCTTCTTTAAAAAGATGAATTATTGATTGCTCAGGCCATCTCTCTATCCAACTTGCCATCTTTTGAAACTCCCACACGTACTCTAGGACAGGCCGGCCAGCTTGCTTTATCTTATGGATTTGTTCTTCCGGTTTGAGGGCAATGAATGGGTCCCCAAATCTTTCCCTCAGCCCCAGGAGGAAAAGGTGGGGGTCCTCCAATTCAGAAGCCTGCTCATTATATAAATTGTTCAACCATTCGGATGCTTCTCCCTCTAGGCTGGATACAATCACATCGACCATTGCACCTGGGTCCTGATAGAGGTGACCCCAGTGATTCAAATGAGAGCGAACTTGGCTGAGGAAGACAATCAGTTTCTCTGGGTCCCCATCAAAGGTTGCTCTGAAGGGTGGGTTCATCATTGGTTGCTTGGCCCTCCATTGCTGCTGGCCCCACCCTGGTTGTTGGTTCAATGGCTGCTGGGGTCCCCATTGCTGCTGGCCCCACCCTGGTTGTTGGTTCAATGGCTGCCAGGGGCCCCACTGCTGCTGTTGGACACCCAGATGCTGTCTACCCCATTGCTGGTGCTTTAGGCCCAGAGGCTGCACGTTTGGACCCTGCTGCTGTCTCCCCTGCTGTGGATTTTAGAGGGGAGGGTGCTGTTGGTCGGCAGGATGCTGTGGTACCTCCTGCTGTTGTAGGCCCCTCAATGGTTGTTGGACAGATGGGGGTTGCTGTTGTCTACTCTAAATTTTGGCTGCAGGGAATAGTGGTGCCCTCTGCTGTTGATCTACTAAGAGATGTGTTAGTCTCAAATGTGGTGCCTCCCTCACTTGCGGGCCCCTCAGTGTTTGTTTGGCACTCTGGGGTGTTGACCAGTCTTCTTGGGATTGTTGTCCCCCAATTGGCTGTTGCTTTCCAGGTTTCTGCAACACCCCAATCTGCTGCAAGGCCTCTATCAACTGATTTAGGCTCAGAGGTTGCTGCCCCTCCTGTGGGGACTGCCACAGTCCCCACTGCTGAGGGGGCCCTAATTCCCCTTCTTCTGTGGGACCGGAGGCCCTAACAGGGAACTCCAGGGGTTGGAGAGCTGTTATCTTTGTGAAAAGGGGGCTGGGGCCTCTTTTGGCAGGAACTGTTCTGCGCTTCTCACTTCTAGTTCTTCAAACCTTTCTGCTAAATTGTCAATTAATTGGCTTTGGGCTGCAGACTGATATTTCCACTCACCCGAGTATTCAATCTCAGCTGGCCTGGTTGCTCCCCACCGGTCTGGGGAATACAATGTGCAGGATTCTCTTTGTTGTCCTCCCACCTCCTCTGCCTTTGAAGCCCTTGGGGATGGCAAGGCTGCTTCGAGGCACCTGAAGTCTCCGCTGGGCTTAATCCACCCTGACGACCAGACCAATTCTCCTGGCTGTTTGGGTCTAGCTCCCAGCTGGGAGGATTGCTGAAACTCTTTCCCTGCCAGCTTCTTTGCTGGCCCTTCCCCCACTGGGATGGTGTTCTGTTCCAGCCTACCAGCCCTGCAGAAATGTCAGGGACAACCCCTTTTCAAAAGTCAATAGGCTGAAAGTAAGCCAGCCAAATTTATTTACACAAAACAGATCCAAAACAGAGCAAACAGAGCAAAACAAATAAGTACCACGACTAAATCAGAAGCTGTTCAAACGGTTGCCTTCAGCAACCAGCACCTCCCACACATTCCCCTTTTAAACAGTTTCAAGGCGTGGCTTCTGTTTGCCTCCTCCCAAGGTGCCCCATTGCCTTCCTTTGTTTACTCCTGCTTGTCTGCCTCCTGCTTTGGACGTCCTTGAACAAGGCCAGCTGTGGGTCGTCTTCATACAAGCTGTCAGGCTCACACAGCTGGGTCTGAGGAGGAACCAGACGGGAGGGGCCTGGCTGAGAGCTCTGCGATGCCTCAAAACTGTCCTCTGCAGGCTCTCCAATCCCCTCCTCCTCCTCCTCAGAATTGTCCAATTCAACTGCACAGGCTGACACTGAATCACAAAAGGTGGCTGCTGGTGCCAGGGCTTCATGCAATTTTTCTTCCTCCATGATGGGATCTTCCCCAACTCTTTGCTAGATTGCCTCCCAAACTTGGAGACAGTGATGGGAGGTCAGGACTCCCTAATTAGTTTAAAAAGTAGGAGGATTCCAGGTTGATGTCAAGTTTCTGACGTATGGGCTTTTCAAGTGACTCTGAGGCATTGTTTACCTTAAAAGTTCTTTATTTAGCCTAATACACCAGCAAATGCAAGCTGGAATCTGAAATCTCCACCCCCTTGCACAATATATTAAACACAATTCTCCACCTTTCTAATTTTGTCATTAATCATATTCTCCAATTAATTTAAAGAATCAGTTTTCCTTCCATTAGACAACCTGCCAAGTTCTTATCTTCTTTAGTTTCATATGGCCTTGAGGTACAATCTTCCTCTTCCCTCCTCCCAGCCTTAACCCTATCTCTTAAAACAATACACAAGTTTAACATATGAAATAGCTGCTGCTTCATCTCTTGTCAAGCAAGAATATTTGATGTTAGCAGCGTTGACAAAAGGACTTAATGGCTCTGGTGTTTTTCTTAGTTGGGCTTTTCAGCCGGAGGTTGACACTCAGTGCACAGTCTGTGGGCCAGTGAGGAAGGAGTTCATCTGAGCCCCTTTTCCTGAATACTTCAGCCAAATCATGGTATTCCTTAGGTATGCCTCTCAGTGACTCGTTCTTTGTGGCTGCCACTGTTTCTCAGTTTGACTTTCCTTTTTGTTCATTACAGTTGCTAGATGGGACTTTCTCTTCCTTTCAGAACCTTAATCACCCATCCCACCAGTTCACCTGTGGGTTCCATTTTTTCAGCCATGCCAGGTGCCACTATAAAGGTTAAAATCTTGAAGTGGCTCTCATGGTTAAACCCAGGGGTTCAGGGGCAAAAGTGGCTGAGATGCCCCCAGTGGTGGACCTATCTAGCTGGCAGAATGCAATTGAGTTTTTTAATCTCCTTAGACAGGTCCCCAGTTTTCCCACTAGGGTGGGGCTTATTAAACATATGGTGTGCCCTGAGTTTAGTAGGGCATTTACAGCAAATTTTGCCCCCATGCCTGGGATTAACAGTTCTAAGGGCATGGTTTCTAGCACGATCAGCCCACTTACCAGGGATGTCAGATGTCCCTGGATCTTTCTCTGGTGGGGTCATGGTTCCCCCTCCCAATTTTGGGAAGGGACAGAACTCTACAACCTCAGTGCTCTTCAGGGCTGTGTCCTTGGGGCATTTGAAAAGCTTGGTCAGTTTTCTCCCAGATGGTCGATCTGCCTTCTTTGGGGGGTTTTTGAGTGGGATTCTACAGCCCAGTGACCTTTTTTTGCCACATTTGAAGCAGGCAGTTGAGTGTGGTGGTGCTGTCAGGGGTCTCACTGCCTCCCTTTTTCCCTCTGGTGGAGATCATCTCCAAACTCTGCCTGAGCGGTACTGGTTCCAGGCTTGGTTGATCTCTGCTTCTTCAGCCAAGATGCACCAGTCATGAAGGTGAGCAGGGGCTCCCTGGGTGATGCAGGCATGGCACAGGTCATCATTAAGCCAATCCATAAAACGGTTCACCAGGATGTCTTCCAGCCAGTTGAGGTGGCAGGCCAGGTTCCAAACTTCCTCTGTGTACTTGGCTACCAGGTGGCAACCTTGCCTCACCATCTTACTGTGGTCTTTGCACTTTCCAATATGCCAGGAGTCTTTAATCACTGTCTCAGTGCTGCCCTGAAGTGGTTGAGGTTCTGGAGCTCTGGTGAACTGGTGTTGTGTAGGGTCACCATCCAACTGCCATGGCATCTTCCAGGGCTAGGGTGAAAACCCTGACCCTGGATCCTTTGCTGGGGAGATCCCACTCATATTCCTGCATGTACATTAGGATGTGAGCGAGGAAGAATCCCAACTGTTGAGCATACCCATTGAACTTAACAACCAAAGGAGGTGTCTTTTGCTCCAGTTACAGGGATCCCCTCCTGCTGGCTCCCTGGGCATTCACACTGGCTGGCATGACCCAAGGTGGGGTGGCCAGAGTGGTTGTTGCCCTTTCCAAAGAAGCCACAGTGTCTGCCAAGGGGAACTCACTTCCCCCACAGACACGTTCCTTTACTTGTTACTCATTTTTCCCTGTAGCCGCTGGCTTCTTGCCCCTTCAGGCTCTGGAGGACTTCCGCCATCAAGTGTATGGCATGTTTCAGGAATCAACCAGCTTGGCTCAGCTCTTCACCCACTGTCAGAACCCATTTTTTCCCTTGGGGGGCGGGTGGGGAAAACCTATTTCATTTCTTCTTCATTTCTTTCTGAGGGTTTTGCCATTCTCCTGAGGGGGAGGGGGGAGGTTCTGTGGTATGGTTCTCTGCTTTGCTACAATGTATCCTTTCTGCTGTCTCTACCTACTTACTCTTGGAACTGTCTCTCCCTTGATGTCACCCTGGGGTGACAAAGGAATGTGCCTCCAACCATATGGCTTATCTCTCACTGCGGAAGGGAAGGTGCAAAGACCCAACAACATCTTCACAAGAATGGGAACAGACCCCATTATCAGCTCCTTTCCCACAACAAACTTAACACCTGGGGTTGGCCCTTTCAAACTGACCAGATGAACTATTGGGGTAGGGTTTGCTTGGGACTCTTTTAACCTATTGATCTGAGTGGGAAACACTCAGATCCTGCCTTCTATGCCTGCTATCAGCTTTCCCTAATAAAAGTTCCTTTTGGAATGAAACTGTTCCAAGAGTCCTGCTTTCTTGGGATGAGGTTTTGAAGTGGGCCCTGACATTAGGCAGGATCTGTAGTAATAGTCAATCCGGAAGGAAGACCCTTGCCAGGGTGGGGGGACTAAGCAAACAATGTCTGATATCAGAACAGAAAGGGCAGAACCTGCTGGAGGAGGAGAGCTGTCCCACCAAACAGAGCCCGGTTGATACAGTCCTTAATCCTTGAGCTCGTCAGATGAGGTGGTGGTGGTGGAACACCACCACAAACCCAGGTTGTTGATGGGTGTCAGGAAGAAGGAGGACTGTGCGAAGAGATGCAGGAAAGTGATGCTTAGATGTGGCAGTCACCAACCAGGTTGGAAAGTTGAGATGGAGAGGTCGCTTCAGCTTAGTGACGATGAGGACAACCGACCACCCCATTCCAGCTGGTTCCTGGAGCAAACCATCAACATGTTGAGAGTTGCCTTTGATTCCATGAAGGAAGAGAAAGCTGACCCAAGCCGGGGAATCGTCAGCCCAGGTTCAGACAAAGGAACACATGAAGGGGTGTGTGAACCAGCAGTCCTAGCCCTTCCACCAGTGCTGTGGAAGCAGCAGCCATTGCTACAGCCACCGCCAGCCCTGGGTGAGCTGCACCAGCCGACAGAGATGGCCACTGACACAGGTGAAAGAAGGGGCTTCGGTCCATCCAAAAGTTTCTGCCGCTAGGAGTGAAGTACTGCGGGGAGCTGCACTGACTGGGTTTTTTCCTGACCCAAGTGTTGAACTACATGGAGGAATATGGCCATGATATAACCAATGATCCGATCGTGGCTGAATACGGATTGTGCAAGCAACCGTAGATGGCATTGCAGCAGACTGGGTAGTGGATCTCCATGATGTCATTGCCTCAGAACTGCATAATTTCAATCAATTCATGGCTGCCCTCAGACACCGATTTGAAGACCCCTTCGCCAATCAGAAAATGTGGGAGCACATCAAAACTGTCAGGCAAGGGCGACAACCCATAGTGGAATATACCCAAGAATGCTGATCCCTGGCCAATAAGCTGAACTGGCTAGAAGATATCTTGATCAGGCATTTCAAAGATGTCTGTATGATGCCTGCATTCTTCGAGGAGACCCAGACTGCTCCAAGACTGGTACATCCTGGCCAAGGAAGCAGAGATCGATCATGCCAGAAGACAATGATGCAGAGAGAAATCTTCAGGGAAATCACCAGTGGAGCCACCCTGAGAACCAATGAAGCAAGCCCTAACCACCCCGAGGGTAACAGGATGTTTCAAATGTGGAAAGGAAGGGCTGAGAGCCCTCATGGACCCCTGTCCGGAAACCTGACCGAACTCCAGCCAGGAAGTCTGGAAAGACCCTGATGAAGCCAAAGAAGATGGCCATGAAAAACGTGGAGGTCCTTGAGTTCCCGACTCCATCAAGGCAGGGGAAGGGAATTCTGGCACCACTGGGGAGCCACCCAACTCATCAGATGACAACTCAGAGGACAAACCCCTGGTAAGTGGACCCATTGTGCCCCTCACCAGGACCGTAGAACTGTTTAGCCCTGGAATACCCGAGATTTTTTCACTCAGAACACTAATGGACTCCGGCTGCACCTGTTACCTCATAAGCCCAACTTTAAGGGGAATTTAGGAATTCCAGTGAGGAGGCTGAAGAAACTAATCTCATTCAGTCAATTAGATGGGTCCATTGCATAGGGGACACTGGCTACTCTTGCCACATTATCCATCCAACTCACCATAGGGGATCACATAGAGACTATAACATTTGTAGTGACCCCTGGCATGCACTGACCCCTTATCCTAGGCATGGCATGGCTAACCAAGTGGAAGCCATGGGTGGACTGGAGGACAGGAGAACTGAGATTCCCAGACGGAGAGGCAGTAAGAACTCTGACTCAACCCCCAAAAGGGGAAAGTCCTTCCAAAAGCACAGCAGCACTGGGAGAAAAGGAGTTACAGGACATACCAGAGGAATACTGGGACCTAGCTGAAGTATTTAGCGAGGAGAAATCTAATGAACTGCCCACCCACCGACCCATGGACTGCTCCATTGAGATCCTCCCAGGGGCAAAATTACCCAAGCCAAAACTGTATTCCATGAGCCCACGGGGGGTTGAGGAGATGCAAAAGTTCATAGACAAAAACCTGGAAAGGGGGTTTATCCAATCAGCAAAGCCCAAGACCGCAGCCCCCATGGTATTTTGAGAAAACAAAGACAGGACTCTTCACCTCTGTATGGACTATAGATCTATGAATGCAGCCCCTGTGCTATTTCAAGAAAAGAAAGACAGGACTCTTTGCCTCGGCATGGACTATAGATCCCTGAACGCAGTGAGCAAGAGTAACCTATATCCCCTCCTTCTCATGAAACATAAGCTAGCACACGTATCAAAATGAAAAATCTTTTCAAAACTGGACTTGAGGGAGGTGTATTACAGGATTAGGATTAAAGAGGGAGATGTATGGAAAACCACTTTCAATTGCCCCTTAGGATGTGACCAGTTCAGGGTTCTACCTTTCGGCCTTTAAGGGGTACCTGCAGTGTTCATGCAATTAATAAATGACATGCTTCAGAGCACCTATATCAAGGGGTGCTTGTTTACCTGGACAATATCCTAATATTCACTGAAACAAAGGAGGAACATGTGAAATTAGTCAGAGCTGTACTGAAAAAATCTCCAGGCAGCTCACCTGTACGCCAAACTGTCTAAATGTGAATTTCATAAGGAAAAAAATGACTACCTAGGGTATCGCATCTTGCCAAATGGCATAGAGATGGACCCTGAGAAAGTCCGAGCTGTAGTAGAATGGGGTCTGCTCGCACTAGGAAGCAATTGCAAAATTTCCTTGAATTTGCTAATTTTTACTGGCAATTCATCCCCTGCTTTGTGCAGATTCCACTACCGATTACTAACTTGCTAAAGACCAAAGGGGAGGGGAAGCCAAAGTCATGTCAGCCATTGAAATGGACAGTAGAATGTGAAACCAAATTTGAAAGGTTAAAAAGGTTAAAAGGTTAAAAAGACTATTTTCTGCAGAACCAGCTCTAAGGCACCCTGACACCAAAAACATTTTGTGATTCAGGCTGATGCTGGTGACGTGGCTATGGGGGCAGTAGTATTATGGTAGAATGATGAAGGGAAATTGCAGCCTTGCACATATACATCAAGGAATCTCACAGAGACAGAGAGCAAAAGTAGGCAGTTTGAGAGAAGAAGGATTACACAGTCCAAGGGTCCCTCCTAATCTGGCGGCACTTCCTGGAGGGGAACAAAATTCCTTTCCAAGTGTGGACCAACCACAAAAACCTGGAAGCACTAAAAACACCCAGGAAACTAATTCCTAAGCAAGTGAGATGGTTGCAGCATTTCTGCCAGTTTAACTTGCCTCTAAAGCACTTACCAGGGGCAAATAATTTCTTAGCGGATGCATTGTCCAGACTGCCCCAGTATAATAGCAACAGAACAGAAATAACAGACCCACTTATGCCATCAAAGCAATTAGCTGCACAAGTCACCACTTGAGCACAAACCAAACTCCAAAAAACCCTAGCAAGCCAAGCAGGGATTGAATTCAAAAAGGCACTAGAAACCGACAAATGGTTCCTAAGTCACAAGAACCTATTCACCATGACTGATGGTTTACCATGGGTGGGAGGGAAGTTGTACATCCCCAAAAGCCAGAAACTGACATTCATGAAGCTATGCCACAATTCAAAATCAGCTGGTCATTTCAAATTCATAAAAACCTTATACCGGGTGAAATGGCAGTTTTGGTGCCCATCAAAAAAAGGACATTGAAAGTTACATGGCCAGTTGTCCAATTTGTGCTGGAGTTAAGAGAAGGCAAGAAAAGACCCCTGGCTTGTTGCAACCAGTAGCAACCCCATCAGTGCCTTGGAGGGAAATTTCTATGGACTTTATTGTGGAGTTACTGGAAAGTGGGGGGAACACAGTCATTTGGGTCATGATGAAATTGTTCTCTAAACAAGTACATTTTATCCCATGCCAAAAAAATCTCCAATGCAAATACACTTGCAAAGTTGTTCGTCCAGCATATTTATGGATTTCATGGAGCCCCACAATGACTCATATCAGATAGAGGGGTTCACAGTTCACATCAGAGTTTTGGGACTATTGGGGACCACACAGGGGTTGTCATCTAGTCATCATCCACAGACGAATGGTGAGACTGAATGGTTGAACTCAGTACTGGAGCATTACCTAAGATGTTTCATTAACTACCAGGAGGACAATTGGACCTACCTGCCTCTGGGGGGAGACCTATTTCATTTCTTCTTCATGTCTTTCTGAGGGTTTTACCATTTTTCTGAGAGGGAGGGGGAAAGCTCTGTGGTATGGTTCTCTGCTTTACTGCAATGTATCCTTTCCGTTGTCTCTACGTACTTACTCTTTGAACTGTCTCTCCCTTGATGTCACCCTGGGGTGAGAAAAGAATGTGCTTCCAGCCATCTGGCTTATCTCTTGCAGCAGAAAGGAAGGTGTGAAGACCCAACAATATCTTCACAAGTCATGGTTCTGATAGATGAAACCGTTTAAAATAACTTCAAGGCAAAAATTTCTTCCTTAAAGATACATTTTATTAGGAAACAAAATATCGGCACTTACATAGGTGAACCCAAGACTAAAAATCCCCTCCCGCTGGTTACAAAGTTACTATTGCAATTCCCACCCCAAATTGCTGCCATAAATCACATTCAACAATTGTTGCAAAATGCGGGCTCTCCTCCCAGCTCTCCAGCCTGCCAAAATGTTATCAGCACTGATCTTGATTCTCACAAATATGAATTATTTTGGCTAACTGAGAACTAAACATCCCCCACCCGTCTTCCTTCAACTAAATCTCTAAACTAAACGGTGGTGTAAGGACCCACTTCAATCTACATCTTAAGAAAACAGAACTCTTGGAAACAGTCTCTTCCAACAGGAATTTTTATTAAGAGAAATTGATAGTAGGCATGCTAGACAGGATCTGAGGGATCCCCCCCACCATTTAATGTTTTAAAGTGTCCCAAGCAGCCTCCCACCCCGCAGTTCTTCCAGGCGATTCAAACTGGCAGATTTCTAGGTGTTAACTCCAGCTGCATCAGCATGATCATTCAATCCTCTCTTTACCCAGATCCCAGGTGTTGCATCTTCCCTCCCCCTTTTTCCCTCACTGCCGGTAATGAGAAGGGTTTCAGAGAGGCATAGGATGAAAGGCAGATGGCCACATTATTATGCTTAGCAGACCCAAAGTGAATCAACAAAAGGTTACTTTGTAGTGAATAGAGGAAGCAAAAGTAGTAAAAACCCCATGCATAACCCCCTCCCCCTTAGTCGTATGACGGAATCCAGGAGATAGTAAGAATTGGTTTTAAATCAGAGAAGATAGATAGAAATGAAATATAACTGGATTCTGAAAGGTAGCAATGAAGACAAACTGAAAATGGCTTCAGTTTGGTTTCTCACAGCATTGACAATGTCAAGCCCTGTATCGCAACCACGCCCACTGCCACTGCCTTGGGCTACCAGTCCAGAAGCCTGGCCAAGGAAAGTCTGGAGGGTGGTTCAGCCAGAGCAGGCAGCCCCGCCACAATTTGAGCTGCCTCCCATCAAGCATCACTTTTGATGCGGACACCGAGAAGCTATCCTACATCCTAAATCAAGTGTAGGATCATCTCAACTGCTACACTTATACCTACCTGGATAATGCTCAGATGATGAATACTGTGGTAGCCAATTTGAATGGGGAAGCAGCCAATAGGGTGATCAACCTCCAGGATGAAGGGGGTCCTGAGCTGCAGAATGCTAACCGATTCATGGAGCAACTGAGAGGCCATTTTGAAGATGAATCCCAAGCCCTGTTGGCTGAGCAAGAAATCCATCATCTGAAGCAAAAAGCTGCCCTGCTAAGGAATACTGTCAGGACCCACCCCAATCCACATCTTAGGAAAGAAGAACTCTTGGAGACAGGATTGTACAAGCAGGAACTTTTACTAAAACATGATCGACAGTGGATAATTTAGACACGATCTGGAAACTGTGTTGCAGATAGATACTTTTAAAGTGTCCCCAAGTAAAAAGCCCTCCCCTCAGTCCATTTGGTCAGTCCCAGATCAATTAAGTTTCATGTGTCACAACCCTCCATGGGAAAAGAGGACTTCTGTGCATTTACAACATTTCCTTCCTCCCCTTCAAATTCCAATTGGAGATACAAACCAGAATCTCTTCCCCCACTCTTTCTTTGTTCTTCTCAGTTCAAAGGTTCTTTCCCTGATCTTTGATGATGGCCTCCAGACAGGCTGAATAAACAACCTTGCATCTAATGGATAGGGATGGCCAATTAACATCTTCTCTTCCCCTCCTTGGGAATGTCAGAATCCAGTAGGGGTGAGATTTAGGGTTGCACAGATAGGGGTTTAGGAATGGAATATAAATTGTTGTTGTTGTTGTTAGCTGCGAAGTCGTGTCCGACCCATCGCGACCCTATGGACAACATTCCTCCAGGCCTTCCTGTCCTCTACCATCTTCTGGAGTCCATTTAAGCTCACGCCTACTACTTCAGTGACTCCATCCAGCCACCTCATTCTCTCTTGTCCCCTTCTTCCATTGCCCTCTATATAAATAGATTCTGACAATCTGCTCTCCTTAAAAGAAAGATAGGTCCATTTGTAGAGGAAATAATATATAAATTTTAGCCCGGTTTGTTAGGATATTCTGTATGAAACTTCTTAAGCAACTTTGGTGCTCTATGTCAGGGGTGTCAAACTCAATTTCATTGAGGGCCGCATCAGCATTGCGGTTGCCCTCAGGGGGCCGGGTGGGCATGGCCAGGGTGGGCGTGGCCTACTGGGTGGGCGTGGCTAGAGTGTGTATGGCCTACTGGGTGGGCATGGCCAGCTCTACATCGTTTGCATCAAGGGTGCCTATGGGGGCCTGGGCAGGAGTGGCACAGATCTGAGAGTCTCTGGCAGGAAGAGGGTCTCTGGGCCAGGGCCAAGGCTGTGGGGGCCGTTCCCTCACTATTTCCAGGATGGCTTCGCGGGCCACATAAAACCACTTTGCGGGCCAGATCCGGCCCCCGGGCCTTGTGTTTGACATGTCTGCTCTATGTGGTGTTTATTGACCCACTCATTTTCTGAGGAGGGGAGGTGTTTCCAAGCTACTAGATATTGAATTGGCCCACGGTGTTTCCTGGAATCTAGGATTTCCTTCACCTCAAAGTGTTCTTCTCCTTCCACCATGATGGGAGATGTGTGTGTGTGGGGGGGGTTGTTCATAGGGGTGACTGTTGTTCTGTTTTTAGTAAACTGAAGTGAAAAATTGGGTGTATCTGCCTAAGATTTTTGGGTAGTCCTAATTCAACTGTTACTGGGTTTATGATTCTTTTAATTGGAAAAGGTCCAATATATTTTGGTCTGAGTTTTTACAGGGTTGGAGTGATTTAAGGTATTTTGTGAACAAATATACCATCTCTCCCACCCTGAATGGTTTGGGATCGGCTCTTTTTTTGTCTGCCTGTGTCTTGTATGCTTGTCTAGCTTCATCTAAAGCTTTCCTAACAATTGGCCAGATGTTTTGTAATTGAGCAATCCATTTCTTCAGTTTGGGAATTACCGGTTCATTTGGGGTTAGTTCTGGCATGGGGTTGAAACTTTGACCGGTAGCTACTTCAAAAGGAGTGTAACCTGTGCTGGAGTAGACTGCATTATTATATGCCACTTCTGCAAAAGGCAGTAAGTCCGTCCAATTTGTTTGCTGGAAATTAATAAAGCATCTTAAATATTGCTCAAGTACTGAGTTAGATTTTTCACATTGACCGTTCCCTTGAGGATGATGACTAGATGTCAGTCCTTGGGTGGTTCCTAAAAGGGATAAAAATTCTTTCCAAAATGCCGACGTAAACTGCACCCCCCTATCAGATATGATGCGGTGTGGTGCCCCATGCAATCTGTAAATATGCTACACAAAAAGTTTTGCTAAGGCTTTTGCGGTGGGTATCTTTTGGCAAGGGATGAAGTACACCTGTTTGGAAAACAAGTCTGTGACCATCCAGACTACAGTGTTCCCATTGCTTTCTGGTAATTCCACTATAAAATCCATGGCTATTTCTTTCCATGGGGCTGAGGGGTTTGCCACCGGTTGTAACAGTCCTGGCAATTTCCCTTGCAGCCTCTTAGCCATTGCACAAATTTGGCAGCTGCCCACATAGCTTTCTATGTCCTTTTTCATGAATGGCCACCAAAATTGCCTTTTAGTTAAGTGTAAGGTTTTTACAAACCCGAAATGTCCTGCTGATTTTGTATCATGGCACAGTTGCATGAAATTGATCCTCTGGGTGGCAGGTATGTATAACTTCTCATCCACCCAGGGTAGTCCATCTTTAATTGTGCACACATGTCTATTTTTCTGGAACCATTCATCACTTTCCAAAGACTTCCGGAATTCTATTCCAGTTTGGCTATCCACCTTTGGCTTCATTTTAGCTTGGGACCTGGTGGTGATTGGTGCTGCCAGTTGTTGTTCTGGTACGAGTGGTTTAGAGTCAGTGACCCGTGTACTGTTATATTGGGGCATGTGAGATAATGCATCCGCCAGGAAATTCTTCCCCCCAGTAAGTGTTTGAGAGTGAAATTGAATCGGTGAAAATGTTGGGACCAGAGGGCTTGCTTAGGAGTGAGTTTCCTGGGTGTTTTTAGTGCTTCCAAATTTTTGTGATCTATCCAGACCTGGAAGGGGAATTTATTTCCTTCCAGGAACTGGCGCCATGTAAGTAATGACCATCTCACAGAATAAGCCTCCTTTTCCCACACAGGCCAACTTTGTTCTGTCTCTGTGAGTTTCCTGGATGTATATGCACATGGTTGCAATGCCCCCTTGTCATTTTCCTGTAATAATATGGCTCCCACTGCCACATCACTAGCATCTGTGTGTATTACAAAAGGTTTATCGGGATCTGGGTGTCTCCGGACAGGTTCAGCAGAAAAAAGTCTCTTTAGCCTCTCAAATGCTGCTTTACATTCCATTGTCCACTTCAGAGGCTGGCTGGGTTTCACTGGGGAGCCCCCCTCGTTTTCAACATGTTTCTGAGTGGCAGGGCTATTTGGGTAAACAAATGGATGAATTGGCGGTAGAAGTTTGCAAACCCCAGGAAACTGCAATTGCTTCCTTGAACAGGAGGGGTGCCCATTCTTATACTGCCCTGACTTTCTCAGGGTCTATTTCGATGCCCTCTGGGGATATGCAATACCCCAGGTAGTCTATTCTTTCCTGGTGGAATTCACATTTCGATAGTTTATCATATAGGTGGGCAGCCCACAACCTTTTCAGGACTGCTCTGACTAGGTTAATATGTTCCTCTTTGGTCTCAGTGAAGATAAGGATGTCCCTTGCAGTCCAAATGGCAAGACTTTGAACTGGTAGCAAACCATTGGGCAATTGAACACAGTCTTCCATTCATCTTCTTCCTTAATCTTAATGCAGTAGTATGCTTCTCTCAGGTCTAGTTTGGTAAAAATCCTTCCTTTTGATAGGTGGGATAGCATATCCTTCATTAGGGGTAGGGGGTACAGATTACATTCACTAATTGTGTTTAAATTTCTGTAATCCACGACAAATGAAAAGAGTCCTTCTTCTCCCTGAACAGGACCAGGGCGGCCACTTTGGGTTTGGCAGGCTCAATAAATCCTCTTTCTAAGTTTTTCTTTATGAATCTTTCCATTTCTGCCTCCTCAAGGATGACATGAATCGGTTGAAGTCATTGAGTTCTGGAGCATTGAAGTCATGCAGGTTCACCACCCAATCTGCAGCTGGTCCGTCTAAGGTGGATTGCACGATACGGATGCGGGCTTTGTCAATGGGGATGTCCCGTCTGTATTCTTCCATATAGCTGAGGACTTGGGTTAAGAAAAACCCCAAGCGTGGTGGCTCTCCCTTGAATTTTGCTTCCAGGGTTGGTAGCCTTTGAATGGATCATTGTCTGCACAGTGGGCGGTATTGTCCCTCATCCTGACCCCCGTCTGTGGTTCTGGGGGGGTGCCACTGAGGCGGCAGCTCCTGGTCCAGTGGACAGCCCCAGTGTTGCAGGTTCTGGATCCCCCCCACTGTCTCTCCAGCTGCGGACCCAGGCGCTGCTGTGGCTGCAGTATTCAGCTTTCTCCTCTCTTAGTGAGCTAAGTGTTTACTTCATCAGGTCAATAGCTTTCTCCAGGATCTGCTTCTCTTCACTGACATGCAGGGAGCTCTCCATCTCTTGCCTCCATCCAGGTTGGTGGCCGCCCCACCTCAGGGTCACTTTCCTCGATGCCTTTTCCCACTCACTTTTCCTTCCAACACCCATGGACCACCGCGGTTTGCGGTCATACATCTCCACCACCTATTCCCCAGAGGAATATGATGCTTTAGCTTCAGACTGTTGGTGGGATTTTGTTCGGGGGGAAAACTCCCTTTCCATGGGGCTTTCCTTCTGCCTTGCTTCATTGTTAGACATTGCATTTTTTGCAAAATACCCCAGTAAGGTTTTTCCTTCCAGGTTGACTCTTAATGCAGATCCTGCCTAATGTCAGGACCCACCCCAATCCACATCTTAGGAAAAAAGAATTCTTGGAGACAGGATTGTCCAAGCAGGAACTTTTACTAAAACATGATCGACAGTGGATAATCTAGACAGGATCTGGAAACTGTGTTACAGATTGATACTTTTAAAGTGTCCCTGAGTAAAAAGCCCTCCCCTCAGTCCATTTGGCCAGTCCCGGATCAATTAAGTTTCATGTGTCAAAACCCTCCATGGGAAAAGAGGACTTCCATGCATTTACAACATTTGCTTCCTCCCCTTCAAATTCCAATTGGAGATACAAACCAAAATCTCTCCCCCACACACCTCTTTCTTTGTTCTTCTCAGTTTCCCTGGTCTTTGATGATGTCCTCCAGGCAGGCTGAATAAACAACCTTGCATCTAATGGATAGGGATGGCCAATTAACATCTTCTCTTCTCCTCCTTGGGAATGTCAGAATCCAGTAGGGGTGAGATTTAGGGTTGCACAGATAGGGGTTTAGGAATGGAATATAAATGGATTCTGACAAATACATTCGTGAATTCAGGCAAGTTGCTGGTTGGCTAGGAAAGTGGCCAGAATGATCGTTGATCAGCTACTACAAGCAGGGGCTAGACTACGACATACTCTAAGCCTGCATCATTAGGGGCTTTCCTAACCAATTACATGAGAGTTACAGCATGGTGATGATGCTGGACATCAAATTGAATCGCCCCAGAAAGCCAGGCACAGCCAAACCCAAGCTGCTGCACACCCAAGTGAAGTCCCTTTTTGGCTGCCATTTCCAAGTCACCATGACAACCAGTGTCCCCCAGGCACCAGTTAGAGCTTCAATCAAATGCTACCAATTTGGCCAAATGGATCACCATCACCGTGCCCACAGCAACCAGCCCCCAAGCCAGAAACACACTGGCTGCCATTGCTAAGCCACAAAAAGCCCCCGGGGGAGGAAGGGAAAAGACAAACTGGGCACGACAGGACCCAGATGTTGGACACCCCCCACCTGCTGACCCAGAGGCAAGACCCCAGCCAGAGTGATTACAGATGCCGATGCCCTTTGACAGTGATGAGGAAGGCAAGGAGGACCTGATGTTAAGTCAACCCATCCCACCTTTTGCCATCCCCACCAAGATAATAATACCCAAAACCGGGGCCCAAATGGATTTAAATGTGTTAATAGACTCAGGTTGCACCAGGTGCCTAATTAATCTACCCACAGTGCTTAAGCTGGAGATTCGGGCAAAGCTATTACCCCTAGCCATGAGATTTGAACAAGTTGATGGATCCCTAATCAGCAATGCAGTGGAGATGGAAATGGGCTGGCAGTGGGAAATTATTCATTTTGTGGTGATCCCAAAAATCACTGAGGCTGTAATTTTGGGTCTGGCCTGGCTCAACAAGTGGCACCTGACCATCTGGAGTGAGGAATTTAAGATTGGGGGTAGGTCCCTTCCACCCTGCCACTCCCTGTAATACAAAGGACTATACCATAAATGAGGCTCAGGAAGAACACCCTTAAACATTAAAGGCTGTTGTAGAAAAGCTGCCAAGAATCCAGCTTGTCCCAACTGAATACTGCAATTTAGTTGAGGTGTTTAGTGAGAAAGAATGCAATTCATCCCCCTCACCGGGCTACAGACTGTGCCATTGAAATCTTACCCAGGGCCAAGCTCCTGAAGCCAAGAATGCACTCAATGAGTACATTGATAAGATCCTGGCTTGGGGCTTCGTCCAACCATTAAAACTTTGTGTAGCAGCCCCTGCATTGTTCAAAGAAAAGAAAGATGGGTCACTGAGATTATGCATAGATTTTAAAAGATTGAACGCTGTCAGCCTAGAGAACATATACCTCCTCCCCTTAATGAAGGACATGTTAGCCCACCTGGCAAAGGGGAAAGGTTTTACAAAGTTGGATTTAAGGGAGGCTTATCACTGAGTCCAGATTAAGGAAGGGGACAAATGGAAAACCTTCAATTGCCCCTGGGAAGCTTCCAATTTAAAGTGATGCCTTTGGGACTACAAGGAGCTCCTGCTGTATTTATGCAGTTAATCAATCAGGTGCTCCATGATCATCTGTAGGGGTTTTTGGTTTATCTTGATGACATTCTCATTTACACTGAGATATGGAAGAGCACATTAAATTGGTCCATGAAGTGCTGAGGAAACTGCTGAAGGCTAAACTGTATGCAAAGCTTTCTAAATGTGAGTTTCACCAGACAGGCCTGATTATCTAGGGTACCGAATTTCAAATGAGGAGATAGAAATGGATCCTGAAAAAGTGAAATTTGTATTGGAATGGCAACCCTCTCGCACCCATAAACAACTTCAAACCTTTCTGTGGTTTGCTAACTTTGCCAATTTATCCTCTCTTTTGCAGAGTTAGCCATGCCAATAAGCAACTTATTGAAAATGGGAAGGGGGGGAGAAACCTCAGCCTTGTCAGCCAATGCCTTGATCCCTAGAATGTCAAGTTGCATTTGAGAAACTAAAAATACTCTTTGCAGCTGAACCTGTTCTCAAGTACCCTGATCCTGAAAAGCAATTCATCATTCAAGCCAATGTGAGTGACATGCTGTTCTCTTACAAAAAAAATCATCAGGGGGAATGACAACCCTGGACTTACACTTCCTGGAAGCTAACCAACACAAAGAGGAGGTGATCCATTTGGGAGAAGGAGGCTTTTGCAGTGCAATGGGCATTACTAATGTGGTGTCATTCCTTGGAAGGGGGAGAGATACCTTTTGAAGTATGGACTAATCATAAAAATTTGGAAGCTCTGAAAAGCCCACACAAATTATCCCCCAAACAGGTCTGGTGGACTCAATATTTCAACCATTTTAATGTCATCTTAAAGTATTTCCCAGGGGGTAAGAATTTTTTAGCTGATGCCTTGTCTAGAATGCCCTAGTTCAAAAGTCACTGGCAGGAAGTAATCAACTCCATTGTTCCCCTGCCACAGTCTGTTTCTCAAATAACAGCTAGATCAAAAACACAAGGACCACCTGCTGGTCCTGACATCACTTACTGAAGGAACTTAAGAAGCAATTAGACACTGACATCTGGTTCAAAGACAACAAATCTATTTTAACCCTTAGTTGAGGACTAGCCTGGAAAGCCTCTAAGTTATACCACCCAGATAGCCTCAGACTCCAAGCCCTTTAGCGGAGTCATGATGCAAAGAAGGCAGGTCATTTTGGGTTCCTGAAAACATTACATTTAGTGTGGAGGCAATTCTGGTGGCCAGGGATGAAAAGAGACGTTGAGAGTTATGTGAGGAGCTGTGCTATGTGCGCTGCAATGAAAAAGGTTGCTGCAACAAGTGGCTGATCCTTCTCAGCCTTGGGAAAAGATAGCCATGGACTTTATAGTAGAGTTGCCTGCGAGCAATGGAAACACCATAATATGGACTGCAATTGATCTATTTTCCAAACAAGTGCATTTCATCACTTGATCAGGACTTCTCTCTGCCCAGAAGCTAACCAAGATGTTTTTGAAACACATATATCAGCTCCATGGAGCCCCGGATTATTTCTGACGGGGGTCCAATTTACTGCAAAGTTCTGGAGGGAGATTGATAAACTGATTGGGTCGACTCAGGGGCTTTCATCGGCTTTTCATCTGAGTACAAATGGAGCTGCTGAAAAAGCTAACACAATGGTGGAACAGTAACTCATATGTTATGTTAATTACCGGCAGAATAATTGGGCTGTCCTCCTGCCTTTTCTGGAGGTAGCCTACAACAATACTGTGCATAGTAGCACTGGACTCACCCTGTTTAAATTAGCAATGGGTCGAGATTTTGTGCCTATGCCTGAGTACCCCCAGGAGCCTCCTACTTCCCAGACTTTGGAACAATGGGTGACATCTTTCCAGTGGGTTTTAGTGAATGTGAAGAAAGCATTGACCAAGGCTACCAAGGTTTACAAAGAGCAGTCACACAAATGATGCTCCCCTCAAAAACCTTTTAATGTTGGGCAATTGGTTTCTCTTTCAACAAAATATTTAAAGTTAAAGTTACCCAGTAGAAAATTGGGGCCAAAGTTTCTTGGTCCTTTTCTCATCACAAAAATCATAAACCATGTTACAGTGGAATTGAAACTTCCATGAATGTTGGGAAAGTCCACCCTGTGTTTCATTGTAGTCTGTTGAAACCTGTGTCTGAATCTTTTTTTTAAATCCCATTTATATCCCGCCCTTCTCCGAAGACTCAGGGCAGCTTACAATTTAAAGCACAAATCAATGTGCTTAGCAATAGCCTTCATTCTATGTATATGCCTGCTTATTAGGGCTTTCGGGGCCCCCCAAGTGGCATTATTACAAAGTCAGCTTATTGCCCCCAACCATCTGGGTCCTCATTTTACCTACCTCGGAAGGATGGAAGGCTGAGTAAGACCTATTCCAAAGGAGCTGCCAGGTCCAGTAATGGTAGAGGGGAAGACACATTATGAAATAAAACTAATTCTTGATCTAGGTTATACAAGGAAAAGTTACAGTACCTCGTTCAATGGAAAGGCTATCCCCTGTCAGAAGTTACATGGGTGAAGTGTATCAATGTGAAATAAAAAATAATAATAAAAGATTAATAAAAAAGATTTACGGTAAATAACCTCACAAGCCTTGAGGAAATGCTTAACCTGCTTTTTGTTTCCCCTACAGGAGACTCTTCCCCTTCAGACTTGGTTATACTTTTGACCATGCCGATACTTTGTAACTAATAAACATGTTTTTTGAGGAATTCTCAAGCCTCAGGGTTCTGCTTTATTTGCCTCTGTCGGAACCATGACAACAATATTTGTCACCAACTATTAGTAATTGTTCCCTTCAATCTGGATTTTTCTGAATAATGAGATTTAAAACAAAACAAAGCATTTTATTTCATAGCATTTTTTGTACTGGAGAATTAACATAAATAAGGACTTTAAAATAAGTTCTGTGTTTCTTTGTAGAACCTTTTATAAAGATTTCTGCTAAAGTATAGATTAGGTATGGATTTCAATGTAGATTAAAATGTGGACAGTAAAGAACTGCAGCCATCCACAGAAGCTTCAGTCATGTGAAGAGGGAATCCCCTCTTTTGACCATGTATGGTAATAAATGGCAATAGAAAAATGATCCTCCCACAAAATCAGCTTGCCAGAAAGAGCCTGTAACAGGAAAGATTTACAATATATACTGGATAAATTCCAGAGGGATTTCAAGCACAGGTGGGGAATGAGAATTTCTTTGACCTAACCAGCAGATGCTTTTTTTTGTAAACAAAAGAAGACATAATCACAGGGAAACATTAAAACTATATTTGTATCTGACAAAACAGAAATATTTGCAGAAAAGATTAGGAACACTGGCTACATCCACTAAAAAGAACATCCAGAAAATAAATCTCAGTAGACAAAGCACAATGGCTGGCATGTTTCTAGCTAGCTTAATGTTAGTTGAGCTGAGACATTTGTAATGAGTCATGAGAGGGGGAGACATAGATAAAATTGCTATACTGTATGTGACTATAGCATACCATGTGAATGCACTCTATTTTTGTTATTTTGTTTATTTAACCCAGAAGCAATAAAGGAAGCTGTTGTGGTTGCCCAATGACCACATATGACCAGATATGTTCCTTTTTCATGTGAAGAAATTGAATATTTCCAATATGAATGAAAGTAGTATCATAGTACAAGCAGCAAGATATGTTCAGGGGCAGCACAGGACTCAAGTGATTTGAAAGAGATCATCCTGTGTTCTAAAACATGTTTGCCATATTTTTTTGTTTGTTATCATGCAAACAAGATTAATTTGTTTACCATGCAAACAAGATTAAATTGGAAAAAATTCAGAGAAGAGCAACTAAGATGATCAAAGGCCTGGAGAGTAAAACATGAAGAACGGTTGCAGGACTTGGGTCTGGCTAGTGACGGAATCTAAAGAAAAGAATAAATAGGGGAGACATGATAACAGTATTCCAGTATTTGAGGGGCTGCCACAAAGAAGAGGGGGGTCACGTTATTCACCAGAGCACCAGAGGGCAGGACAAGAAACAATGGTTGGAAACTGATCAAAGAGAGAAGCAACCTGGAATTAAGGAGAAGCTTCCTGACAGTGAGGACAATTAACCGGTGGAATAGCTTGCCCCCAGAAATCGTGGGCACTCCATCACTGGAGATTTTTAAAAAGCTAGACAGTCACTTCTCTGAGATGGTATAGGTTCTCCTACTTGAGTAGGGGGCTGGACTAGAAGACCTCCAAGTTCCCTTCCAGCTCTATCCTATTCTAAAAAAATGTATGAGTGCCTATGTGCACGTATGGTATTTGATGGATCCTGGCAGCTGTTGAGTATAATTGTGATCTTTCCTCTGATCATTAAAAGTAAAGAAACTCTTTGTTATTACTACATAAATATATAAATATATTCCCAGTTTTTATATTGTGGAACTGTGTGATTCTATAATCCTCCCTTTATGTGTGTATTCTTCAGGTAGCCAAATATGGACAGGAAAAAAAGAGAAAAAATCTAAGGATGAAATTTATTAAGGTATGTAAGATGTGTGCTGTATTAAATTACACTGAAAGAACCATGAGTAGATAATTTTTATGCTGAAGCCCTAAGCATTTTGCAGTCAGTCAGAAACTTAACTGTAATAAAACAAGAAATGACAAGCTGTTGTTTTCTGTAAAAAAAAACACCTTAGAATTCATTTTTCCTTGCCAGATCACCACTTAATTTATTCTCAACCCTGGCTTGTTTAAAACATTATGAGACCTATGGGTATGTTCCAAGTTAGTAACACATGTACATTTTCCAGTTTTGAAGCTCTATTGCTTTTACATGGCTTTGGATGAAAATACTAATAATATTTTCTGTGGCACAACATTGCTTTTTCATAAATCACAATCCATGGAGGACCAGTACTTATTTATTGCCGGAGGACTATTTTTGAAAGTCAGTTTTCATATATAAAGAATTATTGAATATATGATGACAGTAGCATAAGTGATTGCAAAAACCATTTTGGTTCCTTAGCTAATGTGTGTGCATGTTTTTTTCTATCCCACTCTCTCTCAAGAATTTATTCCCACAGAAAATGTGCAAGTGCTTTCCAGTAGTAGATGAAGTCAAGTGATAAAATTGCAACCATCCAATAATTAATGTAACCAAGCCAACCACTCAGTTGGTAAATGTGCTTATTCATGTCATAAATAAAAAAAAACTTTTCCAAAACTTACTCTAAATTATTTTTACAATCTTTCTAACCTTACCCAATCAATAATAGTGCCTTTTTTCTTGGTTTCCTTTATACTGACATTTTACACTAGAAATCTAGCCAATCCACTTACCTTATCCTTCTACTCTATTAGAAATCAATAATATTTTTTTAAAAAAAGTGTGTTGTCAGAATTTCAGTAGCAGAGTATATTTGTTACTAAATCCCCATATCACATTAAAAATTGCTTGTCAATGCTGCAAACATTGGATGTTTTTGCTGTGGTAAGCCGATGGTAAGCTGACAAGTCCCACCTTTCTCACTACCCACCAAGCTCACAATCCCTAAATCGGGTACGCAAGTAGATTTAAAGGTGCTAATTGAATCTGGATGCTCCCAATGCATCATTAGCTTGGCATTTGCCATGAAACTAGGCATATGAGCAAAACTGCTCTCCAAACCTGTGAGCTATGAGCAAGCCAATGGTTCCCTAATGGGAGGGATTTTACTCATGCAATTGACAGAGCCCCTACGCCTAGAAATAGGTGAGCACTAGAAGTTTATTCACTTCCTGGTGGCCCCCAAAATGATGGAAGCTGTGATCCTAGGATTAGCCTGGTTGGACAAATGGAAGCCGTTTATTTGTTGGGAGAAAGGAATGAGAACTGTGAGACATCTATAGGGCCTAACCCTCCCACTGATTCAACAGATGTGGCAGGACAATTTAGGCCACCAACTGAACAAGCGTACATGGCTGCCTCACCGCTGCTAGGCAAACCAACCATCCCCAGTGAGTACCGGGACCTGGCAGGGGCATTTAGTGAAGAAGAATGCAACACCCTGCCCCCTCACAGACTCAATGATTGTTCCATTGAACT
Source organism: Vipera ursinii (assembly GCF_947247035.1). Taxonomy (NCBI): domain Eukaryota; kingdom Metazoa; phylum Chordata; class Lepidosauria; order Squamata; family Viperidae; genus Vipera; species Vipera ursinii. The sequence goes on along the minus strand of NC_139514.1, from coordinate 72,758,057 downwards.
GTTGCCGGGAGCCAAACTCCCATGACTGAGAATGTATGCCATGTCACCCCTCAAAATGGAGGAGATGCAACAATATGTGAATAAAAATCCAGTGAGGGGGTTCATTGAATGAGTCAAGTCTACTGTTGGAGCCCCCGTGTTGTCCAAAGAAAAAAAAAGATGGGTCTCTTCATCTCTGCATGGACTATAAAGGGCTGAATGCAGTGAGTGTGGAGAACAAATACCCCCTCTCCCTCCTGAAAGATTTGTTAACCCACCTAGCTAAATTGGACCTGAAAGAGGCATACTACTGAGTGTGAATAAAGGAGGGAGATGAGTGGAAAACTGCCTTTAATTGCCCCTTGGGAAGCTACCAATTCAAAGTTATGCCATTTGGACTGCAGGGGGCCCCATCCGTATTCATGCAGCTGATTAACAAAGTCCTACATGATCACTTATACAAAGGTGTTCTGGTGTATCTTGATGACATCTTGATCTACAGCACAAATATGACTGATTATATAAAGCTAGTGTGAGAAGTGTTAAATAAACTCTTGAAGGCCAAGCAATAAGCCAAATTGTCAAAATGTGAATTTCACCAGACCCGATTAGATTATCTTGGCTACAGAATTTCCATTGAGGGTGTAGAAATGGATCCAACCAAAGTGAAAACTATAATTGAATGGCAGCCCCCAAGACTCACAAACAGCTTCAGAGTTTTTTAGGTTTTGCTAACTTTTATCGCCAATTCATCCCCTCCTTTGCTGAGATTGTCCTACCCCTTACAGAACTACTCAAGACAATGCCTGAACACCCTCAGGTGCCCTTAGCTTCCCAGACACTTGATCAATGGGTGAGGGGGTGGGAAGAAGTTTGGAGAAACATAAAAATGGTGTTAAAAAAGACTTCTGACACTTATAAAAAAACAGGCTGATAAAAAGAGGGCTCCCCAAAGAACATTCCAAGTTGGGGAAAAGGTTTATCTGTCAACTAAATATTTATGCCTCAAATTAACCAGCAAGCAATTGGGACCAAAATTCTTGGGGCCTTTCCCCATTGTAAGGATCATCAACCCCATCACAGTAGAATTAAAACTCCCTAGGCTTTTAGGGAAAGTTCACCCTGTATTCCATTGCAGCCTGCTGAAAACCTTTCAGGACTCCACCTTAAGACCTCCCCCTAAGAAGGCACCCAGGCCCCTCATAGGGTCAGACACCCTATGAATTGAAAGACATTCTTGACTTTAGAATTTTTAAAGGAAAATTGCAGTACCTAGTACAATGGAAGGAATACCCATTGTCCGAAGCTACTTGGGTGAAATCTAGTGATGTGAAGGCTGACCAACTCATCAAAAGGTTTCATGAAAAAACCCAACAAACCAAGAGATAATCCCTGACATATGCTTTTGTTTACATTACAGGATCTATCCTTCTTGTAAGGGGGGCCGGATGTCAACGCTGCAAACATTGAATGTTTTTGCTCTGACAATATAAGAGGCAGCCTTTTTCTTTAAACTGTTTGCTCTGAATATAATGAAGCTGCGGGGAAAAGTATGCTAGCCCGGAAGTTTAAATAAGATAAGAATGGCGCACAAGATAACGGAAGTGAAGCTTGCCTGTTGGGCTAATTGGGGAATGTGGTTTTGTTGTTGTTCTTAGCTGCAAAGGTCATGTTCGACCCATTCTGACCCCATGGAGAACATTCTTCCAGGCTTTTCTGTCCTCTACTATCTTCTGCAGTCCATTTAAGTTCATGCCTACTGCTTCAGTGACTCCATCCAGTCACCTCATTTTCTGTCATCCCCTTCTTCTCTTGCCCTCAACCTTTCCCAGCATTAGGCTCTTCTCCAGTGAGTCCTTCCTTCTCATTAGGTGGCCAAAGTATTTGAGTTTCAGCTTCAGGATCTGGCCTTCTAAAGAGCAGTCAGGGTTGATCTCCTCTAGGACTGACCGGTTTGATCGCCTTGCAGTCCAACGGACTCGCAGAAGTCTTCTCCAGCACCATAGTTCAAAGGCTTCCATTCTTTGGCGCTCAGCCTTCCTTATGGTTCAACTTTCACAGCCATACATTGCAACTGGGAAGACCATAGCCTTGATTATATGCACTTTTGTTGACAGGGTGATATCTCTGCTTTTTAGTATGCTGTCTAGATTTGCCATGGCTTTCCTCCGCAGGGGCAAGCATCTTTTAATTTCTTGGCTGCGGTCCCCGTCTGCGGTGATCTTGGAACCCAGGAAAATAAAATCTGTCACTACCTCCATTTCTTCCCCATCTATTTGCCATTAATTGAGAGGGCCAGATGCCATGATCTTGGTTTTCTTAATGTTAAGTTTCAGCCCAACATTTGCACTCTCCTTCTTTACCCGCAAAAAGAGGCTCTTTACTTTCTCTTCACTTTCTGCCATTAGAGTGGTATCATCTGCATATCTTAGGTTGTTGATATTTCTCCCAGCAATCTTAATACCAACTTTTGATTCATCTAGTCCTGCCTTTCACACGATGTGCTCTGCATATAAGTAAAACAAGCAGGGTTACAGTATACAGCCTTGCCGGACTCCTGTCCCAATTTTGAACCAATCAGTGGTTCCGTGACCACTTCTCACTGTTGCTTCTTGGCCCACATATAGTTTTCTCAGGAGACAAATAAGATGGTCTGGTACTCCCATGTCTTTAAGAACTTGCACAGTTTGTTATGATCCTGTTCTGTACCAGCCTGCTATCGGCCCTGCAGAAAAGGCAACCCCTTTATAAACGGCAAGAGGCTGGAATGACATCTGCCAAATTTATTACTACAAAAAAAAAACAAGACACCAACCAAGATACAGGAGCTTTGAAATACTATCTGAGCGGTTGATTTCAGCAAACCAGCCCTCCCCAAACATTCCCTTTATAAAGAGTTCAGGGCGTGGCCTCTCTCTGCCTCCTTCCGAGAAGCCCCACAGCGTTCCTCTGTTTACTCCTACTTGACTGCCTCCTGCGTCGGGCGTCCTTGAACAGGGCCAGCTGTGGGTCATCTTCATCCACACTGTCAGGCTCACACAGCTGGGTCTCCATGATGACCAAGTGGGAGGGGGCTGCCTGAGGGCTATCATCAGCAAGATCTTCAACCCCCTCAGCAAGGTCTTCAACACCCCCCTCCTCCTCTGATTCGTCCAACCCAACTGCCGAACCCACAGGCTGACCCTGAATCACAACAGATCCACACAATCAAATGTTTTAGCATAGTCAATGAAGCAGAAGTAGAAGTTTTTCTGGAACTCCCTAGCTTTCTCCATGATCCAGCGTATGTTGGCAATTTGATCTCTAGTTCCTCTGCCTCTTCAAAATCCTGCCTGCACTTCTAGTAGTTCTCAATCTGCTGGAGTCTAGCCTGTAGGATTTTAAGCATAACTTTACTAGTATGTAAAATGAATACAATGGTGCGATAGTTTGAACATTCTTTGGCACTACCTTTCTTTGGAATTGGAATGTAAACTGATCTTTTCCAATCCTGTGGCCACTGTTGAGTTTTCCAAATTTGCTGGCAAATTGAGTGTAGCACTTTTACTGCATCGTCTTTTAAGATTTTGAATAGCTCAGCTGGAATACTGTGACCTCCACTAGCTTTGTTGTTGCTCAGATTTCCTAAGGCCCACTTCACTTCACATTCTAGGATGTCTGGCTCGAGGTCAGTGACCACCTCATTGTGGTTATCAGGGATGTTAAGCTCGTTCTTGCATAGTTCTTCTGTGTAATTTTGTCACCTCTTCTTAATCTCTTCTGCCTCTGTTAGGTCCCTGCCAGTTTGGTCCTTTATCATGCCAATCTTTGCATGAAACGTTCCTTTCATCTCTCCAATTTTCTTGAGGGGATCTCTGGTCCTCCATAGTCTATTGTTTTCTTCTATTTCTTTGCACTGTTTTAATTTTAAAAGGCATTCTTATCTCTTCTATCTATTCTCTGGGATTCTGCATTCAATTGGGTGTATCTTTCCCTTTTTCCCTTGCCTTTCGCTTCCCTCCTTTCCTCAGCTATTTGCAAAGCTTCCTCAGACAGCCATTTTGCTTTCTTGCTTTCTTTTTCTTTGGGATGGTTTTAGTTGCTACCTCTTTTTTTTATTGAAAAGTTTTTCAATACATTTTATCTTTAACAAGGGAGTTACATGGGAGTATCGGGAAACCCCCATCACAACTTTTTTTTTCTGCCCAAGATGGCAGCAGCCGCAGTTTGAGCTTCGGGCGCTCCACAAGGGCTCTAAATGGGTCAATTCAGGGAGGCCCAGCCGCGGCACGGTATGATGGGGCGACTCCGGGGACTGGGGGATGTAGAAACGGCTGCTGGGTGCTGTTCTCGGCGGCGCTGAGCCCCCCCGCCTCCGAGATGCCCTACGCACAGTCACTCATGCGCTCATGACTTCTCGTTTAGACTACTGCAACGCTCTCTACATGGGGCTGCTCTTGAGGACCACTCAGAGGCTTCAGCTGGTGCAGAATGCGGCCGCACGAGTTGTGATGGGGGTTTCCCGATACTCCCATGTAACACCTCTACTCCGCGAGCTGCATTGGCTTCCGGTTGCCCTCCGGGTGAGATTCAAGGTGCTGGTGGTGACCTATAAAGCCCTAAATGGCTTGGGTCCGGGATATCTGAGGGAACACCTGCTGCCGGCATCAAGTTCCCTTCGTCCAGTGCGCTCCCACAGGGAGGGTCTTCTCAGGGTGCCGCCGGTAAGAGATTGCCGGCGGACGACACCCAGGGATAGGGCCTTCTCAGTGGGGGCGCCTGCCCTTTGGAACCAGCTGCCAGTGGAGCTGAGGACTGCCCCCGACCTCCGTTTATTCCGCCGGGACCTGAAGACCTGGCTCTTCGAGCTCTCTGGCCCAGGCTGAGGATTAATCTTATTTTAACTGGGGTTTTATTTATGCAGGAACAAATATAATTTTTTTAAATTTGTTTTTAACTTTTGTATCTTGGTTTTTTAATCACCCTGTAAACCACCCTGAGTCCTTCGGGAAAGGGCGGTATATAAATGTAATAAAATAAATAAATAAATAAATAAACTTGCGCGGCCGCATTCTGCACCAGCTGAAGCCTCCAAGTGGTCCTCAAGGGCAGCCCCATGTAGAGAGCGTTGCAGTAGTCTAAACGGGAGGTCACGAGCGCATGAGTGACTGTGCGTAGGGCATCTCGGTCCAGATAGGGTCGCAACTGGCGCACCAGGTGAACCTGGGCAAAAGCCCCCCTGGTCACAGCTCCTATATGGTCTTCAAAATTGAGTCGTGAATCCAGGAGGACGCCCAAGATGCGAGCCCTATCAACGGGGGGGTAACACCTCACCCCCCATCGTTAGAGGTGGAATAGTCTGGTTAGCCCGAGATGCCGATATGCACAGCCACTCAGTCTTGGCAGGATTGAGACAAAGCCTGTTTCTCCCCATCCAGACCTGGACCGCCTCCAGGCAACGGGACATCACGTCGAGGGCATCGCTGGGTTGGTTTGGGGTGGAAAGAAACAGTTGGGTATCATCAGCGTACTGATGATACACCACCCCAAAACCACAAATGATCTCACCCAGCGGCTTCATATAGATGTTGAACAGGAGGGGCGAGAGAACCGACCCCTGAGGAACTCCACAAACAAGAGGCCTCAGGGCGGATCTCTGCCCTCCCGTCAACACCGACTGCGAACGGCCCAGGAGATAGGAGGAGAACCACCGTAAAACGGTGCCTCCCACTCCCAACCCCCTGAGACGCCGCAGTAGGATACCATGGTCGATGGTATCAAAAGTCGCTGAGAGATCTAATAGGACCAGGACAGAGGAACAACCCCTGTCCCGAGCCCGCCAGCGATCATTCACCAGCGCAACCAATGCCACTGTTCTGAACCAGCCTGCTACCGGCCTTGCAGAAAGGCAAACCCCTGAATAAACAGTAGAGACTGGAGAGCGTCTGAGGCTGGAAAGCGTCTGCCAAGATTTATTTCACAAACAACAGAACAAGAAACAAAACACTGGAACTTGAATCCTCAAACGGAACGATTGCTTTCAGCAACCACCCCTTCCACAAATACTCCTTTTATTTAGAGTTCAGGGCGTGGCCTCCCTCTGCCTCCTTCCGAGGAGTCCCACAGCTTTTCTCTGCTTGTTCCTGCTTGACTGCCTCCTGCGTCGGGCGTCCTTGAACAGGGCCAGCTGTGGGTCATCATCATCCACACTCTCGGGCTCGCGCAGCTGAGAAGAGGGCCCTGGCTGGGGGCTCTGCGAAGCCTCCAAGCCATCATCAGCAAGTTCGTCTTCAACACCCACCTCCTCCCCCTCATCTGAGTCATCCGAGACATCCGAGCCGGCTGCCGGACCCACAGGCTGGCCCTGAATCACAACACTATCCCGCACCGCAGGGCCCTTCCCCCGGGGCTGCTGATCCGGGTGCGGTCGGGATGGGAATTGTTCGTGAAAAGCAGTCACCAACGCAGGGGCATGAACGGCGGTCGCGTCTTCCCATGTGAAGTCCTCCGGCCCGTACCCTTTCCACTCGATCAGGTACTGAAAACGACCTTTCAACCAACAGGAATCCCTGATGCTGGCGACCTCGTACTCGGGGGTGCTGCTTCCATCACGAGGTCCTGATGGGGGAGGTTCCGCTTGGCGGAGTAGACAAGCCGGTTGTTCGGGGACCAACAAGGACCGATGGAAGACTGGGTGCACGCGCAGGGAACGTGGCAGAGTTAAACGATAGGCGACCGGGTTGATGACAGCCTCGACTGGGAACGGTCCAAGGTAACGGTGGTCCAGCTTCCTCGCCGGCCGTGTGGATGGTAGGTTCCTGGTGGACAGCCAGACCCGATCCCCCACCGATAGTGGAGACGTATCCCGTCTCGACCGATCGGCAAACCTCTTGTAGTTGGCCTTGGCTTTCTCCAGCTGCCGTCGCACCAACCGATGGATCGCCTGTAACTCCGCCATGAAGTCGTTCGCTGCCGGCTCCGGTGAGTCCACGGGAGAAAGGGGGAAAAACCGGGGGTGATAACCCACATTGGCCAAGAACAGTGTCATCTGCGTGGAGGTCTGCTGCGAGTTGTTAAAGGCAAACTCGGCTATGGCCAGATAGTCCACCCAATTGTCCTGCTGCAGGTTGACGTAGCAGCGCAGATACTGCTCCAGGATAAAGATGACCTTCTCGGTACCCCCGTCAGTTTGAGGATGATGCGCGGACGAGAGGCAAACCTTAATGTCCAACGCACGCATCAACTCCTGCCAGAAGCGGGCTGTAAACTGGGCCCCCCTATCGGAGACGACTCTATCGGGGAGGCCGTGCAGCCGAAACACCTGTTGGATGAACATGCGACTAGTGGCGCGAGCTGACGGTAAGCCGCGACAGGGGATGAAGTGTGCCATCTTGGTCAGCATGTCCACCACCACAAACACTGTCGTGAAGCCGGAGGATGGGGGTAAATCCGTCAGGAAGTCCATGGACACAGCCCCCCAGGGTCTTTTGGGTGTTGGCAAAGGCTGCAGTAAACCAGGCGGGGCCCCTGTCGCTGACTTGGCCTGCCTGCATGGGATGCAGGAGGTGACATAAGACTGGACGTCGTGTCGGACTCGGGGCCACCAGAAGGTACGGGAGACCAGGTTCAGAGTCTTAAACAGGCCAAAATGCCCCGCTGCCGGGTTATCATGACACTGGCTGAGGACGAGGGCCGGATGAAACCGCGAGCCAAATTCTTTTCCAGGAAGTCCCGCAATGCAGCCAACTCGGGCTCCGACATGGAGTACAAACGCCCCACTGGGAGAGGCGCATCAGGGACTAAATCAATGGAGCAGTCATAGGGCCTGTGCGGGGGTAACTGATCCGCCTCTGACTCGCTGAACACATCAGCAAAGTCGGACAGTTCGGGAGGCAAGGAAACCCCTGGGGAACTCTCCACCTGGCCGGCACAGATATGGCGGGAGTGGTCCACGCACTGCAAGCTTGGGAAGGTGACCAAGTTCTGAGACCAATAGATCTGTGGATCATGCGCCTGGAGCCACGCCAGTCCCAAGACCACGGGGAAGTGCAGATCCGAAGTGATGTAGAACTGGATGGCCTCCACATGGGAACTGATGGCCATACACACTGGTTGCGTGGCGGCCGTAATAGGCCCGGACAGGAGCACTCGACCATCGATAGTCTCCACTAGCATGGGCGGATCCACCGGACACTGGGGAACAGCCCATTTGGCCACAAAGGCCGAGTCCATAAAGTTTGTGGTAGCCCCAGAGTCAATTAAGGCATGGACTGGAATCCCCTCTGGCTTGCCAGGAAGGATCAGACGTGCCTCCAAAATCAAATGCCGTGGAGGTTCACAGGCACCAATGGAACGGCGTCGCTCGGTGTGGTTGTTGTGGGTCGCCCGATCTATCACACCGTCTAGATCGGGCTCGGGCCGTTTCCCGACAGCAAAGTAGGGGACTTTCTCGGGGCAGGCTTGGTCACTGATGCCCGCTGACGCTTCTTTGGGCAAGAAGCAGCCAAATGTCCAGGGTCCCCACAGTAAAAACACAACCCCCCCGATCGTCGTCTGTCCATTTCCGTCACCGATAGACGAGACCTGGCGGCACCCAGCTCCATTGGCTCCTCCCTTTGGACTGGGGGCTCACGCACAACAGGGGCGGCAGGGGTCTGTGGGGTGGCACGGCGACTCTTTCGCTGCTGCAGCCGGGCATCGATCCACAGGCAAAGATGGATCAGCCCATTCAGGTCTGAGGGAATGTCCACGCGGGCCAGCTCATCCAACATCTCCTCCGACAATCCATCCTGGAAGGCATCCACGAGCGCAGCCTCGTTCCAGGCGGAATCCTGGCTAAGCAGCCGGAAATCGCTGATATAGGCCTGTAGGGGGCGTTGACCCTGCCTCAGAGCTTTCAGGCGTCGGATGGCAGTCTGCGTCTTAATTGGGTCCTCGTACATTAAGCGCATATGGTCACAAAACCCCCCAAAGTTATCCAACAAAGGGCTAGGTTGTGCCAGCAGAGGCGTGCCCCAACGAGCTGCATCTCCCGAAAGAAGGCTTAACACGAATCCCACCTTATCCCGGTCAGTGGGGAAATCAGCTGCTCTCACGCTGATAAAAAGCTGGCATTGTCCCAGGAAGGCAGGAAACAGTTCTGGATCGCCAGCAAATTTATCCGGCATTGCTATCTGACATTTCCTCCTGGGTGGGGGTGCAGCATGTACCTGAGCTTGCAGTTGAGCCACCTGAGCTGCCAGCAAAGTGAGTTGCTGAGTGAGCTGAGCATTCTCGGCACGTAGCTGCTCCATCTTAGTAGTAAGGGGTGGGAGGCTGAAAGCAAACTGTTCTGAAACAGCCTGCTACCGGCCTTGCAGAAAGGCAAACCCCTGAATAAACAGTAGAGACTGGAGAGCGTCTGAGGCTGGAAAGCGTCTGCCAAGATTTATTTCACAAACAACAGAACAAGAAACAAAACACTGGAACTTGAATCCTCAAACGGAACGATTGCTTTCAGCAACCACCCCTTCCCCAAACACTCCTTTTATTTAGAGTTCTGGGCGTGGCCTCCCTGTGCCTCCTTCCGAGGAGTCCCACAGCCTTTCTCTGCTTGTTCCTGCTTGACTGCCTCCTGCGTCGGGCATCCTTGAACAGGGCCAGCTGTGGGTCATCATCATCCGCACTCTTGGGCTCGCGCAGCTGAGAAGAGGGCCCTGGCTGGGGGCTCTGCGAAGCCTCCAAGCCATCATCAGCAAGTTCGTCTTCAACACCCACCTCCTCCCCCTCATCTGAGTCATCCGAGACATCCGAGCCGGCTGCCGGACCCACAGGCTGGCCCTGAATCACAACAGCCGTCTCTGTGCTGTATCCGGGCCTGAAACCCGATTGGTACGGGTCCAGATAATCAGTTTCCTCCAGGAACAGAGGAAGCTGATGCGCCACCACACTCTCAACAACCTTCGCCAGAAAGCGAAGGTTGGAGACTGGACGATAGTTATTTAAAACAGCCGGGTCCAGGGCAGGCTTTTTGAGGAGGGGTCTCACCACCACCTCCTTCAAGGCGGCAGGAAAGACACCCTCCTTCAAAGAAGCAGTTATTACTGCCTGGAACCAGCCTCGTGTCTCCTCCCGGGCCGCATAAACCAGCCAGGAGGGACACGGATCCAACAAACAGGTGGTGGTGCTCAGCCTCCCCATGATCCTGTCCACATCATCAGGGGAAACAGGATCGAACTCAGTCCAGATAACATATTATTATTATTATTATTATTATTATTATTATTATTATTATTATTATTATTATTATTATTATTATTATTATTATTGAAATCTATGGGGAAAAACACATCCCATATACATACTTATAGTAACTCTGATACAATGTCAGCTTTAATTGTGGTGGGAAAGGAATTGTTTTTCTTTTACACTCATGAGGGAAACTATAGATAAAACCCAGTTTTCTCTGTGAACCTGACATTTACTAAAATTCACTTTCACATCTTTCAAAATTGGCCAAGAGTTGTTAGACCTAGCATAGGGAAAAATGGGATATAAATTGTTGGAGATAAATTAACAACAACAAAACCTAGCCTTCCAAAAATGATTTTGTTAGTTCATCTGATCACTCTTTTATTTCTGTTTACTCTTTTATGGGTCGTAAAATCTTTTGAAGGCTTATCTTAGTCCAGACCAAAATCAGTGTCAGGACCCACACCAATCCACATCTTAGGAAAATAAAGAACTCTTGGAACCAGGTCTTGTCCAAAAGGAGTTTTTACTAGGACATGATCAGTTGTGGAAATACAAGACAGGATCTGGCATTGTGTTACACTTTGATACTTTATAAAGAGTTCCCAGTTCAACCCCCTCTCCTCAAACCCATTTGGTCAGAACCACATCAATTAAACTTAGGTGTCAAACCCTTTCGTGGGAAAGAGGGATCTTTCCATGCCTTTATGACTATTGCCTCCTTCCTTTTCAGATTCAAATGGAGATACAAACCAGATCTCCTTCTCCCTTCCCTCCCTTTGTTGTCCTCAGTTCAAAAGGTTTTCCCTGGTCTTTGAAGACAGCCTACAGGCAGGCTGAATAAACATCTTCTCTTCTCCCCTAGGGAAAATGGCAGAATCCAGGGAGGGGTATAATATTTTAGACATACATTTATGAATGGGATATAAATGGATTCTGACAGTCTGTTCTCCTTTTAAAAAAATGATAGGTCCATCTGTAGGGGGAAAATATAAATGTTAACCCGGTTTGTTCGGATATTCTTTATGAAATCTCTTAAGCAACTTTGGTGCTTTAATGTGGAGTTTATTGACCCACTCATTTTCTGAGGAGGGGAGGTGTTTCCAAGCCACTAAATATTGGATTGTTCCGTGGTGTTTTCTGGAATCTAAAATTTCTTTCACCTCAAAATGTTGTTCTCCTTCCACCATGATGGGAGGTGGTGGTGGTGGGGTTTTTATTTGTAGGGGTGATTGTTGTTCTCTCTTTATTAAACTGCATTGAAAGATTGGGTGTATTTGTCTAAGATTTTTGGGTAGTCCTAATTCAACTGTTACTGGGTTTATGATTCTTTTAATTGGAAAAGGTCCAAAATATTTTGGTCCTAGTTTTTTAAAGGGTTGGAGTGATTTAAGGTATTTTGTGGATAAATATACCATCTCTCCCACCCTGAATGGTGTGGGATTGGCTCTTTTTTTTGTCCGCCTGTGTCTTGTATGCTTGTCTAGCATCTTCTGATGCTTTCCTAACAATTGGCCAGATGTTTTGTAATTGAGCAATCCATTCCTTTAGTTCGGGAATTACCAGTTCCTTTGGGGTTAGTTCTGGTATGGGGTTGAAACTTTGACTTGTAGCTACTTGAAAAGGAGTGTAACCTGTGCTGGAGTGGACTACATTATTATATGCCACTTCTGCGAAAGGTAGTAGGTCCGTCCAACTTGTTTGCTGGAAATTAATAAAGCATCTTAAATATTGCTCAAGCACTGAGTCAGCCTTTTCACATTGACCATTCCCTTGAGGATGATGACTAGATGTCAGTCCTTGGGTGGTTCCTAAAAGGGATAAAAATTCTTTCCAAAATGCCAACATAAATTACACCCCTCTATCAGATATGATGCGTTGTGGTGCCACATGCAATCTGTAAATATGCTGCACAAAAAGTTTTGCTAAGGCTTTTGCAGTCAGGATTTTTTGGCAAGGTATGAAATGTACTTGCTTAGAGAACAGATCTGTGACAGTCCAGACTATGGTGTTTCCGTTGCTTTTTGGTAGTTCCACAATAAAATCCATGGCTATTTCTTTCCATGGAGCTGAGGGGTTTGCCACCAGTTGTAACAGTCCTGGCAATTTCCCTTGCAGCCTTTTAGTCATCGCGCAAATTTGACAGCTGCCCACATAGCTTTCTATGTCCTTTTTCATGGATGGCCACCAAAATTGCATTTTAGTTAAGTGTAAGGTTTTTACAAACCTGAAATGTCCTGCTGATTTTGTATCATGGCACAGTTGCATGAAATTGATCCTCTGGGTGGCAGGTACTTTCGGAATTCTATTCCAGTTTGGCTACCCACCTTCGGCTTCATTTTTATTTGAGCCCTGGGGGTGAGTGGTGCTGCCAGTTGTTGTTCAGGAATAAGTGGTTTAGAGTCAGTGGTCTGTGTGCTGTTATATTGGGGCATGCGAGATAATGCATCTGCCAGGAAATTCTCCCCCCCCCCCCGGTAAGTGTTTGAGAGTGAAATTGAATCGGTGAAAATGTTGGGATCAGCAGGCTTGCTTAGGAGTGAGTTTCCTGGGTGTTTTTAATGCTTCCAAGTTTTTGTGTCTGTCCAGACCTGGAAGGGGATTTTATTTCCTTCTAAGAACTGGTGCCATGTAATTAATGCCCATCTTATAGAATAAGCCTCCTTTTCCCTTATGGGCCAATGTTGTTCGGTTTCCGTGAGTTTTCTGGATGTATATGCACATGGTTGCAATGCCCCCTCATCATTTTCCTGTAATAATATGGCTCCCACCGCTACGTTGCTAGCATCTGCCTGTATTACAAAAGGTTTATCAGGATCTGGATGTCTCAGGACAGGTTCAGCAGAAAAAAAGTATCTTTAGCCTTTTAAATGATGCTTGACATTCCATGGTCCACTTCAGAGGCTGGCTGGGTTTCACGGGGGGACCCCCCCTTCATTTTCAACAAGTTTGTGAGGGGCATGGCTATTTGGACAAATGAAGGGATGAATTGGCGGTAGAAATGTGCAAACCCCAGGAAACTTTACGATTGCTTCCGTGTGTGGGGGGGTGCCCATTCTAATACTGCCCTGATTTTCTCAGGGTCCATTTCGATGCCCTCTGGGGATATGCGATATCCCAAATAGTGTATTCTTTCCTGGTGGAACTCACACTTCAATAATTTAGCGTATAGGTGGGCAGCCCGCAACTTAAGGGAATTAAAATTAAAGATCAAGATTATAGATTGAAAGCATTTGCGGATGACTTGGTTATTACATTAGGTCAACCAACCCAATCGGTTATAGATTTAATGGAAATAATTTTACAATATGGACAAGTCTCTTACCTTAGAACCAAAGGTAAATAGGCAAAATATGACCTAAGAACAAAAGGAAGTTTTAGGAAGTTTTAGGAAAACTAACGGGATTTGAAATAGTTAAATAGGTCAAATACTTGGGGGTATATCTTTCAGCTTCAAATGGGAGATTATATAAAAATAATTATGAATTGTTATGGCTAAAAATACAAAAAGAATTAGATAGTTGGAAAAAATTACAATTGTCTTTATTGGGAAGAATTGCAGCTGTGAAAATGAATGTTTTACCTAAATTCTTATTTTTGTTTCAAATGATACCTATACTTAAAAAAGATTCAAATTTGGAGGATTGGCAGAGAGGTATTAATAAATTTGTTTGGGCAGGGAAGAAACCGAGAGTTAAACTTAAGATAATGCAAGATGCACGTGAGAGAGGTGGTCTTAAAATGCCCAATTTTAAATTATACTATGAAGCTGCGGTATTATCATCAATTAGTAATTGGTTCAATTTAACACAAGAGAGATTATTGAATATTGAAGGATATGATTTGTTATATGGTTGGCATGCTTATTTATTGTATGATAAAAAAAAGTGGATAATGTTTTTAAGACACATATATTAAGATATGCCCTGTTGCGAGTTTGGAAAACATATCGTTATAAGTTGAACCTTAAAATTCCAATTTGGGCAATACCTAAACATGCAATAGAAAATATAAATGTGGGATTTAAGCATGATGTGACTACATATAAAGAAATTCTTAGATTGGAAAGAAATGTGTGGCAATTAAAGCCATTTAATATTTTAAAAGAAGAAAAGATAGCACAAACTTGGTTTCAGTATGGGCAGTTACAAGCTAGATGGAAACAGGATCAGAAAATTGGTATTTCTATAGTAGATGAAAATTTGGTTAAACAAATTAGAGATCAAAGTCCTGCACATATAAGAAGGATATATAATGCATTGATAGAATTAGATTCAGAAACGGAACTTGTTAAAGATTGTATGATAAAATGAGCCCAGAATATTCAAGAACCAATAACGATGGATACTTGGGAAACAATCTGGGTCAGAAATGTAAAATTTACACAGGCACAAAATTTAAGACAGAATTTTTATAAGATGTTTTATAGATGGCATTTTGATCCTAAGAAATTGGCATCTATGTATTCAAATTATCAGCCTAAATGCTGGAGGTGTGGTTGTGATGATGCAACGTATTATCATATATGGTGGACTTGTAAAAAAGTTAAAGCTTTTTAGATTAAAATTTGGTGGAATATGCAGAAGATATTTAAAGAAAAAGATAAAGTTTTCTCCACAATTATTTTTGCTGGGTATTACTATTGACTCTACTGCTATAGAAACTAAATTGATGCTGAATTTAATAACGGCAGCAAGACTTCTGGTAGCACAATATTGGAAGAAGGAGGATTTGCCTACTATAGAAGAATGGACTTTAAAAGTTTCGAACCTGGCAGAAATGGCAAAAATCTCAGCATATTTGAAAGACCATTCGCAACAAAGATATATTTTGGAATGGAGAAGATGGATTGATTATATCCAGAATAAATATGGGACCAAAAAGTTTCATTTAGCATTTGAATGAGTATTAGATTTAGAAGATTTGTTATTATTTAGCTATTTTTAAGGAGAGTTAAAGTGCGATAGGACTCAAAGTGTTATTATAGTTAGTTTGCATATTATAGTTTAAGATTGTTATGGTCAATACCCTGTATTTGCTCTGGGAGGTCGGGGGGGAGGGAGAGGGAGGGGGAATTGGGTGGGTGGGGTTTATGTTTAAAATGTATCTGTAAAACTCTTTAATTAAAAAAAAAGAAATTTGCAAACCCCAGGAAACTTTACGATTGCTTCCGTGTGCGGGGGGGGTGCCCATTCTAATACTGCCCTGACTTTCTTAGGGTCCATTTCGATGCCCTCTGGGGATATGCGATATCCCAGATAGTCTATTTTTTCCTGGTGGGACTCACACTTCGATAATTTAGCGTATAGGTGGGCAGCCCACAACTTTTTCAGGACTGCTCTGACTAGGTTGATATGTTCCTCTTTGGTCTCAGTGAAGATAAGGATGTCATCTAGGCAAACCAGGACCCCCTTATATAGGTGCTCTCTTAGCACATCATTAATTAATTGCATAAAGACTGCGGGGGGCCCCTTGCAGTCCAAATGGCAGTACTTTGAACTGGTAGCAACCCAATGGGCAGTTGAATGCAGTCTTCCATTCATCTCTTTCCTTAATCCTAATGTGGTAATATGCTTCCCTCAGGTCTAGTTTAGTGAAAATCCTTCCTTTCAATAGGTGGGATAGCATATCCTTCATTAGGGGTAGGGGGTACAGATTACATTCACTAATTGTGTTCAGATTCCTGTAATCTATACAACAGCGGAAAGAACTGTCCTTCTTCTCCCTGAGCAGGACTGGGGCAGCCACTTTGGGTTTGGCAGGCTCAATAAATCCTCTTTCTAAGTTTTTCTTTATGAACCTTTCCATTTCTGCCATTTCCTTTGGGCTCATGGCATACATCCTGGGTTTTGGGAGCTTTGCCCTGGGTTTGAATTCTATAGCACAGTCTGTGGGGTGGTGGTGGGGAAGCTCATCTGCCCGTTCCTGACTGAAAACTTCAGCAAGGTCCCTGTATTCCTCCGGTATCTCTGGTAAACCCTTCTCTTCCCCAACTGATGCTGTCTCTTCCCTTCGGATTGGGGGAATGCTTTGAGGTTTTAAGCTTCTATGTTCTCCCTCTGGGAAATTGAGTTCTGCTGTCCTCCAATTTATCCCGGGGTTCCATTTCTTCAGCCATTCCAGTCCTAAAATCATTGGGCATTCCATGCCTGGGGCCCCTACAAACGTTACGTCTTCCTCATGAGACCCCAGGGATAGGTGAATTGGTAAAGTGACTAGGGTAGCTTCCCCCCCCTGCTATTAGCCCATCAGGTTGGCTAAAAGAGATCAGCTGTTTTAGTCTCCTCACTGGGATGCCAAATCTCCCCACCAGCGTTGAGCTGATGAGGTAGCAGATGCAACCAGAATCTATTAGTGCTCTTACTTTGACCGCTTCAGGCATAGAGGAATCTAATATAGTCACTGTCTTAAGAATGGGTGGAATGGATCCACTTACCAATGGTTCTCCCTCTGAGCTGTCTTCCGAGGTGTCCACCGCCCCTGCGGTGTAGGCCGTAATACAGTCCCGGTTCTTGGCAGAGGTTGTGGACTCTACAGCCTCTGTCCCCTTCATGGAAGATTCTTTAGGGTTGCCTTGGGACTTCCCTAACTTCTTGGGAAGTGAAGCCTCTGTTTTACGCTGTGTGGCTTTTGAGCAACATTCTGTGGCGTGTTGGCCCTCTCTCCCACAATTGAAACAGCCCGTTGACTTTTTAGCTGTGGATGGTGGGTTTTCTCCCTTGCGTGTTTGCTCGGGTGGCGGTGTCTCTTCAGTAGGTCTATTTCCAACTCCTCTGCCAAGACATACCAGTCATTGAGATGGTGTGGGTCTCCTCGAGGCAGGCAAGCGTCATACAGGTCGTAGTTTACAGGTTTTGTCACTGGGGATATCCCGTCTGTATTCTTACATATAGCTGAGGACTTGGGTTAGGAAAAACCCCAAACGTGATGGCTCCCCCTTGAATTTTGCTTCCAGTGGTGGAAATCTTTGACTGGATCATTGTCTGCGCTGTGGGCAGTATTGCCTCCCGTCCTGATCCCCATCTGTGTTTCTGGGGGGGTACTACTGAGGCAGCAACTCCTGTTCCAGTGGACGGCCCCGGTGTTGCAGGTACCAGATCCCCTCCATTGTCTCTCCAGTTGCGGCTCCAGGCACTGCTGCAGCTGCGGTACTCAGCTTTCTCCTCTGTTAGTGAGCTAAAGGTTGTCTTCATCAGTTCAATAGCTTTCTCTAGGATCCGCTCCTCTTCACTGACATGCAGGGAGCTCTCCATCTCTTGCCTCCATCTCGGTTGGTGGTCGCTCCGCCTCGGGACCACTTCCCCTGATGCCTTTTCCCACTCACTTTTCCTTCCAACGCCCATCGACCAAGAGGGTTTTTGATCATGCTGCTCCCCCACTTCTTCCCTGGAGGAATATGATGCTTCAGCTTCCCACCATTCCTGGGATTTCGTTTGGGAGGAAGACTCCCTTTCAGTGGGGCTTCCCTCCTCTCTTGCTTCGTCGTCAGACATTGTATTTATTGCAAAAGTCCCCCAGTAAGGTTTTCCCTTCCAGGTTGACTCTTATAGCAGATCCTGTCTACTGTCAGGACCCACCCCAATCCACATCTTAGGAAAATAAAGAACTCTTGGAGCCAGGTCTTATCCAAAAGGAGTTTTTACTAGGACATGATCGGTTGTGGAAATACAAGACAGGATCTGGCATTGTGTGTGTTTTTTAATCCCATTTATATCCCGCCCTTCTCCGAAGACTCAGGGCAGCTTACAATCTAAAGCACAAATCAATGTGCTTAGCAATAGCCTTCATTCTATATATATGCCTGCTTATTAGGGCTTTCGCCCCCCCCCCCAAGCAGCATTATTACAAAGTCAGCTTATTGCCCCCAACAATCTGGGTCCTCATTTTATCTACCTCAGAAGGATGGAAGGCTGAGTCAACCTTGAGCCTGGTGGGATGCGAACCTGCACTAATTGCAGGCAGCTGGTGTTACTTAGGAGGCATTAGCCCACTGCTCCCCCAAGGCTCTTTACACTTTACTCTGTTACACTTTGATACTTTATAAAGAGTTCCCAGTTCAACCCCCTCCCCTCAAACCCATTTGGTCAGACCCACATCAATTAAACTTAGGTGTCAAACCCTTTTGTGGGAAAGAGGGATCTTTCCGTGCCTTTATGACTATTGCCTCCTTCTTTTTCAGATTCAAATGGAGATACAAACCAGATCTCCTTCTCCCTTTGTTGTCCTCAGTTCAAAAGGTTTTCCCTGGTCTTTGAAGACATTGATATTAAAATTAAACGTTTAAAGTTTCTCATTTTCATATTTCTAAATAACCTCCTTTCCCTTTACACAATTTTCTCCGATACCTATTAATGTAAATACACTTCTTATTTATCTCATTTCCATATCAATAAGTTAGTAGTACAATATAAGAATGGTAGTCATTAGGATACCAATTGCAAGGAGGAGAAAGAGGAGGAGAATATAATATTCTTATTTCTCATTTATAGTTTGCACATATTGAAAATTAACCAAAATTTCTCCTGTTTCAACATTTAATACATCCTTTCATGTCACTACATCCAAGTATATTAGTTACATTGTATCATTCTTAACATATATCTATCTTAATCCATGTCATTTAAAGAGTTCAATATTTCAATGTTAGTATTCATACATGTGTGTGGTTTTTTTTAATTAGTCAGTATTTTTATCTACTCATTAAAACAATCTCTCGTAATCCAAGTACAATCCTGTCTATTTTGGTATTATCTATTTCAGGCCTCTTAAGGATGTCCATAAAGGGACACGGTGGCTCAGTGGGTTAGGGCACTGAGCTTGTCGATCAGAAGGCCGGCAATTTGGTGGGTCGAATCCTGAGTGCCGCGTAGCAGAGTGAGCACCTGTTACTCATCCCAGCTTCTGCCCACCTAGCAGTTTGAAAGCACATAAAAATACAAGTAGAAAAATAGGGACCACTACAGTGGGAAGGTAACAGCATTCCATGTGCCTTTGGCGTCTAGTCATGCCGGCCACATGACCACGGAGACGTCCTCGGACAAACACTGTCTCTTCGGCTTTGAAACAGAGATGAACACCGCCCCCTAGAGTTGGAAATGACTAGCATGTGCAGGGGAAACTTTACCTTTACCTTTTTAAGGATGTCCATATTTCTTCTATCTTATTCTTGCTTTCTTCCTTTGCCATGTCATTTTTCGCTTCTTTGCCTCAGGGTCATCAAAGCATTCTTGTGTTTTTATATCATATTGAAGTAGCCCTCCAGTCTCCATTTTTGAAGGATTGAGGAGTCTGTTAACAGCACCAAATCTTCTCATTATTTTCACCTCTTGATATAATTGTCCTGGACTAAATAATTTTTTTTCCACCAGTTTCTCATTTTGGTCTTCAAAAGTCTGTGTTTGTTGAACAGTTAATTCTTCTGCCAATTTATTTGATTGTTCAATTTCTTCTGTTAAGTTCTAAAATATTAGTTGTAGTCACAGTTTGAGTTTGTTTCTTTGAGATGCTTTCTAATTTTTTTCCAAAAGCTCTTATTTCATTGCCAGCTGTAGAAAGGAACTGATAGGTTTGGTAAGATATTTCCCACATAGCATAGATTTGTTTTTGAAACTCTTCCATGGTGGAGTTTCACATCTGGTGTTCAAGGTTAATCTTATCTTGTTTTTTCTTAAATATTTTCTTGATTTTGTTTAAAGAGAAAGTCAGATTGCAATTTCAGGTTTAGCCACTGGGTGTCCCGCAAGTGCTTTGAAAGTTCTTTTCTTTTAGTCCATTTCTTTTTTCAATGTTTTTTTAAAAACACCCCTGAGCTTGTTCACCACTTATTTGAAGGGAGGGTTGAATTCCCCCCTCCTCTCCACAGGGGGGAAGGTACTTAGCAGCTTATTTAGGTCAAAAGAAGAAGATTAAGGTATAAGAGAGGAATCTTACCCCCATCTCTTCCATGTTGCTTTAATGTTGTCTGGTGGTAAGTTTGACTTCGGCTGTCTGGAGCCTAGTAACTGGCCATATTACTATGGCCGGTCTTTCATCTGCCAGTTTGAAGGGAATGCAGGCACTAATGGGGGGGGTTGCGGCTCTCCCGCATTTCTGCAAAAGTCCCTTCTTACTGGTCACCCCTCCAGGGTGACTCTTCGGCCCTTTTAGGACCCCCCAGCAATGCAAAACTGGATGTGGAAGACGAGACGTCCTCCAGATGTCCATGTCGGCTGGCTTGGCAAACTGGCTGCACCATCAATTGTATAATATAGGAATATAGGTAATCCTCGAGTTATGACCACAACTAAGCCCAAAATTTCTGTTGCTAAGCAAGAAATTTATTAAGTGAGTTTTGCTCTATTTTACAATCTTTTTTGCTACAGTTGTTAAGTGAATTACTGCAGTTGTTAAGTTAGTACATGATTGTTAAGAGAATCTGACTTCCCCATTGACTTTGCTTGTCAGAATGTTGCAAAAGGTGATCACATGATCCTGGGACACTGCAACCATCATAAATATGAATCAGTTGCCAAGAGACTGAATTTTGATCACATGACCATGGGTATGCTGTAACAGTCATAAATATGAAAAACAGTCAAAAGTAATTTTTTCAGTGCCATAGTAACTTAGAAAGGTCATTAAATAAACTGCTGTAAGTCAAGGACTACCTGTATTTCATAGTACATAAATGTGTCAACCAGATTATTTTTATACTTCTGTAAATGTTCAAAACAACACAGCAAATAATGTACTTCACAATGAGTGTAAATAAATAACACAAATATTTTCTAAAAGGTACCAACCAGAATTCAAATTCATATTCTTTATAACTTGCCAAGAGGTGTGCTGCAAATAGCACTTTCTTAAAGTAAGTACTAAAATTTCATATTGTGAAAAGGATAAATCGCTCTCATTTGGTTATATAAGAGTTTTAAATTTTCTGTATTTGTACTTTATCGTATCAGTTTTAATTAAGGATATTAATGATGGTTGAACCATACCAAGGTTTTTTTGAAGTCTTTTTTAGAAGTCTTTCCATTTAGATGTACTCCATAATGAGGTCTTACTGTTTCTCATAGTATCAAAAATTTTCTTTTCTATAACAGTTATAATGTTTTTTCCCAAAGCTGCAATGAAAATGTGAATTGAAAAAAAATGAATTAAGTGTATTAATTATTCTAACAGTTGAATAAAATATTACTATGCAGATTAGAGAGTATCATGTGATTAACTAAAATAAAAAAATCATAGTGTTCAGTATGGTTTATGGAAATTATTAGTGAAATAAAATTCCTATGAAAAATTTAAATTGAGCCTGGTTCTATATTTATATTTTTGGCTGCCAAATTCTTTCATTCTCAAGAACATATTCTAATTCCATAGTTATCTAAATTGGAATGAAATTTATTCCATAATCTATTCTACAATTTATTTCCGTCTTTTTTTAATCACAATTAGTTAGAAATCTATGGGGAATTAAAGCCCTTTATTTCAGTCTAATCATTCTACATGGCTGCTCTATCGAATGCCTCCTTGCTTCGTTTTTTCAAGAATTAGCAAGGTGGACAGAGGAGATTATCTGCCCACAATTTATGCCCTTCCTCCATGATTTTTATGAAAATCCATGAAGAAAATATATCTAGAAGCAGAGCCTGGTGAGAGAATCTAGGTTGTTGGTTGGTTAGCTGCTAACATCCCTAATAGCATTTTGAAGTTTAAAATAAATAAAAGTACAAACCGATTTATGATTTGTATTTCTCTAGCTTATTTCATGTAATTTTATTTAATCAGCTAAAATTTTATTCACAGTGTAATTATGCACCCACACTGTAATGTATTGGGCTTTGTTCTACTAAAGTATATCATGGGGTTTGATTGCTGGAAGGTTGCTTAAGCAGGGAAGCTGCTAACGGGTCCAAGCTCCTCAGACAACCCATCTCCAGCACCACCATTGGCTGCTTCTAGGGCGGCAATAGTTGCTTTAAACCTATTGGCCACCACCTAGAGACCTGGGTATAAATAGCTGCACTCGCAGCCCTGTTCCCCAGTTCAGTTCCTGCAAGCAAATAAAGAATGTTTCTGGCTGAACTCACTCGCCTCATCTGTTCGATCAAGCACAGAACCCAGTATACAACACTAGAGACGAAGGTGGGATCCTGCTTCTCCAACAGAGCTGAGAGTCACTAGGGGAAAGGCTGGAACGTGCCTGGCGGGAAAGCAATTTCTCCCCCCTATGGTTGGCCTAGCACAGCCACGCTAGTGACCACACTCCCAGAGGATCAGTCCCTGGGCATACAGAGGAGCAAGATAAGAAGACAAGCCCCCAGCCGTGAAGACCAACTGAGATGGTGAAGGTTGGAAAGCTGGAAGAATTTGACATAGCTCACCCGGAAAGATGCTCTTCGTACCTATCCAGGGTCGAAAACTACCTCCACACCAATCAAGTTGCTGAGGACAGCCTGAAGGCCACTATGCTCCTGTATGTTTGCGGCCCAGCCACATTTGACATCGCAGAGAACTTGTTTGCGCTGATGCCATTTGAGTCCGTAAGTGTTGTGATTCAGGGTCAGCCTGTGGGTTCGGCAGTTGGGTCGGATGACTCAGAGGAGGAGGGGTGTGTTGAAGACCTTGCTGAGGGGGTTGAAGATCTTGCTGATGATAGCCCTCAGCCAGGCCCCTCCCACTTGGTCACCACGGAGACCCAGCTGTGTGAGCCTGACAGTGTGGATGAAGATGACCCACAGCTGGCCCTGTTCAAGGACGCCCGACGCAGGAGGCAGTCAATTAGGAGTAAACAGAGGAAGGCAATGGGGCTTCTCGGAAGGAGGCAGAGAGAAGCCACGCTCTGAACTCTATATAAGGGGAATGTGTGGGGAGGGCTGGTTTGCTGAAGGCAACCGCTCGGATAGTGTTTCAAAGCTCCTGTTTCTTGGTTCGTGTCTTGTTTATTTTTGTAGTAATAAATTTGGCAGGCGTAATTCCAGCCTCTTGCCGTTTGTAAAGGGGTTGCCTTTTCTGCAGGGCCGGTAGCAGGCTGGTACAGAACAGTAACATTCACAGACTTGAAGAAACGGCTTGGTGACCATTTCCAGCCCAAGCTGTCAGTAATCGCTTGGCGCCATGCATTCGAACACAGGGTGAAACAGCAGGGTGAAACAGCATCCAAATTCATCACAGCTTTGAGGCAGGCTGCATGCCTGTGCCAGTTCTCTGACGTAGAAGAGAGGCTCTAGGACTAACTCGTTTGTGGCCTCCAGAATCAAGAGTTGCAACAAAAACTCTTCGCCAAAGAGACTCTGTCATTTCCAGACACACTGAAAGAGATCATAGCGGACGAAGCCACTGGCAGGGCCATACGAGTCATGTGGCCCACCAAAACAGCACAGCATGAGGAGACCATCCACCACAAGCACGCCGAACATGCTGAAGACTCCGACGACAACACAGAAGTTGACAAGCTCCAAAGGCACAACAACCAACAACATCACAGCGACAAGCAACAAGCGATGACTTACAAGGCAGTTCCCTTCCTTAGGTGCCCAGGGTGTGGTAGCTGCTACCAATGCATGGACTGTAGGTTCCGGACAGCCACATGCTGGGCCTGCAGGAAGACTGGCCACATCATGTCCATCTGCAGTGGTTGCCAGAGGGACCGGCAATCGAATCGACAGTCAGACATTCCAACCAGGAGAGGTACCAGGGCCCTGGGGCAGTTTAGCGTAGGGTTTTGCTCCAGCCACAGAAGTGTTTACCACATGGGAGCTCGCCACCCCATTAAGCTGAAGTTTTGGCTTCAGGTTGAGCTGCAAGGGGTCCCTTGCAAGATGGAGCTGGACATGGGCTCAGCTGTGTCCATTATATCACTTGAGACACTTAACTTCATCTGCAATTGCAGCAAGAGATGGGCCAAGCTCAGGCCATCTGACATTATACTGACTGACTTCCAGAATGCCAGAGTCACAGTCAAGGGTGAGGCCACACTGGCTGTCAAATTTAAGGGGTTTTCCGGGCACCTGGATGTTGTCATAGTAGGGGGTCAGTGAATGAGCCTGATCGGGTTCGACTGGTTTGATGAATTAGGCATCCAGGTAACCGGTTTCAACCAGACACAAGTCGTGAGTCTAGCGACAGTATGTAAAGGAGTTCACAGATGTGTTTCACTCAGGTCTAGGGACTTACACAGGCCTGCCAATAACATTTAAACTAGATCCTACTGTAATGCCGATTAGGATTAAACCTCGTAGAGTGCCATTTGCTCTTAAACACAAGATAGACGCTGAATTAAATAAGCTTGTAGAACAGGGAGCACTACAGCCTGTAGATTGGGGTGAATGGGAAACCCCAATCATCACACCACTAAAAGCCAACAGAGAGGTCAGAATTTGTGCTGATTACAAGTGCACAATTAATCGTGCATTCAAACAGCATGCGTACCCAGTGCCAGTAGTGAGCCACATCCTGGCATTTCTGCAAGGGGGTACAGTTTTCACAAAGTTAGATTTGACTCAGGCCTACCAACAGCTTCCTGTGGACGAGGCCACAGCCACGGCACAGACTATTGTAACCCACAGAGGGGCTTTTAAAGTAAAACACCTGCAATTCTGGGTTAGCGTAGCCCCTGGCATTTTTCAAGACATTGTGGAGCGCACACTCAAGGGCATTCCAGGAGTTTGTCCGTATTTCAATGATGTGCTCATCGGCGTTGAGTCCACTGAGGTGCTTGCAAGGAGGCTCAGAGCCGTCCTTCAATGGGTTCGCGAAGCGGGCCTTAAACTTTAGAAAAACAAGTGTAGCATTGGAGTCCCTTCAACTGAGTTTTTGGGTTTCCGTATTGATGCCAATGGCATCCACCCTGCTGAGTCGAAATTGAAAGCTATTCAGATGGCACCCAGCCCCAAAACAAAGGGAGAGCTTCAAGTATTCCTAGGCCTCCTAAATTTTTACCATGCGTTCCTTCCTAACAAGACTGCAGTGGCAGAGCCGTTACACTGGCTCTTGGATAAAAAATACTGCTTGGAAATGGACCAATGTTCATGAAAGTAGCTTTAAGGCATTGAAGGCCCTACTGTCCGCCAGTTCTATGATCACTCATTTTAAAGAGTCGCTGCTAGT
This sequence comes from Vipera ursinii, assembly GCF_947247035.1. Lineage (NCBI taxonomy): Eukaryota > Metazoa > Chordata > Lepidosauria > Squamata > Viperidae > Vipera > Vipera ursinii. The sequence continues at coordinate 72,732,779 of NC_139514.1, read as the reverse complement.
GTGCCTTGTGCGTGACGCATCCCCATACGGGGTGGGGGCTGTTCTAAGCCACTTGGAAAGCGATGGGACTCAAGTCCAAATTGCTTTCTATTCCAGGACACTGTCCTCCGCAGAGTGTAATTACACACAAATTGATAAAGAGGAATTGGCCATAGTAGCTGGAGTAAAAAAAATTCCATGACTATTTGTATGGAAGGGACTTCACGGTCTTCACAGAGCATAAACTGCTATTGGGGTTATTCACTACAGACAGACAGACACCCCACATCTTATTCCCTAGGATGTTAAGATGGTCCATCTTCTTATCGGCCTACAGTTTCAGGCTAATTCACAAACCTGGCAAAGATATGGGCCATGCAGATGGCCTCAGCAGGCTTCCACTGCCTCAAATCGAGCCAGATCCAGCCCCAGCAGCCCACGTTTTGTCCATTCAGGACTTGCCGGAGTTTCCTCTCCACGCTGGGGATGTAGCTGCAGAAATGGCTGCAGACAAGACTCCAAGTAGAGTGCTATCCTGGGTTCACACGGGGTGGCTGGAAAACAATCCTGGACCCGAGTTCCAGAGCTACTTCACACATAGACACGAGCTCTCAGCTCATAAGGGTTGTATTCTATGGGGAAACAGGGTCATTGTCCCCACTTCATTAAAGGACAGGGTATTGCAATCACTTCATGAAGGTCATCTGGGTATTGTTCAGATGAAAGCATTGGCATGAAGCTATTTATGGTGGCCAGGATTAGATAAAGCCATTGAAGTTCAAGTACACGGGTGTTTCACATGGCAGCAGTCTAGGCCTGAAATGCCACACGCTCCTGTCCATAGATGAGAGGAGACACACACATCCTGGTCGAGGATTCATATCGATTTTGCTGGGCCCTTTCAGGGACAGGTATTTTTATAGTGTTCAACAGCCACTCTAAATGGCTGGAAGTTATACCAATCGCAAATATGACTACTACTAGGACCATCCAGGTGCTTAGGAAACTCTTTTCCTAATGGGCTGCTGGACATCATAGTGTCCGATAACGGGGCCCAATTCACAGCAGCAGAATTTCAGGCCTTCTTGAGGACTAAACTCATTAGGCACGTGACATCAGCTCCATTTCACCCATCTAGCAATGGGCAAGCCGAACAAAAGGTGCAGACTACAAAAGAGTCACTGAAGCACATAGTGACTGGGGATTGGCACCAGAGACTGGCCAATTTTTTGCTCTGCCAGCATACCACGCCATGCATGGCAACTGGCAAAAGCCCAGCAGAGCTGCGCTGGGGAAGGCGACTAATCATGAAACCGGATAGGTTGCACCCAGACCAGGTGGCAGCAGATGCCTCTTGCCCAAGACCTCCAAGGGGGTTGCAAGTGGGTGATGGGGTGTGGGCCTGGAACAATGGGCATGGGAACTTGTGAGTGCCAGGCAAAATCATTAAAATATTGGGCCCGCTCTCATATGAAGTGGCCCTAGATGGCGGGCGAGTCATTTGCCGCCATATTGATCAGCTGAGGAAGCAGTTTCCAGAACAGCCACAAAACGAGGACTTCGTTCCAGGTCCAATCCATAGCCCTCAAACCAGCGGCCAGGCTGAACAATTCACATGCTCTGAGGACCCTAGCAGTCAGAGCAACAGGGAGGTGGTTGTAGAAGGGTGAAGCCTGGGAGAGCAACATGGGTCCCCTGATGGAGAAAGTCAACCCAAACAATACAACCACTGTGCTAACTCTGCACAACCAATGGATTCTGGGGTGGGCCATCCTGGAAGAGCCAGCCAGAAAAATTTGAGTCAGCCAGACTCTCTTGGACTCAGGGACCCTGGTCTACCCAGCCGGGCGGGCAAGCTGGTAGACCAGGATCTGCCGGGATCCCCCAGGCAATCTACAAGGGTTTGCAAGCCTCCTGCGTACTTACAGGATTTTGTCCTTAAATAATTGTGCTGTAATGTTGTGTTGTCACTGAATTGCTGCTAGTCAGGAAAGCCTCTGTATTAGCGAGATATGGAACAATGTGTACTCATGCATACTATTTTGTATTCTTGTAAAAACTCTGTAATTGCTGTAATTATTTCTTTTGTTGCTATAATGTGTGTACATTCTAGGGGGAGGGGTGTAATGTATTGGGCTTTGTTCTACTAAAGTGTATCACGTGGGTTTGATTGCTGGAAGGTTGCTTAAGCAGGGAAGCTGGCTAACGGCTCCCAGCTCCTCAGACAACCCATCTCCAGTGCCGCCATTGGCTGCTTCTAGGGCGGCAATAGGTTGCTTTAAACCTATTGGCCGCCACCTAGAGGCCAAGGTATAAATAGCTGCACTTGTAGCCCTGTTCCCCAATTCGGTTCCTGCAAGCAAATAAAGAATGTTTCTGGCTGAACTTACTCGCCTCATCTCTTCGATCAAGCACAGAACCCAGTATACAACACACACATATATAAAATGAATAGATTTCCAGAGTTTATGCACAGACATATTGATTAAGGGTAGTAGGCTGTCAAAAATTACAATAACTAACTGCTCTTGTGTTTCATATCTAAAGTAGAAATTCCACCCATATGATTCATGGAAAAAGTGAATCTTAGAGAGGGGGAGAGGGATTTTTATATTCTATACACACATTTTTCTTCTTCTTTTTACTTTTTTTTACATAGACCCTTAATGAGGCCTCAATAACCATTGACCACATTTCATCTGCAGTTCAAAAAAACACAATGTGTGTTAATGTCTGCTTGAATTGGAAAGGAAACAGTAAAGTTTATACAGTCTGGTAAAAATATTTGGCATTTGGCATTTGGCATTTGGATCTTAATAAAGAAGAGCGCTGTAGCCTCTCTTTCTGCATTTGTGTATTTGTCTGTCTGTGTGTGTTTGTGTGTGTGTGAGAGAGAGAGAGAGAGAGAGACAGACAGACAGAGATGCATGATCCTCCCTTCCCCCAACTATAGATTATCATCCAAATTCTCTACTGTGTAGAAAGGTCATGTGACCCTCATCAGTCTCCTGGGGTGGAGGAGGGGAAGCAGATTGAACCTGTTCTTTGTTAAGAGGTCAGTGGCAGCTCCTGGAGTAGGAAGAATTACCAACAGATTTAGAATAGCTGCGCAGCATCCTTCTCCTCCTCCAGCTGTGACTGCTGATGAGGACTTATGTAGTTCTCTATGTCCTTCGGCACAGCACAATTTGCATCAAGTTCTTTTCTATCCCAAAGAAATCTACAACTGAAACACCAGGATGGCAACACAGCTCAGTCAATATTGTGTCATGCTTAGGGATGCAATATTGCCAGGATCAAGCTCAAACTAATAAATAGCATAATGAATTTACATAGGAAAGAATATAGGTAGGCAACTTCTATATATAATAATAACAATGGCAGCAATGACAGCAACAATAATAGGGTTACATGAACTGTCAGAACCTGCCCCATCTGATCCTTTAAGGAAAAAAAAACTCTTGACTCCATTTGCTTGAAATAAAGGTACTTTTACTAAGAGATGCTGGTTGCAGTAAAGTCAGGTGGAATCTAGATTCCCAAGCAAAGAGACAAAGACTATGACCTTTGGTCCCATCCCTCCCCCCCAACCAGTCCAAACCCAGCCAATGCAATGCCACCTGGAGTTCTACTATAAAGTCCATGACTATCTCCTCTCATGGAGCACTTGGCTCTGCTACTGGTTGGAGGAGTCCTAGGATTTCCCCTTGACATCATTTTGCTGAGGCACAAACTGGGCAGCTGGCTATATAGCATTCAATGTCCTTTTAAAGTGGTGGCCACCAAAACTGTCTTTTGATCCAGTGTAAGGTTTTCACAAACTTGAAATGCCTGGCAGTTTTAGAGTTATGACTCTTTCCTAGTACCAGTAATCATTGGCTTGCAGGGATGTACAATTTAGCCCCTACCCAGGCTAAACCATCTCACATTGTGCATTCATTTCTAAGGGCTTGGAGCCACTTGTCATTCTCTAGGGTTTTCCTTGACTATTTGAGGCTTTATTTTTTCTTGTGAGTGGGTGGTTACTGGTGCAGCAAGTTGGCAGGATGGAATGACTGGCCAAATCACCTCTGGCCTGGTGCTATTGCATTGCGGCATCCTGGACAGGGCATTTGTGAATAAATTTTTCCCTCCTTGCCTGGCGCTATGATGAAACTCAGGATTTCTGTTTGTGCTCCCATTCACATTTCTATGGGCTCAGTGACAAAATTGCTGGTATCCCCCCCACACACTCTATGGAGCCATCTAGCTGGCAGAACACCACTAGCACTTTGAGTGGCCAAAGCCTCATCCCTAACTTTTCCACCAAGGCAGAGTTTACCAGGCATCTGGTGCACCTTGAGACCAGAAGAGCCAGCAGGCTGGTTTTTCATCTTGACGATCAGACTACCAGTTCAATAGGGACTGACACAATGTTGGAGTAGGTTTCTCTCTGCCCAGGGCCTTTGGTTGGATCAGAGTTCTCTCGCCATCTTTGGGGGATGGGTGAACTCTGACTTCCACTCCCTTTAAAGCCATTTCATGGGACTGCAGTGGTAGTTTGACAGCTTTCTTGATAGGGCTCAGAGTCATCTTTTGCATAGAGTGATCAAACTTGTACTTGGCAACCTGGTGCCCCTCCTTTCTAAATTTAAAGCAGGTGGTCAAGCATTGTTGCATGTTTGGGACATCTGATTGCAGCTTCAGTGCTTTCTTTTTCTCTGGAAAGGATTTCTGCCATCCTGGGCAGTGCTTATTCTGAGCCAAGTCAATCTCAATCTCCTCCTCCAACACATTCCAACCATGAAGGGTAGAAGGGGCACCCTTCAGCCCGTCTTTGAAGCACCTGACCTGGATGTCCTGTGGCCAGTCAGTGAGCCTGCATACTAAGTCACAAAACTCTTGGGTGTACTCGGCCACCCCTCTGCGGTCCCGGGCTTTGCAGTCAGCAGAGGGTCCTCAAATGACTTGCGGAGTACCACCATGAATTGATTGAAGTTTCTCACCTCTAGGGCATCATCATTATATAGGGTGACCATCCACTGTGCCACAGCTCCTTCTAGGGCCATGGTGGTACATTGCACCTTGCTGCTCTCTGTACCTATCTCTGGACCATATGCCTGCATGTACTCCACACTTGGGTCAAGAAGAACCCCAGTTGTTGAGGATCTCTGTCCATCTTTACACCCACCAGTGGGGTCTTCCATCTCCTTCTCACTGCTGCTGCTCCTGCAGAGAGGGCAAGTTGGGCTGCCCCACCAGGTGCTGAGCCTGCAGCCTCCACTGCCATAGATACAGCTCCAGTGTTGGCAGTGATGGTGGAGGTGGTCACCCTGTTGGCCACTGCACCCAGAAACTGCTGGTCATCAGGTTGTGCCACTTGGGCAAGGGCTTTGTGTGCCTTGAGGTTTTTGAAAGCCCCATGCATGAATTTTATAGCTTGCTCCATCATCCAGGCAGCCTGGCCATGTTCCCCGCTCATCTCTTCTTCCTGCTCTAGCTCTTCCAGCTCTGCTCGTTGCTCCCATTGGCAGCTGCCACAGCTCACCTGGGTGAAAATGACTCCCATAGGTCTCTTCTCCCAGCCTTCCTTTCTTTTGACCTCTAGGAACCACCTGGGTCTCGGTGGGTCACCACAGCTCTCCACCTCTCGTCCACTCAGAGAGATCCAGTCCCAGGAGAGGTCTGGATGAAGCCTCACCAAACATTCAATCTCCTCTTGCTCATTCCCTTGAGCCAACATTGCATGCATGGTCCCCATGGTAAAGGTGGTATTCTCTCCAGGTTGACCATAATTGCAAATGCCTCCTAATTTCATACCTGCCCCAGTCTGATACTTTAGGGCATGGCTTTTCAACCTTTTCAACCATTGTACCACTTTTAGGATATGGCAACATCCAAGTACCACCAGTCACCTAGCAAGGTGTCAAAAACTTGATGACCAAAAAAAAGGAAAAAAGTGATGAAGTACAGGTAGTCCTCAACTTACTACAGTTTGCTTAGTGACTGTTTGAAGTTACAATGGCACTGAAAAAAGTGCCCCCCAAGCCACAGCCGATCAAGACACCTGCCTGCCTGCCCGGCGGCGCTCTTCCTCCTATCCGAGGTTTTCATTGTTGTGAGCATTTCTGTTGAGGATTGGAAGTGGGAGTGAGGTGGGGGTTTGGTTTTTATTCCCCCCCCCTCTGCTGGGTGGTTGCAGCAGGTTTTGGTCACTTCACATGACCCTGGGATACTGAGACCGTCATAAATATTTATTTATTTATTTTATTTTAATTCCATTTATATCCCGCCCTTCTCCGAAGACTCAGGGCGGCTTACAAGCTTAGCAGTAGCCTTCATTCTATGTATATGCCTGCTTATTAGGGCTCAGTTGCCAAGCATTTGAATGTCAATCATAAGATCCTAGAGATGCTGCAACATTCCAGCTGATCAGCACTTCTTCTGGGCTCAGAAGAAGTGCCAGAATCAGTGCCAAGCTCCAGCTGGAGCCTGGTGCTGATCCTGGTGCTTCCGCTGAGCCCTGACAGCCCTGCAGCTCCAGCCATCTCTTGCTCAGGCTTGTGCGGTGCTGCCACCAGTTTAGCTCATTCCCCTCCCCCGCTACCACTTTTCTAGGATGGTCGCGTACCACCTGCCAGGTGCCAATGTACCACTGGTGGTACCTGTGCCACTGGTTGAAAAGCCTTGCTTTAGGGAAGAAAAACCTTCGACTCCTCGCTAGTTGTAAGTGGAATCTAAGTTCCCGCACAAAGAGACAAAGATTATTCCCTTTGGTCCCTTCCCCCTTCCCACCAACCGGTCCAAACCCAGCCAATGTGGGGTTGGGAACTCTGAGGTGCTTCGGCTGGTAACTTGCCACACTCAGGGCAAATGGCTTTGAAGACGCCCTGGCATGGTGCTGTGTTTTTCTTCAGCTGTCATCCCCCCTTCCAAATTCCCACACCAGAATGCATACAGGTTTATTGCTGTCCATTTAGTTCCCCCTCATGCCTCTCCTCCCCCCAGTCTTTTGATGGCAGTATGCCAGCATGGTGCCAAGCCGAGTTTAGTACATCTGACACTAAAAATAACTCTACCTTTGCCTCATATCTTGTTGAAAGAAAAAAATTGCTCACAAAAGTAACTTAACCTGTTAATAGCAATGTCCTGTTAAGAATAAATAGGAGAATTCTGTTATTTTCATAGCAGAAGACTGCTAAGGAAAACATGGTATAACAATATTGTTTGCATCAGCACCATCACTTCATCACATCTGAACTGTAAAAAAAAGGTAAGCAGTAGATGGTGTATTATATGTACATAGTTCATTAAGTGGTTCAGAACATAAGGTAAAAGCGTTGACAGCCGGCCATGAGGTAAAGCGCTTGACAGCCGAACACGAGGGAGTTTTGACAGCTGTCAAAACTCCCGACTTACGCAGGCGCACTAGCTGACAGCTCTCAGCTGTCAAAGCAACACATGCCGCCAGCACGAGGAGCCGAGCTGTCAGGCGTTCCGCGGAGCTGATTGGAGCGGAAGCAAAGCGGGAACAAGACCGGCTGGTGATTGGACAAGACGACCAGCACCAGACTATAAAAAGCCGAAAGGCTCCTGTTATTATTGCTCTGTCCTAATAAATCTGTTGAAGTTACCAGCTGTCTTGAGTGGTCTGTTCCAGCCACTTCACTGGCGACGAAGGTGGGATCCGCTTCCAGAGCTGAAGTCACGGCCAGGAAGAGTCCTCGGCCGGCAGAGCTAGTCACTGGGGGTTTTAACTCCCACAGCGAAGCGGACCACCGAGCCCTGACAGCATGGCAAATTTCGGACGAGTGAGGGAATTCGACACTCGCCACCCCGAGCGATGGGAGTCGCATCTGGGGCAGATCGAGGGGTTCCTCCTCGTCAGCAAAATTACAGATGACAGAGCCAAGGCAGCAGCACTTCTATACATCAGCGGTCCACCCGTCTACGATGCTGCTGTCGGACTATTCAGCCCCGTGCCGATCACAGAGGTCCCATATTCAGAACTCGTCGACCGGCTCAGCAAGCACTACATGCCGGCCCGCTCAGAACTGTACTGGCGGGTACAGTTCGCCCAGCGAAGGCAGCGGCCGGATGAAGCTGCAAACGACTTCATCGCGGGAGTCCGGCACGCTGTGCGGAGCTGCAACTTTCCTGACTTAGAAGACCGGATTCGGGACCAAGTGGTCATCGGGCTGAGAGACGAACGCCTCAAGAAAAAAATCACGTCAAAACCCGAGATGACACTCGCCCAGGTCTCCCGGGAGATTTTGGCGTATGAAGATAACCACAAGAAATCCCTCAACCGAACTGCAATGGAACCCCAAGGCAGCGTCCATCAGGACGAAGCGTCTTTCAGCGACGAAGAGTCCATCGATCTAACAGACACCGACGCGATACAACGCCGAATGGAGAGAAGGCAATATAGGCGAAGTGACAACAACGATCGTCCCAACCCAAGAAACTTCACCTCAGCTCAAAGAGAACAACGAAACTCCTGCGCCAGCTGCGGGGGCAACCATGCCCGGGCAAATTGCCGGTTCCGGAGCGCTAAATGCCATAATTGTGGCAAGACCGGCCACATTAAACCCGTCTGCAGAGGCCGTCCCCGCGACAACCTGCATGAAGTGGAGGCTATCCCCCCAGGTACGATCACCCACCGAGCCAGTAAGGGAAAGCCCCCAGAGGTGTTAGTGGAGACAGTGGAGGGAGTGCACAGTTTGAGCCCTAAGGTAAAAATCAAAACTAAGCTGCAGGGAGTTTATTGTGACATGGAGGTGGACTCAGGTTCAGCTGTAACCCTAATTTCGTCAAAGACATATAGGGAAATCTGCAGGCGCAGTAAAAAAACAATACCGTTAGAAAGCCCACAGGTTCAGTTAGCTGACTACCAGAAAACACCGATTCAACTCAAGGGCAAGGCTAAGGTCTGGGTGGAGTATAAAAAGTTCAAGGGACCTCTAAAAGTAATAGTCACCCATGGGGATCACACTAATCTAATAGGGTTAAACTGGTTTAGCCACTTAGGAATTGCCCTTACCGGCGTCAATGCTATACAAACGTCAAACCTCGAGACCGTCTGCAGAAAGTATGCAGACGTCTTCGACGGGTCCTTAAGCAAATATACAGGCCCTCCCATCACCCTTAATTTAAACCCCGCCATACAACCTATCAAAATCAGGGCCAGGCGGGTCCCCTTCGCCCTCAAACAAAAAATTGAGGACGAACTGGAACGCCTTGTCAAACTGGGAGTCTTAGAACCTACTGACGGGGGCAGTTGGGAAACCCCCATCGTAACACCAGTGAAACCTAACGGACAAATTAGAATATGCGCGGACTATAAAGGGACGCTAAACTTAGCACTCAATGCCCACTCTTACCCCATTCCAGCAGTAAGGGACGTCCTAGCTTCTATTCGCTCTGGCGCCATTTTTGCAAAATTAGACCTCACGCAGGCGTATTTGCAATTGCCTGTGACCGATGACACCGCGGTCGCTCAGACAATTGTCACACACCGCGGAGCATTTAAAGTGACAAGACTACAATTTGGTATTTCGACCGCCCCAGGCATTTTCCAAAGCATTATGGAAAAAACATTAAAAGGAATCCCCGGGGTCTCCCCTTATTTTGACGATGTACTCATCGCCGGAGAAACAGAAGCCATTCTAGCTGACAGGCTGTCAGCTGTGCTAGAGCGATTCTGAACTGCCGGATTTAAACTAAAAAGAGAAAAGTGCTCTATAGGAGTTCCCTCTACGGAATTCCTCGGGTACAAAATTGATGCCCAGGGCATCCACCCTACAAGCGACAAACTAAAAGCCATCCAAGCAGCCCCCAGCCCCAAAAACAAACAGGAACTTCAGGCGTTTTTAGGACTATTAAATTTTTATCACGCCTTCCTTCCCCACAAGGCTACAATTGCAGAGCCACTCCGTAGGCTTTTAGACAAGGGCAACCCCTGGACCTGGACAAAAGTGCATGAAAATAGTTTTCAGTCACTCAAGAACATCATTTGTAAAAGCTCAACTATCACCCTATTCCAGGAGGACACCCCCCTCTGCATCGCTTGCGATGCGTCCCCATACGGGATAGGGGCCGTCTTGAGCCACCTAGACCAGGACGACAACCAAAGACCCATCGCATTTTATTCTCGGACCCTAACCAAAACAGAAAGAAATTACGCTCAAATTGACAGGGAGGCTCTGGCCATCGTCGCCGGGGTTAAAAAATTTCATGACTATCTGTATGGCAGACCTTTCACTATATTCACAGACCACAAACCCCTATTAGGCATATTTACCTGGGACAAAACAACCCCACAAATATTATCCCCTAGAATCCTACGCTGGTCAACCTTTTTATCAGCATACTCCTACAAATTGGTATACAAGCCAGGCAGGGAACTAGGGCATGCAGACTGCCTAAGCAGACTTCCTATACGTCGCCACGACCCAGACCCAGCCCCCGCGGGCAACATATTGGCTATCACCAATTTGATGGCACCGGATCTCCGCTCCTTCCGGCGCGGGTTAAAGACCCACCTGTTTGAACAAGCTGGCCTGGCCTGATGGGGAGTTAATTTGGGTTTTTAAATATTTGTATATTTTACTGTTTTATCTTGGGCATTAATTTAATTCTATTTTAACTTTTGTAGTTTTGTACTTTTATTATCTGCCCTGTTCACCGCCCTGAGTCCCTAGGGAGAAGGGCGGTATAAAAATTTAATAAAAACTAATAAAACTAACTATCAATGAATTACCAGAATTTCCCCTCACAGCAAAAATCATTGCTGACAACTCCGCTAAAGATAAAACTCTCAGCAGGGTTCTGCAATGGGTCACAACAGGATGGCCACACAAATGCCCAGAGGAAACGTTCCGCCCCTTTTTTTCCAGACAACCAGAACTAACCTCTCATCTAGGCTGCCTGCTATGGGGAAATAGAGTGGTGATACCACACATAAATATACAACAAACATTAAAAACCCTGCACGAAGGGCACCCGGGGATGGTGAAAATGAAGCTACTTGCAAGAAGTTATGTATGGTGGCCAGGAATTGATAAGGACATAGAACAACACGTAGGGGGATGCTATACTTGCCAACTAACAAGAAGCGAACCACCCCATGCCCCAGTCCATAAATGGGAAACAACAAAAAACCCATGGTCCCGTATCCACCTAGATTTTGCGGGACCAATCCGAGGGCAGAATTTCTTAATAATAGTTGATAGCTTTTCTAAATGGCTCGAGGTGATACCCCTAAATAAAATAACAACATACTCCACTATACAAGCACTTAGAAAAGTTTTCGCCACACATGGCCTCCCAGACGTCATAGTTTCAGATAACGGCCCACAATTCACCTCTCGTGAATTTCAGATGTTCGCTTCGAGGAACTGTATTAGACTGGTGACGTCCGCGCCCTTCCACCCATCGACTAATGGCATGGCAGAAATAATGGTGAGGTCAACAAAAGAGGCACTTAATAAATTCATAAAAGGGAACTGGCACCGACGCCTCAGCCAATTCCTCCTAGCCCAACACACCACACCCAGCACCACCACCGGAAAATCACCAGCTGAGCTTCGATGGGGCAGGAGGCTAATAACGAGATTAGACAGACTGCACCCTGATAGAACTCCTAATGACCAAGAACTTCCAACATCCGCACCACGAACCTTCGCCCCAGGCCAAACCATCTGGGCAAGAAATTACACCGGCAACCAAAAATGGATTCAAGGGGTCATAATAAAGCAAACCGGACCCGTCTCATACTTAATTCATTCAGACACACAAGGCCAACTACGGCGACACATAGACCAACTACGAATCCGCAGGCCACAAAACACACCTCCACCATCTCAACAACCCCTTTTACCCCCCTTCATACCAAGTATTCCGCCACCCGAAAAGGCACAGCCACAACAACCGCAGGAGGAAGGAGAACTAGGAAATGAAGCTCCCCCGCGACGGTCCAGCCGATTGAGGAAACCACCGGCTTACTTACAGGACTATGAATGGGGAGGGAGCAACAAACAAACACACGGGGGTGGAAACGATCCAGGGGAAGGGTAAGGGGTGTATTATATGTACATAGTTCATTAAGTGGTTCAGAACATAAGGTAAAAGCGTTGACAGCCGGCCATGAGGTAAAGCGCTTGACAGCCGAACACGAGGGAGTTTTGACAGCTGTCAAAACTCCCGACTTACGCAGGCGCACTAGCTGACAGCTCTCAGCTGTCAAAGCAACACATGCCGCCAGCACGAGGAGCCGAGCTGTCAGGCGTTCCGCGGAGCTGATTGGAGCGGAAGCAAAGCGGGAACAAGACCGGCCGGTGATTGGACAAGACGACCAGCGCCAGACTATAAAAAGCCGAAAGGCTCCTGTTATTATTGCTCTGTCCTAATAAATCTGTTGAAGTTACCAGCTGTCTTGAGTGGTCTGTTCCAGCCACTTCAGATGGCAACAGAGAACTATGTTTTTTCTCTTTGATGCCATCTAATAATTAATTCAGATTTTTGCAAACAAGATCTCGCATCTGTAAATGATATTCTCTTGCTGTTATTGTGAAAATTCATAGGATGAGGTAGTTAAAATGGATTTGATTTCCTTTATTTATTTAAACTGAGTTACAGGCTTAGATATCTTCCTCAACTTATGTTGAAGTAGCCTGGCCACTTTTCAAAGAATGCTTTTGAAGAAGTTCTTTGAAGTTATGCAGTACAATGCTGGGATGGAATTTCCCTTTACCAGGGTAATACAGTAAATATACTGCTCCAAAAAATAAAGGGAACAGAAAATAAGACATCCTACTATTAAATACAGTACATTGTGTTGTTTAAGTGTTCCCTTTATTTTTTTGAGCAGTATACTTTTTGAAAACCTACAACCAAGAATAATTGGATCAGGATGTACTAATGCTAGCAGCTTTTTTTTACTGTTTATATTGACTAAGAAAATTATAAACCTATCCCATTTCCTATTGTCATACAAATAGCAAAACAAAGTTCATTCTGGGGAAAGAATTATTGTTTAGGATTCCACTGTAGCCTGTAGCAGCATAGAAAGCATAAGAAAAAGAACACATGAAGCATTTTCCAAGACTATAATGCTTGGGGCAAAATTCATCCAAGTGAATCAGTAATATAAAAGTTCTGCAAAGCATTTAGGACAAAGGCAGTGATCCCAGCTTTCTTGAAACTTGAAACTGTCTTTTCTCAACTAGTATATGGATTTCCTGATGCAATCCAAGAATTTTTTTAAAAGTTCATTAACCTGCATTTTTAGATCAGATGTCTGATTTAAAAGCCATTTATAAAATCCAGTTTTCTCCTTAAATTTTGTCTATCTCCTTGAGTTTCCCACTAGTAATAAGACCTCTATGTTGATTTTTCTCTCTTGTAATTTAAAATAATAATACAGGAGCCAATCTGGGTTGGTCACCGGGACCAGAGTTTTGTCAGAAATTGTGTTTATGAAGTGATTCTGGTCCCAGTGACTGACCCAGATTGGAACCTGCAACATTATCCTGGGACTTATATATTCTCCTTCATTCGTAAAATAATAATGTTTCTCCTATCATCCATGTTTACATCTCTAACAGAAGGTCTAATGTGATGGATCACATTTTAGGGCAGAGACATACTAAGCATTTTCTCCTTTCTATAATGCTATGTTCTTTCTGATTTCCAATAATGCAATAGTTAATCCATTGCATTCCACTAAACTTCATTTCTTTATATCCTTTTTTTTCTTCTCCAGTTTAAAATGACTTGTCTGTTTTGTTTAAGCTGCTTCTGTACAAATATTTCTAATATGCATCAGTGGCATGAAGAAGCTATTGCTACATCTAAATAGCAGGTATAAATTATCCAGCAGAACAAGCCTAACAAGTTTTTTTTTGTTATTCACCTTTGGCATATATACATACCTAGGCCACATGTGCACAAATATACACCATTTCTTCTCTCTCCTTCCTTCTCCCCCCATGCACGAACATAGCTAGCTCACCTCTGGCACTCTTTTCTTCACTTTTTCTTTTGAATTTCTATTTTTCAGGATAATTTTTTGTTCTGAATTTTGACAAAGTGAAAATGTATTTCAAGAACAATACATTCTAAATTTATGTTTTATTTCTAATTAATTATAAGTAGTCCTTGACTTACAACAGTTCATAGTGACCATTTGAAGTTACAACAGCACTGAAAAAAGTGGCTTAAGACCATTTTTCACACTTACGATCATTGCGACATCTCCATGGTTATATGATTTACATTTGGATGTTTGACAACTGGTTCATATTTATGATGGTTGCAGTGTCCCAGGGTCATGTGATCACCTGTTGTAAGACAAGCAAAGTCAAAGGGGAAGCCAGATTCACTTAACAACCATGTTACTAATTCAACAACTGTAATGATTGACTTAACAAATGTGCCAACAAAAATTGTAAAATGGGACAAAACTCACTTAACAAATTTCTCACTTAGCAACTTAAATTTTGGGCTCAAAATTGGGACTGGGAGTGGGAGGCACAGTTCTCCTCCTATCTCCTGGGACGCTCACAGTCGGTGTTGGCAGGGGGGCAAAGGTCAACCCCAAGATCTCTCATCTGTGGAGTCCCTCAGGGGTCGGTCCTCTCGCCTCTCCTGTTCAACATCTACATGAAACCGCTGGGTGAGATCATTCATGGTTTTGGAGTGGGTTACCATCAGTATGCTGATGACACCCAGCTTTTCATCTCAACCCCAAACCACATCAGTGATGCCCTCGACGTGATGTCCCGTTGCCTGGAAGCGGTCCGGGAATGGATGGGGAGGAACAGGCTTCAACTCAACCCGGACAAGACTGAATGGCTGTACATACCGGCATGTCAGGATATTCAGAGTATTCCATCCCTTAATATTGGGGGTGAGTTATTGCCCCCCATAGATAAGGCTCGCAACCTGGGTGTCCTCCTAGATTCACAGCTCTCCTTAGAAGATCACATAGGAACTGTGACTAGGGGGGCTTTCACTCAGGTTCGCCTGGTGCGCCAACTACGACCCTACCTGGACCTGGATGCCTTGCGTACAGTCACCCATGCACTTGTGACCTCTCGTCTTGACTACTGCAACGCTCTTTACATGGGGCTGCCCTTGAGAACCACTTGGAAGCTTCAGCTGGTACAGAGTGCAGCTGCACGAACACTTTTGGGGGCTTCCCGATACTCCCATATTACACCTCTGCTCCGTGAGCTGCACTGTCTTCCAGTTGCCTTCCAAGTGAAATTCAAGGTGCTAGTGATGACATACAAAGCTCTACATGGCATGGGTCCGGATTACCTACGGGAGCACCTACTGCCAGCGTCAACACCCCTACGTCCTGTACGCTCCCACAGAGAGGGCCTCCTCAGGGTGCCACCGGTCAGAGAATGCCGGCTGGTGGCCCCCAGGGGGAGAGCATTCTCGGTGGGTGCGCCAATCCTTTGGAACTGCTTGCCAGCCGAAATCCAGATGGCCCCCGACCTTCGCACCTTCCGACGTGACTTAAAAACCTATCTATTCCAGCAAGCCGGCCTGGCCTGATAGATTTGGGGTTTTATTTGTTTTATTATTGCTTTATTGTATACTTACTTTGCTCTGTACACCGCCCTGAGTCCTCCGGGAGAAGGGCGGTATATAAAACAAATAAATAAATAAATAAATAAAATAAATAACTGTGGACTACCTATATGCTTTCTAGAGAACTATTATTTTTTCCCTGTAGTAAATGTCTGGCACAAATAGGCATTATTGAGATACATGTTAGGAATATGTTTTTGACAAATGGTAAACCAAGTGTGCTGATCCAGCCAGAGCAATTATCTATAACAGACATGTCAAACACAAGGCCTGGGGGCCAGGTCCGGCCCGCGAAGTGGTTCATGTGGCCCATGAAGCCATCCTGGAAACAGTGAGGGAACGGCCCCCGCTTCCTTGGCTCTGGCCCTGGCTGGCCAGGAGCCAATGTACAATTTTGTAGTGGTCATCTATGCTGAAATACATTCAGTCTTAGCTCCACAAGGCCATCTGGAAACAGCGAGGGACCCACACCTGCTGCATTGGCCCTGCCCCCTTTGTGCACGCTGGGGAGGTATCACCCTTTGTGAGGAATGAAGAAATGCGCCATCGCCTGGAAGTGGCCAGCACATGGCCCTGCCTACTTCGGGCAGGCTAGGGGCTGGGCAGCGTTGTGCTTCTCTTCAGATTTGTGCCACCGGCTCAGCCTCTCGGTGCTGTGAGGAGAGGGCCATGTGCTGGCCACTTCCAGGCGATGGTGCATTTCTTCATTCCTCATGAAGGATGACACTTCCCCAGCTGCGTTTCTTGCCTGTTTTTCTCCCTCCCTCATCTCAAATATTTTCCCATCACTGTTCGAAGGAAGGAAGGAAGGAAGGAAGGAAGGAAGGAAGGAAGGAAGGAAGGAAGGAAGGAGAGGAAGGGTCTGAGGGAAGTCCTGCCTTAGTTCTTCTCTGCTGCCCTTTCACCATCCCCTTGCCCCCTCCTCCTGGCCTAACCTGGGTGGTCTCCCATCCTATTGCTAAGGAAGCTTTGGATACAAAGCCAGGTCTCCTCACATGAAGAAGTGGGCCTCCCTCTTGACGTTGCCCTCATACTCATCATGAGCAACCTGGCTAAGGAGAGCAAGCACAGCAGCTGGGCACCCTCTTGGGGAAGTGGGGGTGGGCTTAGTGCTGTGGGTGCTTGAGGGCTAGGCTGGGCATTTGGCCTCTGCACCACCGTCCAGCCCCCCCACACACACGCATGGCCTGAGAGGAACAGTGAGGCTCCTCCAGTGGACCATGCCTTGGCAATCATCCAAGTCCCATCTCCTTCTGCCAGAGACCCTCAGATCTGTCCCACTCATGCCCAGTCCCCATAGGCACCCTTGACGTGAACGATGTAGAGCTGGCCATGCCCACCCAGTAGGCCACACCCACTCCAGCCACGCCCAACCAGTAGGCCATGCCCACCCTGGCCACACCCACCTGCCCCTCAAGGGTAACCGCAATGCTGATGCGGCCCTCAATAAAATTGAGTTTGACACCCCTGATCTATAAGCAAGTTTATTTTTAATTATTAATAATATCTATATAGATTCCTACTTCCTGTTGGGATCTCGCAATGATGCAGACACAGTAAAATGGAGCTCCATCTTTTGCATCTGGTTTCCCCCTTTTGGGGGACCCTGGAAAGGGTCGAAAGTTATCCCATAGAGGCAGCAAGCAAGGAGGGGACTCTCATTGATCATTGTTTGATCTGAGGAAGCCCTCCAAACCGGCAGAGGAACATCTGGCTATATTTGTGTAGCCCAGACATGTCAAACACAAGGCCCGGGGGCCAGATCCGACCCGCAAAGTGGTTTCATGCAGCCCACGAAGCTATCCTGGAAACACTGAGGGAATGGCCCCCACTGCCTTGGCCCTGGCCCAGAGACCCTCCTTCTGCCAGAGACCCTCAGATCTGTCCCACTCCTGCCCAGGCCCCCATAGGCACCCTTGATGTGAACGATGTAGAGCTGGCCACGCCCACCCAGTAGGCCATACGCACTCTAGCCATGGCCACCCAGTAGGCCACGCCCACCCAGGCCACACCCACCCGGCCCCCTGAGGGCAACTGCAATGCTGATGCGGCTCTCAATGAAATTGAGTTTGACATCCCTGGTGTAGCCTGTCCAAAGCTGCGGACAACGGAAGTCAACAAGCACTGCACTACCAAGCAACATGGATAAAAATGGGTGAGACCTGATCCTTTCTTCATGATTTTAAGACCTCTTCCTGAAAATCTGCCCAAAGCATCTCCCCTGATGAGAAAGGGAAATGGAATTTCTGCCCCAATCCCTCAGAAAAGAAAAGCAGCAAATTAATACTTGGGGACACTAGCGAAACCTATAGGACTTATCTGGATTTAAAATATACTTACAGGTTGAAAATTTGGGGACCTTTTTGGGTTTTTTTAAAGAAAAAGTTTAACAATATAAGTTTTGGATCTAAAAACTGGAAAGTTGCATTAATGACATCTAGTGGTAAATTATGGCACTACAACTTATTTATGCGTAAAAGAAACCTGGCTTGAAGTCCAGAACTAGATAAGATTTTCGCTCGCCTTGGAACTATTTTATTATTGAGAATTACAGTTGAGGGAAAAAAAGGAACAGGCTTGGGGGCTGCTTATCAATGTGGCAGAGATGACAAACATTTTAAATTTGGCCTGTCTGAATTTTGAACATAAATATTGACCTTCAGAACTGCATTGTGGATTTTTTTTCTGGAACACTTTGGATCATAAATCTTGACTGTTAAACAATCCTCAAAGAATATAAGGAATCAAGAGAGGTAAACTAACATGAGAATACATCAGCTTGATCAGATCATTACAAACATAGGGTATCCTGAAATAGGGCAAAATTACATTGTGGGGAAGGGATGTATGTGTTTCAGACAAGTTTATTTTTAATCTATAACTTGTGTTAGATGGGAAAGAAAAGGATATATTTCCCTTTAGTCATTGTTGTTTAAGGAAGAAATCCAGTTACATTTGGAATTATTCAGATTGCACCAGATGGGTCGAAGTGACTACAGGTGAAACTCGAAAAATTAGAATATCATGCAAAAGTTCATTTATTTCAGTAATGCAACTTAAAAGGGGAAACTAATATATGAGATAGACTCATTACATGCAAAGCAAGATAGTTCAAGCCGTGATTTGTCATAATTGTTTATTTACAGCTAGGCCTCTGAAGACCAGAAATGTTTAAGGGAGGAAAAGGTGTTGTTGGTGTTGTTTTAAAAAAGCTCTCTCACTATTCTGATTTCTTTTTTTTACCTGCATTGTCAATATATTCTACTTTTCCTATTCAGAGCTTAATAATGATTTTGATACATTTGCTTTTCCTTTGAAGGATTGCTTCTTCGTGGCAAATATAAATATTTGTTTTTAACCACGTTAACTTATCTGCCCTTTTCTGCTTTTATAATATATTGAAATTTTGAAGTTTTAAGGGTAAGAAGAGAAAGAGGATATGCTAAACTAGAAACTGTTAGGTTAGGTTCTGTGTCGAGCCCCGTGGGCCCGACATTCAGTGTGGGGGGGGAGGTGGAGTTTCACATCAGCATCTCTCCCCTGGATTCCAGACACGTCGGAGGGTGTCACCGGGCAGCTGACTGCACCGCCACTTTTCTATCTGGGACTGCCACCACTGCCGAGCTCCCCACGGACCCTAACGATGATCAGCTGGGTTCGGGTCCTCTCGCAGATGCCGCCGGTCGCCTTGGGCATCTTGCTTCTTCCGTCACCTGCCAGCTGGCTCTCGAAACACTGGTGGGCACAGCTGCGCAGTTGGGCCTCCCTGCCGGGTCTGCTGCTGGCCAGCTGGTCTGGGAGATGTCAGTGGAGGCGGCGGAGCAGCCAGAGTTTCCTGGTGGGTCCGCCGCCAACCAGCTGTTCCAGGGAACATCAGCGGAGGCAGCAGAGCAGCTGGAGCTCCCTGCCAGTTCTACCACCGGCCAGCTGATCCAGGGAGTTTTGGTGGGTGCTGCTGAGGTGCAGGCGATGCTGTCATCTTCCTGCACGCCACTGTCCTCGGACATTCCAGGGCTTGCTTTGCCTCAGTTGAGCCTTGGGGCAGTTTGGGCTGCACCATCCCTCATGAGGCTGGACTCGGCAGGCCTGGACATCTAGCAGTAAGGGTGGGGGATGCATGGTCTACTCACCTGGTTGTCGGTGGACTGTTGGATGTGGAGGAAACAGGCTGCTGGACACGTGGGGGGGGATGGTGAATAGGAGAGAGCAGCAAATGGGGCTGTAGGGGGAAAGGGATTTTAAGGGATTGTGGGCGGATGTTAGTTTGTGGTTTGGGGGTGGGGCCCTGTCTCTGACCGGCTATGTAAGCGTTGGGAGCAATTAACCCCCAACACTGACTTTGCTTTTGCTTTATTGTGCTTTGGAGTTGAATAAATCCTCTTTTGTTCCTGTTGGAGACTCGTGCTTGCTTTCATCAAAGGACATGTATTGACAGTAAGTCAGCATTCCCCTTTCTTTCTGTTCACCTTGCCCTATCCTTTTGTACTGCTTAGGTATGGCATAGGGAACACAGGGGGTTGCCCCAGTGGCTGATGGAGAACCAGCTGGAGCTGCAGCACCAATTGAAGTGGCAGAGCTAGGGGACACTCAGCCAATGGTTAGGCCTAAGGTGCGGGACCCACAGCCGGTAGCTGCAGTGGGTGAATCCCAGGAGGCCGGGGACCCTGCTCATGGAGAAGAATGGTGGTTCAGCCCTGCTCTTGGCCACCTGGACCCTGGTCGAGGACAAATGCCAAGGCCTGGAGGACCTTTAACAGAGTGGAGAGAAAGGCGTCTCACTGATGACGAGGAGGAGGAGGAGTGGAGTTACTCCATGGCACCGGGCAGACAAACCATGGATATTCTCTGGGACAGGTTTGGCAAAATAGGGTACCAAGAGCCCATGTCATGGCCAGCCCCAGAGGCTGAACACGATACAATACTGTGGTCTCGCACTGAGATGCAGCCTGTTTGATCGAGGCTGTCCCATTTCTGGCTGGCTAGCCCACAGTTCCGGGTTCCGTCCAGCCTTGGTATGTCCTAGGGGAGGGTTCCTGCTGTGCACATCCCAGCGGTAACAGCAAGGTCTGGTCCAGATGCCAGGCCATCAGTGGACGGAATGTCTACCAGGCAGGCAGCAAGACCATCCGGCGCCTTGGACTGGCAGGCAGCGGGTTCCCAATGCTACGATAACACTCCAAGAGGGGCAGGGCCACAGACAGGACCATGGCAATCAGGATTGGTGTGGGGTCTGCCACCGCTGCCGATATCCTTCGATAGACATCCTGATTGCCTGACAATGTTTCTCAGTCATGCCATCAGTCATCTGGACAGATATGGCCTGGCCCACCCATCCCAGTGAGCAATGGTGGTGGCAGTGACAGCTAGCCTGCAGGGCGAGGTGGAGGCCTGGGCAGTGGATTTTTATAGTGACCACCCCGGAGAGCTGGGCAATGCTGGTCTCTTTCTGGAGGCATTACGGGCAAGGTTTGAGGATGTCTCCCAGGTCCAAAGAGCCGAGGTGGAAGTTGTGGTCCTGAGAAAGCGCAGTAGGCCTGTCATTGAATATGTCTGTGAGTTCCAGCGGGTGGCTGGTAAATTAAGGTTGTGGCCATAATGCCTTCTGGTCCACCATTTCCAGGCGGGACTGGATAGGGCTCTTCGCCAGGCATGTATTGTCTGAGGCACCCCGAACAGGTTACAGGACTGGTTCAGGGTGACAGTAGAGCTGGACGTAGGTTTACAGGAGTTCCGGGGGAGAATGGAGAACCCACCCAAGTTCCGGAAGTCAAGTGAGAAAACCAAGGAGGAAGGACAGAAGATTCAGCCTGCAACACCAAGGGCTTCCAATCCAGCATCACAGTCACTGGTCAGATGTTTCCGTTGCAACCAGCTGGGACATAGGGTAGCTGTATGTCCAGTACCAGTGCCCTGAGCAGTCCCACCGACCCCTGGGACTCACAGCGTTACACCAAAGAAACCTGTGGAATGGACATGGGCAGCACACCAGCAGGAGGGTGACATCCAGATGGCCGTCCCAGACGGAGGAAGAGACACCGATGGCTGTTGGACACCAGCTGATGATCTACGACAGTGCGGACGAGTCAATCGAGGACCCTATGGTGAGTGCAATGGTGTGTCCCTTTGCCATCCCCATCGTGTTGGTAAGCCCACAGACAGGATATAAGGGTGCATACAGAGCTTTAATTGACTCCAGTAGTACCCACTGCCTTATTAGTAAAGCAGTGGTGACCGAGGTGGGCATTAGGATGGAATAATTGGCCACCCCACTCAGGTTTGAGCAGGTAGATGGGTCCCTTTTGGGGGGAGCACCTGTTACCCACGTGACAGAGCCTGTTTGAATGGAGATGGGGGCTTACTGGGAGGTCCTTCGGTTCATAGTGGTACCCTCTATGACTGAAGCAGTGATTCTGGGGCTCACCTGGCTTGATAAATGGGGTCCAACAATTTGGTGGGAGGGAGGTTGTCATAACCTATGCATTGGGGTAGGTCCACGGCCTCCAGCTCATGATCTTGTAAGACCTGAAGGGAAAGTTGAGGGGGTAGGGGCATGCAAGGCAGATGTAGGACAGGAGGTCCAACTTCCAGAGGTATACTCAGACCTTGCTGAGGTGTTCAATGAGCAAGAATGCGACATCCTGCCACCTCACCGACCGACGGACTGCCATTGAATTGGAGCCAGGAGGTAAATTACCCAAACCCCGTATGTATGCCATGACACCATGGGATATGGAGGAATTGCAATGATATATCGACCTGAACTTAGCCAGGGGTTTCATCCAACCGGCCCATTCCCATGTCCTGTTTCAAGAAAAAAAAGATGGCTCCTTACGGCTATGTGTGGACTTCCAAGGCATCAATGGGGTATGTGTAGAACACTTGTACCCCCTTCCCCTGATGAAGGACCTCCTAGCCCACCTGGTGAAGGGCAGGATATTTACAAAACTGGACCTGCAGGAGGCATACTACAGGGTCCATATTAAGCGGGGCAATGAATGGAAGATGGCGTTTAATTGTCCACTCGGCAGCTACCAATTCTGGGTTATGCCATTTGGATTGCAATGGGCTCCTGCGGTATTCATGCAACTAATTAATGAGGTGTTGCATGAACACCTGTACCGCGGAGTACTAGTGTACTTGGAAGACATCCTCATATACACCACCACTATGGAGGTGGTAAGACAAGTGCTGAAAAAGTTGTTGCAGGCCTGGCTGTATGTGAAACTACCCAAATGTGAGTTCCATAGGACCCGGTGGGTCTATTTAAAGTATAGGATATCTGAGGCAGGGGTGGAGATGGACCCTAAGAAGGTCAAAGCAATTCTGGAGTGGCAGGCAGCAAGGACTCATCACCAACTACAAAGCTTTTTGGGGTTTGCCAACTTTTACTGGCAGTTTATCCTGTCCTTTGCCACAATAGCCTTGCCCCTTACAGACCTCTTGCGCATGCAGCAAGCAGCGCAATAACAATAACAATCTAAAATTTACTCATAAGCTAAATGGAAATTTTTAGTCCCATATTTTTTCTGAATATAATCTATCCATCTTCTCCAAACCGAAATGTATCTTTCTTGTGAATGATCTTTCAAGTAAGCAGAAATCTTAGCCATTTCTGCTAGATTTGACACTTTAAGCTTCCACTCCTCTATAGTAGGCAGACAATCCTTTTTCCAATATTGCCCTACCAATAACCTTGCAGTTGTTATCAAATTCAACATCAAATTAATTTCTTTAGTGTCACAGTCTGTAATAACACCCAATAAAAATAATTGTGGAGTAAACTTTATCTTTCTCTTAAAAATCTTTTGAATGTTCCACCAAATTTTAATCCAAAAAGCTTTTATATTTCTACAAGTCTACCAAATATGAAAACAAGTAGCATCCAAACTACCACATCTCCAACATTTGGGCTGTAAATTAGAATAAATACAAGACAGCTTTTTAGGATCCAAATGCCATCTATAAAACATTTTATAAAAATTTTCTCTTAAGTGTTGGGCTTGAATAAATTTTACATTTCTAACCCAAATTACCTCCCACACATCCAATGGAATCGGTTCTTGAATATTTTGAGCCCACTTTACCATGCAATCTTTCACCAATTCCATTTCCGAGTCCAATTCTATTAAAGCATTATAAATCCTCTTTATATGCGCTCGAGTTTGATCTTTGATCTGTTTTGCCAAATTTTCATCCATCAGCGTCAAACCAACCTTCTGGTTTAACTTCCACCTGACTTGCAATTGAGTATACTGAAACCAAGACTGTACAATATTTTCTTGTTTTAACTCATCTAGCGACCTTAGTTGCCAGTCACTCTCTTCCAATCTAAGTAATTGCTTATAAGAAATCATACCCAAATTCACACCCATAGATACCCCCTCTATTGCGTGTCCAGGAATCCCCCAAATTGGTATTTTATAATTTAACTTATAATAATACTTTTTCCAAACACGCAATAAAGCACTTCTTAAAATGTGAGATTTAAAAGCCTTATCAACTTTTTTATCATAAATCAAATATGCATGCCACCAATATAATAAATCCTATCCCTCAAGATAAAGTATACTTTTATTAGTTAAATTAAGCCAATCACTAACCAATGTTAAAACCACTGCATCATAATATAATTTCATATTAGGCACCTTAAATCCTCCTCTTTCCCAAGTGTCTTGTAAAATCTTAAGTTTAACTCTCGGTTTTTCCCCCGCCCAAATAAATTTATTAATACCCTTCTGCCATTCATCCAAATTAGCATCTTTTTTCAAAATAGGTATCATTTGAAACAGAAAGAGAAACTTTGGTAAAACGTTCATTTTAACAGCTGCAATTTTTTCCAACAAAGATAATTTTAATTTTTTCCAATTATTTAAATCCTTTTGTACTTTTAACCATAACGTCTCATAATTATTCTTATATAATTTCACATTAGAAGCTGTAATATATACCCCCAAATATTTAACCTTTTTCACAATTTCATAACCTGTCAATTTTACTAACATATCCTTCTCATTCATAATCATATTTTTAGATAATATTTTAGTCTTATTATTATTCACTTTAAAGCCCGAAACTTTCCCATATTGTATTATAATTTCCATCAAATGTATAACCGATTGAATCGGTTGAGATAGTGTAACAACCAAGTCATCTGCAAATGCTCTTAACCTATAATCATTCTGTTTTATTTTTATTCCCTTTATTTTAGTTGATTCCCGAATTTTAATCATAAAATCTCCAATGTTAAAACAAACAATAATGGTGACAGGGGACACCCTTGTCTTGTACCTTTTTCAATTTTAAATGCATCTGTTAATCCCCAATTAATTATAATTTGCGCCAATTGTTGTTGATATATGGCCTTAATAGATTGCAGAAATTCATCTCCAAAGTTCATCTTTTCCACAACTTTCAATAAAAATTGCCAATTCAATTGATCAAAAGCTTTTTCAGCATCCAAAAATATCAATGCCGCAGGGACTTGGTTATTCTTAAACAAATACTCAATTAAGTTAACTAATTGTCTTACATTATATTTCATATATCTTCCAGTTATAAATCCAGACTGATCTGTATGAACCAACTGTTTCAAAACTGACATTAATCTATTTGCCAATATTTTTGCAAAAATCTTATAATCTGTATTTAAAAGCGATATAGGTCTATAATTCTTAGGCTGAGTAAGATCTTGATCCTCTTTTGGGATCAATGATATAAAAGCCCTTCTCCAAGATGGAGGCACCTCCCCTCCGGCCTGGATATTATTAAATAGTTCCTTTAAAGGTTCTACCATCTCTGTAAGTAAAGTTTTATAATAAATTGCTGTTAAGCCATCTGTACCCGGAGCCTTACCCACTTTTAACTGTTTAATTACTGATATATTTCTTCAGAAGTGATTAAACAATTAGTCCCTTCCCTTTGTTCATGTGAAAGCATAGGAATATGCGCTTCCTGTAAATATTTATCTATATCTAAGGTTTGTACATTCTCACTAGCATATAACTTTTGATAAAAATCCAGAAAACCCTTTTTAATCAAATTTTGTTGATATGTTTCTTTGCCCTTATATTCTATTTTCTCTATTGTACGTAACCTCTGTTTTTTCCTTAATTGATAAGCTAACCACCTACCAGGCTTATTTGCATTACAAAAAGTATTATTGCTTCGCATATCTCAAATTAGTTGCAACCTGATCCGCCATTAACATATTAAATTGCTCTTTTAACAAATTTATTGAAATCCTTAATCTCTTGTCTAATGGATTCAAAATAAAAGCTTTCTCCTTCAATTTAATCTCTTCTTCCAATTCTTTACTTTTTTGCATCTGCTTACGCCTATGACCATTGTTCATATGAATCAAAATCCCCTTCATATAAGCTTTACTGGCATCCCAAACCATTTCAATCAGTGTTCCTTTATGCATATTCAAAACAAAAAACTCTTTTGAATAATCTTTACATTTTTCTGAAAGTACATATCTAAATAAATTTTCATTCAACCTCCAAGATCTTCTTATCCCATCTTCCCTAAATATATCTACTTTCATTGTTGATGTATGAAAGATTTAATAGTACCATTATGCCAATCAATTATGTATTTGCTAAAAGGAAGTAGTACACATTTTATTTTACTGCCTACTTTATTGTAGATGATAGAGTTTATAGTGTACCCCATGCCTCACCTACTCATAGGTTCATCAGAACTGAAAGTTGTTTGCTTCCAACTTGCACACTTTTCAGTAACAATTTTCAGGAATATAGTAAACTTTTCCTCTATTTCTACTGCCACTACAAGGCTTGGGACAATGATTTTTATTCTGATGTTGGTTCTCTGGTTATTTTAATCACTTAAGATTATTACTACAATTCACTTGGTTATGTGTCCTTCATTAATGGTTCCATTGCTGTTTTGTTTTTGTTTCTGGTTTTTGTCTGTAAATGGATATACCAGAATATGTTCTATCTGCAAGCTCAACTGACTGGCATATTTGTTCCCACTAAAGAGATTTTAGCTGATCCAATAGCTTCAGTGATTTCTGCATAAAGCCACAATTAGCTTATTTTTATCAACAACCTGATAAGTGCAAGCAGACTCTTGAGACTTTTCCAAGTAGCAAGAAAGAAAACATGATATGCTTGAGTCTGCTGTAAGAAGAAAAACAAAAGATAACTTTGAATTTCCACTTTCCATTTGGTGGAAAGGTAACAACGTTCCATTCACCTTGGCATATAGTCATGCAGGCCCCATGACCATGGAACTGTCTTCAGACAACACTGACTCCCTCAGCTAAGAAAAGGAGATGGACACTGCCCCTAGAGTCAAGCACGACTGGACAGGGGAAATCTTTAGCTTTATATAAAGTTAATCAAAAAGTCACGATACATTTGTTTGCATGGACACAGCTACCATCATGACTCAGGTAGTGCCATGTCTTGCCTTGATAGTGATTGACTACCCTGACTCTCATTGCTGTCCCACATGGTTCACAAAATATGTACCTTTTTTATTGGTGAGAAATAACATTATAAAATGGAGATGTATTAAAGAGCAATGAAATGATTTTATATCCCCATGCCAACAATATAGATGCCTCTCCTTGGAATCTACCAATGATGATCAAGGAAACTTTGAGGATTGGTCATGTGAACAGAGTTTCATTTTAAATTGATTTACATTCGGATGCTTGGCAACCGATTCGTATTTATGATGGTCACATTGTTCCAGGGTCATGGGATCGTCTTTTGCAACCTTCTGACAAGCAAAGTTAGTGGGGAAACCAGATTCACTTAACAACCATGTTACTAATTTAATCTCTCTCTCCCTCTCTTTCTCTTCCTCTCTCTCTCCCCCTCTCTCTTTCTCTCTCTCTCTCTCCTTCCTTCTTTCTCTCTCTCCCTCTCCGCCTAGCCTGATGGGGATTGGTGGGGTTTTTTAATTTTGTGCTTTAATTTTAACTAGGTGTTTTAGAATTTTATTCCAACTGTTTTAATATGGGCAATTATTTAATCTGGTTTTAATGTTTGTATTTAGTATTTTATTCTGCCCTGTGAACTGCCCTGAGTCCTCAGGGAGAAGGGCGGTATATAAATATTATTAAATTAAATTAAATTAAATTTATCTCTCTCTCCCTCCCTCTCTCCCTTTTTCTCCCTCTATATTTCTCTCTCCCTCTCTCTCTCCTTCTCTTTCTCTCTCCTTTTCTATTTCTCTCCCTTTCTCTCCCTAGAAACAATCTTTCACCAAATAAAAATTGTGCTACAGATTAACTACTACATATATTTTCTATTTTTTAAAATTACACAGGGCTTCTGAAGTCTAGAACTGATAAGTTATGAAATTATAAACACTATATGTGTTTGAAATAATAGAAAATACTTGGAGCTTGGGTTTTAGATTTTGGTTGTGGTTTGTTCTCCAAGCTTCTTTTAATATAATTTCTGAATGTTTCATTACCGAACTAGGTAACATTATCAGCAGTATTTTCTTATCCTATTTTCCTTAGCTCATAAATGTCTTGTGTGCCAGTGCGGTCAGTTGGTCATGCAATTGGTTGTTTCTATATTTGAATTCTGAGCAGCTGATTGGTTCTCTTCTTGATTGGCACTTCAAATGGTCTGGTTTCTTGATATGTTGGATCTAGATCAACATGCTTGCTAATTGCTCCTTTGTGGAATACCAGGCCTCAATAAATTCATATATTTAGTAGGTGTTGGGATGCCCAATATTTTTTGTTCTTTCCCAATCACATTGTTGTTTTTTATTTTCAATATGGATTGAGATCATGGATTTTTGATCATGTCATTTAACTGCTAGTTGATGTTCATAAACCCTTGTTTTTGATTGCCTTCTTGTTTGTCCCACACAGAATTGGTTACAATTGTTGCAATTGATTTTGTATACTATGTTGCTGTTGTATTCCTTCTGTATTTTGTCTTTGACTTTAGATAGCTCTTTTCTGAGTGTAAATGTGGGTTTGTGAGCTATCATTATTCCTAGGGGTTGCAGTATTCTGGCAGCCATTTCAGATGCTCCTTTGATGTATGGCAGGACTTGTTTTTGTGTTGTGGCTGGCTGTGTATTTTGTCGGGGTTTGGATGATAAGCATCCTATTATAAAACATTTGGGATAGCCATTGTGGAGGAAAACATCAAAAAGGTGTTTCTCTTCTGCTTTTCTTAATAATTTGATGCTGCAGTGTGTTTTGGCTCTTCTGAAAAGGGTCTGGATGCAGCTCCTCTTGTGTTCAGCGGGGTGGTTGATTGGGAAATTTAGAATTTGGTCTGTGTGCATGGAGTTTTGGTATTCACAGGTTGTTAATTCACCATTATCTTATCTCCTTATATCAACAACTAGGAAGGGGAGCCATTGCTCTTTTTCTTCGTCACGTGTAAAACTGATCCCAGTGAATACGTTGTTGAGTAGAAGGTGTGTCTCTTCTTGTCTGGTGCATTTGATGATGGTAAAAGTGTCATCCACACAACATACCCAAAATTTTGGTGGATGGTTGGCAGGACTGTGCATTCAGGTTTCTGCATTACTGCTTCTGTTATTAGACCAGATATAGGTGACCCCATAGGTGTGCCTTGTACTTGTCAATATATTTTCCCATTGAATTTAAAGTGTGTTATGAGGCATAGCTCCAGAACTTTCATGGTAGCATCACTGGACATGGAGTGTTCTTTAGGAGTCTTTTCGTTATGGCTTTGATTTTCTGTGAGTAGATCATAGATGGCTTGTTTGGCCAGGTCATTGTTGATAGATGTGAATAATGCGGTGACGTCAAATGAGACACCATATGAGTCTTTCAGCAAGTCTGGCTTTTTGGCCTATTCAGTAATAGCACATGCCACTATAAACTGTAAACAGATTTACAATTATCATGGCCATACATCTCATATATTTCCACTCCAAGAGGTGTGGCTTTATTGAAATACATTTATTTATTCATCAGATTTATAAGCTGCCCAAGTACAAATTCTGAGCAGATTCACAATTAAAACAAGTAAGAAACAATAAGAACAGTTCCCTGGACAGAGCAAATGAAAAAGAACATTTGTTCCATCCCCCAATTTAAAGGGTCTCACATGCAAGGCCTAGGGGGAATAGCCACATTATCATTACTCTTTACTGTCATTTTGAGTACAATATAATGGAGCCCATAAGTATTTATACATTTACGTTTGTTCATTAATTTTCCTTTGTATATCTCACTATTTCACTTTAAATATATAATGGATTTATCTATAATTTCCTTTATAATGTAAGAGTCTAATTCTAAAGAATATGGGATCAAAATTTTGCTTGAAGTCTCTCCTTCTCTACTGTACATCACAAATTCTATTTGACTAGTTTATTTTAAGTCTCAAATTGTGATGGGATGAAATAACAAAATGAATCACATAATTAGTATAATAATATACCAAATTATGTTACGTGTTCTGATAGGTCGTGCATTTGCATTACAGTAAAAGGCAGGCAGTAGTTTCAGAGCTATTATTCAAAGCTATTATTATCACTGCAGCCACAGGTATACCTAGTCAGAAAAAATACTTTTGTTCACTCTTCAGATCTGAATGAACACTGGTTGCTTTTAGAGTCCTTACAATTGCAATTGATACAAAGGATAACCATATACCGTACGTACATATTAAAACAAGATTGCAAAAACATGCTTTCAAGAGAGAACTATATGCAGCAATGAAGGGGAATATTGTTTTTTTGCTTTTCAATTTGCTTTTTGCTTTTCAATTAAACACAAAATCTCACATAAAAAAGCTGGAAATTAATTGGAGTAAAAAAACAAATTCTGTTTAAATAAGATGTTGAAAGAAAAGGACTTATTAGAAAGGAAAAGAAGAGAACAGAGGTTATTAAGAATTTTACACCATGAATCTTTTAAAATAACTGCTTTTTCATACAAATCAAGAATAGATATCTGAGAAAAACTGACATTTCTGAACAGACATTTAAGATAAAGTTTATGGAAAGGATTGTTGAGAATCTCTGCTTTCAATAACAGCTAACAATGACTTGATTTGTTTTGATCTATCATGAGGGTCCAATCTGCCGCAAATGGTGATCACATGAAGAAAGAATAGAAATAGAAATAGGAAAAATTATCTTCAGAATATTAAATTATCTTCACAATTTAAATTGACACAACAAAGAAGCTGAAGTATATTGAAAATTTTTTGATGCAGTTTAGTGATAAATTATTAGAGTGAAGATGACATACACATGGAATGGATAATGTTCTCAGCATGGGAAAACTATGAAAATGTGACAATATATATTTTTATAACTTAATGCTGTGATTTTACATTATAGTCATACTCCTGCAAAGAAAGGTAAAAATAACAGTTCACTTGGTTTCTTTCCCAGAACACTTATGCATAATTATTGTGTTCTTATTGTAGCATATTAGTACAGTATAGTACAGGGGTGTCAAACTCAATTTCATTGAGGGCCACATCAGCATTGTAGTTGCCCTCGGGGGGGCGGCTGGGTGTGGCCAGGGTGGGCATGGCCTACTGGGTGGGCATGGCTGGAGTGCGTATGGCCTACTGGGTGGGAATGGCCAGCTCTACATCATTTGTGTCAAGGGTGCCTATGGGGGCCTGGGCAGGAGTGGGACAGATCTGAGGGTCTCTGGCAGAAGGAGATGGGACCAGGGAAGTGCCAAGGCATGGTCCACTGGAAAAGCCTCACTGTTCCTCTCAGGCCATGGGGAGAGGGGACTGGACGGTGGCACGGAGGTAAAATGCCTAGCCCAGCCCTCAAGCACCCATGGCACTAAGCCCAGCCCCACTTCCCCAAGGAGGTGCCCAGCTGCATTTACCTTCTCCTCAAGGCTGCTGCTGCTATGCTTGCTCTCCTCAGCCAGGTTGCTCATGATGGGTATGAGGGCAAAATCAAGAGGGAGGCCCATTCCCTCTCCATGTGAGGAGACCTGGCTTTGTATCCAAAGCTTCCTTAGCAATAGGGAGACCCCCCAGCATAGGCCAGGAGGAGGGGGCAAGGGGATGGTGATAGGGCAGCAGGGCAGGACTAAGGTAGGACTTTCCTCAGACCTTCCCTCTCCTTCCTTCCTTCCAAAGAACAGAGCGGTGGGAAAATATTTGAGATGAGGGAGGGAGAAAAACAGGCAAGAAACACAGCTGGGGAAGTGTCATCCTTCGTGAGGAATGAAGAAATGCACCATTGCCTGGAAATGGCCAGCACATGGCCCTCGCCTACTTCACATATCCGGCTTGGTGGGCTCTATGGGAGGGAATGCCATGAGCAGTGTGAGAGTTAATGTTACCTGCGCAATGCTGCCCAGCCCCTACCCTGCCCGGTTTTGGCAGGTAGTGGGGTGCTCTCCTCACAGTGCCAAGAGGCTGAGCTGGGTGGCATGAATCTGAAGAGAAGCACAACGCTGCCCAACCCCTAGCCTGCCCGAAGTAGGCAGGGCCATGTGCTGGCCACTTCCAAGCGATGGTACATTTCTTCATTCCTCACAAAGGGTGATACCTCCCCAGCATGCGCCGAGGGGACAATGCCAACATGGCACGGGCCGGTCCCTCGCTGTTTCCAGATGGCCTTGTGGAGCTAAGACTGAATGTATTTCAGCATAGATGACCACCACAAAATTGTACATTGGCTCCTGGACAGCCTGGGCCAGGACCAAGACAGTGGGGGCTGTTCCCTTACTGTTTCCAGGATGGCTTCGCAGGCCGCATCTGGCCCCCGGGCCTTGTGTTTAACATGTCTGGTATAGTAGGAGGAACTCATGGCAGATAAAGAACCAATAAAACAGAGGGAAACAATGCTGTTTATTATTTGCAGAAATTTTTTGTGTGTGGTTAGGTTTTTATTGTTTGTTTGTTTGTTTTTTGAGCCAGGAATAAGAAAGTAAAAGAGTTCATTGGTTTTGTCAGATATTGTTGGTTTTATTCAAATGGTACAAATTCTGGATGCTGTAGGCTACAGTTTCAGGTTATCTTGTTTTTCCTTCTCTCATGGTTGCATTTTTGGTTCAATAAATCTGAAAGCTGACACTGTTTCAGGCTGATTTCCAGTTCAGAATAAATCCATTGTAATGTCCTATTCCTATGTTCTCATCTTTTTCACCATCTTCTCACATATTAAATTTTATGCTTTGAAAATCAGTATTTCTTTTCACTGACTGCCTCTTTTATACAGGAATTTTTGAATAGGACTTCCAGAAGAAGGGAGGATGATTTGTGTTCATGTGTGACATTTACTCTCCTTTGCTGCCTTAATTCCATTTTTTCTTTGTTGAAATAATGGAGATAACAGGAGCAACTTAAGAAAACCTAGCAAAAAAGACAATTCAAGACATTTTTCAAATATGTTAATTAGTAATTAGAAATTAGCAGAATTTCCTATGATAAAAAAATGTCCTGCCCCTACTTTTGTTTTCATTGTTTTCAGTGCTTTTGCATCGTTTTTAATCATCATCAAATGGATCTGTCATATCAGATAGCTCTGTATGACCGCTACCTAACACTGCAGACCTTATATTTACCCTGCAATTGAATAAAGTAATATCAAATTCTGCAAACTGAAACATGCTTAAAACTGTGAAACATATATCTAATCTAACTTATTCTAACACATTATCTCTCTTACCAAATTATTAATTTTATTTTCCTCTAACAGAGATAAATCTGCAATAAGACAAATAATAATATTTTAGGAATGATTCTATTTATTTATACAGAAAGATTTAATTATACACCATTGTATTCCTATGCAAGACTTAAAGTAACATTTAGCAGGGATTGATTATACAGCACACCTGCTTAAGTAAACACAGTTTTTATATTATTAAATATTGAGGACATTTTCTTGGGTGAGGATTAGAGAAAAGAAGTACATTTAAATATAGCTAAATTATCCAGTCAGGTATGAATTAAATCATATCCCTGTTGAATATACAGTAGAGGTGACAAATAGATTTAAGGAATTAGATCTGATAGACAGGGTGCCTGAAGAACTATGGACAGAGGTTTGCAACATTGTACAAGAGGTAGCAACTAAAACCATCCCAAAGAAAAAGAAATGCAAGAAAGCAAAATGGCTGTCTGAGGAAGCTTTGCAAATAGCTGAGGAAAGGAGGGAAGCAAAAGGCAAGGGAGAAAAAGAAAGATACGCCCAATTGAATGCAGAATTCCAGAGAATAGCTAGAAGAGATAAGAATGCCTTCTTAAATGAACAGTGTAAAGAAATAGAAGAAAACAATAGAATAGGTAGGACCAGAGATCTTTTCAAGAAAATTGGAGAGATGAAGGGAACGTTTAATGCAAAAATGGGCATGATAAAGGACCAAAATGGCAGGGACCTAACAGAGGCAGAAGAGATTAAGAAGAGATGGCAAAATTACACAGAAGAACTATACAAGAATGAGCTTAACGTCCCTGATAATCACAATGAGGTGGTCACTGACCTCAAGGCAGACATCCTAGAATGTGAAGTGAAGTGGGCCTTAGAAAAGCTGAGCAACAACAAAGCTAGTGGAGGTGACAGTATTCCAGCTGAGCTATTCAAAATCTTAAAAGACGATGCAGTAAAAGTGCTACACTCAATTTGCCAGCAAATTTGGAAAACTCAACAATGGCCACAGGATTGGAAAAGATCAGTTTACATTCCAATTCCAAAGAAAGGCAGTGCCAAAGAATGTTCAAACTATCGCACCATTGCACTCATTTCTCATGCTAGTAAAGTTATGCTTAAAATCCTACAAGCTAGGCTCCAGCAGTATGTGGATCGAGAACTACCAGAAGTACAGGCAGGATTTCGAAGAGGCAGAGGAACTAGAGATCAAATTGCCAACATACGCTGGATCATGGAGAAAGCTACAGAGTTCCAGAAAAACATCTACTTCTGCTTCATTGACTATGCTAAAGCCTTTGATTGTGTGGATCATAACAAACTGTGGCAAGTTCTTAAGGAGATGGGAGTACCAGAACATCTTATTTGTCTCCTGAGAAACCTATATGTGGGTCAAGAAGCAACAGTGAGTAGTGGTCATGGAACCACTGATTGGTTCAAAATTGGGACAGGAGTCCGGCAAGGCTGTATACTGTAACCCTGCTTGTTTTACTTATATGCAGAGCACATCATGAGAAAGGCAGGGCTAGATGAATCAAAAGTTTAGATCCTGAAGCTAAAACTCATATACTTTGGCTACCTAATGAGAAGGAAGGACTCACTGGAGAAGAGCCTAATGCTGGGAAAGATTGAGGGCAATAGAAGAAGGGGACGACAGAGAATGAGGTGGCTGGATGGAGTCACTGAAGCAGTAGGTGTGAGCTTAAATGGACTCCAGAATATGGTAGAGGACAGGAAGGCCTGGAGGAACATTGTCCATAGGGTCGCGATGGGTCAGACATGACTTCGCAGCTAACAACAACATATATATATATATATATATATGGTCCGGTGCCCTCTTCTGATGTCCATGGGTCTGGTCCACCTCCTCGCCATCTCCTGCTGTGCTAATGAGAGGTTACGATCCTCTGCTCCCCTGCTCATGCTGGGGGGGAAGGGATTGTTGATTCATTAGTTCAAACCTCCTGCATGATAACCCATGTCGGTGCAGCATCTGATAGGCTGGCAATAGCTCAATGTGCCGGTTGACAAAATGTTGATTGGACAACCAAGCGTCTTTTAACAAGCAGCCACCCTTAGTTGTATCATGAGCAATGACTCTGGCCTCTGTAAAATTGAAGGTATGGTTGTGCTAATAGTGTGCACACAAAATGGATATTCCATTGACTTCATCTGAAGGTACCAACAACAACGAGCTTCATGAACTGCAGATGACAGGACAACAACTACCACCTGGGCCACATTCCCCTACATCCATGGCATCTCAGAAACAGTGGCACAAATATTATCAGCACACAACATCAGAGTGGTGCACAGACCCAGCCAGACCTTGTGCACATGAATAATGTGCCCTAAAGAACATGTCATCCGTGGTCTACCAAATCAACTGCAATGATTGTTCATATAACTATATTGGGGAGACCACGAAACACCTCCAGACAAGGCTCCATGAGCATGAACTGGCCATCAAGCTCAAAGAAAAACAATCTCAGGTATGGGTTCACACTATTGAGCACAATCATACCTTTAATTTTAGAGAGGCCAGAGTCATTGCTCATGATACAACTAAGCGTGGCAGCTTGTTAAAAAAGGTTTGGTTGTCCAATCAACATTCTGTCAACCGGCACATTGAGCTATTGCCAGCCTACCAGATGCTGCGCCGACAGAGTTATCATGTAGGAGGATTGAACTAATGAATCAATGATCCTTTCCCCCCAGTGTGAGTAGGGGAGCAGACGATTGTAATCTTTCATTAGTCGACAAATTAGCGCAGCAGGAGATGGTGAGGAGGCAGACAGGACCCACGGACAACAGAAGACCAATGCGGACAGCGATGCCAACACAATGGAGGAGCGACCAACTGAGATGGCAGTATCGCATGCAGAAGAGTCATTCAGGCAGCAAGACGATCGCGTGCGGCAAGATGAATGCTCCTGGCGGACGGGCCAAGTGGAGAGAGGCAGAGCGCTAAAACTCAAACAGACGTCAGCCAGCCTGATGGAAATAGGATCGATGCAATTGACTGCGGGAGGGCGGGGGACGAGCAGACCCTTAACGCACTCATTAACTAAACTGTTGCCTTCACAGGGACCAAAACAGCGTGCTTCCCAGTCCTGGCTTACATTCTGATGATGTCAGCAGGAGCTGATGAAAGCTCAGTTGTAATAAAATTTTTAGTCTTAGTGATCCGTGTTTCCAGTTTTGTTATGAATACACCCGAGATTTGCATTTTTTGGACAATTATATATATATAAACTGATGTACTTAATTGTTTTTACTATCTAATGTCTTAATTTGTTGTTAATTTTAAGCATTTGAGCATTTTATTACTAGAATGAATAGAATAGAATAGAGCTGGAAGGGACCTTGGAGGTCTTCTAGTCCAACCTCCTGCTCTAGTAGGAGAACCTATATCATGGATGTCTAGTCTCTTCTTAAAAATCTCCAGTGTTGGAGTGCCCATGATTTCTGGGGATAAGCTGTTCCACTGGTTGATTGTCCTCATTGTCAGGAAGTTTCTCCTTAATTCTAGGTTGCTTCCCTCTTTGGTCAGTTTCCAACCATTGCTTCTCATCTTTCCATCTGGTGCTTTAGTGAACAACCTGGCCCTCTCTGTGCCTTGTGGTAGCCCCTTAGATACTGGACACTGCTATCATGTCTCCCCTATTTCTTCTTTTCCTTAGACTAGCCAGTCCCAAATCCTGTAGCCGTTCTTTGTATATTTTAGTCTCCAGGCCCCTGATAATCTTAGTTGCTCTTCTTTAATTTTTTTCCAAACTCTCAACATCTTTTTTATGGTATGGTGACCAAAATTGGCTGCA
Source organism: Vipera ursinii (assembly GCF_947247035.1). Lineage (NCBI taxonomy): Eukaryota > Metazoa > Chordata > Lepidosauria > Squamata > Viperidae > Vipera > Vipera ursinii. Next base: position 72,695,781 of record NC_139514.1, on the reverse strand, counting down.
GTATTCTAGGTGTGGTCTTACCAGGGCTTTATAAAGCAGTAATAGTACTTCTTGTGATCTTGATTCTCTGCCTCTGTTTATACAACCCAGGATTGTGTTAGCTTTTTTGACTGCTGCTGCACAGTGCTGGCTCATAGTCATGTGATTGTCCACTAAAAGGTCCCTCTCATAGTTACTGTGTTTGAGCCAGGTCTCACCCAATCTGTATTTGTGCCTTTGGTTTTTCCTGCCTAAATGTAAGACTTTGCTTTTCTCCACATTGAAACTCATTTTGTTGGATAGGGTCCATTGTTCAAGTTAGTCAAGATCTTTTTGGATCCTGTGTTTGTCTTCTGGGGTGTTGGCTACTCCTGCTAGATTGGTGTCATCTGCAAATTTGATGAGTTCCCCTTCTATTCTCTCATCTAAGTCACTGATGAAGATATTGAAGAGTACTGGGCCTGGGACGGAGCCTTGTGGTACCCCACTGCTTACGTCTCTCCATATGGATGTAGTGACAATGAACATTACTTGTTGAGTAAGGTTTGTTAGCCAGTTACAGATCCATCTGGTAGTGATGTTGTCTATCCCACCTTTTCTTAGTTTACCAAGGAGTAGGTTGTGGTTTACCTTGTCAAATGCCTCACTGAAATCTAGGTATACTATGTCCACTGAGTTTTGCTGGTCTACTAGTTTAGTCACTTTATCGAAGAATGAGATGAGATTGGTTTGGCATGATCTATTTTTGACAAACCCGTGCTGGCTGCCCCTTCATGGATTACTGCCTTGCCGTGGCAAAGGGGCTTGCGTAATTCAATGAAGCTATGAGCTATGCCGTGCAGGGCCACCCAAGACGGACAGGTCATAGCAGAGAGTTCTGACAAAACGTGATCCACTGGAGAAGGAAATGGCAACCCACTCCAGTATCTTTGACATGAAAACCCTATGGACAGTACCAAAAGGCAAAACGATATGACGCTGGAAGATGAGCCCCTCAGGTCGGAAGGTGTCCAATATGCTACTGGGGAAGAGCAGAGGGCTAGTACTAGTAGCGCCAGAAAGAATGAAGCGACTGGGCCAAAGCCGAAAGGATGCTCAGCTGTGGATATGTCTGGTGGTGAAAGGAAAGTCCGATGCTGTAAAGATTTTTTCTCCATAGGAACCTGGAATGTAAGATCCATGAATCAAGGCAAGCTGGACGTGGTCAAACAAGAGATGACAAGACTGAACATCGACATCTTAGGTATCAGCGAACTAAAATGGACAGGAATGGGTGAATTTAATTCAGATGACCATCAGGTATACTACTGCGGGCAAGAATCCCTCAGAAGAAATGGAGTAGCCTTCATAGTCAATAAAAGAGTAGGAAAAGCAATACTGGGATACAATCCTCAAAATGACAGAATGATCTCAGTTCGAATCCAAGGCAAACCATTCAATATCACAGTAGTCTATGCCCCAACCACCGGTGCTGAAGAGGATGAAATTGACTGGTTCTATGAAGCCCTACAGCACCTTATAGAACTAACACCAAAAAATGATGTCCTTATCATCATGGGGGATTGGAATGCTAAAGTAGGAAGCCAAAAGATAACCGGAATAACAGGCAAGTTTGGCCTTGGAGTACAAAATGAAGCAGGGCACAGGCTGATAGAATTTTGTCAAGAGAATACGATGGTCATAGCAAACACTCTTTTCCAACAACCCAAGAGACGGCTCTACACATGGACATCACCAGACGGTCAACACAGAAATCAGATTGACTATATGCTCTGCAGCCAAAGATGGAGAAGCTCTATACAGTCAGTAAAAACAAGACCAGGAGCTGGCTGTGGCTCAGACCATGAGCTTCTTGTTGCAAAGTTTAGGCTTAAACTGAAGAAAGTAGGGAAAAGCACCAGGCCAGTCAGGTATGAATTAAATCATATCCCTGTTCAATATACAGTAGAGGTGACAAATAGATTTAAGGAATTAGATCTGATAGACAGGGTGCCTGAAGAACTATGGACAGAGGTTCGCAACATTGTACAAGAGGTAGCAACCAAAACCATTCCAAAGAAAAAGAAATGCAAGAAAGCAAAATGGCTGTCTGAGGAAGCTTTGCAAATAGCTGAGGAAAGGAGGGAAGCAAAAGGCAAGGGAGAAAAAGAAAGATACGCCCAATTGAATGCAGAATTCCAGAGAATAGCTAGAAGAGATAAGAATGCCTTCTTAAATGAACAGTGCAAAGAAATAGAAGAAAACAATAGAATAGGGAGGACCAGAGATCTTTTCAAGAAAATTGGAGAGATGAAGGGAACGTTCAATGCAAAAATGGGCATGATAAAGGACCAAAATGGCAGGGACCTAACAGAGGCAGAAGAGATTAAGAAGAGATGGCAAAATTACACAGAAGAACTATACAAGAATGAGCTTAACGTCCCTGATAATCACAGTGAGGTGGTCACTGACCTCGAGCCTGACATCCTAGAATGTGAAGTGAAGTGGGCCTTAGAAAAGCTGAGCAACAACAAAGCTAGTGGAGGTGACAGTATTCCAGCTGAGCTATTCAAAATCTTAAAAGACGATGCAGTAAAAGTGCTACACTCAATTTGCCAGCAAATTTGGAAAACTCAACAGTGGCCACAGGATTGGAAAAGATCAGTTTACATTCCAATTCCAAAGAAAGGCAGTGCCAAAGAATGTTCAAACTATCGCACCATTGCACTCATTTCTCATGCTAGTAAAGTTATGCTTAAAATTCTACAAGCTAGACTTCAGCAGTATGTGGATCGAGAACTACCAGAAGTACAGGCAGGATTTCGAAGAGGCAGAGGAACTAGAGATCAAATAGCCAACATACGCTGGATCATGGAGAAAGCTAGAGAGTTCCAGAAAAACATCTACTTCTGCTTCATTGACTATGCTAAAGCCTTTGATTGTGTGGATCATAACAAACTGTGGCAAGTTCTTAAAGAGATGGGTGTACCAGATCATCTTATTTGTCTCTTGAGAAACCTATATGCGGGCCAAGAAGCAACAGTGAGAACTGGACACGGAACCACTGATTGGTTCCAAATTGGGAAAGGTGTCCGGCAAGGCTGTATACTGTCGCCTTGCCTATTTAACTTATATGCAGAGCACATCATGAGAAAGGCAGGGCTAGAGGAGTCAAAAGTTGGAATTAAGATTGCCGGAAGAAATATCAACAACCTAAGATATGCAGATGATACCACTCTAATGGCAGAAAGTGAAGAGGAACTGAAGAGTCTCTTGTTGCGAGTGAAGAAGGAGAGTACAAAACTTGGGTTGAAACTAAACATTAAGAAAACCAAGATCATGGCATCCGGCCCTCTCAATTCCTGGCAAATAGATGGGGAAGAAATGGAGGTAGTGACAGATTTTATTTTCCTGGGCTCCAAGATCACTGCAGATGGGGACTGTAGTCAAGAAATTAAAAGACACTTGCTCCTCGGGAGGAAAGCCATGGCAAATCTAGACAGCACACTAAAAAGCAGAGACATCACCCTGTCAACAAAAGTGCGTATAGTCAAGGCTATGGTCTTCCCAGTTGCAATGTATGGCAGTGAAAGTTGGACCATAAGAAAGGCTGAGCGCCAAAGAATTGAAGCCTTTGAACTCTGGTGCTGGAGAAGACTCCTGCGAGTCCCTTGGACTGCAAGGCGATCAAACCAATCCGTCCTAGAGGAGATCAACCCTGACTGCTCTTTAGAAGGCCAGATCCTGAAGCTAAAACTCAAATACTTTGGCCACCTAATGAGGAGGAAGGACTCACTGGAGAAGAGCTTAATGCTGGGAAAGATTGAGGGCAATAGAAGAAGGGGACGACAGAGAATGAGGTGGCTGGATGGAGTCACTGAAGCAGTAGGCGTGAGCTTAAATGGACTCCAGAAGATGGTAGAGGACAGGAAAGCCTGGAGGAACATTGTCCATAGGGTCGCGATGGGTCGGACATGACTTCGCAACTAACAACAACAACAACAACAAGCTGGCTACTAGTTATAACTTGTTAGCTTCTAGTTGTTTGCAGATCTGTTTTTTGATAACCTTTTCTAGGATTTTCCCAGGTATTGATGTTAAACTGATTGGTTTGTAATTTCCTTGGTCCTTTTATTTTCCTTTCTTGAAGATGGGGACAACATCAGCCCTTTCCCAATCCTCTAATACTTCCCTGGTGTTCCAGGATTTATGGAGGATGTGGTGCAACAGTTCTGAGATAACTTCGGCCAGCTCTTTCAGAACTCTGGGATGTAGCCTGTCGGGTCCCCGTGATTTATATTCATCAAGGTTGGATAAGTGCTCCCTTACATTTTCTTGCTTATTTTATTTTTTGTTTCTGGTATGTCTTTTGCAGTGGTTTTTTTGGTCTGTTTGGCTGTAGGTTCTTTTTGTGTGAAGACTGACACAAAGTATGAGTTAAGCAGCTCTGCTTTCTCCCTGTTGCCTGTAATTTCCTTGCCATCTTCTCCCTTTAGCAGGCCTACAGTTTCCTTGATTTTTTTTTCTTGTTGTTAATATGTTGGAAGAAGCTTGACTTCTGGTTTGCCATCATGGTGCTGTGGACGCTGGAAGACAAGCTCCATCTTTCCCTTCCAGATTGTCTACCCAGGGGAAACAGAGCAACTATAAGAGCAATTTTAATCTAATTGGATGGATATCCTTTTGAAACTTGAGGACTAAACGTTTTCCTATTCTTACTGGAGACATTTGTTTTTATATAAAAAAAGGAATAAACCTTGAAAAACAATCACAAAAACTTTGGACTTAAAAAGCTTTAAACATCTTGTGGCGAAGTATGATATTACAACTTGTTATTGCTTAAAAGTGACTTGGCTTGAAGCCCAGACTCCAAAAAAACCTTTTCTGACCTTGACAGCTAGCACCTGTGAAAAACTCAGCTGCAAAGAACGAACTTCTGGGTGGCATATCTGGCTTGTTTGAACTATGAATGCAAACTTTTACTGACTTTCAGAGCTATACGTGGGGAATTGCTTTCCTATTTCTTTACATGAGAAGCATATGTTATTATACGAGATGATGGAATACCTTGGACTATAAACTCTTACTTGACAAACAATTTCTACTATAAAGACCACCTATAACACATGAAATAGATGTCCCATACCTAGCTATAAAAAACAAAAAACTATTTTTAACATTTGATTCTAAAGTCTTCAACTTAACATTCTATCAAGAGAATATGGATGAAGATCAGGAAAAAATCCTTTTTATGTTGAAATCAATACATGAAACCATTCTTTCAGCTTGTGACAAAATAAGATGCAACATAAAGGAACAAGATGCCAGCTTAAATATACAAACCGAGATCTTGACTACAACCAAAGAACTAACAATGCAGAAAATAACAGGAGAAGTGGAACAACTAAATACTAAAACAGAGGACTCAATTGACCAACAGATCCAGCCAAAGGAAAAGTCAGAAAAGGGAGTGACAACACTGAAAATGGAAAAAATCAGAAGGAATTTGAGGGAAAGGAATAAGAACAGATTGAATGGAAGATAAACCTATCAGGACAATTGTGAAAAATTGCAGTAATAAGGAGGCTGTCATGGTTCCGAGAGATGAAACTCTTCAAAGAACTTCCAAGGCATTGTTTACCTTAAAGAAACTTTATTCGAGTAGCATAGCATCGGCACGTACATAGGCAAAGCCAAAATCTGAATTCCCCTCACTTGAACACATAGTATCAAGCGCAATTCCCTCCTCTGATTAACAGTCATAAATCAATTCTCCAATTAGTTTGAAATGCAGGCTTGCCCTCCAGTTCTCCAACCCACCATTTCTTATCATCTCTTATTTCAAAAAAAAACCTTGATTCTTACACTACTACAACATTGTTATGTCTAACTAACTCCCATGCACCTTTCTCTTCCTCCCCCCAGTATCATCTAATTCTAAGAGTAAAACATAAGAAGGAAAATGTTGTCAAAGCAAGAACATCCGATGTTAGCAGCATTGACATCTGCTCCCCCTTACAAAAAGGACAGATCCTATAACGTAAACAAAAGCATATGTTAGGGACTTTCTCTCGGTTTGTTAGGATGTTTCCTATAGAAACTTTTGATGAGTCTGTCAGCTTTCACATTGCTAGATTTCACCCAAGTGGCTTCAGACAGTGGGTATCCCTTCCATTGTACAAGGTACTGCAATTTCTCTTTAAAAATTCTAGAATCAAGAATACGCTTTACTTCATACTGAGTCTGACCTGCCACTACGAGGGGTCCAGGTGCCTTCTTAGGGGGAGGTCTTAAAGTAGAGCCCCAAAAAGATTTCAACAAGCTGCAATGGAAGACAGGGTGAATTCTCCCTAAAAGCCTAGGGAGTTTTAATTCTAGTGTGACTGGATTGATGACCTTTACAATGGGGAAAGGCCCCAAAAATTTTGGTTCTAATTTCTTGCTGGGTAATTTGAGGTGTAAATATTTAGTCAACAGATAAACCCCGTCACTGCACGAGGATGGTTTGATTTATGTTTTAGAGATGCATGTTTCTGCGGCTGTTATCAGTTAGTGCTAGCGAGGCAGCAGTGATTAACTGCTGAAACATGTCAGGAAGGAAGGCACGGCTGAAAAGGAGTCTGTCTGTGGGGCATCTCCCTTCAACTTTAAAAACTCCGATCGCTTCAGCCACACGCCTTGGAGAAGACGCACCTCCTCCTGTCGCCGATGCAAGGTCAGTCACTCCTTTTTCTACTTTTCCAAGCTCTCTGGCAGCTGTTTTTGAAAATGTTCACACTCCAGGGGCTCAAGATGAATTTCAAAGGCTTGGAGCGAAACCTAAAGTTCAGCCGAAGAAAACTCCTTCTGCTCCTTCAAGCCCCAAGCAAACTATGCGAGATAGGGCTATGCAAGGCTACTGTGAACAAATTGGGGTTTTTGAAAAGCGTTTGCAGCAGGCAAAGGAATATGTGTCAATGGTTCAGCAATATGAGAGGAGTTATGAGCAAGAACCGGCCATATTGCCACACCCACAAGAAGAAGCCATATTGCCTCCTTCTTCCCCAAAGCCAAAGTCACGCCCATCATTGAGTGTCATGCCAGACGAATGGGAACCGGAGGCTCCTATGTCACATGATTATGGGCTGTCCCAAAGGCCATACAGAGCCACAGTGATGCCTGAAGCAAATGTTATAGCACCATCTACTGGTGAAGCTGCATTAAGACATGAATTGGAGCTCTCACTCTTGCAACTGTCCATGCAGGAATCTTTGCTCAGAGATACCAGATTTCTGCCGTTATCTGAGGCTCCAGCCCCTGATGGTGCTAGGATTCCTGTTACTATTGCTTCTCCTGTTAATATTGCTTCTATGCAAGCCCCTCTACCTGTCAGAATACAGCCATATTTAACCCACATGCAATTGCCACCGGGTTCTTATATGCGAAGGCCAGTGTCATCTGCAGGTTATGCTACTGCACCAGCACCAGCGCCAGTGCCTCCTGCTGGCCAGGGTGGAATAGCAGCTCAAAGACAGTCAGCTCCAAGACTACCGGCAGCTACAATGCAACTGCCGCATGTCCAGGCACAGGCATAGACACCACTGGTGCCCCCTGCAGGTTATGGTCAGATAGCACAACCTGCACAGCCAGTACCTCAATTGTATATTCCTCATCAAACACCTTCTATTGTACCACTGGCTGGTGACTCAAAATTAAAGAAGTCAGGACAGAATTACAAGGCATGGGTCAGTGAGGTTGGACTTTTGCTACGCAGAGAAGGTACTCACATGATGGTGTTTAATCCTCCTGCCCAGCCATGGACTTCTGACATATGTGTTCTGTACCAGCCTGCTACCGGCCCTGCAGAAAAGGCAACCCCTTTATAAACGGCAAGAGGCTGGAATGACGTCTGCCAAATTTATTACTACCAAGATACAGGAGCTTTGAAACACTATCTGAGCGGTTGCTTTCAGCAAACCAGCCCTCCCCAAACATTCCCTTTATAAAGAGTTCAGGGCGTGGCCTCTCTCTGCCTCCTTCCAAGAAGCCCCACAGCCTTCCTCTGTTTACTCCTACTTGACTGCCTCCTGCGTCGGGCGTCCTGGAACAGGGCCAGCTGTGCGTCATCTTCATCCACACTGTCAGGCTCACACAGCTGGGTCTCCATGGTGACCAAGTGGGAGGGGGCTGCCTGAGGGCTACCATCAGCAAGATCTTCAACCCCCTCAGCAAGGTCTTCAACACCCCCCTCCTCCTCTGATTCGTCCAACCCAACTGCCGAACCCACAGGCTGACCCTGAATCACAACACTATCCCGCACCGCAGGGCCCTTCCCCCGGGTCTGCCGATCCGGATGCGGTCGGGATGGAAATTGTTCATGAAAAGCAGTCACCAACGCAGGGGCATGAACGGCGGTCGCGTCTTCCCAGGTTAAGTCCTCTGGTCCGTAACCTTTCCATTCAATCAGGTACTGGAAACGACCTTTCAGCCAACGGGAATCCCTGATGCTGGCGACCTCGTACTCGGGGGTGCTGCCTCCATCACGAGGTCCTGATGGGGGAGGTTCCGCTCGGCGGAGTGGACAGGCCGGTTGCTCGGGGACCAACAGAGACCTATGAAAGACTGGGTGCACTCGCAGGGAACGTGGCAGAGTTAAGCGATAGGCGACCGGATTGATGACAGCCTCGACTGGGAACGGTCCTAAATATCGGTGATCTAACTTTCTCACCGGCCGTGTTGACGGTAGGTTCCTGGTGGACAACCAGACCCGATCTCCCACCGATAGTGGAGGCGTATCCCGTCTTGACCGATCAGCAAACCTTTTGTAATCGGCCTTGGCCTTCTCTAACTGACGTCGCACCAATCGATGGATCGCCTGTAACTCTGCCATGAAGTCGTTCGCTGCCGGCTCCGGTGAGTCCATGGGAGAAAGGGGGAAAAACTGGGGGTGATATCCCACATTGGCCAAGAACGGTGTCATCTGTGTGGAGGTGTGCTGCGAATTGTTAAATGCAAACTCAGCTGTGGCCAGATAGTCCACCCAATTATTTTGCTGCAGATTGACGTAGCCGCGCAGATATTGTTCCAGAATACCAATGACCTTCTCAGTTCCCCCGTCAGTTTGAGGATGATGCGCGGACGAGAGGCAAATCTTGATATCCAATGCATGCATCAACTCCTGCCAGAAGCGGGCTGTAAACTGGGCCCCCCTATCAGACACGACTCTATCAGGGAGGCCGTGCAGCCGAAACACCTGCTGAATGAACATACGACTAGTGGCGCGGGCTGACGGTAAGCCGCGACAGGGGATGAAGTGCGCCATCTTGGTCAGCATGTCCACCACCACATACACTGTCGTAAAACCAGAAGAGGGGGGTAAATCTGTCAGAAAGTCCATGGACACAGCCCCCCAGGGTCTTTTGGGTGTTGGCAAAGGCTGCAGTAATCCAGGCGGGGCCCCTGTCGCTGACTTGGCCTGCCTGCATGGGATGCAGGAGGTTACATAGGACTGGACGTCGTGTCAGACTCGGGGCCACCAGAAGGTACGGGAGACCAGGTTCAGGGTATTGAACAGGCCAAAATGCCCCGCCGCCGGGTTATCGTGACACTGGCTGAGGATGAGTCCCCTGAGTGGCCCTCCCGGAACGTAGAGCCGGTCACGATAATACAAGAGTCCATCCGTGACCGTCCAAGGAGAATCTGGCCCCACCTCCTCCTTCCGCTGAGCCACCCACACCTCATGCTGCTGTGCCTCCCGGATCCGAGCCTGTATATCAACTGGCTCCCGCACCGCAGCAAAAGACTCGACGGGGATCACTGTCCTGGGCAGAAGCTTGTCTTCTACTCGGGAATATTCGGGCTTCCTGGACAGAGCATCCGCTCTTTGATTGTGCCCACTAGGTATGTACCGAACCCGGAACTCAAACCTCACAAAGAAAAGAGACCACCGGATCTGGCGTTGGTTCAAATTCCGAGCGGTCTGCAGGCTTTCCAAATTCTTATGGTCCATCCGGACCTCGATTTGATGCCGCGCTCCCTCCAGATGATGCCTCCAGGCCTCGAACGCCGCTTTGATGGCTAGCAGCTCCTTCTCCCAGATTGTATAATTGCGCTCCGATGGGTTCAGTTTTCGTGAATGGTACGCGCAGGGGAAGAGGGTACCGCTGGGCGTCGTTGCCTGGAGTAACACCGCCCCAATGGCAATGTCGGAGGCGTCCGCCTCCACGACAAATGGCCGTTGTGGGTCAGGATGCTTCAAGATGGGCTCCTTCATGAAGGCTTCCTTCAAAATCTGGAAAGCCTGTTGTTCTGGAGCGTTCCACTGGAACCGAGTCTTCTTCTGCAGGAGCCGGGTGAGGGGGGCTGTCAAGGCAGCAAACCCAGGGATGAAAGTTCGGTAAGAGTTGGCGAACCCAAGAAGTCGCTGAACATCCTTCACGCGATGCGGGGGTTGCCAACTCTGCAAAGATTCAACCTTACTCAGCTCCACGGCGATGCCCTCAGGAGAAATGCGGTGACCCAGGAAATCGATGGTCACCCAGTAGAACTGGCACTTCTCCAACTTGGCAAACAGCCGATGTTCTCGGAGTCGCTGCAGGACCTGATGGAGATGCTGATGGTGCACCTCACGCGACAGGGAGTAGATCAGGATGTCATCCAAGTAGATCACGACAAACTGATCCAACAAATCCAGGAAAATGTCATTCATGAAATGCTGAAACACGGCGGGGGCATTGGTCAGGCCAAACGGCATCACTGTGTACTCAAAATGTCCATAGCAAGTACCAAACACCGTCTTCCACTCATCACCCGGCCGAACCCTGACGAGGTTGTAAGCTCCACGCAGGTCCAGTTTCGTGAAGATCTTAGCCTCCTGGAGTCGGTCCAAGAGTTCGGGGATGAGGGGCAGCGGGTAACGATTGCACACCGTGATGGCGTTAAGTTTCCTATAATCGCAGCAAAGCCGTAATTTGCCCGACTTCTTCTTGACGAAGAGCACAGGTGCAGACACTGGCGAGGATGAGGGCCGGATGAAACCACGAGCCAAATTCTTCTCCAGAAAGTCCAGCAATGCAGCCAACTCGGGGTCCGACATGGAGTACAAACGCCCCACTGGGAGAGGCGCATCAGGGACTAAATCAATGGGGCAGTCATAGGGCCTGTGCGGGGGTAATTGATCCGCCTCTGTCTCGCTGAACACATCAGCAAAGTCGGACAGTTCGGGAGGCAAGGAAACCCCTGGGGAACCTTCCACCTGGCCGGCACAGATATGGCGGGAGTGGTCCACGCACTGCAAGCTTGGGAAGGTGACCAAGTTCTGTGACCAATAGATCTGTGGGTCATGCGCCCGGAGCCACGCCAGTCCCAGGACCACGGGGAAATGCAGATCTGAGGTGATATAGAACTGGATGGCCTCCACATGGGAACTGATGGCCATACATAATGGTTGCGTGGCAGCCGTAATAGGCCCAGACAGGAGCACGCGACCATCGATAGTCTCCACTAACATGGGCGGATCCACCGGGCACTGGGGAACAGCCCATTTGGCCACAAATGCTGAGTCCATAAAATTTGTGGTGGCCCCAGAGTCAATTAAGGCATGGACTGGAATCCCCTCTGGCTTGCCAGGAAGGATCAGACATGCCTCCAAAATCAAATGCCGTGGAGTTCCACAGGCAGCATTGGAAAGACGTCGCTCAGTGTTGTTGTGGGACACCCGATCTATCACACCGTCTAGATCGTTCTCGGGGCATTTCCCGACAGAAAAGTAGGGACTTTCTCGGGGCAGGCTCGGTCACTGATGCCTGCTGTCGCTTCTTTGGGCAAAAAGCAGCCAAATGCCCAGGGTCCCCACAGTAAAAACACAACGCCCCCCCGATCGTTGTCTGTTCATTTCCGTCACCGATAGACGAGACCTGGCGGCACCCAGCTCCATTGGCTCCTCCCTTTGAACTGGGGGCTCACGCACAACAGGGGCTGCACGGGTCTGTGGGGTGGCACGGTGACTCCTTCGCTGCTGCAACCGAGCATCGATCCGCAAGCAGAGATGGATCAGCCCATTCAGGTCTGAGGAAATATCCACACGGGCCAGCTCATCCAACATCTCCTCCGACAATCCATCCTGGAAGGCATCCAGAAGCGCAGCCTCATTCCAGGCGGAATCCTGGCTAAGCAGCCGAAAATCGCTGATATAGCCCTGTAGGGGGCGTTGACCCTGCCTCAGAGCTTTCAGGCGTCGAGTAGCAGTCTGCGTCTTAATAGGGTCCTCATACATCAGACGCATATGATCACAAAACCCCACAAAGTTGTCCAACAATGGGCTAAGTTGAGCCAGCAGAGGCGTGCCCCAATGAGCTGCATCACCTGAAAGAAGGCTTAACACAAACCCCACCTTATCCCGGTCAGTGGGGAAATCAGCTGCTCTCACGCTGATAAAGAGCTGGCATTGTCCCAGGAAAGCAGGAAACAGTTCTGGAGTGCCTGTAAATTTATCCGGCATTGCAACTTGGCATTTTCTCCTGGGTGGGGGTGATGGTGGGGGTGCAGCATGAACCTGAGCTTGCAGTTGAGCCACCTGAGCTGCCAGCAAAGTGAGTTGCTGGGTGAGCTGGGCATTCTCAGCACGTAGCTGCTCCATAATATTAGTAAGGGGTGGGAGGCTGAAAGCAAACTGTTCTGTACCAGCCTGCTACCAGCCCTGCAGAAAAGGCAACCCCTTTATAAACGGCAAGAGGCTGGAATGACGTCTGCCAAATTTATTACTACCAAGATACAGGAGCTTTGAAACACTATCTGAGCGGTTGCTTTCAGCAAACCAGCCCTCCCCAAACATTCCCTTTATAAAGAGTTCAGGGCATGGCCTCTCTCTGCCTCCTTCCGAGAAGCCCCACAGCCTTCCTCTGTTTACTCCTACTTGACTGCCTCCTGCGTCGGGCGTCCTTGAACAGGGCCAGCTGTGCGTCATCTTCATCCACACTGTCAGGCTCACACAGCTGGGTCTCCATGGTGACCAAGTGGGAGGGGGCTGCCTGAGGGCTATCATCAGCAAGATCTTCAACCCCCTCAGCAAGGTCTTCAACACCCCCCTCCTCCTCTGATTCATCCGACCCAACTGCCGAACCCACAGGCTGACCCTGAATCACAACACTATGGGACTTGGATAATAGAGCATGCACAACATTATTGATGTCAATGGACACTGAATTGCAGCTCACGTTTTCACAAGATGCAACTGCCCAACAGATTTGGACTCAGTTAGAGACATGTTATCGGCCTACATCAATTGAGTCTACATGTTTACTTTTGTCTGAGTTCCATGGTTCCAGATTAAAACATATTGGAGCACATTTGACTAAAATGAAAGGTATTAGAAAAGAACTGGGTGAAAAAGGCTATCCTATTGATGATTTTCAAATGGTCAGCATTATCATCAATTCTTTAAATCATGAGTGGAAAGATGCTATTTCCAAGATTAATCAAGTGCCTATTGCTCAACGCACAGTGGATCATGTATGCAGGATTTTAGCCAAAGAAGAGGCACTTATGCAAGCTGTGCCACATTTAAGGGAACCACCTGCATCAAGAGCTCCAGCGAGGCGTTCCTTCCGTGGAAGGACCTACGTTCCAAGGATGCCAAGATGCTACATCTGCAATCGTGTGAGACATGCCACCCGGGATTGATCCCAACGAGTTCCAGCACCCATCACATACCAGCCCAGAGGAACAGATTCCAGAGGAGGCAGAGGTAGAGGCGGATGACAAGGTCGTGGTCGTTGTTCCAGATGTGATCCACAAGCTCCACTTGTCACATTGGTTGTGACCAACGATCCACAGCCTCAACCAGAGTACGACAGACGACTTCTTTGGACTTTGGACAGCGGAGCAGCATTACATGTTACCTACAGAAAAGAGCTTTACACAGAGCTGCACGAGCCGGAACCTGAACTTCGTGAACTTTACTCTTTTTCCAATCATCCTGTTCAGGTCATGGGGAAAGGAACTGTTTATATTGAAGAGCTTGGTGCTCTCATTCCAGATGTTTACTATGTTCTGTCTGCCAGTAGTAATTTGCTTAGTCAGAGTCATTTGTCTACTTTTTCTCATTTTCAGGTCCACCATCTTGAAAAAGCAAGTTATATAGTCAAAGATGGAGATATTGTTGCTGAAACCATGTTGATTGGTGGTGTTTATTACTTAAAACCAAAGTCTAAGCAGCAAGAGCAGGCAAGTATACACGTTCCAAAAAGCACAGGCCCAGAGAGAGACGTCCCAGAGAGAGATCCTGTTGCTACTCCAAAGGTTCCTAATAATGATAAAAATACAAAAAAGACACAGGTTGCTCACAGCAAGCCTGGGGTTCCTAATAAAAATGCTAATGTTGAGAATTCACTAACAGGTAAACCTTTGCATTCCAGGTGTATCCATAAGTGGCACAGAAGATTGGGTCATGCCAGTTTCCGTGTTCTGAAGAAGATGCCAGAGTTCGCAAGAGGTTTGGATCTAAAGTGGTGTAAGGTGTTCTTGGACTGTGCTGTCTGCAAGAAAGCCAAATCCAAGGCAGCAGCAATTCCAAAACGCGCTACACGCCTGTCAACACGCATTTTTTTATTTGGTACACACTGACATAGTTGGTCCTTTTGCACCAACACTTGGTGGTAAAATATATTTCTTGACAATCGTTGATAATTATTCTAGATATGGATATGTATATCCTATGAAAGAAAAATCTGAGACCTTTCAGATCTTTAAAGACTTTGCTAGTCTTGTCTATACCCAATTCGAGGTCAACATTGCCAGAATCCAGAGTGATCGTGGTGCTGAATTCATGTCTCAGCGTTTCCAGGAATGGATGCGTGAGAATGGGATAGTACATCAGACATCTGCTCCTTATACTCCAGCTGAAAATGGAGTGGCAGAACGCAGAAATGGGGTTCTGCAAACCATGATGCGTTGCCTTCTTGAAGACGCCAACCTTGATCTTCCATACTGGGGTGAAGCTATCAAATACGCTAACCATATCATCAACCGTACTTGGAGTAGTGTGATAAATCAGACCCCTTATTTCATGTTGTATGGACACAAGCCTGATCTCTCGCATCTCCATGTTTTTGGTTCCTATGCTATGGTCAATATTCCTTTAGCCCAAAGAAAGAAAGGGGGTCCTGCAGCAAGAAGGATGAGATTTATGGGCATTGATGATAATTCAAAATGGAGCAAATACATTGACTCTCATCATGTTATTGTGGTTTCACAATCTGCTGAGGAAGATGCTGACTTGTCCAGGATTCATTCTAATGATCCTGAAGTTTATTTTCCTAGAGATGATGTTGCTGATGCCACACAACCTGGTGATCAAGATTCATCATGCATTCTCTGAAGCACGGTCCTTCGCCCTCTAAGGTGATTTATACCTTAACACCCCCAACTTGGAATGTTCTTTGAGGAGCCCTCTTTTTATCTGCTTGCTTTTTATAGCTCTCGGAGGTCTTTTTCAAAGTAGTTTTCATGGCTTTCCAATCTTCTTCCCAACCCCTCACCCATTGATCAAGTGTCTGAGAAGCGGAGGACGCCTGAAAGTATTCAGGTATTGGGCCAAACTCTTTTCCTGTGGCTACTCTGAAAGGCATGAAGCCGGTGCTGTTGTGAACAGAGTTATTGTAAGCCACCTCTGCAAAAGGGAGGAGGTCGCTCCGGTTGGTTTGTTGGCATTTGAGATAGTGCTCCACCATCTTGTTAGCAGATTCAGCAGCCCCATTAGTAGATGGGTGAAAAGCAGATGATAGTCCTTGAGATGATCCAATTAATTTAAGAAAGCTCCTCCAAAACCTAGCTGTGAACTGCACCCCCGTCTGAAATTATTCATTTAGGGGTGCCATGCAGCTGGTAGATATGTTTCAAGAACAATTTAGTCAGTCGTTGGGCAGATGGGATTCCTCTGCAGGCGATGAAGTGAGCTTGCTTTGAAAACAGATCTATCACAGTCCAGATGACTGTATTTCCTCTATGTTCAGGTAGGTCTACTATAAAGTCCATAGCAATTTCTTCCCATGGTTGAGAAGGGTCTGCCACCGGCTACAGTAACCCAGGGGGTTACCCTGGAATTCTTTTCATGGTGGCACATATAGTACAACTCCTGACATAATTTTCCACATCCCATTTTAACCCCGGGCACCAAAACTGCCAGCAGATAAGATGTAGAGTTTTTAAATATCCAAATTGTCCAGCCTGTTTTACATCATGGCTATGTTTGAGACCATTAAGATGGAGGGCTCCTGGCAAGTACAATTCCCCACCCCCTTGTAAGCCAGACCATCCCTGCATGTTAGAGAGGCTTGATTGTCTTTGAATCATTGATCAGTGAGGAGCTCTTGTTTCATTTTCTTTGCCTCAGGGTCATCAGGAGTAGAAGCCCTGCGAGGCGTGAGTTGAGCAGCAGTTTGTGGACTGGGGATGATTGCCTCATTAACGTCTTTGCATTTGCTTTTGTACTGGGGTAATCTCAGTAACGCATCAGTTAGAAAGTTTTTTTCCTCCCGGTATGTACTTTAGAGTGAAGTTGAAATGGTTAAAGTACTGTGCCCACCACAAGTACTTTGGGGACAATTTGTGGGGAGTTTTCAGTGCTTCTAAATTTTTGTGATCAGTCAATACTTCAAAAAGCACCTTGTTCCCTTCTAGATTGTGTTGCCAGTTTAATAGAGTCCACCTAGTTGTGAACGCCTCCTTCTCCCAAACTGCCCACCTCCTTCGCTTTCAGTATTTTTTTCGAGGTGTAGGCACAGGGTTGCAAGGCTCCACTTTTGTTCTTTTGCAGTAATACGACTGCAACAGCCACGTTGCTGGCGTCAGCTTGAATTACAAAGGGGTCACCTGGGCAGGGGTGCTAGGAACAGTTCAACAGCAAATAGTCTTTTTAAATTCTCAAAAGTGATTTGACAGTCCATAGTCCATGCTAGTGGTTGGCCCAGTCACAGCTTCCCTCCTCCTTTGCCTGTTTTGAGTAATTCTGTAAGGGGTAGGGCAATCTTGGCAAAGGAGGGGATGAATTGACGTTAGAAGTTGCCAAAACCTAGGAAGCTGTGGAGCTGTTTGCGAGTCTTTGGCAGCTGCCATTCAATTACAGCCTTCACTTTGGCTGGGTCCATTTCAATGCCCTCGTTGAAAATTCAGTAGCCAAGATAATCTAATTGGGTCTGGTGAAATTCACATTTTGACAGTTTGACATAAAGCTTGGCATTCAATAGTTACTCTCACCAGCTTTATATGATCAGCATATTTGTGCTGTATATCAGGATCTCATCAAGATACACCAGAACCCCTTTGTATAAATGATCATGTAGGACCTCATTAATCAACTGCATGAACCCTGTTGCTCAAGTCATATCCCCCACGCAGGAGGACGCCGGGACTCAGGCTGGATCCGCCCCCACTCTACCCTCTTTCAACAACAATGATGAAGGAGAGAAGAACCCGATGGTGAGTCAACACATCCCACCTTTCTCACTACCTGCCAAACTCATCATCCCTAAGTTGGGGCACAGGTAGATTTAAAAGTGCTAGTCAATTCTGGATGCTCCCAATGCGTTATTTACTATGAAAATGGGCATATGAGCAAAGCTGCTTTCCAAACCCATGAGTTTTGAGCAAGACAATGGCTCTCTGATGGGAGGGACTTTAGTCACGCAATTAACTGAGCCCCTACGCGTACAAATAGTTGAGCATTGGAAGTTTATTTGCTTCCTGGTGGCTCCAAAAATGACTGTGATCCTAGGATTAGCCTGGTTGGACAAATGGAAGCCATTTATCTGTTGGGAGAAAGGAATGAGAGCTGTGAGGCTACCTATAGGGCCCAAGCCCCCCATTGATTCAGCAGATGTTACAGGAAACTTTAGCCCACCCAATGAGTGAGTGCATATGGCTGCCTCACTGCCACCAGGCGAGCCTTTATAGTTCACGCAGAGATGTAGAGACCCATCTTTTTTCTCTTTGAACAACACAAGGGCTCCCACAGTAGACTTGGCCCATTCGATGAATCCCCTCGCTAGGTTTGTATCCACATATCGCTGAATCTCTTCCATTTCAAAGGGGGACATAGCATACATTCTTGGTCAGGGGAGTTTGGCCCCTGGTAACAGTTCAATGGAACAATCATTGGGATGGTGAGGAGGCAAGTTATCACATTCTTTCTCACTAAACGCCTCCGCTAGGTCCTGGTATTCGTTGGGGATGAGCGGCTTGCCAGATGGCCGTAAGGCAGCCATGTGCACTTGCTCATTGGGTGGGCTAAAATCCCCTGTAACATCTGTTGAATCTGTTGAATCTGTTGAAATGGGGGGCTCGTGCCCTATGGATAATCTCACAGTTCTCATTCCTTTTTCCCACCAGATAAATGGCTTCCATTTGTCTAGCCAGGCTAGTCCTAGGATCACAGTCTCAGACATCTTTGGAGCTACCAGGAAGCGAATAAACTCCCAGTGCTCGCCTATTTCCAGGCGTAAGGGCTCTGTTAATTGCATGACTAAAGTCCCTCCCATTAGGGAGCCATTGGCTTGCTCGAACCTCACAGGTTTGGAGAGCAGCTTAGCCCGTATGCCCAGTCTTAAGGCACATGGCAGGCTAATGATGCATCGGGAGCAGCCAGCATTGACTAGCACTTTCAGGTCTACTTGTGCCCCTGACTTAGGGATTATGAGTTTAGCAAGTAATAAAAAGGGTAGGATGCATCGACTCACCGTCGGGTCATTCTCCCCTTTGTCATCACTGTCAAAAGAGGGTAGAACAGGGGTGGATCCAGTCTGAGTTCCGGCGTCCTCCCGTGTAGGGGATGTGACCTGTACAACAGGTTCCTGTGTCATCCGGTTAGCAGCTGTGCAGATCTCTTTCTCACTGCTGGTCCTGGTCTGTTCTGCTGTTGGGGGAAGGGGACCAGGCATTTCGCTGCTCGATGTCCCTGCTGTCCGCATCGGAAGCACTTAATTGGAGGGTCTACAGGTGGCTTGGGTTTTTCAGCCATCACAGTAGTTGGAGATCTTTGTGGGGGTGAGTGCCATTCAGGTTGTTCTGAACTTTGCTTGGGTTCAGGTAGGAGAGGCTTCTTATAGCGGGTGAGCTGAACATCTAATTTCACCGCTGCCTGGTACCATTCATGCAGTTGGTTGGGTACAGCTCGGTAGATACATGCCAGAGAAAGATAGTCATCTAACCCTTTTCTAAAAAGATGAATTATGGATTGCTCAGGCCATCTCTCTATCCAACTGGACAGCTTTCGAAACTCCCACACATACTCCAGGGCAGGCCAGCCAGCTTGCTTTATCTTATGGATTTGCTCTTGCACCCTGAGGGAGACGGATGGGTCCTCAAATCTTTTCCATAGCCCCAGGAGGAAAAGGTGGGGGTCCTCCAATTCAGGGCCCTGTTCGTTATATAAATTGTTCCACCATTCGGATGCTTCTCCCTCTAGCCTGGACGCAATCACATCAATTATAGCACCTGGGTCCGGGTAGAGATGGGCCCAGCTATTCAAATGAAAGTGTACGTGGTTGAGGAAAAAAATCAGTTTCTCTGGGTCCCCATCAAAGGTTGCTCTGAAGGGTGGGGTCATTATTGGTTGGTAGGGCCCCCACTCTGGTTGCTGCTTTTTTTTTTAATCCCATTTATATCCCGCCCTTCTCCGAAGACTCAGGGTGGCTTACAATCTAAGAAGCACAAATCAATGTGCTTAGCAATAGCCTTCATTCTGTGTATATGTCTGCTTATTAGGGCTTTCGCCCCCCCCCCCCGTGGCATTTTTACAAAGTCAGCTTATTGCCCCCAATAATCTGGGTCTTCATTTTACTTATCTCGGAAGGATGGAAGGCTGAGTCAACCTTGAGCCTGGTGGGACTCAAACCAGCACTAATTGCAGGCAGCTGGTGTTACTTAAGGAGGCATTAGCCCACTGCTCTACCAGGACTTTAATGGTGGTGGTTGGCCCCACTGGTCCTGCTGTATGTTCAGGGGTTGCACGTTTGGGTCCTGCTGCTGCCACCCTTGCTGTTTTCCTCTCACCAGCTCCTGATCTCCAGGCTTCTGCATCACCACCAGCTGTTACAAGGCTTCTATTAGCTGGGGCAAGCTCAGAGGTTGTTGGCCTTTCACTTGTGGGGGCTTCCCAACCTCCCATTGCTGCAGAGGCCCCAGGCTGGGGTCCTCTTTCTCTGGGTCTGGAGGGCTTGGCAGGGGGCTCCTGGTTCTGGCAGGCAATCTGATCTGCAGGCAGGATTTTCCACTCACCCAGATTCTCAGTTGTTGATGATGTGACTTCTCCTCCCCATTCTGCTTCTGGGGCCTCTTGCCGCACAGTCTGGCCTCCGTATTCTCTACTGGAGTGGTTCCAGCTTGACAACGAGATAAGCTCAGTTATCTGTTGAGGTTTGGAGATCGGCTCAAATTCATCTTCCCACAGAAAACTATTTATTATTTCCTCTTCAGAAGTTTCACGAACAACTAGGCTTTCACTTTCCATCTTGAGGATTCTTCCCTGAATCTTTGCCAGCTTATCTCTCTTACCAGAGACAGTGGTGGGGGTTCAGGACCCCGCCTTTGAAAGAAAGGAGATTCTGGCATGATGTCATGGTTCTGATGAATGAGACAATTCAAACAAGTTGAAGGCATATTATTTATCTTAAAGTCTTTGTAATGAAACCAAACATTGGCACTCATGGAGGGATGCCAGAATCTGAAATCTCCTTCCCCCAAACCCATCATAACACACATACAATCCCCGCCCTTATCTACACGTCATAAATTACATTATCCAATTAGTTTTACATATGAGGTCTCTCCTCCCATTCTGTATGCGGGCTTTCTAATCTTCTCAAAATAGTCACTAGAAAATTTCCTCTCTTCAAGATTCAAAGTGAAGCAGTTTAAACAAAAGGCTGTCTCTTATATTGTCAGTGCAAAAACATGTCAATGTTTGCAGTATTGACATGCTGTCTGCATCTGAAGGACTTGATTGGCGGGCCTGCAGGTGGCCTGGGTCTTTCAGCCATCACAGCAGTTGGAGGTTTTCAGGGTGGTGGTTGCCATTTCGGTTGCCCTGGCCTTGGCTCAGCTTCAGGTGGGGATGGCTTCTTATAGCAGGTGAGCTGAACATCTAGTCCAGGGGTCGGCAACCTGACAAAGCAAAAGAGCCACTCAGAACTGGTTCCATCACACACACAAAAAAGTGGGATCCACAAAAAGTGCATGCGCATGAGTCCACACACGCGCATACACACAAAAAATGTTTTGCACATTCGCAAAATGGGAGGCACCTGCGCAGCGACGAGCGCTGGGTTACGGCGCCACCTTCAGCCTGGGCGCCGCTGGAGCCACCCCCGGGACCTCCAAACCGCCGCCCATTCAGAGAGGTGCACACGCAGCTCTCCAAACCTTCCCACTCTCCGAATGGACGGCGGCGCCACCTGTTTGCAGACCTGTTTGCGGCGGTAGGTCTGCAAGCTGCCGTAGCCCATTTGCAGAGTTGCTGCCTTCAGAGTTGCTGCAAACAGGCCACGGCAGCTCGCCTATTCAGAGAGGTGCGTGCACAGCTCTCCAAACATTTGGAGAAGTGCGCACGCACTGCCACCCATTTGTAAACCTGCCGCCGCCCGTTTGGAAAGCTGCTGCGGCCCTTTTGCAGAGCTGCCACCTTCCTTCAAAGGCAGCAGGTCTGCAAACTGGCCACGGCAGCTTCCCAAACTGGTGGCGGCATGTTGCAAACGGGCAGCGGCGCCACCCGTTTGCAAACATGCCGCCACCAGTTTGGAAAGCTGCTGTGGCCAGTTTGCAGACCTGCCACCTTCAGAGGAAGGCAGCAGCTCTGCAAACGGGCCACAGCAGCTTTCCAAACGGGCAGCGCCACCGCCCGTTCCGAGAGGTGCGTGTGCAGCAGACCTGCTGCCACCGGTTTGCAGGCCTGCTGTCGCCGGTTTGGAAAGCTGCTGCAGCCCGTTTGCAGAGGTACCGCCTTCAGAAGAAGGCGGCAGCTCTGCAAACAGGCCGCAGCAGCATTCCAAACGGGCGGCGCCACTGCCTGTTCGGAGAGGTGCGCACGCACCACTGCCTGTTCGGAGAGGTGCGCACGCACCACTGCCTGTTCGCAGAGGTGCGCGTGCACTGGGTGACTGGGAGCCGCAGGAGACGGCTTAAAGAGCCGCATGCGGCTCCAGAGCTGCGGGTTGCCGACCCGTGGTCTAGTCTTACCACTGCCCGGTACTATTCTTGCAGCTGATCAGGCACTGGTAGATAGATGCAGGCCTGACAAATGTGATCATCTAACCCTTCTTTGAAGTGATGGACTAGGGACTGCTCAGGCCACCTCTCTATCCAACCGGCTATCTTGTGAAACTCTCGTACATACTCCAGAGCAGGCCTGCCGGCTTTCTTTATCTTATGGATTTGTTCTTCTGCTTTGAAGGCAATCGATGGGTCCTCAAATTTTGCTCTCAGTCTTAGGAGGAAGAGGTGGGCGTCCTCCAATTTGGGGGCTTGCTCATTATATAAATTATTCAGCCATTCAGATGCCTCTCCCTCTAAGCTGGACACAATCACATCGACCATAGCAGCTGGGTCTGAGTAGATACAGTCACAGCGCTTCAAATGAGAGCACGCTTGGTTGAGAAAAAAATTAGCTTCTTTGGTTCTCTATCAAAGGTGGCTCTGAAAGATGGAGCAATCAATGGCTGATGGGCCCCACACTGTGGCTGTTGCACCTCCAATTGCTGCTGGCCCCACGCTGGCTGTTGCCACATTCCCAGGGGTTGCACGTTCAAGGGCTGTTGCCATCACCCTGCTGTTGTTGCAGTATTGGCAGTTGTGGCATCCGAAGTTGCCATAGTTCTCCCAAAGGTTGCTGTCTGGGTGGGGGCTGCTGATGTCCTCCCTGTTGCTGGTCACTGTGGAGTTGTGGCATCCTCAGTTGCTGTAGTCCCCTCAATGGTTGCTGAATGGGTGGGGGGTTTTGCTGTCCCCCCTGCTGCTGGGTTGCTGGGAACTGTGGCATCCTCAGTTGCTGTAGGGCCTCCTGCAGCCTTGCAGGGGGTTGTTGCTGGATCTCCACCCCTGGGGTAGCAGCTGCAAGCATTTTCTCTTTCTCCATGAGGAAATCTTCCCCGAATCTTTGTCAGCTTATCCCTCGATTCTAGGGACAGCGACTGGGGCTCGAGACCCCTAGATCCGTGGTGGTGAACCTATGGCATGCCCCAGTCCTAGGCCTTCAGCTGGGTTTTATAAAACCTTTTTGCTTTAGGCCTCCGCCGCCATGTACAAAAAAAAGCTTCAATCAATTAATCAATTTCAACTTCTCACGGGGAAAAAAAGATCTCGCAAAGTTGGAATTGATAGAACTTTTTAGTCCCACCCAGTCTGCCATTACCACCACAGCCATGCCCACCCAATGGGCCATGCCCACCCAATTGGCCACACTCACCCAATGGGCCACACCCACCCGGCACCCGACAATACATAAGTGGGTTTTGGGTTGCAGTTTGAGCACTCGGTCTCTAAAAGGTTCGCCATCACTGCCCTAGATAGTTAGGAAAGTTGGAGATTTTGGCTTAATGTCATGATTCTGACAGATGAAACTCTTCAAATATACAAATCCAGATTTTGACTACAATCAAAGAACTAACAATGCAGAAACAGGAGAAGTGGAACAACTAAATACTAAGACAGAGGACTCAATTGACCAACAGATCCAGCCGATGAAAAAATCAGAAAAGGGAGTGACAACATTGAAAATGGAAAAGACTTTTTACAAAAATCAGAAGAAATTTGAGGGAAAGGAATAAGAACAGATTGAATGGAAGATAAACCTATCAGGACAATTGTGAAAAATTGCAGTAATAAGGAGGCTGTCATGGTTCCGAGAGATGAAACTCTTCAAAGAACTTCCGAGGCATTGTTTACCTTAAAGAATCTTTATCTGAGTAGCATAACATCAGCACATACATAGGTGAAGCTAAAATCTGAATTTCCCTCCTCTGAACACATAGTATCATGTACAAATCCCTCCTCTGATTAACATTCATAAATCACATTCTCCAAGTAGTTTGAAATACAGGCTTTCCCTCCAGTTCTCCAACCCGCCATTTCTTATCATCTCTTATTTCAAAAAACCTTGATTCTCAAACTGCTACAATATTGTTATGTCTAACTAACTCCCATGCACATTCCTCTTCCTCCCCCCAGTATCATCTAATTCTAATTCTAAGAGTAAAACATAAGAAGGAAAATGGCTACATCTCCATATGTTGTCAAAGCAAGAACATATGATTTAATGAATACAAATGGGCTAGTTCTTCCAAACAAACTGCAACTAAATGGTCTTTCTTATTCCAAATATTATATATAATAATAGAGGGAGAACTATTTGATGATTCAAAAGCACTGACATGGAAGGTTAGTTGGCAAAGGAAAAAAGGCTGAAGAAAATAAGGGTTTTGATTTATTAGAGGGGATTTCATATTACTTACTAGAGGGTTGAATATGGTTCTCAAAACCCATTCCTATTTCATTTCATTTCTATTTCATTCCTCCTTTTCCTGGGTTTTACCATACATCCAAGGGGGAGGGGGGATGTGCCTGCAGGGCTATTACTTTCACTTCCTCTATTCACTACAATGAAATCCTTTACTTTGTTTATTGGACCTGTATCCTGTTTTCTGCGTTATCTCTCTCTCTGAACTCTATCTTTTAAACTGTCAGTTAAGAACAAAGGAGGAAATAAGGAATGTAACCTCAGTGCTTGGTTTATGTCTACACTCTCAGAGAAAGGTGTGAAGAAGCTGCCGACCCTTACTGTGTGAGCTGGAGATGGGCCAATGTTATCTCCCCGGTTCCCACAATGGACTTAACACTTGGGGATTGGCTATCCCACATCGGGTGGTTGATCTATGGGGTGGGGTCCTGCTTGGGGATATTATAATCTACTGCATTGCATGGGAAATCTCAGATCCTGTCTATTATGCCTGCTATCACCTACTCTTAATAAAAGTTCCTGCCTGGAAGAAATTGTTTCTAAGAGTTCTGCTTTCTTAAGATGTGGGCTTGAAGTGGGTCCTGACAATGGTGGAAAATAGACAATATTTAGAAAATAAAGTAACATTATAATTGAATAGGTAATATGTGTAAGAAGACTAATAGACCTTGGTATGAAAAGGGAAAAAGGGAGAAGTTGAAATAAGGGAAACTTTGGTCACCTAATATAAAATATAAAATATTTGGAAATTAGTTGAATTTCCATCCTTCCGAGGTAGGTAAAATGAGGACCCAGATTGTTGGGGGCAATTAAGCTGACTTTGTAATAATGCCGCTTGGGGTGTGTGTGAAAGCCCTAATAAGCAGGCATATACATACAATGAAGGCTACTGCTAAGTTTGTAAGCCACCCTGAGTCTTTGGAGAAGGGCGGGATATAAATGGAATAAAAATAAAAATAAAATAAATCAATATATTTTTACTGCCCTGGATCAAACGGAAGGGTTGCCACCCTTCCGCGATCAGTCGGGGGTCCTCTTCATGCTTGTCACCCCTCCAGGGTGACTTTTGGCCCTTTCAGGGTCCCCCAGCGAGAGAAAACCGGGTGGAGGAGAGAGCGATCGCCCTGAATGTCTGCTGGCGCTGCAATTGTAAACCAGAAGTCATAGTTAGGGTGTTCTTTGGGCATCATTACATAGTAGTGAATTATTTTGGTTTTTTTAAGTTACTTTCAATTTATGGTACAATGATTTTTTCCAGGTATTTTAATTTTAAGATTCAAAAGCGAATTTAAAATATTAATACTACTAAGTAAGAGGAAGTAATAATTAAAAAAAATACTAGAATGTATGGAAATGGACAAACTTAATTTGAGGTTGAAAGAAAAAGAAGAAACAGAATACTTTCAAACTTGTGACTTATTTTATCAATGGCTGGGGAAAAGAATAAAGGATTAGGAATAAATTTTGTATTAGTGAATGATAAACTCAGACAACACGTTTGTTGAATAAGTACTACTGAATTGTACGAAAAAATTAATAAAAAACTTTATAAAAAACCTCATCATAAATAGAAACCAGTTCCCAAGCATCTGAATTTTAATCACCTGACCTGGGGATGTTGCAACAGTCAAGTGAAAATGGTCATAAGTCACTTTTCTCAGTGCCATTGTAACTTTGAATGGTCATGAAAAATTGAGCACTTACCTGCACTACTTTTTGTGGCAATCAGTGGTAAAGCTCAGATTATTATCTACAGGGCCATGCAGTGGACCTTGTTCAACACCTGACAAAGTCATTTGGATTTGTTCCCAGTTAGATCCCATGCATGGTACAAGTCCATGTGAGATGCCTGGGGAAAGGACTTGCTCAGTGATTATGGAATGGTTTGACCTTGTTGGACCTGAAGAAGTGGAAAGGATCCTCAATGCTGTCAGTGCTACCACCTGTCAGTTAGATCCTTCTGCCCCCTGGATGCTAAAAGTCTCCAAGACAGTGACTAGCTGGTGGATTCAGGCAGTCATTAATTCATCATTGAAGGTGGGCCTTTTAAGGAAACCCTGGTTTGCCTCCTCTTTAAAAAAACATAATTTGTCTCACCTACCTGGACCCTTTTTTTTAGAGAAAGTAGTGGAAAAAGTGGTTGCTTGGCAGCTTCAGAGGATCCTGGATAAAACAGATTATCTGGAACCTTTCAGTCAGGATTCAGGCCTGATTATGGGGCAGAAACAGCATTGGCCACACTTGATGATCTCTAGTGAGAGCAAGATGGTGATAGTGCAATCATCCTCACTCTCGTTGACCTCTCAGTAGCCTTCAGTACCATGAACCATAGCATCTTTTTGGGTGGCTATGGGTGGCACAGTCTTCTACTGGTTCTTCTTTCTCTAAAGCTGGTCCCAATCGGTGTTAATAGGGAGTGAGAGATCCAGCCTACAGCCACTCTCTTGTGGCATGCTGCAGGGCTCGATACTCTCTCCACTCTGTTTTTACATGTACATGAAGTTGCTGAGTGAGATCATCTGTCATTGTGGGTTGAGGTATCATAGAATTGAGTATCATCAGCTTACTGATATCTCCACCCTGTGACCCAAGTGATGCTGTTGCTGCCCTTTTGTAGAGGGCAATTAGAGGCAGCGGGGACCTGGATGGCTTTGGCTAAACCTTGGCAAGATTGAATGGTTTTGGTTTTGGGTGCATGGAGTTTCAAGATTCAGGATTTTGACAACTTTAGGACTGGATCAGGTTGCACTACCCCAGATTGATCCAATCCACAACTTGGGGGATCTCCTGGACTTGCAACTTTTGCTTGAAGAGCCTTTGTGCAATTTCAGGTTGTGCACCAGTTGTGGCCTTTTCTGGATTAGGAGTTCCTACAAGCCCTAGTCATCCCTTGTACTATTGTAATACACTCTGCATGGGGCTACACTTGAAGAACATTCGGCAGTTACAGCTGGTGCAGAATGCAGCAGCATGGGTAGTTTTTGGGGTCCCCAGACTGGCCCATATTATACCTCCATTCCATGAACTGCATTCTGGCTGCTGGTTTGCTTCCAGGTGCAATTCAAAGTGTTGGTTATCTCTTTTAAAGCACTTCATGTCATAGATCCAGGTTCCTTGAGGAACAGTCTCATCCCAATGGGATTGGCCCACCCCATTCATGCTGGCAGAGGAGGCATGCTGCATCAATGGGGAACCTTCACACTGGAGATGACTGATAGATTAACAACACATCCCTCCTCTCAATAGATCCTCCATCTCATCTTATTGTCTCTCTCCCCATCTTTTAGTTATACTTGATATTTTGTATTTTATAGCATTTTATTATTATATTCATATTTTTGTATAGCAAACAAATTTAATAACTAAATAAATCTTTTATAAATTATTTGAGCTGTATTATATCCTCTTCATGGCAACCCTATTTACCCAAAGAATGATAGAGAAGAGGTAGTAGAGTACTGATGAATGGGATAGATTACAGTTCAAAGATAAGGGGATTTCCCAAGATAGATATCTGTGGGTGAGTGGAAAGGTCAGAGAATCAGACTACTGCCAGCTCATTTGCATATAACTAAATGGAAATTTCTATATTTAGTTCATTTAGCAGAGGCTCAAATTTGTTTGGTTTCTGATTCATATTCTGTATTTTAAAAGAGAAACAGTATATGTATTATATATGTGTGTGTATCTGTATGTTTTAAATTTAATTTTCACTGAGAATATCTAGGCTATTTGGTGACAAATAAGTAGTTATTATTGCTATGCATAGACAGCAGGAAAGTTGACTTAATTTTTCTGTTTTATGTAGAGTCAGTTGAATAAGACATAATTTTTACATATAAAGATAATGGAATTGTGAGTTCTGTTTAATATATCACAACAAAAATTACCCTGACTCTGTAATTTTCAACTATTTTGCTTTTTAAATCAAAAGTTTCCTGGATCTTAATCAGCTACTGTCATTTATTTAATATGGAAGAAACATTAAAAAAGGAAATATATCCAGCACGTTTCACTTTTTGTTTCTATAGATATTTGAATAGAAATGTCGGCATGGAAGTTTTGTTTTTTAAAAGAAATATAGCACTAGGTTAGTTATAGTCTGGCAAAAGAGTATAGGTGTATATTTACATATACATTGCCAACAAACAGTTAAAGCATATATATGAAACATATGCTTAGGCATAATAAGAAAGTAAGTAAGTTATTCCCACAAGTGTCCTTGCCAAACCTCTTGGTAAAAGACTTTTTATTATGTCTATTCATTTCACTATTCAGATAGTGAGTTTTTCAAATAAGTGGTGACGAGTTTGGCTTCAGAGTTCAAGGCTGCTTCTTTGTTATGTCATGAGAATTTGTTATTAGGATATGTTCACAAGCTGCCATTTCTTTCCTATTTCTGGTGCTGTTTTGTAAATGCAGTCTGCAATACTAAAGATGTGATACTCTTTTTTTCTGCTTATAATTTCCTATAAACCACAAAATGTATTTTCAGGGATAAATTAATTCACTTTTAAAAAGGATGTGTGGACATCATGTACACATAGCTAAGATCAAGTTTCTAGTTAAACATATAATCATTTTTAAGCCTTGAAGTATCTAATTTTAAATAATGAGGGTGTCACAAATTCCACTGTTCACACCATATGTTATAACTCACATTGCTGCCAATCATATGTCAAAAATGATCACAGATTTTTTCCCTGGAGGTTCTGATTAGGAATTAAAACTATGACCAGTGGCAA
The DNA here is from genome assembly GCF_947247035.1 of Vipera ursinii. NCBI lineage: Eukaryota > Metazoa > Chordata > Lepidosauria > Squamata > Viperidae > Vipera > Vipera ursinii. Next base: position 72,666,597 of record NC_139514.1, on the reverse strand, counting down.
TTACAGTATTTGAAGTAATCATTCTAAAAGTCTACACCAACTTTGGGTTGGTTCATACACTAAATTTAAAAAAAAATTCAGACTCTGAAACTGGAAGCCACTCTGGTAAATCCTTCATTATAGACCTTGTACTCTCACTGGAGGGGTCTTCATACATTCTCTGAAAATGGAGTTCCCAGGTTATAGGAGATATATGACAGTCTAATGGAGTATAGATTCTTTCAGAGTGGCAAGCTATTAGACACCAAAATAAAGAGTTCTTTTGCTTTGCTGCCACAATGAGCTGTTCCCAGGAAGACCTTGTGTCTTGTCTCTTCTTGAATGCAATCAATTGCTTGAATTGTTTTTTAAGTGTAAGTAACTGTTAAGAATTGCTTTATTGCCATATCCAGTCTCACTTTTGTACTCCTTGTATTCCAAGTTAAGGGATTTCTTGGCTTCTACGCAATCCTTATCAAACCATGGTTTGGAGGTGGTACAGGACTTCTTAGCTGAGAAATTTTGGTCATGTGCTAATAATGGTTGTAGCTCATAAACTAAACTTTTATATAGTTTAATAAATCTTGAATCGGGTTGGCTGATATAAAGGCTGTGCAGACTTTTTGAAAATTATCCTGTTAGGGCTCTCCTTACCTTCTGATCAAGTTGTTGGGTCTATCTGACCTGACATCTTGTTAGGCCAGCCGTAGAGATTGCAGGGATAAAATGGTCCTTGGAGGGTATCTGCCTGATAAAGGGCTTCATGTATATACACAGAGGAAGACAATCACTTTCTAGGTAAGGCAGGACTTCAAAATTTTCTATGTAATATACTAAGTCCATAGAAGTTAAGATGTAGTCAATGGTGGTAGTTTTGGACCCTGCCATAAATGTAAACTCGCCAGGATAGTCACCAGGCCATGAACCATTAGATATGAAGAAGTTAAATTTATTTGCCAACTTGGCAAGACAGAGGCTAGCATAGTTAGCTCTAATGTCTTTAGAGAGTCGTTTGAGGGGGGTGTTGGTTTGTATAGTGACCTCTGATGGTGGATATTGATGATGTTTCATGAATAATGTGCAATCATCTGGTCCCAATCTGGCATTAAAGTCTCCCCACAGTAGGACCCTGGCATTTGGGTGTTCCATGAGTTGTTTACTAACATAGTGTTCCAACTCCAGCCATACAACAGTGGTTTCAGCTTTTCTTAGTGAAGGAGGGAGATAAACATTAATCATCAAAAACAGGACTGAGTCCAACTTGAGGAGAAGGGCCATAGCTGAATGGTTTAAAGGGGTAATAAGTGTGGACTCTGCTCTCAAGTTGGTAGAAATAAATATACCCAGCCCTCCTTTCAGTCTCCCTGGGCCTCTGCCTGGCCTTGCTTGCAGCTTGTATGAATAAAAGCTATTAACCAGGAGATCATCAGTAGTCCAAGTCTCTTGCACCAATATAATATCCTTACCTTTCAGAGGATCAGAGTGATTAAGGCCTCTGAAATGATACCACCCAGCTACATTCCATGACATGATGTTTAAAGTGTTTTTCTTGCATTGGTCTTCATATAGTCAGTTCAAGTACTCCACCATAGGGCACTTGTTGGAGGAGTTGTGATAATTGTTATTTGATGCATTAGATTGAGTAGTTATTGTGAGCCGCCCTGAGTCCTTAGGGAGAAGGGCGGCATATAAATTTAATAAATTCAATTCAATTCAATTCAATTGTCAATGCTTCTTTTAAATCATCCAGTCTCTGTGTATAATTAGATTGCTCAGGTTCTGGCAATATATCGTTAAAATCTATCAACATTGCTAAGCTCATTGGTTTGTGCTTAAATTGTAAGCCGCCCTGAGTCTTCGGAGAAGGGCGGGATAATTGGGATTAAAATAAAAATAAAAAATAAAACATTACTTCTGGCATGCCCTCAGCAGAATCAGTGACTGTGGGTAACACTGTTTGTGGATCACTTCTCTGTTTTCTCAAGGTTGATTCAGCTGCCCCTACTTCAAACTTATCAGTATGAGGTCTGTTGCCGCTTGGATTTAAAGCAATAGTTCCCTCATGGATAGACTGAACCAAGAGTGGGCGCAGGTTCCCTGAGTGGAAAACACGAATTGGAAATATTGAAAAACTGCTCAGGAAGTGCTTCATTCTGATAAGCATTGAGGGAATTATGGACTGCTTGAAGGATAACAAAATTAGCATACATTGCCTTCTTGCGGGCAGCCACTCTGCATGTAATAAATCAATCTGCGTGTACTCACAGCAGAGCAGCTGGCTCAGAGACTGCCTAACAGCTTTTCTATCACTCCAACATCCTCTATTCCTTCTGTTGTCATAGATTTGTAAGGTAACCTGGTTGGTGTCAGGTTTCCGACATATGGGCTTTTCAAGTGACTCTGAGGCATTATTTACCTTAAAAGTCCTTTGTTAGCCTAATACACTGGCAAATGCTTGCTCGAAGGAAGCTGGAATCTGAAATCTCCACCTCTTACACAATATATTAAAACACAATTCTCCACCTTTCTAATTTTGTCATTAAACATATTCTCCAATTAATTTAAAGAATCAGTTTCCCTTCCGTTAGGAAACCCACCAAGGTCTTATCTTCTTTAGTTAGAGATGGCCTTGAAAGTACAATCCTCCTCTTCCCCCCTCCCAACCTTAAACTAAATCTCTTAAAGCAATACACAAGTTTAACATATGAAATGGTTTGTAAACAGGTTATAATGGTCACCTCTAGAGCTATCTGATTGAGTATTGTTTCTTTGTGGATATTCTTTCCTCTCTCATTTATAGAATGGAGAGAGGGGGCTATTTTAGTTTCCATTTCTGCATTAGCCATCCCATGTCTATCATTATGTGTTCTCCTGGGTCCTTCTGTAATGTTTGTTTGACTGCTGATAAGCTTTGCAAAAGACTCTTTCAAGCAGTCAACCTTATTTGTGACAATTGATAAAAGTTCGTAGATTGAATTTATGGTTTGAGCTGTGAGCAAACATTGTCTGGAAAGGAGATCTGTTTCATTCTCCCTTATTAGGTTTGTTACTATCCCATCCTGTGCAGGAAAAGTGGGTGCTGAATTCCAGGGGGGGAATTTTCTGTGAGAGGAATAGTAAGCTCTATATGATGTTTGCTTTCAAGTTCAGTTTGTAAATCCCATTTCAATGAATCACGTACAGATGAGTTACTTACTGGAGCAGGCTGTCTATTTGCAGCGAAATCTTCCATTTTCTGTTGCTTCAGTGGCTTGGAAGAACTCTGTGCTGCTGAATGAAATGAAATGAACCTTTATTGTCAAAGTACAACTATGTGTACATTGAGATTAGCTGAGCCTCCCTTTGTGCTCCCACCCCCCCAACACACAGTGACAACAAACCCTCCATCTTACTACACCATGTGAACCACTACACCACACACCGGCCTCCCAAGTCAATTCTGCATAAAATTCACAAAAGTTCACAAAAGTTATTTTTCATTCAAAAGCCTAACAGCCCATGGATAGAAGCTGTTTTTCAGCCTGTTGGTGCGGCTGGCTATACTCCTATATCTCCTACTCGATGGTAGAAGAGTAAAGAGATACTGTCCAGGGTGTGAGTCATCCCTGAGAATTTTCCTCACTCTTCCAAGGCAACAAGCCCTGGCGATGTCATCCAGTGGTGTCAGGGGACAGCCCACAATGTCTTGTGCTGTACTCACCACCCTCTGTAATACTTTCCTATCCGCGGCTGTCAGACCAGCATACCAAACCACAATACCATACAAGAGGACACTCTCTATAGTAGACCGGTAAAAGAGGGTCATTAGCTGTTGTTCTACCCTGTTCTTCCACAAGACCCTGAAAAAGTAAAGCCTCTGTTGGGCCTTTATAGCCACCTGGGTTGTATTAACTTTCCAGGTCAGATCTTCACAGAGGTAGACTCCCAGAAATTTAAAGGAGGAAACTCTCTCCACACAGTACTCCCCGATGTAAAGTGGGGCAGGTTCCTCCTTTTTTCTCTGGAAGTCTAGCACTATCTCTTTCGTCTTGCTGATGTTCAGGTGCAAGTTGTTGTTACTACACCATATGGATAGTTTTTGTACCTCTGCCCTGTCTGCTGTCTCATCCCCACCTGTAATGAGACCCACCACAGTTGTATCATCTGCAAACTTAATTATTGCAGTGGATGGGTCAGATGATACACAGTCATATGTGTATAAAGAGTACAGGTAGGGGCTAAGCACACAGCCCTGTGGCGAGCCGGTGCAAAGCTTCAGGGGGGTGGACAGAGCAGACCCGACCCTCACTGTTTGTAACTGGTCCCTAAGAAAGTCTTGAATCCAACCGCAGATGGAGGGGGAGAATTTCAAGTCAGTCAGCTTCTTGATGAGAACGCCTGGCAAAATGGTGTTAAAAGCCGAGCTATAGTCAACAAAAAGCATCCTGACATAACTTCCAGGTTTCTCAAGATGACTTGCTACAGAGTGTAAAGCAGTAGCTATGGCATCGTCTGTCGACCTATTTCCCCTATAGGCAAATTGATGTTTATCAAAATCCAGTGGGAGGCAGTGGAACACACTGTCTCTTTCTCCTTTTCTCCTTTTCCCCATTCTTGATAATCCTGGTTTGTAGAGTTGTTAAAAATGTAGGTAAAACAATGGTAGCCTCTCCAGTATTTATCCTTTATAAAAGTCTTTGACTATTATAAAAAGTCAAACAAGGGTTAAAACAGATTTAAAAAGGTTAAAAATGGGTTAAAATAGGTTAAAATAGGTTTAAAATGGGTAGGTTAAAATGCACTGTTAAAAGGGGTTAAAAAGTTAAAAATAAAAGAAAACTTTTACTTTTGGAGCTCTTTACAACCTTTGCTGCCTGTCCACCATCTTGGCTCCTCCCCTCCATACATTAAATGAGCATCATAGAATCAACTTTACTATAGCTCAATTTCACAAATCTCCAAATCATATGAATACATAAATCATATGAAGCAGAAGAATCCCATGAGAATGATCAATTCTACATCTTTCTGGAAACGTTTCTCATTGTTGTCATTCTAGTAATAGTAGGCTTCTTCATAGATATAATAATCAAATTAAAGCCTCCTGAACTCTGTAATTTGCTAATGTGTTTAATGAGGATGCATGCAAAGGATAGCCCAGTGGTGGCGAACCTATGGCACGCATGCCAAAGGGGGCACTCTGAGCTCTCTCTGTGAGCACATGCACCATCACCCCAGTCCTAGGCCTTCAGTCCTGTCCATGAGCAACCTGCATCAAAATCTCCCTGGGCAAGTGGCTTTTTAAGCTGGGTTTTATCACTTTAGGCCTCCGCCGCCATGTGCAAAAAAAAATATCAATCAATCAATTTCAACTTCTCACGGGGAAAAAAAGATCTTGCAAAGTTGGAATTGATTGAACTTTATTTTTATACTCACAGAGTGGCGGCGGAAGTGATGGGGGACTGCATTGGAGCTGAGAAGAATGTGTTGCGTGGGGGTTGGGGGAAGCAGCAGCAGCAGGGCACTCTGTGCGGGGGTGGGGTGGTAGCAGGGTGCTCCGTGCGGGGGGTTGGGGGGAAGCAGCAGCAGGGCGCTCCGTGCAGGGTGTAGGGGGGAAGCGGCAGCAGCAGGCCACTCCGTGCAGGGGTTGGGGGGAAGCTGCAGCGGCAATGGAGCACTCCATTGAGGGTGGGTGGGAAAGTAGTGGCTGGCGGCAGGGTGCTTCTCACTGCATTTTCCCCCCAGACCTTTAAACCATTTTTTAAAACACAACAAGAGTTGTATCATGGAAAAGCCGACCCATGGCTGAATGGAATACTTGAACTTACCATCTTACTGCATGTCAGAGCAAAGCCTTTCCTGCTAACAATAACTAAGATGGGTGTTCGTTTTAAAGTAACAACCCCACAAACCCCCCACCCTTCCTCCTGAAAACATGACCTGCATGCCTCCTAAGCCAATGCCTAATCATAAAGTTGCCCAGGCCTCGCCCTAAGTGAGCAGCTGAGGCTTCGCCACACCTGGAGCTTTGGGAGTGGATGAGAGCTGCCTTTTCCTTATTTACATGCTTCATTCTATGTGCCATGTTCTTTTTAAAACTTCATTTTGTTTCCTAAAAAAGAATGCTAAAAAGGCTCTAAACTGGCAATCGTTCCTAACAGGGAAATTGTTACAGCCTCTTGATAACATTGACTGTGCCATTATCAACCTTGCCATTGTTCTGTACCAGCCTACTACCGGCCCTGCAGAAAAGGCAGGGACAACCCCTTTACAAAACGGCAAGAGGCTGGAACTAAGCCTGCCAAATTTATTAACAGCAAACAGAGCAAACACGAACCATGAAACAGGAGCTATTCAAACGGTTGCCTTCAGCAAACCAGCCCTCCCACACATTCCCCTTTTAAACAGTTCAGGGCATGGCTTCTCTCTGCCTCCTTCTGAGGTGCCCCATTGCCTTCCTCTGTTTACTCCTGATTGACTGCCTCCTGCGTCGGGCATCCTTGAACAAGGCGAGCTGTGGGTCATCTTCATCCACGCTGTCAGGCTCACACAGCTGGGTCTGCGTCGTAACCAGATGGGAGGGGACTGGCTGAGGGCTCTGCGGAGCCTCAAGGCTATCCTCAGCAAGCTCTCCAACACCCCTCTCCTCCTCCTCTGAATCGTCCGACCCAACTGCCGAACCCACAGGCTGACCCTGAATCACAACAGCCATGTCCTTTTTGATATAGAAACTTGGCTACAATTCATTCATTGCTGAAATGAACTCTAAACAAGGGACTTCTTTCCACTTTTCTGTCCTTTCATTTCACCTAGAGCAGGAAACTGTCAAATTGCTGGCCCACGGGCTGGACCTGTCACGAGGAAACTGCACCCATCCCATTGCCAGCAATGAGGAAAAAGCTCTGATACATTACATGACATCACATGACGTTGGAAGTTTAAGATGTTTGACCTACAGAGCTCTGTGTCTTTGTTTAAAAAGCTGGTTCTTATACCTGCTTACTGATCAGCACTGTTGAGACAGTTTAACTGCTATAGGAGAATTATCCTGTCATAAAGAGTTAAATACCTACCCCAAATTATTCTGCATTAGTAAGGTAACTACTGTCTTTTGATAGGTTCTTATGCAAAATAACATTTTTCTTGAAGATTGTATTGCCCTACTCCACCTATTATTCAGAGTAAGTTTCATGGAGATGAGGCCTTTCTGAACTCTGTTGAAGTCACCAAGGCTAGATGGTCTACTATACCACACTATTTTCTAGTATGCAAAATCTGTATATATAAATCAAAAATGTATATGTATAATATCTATAATACAAGAGATCCCAGATTCATTTCCTGCTATCTCACGACAGAGCTGGAACCAGTACTTTCTGACTTCTGGAGAAATGTTGTCAATGCTTTATTTCACACATTATAAAATACTATATTTTGTTAAATCATGGTAAGCTGGTTTTGTATATAAAGCTAAACTAAAATTCAGTCAACAAGAGTTAACAGTAGTGGACCAAATACTGTGATTCAGTAGAAAGAAAGTCTGTATGTTGCCTGAACATGTGTAGAATGTTTAAAATGAAAAAGATACATATAGATACATAGCAAGACAACAATTTCATACAGTTGGTTTACCAAAGGTACCTAAGTTGCTTTGGTGAATCTAATGCAGGGCTTTTCAATCCACTGTACCACTTTTAGGATATGGCAACATCCGAGTACCACCAGTCGCCTAGCAAGGTGTCAAAAACTTGATGGCCAAAAAAAAAGAAAAAAAGTGAGGAAGTACAGCTAGTCCTCAACTTACAACAGTTCACATAGTGACTGTTTGAACTTACAATGGCACTGAAAAAGTGCCTCCAAGCCACAGCCGAGCAAGAAACCTGCCTGCCCGCCCAGCAGCACTCTTCCTCCTGTCCGAAGTTTTCATTGTTGTGAGCATTTCTGTTGAGGATTGGCAGCGGGGTGGGGTGGCGGTGTTTGGTTTTTATTCCCCCCATCTCCTGAGTGGTTGCAGCAGATTTTGGTCACTTCACATGACCCTGGGACACTGTGACCATCATAAATATGAATCAGTTGCCAAGCATCTGAATGTAAATCACAAGACCCGGAGATGCTGCAACATTCTAGCTGATTGGGGCTTCTTCTAGGCTCAGAAGCGCCAGGATCAGCGCCGAGCTCCAGTTGGAGCCTGGCGCTGATCCTGATGCTTCCACTGAGCTCTGACAGCCCCGAAGAAGTGCTGATCCTGGGGCTTCTGCTGAGTCCTGACAGCCTTGCAACTCCAGCCATCTCTCGCTCAGGCTTGTGCGGTGCTGCCACCAGTTCAGCACATTCCCCTTCGCCGCTACCACTTTTCTAGGATGATCATGTACCACTTGCCAGGTGCCAATGTATCACAGGTGGTACCCATACCACTGGTTGAAAAGCCCTGATCTAATGTACAGGTATATATCTACTTATATCTCTTACCCTATAAGAGTTGCAAACTATACTGGTATTATATAAAGGACACTTCAGTGCAGTGACTGGGATTCAGAGTCTTTATACTTAAGAACAGTACAGGTAGTCTTAGACTTACAATCATTTATTTAGTGACCACTTGAAGTTACAACAGCACTGAAAAAAGTGACTTATGACTGGTTTTCACACTTATCACTGTTGCAGCATCCCCGTGTCATGTAATCAGAATTCAAGCACTTGGCAACTGGCATGTATTTATCACAATTGCACTATCCCAGGGTCATGTGATCACCATTTATAACCTCCCCAGCCAGCTTCTGACAAGCAAAGTCAAAGTATTGTATTATATTTTCTGTCAAAACATTTTATGTTTCGAATTTTAATGCTTATTTACCCAAGGCAGCATGACTAGTAACAATTGAATATAGGAGCTGTAATCCAAAACTTATGGGCACCAGTTTGCTTACCAATACATCATTGCAACTGGGTGATCCTATTAACTAATATAACTGCAACCACAGGACTGTTTCATATCAAAGACTTTAGGATTAATCAGGCCAAAGGGACATGTTAATATTGGCATATTCTCCTAACTTGTATGAAGATTAAACTGTGATAAGGTAATGTTTATTTATTTTCTTTTATTGTTGAGCATTTGGCTAATAAATATATACCCAAATATTTAACCTTTTTCACTATCTATACCTATTTATTCTGACAATCGGGTTTTTTTGCTTATCTGTGAGATTCTTAACTATTATCTTAGTTTTTTCTTTCTTTATTTTTAATCCTGCTATTTCTCCATACTGTTTTATCTTTCCCTATAATTTGGGAATCATCTCCAGGGGTTCTTTCAAAATAAATACTAAATCATCAGCAAATGCTTGTAGTTTATATGTTTCATCCTTTATCTCCAACCCTTTAATTTCTGTATCTTGTCTAATATTTCAATTTAAAACTTCCAACGTGAAAATGAATAACAGAGGGGATAATGGGCATCCTTGCCTTGTGCCTTTTCTTATTTCAAAGTTCTCAGTACAATCTCCATTCACAATCACCTTGGCTTTTTTTTGTTATATATTGTTTTTACCATATTTATAAAATTCTGTCCAAAGTCCATTATTTGTAATTGGTGGATCATAAATTGCCATGAAAGATTATCAAATACCTTTTGGGCATCTAAGAATATTAGTGCCATTTGTTTCCCTGGATGTAGCTCATAATATTCTAATACATCTATTATCACTTTTAGATTATTTTTAATTTGTCTCTTTGGTAAAAAGCCATTTTGATCTGGATGTATACATTAGACTAAGTATTTTTTCAATCTCTCCGCCATTAAAGTAAAAATTTTATAATCCACATTGAGCAATGAAATCAGTCTATAGTTCTTAATCTGGGTCAAATCAGAATTTTCTTTTGGTATTAAAGTAATGTTTGCTTCAATCCACGTAGCTGGAAGTCTAGCTTCTAATAAAAGTCCATTGCAAACGTCTTTCAACTTAGTATCTCTTGTAAATTCTTATATAGCTCTGCTGCAAGCCCATCTGGACCTGGTGTTTTTCCATTTTTTGTCTTTTTATGGCCTTTGATATTTCCATCATTGTAACTCCTTCATTTAACATGATTTTAAATGCCTCTGAAATCATTGGAAGATTATTTTCTTCCAGATATTTTACAGTTTTCTCTCTTGAAGTTTCCTCCTTGTCATACAATTCCTTATAGTATTCTTTGACTGTCTTTTTTATTTCTTCATTTTTATATTGTAAATAACCTTTCCCATCTAGTAAGTTATGTATCGGGTTTTTTTCTTTCTGTTTTTTAAGTTTATAAGCTAACCTGGCTTATTGGCATTTTCAAAAAAGTTCTGTTTCGCTCTTTTTATCTGTTCTGCCACTTTTTCTGAGTCTAGCAGAAAGGCTATTGAAACAAATAAAGCTAGATTTGGAAAAGTGGAAGAACTTACAACTGTCACTACTAGGAAGAATTGCTACAGTTAAAATGAATATATTGCCTAATCTTATTTTTATTTCAAACAATTCTGATAAAACTTGAGAAAAAAAATTCTTCCAAGAGTTAAATTCATTAATTTTGAAGTTTGTTTGGCAAGGAAAGAAAGCTAGAATAAAGATGAAAACATTACAAGATGCAAAGGAAAATGGAGGTTTTGGACTACCTTAGTGGGCTTGTATTATCAAGCACCTGTATTAACATGGGTGAAAGAATGGATAACTCTTAGGAACACGACTTACAATTGGAGTGGCACGCTTTTTTGTGGTATGGGAAAAATAAAATTCATAAGTATTTCCAAAATCACTATATTAGAAATGCTTTGATAAATATGGGGAAAAATCAAAACTAAAATAAATGTAAAAATTCCAGGGTGGTTATCAATGATGGAAGCTTTTTCACATCCAAATTTGGTAGATTTTGAAAAAATTTGGGCATATAGAGATATTTTAAATACTGATGGGACATTAAAATCGAAACAAGAACTGAAAAGTCAGGGCATCAACCTGTCTGTCAGGACCCACCCCAATTCACATCTTAGGAAATAAGAACTCCTGCATCCAGGTTTGTCCAAAAGGAAAAGTTTACTAGGATGAGATTGGTTGTGGCAATACAAGACGGAATCTGACACTGAGTTACATTTCAATACTATATAAAGCATTCCCATATCAACCCCCTCCCCTCAAATCCATTTGGTCAGGCTCACATCATTTACTTAGGTGTCAATCTCCTTGTGTTTATTGTTATTGCTTTCTTCCTTTCAGTTCCAAATGGAGATGCAACCCAGATCTCTCTCTCTCCCCATTCCCCCCAGATCAAAAGCTTTCCTGGTCTTTGAAAACAGCCTACTGCAATCTGAATAACCACCCTCTCCCCCTCCTCGGAGAGATGGCAGAATTCCGAGAATAAGCACAATATTCTAACCATACATTTATGAAATGTGATATAAATGGATTCTGACAATTGGCTCACCTCTCAGAAAAAAGATGGGTCCATCTGCAGGGAAAAGAAAACATATAAATGTTAGCCCGGTTTGTTCAGATATTCTGTATGAAATCTCTTAAGCAACTTTGGTGCTTTAACATGAAGTTTGTTAACCCACTCATTTTCTGAGGAGGGGAGGTGTTTCCATGCCACTAAATATTGTATCGTTCCATGGTGTTTTCTGGAATCTAAGATTTCCTTCACTTCAAAATGTTGTTCTCCTTCTACCATGATGGGTGGTGGTGGTGGTATTTTGGTTCGTAGGGGTGATTGTTGTTCTCTCTTTATTAAACTGCAGTGAAAGTTTGGGTGTATTCGTCTAAGATTTTTGGGTAGTTCTAATTCAACTGTTACTGGGTTTATGATTCTTTTACTTGGAAAAGGTCCAATACATTTTGGTCCTAGTTTTTTACAGGGTTGGAGTGATTTCAGGTATTTTGTGGATAAATATACCATCTCTCCTACCCTAAATGGTGTGGGATCGGTTCTTTTTTTGTCTGCCTGTGCCTTGTATGCTTTTCTGGCATCTTCCAACGCTTTCCTAACGATTGGCCAGCTATTTTGTAATTGAGCAATCCATTCCTTCATTTCAGGAATGACCGGTTCTTTTGGGGTTAGTTCTGGTATTGGGTTGAAACTCTGGCCTGTAGCTACTTGAAAAGGAGTGTCCTCCTAGATTCACAGCTCTCCTTAGAAGATCACATAGGAGCTGTGACTAGGGGGGCTTTCACTCAGGTTTGTCTGGTGCGCCAGCTACGACCCTATCTGGACCTGGATGCCTTACGTACAGTCACCCATGCACTTGTGACCTCTCGTCTTGACTACTGCAATGCTCTTTACATGGCGCTGCCCTTGAGAATCACTCGGAAGCTTCAGCTGGTACAGAGTGCAGCTGCACGGACGCTTTTGGGGGCTCCCCGATACTCCCATATTACACCTCTGCTTCATGAGCTGCACTGGCTTCCAGTTGCCTTCCGGGTGAAATTCAAGGTGCTAGTGATGACATACAAAGCCCTACATGGCATGGGTCCGGAATACCTACGGGAGCACCTACTGCCACCGTCAACACCCCTCCGTCCTGTGCGCTCCCACAGAGAGGGCCTCCTCAGGGTGCCACCGGTCAGAGAATGCCGGCTGGTGACCCCCAGGGGGAGAGCATTCTCGGTGGGTGCGCCAATCCTCTGGAACCGCTTACCTGCCGAAATCCGGATGGCCCCCGACCTTCGCACCTTTCGGCAAGATTTAAAAACCTATCTATTCCAGCAAGCCGGCCTGGCCTGATAGATTTGGGGTTTTATTTGAAGATCTGGGGTTTTATTTGTTTTATTGTTGGTTTATTGTATACTTACTTTGCTCTGTACACCGCCCTGAGTCCTCCGGGAGAAGGGCGGTATATAAAACGAATAAATAAATAAATAAATAATAAATAACCTGTGCTTGAGTGGACTGCATTATTATATGCTACTTCTGCGAAAGGCAGTAGGTCCGTCCAATTGGACTGCTGAAAATTAATAAAGCATGTTAAATATTGTTCAAGTACAGAGTTAAGTCGTTCAGAAGCCCCGTCTGTTTGAGGGTGGTGACTAGATGACAGTCCTTGGGTGGTTCCTAAGAGGGATAAAAATTCTTTCCAAAATGCCGACGTAAATTGCACCCCTCTATCAGATATGATGCGTTGTGGTACCCCGTGCAATCTGTCAATATGCTGCACAAAAAGCTTTGCTAATGCTTTTGCAGTCAGGATTTTTTGGCAAGGTATGAAATGTACTTGCTTAGAGAACAGATCTGTGACAGTCCAGACTACGGTGTTTCCATTACTTTCTGGCAGTTCTACGATAAAATCCATGGCTATTTCTTTCCATCGGGCTGAGGGGTTCGCCACCGTTTGTAACAGACCTGGCGTTTTCCCTTGCAGTCTTTTGGCCATCACGCAAATTTGACAGCTACCCACATAGCTTTCTATGTCCTTTTTCATAGATGGCCACCAAAATTGCCTTTTAGTTAAGTGTAAGGTTTTTACAAAACCAAAGTGTCCTGCTGATTTTGTATCATGGCACAGTTGCATGAAATTGATTCTCTGGGTGGCAGGTATATATAGCTTCTCCCCCACCCATGGCAGTCCATCTTTAATTGTGCACACATCTCTATTTTTCTGGAACCATTCATCACTTTCCAAAGACTTCCTGAATTCTATTCCAGTTTGGCTATCTACCTTCGGCTTCAATTTTTCTTGTGCCCTGGTGGTGACTGGTGCTGCCAGTTGTTGTTCCGGTACAAGTGGTTTAAAGTCAGTAACTCTTGTGCTGTTATATTGGGGCATGCGGGATAATGCATCTGCCAGGAAGTTCTTCCCCCACGGTAAGTGTTTGAGAGTGAAATTGAATCAGTGAAAATGTTGGGACCAGAGGGCTTGCTTAGGAGTGAGCTTCCTGGGCGTTTTTAGTGCTTCCAAATTCTTGTGGTCTGTCCAGACCTGGAAAGATATTTTATTTCCTTCTAAAAATTGTCACCATATTAGTAATGCCCACCTCAACGAGAATGCCTCTTTTTCCCATATTGGCCAACGTTGTTCTGTTTCTGTGAGTTTTCTGGATGTGTATGCGCATGGTTGCAACATCCCCCCATCATTTTCTTGTAATAATATGGCTCCTACCGCTACATCGCTCGCATCTGCCTGTATTACAAAAGGTTTGTCGGGATCTGGGTGTTTTAGGACAGGTTCAGCAGAAAAAAGTCTCTTTAGCCTCTCAAATGCTGCTTGGCACTCCATTGTCCACTTTACAGGCTGGCTGGATTTCACGGGGGACCCCCCTTTCATTTTCAACAAGTTTGTCAGGGGCATGGCTATTTGGCCAAATGCAGGGATGAATTGGCGGTGGAAATTTGCAAACCCCAGGAAACTTTTCAATTGCTTCCGTGTATGGGGGGGGGTTTGCCCATTCTAATACTGCCCTGACTTTCTCAGGGTCCATTTTGATGCCCTCTGGAGATATGCAATATCCCAGGTAGTCATTTTTTTCCTGGTGGAATTTGCACTTTGATAGTTTAGCATATAGGTGGGCAGCTTGCAACTTTTTCAGGACTGCTCTGACTAGGTTGATATGTTCCTCTTTGGTCTCAGTGAAGATAAGGATGTCATCTAGGCAAACCAGGACCCCCTTATATAGGTGCTCTCTTAGCACGTCATTAATTAATTGCATGAATACTGCGGGGGGGGCCCTTGCAGTCCAAATGGCAGTACTTTGAACTGGTAGCAAACCAATGGGCAGTTGAATGCAGTCTTCCATTCATCTCCTTCCTTAATCCTAATGTGGTAATATGCTTCCCTCAGGTCTAGTTTAGTGAAAATCCTTCCTTTCGATAGGTGGGATAGCATATTCTTCATTAGGGGTAAGGGGTACAGATTGCATTCACTAATTGTGTTCAGATGCAACCCAGATCTCTCTCTCTCTCCCTGTTCCCCCCAGATCAAAAGCTTTCCTGGTCTTTGAAAACAGCCTACTGCAATCTGAATAACCATCCTCTCTTCCTCCCTTGGAGAGATGGCAGAATCCCGAGAATAAGCACAATATTCTAACCATACATTTATGAAATGTGATATAAATGGATTCTGACACTGTCATGGTGGGTACAGTTACAAATACAAAATAGATATCAAAAAGATGTGAAACTGTATGGGTTTTATAAAGAACAAACTGTATTTGATAAGATATTGTTAACCTCTGATGAGAAACTAATTAAGAAAATGTATAACTTTTTGTTAATTTTGGAGATGGAAAGTGAACAAACTAAAGAAACAATGACAAGGTGGGCAAAAAAACTTCGGTTATAATATAAAACTAGAAAAATGGCAAAAATTATGGGAGAGAAACTACAAACTGACAATGTCAACTGCATATAAAGAAAATTTATATAAAATGTTTTATAGATGGCACCTGCCACCAGCAAAATTAGCAAAAATGTTTAAAAATATGTCAGATAGATGTGGGAAATGTAAACATAATTCAGGCACGTACTATCATATCTGGTGGACATGTGATAAAGCAAAGGCTTATTGGAAAAAAATACATACTTGGTTAGAAAAAAATGTTGGGAGAACATGTAGTATTTAATCCTGATTTTTTTCTATTAGGTATAATACCAGAAAAGATTAATAAGCAAAGTTTATATTTGGTCCTACATATTACAACAGCAGCAAGAATAATTTTCGCGCAATACTGGAAAAATGAAGGAACACCACCAGAGGAAGAAGTAATTAAAAAAATATTGGAATGTACTGAGATGGACAGACTATGAGACTGAAAGATAAAGAAGAAACAGAATACTACCAAAGCTGGAAATTATTCTACAAATGGCTAGAGGAGAGAACCAAAAAGTAGGATTTGATTATGTATTAGCGCTTTTGTACCCAGACTGCACGCTGGTTGAAAAATTAACATATGCATGTAAAGAAAAAAGAACTAATAAAAAGCTTTTAAAAAAGTAATGTTTATTTATTTGGAAGCAAACTTTAGTGTGTTCCATGAATTTCCAAGTAAACAAAGTTAGTGTTTGCTTAATAAAAAATGAATCATATTTATATATGATTGTACACATATTTAAAATTTAGCTAAATTTCAGTGAAATTTGCTTCCAAGATTTTATATTCTTGATAGTATATGCTTTTTAAAATTTTGAATCTAGTATTCCATACATTTCTGTGCCTTTTCATCACATACATTTATTCAAGCATAAATTGTATACTCAAATTGATCAAGCTACTCATTTTTCTTTCTGTGCAACTAATAGAGTGTACTTGGTAGCACTGGAATGTGTCACAGTAATGCAGAGAGCAGTAATGATGTCAGCTTGTTATTTACTTTCCAAATCTGAATGACTGAGCAAGGCAAAAAGAGAATCAATCAGCCACAAAGTGACCCTGCAGGCAGAAAAAACACAGCACTCTCACCAGTAAAGAGATTGGGGGATGGGAGGCACATGTAACCAGGGTAATGTTGCATCATGTATTTGCACTGTTTCTTTTCTATGAAATGACTGTTGTAATTTAGAAAGAAGCTCTACCAGCCTAGAGAAAAATAAGAAGAGGAGGATTAATTCAAGACAAAGAACATCAAGATCTACATCTAGGGCTAAGAATAATAGTACCTATTCCACTGAATAACAGTTATGGAGATAGTGTAAGTCTATATTTAAATATAATTATACCATGGCAGCACTGGTTTTCATAAAAGTATATAGGTATATAAATATTATGGGTTGTTCTCCCTTTTTTTACTGGTGAATTTCCAAATACAAAATACTGAATTTGCAAAAGCATTGTATTCTGATGTCGGTTAGTAGGTTACATTTTGACACAAAATTACTACTTGAATTTTAGAAACTGGATGTAAACAAAAGTATAAGATTTTTCATATAAATTTAGCTGCTTAAAAACAGTCTTAATGTTATAACTGCACACATACACACTATTAAATAGTGTATTACATTGTTCTTATGCATTTCCTAACAGAAACCTAATATTTTAGTGTTAGTCATAATATAAATCAGCATTATGACTGTCTCTATCCTATGGTACACTTTCTCTTATTAAAAGGAGAGTGAAAATAAGATTGATAAATAACACTGGTCCATAGGAGATTGTGTAAATATAGGTTTCCCTACCCTTTAGTCCATTTTTTCTGACTTCTCAGAATTAAGAATTCATTCGAACAATAGAAGGCTGGTGGGGTGGGCAAGAATTCCTTTTTGGTGGAACAAAACATTTTAGTTACACCTAAAAATGACTAAGGAGTTATTTCAGGACGCTGCAATTGGAAGAGAAATTCATTTGATGGTCGGGGTAGGGGGTGATGTTTTTATTCGTTGCAAATCATAAAGGCAGAATTGCTGATAAACCCATCCCGCCCCCTCTCTCCGGGTTTCTTACTTGAAGATCAATATTGCTGATTTCCACCACCAGCCCCAGAGACCGCTTAGTCAGCCGGGTTCTGCCAGCCGTTGCCTGCTGCTACGTTCTCTCGTAGAGTTGCAGCAGGGAGAGGCTGGCCCTGGACTTCCACATGCACTTCGCTCTCCGAGCACACTAACTGCTCTCGAAGTCATGAGCGTGAACAGTAGCACCACCTAACCGCCATTCTGCACCCCGAAACTTTCCGTTTTCCTGCTCGCCAGTCTCTCGGACTTCCTTTTCATCCTCTCCGCCACCGGAGTGGATGTGGTGGTAGTGGTGGAGGTAGAAAAGGAGGAGGAAGAAGGGCGGGAGAGGGAGAGAAGAGCTACGAGGGCTGCTCGAGATTTACAATTTGCCTTCACGCTCTCGGGACCTCAGGGTTGGAAAGAAGAGTTCCACCATGGGCTGCAAGTGAAAAGAACTTGGCTTACTAGAGGCGTTGGCAGAACTTGAGACTTTCCTCGGGGGCTTCCTGGAGGGCGAGCAGGCCCTTTTTACACGAGGAGGGAGGTGAGTTTTTCCGGCCGGCCTTTTGGGGACTCCCCAAAGAAATTGACAAATGCGGGTCGGCGCCGCCGACAACGCCTCGGGAGGCCCATGTTTTCCAGCGCGATTTCAACTTGCCTCCTATTCCCCGGTTGTAATGGATGGGCGATTTACTATTGTTTATATGGGTGGACGTTTGCGCCTCACGTTTCGGTGGCCTTCGAGCTGGATTGGCCCTCGGATTCCCCCGCTCCCTCTATTTTCCCAGCGGAATGGGCTGCGTTTCCTTGTGGCAACCCCCAAGCTTTGAAATGGGCCGAAACAACTCTTCGGGCCTTGCGTTGATTGAAAGGAGAGCCTTGGGTGGGGGGGGGGGTGGCCGATTGTCCTCCCGGACCCCTAATTGGATCCCAGGGGCGTCAGGTTGATATTTATTTCGTTTCATCTGGTTTAAGCAATATGGCTGCAGAGGGGGGAAGGGAGATTCCGTGCTTTTCTGGCCGTTTTGCCTTGGCTAGGATGAGGGATGAGGGCTGCGGCCAAGGGGACTGCTGAACTTGAACCCGGGAGAGGGGAGTGCCTTTTAAACTGAAGTAAGGGGTGGGGGAGGGAACGGGAGCGCGGAAAATGGTGTCGCGGTTGTGTAACCCCAGCGTGGAGGGAGTCCCTTCTCTGGGCTCCTTGAATGGAGCCTGCCGCTGAGGCCGTTCCTGAAGTTTTCCATGGGTGATTTGGCCAAGAAGTTCTTGGGGTCTTCCCAGTGAAGGGCGAGTTTTACAAAAGCGCTCGGCTTCTTTTCAGGCTGCAGCCTTAAGACCTGTTGCATGCTAAAAGTTCAGATAGACGAGAGTCCTCTTTATGAGGACCTCATTGGCTCACCCCTGCAAATGACGTCTACACATTGGCTTTGTCTTTTTTCTCTTCCGTTTTCCTCTCCCATGTTTTGTTTTGACCAGTGTCATGGTAATTACCTATTTTAATTTGGGTTGTGTGTGTGTGTGTACACGTTATTCTTGCCTCTATGAACCCTTGGCCTACTTATTGACATGGTGGGTTACACATAGAAACAAAAAGAATCACCTATCCTTCACTTTCTGCCAAGTTTTTCTTAAGCTTAGCTTTAAAGCTGCATCAAGTAGCCTTTAAATAGTGTGATATAAAAACTGCATTTGCAAGGTATATTTGCATAGACTTAATTGTACATAAGCTTCATAAAGAAGAGGTTTTGGGTTTTGATGGCTTCTGAAATGAAATACTGAGGAAGGTTCAGTATGGATATTTCAGTTCAATACTTTTTATGATTGTTTTTCCCGCAAAGGAATAATAGAAGTAACAGGTTGTCAGAGCTGTTTCTGTGCTCAATTCAGTATTATAGCTTTTTACTTGGATTACTTATTAGTTGATATTAAACTAGATCTTTTTACAGAATAAAGACAAAGTTAATGCAGTAAACCTTTCTTGCTCTGTGCTAGGTTGATATACTTTTTTTTGCCAGATGTAAATAATGCAGTGTCACATTTTTCAAAATTGATTTATAATCCCAACTTTTTGTCAACCCACATGGTATGAGGCCTGATTCAGAAAGCTTGTTTATGAAGTCCAGGAATATAACTAGATTTTGCTTATTTTGTTACCTTTTCCAAAACATAAGTCTACTTCAGGTTTGTTTACATGCTTGGTGATTCCCAACGGCTCTGCTGCTTGCAGATTATTTTATGTCACTGCTACTCCTTGATATAGATGACTAGTCAAACTTTATGTAGGCAAACTATCCTCATACTTGAAAAAGCAATACTTTAATTCATTTTAACTTTGAAGTTGTATGACTAAGGACTGACATGTTGCTATGAGCAGTTTATAGCTGATAAGGAATTTCTGATCATTTCAAAATTCTACAGCATTAAGTAACTACTTAAAATAAAACAGTATCATAATTATGTTGCTTAACTTCCAACATAACTCTTACTCAGATAAATATATCCTTCTACAAAGGATATAAATCACTCCCCACAGAATGTCCAAAGCAGTAGGAGTATTCTAACAAAAACAGACAATTTTTGTCCCCATTAAAAACCAACTTAAGTTTTTTATGGCATAATGTGTTTTAAAAATTTTTTTGAGAAAGTGGACTGTTGACTATGAAAACCTATGTATAATCTTATGCATTTTAGTCTTTTAAATGACACAGGTTATTATTAAACCTTGGTGGAGCAGTGGGCTAATACCTCCTTAAGTAACACCAGCTGCCTGCAATCCCACCAGGCTCAAGGTTGACTCAGCCTTCCATCCTTCCGAGGTAGGTAAAATGAGGACCCAGATTGTTGGGGGCAATTAAGCTGACTTTGTAATAATGCCGCTTGGGGTGTGTGTGTGAAAGCCCTAATAGGCAGGCATATACATAGAATGAAGGCTACTGCTAACCTTGTAAGCCGCCCTGAGTCTTCAGAGAAGGGCGGGATATAAATGGAATTAAAATAATAAAAAAATAAAATAAAAACCAGTGAATAAGTTCCAGTCAATTTACATCCATTAGATTGCTGCATGTGAATTGGATGCATTATCTCAGGTTATACTGTATATTGGTATGTGTGTGATGCTTTTTGCTGAGTGGTAATTCTGATAAGTTGCTGAGTGCTTCTGTAAGACTGAAATAAGTCTTAATTGAATATTTACAGTGCTGAATCTTTTTTGGCTATGTACAGTATTGTGGCAATACAGGTTTATATAAAATAGTATTTATTTAAATAATTTGGAGAATGAACTTTACCATAACAATAGATTACTGCTCTATCTTTAAAGCTACTTATCTATTTTCAGAAAGTAACTGAATATATGTATGTATATGCAATATTGTTACAAAAATCTGAAATATCTTTATCAATATGCAAAAAGACTATTGCTGCATTTTATGTTTTTTATTTATTTTATTTATTTATTTTTATTTTAATTCCATTTATATCCCGCCCTTCTCCGAAGACTCAGGGCGGCTTACAAGCTTAGCAGTAGCCTTCATTCTATGTATATGCCTGCTTATTAGGGCTTTCACACACACACCAAGCGGCATTATTACAAAGTCAGCTTAATTGCCCCCAACAATCTGGGTCCTCATTTTACCTACCTCGGAAGGATGGAAGGCTGAGTCAACCTTGAGCCTGGTGGGATGCGAACCTGCACTAATTGCAGGCAGCTGGTGTTACTTAAGGAGGCATTAGCCCACTGCTCCACCAAGGCTCTTTTAAAAGAGGCAGTCATTCTTTGTTGCATCTTTGTACTGGAAGTGATAAAGCATGGCATTGGTAGCTACACTGCCACCAGTTCAGTTTAACACTGATGTTTATAAGGAATGCCATTTTTATAAAAGAAGTATGGCTACTTGTACTTCATTTAGGATTTGGATCCATGTTTATTCATATGATTCTTGTATTTAATATCAAATATGGTAATATACACAAACATTGCCAATTAAATATAGAATATTTATTTAATAAAATGCTTGCTAAGTATTGGTTATATGGTTTCATTTTTGTGAACAGAACATTAAATCTGTAGGAGACTTCCAATCCAGCATAGCTTTTCTAATAATGGAGAAGAGAAAAATAGAAATGTTGATGCAAGGCTTCATCTCTTAAAAAAGAAATGTTCCCAGAATATTGTGGGACACTGTTAATAGCATAGAAAATGACACCAGGGGCTTCAGAATAAAAACAAGAACTATACTAGAAATTAAGAGTCCTAATCCACCTTAGAAATGGAAGCTGACTGGCTGATATTGGGCACATCACTCTACCTCAGCCCAACCTATCTCACTCAAATGGTTGTTGTTGAGAAAATAGCATTATATATGCCACCTTGAGTTGAACAAAAAGAGATGGTATACATATTAAAAATGAATACAACAAAATAAAAATGGTTTCCTGAACTCCTGGATACAGAAGAGCAGAGGTCCCCAACTTTTTGGGCACTAGGGACCAGTTCTGTAAAGAGAGGTTTTTCTGTGGACCGTAGGGCACATGGTTTTGAGTGCTTTCCTTGTTTGTGCATGCCATGGCCCAGTACTGGTCCACGGACTGGGGGTTGGGCACATAGATTGTGTATCTCAGTTTTTATTCATATTGCATTATTAGGATAGGGTTGGAAAATATTCCCAGTTTTCTTGAACTACTTTTTTTCAGTAACAAAAAATCTAGAAGGACTTGTCCCTACACAACCAATACTGAGATTTGTTTATATATAAAAAGGAAATACATAATAAAATCATCCAGATACTACAAATGAACTCTCTTAAGGCTGCCTTCATTCTGATTGAGATAGTGAAAATGGATTTTACCTGATATATTACATAAAAACTGGCCTAGCATCCAATTAGCTTCTGAGAAAATTCTGTGCTCCGATTTGTAACATCTAACATGCTTTTCAGTAACAGTAAAACTGTATTTTAGATAGCTCTTTGTATTAATAACTGAACATGCATGCATTTTCTGAATGCATTTAATTGTGTTCCATCTGTGGATTGATGGAAAGTCAGTAGACATAATCTTTTGATGTTCTGATATGGAACAGAGAAATAAAATTTTAGGGCTTTGGACTAGCAAGTTGGTTTTTCCTGATGATTAAAGGAAAGAGAGGCGATTGTTTTTTTGCATCTACTACTGTTATCTCCGTAGTCTTATTCTGTACTTGGATGCCTTCATTATTCATCTTGTTTATATGATTAAATTTAATAATATATTATAGTTGAAGAGTGGTAGTTGAGCAGTAATTAATCAATTTGGCAATGATACCCTGACTTGACCTGAAAAATATCAGTCTGTATAAAACAGCATTACCAGCCAACTTCTATTTTAAAAGCAAATTTGTGTGATTCAAATTAGACTTTGAGTAAAAAGTGGCTGGAGAAAGAAACTGTGCTTAATTTTAATTGGCAAATCATCTGGGAAATATTTTTTTCCTACTTCCCAGGTTTTCTCCAATCTCTAGAGCAGAGGTGGGCAATTATGGCCCTTTTACAACCTGTGGACTTCAACTCTTAGAATTCCTGACCATGGCTGTTTCAGGAATTCTGGGAGTCCAAAGGTCGTAAAGGGGCCATACAGAATGCTCTACAGAATGTTCTTTAATTAGTTTTTTTCCTCCTTTGCTCTCTACATAGGAGTCATTTTTTTAATATGTAGGGGGGCAAAACTGTCTTCTATGGTCACTGGAGCAAACCATCCTTGCTGTCTGTAAGACTTTTATTTATTTTATTGGACTAATCGATATTCCTGTCAGAATCCATGTATATCACATTTCATAAATGTATAGGTAGAACAATGTGCTTATTCTGGGGATTCTGCCATCTCTCCGAAGGGGGGGAGAGGTCAGACTTTAGGTATCTTCAAACAACAGGGAACATTTGAACACAAAAGGAAGCAATAACCATAAAACCAAGGAGAGTTCCCTTTCCCATGGAAGGGCCTGACATCTGACCAAATGGATGAGGGGAGGGGCTGAAATGGGAATGCTTTATATAGGATTGAAATGTAACTTTGTTAGATTCCGTCTTGTATTGCCACAATCGATTCAATCCTAGTAAACATTTCCCTTTTGGACTAAACTTGCATCCAAGAGTTCTTATTTCCTAAGATGTGGATTGAGGTGGGTCCTGACAGTAGACGGAATCAGCTTTAAGAGTCAACCTGGAAGGGAAAACCTTACCGGGGGACTTTGCAACAAATACAATGTCTGGCGACGAAGCAAGAGAGGAGGGAAGCCCCATGGAGGGGGAGTCTTCCCCCCAAATGGAATCCCAGAGACAATGGGAAGCTGAAGCAGCATATTCCCCCGGGGAAGAAGCGGTGGAGCAGTACGACCGAAAACCCCGATGGTCGATGGGCGTTGGAAGGAAAAGTGAGTGGGAAAAGGCTTCGGGAGAAGCGACCCTGAGGCAGAGTAACCTCCAACCGGAATGGAGGCAAGAGATGGAGAGTTCCCTGCACGCCAGGGAGGAGGAGCGGATCCTGGAAAAGGCCATTGATCTGATGAAAGCAACCCTGAGCTCACTGAGGGAGGAGAGCTGGAAATCGCAACCGAGGCAGCGCCTGGGGACGTAACTGGAAAGGTAACGGAGGGGATCCAACACCTGAAACCCCGGGGCCATCCAATGGAACAGGAATTGCTACCTCAGCAGTACCCACCCACCCCAGAACCACAGACGGGGACCAGGATGAGGAGCGATACCGGCCCCGGCGCAGACAACGCTCCAGCCAAAGACTCCCGCCCCTGGAAGTCAAATTCAAGGGGGAGCCATCACGACTGGGATTTTTCCTAACCCAAGTCCTCAGCTACATGGAAGAGTACGGACGGGACATCCCCAGTGACAAAGCACGCATCCGAATTGTGCAATCTGCCCTGGACGGGACGGCTGCAGACTGGGTGGTGAACTTGCATGACTCCAACGCCCCAGAACTCAACGACTTCAACCGATTCATGTCATCTTTGAGGCGGCGGTTCGAGGATCCTTTGGCTGACCGTAAGGCCCGGGAGAGAATCAAAACGGTGAGGCAGGGAAGGCGAGCAGTGGCTGATTATACCCAAGAATTCCGAGCCATTGCCAGCAAGCTGAACTGGCCAGAAGACATCCTCCTCAGCCCCTTCAAAGACAGTCTAAACTACGACCTGTATGACGCTTGTCTGCCTCGAGGAGACCCACCCCATCTCGACGACTGGTACATCCTGGCGGAGGAAGTGGAAATAGACCTACTGAAGAAACACCGCAGAGGAAAACCATGGGGCCACCTGCCACCCAAGCAAACACGCGAGGGGGAAAAACCACCAGCCACAGCCAAAAAATCAACAGGTTGCTTCAACTGCGGGAGAGAGGGCCACCGTGCTGCAGAATGTCGTTCAAAAGCCCCCCCACGAAAACCAGAGGCATCATCCTCCAAGAACCTGGGGAAGCCCCAAGGCAACACAAAAGAATCTTCCATGAAGGGGACAGAGGCTGTAGAGTCCACATTTCCTGCCAGGAACTGGGATTGGACTCTGGCCTGCACCGCAGGGACGATGGACAACTCGGAAGACAGCTCAGAGGGAGAACCATTGGTAAGTGGACCCCTTCCACCCATACTTAAGACAGTGACTATATTAGCTTCCCCTATGCCTGAAGCAGCCAAAATAAAAGCTCTGATAGACTCTGGGTGCATCAGCTGCCTTATCAGCCCAACGCTGGTGGAGAGATTGAGCATCCCAGTGAGGAAGCTAAAACAACCAATCTCTTTTAGTCAATTAGATGGGTCGATAGCAGGGGGAGGACCAGCCACCCTAGCCACTTTACCAATCCACCTATCACTGGGGCCCCATGAGGAGGACATAACGTGTATAGTGGCCCCAGGCATGGAATGCCCAATGATTCTAGGACTGGAATGGCTGAAGAAATGGAACCCCGGGATAAACTGGAGGACAGCAGAACTCAATTTCCCAAACGGGGGGCAGAAGAACTTAGACTCCAAAAGCACCCCCCCAACCCAGAGGGAGGAGACAGCAGCGGTGGGGAAAGAGAAGGGATTACCAGAGATAATACAGAGATATGTATTGGATATGTTGTCCATCTTGAGTTATTTATTATAATAAATATAGTAAAAACAATAAAGATGGGATATAAATAAATATTTACATATGAAAAGAACTTCAGTATGGGATATAGGTTAAGCTGCTTATTACATGTTATCCTTTTAATCTACCATGGCAAATGCTGTCTAATAAATTATAACTGAAAGTAAAACACATGCTTAGTCCACTAATTCATTTATCAGATTTATATCCTGGATTTAATTTAAGAGTTTAAGAGCTTAAGACATATACAGCATACCTTCCTCTATTTTCTGCAATAGCCCTGTAAAATAGATTGAGGAAGAGAGACGGTTTTGCCCAGAGTCACCCAGTGAACTTCTGTGCTTACAAAAGGACTTAAACCACTATAGTGGCTTTTAAGTCTTTAGCAACCAGTATTTCTAGGCCAGGGGTCGGCAACCTAAAAAAGAAAAAGAGCCACTGGGAACCGGTTCCATCACAAATTAAAAAAAGAGGGAGCCGCGTGCGTGTGTCCATGCACGCGCATGCGCAAAAAGGTTTTTTGCGCATGCGCGGACGCACGCGGCTGCCATTTTTAAAAAAATGAGATGGAACCGGTTCCCGGTTGCCCGATGGCGACGGCCCGTCTGCAAAGCTGCCGCTTTCGGCAGCTTTGCAGACGGGCCGTGGCAGCTTCCGCAAAGAGCGGCGCCCCTGCCCATTCCGAGAGGTGCGCGCGCACCTCTCCGAACGACCGGAGGTGCGCGCGTACCTCCGCGCGAATGGGCAGCGGTGCCGCTCTTTCAGGAAGCCCGCCGCGGCCCGTCTGTGAAGCTGCCGAAAGCGGCAGCTTAGCAAACGGGCCGCGGCAGCTTCCGCAAAGAGCGGCACCCCTGCCCATTCCGAGAGGTGCGCGCGCACCTCTCCGAACGACCGGAGTTGCGCGCGCACCTCCCCAAACCTTTGGGGAGGTGCGCGCGTACCTCCGTGCGAAGGGGCAGCAGCGCCGCTCTTTCAGGAAGCTGCCGAAAGCGAAGGGGCAGCGGCGCCGCTCTTTCAGGAAGCTGCCGAAAGCGGCAGCTTCCTGAAAGAGCGGCACCGCTGCCCGTTCGCGCGGAGGTACGCGCGCACCTCCCCAAAGGTTTGGGGAGGTGCGCGCGCACCTCCGGTCGTTCAGAGAGGTGCGCGCGCACCTCTCGGAATGGGCAGGGGCGCCGCTCTTTGCGGAAGCTGCCGCGGCCCGTCTGCTAAGCTGCCGCTTTCGGCAGCTTCACAGACGGGCCGAGGCGGGCTTCCTGAAAGAGCGGCACCGCTGCCCATTCGCGCGGAGGTACGCGCGCACCTCTCCAAAGGTTTGGGGAGGTGCGCGCGCACCTCCGCCCATTCGGGGAGGTGCGCGTGCACCTCTCCAAACGGGCGGTGCCACTCTCCATTTGGAGAGGTGCGCGCGCACCACTGCCCGTTGGAAGAGGTGCGCGCGCACCGGGCGGCTGGGAGCTGCAAGAGACGGCTCAAAGAGCCGCATGCGGCTCCGGAGCCGCAGGTTGCCGACCTGTGTTCTAGGCAAACCTCCTATTCAGAAACTAATCAAATACAGTATGATTCTACTTAGTGTCTGACATTCAGCACTTTCAGAGTAATATTCTGTTACCTTCACACTGCCTCACTTAATTCAGGGCTTTTCAACCTTTTCACCCATTGTACCACTTTTAGGATAAGGCAATGTCCGAGTACCACCAGTTGCCCAGCAAGGTGTCAAAAACTTGACCAAAAAAAGAAAAAAAGGAAAAAAATGATAAAGTACAGATAGTCCTCGACTTACAACAATTCGCTTAGTGACTGTTCAAAGTTATGGCCCTGAAAAAAGTGACTTATGACCATTTTTCACACTTATGACTGTTGCAGTATCCCCAGGGTCATGTGATTTACATTGCTTGGCAACTGATTCATACTTATGACAGTCACAGAGTCATGTGATCACCTTTTGCAACTTTTTGAGAAGCGAAGTCAATGGCCGGGGGGCAGCTCATCACTCAGGTTGCAGGGTACTTGTGTGTGGGGGGGAATCCATGGGTCTCTGGTGGAGGGGGGTGGTACTGGGGTGGGTGCCCTCCTTCCTCCCTCTCCCATTTTCCATTCCTTCTTTCCTTCCTTTCTTTCCTCCTCCTTTGTCTCTTCCTCCTTCCCTCCCTCTCTTCCATTGTCCAGTGCTACGCTGCCCAGACCCCAGCCTGGACAAAATCACAGACTCTGCCTCCAGCTGCAGCTTCTCCTCCAATTGGTCCTGCTTTCCCTGCGCAAACCAAACAGAGATTCACTCCAGGTGTTTGAGCCAGCCCGCCTGCCCGGTTTCCGAGCCAGGTGCATCCTTAGGACTAAGGGGCTGCTCCGGTTGCTGCATTCCCCACCTGCCTTTCAAGTCAGGATACACTGTAGCTGCTCTTCAACTTTGGAAGGAAAGACACTGGAGATGCCTCTGGGAGACGCTGGAGAGGTGGCTGAGTCAAATCAAGGTCCCTGTTGCTGGGCACGGTGCCGGCTGTCTCCCCTGCCCCCTCTCTCTGGCCAGGAATCCTCCTGACTGGCTGCCGGGAATGCGCACGGCAGAGGCGCTGCTTGGGGCCGGAGGGCGATCGCACACGCAAGCAGGACAGCCACACACGGCAGAGGCGATGCTTGCAGACAGAGGGGATGCCGGGCAGATTGCAGGTACTGGCAGCGGTGCTAGCGCAGAGTTGCGCTGGCGCGTGCGATAACCCTCCACCCCCAGGCAGCACCTCTGATGTGTGCATCTGTCCCGCTCGTGTGGGTTTGCCCTCCGTGCTGGTGCCGCCGCCAGTGCCCACAATCTGCCCAGCCTCCCTTTCCTTCCTTCCTTCCCTCTTTGGCCCTTCCTTCCTTCCCTCCCATTGTCCCTATCTTCCTTCCTTCCTTCCTTCCTTTCTTCCTTCCTTCCTTCCTTCCTTCCTTTGTGAGAGGCCAAGTGGGAATGAAGCATCCCTCGGGTCTGTGCTGCCGCAAGCGCCGGTGTCGCCTGGGCTCCTGCCCAGCTCGCTTGCGGGGAAGACCTCCATTACCAGAAAGAGGCTCAAGAGGAAAAGGGGCAGCTGGGGATGCCCTGAACTATCTCGTGCTCACCTGCCCGCTTACCGGAGCTGTGCACCAGGATTGAAAGAACCACAACCCATAACAGGCGGTGGCAGCCATGATGAGGCCACTCAGAAGTGTTTTCGTCTTTCCCGCCATAACTGCCCCTCCTGTCTCACCTGCCCCCATCGCAAAATAACTCTCCCCTCGGCGGTGGCCCCCACAGCCTATAGAATAGCAAGAGCCACGCGGCACGCCCTCCCGCTCAGCACAAGAGTTTAATGGCATCACCCAATTACAAGCCACTTCTGGACTTCAACTCCCAGAATTCCTCAGTCAGACACACTGGCCTGGGGATTGGTTTGGAGGCGTGGAGGGGAGGGGAGTGGCCGAGGGCTGCCCATATGACCTTGAAGTGGCCACCTTTGGAAGTACCAATGCTCAAGCCGGACAGAGCAGGGAATGGGAGAGGAGCTGGCCGATCGCCTTACCAGTAACTGGGATGCGCCTTCCCGGCCATGTGTGCCTTGGACAGGGCCGCGCTTCTCCCTGGGGGCGGGGCACCTGGGTGAAGGGCCAATCAGGAGCCCTGTGAGGGGGCAAGCACTGGGAGCTGTAGTTGAAGGCTGAAACGCCTTCAGCTGTAACTGCTTGCATGTGTTTGTGTGTGTGTGAGCAGGGATCAGTGTTGCTTTCCAGGTGATTGGTGTTTATTCAGGGCTCAGCAGAAGCACTAGGATCACCGCCAAGCTCCAGATGGAGCCTGACGCTGATCCTGGTGCTTCTGCTGAGTCCTGGCAGCCCTGAAGAAGCACTGATCAGCTGCAAATCAGTGCTGATCCTGGCGCTTGAGCCCTGGCAGCCCCAGCACCAGGCCGCCACCTCCCTCCCAGCCTCCTCACTGGCCAGGGCTGCCGCCAGGATGCCATCAATCCGCCAGGAGCTCTCCGTGGACTGGAGCCCATCAGCGGAGGTGTGGGCCGGCCGTACGTACCAATTAGTTGGCAAATCCATATGGCCCTGGGGAGGGCTGGGCTTTGCTCTGTGCCTGCTCTCTTTGTGTGGCTTAGAGTTTTTGCAGCATTTTTTCTGCAACCAAGTGAGCTGGGAAGGAGTGGAGCGGGAAGGGAGGAAGGCAACGCCACGTACCACCAGCCCAGTGCTTGCATACCACCAGCGGTATGTGTACCATCAGTTGAAAAGCCCTGGCTTAATTGTTACCCATATAGGACTTTTTTTTTACCTCTGTCTGAGTGCCAGTATTTCCATAAAATCAATTTAATGGTGCCAAAGAAACTGAATCTCGTTGATCGATATTTTTTTTAAAAAAACAACAACCTTGATCTTGGTAAACAGACTATTGTATTTTAATTTTCCCATGTTGATTAGCATTAATTTTATTGGGGAAAAAGTGTGGTTATTTTAAGGCTGTTTTTCACCCCAATGCTACTAGCTGCATAAAACATTCATGTTTTTGGGCTGCAAGCTATATGAACAGTTAGTCTGGTTTACAGTGTGACCTTATTAAATTAAATAAATAAATAAATAAATAAATAAATAAATAAATAAATAAGTAATTCATTAATTTTGCCCACAGAATTATTCTCTGCGTACAGTGAAGAGAACTGTTCAACATTAAAAACCCAAACTTTTACAATCAGTGTTTGGGAAATGAATAATTTCTTTGTTTGATAGTACTGAGGAAAGGGAACTATTGTGATACTTTTATTAATCCATGTACAATTCTTATGTAAGACTCATGCTTGGAAAAAGTGCTGTGATAAATTCATGCTGATTTTTACATTCAAGTAGCTACAGTACAGATTCACAAAGTTCTGCCAAAAACAATAAGCTTCATAGAGTATGCTTAAATGTAATCAGTGGATTTTGTTTTTGAGCATAGAAACATGGCCTTAACTGTAATAGTAAATATGTACTAATTATATTAACAATTTGGCAGCTGTTTTGTTCTTTCTTTCAGAATGTCTTTTACTTGACTGTAAGAATGATTCTTAGTCGCTCCTAGTGACTCCTGGCACGTGGTCTTGAATTGTCTACTACCAAGAGTTGAGACAGAAACATCAATATACTAAACTATGCCCAAAGTTTATCTAACCTAATTTCAGTGAGCACATTCTTGGCAGAGTGTGCATAGTAGGTTGGAACAAACACCAACCCCCTGCATAGTACAAATTTATCAACAGGTCATATATGCATACTCCACCAAATTAATGGTATACAGTTATAAGAAATACAGTTATCTCTGAACTTCAATAACAAAAGTTATTTTTTCTATTACCGCATTTTCCGGCGTATAAGACGACTTTTGAACCCATGAAAATCTTCTCAAAAGTTGGGGGGTCGTCTTATACGCCGCAAAAAAGCAAAACAGTCGAGCGTCCCCGTTCTTGCAAAGCATCTTCAAGCTTCCTTAGTCCAGTCCCCCCCTCCATCGTGACTCTCCCTTCCCACCCCCAAGAGCCTCTAAGCCCCTTCCCCTCCCCTTGCAAACGCCAGACCCCGGGAGCGGCAGGAAGCCCCTCACCCTCACCCAAGCGGCATCTGAGCATAAGCAGATGCTCAACTGCTACACGCTATCTCTCCCGGCAGACGCCTGCATCCGGCCTCGCAACCAGCTGCAGAAGCCCACGCCCGGCTTTCCTTCCCCCCACCCGTACCCGGCTACCTGTTCCTGGACCCCGGCCCTAGCCGCGGGCCAGCTCGCCAGTGACCAGGCTGACGGACTCCCGGCCGCCAGATGCTGCGCTTTGGGAGACGCTCCCTGGCGGATCGGGGAGGGAGCGCCCGCCCGCCACCAGGCCGTTCCAAGTTTGGGGAACTTCCGGGGACTTCGGGCGGGCCGGGGAAGAGCGTGCCTGCCAGCCCGTTTCAGGAACTTCGGGCGGGCCGGGGAAGAGCGTGCCTGCCAGCCCGTTCCAGGAACTTCTAGGGACTTCGGGCGGGCCGGGGAAGAGCGTGCCTGCCAGCCCGTTCCAGGAACTTCCGGGGACTTCTGGCGGGCCTGGCGCCCCTCTCGCCCGCAGACCACGCAGCGGCCCTCACCAGCTGGCCTCGGCATGGCCGCCTCAGCCCGCCTCTCCAGCGCGTCTTCTGAGCCCACCTGGCTGACCGTTTCCTGGGCGGGGCTTGGCTCCAGACGCGCGGCTGCTCCGTCTGCAAATGTGCTCTCAAATGGGTGGGTGGAAGGAAAAGCCCCTTTGGGCTTCAAAAGGGAGGCTTTGCACCATCTGCATCAGATGGGGCTGAATAGGACTTGTGTCAGACACTTGGCAACTGACATGTAAGTATTTTCCGGTGTATAAAATGAAAACCTTGAAAATCTTCTTAAAAGTCAGGGGTCGTCTTATACGCCGGAAAATACGGTATCCATTTTTTCTAATCAAAACCACAAATCATAAATTTTGTTCTATTTTATACAAAAAGTTTATAATGGGTTTCCAGTCAACCAGGCATTTTTTCTCTAATCAGAAAAATTAATTTAGCCATCTCTGCAACTACCATCATCTTCACCAACCATTCTTCTGTTATGGGTTATATCCATCG
Organism: Vipera ursinii; assembly: GCF_947247035.1. Taxonomy (NCBI): domain Eukaryota; kingdom Metazoa; phylum Chordata; class Lepidosauria; order Squamata; family Viperidae; genus Vipera; species Vipera ursinii. The sequence continues at coordinate 72,634,550 of NC_139514.1, read as the reverse complement.
TCCAGTGAGCCATTTTAAGATTCCCAAGGCAATTCCCAATAGATTGTCTTAACCTGGAAGACAAAAGAAATGCAAACAATTTATCTTTCACTTGACTTTTATGTTATGATATTGCCTGAGATATTGGCTCTTAATCTTCCTTAGGGCTTCATCAAATACATTGTTACCCCTTGAACCTGGATCTTCATTTTGTATGCTTTTTTCTCAGTGACATTGTGGTTGACTAGAAGCGATGGGTAGTACAAGCAATAGCAGTACTGCTAATTTATTCATAGTAATATAATTTATGTGTAAATAACCACATTTTTGAATAATAGATGTAGGTGTATTTTTGTTTATTTGGTTTGAGCAGGAGAAGTAGAAATCTTTAGTCCTTCTCTTTTGCCAATACCCAGAATGTGTTTCATTACATTAAAGTAAATTTATTTTGACAATGGAAACAATTCAACTATTCTGATCAATCCAGCTCTAAAGAATGGTAGGTGCAAGACAGTGCAATTGCGAATTTCATACTTGGATTTGATTGGGATAAATTATAAGGGTGACAGAGAAATATGATTTGCATTTTCTTTTACTTATAACTTTTATTCTACTTTTTAACTTGTGATCTTAATACTGTTCTGTATTTTATATTTTGTTTTCTAGTGTGGTCTAATGGCTAATCAATAAAGTTATATCTAACAACTAGGAAAACTGTCCAGTTGATCTGGAAAATAGGAAATTTCATCCAAAATTTTAAACAAATGTTGATTTGATATGTATCTGTAAAGCAAATAGTAAAAAAAAGAGAACCTGTTAAACCAGAGGTCCCCAACCTATGGTCTGTAGCCCACTGCTGGGCCGAGGCCCACAGGACAGGCTGGCCAGTGTGTGCACTCACCCCAACTTACACTAGAGCCCGCAGACCCGTTTGTGCATGTGCGCAGGGCTAACAGCAGTGGTGACTAGCGCCTGTGCAAACCAGGCCACTAACGTGTGGATTGTGTGGCCCATTTGTGCATGTGCGTGGCACTAGCAGAGGTGGTGACTAGCGCATGCACATGTGCAGATGGGGCTACTAGTGCCATGTGGGTTGCGTGGCCATTTGCACATGCACGTGGTGCTAGGAGTGGCTAGCACCTGCGTGCATGTGCAAAGAGGGCTGCTAGCGCTGGGCTAGTGCCATTCACACACGTGCATGCACAAATTTCACAGCTGCTCCCTTTTCCTCCAGGCCACCAGCATCAAAAGGTTGGTGACCTCTGTGTTAGACCATACTAGGGGCTGTTTGTGTTAATGATCACTTAATATTATAGCAAGCCCACAGGCAAAGGCCAAGTATTGACAGAGTGGGTGTGAAGATTAGATTTTAACAAATCTGATTGGGCAACAAGTCAGTGCACTTAAGGCAGTCTGGCTAAAACATTTGCCTAGAGTAAGGAAGGTGATGTGTATGGCTTCCTTATGTTTTTAAACTCAAATCGTCAGCACAGCCAGTGGTAATGTCAGGGCTCATTTCAAAACCTCATCCTAAGGAAGGAGAACTCATGGAAGCAGTTTCTTCCAAAAGGAACTTTTATTAGGAGAAGCTGATACCACTCATAATAGACAGGATCTGAGGATCAACAGTATGGCAGAACCCAGAATAATAGAAGGAATAGAATGAGAAAGAACCCCTTAAACAATATGGGTTCTGACATCCTGCCTCCCTTTAAAAAAGAGAGATCCACCTGTGGGAAACAGACAAATAAAAAGATAAGTATTGGGTATTTGGTATGAAATTTCTTTTTTTTAATACTTTATTAAATTTATTATTTAAAACATTGGACATGGTACAAACAGACTGACATACCTTCTTGTCTACAATATTCATATATGTATATGTACACATAAAATACACTTAAGATACAAATCAATTATATATAATACAATACTTAGAACAATCAGCCAATCTATAAATTCTAATAGAGACCTTCCTTTTGTTCCCCCCAAAGATAACATTTATTCCAAATTTTGTATTAATATATTTGAACAATAAATATAGACGTAATTTGGAATTTAAGAGGAAAGAATTAGAGAATGAAATTAAGGAAAAAGAGAAGGCTTTAATTTTGAATCCATTGGATGGGAAGACTAAAGAGGTAATTAATTTACTAAGAGGCCAGTTTGATAAGTTGATGGCTGATCAAGTGGCAACTAACTTACGGTATGCTAGACATAATATTTTTTTTGTAATGCCAATAAACCAGGTAGATGGCTAGCTTACTTGTTAAGGAAGAAGCAAAGGGCTTCTAATATAGATAGAATAGAACACAAGGGTAAGGTAGTGTACCAGCAGAGTCTTATCAAAAAGACCTTTGTTGATTTTTATTCTAAGTTGTATGCTAGAGATAAGATTAGTGATGCAGATATTGATGAATATTTGATGAAAGCCAATATTCCTGTTCTTACGCAAGAACAAAAGGAAGAGATGAACCAATTGATAACTGATGAAGAAATTTTTTCAGCAATCAAACAATTGAAAGTGGTCAAAGCGCCAGGTCCGGATGGACTGACTGATGTGTATTATAAAAACTTGCAGTTAGAGATGGTGAAGCCTTTAAGGGAATTGTTTCAGACAATTCAAATGGGAGGAGGGGTACCTCCGTCTTGGAAAACTGCTTTTATTTCTTTGATCCCGAAGGAAGACCAGGATGTCACCCAAGCAAAAAATTATAGGCCAATATCACTTTTGAACATGGACTATAAGATATTTGCTAAAGTTTTAGCCAACAGATTAATGAGGGTAATGCAACAAGTAATTCATGGTGATCAAACTGGGTTTATAAGTGGGAGACAAATGAATAATGTGAGGCATATAGTAGATTTGTTGGAATTTTTGGAAAGAAACAATCAGATCCCTGCAGCGTTGATTTTCTTGGATGCTGAAAAAGCCTTTGATCAATTGGATTGGCAATTTTTGTTGAAAGTATTAGATAAAATGAAATTTGGGGATAAATTTTTACAACCAATTAGGGCAATATATCAAAAGCAAACAGCCCGCATAATAGTTAATAATAGTTTGACTGAAGTATGTAATATTGAAAAGGGTACAAGGCAGGGGTGTCCGTTGTCACCCTTATTATTTGTTTTAACATTGGAAATATTATTGATTAAAATACGGGATTCGGATAAAATTAAGGGAATTCAAATTAGAGACCAGGATTATAGATTAAGGGCATTTGCAGATGATCTGGTTGTTACAGTGACTCAGCCTGAAAATTCAGTTGTAGAACTGATGGAGATAATAACGCAATATGGGAAAGTTTCTGGATTTAAGGTTAATATACAAAAAACTAAAATGTTGTCTAAGAATATGACAGTATTACAAAAGGCTGTTTTAGAATAGCTAACGGGATTTGAAATAGTTAAAAGGGTTAAATATTTGGGGATATATTTATCACCCTCAAATGTAAAGTTATATAAAATAATTATGAAAAGTTATGGGGAAAAGTACAAAAAGAATTAGATAGTTGGAAAAAATTACAATTATCTTTATTGGGAAGAATTGCAGCTGTGAAAATGAATGTTTTGCCAAAATTTTTATTTTTATTTCAAATGATACCTATACTTAAAAAGGATTTAAATTTGGAGGAATGGCAAAAAGGTATTAATAAATTTGTTTGGGCAGGGAAAAAGCCACGAGTCAAATTTAAGATTATGCCAGTTACGCGTGAAAGAGGTGGTCTTAAAATGCCTAATTTTAAATTATATTATGAAGCTGCTGCTTTGTCAGCGATAAGTGATTGGTTTAATTTAACACAAGTGAGATTATTAAAACTTGAGGGCCATGATTTGTTATTTGGATGGCATGCATATTTATTGTATGACAAGAAGATGGATAATGTGTTCAAGATACATATTCTAATGTATGCTCTGTTGTGAGTTTGGAAAAAGTACAGACACGAAATAAATTATAAGATACCTATTTGGGCAATACCGAAACACGCAATAGAAAATATAAATGTTGGGTTTAAACATGATGTGATTACATATAAGGAAATTTTGTGTTTTGAGAGGAATGTATGGCAATTAAAGTCATATAATATTTTAAGAGAAGAAAAGATTGTACAAACTTGGTTTCAGTATGGGCAATTACAGGCCAGGTGGAAGGAAGACCAGAAAATTGGTTTTTTAATGACTGATGAAAATCTGGTAAAGCAAATTAGAGATCAAGGTCAAGCACATATTAAAAGGATATATCTTGCATTGATAGAAATTGATTCAGAGACGGAACTTGTTAAAGACTCAGAATTTTCAAGAAGTCATTACAATGGATACTTGGGAAAAGATTTGGGTGAGAAACGTAAAATTTACGCAAGCTCAAAACTTAAGAGAGAACTTTTATAAAATGTTTTATAGGTGGCATTTAGATCCTAAAAATTTCGCAAGTATGTATCCGAACTGCCAGCCCAAATGTTGGAGGTGTGGTGGTGAAGATGCAACGTATTTTCATATATGGTGGACCTGTAAAAAGGTTAAAGCTTTTTGGATTAAAATTTGGTGGAACATGCAAAAGATATTCAAGAAAAGGATAAAGTTTTGTCCGCAATTGTTTTTACTGGGCATTATTACTGATACTACTGTTGTGGACACTAAGCTGATGTTGAACTTAATTACGGCAGCGAGACTTTTAGTAGCGCAATATTGGAAGAAGGAAGAACTGCCGACTATAGAAGAATGGACTTTAAAAGTCTCCAATCTGGCAGAAATGGCAAAGATCTCAGCGTACTTGAAAGATCAGTCGCAACAGAGATACATTGTGGAGTGGAGAAGATGGATTGATTATATCCATAATAAATATGGGACTAAAAAGTTTCATCTAGCATTTGAATAAGTATTGATGTGATATTTAAATTGCTTGTAGTTATTTTATAAGAGTTAAAGTGCAATAGATTTAATATTTTATTGTTGTTTGCGTAAGGTAGACTATGATTGTTTGTATTTTTATACCCTGTATTGAGCTCTGGGAAGTTGGGGAGGGGGAGGGGAGGGAGGTGTTGGGGAGGGTTGGGGAGAGGTGAGGGGGTTGGGAGGGGTTTTGTCTTTTTAAAAAATGTATTGTAAAACTTTTCAATAAAAAAAAAACAATTTGGGTCCTCATTTTACTGACCTCGGAAGGATGGAAGTTTGAGTCAACCTTGAGCCGGTGAGACTCGAACTGCCAAACTGCTGGAAGCCAGGAGTCAGCAGAAGTAGCCTTCAGTACAGGTAATTCCCGAGTTATCAGCATTCACTTAATTTATTTATTTATTTATTTATTTTTGGGACTTATATGCCGCCCTATTTCCTGAAGGACTCAGGGCGGCTTACAACAATAAAAACAACAATACAAAAATTAAAAAAGAATTAAATAACAGCCCCAAAATAAATTAACTACAGTTAAAAATTAAAACATATTTAAAAACCCATCATCAATCCAGGTCAGCCTGATGGAAGAGAAAAGTTTTGAGGTCACGGCAAAAGGACCGGAGGTCCAGGGCCATCCGAAGCTCAAGGGGAAGTTGGTTCCAAAGGGCTGGTGCTCCCACCCAGAAGGCCCTCCCCCTGGGGGTCGCCAGCCATTGTCTGGCCGACAGCACCCTGAGGAGGCCCTCTCTGTGTGAGCGCACTGGGCGATGGGAAGTCGTCCTCGGTAGCAGACGGTCCTGCAAGTATCCCTGGCCTAAGCCATGTAGGGCTTTAAAGGTAAGTACCAGCACCTTAAATCTCGCCCGGAAGACAACTGGTAACCAATGCAGCTCACGCAGGAGGGGTGTAATATGGGAGTATCGGGATGCTCCCATCACTACCCATGCGGCCGCATTCTGCACCAGCTGAAGCCTCCGGGTGGTCTTCAAGGGCAGCCCCATGTAGAGAGCATTGCAGTAAACTATCCGAGAGGTAACGAGTGCATGGGTGACTGTACGTAGGGCATCTCGGTCCAGATAGGGGCGCAACTGGCGCACCAGGCGAACCTGGGCAAATGCCCCCCTAGCCACGACTCCAATATGATCTTCAAAACTGAGTCGTGAGTCCAGGAGGACGCCTAAATTGCGTGCCCTATCAACGGGAGGCAACACATCTCCTCCCATAACCAAAGATGGAACCTCTTGGACAAGTCAAGATGCCGGTACGTAAAGCCACTCAGTCTTGGCCGGGTTGAGCTGGAGCCTGTTCTTCCCCATCCAAATCCGTACCGCTTCCAGGCAACGGGACATCACGTCGAGGGCATCACTGGCTTGGTTTGGGGTGGAGATAAAGAGCTGGGTATCATCGGCATATTGATGATACCTCACCCCAAAACCACGGATGATCTCACCCAGCGACTTCATATAGATGTTGAACAGGAGGGGCGAGAGCACTGACCCCTGAGGCACCCCACAATTAAGGGGCCTAGGGGTTGACCTCTGCCCTCCTGTCAACACCGTCTGTGAGCGGCCCAAGAGGTAGGAGGAGAACCACCATAAAACGGTGCCTCCCACTCCCAACCCCGCAAGACGTCGCCGCAAGATACCATGGTCGATGGTATCAAAAGCCGCTGAGAGATCTAAAAGGAGCAGGACAGAGGAATAACCCCTGTCTTGGGCCCGCCAGAGAACATCCACCAGTGCGACCAAAGCCGTCTCCATGCTGTACCCGGGCCTGAAACCCAATTGGTATGGATCTAGATACTCAGTTTCCTCCAGGACCAAAGGGAGCTGCCGTGCCACCACGCTCTCAACAACCTTCGCAAGAAAGCGAAGGTTGGAGACAGGACGAAAGTTGTTTAAGATAGCTGGATCCAAGGCAGGTTTCTTGAGGAGGGGCCTTACCACCGCCTCCTTCAATGCGGCAGGGAAGCACCCCTCACTCAAGGAAGTATTTATAACTGCCAGGAGCCAGCCTCGTGTAACCTCCCGGGCCGCATAAACCAGCCAGGAAGGACAAGGGTCCAACAAACACGTGGCGGCACTTAATTTCCCCATGATCCTGTCCACTTCATCCGGAGTCACAGGATCAAACTTCCCAGATATTATCGGCCAAACCCATCGTTTCCCCCTCGTCAGATACTGCCCAGTCGGAGTCCAAGCCAGCCCAAATCTGAGCGATATTATCCACCAGATACTCACTAAACTCCTCGGCCTGTCCCTGCAAGGGGTCCTCTCCCGTCCCCTGATTTAAAAGGGAATGGGTCACCCTAAACAGGGTGGCCGGGCGGTTATCTGCGGATGCAATGAGGGTGGCAAAGTGAGCACGCTTCGCCACCTCCATTGCCACAAGATAAGATCTAGAAAAGGATCTTAACTGTGTCCGGTCAGACTCGGACCGAGTGGACCTCCAAATGCTCTCTAGGCCCCTTCTCCGGCGCTTCATCTCCCGCAGGTCCATCAGGCGCCTGGGGCGGAACCACCTGGTCGGTTCCGCCTCCCAGCAGCGGGGAGTGGCATGACGGAGGCTCAGCCGCAGGAGATAATGGTCTGTCCATGAAAGGGGTTGAGATGTTGGAGTAACCCCACCCAGACCATTAAACCACTGCCCAGAGGTGAAAATGAGGTCGGGCGTGTTTCCCCGCTCGTGAGTCGGACCCTGAATAATCTGGGTCAGGTCCATGGCTATCATGGAACCATGAACTCTCGGGCCACCCCCGACGCACCACCCAGGGAAGGCAGGTTAAAATCTCCCAGAAGCATAAGCCTGGGAAACTCAACCGCCAACCCTGAGAGGGCATCGAGTAGCCCGGGCAGGGCTGTTGCCACGCAGCTGGGAGAAAGGTACGTGAGCAACAGACCCAACTGACCCCCAGGACCCCACCTCAGGAGAAGGGACTCACATCCGCCAATCTGCGGGGCAGTGGTCTCCCATGGACAAAGGGCCTCCCTTAATAACAACTGCCACCCCCCCCGCCCCTACCCTGAGTCTGAGGCTGGTGAAGCACACGGAAATCTGGTGGGCATAACTCAATCAGAGGGACCCCTCCCTCCGGGCCCAACCAGGTTTCAGTGATGCATGCTAGGTCTGCACCTTCCTCCTCAATCAAATCCTGAATGAGGGGAGCCTTATTCACCACAGACCTGGCATTCAAATAAACCAGCCTGAGCTCAGGCACCTGTTCTCCCCCACCCCCGGAAAAGCAGGATGAGGTCAGAGGGTCGGAGTGCGCCACCGCTCGAAGATAGCGGGGGCGCGATCCCAAATTTTGATATGGCCCTCTGTTCATCCGTCTGCCACCGTTCCCAATCACCGTGGGGATTAATGTCCCCACCCCATCCCTCGGGCCCCAGGACCCTCCCCCCACCGCGGCGACCATTTACCAACCTGGATTGGGAAAGATCCAGCACAGTCCCCCCAACTTTCTGCTGGAACTTACATCCCTCCCCCCTCCCTAACCCGTTAAAAAGTTTACATAAAAATTCCCTAAGCCTCCTCTTTGTGCCATGCCACCTCTCGGGATCCCAGGATCCATCATTAAGGAATCGGCGGCACAAACCAGAGGGCCACACCTGGGAGAGGGGGGAATCTCTCAGGGCAAGCAAAGTGCCAGCGGAATAGATCATCAATAGGATGGAAATAATAAAATAAGGTATAAGCAGGAGGGGACGAATCGGCTAAAATCAATGCAACAGCCATTGACGATAAAATTTCAGGGCTGGATAGTGACTCCCGAGCAAAGTCACCCTCTCACAGTGACAAAAAGATCTTCTGGCATCAGGGAATGTCACCATCCAGTTCCGAACAGGTCACAGAGAAGGAGAAGAAAAGTCCAATGACCGGGAGGTAGTAATAGTCCATTTGTCGGTGGAGGCATCATGGTTCTAATAACAAGTAGATATAGTCAAGTCTCTGGCTTCAGGTTCCAGGTCCGGCCAACCACAGCCGGGCCCTCCTGCCGCCAAACATCGTTAGGCCCCACTGCCAACACCTCCAAAGCCACCCCGGATGTAAAATGGTAGCAATAAATTTCAGACCAGTCATGCATCCCCATCTCCAGTTGGATTCACAACCAAAAGGCTGTAGCTAGCCACAGAATTTAAATATCGTCCAGGGAAATGGGTGGTCTCACCATGGTCTTCTTCTTTGGGCGGTATCGCTGGCAGCCTCCATCCTCCAACAAGCATCCCCAAAGGGCCTTCACAGTGGAGGGAAAGCTCGTGGCCCCTTGGTTGGCATGTCTCCACCCCCGCGGAACTTCCACCAGAGGGGAAAGTCCACCAACCGACTGTCAGATTGAGCACTCAGCCATCCCAGACCAAACGCCCCTCCGCCCAGGTCACAAATGGCCATGAGATGATCGTCCTGGCCACCACAGGCCCTGGGCATCTCGCCGCCCGGGTAGCACCTCGAGTGGGCCCCATAAGATGTCGTTACAGTCCTCATAGGCTGAAAAGCCTTGCCGAAGCATTCCAGCTGCCATGGGTCCCGGCGCCTCACCGCCCAGTAAAAATGCCGAATGGGCTCAGAAGCCGTTCCCAGGCACTCCGCCGCAGGCCCCAGGCGCCCCGTCGCTCGGAACGGCCCGGCCACTTTAGGCCCAGGTTCCTCGCCGCCCGACTCATCTTCGGCAGCCTCAGAAACGTTGCCGCTGCCGCGGGTCAGGCCCGGCGCACCCGGACCGGCACACCAACATCTCCCGCGGCCTCGGCAAGTTGTTACGGCACCGGGAACTCCCAGTGCCCAGCCGAGGCTGTGTAGCAAGCAACAGCCTCCTCAGGGCTCAGCCAGCCAGAACTCACCCTCCTGCATTCTCTAGCTCAGCCACGGGCCGTGGCCATCTTCTCCGGAGGTAAAAAAAAAAAAATTGAAGTGACATTCGAAGTGACATAAGCACCTCCTAGTGTTTACGAGCAAGTCCCGAAATTCTGAATATTACAGCACTACAGCAGTCATTCGCCCTTATGAGCAACCGCGGTGGTACTGCAACATTCATCCTGTCACATACTTTGGAATGCCAGGAACTCAAAGATAAATTTCCAATGGTTAGCTTTTCTCCTGAAATACTTCATCAAAATTATAATTAATAATAACATTAAAGTTATTTTTTCTTTTTATTGTTTATTCAAAGTGGCTATGACACTTGTTCACATAGAAAATTTTGTTTTCTAAAATGAAAAATATAGCATTTGTTAATTTTTAGCAAATGTTTTGTCTAAACTTGGGACTTATATGTGTTTACTGTTTTTAACTTTAGGAGTATAAGAATGGTATTGCATTTACCCAACAGGAAGACACACTAGCCCACCACCACCATTGCCATCCCATTCCCAGAGTCAAAAGGAAAAGCATATATTAAAAAATCTTGTTAAGTGTCCATTTTATACCATAACAGGTTAGGGTTGCCACATACAACTGAAAACAGTTTTAGAGATTTTTTCCAATAAAGTTGCATTTGTATTTGTGTTCTATATACTGATTGTTGTATGCCACCCAGAGTTGCTTTTTGTAAGATGAGCATCCATATGAATATGATTAATTGATTGATCTTTCTTTTGTATATACCAACCATTTTTTCTCACATTCAAACAGAAGCACTCAAATACACCCATCCATATACTGTATAATGTCCCCCTACTTCTAGCACAAAGAGAAAACAGTAAACAGAGGCGTAGAATCAAGATCATGTGAAGTATTAGTACCGTTTTATAAAACTCTAGTGAGACCACACCTGGAATACTGCAACCTATTTTGGTCACCATACTACAAAAAAGATGTTGAGACCTTGGAAAAAGTTCGGAGAAGAGCAACGAAGATCCAAGGCCTGGAGACTAAAACATATGAAGGACAGCTGCAGGACTTGGGTTTGGCTAGTCTAAAGAAAAGAAGAAATAGGGGTGACATGATAGCAGTATTCCAGTATTTGAGAGGCTGCCACAAAGAAGTTGGGGTCAAATTATTCTCTAAGCTCCAGAGGGCAGGACAAGAAACAATGAGTGGAAACTGATAAAAAAGAGAAGCAACCTGGAATTAAGGAGAAAGTTTCTAATAGTGAGGACAATTAATCAGTGGAACAGCTTGCCTTCAGAAATTGTGGGCACTCCATCACTGGAGGTTTTTAAGAAGAGACAGGACAGCCACTTGTCTGTGATGGTATAGGTACTCCTTCTTAAGCAGGGGACTGGACTAGTAGACCTCCAAGGTCCCTTCCAGCTTCTCTTCTCTTCTCTTCTCTTCTCTTCTCTTCTCTTCTCTTCTCTTCTCTTCTCTTCTCTTCTCTTCTCTTCTTTTCTCTTATTCTATTCTATTCTACTCTACTCTACTCTACTCTACTCTACTCTACTCTACTCTACTCTACTCTACTCTACTCTACTCTATTCTATTCTATTCTATTCTATAAAAAAATGAAAGGATGGAGATGCATTGAATTAAAGGCCTATCTGTTCTAGGAAGGGAAATGTAAAAAAATGTGAAGAAAAGGAGAAGTGAAATGCATTGAGATAAAACATGGGGGAAATATAACAGGACAGGAAAGAAAACAAGAAAAATAAATTTTCTCGGCAACATTTTTGGAAGTTGATTGCCTAAGCCTTTTTCCAAGGGCTGAGGGAAAGGAAGAGAAAAAGGTCCATGTCACCTATAGTAGCTGGTTTCATGTCTAGAATTCAAACTTCCTACTTTATTATCTATTAACTGCTTTATTACCTTAACCCTTAGATCAAAATGATTCAAATATAGTATTTCTCAATATGTGGCTAAAAGTTATTTAATAAAAAAATTCTTCTGCAGTGAAATATTCAATATGGCAAATGTCCTCATTAATATCTATATTTAAAATGGATGTGAAACTTCATTGTACTGGATTAAAAATGAATGTGTGTGTGTGTGTGTGTGAAGTATTTGTCAAGTCTTTTGAATACACCTTGCTAATTAACTCTTTCCTGTTTGGCCTAACTCAAGGCTATCCACAGGATATAGTCACAACTTATGACAGCTCATTATTTGTGTAAATTATTTAAATTGCTAATAAAGAATTTTTTAGGGAGGCTGAAATGATCATTTTGAACTTCTTATGTTCTCATCAGTCAGTCATACCCTTTTTATCTGAGATTCGAACCTGGGCTGATTATATATTAGGCAGTTGCTTTAACTTCCTGAGCCACAGGTTCTTTCTCTATAAGCTAGGAAGCTGACTGATGAGAACATAAGTTCAAAATGATCATTTCAGCCTCCCTAAAAAATTCTTTATTAGCAATTTGAATAATTTATATATCTATATCTATATCTATATCTATATCTATATCTATATATCTATATATCTATCTATATATCTATATCTATATCTATATCTATATCTATATCTATATCTATATCTATATCTATATCTATATCTATCTATATCTATCTATCTATCTATCTATCTATCTATCTATCTATCTATCTATATATGTTTTCGTAGATTCTCACGGGTGTCTGTATGTGTAGATCTAGAGTCTCGGGTTTATTCCCGCGTTCTTTTCATCTTCAGAAAGTTGTGGCGACGTTTCGACGAAATCCCATCCGTCATCATCAGGCCGGAGTGTTCCTCCTGCTGCTACCAGGAGCAATGCATGGTCTGGCTGTTCCTTTCCTTCCAACTGCCGGTGGGGCTGTGTTCTGACTGGGAGGAGGCGTGGCTGCTTTCTGATTGGGTGGGGGTGTCCTCCGACTGGGTGGAGGCGTGGTTGTCTTCTGATTGAGTGGAGGCGTGGCTGTCTTCTGATTGGGTGGATGCGTGGTTGTCTTCTGATTGGTTGGAGGCGTGGCTGTCTTCTGATTGGGTGGGGTGTGTTCTGAATGGGTGGGGTTTTTTGTTGTGTTGTAATATCCTGAGTGTTGTGATTTGGTGTCCTGAGGAGTGGGCTGCGCAGTGGCCTCCAGAGCCTTGGCTTGGCTCCGAGTTCGAGGACCTGCTATGTATCTCTGGTATGGGTCAGTCAGGTTCGTGTGTGCGTTTTTCTGCTTGGGTGATGGCACTTTTGCTTGACTTGTTCTGTCTTCTGTGTGGGAGAGTTTTTGTTCTGGGTGTGGATGAGTCTTGCTGGGGCTGGTGGCATTTGGGGTTGTTTGTTGGTTTTTTAAATCCTTGTTTGCTGAAATTCGTTTCTCTATCAATGCTGGTTTCCAAATGGCATGTAGGCTTGTTCATACTGTCTGGGTGTTTTTCTATTTCAATGGCTTCTCTGATTATTCTGCTATTGAGATGTTCTATTTTGGCGATTGTTTTTGTACCTTCAAAATTGATGTTGTGTCCCGTAGTGTTTATGTGTTGTACTAGTGAAGATGTGTGATCTTTCTTCTGTACTGAGTTCTTATGTTCTTCTACACGTACCTCTATTCTTCTGTTAGTCTGTCCGATGTATGTTGCTGGACAGGAGGCGCATGGGATTTGGTATATGCCCTGGTTTTCCAGTTCTATTTTGTCTTTGGGATTTCTCAGGATGGTTGATATCTTTCTGTCAGTGTTAAATGCGGTTTTGATGTTATGTTTGCGTAGTACTTTACTGATTTTGTCGGTTGTTCCTTTTATGTAGGGCAAGATGGCTCGTCCGTTGTTCTGTTCTTCTTCTTGGATGTTTTTCTGTTTCGGAGTCCCCTGCTGAATCATATTGGTGATTTTGTTTTTTTGGAACTTGTTTGCTGTCAATATGTCTGTCAGGGTGTGTAGTTCTGTTTGTATATGTGTTTCATCTGCAAGGCGTCTGGTTCTTGTTATTAGTGTTTTGGCTACTGAATTTATTTGTGCTGGGTGATGATGTGATTGCGCATTGAGGTAATTCTTCCAATCAAATTCTTCCAATCAAATTCTTCCAATCAAATTCTTCCAATCAAATTCTTCCAATCGCCAACCTTTTCATGGAAGAATTTGAAACTAACGCTCTGGAAAACAAACAAACCAAAACTGTGGCTCAGATATGTGGATGACACCTTCGTGATCTGGCCCCACGGAAGAAAGGAGCTAGAAAACTTCCTAACACACCTGAACAGCCTACATCCCAAAATAAAATTCACCATGGAGATTGAAACAAACAACCAGTTACCTTTCCTGGATGTACTTATATACAAAAAACAAAACAGCACCCTGGGACACACAGTCTACCGAAAGAAAACACACACCAACTGTTACCTCAATGCGCAATCACATCATCACATCATTTGGCCCTGAGCCGGGCCAAAACAGGAATGAAAGAGTTAATTAGCAAGGTCCATTCAAATACTTATATATATATGTATATATATGTATATATATATATATATATATATATATATATATATATGTATATATATATATATATATATATATATATATATATATATATATATATATATATATATATATATATATGTTTTCTGAGGTTTTCGCGGGTGTTTGTATGTGGATCTTTGGTCATTCGGGTTTTTCCCCGCGTAGAATTGAAGGTGTAGGAGCAACGTTTCGACGGAATCCCATCCGTCATCCTCAGGCTGGTGGCTTCAGCTTCCTTCTTCTGGGAGAAGCATGTGGTGGTGGCTATTTGTTCCTCTTTTTCAAACTGCCAGAGGGGGTGTGTTCTGTGGGTGGAGGTGTGCTCTGATTGGGTGGGGGATTACGTGTGTTCTGATTGGGTGGGAGTGTGTCTTGAATGGTGGGTATGTTCTGATTGGGTGGGGGTGTGTTTTGAGTGGATGGGCTGGTCTCATCTGCCAGCCTTAGACCTGAGCTGGTGAGTTGTGCTGCTTTTGTTCGGCTTTGTGTTTGTGGTGGTGCCATGTTTTTATAGTGGGTGTCAGTTTGCTTATTGTGTGGTTTGGAGGGGTTTAAAGTGGCTGATGTTGCAGCTGTAGTTAGGTTTCTGTTTTGTGGTTGTGCGTCGTTATCATTGTGAGTTCGGATTTGCTTTTTGAATGGTTGTGTGGTGGTGATGTCGTGATGTTATGAGTTTGGGTCTGGTATCATTGTTGGTGGTTGGGACTCGTCTGTCAATCAAGGCGGGTTTCCAAATGGCTGGTAGGCGAGAGGTATCATCTCGTTTCTTCATGCTGTGGGGGCGTTTTTCTATCTCAATGGCTTCTCTGATTATTCTGTTGTTAAAATGTTCAATTTTGGCGATAGTTTTGGTTTTTTTTTAAATCAATTTCATGTCCCGTGGCTTTAAAGTGTTGGACCAGGGATGAAGTTTGTTCTCCCTTTCTGAGTGAGTTTTTGTGCTCTTCAATGCGTGCACTTATTCTTCTGTTGGTCTGTTCGATGTATGTGGTGGGGCAGGTAGTGCATGGGATTTCGTATACTCCTTGGTTTTCTAACCCAATTATGTCTTTGGGGTTTCTTAGGATGGTGGATATTTTTCTGTCTGTGTAGAATGCTGTTTTGATGTTGTGTTTTTGGAGGATCTTGCTGATTCTGTCTGTGGTCCCTTTTAAGTATGGGAGGAGGGCTTTGCCATTTTCTTGTTCTCTGTCTTGGGTTTTTGTGGGTGTCTCTCTTCGGATTAAGTTGGTAATCGTGTTTCTTTGGAATCCATTGGCTGTTAGTACATTAGTGAGAGTGTGTAGTTCGGTTTTTAGGTGTTGTTCGTCAGCTAGGTGTTTTGTTCTGGAGATGAGTGTCTTGGTACGGAGTTGATCTGTGCTGGGTGGTGGTGTGAGAGTGCGTTCAGATAGCGGTTTGTGTGTGTTTTTTATGGTAGATAGTGTGTCCTAGGGAGCCGTTGGATTTCTTGTAGACTAAGACATCAAGGAAGGGAAGTTGATTGTTAGCTTCCGTTTCCATGGTGAATTGTATTTTGGGGTATAGGCTATTGAGGTGTGTGAGGAAGTCATCCAGTTTTTCTTTGCCGTGTGGCCAGATTACGAAGGTGTCATCTACGTATCTGAGCCAGAGTTTGGGTTTGTGGTTGGATTTTTCTAGAGCGAGGGTTTCAAAGTGTTCCATGTAGAGGTTTGCGATGACAGGTGAAAGGGGTGATCCCATGGGTGCTCCTTCCATTTGTTTGTATCTTTGTCCATTGTAGATGAAGTATGTGTTAGATAGGCAGTGGTTGGTCAGATCTAGGATGTGTTTTGGGGGGTTGTATTTATTTAGGATAGCTGTCAAGGCTTCTTTGATTGGCACTTGGGTGAAGAGGGATACGACATCGAAGCTCACAAGTAGGTCACAGGGCTGTAAGTTTAGTTTACTTATGATCTCTATGAATTGGAATGAGTTTTGTATGTGTGAGGTGATGGAATTTGCGTAAGACTGTAGTTGTTTGGCAAGAAATTTGGCTAGATTTTGTAGAGGTGAGCCTATGGAGCTGACTATGAGTCTGAGTGGGGTTCCTTCTTTGTGTATCTTTGGCAGACCATAGAGCTTAGGACATCTGGATGATTTTTCTCTGGGAATGATTGTTTGCTGGATCTCTTCACTGATGGGGGTGGCTTTTACTTTGGATTTTGTGGTTTTTTCCAGGTAGGTGGTAGGATCTGTCCTGAGGAGTTTGTATGTGGAGTCTCGGAGTAGGTTGGATAATTTGGTATGGTAGTCAGATGAGTTCATTACCACCGTGGCGTTGCCTTTGTCTGCTGGCAGAATGATTATGCTGGTGTCTTTTTTTAGGTTAAGTAGTGCTGTCTGTTCCTCTTTGGGTAAGTTGCTTTTGGGTGGTTTGCTGGTGCAGAGGATGTTGGTAACTTCGAGTCTGATTTTGTTGGCGTCGTCAGGGTTAATTTTGGTCAGGCTGGATTCGACTCCGCATATAATGGTTTCTGTGGGAATGTGTTTGGGAGCGACTGCAAAATTAAATCCTTTAGACAGGATGTTGGTTTCGGCTTTGGTGAGAATCCTATCTGAGATGTTGTGCACAGTTTGTTTCATGTGTTGCTGTGAGAGAGGAGGGGTTTGTTTCTGGTGTTCCTTTAGTCTTCGGAGTTTATTGGTGTGTGTGTCTGTTTTGTAGGCAGTCTCTGTTTCAGCTCTCCAGACAGCGATTTGTTTGAATTTGTCCCAAAGTGTGGGGTGGATCTTGTTGCTGAGTTTGAGGTGAAGTGTGAGGAGGTCTCTGTTGATTCGGTCCAGGAGGAATCTTTTTGTGTGGAGTTCATTTCTGATTAGGGCCAGTTCAGTTCTTATCAGGATGCGTTTGATGGCTGCAGAGTTGGAGTGGAATTTCAATTGGAAGAATGTGGGGATTAATTTTTGATCTCGGCAGTTGCGTAGGCAAATCTTCCTTTTTCCAATATTGTGCTCCCAAAAGTCTTGCTGCCGTTATTAAATACAACATCAATTTAGTTTCTATAGCAGTACAGTCTATAGCACGGGTCGGCAACCCGTGGCTCCGGAGCTGCATGCGGCTCTTTGAGCCATCTCCTGCGGCTCCCAGCTGCCCGGTGCGCGTGCACCTCTTCGAACGGGCAGTGGTGCGCGCGCACCTCTCCAAATGGAGAGTGGCACCGCCCATTTGGAGAGGTGTGCACGGAGATGCGCGCACACCTCCCCAAACCTTTGGAGAGGTGCGCGCGTACCTCCGCGCGAACGGGGAGCGGCGCCGCTCTTTGAGAAAGCTGCCGTGGCCCGTCTGCAAAGCTGCCGCCTCCGCTCCCTTCCTTCGCCCGGCCTGCTTTTCCGACCTCACTTCCCTCCCTGCCAAAGCTCCTCCTTTTCTACTCAAACCGATTTTCGGGGTTCCTCGGCTTACACCCCTTGGCGAAAGACCCCAAATGTCCCTTTCTTCCACTCCTCCCTCTCTGCCCGCAGAGGCTCTTGCCCTCCCCTGGCTCGTTCAACGGGGGGAATAGGTCGGGTACCCCTTTCTCCCCCGAGAACGACACGTGTAAATCTCAAAACGACCCCGGCAAGCTTCGTGCAAAGCCGCCAGGCAGACCCGCGAGCTGGGGCTCAGAGCCAGCAGCTGGAGGGGCAGAAAAAGACGGCGCCGTCTGAGGAGTCTCTTCTTCGGCTATCTTGCTCTGCCCATCTCCCACTTGAAAGAACCTCCTCAGCAGATCGGTGCGGTGAAGAGGCCGGGCTTCCTTTGGGGGGCCTTTCATTCCTGTACAAGGGGGAAGGGGAACTCTCTGTGCTTTTGTGTGTGCATGTGTGTGTGTGTATGTAAAGCACGAGAAAGGGAGGAAGAGGGAGGGGGAAGCGAGATCTCAACCCCCAATGTTTCCTGCCTTCCACTGCCGGCGGCCGCCCCGCATTCTTAGCATTCCTAGGCTGTGACTCCGAGGTCGTCGTCGCCGTCTCCGCTGAGCAGCGCTGCTTGGAAGAGAAAGGGAGCAGGACAGGCACGCTCGCCCCAGCGGAGTGGCCGGCCCTCGTTTTAGTAGCGAGACAGTAATTGCTCCCCCCCCCACCATCACACATAAAAAAAATGGCAACCGCGCGCGTCCGCAAGAATAAACTGTTTTGCACATGCAAAACGGCGCCACCCGTCCGGAAAGCTGCTCTCAGCCCGTCCGGAAGAGTAACGAAGAAACGCAGCTGGAACGTGAGCTGAGTTTCCAGGAAAAAAGTACTAACGGCCAACAATGATCCGAAAGAAAGCGAAGTCAGCGTTGGCCTCACCGGGTGTCGGGTGTGTCGAGCCCGACACCGGGCAGTCTCCCTGGCGGCGTCGGTCGATCGGAGGATGCAGCCGGCATGCGGAGGGCAGGCCCCCAAGATGAGGTGGGCCTGCGCTAGTGGTGTGCGAGGATGGCGTGGGTGGCTCCCGTGGCGAGGAGGGCGCGTCCGTGGGGGGTGAGGGCCTCGCGCCATGCTGCGAAGAGGGGCCGTGCCGAATGTCACGCCTGTAGGCCTGCAAACGTGCCACGGCAGCTCCCCCAAAGAGGAGGAAAGCCGCCGCGGCCCGTTTGCAGGCCGCCGCCCTCCTCTCTTTGGGAGAGCTGCCGCGGCACGTTTACAGGCTGCTGAAGGCAGCGGCGCCGCTGCCACTGGGAACCGGTTCCATCACACACACAGGAAGGTGGTAACCGCTGGCGTCCGCGCATGCGTAAGAAAAACCCGTTTTGCTTGCGCATGCGCATGCATGGACGCACTCACATGGCTCCCACTTTTTTGTGTGTGTGATGGAACTGGTTCCCAGTGGCTCTTTTCCTTTTTCAGGTTGCCGACCCCTGGTCTATAGTAATACCCAGCAAAAATAATTGTGGAGAAAACTTTATCTTTTTCTTAAATATCTTCTGCATATTCCACCAAATTTTAATCCAGAAAGCCTTAACTTTCTTACACCATATATGAAAGTACGTTGCATCATCACAACCACACCTCCAGTATTTAGGCTGATAATTTGGATACATACATGCCAATTTCTTAGGATCTAAATGCCATCTATAAAACATCTTATAAAAATTCTCTCTTAAATTTTGTGCTTGTTTAAATTTTACATTTCTAACCCATATTGTTTCCCAAGTATCCATTGTTATTGGTTCTTGAATATTCTGGGCCCATTTTATCATACAATCTTTAACGTTCCATTTCTGAATCTATTTCTATCAATGCATTATATATCCTTCTTATATGTGCAGGACTTTGATCTCTAATTTGTTTAACCAAATTTTCATCTATGGAAATACCAATTTTCTGATCCTGTTTCCATCTAGCTTGTAACTGCCCATACTGAAACCAAGTTTGTACTATCTTTTCTTCTTTTAAAATATTAAATGGCTTTAATTGCCATACATTTCTTTCCAATCTAAGAGTTTCTTTATACGTAATCACATCAGGGTGCCACCGGTCAGAGAATGCTGGCTGGTGACCCCGAGGGGGAGAGCATTCTTGGTGGGTGCGCCAATCCTCTGGAACCGCTTACCAGCCGAAATCCGGATGGCCCCCGACCATCGCACCTTTCGGCGAGATTTAAAAACCTATCTATTCCAGCAAGCCGGCCTGGCCTGATAGATTTGGGGTTTTATTTGTAGATCTGGGGTTTTATTTGTTTTATTGTTGGTTTATTGTATACTTACTTTGCTCTGTACACCGCCCTGAGTCCTCCGGGAGAAGGGCGGTATATAAAACAAACAAACAAACAAATAAATAAATAAATAAATAAATAAATAAATAAATAAATAAATAAATAAAATCATGCTTAAATCCCACATTTATATTTTCTATCGCATGTTTAGGTATTGCCCAAATTGGAATTTTAAAATTCAACTTATAACGATATTTTTTCCAAACTCGCAACAGGGCATATCTTAATATATGTGTCTTAAAAACATTATCCACTTTTTTGTCATACAATAAATAAGCATGCCAACTATATAACAAATCATAACCTTCAATATTCAGTAATCTCCCTTGTGTTAAATTAAACCAATTACTAATTGATGATAATGCCGCAGCCTCATAGTATAATTTAAAATTGGGCATTTTAAGACCACCTCTTTCACGTACATCTTGCATTATCTTAAGTTTAACTCTCGGTCTCTTCCCTGCCCAAATAAATTTATTAATACCTCTCTGCCATTCCTCCAAATTTGAGTCTTTTTTAAGATAGTTATCATTTGAAACAAAAATAAGAATTTAGGTAAAACATTCATTTTCACAGCTGCAATTCTTCCCAATAAGGACAATTGTAATTTTTTCCAACTATCTAATTCTTTTTGTATTTTTAACCATAACAATTCATAATTATTTTTATATAATTTCGCATTTGAAGCTGAAGTTAGTTTTCCTAAAACTTCCTTTTGTTCTTTAGTCATATTTGTAGACAATATTTTAGTTTTTTGGCTATTTACATTAAATCCAGAAACTTGTCCATATTGTAAAATTATTTCCATTAAATCTATAACTGATTGAGTTCGTTGACTTAATGTAATTACCAAGTCATCCGCAAACGCTTTCAATCTATAATCTTGATCTTTAATTTTAATTCCCTTTATTTTCTTTGAATCACATATCTTCATCAACAATATTTCCAATGTTAAAACAAACAATAATGGCGACAGCGGACAACCCTGTCTTGTACCCTTTTCAATTTTACAAGCTTCTGTTAAACTACCATTAATTATTATTTGAGCTGTTTGTTTTTGATATATTACCCTAATAGGTTGTAAAAACCTATCACCAAACTCCATCTTCTCCAAAACTTTAAATAAAAAATGCCAATTCAATTGATCAAAGGCCTTTTCGGCATCCAAAAAGATCAGCGCTGTGGGGACTTGATTATTTCTTTCCAAAAATTCTAATAAATTTACAATATGTCTCACATTATTTTTCATTTGTCTACCACTTATAAATCCTGTTTGATCACTATGAATCATTTGCTGCATAACCTTCATTAATCTATTTGCTAGAATCTTTGCAAATATTTTATAATCATTATTTAAAAGCAATATAGGCCTATAATTTTTAAGTTGAACAAGATCTTGATCTTCCTTCGGGATCAAAGTTATAAATGCTGTTTTCCACAATGGAGGCACTTCTCCTCCAGATTGAATTGTTCTAAATAATTCTTTTAAAGGCTCCACCATTTCTGATTGTAAATTTTTATAATAAATAGCTGATAAACCATCTGTACCGGGTGCCTTACCCACTTTTAATCATTTAATTGCTAAAATAATTTCTTTAGCAGTTATCAATTGATTCATCCCTTCCTGTTGCTCTTGTGTAAGCATTGGGATATTCACATCCTGTAAGTAACTATCCATATCTAAACCTTGCTTAATATCCCTAGCATATAATTTAGAATAAAATTCAACAAAAGCTTTTTTAATAAGATTTTGCTGAAACACCTCTTTACCCTTATATTCTATCTTATCAATATTACGTGATCTTTGTTTTTTCCTTAATAAATAAGCTAACCACCTACCCGGCCTATTAGCATTATTAAAAGTATTATGTTTGGCATATCGTAAATTAGTTGCCACTTGATCTGCCATTAACATATCAAACTGTCCTCTTAGCAAGTAAATTACTTCTTTCAACCTCTTATCAGATGGGTTCAGAATAAGAGCTTTCTCGTTCAACTTTATTTCCTCCTCTATTTCTTTACGCTTATATTCCAATGTATATCTATGTTTATTATTCAAATATATTAGCACTCCTCTCATATAAGCTTTACTTGCATCCCAAACCATTTCAATGCCTGTCAACACACATTTTTGATTTGGTACACATTGACATAGTGGGTCCTTTTACACCAACAATTGGTGGCAAAAGATATTTCTTGACAATTGTTGATAACTACTCCAGATATGGATATGTATTTCCTATGAGAGAAAAATCTGAGACCTTTCAGATCTTTTAAAGACTTTGCCAATCTTGTCTACACCCAATTCGAAGTCAACATCGCCAGAATTCAGAGTGATCGCGGTGCTGAATTCATGTTTCAATGTTTCCAGGACTGGATGCGTAAGAGTGGGATAGTACATCAAACTTCAGCTCCTTACACTCCGGTGGAAAATGGAGTGGCAGAACGCAGAAATGGGGTTCTGCAAACCATGATGCGTTGCCTACTTGAAGATGCTAAACTCAGTCTCCCATACTGGGGTGAAGCTATTAAATACGCTAATCATATCAACCGTACTTGGAGTAGTGTAATAAATCAGACCCCTTATTTAATGTTATATGGACACAAGCCTGACCTTTCACATCTCCATATTTTTGGTTCATACGCTATGGTGAATATTCCCTTGGCCCAAAGAAAGAAAGGGGGTCCTGCAGCAAAAAGAATGAGATTTATGAGTATTGATGATAATTCAAAATGGAGCAAATATATTGACTCTCATCATGTAATAGTGATTTCACAATCTGCTGCTTTTGAGGAAGATGCTGACTGGTCCAGGATTCATTCTAACAATCCTGGAGTTTATTTTCCTAGAGATGATGCTTCCGATGTCTCGCAGCCTGATGATCAAGATCCACAGGAGGATGTTCCTTCCACGAGTTCTTCTCAACCTGCTGTTCCGTCTTCGCAAGCCGCCGATGCTGCTGCTGGTGACAATGACGAAGACGAGGACGAAACGGAAGACGAATGGACGGTTGTTCCGAGATGTTCCAAGAGGGCCACAAAGGGGATTCCTCCAAAACGATATTCGTGGCAAGTAACAAAAGCATCTTTACCATTGATTTGTAATGTTACACTTCCGCCTGAGAAGTTCACACAAATCAAACATCTTCCTGAAGAAGAGCAAGATAAATGGTATGAGGCAATGCAGGCTAAAATGGACAGTCTAAAGAAACTTCAAGTGTTTACACCTGCAAGTACTCCAGCAAACAAGAAAGTTATTGGCACTCGATGGGTTTACAGGATTAAAAAGAAGCCAAATGGTGAGTCGTTGTACAAGGCCAGACTTGTAGCCCAGGGTTTCGCACAACGTTATCCTGAGGACTATACAAATACATACTCACCCACAGTGTGGACTGAGGGTGTGAAAATTGCTTTAGCCACTGCAACTATCCTTGGTTTGAAAGTTTTTCCAGTTCGATGTTGAGACCGCTTATCTACACGCTGACCTAGATGAAGACATCTATGTGAAAGGTCCTCCAGGTTTTCGACAGCAAGAAGGGGATACCTGGATTCTACACAAAAGTCTTTATGGTCTGAAACAGTCTGGTTTAATGTGGTACTTATGTTTTTCTGACCAACTAAATTCAAGGGGCTTTATTAAGTCCGCAATAGATGAATGCGTGTTCACGAAAAGATCTGATAATGGGTATGAGATAATTCTTGTTTATGTTGATGATATTGCTTATATTGGGCCAAATAAGCAGATGAGTGCTTATTTGCTAATGCTTTACAGCAGTTTTTCACATTGAAGTCTTTAGGACACATTAACACTTATTTAGGTGTTCAAGTTACCAAAACTCAGAAGGGGTTTAGCCTCACACAAGAAGATAAGATTGAACAACTATTGCATCACTGCAACATGAACGATGCTAAACCAGTGAGTACACCCATGCAAACCAACTTTCACAACTTGACACATGAGCCGAGTCCTGAGTTCGAAGATCAAACACTTTATCGCTCAGTCATTGGGTCGCTGCTGTATATCAGTAGTTGGACTAGACCCGACATTGCTCTTAGTGTTAATCTCCTATCACGACACGTAGGCAAGGCAAAACAGTTTCATTAGACATGTGTTAAGAAATTATTGAGATACCTAAAACATACCAAAGGCATGAAGTTATTGTTAGAACCCACACATACTGACTATGCAGACTTATGTTGTTATGCAGATTCTGATTGGGCAAGTGATAAGAAATCACGGAAAAGCACTTCAGGTTATATCATGTTTCTAAACGGATGTCCTGTTTACTGGCATGTGCGTAAACAGACTTTTGTTTCTTGTTCCTCTACAGAAGCTGAGTATGCTTGTGTTTCTGATGCATGCAATTCCTTAACCTGGTTTGATGCTTTAGTCACAGATATCTGGACACCTCCAATTCAACCGATCACTGTGATGGAAGACAACGAATCTATGGTTTACACATCTGAGAATCGATTTACAGGTTCCAGGTCCAGACACATTGACATCCGTTATCAAAACATAAGACAAGTAGTTAAACAAGGTTTTGTGAAACTGCAGTATGTGCCTACACATGATCAAATTGCTGATATGTTAAACAAACCACTACCTGCAGCCCAACATGAGTATCTGCGTGAGAAGATGTGCCTTACCTGAATCTTCGCTTTTCTGACGAAAGAAGGGGATGTCACTGCACGTTTTTTTTAGTTTGTCCGAAAAGCTCAATTCTAATTGTACATTTCCTTCTGTTCTGCACCTGTGTTGATAACCTATCTGGTAACCATAGTGAATGTCATGTGGTCTAGCTATGTTATGAGTTAGTTTTGCTGTGTGCACAAGCATAAAAAGTTTTCTAGTTTTTGTCTTTTTTTTCCTTTTACTGTCTGATGAGAGAGGATGTAGTTGGTTAGCTTTCTTTGTTTATATATATTTTTCATTTGTAATTAAAGGTTTTTAATAGAATATGTGTCGGGTTTTATTTTTCCTTCACCCACACACATTATGCATCATCTGAAGCACGGTCCATCGCCCTCTGATAGGAATAATTATTTCTTGACACCGTGTTTGGGGCCAAGCAAGGTATTCTAAATACTTAACAAACACTTAACACATATCTGCCTTGCTTCTCAGCTAACAAAGCGAGAAAGTGCCAGAGGCCTAAAGGTTAGAACAATTGCCTAAGGTGCAATCGGCCCAGGTTCGAATCTCAGAAGGGTATGGCTGACTGATGAGAACAAATAAGTTTGAAATGATCATATCAGTTTCCCTTTAATTCTTTGTTAGCAATCCAAAAAAATTACACAAATATGAGCTGTCACTGTGGATGGCCTTGGGTTAGGCTGAAACAGGAAATAAGATTTGTCCCTTGTTTGGGGCCTAGCAAGGTATTCTAAATACTTAACAAACACTTAACACATATCTCCCTTGCTTCTCAGCTAACAAAGCGAGAAAGAGCCAGTGGCCTAAATGTTAGAACAATTGCCTAAGGTGCAATCGGCCCAGGTTCGAATCTCAGAAGGGTATGGCTGACTGATAACAAATAAGTTTGAAATGATCATATCAGTTTCCCTTTAATTCTTTGTTAGCAATAAAAAAAAAACCAAAAAATTACACACACACAGCGTCTGTTCGTTCAGGCCGGCTGTATTTCTTTGAGTCGTCTCACATCTGGCTCAGTGGGTTTGGACGCTGAGCTTGTCGATCAGAAGGTCGGCAGTTTGGCGGGTTGAATCCCGAGTGTCGTGTAACAGAGTGAGTGCCTGTTACTTGTCCCAGCTTCTGCCAACCTAGCAGTTTGAAAGCATGTAAAAATGCAAGTAGAAAAATAAGGACCACTACGGTGGGAAGGTAACAGCGTTCCGTGCACCTTTGGCGTCTAGTCATGCCGGCCACATGACCACGGAGATGTCCTCGGACAAGCGCTGGCTCTTCGGCTTTGAAACGGAGATGAGCACCAGCCCCTAGAGTCGGAAACGACTAGCACGTATCTGCGGGGGAACCTTTATTTATTTATTTATTTGTTTTTATATACCGCCCTTCTCCCGAGGGACTCGGGGCGGTGTACAGAGCAAGGTAAGTATACAGTTAAACAATAGTAAAAAACAAATGAAACCCCAAGAGCTACCTTTAGTTGTCTCTCGGTGTCTGTTATCAAAAATGGATTGTTGACAGTTCCGTGTGTTATAGCCATAGCTCTAGTCATTGCCCATGTTCTTATACCAGAGGTTCTAAATAGTTGTTTCTCTTCTTCCCTGTGTTCTACAATACAGGGTGACTGTATGTTTGTGCAATCTCAATTTTGATACAATGAGGCGCTCTGTAAGTGCTTGCACTGTTTGCCTCCATATCGTGCACATCGTTCCTCTTCCCAATTCCTTAGTGCCTGGTATGCAGGGGGGAGGTCTATGTTGACAGAGGAGCGGTTTGAAAACCAAACTTTCTTAAATGGCTGCCTTTAGTGTTGTCACTGGCAATTGCTTCGGTCCCTGTTAGAGTAAAGACGTGGTTATGTGTGGCTGTGTGTGCCCACATCTGTGAATGTTGTTCTTGTCTTCTAATAGCGAGCTTGTGTTCATGCACTCTAGTCCTTAGTCGTTTTGCCATCTCCCCAATATAATTGCAATTGCATGACATTCGCATTTTTAATCTTGTCAAGGTGTGTGTGTGTGTGTGTGTGTGTGTATTACATTTGGATTGCCAACAAAGAGTTAAAGGGAGACTGGTATAGCTATTTTGAGCTTTTTAGCTCTCATTAGCCAGCCTCACCCTTCTGAGATTCAAACCTGGGCTGCTTGCACGTTAGGCAGCGGTGTTGACCTCTAGGTTACAGGCTGTTTCTCACTTTGTCAGCTGTTTCAGGGACGGAACACATACATACACACACACACACACACATACATACATGCATACATACACACACACAACCTTGATCACAGTATAGTCTCTTTTTGGTTTACCATCCATAATTTGTTAATGTCGGTGGAGAAAAGTAATATGGATACAGTGTGAATATGATTTTTAATTATAGAGTTCATATATATTCATAACTCTTCAATAACCAGGACTGTCTAGGTCAGCTTTAATTGCCAGCCATTACTTCCAGCTCTAAATTCTCCTTTCGGTCTCTCTGATAATTTGAGGGTCTGCCAGCCCAGCTTTTGTACCCAGCAGTAAAGGATTTTGGCACTGTTTGCTAAAACTTTTTTCATATTACTGTATTTGACTTTTCCAAAACAACACATATGTATTTATAAGTAATATAAAATGTCTACATTTTGCCCAGGTGAAATAAAACTTTTGTACTCGATGTATTTTGATGTGAAAATACTTGTTGTTTGTTTGGTATTGATGCACTGTGATAGGAAGAGAGGGATAGTCAGAGAGAATGTACAGAAAGTCGGCCATGATGGGAAGGTCGCTGACAGGAAAAGGGACAGAAAGGAAGTCCTTCCTGGCTCAAACAAAGGGTCATGTGTTTGTTTAGTGCTTGTCATTTGTAGTACTTGTGTCTCCCGAAACCAATTAACGATGAGTACTGAGGTACCACTATACAGTTAAACAAAAGAATCATATAAAGCCTTTGAGTACCTGCAATATTGGTTTCCAGGGAGAAATCTTTTAATATGCTTTCCTGAGAGGATCAGCTGGGGCTGTTGTTATCTACAAAGTCAGTCAACCCAGAGATGCACCTAGCCCTACCTTGGGGACTGCGCAAGGAATGTCTGCACAATGCAGCAACCATGAGGAAGCAGAATGCTGGGGGGGGGGGAAGCCTCTGACAGGTCTCACCTGTCAGAGACTCCTCTGGATGGGCAGATGAGGCTGTAAGCCTGGGAGATTCAACAAAGCCCAGGCTGTCCATTGGTGTCGGGAAGATGTCAACTCTGCAAATGAGCCTGGGTACAACCATTTCCCCCCCTCCTTTGAGGTTTTCACATGCAACTGTGGGAGGGGACTTGCCCGGGTGCTTTGTTAGTCAAAATAATCTTTTATCTTGTGGGAACCAAGATCATCTACTGCTCCTGCAACTAGGGACTGGGCGTTGCATAAAAAAGCCCGCCAAATGAGTATATTGGAGAATGTAGTTGCTTGCATAGTTTTGTGAGTGGGGCATTAAACTTTGTAATTGGGCAATTGTTACTTGTGTATTCAGACTTGGTTTCACTTTTGACTGTACCAATACTTTGTAACTATAATAAACATGTCCTAGTGGACAATCACTTAAATATGAGCCAGCAGTGTGCTGCAGCTGCCAAAAAAGCCAACACAGCGCTAGGCTGCATTACTAGAGTGTCAACGCTGCAAACATTGGATGTTTTTGCTCTGATAATATAAGAGGCAGTCTTTTCCATTAAAACTGTTTTGCTTTGAATCAAATGAAGCTGGGGGGGGGGAGAAGAATGCTAACCTGGTTGCTTTAATAAGGAATGGCGCGCTACAGAAAGGAAGTGAAGCTTTGCATGTCAAACTAATTGGAGAATGTGATTTATGACATGTAAATTAAGGGAGGGAATTGTTTTTGATACGATGTGTTCAGGGGAGGAGAATTCAGATTCTGGTATCTATCCATGAGTGTCAATGCTTCGTTCTCATTATTATAGATTTTTTAGAAAAAACAATGCCTGAATGTGCTTTGATCTGTCTGATTAGTCGGAACCATGACATAGAGAGGTAGAATTAAGATCATGTGAAGTGTTAATACCACTTTACAATGCTTTGGAAAGGCCACACTTGGAATAATGCACCCAGTTTTGGTCACCACGATGTAAAAAAGATGTTGAGACTCTAGAAAGAGTACAGAGAAGAGCAACAAAGATGATTAGTGGACTGGAGGCTAAAACGTACAAGAAATGGTTGCTGGAATTGGGTATGTCTAGTTTAATGAAGAGAAGGATGAGGGGGGACATGATAGGAGTGTTCCAATATCTCAGGGGTTGCCATAAAGAAGAGGGAGTCAAGCTATTCTCCAAAGCACCTGAAAGCAGGACAAGAAGCAATAGATGGAAAATAACCAAAGAGAGACGCAACCTAGAACTAAGGAGA
Source organism: Vipera ursinii (assembly GCF_947247035.1). NCBI lineage: Eukaryota > Metazoa > Chordata > Lepidosauria > Squamata > Viperidae > Vipera > Vipera ursinii. The sequence goes on along the minus strand of NC_139514.1, from coordinate 72,605,630 downwards.
ATTTTTCTGACAGTTAGAACAATTAATCAGTGGAACAACCTGCCTTCAGAAGCTGTGAATGCTCCAACACTGGAAGTTTTTAAGAAGAGACTGGGCAGCCATTTGTCTGAAATGGAATAGGGTTTCCTGCCTGAGCAGGGAACTGGACTAGTACACCTCCAAGGTCCTTTACTCCTCCTCCTCCACCACCACCACTGTCATCATCCTTCTTCTTCTTCTTCTTCTTCTTCTTCTTCTTCTTCTTCTTCTTCTTCTTCTTCTTCTTCTTCTTCTTCTTCTTCTTCTTCTTCTTCTTCTCCTTCTCCTTCTCCTTCTCCTTCTCCTTCTCCTTCTCCTTCTCCTTCTCCTTCTCCTTCTCCTTCTCCTTCTCCTTCTTCTTCTTCTTCTTCTTCTTCTTCTTCTTCCAGTCAGCCAGATGTTCAGACTGGATTTGGCATTTTTGTCTACCTGTTGGGTCCTTACCAAGGACCTGGGATAGGCAGATGTAGATGTTTGATGGTATTATAGATATTGTCACAGGATGGAAGCAGTTCCTAATAAAGCCGCCTTTTGCAATTGAGTAATGGCAAATTTGTCAGTGTCAATGGTGTTCAAGTGGTGCTTCAGTTGTTTCAGGATTGCACCCAAGGTGCCTATTACTATTGGTACTACCCTTGCTTGCTTTTGCCACAGTCTTTCTATTTGTAGGTCTTTGTATTTTGTTATCTTCTCCATTTCTTTCCCATCTATTCTGCTGTCTCCTGGCACTGCCACGTCCACTATCCAGACTTTTTTGTCTTTCTTATCAACAATTGTTAAGTCCGAGGTGTTATGTTGCAGGTGCTTGTCCGTTTGAATTCTGAAGTCCCAGAGCAGTTTAACTTTATCATTTTCTATGACTTTCTCTATTTTATGATCCCACCACTTCTTGCTTACAGGCAAATGGTATTTCTTGCAGATCTTCCAATGCACCATTGTTGCTACTTTGTCATGCCGCTGCTTGTACTCAGTCTGTGCGATCTTCTTGCAGCAGCTTACCAGGTGGTCCACTGTTTCTTCAGCTTCTTTGCATAGGTGACACTGTTGATGTCTTCTCAATTTTGACTTTGTATGCATTTGTACTTAGGCTTTGTCTTGTGCAGCCAGAATTAGTCCCTCGGTCTCTTTTGTCAACTTTCCTGCACTTAGCCATTGCCAGGTCTTGTTATTATCTGCTTTCCCAGCTATTTTTTTAATGTACTGGCCATGTAGTGCTTTGTCTTCCCATGCCTCTATTTTGTTCTTCATTTGGTCTCTCTTGTAGGCCATTTTGGTCTCTCCAGTGGTCAGTAACCCTTCCTGATATACTAATTTCAGTGCATCTTCATCATTGTCCTTCAGATATTCTTCCAAAGCCATTTTTTCTTCTTCAACCACCTGATGTACTTGCAGCATTCCACGTCCACTTATTTGCTTTGGTAGATAGAGTCTGTCAATGTCACTGCGTGGATGAGGGCATGATTCATTGTCATTATTTTTCTGGTCTTCCTATCCATTGCTTTTAGTTCTGCTTGAGTCCAATCCACTATTCTAGCTGTGTGTCTAATGACTGGAATTGCCCAGGTGTTGATTGCCTTCATGGTATTTCCTCCATTGAGTTTGGACTTTAAGATCTTCTTTATTCTCTTGATGTATTCACCTCTAATCTTTTTCTTGACTTCAGTGTGCTTGATGTTGTCAGCTTGAAGGATACCCAAGTATTTGTAGTAATCTTCCTCATCCAAACTCTTAATGTTATTTTCGTGGGGCATCTTTATTCCTTCAGTTTTCACTATTTTTCCTTGTTTGAGAGTAAGTGAGGCACATTTGTCCATTGCAATATCTTGGCTATATATACGTACAGTGTTCAGCAGCAATTCTATTTCAGATGATGTTTTTCCATACAGCTTCAGATCATCCATGTGAAGGAGGTGGAATAGTCTGGCAGATGTTTTTGATGTTTGATAGCCATGTCCTGAGTTATTCAGTATTGTTGACAGAGGAAATAGTGCAATAACAAATAGTAGTGGTGATAATGAATCTCCTTGAAATATTCTTCTCTTGATATTAACCTCTCCCAGTCTTTCACCATTGACCTGCAACTGTGTCTTCCATTGTGCCATCGATCTTTGCACAAATTTTCTGATGTTTCTACTGACTCCTGTTATTTCTAGGCACTTGATTATCCAGTCATGTGGCAGAGAGTCAAATGCCTTTTCGTAGTCAATCCATGCCACATTCAGGTTGGTCTTCCTTTTCTTGCAGTTTTCCAAGATCATTTTGTCTATTAGGAGTTGATCTTTTGTTCCTCTGCTCGGTTTCCTTTCGGGTGGAAAGAGATTGTTTTCAACTAGATGCTGTTGTACTGCATCAGCTACCACACCAGTTAGCAATTTGAAAGTTGTTGGTATACCTAAACACGCAATAGAAAATATAAATGTGGGATTTAAACATGATGTGACTACATATAAGAAAATTTTAAGTTTGGAAAGGAATGTATGGCAATTAAAGTCATCTAACATTTTAAAAGAAGAAAAGATTGTACAAACTTGGTTTCAGTATGGGCAATTACAGGCTAGATGGAAAGAGGATCAGAAAACTGGTTTTTTGATGACTGATGAAAACTTGGTAAAGCAAATTAGAGATCAAGGTCAAGCACATATAAAAAGGATATATCTTGCATTGATAGAAATTGATTCAGAGATGGAACTTGTTAAAGATTGTATAATAAAGTGGGCCCAGAATTTTCAAGAAGTTATTACAATGGATACTTGGGAAAAGATTTGGGTGAGAAATGTAAAATTTACACAGGCCCAAAATTTAAGAGAGAACTTTTACAAAATGTTTTATAGGTGGCATTTAGATCCTAAAAAATTATCAAGTATGTATCCGAACTGCCAGCCCAAATGTTGGAGGTGTGGTTGTGAGGATGCAACGTATTTTCATATATGGTGGACTTGTAAAAGGGTTAAAGCTTTTTGGATTAAAATTTGGTGGAATATGCAAAAAATATTCAAGAAAAGGATAAAGTTTTCTCCGCAATTGTTTTTATTGGGTATTATCACAGATAGCACCGTTGTAGATACTAAATTGATGTTGAATTTAATTATGGCAGCGAGACTTTTAGTAGCGCAATATTGGAATAAGGAAGAACTGCCTTATTCTAAGTAAGTAGCAGATTTATATGATGTATAATTAGCTTGTAGTTATTTTATTAAGAGTTAAAGTGCGATAGAATTTAATATCTTATTGTTGTTTGCATATTTTAGAATATGTTTGTTTGTATTTTTATACCCTGTATTTAGCTCTGGGAAGTCGGGGAGGGGGAAGGGGAGGGGAGAGTTGGGGAGGTTTGGGGAGAGGGGAGGGGGAGGGGTTTTGTATTAAAAATGTATTGTAAAACTTTTCAATAAAAAAAATTAATAAAATAAAAAAAGAAAGTTGTTGGTAAGCCTGGTTTTGCCCCTTTTGCTGTATTTTTCATTATTAGGTAGGTTTTCCCAGTTGTTAGCCACTTTTCAATTTCTCCCTGTAGTATATTGTTGTTATTTATTTATTTATTTATTTATTCGGTTTATATACTGCCCTACTCCCAAAGGACTCAGGGTGGTTTACAAGGCAAAATTTAAAAACAATACAATATAAAATTAATATTAAATTAAATTAAGTCTAGCCGCAAAAATTAAAATCACAATTTAAAAACATTAAACTCGTCAGTCCAGACCAGATAGCTCAAAAAGCCAGGTTTTTAGGTCCCGGTGAAATGAACGAAGGTCGGAGGCAGTACGGAGTTCCGTTGGCAGTTGATTCCATAGGGCAGGCGCGCCCACAGAGAACGGCCTCCCCCTGGGGATTGCCCGTCAGCAATCCTTGACCGGCGGTACCCTGAGGAGGCCCTCCCTGTGGGAGCGCACAGGACGATGGGAAATTGACGCTGGCAGCAGGTGCTCCCTCAGATAATCTGGGCCCATGCTATTTAGGGCTTTATAGGTCATCACCAGCACCTTGAATCTCACCCGGAGGGCAACTGGAAGCCGATGCAGCTCGCGGAGAAGAGGTGTTACATGGGAGTATCGGGAGACTCCCATCACAACTTGTGTGGCTGCATTCTGAACCAGCTGAAGCCTCCGAGTGGTCCTCAGGGGCAGCCCCATGTAGAGAGCATTGCAGTAGTCTAGCCGGGAGGTCACGAGCGCATGGGTGACTGTGCGTAGGGCATCTCGGTCCAGATAGGGCCGTAACTGGCGCACCAGGCGAACCTGGGCAAAAGCCCCCCTGGCCATGGCTCCTATATGATCTTCCAAACAGCTGTGAATCCAGGAGGACGCCCAGGTTGTGGGCCCTATCAACGGGGTAACACCTCAACCCCCATAGTTAACGATGGAAAAGATTGGTTAGTCTGAGATGCCGGTATGCACAGCCACTCAGTCTTGGCAGGATTGAGACGAAGCCTGTTTCTCCCCATCCAAACCCGGACCGCCTCCAGGCAACGAGACATCACGTTGAGGGCATCACTGGGTTGGTTCGGGGTGGAAAGAAAAAGCTGGGTATCATCAGCACGAATGAGCTCACCCAGCGGCTTCAAAGAGATGTTGCACAAGAGGGGAGAGAGGACTGACCCCTGAGGAAATCCACAAACGAGAGGCCTCGGGGCGGACATCTGCCCTCCCGTCAACACCGACTGCGAGCGGCCCAGGAGGTAGGAAGAGAACCACTGTAAAACAGTGCCCTCCACTCCCAACCCCCTGAGACGCCGCAGTAGGATACCATGGTCGATGGTATCAAAAGCCGCTGAGAAGTCTAATAGGACTAAAACAGAGGAACAACCCCTGTCCCGAGCCCGGCAGAGATCATTCACCAGCGCAACCAATGCCGTCTCCGTGCTGTACCCGGGCCTGAAACCCGATTGGTATGGGTCCAGATAATCAGTTTCCTCCAGGAACAGAGGGAGCTGAAGTGTCACCACGCTCTCAACCACCTTCGCAAGAAAGCGAAGGTTGGAGACCGGACAATAGTTGTTCAAAATAGCCGGGTCCAGGGCAGGCCTCTTGAGGAGGGGCCTCACCACCACCTCCTTCAAGGCGGCAGGGAAGGTACCCTCCCTCAAAAAGCAGTTATTACTGCCTGGAACCAGCCTCGTGTCTCCTCCCGGGCTGCATATACCAGCCAGGAGGTGCATGGGTCCAATAAACACGTGGCGGAACTCAGTCTCCTCATGATCCTGTCCACCTCATCTGGGGTCACAGGATCGAATTCACTCCAGGTAACATTCTCTAGACTGCTCGATTCCTCCCCGTCAGTCTCTGCCCAGTCAGAATCCAAACCGGCTTGAATCTGAGTGATTTTGTCTGTCAGATGATAGCTAAACTCCTTGGCCCACCCCTGCAAGGGCTTCTCCCTCACATTAAGTAGGGAGTGAGTCACCCTAAACAGGGCGGCCGGGCGATTATCTACGGACACGATGAGGGCAGCAAAATAATTAGATTTCACTGTCTTCATCGCCGCAAGATAAGACCTCGTAAAGGTTCTTAACTGCAATCAGTTGAACTGCTTGGCAGTGAGTGGGTATATAACAGTTAGATGTTTCAACCAAAACCCATGCAGTTCACCTTCACCTTGTGCTGACCCATTGTTGATCTTCCTTGCTCTTTTTTCTATCATTTTTGTTGTTATAACTAGTTTTTTCATTTCAACTTCTGTTTTATATGCATCCATCTCTTTTAACCAAGCCGCATTCTTGTTGTGTTTCTTTGGGTTATCCCATATCTGCTTCCAGAACTGCACTGTTTCTTCCTTGTCAGGTACTGACTGATTCATTTCAATTTCTCCATTGATGGATTGGAAGAAACGTTTCTGATTGGATTCAAATTGGAGGTTCTGCCTATAATTTGCAATTCGAGCTTCGTATCTACTGATTTTCCTGGCTATAGCTGTTATTTGTTGCTTTATTATTTCCAGTGCTTCCTTGATCTTCCTTGTTTCTAAGTGGCATTTCTTGATTAGGTATTCTTTGGTCTTCTTGTTCAGCTTCTTTTCTTTCATCTGTTCTAGCTTGCTTGCATGTGATCTCAACTTGCTGATCTTATTTTCTAGTCTAACCTTCCATTTTTGTGGTGCACTGTTTGTTTGTTTTTCTTCTTTGTTGATTTTGCATCCCAGGTATTCAGTTATAACTGCAGCTGTGCTGTACATTAGTTGGTTTGTTTCCTGCAGTGAATTGGTGCTTATACTTGATATTGCAGTATTTGCATCTTTTAATGCTTGTGCTAGCTGTTTCTTTGGAACAAGCTTCAATGCAGGCAGCCTTATTCTGTTGTTTTTGTGCTCTATTAGATGCTCAGTTATTCTTCGTTTCAATTCTTTTATTTCTTTAGTTAGAGGGCTTTGTTCTTCCTGAAGAAGAGGTGCCTGGTTTCCAAATGTGAACAGTGTTCTGTACCAGCCTGCTACCGGCCCTGCAGAAAAGGCAGGGACAACCCCTTTTAAAAGAAGGCAAGAGGCTGGAACTAAGCCTGCCAAATTTATGGACACAAAAGCAAACAGAACCAGACACGAACCATGAAACAGGAGCTATTCAAGCGATTGCCTTCAGCAAACCAGCCCTCCCACGCATTCCCCTTTTATACAGTTCAGGGCGTGGCTTCTCTCTGCCTCCTTCCGAGGTGCCCCATTGCCTTCCTCTGTTTACTCCTGATTGACTGCCTCCTGCGTTGGGAGTCCTTGAACAGGGCCAGCTGTGGGTCATCTTCATCCACGCTGTCAGGCTCACACAGCTGGGTCTGCGTCGTGACCAGGTGGGAGGGGCCTGGCTGAGGGCTCTCATCAGCAAGCTCTCCAACCCCCTCAGCAACCTCTCCAACACCCCCCTCCTCCTCCTATGAATCATCCGACCCAAATGCCGAACCCACAGGCTGACCCTGAATCACAACAAACAGTTATAAATCTTTGCTGGATTTCTTCACTGCCAACTCCTCCTGGCTTGCCTCTACATTCTGAATTACTTCTGGCAAGGCTTTGATTTCCTTGCCCTTTGTAAACCTTTGCAATTCGTCCAATTATGTTTCTGTGAATACTTTATTTCATATTATAAATCGGCATTCATCTGCTAGTCTCTGTTCATTATTTCTGATTCTGGATGTTGTTCTTTCCAGAACTGGTTCATTCATTTTAGATATCCTCTTCTTGTTGGACTTGATCTGTAATAACAGATCATTATTTGTTTGTTTTCAATCACCGTGTATTTGCGACGGGTAAGCACCTTTTCTAGTTCTGCAGCTGTTGGCCCTGGTTGCTCAGCCAACAGTCCTGAGTCCTGTAACCCATTTTTCACCAGATATCCAGGATCTCCAACATCTAGCGCGGACCTTGTTCACCCGGCATCCGAACCGGTATGCATTCTGGCTAAAAAAGTGGAACCCTTACGTGAATTGGAAGAGAGGACTGTTAAAATTCTGGATGCACCCAGGAGAAAATTCAGAAAGCGACTGCCCCACGGCGTGAGCTAGGAGCTGCCATTCAAGGGAAGGACCTTCCCATAATTCCCAAGGAATACTGAGATCTCTGAGATTTGCTTAATGAGAAGGGGTCAGATGAACTCCTCACTCAGAGGCCTACTGACTGTGCTATAGAAATCCTGCTGGGTGCCAAGCTACCAAAACTGAAACTATACTCAATGATCCCAGGTAGCTAGAGGAATTGTGACTGTTCATTGATAAGAATTTAGCCTGAGGTTTTATTCAACTGGCGTGACTCCGGGTGGCAGCCGTGGTCCTATTCCAAAAAAGAAGGATGGAACTCTTAGTGTATGTATGTGTTATAGAGGGTTAAATACAGTGTGTGTGGAGAATGTTTACCCCCTACCCTTGATGAAGGACATGTTAGCCCATCTGGCTAATGGCAGAATTTTTATTAACCTGGATTTGCGGGAACCATATTACTATGCAAGAATCAAGTTAGGGTACAAATGAAAAACTACTTTCAACCGCCTGCTGGGTTGTTTCCAATTCAATGTTTTGGACTATAGGGAGCCTCTGTTGTCTTCATGCACTTGATTAATGAGGTCATACATGAACATCTGTACAAAGGGGTGCTGGCATATTTGGAAGACATTTTGATCTACACTGAAACCAAAGCGGAACACATAAAACTACTGAGGGCAGTCCTCCAGAAGTTACGTGCTGCCAAATTGTACGCCAAGCTCTCTAAATGTGAATTCCACTACTGCATCTCACATGAGGGGATTAAAATGGATCCTGAAAAGGTCAGAGCAATGCTAGAATGGGTACTATCTCACACTAGGAAGCAACTGCAAAAGGTTTGCAAATGTGTATCAGCAATTCATTCTTTCATTTGCCCAAATAACACTCCCCATTATAAACTTGCTAAAAACTAAAGGAGGGGATAAACCTAAACCTAGTCAACCCTTGAAGTAGTCGATGGAATGTGAAGCCATGTTCGAGATGCTCAAACGTTTGTTTGCAGCTGAACCTGTTCTAAAGCACCCTGACCCAAAATAAAGCCATTCATTCTACAAGCCAATGAGAGTGATGTAGCTGCAGGAAAGCGAAAATGGGCAGCTACAACCCAGCGCTTATACCTCCTAAAAGCTTTCCAAGACTGAACAGTGATGGGCTTTGTGGGAGAAAGAGGCTTATGCAGTGAGATGGGCACTCCTATCCTGTAGGCACTTAAAAGGTTAAAATGACTGCGTGCTAGTCATTTCCGACTCTAGGGGCCGGTGCTCATCTCCGTTTCAAAGCCGAAGAGCCAGCGCTTGTCTGGGGACATCTCCGTGGTTATGTGGCCGGCATGACTAGACGCCAAAGGCGCACAGAAGGCTGTTACCTTCCCACGGTAGTGGTCCCTATTTTTCTACTTGCATTTTTACGTGCTTTCAAACTGCTAGGTTGGCAGAAGCTGGGACGAGTAACAGGTGCTCACTCTGTTACGCGGCACTCAGGATTCGACCGCTAAACTGCCGACCTTAGAAGGGTCTTAGAAGGGAGTAAAATACCTTTTGAAGTGTGAACGGATCACAATAATTTGGAGGCCCTGAAAACCCTGCATAAGCTCTCCTAAACAAGCGCGATGGGCACAGTACTTCAACTGTTTTGATTTCATCCTGCGCTACCTCCCAGGGGGGAAGAACTTTCTAGCTGCCGCACTGTCACACACGCCGCAATACAGTCGCTCTAAAGGAGAGATAATCAAACCAGTGCTCTCATCCCATTGGCTGGCAGCCCAAGTAACTACCCAAGTGCAGAGAAAAAGAAAACCTTAGACAGTGATGTGACTTCTGCCCTTAAAGCTGCACTGACGACCAATGATTCCAGACACATATTAACTTTTGCTCAGTCCAAGATGGACTAGCGTAGGTGGAGGTGAAGCTTTATACCAGCCAGTCAGAAACTCATGATTCTAGGAAACTGCCATGATTCAAAAATGGTGGCACATTTTGTTTTTGTAAAAATGCTACACTTAGTAAAAAGGCAGTTTGGTGGCCATCCGTCAAAAAAGACATTGAAAGCTATGTGGCCAGTTGCCCTGTGTGTGTCTCAGCCAGGCGGTGGCAAGAAAAGACCCTGGGACTTCTTCAGATGGTAGCAGAGCTGTCAGCACCTTGGAGAGAGATCCCTGTGGACTTTATTGTGGAACTCTGCAAAAGCACAGGAAATACAGTAATTTGGGTGGTGACTGATTTGTTCTCCAAGCAGGTCTTGCCAAATTATTCCTGCATCACATCTATTGACTACATGAGCACCCTAACACATCATCTCAGATAGAGGGGTACAGTTTGTCTCTATGTTTTGGAGGGCCTTTTTGGACCAACTTGGTACTGACCAGGACTCAGTTCCAGTCACCACCCACAAACTCAGTGTTGGAATTAATACCTTAGATCAGTGATGGCGAACCTTTTAGAGACCAAGTGCCCATACTGCAACCCAAAACCCACTTATTTATCACCGGGTGCTGGGTGGGCGTGGCCCACTGGGTGGGTGTGGCCCCACTAGGTGGGCATGGTTATGGTAGTCATGGCAGTGTGAGTAGGTGTGGCCAGGGTGAGCGTGGCCATCTTGATGTTGCTCCTGGGGAGGGATGCCTGTGGGGGCCAGGCAGAGTTGGGGAGATCCAGGGGGTCTCTGGTGGGTGGGACAGTGGGCAGGAAGCTCATCCTGTAGGGTGAGGCAAGGCGAGGGAGGAAGCAGGGTGGGGGTGCCATTGCTGTAGGGCAAGGAAAGGTGAGGCAGGGGCCAGTGCAGTGGCTGGTTGCAGACAAAGGGGGGCTCCAGTGAGGAGGAGGAGGTGGAAAAGAGTTTAAGCAAGCTTAGCAACCGAAGTGGGGATTCCCCCCAAAAAAATGTGCTTCATGGGTAACCTCAAAGCACAACAGAAGAGACCAAAACCTGCTGCAACCACACAGCACTTGGGAGGGGAATAAAAACCAAACAGCAACCACACAGCAAATCCCCCGCAAATCCTCAACAGAAAAGCTCACAACAACGAAAGCCTTGGATGGGCAAGAGCGTGGGCAGGCGGGCGTCTTGCTCAGCTGATGGCTTGGGGGGAAGGGGGCAGCTACACCCCCTCCCAAATGCTGCCCTCTTACGAAAGCAGGATGAAAACTCCAAAAAGCGACAAGGGAAAAAAGTTAAAACAGAACAGTATCTCAGAACACCTGTATTAGCAGATGCAACTGATATAAAATCTGGATGAAGAATAAAGCATCCTTGGTTGTCCATTTTATCTTTCCTGATAAGCTTTAACCAACTTCCTCTCTTCACTTTGCAAAACCTGTGGGTCCCATGCCACATACCTGCAAGAAAGCAGCTGCAATTGGAGTACTCTAATTGTAACTTTGAAATGTGGCACCACTGATTTAACTGCTGTCACACTGCAAGTACAGTTGGGAGTTTACAGTGCTAGTTTATCCAGCATGTGTTATTTATTTTATCTTTCTTCTCCTTACTGTATAGAAAACTACACCTTCTATACACAGAATGGAGAGTTATTGTTGTTTTCTTGTCCAGTTTTAATTTCCCTCTGCATCTGATTGGCCACTGGAGTAAAATAACGCCAAAATTTGCTTTTATCAAGTATTCTTATCCCATTTGGGGGGGGGGGGAAGAGACAGAAATGCTTTCTGCTACCCAAGGGTGTGTATTTCAATACCATTTTCAAAGTCGAATTCCTCGACATAGAGATTATTCCTTTACACTGGTTAAATCCAGAAAAATAGATTAATTCTTTTTTTTAATACAAGTTTTATTAATTTTTTAATTTTACATCCTGATCTTTATGAAGCAATACGGTGATTGGGTAGTTAAAAGTAAACAATATCAAATAACAAAATCATTTGTAAATAGCTCAAATTACATCAACAAAAATTCCCTCTCCAATTCCCTTAGTTGTAATAACATATTTCAAATTAATCAAATTAATACATTTCTAGTTGTAATACAGGGGACGTGGTGGCTCAGTGGTTTGGGATGCTGAGCTTGTCGAACAGAAGGTCGGCAGTTTGGCGGGTCGAATCCCGAGTGCCGCGTAGCAGAGTGAGCGCCTGTTACTCGTCCCAGCTTCTGCCAACCTAGCAGTTTGAAAGCACGTAAAAATGCAAGTAGAAAAATAGGGACCACTACCGTGGGAAGGTAACAGCGTTCTGTGCGCCTTTGGCATCTAGTCATGCCGGCCACATGACCACAGAGACGTCCTCGGACAAGTGCTGGCTCTTCGGCTTTGAAACGGACATTTAGCACCGGCCCCTAGAGTCGGAAACAACTAGCACGCATGTACGGGGGAACCTTTACCTTTACCTAGTTGTAATACAATCAATTAAAACAATTTTCACAGTATTTTCACTTATACATATTCATGTCCTCTTTTTGAGTTTTACCTAATTGCAATAAGATGTTCCAAAATAGCCTATAATATATAAATGAAAGCTTAGTTTTCGGGTAGCCCATATTTCCCCATTTCAATATATAGTAACTATCCTGTTCAACCCCTTCATGGATTACTGCCTTGTCGTGGCGAAGGGGCTTGCGTAATTCAATGAAGCTATGAGCTATGCCGTGCAGGGCCACCCAAGACGGACAGGTCATAGCAGAGAGTTCTGACAAAACGTGATCCACTGGAGAAGGAAATGGCAACCCACTCCAGTATCTTTGACATGAAAACCCTATGGACAGTACCAAAAGGCAAAACGATATGACGCTGGAAGATGAGCCCCTCAGGTCGGAAGGCATCCAATATGCTACTGGGGAAGAGCAGAGGGCTAGTACTAGTAGCGCCAGAAAGAATGAAGCGACTGGGCCAAAGCCGAAAGGACGCTCAGCTGTGGATGTGTCTGGTGGTGAAAGGAAAGTCCGATGCTGTAAAGATTTTTTCTCCATAGTAACCTGGAATGTAAGATCCATGAATCAAGGAAAGCTGGACGTGGTCAAACAAGAGATGACAAGACTGAACATTGACATCTTAGGTATCAGTGAACTAAAATGGATAGGAATGGGTGAATTTAATTCAGATGACCATCAGGTATACTACTGCGGGCAAGAATCCCTCAGAAGAAATGGAGTAGCCTTCATAGTCAATAAAAAAGTAGGAAAAGCAATACTGGGATACAATCCTCAAAATGACAGAATGATCTCAGTTCGAATCCAAGGCAAACCATTCAATATCACAGTAGTCCAAGTCTATGCCCCAACCACCGGTGCTGAAGAGGATAAAATTAACCGGTTCTATGAAGCCCTACAGCACCTTATAGAACTAACACCCAAAAATGATGTCCTTATCATCATGGGGGATTGGAATGCTAAAGTAGGAAGCCAAAAGATAACTGGAATAACAGGCAAGTTTGGCCTTGGAGTACAAAATGAAGCAGGGCACAGGCTGATAGAATTTTGTCAAGAGAATACGATGGTCATAGCAAACACACTTTTCCAACAACCCAAGAGATGGCTTTACACATGGACATCACCAGACGGTCAACACAGAAATCAGATTGACTATGTGCTCTGTAGCCAAAGATGGAGAAGCTCTATACAGTCAGTAAAAACAAGACCAGGAGCTGACTGTGGCTCAGACCATGAGCTTCTTGTTGCAAAGTTTAGGCTTAAATTAAAGAAAGTAGGGAAAAGTGCTAGGCCAGTCAGGTATGAATTAAATAATATCCCTGTTCAATATACAGTAGAGGTGACAAATAGAGTTAAGGAATTAGATCTGATAGACAGAGTGCCTGAAGAACTATGGACAGAGGTTTGCAACATTGTACAACAGGTAGCAACCAAAACCATCCCAAAGAAAAATAAATGCAAGAAAGCAAAATGGCTGTCTGAGGAAGCTTTGCAAATAGCTGAGGAAAGGAGGAAAGTGAAAGGCAAGGGAGAAATAGAAAGTTACACCCAATTGAATGCAGAATTCCAGAGAATAGCTAGAAGAGATAAGAATGCCTTCTTAAATGAACAATGCAAAGAAATAGAAGAAAACAATAGAATAGGGAGGACCAGAGAACTTTTCAAGAAAATTGGAGAGATGAAAGGAATGTTTAATGCAAAAATGGGCATGATAAAGGACCAAAATGGCAGGGACCTAACAGAGGCAGAGGAGATTAAGAAGAGATGGCAAAATTACACAGAAGAACTATACAAGAATGAGCTTAACGTCCCTGATAATCAAAATGAGGTGGTCACTGACCTCGAGCCAGACATCCTAGAATGTGAAGTGAAGTGGGCCTTAGAAAAGCTGAGCAACAACAAAGCTAGTGGAGGTGACAGTATTCCAGCTGAGCTATTCAAAATCTTAAAAGACGATGCAGTAAACGTGGTACACTCAATTTGCCAGCAAATTGCACAGTTTTTCAGTTGTTCTCCTCCTACCTTCTGGGACGTTCGCAGTCGGTGTTGGCAGGGGGGCAGAGGTTGACCTTGAGGCCTCTCATTTGTGGAGTCCCTCAGGGATCGGTCCTCTCGCCTCTCCTGTTCAACATCTATATGAATCCGCTGGGTGAGATCATTCGTGGTTTTGGAATTGGGTATCATCAGTATGCTGATGATACCCAGCTTTTTATTTCTACCCCAAACCACCCCAGTGATGCCCTCGACGTGATGTCCCGTTGCCTGGAGGCAGTCCGGGTCTGGATGGGGAGGAACAGGCTTCGGCTCAACCCTGACAAGACTGAGTGGCTGTTCGTGCCGGCATCCCGGGAAATTCAGATTATCCCATCTCTTGCCATGGGGGGTGAGCTATTACCCCCCGTAGATAGGGCGCGCAACTTGGGGGTCCTTCTAGACTCACAGCTCTCTTTAGAAGAGCATATTGGAGCTGTGACTAGGGGGGCCTTTGCCCAGGTCCGCCTGGTGCGCCAGTTGCGGCCCTATCTGGACCAGTATGCCTTGCGTACAGTCACTCATGCGCTCGTGACCTCTCGTCTGGACTACTGTAATGCTCTCTACATGGGGCTGCCCTTGAAGACCACTCGGAGGCTCCAACTGGTGCAGAATGCAGCCGCGCGAGTTGTGCTGGGAGTCTCCCGATACTCCTATGTTACACCTTTGCTCCGCGAGCTGCATTGGCTGCCGGTTGCCCTTCGGGTGAGATTCAAGGTGTTGGTAATGACTTACAAAGCCCTACATGGCATGGGTCCGGATTACCTACGGCAACACCTGCGGCCGGCATCAACTTCCCTCCGTCCAGTGTGCTCCCACAGAGAGGGCCTCCTCAGGGTGCCTCCGATCAAAGAATGTTGATTGGTGGCCCCTAGGGGGAGGGCGTTCTCTGTGGGCGCGCCAGACCTGTGGAACCGCTTGCCGGTTGACCTCCGGATGGCCCCCGACCTTCGCTTCTTCCAGCGCGATCTAAAAACTTATTTATTCGAGCAATCTGACCTGGTTTGATGGGTTAGGGTTGGGGTTTTAATATGTCTTTTAATTACTGTTTTATATTCGGGCATAATATTTAATTGTTTTTTAACTTTTGTATTTCATTTTTATATTTATTGCCCTGTACACCGCCCTGAGTCCTTCGGGAGAAGGGCGGTATAAAAATTAAATAAATAAGTAAATAAATAAATAAATAAATAAATAAATAAATAAATAAATAAATAAATAAATTTGGAAAACTCAACAGTGGCCACAGGATTGGAAAAGATCAGTTTACATTCCAATCCCAAAGAAAGGCAGTGCCAAAGAATGTTCAAACTATCGCACCATTGCACTCATCTCTCATGCTAGTAAAGTTATGCTTAAAATCCTACAAGCTAGACTCCAGCAGTATGTGGATCGAGAACTACCAGAAGTACAGGCAGGATTTTGAAGAGGCAGAGGAACTAGAGATCAAATTGCTAACATACGCTGGATCATGGAGAAAGCTAGAGAGTTCCAGAAAAACATCTACTTCTGTTTCATTGACTATGCTAAAGCCTTTGATTGTGTGGATCATAACAAACTGTGGCAAGTCCTTAAAGAGATGGGTGTACCAGACCATCTTATTTGTCTCTTGAGAAACCTATATGCGGGCCAAGAAGCAACAGTGAGAACTGGACACGGAACCACTGATTGGTTCAAAATTGGTACAGGAGTCCGGAAAGGCTGTATACTGTCACCTTGCCTATTTAACTTATATGCAGAGCACATCATGAGAAAGGCAGGGCTAGATGAATCAAAAGTTGGAATTAAGATTGCTGGAAGGAACATCAACAACCTAAGATATGCAGATGATACCACTCTAATAGCAGAAAGTGAAGAGGAACTAAAGAGCCTCTTGTTGCGAGTGAACAAGGAGAGTGCAAAAGTTGGGTTGAAACTAAACATTAAGAAAACCAAGATCATGGCATCCGGCCCTCTCAATTCCTGGCAAATAGATGGGGGAAAAATGGAGGTAGTGACAGATTTTATTTTCCTGGGCTCCAAGATCACCGCAGATGGGGACTGTAGCCAAGAAATTAAAAGACGCTTGCTCCTTGGGAGGAAAGCCATGGCAAATCTAGACAGCACACTAAAAAGCAGAGACATCACCCTGTCAACAAAAGTGCGTATAGTCAAGGCTATGGTCTTCCCATTTGCAATGTATGGCAGTGAAAGTTGGACCATAAGAAAGGCTGAGCACCAAAGAAATGAAGCCTTTGAACTCTGGTGCTGGAGAAGACTCCTGCGAGTCCCTTGGACTGCAAGGCGATCAAACCAATCCGTCCTAGAGGAGATCAACCCTGACTGCTCTTTAGAAGGCCAGATCCTGAAGCTAAAACTCAAATACTTTGGCCACCTAATGAGAAGGAAGGACTCACTGGAGAAGAGCCTAATGCTGGGAAAGATTGAGGGCAATAGAAGAATGGGACGACAGAGAATGAGGTGGCTGGATGGAGTCACTGAAGCAGTAGGCGTGAGCTTAAATGGACTCCAGAAGATGGTAGAGGACAGGAAGGCCTGGAGGAACGTTGTCCATAGGGTCGCGATGGGTCAGACACGACTTCGCAACTAACAACAACAATCCTGTTCAAAATAGATACATTGTTCATTTCAATACATTCTTATTTTATACCGGTTTGTTCTGTTTAACATCTTAATAGTATAAATCAGTTCTAATAAGTAGCTTTCTTTTCCCTTACAAGTCTAAAAATTAAGTATTAATCAGTGTATATCTTTTAAAAATTCCCTTTAAGCCATAAAAAAGAGAAATAAAAAAAGTTAAGCTCTGTCATTGCAACAAATATATTCCATTTATGCTCTTAATATTTCATTAATTGTTAAAATAATATCTTTTATTGTCTTTGCAAAATCTATAATATAATTCAAAGTTATATTCTAATAACTAATCTATTTCATTATATAATAGTTTCCCTATCTAAAATGCATACATATTCTATTTTATCATCCTTACAGTTGATCTATAATTGACAAAGTATGTTTTATTGTCTGTGACTAGTTTTCATTCCCTTAGAAATCTAAATCCTAAATATAAAATCAGTTTACTTCTTGTAACAGTTCCTCTTGCCCCATTAAAAGAGAATTTAAGCTTTTTTATTGCCAATCCCCACATTTAGAACAACAACAACAACAAAAAGAAATAAATCATTTTTTAAATCTAACTCTTGCTTTCTTCTTTTGCCAGGCAGGCTTCCATATCATTGCCTTTAACTTCTTAAATGTGTCTCCCTTTCTTCCTACACATGTTGTTTGAATATACAGTAGAGGTGACAAATAGAGTTAAGGAATTAGATCTGATAGACAGAGTACCTGAAGAACTATGGACAGAGGTTCGCAACATTGTACAAGAGGTAGCAACAAAAACCATCCCAAAGAAAAAGAAATGCAAGAAAGCAAAATGGCTGTCTGAGAAAGCTTTGCAAATAGCTGAGGAAAGGAGGGAAGCGAAAGGCAAGGGAGAAAAAGAAAGATACGCTCAATTGAATGCAGAATTCCAGAGAATAGCTAGAAGAGATAAGAATGGTGCTGGAGAAGACTCCTGTGAGTCCCTTGGACTGCAAGGCGATCAAACCGGTCAGTCCTAGAGGAGATCAACTCTGACTGCTCTTTAGAAGGCCAGATCCTGAAATTGAAACTCAAATACTTTGCCCACCTAATGAGAAGGAAAGACTCATTGGAGAAGAGCCTAACGCTGGGAAAGATTGAGGGCAAGAGAAGAATGGGACAACAGAGAATGAGGTGGCTGGATGGAGTCACTGAAGCAGTAGGCATGAGCTTAAATGGACTCCAGAAGATGGTAGAGGACAGGAAGGCCTGAAGGAACATTGTCCATAGGGTCGTGATGGGTCGGACACGACTTCACAGCTAACAACAATAAAGTGAGAGCATTACCTCCTTTCAGTAATACATTCGTGCAGATTCAAAAAAAAATAATAGTAGTAGTGAAGGTTTATTAAAAAATAGAAACTGCTTTATTAAGCTTGGAGCAATGTCTGGAAGGACTTCTGTAGCATAAGAACTCTGGGCTGGAAAGAATGCAGGTGGAAGGCACATGGCATTTTCCAATCTTTGCCAGCTCAAGATCAGGACTGCAGCAAGGCTCAAGGTGCCCTTTGCCAGGGGAACAAAAGCACACTTTTGTCTTAAGAAAGACAGTGACTCTTACAGTCCTTTTGGGAAATTGAAAAGGGGGCATGGAAGGGTGAACCCCATTGCTTGACTCAGGAACTCAAATAATTGAAGAACAAACAAGATGGAGAGGGAGATAAATGTATTCACTGACCAGACCATTCTTTCCTTTCTTGCATTGACTTAATTTATCCCCTGCCCACAAACTTCATTTATTCTGAAAGAGAGTAACCTATAAAAGAGGGCATACGGAACAGGAGGGAGGTTTAATTCCATGCCAGCTAGCTCATCCGGCAGGTTGCTAGAGGCTGTGAATTACGTGCACGATCTGGGAATTGTTCATCAGGATCTCAAAGTGAGTATTGTTGGGATGCTTTGGGGCGTTCAACAGGTCCCAACTTTATGCAAGAGAGAGGATCCCAAACCACCCCCACCCAAGAGTATGAACTCTGCTTTGCAGATAGACATTTATATTTAGCCTGGTTATTGAATTAATCTATTTTTTGGCTTCCAGTTTGCGCGCACAACGCTGGCGGATGTGCTGGGAGAATCTCTCCTACTGCTGTCCGGTCTTACTCCTTTGGAGGACCCTGCAAAGGGTTAAAAGTTGCCCTGGAGGGGCAACCACTGCAAGGAGGCCAGCTCCCTGAGATCACGGAAGGGCGGCAGCCCTCCGTTTGATCTGGAGTACTCCTCTGGCCTGAAGAAGAAGAGATCGGCCATGTTAAGTCGTTCCCTGCCGAAAACCACTGCACCATCTAAGCACAACGAAGCAATCTGGAGGATTTTGGTGAGATCTTACCCTTCTTACTTCCCTAATCTCTTTCCTGTGGAACTGTCTTGGAAAATTCTCCCCCCTTTTCGAAAATTCGGCAGCTGCTTACCTGGGGATTTATAACTTTAAAGCCTCAAAAGAATTAATTAAGCTATTTTATTTTGGATTTTTAAAATTTTTGGGTAACTAAAAAAGGATTCTATGTGCAAGTGAGGACATCTTGTGGCAAAACCTGGTATAGCAAGTAAACCTTTTTTTTAACTCTGAGATCTGACTTTAATAGAGTTGCCCTTAACACTATCTTTAAAGATAAAAATTGGGAACACATGGCACTGAAAACAACTTTTAGGAATAGTGGAGGTGGGCATTTACTGGCTTTTCTTAAATTAGCCTCCACTAAAGGCCTATCTGCAAAATACTAAAGAAATGGAAGAATACATCCCACCACTTGACTATAAACTCATTCTTGATACAATTTTGGCAATGACTGCAGAAATAAAAGCTAAACTTAAAGACAAATCTGACAGCATAAATTCACCTAATGAGACTCTGACTTCAACTGATGAACTGACAATTCAAAATCTAACAGAGGATGAGGAAATCAACAACAAAATAAGGGATTTTAAAACACAGCAACTACAATCTACTGGAAGACAACTGAAAGCCAATGCAGCTCACGGAGCAGAGGTGTAATATGGGAGTATCGGGAAACCCCCAAAAGAACTCGCGCAGCTGCATTCTGTAAAATCTTCCTTGCCATCAGATATATTTTGCAGTCCTAAGGGTGAAAAGGTCTTTTGCATTTTCGTTGTTATTGCTAAGTCTTGTAGTATTTTGTTTATATATAGTTGTTTATATTTCCCTTCTTTTGTCTCTTCCATCTCTAAATCCATTTCCTCTGTTTCGTCTTCTGATTTCTGGATTATTTATTCATACTTTGTAGTCGTTATCTGGGAACTTTCTAGTTGTAGATTTAATTTGGAGATTTGCTCATTTATATTGTCTAAATTGTTTTTAGTCTCATTATGATTTCTTTTTATGTCCTCTTTGCATCCAACAATTGTTTGGTGAATTAGTTGTAGCATAGAATATATTTTTTTCTGAAAGGTGTTTTTTTCCCCTTCAGGCATCATTCCTGAAGATCCTCTAGTATCACCACTCTCAGTAAGAGTAGATCAAAGTTTCCTCTAGTTTTCTGGTCTTTATATGTATCCTTTATAATCCAATAGATTCCAAAGTATAGGTTCAGTCCTGAAAGCAATATTTTTATACTGATCCTTTGTCTCAAGTGTCCAAAAATTGACAATCAGGCAAGGTTGTAATCAACAATGTTTGAAGTGTTCAAAATGTTCAACCTCTCTGAAAAAAGCTCAAAAGTCTCTCCCAGCCAGGTGTAGTCCAAGGTCAAATTTTTCTTTCTCTCCCACTAGCTCTTAAAGTTAAAAGTCTTCCAGTTTGCGTTGTAGCGGGATGGGATGCAGGAAGTCAGGGCTCTACCAAATTGCCCCAAAGAGTTGATGAAGATGAGGGGTGCCTTGTTGATCACAGAGAGACGGCGGTCTTTCCGTTCAATCCAAGGAAAGCCCTCCAAACCAGCTGGGGAAAGACTGGCTACATTCCTGTGGCCAGCCATTAGCTGCTGACAACTGAAGAAGAAAAAGCACCAATTAACACTCATAAACAGCATGTTTGGAATAGGATGAGAACATTGATCCTTTCTTTACTATTTTACAACTGAATTTCCTGGGCAAGGCTTCCAAGAAGCTAAAAACTTCTGAATCTAAACAGAGGCAGCATTTTAAATTTAAACATACAATACTGAAGTGGAAGTAACATAAAGCTACAGTTCTGATAAATTTGAGAACTGAGAGAACTGTTAAGATTTTCTCTGAAAAAAATAACAAATTTTAAACTTTAGCTGATTAAAATACTAATTACTAATTCCAGAAAACCTTGGTTTGTCTTAAAGCATTATTTTTCACTGAATCATTAGAGTTGGAAGATTTATTTAAATAAATGAACACTACTGCTTAACAAACTTGTAACTATACTAATTGATAGGAAGCACTGCTCAATCTGAACACTCTCTTTTAAAAACTCATTTTGATGTTGATGTTCAAATTCTTTTTGACAATGTTTGAATTCTTTTTGACAATGCTACGCCTGTGAAAAATAGTCCTGTATGTCTGAGAATCTTGTTTGACTCCAGTAAAAGCTGTAAATATAAAATCTTTGTTTTGAAGAGCAGGTGCATTTTTTTAATCTGTTCCTTGAGTAAATGCTAGAAAAGAACTCAAGGTGAAGCATATTGTATTAAAGTGCATCCTATCTAGATGTGCATAAAAGACTTTTACCTCAATGAGCTCAGGCCAAATGTATAAATTTCATATTTAAAAAATGTCTCTACTTGCTTGTTTCTAACAAAATTAGGGTCTTTAGTAACTGACAACACAATAAACAAAACAGCACTTTCAGGAGGAAATGCTTCACAGGGTTCCAGTATTAATGCAAAGGTTAAAATCTCTGAACTGGAATCCATTGCTGCCAAAAGAAAAAAAAGAATCACCCACAGTACAGTGTGCCAGTGTATTTTGTTGTCTCATTTGACAGCTGCTGGGTTTCAAGCATATATTTAGTAATGTATATACATTTAGGGATGAGAAATATTCATAACCTCAGTATTCAGAGAGGAAGAATCAAAATGTGCAGGTAGAAAGGAACACTGAGTGTGGGAGAAGAGAAATAGTATATTATTGACAGTACATAAGCAGAGATGTGCATCAATAAAAAAAAGTATCTTACAGTGCTGGAATATAAATGGGTTGTTTATAGCAGGATACAGCACAGACATTTTGCAAAGAGCTTCTATGTAACATAATTAAATTGACAATTTAATTTATTTAAAGAGTCAGCAAATTGTTTGATGCAGCATTCATCATCTTGGGCAGCCCAGTTTGCCAAACATATTTCTAATAAAAAGAAAAGCTCATGATTCTTGCCCTAAATCTCAAATAAGTTATCTCTCTTGCTGTAACTGCAGTATTTAAGTGATCATTATTTAATCTTTAAATTATAGAGCCATAGTGGTGCAGTGGTTAGAATGCAGTACTGCAGGCTTCTTCTGCTGTACTGCATTCTAACCACTGCATCACCAGGACTCTATAGTTTGAAGACTAAATAACGATCACTTAATACTGCAGTTACAGCAAGAGAAATAACTTATTTGTGATTTAGGGCAAGAACTTTTCTTTCTTTCTTTCTTTCTTTCTTTCTTTCTTTCTTTCTTTCTTTCTTTCTTTCTTTCTTTCTTTCTTTCTTTCTTTCGGTTGCTGGCAATTTGAGTCTCACTGGCTCAGGTTTGACTCAGCCTTCCATCCATCCGAAGTCAGTAAAATGGGGACCCATCTGACTTTGAAAGAACTGTGTAATGAAATCCTTCTGGAGGCTAAAATACCAAAGTAGTGGACTGAAGCTAACATTACCTTAATACCTAAAGAAGATACTGATCTCACACAAATAAAAAATTATAGACCAATATCGTTATTAAATGTAGATTATAAAATTTTTGCTTCGATAATGGCAGGAAGAATTAAGAAATTCTTGACTGAATTTATACACACAGATCAAAATGGCTTTTTACCTAAAAGACAGATAAAAAATAACTTATAAATGATCCTTAATGTGTTAGAATACTAAGAAATCCATCCAGGGAAACAGACTGCATTAACATTCCTTGATGCACAAAAAGTGTTTGATAATCTAAATTTGCAATTTGTGTTCCAGCAGTTGGTGGAAATGGATTTTGGGCAAAATTTCATAAGTGCAATCCAAACAATTTACCATAAACAAACTGCTAGAATAATTCTAAATGGAGACTGTACAGAAAATTTTAACATTAAAAAAGGTACAAGACAGGGATGTCCATTATCCCCATTGCTATTTATATTAACATTGGAAGTATTGAGTAGAAATACTAGACAAGATACAGAAATTAAAGGATTGGAGATAAAAGATGAAAAATATAAATTACAAGCGTTTGCGGATGACTTGGTTTTTATATTGGCGGAGCCACTTGAAACAAGCACTAAATTGTTGGAGAAAATAGAAAAGTTTGAAGAAGTGGCAGGTCTGAAAATAAACAGAAAAGACTAAAGTATTGACAAACAACAGATAAACAGAAAAGTCAACTTACAAAAAAAGACAAATCTGCAAATAGTTAAAAAAGTTAAGTACTTGGGAATCTATTTAACAGCAAGATGTACAACACTAAAAGAAGATAATTATGAAAGATTGTTAAAACAAATAAAACTGGACTTGGAAAATTGGAAAAATCTCCAACTGTCAATTTTAGGAAGAATAGCTACAGTGAAAATGAATATCTTACCGGAAATACTCTTCTTATTCCAAATGATTCCTGTAAAATTGGGAAAAGGTTTTTTTGATGACCTGAATGCAACAATATTGTCATTTATATGGCAACGGAAAAAAGCACGAATTAAATGTTACAAGAAGCCAAAGATAGTGGAGGATTTGGACTCCCGGACTGGAGACTATATTACCAAGCAGCTATTTTAACATGGCTTAAAGCAGGGATGTCAAACTCAATTTCATTGAGGGCCGCATCTGCATTGCGGTTGCCCTGGGGTGGGGGGGTATGGCTGGGGTGGGCGTGGCCTACTGGGTGGGCGTGGCTAGAGTGTGTATGGCTTGCTGGGTGGGCGTGGCCAGCTCTACATCGTTTGCATCAAGGGTGCCTATGGGGGCGTGGGCAGGAGTGGGACAGATCTGAGGGTCTCTGGCAGAAGGAGGGTCTCTGGGCCGGGGCCAAGGCAGTGGGGGCCGTTCCCTCACTGTTTCCAGGATGGCTTCGCGGGCCACATGAAACCACTTCACGGGCTGGATCTGGCCCCCAGGCCTTGTGTTTGACATGTCTGGCTTAAAGCATGGCTTTTCAACCTTTTCACCCATTGTACCATTTTAGGATATGGCAACGTCCGAGTACCACCAGTTGCCTAGCAAGGTGTAAAAACTTGACCAAAAAAAAAGTGATGAAGTACAGGTAGTCCTCGACTTACAACAGTTCGCTTAGTGACTGTTTGAAGTTACAATGGCACTGAAAAAAGTGCCCCCCAAGCCACAGCTGAGCAAGACACCTGCCTGCCTGCCCGGTGGCGCTCTTTCTCCTATCCGAGGTTTTCATTGTTGTGAGCATTTCTTCTTGAAGATTGGCAGTAGGGGTGTGTTTGGTTTTTATTCCCCCCCCCCCGCTGGGTGGTTGCAGCAGGTTTTGGTCACATCACATGATCTGGGATACTGTGACTGTCATAAATATGAATCAGTTGCCAAGCATCTGAATGTAAATCACAAGACCCTGGACATGCTGCAACATTCCAGCTGATCGGCGCTTCTTCTGGGTTCAGCAGAAGCGCCAGGATCAGCGCCGTGCTCCAGCTGGAGCCTGGTGCAGATCCTGGCGCTTCCGCTGAGCCCTGACAGCTCTGCAGCTCCAGCCATCTCTCTCTCAGGCTTGCGTGGTGCTGGCACCAGTTCAGCTCTTTCCCCTCCCCCGCTACCACTTTTCTAGGATGGTCGCGTACCACCTGCCGGGTGCCAATGTACCACTGATGGTACCCGTACCACTGGTTGAAAAGCCCTGGCTTAAATAATGGATAATGCTTAGAAATAAAAGACTATTGTACCTAGAGGTACATGACCTACAGATTGGTTGGCATGCCTTTCTGTGGTACAGGAAGAATAAAACACAGAGATATTTTCAAAACCATTTTATAAGGAATGCACTTCTTTTAGAATGGGAAAGAATAAAAGAGAAAATTTATATTAAGTTACCTGAATGGCTTTCAACAATGGAAGTTTTTGCTTACCCAAATTTAATTAACTATGACAAAGTTGTGACCTATAAAGATAGCTTGGATAATGAAGGAAAACTGAAAGATAGACAAGATTTACAATGACAAGGTATTGATTTAGCATGGTGGCCATATTTGCAAATTCAAATGAGATATGAAAAAGATAAGAAAACAATGGGATTCTATATAAAGAACAGACAGAATTTGATCAAATATTGCTAAAAACAGATGAAAAGTTGATTAAGAAAGTATAAATTTCTGCTAAATTTAAAGATGGAAGGACAAGTAAAAGAAACGGAACAGCAAAATAATAATAATAATAATAATAATAATAATAATAATAATAATAATAATAATAATAATAAAGTTGGAAGGGACCTTGGATGTCATCTAGTCCAACCCCCTGCTCAGGCAGGAAAACTTACACCATTTCAGACAAATGGCTGTCTAGTTTTTTCTTAAAAACTTCCAGTGTTGAGCATTCACCGCTTCTGGAGGCAGGTTGTTCAACTGGTTAATTGTTCTAACTGTAAGTCTATGGGATAGAAATATTAACTAAAGCAGTGCCATATAAAGAAAACTTGTACAAAATGTTTCATAGATGGTATATGACACTAGTAACAGTAGCGAAAATGTTTAAAAATGCTTCAAGTAATTGTTGGAAATGTAAACAAAGGCCAGGTACTTATTATCGTATCTGGTGGACATGCCCTAAAGCAAAAAAGTTTTGGGTTAAGATACATGTATGGTTGGAAACGATGACTAAAAAACTGATAGAATTTAAACCAGAACTGTTTTTGTTAGGAATATTAGGAGCTAATTATGAGTAGGAGAGCGAATATTTAATATTACATGTATTTACAGCAGCGAGAATTGTATTTGCCCAATATTGGAAAAATGAAAACTTACCAACTGAAGAGATATTAATCAAGAAAATTTTACAATGTGCAGAAATGGATAGATTGACTTTAGAGATTAAAGAGAAAGAAGATTCAGTTTACTTTAGAACATGGGATAGTTTCTACCAATGGCTAGGAAAACGAACTAGGGAGAAAGGAATGTGATATGTTATTTTGAATACATACTAGTGAGAAGAATGTTACGCATTGATTAATTAATACTGTCTATGATAACCAATCATACTACTGTTATCTATTATTACATTAATTATTGTTAGCTAAACATATGTACCCAGACAATATTCTGTTCGCTAAATATTGAAAATGTTACTGGGGGATAACCCCAGTGTTGACCCCAACCCTGTCCTAATCCCAACCCCAGCTTAAACCCCAACCCCGACTGTCAGGACCCACCCCAATTCACATCTTAGGAAATAAAGAACTCTTGGAACCAGGCTTGTCCAAAAAGGAGATTTTACTAAGATGTAGTTGATTGTGGGAATACAAGACAGGATCTGGCATTGTGTTACATTTTGATACTATATAAAGGATTCCCGTTTTAACCCCCTCCCTTCAACCCCATTTGGTCAGACTCACATTAATTAAACATAGGTGTCAGGCCCTTCCGTGGGAAAGGGTAATCTTCTCACGCTTTTTATTGTTATTGCTTTCTTCCTTTCAGTTTCACATGGAGATACAGACCAGATCCCTTCTTCCCTAACCCTCCCCCTTGTTGTCCCCAGTTCAAAAGGTTTTCCTTGGTCTTTGAAGATAGCCTACAGGCAGGCTGAATACACCTCTTCTCCTTCCCCCTCGGAAGATGGCAGAATCCAGGGGGAGGCACAATATTTTAAACATACATTTATGAATGTGATATAAATGGATTCTGACACCGACCCTATCTTATTCCTAACCCTATAAAATCCAATAAAATTCTTTTTTAAAAAATGAGGACCCGGATTGTTGGGGGCAATATGTGGACTCTGTAAACTGCTTAGAGAGGGTTGTGAAGTGGTATATAAGCCTTAAGTGCTATTGCTATTTAAACCCAATAGTTTTTTAAATGTCATTAAAAATCTCACCTTGCCAGCACGAGGAAGTTTAATAAAAATGTTTCAGTTTGGTCACTACAGTAACTTTGCTGAGAAATATGAGGAAATCTTGACCTTCCACTTTTTCATTGCTATATTGCGGGTACATTTCTTGCTGTTAATCCTCTGATCATGATCACAATGATGCCATAAGAAAATATGTCTAATAGCATATTGTTCTCCATTCAAATTTGCAGTGCAAATCAGCTATGATAATAGAAATGTAAAGGATCAGTATGCCAGAGAATACTGACCCTGGAGGGGTTTTTTCACAAATTATGCTTATATTCCTCACTCAAATAATGTTGAGAGAGAACAAGAGATTGTCCACAAGCACTCCAGAGAGTTGCTCCACAGAAGAAGACCACAAGGCAGCAGTCTCCAACAGGTTTTGGGCACTACAGACCAAGAAATAGTCATTTTAATCAAATTGCAGTCAACACCTATAAAAGGACACTAAGTTCACATACTTTCTTTTCTAATCACATTCAGAAATTATTTGTTAGCTACATTTCATATTTTAGAGACCTTTGGATAACCAGTGAGTATTTCTTCAATCCTTAATGAAATAAAATTTTAACTACAAGCATAGCAACTTTAAAAATTGAAATACATAAAAAAAATTAAATAAGATTTTGATTTAGAAGCTTATGAACAAATTAAGGGTCCAGATGAATTTGTAGTAAGATTTTGGATTTAATTATAAAGAATATTTCCTGTAGAAAAATGGACTTGTTTGGAATTTTTCCAAGACATAATAGATTATGTATTTTGTCAAGGTTAAAATATGTAGAATTTTATTAACAGAATATCTAAATCCTTACTGGTCTGTTTATATACCATGTTCCCCCCCAAAATAAGACCCGGTCTTATATTTATTTTTTTTGCCTCCAAAAGAGGCATTAGGTCTTATTTTCACGGGATGTCCTTTCCACTGTCTCGCCTTGCAGTGGCGGCACCAACACCACTGTCCAGAAGGAGCCCGCATGGCCTCCGCCAGCCCACTTCTTCTGTGGCAGCTCACCGCTACTCGGACCTGTCACCACCAGCCTCTGTTTCACCGGCAGAGGAAGGCTTCTGCTGGTGAAACAGAGGCTGGGGGCAGCCACACAGGCTCCTTTTGGACAGGGCTGTTGATATGCCTTGTTCCACCTCCCCCCACCCTGTCCAACCAGATGGTGGGACGAAGTGGGTAAGGCCTTCATTTTTTAGGGGGTAGGGTTTATATTAGGTGCACACGTAAAAATCAAGCTAGGTCTTATTTTCAGGATAGGTTTTATTTTGGGGAAAATATGGTAGTAATGTAGTACTTTTTAACAACAACGTAATAGACTATAGGCTTCCTGGGCAAGGAACATGTTATACTTCATAAAACTATTGCATACTATTAACTATTTAATAGTAGGTTTGATAAACTGCTTATAGTGAACCCACAGGATGATCAAGGAGGAAAACCATGTTGCTTATTAATTGTATGCTTGGACTTCTGGGAAAGAAATGGCTCCCCTGAGAGTGATTCAACAGCTATGTAGGAATGAAGGGCAGGTGAGTGTACCAGCTCTTCTGGGTACATTCCAGACAAGGAGAGGACTTGGGATCACACACAAGTAGTCCAGATAATTGCTCCTTGTGAGGAGATTGCAAGATAGTGGTCTCTGGCTGGTTTAGAGGTCTGAGAGACAAAGGGACACACCTTTTGGCCAAACTGCAGTTTGAACTTTTAATGAACATATGGTTCATCACATATTTCCTTTTCTAATTACTTTTGGAAATGGCTTATTGCTTTTCAGCTGTTAGGAACCATTGGAACAACACATTTTTATAGCACCATATAAGAGGTTCTTTCTCTCCTTCACAGAATAAAATTTAAATTCAGATTTACGAACTTTAAAAAATCTTTTTTGTAATAAAAGGGGGATTAGAACATTGATTTTGGAAAGTTACAAATGGACTAAGGATCCAGATAGATATGAGGTAAAAGTTTTGAAATTAATTTTAGGAATACATCCTAAACTGCTGCTGTTTTAGATTCTTAAAAAGACCTATAGGATGGGATTTTGAAGGTTGGATACCAGAGGGAATGAGAAGGAACTAAAGATTACAAATAAAGGAGAGGTACAGCTTTCTGCCTAACGGAAGGTCATTTTCCACCCACGGTATAATTAATCCTCATAGGGAAAGGGAAGATTATATCACAGATCTGGAGGAAGACTATATTACATATACAATATAGAAAGACGTTATTCTGCATATTAACATACAATAGGAGGACTTATTTAGACAATATTGTTTCCATCTGGAAATCTGAAAAATATATCCTTGGATTTTTTTTAAGTAACTTCCCTGTTGCACTGTTGACATGAAAAAAGTAGTTATAATTGTGAGCTTCGTGTTTGTGTGATTACAGCACCCATCAGGGACTTTAAATTAGCCTCCATTCCATGTATGAATTTAAATTTTCTAAAATTTCTGTTCTAAAAAATAAACAATCCTTGCATATCTGTACCCACACTGAGACATATATGTGCTATAATTTCATAATCTTTTCCTTCCTATTTCCTCATCTGTGCCTATTGCTGACTTGTGTAAATCACACCAGGGAAAGTATGAAAATGGAGGTGGTTGCTACGTATTTCAATTGCTTAGTTGATCTCCCCCTCGAGTTGCTGCAGGCATGGAACAGAACAGTCCCCTTATCAGTCATATCAATCTGGTTTGCTGAACATAACAATGTAAGAGGAAAAAATGGTTGCCTTATTGTTTCCAGAGCTGACCCAGCAAGAAAAAGTGATGATGAGAAATTGTTTCCTGGCCAGCTGAGTCTCTCTAAATGCTTCATGAAAGATCATTTATTTATTTTTTTCTATCTCTGTGCATGACTGTTTGTTCATCAAAACAGTGGTTCCAGCCAAATTTGTAAAAAGTACATCTGATTTAAACAAGGAAGTAACCTGAAATGTTTTCAAAAATAGTACCAGAAATATTTTGAATAAATTATAATTTATATACTGCACAGCCAATCCTCCATATGCATTTTCCCCACATTCAAAGGACCAGTGTCAGGACCCACCCCAATCCATGTCTTAGAAAAGAAGTACTCTTGGAGACAGAATTTGTCCAAAAGGAACTTCTACTAAAACATAATTGTCAGTGGGAAATCTAGACAGGATCTGAAAACTGTGTTACAGGTTGGTACTTTTAAAGTGTCCCCGAGTGAAACCCCCTCCCCTCAGTCCATTTGGTCAGTCCCGGATCAATTAAGGTTCAGGTGTCAAAACCTTCCAAGGGAAGAGGGATCTTCCATGCCTTTATGACATTTCCTTCCTCCCTTTCAGATTCTAATCGGAGATACAAATCAGATCCCCCCCCTTTCTTTGTTCTTCTCAGTTCAAAGGTTCTTCCCCTGGTCTAATGACGGCCTCCAGGCAGGCTGAAATAAACACCCTTGCAACAAATAGATAAGGATAGCCAATTAACATCTTTTCTTCTCCTCCTTGGGAATGGCAGAATCCAGTGAGGGATGTAATATTTTAGAACATACAGATAGGGATTTATGAATGGGATATAAATGGATTCTGACAATCTGCTCCCCTTAAAAAAAAGTTAGGTCCATCTGTAGAGGAAATAAAACATAAATGTTAGCCCGGTTTGTTCGGATATTCTGTATGAAACCTCTTAAGCAACTTTGGTGCTTTAACGTGATCTTTATTGACCCACTCATTTTTTGAGGAGGGGAGGTGTTTCCAAGCTACTAGATACTGAATTGCTCCATGGTGTTTCCTGGAATCTAGGATTTCCTTCACCTCAAAGTGTTGTTCTCCTTCCACCATGATGGGAGATGGTGTGTGTGGGGGGGTTGTTCGTAGGGGTGACTGTTGTTCTCTTTTTAGTAAACTGCAGTGGAAAATTGGGTGTATCTGTCTTAAGATTTTTAGGTAGTCCTAATTCAACTGTTACTGGGTTTATGATTCTTTTAATTGGAAAAGGTCCAATATATTTTGGTCCGAGTTTTTCACAGGGTTGTAGTGATTTAAGGTATTTTGTGGATAAATATACCATCTCTCCCACCCTGAATGGTATGGGATCTACTCTTTTTTTTGTCTGCCTGTGTCTTGTATGCTTGTCTAGCTTCATCTAAAGCTTTCCTAACGATTGGCCAGATGTTTTGTAATTGATCAATCCACTCCTTCAGTTCAGGAATTACCGGTTGGGTTTGGGTTAGTTCTGGCATGGGGTTAAAACTTTGACCGGTAGCTACTTGAAAAGGAGTCTAACCGCCCCTGCGGTGTAGGCCGGAATCCAATCCCAGTTTTTGGCAGGGGTTGTGGACTCTACAGCCTCTGTCTCCTTCATGGAAGATTCTTTTGGGTTGCCTTGTGGCTTCCCTAGTTTCTTGGAGGGTGATGCCTCTGATTTACCCTGGGGGGCTTTTGAGCGGTATTCTGCAGCGCGGTGACCCTCTCTCCTGCATTTGAAACAGCCTGTTGATTTTTTAGCTGTGGGCGGTGGTTTTTCCCCCCTCGCGTGTTTGCTCGGTTGGCGACCCATGGTTTCCCCTGACGGTGCCTCTTCAGTAGATCTATCTCTGCCTCCTCTGCCAGGACATACCAGTCGTCGAGATGGTGTGGGTCTCCTCGAGGCAGGCAAGCCCATCTTTGAAATGGCTAAGGAGGATATCTTCTGGCCAGTTCAGCTTGCTGACAATGGTTCGGAATTCTTGGGTATATTCAGCCACCGGCCGTCTGCCCTGCCTGACTGTTTTGATTCTCTCCCAGGCCTTACGATCAGCCAAAGGGTCCTCGAACCGCCTCCTCAAGGATGACATGAATTGGTTGAAGTCGTTGAGTTCTGGGGCGTTGGAGTCATGCAGGTTCACCACCCAGTCTGCAGCCGGTCCGTCCAGGGCGGATTGTACGATACGGATGTGGGCTTTGTCACTGGGGATGTCCTGTCCGTATTCTTCCATATAGCTGAGGACTTGAGTTAGGAAAAACCCCAAGTGTGGTGGCATCCCCCTGAATTTTGCTTCCAGGGGTGGAAGTCTTTCAATGGTTCATTGTCTGCACCGCGGGTGGTATTGCCCCTCATCCTGATCCCCATCTGTGGTTCTGGGGGGGTATTTCTGAGGCAGCAACTCCTGTTCCAGTGGACGGCCCCGGTGTTGCAGGTACCGGATCCCCCCCACTGCTGCAGCTGCGGTACTCAGCTTTCTCCTCTCTTAGTGAGCTAAGGGTTTTCTTCATCAGGTCAATAGCTCTCTCTAGGACCCACTCCTCTTCACTGATGTGCAGGGAGCTCTCCATCTCTTGCCTTCAGGCAGGCTGAAATAAACAAATGGATAAGGATAGCCAATTAACATCTTTTCTTCTCCTCCTTGGGAATGGCAGAATCCAGTGAGGGATGTAATATTTTAGAACATACAGATAGGGATTTATGAATGGGATATAAATGGATTCTGACAATCAGGTTGTTTATTAACCATATGAGATTGTGGAATTGGAAATCCAGCAGACTTGGAGGTCTCAAGGCTGAGAAGATTGTTTTAGTAAAGTGTCTGAATTTTTAATTGTTCACAAAGGTATGTTCAATGTTGCTTTAGAATAAGACAACAATAAAGCTAGACACCCTCTGCATTTATGTTTTCATAAGCAATTGAAAAGATAAGAATTCCTTCAGTGATAACTTTATTTCTAACATTTTCCAATCCTGGAACACATTGACTTCTTCATCCACTTTCTTATGTCCAATGCCTTGAGTCTTATTTTTAATAATATTCTGAAATATTATACATAATAAAATTATGGCATAAACCAGACATGGTTGTCCCAGTGGTTATTGACACAATGGGTGCACTACCAAAAAATCTTGGACAACTCTTAGAAAAACAGAGCATTGACAAAAATCTCATCTGTCAATTACAAAAGGCCACATTGCTTGAATTGGCAGATATTTATTTATTTATCTATTTATTTGTTTGTTTTTTATATACCGCCCTTCTCCCGAGGGACTCGGGGCAGTGTACAGAGCAAGGTAAGTATACAGTAGAAACAATAGTAAAATAAATGAAACCCCAAAATCTATCAGGCCAGGCCGGCTTGCTGGAATAGGTAGGTTTTTAAGTCACGTCGGAAGGTGCGAAGGTCGGGGGCCATTCGGATTTCGGCAGGCAAGCAATTCCAAAGGGTTGGCGCACCCACTGAGAATGCTCTCCCCCTGGGGGCCACCAGCCGGCATTCTCTGACCGGTGGCACCCTGAGGAGGCCCTCTCTGTGGGAGCGCACAGGACGGAGGGGTGTTGACGCTGGCAGTAGGTGCTCCCGTAGGTAATCCGGACCCATGCCATGTAGGGCTTTGTATGTCATCACTAGCACCTTGAATTTCACTCGGAAGGCAACCGGAAGCCAGTGCAGCTCACGGAGGAGAGGTGTAATATGGGAGTATCGGGAAGCCCCCAGAAGTGTCCGTGCAGCTGCACTCTGTACCAGCTGAAGCTTCCGAGTGACTTTCAAGGGCAGCCCCATGTAAAGAGCGTTGCAGTAGTCAAGGCGAGAGGTCACAAGTGCATGGGTGACTGTACGCAAGGCATCCAGGTCCAGATAGGGTCGTAGTTGGCGCACCAGGCGAACCCGAGTGAAGAGCCCCCTGGTCACAGCTCCTATGTGATCTTCTAAGGAGAGCTGTGAATCTAGGAGGACCCCCAGGTTGCGGGCCCTATCAACGGGGGGCAATAACTCACCCCCAATATTAAGGGATGGGATACTCTGAGTATCCTGGCATGCCGGTATGTACAGCCATTCAGTCTTGTCCGGGTTGAGCTGAAGCCTGTTCCTCCCCATCCATTCCCGGACCGCTTCCAGGCAACGGGACATCACGTCGAGGGCATCACTGATGTGGTTTGGAGTCGATATACTATGCCAATACATTATGACTTCCAAGGTTTTAAGAAGAAATGTTAATGAAGGTCAACACCTGCTAAAAAAACTAGAAGCTTTGATTTCATATGTATATAATAATAGCAGACAGCATTCAAGATTATTTAGAACAGAAGGAAAACAGAGAACAGTAGACTAGAAAGGAAAGGAAGAAAAACAAGATTAAAAAAAATCAATTTATGATCGACAAAAAAAAAAGCCCAGAGGAATTGCAGAAGCCAAAGAAATAAATTTACATGTAGTCTGGATTGATTTTAAGATTTAATTCATTGCCACAAGATTGGATCATCACAGGTTTGGAAAAACTGGTAATAACATTAGAATGTTTGTAGAAAAAACAAGCAGCAGAAGACAGAATTGGTGGTTGAAAATGAAAACTATGGGCTTATCAACAATAGAAGAGGCATCTTCCAGGGTTACTCATTATCATTCTTGTTATTTTTATTGCTATAATACTGCTTTCAGTGATCTTGAAAAAAAATCTTATCTATCAAACAAAAAAAAATCTCATATATGCATTATTATATGGATGTTCTGAAGCTTCAGGGAAAATCAGGAAATTGAGTAATTGACAAACACTGTAAGAATTTTTAGCATAGAGATAGTACAGGTAATCCTTGACTTACAATAGCTTGTTTAGTGACTGTTCAAGTTACAGTGGCACTGAAAAAAGTGACATAAGACTGTTTTTACACTTACAGAAGAATTGCAAAAGCCAAAGAAATCAATTTATGTGTAGTCTGGATTGATTTTAAGATTTGATTCATTACCACATGACTGGATCATCACAGGTTTGGAAAAAAAACATTAGAATGTTTGTAGAAGTCCCATAGTCATGTGATTAAAATTCAGATATTTGGCAACTGACTCATAGTTATGACAGTTGCAGTGTCCCTGGGTCATTTGCCACCTTCTGACAAGCAAGGTCAATGGGGACACCAGATTCACTTAACAACAGTGTTACTAACTTAACTGCAGTGATTTACTTAATAAATATGTCAAGAAAGGTCGTAAAATGAGACAAAATTCACTTAATATCTGTCTTTCTTACCAACACAGTTGTTTGGCTCCATTGTGGTCATAAGGTCAAGGACTACCTGTAATGGAATTTGGCCAAGAGAAATGTAGTACAGTAGGAATAAAGTGGGGCAAAATCACAAATGGTAATGGAATTGAAATGCCAATGTGATACTATATACCAGGGCTTTTCAACCTTTTCACCGATTGTACCACTTTTAGAATATGGCAACATTCAAGTACCACCAGTCACCTAGCAAGGTGTCAAAAACTTGATGACAAAAAAGGGAAAAAATGATAAAGTACAGTTAGTCCTTGACTTACAACAATTTGTTTAGTGACTGTTCAAAGTTACAACAGCACTGAAAAAAGTGACTTATGACCATTTTTCACACACATGACCGTTGCAGCATCCCCAGGGTCATGTGATTTACATTCGGATGCTTGGCAACCAATTCATATTTATGATGGTCACATTGTTCCAGGGTCATGTGATCGCCTTTTGCAACCTTCTGACAAGCAGTTAGTGGGGAAACCAGATTCACTTAACAACCATGTTACTAATTTAATCTCTCTCTCTCCCCCTCTCTTTCTCTCCCTCTATTTCTCTCTCCCTCCCTCTTTCTCTCCCTCTATTTCTCTCTCCCTCTCTCTTTCTCTCTCCCTATTTCTCTCTCTCTCCCTTCCTTTCTCTCTCCCTCCCCCTTTCTCTCCCTCTCTATTTTTCTCTCCCTCCCTCCCTTTCTTTCTCTCTCCTTCTCTCTCTCTCTCCCTTTCTATTTCTTTTTTTTTCTCCCTCCCTCTTTCTCTCTCCTTCTTTCTCTCCCTCTATTTCCCTCCCTCCCTCTTCCTCTCTCTCTCCCTCTCTCTATTTCTCTCTCCCTCTTTCTCTGCCTCTCTCTATTTCTCTCCCTATCTCTCCCCCTCCCTCCCTCTCTCCCATTGTCCCTTCTGTCCTTCCTTCCTTCCTTCCCTCCCTCTGTCCCTTCCTCCTTCCCTCCCTCTCATTGTCATTTTTTCCTTCCTTCCTTCCTTCCTTCCTTCCTTCCTTCCTTCCTTCCTTCCTTCCTTCCTTCCTTCCAAATCCATTTTTATCAAGAACTCCTGATGCCCACTGGAGGAAAGTTGGGTTAGGATTGTTGGATCTATCAATGATACTCGGAGTTTGCCAGCTCATTTAATAAGCTTTATTCCAGCAACAGAAACACTTCGCATTCACTCAGACTCGATCCACCCGTGCCAACAATGCTGCTGTGGACCACAGGGCAGGAAGGCACCCTTCACACGGGAAGGATGGAATACGCATCAAAGTGCCCTTCACCCCGCTCGCCTTCTGCAGACGTGGCCGGAGTCCCGGTTGGGGGGAGATCTGGGGCTGAGTCGCTGTCATGCCTCTGTCTGAGCCTGACTCTGAGGATGACATGGAGTGCTTTGTTGAGGCCCAGGAGGGGGTGTCTGTGGCTTCGGAGGACTCTGGGGAAGAGCAGGCTGAGGCAGGCCAGGGCCCTTCAGGTTTGCAACAGGAAAGGCATAGTGCAGGTGAGGCGCAAGGGCCCCCCACGTGATCCCAGAGCAAGGAGAGCAGAGAGGAGGAGGGAACAACAGAGGCAGGCTCACTTGTTCAGGAGGAGAGCATCCCGGCCCACTTCACAAGGCACACCTGGGGACTAACATAAGGAG
This sequence comes from Vipera ursinii, assembly GCF_947247035.1. Classification (NCBI taxonomy): domain Eukaryota; kingdom Metazoa; phylum Chordata; class Lepidosauria; order Squamata; family Viperidae; genus Vipera; species Vipera ursinii. The sequence continues at coordinate 72,569,325 of NC_139514.1, read as the reverse complement.
ACGCTGTGGGGTGGGGCATTTGCCGGGAACAATCCATGTGAATTGTGAATTGTGCCTTGTCTGGCCTGGTCAGTTTGAAATCCGGACTGGTCGGTTTCCTGTTTCATCCACAGAAGATACTTCTGAGTCTTCCCTTGCAGACTGCAGGCAAGCTGAGATTTGGAAGGACTACTTATGTTCTGTTTTTGTGTTATCTGTCTTGCCTGTGTGTGTTTGCTTGAACTCTTCTGTGGGAGCTTTTGGAGAACATGGGCAAATATTAAAGAACTGTTTCTTTGCTAGCTGACTGCTTGTCTCCGTTTGGGGCCCTGGGTCATCACATTTTGTTCCCGCCCTAATCCCAATTGCTCCTTCAGACCAAGTTGGGCAACCATGGATCAGCTCCATGCAGAAAATGATCAGTTGAAACAGCAGGTAGCCCTCCTGACTGCACAGATGGCATAGGTGTAAGCAGCTTGGCCACGCTGCAGAAGCCAGAGAAATTTGATGGCTCAGGCCCACTTTCCATCATTCTTTGGGCAGTGCCACTTGTATATGAGCCTTCAACTTGAGGACTTCCCCACTGACTGGGATAAGGTGAGGTTTGTGGTAAACCTTTTGACTGGAACAGTAGCACGTTGGGCAACACCCCTGCTGACCCAGCCCAATCAGCTGCTGGACAATTATTGTAGAGTTTTGCCAGCAGCTCAAGGCCATGTTTGAGGACCCTGTTAGGGCCCAGACTGCAAACCAGCGGGTGAGAGAGTTGCGGCAGGTGTAGCTCACTGGCAGACTACACCACTATGTTACAGGTGGTTTGTCAGGAATTGCAGTGGAATGAGACTGCACTCATGGACCAGTTCCAGGAAGGACTTTCGTCTGGTCTCCTGGATGAGCTGGCATGCACTGAATGTCCTCACTCCTTGCAGGAGCTAATGCACTATCTCCATATCGATGCAAGACTCTAGCAGCGACAGGCATGACGACGGACGGAGGCTTTGCCCACACCCATCAAAACAGTGGCACCGTTGGTACAGCCTCCAGATGAACCAATGCAGTTGGGGCCTGCACGACCCCGACTGACCCCAGCTGAAAAGAATCGGTGCTGTCGCGAAGGCCTTTGCATGTACTGTGGTGGTCCAGGCCATATGGTGGCCAAGTGTCCTGTGAAGGCACCCAAAGCTGCGGTGGGAAACGGGCAGGGCTCGGCCTAGAGGGCTCTGTAGGTCGGGCTCACTTGGAAATGAACCAATCACCTCCACCCCAACAGACTTTAGTAAAGCACCTTGTGTTACCAGCGAAGGTGTTTTTGCCTGGTCAAGGAGTGGTGGAGGTCCAGGCCGTAGTAGACTCAGGGGCTACTGCCAATTTCATGGACTCAGCTTTTGCCACGCAGTGGTCCATTCCCCAGCAGCAGTTGTCACCACCGATCTTGGTGGAGACAATTGATGGATGGCCCCTTCATTCCGATCCAGTGGTTGCTGCCACCAGACCCCTTCACATGCGTATTGGGCCGCATGTGGAAGAAGCCGTGTTCTATGTGGCTACCGTTTTCCACTTTCCAGTGGTCCTGGGATGAGTGGTTATGTGCTCAAGATCAGCAGATTATTTGGTCATCTGGGCAGTGCAGTTCCCCAGCAAGAAGTGTGCCACCCATCACCTATATGCCTGTGTAGGGAAGGTGGAGACACATGGGGATTTGAACCTATCAGCAGAGTTGGGGGATTATGCCGATAGTACAATAGCAGCAATTTACATTCTTTAATGCATATCCAATTTATACATATGGATCAAAATGGGTTCCTGCCCAAAAGACAGATTAGAGACAATATGTGAATTATATTAAACACATTACAATATTATGAAACACATCCCGAAAAACAGATGGAATTAATGTTCTTGGATGCACAGAAAGCATTCGACAATGTGAATTGGCAATTCATGATAAGACAACTACAGATTATGGATTTTGGGGAGAAATTTATAAATGTAATTAAAGCAATTTACAATAAGCAGATAGCCAAAATAATGATAAATGGAGATATGACTGAAAAGATTAACATTATGAAGGGAACAAGGCAGGGATGCCCTTTATCCCCATTATTGTTTGTATTGACACTAGAGATACTAACCAGAACTATAAAACAGAATAAGGATATAAAAGGTATGAAAGTTAAGAGAGAGGAATATAAGCTACAAACTTTCGCAGATGATTTAGTATTTATCTTGGAGGAGCCACTAGAGACAGGACCTGTATTAATAGAACAAATAGAAAAATATGGTGAGGTAGCAGGTTTGAAGATTAATAAAGATAAAACAAAACTGTTAGTGAAAAATATTACTGAAAACAAAAAAAAAGAATTGATGGGAAAGTTAGAGATACAGATTGTAAAGAAGGTAAAATATCTGGGGATTCACCTGACATCAAGATGTACAACAATTAAAGAAGATAACTATTACAAATTTAAAAGACAAATTGAAGTAGATTTGGATAAATGGAAAAAGGTACAACTATCATTAATGGGCAGGATCGCAATAATCAAAATGAATATATTACCACGATTGTTGTTTTTGTTTTCAACAATACCAATAAGATTGGAAAAGAAATATTTTGAGGGGCTAAATAAAATAATTTTGAAATTTATTTGGCAGGGGAAAAAAGGCAAGGATTAATTTAAATGTTACAGGATGCAAGACTCAGAGGTGGGTTTAGCTTACCTAATTGGGAATTATATTACCAGGCTGCAGTAATGTCATGGATGAGAGAATGGATTTTACTGAGGAATACTAGATTATTGACATTAGAGGGACATGATTTACAGTTGGGATGGCATTCGTTCATATGGTATGGGAAAAACAGAACAACCTTTTATTCCTAAGCATTATCCATTCTTTTACCCATGCTAATACAGATGCTTGATAATACAAAGCCCACTCAGGTAGATCAAAGCCTCCATTTTCCTTAGCATCTTGCAACGTTTTCATCTTTATTCTAGCTTTCTTTCCTTGCCATACAAATTTCAAAATTAATGAATTCAACTCTTGAAATAATTTTTTCTCAAGATGTATCAGAATTGTTTGAAATAAAAATAAAATCTTAGGCAATATATTCATTTTAACTGTAGCAATTCTTCCTAGTATTGACAATTGTAAATTCTTGCACTTTTCCAAGTCTAGCTTTATTTGTTTCAGTAGCCTTGTATAATTGTCTTCTTTTATTGTTGAGCATTTGGCTGATAAATATATGTTACTTGGATTGAAGGAGACCATCTAATTGCCAATTCTCTGAAAGATATGGGTCATTTATAATCATTAGGTTGTCACCCTGGTAACCCAGATCCCCGTGTTTGTTCTGGTATAGTTGTCTTCAATTCGATCCGGTCTTCTACTTTCTCAGATTTCTTCTGGTTTGTATAGAAAGTCATCTGGTGGAGGGTGAGCAGGCGGACCTGGCTTGTATCACCGAGACCTGGTTGGGTCCAGAGGGTGGGGTCCCTTTGGTTGACCTTTGCCCACCAGGTTTCCGAGCGTTACACCGGCCTCGGGCTCAAGGTAGGGGCGGGGGAGTGGCGGTTGTTATTAGGGAGACCTTATGTCCGCGGGAGACCACTGTTCCTCAGATAGTCGGGTGTGAGTCTCTCTTTTTGAGGTTTGGTTCGGGGGCGCAGTTGGGCTTGCTGCTGGTGTACATTTCGCCTAGTCACACAGCGGCAGCCCTGCCCGTGCTACTCGATGTCCTCTCCGGTTTGGTGATTGAGTTCCCCAAACTTCTAGTTTTGGGTGACTTCAATCTACCATCCCTGGGAGGGTCATCTGAGTTAGCTCGGGAGTTCATGGCTTCCATGACGGCCATGGACCTGACGCAGGTAATTTCTGAACCAACTCATGAGGGAGGCCACACCCTTGACTTGGTTTTTTTATCTGGACGGTGGTTGGATGATCTTGGTGGGGGCTCTCCATTTATTATGCCCCTGTCATGGACCGATCATCACCTCCTGCGGCTGGTCTTCCGTCTTGCCACCCCCCACCGTGGGGATGCGGAACCAACTAGATGGTACCGCCCCAGACGCTTAATGGACCCTCTCGGGTTCCAGGCAGCACTGGGATCCCCACCTGCCTCCGTCGCTCACAGCTCGGCAGATGCCTTAGTGGAAGCCTAGGAAAGGGCAGCCACTGAGGCACTGGACCGAGTTGTACCCCTGCGGCCCCTGACCCGGTGCAGATCCCATCGAGCTCCATGGTTCTCCGCGGAGCTCCGGGAGATGAAGCGTCGGAAACGGGGCCTAGAGAGCTGCTGGAGGTCCAGCCGATCTGAATCCGACCGGTTGCGGTTAAGAACCTATATTAGGTCTTATCTCGCAGCGATGAGGGCAGCGAGGTGCAATTACTTCTCTGCCCTCATCGCGTCCGCAGATAATCGCCCGGCCGCCCTGTTTAGGGTGACTCGCTCCCTCCTTAATCAGGAGGTGAGGGAGGATCCCTTGCAGGGTCATGCCGAGGAGTTTGGTCAACATCTGTCGGATAAAATCGCTCGGATTCGGACCGGTTTGGACTCCAGCTGGGCAGAGTCTGACGATCAGGACACGGGCGGTCTTGTCAATGTTATCTGGGAGGTGTTTGATTCTGTGACCCCTGATGAAGTGGACAGGATTATGGGGAGGTTGAGCTCCACCACATGTTTATTGGATCCGTGCCCTTCCTGGCTGGTTTATGCAGCCAGGGAGAGGACACGAGGCTGGTTCCAGGCAGTGATATCTGCTTCTTTGAGTGAGGGTAATTTCCCCACCGTCTTGAAGGAGGCGGTGGTGAGACCTCTCCTCAAGAAGCCTGCCTTGGACCCAGCTGTTTTGAACAACTTTCCTCCAGTTTCCAACCTTCGCTTTCTTGCGAAGGTTGTTGAGAGTGTGGTGGCGCATCAGCTCCCTCTGGTCCTGGATGAAGCGGATTATCTGGACCCGTACCAATCGGGTTTCAGGCCCGGGTACAGCACGGAGACGGCATTGGTCGCTCTGGTGAATGATCTCTGGAGGGCCCGGGATAGGGGATATTCCTCTGTCCTGGTCCTATTAGACCTCTCGGCGGCTTTCGATACCATCGACCATGGTATCCTGCTGCGGCGTCTCAGGGGATTGGGAGTGGGAGGCACAGTTCTTCGGTGGTTCTCCTCCTATCTCCTGGGACGTTCGCAGTCGGTGTTGGCAGGGGGGCAGAGATCGGCCCCTAGGTCTCTCGTTTGTGGAGTTCCTCAGGGTTCGGTTCTCTCGCCTCTCCTGTTCAACATCTACATGAAACCGCTGGGTGAGATCATTCATGGTTTTGGAGTTGGGTATCATCAATATGCTGATGATACCCAACTTTTCATTTTGACCCCAAACCACCCCAGTGATGCCCTCGATGTGATGTCCCGTTGCCTGGAGGCGGTTCGGGTCTGGATGGGGAGGAACAGACTTCAACTCAACCCTGACAAGACTGAGTGGCTGTACATTCCGGCATCCCGGGACATTCAAAACGTTCCATCACTTTCTATGGGGGGTGAGTCTTTACCCCCCGTAGATAGGGCTCGCAACTTGGGAGTCCTCCTTGATGCACGGCTCACCTTAGAAGATCATGTAGTAGCCGTGACCAGGGGGGCTTTCGCACAGGTTCGCCTGGTGCGGCAGTTGCAGCCCTATCTAGACCGGGATGCCCTGTGTACGGTCACTCATGCGCTCGTGACCTCTCGTCTTGACTATTGCAATGCTCTCTACATGGGGCTTCCCTTGAAGACCACTCGGAGGCTCCAACTGGTACAGAATGCGGCCGCGAGAGTTGTCTTGGGAGTTTCCCGGTACTCCCATGTTACACCTTTGCTCCGTGAGCTGCATTGGTTACCAGTTGTCTTCCGGGTGAGGTTCAAGGTCTTAGTGATGGTTTTTAAGTCCTTACATGGCATGGGTCCGGAATACCTCGGGGAACACCTGCTGCCGGCGTCAACTCCCCTCCGCCCTGTGCGTTCCCACAGAGAGGGCCTCCTCAGGGTGCCTCCAGTCAGAGAATGTCGGCTGGTGGCCCCCAGGGGGAGGGCCTTCTCTGTGGGCGCTCCGGCTTTGTGGAATCAGCTGCCGGTTGAGCTCCGGATGGCACCGGATCTCCGCTCCTTCCGTCGCGGGTTAAAGACCCATCTATTTGAACAAGCTGGCCTGGCCTGATGGGGAATCACTTAGGGTTTTAATGTTTATATATATTATTATTGTTTTTATTGTGGGCAATAATTTAATTCTTTTTTAATTTTTGTATTTTTGTAGTTTTAAGATATGCCCTGTTCACCGCCCTGAGTCCTTCGGGAGAAGGGCGGTATAAAAATTTAATAAATAAAATAAATAAATAAATAAATAAAATCTCCAGTTTTAAAGTTGTTGTTTCATTGTCTGGATTTTCAATAAACTGTACTTGTTGATCTGTAAAGCCCTCTGTCTTAGTATTCACTTCTTCCACACTTGTTGTTTTCTGAATTGTTAGTTCTTTAGTTGCAATCAAGGTTTTGCTTTGTAGATCTAGGCTGGCATCTTTGTCTTGCAGGTTAGCTTTGAGTTTCTCAGTGTTTGCAAGAATACTTTCAAGTAAGGATTTTAACATAGCCAAGGTTTTTTGCTGATCCTCCTCCGTTTCTGATATAGTGATAAATGGTCTTTCTAGTGAAGGCTATTTATTAAACAAGAGTCAGTAAATGTTCACCTCCACAGTTCCTAAAAACCAATTTCACTGCCCAGCTGCTATCTCAGGATTAAATCTCTCATAGATAATACCAAGGTCAGGTCTGGGCTATGAGCAAGTCTCTTTGTCAGGAGTAATAAATTGCTGTACCAAGCTTTGCAACAAGATGTCCCTGATAGCATTTAAAGTCTTTTTCAGATCCCGGGCTAGGTTCTTATCCAATTTAAATTCTTTTTTGCAAGTAAAGTAAAATAGCAGGTCCCAGTAAGAACAGAAACTTTTTGGGTCCCCAAATTTCAAATAAAATGAAATAAAATATATAAATCCACTTATATAAAATTGATCTTTTCAATGCTTTATTTCCCCTGGGTGATCAAACACCGTCATTTTAGGGGGTGGGAGAAGAAAGTTCCCTTCCCTCTCTCCTCACAGGGGAAAAAATTTTTAAGAAGCTTTTAACAGGAAAGTACTGTTAAGAGAAGTACAGAGAAGGTAAAATCTCTCCCAATTCTTTCACATTGCTTTTAAGGTGCTTGTTAGTAAATTTGGCCTCGGCTGTCAGCAGCTTGATGATGGGCCATAAATGGCCGATCTTTTCCCTGTCAGTTTGAAGAGCTGTCCCGGATCAAATGGGAGGGCTGCCGCCCTTCTGCAATCACTCGGGGGTCTTCTTCTCGCTCATCTCCAATCCTGTTCAGGGTCCCCTGGTGGGAGAAAACCGGACGTCCACCAACACCACAACCGCAAACCAGAAGCCTCCCAATATTGTTATTTTCTGATTACTCAAAAAAAAACCTTTAATATGTGATAAAGTATATAAAGAACATGTGGAAGTATCTCAAGGGGAAAATTATGTTGAAAAAGTAACATGCAGCTATAACAGGGCAGTAAATTTTGGCTTAAAATTAAAATCTAGAACCTGTGCTATGGTGCTTTATAATATTTTTTAAAAAATTAAATAAACTATTTTCTTAACTAACTTTTCCGTAGTCACCAGTTTTTTCTAGTGTCCAAGACTTATGTTTTGCTAGCCAGGTTTTTTGCATTGTATTAAGAAAACAATGCCCAGGAAAATCCTTCATTCGCATATGTTGTTGCATGCAAACCATTATGTTTATGCATCCCTAAGTCAAACATTTAGTAAATCTGTAAAAGTATAGAAGTTGCCATAATCTCTACATGGTACAAAACTAAACACAGTCATTGTTTTTAGCATTTATCACTGATCTGTTTGCTTTTGCATTGTGCTTACTTAGCTCTTACAGTGAAGTTATCAATGCATGATGTGATGAAGTCTTTTGTTTACCGGTCAAATTGCCACAGAACCAGATGCTTGTTAAGACCAAGATATCCAAAATCCCTTAGATGGCTTCTATGCCTCAGAGAAAACAGAAGTTCTCTACTCCTGGTCCATCATTTTAACTTTTATATCACACTGGCACTTCAGATTTAAACAGAACATTTTAATGCAAATTTGAATAGATACTACTATTTGTGTGTACAAATTCAAAATAAGAAAACATGTTTTCACAAGAAAATATGAATGCAGTATAATAAGTGCAAAAGTTTAGACACTTTTTGGAGAATGTCAGCAAACTTTGTAACATATTCTCTGGTAGAAATAAAGCTTTTAGAATTTTTTCGTTGGATGTAATATCTTTTTACTGCTCCTTGCAGAAATCTGAGAAATAATCTTAAGTTTCCTTGGACTGAATTTTTGAGATCTCTCCAAAGATTTTCAGTAATATTCAAGCCTAGGGATTGTGAGCACCATTCCAATACTTTTATCTTTTCTTGTATAAGTGAAATTGGCATTGATGGTAAATAAAATATTAGATATTTCTGCAAAGTTTTGTCCATGCAGTGGTGTTTGTTTCCTTAAAGAAGGGGTTAGTTTTTCCCGCCTAACTGCACCCCCTCCTTTGCTGGACCAATGATACTGAATAGATTTTATCCAATGTCCAAACTTGCCTTTTTAGAGAGGTTGTTAGTAAAATGTGCAATAGCTTTAGAAGATTCTAGGAATAAATGCAGGACTTATTTCAGCCAGGTTTCCATACTACAATATAGTATTGATTATGTTTGTTAGTGACCTTTAACAAGACCAGGGTGAGATGGAGCAGACATGCTATGTTATGTCATCTCTCAGTGACTTTTAATACTATCAACCTTTATCTTCTTTGATCAGCTGCTGAAATTTGGAGTGGGAAGCAAAAGGTTTAGTGGTTTTACTTTTTCATGGTTGGGCTTAGTATTGATAGTGGGGAAGAGATCAAGCTTATAATCCCTCACTTAGGGCTACCTCAGACCTCACCACACTCAATTGTCCTATTTAACATTTAACATGAAATCAGCAAGTATAAGGTCCTGCCTCAGCTAGTACTCTCTAGAAAGCAGAACTCTTGAAACAGGCATTGCTTCAAACAGGAACCTTTATTGAGAGTCAGTGAAAGCAGAAAGGCAAAGCAAGGTCTGAGAAATTCCCACATAAACTGTTAAATTAAACTTTCCCTTCACACACCCCTCTCCAGTGTCCAATTATACAGTGTATCTCCAGCCAATACACAGGTGTGAAGTTGTTGTGGGAAGGGTAAAAAGCCAATGATAGACCTTGAGATAACCCAATTAGTTTAAGAAAGCTTCTCCAAAACTTAGCTATGAACTGCACCTCCCTGTCCGAAATTATTCATTTAGTGGTGCCATGCAGCCGGTAGATATGTTTCAAGAACAATTTAGTCAGTTGTTGGGCAGACGGGAGCTCTTTGCAGGCAATGAAGTGAGCCTGCTTTGAAAACAGATCTATCACAGTCCAGATGACTGTATTTCCTCTACTTTCAGGTAGATCTACCATAAAATCCATAGCAATTTCTTCCCATGGTTGAGAAGGGTCTGCCATCGGCTGCAATAATCCAGGGGGTTTCCCTGGAATTCTTTTCATGGCACATACAGTACAACTCCGGACATAATTTTCCTCATCCTGTTTTAATCCCGGCCACCAGAATTGATGGTGGATGACATGTAGAGTTTTTAAATACCCAAATTGTCCAGCATGTTTTACGTTATAGCCGTGTCAGAGAGTGTTAAGACGGAGGGTTTCTGGAAAGTATAACTTTTCCCCCCTTGTAAGCCAAACCATCCCTACATGTTAGGGAGGTTTGATTGTCCTTGAACCATTGATCGGTGAGGAGCTCTTGTTTTATTTTCTTTGCCCCACAGTCATCAGGATTAGGGGCTCTGCAAGGTGTGAGTTGAGCAGCAGTTTGTGGATTGGAGATAATTGCTTCGTGAACCTCTTCAGTTCTGGCTTTTGTATTGGGGCAGTCTAGATAGAGGATCAGCTAGGACGTTTTTCCCTCCCGGTACGTACTTGGTTAAAGTACTGTGCCCATTGCACTTGTTTCGGGGACAATTTGCGGGGAGTGTTCAGTGCTTCTAGTTTTTTGTGATCAGTCCGTACTTCAGAAGGCACCTTGCTCCTTTCTAGATAGTGCTTCCAGTTTAATAAGAGACCAGCAGATTCTGAAAGCTTCCTTTCTCCACGCAGCCCACCTCCTCTTGCTCTCAGTAAATTTTTTCTAGGTGTAGGCCCAGGATTGTAAGGTCCCACTTTGGTTCTTTTGCAGTAATACAGCTCTGACGGCCTCATCGCTGGTGTTGGCTTGAATTACAAAGGGCTTCCCTGGGCAGGGGTGCTTTAGGACTGGTTCAACAGCAAATAGTCATTTTAAATTTTCAAAAGCAGTTTGACTGCTCATACTCCATGCTAGTGGTTGGCCCAGTTGTGGCTTCTCTCCCCCTTTGCCTGTTTTGAGTAGTTCCGTAAGGGGTAGGGTAAATTTGGCAAAGGAGGGGATGAATGGATGGTAGAAGTTGGAGAAACCTAGGAAGCTCTGGAGCTGCTTCCAAGTCTTTGGGGGCTGCCATTCGATTACAGTTTTCACTTTGGTTGGGTCCATTTCAATGCCCTTGTTGGAAATTCTATAGTCAAGATAATCTAATCGGGTCTAGTGAAACTCATATTTTGACAATTTGACATAAAACTTGGCATTCAATAGTTTCTTTAACACTTCTCTCACTAGTTTCACATGATAAGTCATATTTCTGTGTATATCAGGATATCATCAAGATATATCAAAACCCCTTTGTATAAATGGTCATGTAGGACCTCATTAATCAGCTGCATGAATACAGCTGGGGCCCTCTGTAATCCAAATGGCATGACTTTGAATTGATAACTCCCCATGGGACAGTTGAAAGCAGTCTTCCACTCATCTCCCTCCTTTATCCTTACCCGTAATATGCCTCTCTCAGATCTAATTTAGTGAAGACACTACCCTTTGCTAGGTGGGTTAGTAAGTCCTTCACGAGGGGGAGGGGAGTATTTATTTTCCACACTCACTGTGTTCATACCTTAATAATCCACGCAGAGACGAAGAGACCCATCTTTTTTTATCTTTAAACAACACAGGGGCTCCCATAGCAGACTTGGCCCGTTCAATGAATCCCCTTGCTAGATTTTTGTCCACGTATCACTATGTCTCCTCCATTTTGATGGGGGACATAGCATATATTCACAGTCGTGGGAGTTTGGCTCCTGGTAAGAGTTTGATGGAGCAGTCATTGGGTCAGTGGGGAGGCAGGGCATCACATTCTTTCTCACTAAATGCCTCCTCTAGGTCTCGGTACTCGCTGGGGATGAGTGGCTCACCTGGTGGCAGTGAGGCAGCCATGTAGGTTTGCTTATTGGGGGGGCTAAAGTTTCCTGTAATGTCCATTGAATTAATGGGGGGCTTGGGCTCTATAGTTAGCCTCACAGTTCTCATTCCCTTCTCCCACCAGATAAACGGCTTCCATTTGTCCAGCCAGGCTAATCCTAGGATCACAGCGTCAGTCATTTTTGGAGCCACCAGGAAGCGAATGAACTCCCAGTGCTCACCTATTTCTAAGCATAGGGGCTCAGTTAATTACATGACTAAAGTTCTTCCCTTTAGGGAGCCATCGGCTTGCTCAAACCTCACGGGTTTGGAGAGTAGCTTTGCTTGTATGCCCATTTTCATGGCAGATGGCAAGCTAATAATGCAGCAGGAGCATCCAGAATCGACTAGCACTTTTAAATCTACTTATGCCCCTGACTTAGGGATTATGAGTTTGGCAGGTAGTGAGAAAGGTGGGACGTGTCGACTCACCATTGGGTCATTCTTTCTTTCGTCGTCGCTGTCGAAAGAGAGTAGAGAGGGGGAGGGTCCAGCCTGAGTCCTGGCATTCTCCTGCGTGGGGGACATGACTTGGCAACAGGTTCCTGTGTGATCCAGTTGGATTTCTCTCTCGGCTGCTGGACTGGTTTCTTTCTCATTGCTGGTCCCGGTCTAGTCTTCTGTGGAGGGTAGGGGACTGGGCAATTCGCTGCTCGATGTTCCTGTTGTCTGCATCGGAAACACATGATTGGTGGGCCTGCAGGTAGCCTGGGACTTTCAGTAGCCGCAGTAGTTGGAGGTTTCCGGGGGTGGTGGTGGTGGCTGCCGTTTGGGTTGCTCTGGCCTCAACTCAGCTTCAGGTGGGGGTGGCTTCTTATAGCGGGTGAGCTGAATGTCTGACAGCTTACCGCTGTCTGGTACCATTCTTGCAGCTGATCAGGTACTGCTCGATTGATACAGGCCTCAGAGAGGTGGTCGTCTAATCCCTCTTTGAAGTGATGGACTAGGGATTGCTCAGGCCACCTCTCTATCCAACCGGCTATCTTGCAATACTCTTGTACAAATTCGAGTGGAGGCCTGTCAGCTTGCTTTATCTTATGCATTTGTTCTTCTGCTTTGAGGGAAATGGATGGGTCCTTGAACCTTGCTCTCAGTCCTAGGAGGAAGAGATGGGGGACCTTCAATTTGGGGGCTTGCTTGTTGTATAAATTGTTCAGCCATTCGGATGCCTCTCCATCTAGGTTGGATGCAATCATGTCGATCTTAGTGGCTGGGCTCAGTTAGAGATAGGCACAGCAGTTCAAATTGGAGCACACTTGAGGTTGAGGAAAAAAATCAGCTTCTCTGGTTCCCTGTTGTGATCTAGGGTCAGCCTGTGGGTTCGGCAGTTGGGTCGGACGATTCAGAGGAGGAGGAGGGGTGTGTTGGAGAGCCTCCAGAGGATAGCCCTGAGGCTCCACAGAGCCCTCAGCCAGGCCCCTCCCATCTGGTTATGATGCAGACCCAGCTGTGTGAGCCTGACAGCGTGGATGAAGATGACCCACAGCTGGCCCTGTTCAAGGACGCCCAACGCCGGAGGCAGTCAATCAGGAGTAAACAGAGGAAGGCAATGGGGCACCTCGGAAGGAGGCAGAGAGAAGCCCCGCCTTGAACTGTTTAAAAGGGGAATGTGTGGGAGGGCTGGTTTGCTGAAGGCAACCGTTTGAATAGCTCCTGTTTTATGTTTCGTGTTTCTGTTTGCTCTGTTTGCTCTGTTTTATGTTAACAAATTTGGCAGGCTTAGTTCCAGTCTCTTGCCGATTTGTAAAGGGGTTGTCCCTGCCTTTTCTGCAGGGCCGGTAGTAGGCTGGTACAGAACATTCCCCATCAAAGGTTTATTATGTGTTTAATCGGAAATGGGTCCACAAATTTTGGTCCCACTTTCTTTGATGGTTGCAAGAACCGCAGGAATCTAATGCTTTTCTGACCACCGGCCAGGTATTTTGCAGTTGTTTAATCCATTCCTTAAGGGAAGGGATAGTGGGTTTGTGATTTGGCAATTCGGGCATGGGTTTGAAAGTTTGGCCTGTGGCTACTTGGAATGGAGTGAACCCTGTGCAAGAGTAGACAGCGTTGTTGTATGCTACTTCAGTGAATGGCAGAAGATTGGTCCAGTTGGCCTGCTGTTAGTTGATAAAGCATCACAGGTACGTTTGAGGATGACGACTGGAGGACAGGTCCTGGTCCATGCCCAAAAGGTCCAAAAATGCCCTCCAGAACTTGGTGTTGAACTGTACCCCTCTATGAGAGATTATGCATTGTGGGGCCCCATGTAGGTGGTAGACATGGTGAAGGAACATTTTTGCTAAAGTCTTTGGGCAAGGGATGAAATGGACCTGTTTTGAGAACAAGTCAGTGACAATCCAAATAATGGTATTTCTCACGCTTTTGAGCAGTTATACAATAAAGTCCATAGAGATCTTTCTCCAGGGTGCTGGAGGGTTTGCGACTGGCTGCTGAAGGCTGGGTGTTTTTCCTTGCCTCTGTTTCGCCACTGCACAGGTGGGGCAGTTGGCGACATAACTCTCCACATCCTTCTTGATAGAGGGCCACCAAAACTGTATTTTTGGAAGGTGTAGAGTCTTTACAAATCCAAAGTGCCCAGCTGCCTTGGAATCATGACATTTTTACATAGTCTTTAGTGTCTGGCTAGCTGGGACATATAATTTCCCCCTACCCATGCGAGCCTTTCTCTCATAGAGCAGTTGTGCTTGAGGAACCAGTCCTCTTTCTCTAAGGCTTGTTTAAACTCCGAAGTGATAGTAGGGTTTAGCAGTGAGTTGCTCTCGTGGTCACTGGTGCTGCTAGCTGTTGTGCCGTTGTTGCACCGGGAGCATTCGTTTAACTTATTTTTGTTTTTACACGATTACACTATTGTTTTACACTATTACATTGCGGATGTGAAACTCAATTTCATTGAGGGCTGCATCAGCATTGTGGTTGCCATCGGGAGGCCGGGTGGGCGTGGCGGGCATGGTTGTGACCTACTGAATGGGCGTGGCCAGCTCGACATCACTCATGTCAGGTGCACCTGGGCAGGACTGGGCAGGACTGGGGTGGATCTGAGCATCTCCAGCAGAAGGGGGGTGGGACCGTGGCGAGTGCCAGGGCATGGTCTACTGAAGGAGCCTCACTGAGCCTCAGGCTGTGCATGGGGCCCCTGAATGGTGGCACGGACTGCCCAGAGCCCTGGGCAGCGGAGGTCAAGTGCCCAGCCAGGCCCTTGAGCTCCCACGTCACCAGGACCCCACAGCCCTGCCTAGCCTAGCTGCACTTCCCCGAGGGGGTGCTCAGCTGCGCTTACCTCCTCCTCAAGGCTTCTGCTGCTGTGCTCCCTCTCCTTGGCCAGGTTGCTCATGGTGGGTGCAGGACGACAAAGTGCGTGGGTCAGAGGGAGGCCCACTCCGTCTCCATGCGAGGAGACCTAAGTTTGTAACCAAAGCATCCTCAACAATAGGATGGGAGACCACCAGGGGATGTTGAAAGGGCAACAGGGCTGTTAGTGGCCAAGTACTAAGGCAGGTCTTCCCTCAGACCCACTTTCCCTCCCTATTTTCCTTCCTTCCTTCTTTCCTTCTTCCTCTTCTTCCCTGCCTCCCTCCTTTTCATTCCCATTTCCTTCCTTCCCTTTCTTCCTTCCTTCCTTCCCTCCCTCCATCCTTCCTTCCTTCCCTCCCTCCTTCTCTCTGTGCCCGGGAGGGGGAGAGGTTGGCAGCACTTCTCTCAAAGAATAAAAGTTGGAAGAGACCTTTAAGATCTGTAGTCCAAGCCCCTATACCATTTTAGACAATGGAATATCCAATCTGTATTTAAAAGCCTCCAGTGATGGAGCATCCACAACTTCTGAAGGCTAGCTTTTTCACTGGTTAGTTGTTTTCACAAGTCCTTAGTTCTAGGTTGGTTTTCTTCTTAATTAGTTTCCATCTATTAATGCATTCTGATGCTTTGGAAAATAGGTTGATCCCTTCTTCTCTGTAGCAGCCCATCAAATATTGGAACACTGCTATCATGTCATCACCCCTAGTCCTTTTCACTAAGCTAGACATACCCAATTCCCACAAACATTTGTCATATGTTTTACCCTCCAACTCTCTAATCATCTTTGTTTACCATCCATTTAGACCAGATGGTCCCCCTGGTTTGGTTTATAAAACAGTGGCCACAAGCAGAGCCTTCTCAGAGACAGCACCCCAATTATAGAACTTTCTCCCAATGAAAATATGAACAGTGCATCCCTCACCTATTTAGAGGCAACTCCAAACACACTGTTCAGTCAGGCATATGTAGAACAACACCACATTTTATAGTCAAACAGCACTAAGTAAATTACTACTAATATTTTTCTTTCTTAAAATACACACTTTTAATATTGTTTTAAGCATGCTAGTGATGCTTTACAATAGCTGTCTTTGAGAGTTTTCTTGTAAACCACCCTGGATTTCTCAGAAACCTTTAATTTCAAATTAAATGTTGATTTAATAAATTAGGCAGAAGAAACAAAAGTTTAAATACATCTAAATCCCACAGACCTACTGCCTCCTAGGTGCATACTGCAGAGAAAACAAGGCATTGCATTTCTAGCCAGCATAGCCACAGGATGATTGGAACTGTGGTCCATGACACCCAAAAGACATTAGTTTGGGTAAGGCTGGATTAAATTATAAAAGAGCAGATGTGGGAAAATAGGAAGAAACACTTTCCACACAGAGAGAGAGAAAGAGATAAACCCTTCCTGCTTTTCTCCTCCTTGTCCTGAAAGGAGTGGGAAGAATTTTTTTTAAAAAGATTAAGGGGTGGAAGAATGGGGGAAGCTCTGCGTTTTTGTAACACCTCGGCTTCCTCCTCCTCTTCTTCCACTCCTGGCGCTCTCTCTCTCTTAACACACACACACACACACACACACACACACACACACACACAGAGAGAGAGAGAGAGAGAGAGAGAGAGAGAGAGAGAGAGAGAGAGAGAGAGAGAGAGAGAAAGAGAAAGAGAGAAACCATTTTTGCTTTCTCCTCCTCCTCCCCCTTTCTTTCCAGCCACCACAGAGCTTCACGTTGCCAGCTGCTGGCAGTTCCAGGCTGCAGCTCTACATGACTGCTGTGTTCCCCTCTCTGTCCCTACCACATGGCGGAGAGGGCGACTGGGAGCTGGCCAATGCTCAGCTTCTGCCACCGCACGTTCACATCTCCGCACCTTTCTTCCCACAGGCTGGGAGTGCCCTGGAGTGCTAGGCTTACAGAACACTATGGGTCAAGTGAGGAAAGGTGTGGCACGGTGTGGCAAAGCAGAGCTGGATGAGGAAAAGCCCTGCAAAGCGGCGCCAGGCATGGGGAGGCTGGCCTGGCAAAGCAGAGCCACATGAGGAGAAGCCCGGCAAAGTGGGGCGTGGCCGGGTATGATGGGGTTAGGCTGGGAGGGGTGGGGTGGGCTGAGGCAAATGAGTTGCAGCTGCTGCTACACACCACCAGCCCCTGACTGCTGGCCGTTTCCTGTACATGCGCCAGGGTGCCCAGCTGGGTTGGTGTAGGCCAGGGCTGGGACAGTGGGGGCTGGTCCCTTGCTATTTCTGGGACAGCCCTGGGGGGCCAAATCTGGGCCTGCCCCAGGCCAGATCCGGCCTGCAGGCCTTGTGTTTGACATGCCTGTGCTAGAAAGTCCCTCCCCCCCTGACAGATAGTGCAAAGTATAATTAAAATGCTGGAAGTGTTGAGCCCACTGTACCTGTTTTGGGGATAACTTCCTCAGGGTTTTCAGTGCCTCCTGGTTTTTGTAGTCAGTCCAAACCTGGAAAGGGATTTCACTCCCTTCTAGAAAATGTCTCCATGTAAGAAGGGCCCATCTCACCGCATATGCCTCTTTTTCCCACATGGCCCAGTGTTCTCTGTCTCAGTTAATTTTTTTTGTAGTGTAGGCACAAGACTGTATTGCCCCTTTTCATTTTTTGGTAACAATACTGTACTCACTACCACATTGCTAATGTCAGCCTGAATGACAAACGGCCTCCCTGGGTCTGGGTGTTTCAGAACTGGTTCTGCAGAAAAAAGTCTTCTTAATTTTTCAAATGTGGCTTGGCATTCCACTTTAATGGCTGGCTGGTTTCAGCTTATCCCCCCCCCCCTTCATCCTCAGTAAGTTCATGATGGGAAGGGCGATTTGTGCGAAGGAGAGGATGAACTGCCTATAGAAATTAGCAAAGCCCAGGCAACTTTGCAGCTGCTTCCTGGTGCAGGGGACCTCCCACTCCAAGAAAGCGTGCACCTTTTCTGTATCCATTTCCACCCCCTCATGTAAGATTCAGTAGCCTAACTAATTGATCTTCTCCTTATGGAATTCACATTTTCAAAGTGTAACATACAGTTTAGCTGCATGAAGTTTGTTTAAAATCACTCTGACCAATTTCATGTGTTCAGCCTTGGTCTCGGTGTAAATTAATACATTGTCCAGATACACCAAAATTCCCTTATAGAGGTGCTCATGTAACACCTCATTTATCAACTGTATGAACACCAGCAGGGGCTCCTTGTAATCCAAAGGGGAGCACCTTGAATTGAAAACAGCCAAGGGGGGCAGTTAAACACGGTTTTCCATTTGTCCCCTTCTTTAATTCTGACTCAGTAATAGGCCTCCCATAAGTCCAGTTTAGAAAAAACCTTTCCCTTGGACAAGTGGGCCAGCATGTTCTTCATGAGGGGCAAGGGGAGACCTGTCTTCTCCTGGAATAGCACTGGAGCTGCCACTTAGGGTCTTGCCGGCTGGATGAAACCTTGAACTAGATTTTTATTTATAAACTGCTGCAGTTTCTTTAATTCCCTAGGAGTAATGGAATATATCTATATTTTGTTTCATTCTCACATATTTTTTGTTATTCTTGGAAGAGATTTATATCAAGAAAGATTGACAGGTTTTGCACAGTTAACATCCTTGAAAATCTAGCAGGTCTAAGAATTCTTTAACTTCCAGTGGATGACTTGCTAGTTTTTTCCATATCCCTCCCTCTGTTGCTATTTCTTTTCTGTTTATGTTTTTTGTTACCATTTACTTCTTAACAGGAACCATTTAAACTTTTTTCAATTCAAAAATTCTGAGGTAGTTCCAGTGATATGAATCTTGCCTCTACTTCCCTTTCCCTGCTATGGTAAAAATACTGCAAACTGGCTAATTCTTATTTGAAAGTATGGCAAAATAACTTTTAAAATTTTATCCTTTGGTTTAACCATGGGTTACTGTCACAAATTTTAACAGCTCTTATAAGTGATAACTTACTGAGTATTTTAACATATTTAAATTATTGTAAAAATATCTTTTAACTACCACTTTCAAAAAGGAGTAGCTTATATGTGTAAATTTGCTTCCCTTTCTGCACTTCAGGCTGCCAAATCAGACTAATTTGTAATTTGCCATTATCTGAACACTGCATAAGGTGACCTCAGAAGTAAAATAAGTAATATGCTGCCATGATAATATTTGAATATTCTAATTCTCATAAATGTCAAGCTATGAAATTTACTGTCATTAGGACTGCTGCAGTGCTTCTAGCATGCCTACAGTTTTTGGGGTGGGGGGGAGGGGAGAGTTTGGGATCCACAGGTGTTCCCTATCAGTGTGAGAGCTGAAGCCACTGAGGATATATTTTGGTGAACTGAAATTTCTTCTCATAACAATTGCTGGAAAATTAATTGGACAATGTGACCTAAACCAGGGGTCGGCAACCCGAAAAAGGAAAAGAGCCACTTGGAACCGGTTCCATCACACATAAAAAAAGTGGGAGCTGAACTTCCGGTGGCGACGCGACGCCGAAGACAGCCGTTTTCGGGCTGCCCGCTCCGCAGCTGTGTTTTTTCATCGTAAACAGCGTCGATCAGCTGTTTAGATGGATTTGAAGCCCCCTCCTCGGGAGAAGAGGAGGGGGTGAGGCCCCAGGTAGGGGTTGAGCTCTCTGGGGCCGCCTGAGCTGAGAGCTTGGGCGGCTGAAGGATGAGCCCCCCCGAAGCCTGGGTTGCTCCGAGCTGCGCAGCGCCTCTGCTCTGGGATTATTGGAGCAGAGCCAGGCGTTAGCAACCACCCCTGCCAAATGGAAATACTTTTGATTATCAAGAAGCAGGCAGAGCGGTACAGGAGGTCAAGGTGAAGTGGACTCTTTATTTTTACTCTCTAGCTCAATGGATTTTATAGCTTCAAAGTGAAAGTGAGTAATAAGTGAAAGTGGGGGAAGATGGCGGCTAAAACTTCTAAAGCTCTTCGGAATGTGGGGTCTTCCCTGGTGCAAGAGACCTCATTGCAAGCTTTGTTTCCTCCTGCATCTCCCCCGGCATTGACGCTTAAGGATTTACAAGACGCTCTTGGAAAGCATGTAGAATTGATGTCTGATATGATGGATGAAAAGTTGAAAAAGCTGGAGGAGAAAATGGAGGAGAAAATGGAGAAAATGGAGAAGAAGATAGAAGAGAAGCTGAGAGCAATGAGGCGGGACATTTTGTCTAAGGTTGAATCCGTAGCTGAATGTGTGCTACAGCTGGATATAAAAGTGGAGGATCTCAGTCAAAAGAACTCTATATTAGAAGCAAAGGTATTAGAAAATGAAAATATAAGGGATAAAATGGACGAAGAATTGAGCCTTGTTCAGTATAATCAGATGCAGTATGCTATTAGAATTAGGGGTTTAAAGGAGAATGGTAAAGAAGATTTAAAGCAGCTGATTTCTGAGGCTCTGGAAGGGGTACTGGGCCAGTCAGCATCTGAAATTAAGGGAAATATGGACAAAGTTTTTCGTGTTAATTCATGGATTGCAAGACAGAAGAAGTTACCCAGAGATGTGGTGGTCTATTTTACAAAGAGAGTAACGAGAGATGAAGTTATTCAAGCTGCTTATGATACTAATTTGGTAGTGGATGAGCAAGAAGTTTTGGTTTTAAAAGAGATCCCTCCGAAGATCCTAAGGAGAAGGAAAGATTTTGCATTTTTGGTACAGGAACTTAAGAAACGTGATATTAAGTTTAGATGGGAGATTCCAGTTGGATTGGTGGCGACGTATGAAGGTAAAAGACATCGTTTGGTTACTGTGGCTCAGGCACGTGATTTTTATAGTAATGTGTTAAAAGCAACCCCCCTATCATTTTTGGAAGCTGCAAAAGGATACGGTGGGGGAAAGCCTCAAGACGTTACAGATAGACAGACACAGGACAATGGTGTTGGAGGGGATCAAGTCACAATTTCATCAGTTGCTGCAGGAGGCCAGAAGATGACGCGTGCCGCCCTAAGAAGGGCGAGACGAGAGCAAGAGCAAGATCAGCAGAAAGTTATGGAATCTCCAAAGCGTGCTTACAGTGAAGATGTGAGAGAGGAGCGGTCTAAAGAAGTTTTGGGGGTCATGACAGAGGTGCTCCAAAAGTTTTGGGGCGTTAAGATTGCTGATTAATTTTTAGATTAGAATGTCAATGGAGTAAAATTATTATAGAGGAGAAAGAAGGTTTTTTTTCTTTTTTTTCTTTTTTTTGTTTCTTTTTGTTAATATTTTACACAATTTAAGATTGCTTGCTAGAAAAGTATATTAGGGTAATGGATTTAAAGTATGTGTTGAACTAAGAATGGGTATGTAAGTTCCTAATTAATAACAAGTTGTCTTAGAGATTGCCTAAATCTTTTTTTTATATATTCTTTGTATTTGAACTTTTATTTGAATTTAAGGATGATTTGGAACTGTGAGACATTTGGTGTGATACATGCAAGAATTATTTTTGATCGTAGTTTAGTTTGGTTGGAGATTATTAAGACTAACAGAGATAGGCGCTTTTGGCGTGTAACTGAGAATTTGTTTGGAAATTAGAGAAAGGTGGGAGAATGTAAATAGCAGGTGAAAGTTTTTTTGTTTTTTTTCTTTTCTTTTTTCTTTTTCTTTTTCTTTTTTTTTTTTAAATTAATATGAATAAGGACTGGGATTAAGAAAATTTATTTTGAGCAAAGCTTTTTTTCTGTTTTCCTCTTTTTTTCCCTCTACTTTATTTGTAATGTTAATATTGTTTGTATTCATTTTATATGAGCTAGAGAGAGATAGAATTTATAGTTTATTATTGATAACATAAGGGTGTCTATGTTTGTTTTTTGATTTTATGCCCTGTATTTAGCTCTGGGAAGTCGGGGGAGGGAGTGGGGGGGAGGGATAGGGAGGGTTGGATAGGGGTGGGGGAGGGGGGATTAAAGTTAAAATGTATTGTAAAACTTTTTAAATAAAAAAAGTGGGAGCCACGCGCATGCATAAAAACTGTTTCTTGCGCATGCGCGGACGCGCGCGGTTGCCTTTTTTTTAAAATGTGTGATGGAACCGGTTCCCGGTTGCGCGACGGCGACGGCCCATCGGGCCGCGGCAGCTTTTGCAACAAGCAGGGCCGCTACCCATTCCGTCGGCAGGTCTCTGTACCTCCGCGCGAACGGGCAGCGGCCCCGCTTGTTGCGAAAGCTGCTGCGGCCCGTCTGCAAAGCTGCCGCTGTCCCGTCTGGAGACCTGCCGCATTCACGGCAGCTGTGCAAACGGGATGGCGGCGGTTTGGAGAGTGCGCGCGCACCTCTCCCAAGCTGCCGCTGTCCGGAGACCTGCCGATGTTTGGGGAGATGCGCGCGCACCTCCCCAAACCTCCCCAAACGTCGGCAGGTCTCCGTACCTCTGCGCGAACGGGCAGTGGCCCCGCTTGTTGCGAAAGCTGCCGTGGCCCGTCTGCAAAGCTGCCGAAAGGCTGCGGCAGCTTTCGCAATAAGCGGGGCCACTGCCCATTCACGTGGAGGTACAGAGACCTGCCGACGTTTGGGGAGGTTTGGGGAGGTGCGCGCGCACCTCTCGGAATGGGTAGCGGCCCCGCTTGTTGCGAAAGCTGCCGCGGCCCATCTGCAAAGCTGCCGCTTTCGGCAGCCTGCAAACGTGCCGCGGCAGCTTTCGCAATAAGCGGGGCCACTGCCCATTCACGTGGAGGTACGGAGACCTGCCGACGTTTGGGGAGGTTTGGGGAGGTGCGCGCGCACCTCTCGGAATGGGTAGCGGCCCCGCTTGTTGCGAAAGCTGCCGCGGCCCATCTGCAAAGCTGCCGCTTTCGGCAGCCTGCAAACGTGCCGCGGCAGCTTTCGCAAGAAGCGGGGACACTACCCATTCCGAGAGGTGCGCGCGCACCTCCCCAAACCTCCCCAAACGCCGGCAGGTCTCCGTACCTCCGTGCGACCTAGGAAATCCAGCTGAAGTCTCTTCCCCCTCTTCCTGCAGCTCCATTTTTTATTTTTATTTTTATTTTAAATGAGCGACGCGTCTGCCTTCCGCATGCAACACAACCCCGCCACCGCGAGGCACAAAGATCAGGTTGATATTCAGATGGTATCCAGAGAGTCCCTGCAAACAAGACAGACGCGGGCGAGGTGAAGTGATAATTAAAGTGCCAAGAAAGCCTGACAAAGGCGGCGGGGCGGGGAGCCCTCCTGCACAAATCAAATACTAATTGAAAGCCAAGGAGACGAGCGGGTGGCCGAGGGAGTTTCCAGCCCCTGCGCCTACATTGTCTCAGATTCCACTGCTGACGGTGGTGGACAAGGCGAATTAAAAGCAGCCTGCCACCCAGGAGACGGCAGCCAAAGCTTTGACCGGGGAGTGTCGGGGAATTAACCTCCCCAGCTGTCTGCCGGACTGGGTCCAAGAAGCCACACCACCCCTCTTGTATCTCATTTCGTGAAAAGAAAAACAACCAAAAAAGGGGGTGGGGTACCGTGAAAGTGTCAAGAGGCGGATGTGGCAACCGGGGGGGCTGTCTTCCACAAGACAGCGCTACCTCAGAAAGACCAGAAAGGGGTCTCGCCTATTCTTCTTTGCTCTCCTCCGCCCACCTTTCGGGCTGAGTCTGGCAGCCGGGAACTCTGCTTCCCCTGTTTGGCGGTGCGGACTCGCTCGCTCCGAGGCGAAGTGGCGTCAGAGCCAGGCTTCAGCAGCCTGCGCGGCAAGGAATACCCTGGGTGGCCGTGGCTCTCGGGGAAGCCCTGGCTGTCCGCTTCCTCGCTCCACGCTGCCATTCCGGGCCCGCGCGTTCCCCGGGCAAATCGCGGCGCCCAGCAGGCGAGGAAACACGCCCGCTCCAGTCGCCCCCCCTTCCCTCAGGAGACGCAAAGCAAGTGACCGCCCGGAGCGTGGGCTCTCCGGGAGCCGCCTCCGCTGCCCCAGTCCTTGCGGTTCCCGCTTGCTCGGTTGGGATCTTTCCCGGGACTGGCTCGCTGGCTTTTACCTCTTAGCCAGACATTGTGGAACCGCTTTCCTCAACCTCCCCCCCTCGGTTCTGCTCTCTCCATGCCTTCTCTGGAGAAAGTGAGGGGAGGGGAGCATCTAACCTTAAATCCTTAACCCTCCCCATTGAATCCACCCAATAAGACCCCCGATCGGGGGAGGGAGGCAGCCGGCCAGAAACCAGGAGCTCATAAAATAATAATTTCCAAAATTTTTTTTAAAAAAAGGGGAATAAACACCCTTTATAGCACAAGCGAGTCAGTCAGCCAGTCCTCCCGCCATCCCTCCCCGAGTGAAGGACAATAGCTCTCTCCTTCACCACCACCACTACCCGCAGCCCCTTGACACCAGAGCCCCGGGAAGGAGGGGGGGGAAGTCCATTGTGTATGCCCGGGCTCGACAATTTACGAAACAAAAACAAAACCACACACGCACGCACACAAAAAAAATACAAGAGAGGGAAATGAGAGAATGGCTCCTCCTCCTCCTCTTCTCCAAAAAGGCCTGTTGGAAAACTGCACAGAGCAGAAGCGGCAGCCAGGAGCCCACCATCTCTCCTCTCCCGCTTGCTCTCGCCGCTCCAGCCCTGGTGAGCCAAAGAGACGAAAGGCCCCGAGCGATAGGAAGGGGATCTCTGCCCTAGAGCGGGGGGGAGGGAAAGGGGGGGAGGAAAGGCCCGATCGCTTTGTGTTACCTGCCGTGAAACCAATCCTTGCAGGCGTCGCACTTGATCATGAAGCGGGTTACGTCGTAGGGCAGCCAGGCAGCGGAAAGAAGCAGGCAGGCAGGGCCCGGAGGTACGGAGACCTGCCGACGTTTGGGGAGGTTTGGGGAGGTGCGCGCGCACCTCCCCAAACCTCCCCAAACTTCGGCAGGTCTCCGGACGGCGGCGGCTTGGGAGAGGTGCGCGCACACCACTGCCCGTTCGAAGAGGTGCGTGTGCACCGGGCGGCTGGGAGCCGCAGGAGACGGCTCAAAGAGCTGCATGCGGCTCCGGAGCCGCGGGTTGCTGACCTGTGACCTAAACTGTCAGAGAGGAGAGGGAAAGTTTTACTCTTCTAATTATCTGTTTCCCACCATATTGCCAGGACTAGCTTTCCTTCTAACTTACTGGTGTGCTATGCCTAATAAATTTTACATTAGAGATCATAATGACTCTTGTGTTTTGCTTCGTTGGGCTTTTCAGCCAGAACTTGACATTTCTCCTAGGCAAGTCAGATGGGTACAGTACTTCAAAAGATTTGATTTTGAACTAAAATACATTCCAAGAGGGAAGAACATCCTGGCTGATGTCCTGTCCCGCATGTCCCAATATAAAAGCACCCAGTAGGAGGTGGTTAGTTAGGTCATTCCTGATAGACAGCAAGCGGTGCAAGCAACGATTAGACAGCAGGAGAAAAAGAGAAGGTCACTCTCCACTGATGCGTTTGCACAACAGCTGAAGCAAGAGCTGTAAACCAACTTATGGTTTACGGCTCATCAGAAACAGTTGACCATGAGGGAGGGGTTGGTGTGGAAAGGGGACAAATTGTATATCCCAGACCGCCTGCGATTGCAAGTCCTACAACGCAGCCATGATGCCAAGCAAGCAGGTCACTTTGGGTTCCTGAAAATACTGCATCTCACTAATTGTCAGTTCTGTTGGCCAAAGCTGAAGAAGGACATTGAGAGTTATGTGTGGAGCTGTGCTGTCTGTTCAGCCAGCAAAAGACTACCAGGGAAAATTCCGGGACTGTTGCAGCAGGTAGCTGACCTGACCATACCCTGGGAAGAGATAGCCATGGATTTTATAGTGGAGCTAGTGGAAAGTGGGGGAAATACCATGATATGGACTGTGATAGACCTATTTTTCAAGCAAGCCCACTTCATTGCATGTACTAGACTCCCCTCAGCCCAGAAGCTAGTGAAGATGTTTTTGCAACACATCTACCAACTGCATGGGGCACCTAAGCTCATTATTTCAGATTGTGGGGTCCAGTTTACTGCTAAGTTATGGAGGGAGTTTGTAAGGATGATTGGGTCCTCCCAGGGGCTCAGTTCTGCTTTCCATCTGAGTACAAATGGATCTGGAGAATGAGCTAATGCAATAGTGGAGCAGTACCTGTGTTGCTATGTCAACTACCAGTAAATGAACAGGGCAGAGCTTTCGCTGTTTGCAGAGGTGCCATATTACAATGCAGTACACAGCATCACTGGTTTCACCCCATCTAAGTTAGCCACAGGGGTGAAATTTGTGCCAATACCACAGTGCCCACAGGAGCCTCCCTTCTCAAGCAACCTAAGTGACTGGGTGGGTTCTTTACAACGGGTCTGGAACAATGCAAAGAAGGCTTTAACTAAGGCAGCCGAAAGTCAGAAAAAAACAAGCAGATAAAAACAAGCTCCCCAGGAGTCATTCCATGTGGGAAATAAAGTGTATCTGTCTACTAAGTATCTTAAGTTGAGACAACTTGCAAATTAGGGCTGAAGTACACAGGTCCTTTCCCTATCATAAAAATCATTAACCCAGTATCAGTAGAACTAAAAGTACCAAGGATATTGGGTAAAGTGCATCCAGTATTCCATTGCAGCTTGCTGAAGCCATATCGGGGATCCACAATGAGACTAGTAGGGAAAGCAGTCCCAACTCCAATAATTATAGAAGAGGAAACACATTATGAGGTTAAGCGAATCCTCGATTCTAGAATACACAAAGTGAGATTGCAGTATTTAATCCAGTGGGAGGGATATCCGATGTCAGGAGCTAGATGGATAAAAGCCCAGCACATAAAAGCAGATGGTTTGGTAAAACAATTCCATGTTAAGTACCCCCAGAAGCTGGGACCAATACAAGGAGAAATTAACAAGTAATGATGTATATTCCTTTTTGTTTACCACGTTCCCCCTCCTTTCTAGGGGTCCAGCCTGTCAAGCTATGAAATTTACTGTCATTAGGACCACCACAGTGCTTCTAGCTTGCCTACAGTTATGGGAGGAGAGGAGAGAGTTTGGGATCCACAGGTATTCCCTATCAGCATGAGAGTTGAAGCCACTGAGATGTTTTGGTAAACCAAAATTTCTTCTCGTAACAATTGCTGGAAGATTAATTGAACAATGTGGCCTGAACTGTCAGAGAGAGGAGGGAAAGTTTTAGTGTTTTAATTATGTTTCCTGTTCTATTGCCAGAGCTAGCTTTCCTTCTAACTTACCAGTATGCTATGCCTAATAAAGTTTACATTAGAGATTGGAATGTCTCTTATGTTTTGCTTCGTTGAGCTTTTCAGCTGGAACTTGACACTAAAAGCTGAACCAAAAGTTTTGTATACAAGTAGTCATTACACTAAATGATTTATTTATTAACCATTGAAAATTACGAGAGTACTGAACGGAGGGACTTGTGATCTGTGCCCAAAGTTGCAACTATTGCAGTACCTCCATGGTTGTGATCTGGGCACTTGCAACCTGTACACACTTAAGAAGGGGTTGAAGAAGGGGTTGCCAAGTGCCTTGGTATGCTATGATTGTTATTTGCAAACTTTCCTGCTGTCAGAAACCCCTTCAATGTTTCTTTTCAGGGCTCTGCCACTCTAATGGGAGGGGGTAGGTTTTTCCCTGCTGGGAAGGGGGTTTACGACTGTGCTTCCTCTACTTTGTTATTCCTGAACTTTGATGTATCTCTTTCGGTGTGAAACAGGGAATGGAATGTGCCAGGGGCCATCTGCCTTATCTCCAGTCCGTTGCGAGGTCCGATGAAGCACCTGGGAACCATCCCTTTTCAGCTCCAGTTCCTATAACAACTTCGCACCTGTGGATTGGCTGGACACTATTTGGACAGTTGGACTCTGGGGAGGGGTTTTGTCAAATGAAAGTTTTAATGTAGCAATTTACGCAGGAAACCTTTAGATCTTGCTTTGATCTCTTGCTATCACTATCTCTCAATAAAAGTTCCTTTTGAAACAATGCCTGTTTCAAGAGTTCTGCTTTCATGGGAGGAGTAGTTGAGGCATGACCTTACATTAAGCAAGATATGCATAAAGGTCAACCTGGAGAGGCAACTGCCCTATTGTGGGGACTATGCAAGAACAAGTGCTGGGGAGAGTCAGCTGCAAAGACCCACCCAGAAGAAAGCTGCTCTGGATGGATGGACGAAATAATAAATGCAGAAAGCTCCATGAAGCCGAGATGGTTGGTCAGAGCATGGAAGAGAGAAGAGTGGGAAGAGAAAGCACAGCGAGTAAACTTCACCCGAGACAGCCGGAAGAAGGGCTGGAAGCGGAAGATGGAGCTGCTCTCTGATGATGGGAAGGAATCCAAAGGATAGCAGGAGTTGACCAACCAGATCCTGAAACAAGTCATGCAATACATGGTGGAAGCCTCTCAGGACCTAAAAACAAAATCCAGGTGACACAGGAGCAAGAGGAAGGATCAACTGGAAGAAACTGAATCGGGGGAGGGAGGGAGTCAGAAACAACTGAAGCTGTGGCAGGGGCAACTGGATCTATGGAAATGGTGGTGGCCACCCTGGGGGCAGAGCAGCCTGCAGCTCCTGTAGGGGGAAACTTCCACCAGCCCCTTGAGGGAGAGCCCCACCCAAGGAATCAAAACTGGTTCCCTTAGGGGTGAAATTTGATGGAGACCCTGAGGAACTGGGTGTCAATGCTGTTAACATCGGATGTTCTTGCTTTGATAATATATGAAGATGCAGCCATTTTCTCTTTAACCTGTGTGTTACTTTTAGAGTTAGAATTAGATGATGCTGGGGGGAGGGGGAAGAATGTGTATGGAGATTACTTAGACATAACATTGCAGTAGAGTATTCTTCAAGGTTGTTTGAAATAAGAGATAAGGAGTGGTGGATTAGACAACTGGAGGGAAGGTTTGCATTTCAAACTAATTGGAGAATGTGATTTATGACTGTCAATTGGAGGAGGGCATTGTGCTTTAATACTATGTGTTTATGGGAGGGGAATTCAGATTTTGGCTTCAACCATGTACGTACTGATGCCATGTTATTTGAATAAAGATTCTTTAAGGTAAACAATGCCTCAAAGTTCTTTGAAGAGTAACATCTGTTGGAACCATGACATTAAGCCAAAATCTACAAACCTTTTAAACCATCTAGGGGTCCTGAACCCCAGTCGCTGTCCCTAAACTTGGGGAATAGGCTGACAAAGATTCAGGGAAGATTTCATCATGGAAGAAGAGAAATTGCCTGAGGAGAACTTTTGCAAGTCTCCCATCTGGGAGCAAAACCCAAGTAGCCAGGAGAACTGATCTGGTCGTCAGATTGGGATAAGCCCACTGGAGAATCCAGATGCTTTGAAATGGCCTTGCCACCCTCAAGGGCTTCAAAAGCAGATGAAGTGGAGCTGCTTTTGAAGGGATTCCTGCATATCGCATTCCCCAGAAAGCTGCCAGGCTGTCTGCCACTGAGGACTCAGGTAAGTGGAAATATCCGTCCGCAGTTCGTAGTTAGTCAGTGGAATATTTGGCAGAAAAAATTGAAGAGCTAGAAGTGAGAAGCGGAGAACAACTTCTGCTGAGAGAAGCCTCCAGCCCCTCCTTCCCAGATCAAACAGGCATCCAGGCGAACAGCAGAGAAGATAACAGCAACCCCCACTCATTCAGCAACCATTGAGGGGCCTACAGCAGCAGAGGGTGCCACAACTCCCCGCATGCCAACAGCAGAGAAGACAACAGCAGCCCCCACCCAGACAGCAACATTTGGGAGACCTCCGACAACTCGAGAGGCCAGTACTGCCGGTATTGCAACCACAGCGGGGGGTGGCCACAGCCCCCAAACATACAACCTCTGGGAATATGGCAGCAGCCAGGGTGGGGCCAGCAGCAACTGGGGGTGCAACAGCCACAGTGGGGAGCCCAGCAGGCAATGAAACAGCAGCCAAGGTGGACCCAGCAACAACTGGGGGTGCAACAGCCACAGTGGGGGCCCCAGTAACCAATGATTGCTCCACCTTTCAGAGGAACCTTCAATGGGGACCCAGAGAAGCTGATTTTTTCCCTCAACCAAGTGCGCTGTCATTTGAACCGCTAGGCCTATCTCTACCCAGGTGCTATGGTCGATGTGATTGCGTTCAGCTTAGAGGGAGAGGCATCTGAATGGCTGAATAATTTATATAATGAGCAAGCCCCTGAATTGGAGGACCCCCACCTCTTCCTCCTAGGACTGAGAGAAAAATTTGAGGAGCCATCCATTGCCCTCAAAGCAGAAGAACAAATCCATAAGATAAAACAAGACAGCAGGCCTGCCCTGGAGTATGTAGGAGAGTTTTGCAAGTTAGCCAGTCAGATAGAGAGGTGGCCTGAGCAGTCCATAGTCCATCTCTTCAGGGAAGGGTTGGACATAACCTCTCAGGGCTGCATCTATTGAGCGGTACCTGATTAGCTGCAAGAATGGTACCAGGTGACGGTAAGACTAGATGTTCAGCTTGCCCACTATAAAAAACCTCCACCACCTGAAGCTGAGTCAAAGCCAGAGCAACCCAAATGGCAACCACCACCCCCGAAAACCTCCAACTGCTGCGACTGCTGAAAGACCCAGACCACCTGGAAGCCTGCCAATCAAGTGCTTCCAATGCAGACAGCAGGGACATCGAGCAGCTAACTGCCCAGTTCCCTACCCCCAACAACAGAACAGGCCAGGACCACCAGCAAGAAAGAAACCTGCACAGAAGCTAACGAGAGAAAAATCCAACTGGATCACACAAGACCTGAGAGAGGCATACTACCGGGTGAGAATAAAGAAGGGAGACAAGTGGAAACTGCCTTCAACTGCCCCATGGGGAGCTATCAGTTCAAGGTCATGCTATAATTGAATGCCAGCCCCCAAAGAGTCGCAAACAGCTCCAGAGCTTCCTAGGTTTTGCCAACTTCTATCATCAATTCATCCCCTCCTTTGCTGAGATTGCCCTACCCCTTACAGAACTACTCAAAACAGGCAAAGGAGGAGGGAAGCCATGACCGGGCCAACCACTAGCATGGACTATGGACTGTCAAAAAGCTTTTGAGAATTTGAAAAGACTATTTGCTGCTGAAGCACCCCTGCCCTGGGGAGCCCTTTGTAATTCAAGCTGACACCAGCGACGTGGCAGTTGGAGCTGAATTACTGCAAAAGAATAAAAGTGGGGTCCTGCAACCCTGTGCCTACACCTCTAAGAAGTTTACTGAAAGCGAGAGGAGATGGGCAGTCTGGGAGAAGGAGGCCTTCGCAATTAGGTGGGGGCTATTAAACTGGCGATGCTGTCTAGAAGGGAGCAAAGTGCCTTTTGAAGTTTGGACAGATCACAAAAATCTAGAGGCACTGAATACTCTCTGCAAATTGTTCCCAAAGTAATGGCTGGTCAGTTAAATCCGGCTGGCCAGTAAACACTACAGTAACAGTTTGCACACAATCATGATCACCATCCTGTTCCAGTTGGGGAAGAAAGGTTGCTGGATTGAACCTGGTGCTGCACTTGATATGAACTTGTGGGTTGTCAAGGGGACAGTCAGATACTGCTCCAGACGGGAGGCTATACGCCAATGACACCCCCCCCCTTGGATGCTAACAAGTCCTGGATGGAATGAGGTGTTTCCACTGTGATAGGAGCCCCAAAGGTTAATTGTTCAGCAGCCTGCAAAAGGGGAACAGCAACTGCTGCAGCCCAAAGACATGCCGGCCATTTTGAGCAATAAGATCAAGTTGTTTGGAGAAACAGGCCACTGGGTGAGACCAAGTACCAAAGGTCTGAGTAAGGACTCCAGCAGCCACCCCTTTGCTTTCAGCCACATTATAAGGAGAGTGGTTTCTTGTGGTAGACTGATACAAGGGCTTAGCCATTAGAGCAAAGATGGTGGCTTGCAAATCACATCCTAAAAGGGGCATAGGGCAGTCTGGAAGGTATAGAAATTGATGAGTAAGGTGAATACCACCCATAAAGCATTCCAAAGGGTTGAATATTGCAGCTGACACAGAATGGCCATTGTTCCCAAAGACCTGGAACATTTGTGAAGAAGGGGCTTATTTAATACTGAATGTGATGCTCCTGTATCAATCAAAAAGGGTATTGTTTTCCTTTGACTTTGAACTTTACCAGGGGTGAAGAGGAAGAATCATCCATAAGGGCAGGGAAACAAAGGCCCCCAGCCTCTCCCCCCCTTATATCTGGAGCATGGTTGTGTAACAGCACCCTATAGGACAGTTAGGAAGGGAACATAAAAGACATTCCTTGCTCCAGTGGCCAAATGTCATGCATATACAACACTGGCCTGTCTTAGGGCAAAAGACTGCAATGGGTGCTCTCAGAGTGTGTGTGCCTGGAATCTGGGTGACATAGTCCCATTTCTCTCTTGAGGGGGCCCTACCACTCCTCGCCATCCTCTTCCACAAGTCCCACTTCTTCACCTTTCCACTAGGGGCACTAGAGCTTAAGCCAGCAAGACAATATTTGTTTTTCATCTTTTTTAGCCCCCCTGGTTATCACTTCTGGTCATGTCTTGTAGGCTTTATAAGCTCCTTTCAACAATTTTTCTATCGTCAGCTGAAGTCCCCTCCATCTTCTGTAATTCACTCTTAACATCTGGGGCACTCAAGGAAGTCACTGGGAGTTTCAGCTAGCAACTGATGAACTGATGGCCTGCTACCACCCTCATTGCTCTTCTCGCTCCCCCAGGGGCACAGGATTGCAGGACCCTGGGCTTAGTTTGGTCTATTTCAATGCCAGGCCCGTGGTGAACAAGGCTCCCCTCATACAGGACCTTATTGAGGAGGAGAACGTGAACCTAGCTTTCATTACGGAGACCTGGTTGGGCCAAGAGGGGGGCGTCCCTTTCGGAATTATGCCTACCAGGTTTCTGGGTGTTTCACCAGCTGCGGGCCCAAGGGTGGGGGGGTGGCGGTTATTATTAGGGAGAGTCTTTGTCCGAGAGAGGCCACTGTCCCTCAGATAGGCGGGTGTGAGTCCTCCTGAAGTGGGGTCCTGGAGTTCAATTGGGCCTATTGATTACATACCTGTCTCCTAGCTACGTGTCATTGGCCCTGCCCAAACTTCTCGACGTGTTGTCCAGGTTGGCGATTGAGTTCCCCAGGCTTATAGTTCTGGGGGAATTCAATCTACCTTCTGTGGCTGAGGCGTATGAGTTGGCCCGGGAGTTCATGGCTTCCATGATGGCCATGGACCTGACTCAAATAATTCAGGACCCGACCCATAGTAGAGGGCACACACTTGACCTGGTTTTTATCTCTGGGCATTGGATTAATATTTATATTTATATATTTATATTTATTAAACTTATATACTGCCCTTCTCCCATAGGACCCAGGGCAGTTCACAAGGCAATTAAAACAACATTACAATACAAAAATTAATAGCAATTAAAATAGATTAAATTTTCCTTGATTAAAATCTAAAACCCGTATATCTCTGATTAAAAACCCAATTACAATAAGTTAAAAAAATTAAAAAATCCTCAGTCCTGGCCGGAAAGCTCAAAGAGCCAGGTCTTCAGGTCCCGGTGGAACGAACGAAAATCAGGGGCAGTCCTAAGCTCTACGGGTAACTGGTTCCAGAGGGCAGGCGCGCCCACAGAGAAGGCCCTCCCCCTGGGTGTTGCCCGCCGGCAGTCCTTTGCCGGCGGCACCCTGAGAAGGCCCTCCCTGTGGGAGCGCACAGGACGAAGGGAACATGATGCCGGCAGCAGGTGTTCCCTCAGATATCCTGGACCCAAGCCATTTAGGGCTTTATAGGTCATCACCAGCACCTTGAATCTCACCCGGAGGGCAACCGGAAGCCAATGCAGCTCACGAGGAGAGGTGTTATATGGGTGTATCGGGAGGCCCCCATCACAACTTGCGCGGCTGCATTCTGCACCAGTTGAAGCCTCCGAGTGGTCCTCAAGGGCAGCCCCATGTAGAGAGCATTGCAGTAGTCTAACCGGGAGGTCACGAGTGCATGAGTGACCGTGTGCAAGGCATCTCGGTCCAGATAGGGCCGCAACTGGTACATCAGGTGAACCTGGGCAAAAGCCCCCCTGGTCATGGCTCCTATACGATCTTCAAAACTGAGCCGCGAGTCCAGGAGGACACCCAAGTTGCGAGCCCTATCGACGGGGGGTAACCCCTCACCCCCCATCATTAAATATGTAATAGAATGGTTCACTCGAGATGCCTGTACGCACAGCCACTCAGTCTTGGCAGGATTGAGTCTGAGCCTGTTTCTCCCCATCCAAACCCAAACCGCCTCTAGGCAATGGGACAATGATCTGGGTAGGGGGGACTTAACCATCCAAACCCAGTCATGGTCCGATCATTTCCTTCTCTGGCTAGACTTTTAGTTCGCCACCCCCCCGCCGCTGAGAGGCGGAACCAACCAGGTCGTTCCGCCCCAGGTGCCTAATGGATTCTGTAAGGTTCCAGACGGAGTTTGGGATAATTCCTGCCTCCCTTGCCCACGACTTGGCTGAGGCCCTAGTAGAAGCCTGGGAGAGGGCAGCTGCCGGAGCCCTGGATCGAGCTGTGCCTTTGTGGCCTCTGACCCAGCGCACATCCTGGGTGGCCCCCTGGTTTACTGAGGGGCTCTGGGAGATGAAGCACTGGAAAAGATGCGTAGAAAGCTGTTGGAGATCTAGCGGGTCCGAATCTGATCAAACACAGCTAAAAACTTATTTGAAGTCTTACCTAGTGGTGATGGAAGTGGCAAAGCATGTTTACTTTTCCGCTCTCATTGTATCCGCAGATAACTGCCCAGCCACCTTGTTCAGAGTGACCCACTCCCTGTTTAACCAGGGACCGAGGGATGAGCCCTTGCAAGGTAGGGCTGAGGAATTTGTACAGTATCTGCAGGATAAAATCACTCAGATATGGACAGGCTTGGACTCCGACTGGGCGGAATCCGGCGAAGTTGAGGGGGCAGGTCTTGTTCTGAACCAGCCTGCTACCGGCCTTGCAGAAAGGCAAACCCCTGTATAAACAGTAGAGACTGGAGAGCGTCTGAGGCTGGAAAGCGTCTGCCAAGATTTATTACACAAACAACAGAACAAGAAACAAAACACTGGAACTTGAATCCTCAAACGGAACGGTTGCTTTCAGCAACCAGCCCTTCCCCAAACACTCCTTTTATTTAGAGTTCAGGGCGTGGCCTCCCTGTGCCTCCTTCCGAGGAGTCCCACAGCCTTTCTCTGCTTGTTCCTGCTTGACTGCCTCCTGCGTCGGGCGTCCTTGAACAGGGCCAGCTGTGGGTCATCATCATCCACACTCTCGGGCTCGCGCAGCTATGAAGAGGGCCCTGGCTGGGGGCTCTGCGAAGCCTCCAAGCCATCATCAGCAAGCTCGTCTTCAACACCCTCCTCCTCCCCCTCATCTGAGTCATCCGAGACATCCGAGCCGGCTGCCGGACCCACAGGCTGGCCCTGAATCACAACACTATCCCGCACCGCAGGGCCCTTCCCCCGGGGCTGCCGATCCGGATGCGGTCGGGATGGGAATTGTTCGTGAAAAGCAGTCACCAACGCAGGGGCATGAACAGCGGTCGCGTCTTCCCATGTGAAGTCCTCCGGCCCGTACCCTTTCCACTCGATCAGGTACTGGAAACGACCTTTCAACCAACGGGAATCCCTGATGCTGGCGACCTCGTACTCGGGGGTGCTGCCTCCATCACGAGGTCCTGATGGGGGAGGTTCCGCTTGGCGGAGTGGACAAGCCGGTTGTTCGGGGACCAACAGGGACCGATGGAAGACTGGGTGCACGCGCAGGGAACGTGGCAGAGTTAAACGATAGGCGACCGGGTTGATGACAGCCTCGACTGGGAACGGTCCAAGGTAACAGTGGTCCAGCTTCCTCGCCGGCCGTGTGGATGGTAGGTTCCTGATGGACAGCCAGACCCGATCCCCCACCGATAGTGGAGGCGTATCCCGTCTCGACCGATCGGCAAACCTCTTGTAGTCGGCCTTGGCTTTCTCCAGCTGCTGTCGCACCAACCGATGGATCGCCTGTAACTCCGCCATGAAGTCGTTCGCTGCCGGCTCTGGTGAGTCCACGGGAGAAAGGGGGAAAAACCGGGGGTGATAACCCACATTGGCCAAGAACGGTGTCATCTGCGTGGAGGTGTGCTGTGAGTTGTTAAAAGCAAACTCGGCTATGGCCAGATAGTCCACCCAATTGTCCTGCTGCAGGTTGACGTAGCAGCGCAGATACTGCTCCAGGATACCGATGACCTTCTCGGTACCCCCGTCAGTTTGAGGATGATGCGCGGACGAGAGGCAAACCTTAATGTCCAACGCACGCATCAACTCCTGCCAGAAGCGGGCTGTAAACTGGGCCCCCCTATCGGAGACGACTCTATCGGGGAGGCCGTGCAGCCGAAACACCTGTTGGATGAACATGCGACTAGTGGCGCGAGCTGACGGTAAGCCGCGACAGGGGATGAAGTGCGCCATCTTGGTCAGCATGTCCACCACCACAAACACTGTCGTGAAGCTGGAGGATGGGGGTAAATCCATCAGGAAGTCCATGGACACAGCCCCCCAGGGTCTCTTGGGTGTTGGCAAAGGCTGCAGTAAACCAGGCGGGGCCCCTGTCGCTGACTTGGCCTGCCTGCATGGGATGCAGGAGGTGACATAAGACTGGACGTCGTGTCGGACTCGGGGCCACCAGAAGGTACGGGAGACCAGGTTCAGAGTCTTAAAGAGGCCAAAATGCCCCGCTGCCGGGTTATCATGACACTGGCTGAGGACGAGTCCCCTGAGTGGCCCTCCCGGAACATAGAGCCGGTCACGATAATACAAGAGTCCATCCGTGACCGTCCAAGGCGAGTCTGGCCCCACCTCCTCCTTCCGCTGAGCCACCCACGCCTCCTGCTGCTGCGCCTCCCAGATCCGAGCCCGTATATCAACCGGCTCCCGCACCGCAGCAAAAGACTCGACGGGGATCACTGTCCTGGGCAGAAGCTTGTCTTCCACTCGGGTATATTCGGGCTTCCTGGACAGAGCATCCGCTCTCTGATTGTGCCCGCTTGGTATGTACCGAACCCGGAAGTCAAACCTCGCAAAGAAAAGGGACCACCGGATCTGGCGTTGGTTCAAATTCCAAGCGGTCTGCAGGCTTTCCAGATTCTTGTGGTCCGTCCGGACCTCGATTTGATGCCGCGCCCCCTCCAGATGATGTCTCCAAGCCTCGAACGCCGCCTTGATGGCCAGCAGCTCCTTCTCCCAGATGGTATAGTTGCGCTCCGAGGGGTTCAATTTCCGAGAGTGATACGCGCAAGGGAAAAGGGTACCGCTGGGTGTCGTTGCCTGGAGTAACACGGCCCCAATGGCAATGTCGGAGGCGTCCGCCTCCACGACAAACGGCCGTTGCGGGTCAGGATGCTTCAAGATGGGCTCCTTCATGAAGGCGTCCTTCAAAGCCTGGAACGCCTGTTGTTCTGGTGCGTTCCACTGGAACCGAGTCTTCTTCTGCAGGAGCCGGGTGAGGGGGGCTGTCAAGGCGGCAAAGCCAGGGATGAATGTTCGATAGTAGTTGGCAAATCCAAGAAGTCGCTGAACATCCTTCACGCGACGCGGGGGTTGCCAACTCTGCAACGACTCAACTTTACTCGGCTCCATGGCGATGCCCTCAGGAGAAATGCGGTGACCCAGGAAATCGATGGTCACCTGGTAGAACTGGCACTTCTCTAACTTGGCAAACAGCCGATGTTCCCGGAGGCGCTGCAGGACCTGACAGAGATGCTGATGATGCACTTCACGCGACGGGGAGTAAATCAGGATGTCATCCAGGTAGATCACGACAAACTGGTCCAACAGATCCCGAAAGATGTCGTTCATAAAATGCTGAAACACAGCGGGGGCGTTGGTCAGGCCAAACGGCATCACCGTGTACTCAAAATGTCCATAGCGAGTACCAAACGCCGTCTTCCACTCATCACCCGGCCGAACTCTGACGAGGTTGTAAGCTCCACGCAGGTCCAGTTTCGTGAAGATCTTAGCCTCCCGGAGTCGGTCCAAGAGCTCGGGGATGAGGGGCAGCGGGTAACGGTTGCGCACCGTGATGGCGTTGAGTTTCCGGTAGTCACAGCAAAGTCGTAACTCGCCCGACTTCTTTTTGACGAAGAGCACGGGCGCAGACACTGGCGAGGACGAGGGCCGGATAAAACCGCCGAGGGCCGGATAAAACCGACTTCCAGGAAGTCCCGCAATGCAGCCAACTCGGGCTCCGACATGGAGTACAAACGCCCCACTGGGAGAGGCGCATCAGGGACTAAATCAATGGAGCAGTCATAGGGCCTGTGCGGGGGTAACTGATCCACCTCTGACTCGCTGAACACATCAGCAAAGTCGGACAGTTCGGGAGGCAAGGAAACCCCTGGGGAACCCTCCACCTGGCCGGCACAGATATGGCAGGAGTGGTCCATGCACTGCAAGCTTGGAAAGGTGACCAGGTTCTGAGACCAATAGATCTGTGGATCATGCGCCCAGAGCCACGCCAGTCCCAAGACCACGGGGAAGTGCAGATCCGAAGTGATGTAGAACTGGATGGCCTCCACATGGGAACTGATGGCCATACACACTGGTTGCGTGGCGGCCGTAATAGGCCCGGACAGGAGCACTCGACCATCGATAGTCTCCACTAACATGGGCGGATCCACCGGACACTGGGGAACAGCCCATTTGGCCACAAAGGCCGAGTCCATAAAGTTTGTGGTAGCCCCAGAGTCAATTAAGGCATGGACTGGAATCCCCTCTGGCTTGCCAGGAAGGATCAGACGTGCCTCCAAAAGCAAATGCCGTGGAGGTTCACAGGCACCAACGGAACGGCGTCGCTCGGTGTGGTTGTTGTGGGTCGCCCGATCTGTCACACCGTCTAGATCGGGCTCGGGCTGTTTCCCGACAGCAAAGTAGGGGACTTTCTCGGGGCAGGCTTGGTCACTGATGCCCGCTGACGCTTCTTTGGGCAAGAAGCAGCCAAATGTCCAGGGTCCCCACAGTAAAAACACAACCCCCCGATCGTCGTCTGTCCATTTCCGTCACCGATAGATGAGACCTGGCGGCACCCAGCTCCATTGGCTCCTCCCTTTGGACTGGGGGCTCACGCACAACAGGGGCGGCAGGGGTCTGTGGGGTGGCACGGCGACTCTTTCGCTGCTGCAGCCAGGCATCGATCCGCAGGCAAAGATGGATCAGCCCATTCAGGTCTGAGGGAATGTCCACGCGGGCCAGCTCATCCAACATCTCCTCCGACAATCCATCCTGGAAGGCATCCACGAGCGCAGCCTCATTCCAGGCGGAATCCTGGCTAAGCAGCCGGAAATCGCTGATATAGGCCTGTAGGGGGCGTTGACCCTGCCTCAGAGCTTTCAGGCGTCGGGTGGCAGTCTGCGTCTTAATTGGGTCCTCGTACATTAGGCGCATATGGTCACAAAAACCCCCAAAGTTATCCAACAAAGGGCTAGGTTGTGCCAGCAAAGGCGTGCCCCAACGAGCTGCATCTCCCGAAAGAAGGCTTAACACGAATCCCACCTTATCCCGGTCAGTGGGGAAATCAGCTGCTCTCACGCTGATAAAAAGCTGGCATTGTCCCAGGAAGGCAGGAAACAGTTCTGGATCGCCAGCAAATTTATCCGGCATTGCTATCTGACATTTCCTCCTGGGTGGGGGTGCAGCATGTACCTGAGCTTGCAGTTGAGCCACCTGAGCTGCCAGCAAAGTGAGTTGCTGAGTGAGCTGAGCATTCTCGGCACGTAGCTGCTCCATCATAGTAGTAAGGGGTGGGAGGCTGAAAGCAAACTGTTCTGAACCAGCCTGCTACCGGCCTTGCAGAAAGGCAAACCCCTGTATAAACAGTAGAGACTGGAGAGCGTCTGAGGCTGGAAAGCGTCTGCCAAGATTTATTACACAAACAACAGAACAAGAAACAAAACACTGGAACTTGAATCCTCAAACGGAACGGTTGCTTTCAGCAACCAGCCCTTCCCCAAACACTCCTTTTATTTAGAGTTCAGGGCGTGGCCTCCCTGTGCCTCCTTCCGAGGAGTCCCACAGCCTTTCTCTGCTTGTTCCTGCTTGACTGCCTCCTGCGTCGGGCGTCCTTGAACAGGGCCAGCTGTGGGTCATCATCATCCGCACTCTTGGGCTCGCGCAGCTGAGAAGAGGGCCCTGGCTGGGGGCTCTGCGAAGCCTCCAAGCCATCATCAGCAAGCTCGTCTTCAACACCCTCCTCCTCCCCCTCATCTGAGTCATCCGAGACATCCGAGCCGGCTGCCGGACCCACAGGCTGGCCCTGAATCACAACAGGTCTTGAGGATACCATTTGGGGTGAGTTTGACTCTGTGACTCTGGATGATGTGGACAGGATCATGGGTAAACTGAG
The DNA here is from genome assembly GCF_947247035.1 of Vipera ursinii. Taxonomy (NCBI): domain Eukaryota; kingdom Metazoa; phylum Chordata; class Lepidosauria; order Squamata; family Viperidae; genus Vipera; species Vipera ursinii. Next base: position 72,529,334 of record NC_139514.1, on the reverse strand, counting down.
TGCTACCACTTGTTTACTCGACCCATGTCCCTCCTGGTTGGTTTCGGTCACCTGGGAGGTGACGGGGCTGGCTCCAGGCAGTTGTCAACGCTTCTTTGATAGAGGGTGTCTTCCCCTCCGCCTTGAAAGAGGCGGTGGTAAGGCCCCTCCTCAAGAAGCCTGCCCTGGACCCAGCCTTGTTGAATAACTACCGTCCTGTAGTGAAAGTTGTTGAGAGTGTGGTGGCGCGTCAGTTCCCGCAATTCCTGGAGGAAGCAGACTATCTGGACCCGTACCAGTCCAGTTTCAGGCCCGGCTACAGCACAGAAACGGCATTGGTCACACTGGTGGATGACCTCTGGCGGGCCCGGGACAGGGGCTGTTCCTCTGTCCTGGTCCTACTTGACCTCTCAGCAGCTTTTGATACCATTGACCATGGTATCCTGCTGCGACGGCTCGGGGGGCTGGGAATGGGAGGCACTGTTTTACAGTGATTCTCCTCCTACCTCTCGGGCCATTCACAGTTTGTATTGGCAGGGGGACAGAGATCCACCCCGAGGCCCCTCATTTGTGGGGTGCCCTACAGGTCGGTTCTCTCCCCCCTCCTGTTTAACATCTATATGAAGCCGCTGGGTGAGATCATCTGCGGCTTTGGGGTGAGGTATCACCAATATGCAGATGATACCCAGTTGTTCATTTTCATCTCCACCCAGAACCAACCCAGTGATGCCCTTGCCGTGATGTCCCGGTGCCTGGAGGCAGTGCGGGTCTGGATGGGTAGGAACAGGCTCAGGCTCAACCCCTCCAAGACAGAGTGGCTGTGGATACCGGCATCTCATGTTGTCCAACAAGTTCCATCTCTTTTAATTGGGGGGAGGTATTGCCCCCCTCAGAAAGGGCTCGCAACTTGGGTGTCCTCCTTGATTCGTGGCTCAACCTGGAAGATCATTTAATGGCCATGACCAGGGGGCCTTCACACAGGTTCGCCTAGTGCGCCAGTTGCGCCCCTTCTTGGACCGAGATGCCCTATGCATGGTTACTCATGCCCTCGTCACCTCTCGCCTGGATTACTGCAATGCTCTTTACATGGGGCTGCCCTTGGAGAGCACCCAGAGGCTTCAACTGGTGCAAAATGCAGTACTCCCATGTTACACCACTCCTGTGCGAGCTGCATTGGCTTCTGGTTGCTCTCCGAGTGCGTTTCAAGGTGCTGGTAATAACCTTTAAAGCCCTACATGGCTTAGGCCCAGGGTATTTGCGAGACCACCTACTGCCATTGTCAACCTCCCATCGCCTGGTTCGCTCCCATAGAATCAGCCTCCTCAGGGTGCCGTCTGCCAGGCAATGCCGGCTGGCAGCCCCCAGGGCGAGAGCCTTCTCTGTGGGCGCGCTGACCCTCTGGAACAAACTACCTCCGGAGCTGTGGACGGCCCCTGACCTTCGGTCCTTCCGCCGTGACCTGAAGACTTGGTTGTTTCAACAAGCGGGTGTGGACTGACTACGTATTTTAATTAGGTTTTACTGGGTTTTAAATTGTCATGTTATCATTGTATTTACTAGTTTAATTCTTTTTAAATTTTTCATTCTATGTTTTTTCTTTTTTAATTTTTATTGTTGTGAGCCGCCCTGAGTCCTTAGGGAGAAGGGCAGCATATAAATTTAAGTAAATAAATAAATAAATAAACATCATAAATTTTGCCCAGATTTTTCTGATTAGGGAGGGCAATCTGCAATGCAGTGAAAAATATTTTCTAAATTGGAAATGTGAGAGGAATATTCTAGGGTTAGGATCAAGGAAGGGGATGAATGGAAAACTGCCTTCAACTGCCCCCTCAGATGTTTTCAATTTAGACTGCTCCCTTTTAGCTTGCAAGGGGCCCCAGCCGTATTGATGCAGCTGATCGAGGTGCTCCATGAACACCTATATAAGGGAGTTTTGTTGTACCTGAACAATACATAAATTTACACTAAAATGAAGGCGGAACACATGAAGTTTGTCAGAGCAGTCCTAAATAAACTCCAAGCGTCTAAGTGCTATACAAAATTGTCAAAGTGTGAATTTCATAAAGAAAAAATTGACTATCTAGGCTACAGGATTTCGAACAACAGGGTGGAGATGGACCCGGAGAAAGTATGTGCCATCTTAGATTGGGCGGTCCCCCGCACCAGAAAGCAGCTACAAAGCTTTCTGGGCTTTTCAAATATCTACTGACAGTTCACCCCCTCTTTCGCCCAGATCACTTTATCTATCACAAACTTGTTAAAATCAAAAGAGGTGGATAAACTAAGACCGAGCCAGCCCTTGAAGTGGACTATGGAATGCCAAACGGCATTTGAAAAATTAAAAAGACTTTTCTCAGCAGAGCTGATTCTGAAGCACCTGGACCCAGAAAAGGCATTCATAATCCAGGCTGATGCCAGTGATGTAGCAGTAGCAGTGGTGTTACTCCAAGAGAACAAACAGGGAAAACTGCAGCCCTGTGCTTATACCTCCAAAAAGCTATCAGAGACAGAACAACATTGGGCAGTTTGGGAGGAGGAAGCTTATGCAGTATGCTGGGACCTCTTCACCTGGAGACACTTTCTGGAAGGGAGTAAGATTTCTTTTCAAGTATGGACTGATCACAAACATTTCAAAGGTCTAAAGACACCTGGGAAGTTGTACCCCAAAGAAGCGTGGTGGGCCCAACATTTCCACTGGTTCAATTTTAATCTCCACTACTTACTGGGGGAAAAGAATTTCTTAGCTGACGATCTAGCTAGAATGCTGCAATATAACAGCACCAAAGCGGAGGTAGTGAAACCTCTATTACCAACCTAACAATTGGCAGCGCCAGTTGTTACAAAATCACAGAAGAGAACCATTATCTAACTGTATGGAGCTCCCTGAACAGCGTTCAAACAAACTTTAGAGACAGATAAGTGGTTCTTAGAGCACAAGAATCTCTGCTCAGTGTTGGATGGACTGGCATGGGTAGGATGGAAACTGTATGTTCCCGCCATACAAAGGCTAAAAACTATTTATTTATTTATTTTATTTTAATCCCATTTATATCCCGCCCTTCTCCGAAGACTCAGGGCGGCTTACAATTTAAGCACAAACCAATGTGCTTAGCAATAGCCTTCATTCTATGTATATGCCTGCTTATTAGGGCTTTCCCCCCCCAAGCGGCATTATTACAAAGTCAGCTTATTGCCCCCAACAATCTGGGTCCTCATTTTACCTACCTTGGAAGGATGGAAGGCTGAGTCAGGCTTCCCATGACTCAAAACTGGTGGGACGTTTGGGGTTTGTGAAAACCCTTCACCTAGTAACAAGGCAGTTCTGGTGGCCACCATTGAAAAAGGACATTGAAAGTTATGTAGCCAACTGCCCCATCTGCGCCACAGCGAAACGGAGGCAAGGAAAAATTCCTGGCCCCTTACAGCCGATGGTGAGCCCTTCAGCACCCCAGAGAGAGATCTCTATGGACTTTATTGTGGAATTACCAGACAGTGCAGGAAAAAACAATTATTTGGGTTGAGACTGATTTATTCTCAAAACAGGTCCCCTTCATCCCATGCCAGTATTTCCCAACCATCAGAACCTTAGCTAAAATGTTCCTCCGATATATCTATTGATTACATGGAGCCCCCAAACACAGAATTGTAGATAGAGGTGTCCAATTTACATCCAAGTTCTGGAAGGCCTTTTTCGACCTTTTGAGCTCAGAACAAGGCTTAAGTCAGTGATGGTGAACCTTTTAGTGACTGAGTGCTCCAAAACTGCCCCTGCCCGCCCCTGCTCCACCCCCCCATCCTGCCCACTCCACCCCCGCACACCCATCTTTTTCTTTTAAGGGGGGCAGCATGTCAGAAACCCCTTCAATGTTTCTTTTCAGGGCTCTGCCATTCTAGTGGGAGGGGAGAGGTTTTTCCCTGCTGGGAGGGGGACTTGCGGCTGTGCTTCCTTTGTTCTTCCTCAACTTTGATGTATCTCTTTCGGTGTGAAATGGGGAATGGAATGTGCCAGGGGCCATCTGCCTTATCTCCAGTTTGTTGCAAGATCCGATGAAGCACCTGGGAACCATCCCTTATCAGCTCCAGTTCCCATAACAACTTCGCACCTGTGGATTGGCTGGACACGATCTAGACAGTTGGACTCTGGGGTGGGGTTTTGTGAAATCAAAGTTTTAATGTAGCAATTTACGTGGGAAACCTTTAGATCTTGCTTTGCTCTTTTGCTGTCACTATCTCTCAATAAAAGTTCCTTTTGAAACAATGTCTGTTTCAAGAGTTCTGTTTTTTTAGGAAAAGTAGTCGAGGCAGGAATTTACACCTGCTGACTTCCCCAGAAAGTCAATGGAGAAAACAGCAGAGAAGGTGGTAAGCCACTGCCTCCTAGCTGATTCCTGGGGATTGCCTGAAAAAGGTCTGTCCAGAGTGGTTGGAAACCTATCAAAGAGAGAAGCAACCTGGAATTAAGGAGAAAGTTCCTAACAGTGAGGACAATTAACCAGTGCAACAGCTTGCCGTCACACATAGATGCTTCATCAGTGGAGGTTTTTAAGAAGAGACTGAAATGGTACAGGGTCTCCTGCTTGAGCAGGGTAGTTGGACTAGAAGAGCTCAAAAGTCCCTTCCATCTCTGTTCTGATTGATTGACTCTATTCCATGCATGGTCCGAATCAGTCTGGAAGGCAGCTTTTTTAGGTTTGTTTTCTAACCCTGTCCTCCTCATTTCCATATTCCTCTTCCATTTGAAATTGCAGAATTTGGGGATTAAACTTTTACCTAGAAAGTGTCTTCTGTATTCTTATGATGCAGTCTTTCTCAAATGAATCCCAATAATATGAAATAAAAAAAGCAACAGCGCTGAGTGCGGTGAAAGATCTTTCTGTCCATCCCACTGCTGCTTTAATTTTTGGTAACAGCTGATATGGAGGAGTTCTCCCTTTGCATTTTGGTGTTTCAGTTCAGGTGTGACATAATATAAGCACCTTTCACCATTTTATACTGCATGAAAGAACACACGATTTGTCTTCTTATTAGAGTGCTTGTATAGTGAAAATATTTGCAAGTGGCAATATCTTGTTTATCTTAGCAAGCTTGGTCCTGGTTTGTATTTGGTTGAAAAGCCAAGGGCTAGACTCAGAGGTTGAACAAATTATCCCAGGAGGCAGTGCCAAATTACTTCCATACTGTACTGTTTCAAGTAATGTATATGGAGTGCATGGAGTCACAGTGTTATTGAGGGGATATAATTATCTTATACTGATAATCTCCACTTCCAAGCAGCTTCTTAGAAACCCAGGAATATATTCTCTATTTAGCACCAAATAAAATCTTAATTCATATAGCCACATATCATCCAGTTGACTTTGCATACTGGTAATCCTAGTTTAACAACCACAGTTGGGACCCAAAGCTTTGGCTGAATGATGTGGGTGTTAAGGAAAATATAACATGACTTTCATAGGTTTACTTCTTCACTTCCATGTGACTGTTAAGTGATACATCATGTAACTGCAAGATGCAATTTTACTGCCAGCTACTCCGTTGATATTGCTCATGGGGAGCCAACTGTGAAGTGTGCAAATTGTGATCACTTGACCATGGGATGCTGTGGCTACCATAAACTTAAACCAGTTGTGAAGCAACTCGAAACTTGAACACATGACCATAGGTATGCTATGACAGTTGTAAGCACAAGGACCAGTTGCAGTTTCTTTTCAGCACAGTCATAACTTCAAACACTTGCTAAACAAGACAGTGTTAAGCAAGGGTAACCTATACTACATTAAACTATGCCTTGTTTCAACTATGTTTTTGAAAAGACCTGGTAACCTGTTACACTGAGCCATAAGCTAAGGCTCAAAACCAAGGATGTTATATACACTTAGTGTGATGTGTAAACTAAATGACTGATTGGTAACAGATCTACTGGATTTCATTAAGGGCTTTTGCTGCTATATTGGCAGTTCTGGATGCTGAATTTGGGACTAAGCTTCAGTGCTTATCCATTTGGATTTTTTAATGACCATTTAACTGTCTAAATTTATGTTTTCATTTGATTACATAGTAAACTTTTTGCTGGTAGTGGCAAATAAACTGGAGAAGATGGCCATAGAGTATGTTTGTTTTCATTCTAAGTTTCACCAGACAAAATATTTCATTGTATCATTCCAGAATTCTCCACTTTTGAATGTAAAGATCTCCATGGTAACTCAAACTCCCAGCCTCTTTGTAGCAGCCTGCAAGAAGCAGTTTTCAACAGCTCAAAGGTCTCACGGCCAGGTAAGCAGAACAATTTGGAAAATTATTCCTTCTTTTTGGAAAGTGACGTTTTCACATCTATGTTATCAAAACCACAGAATCTGATTTACCTTATAACAGTTTTTTTTTAAAAAAAACTGAGCCACAATTAGATATTGTGGAAGAAAGTGATAAAAGCTAGATTTTTTAATAATAATAATAATAATCTGTCCAATGGTAAGTGAATATTAATAGAATGCTGGTGAGTGGATTTATGTAGTCTTTTTGATTAGTACATTCTTTACAGTACATTCTTTCAAATGATCCAATTTTTAAGGATCCATATTTTTTTCTGAACTGTCTGATGTCTGGGGCATATTATTAGTTGTTTCTTCCCACGTTATACATGATTCTGTTCTGACACATATTTTTAAAAATGACTCCTTCTAGATTATTGATCGCAATGCAGTCCTATAATACATGTAAAATCACTATAATCTGGTTTTATAGAAATTCTGTGGCATTTCCTGTCATTCACTATGAAAACCACATGTTTTTATTTTATTGCATAGGTTATATAATTTTGTAGGTTTTTTTTCATTATATAAAAAATGTCTGTTACTGAAGATTATAAAATGAATTCATTTCTTCTAAAAATGTACATGTGCAATTGATCCTTTTATATTTCAAGTTATCCATTTTTATGTGTATTTGTTTAAATTTTATGTGTTATGTTGATAATGAAGTACACAGTATTTTACAAGTATTTTTATGTATATTGTCAAAGAAAAGAAAAAGCATGTAAAAAGTGCTTTAGCAAAACTATAAATAAATACAAGTAAAAAGAAAATATGTCATGGTTCCGAAAAATGCAGTATTTCAAAGAACTTCAAGGCATTGTTTACCTTAAAGAATCTTATATTATACTCGGATAGCTTTGGCACGTACATATTAGAAGCCAAGATCTTAATTCTCCTGCCCTGAACACATCTTATCAAACACAGTTCCCTCCCTTAATTTAACCATCATAAATCACATTCTACAATTAGTTTAAAATGCAAACTTTCCCTCCTGTTTAAAAACCCGCCAAATTCTTATCTTCTCTTATTACAAACAGTCTTAAGATACATTCTCCCTACTCCCCCCACCGTCCACTAATTCTAGCTCTAAAAATAAATTTATGAGTTAAAGGAAGGCTACATCTCCCTATGTTGTCAAGCAAGAACATCCGATGTTAGCAGCATTGACATAATATGCGTCATAACAAGCAGTTACAATTTTATATATACTTGTTTAATGCAAATATTATTTAGTAAAGGTGAAGGTTCCCCCGCACATGCGTGCTAGTCGTTTCCGACTCTAGGGGCTGGTGCTCATCTCCGTTTCAAAGCCGAAGAGCCAGCGCTTGTCCGAGGACGTCTCCATGGTCATGTGGCCGGCATGACTAGACGCCAAAGGCACATGGAACACTGTTACCTTCCCACCATAGTGGTCCTTACTTTTCTACTTGCATTTTTTACGTGCTTTCAAACTGCTAGGTTGGCAGAAGCTGGGACAAGTAGCAGGCGCTGTTATTTAAGTATGTGTATATTTCTAATACATTTATACAACTATCTTTTAAACCTACTATGTTCTCTATAAATGAAACTGATATTTCATTATAATTTTGTCCGAATCCATTTATATTTCATTTCTAACTATCTCTTCTGTGCAAAACCCAAATCTCTCTCTCTCACACACACACGGATTTTGCCATTCCCAAGGAGGAGAGGGAACAAACATGGGGTTGTATTGCTTTCACTTCCTTCCTTAAATGTAACCTTTTGTTTATTCCACCTGTCTGCTATCCATCACAATATAACCAATTGCTTTCTCACTAGGCATTTCCTCTTATCTTACAGGCAGCTAGGAAAGGGGTGGAAGGGGAGGAATGAAACCCTCCAGAATCTGGTTTGTTTCTCCAGATGGAATGTGAGGGGGTGGAAATGATCCTGCTACGAATGGATTGATGTCTCTCTTTTTCCCACGAGGGGCTTACCACCTGGAACTTGGCTGATCTGGAACTGACCGAATGAACTGTGCGGTGGGGCTTGCTTGGGGACATTTAAAAATATCGATCTGTGAAGGGATTTCTCAGATCCTGTCTATTGTGCCTGCTATCTCCTATTTCTTAGTAAAATTTCCTACTTGGAAAACCTTGTCTCCAAGAGTCCTTTTCTTAAGATGTGGGCTGAAGTGGGTTCTGACAACTTTTCTGTACAAAGTACATCTAGAGATGTGTTTTACAAATATGAGACAAAAATACACATATCTTCTAAATATAACATACAAATTCTTCAAAATCTAAATGTCAGACCTGCCCCTAAACAATCATTTAGGAAAGCAAACTCTCGACTCCAATTGATTAAAGTTAAAAGAACTTTTACTAAAGTTGTTGGTTGCAGGAAGGTGAGGCAGAAACTGAAGTTTCCACTCACTGATACAAAGAGCCAAGCCCACCATTCCCCATCCCTCCCCCCAATGTCCAGTCTGTTGCCACCCAATCCAGGATTTCCACAATATTGTGGGAAACTCTGGGTTGTTTAGGCTGCTGGAATCTCACACCCAGGATAAGTGGCCTTGAAGATGCCCAACATAACTGGTACCAACAGCTCTGGTCTTCTTCACCTGTCAGCTCCCCTTCCCCATTTCCCATCAATAATAATAATAATAATAATAATAATAATAATAATAATAATAATAATAATAATAATAATAATAATAATAATAATTTATTTAATTAAATTTATATACCGCCCTATTCCCGTAGGACTCAGGGCAGTCTACAGGGAAAATTAAAAGCATAACATACAAAAATTAAAATCAGTTAAAACAATTAATTAATTGAAGTCCCCGAAATTTAAAACTAAAACCCAATTAAAATTAAAACCCCTCAGTCTGGGCCAGACAGCTCGAAGAGCCAAGTTTTCAGGTCCCGACGAAATGAACGAAGGTCGGGGGCAGTCCTAAGTTCTGTGGGAAGTTGGTTCCATAGGGCTGGCCCGCCCACAGAGAACGCTCTTCCCCTGGGAATAACCCGCCAGCATTCCTTAACCAGCGGTATCCTAAGAAGGCCCTCCCTGTGGGAGCGCACAGGACGATGGGAAGTTGATGCCGGCAGCAGGTGTTCCCTTAGATAATCCGGACCCAATAATAAAATAATAATAATAATAATAACGACAATGATGATGATGATGATGATGATGATGTGTGGATTACCCAAAATGTCTCCCCTCTCCCTTCTAGTTTGATGGCAAAACACTATCAAGGCACCAGGTCAATAATGGAGATCCTGACATTAACTAAATATTGTGTATAAACAGGAGCAATTATAACATTAAAAAATAGCAGCAGTGTACTAACCCAGATAACATCGTAAAACACAAACATGAAATTAAAAGCAAGAGTATTGAAATAATTAAAATGTTATAACGCATTAGAATCGTAAAATATCAATACTAAAACTGTCCTGATATTTTGTTTTACTGCCTGATAACATTTTAATTATTTCAATACTTGCTTTTAATTTCACGTGTGTTTTATGTTTTACAATGATCAGTTTTGTTGAAATGCTATTAGTAGCTTTGCTCAGTTATCCAGAAAATCAAAGATTTATTACTAAAGACATTCCTCTTATTGACATTTATCTCAGCGATAAAATTTATTACAGCATCATCTAATATCTCATAGTCCTACTGTAAATAAAAACAAAATCAAGGATACAGCAGTTAGCTTCCCCTGTCCCTTCAATTGGTAGAAATTAACACTTAAATAGCAACAGTTTTAATATATAAAAATAAAATATTTTTAGTGGTAATTATATGTTTTAACTTTCAATAGTTAATTTGTTTTTTAAGTATTGAAAATTTTATAATTTGTATCTTTTGTTTTTCATTATTTAAAGTGTTTATTCACTAGCATACTTGTATCCCAGTAGTTATACAAAACAAATATTTATTTGCCTGTGTAATTACTATATGAATACATCTTCTGTTATTTAAAAATATCTGTGTTTCCCCGAAAGTAAGAACCAGTCTTATATTATTTTTGCCTCCAAAAGAGGCAAAATATAAGACATTTTGGGGGATGTTTTATATTTTTTGTGACACCTGCCTCATCTTGCTGCGGCGGCACCAACAGCCCATTCAGCAGGAGCCCCCGGGGCTACTGGCCCACTTCTGCGGCTGCTCACGGAAGGAGGCCTCACGGCACATCGCACCACTACCACCACAATGAGGTGAGGCAGGTGGGGGAGGGGGTGAAGCTGTCCTACGTTCCCTGCGCCTGCTTCCTTCAGGGCGCACCATCGCCCAGCTCCTCTCTCTTCCTGAAAGCATTTCTTCACTAGCCTGCTTTCCAGTTCTGGCACATTTCTCTCCTGCTGCAGGGAAACGGAGTTTGTGGGACTAAAAAAAGTTCAGTTAGACCTTTCTGAAAAATTTTTGCAGTGGGAGAGAGAGAGTCACAGTGCAAGCCATGGGAAAATTAGCAGAGGAGAAGGAGGAGGAGGCTGCCACCGGGCAGGTGAACTATGGGGTGAAGTGCGAAGAAAACCTCTCTAGTGGCACATAGTATCAACGGAGCCTTTTGCCATCTCTCCCTCCTGGTTCCAAAACAGTGGCAGGGGACCGGGTCTACCCCACCCATCCTCCGTAGAATGACAGTCTGGCTCAGGAGGGGAGTAAAAGGGAAAGTTGCCGAACAAGGAATGGCCTGGCTGGGGGGCCCCTGAAAGAAGCAGGTGTGGGGCATGTGGGGTAGCTCCACCCCCTCCCACCCCTGCCTTCCTGCCCCATTACGGCGAGGTGGGACAGAGTGGGTGGGGTTCTAACTAGGGTAGGGCTTATATTAGGCCCACCTCCAAAAATCAGGATAGGTCTTATTTTTCTGGTAGGGCTTATTTTTGGGAAAAACGCGGTAATATTAATACATGCAGATACCTAACTATGCTCAAATGTTTTATTATTAGATAACTGAGATCAATACCAATAATTAATTGGGCATAATAGTCAAATTCAAATTGGAGATATCTACAGGTTATTGAGCATTTACTCTGGAGCAGATTTGTTTCCTTTGGAATCAGTATCTTCAGTCCTTTCTGCTATATTGAATGTTGACTGTCATGTGATTTCTATGTGTTAAATATTTTGGTAATTTACTTTCAAGCATAGTTTTCAGAGTGAGATTTTGAAGTAGAAGCAGCTGTTGATAAAGCTTTTCTCCCTTGCCTTGTGTGAAATATAAATTGGCTAAATTTATAATGAATTTACAGTGTTACAGTGGCACTGACAAGCTTTGCCTGAAAGAAACTTCACTTTCGAACTGATTAATGCTCACAAACGTTTCTTAGAATTTACAATAAATTCACTGAAAATATTCCAGGCTCTCAGAGTTCTTTTTACAAAGTTTTTCTCTTTATAACCATAATTAATAGAAGAGGTGAGGAGAGGAGTAAGGTAACATTGATATATTTCATTACTAAATGGCCTCATTTCCATCAGAACAGTTAAACCAGTATTTTTGAAGCCTAGTGAAATCATACAACAACTTAAAAATGTACTGTCTGTCTGACCTGCATAATTGCTCCTCAGGGAGTGTAATTATGAACTCTTAAATTGAAGCAGAAATATGGGATGATAGTTAGCAGGTTGTAAATGATGACAGAATGCTTGTTTGCCAGATTAGCAGGGTGCAATCATTCTGTATATATTGAGAATTGAATGATTATTCAGTTAGACCTGGCATGTCAAACTGCTGGCCCGTGGGCCGGATGCATCACACCGAAACCATGCCCACCCCATTGCAGGCAATGGTGAAAAAGTCACGATATGTCGCGTGACATCACGTGATGTCACGAGTTTGACATGCCCGAGTTAGACTTTACTGCTCATAAAATAAAACTGGATATTTCATAAAAGTGAAAAGATACACATGAAATCTTGATATACGTCTTTAAAAGTGTACCAAGTTTGGTGAGGTTTGGCTGAAATGTTGCATAATCCATGATAGCAAGCAGGAAAAATTACATTTATAAAAGAAAGATAAGAGCAAATATTTTTATTTATATCCTGCCTTTATTATTTTTACAAATAGGTAAATACGGACACCTGTGATTGAATCCCCTTATTTTAACTGTCTATTCAATCCAGAGATTCTTTCCACTTGAAATTCCATTGATTCCTTTACAACAAAGAAGTTGCTGAAACTTTGCCATCATGGAAAGTGATAGGGCTCGTATCCCACATCTTAAAGCGAAATATTTATGAACAATTCTTTATGCATATCATTACTTTCCCTTTTTTATTTTAAAAATTATATTTTGCAAGAAAAATATATAAATAGGTTCTATGGAATATTTTGCTATTATGATTTTATTTTGGTAATAAACATGTTATTCATGTTTATGGTTCTGTGGTTTATGAAGTTTGATAAAACCTTTGAGAATTCTACCCCTTTTCAGCTTTTTCAACTTTTCCAATATCCATAATGTGTTTCAAAAGTTCTGTATTTTCCTTTCACTTTGAATGATCAGACATTTATTTTTCTTTTTTTTTTAAGTTTTTTTATTTTTATTTTTTCCAACTCTCCCTCATACATATCAACAAATATACCGTAAAACATAAATACATACATGTAAATTTTGGTGTTGCTCATCCATTTCCCCTTGCACTGTATCTACACTCCTCTCTCTCCCATCTTCTCTACCTTCTTTCTCCCTTTCTTCTCTTTCTTTCCTACTTCCCTCTTCTTTCTCTCCTCTCCTCTTTTCTTCACCACTCCCCTCCCATTCTCCCCACTTCTCCTCCTCTTTTCCTCCAACCTTCCTACTTCCTTCCCCCTCCTCTACTCTCTTCCCTCTCTCCTCTCCTTTCTTCCCTCTCATCCCTCTTCAGATACAATTCAGGGGTAATGTCTGAGCAACTCCTCTCCCTAGATTTTCAATATCTATATTAGGTATAATAACATTAATTTTCTATTGCGTTAATACTTCTATAAATGTGACCTTCTGGGTATATACTTCTTTAAATATTTATACTATCTCCAGTTATCCAATACTGTGTCGCCTGGGTCTCTCTCCTTATCTCCTCCTTTTTCTTCCATCTAAATTAGTGTTAGATATCTTTTAGGCATATTCTCTTTTTCACCCAATCATAAAATTTTCCCCAGATTTCATAATACTCTGACTCTGTCTTATCTTTAATTATCATAGTTAATCTATTCATTTCTGCACATTCCAATATTTTCCCAATCACCTCTTCCTCTGGGGGGGGGGGGCTTTCAGTGCTTTCCAATTTTGTGCAAACACAATCCTAGCTGCAGTGGTTATATGAATAATCAAATATGTGTTCTCTTTACTATATTTCTCTGGTAAAATACGCAACAGGAATATTTCTGGTCTTAGTTCTATACGTTGTTGTATCATCTTTTCTATCCATGTTCTAATTATATTCCAATAAGTTTTAGCTTCTACACACATCCACCACATATGATAGAAAGAGCCTGGTATTTGATGACATTTCCAACATTTCATAGATCTGCCCTTAAACATTTTAGCAAGTCTTTCTGGAGACATATGCCATCTATAAAACATTTTGTACATATTTTCTTTATACGCTGTCGCCATTGTCAGTTTATAGTTTCTTTCCCATAATTGCTGCCATATATCTAATTCAATCGTATATCCAAAATTTCTTGCCCAATTTATCATTTACTCTTTCACTTGCTCCTTCTCTAATTCCCTATGTAGTAAGTAGCTATACATTTTTATCCATTTTTCTTCAGTTCCCGTGAGTATTTCATCTAACTCTGTTGTCCCCAAATTAAAACCATCTAGTTTAACATCATTTTCATATCTAGATTGTATTTGCATTCTCATGTACCAATCCATCTTTATACCTTGTTCCTCTAATTGTTGTTTGGTTTTCAGCTCCCCTGTGTCTGTTAGTAAGTCTTTATATCTTATAACAGGGCTTTTCAACTTTTTCACCCACTGTACCACTTTTAGGATAAGGCACTCTCCGAGTACCACCAGTCGCCCAGCAAGGTATCAAAAACGTGACCAAAAAAGGGGGGGGGGAAATGATAAAGTACAGGTAGTCCTCAACTTACAATTCGCTTAATGACTGTTCAAAAGTTACAGCGGCACTGAAAAAAGTGACTTATGACCATTTTTCACACTTATGACTGTTGCAGCATCCCCAGGGTCATGTGATTTACATTCAGATGCTTGGCAAATGATTCATACTTATGACGGTCACAGTGTCCCAGAGTCATGTGATCACCTTTTGCAACTTTTTGACAAGCGAAGTCAATGGCCGGGGGAGGCAGCTCATCAGTCAGGTTGCAGGGTGCCTGTGTGTGGAGAATCCGTGGGTCTCTGGTGGAGGGGGGTGGGACTGGGGTGGGTGCCTTCCCTCCCTCCCTCCCCTCCTCCCTCCCTCCCTTCCCTGGGAGCTTGAGGTTGCTTCTTAAGTGAGGACAGTAAATACTGGCTATAACACAGCTCTCAATAACTTTCTGACTGAAATCATTGGTGATGACTTGTACTATCATAAAGCTTCCTGTCAAGTTCTGTGTTTCAATATTTCTGTCAGAATCCATTTATATCACATTCATAAATGTATGTTTAAAACCTTATCTCCCCCCCATATGGATTCTGCCATCTCCCGAGGAAGGAGGAGCATATGTGGATTCAGCCTGCCTTAGGTTATTTCAAAGACCAAGGAAACCTTTTGAACTGGGGGGATCAAAAGGGAGGGTTAGAGAAGAAGGTATCTGGCTTGTGTTTTCTTTTAATTCTGGAGAGGAAGAAGGCAATAACCATAAAGATTCAAAGTTCCTTTTTTTTCCACGAAAGGGATGACACGAAGTAGAAGGATGGGGGCTGACCAAATGGGGTTGAGGGAAGGGGGGTTGAACCGGGTACCCTTTATAAAATTTCAATTTGTAAAACAATACTAAGTCCTGTCTTGTATTCCCACAACCAAGCATGTCCTAGTAAAGATTCCTTTTGGACTAGAACTGACTCCAAGAGTTTTTGTCTTCCTAAGACGTGGTTTGGGGTGTGTCCTGATAGTTTCAAAGCTTGTGTTCAGTAGAGGTGTCCAGTAGGATGGAGCAAGTGCTTGCCTGTTTTTTTTTAAGAGAATACCTTTGGGGACTGTGGGAATGTAGGAACTGTCTGTCTGAAAAGAGAACCTTGCTTTTTTCCTCAAGTGACAAGCTGCCATGGCAAGTGGTTGGTAGATGAGGAAAGCAATCTATCTATGCTCAGAAATGAATTTCAGTGTGGTTATGATTTTAACTCACCTTTTTTCCCTTTAAATTAGGGGTAGGGCTGCACCTTAAACAGATAATTAGCGAAGACAGGGATCACAGAAACAATACTACTGTTTTTTTACAACTTAGCTCCTTGCTTAGGAGGACTATTGTCCCTGTGCAAGCAATTGGGATGCACAGGAGCGCGAGATTGGCATTTCTGAGCACACGCCGATTCGTGCTCCTGGCAGTCTCCTTTGCTCGGTTTCAGCTTGCTTTCTGTTGCATGGCACAGGGATTGATGGAATTAAAATTCCAAAGCTTTTGAAGACACTAAGTTTTATATCCCTGATAACAAGAGCATCTAATTCTTACCCTTAGGAATTTATACTCTCAGCTTCAGCACAAGGGATATGGAAGCTGGTTTAAATTTGAACTGAATAAGTCACATCTTCAGTTATGTACCCTGATTCCTATATTTTTTAGATCCATATCCTGGCTTTTCTCCAAGAACTCTGGTAACATGCACACAATTACCTCCATTTTTTCTGGCAACAACTCCATGGGGTAGGTTGGACTGAGCAGGAGTCACTGATCCAAACTCATCCATTGGACTTAATTACGGACTTACAAACTTCACCTCACATTCCCAGCCTTTCAACTGCTTCCAACACATTTGGGGGAGCCATTTAAATCCTCTACAGCCACCTCTGAATAAATAATCTCTTAACGACTTCAACTTCGGGTGCTAGTTAGAACTTATATCCAGATTGCCTCTCATTTACACACCCAGAGGTATAAATGGCATTTTATCCCAGCAAAGTGATCAAGAGAGTAGAAATCCATATTTTTGGAGCCGAGAAGAGAGACATGGCTATAACAGTTGCTGAAAAATCCAGCAGCAGAGTTCCGCAGAGGAAAAAAAAGCACAAAGAAAAGCAAAGGAAATGATGAGGAGGAAGAGAGAGATGCCTTGGCTTCGTGCAACTCTCTCTGGAGTAACCATTACAGCAGCTCCTTCATGTCTCCAAGATGCAAAGCTCCTCCCCAATGCCTTCCTCAGGTGCCGTTGGGGCTTTTTAGAAACTTTTTCCCGCTGCCTTGGCATCAGATTCCGCCGCCACCGCCGCCTCTGCTGCAGACAGCCGAAGGCCCGGCCTAATCAGCCTCCAGTCCAAAGAGACCCGAGAGCTGGCACATACGGATCTGCCACATGGAAAGCAGGGAACAGGGTTCCGCATTCTCAGGTTACTTTGTCATCCCACCATCACCATGGTGGAGAGAAGGAGAGGGAGGGAGGGGGAGGGAGAGAGAGGCATGCACGAGCCCAAGCTAGAGTTCCCCCCAAAGGGGCGGAGAAAGAAGAACTTTTGGAGTGTTTCTTTCGTAAATACACGCACAGGCACACACTCGCCTAGCCACGCACTTTGCCCAGCTTCTTGCGGGGAGTTTGCAAGTCCTTTGTTTCTCTTCAGGGGTGTCAGAAAATTATTTAGATTACATCATTGGATGTTACATAATCTGTTTTGATACTATTGAAATCTATATGTCCATGTACTGGCAGGAGCCTGATGATGCAGTGGTTAGAGTAGAATAGTATTGCAGGCAAACTCTGCCCACAGCCTGGCGTTCATTCCTGATGGGGCTCAAGGTTGATTCAGCCTTCCATCCTCCCGAGATCAGTGAAATGAAAACCCAGATTGTTGGGGACAATATGCTGATGTTGTAAACTACCCAGAGAGTACTGTAAAGCACTATGGGGCAGTATATGTTATGTGCCATTGCTTTTGCTACTGGGCAATAGCTTTACTATTTTTATTATTTTGTTGTTGTTATTATTATTGCTAATTTGATTCGCTCCATTCAAGTGTTGAATGTGCTTCATCATAGTGATTCCTTGGAGAGAGGAGTTAGGTGCCAAAAGTTCATGCCAAGAATGCTACTCTCAGCAGAATCATCTAAGGCATAAAGTTTATCCCTGCTGCCCAGATATAGCAAGCGAGCACCTCTATCAACCAGCAGCAATATAGAAAGATCTGGAGGTAGACAATTACTTTAGTGATGATAACAAAGGTGTTATTTCATAATACATGGGAGAAGGCAATAGTAAATCACTCCTATATTTTACCAAGGCAATCACATGTATAAACAGTACAAATGGGTAGTACAAATGCCAAATAATGGCCCCTCAGGTGGGAAGGCACTCAACATGCTGCTGAAGATCTTTTAGAATGCTAATGGTGTTTATGACTCAGCTAAACTAAAGCTTTTGGGATGTCTGGTTGCTGATATTGCCATATAGAAAAATAAAACCTGAAGCTGCAATGACAGAATTAGAATCGGAATATGCAATGTAGGAATCATGAGCATAGAAAAAGCTCAACACAATGAAAGATGAAATGAATTAACTATAGAATCAACATCTGGATCCGTACCAATCGGGTTTCAGACCCGGGTATAGCACAGAGACGGCATTGGTCGTGCTGGTGAATGATCTCTGGCGGGCCCGAGATAGAGGTTATTCCTCTGTCCTGGTCCTATTAGATCTCTCAGCGGCTTTTGATACCATCGACCACGGTATCTTACTGTGTCGTCTTGAGGGGTTGGGAGTGGGAGGCACCATTCTCCGGTGGTTCTCCTCCTACCTCTCGGGCCATTCGCAGACGGTGTTAGCAGGGGGGCAGAGGTCAAGCCCTAGGCCCCTTAGTTGTGGAGTGCCTCAGGGGTCGGTGCTCTCGCCCCTCCTGTTCAACATCTATATGAAGCCGCTGGGAGAGATCATCCGTGGCTTTGGGGTGAAGTATCATCAATATGCTGATGATACCCAGCTTTTCATCTCCACCCCGAACCAACCCAGTGATGCCCTCGATGTGATGTCCCATTGCCTGGAAGCGGTACAGATTTGGATGGGAAAGAACAGGCTTCGGCTCAACCTGGCCAAGACTGAGTGGCTTTACATACCATCACCTCGTTTAGTCCAAGAGGTTCCATCTTTGATTATAGGAGGAGAGATGTTACCTCCCGTTGATAGAGCACGCAATCTGGGCGTCCTCCTAGATTCATGACTCAGTTTTGAAGATCATATTGGAGTCGTAGCTAGAGGGGCATTTGCCCAGATTCGCCTAATATACCAATTGCGCCCCTTCCTGGACCGAGATGCCCTACGTACAGTCACCCACGCACTCGTTACCTCCCATATAGACTACTGCAATGCTCTCTACATGGGGCTGCCCTTGAAAACCACCCGGAGGCTTCAGCTGGTGCAGAATGCGGCTACACGGGTAGTGATGGGAGCTCCCCGATACTCCCATATAACACCTCTGCTCCATGAGCTGCATTGGTTACCGGTTGCCCTCCGGGTGAGATTTAAGGTGCTGGTACTTACCTTTAAAGCCCTACATGGCTTAGGCCCGGGATATTTGCAGGACCATCTGCTACCGGGAACGAATTCCCATCGCCCAGTACGCTCACACAGAGAAGGCCTCCTCAGGGTACCGTCGGCTAGACAATGTCGGCTGGCGAACCCCAGGGGAAGGGCCTTTTCTGTGGGAGCGCCAGTCCTATGGAATCAGCTCCCCCCTGAGCTTCGGATGGCCCAAGATCTCCAGTCCTTTCGCCGCGGCCTCAAAACACTCCTTTTCCACCTGGCTGACCTGGACTGACAGGCATTTTAATTATGTTTACAATTTTTAATTTATTTTTAATTTTTAATTTTAATTTATTGCACAGATGACTTTAATTTTAATTTTATCTTAATTTCTGTACTTACTATATTGTTGTTAGCCGCCCTGAGTCCTTCGGGAGATAGGGCGGGATATAAGTCCCATTAATAAATAAATAAATAAATGTTAGTCATCAGCAAATTAAAATGGACTGGAATTGGACACTTTTAGTCAGAAAATCATACAGGTAGTCCTTGACTTACAACAGTTTGTTTTGTGAGCCTTCAAAGTTACAACAGCACTGAAAAAAGTGACATGACCATTTTCACATTTATGACCATTGTAGAATCCCCATGGTCATGTGATTTACATTCAGATGCTTGACAACTGACTCATATTTATGATGGTTGCAATGTCTCAGGGTCATGTGATCCCCTTTTGTGACCTTCTGATGAGCAAAGTCAGTAGGGAAGCCAGATTCACTTAATAAACAATGTTACTAACTTAACAACTGCAGTGATTCACTTAACAAATGTGGCAAGAAAAGTTACAAAATGGGGCAAAATTCACTTAACAAATTTCTCACTTAACATAAACGGTGGGCTCAAATGTGGTCGTAAGTTGAGGACTACCTGTACTGTTACTATTCAAGACAAAACCTCCCCAAAGAACAAACAACATTGCTTTCATGGTCAGGAAAAATACAACAAAGGCAGCATTTGGATACAGTGCAGTCAATGATTAATATCAGTTTAAATCTTCAGACTTCCCTTTTGATACGATGAATATCCACGTTTATGCTCCAACTACCAATGCTGAAGAAAATACAGTTGACAAATTTTATGGTTAAATTTGTGATGGAATGTGCACCTGGAGAAATGGGAGAGGAATTTTGGCAGCACAGAGCTTTCCCAATGAGGAGGGCATACATTCCATCACAGAGAAGCTCAAATTGCATAGTCTGGAACTGGGGGAGAGGAAAGACTTTAAGGTAGCTGCATCTTAGAATCTCTATAGATATATCTAGTAAATTAGAAGGTTATAGCTTTAGTTTAATGAGATTCTGTCCTTCAGGTATAAGAAAATAAAGAACTGGATCAATTAGATTTCGCTCTGTCATCTTTGGGCTTGAGCCTGACAAAATCTGAAATCAAAAGAATAGGCAAGTAAGGTGGACTTATTATTGTAGAAAACTACCCCTTCATGGATTACTGCCTTGTCGTGGCGAAGGCGCTTGCGTAATTCAATGAAGCTATGGGCTATGCCGTGCAGGGCCACCCAAGACGGAAAGGTCATAGCAGAGAGTTCTGACAAAACGTGATCCACTGGAGAAGGAAATGGCAACCCACTCCAGTATCTTTGCCATGAAAACCCTATGGACAGTACCAAAAGGCAAAACGATATGACGCTGGAAGATGAGCCCCTCAGGTCGGAAGGCGTCCAACATGCTACTGGGGAAGAGCAGAGGGCTAGTACTAGTAGCGCCAGAAAGAATGAAGCGACTGGGCCAAAGCCGAAAGGACGCTCAGCTGTGGATATGTCTGGTGGTGAAAGGAAAGTCCGATGCTGTAAAGATTTTTTCTCCATAGGAACCTGGAATGTAAGATCCATGAATCAAGGAAAGCTGGACGTGGTCAAACAAGAGATGACAAGACTAAACATTGACATCTTAGGTATCAGCGAACTAAAATGGACAGGAATGGGTGAATTTAATTCAGATGACCATCAGGTATACTACTGTGGGCAAGAATCCCTCAGAAGAAATGGAGTAGCCTTCATAGTCAATAAAAAAATAGGAAAAGCAATACTGGGATACAATCCTCAAAATGACAGAATGATCTCAGTTCGAATCCAAGGCAAACCATTCAATATCACAGTAGTCCAAGTCTATGCCCCAACCACCAGTGCTGAAGAGGATGAAATTGACCGGTTCTATGAAGCCCTACAGCACCTTATAGAACTAACACCCAGAAATGATGTCCTTATCATCATGGGGGATTGGAATGCTAAAGTAGGAAGCCAAAAGATAACTGGAATAACAGGCAAGTTTGGCCTTGGAGTACAAAATGAAGCAGGGCACAGGCTGATAGAATTTTGTCAACAGAATACGATGGTCATAGCAAACACTCTTTTCCAACAACCCAAGAGACGGCTTTACACATGGACATCACCAGACGGTCAACACAGAAATCAGATTGACTATATGCTCTGCAGCCAAAGATGGAGAAGCTCTATACAGTCAGTAAAAACAAGACCAGGAGCTGACTGTGGCTCAGACCATGAGCTTCTTGTTGCAAAGTTTAGGCTTAAATTAAAGAAAGTAGGGAAAAGCGCTAGGCCAGTCAGGTATGAATTAAATCATATTCCTGTTCAATATACAGTAGAGGTGACAAATAGATTTAAGGAATTAGATCTGATAGACAGAGTGCCTGAAGAACTATGGACAGAGGTTCGCAACATTGTACAACAGGTAGCAACCAAAACCATCCCAAAGAAAAAGAAATGCAAGAAAGCAAAATGGCTGTCTGAGGAAGCTTTGCAAATAGCTGAGGAAAGGAGGGAAGCGAAAGGTAAGGGAGAAAAAGAAAGATATGCCCAATTGAATGCAGAATTCCAAAGAATAGCTAGAAGAGATAAGAATGCCTTCTTAAATGAACAGTGCAAAGAAATAGAAGAAAACAATAGAATAGGGAGGACCAGAGATCTTTTCAAGAAAATTGGAGAGATGAAAGGAACGTTTCATGCAAAAATGGGCATGATAAAGGACCAAAATGGCAGGGACCTAACAGAGGCAGAAGAGATTAAGAAGAGGTGGCAAAATTACACAGAAGAATTATACAAGAATGAGCTTAACGTCCCTGATAATCACAATGAGGTGGTCACTGACCTCGAGCCAGACATCCTAGAATGTGAAGTGAAGTGGGCCTTAGAAAAGCTGAGCAACAACAAAGCTAGTGGAGGTGACAGTATTCCAGCTGAGCTATTCAAAATATTAAAAGGCGATGCAGTAAAAGTGCTACACTCAATTTGCCAGCAAATTTGGAAAACTCAACAGTGGCCACAGGATTGGAAAAGATCAGTTTACATTCCAATTCCAAAGAAAGGCAGTGCCAAAGAATGTTCAAACTATCGCACCATTGCACTCATTTCTCATGCTAGTAAAGTTATGCTTAAAATTCTACAAGCTAGACTCCAGCAGTATGTGGATCGAGAACTACCAGAAGTACAGGCAGGATTTCGAAGAGGCAGAGGAACTAGAGATCAAATTGCTAACATACGCTGGATCATGGAGAAAGCTAGGGAGTTCCAGAAAAACATCTACTTCTGCTTCATTGACTATGCTAAAGCCTTTGATTGTGTGGATCATAACAAACTGTGGCAAGTCCTTAAAGAGATGGGCATACCAGACCATCTTATTTGTCTCTTGAGAAATCTATATGCGGGCCAAGAAGCAACAGTGAGAACTGGACACGGAACCACTGATTGGTTCAAAATTGGGAAAGGAGTCCGGCAAGGCTGTATACTGTCGCCTTGCCTATTTAACTTATATGCAGAGCACATCATGAGAAAGGCAGGGCTAGATGAATCAAAAGTTGGAATTAAGATTGCCGGAAGAAACATCAACAACCTAAGATATGCAGATGATACCACTCTAATGGCAGAAAATGAAGAAGAACTAAAGAGCCTGGTGTTGCGGGTGAAGAAGGAGAGTGCAAAACTTGGGTTGAAACTAAACATTAAGAAAACCAAGATCATGGCATCTGGCCCTCTCAATTCCTGGCAAATAGATGGGGAAGAAATGGAGGTAGTGACAGATTTTATTTTCCTTGGCTCCAAGATCACTGCAGATGGGGACTGTAGCCAAGAAATTAAAAGACGCTTGCTCCTTGGGAGGAAAGCCATGGCAAATCTAGACAGCACACTAAAAAGCAGAGACATCACCCTGTCAACAAAAATCCGTATAGTCAAGGCTATGGTCTTCCCAGTTGCAATGTATGGCAGTGAAAGCTGGACCATAAGAAAGGCTGAGCGCCAAAGAATTGAAGCCTTTGAACTATGGTGCTGGAGAAGACTCCTGCGAGTTCCTTGGACTGCAAGGCGATCAAACCGGTCAGTCCTAGAGGAGATCAACCCTGACTGCTCTTTAGAAGGCCAGATCCTGAAGCTAAAACTCAAATACTTTGGCCACCTAATGAGAAGGAAGGACTCACTGGAGAAGAGCCTAATGCTGGGAAAGATTGAGGGCAATAGAAGAAGGGGACGACAGAGAATGAGGTGGCTGGATGGAGTCACTGAAGCAGTAGGCGTGAGCTTAGATGGACTCCAGAAGATGGTAGAGGACAGGAAGGCCTGGAGGAACATTGTCCATAGGGTCGCGATGGGTCGGACACGACTTCGCAACTAACAACAACAACAACAACAACAACAAGAATGCCAAAGTTGGAAATAATAAGGAAGAAAACATAGACTGTATGGCTTAGCAAAATGAAATGAAATAGAAGAAAGCCCTATTAGATTTTAGATTTAATTTTTTTTATTGCTGTTACAATCTTCAAACAGCCAAAACAACATGAATATAATCAGGTAGAGTATACAGAAATCACATTAAGTATTTGATTGATACAAGGAAGTTGAAGACCTTCATTATTATAGTAAAGATGTGGCCAGGAGTTCACTGGAACATATCACAAATTTGTCATGTGTTAATTTCAAGTCAAGCTAAAGTGAAAGAAGAAAACTAATCCTTTCCACAATTTGGTCTTGAGCATGTATACACTACATTCAGTGTTGCTGAATCTTACTGATAGGGAACAAGAGGAAATGTGAAATGAAATCAAATAAGTTGTTAAGGATAAATGTGAAAAGTCTGCAAAGATAAAGAAACAGAAAAAAACAAGCGATGTCAGAAAAATAATTGGAATTGCCACAAAGAGAAGCTAAACCCAGGAGAGACAAACATCTCAGGAAGGAGTTGTACTTTTCCCCTTGCCATGAAAGCCAGCTGGATGACTTTGGACAAATCACACACACTCTCATCCCAACCCGTCTCACAGGATTGTTCTTCTGGGGGTGATGGTGTGTTGGATATGTTCATCAGCTTGAATAATCTGTAAAAATAATAAAGGTATGATACAAACAAATGAATAATATGATAAAGAATTTCAGAAGAGACAAAGAACAGTATTATAGAAGAGACAAAGAACAGAGACAAAGAACAGTATTATAATAACACTTGTACTGGTGATCCTCCTTTAACAATTACTTGATCAATGAGTATTTGAACTTATGACTGTCATGGGCAACTCAGACTGATAAGGAACCAACAATGAATAGCCAATTCCCAAGATGCTGTCTCATGAATTGCAGGCAGAGGAAGCTGCACCATCTGGTAACCTGTGAGGAGATTGAGCTGACCCCCTTCTCCCCCCAGTGCAAGGCTTGCCATGTGGAGAGGAGAACAAAGCAAACTTTGCTCTTTCAAATGAACATTGGGGAACAATTAGGATCGCTTCTATTTAAGAAGAATAGTGAGCTCAGGCTCCTCTGTTGGAGACAACTGCTTGTTAGTCTAGACCAGGTCTTTTCAATCGGTGGTACACATACCACCAGTGGTACTTTGGCATATGGCAGGTGGTACGCGACCCTCCTAGACAAGTGTAGTGGGCAAGGATAATGAGCTGAAGTGACCCAAGCCAGAGGGAGAGGCAGCTGGAGCTGCAGGACTGTCGGGGATCGGCAGAAGCACCAGGAGCACCAGCAGGGCTCCAGCTGATTGGTGCTTCTGGAAGCACTGCGTAGCTGGAGGTGAATTGAAGAAAAAGGGGGGGAGGAGAGGATATAAAAGGTGGTTTTGGCAGGAAAAGGGAAAAAAGACAACAGGGAAAGGGAAGGGGACAGAGAAGAAGCTATAGAAGGAGAGCTCAGCAGGGACTTCCGGGTGGCAAGGCTCCGTTGCCGGCAGCCATTTCGGCTGTCAGCCCCATTGTTTCCGTAGAACCGCCAAAAACAGCGACGATCAGCTGTTTTGGCGGCTCGGAAGCCCGCTCCTCAGGAGAAGAGGAGGGGGTGAACGCCCAGGCAGGGGTAGAGCTCTCCCAGACCGCCAGAGTTGAAACTCTGGTGGTTGAAGGATTGAGCCCCCCCGAAGCCTGAGTTCGCTCCGTACTTCGGGACGCCTCTGCTCCAGGGCTTTGGAGCAGAGCAGGACGCAGCAACCATCCCTGCCAGCGAGAGTGAACTTTGGATTACTTGGATGCAGGCAGAGCTGTACAGGAGAATGTTGTCAGAGCAAGTATATGAACTTTAACTCAGTAGATTTTGTGGAGACTTTTAAAAGTGAAAGTGCGCAACAGAATTGAGTGGGTGAAAATGGCTGCCAAATCATCTAAAGTTCCTAGAAGCGCGGGAGCTTCGCCAGTTCAGCAATCTTCATTACAGGCTTTAATGCCCCCCCCAGCACCTGCACCCGCACCAGCTTTGACAATAAAAGATTTGCAGGATGTTTTGCAAGAGGCTTTGAAAAAGCAATCCCAACAAGAGCCTTGGTGGAGCAGTGGCCTAATGCCTCCTTAAGTAACACCAGCTGCCTGCAATTAGTGCATCCCACCAGGCTCAAGGTTGACTCAGCCTTCCATCCTTCCGAGGTAGGTAAAATGAGGACCCAGATTGTTGGAGGCAATTAAGCTGACTTTGTAATAATGCCGCTTAGGGGGTGTATGAAAGCCCTAATAAGCAGGCATATACATAGAATGAAGGCTACTGCTAAGCTTGTAAGCCGCCCTGAGTCTTCGGAGAAGGGCGGGATATAAATGGAATTAAAAAAAATTAGCTGAACTTATGGAGGAGAAGAACAAACACAGTATTAAGGGTAGACATCTTACTTGCATTTCAAGGCATGGCTGTTTGTATTGAACGTTTGGATGAGAGAGTGGAAGAACTTAGTCAAAATAATGTGAGATTAGATACTAAAATGACGGACGCTGAAATGGTGATGGAAAAGATTGACGATGATTTATTATTGGTCCAGCATAGAGAGATGGAATTTGCTGTGAGAATTAGAGGGATGAAGGAAGATCCTAAGGAAAATTGCAAAAAGTAGTTTCAGAAGCCCTTGAAGAGGTTTTGGGGCGCTCAGCAGAAGATATTATGGTGGATATAGATAAAATATTTCGTGTCAATTCCTGGATTGCAAGACAAAGGAAACTACCTAGAGATGTCGTGGTTTATTTTACAAAGAGAGCAATTAGAAATGAGGTTATTCAAGCCTTCTATAATAGCAAATTTGCAGTTGCAGAGCAAGAAGTTTTAATTTTAAAAGAGATCCCTCCAAGAATTTTAAGGAGAAGGAAAGAGTTTGCTTTTCTGGCAGAAGAATTAAGAAGACGGGATATCCAGTTCAGATGGGAGATCCCAGTAGGTATGGTGGTGATGTATGCAGGCACGAGATATTGTCTTCTTACAGTGTTAGAGGCACGTGATTTCTATGCTAACATTTTAAAGGCAGTCCCCATACCACTTCTGGAATCTAAAAGGAAGAATGGTGAAGGAGAGCGTCAACCACAAAGTGAGAGTACACAAGGTGCTGAAGGAGTCACGCAGCTGAAAGATGGAGAATTCCAGAAAGTTACAGGAGTGGATCAGATTTCAGTATCAACGGAGGAGGTCAGAGACCAAAGAATGACACGCGCTGCAGCTAGACAAATGAGACAAGAGCAAGAACAGCAGAGAGTTATGACGGTACCTCAAAAACCTACTTACAGTGAAGCAGTGGGAGGAGCACGGCCAAAGAGAGTGCAGGTGATTTTGGAAGAGGCGCTCCAAAAGTTTCAGGTCGCAAAAGATGGCAACAAAGCTTCTAACCTGGAATGTTAATGGTCTAAATTCACCACATAAGAGAAA
Source organism: Vipera ursinii (assembly GCF_947247035.1). NCBI lineage: Eukaryota > Metazoa > Chordata > Lepidosauria > Squamata > Viperidae > Vipera > Vipera ursinii. The sequence continues at coordinate 72,502,263 of NC_139514.1, read as the reverse complement.
GAAAGTATTTCAATATTTAAAGTAATTTAAAAACGATATTATTTGCTTACAGGAAACACATATTCGAGCGGCTGATCAAAAGTACTTGGTAAACTTTAGGTTGGGCACACAGTTTATTGCTTCTGTGACTGATAAGAAAAATGGAGTTGTTATTTATGTTAAGAATACCTTAACAGCGAGTTTAATTGAAGCAGATAAACAAGGAAGATATGTTTGAATTATTAATAGAAGGCAAGAAAACGCTTTTGGTTGGACTATACGCTCCTAATCAACAGCAAGGAGATTTTTACAATTTACTACACAGCAAGATTATTCAGTGGGATTATAAATCTTGTATTTTTATGGGAGATTGGAATGGTGTCTTGGATGTTCAAATGGACAAGGGAGGTCTTTTTAAAAGCATGCCAAGTCATGCTAAACTGCCTAAATCTTTTTTTGAGATGAAGGATGACTTGGAATTGAGAGATGTTTGGAGAGAAAGGAACTTGCAAGAAAAAGACTTTACTTTTTTCTCCGACAGGCACCAATCTTTCTCCAGGATCGATTTTGTATTAATTACTAATGATTTTTTTCCTAGGATTAGGAAGATCAAGATTTGTCCAAGAACTATATCTGATCATAGTCCAGTATGGTTGGAGATAAAAAAAGATAATGGAGATAGACGGTCTTGGCGTTTAAACGAAAATTTGTTTAGATACCAGGAAAATATGGAAGAGTATAAAAAACAGATGAAAGAATTTTTTAAAATTAATATGCATAAAGGTACTTCTATTGAGATGGTTTGGGATGCAAGTAAAGCTTATATGAGAGGTGTATTAATATATTTGAATAATAAACATAGACGTAAACTGGAATTTAAGAGGAAAGAATTAGAGGATGAAATTAAGGAAAAAGAAAAGGCTTTAATTCTGAATCCATCTGATGGGAAGATCAAAGAGGTAATTACTTTATTAAGGGGTCAGTTTGATACGTTAATGGCAGATCAAGTGGCAACTAACTTACGGTATGCTAAACATAACACTTTTTGCAATGCTAATAAACCGGGTAGATGGTTAGCTTATTTGTTAAGGAAGAAGCAAAGAGTTTGTAATATAGATAGAATAGAACATAAGGGTAAAGTAGTGTATCAGCAGAATCTTATTAAAAAGACTTTTGTTGATTTTTATTCTAAGTTGTATGCTAGAGATAAAATTAGAGATGTAGATATAGATGAATACAGTATTTGATAAAAGCCAATATTCCAGTTCTTACGCAAGAACAAAAGGAAGGGATGAACCAATTGATAACTGTCGAAGAATTTTTTTTAGCAATTAAACAATTAAAAGTGGGTAAAGCGCCGGGAACTGACGGTTTGACTGCTGTTTACTATAAAAATTTACAGTTAGAAATGGTAGAACCTTTAAGGGAACTGTTTAAGACAATTCAATTGGGAGGAGGGGTACCTCCATCGTGGAAAACTGCTTTTATTTCATTGATCCCGAAGGAAGATCAGGATGCCACCCAAGCCAAAAACTACAGACCAATATCGCTTTTAAATACTGATTATAAGATATTTACAAAAATCTTAGCTAACAGATTAATGAAGGTAATGCAACAAGTGATTCATAGTGATCAAACTGGATTTATAAGTGGTAGACAAATGAAGAATAATGTGAGACACATTGTAGATCTATTGGAATTTTTGGAAAGAAATAATCAGATCCCCGCAGCGCTGATCTTTTTGGATGCTGAAAAAGCCTTTGATCAATTGGATTGGCAATTTGTGATGAAAGTATTAGAGAAAATGGAATTTGGGGAAAGATTTTTACAACCTATTAGGGCAATATATCAAAAGCAAACAGCCCATATTATAGTAAACAATAGTTTGACAGAACCATGTAATATTGAAAAGGGTACAAGGCAGGGGTGTCCTCTGTCACCTTTATTATTTGTTTTAACATTGGAAATATTACTGATTAAAATACGAGACTCGAATAAAATCAGGCGAATCCAAATAAGAGATCAGGATTATAGACTGAGGGCGTTTGCGGACGACCTGGTTATTACAGTAACTCAGCCGGATTATTCAGTTGTAGAATTGATGGAGATAATAATGTTATATGGGAAAGTTTCTGGATTTAAGATAAACATACAAAAAACCAAAATATTGTCTAAGAATATGACTGTATCACAAAAGGCTGTTATAGAAGAGCTAACGGGATTTGAAATAGTTAAAAAGATCAAATATTTGGGGATATATCTGTCAGCCTCAAATGTGAAGTTATATAAAAATAATTATGAAATGTTATGCGGGAAAATACAAAAAGAATTAGATACTTGGAAAAAATTACAATTATCTTTATTGGGAAGAATTGCAGCAGTAAAAATGAATGTTATGCCAAATTTTTTATTTTTGTTTCAAATGATACCTATACTTAAAAAGGATTCAAACTTGGAGGAATGGCAAAAAGGAATTAATAAATTTGTTTGGGCAGGGAAAAGCCATGAGTTAAATTTAAGATAATGCAAGATACGCGTGAAAGAGGCGGTCTTAAAATGCCTAATTTTAAATTATATTATGAGGCTGCTGCTTTGTCATCGATAAGTGACTGGTTTAATTTAACACAAGGGAGATTATTAAATCTTGAGGGTCATGATTTGTTATTTGGTTGGCATGCATATTTATTATATGATAAGGTGGATAATGTGTTTAAGATACATATTTTAAGGTATGCTCTGTTGCGAGTTTGGAAAAAGTATAGACATAAGTTAAATTATAAGATACCAATTTGGGCAATACCTAAACATGCAATAGAAAATATAAATGTGAGATTTAAACATGATGAGACTACATATAAGGATATTTTAAGTTTAGAAAGGAATGTATGGCAATTAAAGCCATATAATATCTTAAAAGAAAAGATTGTAGAAACTTGGTTCCAATATGGACAATTACAGGCAAGATGGAAAGAGGACCAGAAAGTTGGTTTCTCGATGATTGATGAAAATTTGGTAAAACAAATTAGAGATCAAGGTCAAGCACATATAAAAAGGATATATAATGCATTGATAGAAATTGACTCAGAAATGGAACTTGTTAAAGATTGTATAATAAAGTGGGCCCAGAATTTTCAAGAAGTTATAACAATGGACACTTGGGAAAAGATTTGGGTTAGAAATGTAAAATTTACACAGGCCCAAAATTTAAGAGAGAATTTTTATAAAATGTTTTATAGGTGGCACTTAGACCCTAAAAAATTAGCAAGTATGTATCCGAACTGCCAGCCCAAATGTTGGAGATGTGGCTGTGAGGATGCAACATATTTTCATATATGGTGGACTTGTAAAAAGGTTAAAGGTTTTGGGATTAAAATCTGGTGGAATATGCAAAAGATATTTAAGAAAAGGATAAAGTTTTCTCTGCAATTGTTTTTATTGGGTATTATTACAGATACTACTGTTATAGATACAAAGTTGATGTTGAATTTAATTACGGCAGCGAGACTTTTAGTGGCACACTATTGGAAGAAGGAAGAACTGCCGACTATAGAAGAGTGGACTTTGAAAGTTTCCAACTTGGCGGAAATGGCAAAGATTTCAGCATATTTGAAAGATCAATCGCAACAGAGATATATTGTGGAATGGAGAAGATGGATTGAATATATTCAGAATAAATATGGGACTAAAAAGTTTCATTTAGCATTTGAATAAGTAGCGTATTTTTATGACGTATATTTAGTTAGTAGTTATTTTATTAATATTTTGACTATGGAGAGTTAAAGTGTGATAAAAGTTAATGTTTTATTATTGTTGTTAGCTTATTTTAGATTATGCTTGTTTGTATTATTATACCCTGTATTCAGCTCTGGGAAGTTGGGGAGGGGGGAGGGGAGGGGAGGGTTGGGGGGGTTGGGGAGAGGGGAGGGGGAGGAGGGGTTTTTTGTATTCAAAAATGTATTGTAAAACTTTTCAATAAAAAAAGGAAGGAGAGCTCAGCAGGCAGGGAGGAAAAAGAGACAGGGAAGAAGAAGCTGTTGTTGGTAGAAAAGGTCACCTGGTTCATTTTCTCCAGCCAGGAGAATGCAATCAGTGCTGATGAAAAGCCAAGCGATGAGCATGTTGGAAAGGAGGTTGGTTTATTTTGGAAGCTAGTGGGTTCCTGGTCAGCTAACTGCTTGAATTGATTACCATAAGGATTTTTATACAGTTTTTATAGCGTTTTGTAATTCAGAGGCTCGGTTTGTGCGCCTTGGTTATTGGAATATTTTAGTCTGTTTCACAAAGGCTAGCAATGGGTCCAAAGTGTTGGCTTCAATAGATTTTAATCCCTTTAAACAAATGTAATTACCCCCTTATCTTGAGTTTGTCTATGGCTTTTAGCAAGTTTTCTTTGTAGGTAAACAGACTTAATTTAAGGTTATCGCTTTTCGCAATTCCCATACTCATACTTTGCATCAGTCTTTACACAAAAAGAAACCATAGTCCAACACACACACACACACACACACACACACACACACACACACACAAACACTGCAAAAGACATACTAGAAACAAAAATCAAAATAAGAAAATGATAAGAGAACACCTATCCAATCTTGACGAATACAAATCACCAAGACCCGACAGATTACATTCCAGAGTTCTGACAGAGCTGGCAGATGTTATCTCAGAACCTTTGCACCACATCATCCACAAATCCTGGAGCACCAGGGAAGTACCCGAGGATTGGAAAAGGGCTGATGTGGTCCCCATCTTCAAGAAAGGGGGGGAAATGGACCCAGGAAACTGTAGACCAATCAGTTTAACATCAATACCTGAGAAGATCCTAGAAAAGATAATCAAAAAACAGATCTGCAAACAACTATAAACAAAGTCATAACTAGCAGCCAGCATGGGTTTGTTAAAAACAGATAATGCCAGACCAATCGGATCTCATTCTTTGATAAAGTGACTAAAATAGTAGGCCAGCAAAACGCAGTTGACCTAGTAAACCTAGATTTCAGTAAGGCAATTGACAAAGTAGACCACAACATACTCCTTGGTAAGCTAGAAAAAGGTGGAATAGACAACATCAACAAATGGATCTGTAGCTGGCTGACAAACCGTACTCAACGAGCAGTCCTCAATGGCACTACATCCACATGGAGAGAAGTAAGCAGTGTGGTACCACAAGGTTCCGTCTTAGGCCCAGTACTTTTCAATATCTTCATAAACGATTTAGACGAGGGAATTGAAGGGAACTCATCAAATTCGCAGATGACACCAAACTGTCATGAGTAGCCAATACCCCAGAAGACAAACTCAGGATCCAAAAAGATCTTGACAAACTTGAACAATGGGTCCTATCCAACAAAATGAGTTTCAGTATGGAGAAAACCAAAGTCTTACACTTAGGCTGGAAAAACCAAAGGAACAAATACAGATTGGGCAAGACCTGGCTTGGAGGCAGCAACTGTGAGAGGGACCTTGGAATCTTGGTGGACAATCACATAACTATGTGCCAGGAGTGTGCAGCAGCAACCAAAAAAGCTAATACAATCCTGGTGTCAATGCTGCTAACATCGAATGTTCTTGCTTGAGAAGAGATGAAGAAGCAGCTATTTCATATGTTAAACTTGTGTATTGTTTTAAGAGATAGGGTTAAGGCTGGGAGGCTGGGAGGAGGAAGATTGTGCCTCAAGGCCATATGACATTAAAGAAGATAAGAACTTGGCGGGTTGTCTAACAGAAGAGAACTGATTCTTTAAATTAATTGGAGAATATGATTAATGACAAAATTAGAAGGGTGTTGAATTGTGTTTAATATATTATGCAAGGGGGTGGAGATTCCAGCTTCCTTTGAGCAAGCGTTTGCCGGTGTATTAGGCTAAATAAAGGACTTTTAAGGAAAACAATGCCTCAGAGTCACTTGAAAAGCCCATACGTCGGTAACTTGACATCAAGCTGGAATCCTCCTACTTTTTAAACTAATTAGGGAGTCCCGACCTCCCATCGCTGTCTCCAGGTTTGGGAGGCAGTCTGGCAAAGAGTTGGGGAAGATCCCATCATGGAGGAAGAAAAATTGCCTGAAGCCATCTCCCCGGCATCAGCAGCCACCCCAGCGGGGGAAGGGCCAGCAGAGAAGCTGGCAGGGAAAGAGTTTCAGCAATCCTCCCACTTGGGAGCTAGACCCAAACAGCCAGGAGAATTGGTTTGGTCGTCAGGGTGGATTAAGCCCAGCAGAGATTCCAGGCACCTCGAAGCAGCCTTGCCATCCCCAAGGGCTTCAAAGGCAGAGGAGGTCGGACGACAACAAAGAGAATCCTGCACATCGTATTCTCTAGACCAGTGGGGAGCGGCCAGGCCAGCTGAGATCGAATACTTGGGTGAGTGGAAATATCCATCTGCAGCCCAAAGCCAATCAATTGACAATTTATTTTTTTATTTTTTTTATTTTAATTCCATTTATATCCCGCCCTTCTCCGAAGACTCAGGGCGGCTTACAAGCTTAGCAGTAGCCTTCATTCTATGTATATGCCTGCTTATTAGGGCTTTCACACACACCCCAAGCGGCATTATTACAAAATCAGCTTATTGCCCCCAACAATCTGGGTCCTCATTTTATCTACCTCGGAAGGATGGAAGGCTGAGTCAACCTTGAGCCTGGTGGGATGCGAACCTGCACTAATTGCAGGCAGCTGGTGTTACTTAAGGAGGCATTAGCCCACTGCTCCACCCAGGCTCTAATTTAGCAGAAAGGTTTGAAGAACTAAAAGTGAGAAGCACAGAACAGTTCCTGCCAAAAGAAGCCCCCATCCCCCTTTTCACAGAGCTAACGGCCCTCCAACCCCTGGAGTTCCCTCTTAGGGCTTCCAGTCCCACAGAAGAAGAGGAACTAGGGCCCCTCAGCAGTGGGGAGTATGACAGCCCCCACAGAAGGAGGGGCAGCAACCACTGAGCCTAAATCAGCAGATTGGGGTGTTGCAGAAGCCTGAAAAGCAACAGCCAATTGGGGGACAACAGTCCCAAGCAGACTGGTCACCACCCCCGAGTGCTGAGCAACCACTGAGGGACCCGCAAGTGTGGGAGGCACCACAGCATTTGAGACTAACACCTCTCTTAGTAGATCAGCAGCAGAGGGCGCCACTATTCCCTGCAGCCAAAATCCAGAGTAGACAACAGCAACCCCCATCTGTCCAACAACCATTGAGGGGCCCACAACAGCAGGTGGTGCTACAATGTCCCGCTGACCAGCAGCACCGTCCCCTCAGACCACCATGGCAGGGGAAGCAGCAGCAGGGTCCAAATGTGCAACCCCTGGGCCTACAGTAGCACCAATGGGATAGACAGCATTTGGGTGTCCAAGAGCAGCAATGGGGGCCCTGGCAGCCATTGAACCAACAACCAGGAGGGGGCCAGCAGCAATGGGGGGCCCAGGAACCAATGATGAGCCCACCCTTCAGAGAAACCTTTGATGGGGACCCAGAGAAACTGATTTTCTTCCACAACTACATTCGCTCTCATCTGAATCGCTGGGGTCATCTCTATCCGGACCCGGGTGCGATGGTCGATGTGATTGCATCCATCCTAGAAGGAGAAGCATGCAAATGGTTGAACAATTTATATAACAAGCAGGCCCCTGAATTGGAGGACCCCCACCTTTTCCTCCTCGGGCTGAGGGAAAGATTTGAGGACACATCCATTGCCCTCAAACCGGAAGAACAAATCCATAAGATAAAGCAAGCTGGCCGGCCTGCCCTAGAGTACATTTGGGAGTTTCGAAAGATGGCAGGTTGGATAGCAATCAATAATTCATCTTTTTAAAGAAGGGTTAGACGACCACCTTTCTCAGACATGTATCTACAGAGCTGTGCCCGACCAGCTGCATGAATGGTACCAGGCAGCGGTGAAATTAGATGTTCAGCTCGTCTGCTATAAAAAGCCTCTCCCACCTGAAGCTGTGCCAAAGCCAGAACCCAGATGGCTACCACCACCACCCGAAAACCCCCAATGACTGCTTACTGCCGAAAGACCTAGACCACCTACAGGTCTGCCAATCAAGTGCTTTTGATGTGGACAGCAGGGACATCAAGCAGCAAACTACCCAATAAGAAATTGGGACTGAAATTCTTGGGGCCTTTCCCCATTGTGAAAATCATCAATCCGGTCACATTAAAATTGAAACTCCCCAGACTTTTGTGAAAAATTCACCTGGTGTTCAATTGTAGCTTACAGAAAACTTTTCGAGCCTCCACTTTAAGACCTCCCCCTAAGAAAGCACCTGGACCCCTCATAGTAGCAGGTCACACCCGTTATGAAGTGAAACGTATTCTTGACTCTAGAATCTTTAAGGGAAAATTGCAGTACCTAGTACAATAGAAGGGATACCGATTGTCTGAAGCCATTTGGGTGAAATCTAGTGATGTGAAAGCTGAGAGACTTATCAAAAGGTTTTATGAGAAACACCCCAACAAACCAAAAGCCAGTTCCTAACTTGTGTTTTGTTTACATTACAGCAGACATGTCAAACACAAGGCCCGGGGGCCAGATCCGGCCCGCGAAGTGGTTTCATGCGGCCTGCGAAGCCATCCTGGAAACAGTGAGGGAATGGCCCCCACTGCCTTGGCCCTGGCCCAGAGATCCTCCTCCTGCCAGAGACCCTCAGATCTGTCCCACTCTTGCCCAGGCCCCCATAGGCACCCTTGATGCGAATGATGTAGAGCTGGCCACGCCCACCCAGTAGGCCATACACACTCTAGTCACGCCCACCTAGTAGGCCACGCCCACCCAGGCCATACCCACCCGGCCCCCTGAGGGCAACTGCAATGCTGATGTGGCCCTCAATGAAATTGAGTTTGATACCCCTGCATTACAGGATCTGTCCTTTTTGTAAGGGGGGCCGGATGTCAACGCTGCTAACATTGAATGTTCTTGCTTGACAAGAGATGAAGAAGCAGCTATTTCATATGTTAAACTTGTGTATTGCTTTAAGAGATAGGGTTAAGGCTGGGAGAGGAAGATTGTGCCTCAAGGCCATATGACATTAAAGAAGATAAGAACTTGGTGGGTTGTCTAACGGAAGGGAACTGATTATTTAAATCAATTGGAGAATATAATTAATGACAAAATTAGAAAGGTGGAGAATTGTGTTTAATATATTGTGCAAGGAGGCGGAGATTTCAGATTCCAGCTTCCTTCAAGAAAGCATTTGCCGGTGTATTAGTCTAAATAAAGGACTTTTAAGATAAACAATGCCTCAGAGTCACTTGAAAAGGCCATACGTCGGAAACTTGACACCTGGGTTGTATAAACAGAGGCATAGAATCAAGATCACACAAAGTACCAGTACCACTTTATAAAGCCCTAGTAAGACCACATCTGGAATACTGCAGCCAATTTTGGTCACCATATCAAAAAAAAAAAGATGCTGAGAGTCTGGAAAAAATTCAGAGAAGAGCAACTAAGATGGTCAAAGGTTTGGAAAACGTATGAAGAATGGCTGTGGAACTTTGATTTGGCCATTCTAAAGAAAAGAAGAAATAGGGGAAACATTATAGCAGTATTCCAGTATCTGAGGGGCACCAAGAAGAGGGGGTAAGATTGTTCACCAGAGCACCAGAGGGGAGAAAGAACAATGGTTGGAAACTGATCAGAGAGAGAAGCAACCTGGAATTATGGAGAAACTTCCTGATAGGATAATCAACCAGTTAAACAGCTTACCCCCAGAAATCGTCAGCTCTCCATCGCTGGAAGTTTTTAAAAAGAGACTGGACAATCACCTGTCTGAGATAGTATAGGTCCTCCTGCTTGAGCAGGAAGCTGGTGTAGAAGACCTCCAAGGTCCCTTCCAGCTCTATTCTATTCTATTCTATTCCATAAGAAATTCTGGACTTGAACCAGCTGATTACCCTGCGATGATATTTGGACCTTGGACTTTGCCTGACCATTCTTGTGCCTGCTGCTTTGGATTTGGACTTTCTTTCAAGGCAAGCTTGATGGACTTTTAGGGACTTGTTTATGTTTATATGTGTGTGCCTGCATGCACAGGTGTATTTGCAGATACATTTCCTTTTTTGTTTGTTCTTTTGCTTGAGAAACCCATAACGAACTTTGCAAAGCTGTATACTTATTTGTGAGTGTTGATGTGAAAATAAGAGAACACCAGCACTGAACAAGCAGTAGTTATGACTGGTCTGCAGTGTTCCAGCCAGTGCTTCCATGGTCATGTGACTCCAATTCAGCCCAAACAACCAGTCCTGATGTCACATAGTCTTGCAGTCACATGATCATCATTTGCTACCTTCTCTGCCAGCATCTCACCAGCAATGTCAAGGGGGAAGCTGGCAGAAATTGGAAGTCACAATGACACGTGTTCCTTGCTTAATGATGGTAATTGAAGACATCCAAAATTGTCATCACTAATCATCATGGTTATATGGCATCATGCTGTACAGTTGCATTGCTTAGTAACAGAAATTCCAGTTCCTATTACTGTTGTTAACTGAAAACTAAATTTTAAATATGGAAACAGATACAGAAAACGAGAAGTTTTGAAACATCTCTGTACTGACAAGAAGGTTCCAACTTCAAATTGTTATGTTAAAGGATGCTAATAGACTGTAGTAACTGATTCAAAGCAGATAAAAAAGTTAGAAGTGAAATGCTATACATTATCTTTTCAGTGATCAATATCTAAGATACCTTAGAAGACATACCCTATTTACAAGAACATCTTGTACATTATTGCTGTAAAAGCAAAGAATAGTAAGAAAGAGTCATCATGAGCTTCATTGATTACAGAAAGATCTTTGCTTGTGTCAATAATTTTAAGCTACAGAATGTGCTTAGGAAAATGTGAATCCCAGAACATCTTATTGTCCTATATGAAACCTATGTACAAGACAAGAAACCACAATCTGGGCAGAACATGAGAGAACAAACTGGCTCCCATTCAACAAAGGAGTGAGACAAAGCTTTATTTATTTATGCAACCCATATGCTTTTAACGTGATTTCTTTCTTCATTGTAACAAGTTTTACCAAAATTAAAAAAAACAGACAAGGGGAAATTAATATAGATACAGTGAGGGGGGAAAAGCATTTGATCCCCTGCTGATTTTGTACATTTGCCCACTGACAAAGAAATGATCAGTCTATAATTTTAATGGTAGGTTTATTTTAACAGTGAGAGACAGAATAACAACAAAAAAATCCAGAAAAATGCATTTCAAAAAAGTTATAAATTAATTTGCATTTTAATGAGTGAAATAAGTATTTGATCCCCTTTCAATCAGCAAGATTTCTGGCTCCCAGGTGTCTTTTATACAGGTTACGAGCTGAGATTAGGAGCACTAGTGCCGGACTTTGAAGAAGCAGGATAGAAAAGATATTGATGCTTTTGAACTTTGGTGTTGGAGAAGACTTCTAAAAATACTCAGAGCCAAGAAAACGAACAAACAATCCTAGAACAAATCAATCCAGAATTTTTATTGAAGGCACAAATAACCAGGTTCAAATTACTGTATTTTGAATATATTTATGAAAAGATCCAGCTATGTATAATACACATAGCTAGATTAATTTGATTACAGCTGTGATGGGTGTAATGTTGGAGATTGGGACAGATCATCCTGAAAAAATTCTACCTTTGTGGTTGCTAAAATTTGACATTGAACTGAAGGTGCATAATCATTTAATCTGTGACATACATAAATAAATCCTCATAAATACAGACTTTCTGGCAGGAAGTCAGAGAGGTTTTGTTGAATGTGAAAGAAGATGCTACTGATTTAGTACAGTTAGCATTTTTGAAAAAAGTTATGTCAACCAGCAATGAGAAACCAAAGAAGCGAGAAGAAATTGAACTGAAACAGACTTTGTCTTCCTAGAATCAAAATTCATCAGAATAGCAAACACAATAATTAAATAGATGTCTTTCATTATGACAAAACTAAACAAAATACTAAGGAGCTGAGATACTACATTGTCAAATTCTATATGCTGAGATACTACATTGTCAAATTCTATATATCCTAGTTAAAAATTCAGTAATGAAATCACCAGAAATTGATGCTTCTGAATTATGATTGTGTTACTGGAGAAAATTGTTGAAAATACCCTAGACTAGAAGAACAAGTCATTCAATGTCAAATGAATATTTTGGACATATAAGGTGAAGGCAAAGGTCAGTAGAGAAGACCTCAACAATTGAGTAAATTGAAGACAATTGAAAATAAGCCTACCTCAGATAAGATTGTCAAATACTATCACTGACAACATATGTGTAAGCTTACAAGTATTAAGAGAAGCAGTTGTGCTGACAAACAATCTTGGCAAACCAATATATATTGGGGCAACAAGAGTCAAAAATAACTGAGCAACAGCAAAAGAGCTTCCAAAACTAATTTCAAACTTAGGCCGCTTTTTAAAAGGTGATAAGAACACCAAAACATTTACTTTGATGTGGTAGCAACCTGTTTTGATTTTGAAATGGTGAAGATTTCAAACTCAAACTACTTTGCATTTCAGTAAGTATAATTCTCTGGAGAAAGGGTTTTGGTTCTTAAGTCATATTATCAAATTCTTGCTGAGAAGCCCAATGAAGCAAAACACCAGAGACATTGCGCTCTCTAATGTAAACTTTATTAGGCATTAGCAAATGGATAAGAAAGAAAGGAAACTAGCTCTAAGAAAGTGGCAGGAAGCAGATAGTTAAAAGAGTGAAACTTTCCCTCTCCTCTCTGACAGTTCAGAACATATTGTCCAATATATCTTCCAGTAATTATTATGAGGAAAAAACTTTAGTCGCCAAAACAACTCTTCAGTGGCTTTGGCTTTCCCATTGGTAAGGAACACCTGTGGATCCAAATGTCTCCCCCCACAATACTGTAAACAAGCTATAATATGCATTACAGCAGTCCTAAAGACAGTAGGTTTCGTAGCTTGACACATATAAGTATTCTAATTCAAATAAGTTGGACAATTCTATTAGCTGCTGCATTTTAACATAGCTGGCACTATCTATTAAGGTAAGAGGATACATAATTTTAATTGTTTACTGGTGTGGCATACCATGGTATAAAGCAGTTGCATTTGGAAAATAAATATATGCAGCTTTATGTTATAAATATATTAACAACTCATCAGTTCAGTAGGATGGTGGATACTTTCTTGACTATCTAATCTTTGCATTCTTATAACCAGAGATAATTTGTAAATATAAATTTTCTGTCAAACTTCTCTGCTAGCAAACAGATTTTGTTCATATTTAAACAATAAGTACTAACAAATCTTGATAAAGGATTTTCATGTTCCTTCAAAATATGTCACATGCTTATTATCATATATAGTTTATTTCTTCCTTTGAGAATATTGCAGATAATTTCAGATCACTGAGCTGTATTTTATGACTGAAAGAAAATTTAGATCAGGTGTAGGCAACCTTGGCTCTTTTATGACTTGTGGACTTCAACTCCCAGAATATGCTTATGACATATTTTCAACGAACAAATGAAATTAAGCACTTCCTCTTCCGGTACTTGTTCCTTTTTTGTTAAGTACACATTTGTACTCCTATTACCTCATCTGAATATTTTTGAACATATTTACCATTTTAACATCAAATTATATGAATTGGAATTTGTTTTCACTGTTTTAGCAATCAAATGACATGTCAACTGCTTTCAGTTGGGTGCATCTTTTTAAAATGTTCAATCAATGATATCTTCCTATTTAGATGAATACTACATGAAGCTGTCACAGATACTATCACATAATTTTGTTTCTGCCATTGTTTGCTATATATTAAAAGGTAAAGGTAAAGGTTCCCCCGCACATGCGTGCTAGTCGTTTCCAACTCTAGGGGCTGGTGCTCATCTCCGTTTCAAAGCCGAAGACCCAGCGCTTGTCCGAGGACGTCTCCATGGTCATGTGGCCAGCATGACTAGATGCCAAAGGCGCACGGAATGCTGTTACCTTCCCACCCTAGTGGTCCCTATTTTTCTACTTGCATTTTTACGTGCTTTCGGACTGCTAGGTTGGCAGAAGCTGGGACGAGTAACAGGTGCTCACTCTGTTATGCGGCACTCGGGATTCGACCCGCCAAACTGCCGACCTTCTGATCGACAAGCTCAGCATCCTAACCCACTGAGTCACCGCATCCCTATATTGCTATATATTATCATAGCCTAATTAATGGAAGCCATTAATACTGATATCAAAAGTTTGACAGTTTGTCACATAAAGTGGATAGTTGACTATTGTTATGTATTTACTTCATTGTTTAATTCTTTTTTAAATTTTGTATTTTATGTTTTTAACTTTTTATTGTTGTGAGCCGCCCCGAGTCCTTAGGGAGAAGGGCGGCATATAAATTTAATAAATTCAATTCAATTAATAAATTCAATTTTTCAATGTTGGAACATAATTATAATCAAATATATATTGTTACTGTTACTAACTTTTCTAACTTCTTTTAACTTCAGTAGTGTGATCCAATTGTTCTCACACCTTTCCTTCTTGAGGGTCCGGTCCAAGCCAGGAATAAGCAAAATGGAGACTGCTTTAGAAAGAAGGTTGTAGTTTATTGAAGAGCAGAGCCAGACAGATATGTGACTCTGGGAAAGCTGACCTCATGATGCTGGGTTTTTAATACCTTCTTGGGCTTTTATGTTTGGAGTTGTTTCCTGTTCCTGTGGCATAAACTTTGACCTGAGCTTTTTGAGTGTGTCTTTTTTGGTATTGGTGAGTTAATCCTATTATGTCCTAAAGATCATGTCTTTAGAGTTTGGGTGGGGGTATGTAGATTTTAGGGGTCTTTGTCTTTCTAATCTCATCAGCTCCAAGCTTCCTGGCCCCAACCTTTCCGAATAGGGTTATCATATCTGCATTTCTGCAAACCTGGTCTCTGCCTGGGGCTATTAAGAAAACTGGGCCTGCTTTTCTACCTTTTAAGATCCTTTGGGAAAATATAATCTGACTTTTTAATATTCCCCAAAATATTTATTTCTCGGGGGGTGCTGTTTTTCTACACCTTGATTGCATAAGCTAATATACTGTATTAATATCAAAGTATTTCATATTTCAGAAAGATTAACCAAAGTTCTTAAATCTCAGAAGTAGGAATTTTTTTATTTCTTTTTTTTTTGGCAGGGGAATTTTATGTGATAAAAAATAATTAAAATAAAAGGAAAAAGGAAGCATTATACAAAAGACAATTTAGATTGCCTGTTTAATTTTTTTTCTCCTTCCTTCCTTCCTTCCTTCCTTCCTTCCTTCCTTCCTTCCTTCCTTCCTTCCTTCCTTGGATGCATTATATTCTGAACTTATTTAAGCTTGAATTATTATTCTAAACCTGAAATTTTTAGAAAGTTAACATTGATCATAGACTTTCTGCAGCCTGAAATTTAACTTATTTGAAACTCTTGGAGGGAGAAATGGATGCAACGTCTTTTGGAGGGAGGAAAATTCAGCCTTTTTGAAAAGAAGAGAGAAACTAATTCAACCTGTTTTGTGGGGGAAGGGCTCCTTTGTGCGTTGGAAGCTTTGGGGTTTAAAGCCAGTCAGTTACCAGTGCAAGGCTGGCTGGCTACAGTGCTGTCCAGGAAAATCCCAAGCTTGCTTCCTGAGTTTAATTGCAGAGGAAGGTTGCCTGGCACTGTTGTAGCTCACACTGAGGGAGAGTTCCTGACATAAGGTCCTCCTGCTCAACCTGTGCTGGGGCAGCACCAAGCAATCTTACTGCATCAAATGAACATGTAGGAAAGTCACAAACCTGGAATTTCAGTTACTGGTCACTAAATTTATTATTATTTAGCTTTAAAATATACCTTATGTTTTGTTGTATTTTAATTTTATTTTCTTAATTGTTACTCAACTGCATTTTAATCTGGTTTCAGCCACACTTAGTAGTGTTGTTGACTACAGCAATGTCTTTGGTGCTCAGTTTGTTTACTTGTAAAACAGTGACTTGAAATGCCAATAATTTTACTGGCACAATTGAATCTTATGCTTTATTTATAAATTAGACCTCTGTTGCTTGTCTTTTAATAAAAGAACACTTTGATTTTATAAAACTTGTTTTAAAGTTTAGTATACAGTTTTAAAAAACCTCCCTTTTTATAACCCTGTAAGCCAGGGGTCCCCAACCCCCGGTCCATGGACCAGTACCAGGCTGCAGCATGCCAACAAGTGGTCTGCACAAACAAGCAAAGCTCTGTGGGATGCAGGCAGCACACAAAACCATGCCCTCTGTGGTCCATGGGAAAACCTTTCTCCATGGAATCGGTCCCTGGTACCCAAAGGGTTGGGAACCTCTGCTGTAAGCCCTTTAATTCAGTATGGTTAACAAAATGTGTGAGGAAAGAGGATGACTGAGAATGAAGGCAGCTTCAAGAGTTGTTTGGGAGTTTTCATCAGCCTAAGAACTGATATGATTATGGAGTTTTCAGATATTTTATGTCATTTCAGCCAATACAGATTATCCATACTTCCTGTAAAGTTTTAAAACAACTGTCTTTCTTCATCCCTGCTTTTAGGGCATTCTGATAAAAATGATCTTCTTAAATAGAAAGAGATCACTGATAGGTATTGAAAACTTATTGGGGGCATCAAAGAGTGTCAATGCAACATTGATAAAATCATTGTAAAGCAGTAGACAGAGCAGTAAAGATAATGCAGATTCTATGGTGATGGTTCAGAAAAGCAGTCAGAGAAAGAAAACTCTCAAAGAAAAAAACAAAGATGTTTTAGGAATCCTGAAAATGTTGAGATAAGTTAGAGTTTAAACAGTACATTGAAAGGTACCTGTGTCTAAAATATTTTTTCAAGCCGTAGTGTATATTTTGTGCCTCATTCTCCCATACATTGATACTGAATATTGTTCCAAAGATAGGCCAACGTCAATCTTAGCAATTTTTTCTGTTACCTTCAGTTGTATTGGTTGGCATCAGTAGCAATAGTAGTGTAATAGTAGAAAACAGTACCAGCAGCAGAAAATGGGTATTTTGGACATGGAAATAATAAATATGAAGATATAATTGATATGTTAATTGGTATTGTTTATTAGACTTACAAATGGTTCATTGTAAGTTCTTTCCAATTAAATGTCTGTTTTGCTGTGATATACAGGTAGTCCTCAAGTTACAAACGTAATGGAGCCTGCCCATGCCATTTGTAATTCGAGGACTCGTAGGAGTGAATATCATATCTTGAAGGCGATCACTCCCTGTTTCCGCCCACACATGTGCTAATCAAATGCCCAGCTCGTTAAGTGCACGAGATATCTTAGGGTGGGGAAGGCCATGGGGGCCTAGTGATGGACCAGGACATCTGCTTCAGACCACCCAAGGCCTCCCCTGACCCACTGAGATACCTCATTCTCCTTCCCCTGGGTCCCCACCATTGCCCCCCCATCCTGCCAGGCCGGATCACTTACCTTGTGAAGATCTGTCTCCTCTACAGCTTCTCTGTTTCTTTGTCTGCTCCCAGAGAGAGCAGGATGAGCACACCCTGCACGGCTTCTCTGACTTCTGGAACAGCAGGCAGCATCAGTGAGTTTCCTCCAAAGACTTCCAGGCTCAGCGCAGAAAAGCATTTGCATGCTGAAGGGAGATGTGGGACAGTGAAATCACATTGCTTCAAGCCTCCTGATAATATGCAAACACTTTTCGTGCAGAGACTGGAAGCTTCTGGATGCCTTGATCTCGTGGGGAAGTCAGGCACCCATTCCCTGCAAAAGCGGATGGGTACCTGAAGTCTCATGAAATGCCCCCCAGAAGCTTTTAGCTTCTGGCCGAAAAGTGTTTATACAGGTGAAACTCGAAAAATTAGAATATTGTGCAAAAGTTCATTTATTTCAGTAATGCAACTTAAAAGGGGAAACTAATATATGAGATAGACTCAATACATGCAAAGCAAGATAGTTCAAGCCGTGATTTGTCATAATTGTGATGATTATGGCTTACAGCTCATGAAAACCCCAAATCCACAATCTCAGAAAATTAGAATATTGTGAAAAGGTGCAATATTCTAGGCTCAAAGTATCCCACTCTAATCAGCTAATTAAGCCATAACACCTGCAAAGGGTTCCTGAGCCTTTACATGGTCTCTCAGTCTGGTTCAGTAGGAATCACAATCATGGGGAAGACTAATGACCTGACAGTTGTGCAGAAAACTATCATTGACACCCTCCATAAGGAGGGAAAGCCTCAAAAGGTAATTGCAAAAGAAGGTGGATGTTCCCAAAGTGCTGTATCAAAGCACATTAATAGAAAGTTATGTGGAAGGGAAAAGTGTGGAAGAAAAAGGTGCACAAGCAGCAGGGATGACCGCAGCCTGGAGAGGATTGTCAGGAAAAGGCCATTCAAAAGTGTCGGGGACTTTCACAAGGAGTGGACTGAGGCTAGAGTCAGTGCATCAAGAGCCACCACACACAGACAGATCCTGGACATCTCGTATTCCTCTTGTCAAGCCGCTCCTGAACAACAAACAACATCAGAAGCATCTTACCTGGGCTAAAGAAAAACAGACCTGGTCTGTTGCTCAGTGGTCCAAAGTCCTCTTTTTTGATGAGAGCAACTTTTGCATCTCATTTGGAAACCAAGGACCCAGAGTCTGGAGGAAGAATGGAGAGGCACACACTGCAAGATGCTTGAAGTCCAGTGTGAAGTTTCCACAGTCTGTGTTGATTTGGGGAGCCATGTCATCTGCTGGTGTTGGTCCACTGTGCTTCATTAAGTCCAGGGTCAACACAGCCGTCTACCAGGAGATTTTGCAGCACTTCATGCTTCCTTCTGCAGACGAGCTTTATGGGGATGCTGACTTCATTTTCCAGCAGGACTTGGCACCTGCCCACACTGCCAAAAGCACCAAAACCTGGTTCAATGACTGTGGGATAACTGTGCTTGATTGGCCAGCAAACTTGCCTGACCTGAACCCCATAGAGAATCTATGGGGCATTGCCAAGAGAAAGATGAGAGACATGAGACCGAACAATGCAGAAGAGCTGAAGGCCGCTATTGAAGCATCCTGGTCTTCCATAACACCTCAGCAGTGCCATAGGCTGATAGCTTCCATGCCACGCCGCATTGAGGCAGTAATTGCTGCAAAAGGGGCCCAAACCAAGTACTGAGTACATATGCATGCTTATACTTTTCAGAGGTCCGATATTGTTCTATGTACACTCCTTGTTTTATTGATTGCATGTAATATTCTAATTTTCTGAGATTGTGGATTTGGGGTTTTCATGAGCTGTACGCCATAATCATCACAATTATGACAAATCACGACTTGAACTACCTTGCTTTGCATGTAATGAGTCTATCTCATATATTGTTGTTGTTAGCTGCGAAGTCGTGTCCGACCCATCACGACCCTATGGACAACATTCCTCCAGGCCTTCCTGTCCTCTACCATCTTCTGGAGTCCATTTAAGCTCACGCCTACTGCTTCAGTGACTCCATCCAGCCACCTCATTCTCTGTCGTCCCCTTCTTCTATTGCCCTCGATCTTCCCCAGCATTAGGCTCTTCTCCAGGGAGTCCTTCCTTCTCATTAGGTGGCCAAAGTACTTGAGTTTTAGCTTCAGGATCTGGCCTTCTAAAGAGCAGTCAGGATTGATCTCCTCTAGGACTGACCGGTTTGATCGCCTTGCAGTCCAAGGGACTCGCAGGAGTCTTCTCCAGCACCACAGTTCAAAGGCCTCAATTCTTTGGCGCTCAGCCTTTCTTATGGTCCAACTTTCACTACCATACATTGCAACTGGAAAGACCATAGCCTTGACTATACGCACTTTCTCATATATTAGTTTCCCCTTTTAAGTTGCATTACTGAAATAAATGAACTTTTGCACGATATTCTAATTTTTCGAGTTTCACCTGCACGCCTATGGCTTGAGGCCTCTGCTGGCAAAAACAGAGCCCGTGGAGGGAGTGCGCGGTTGCTCTGGTCCTCTGTTCTCGGCAGCTGGTGAAAATGGAGCCCTCAGAGGGAGTATACGTTGTTCTAAGCCTCTGTTCTTGGCAGCAAAGGCCTCCTTGAGGCCTCTGCCACTGAGAATGGAGCCCCAAGTTGAGGTGCGCATCATCCACGGCCTCTGTTTTCACCGACAGAGGCCTTTCCTGAAGGCTTCTGCCAGTGAAAACACAGGCCAGGATGCATTCTCAGTGGAATAGGCCAGTGCTCCATGTGCAGGTGAATCCGGGGCTCCATTCTCAGTGGCATAGGCCTTGCCTGAAGGCCTCTGCTGGCAAAAACGGAGGCCAGGGGCAATGTGTGCATCACTGGCGGTTCATCATTGGAGATTTCTAAGACTAGACATTCATCTGTCCGAGATTGTATAGGTTCTCCTGCTTGAGCAGGGGGGTGGACTAGAAGACCTCCAAGGTCTCTTCCAGCTCCATTCTATTCTAAACTGGGGCTCCGTTCTCGCGGGAGAGGCCTTTTGTAAAGATAGCAAAAGGCTTTGCAAATGGAGAGAAAGTTTCAATGTTTTAGGCCTTCCCTCCAGAAGGCCTGCCACAGATCTTGTCCAGGCCTCCGTGTGCAGAGAATAGTGTCCTTAAGTACCGTGAAATCACGTAAGATCAGTAGCATAAAATCTCGCACTACTGATATCACATGATCTTGCAGTACTTTAGGTCTCCATTTTCTGCGAATGCACTGAAGACTTGAAGCACCGAAACAGGCTAAGAAACTGAAGCCTCTCTAATCTTTGCAAGGTTAATATCCACAGGCCTAGTGCCTATGGAGACCTGGCAGGGGGTGGGAATAGTCAGGGTGAATGTTGCAGTGCCTCTGCGGTCATTCATAAGGGTGAACGACTGCAGTGGTACTGCAATATTCATAATTTTGGGACTTGTTCATAAACACATAATTTCGAACGTTCGCTAAGGGAATGTTCTTAACTCAGGGATTACCTGTGGTTGTGTGATATTGATATTGTAACATAATTATTATTCCTAGTGTCATTGATATATCTGCTGTCAGAACTAAAAATGTCATTTTCTTATATTATTCTGATAAGAGTTTTTTCAGAATAAACAAACCTATGGATGTGGACTAAGCTTTAAGAACACTTAAAAGAGATAATGTACCAATTTTTAGCTGTCTTGCCACTGAATGCATTTATGTCTTTCTATATTACAGATTTCTCTACAATTGGATATTCTACATGGACTTTTTAATCATTTTTAATTATAAAGTAATCCATGTCCTTTCCAAAGAAACTTTTACTGAAAATAACAGAAATAACAGAAATATTTTTCTGTTAGGAAATACAATAGAAGGAAATAAAAGCAAATTTCTATCCCTATTGTGCAAAGTACAAATTACTGCAGTAAGTATAATTAATACCTAGGAAGAAGAGTTCTAATTTACCATGATTGTAAAACTGCAGGGGGAAATCAATCTGTATGGATGATAGATTATATGACAACATTGAAATAAAAGCACCAAATAGTTCCAAAGAAAAGTTCACATAAATAATGCACAGACATCTGCTAGACTAATGTCTGACCTTTAGCTTCAAGGAAACCTGTAGCTTAGTATAGCTTAAAGTAGCAGGTGTCACTTTAAGCAGAAGGAATTGCTGAACAGTTTGAATGAATAAATGTTTTCCTAAGTGCAAAACGGAGAGACATGTATGCACATATATGTAGAGAATTTGTAAAGAATCCATTCTGTTGTCTAACATTGTGGTGTAACTTGGTGATAAGAATGGTCCAAGTGCAACATAGACATTGGAACAATTGGACTATATATTGTATTTTAAAGGCCATTTGATATACTTTGGATTCATAGTCATAGTTAAAAATTATATTTTATTTGTAATGCAATTTTTTTAAAAAAAATATAAGCTGCAGAATCACCAGTCATTGTTCTAGATGGATCCTTTTAAACTGACTGTTATCTTGCAATATTTGGTTTTTCTGGTATGTGGGTTCATTTTACAGAGACAACCATCTAAATTTGTGAATAGTTTCAAAATAAATAATGAAAATCTCATTCAAAATGGTCAACTTACTATTGCTACACATATTTTACCCAACAATTAAACCTTTCAGTCAATTAAATAATTCATGTTTATTTCAATTAAATGCAGCTGTAACTCAGAATAACAGCTCATTTACCTTTAAAAATTCTAAATTAAAGTTAAAATTAATTGCAATCAAAAGATATATTTCTGATTATTCCTCTTTGAACAGAGCGTGGATCACACTTCTTGCAAGCCTCATTGTATTGAGGTGGGGCTAAGATGAGCATAACCAGCGATGAAGTGAATTTCTTGGTTTATCGTTACCTCCAGGAGTCAGGTAATTACTGTTCTTTTAAGAATATAATGTATTTTATTGGAGGTAACAAAATCACCTAAAGTAGATTAAAATAAATCTTATGTTAATTGATTTGTTTGACAGTATTATTTATCCCCAGTATAGCTTAACTGTTTTTTTCCTACTTCGATAAGATACAGACACTATACTTCCAATTGGCATAAAGAAATTTACAAAATTGCTAATAGGATTTATAGGAACCTCATAATGAAATGTAACAAAATCATAAAAACAGTAAAATTTTGCACAGTAAAATAATATAATATCATTCTGAATCATAACATCAGAAGATTCTATGGATGGAAAGGTTCTATTGCAGTCTTTCTCAACTTTGGCAACTTTAAGCTGTCTGGACTTCAACTTCCAGAATTCCGAAGCTAAACATATTGGCTGGGGAATTCTGGGAGTTGAAGTCCAGACACCTTAAAGTAGCCAAGGTTGAGAAACTAAATTAACTCTACTCTACTGAATAACTTTACTGAATTGATGAAGCAATATTGTTCTATTGGGCTTTAACAAATATTTGTAAGATAATAAATGTTTTTCATATATTTTGATTGATGATTAAATGAGAAGCAGCATCATTCCAAAGAACTGGAGATGAAATAATACTATGATTTTATATTGCTTGAAGATTTAAAAGCAATTATGTTGAACTGGCCTTGGAAATAATTAAAAAGCCAATTGTATAGGAGTAATAAAAGAATCATATATTAATCTCATTTGAAACTGTCATTGGTGGTTTCTATTTCTTCCATTCCTGAGCTTTTTTTGGAAGCACCAGCACAAATACCGTGTAGTAAATTTCTATAGTTCTAAATTGCCTAAACTTGTGAACATATTAAACCAATATATTTGGCACTTTTGCATATTAGAACCAAGCTACTGTATCATCATCATAATGCAGTAAAACCTTGATACACAAGACAAGTCATAAACCATCGAAAGGGGGTGAAGTCTGTATAGTAATATCCATTGTATCTGAGGTCCATTAAGTCAAGGTATCACTGAAATAATGGGTAATAATGTTAATTCAAACTCTGAAAAATAAAGTTCAACTCAGATCATTTTATTTTTATAACCTTTTTGTTATTTCAACATGCTCTTCCTTGGCATAAATCAGGGGTGTCAAACTCAATTTCATTGAGGGCCGCATCAGCATTGCGGTTGCCCTCAGGGGGCCGGGTGGGTGTGGCCAGGGTGGGCGTGGCCTACTGGGTAGGCGTGGCTAGAGTGCATATGGCCTACTGGGTGGGTGTGGCCAGCTCTACATCGTTCGCAACAAGGGTGCCTATGGGGGCCTGGGCAGGAGTGGAACAGATCTGAGGGTCTCTGGCAGAAGGAGGGTCTCTGGGCCAGGGCCAAGGCAGTGGGGGCCATTCCCTCACTGTTTCCAGGATGGTTTTGCGGGCCACATGAAACCACTTCGCGGGCCGGATCCGGCCCCCGGGCCTTGTGTTTGATATGTCTGGCATAAATTAACATTGAAAAATATTCTTTTGAGCAAAGAAAGCAGAAATAATTTATTTATTTATTTTTTATTTTAATTCCATTTATATCCCGCCATTCTCCGAAGACTCAGGGCAGCTTACAAATTTAGCAGTAGCCTTCATTCTATGTATATGCCTGCTTATTAGGGCTTTCACACACACCCCAAGCGGCATTATTACAAAGTCAGCTTAATTGCCCCCAACAATCTGGGTCCTATGCCTGAGTACCTGAGCCTCCTACCTCCCAGACTTTGGATGAAAGAGTGATGTCTTTCCAGGGGGGTTGGGTGAATGTGAAGAGAGCATTGACTAACGTTTACAAGGAGCAGGCAGATAAACGACGCTCTCCTCGAAACCCTTTTTATGTTGGGTAATTTGTTTAAGATTAAAGTTACCCAGCAGAAAATTGGGGCCAAAGTTCCTTGGTCCTTCTTCCATCACAAAAATCATAAGCACTGTTACGGTGGAATTGAAACTTCCATGATTGTTGGGGGAAAGTCCACCTTATGTGGCATTGTAGTTTGTTGAAACCTGTGTCTGAATCCACTTTAAGACCTATTCCAAAGAAGCTGCCAGGTCCAGTAGTTGTAGAGGGGGAGACACATTATGAAATAAAACGAATTCTTGATTCTAGGGTGTACAAGGGAAAGTTACAGTACCTTGTTACAGTACCTATCAGAAGCTATGTGGGTGAAATATATCAATGTGAAAGTGGACAGGCTAATAAAAAGGTTTTACGATAAATATGCTCAAAAGCCTCGAGGAAATACTTAACATTCTTTTTGTTTCCCATACAGAAGAATCTTTCCTTTTGAGTGGGGCCCATTGTCAACTGTACAATGAGCATGGCTACAGCC
Source organism: Vipera ursinii (assembly GCF_947247035.1). NCBI lineage: Eukaryota > Metazoa > Chordata > Lepidosauria > Squamata > Viperidae > Vipera > Vipera ursinii. Next base: position 72,477,629 of record NC_139514.1, on the reverse strand, counting down.
ATTTTTTCTTCTCATTCTAAGTTGCCACATAGAATGGAGGGAGGGAGGTTGCCCAGGTGCTTCGTTAGTCAAAATAATCTTCTACCTCATGGGAACAAAGGTCATCTGCTGCTCCTGAGACTAGGGACTGGGTGTTGTATAAAAAGCCCGCCAAATAACTATATTGGGGAATGTAGTTGCTTGCATAGTTTTGTGGGTAGGACATTTAACTTTGTAATTGAGCAATTGTTACTTGTGTATTCAGACTTGGTTTCACTTTTGACCGTGCTGATACTTCGTAACTAATAAACATGTTCTTTGAGGAAATTTCAAGCCTCAGAGTTCTGCTTTATTTGTTTCTGTCTGTCAGAATCATGACAGGTAGATAATTTCCTGAAATGAGCTATTCTAGAAACTTATATGATAACTTTATTTGCACCACACAAAGATAACTTTAAACAAAAAAAGGTTTGTTGTTGTGGCAGTGAAAGAAACTGTTCTGGTTGCCTATGGGAAATATAAGTGTTTAAAAGCCTTGCTATTAATGTCAATTTTGATAGTTTATTCACTATTCATAGTTACAGGTGTTTATTATGATTAAATGCAAAGTACATCTTGGGCAAAATCTGCTAAGAATATTTTTTCTTGTTATAAAATTATCCTAATTATTGTTTCTATTACTTAAATGGTTTTCTTACAATAATTTTTATCTAATATGTAAAAGGATCTATTTCATGACCTACTTGTACTGGAAAAATGTTTAGGTTTTATGGATCAACATACTTAGCTCCAAGGAATAGTGTTTTTGCTACAAATAATTTTATTTTATGAAGATAATTTTTTTGAAAAATATAAATAAAAGTGTTAGAAGTTTTAAATAATGAATACTAGTCAAAAACTTTATTTATTTTGTCAAAAATAGTACAAGTGACAATTTTTAAAATTTCAGTACTTTGTTGTAGCATATATAAAGTAAGGTAATTATGAGCATTCACTTAATGCTCATTCAAAGTTACGTGATAAGCACCCCCTAGTGCTTACAAGTATGTCCCAAAATTACGAATATTGCAGCACCGTGGCAATTGTTCACCCTTATGAGCAACCGTAGTGGCTCTGCAACATTCACCCTGGTTATTCCCTCTCTCTCCATCCCCGCCCCCAGCCTCCCTAGGCACTAAGCCTTCAATACTTACCCTGCGAAGACCAAGATCCTTCACTTTCTTGGCTGTTCTGGGCCTTTGGTGCATTTGCAGAGAATGGAGGCCTAACGTAACGCAGGATCATGCAAGATCAGTGGGTCAAGATCTCACGCTACTGATCTCGCATGATCTCATGGTACTTTAGGCCTCTATTATCTGCAACAGAGAATGGAACCGAAGCTGAGGGGCACTACTACGTGCCTCCGGAGGCTGGATCAGGGCATCAGAGGCCTTTTCCAGGCCGCTGCCGCCCAGATCTGAGTCCGGAGAACGCTTCCGTGCCCCACTGTGGCCCCATCTGGGATTTGGAGACCTTTTCCAGGGTGCTGCTGCCCGATCTGAGGCCGGGGAATGTTTTTGCGCCCCCCACCCTGTGGCCCGATCCAGCCTCCGGAGGCCTTTTCCAGGCCACTACTGCCAGGCTCTGAGGCTGGGGGACACTTATGTAGCTCTCCATTATACTTGTAACTCAAGGACTGTAAATAGCAATATAAATATGTTACTCTTATTTAAATATTGCATAGTTTACAGGACAAACCTAAACGGTTATTTACTGAAGAGAAAAAAAGTTGAAAAGTAAATGTACTTAGTGCAATTAAACAATGTACTGAAGATCTGAAAATCCAACAAGATCAGGCTACTCTTCCCAAGAGCTCTTCCCAATGTTTTTTTGAGCAGTTAAACTTCCCCTTTTAAAGCAGTGAGAGATTTATATTGAATAACTGTTTCCAAAATCCAAAGGGCATTAACCCTAGGAGCCATTGTGGTGCAGTGGTTAGAATGCAGTATTGCAGGCTGACTTTGCCCACTGCCAGAATTTCTATCCTGACCAGCTCGAGGTTGACTCCATCTTTTTAAGGTTGGTAAAATGGCCCCAGATTGTTGGGGGCAATATACTGACTCTGTAAACCACTTAGGGAGTGCTGTAAAGCAGTAAAAAGTGTATGTAAGTACTGTTGCTATTAGCTGTCGTGCTGCAGTGTACTTACCACAGCAATTTTGGAGGGCCAATATAAAAAAATACCATAGGAGCTGAGACTGCCTCTGTGGACAAGGAACCATTGAAACTACAGTTCACATCCTGCTATATTGCATTTTCTATAACAGACATGTCAAACTCATGATGTCATGTGACATCGCGTGACATATTGGGACTGTTTTGCCATTGCTGGCAATGGGGTGGGCGCAGCTTCTATATGATGCATCCGGCCCGTGTGCTGACAGTTTGACACCCCTGTTCTATAAGGATTCACAGACTCAATAGACTTACCTAATATCTGGGAAATAGTGATCTCTTTTATGTGCAACTGCTATTATTAGATCAGTGCAAATTAGTTTCTTTGAATGTGGCCAGATTCTTTATGCTGTATTAAATAGACTCTAACTGCCCACTGATAATCCACGACCAATTGTAATATATTATTTTGTCTGCCTTTTATTTTTATTTTTTATTATTGTTTTTAATGCTTTTATTTGTAATGCTGGTCTGTGACCATAATAAAAATGGATTGATAGGTTAAAAAAAATATAATAGAAAAAAAACTATCAGAAACTAAATAAAACTTAAAACTAAAAGGAAAACCTAAAAAGTAATTATTAAAATTACATATTTTAATGTTTAATGTTATTTATTTTGAACATGTATTGTAGTTAAATGTATTATAGTTATATTGTACATTCTTGTGGCACTTTCATTACAAAGCCGATTCAAGTGAAACTTGACAAATTTCATTAATCAACATTTAGAATCTGGAATTCAAGCATTTTTTTGTAACAGTAATTTTTTTTGTAAGCTTAATATATACAAAGTTTTTCAGCAGAGAGTTTTCTGATTTTAGAAATATAATTATTAATTTCAGATTAATAACTTTAACCCCAACTATGTTCTTTGAAGAACAGAGTTCAGCCTAATAATGTTTAATCAATATGCCCAAGCAAGTAGCAATGTCCATATAAGTACCAAGTTCCTTCAAATTTATTATATCTGAAGAATAGAAAGGATGAGAGTCAACGTTTTTAAAACATTCTCTCATTGGTCCAGTAATATTGGACCAATATTGGAATTCAACATTCTGGAAGCGCAAGCAATAGAACACGGTCAAACTCGAGTCTTGGACTTTAAAAGAGCTAATTTCAATAAACTTAGAGACACCTTGGGAAGAATTCCATGGATGAGAATCCTAAAGGGGAAAACAACTCAAGAAGCTTGTGAAATTTTGAAAAGTGAGACAATAAAGGCCCAGTCTAGTACAATACCAACAAAGAAGAAAAATAACAACTCAAAAGAAACCAGCACAGCTGCATAAAGAACTCTCTTGATAAATTGAAAGATAAAAAGGACAAGTATAAGAAGTGGAAAGAGGGGCACATAACTAAGGCAGAATATCAGCAAATAGCCCGTGCCTGCAAGGATGAAGTGAGGGAAGCTAAGGCTCAAAATGAACTAAGGCTTGTGACCAAAGTAAAAAATAACAAAAAAAAGCTTCTTTCAACATGTAAAAAACAAGAAAAAAGTTAAGGAAATGATTGGTCCATTAGTGGGGGAAAGTAGCAAGAAGGTGACAAGCAACAGGGAGAAAGCAGAACTATTTAACTCGTTTTTTGCAACTGTCTTTACACAAAGGGAAAAAACAGTCCAACCTACCAAAAACAGTGCCATCAAAAACAGAATAGAAATGCAAGTTAAGATAGGCAAGAAAATGGTAAGTGAGCATCTGTCCAGCATAGACGAGTTCAAATCACCAGGACCAGATGGATTACACCCCAAGGTTCTCAAGGAACTGGCAGACGTGATCTCAGAACCACTGAACTATATTTTTCAAAGATTCTGGAGCACTGGGGAACTACCAGAGGACTGGAAGAGAGCTGATGTAGTTCCCATCTTCAAAAAAGGGAAAAAAAATAGATCCAGGAAACTACAGACCTATCAGCCTGACCTCAATACCTGGGAAGATTCTGGAAAAGATAATCAAACAACAAATCAGCAAAAACCTTGATGCAAACAAAGTCATCCCTAAAAGCCAACATGGGTTTGTCAAAAACAGATCATGCCAGACAAATCTTATTGCATTCTTTGACCAAGTGACAAAATTAGTTGACCAGAGGAATGCTGTAGATATAATTTACTTGGACTTCAGTAAGGCATTTGATAAAGTAGATCACAACCTACTACTTGAAAAGATAGAAAAATGTGGGTTAGATAGCCTCACCATCAGATGGATTCGTAGCTGGCTGACAGGCTGTATTCAGCATGTGGTCCTCAATGGAACTGCATCTACATGGAAGGAAGTGTGTAGTGAGGTGCCCCAGGGCTCTGTTCTGGGCCCAGTGCTCTTCAACATCTTCATCAATGATTTGGATGAGGGGATAGATGGGGAACTCATCAAATTTGCAAACGACACCAAGCTGGCAGGAATAGCCAATACTCCAGAAGTTAGGCTTAAGATACAGGAGGGTCTGGACAGACTCGAACACTGGGCACTATCTAACAAAATGAAATTCAATTGTGAAAAAAGTAAGGTTCTACATTTAGGCAGGAAAAATCAAATGCACAGGTATAGTATAGGTAGTACCTTGCTTAATAGTAGTAACTGTGACAGGAATCTCAGAGTCCTAGTGGACAATCACTTCAATATGAGCTAGCAATGTGCTGCAGCTGTCAAAAAAGCCAACACAGTGCTAGGCTGCATTAACAGAGGGATAGAATCAAGATCACATGAAGTACTAATACCACTTTACAATGCCTTGGTAAGGCCACACCTGGAATACTGCATCCAGTTTTGGTCACCATGATGTAAAAAAGATGTTGAGAGTCTAGAAAGAGTACAGAGAAGAGCAACAAAGATGATTGGGGGACTGGAGGCTAAAACATATAGGGAACGGTTGCTGGAATTGGGTATGTGTAGTTTAAAGAAGAGAAGGGTGAGGGGTGACATGATAGCAGTGTTCTAATATCTCAGGGGCTGCCACAAAGAAGAGGGAGTCAAGCTATTCTCCAAAGCACCTGAAAGCAGGACAAGAAGCAACGGATGGAAACTAGTCAAGGAGAGAAGCAACCTAGAACTAAGGAGAAACTTCCTGACAGAACGATTAACCAGTGGAACAACCTACCTCCAGAAGTGGTGAATGCTCCAACACTGGAAGTTTTTAAGAAAAGACTGGACAGCCATTTGCCTGAAATGGTATAGGGTTTCCTGCCTGAGCAAGGGGTTGGACTAGATGACCTCCAACGTCCCTTCCAACTTCTACTACTTCTTCTTCTTCTTCTTCTTCTTCTTCTTCTTCTTCTTCTTCTTCTTCTTCTTCTTCTTATTATTATTATTATTATTATTATTATTATTATTATTATTATTATTATTATTATTATTACTATTATTATTATATTATTATTATTATTATTATTATTATTATTATTATTATTATTATTATTATTATTATTATTATTATTATTATCCCTAAAGATAATTGTTTTTATTGAATTCACTAAGCTTTTAATCAATGGACAAAATAGGATACTCCAACTCTAATACAATGTTTTGTTTCTTTGTTTGTTTATTAAACTTCTATGCCACCCATTTCACCAGAAGTGGTTCTAGGTGGCTTACAGACATTCCACTAAAATGTACCATAAAACATTGAAACAAAAATAAGGATCATAACTATAAAATTCAATCAAAATAATTGTACCATATATCATCCATTTCCTTCTGGAACTTTAGCAGTTGAAATGGTATAAGAACCAAGTTGCATGTGTAACACGTCATTCAACTCTATGTGTTGCTATTCAGCCTTTCTAGGTAGTGTATTTATTTTGAAAAATTGAAAAAAATCATTAAATTATACTTACATAATATTTGATCTGGCAATCAAATATTATACTGTCACCCTGCCTATCTAACTTATATGCAGAGCAAATCATGAGAAAGGCAGGGCTAGATGAATCAAAAGTTGGAATTAAGATTGCTGGGAGAAATATCAACAACCTAAGATATGCAAATGATACCATTCAAATGGCAGAAAGTGAAGAGGAACTAAAGAGCCTCTTGTTGTGGATGAAGAAGGAGAGTGCAAAAGTTGGGTTGAAACTAAACATTAAGAAAACCAAGATCATGGCATCCGGCCCTCTCAGTTCCTGGCAAATAAATGGGGATGAAATGGAGGTAGTGATAGTTTTTATTTTCCTGGGCTCCAAGATCACTGCAGATGGGGACTGCAGCCAAGAAATTAAAAGACACTTGCTCCTGGGGAGGAAAGCCATGGCAAATCTAGACAGCACACTAAAAAGCAGAGACATCACCCTGCCAACAAAAGTGTGTATAGTCAAGGCTATGGTCTTCCCAGTTGCAATGTGTGGCTGTGAAAGTTGGACCATAAGAAAGGCTGAGCGCCAAAAAATTGAGGCCTTTGAACTATGGTGCTGGAGAAGACTCCTGCGAGTCCCTTGGACTGCAAGGCATTCAAACCGGTCAGTCCTAGAGGAGATCAACCCTGACTGCTCTTTTTTTAATTAAAAAGTTTTACAATACATTTTATTTTTAACAAACAAAACACAACCCCTCCCCACCCCCTTCCCACTCCTCAACCCTCCCCAACCCCTCCCTCCCTTCCCCCTCCCCCCTCCCCGACTTCCCAGAGCTAAGTACAGGGTATAAGAATACGAACAATCATAATCTACCTTATGCAAACAATCATAAACTATTAAAACTATCGCACTTTAACTCTTATGAATTAACTCCAAGCAGTATAAATATCACATCAATAATTATTCAAATGCTGGATAATACTTTTTAGTCCCATATTTACTCCACAGTATTTCTCTGTTGCAAATAGTCTTTCAAGTACACTAAAATCTTTGCCGTATCCTCCAAGTTGGAAACTTTTACAGTCCATTCTTCTATAATCGGCAGTTCTTCCTTCTTCCAATATTGCCCTACTAAAAGTCTTGCTGCCGTAATTAAATTCAGCATCCACTTGATATCCATAACAGTAGTATCAATAAAAATACCCAATAAGAACAATTACAGACAAAACAAATTTACATCAATCATTAAAAAACCAATTTTCTAATCTTCTTTCCATCTGGCCTGTAATTTTCCATACTAAAACCAAATTTATGCAATCTTTCCTTCTCTTAAGATATTATACAGCTTCAAATACCATACATTCCTTTCCAAACTTAAAATTTCCTTATATGTAGTCACATCATTTTTATATTTTCTATTACGTGTTTGATTATTGCCCATATAAGTAGCTTACAAGTTAACTTGCATCTATACTTTTTCCCAAACTTGCAACAGAGCATGTCTTAAAATATATACCTTAAACACATTATCCACCTTCCTATCACACAATAAATATACATACCAACCAAATAACAAATCATGACCTTCAAAATTTCAGTAAGCACTACTACAATTCTTCCCAATTAAGTTTTCATAATTATTTTAAAATTAAAACAACATAAAATATTACAAAACATAATTATTTTATATAACTCTACATTTGAGAGTGAAAAATATATCCCCAAATATTTAACCCTTTTAACAATTTAAATTCCCATTTACTCTTCTAAAACCGCCTTTTATGATACTATCATATTCTTAAACAACATTTTAATTTTTGTATGTTAAGCTTAAATCCAAAAACTTTCCCTTATTGCATTATTATCTCCTTCAGTTCTACAACTAAATCTTCAGGCTTGTCTCATTCGTCTAGAAACAGCACACCTCCTCCAATTTCTGGCCTCCTCCAATGATACTGAAATTTGATCCACTCCTGTAACTTTCTCATCTGTCTGCATTGTTCCTTCAGCACCTTGTAAATTTTCTCTGTGTAGTTGAGACTCTCCCTCACCTTTCTTCTTTGTAGATTCCAAAAGTGGTATGGGGGCTGCTTTTAAAACATTACTATAAAAATCACGTGCCTGAATCACCGTAGTAAGACGATGCCTCATACCTTCATACGTCACCACCATACCCACTGGTATCTCCCATCTGAACTTGATATCACGTCGTCTTAATTCTTGTGCCAAAAAAGCAAATTCCTTCCTTCTACTTAAAATTCTTGGAGGGACCTCTTTTAAAATCAAGACTTCTTGCTCAGCAATTGCAAATTCAGTATTGTAGGAGGCTTGAATAACCTCATTTCTAATTGCTCTCTTTGTAAAATAAACCACCACATCTCTGGGTAATTTCCTTTGTCTTGCAATCCACGAATTAACACGGAAAATTTTATCTATATCTTCCATTATTTCATCTGCTGATCGCCCCAGCACCCCTTCCAGAGCCTCAGAAACTATTTTGTTCAAATTTTCTTTAGGATCCTCTTTTAAGCCTCTGATTCTCACGGCAAACTCCATCTGATGATACTGTACCAAGGTCAAATCACAATCAATTTTCTCCACCACATTTTCAGTTTCTGTCATTTTTACTTCTAGTCTAGTATTATTTTGGCTGAGATCTTCCACTCTTTCGTCCAAATGCTCAATACATATAGCCATGCCTTGAAATGCAGATAAGATGTCTGCCCTTATTTCTATTAGTTTCTCTGTGATCTTTTCATCCATAACCTCAGCTAGTTTTTCAGTTAACTTCTCATCCAGCTTTTCATCCATTATCTCAGCTAATTGTTGCAATTGCTTTTCCATAACCTCTTGCATCACATTCTGCAAATCTTTAACTGTAAGGGCTGGTGCAGGTGCGGGTGCAGGGGGCAATAAAGCTTGCAACGAAGACTGCTGCACTGGAAAAGCCCCCGCACTTCTAAGAACTTTAAAAGATGTAGCCGCCATTTTCACCCACTATTGTCTGCTACGCACTTTCACTTTCAAACTCAGCAAAATCCATTGAGTTAAAGATCAAAAGTCCACTTTCACCTGAATCTCCTGTATCGCTCTGCCTGCATCCTAGTTCTCCAAAGTTCTTTCTTGCTGGCAGGGATGGTTGTAGACGCCCTGTTCTGCTCCAAAAAGCCCGGAGCAGAAGCGCCTCGCAGTCCGGAGCATACCCAGGCTTCGGGGGGGCTCAATCCTTCAGCCGTCAAAACTTTAAGTTCTGGCAGCCCCGGAGAGCTCTACCCCTACCTGGGCGCTCACCCCCTCCTCTTCTCCCGAGGAGGGGGCTTCCGAGCCACCGAAACAGCTGATCGGCGCTGTTTTTGGCGGCTCTACGGAGCCGCGGGGCTGACAGCCTAAGAATGGCTGCCTCCGGCGACGCCTTGCCATCCGGAAGTCAACCCTGACTGCTCTTTAGAAGGCCAGATCCTGAAGTTGAAACTCAAAAGCCACCTAATGAGAAGGAAGGACTCACTGGAGAAGAGCCTAATGCTGGGAAAGATTGAGGGCAATAGAAGAAGAGGATGACAGAGAATGAGGTGGCTGGATGGAGTCACTGAAGCAGTAGGCGTGACCCTAAATGGACTCCAGAAGATGATAGAGGACAGGAAGGCCTGGAGGAATGTTGTCCATGGGGTCGCAATGGGTCGGACACGACTTTGCAAATATCAACAACAACAGCAAAGTGCTTAGCAAGGTGTCAAAAACTTGATGACGAAAAAAAAGGGGATTTTGGTTTTTACTGATTAGATTCATTTGATGTAGTAGAAATGGCTAGTTTATAATATTATGGAAAAGTAAAAAGTTGAGGTTCAGTGTTAATGCTTCCTTCTGCTGCGACAGAGAAAATCTGTTCTTTTTCTCTTCTTCCTCTCACTTTCCCCCTTTTTCCTCCCCACTGTGTCCTACTATTTGCTTTTGTATTTTTGTATTTTATTCTATAATCTAATAAAATGTTACAAACTGTAGGAAAAAAAGGAAAAAAGTACCAGTTTTAATTTTTCTGGTGGCAGTTCCTTTGCTCATGCTTTCCCTTTGCACTGACAAATGTATGATGAATTTATCCATATTTATTAATATGCACCACTACCAGCTGGCTGGTCAGTCCTTCTTCTCTCTCCCTCTCCTCTTCTTCCTCCCTGCCTTCTGAACTGTCCTTCCACAGTGTAGTAAGAATGCACTTTCCCCCCCCATAGTACTTTCAATGTACCCCTAAAGACACAGGAATCAAGCGCAAAGCAAGAAAGGCTCACAAAAGCCTCCCAAAATAAAGAAATACTGACTGCATTTTTTTTTCACCTTTAAGCTTCCTCATGTGTGTCTCAGTTTAAACAATGTAGCAACCGGAACCTAAAAGGCTCTGGGAATTGCGAAAAGTGATAACCTTAAATGAAGCCTGTATACCAACAAACAAAACCTGTTAAAAGCCATAGATAAACTCAAGATAAGGGGAAAAACTAATTACATTTATTTAAAGGGATTAAACCTATGGAAGCCAACACTTTGGACTCATTGCTAGCCTTTGTGAAACAGACTAAAATATTCCAATAACCAAAGCACAGAAACCGAACCTCTGAATTGCCAAACGCTGTAAAAACTGTATAAAAATCCTTATGGTAATCAATTCAAGCTGCCAGTTGACCAGGAACCTTCCTTTCCAACATGCCCATCTCTCAGCTTTTCATTTCATCAGCGCTGATTGCATTCTCCTGCCTGGAGAAAATGAACCAGGGGACCTTTTCTTCCAGCAACAGCTTCTTCTTCCCTGTCTCTTTTTCCTCCCTGCCTGCTGAGCTCTCCTTCCACAGCTTCTTCTCTGTCCCCTGCCCTTTCCCTGTTGTCTTTTTTATCTCTTTCCCGTCAAAACCACCTTTTATATCCTCTCCTCCCCTCCAGCTACGCACTGCTTCTGGAAGCACCAGTCAGCTCAAGCCAATCAGCTGAAGCCCTGCCGGCGCTCCTGAGGCTTCTGCTGAGCTCTGACAAACCCCGGAGCTCCAGCTGCCTCTCCCTCAGGTTTGGGTCGCTTCAACTCATTCCCCTCCCCCACTACACTTGTCTAGGAGGGTCGCGTACCACCTGCTACAAGCCAAAGTACCACAGATGGTACGCGTACCAGTGGTTGAAAAGCCCTGTTCTAGTCCACCCCCTGCTCAAGCAGGAGAACCTATACCATCTGAGATAAGTGACTGTCTAGCCTCTTCTTAAAAATCTCCAGTGATGGAGTGCCCACAATTTCTGGAGGCAAACTGTTCCACTGGTTAATTGTCCTCACTGTCAGGAAGTTTCTCCTTATTTCCAGGTTGCTCATCTCTTTGATCAGTTTCCAACCATTGTTTCTTGTCCTGCCCTCTGGTGCTTTGGTGAATAACATGACCCCCTCTTCTTTGTGGTAGCCCCTCAAATACTGGAATACTGCTATCGTGTCTCCCCTATTTTTTCCTTTCTTTAGATTAGCCAAACCCAAGTCCTGTAGCTATTCTTCTTATATTTTAGTCTCCAGACCTTTGATCATCTTAGTTACTCGTCTCTGAATTTTTCCCAAACTCTCAACATCTTTTTTGTGATATGGTGACCAAAATTGGCTGCAGTATTCCAGGTGTGGTCTTACTAGGGTTTTATAAAGCGGTACTAATACTGTTGTTAGTTGCAAAGTCATGTCCGACCCATGGGTTCGCGATAGGTCAGACACAACTTCGCAACTAACAACAATAACAACACTAATACTTCGCATGATCTTGATTCTGTGCCTCTGTTTATACAACCCAGGATTGTATTAGCTTTTTTGGCGGCTGATGCACACTGATGCTCATAGTCAAGTGATCGTCCACTAGGACTCCAAGTTCCCTCTCACAGTTACTGTTTTTAAACCAGGTCTTGCCTAATCTGTACTTGTACCTTTGATTTTTCCTGTATTAACATAAATAAAATATTTTTCATAAAACATTTTTTCTTTTAACAAAAAAATTATAATGAGAAAAGTGATGTTATTTGAAATGTTTGCAAGTATGCCAAATATTTGGCAAATAATTTTGATTTTGCAGATCCCTGAGGGGTAACCAGACTTCAAGAAATGCTGCTTTAATACATAAAAGTCTTGATACAAAATTCATTTTCACTTTAATTCCAGTACATAAACTTAAAGGTATTTTTATATTTACTTTAATGCCTTCCAGTGCCTTTTTTGAAATCTTATTCCAGTCCACATGTAGACTCAAAACCAAAATAAAAATATAACAAAATAACAGAGCAACAGAGTTGGAAAATACCTTGGAGGTCTTCTAGTCCAACCCCCTGCTCACTATACCATTTCATACAAATGGTTGTCCAATCTCTTCTTAAAAATCTCCAATTGGAGCATTTACAACTTCTGGAAGCAAGTCATTCCACTGATTAATTGTTCTGTCAGGAAGTTTCTCCTTAGTTCTAAGTTGGTTTGCTCCTTGATTAGTTTCCATACATTGCAAATTGCATCTGAACTACCCACCTCAAAAAATTAACAAAAGAATTATATCAAATGATTGGTTTTTCTTTGATTGAACTACAAACATTTAGACATATTCAATTATTTCCATATTTGCCTGCTAAAATTGTTAAATATATGAAAGTATTTTTCTTGAATACTTTCCTTTTATTTTAACAGATGAATGAATAGTTCTGAATTTCTTGCAGTCTAGATTACCAAGTCAAACCAGTACAGTATAGTTTGATATTCAGTGCAGTCATGGATATATTCTCGTTTCTATGAAGCTTCTTGGACAAACTTACTAGAATTTTGGCAGCTATCTTGTTCCTCCAGAATATTTTAATGATGCCCAAACAGTTGCAAGAATATTTATATACAAGAGCTATTCTTTAGTGAAGGAGGAATGGCTTAAACCCTACTGATCTAACAATCATTCAAAAAAATGTTTGTAATTCCCAGTAGGGTTTAAATTTGTATTAGACTATAATCTGATGCTTACATGATTGAGAATGAACCTTGTGATCTCAGTGGAACTCCCTTTCAAGTAGATGAATAGTGAATTACTCTATTAGTATGTTACATACGGTTGTTAAATTAATAATTTATTATGCTTTTTAACATAGTTTAACATAGAGTATGCATAATACTGATGAATAAGTTTTTTAATTATGTAATTACAAGCAAAAATGTAAATATATTGATTTAATTCAATTTATATGGTTGCTCCTCTCATAAAATGATATTGAGAGACCAACACAATAAACATCAATACGAAAAACAAAATACAATACATAAAACACATTAGATACTAAAAAGAAAAACGATCACTAAGAATAAATAGCAACAAATTCATTCAATTCATGGCTCAACCCCATATCTGGAATGAAAGACAAATCTGGAGTGTCTATCTAGTCTCAGAAGGAATAATGTTCTACATTTAGAGGGTGGGTACTGTAACTGTAGATATCGTTCCTGGGTCCTGAAAGGTAATACTCTTTAATCAGTGGGACTGGAGCATGCCCCTTCTGCCAGATCTGCCAGATCTGGTTGTTCAAATATAATGGGCATTGTTCCATAATAATGTTCCAAATGTAATTGGCATTGTTCCAACATAATGATGTACTGAGTAATGATTTGAACTCGTGTATTTCTCTTGAATTTTGTACACATTTGACTGGCATTAGGAATGTCTGATTTCAAGAAGCAGCTGCACAAGTAGACATGCCTTTTTATATGAATGTCCATGTTTTCTCTTCTATTTAACTCATATTTTGAAGACAAACACAATTTCTTAAGATAAAAGAGTATGGCTGTCCTAATTAAATTTGGCTCATAAAACATTAGCTGGTAAAATAAGGAAGGGTTTATTTCTAGCTACAGTACATCTGAGGGGGAAAAAGAAGTGGCTGAAATGCAAGTTTGAAGAAATTATTTCAAAAATCTCATTTTGCTATCTTTCCCACTTCCCCCAAAGACAGTTTGAAAATCAAGGTGTTCTCCTTGCTGTCAGAACACCAGAAAACTTAAGAAGTATTGCCAACTTTGATGAAATTATTTTAACTTAATTATACAGCTATTTTGCTAATTTCATTTACTATTAAGCTAATTTGCCTTTTGTATGTCTGTATGCTCTGGTCTGTAAAATCAGCTAAAAATGAAAATGTTTTCTGCTTTGAAAAATAGCAGGAAATGCTTCAAGCTACTCTGGGCTACAGATAAGGTTATGATGCTGATAATATTTTTACATTGCTCATATGCACAGAATAAAAAGTGTAATTGAAATAATGATTAAGTAGGTTTTATCTTTGTCTGCAATTTTTTCATCCAGTTCCCTGTGTGAATTTGATTTTGGAATTTATCTGATAGCTTTCTAATAATGCAAACTATTGGTTATACTCACCAAAAATCAATTGACTCTATGTGCTAAAATTTAATGAATGTGTGAATGAATACATAAATATGTCCCTTAACATTTTAAGAACATGTATACATACACGCGCAGATAGCTGTTTATTTTTTACCTTGAATCAAGTTTGTTCAAAATGCACAACTATGAAAATAATTTTTATTTTGTTTTCCAACATTCACTTTGCATAAGTTTCCTGCCAGTTTTTGTTAATTAAGCTTCTGTAATCTTTGTTTAGCAGATTAAGCAATTCCCCTATTGAGTCCTAGAGCACTGATTATTCATATTATCTCTTGTCCTCTTCCAGCAGCACTGCTACGGTTGCCAACTCCCAAATTCCAAGCCATTATGACAAGCTGGTGCTCATTGCAGCTTATTGCAGACTGCATTGGAAAAACCTCTCACAAAAATGACAAACAATATATAATGTTTAACATTTCCTTTGCACTGGTGTGTGTGTGGGGGTGTATTTTATATAGCAGTTGTGGCATAGACCAAAACTGTCAGCTTAGCTGACTGATAGGTACCTTCAGGATCACCTTTTCTAACCAGAAATAACCATATTATTCATTCATCTTCCTAGAGCAGGGGTAGGCAACCTCGGTTCTTTTATGACTCATGGACTTCAACTCCCAGAATTCCTGAGTCAGCTCAGGAATTCTGGCAGTTGAAGTCCATGAGTCATAAAAGAGCCGAGGTGTTACAGCCGTCCACGCTGAAAGAACGACGACAACGTGGTACGGGTGACGACGAGGTTTTCTTTACTTCAGAAAAGCCTAGCAGATACAAAGTCAGCGTTGGGAGCTAGCCATCCCAATGCATCTTTTATACATTGGGGGGTGATTAGCCCCACCCCTCCCCATGCAAACCAGCATCCGGCTGAGTCTGCTCAACCCCCCCTTCCCAGCTCTCCGCACGCCACCCCACCCTTTCTGCCTGAGCTCCCACACAGACTCCAGGTGAGTGTATGCCCTTAACCCCCCTTTCGTGCTCCCCCACCCCTCCTCCGTGCTCCCCTCCACCGTCCAGCATGTCAGTGTTACAGCCCCCCTAACAGCTCCCCACAACGCCCCGCTATCCGGTCTTCGTTCTGAGCTGCCCGACGCCCCCTTTGAGCTGCCCGACGCCCCCGCCGAGGAGCAGGTGGCTGGGTAATCCCAAGATGAGCTACGGCTGCCAGTCTGACTGCCTATGGGTCCCTTCAGCAGCTCCGTCGACGCAGACACGCCAGAAAGCCCCGGAACAGCTGCCTGTGGTTGCTGGCGGCCATTTGACTGCTGGATGTGCTGTTCCCGGGTGGCTCCAGCAGGAAGGTTCAGGCAGGAGGTTTGCGCGGCGTTTCCCCTACTCCCCTCGTGAAGTCGAGCCCACGGGGCTTGACAGGCGGCCCCTCCTACCAGGGCACCACCTGGAAGGCAAGAGGAAGATGTTACACAGGTACCAATATGGGCGACGGGTTCCATCCGACCCCCCCCAGGTTTGTCTGGGTGCCTACGGTGGAATGCCCTACGCAGCCGTGGTGCTTGGACGTCCCGCTCCGCCACCCATGACGCCTCGGACGCCGGATATCCCTTCCACAATAGCAGGTACTGTACCCTTCCCCTCCACACCCTGGAGTCAAGGATGTCCTGCATTTCGTAGTGCCCGTTACGAACAGGTCTGGGGGCCCCCTTCCCCAACCCCACAGGAACAGCTGCCAGTTTCAACAGACTGCCGTGAAACACCGGGTGTACCTTGCCAAGGAATTTGGGCAACCTGAGTCTTACCATTACCGGGTTGATGACCTGGGTGACCTGGAACAGCCCTATGAATTTGGGGCCCAGTTTCTTACTTGGTATCTGTAGATGTAAATATTTGGTGGACAGATACACCCAGTCCCCGACCCCAGGGGTATGAAAGGGTTGGCGCTTCTTGTCTGCCTGTTCTTTCATAACACCGGCCGTTTTTTGTAGCGCCTCTCTGGTCGCTTTCCACACCCCTTCCAATTGCGATATCCACTCCCTGGGTTGGCAGGGAGATGCCGACCCTTGGCCGTACTCCGGGATGGGGGAGAAGTCATACCCTGACACCACCGTGAAGGGAGGGTAGCTGGTGCTGCTGTGCACTGCATTATTGTGGGCTACCTCCGCAAATGCCAGCAGGTCCGGCCAGTCCGTTTGTTGATAGGAGACATAGCTGCGCAGATACCGCTCCACTGCGGCATTGGCTCGCTCAGCTGCTCTGTTTGTGCAGGGATGATACCCAGAACTCAGCCCCTGGGACAATCCAATGAATTGGATGAACTCCCGCCAAAACCTAGCCGTAAATTGCACCCCCGGTCCGAGATGATACGCCTGGGCACGCCATTTAGGCGGTAGATGTGCGTTATGAACATCCACGCCAGTCATCGGGCTGTTGGCAATCCTTTGCATGGTACAAAGTGGGCCTGCTTGGAGAATAGGTCTACAACTGTCCATATCACGGTATACCCTCAGCTCTCCGGCAGCTCCACAATAAAATCCATGGCTATGTCCTGCCATGGCCGACAGGGGTCTGCCACTGCTTGTAAAAGACCCGTTGGTTTACCAGGCTGGGGCTTAGCGGTAGCACACGTATGAGAGTGGCGCACATACTCCTCAATGTGACGTCTCATACCCGGCCACCAGAACTGTCGCCGGGCGAGGTGCAGAGTCTTAACGAACCCGAAGTGGCCAGCTTGTTTGGCATCATGGCACCTAAACAGGACTTCTGCTCGAAGAGCTTGCAGCACATAAATCCTGTCCCGGTACCAGGCCAGACCCTCCCGAAGAGTCAGGAGGTGCGGGTGTTGCAACCAGATATCCCCTTTAAGCATTGCAACAGGTCGTTGACGGCCCTGGATTTCATGGCTTGTATCACCTCCAATTCACACGAGGGAAGAATAGCCTGCACCACCTCCTCCCGCCAGCTATCGTATTGAGGGAGGCGCGAGAGCGCATCCACTAGAAAGTTCTTCCCCCCTGGGACATATTTCAGGGTGAACTTGAAACACCTGAAGTACAGCGCCCACCGAACGTGCTTTGGAGCCAGCTTCCTGGGTGACTGCAAAGCCTCCAGGTTTTTGTGGTCCGTCCATACCTCAAAGGGCTTCTCCGCTCCTTCCAAGTGATGTCGCCACGTTTCCAACGCCCACCGAACGGCGAAGGCCTCCTTTTCCCAGATGGCCCAGGCCCGTTCGGTGGCTGACAGCTTCTTGGAAGCATAGGCACATGGTTGTAGTACCCCATCACTATTTTGCTGCAAGAGAACGGCCCCCACCACCACGTCGCTGGCGTCCCCTTGAACAATGAATGGTACGGTAGGGTCGGGGTGCAACAAAATGGGCTCTTTGGCAAACAACTCCTTTAGCATCTCAAAAGCCCTTTGACATTTGGCGGTCCATGCCACCCGTAAGCCTGGACGCGGCTTCACTGTCAGCTGTTTGGTCTGCAGAAGGTCCGTTAAGGGCAGTGCGATTGCGGCGAAGGACGGTATGAACTGCCTATAGAAGTTGGCAAATCCCAAGAAGGTCTGCAGCTGCCGTCAGGTTCCTGGGGCTTGCCACTCTTGTACCGCCTCCACTTTCTTGGGGTCCATCGCGATTCCGGCCACGGAGATCCGGTAGCCCAGATAGTCCAAACGGGAGGTATGGAACTCGCATTTCGCGAGTTTTACGTAGAGTCGAGCTGCTAGGAGTTTCTGTAATACCTGCCGCACTAAATTGACGTGCTCGTCCATGGATTCCGTGTAAATTATTATGTCGTCAAGATAAACGAGGACCCCCCCCTGTACAGATGCACATGCAGTATCAACTGCATGAAGACCGCGGGAGCCCCTTGGAGCCCGAACGGCATCACACGAAACTAAAAACTGCCGAGTGGGCAGTTAAACGCAGTTTTCCATTCGTCGCCTTCTTTGATGCGCACTCGATAGTACGCCTCCCGCAGGTCCAAGCAAGTGAACACCCTCCCACTGGCTAGATGGGATAACATGTCCTTCATCACAGGCAGTGGGTACAGGTGCTCAACGCACACCGCGTTGACCCCATAATAATCCACACATAGTTGTAGCCCACCATCCTTCTTTTCTCTGAAGAGAATGGGTGCTGCCATACGTGAGCGAGCGGGCTGGATAAAGCCCCGTGCCAGGTTCTTGTCTATGTAACGCTGCAGCTCCAGCATCTCTCGTGGTGCCATGGCATACATTCGTGGCTTGGGCAACCTGACCCCCAGTTCCAGCTCAATCGCGCAATCTGTGGCCCAATGGGGTGGTAGGAGGTCATACTCTTGTTCACCGAAGACCTCCAGGAGGTTGGCATACTCTGGCGGAACCCGCACCTCCGATCCGGCCCTGCAGCCTTCTTCTGTCCTTCCTGGCTGTCTGTCTTTCCCCATGTGTTCGTGGTCAGGGGGTTGGGGCCCAACCCCAAGTCGAAGGTGTCGGCTCCCCCCTCCCACCAGGTGGTTGGGCCCCACTTGTCCAGCCACACGAGACCCAGGATCACCTCCTCAGTCATGGAGGGTACCACAATGAACCGTAACCTCTCCCAGTGCTCCCCCATGCCCAGGCGTATGGGTTTTGTTACGTGCGTGATGGGCGCTCCCCCCAAGTGGGAGCCATCCACCTATTGGAAGCGCATAGGGGTTTCCAGTCGCACCACCCCAACACCCACCTTGGCCACCACCTCTTGACTGACAAGACACCGTGTGCTACCCGAGTCAATTAAGGCCCTGAATCCCAGTGCCTCACCCGTGTTGGGGTTCGTCAGTGTTACTGGGATCGTGAAAGGGCAGATCAGTGCACTTCCCATTGGGTCTTTCTCCTGTCCATCACCGTCCCTGTAAACCTCTAGGTCCACGTCCGTTGGCCTCTCAGTCTCTGCTTGGTTGTTTCTCCTGGGCGTCGTGTCCAAGGCTTGACGGTTGGCTCGGGAGCGCTCCACAAACCGTGGGGAAGTTACACCCCGTGCTGGGGTTGCTCCTGCCACCGCCCGGGGCACCGGCATTGGACAGTCAGCTACACGGTACCCCGGCTGGTCACACCGGAAACAGCGGAAAACGTCCCGGGGAGGTGGTCCTGTGGGTTTCTGCATCGGAGATGCTGGTTTTTGCCCCTCCCCTTGCAGCAAAAGGGGTCTGCTGGAGGTTTTGCATGCTGCTGGCATCCCTGTAGGCCGACGTCCAGCTCAACCACGACCCGGAACCAGTCCTGGAGTCTGGGAGGGATGCCGCGGACGATACAGGCCCTCTGGAGGTGGTCGTCCAGCCCAGCCCGGAAATGATGGATCAACATCCGCTCCGGCCACGAGCTAAGTTTGCCTGCCACCTCCCTGAACTCCCGAACAAACTCCGTTACTGGCCGGCCATTTTGTCGGAGACCAACTATCTCGGCTTCAGCACACTGTACCCGGGTAACGTCTTCCAAGCGGGCTCGCAATGCCTCGAGGAACAACCCGACATCCCCCAGCTCTCTAGCATGGTCGCTGTACAGGTTAGCGACCCACGCCGCAGCCTCCCCCTGCAGCGCTGTTGTGACCGTCATCACCATTGCCCACTGAGAGGCATACATGGGGCCATACTTATCCAGATGATGGATCACATGACCAAGGAAGAGGGCCAGGCGGTCGGGGTGGCTATCGAAAGTCATGGGCAACGGTGGCGGGCCCCACGCTGCTGGTGCTCCCCAGAGCCCTGCCGGAGCACCCAGTCCTTGTACTATGGGCCCTGGTTGTGGCCAACCCAGCACTCCTGCCAGTGGCCCCGGGCGTAGCGCAGCACCACCGCCCCCATAGCACCCACCCGTACGGGCCCTCGACATGGTGCGGCAGCGGGGCCTGCCAACGAAGGTGCAGTCCCCTGCGGGGTGCCGGAACCCTGCGGAGCCCGAAAATGGGGGCTAGCCAGGTGGAAACGGGCCTGGCTCTGCTGCACAGGGCCAGCCCTGTCCTGAGACCAACGGCCAGCATCTGGTTCGGGTTTGATGGGGGTCCATGGCCGAGGCTCCCCGAACCTCTCCCTCAGGACGTCCATAGTATAACTCCCTGGAGCCATGGGGTAGCTCCACTCCTCCCCTTCTTCGTCGGTAACGCATCGCTCCCTCCACTCCAACAACGGCCCCCTCTGCCTGTGTGGCCGCTCCTGCCCAGTCTCCAGTTGTCCCAGTACAGAACTGAGCCACCCTTCCCCAGTCTTTGCTTGAGCAGTCGGCCCCTGGGTCCCAATGCCTTCAGCCGCTGGGCAAGGGTCCCGGACCTTGGGTCGAACTACCGGTGGGGCCTCTGCCAACTCCCCCATGTCCAGAGGCACTGTAACCCCAGCCGGCTCCTCTCCCTCCACAGTAAGCACAGCCCCCTGGGTTCCCTCGGCCATGTCAGTTGCCTCGAAGTCCAGAGCAGAACACAGCAATGAGGAAATGCTGTAAGCAACGCTGACTTACTGTCACAGCCGTCCACGCTGAAAGAATGACGACAACGTGGTATGGGTGACGACGAGGTTTTCTTTACTTCAGAAAAGCCTAGCAGATACAAAGTCAGCGTTGGGAGCTAGCCATCCCAATACATCTTTTATACATTGGGGGGTGATTAGCCCTACCCTTCCCCATGCAAACCAGCATCCGGCTGAATCTTCTCAACCCCCCCTTCCCAGCTTTCCGCACGCCACCCCACCCTTTGTGCCTGAGCTCCCACACAGACTCCAGGTGAGTGTATGCCCTTAACCCCCCTTTCGTGCTCCCCCACCCCTCCTCCATGCTCCCCTCCACCATCCAGCGTGTCAGTGTTACAGCCCCCCTAACAGCTCCCCACAACGCCCCGCTATCCAGTCTTCGTTCTTAGCCGCCCGACGCCCCCGCTGAGCCGCCCGACGCCCCCGCTGAGCCGCCCGATGCCCCCGCTGAGGCTGGGTGGCTGGGTAATCCCAGGACGAGCTACGGCTGCCGGTCTGACTGCCTATGGGTCCGTTCAGCAGCTCCGTCGACGCAGACACGCCAGAAAGCCCCGGAACAGCTGCCCGTGGTTGCTGGCGGCCGTTTGACTGCTGGATGTGCTGTTCCCGGGTGGCTCCAGCAGGAAGGTTCGGGTGGGCAGTTTGCGCAGCATTTCCCCTGCTCCCCTCGTGATGTCGAGCCCACGGGGCTTGACACGAGGTTGCCTACCCCTGTCCTAGAGAAACTGTTTTTAGCTTCCTAATAATTTATAGTACAAGGGGCTGAAGCTTAGAAATGCTGTTTTTCATTAGGAGTATCCATCATCTTGAACAGCTTCCTCTTGGAGTTCTAAGTTGGTTGCATTCTGCTGTCTCCCTTTATATTATTGAAAACAGCTCTTCCAGTGCCAGGGGATTGAGACCATGCTCTCTTTATTTGGATTGCACTGATATTTTACTTTTTAAATTACATTTTGTTTATTAACTTTAGTTCACAATATCTTATTTTCATAATTCTTATTTAAACTTAATTTCCCTTTAATATTCAAACAATTCTTATCAGTAATAATTTTCTCAATATTTATCATCTAAATATCCAGATTTTCCATTTAGATACACTATCCCAATGTTCTCATATTTCATGTGTTATAAAAATACTATACTGCTTATCTATCTTATGACATCTACCTATAACATCTTTTCTGATCAGTTTCTATTTCACTTATATTTGTAAAAGTTAATTTGTTAAATCACTATATATCCTATTTTCGAAGTTCTTATTTAAGCTTAATTTTCCCTCAGTATTTCAGTCATTTTATCTTTAACAATCCCCCCTCCCCCTCCCCTACCTATCCCTCCCTACCCCTCCCCCCCTTTCCCCCCTCCCCCCCCGACTTCCCAGAGCTAAGTACAGGGTATAAAAACAAAGAACAATCATAAGCATCCATATGCTACCAACAATAAATTCTTAAATCGATCACTCTCTAGCTCAAATAAGATAACTACAAGCAATACTAACATTTCATATAGAAAAGAAAAGAAAAAAAAGAAAATAGAAAGGAAGAGTTATTCAAATGCTAAATGAAACTTTTTAGTCCCATATTTGTTCTGGATATATTCAATCCATTTTTTCCACTCCATAATATAACGTTCTTGCGAATGATCTTTCAAATAAGCCGAGATCTTTGCCATCTCTGCCAGGTCAGAAACCTTTAAAGTCCATTCTTCTATGGTCGGCAATTCCTCCTTCTTCCAATATTGACCTATTAAAAGTCTTGCTGCTGTAATTAAATTCAACATCAATTTAGTGTCCACAACCGTAGCATCCGTAATTATACCCAACAAAAAGAGTTGCGGACAAAACTTTATCCTTTGCTTGAAAATCTTCTGCATATTCCACCAAATTTTTATCCAAAAAGCCTTAACCTTTTTACAAGTCCATCAAATGTGAAAATATGTTGCATCTTCACCACCACACCTCCAGCATTTTGGCTGATAATTCGGATACATACTTGCAAGCTTTTTAGGATCTAAATGCCATCTATAAAACATTTTATAAAAGTTCTCTCTTAAATTTTGAGCTTGTGTAAATTTTACGTTCCTCACCCAGATCTTTTCCCACGTGTCCATTGTAATAACTTCTTGGATGTTCTGGGCCCATTTTATCATACAATCTTTAACAAGTTCTGTTTCTGAGTCAATTTCAATCAATGCAAGATATATCCGTTTGATATGTGCTGGACCCTGATTTCTAATTTGCTTTCCTAATTTCTTATTCCTGTAAACAATTCTTGAGTTTAGAAAACAGTCAAAGTATTTCTTTTCCTTCAGACACTTTTTAATCTTATCGCTGGCCCAGTATGTATTCTTTCTTTGTTCCCATCCAGCTGTCTTCTGAAAGTTATTAAAGATCAAGGGAACAGATTATTCTTTGTTTCTGGGTGTCTTGCCAATTTCTGAGTCAGTGTTGTTAATGTTCTATGCTCTAGTTCTCCACTAAGTGTCAGTAGTTGTTTATTTTCCAGCTTTTTCAGACAAAAAATGATTATTATTTATTATTATTTTTATAGTTTCATCAAAACCCTTTAAGGTATAATCTTAGCAGTTATTTTTTTAATTTCTAGATTTATCCAGACTGTAGTATTTTATCTTTGATTTCAATATATTTCTTTCCCCCTTAAAGGTTAATTCGCCGGTTCCTTCTATGTGGGAGTGAGGGTGTAGTCCCCTCCCTTCACTTTTGGAGGTTTTCTTACTTTGGGATCTTTCCCAAGGACTTAGTTACAGAGTAGAGGAGAGAAGATCGATACTCTCACCAGTTCCAAGCACGCTGTTTACCATTGTTCTGGTTCGTGCTCTAGTACTTCGGCTACAAGTAGCTTGAATTAGACGCTGGTTCTGCAGCTAGTCTTTCTCCTGTCAGGTTAGAGGGCTTCCCCCAGATCGAACAGAATGACTGCTGTCATTCCATGATCATCAGAGCACCCCTCTTTCTTTGTTGCCTCTCTGGGGCGACTTCAGACCCATTTAGGGTCCCCTGGCAGGATGAAATCATCTGTGGGGAGCCAAGCTCTGCAATACCACAGCTGTGTGCTGTGGCACAAAAACTGGAAGTGCCCTTGGCAGGATTTTCTTTTTTATATAATATTTTATTAATTTTCTAATTTTACATTTAGGTATTTAAAAAGTAACGAGGTGGCTGGGTTAATCAACAATTCAATAACATACAAAAATCTTTAGTACAAATCTCAAGTTACATCAAATATTTCCTCTCTTTTTCCCTTAATATCTATTATCTCATATTTAAGATAATACAGTTCTTATTATATGAACTAAGTAAAAACATTATTATTATATTTATCAATAAATGTCTAGCTTATACATATCTTAATTACTTTTACATTCAATCTTTATAGACAATCAATGTCTTGATATTGGTTTTTTCCCAATTTTTAGTTTCCCATCAATATTCAAATTTAACATTTGATACTTATAATTTCCATGCTTTAGGTAACCAAAGTTTCCCTTATCTCAATTCATAACAGAATCTAATGTTCAAAATACACATCTTATCTATTTGAGTATACTCTTGTTCTATTTTCTAAAAGTAATCTATTTTCCACCATATTAAATCATCTAGTTAATACAGTATCCCCTTTAATAAATCAAAACCATTATATATATATATTGTCTGGGTTAATCAATAAATCAAACATTCATATATATTTTTCTTTTGGGTCTAATTTTTAAATATTAAACAAATAGAATCAATATTTAAAACAATTTAAGGCTGATGTTATTTGTTTGCAAGAAACGCATATTAGGGTTATGGACCAAAAGTACTTATCGAACTTAAGGTTGGGTACGCAATTTGTGGCCTCTGCGATGAACAAGAAAAATGGAGTGGTTGTCTACGTTAAAAGTACTTTAACAGCGGAACTAATTGAAGCAGATAAGCAAGGAAGATATGTTATGATAGATTTGCTGTTAGAAGGTAAAAAAACGCTTCTAGTTGGACTGTATGCTCCTAATCAACAACAAGCTGACTTTTTCAACTTACTTCACACAAAGGTTACCCAATTGGATTACAAATCTTTTATTTTTATGGGAGACTGGAATGGTGTCTTAGACGTACAGATGGACAAAGCTGGTTCTTTTAAGCGTGTTCCGAGCCATGCTAGATTGCCTAAATCTTTTTTTGAAATGAAGGACGATTTGGAACTGCGTGATATTTGGCGTGATACACATCTACATGAAAAGGATTATACTTTTTTTTCTGATAGACATCAATCTTTTTCCAGGATTGATTTTATTTTGTTGACTAATGACTTTTTTTCTAGGATTAAGAAGGTAAAGATCTGTGCAAGAACTATTTCTGACCATAGCCCAGTTTGGTTAGAGATCAATAAGGATAATAGGGATAGGCGCTCGTGGCGCGTAAATGAGAATTTGTTTAGAAATCAGAGAAATGTGGAAGAATGTAAACAGCAGATGAAGGATTTCTTTGAAATTAATATGAATAAGGATACCTCTATGGACATGGTTTGGGATGCTAGCAAGGCCTACATGAGAGGGGTGTTGATATATATGAATAATAAATACAGACGTACCTTGGAAGTTAGAAGGAAAGAACTGGAGAATGAAATTAGGGAAAAAGAAAAGGCCCTAATTTTGAACCCATTGGATGTGAAGATTAAGGAGGTTATTAATCTATTAAGAGGACAATTTGATAAATTGATGGCTGATCAAGTGGCAACCAATTTACGGTTTGCTAGGCATAATACTTTTTGCAATGCGAACAAGCAAGGTAGATGGCTAGCTTACAGGTTAAGGAAAAAGCAAAGGGCTTCTAATATAGATAAAATTGAACATAAGGGAAAGGTTGTGTTTCAACAGGATCTTATTAAGGAAGCTTTTGTGGGTTTTTATTCTAAATTATATGCTAAGGAGAAGATTAATGGAAAAGACATTGATGTATATTTGGAGAATGCTAGCATCCAGTCGGTCCGAATCCGACCGGTTGCGACTAAGAATCCACACCAGGTCTTATCTCACAGCGATAAGGGTGGCGAGATCCAATTACTTCTCCACCCTCATCGCATCTGCAGATAATCGCCCGGCTGCCCTGTTCAGAGTGACTCGCTCCCTTCTGAACCAAGAGGTGAGGGAGGAACCCTTACAGGGTCGAGCCGAGGAATTCGGTCAATATCTGTTGGATAAAATCGCTCGGATTCGAACCGGCCTAGACTCCAACTGGGCAGTCTTGTCGACGTCATCTGGGAGGAATTTGATCCTGTGACTCCAAAGGAAGTGGACAGGATTATGAGGAGGTTGAGCTCCTCCACATGCTTACTGGACCCGTGCCCTTCCTGGCTGGCTTATGCAGCTCGAGAGGGGACACGAGGCTGGTTTCAGGTGGTCATCTCTGCTTCTCTGAGTGAGGGTCACTTCCCCGCCTCCTTGAAGGAGGCGGTGGTGAGACCTCTCCTCAAGAAGCCCACCTTGGACCCAGCCTCATTGAATAACTTTCGTCCAGTCTCCAACCTTTGCTTCCTTGCGAAGGTTGTTGAGAGTGTGGTGGCGTATCAGCTTCCTCAGGTCCTGGATGAAGCAGATTATCTAGACCCGTGCCAATTGGGCTTCAGGCCGGGCTACAGCACGGAGACGGCATTGGTCGCTCTGATGAATGATCTCTGGAGGGCCCGGGACAGGGGCCATTCCTCTGTCCTAGTCTTATTAGAACTTTCGGCGGCTTTCGATACCATCGACCATGGTATCTTGCTGCGGCGCCTCAGGGGATTAGGAGTGGGAGGCACGGTTCTGCGGTGGTTCTCCTCCTTTCTCCTGGGACGCTCGCAGTCGGTGTTGGCAGGAGGACAGAGGTCGACCCCAAGGCCTCTCGTTTGTGGAGTCCCTCAGGGGTCGGTTCTCTCGCCTCTCCTGTTCAACATCTACATGAAACCGCTAGGTGAGATCATTCGTGGTTTTGGAGTAGGGTACCATCAGTATGCTGATGACACCCAGCTTTTCTTTTTTTTTTTATTGAAAAGTTTTAAAAATACAGTTTTCCTTTAAAAAAACCCCTTCCCCCTCCCTCCTCCCCTCCCTACCTCCCCTCTTCCCCCCCTCCCCCCCTCCCTCCTCCCCCCCCACCTCCCCCCAACCCCCCTCCCCCCCGGACTTCCCAGAGCTAAATACAAGGTATATATATATAAAAAAGCAATCATAAACAACCATATACTAACAACTATAAATTCTAAAATCCATCACTCTCTAACTTATATAGGATCAAACAAAACTTAGCATTATTAAATATATATAGAAGACAAAATAAAAAAAGAAAAAAGAAAACGAAAGAAGACTTATTCAAATGCTAGATAAAACTTCTTGACCCTATACTTATTCTGGATAAACTCAATCCATTTTCTCCATTCCATAATATAATGTTCTTGCGAGTAATCTTTCAAATAGGCCGAAATCTTCGCCATCTCTGCCAAGTCGGAAACCTTTAAAATCCACTCTTGTATAGTCGGCAGTTCCTCTTTCTTCCAATATTGACCTATCAAAAGTCTTGCTGCCGTAACTAAATTCAACATCAACTTAGAGTCCACAACTGTAGCGTCAACAATTATTCCCAACAAAAAAAATTGCGGACAAAACTTTATCCTCCGTTTAAAAATCTTCTGCATATTCCACCAGACTTTTATCCAAAAAACCTTGACCTTTTTACATGTCCACCATATGTGAAAATATGTTGCCTCTTCATCACCACACCTCCAACATTTAGGCTGATAATTCGGATACATACTTGCAAGCTTTTTAGGATCTAGATGCCATCTATAAAACATTTTGTAAAAGTTCTCTCTTAGACTTTGAGCTTGAGTGAATTTTACATTCCTCACCCAGATCTTTTCCCACGTGTCCATTGTAATAACTTCCTGAATGTTTTGGGCCCATTTTATCATACAATCCTTAACAAGCTCTGTTTCTGAATCGATCTCTATCAATGCAAGATATATCCGTTTAATATGTGCTGGTCCTTGATTTCTAATTTGCTTTATCAAATTTTCATCAGTCGTTGCAAATCCATTTTTTTGGTCTTCTTTCCACCTGGCCTGTAACTGAATATATTGAAACCAAGTCTGAACAACCTTCTCTTCTCGCAAGAAACTATATGATTTCAAGCACCAAATATTCCTTTCCAAACTTAAAATTTCCTTATAAGTAGTCTCATCATGTTTGAAACCAGCATGTATATTTTCTATTGCGTGTTTTGGGATTGCCCACAATGGTATCTTGCTGCTTAACTTATATCTATACTTCTTCCAAACTCTCAGCAATGCCTGTCTTAAAATATGCATCCTAAACACAGTATCTACCTTCTTATCATACAACAAATATGCATGCCAGCCAAACAACAGATCATGGCCCTCAAGATTTAATAACCTCGATTGTGTCAAATTAATCCAATCACTTATTCCTACTAGTGCAGCAGCTTCATAATATAATTTAAAATTAGGCATTTTAAGGCCACCTCTCTCACGAGTATCCTGCATAATCTTAAGTTTAACTCGTGGCTTTTTCCCTGCCCACACAAATTTATTGATACCATGCTGCCATTCCTCCAAATTAGAGTCTTTCTTAAGAATCGGTATCATTTGAAATAAGAATAAAAATTTGGGCAGGACATTCATTTTCACTGCTGCAATCCGTCCCAACAAAGACAATTGCAATTTTTCCCAACTCTCCAGTTCTTTTTGAATTTTCCCCCATAACTTTTCATAATTATTTTTATATAGCTTTGTATTAGAGGGCGACAAAATCACCCCCAAATATTTAACCCTTTTAACAATCTCAAATCCAGTTAATCCTTCTAGGAGAGCCTTCTGCGAAACTGTCATATTTCTAGCCAAAATTTTAGTTTTCTGTATATTTACTTTAAATCCAGAAACCTTCCCATATTGTGTTATTATCTCCATCAGGTCCACAACAGAGTTCTCTGGCTGGGTCACTGTAACAACCAGATCATCTGCAAATGCTCTCAATCTGTAATCCTGATCTCCAACTTGTATCCCCTTAATTTTTTCCGAATTCCGAATCTTAACCAATAATATCTCTAATGTTAATACAAATAACAAGGGCGATAGCGGACACCCTTGCCTTGTGCCCTTCTCAATATTACATACTGTTGTCAAACTATTGTTAACTATAATTCGGGCAGTTTGTTTTTGGTATAATGCCCTAATCGGTTGTAAAAATTTTTCCCCAAAATCCATTTTGTCTAAAACTTTCAACAAAAATTGCCAGTTCAATTGATCAAAAGCCTTTTCAGCATCTAAAAAGATTAGCGCAGCAGAGATCTGGTTGTGCCTTTCCAAAAACTCTAACACATCAACTATATGTCTCACATTAGTTTTCATTTGTCTTCCACTAATAAACCCCGTTTGGTCCCCATGAATCACCTGTTGCAGAACCCTCATCAGTCTATTAGCCAAAACCTTAGCAAATATCTTATAATCTGTATTTAAAAGCGATATCGGTCTGTAATTTTTAACTAAAGTAGCATCCTGGTCTTCCTTCGGAATCAAAGAGATAAAAGCTGTTCTCCAAGACGGGGGCACCTTTCCCCCCCTCTGGATTGTCTGGAACAGTTCCTTTAACGGTTTTATCATCTCTAATTGTAAGTTTTTATAATAGGCCGCAGTCAAGCCATCAGTGCCTGGTGCTTTATCCACCTTCAGTTCCTTAATAGCTGTAAAAATTTCTTCTTCTGTAATCAGTTGGTTAATCCCCTCTTTTTGTACTTGCGTAAGAACCGGGATGCTAGCCTTCTCCAAATACGTATCAATATCTTTTGCATTAATGTCCTCTTTAGTATATAATTTCGAGTAAAAATCCACAAAGGCATCCTTAATAAGATTCTGTTGATACACAACCCTTCCTTTATACTCAATCTTATCTATATTAGATGCCCTTTGTTTTTTCCTCAGTCTATAAGCCAACCATCTGCCTGGCTTATTAGCATTGCAAAAAGTATTATGCCTAGCAAACCGCAGATTGGTCGCCACTTGATCAGCTATTAAT
Source organism: Vipera ursinii (assembly GCF_947247035.1). NCBI lineage: Eukaryota > Metazoa > Chordata > Lepidosauria > Squamata > Viperidae > Vipera > Vipera ursinii. Next base: position 72,447,745 of record NC_139514.1, on the reverse strand, counting down.
TTATCAAATTGTCCTCGTAACAGTCTAATAGCCTCCTTGATCTTCACCTCCTCTGGGTTCAAAATCAAAGCCTTTTCTTTTTCCTTTATTTCATTCTCCAGTTCTTTCCTTCTAGTTTCCACTGCACGTCTATGTCTATTATTCATATATATCAACACCCCTCTCATATAGGCCTTGCTAGCATCCCAAACCATATCCATAGAGGTACCCTTATTCATATTCATCTCAAAAAAATCCTTCATCCGCTGTTTGCATTCTTCCACATTTCTCTGATTTCTAAACAAATTCTCATTTACGCGCCATGAGTGTCTATCTCCTCTTTCCTTATCAATCTCCAACCACACTGGGCTGTGATCAGAAATAATTCTTGCGCAGATTTTCACCTTTTTAGTTCTCAAAAGAAAATCATTAGTCAACAAAATAAAATCAATCCTCGAAAAAGATTGGTGTCTATCAGAATAAAAAGTATAATCCTTCTCCTGCAAGTGTCTCTCACGCCAAATATCTCGCAATTCCAGGTCATCCTTCATTTCAAAAAAAGATTTAGGCAGTCTAGCGTGACTTGGAATGCGTTTAAAGGCTCCAGCCTTATCCAACTGTACATCCATAACTCCATTCCAGTCCCCCATAAAAATAAAGGATTTATAATCCAACTGGGTAAGCTTTGTATGAAGTAAACTAAAAAAGTCAGCTTGTTGTTGATTTGGAGCATATAGTCCAACTAAAAGCGTCTTTTTACCTTCAAACAACAGCTCGATCATAACATATCTTCCATGCTTATCTGCTTCAATTAGGTCCGCTGTTAAGGCACTTTTAATATAAACAACCACTCCATTTTTCTTATTCTCTGCAGAAGCAACAAATTGCGTACCCAGCCTCGAGTTCAATAAATACTTTTGATCCAAAACTCTAATATGCGTTTCTTGCAGGCATATAACATCTATCTTAAATTGTTTTAAATATTGAAAAACTTTCTTCCTCTTCTGCGGTGAGTTTAGTCCATTAACATTCCAGGTTAAAAATTTAGTTGCCATGTATATCCCCGAAAAGCTCTTGGACCACAGCTTTGATAGGACTGGTTACTTTAGGCCGTGTTCCTCCCACAGCTTGGCTATGAATGCGTTGTGAAGAATCTGAAGACTTTTGCTGATCTTGTTCTTTTATTTTCTTTGCTCGTTTTAAAGCAGCACGCGTCACTCTTTGCTCTCTAGGATCATCCAAAGAGACTGTAGCTTGATCTCCTCCAGCACCATTTTCCTCTGTTTCCTCCTCTTGTTGTTCTTCTTCTCCAGATCCCTTTCCAGCTTCCAGGAGCGTTAATGGGGTTGCTTTTAAGACATTATTGTAGAAATCACGTGCTTGTTTCACAGTAATCAGCCTATACCTTTTACCTTCATACATCACCATCAGCCCCTCTGGAATCTCCCATCTGAACCTTATATCTCTTTGCTTGAGCTCTTGCACAAGAAATGTATAGTCCTTTCTTCCCCTTAAAATCCTTGGAGGAATTTCTTTTAAAACCAAGACTTCTTGTTCAGCAATCACAACCTTAGCATCATAGGCAGCTTGTATAACTTGATCTCTAATTTCTCTTTTTGCAAAATAAACCACCACATCTCTAGGCAAATTTCTCTGTCTGGCAATCCATGAATTCACCCGAAACACTTTATCCATAGCTGCTCTTATTTCAGATGCTGGCTGGTTCAATACCCCTTCGAGAGCCTCAGAGATCAGCTGCTTTAAATCTTCTTTAACATTCTCTTTTAAGCCTCTAATTCTGACAGCAAACTGCATCTGGTAATATTGGGCATGGCTTAACTCCCTTTCCAACTTGCCTCTTTCAATTTCATTCTCCCGTGCTTTTACTTCTAGTATAGCATTCCTTTGAGCCAAATCATCCACTTTTTCATCTAAATCTTCCACACATTCCGCCACTTTATGCACTGAAGTCAAAATGTCTACCTTCATCACGCTGTACTTCTGTTCCATCCTCTCTTCCATTCTTTCCTCAAATTTCTCCAATTTCTCCTCCATCTGTGCAAATTTATCAGCAATTGATTGATTAATTGATTCCAAAAGTACCTGGGCATGTTTATCCAAGGCATCTCGCAAATCCTTCGATGTCAGCACTTCAGGAGGGTGCAACGCCTGTAGTGATGATTGTTGCACCGGCGAGGATCCTCCACTCCGAAGAGTTTTAGAGGGAGGTTTAGCCGCCATCTTTTAATCCTCAATTATGACGCACTTTCAATTAAAGTTTAAAAAGTCCAACAAGTTAGAGAGTACAGTAAAATAGTCCTCTTCACCTTTTCCTCTTGTACCGCTCTGCCTGCTCCTTTAAATCATAGTCCTTTCTTCAGGCAGGGATGGTTCGCAGACGCCTGGCTCTGCTCCAGGAAGTTCGGAGTAGAGACGACGGCCAGCTGGGAGCAACCCAGGCTTCGGGGGAGTTCGATCCTTCAGCCGCCCAAGCTCCAAGCTCAGGCGGCCTCGGAGAACTCTACCCCTACCTGGGGCCTCACCCCCTCCTCTTCTCCCAAGGAGGGGGCTTCAATTTCGCCCTAACAGCTGATCGGCGCTGTTTCGGGCGAAAAAACAAACAGCTGAGCCGCGGGCAGCCAGGGGAGGCTGTCTTCGGTGCCGCGCCGCCACCGGAAGCCATGACACCCAGCTTTTCATCTCAACCCCAAACAACATCAGTGATGCCCTCGACGTGATGTCCCGTTGCCTGGAAGCGGTTCGGGAATGGATGGGGAGAAACAGGCTTCAACTCAACACGGACAAGACTGAATGGCTGTACATACCGGCATGCCAGGATACTCAGAGCATTCCATCCCTTAACATCGGGGGTGAGTTATTACCCCCTGTTGATAGGGCCCGCAACCTGGGTGTCCTCCTAGACTCACAGCTATCCTTGGAAGAGCACATAGGAGCTGTGACCAGGGGGGCCTTCACTCGGGTTTGACTGGTGCGCCAACTACGACCTTATCTGGATCTGGATGCCTTACGTACAGTCACCCATGCACTTGTGACCTCTCGCCTTGACTACTGTAACGCTCTCTACATGGGGCTGCCCTTGAGAGCCACTCGGAAGCTTCAACTGGTGCAGAGTGCAGCTGCACGAACACTTTTGGGGGCCTCCCGATACTCCCATATCACACCTCTCCTCCGTGAGCTGCACTGGCTTCCGGTTGCCTTCCGAGTGAAATTCAAGGTGCTAATGATGACATACAAAGCCCTACATGGCATGGGTCCGGATTACCTACGGGAGCACCTTCTGCCAACGTCAACACCCCTCCGTCCTGTGCGCTCCCACAGAGAGGGTCTCCTCAGGGTGCCACCGGTCAAAGAATGCCGGCTGGTGGCCCCCAGGGGGAGGGCATTCTCAGTGGGTGCGCCAACCCTCTGGAACTGCCTGCCTACCGAAATCCGGATGGCCCCCAACCTTCGCAGCTTCCGGCGCGACTTAAAAACTTACTTGTTCCAGCAGTCCGGCTTGGCCTGATAGCTCTTGGGGTTTCATTTGTTTTTACTATTGTTTAATTGTATATCTACCTTCCTCTGTACACCGCCCCGAGTCCCTCGGGAGAAGGGCGGTATATAAAAACAAATAAATAAATAAATAAATCCCGGTTCTTATGCAAGCACAAAAGGAGGAGATTAATCAATTGATAACAGAAGAAGAAATTCTTATAGCAATTAAGGAACTGAAGGTGGATAAAGCGCCAGGCACGGATGGCTTGACTGCGGCTTATTACAAAAACTTACAATTGGAGCTGATAAAGCCGTTAAAGGAACTGTTCCAGACAATTCAGAGAGGGGGAAAGGTGCCTCCGTCTTGGAGAACTGCTTTTATTTCTTTGATTCCGAAGGAAGATCAAGATGCTACTCAAGTAAAAAACTATAGACCGATATCACTTTTAAATACAGATTACAAGATATTTGCCAAGGTGTTAGCTAACAGACTGATGAGGGTCCTGCAACAGGTGATTCATGGGGATCAAACTGGGTTTATTAGTGGTAGACAAATGAAAAACAATGTGAGGCATATAGTTGATGTGGTGGAGTTTTTGGAAAGGAACAATCAGATCCCTGCGGCGCTAATTTTTCTAGATGCTGAAAAAGCTTTTGATCAATTGAATTGGCAATTTTTGATGAAAGTTTTAGATAAAATGAATTTTGGGGATAAATTTTTGCAACCAATTAGGGCATTATATCAAAAACAAACTGCCCGAATAATAGTTAACAATAGTCTGACTGAAGTATGTAATATTGAGAAGGGCACAAGACAAGGGTGTCCGTTATCACCTTTATTATTTGTTTTAACCTTGGAGATATTATTGGTAAAAATACGAAATTCGGAAAGAATTAAGGGTATACAAATTAGAGATCAGGATTATAGACTGAGAGCGTTCGCAGATGATCTGGTTGTTACAGTGACCCAGCCAGAAAACTCTGTTGTGGACCTGATGGAGATAATAATGCAATATGGGAAGGTTTCTGGATTTAAAGTTAATGCACAAAAAACTAAAATTTTGGCCAAAAATATGACAGTATCGCAAAAGGCCCTTTTAGAAGGATTAACTGGATTTGAGATTGTTAAAAGGGTCAAATATTTGGGGGTGTTTTTGTCACCCTCTAATACAAAGTTATATAAAAATAACTATGAAAAGTTATGGGGAAAAATTCAAAAAGAATTGGAGAGCTGGGAAAAATTGCAATTGTCTTTGCTGGGAAGAATTGCAGCAGTGAAAATGAATGTCCTGCCTAAATTTTTATTTTTATTTCAAATGATACCGGTCGTTAAAAAAGATTCTAATTTGGAAGAATGGCAACGGGGTATCAATAAATTTGTTTGGGCAGGGAAAAGGCCACGAGTTAAACTTAAGATTATGCAGGATACTCGTGAAAGAGGTGGTCTTAAAATGCCTAATCTTAAATTATATTATGAAGCTGCTGCGTTATCCGGAATAAATGATTGGATTAATTTGACACAAGAGAGATTATTAAATCTTGAGGGCCATGACTTGTTATTTGGCTGGCATGCATATTTGTTGTATGATAAGAAGGTAGATAACGTGTTTAAAGTGCATATTTTAAGACAGGCATTGTTGAGAGTTTGGAAGAAGTATAGACATAAGTTAGATTACAAGATGCCGTTGTGGGCAATTCCAAAACACGCAATAGAAAACATAAACATTGGCTTCAAACATGATGTGACTACTTATAAGGAGATTTTAAGCTTGGAAAGAAATGTCTGGTGTTTGAAGCCGTATAACCTCTTGCGAGATGAGAAGATTGTTCAAACTTGGTTTCAATATACTCAGTTACAGGCCAGGTGGAAAGAAGATCAGAAAATTGGTTTTGCAATGACTGACGAAAATTTGATAAAGCAAATTAGAAATCAGGGTCCAGCACATATCAAACGGATATATCTTGCATTGATAGAAATTGACTCAGAAACAGAACTTGTTAAAGATTGTATGATAAAATGGGCCCAGAATATCCAAGAAGTTATTACAATAGACACGTGGGAAAAGATCTGGGTGAGGAACGTAAAATTCACACAAGCTCAAAACCTAAGAGAGAACTTTTATAAAATGTTTTATAGGTGGCATTTAGATCCTAAAAAGCTTGCAAGTATGTATCCGAATTACCAGCCAAAATGTTGGAGGTGTGGTGGTGAAGATGCAACATATTTTCATATATGGTGGACCTGCAAAAAGGTTAAGGCTTTTTGGATAAAAATTTGGTGGAATATGCAGAAGATCTTCAAGCAAAGGATAAAGTTTTGTCCGCAATTGTTTTTGCTGGGCATAATTACAGATGCTACTGTTGTGGACACTAAGTTGATGTTGAATTTAATTACAGCAGCAAGACTTTTAATAGGTCAATATTGGAAGAAGGAGGAGGAACTGCCGACTATAGAAGAATGGACTCTAAAGGTTTCTGACCTGGCGGAAATGGCAAAGATTTCGGCTTACTTGAAAGATCATTCGCAAGAACGTTATATTATGGAGTGGAAAAAGTGGATTGATTATATCCAGAACAAATATGGGACTAAGAAGTTTCATTTAGCATTTGAATAAGTTTTCTTTTCTGTTTTCTTCTTTCTTTTCTTTTTATATGTAATATTAATATTGCTTGTAGTTATCTTATATGAGCTAGAGAGCGATAGATTTAATAGTTTATTGTTGTTAGCATATGGATGTTTATGATTGTTCTTTGTTTTTATACCTTGTACTTAGCTCTGGGAAGTCGGGGGGAGGGAAAAATGGGGGGGAGGGACAGGGAGGGCTAGGTAGGGGTGGGGGTAGGGGGCATTGTTAAAGATAAAATGTACTGTAAAACTTTTCAATAAAAAAAATAAAAAAACAAATAGAATCCTTATTTTTAACTAATTTCCAAATATTTTAAATTTAATGACCCAAATTCCCTTTATCTCAACTTCTCCCTTTGACCCTCTAATTAGTAATATGAAATCCCCTCTGATAAATCAAAACCCCAATTTTCTTCAGCCTTATTCTGGCTTTCTTTCTCTGCCAACTAACCTTCCATGTCAACGTTTTTAAATCACCAAATAGATCTCCCTCTATTATTATATATATTATTTGAAATAAGACAGACCATTTGGTTGCCATTTTTTGGAAGGGGTAGCCCATTTGTATTCATTAGATCATCTCCCTATTATTCCAATTCCCCATGATTATCCTGATATGTTTATCTTCCATTCAATCTGTTCTTCTTTCTCCTCAAATTTCTTCTGATTTATATAAAAAGTCTTTTCTATTTTCAGTGTTGTCACTCCCTTTTCTGGATTTTCCATTAACTGTATTTGTTAGTCAATTGAGTCCTCTGTCTTAGCATTTGATTGTTCCACTTCTTCTGTTATCTTCTGCGTTGCTAGTTCTTTGGTTGTAGTCAAAATTTGGGTTTGTATATCTAGGCTGGCAACTTGTTCTTTTATGTTGCATCTTATTTTGTCACAAGCTGAAAGAATGGTTTCATGTATTGCTTTCAACATGGAAAGGATCTTTTCCTGGTCTTCATCTATATCTCTTAATAGTGTATTAAGTTAAGGACTTAATTTTATAACTAGGTATGGGACTTCTATTTCACGTGCTTATAGGTAGTCTTATAGTGCTTAAAGTAGAAGTCGTTCGTCAAGTAAGATTTTATAGTCCAGGATATTTCATCATCTCATATAATAACCAGTGTTCCTCAGGTAAAGAAATAGGAAAGCAATTCCCCACATATAACTCTGAAAGTCAATAAAGGTTTACATTCATAGTTCAAGCAGGCCAGTTATGCCACCCAGAAACTCTCTTTACAGCTGAATTTCTCACAGGTGGTATCTATCAAGGTCAAAAGAGTTTTATCTGAAGTCTGGGCTTCAAGCCAAATCTCTTTTAGGCAATAACAAGCTGTAATGTCAAACTTTGCCACAAGATGTCACCAATGCCATTTAAAGTTTTTTTAAGTCCAAAATTTTTATAATCCTTTTCCCAGTTTTATTTCTTTTTTGTAGATAAGAACAAAAGTCTCCAGTAAAAATAAGAAAACTTTTGGTCCCCAAGTTTCAGAAACATATAAATCCAATTAGATTAAAATTGTTCTTTTAGTGCATTAACTCCCCTGGGTAGTCAGTTGCTGCTATTCTTAGAGGGTGGGGTAGAAATTCCCTTCCCTCTCTCCTCACAGGGAGAAAAAATACTTTGGGCAGCTTTTACAGGAAAAGAAAATACTTAGGATCTTAAAGAGAAGATTGGATCTCACCCAGTTTCATCCGCATTGCTTTAGAAGTGCTTGGTGGTAAGTTTGACTTCGGCTGTCTGCAGCTTAGTGACGACCCATATTGCCATGGCTGGTCTTTCCTCCACTGGTTTGGAGGGCTGCCACAGATTGAGCAGAAGGGCTGCCACCCTCTTGCAATCAAACGGGTGTCCCCTCCTTGCTCGTTGCCCCTACAGGGTGACTTTCGACCCTTTCCAGGGTCCTCCAGCAGAATGAAACTGAATGCAGAAGACACAGCTCGCCTTCCAGCGTCTGCAGCAGCTGCAATGGCAAAATGGAAGTCCCCTTGGCAGGATTTTCTATGGCACCCCTTCCAATGTGGTGTTGGTTCATGATAAATGCAATAAATATATCATTGGATTGCGTTTCTTTGATAACTGTTATATAAGGTTTTGTGGTAGCAGCATATGGCCAGCTTTCTCTGATATAGCATTTATGTAGTATCTTCAGCAATGAAATCGTATGAGAAAAAAATCACCAATTCTTAGACTTGCCTGTTACCCTTATTTGCTTCTGTATTATTAGCGATGCTGCATTGTCATTTCAGAAAAATCATTACCGTATTTTCCGGCGTATAAGATGACTCAGCGTATAAGACAACCCCCAACTTTTGAGAAGATTTTCAAGATTTTTCATCTTATACGCCGGAAAATACTTACATGCCAGTTGCCAAGTGTCCGACACAAGCCTGATTCAGCCCCGTCTGATGCAGATGGTGCAAAGCCTCCCTTTTGAAGCCCAAAGGGGCTTTTCCTTCCACCCACCCTTTGGAATAAACGCAAGAGCTGCGTTCACAAGACGCGCTCTTCCAGACCAGACTGTGCAAACGGCACGCCAGAAGCCGCAACCACCGCAGGAACTCCGAGTCCCCACCTTTTGGCAGCCTGCACAGCTGAGCGCAGTCTGGCTTTGAGAGCGGATTTGCAGACGGAGCAGCCACGTGTCTGGAGCCAAGCCCCGCCCAGGAGGCAGTCAGCCAGGCGGGCCCGGAAGACGCGCTGGAGAGCCGGGCTTGGGGCGGCCATGCCGAGGCCGGCTGGCGAGGGTCGCTGCGTGGTCTGCGGGCGAGAGGGGTGCCAGGCTGCCAAGTACCGCTGTCCAGACTGCCGGGAGAGACAGCGGGTAGCAGGGTGCGCTCTGCTTATGCTCAGATGCCGCTTGGGTGAGGGGGAGGGGCTTCCTGCCGCTCCTGGGGTCTGGTGTTTGCAAGGGGGAGGGGAAGGGGCTTAGAGGCTCTTGGGGTGGGAAGGGAGAGTCACGTTGGAGGGGGGACTGGACTAAGGCTTGAAGTTGCTTTGCAAGAACAGGGGCGCTCGATTGATTTATGTACTATTTTCCGGCGTATAAGACAACTGGGCGTATAAGACGATCCCCCAACTTTTGAGAACATTTTCATGGGTTAAAAAGTCGTCTTATACGCCGGAAAATATGGTATATATTTTATTACACTTTCTGTATTTAATTAGAATAGGGGTGCCTAAGTTTCATTATGTAGAGGGCTATTCTAGACGTTTTGTGCCTATCCTTGGAAAAGAGTTTCCCTTCAGATAGATCTGTATGGCTGTCATGCTGCTGGAATTTTAGTAGGGTTAAAACCTTGCCTGTTTTCCCAGGCCTTGAGCTGAGCTTGGAGAAATGCTCTTGGGTGTGGGGTGGGGTGGGATGGGATGGGATGGAATAGTTGGAAGGGACCTTGTAAGTCATCTAGTCCAACCCCCTGCCCAAGAAGGAGTCCCTATACCATTTTTGGCAGATGGCAGTCCAATCTGTTGTTGAAAGCCTCAAGTGGTGAAGCACCAACATCTGAAGACACTCTTTTCCTTTGGTTGATTGATCTCACTGTCAGGAAATTTCTCCTTATTTCCAGGTTGAATCTCTCCTTGATCAGTTTCCATCTGTTGTTCCTTTTTTTTTATTGAAAAGTTTTAAAATACAGTTTTCCTTTAAAAAACCCCCCTTCCCCCTCCCTGCTCCCCCCCTACCTCCCCCCAACCTCCCCCCTCCCCCCCTCCCTCCTCCCCCCCTCCCCCCCGACTTCCCAGACCTAAATACAAGGTATATATATATAAAAAAGGCAATCATAAACAACCATATACTAACAACTATAAATTCTAAAATCCATCACTCTCTAGCTTATATAGGATAAAACACACCTTAGCAATATTAAATATATATAAAAAACTAGAATAGAAAAAGAAAAAAAACGAAAGAAGACTTATTCGAATGCTACATAAAACTTCTTAACCCTATACTTGTTCTGGATAAACTCAATCCATTTTCTCCATTCCATAATATAACGTTCTTGCGAATGATCTTTCAAATAGGCCGAAATCTTCGCCATCTCTGCCAGGTCGGAAACCTTTAAAGTCCATTCTTCTATGGTTGGCAGTTCCTCTTTCTTCCAATATTGACCTATCAAAAGTCTTGCTGCCGTAACTAAGTTCAACATCAACTTGGAGTCCACAACTGTAGCGTCAACAATTATTCCCAACAAAAAAAATTGCGCACAAAACTTTATCCTCCGTTTAAAAATCTTCTGCATATTCCACCAGACTTTTATCCAAAAAACCTTAACCTTCTTACATGTCCACCATATGTGAAAATATGTTGCATCTTCATCACCACACCTCCAACATTTAGGCTGGTAATTCGGATACATACTTGCAAGCTTTTTAGGATCTAAATGCCATCTATAAAACATTTTGTAAAAGTTCTCTCTTAGATTTTGAGCTTGAGTAAATTTTACATTCCTCACCCAAATCTTTTCCCACGTGTCCATTGTAATAACTTCCTGAATGTTTTGGGCCCATTTTATCATACAATCCTTAACAAGCTCTGTTTCTGAATCAATCTCTATCAATGCAAGATATATCCGTTTGATATGTGCTGGTCCCTGATTTCTAATTTGCTTTATCAAATTTTCATCAGTCATTGCAAATCCATTTTTCTGGTCTTCTTTCCACCTGGCCCGTAATTGAATATATTGAAACCAAGTTTGAACAACCTTCTCTTCTCGCAAGAGGCTATATGATTTCAAACACCAAACATTCCTTTCCAGGCTTAAAATTTCCTTGTACGTAGTCACATCATGTTTGAAACCAGCATGTATATTTTCTATTGCGTGTTTTGGAATTGCCCACAATGGTATCTTGCTGCTTAACTTATGTCTATACTTCTTCCAAACTCTCAGCAATGCCTGTCTTAAAATATGCATCCTAAACACAGTATCTACCTTCTTATCATACAACAAATATGCATGCTAGCCAAACAACAAATCATGGCCCTCAAGATTTAATAACCTCAGTTGCGTCAAATTAATCCAATCGCTTATTCCTACTAATGCAGCAGCTTCATAATATAATTTAAAATTAGGCAATTTAAGGCCACCTCTCTCACGAGTATCCTGCATAATCTTAAGTTTAACTCGTGGCTTTTTCCCTGCCCACACAAATTTATTGATACCACGCTGCCATTCCTCCAAGTTAGAATCTTTCTTAAGAATCGGTATCATTTGAAATAAAAATAAAAATTTGGGCAGGACATTCATTTTCACTGCTGCAATCCATCCCAACAAAGACAATTGCAATTTTTGCCAACTCTCCAATTCTTTTTGAATTTTCCCCCATAGTTTTTCATAATTATTTTTATATAGCTTTGTATTAGAGGGCGACAAAATCACCCCCAAATATTTAACCCTTTTAACAATCTCAAATCCAGTTAATCCTTCTAAGAGAGCCTTCTGTGAAACTGTCATATTTCTAGCCAAAATTTTAGTTTTCTGTGTATTTACTTTAAATCCAGAAACCTTCCCATATTGTGTTATTATCTCCATCAGGTCCACAACAGAGTTCTCTGGCTGGGTCACTGTAACAACCAGATCATCTGCAAATGCTCTCAATCTGTAGTCCTGATCTCCAACTTGTATCCCCTTAATTTTTTCCGAGTTCCGAATCTTAACCAATAGTATCTCTAATGTTAACACAAATAACAAGGGCGATAACGGACACCCTTGCCTTGTGCCCTTCTCAATATTACATGCTGCTGTCAGGCTATTGTTAACTATGATTCGGGCAGTTTGTTTTTGATATAATGCCCTAATCGGTTGTAAAAATTTTTCCCCAAAATCCATTTTATTTAAAACTTTCAACAAAAATTGCCAATTCAATTGATCAAAGGCCTTTTCAGCATCTAAAAAGATTAGCGCTGCAGAGATCTGGTTGTGCCTTTCCAAAAACTCTAACACATCAACTATATGTCTCACATTATTTTTCATTTGCCTACCACTAATAAACCCCGTTTGATCCCCATGAATCACCTGTTGCAGAACCCTCATCAGTCTATTAGCCAAAACCTTAGCAAATATCTTATAATCTGTATTTAAAAGCGATATCGGTCTGTAATTTTTAACTTGAGTAGCATCCTGGTCTTCCTTCGGAATCAAAGAGATAAAAGCTGTTCTCCAAGACGGTGGCACCTTTCCCCCCCTCTGAATTGTCTGAAACAGTTCCTTTAATGGCTTTATCATCTCTAATTGTAAATTTTTATAATAGGCCGCAGTCAAGCCATCCGTGCCTGGCGCTTTATCCACCTTCAGTTCCTTAATTGCTGTAAAAATTTCTTCTTCTGTAATCAGTTGATTAATCCCCTCTTTTTGTACTTGCGTAAGAACCGGGATGCTAGCATTCTCCAAGTATATATCAATATCTTTTACATTAATTTCCTCTTTAGTATATAATTTCGAATAAAAATCCACAAAAGCATCCTTAATAAGATTCTGTTGAAACACAACCCTTCCTTTATACTCAATCTTATCTATATTAGAGGCCCTTTGTTTTTTCCTCAGTCTATAAGCTAACCATCTGCCTGGTTTATTAGCGTTGCAAAAAGTATTGTGCCTAGCAAACCGCAGATTGGTCGCCACTTGATCTGCCATTAATTTATCAAATTGTCCTCTTAGCAGTCTAATAGCCTCCTTGATCTTCACATCCTCTGGGTTCAAAATCAAAGCCTTTTCTTTTTCCTTTATTTCATTCTCCAGTTCTTTCCTTCTAGTTTCCACTGCACGTCTATGTCTATTATTCATATATATCAACACCCCTCTCATATAGGCCTTGCTAGCATCCCAAACCATATCCATAGAGGTACCCTTATTCATATTAATCTCAAAAAAATCCTTCATCCGCTGTTTGCATTCTTCCACATTTCTCTGATTTCTAAACAAATTCTCATTTACGCGCCACGAGCGCCTATCTCTTTTCTCCTTATCAATCTCCAACCAAACTGGACTGTGGTCAGAGATAGTTCTTGCACAAATCTTCACCTTTTTAGTTCTCAAAAAAAATCATTAGTCAACAAAATAAAATCAATCCTCGAAAAAGATTGGTGTCTGTCAGAATAAAAAGTATAATCCTTCTCCTGCAAGTGTCTCTCACGCCAAATATCTCGCAATTCCAGGTCATCCTTCATTTCAAAAAAAGATTTAGGCAGTCTAGCATGACTTGGAATGCGCTTAAAAGCTCCAGCCTTATCCAACTGTACATCCAAAACACCATTCCAGTCTCCCATAAAAATAAAAGATTTATAATCCAACTGGGTAAGCTTTGTGTGAAGTAAGCTAAAAAAGTCAGCTTGTTGTTGGTTAGGTGCATATAATCCAACTAGAAGCGTCTTTTTACCTTCTAACAACAGCTCAATCATAACATATCTTCCATGCTTATCTGCTTCAATTAAGTCTGCTGTTAAGGCACTTTTAACATAAACAACCACTCCATTTTTCTTATTCTCTGCAGAAGCAACAAATTGCGTACCCAGTCTCGAGTTCAGTAAATGCTTTTGATCCAAAACTCTAATATGCGTTTCTTGCAAACATATAACATCTATCTTAAATTGTTTTAAATATTGAAAAACTTTCTTCCTCTTCTGCGGTGAATTTAGTCCATTAACATTCCAGGTTAGAAATTTAGTTGCCATGCATATCCTCCAAAAGCTCTTGGACCACAGCTTTGATAGGACTAACTTCTTTAGGCTGTGCTCCTCCCACAGCTTGACTATATGTACGTTGTGAAGAATCTGAAGACTTTTGCTGATCTTGTTCTTTTATTTTCTTTGCTCGTTTTAAAGCAGCACGCGTTACTCTTTGCTCTCTAGGATCATCCAAAGAAATTGTAGCTTGATCTCCTCCAGCACCACTTTCCTCTGTTTCATCCTCTTGATGTTCTCCTTCTCCAGATCCCTTTCCAGCTTCCAGAAGTGTTAATGGGGTTGCTTTTAAGACATTATTGTAGAAATCACGCGCTTGCTTCACAGTAATCAGCCGATACCTTTTACCTTCATGCATCACCATCAGCCCATCTGGAATCTCCCATCTGAACCTTATATCTCTTTGCTTAAGCTCATGCACGAGAAATGTATAGTCCTTCCTTCCCCTTAAAATCCTTGGAGGGATTTCTTTTAAAACCAAGACTTCTTGTTCAGCAATCACCACTTTAGCATCATAGGCGGCTTGTATAACTTGATCTCTAATTTCTCTTTTTGCAAAATAAACCACCACATCTCTAGGCAACTTTCTCTGTCTGGCAATCCATGAATTCACCCGAAACACTTTATCCATAGCTGCTCTTATTTCAGATGCTGGCTGGTTCAATACCACTTCGAGAGCCTCAGAGATCAGCTGCTTTAAATCTTCTTTAATATTCTCTTTTAAACCTCTGATTCTGACAGCAAACTGCATCTGGTAATATTGGGCTAGGCTTAACTCCCTTTCCACTTTGTCTCTTGCATTTTCATTCTCCCGTGCTTTTACTTCTAATATAGCATTCCTTTGAGCCAGATCATCCATTTTTTCATCTAAATCTTCCACACATTCCGCCACTTTATGCACTGAGGACAAAATGTCTACCTTCATCACTCTGAACTTCTGTTCCATCCTCTCTTCCATTCTCTCCTCCAATTTCTCCAATTTCTCCTCCATCTGTGCAAATTTATCAGCAATTGATTGATTAATTGATTCCAAAAGTACCTGGGCATGTTTATCCAAGGCATCTCGCAAATCCTTCGATGTCAGCGCTTCAGGAGGGTGCAACGCCTGTAGTGATGATTGTTGCACCGGCGAGGATCCACCACTCCGAAGAGTTTTAGGGGGAGGTTTCGCCGCCATCTTTTAGTCCTCAATTATGACGCACTTTCACTTAAAGTTTAAAAAGTCCAACAAGCTCGAGAGTATAGTAAAATAATCCTCTTCACCTTTTCCTCTTGTACCGCTCTGCCTGCTCCTTTAAACCATAGTCCTTTCTTCAGGCAGGGATGGTTCGCAGACGCCTGGCTCTGCTCCAAGAAGTTCGGAGCAGAGACGCCGGCCAGCTGGGAGCAACCCAGGCTTCGGGGGAGTTCAATCCTTCAGCTGCCCAAGCTCCAAGCTCAGGCGGCCCCGGAGAACTCTACCCCTACCTGGGGCCTCACCCCCTCCTCTTCTCCCGAGGAGGGGGCTTCAATTTCGCCCGAAAAGCTGATCGGCGCTGTTTCGGGTGAAAAAACAAACAGCTGAGCCGCGGGCAGCCCGGGAAGGCTGTCTTCGGCGCCGCGCCGCCACCGGAAGTCCCCCATCTGTTGTTCCTTGTCTGGCCTTCAGGTGCTTTGGAAAATAAGTTAACCCCCTCCACACTGTGACAGCCCCTCAAATATTGGAACACTGCAATCCTGTCTCCTCTGGTCCTTGTTTTCACTAGACTAGCCATGCCCAGTTCCTGTAGTCATTCTTCATATGTTTTAGACTCCAGTCCCCTAATCATCTTCTCTACACTTTTTCTAGAATCTCAACATCTTTTTTATAATGTGGAGACCTAAATTGGTTGCAGTATTCTAGATGTAAGGGACGCGGTGGCTCAGTGGGTTAGGACGCTGAGCCTGTCGATCAGAAGGTCGGCAGTTTGGCGGGTCGAATCCCGAGTGCTGTGTAACAGAGTGAGTGCCTGTTACTCATCCCAGTTTCTGCCAACCTAGCAGTTCGAAAGCACGTAAAAATGCAAGTAGAAAAATAGGGACCACTACGGTGGTAAGGTAACAGCGTTCCGTGCGCCTTTGGCGTCTAGTCATGCCGGCCACATGACCACGGAGATGTCCTCGGATAAGCGCTGACTCTTCGGCTTTCAAACGGAGATGAGCACCAGCCCCTAGAGTTGGAAACGACTAGCACACATGTGTGGGGGAACCTTTACCTTTACCTTATTCTACATGTGGTTTTACTAAGGCTTTATAGAGTGGTATTAATACCTCATGTGATCTTTATTGAATCCCTGTTAATGCAATTTAGGATTGCATTGGCTTTTTTGGCTGCCACCGCACACTATTGACTTACCGTATTTTCCGGCATATAAGACAACTTTTTAACCCATGAAAATGTTCTCAAAAGTTGGGGTGTCGTCTTATACGCCCAGTTGTCTTATACGCCGGAAAATAGTACATAAATCAATCGAGCGCCCCTGTTCTTGCAAAGCAACTTCAAGCCTTAGTCCAGTCCCCCCTCCAACGTGACTCTCCCTTCCCACCCCCAAGAGCCTCTAAGCCCCTTCCCCTCCCCCTTGCAAACACCAGACCCCAGGAGCGGCAGGAAGCCCCTCCCCCTCACCCAAGCGGCATCTGAGCATAAGCAGAGTGCGCCCTGCTACCCGCTATCTCTCCCGGCAGTCTGGACAGTGGTACTTGGCGGCCTGGCGACCCTCTCACCCGCAGACCACACAGTGGCCCTCGCCAGCCGGCCTCGGCATGGCCACCCCAAGCCCGGCTCTCCAGCGCGTCTTCCGGGCCCGCCTGGCCGACCGCCTCCTGGGCGGGGCTTGGCTCCAGACATGGCGGCTGCTTCATCTGCAAATGTGCTCTCAAAGCTGGATTGCGCTCAGTTGTGCAGGCTGCCGAAAGGCGGGGACTTGGAGTTCCCGCAGTGGTTGCGGCTTCTGACGTGCCGTTTGCAGAGTCTGGCCTGGAAGAGCGCGTCTTGTGAATGCAGCTCTTGCATTTATTCCAAAGGGTGGGTGGAAGGAAAAGCCCCTTTGGGTTTCAAAAGGGAGGCTTTGCACCATCTGCATCAGACGGGGCTGAATCGGGCTTGTGTCGGATACTTGGCAACTGGCATGTAAGTATTTTCCGGCGTATAAGATGAAAAATCTTGAAAATCTTCTCAAAAGTTGGGGGTTGTCTTATACGCCCAGTTGTCTTGTACGCCGGAAAATACGGTATATTTAATTGATTGTCCACTAAGACTCCAAGATCCCTCTCACAGTTGCTGCTATTAAGCCTGGTTTCACCCAATCTATATGTGTATTTTTGGTTTTTCTTGCCTAAGTGTAAGACTTTACTTTTCTCTACTAGAATTTTATTCTAGTTGTCTAGATAGGGCCCAGTGTTCAAGTCTGTCAAGATCCGTATGGATCTTGAGCTATCATCTAGGGCAGTGTTTTTCAACCTTTTTTGGGCAAAGGCACACTTACTTGTTTCATAAAAAACATCACGAGGCACTCCACCATTTTCCACACCGTTGGACCTCCCCACGGTCGCTACATGAATGGTCGTAAGTCGAGGATGGCCTGTGTTCTCAAGGGGTTGGACTAGATGACCTCCAAGGTCCCTTCCAACTTCTTCTTCTTCTTCTTCTTCTTCTTCTTCTTCTTCTTCTTCTTCTTCTTCTTCTTCTTCTTCTTCTTCTTCTTCTTCTTCTTCTTCTTATTATTATTATTATTATTATTATTATTATTATTATTATTATTATTATTATTATTATTATTAGCCTCTTTATTTTATTTTATTTTATTTTGGGGCTTTTGTTTGTTTGTTTTTGCTGTGAAGGAAAAGGAAAGCTTGCATTTCTTTTTAATTTTTCTTTCTGCATTTTTCTCCTTCATTTATTTTTCTTTCTTTCTTTCTTTCTTTCTTTCTTTCTTTCTTTCTTTCTTTTCTCTTTCTTTTTCTCTCTTTCTTTTCTCTTTCTTTCTTTCTATCTTCCTTCCTTTCTTTCCTGCCTTTCTCTCTCCCACTTTCTTTCCCTCCCTCTCTCAATTTCTTGCTTTCTACTTGTTGTGGAAACTGGAAGCTACTTGCATTTCTTTTTAATTTTTCTTCCTGCTTTTTTTCCTTCCTTCCTTCCTCCCTTCCTCTCTCTCTCTCTTTCTTTTCTATTCTCCTTTTTTTCTTTCTCCCTCCCTTTTCCCCTTTCCCCTTTCTCCTTTTTTCCCTTCCTTTTTTCTTTCTTTCTCACCTTTACCATCAAAAGCACTTCACTCCAGAGGGGGGGGGGACCCCAAAGGTTTTTAATTGCTTTGGTCCAAAGGACATTTTATTATGCAACGTATCAAAAGGACAGGTTAAAAAAAAATCAGCCATGTAATTTTTCAGACGCAAGCGAAGCCTCCAAGAGCAAAGCGGTCAGATCCCTCTATTTCGGGCTGGGGCGAGGGGTCGCGGCGAGCAACCAGGCAGCCGACCAGGCGGGAGTCTCGCATCCTCAGCCGCACGGGGAGTAAGGAGTAAGCGGTGCGTGCTGGGGAAGAAGAGCTTTTTCGAACATTGCAGGCAACCAACCACGCGACAGCTCAGGCGAGCCGGGCTGGCCGCCCATCTGTCCTCTTCCGATAAGCGAGCCGGTCGCCTCTCCCCAGCTTCTCTCTCTTCAGCAAGAGACCCTCCGAAGCCAGAGAAGGGGGCGGAGCTACACTGCCGTGGAGCCCTGGTGCCTAGAGAGGTCGAGCCCACTTCTTTTCCCGGGCTTTTGCTTCCAGCAAAGTAGGGCCGTCAGCTTAGCCAAGGCTCCCCGCCAGAGAGTCTTGCAGCGCCGCTCCGCCCGTGGCTGTTCCTCCTCCTCCTCCTCCTCCTCCTCCTCTCACCGCTGTCTCCTAGGTCAGTGTTTTTTCAATTCTTCCCACGGCACACCAGGCAACATCTCGCGGCACACTAGTGTGCCACAGAACAGTGGTTGAAAAACACTGATCTAGGGTGTTGGCTATTATCCTAGCTCCATTAATCTTTTTTTTATAAAATCTACCTCCCAGACCCCTTATCTTCTTTGTCTCTTTTCTCTGCACAGTTTCTAGGGTCTCAGCATCTTTTTTGTATTGTGATGACCAGAACTGGATGCAGTATTCCAAGTGTGGCCTCACTAGTGCAGTATAAAGTGGCTCTATTACTTCATGTGATCTTGAGTATGGTCACTGTTGACAAAGTATCTAATATCTTACGAATATAAGATGCTTCACAGAAAAAAGATCTCCTTAGACTTGATAATGATATGGGATCAATGAACAACTCATTGCATACCAGATCTTTCTGTGACATGTAACCTCTTTCAGAATTGGTTGAACAATATTTATTTTATGTTCCCTTTGATACAAGAAACACTCAGCTCATTTCTATCTAAAGTGCCACTTAAGCTTTATGCTTTAATCATCAAATATATAGAGTAGAAATCATCATCAAGGTGACAGATATGTGGAAATATATGCTCTATTAAAGTATATTATTTCTGAAGTTTCACTTTTGTTCTGGTCTGGCACAGGATTCAGCTGCGTTGTATTTAGTATATGTGTCACATGGCAGAGAGCTTAGATTTCATATCATGCCTTCCTTTTTCTCAGGTTTCTCCCATTCTGCCTTTACATTTGGAATAGAGAGTCATATTAGCCAATCCAACATCAATGGAACGTTAGTGCCACCTGCTGCCCTTATCTCTATACTTCAGAAAGGCTTACAGTATGTGGAAGCAGAGATAAGCATCAACGAGGCAAGTATCATCTCTTCCTTAGGTAGAAAATGTTTAACAATTAGAGCTTGATCAAACTAAGGCAAACTAGTTTGCTTCAGTTGATGCTAATTTTGAAGGATAGAAGAATAAAAACCAGACCTGACTTATTTATTAATGATGGTTTTAATTAAAATGGATGTGCTTGTTTTTCTTTAACTGGTGAAAGCCGTTGGTACTTTTTTTATTCTGCTCTTTTGAAAATGATATTTTTATATTTAATTGTATATTACTTTTAATTTCAAATACGACTTGGAAGTATCAATAAAGTGTAACTACCATGATTTTAATGTTTGTTGAGTGGTTGGATACATTGCAGTTTTGACCTGAAAATTATACTAAACGAGATGCTTTTCAATTTCTTTGGAGACATTCTAAATTGATTTGGAAATTCCTGGAACTTTTGAACAATCTGAAACAGTATTGCAAATGTTGTTTCATATACTGTATAAACAAAGCTGAAAAGGGACTGAGTAGAGTATTCAGCTCTCTGATAACAGATGTGAATGGCCAGTGAGTTTTACACTGCCTAAAACCCACTTATCATAGCACCTTAGTTGCATCACTCTTTTATTAGAATTTGTTGCTTGCTCAGGAATGGAAGTTGGTGTGGGGTGTCAAACTCAATTTCATTGATGGCCGCATCAGCATTGTGGTTGCCCTCAGGGGGCTGGGTGGGTGTGGCCAGGGTGGGTGCGGTCTACTGGGTGGGCATGGCCAGCTCTACATCATTTGTGTCAAGGATACCTATGGGGGCCTGGGCAGGATTGGGACAGATTTGAGGGTCTCTGTCAGAAGGAGATGGGACTGGGGTAAGTGCCAAGGCATGGTCCACTGGAGGAGCCTCACTGTTCCTCTCAGGCCATGTGTGTGGGGGGCCTGGACAGTGGCATGGAGGTCAAATGCCCAGCCCTCAAGCACCCGGAGCACTAAACCCAGCCCCAATTCCCCAAGCTACACTTACCTCCTCAAGGCTGCTGCTGCTGTGCTTGCTCTTCTTAGCCAGGTTGCTTATGATGGGTACAAGGGCAAAGTCAAGAGGGAGGCCCACTCCCTCTCCATGTGA
Source organism: Vipera ursinii (assembly GCF_947247035.1). Lineage (NCBI taxonomy): Eukaryota > Metazoa > Chordata > Lepidosauria > Squamata > Viperidae > Vipera > Vipera ursinii. The sequence continues at coordinate 72,427,103 of NC_139514.1, read as the reverse complement.
GGAGACCTGGCTTTGTATCCAAAGTTTCCTTAGCGATAGGATGGGAGACCCCCCCCAGGATAGGCCAGGAGGAGGGGGCAAGGGGATGGTGAAAGGTTAGCAGGGAAGGACTAAGGCAGGACTTCTCTCAGACCCTCCCTCTCTTTCCTTCCTTCCTTCCTTCCTTCCAGTGGTGGGAAAATATTTGAGATGAGGGAGAAAAACAGGCAAGAAACGCAGCTGGGGAAGTGTCATCCTTCGTGAGGAATGAAGAAATGCACCATCACCTGTAAGTGGCCAGCACATGGCTCTCGCCTACTTCACATATCTTGGTGGGCTCTGGGGGAGGGGATGTCATAAGCAGCATGAGACTCGATGTTACCTGTGCAGTGCTGCCCAGCCCCCAGCCTGCCTGGTTTTGGCAGGCAGCGGGGTGCTCTCCTCACAGTGCTGAGAGGCTGAGCCGGGTGGCATGAATCTGAAGAGAAGCACAATGCTGCCCAGCCCCTAGCCTGCCCGAAGTAGGGAGGGCCATGTGCTGGCCACTTCCAGGCAATGGTGCATTTCTTCATTCCTCACAAAGGGTGATACCTCCCCAGCGTGCGCCAAGTGGGTGGGGCCAACATGGCAGGGGCTGGTCCCTCGCTGTTTCCAGACGGCCTTGTGGAGCTAAGACTGAATGTGTTTCGACATAGATGGCCACCATGAAATTGTACATTGGCTCCCGGCCAGCCTGGGCCAGGGCCAAGGCAGCGGGGGCCATTCCCTCACTGTTTCCAGGATGGGTTCGCAGGCCACATGAAACCACTTTGCGGGCCGCATCCGGCCCCCGGGCCTTGTGTTTGACATGTCTGGTGTGGGGGGACAATTGACAATTGACTACAATTGACTAATGGAGATTTTATCAATGCTGTTGGTGTTCAAGTGGTGCTCTAGATGTTTTGGGATTGCATCCAAGAAACCTGCCTCTGTTGGTACTATCTTTGCATTTTTTTGCCACAGCCATTCTACTTCTTTTTATGGGCTTTATATTTTATGGTTCTCTCCAGTTCTTTCTCTTTTGTTCTGCTATTTCCATATATTGCAACATCCACCATCAAGATTTTTTTTATTTCCTATCAACAACGGTTAAGTCTGGGTGTTGTTTGGCAGGTGTTTGTTTGAATTCTAAAATCCCAGAGAATTAACTTCTAAAATCCCAGAGAATTAGCTCATACATACATACATACATACATACATACATACAAAAATGTGAATTCTTATTATCACCTTCATAGATGAAATTCTATTCAGTCTGTAAATGAATATTACAGATTTATGCCTCCCTAAACTCACTTTTTAGATAACTTTGTAATGCATTCTACATGTAGCATGAAATTTTACCAAATATATATTTAGATTGCAAACAAATATTTGCATGTAATAATATTACTCACAATGGATTTCTGATATTGTTTGACGTCAGGTGTTAACTGTGCTACACAGAAATCATTATTAACAAGTGTTTCTTGCTAAGGCTCATTTATTTGAGACCATTGTTTTGTATTGCACTTAGAAGATAATTCATTTTCTGTACATGTCTGTTTGGTTGGTTTTACTTGCAATATGTTACGTAAATTATAAGCCAATTACTATATTGTGAATAGAAAAATTATTTAAAAAGCGGTTTATACATATTAAAATATCTCAATGTTTTAGGTATGGAATAATGCATATGCTGTTTGCTTTGCTAATCATAATCAAATGTGATAGGATAATTAAAAATAATAATGTTGTCAGGTCAAAGTCAGAACTAGGGTAGAACTTCAAAAAATTCAGAGTCTTTGTTCGATAAATTCTGATTGTTCTTAATTTTCCAGTCCTTGAAAAGGGTGACTTAAGATTATATTGGTGTTCTTAATTTTATTAATTCATTTGATTTGTTTATATGACCAACCATCTCACCTAATGTGACTCTGATGAACATTAATCCAATAAAGCAATACTGTATATAAAAACAATCATACACACACACACACACAAACACACACACACACACGTGAGGATTCATTGGCAATTGCTCTGTGGATTAGCATTGATCTGCTTGTGGCTGGACTTAATTGGAACAGTTAAGGGGACAGTATACACGTGTGTGTGTATACTGTCCCATACACACATAACTGTGGTTTAGTGGGTTTATTAATATTCCTCCGCAACTCCCTGTTCCAATTAAGCCCAGCCACAAACAGATCAATGCTAATCCACAGAGCAATTGCCAATGAATCCTCAGTGCACTTGAAAGTTTCCCAGTCAAAATGAACCCACCAGGCAAACCTACACCCACAATACAAGAGGGTTCACAAGGCATGATCCAAGTCAAGGTACAGTGTCAATCCAAAGCAAGGCAAGAATCACAATGACCAGAAAACACACAACTAGGAAATGAACACATTGTTCCCAGCATCACTTCCATCTGTCTGCTGTGCTAAATACCCAGTTTCTGGTGCAGCCCATCAAGAAGGGCAAGGCTTTCTCCTTGTGAGTAATCTGACTGACCTTATTTGCTCCTGCCTTTTCTCTGCTCTAAGGGACGCGGTGGCTCAGTGGGTTAGGACGCTGAGCTTGTCAATTAGATGGTCGGCAGTTTGGCAGGTCGAATCCCGAGTGCCCGCGTAGCAGAGTGAGCGCCTGTTACTCGTCCCAGCTTCTGCCAACCTAGCAGTTCAAAAGCACGTTAAATAAGCAAGTAGAAAAATAGGGACCACTACGGTGGGAAGATAACAGCGTTCCGTGCGCCTTTGGTGTCTAGTCATGCCGGCCACATGACCACGGAGATGTTCTGAGACAAGCGCTGGCTCTTCGGCTTTGAAATGGAGATGAGCACCGGCCCCTAGAGTCGGAAACGACTAGCACGCATGTGCGGGGGAAACTTTACCTTTACCTTTTACCTTTCTCTGCCCTATGTGTTCTTGAATCAGGTGCAGAAAGCAGTTCTTCCTCATCACTGATTATGGTCTCTTGCTTTCTAGCCTCACCACTAGACCATTGGTGCTGAACCAATGGCACGTGTGCCAGAGGCGGCACCCGGAGCGCCCTCTGTGGGCACACACCATCGCCCCAGCACATGTGGTCTCCAAAGGTTCGCCATCACTGGCCTAAGGCCAGCTAGCCTGGAGCTGCCGTTGGGGAGGTGCCCCCTGCACCTGGGGAGCAGTGCAGACATGCCTCGCTTATGGGTGGGCAGGGTGGGGCCTCGTGGAGGAGGAGGAGGAGCTAATCTCTCCATGATAAGCTGCAGCTGCGCTTGGCGGGCAACCTGTAGGAGCCCAACCCCATCATGTGGCCATGTAGTTGCGGTTCACCCCACTGTGCCTGCCGCTCTGGCGGTGCCTCCAAATGACCCACCATCCTCCAGTGGATGTTTTCCTTCCTGTGTGCTGGGTGATGACGGGATGGTGCCGGCAAACTTGGCTGTGTCCCAGCTGCAGGGGAGGTTGCAGGAGAGGCAGTGCTGGCTGCAGTCATGGTCAGTATGGTGCGGCGGGCCTGGTGGATGCAGGCAGCCGATCTCCTCCCAAAGCCCAAACTCATAGGAATGGATGGAAAATATCTGGCAGCAAGAAGGGAAATCTAAAGAAATGGTGGACAGTGCCCTGCAAGTAGAACATGAAATGGCACTCTGCGAGGGGTGGGTTGTGGCAGTGGGAGCCGGACGCCATGTGAGGGGTAGGTCAGAGTGGTGGGGTGGGGAAAGTAGTGGCTGGCGGTGGAGCGCTTCTCATTCTCCAGCATGATAGATGGAGAATCCACAAATGGGTTAACTCTGTCTTCCTGCCCAATTAGACTAAGTCTGTCAAATTTGCCATGCCTGCCCTGGGCCAGGATACCTCCCAGTCACGACTTAGTCTGTGCCCAGAATAGACGTGATAATTTTGGCTTCCAGTTTGCAGACTGAATTCATTGAGCAGGTTGTATGGTTCTTTACTTTCCATTCATGAATTCTCCATTTCGCTCTTTGCGCTGGGATCAGCGCAGCTCCTAACCGCTCAGCAGATTTTCCTCTCCCTTTGGAGCTTCAACCTACAGGAAGCATTTGGCTTTCAGCCACTGCAGAAGGCCCTCTCCACAGACCTCAGCCTACATTCCTTCTTCATCTCTCTAGCTACGCTGGGATCAGCACAGTGCCATACTGGGTAAAGGTGCCCTTCTTACTCTGCAGTCTCCAGAAAGCCCCAGGCCTCCGTCCCTTATCGCAGCGTGCTTGTTGCGGGTGCCATTTTGGAAGCCACATGGGGAGATTTTCTCTGGAAATCTTCTGCTTTTCAAGCATGCCTGTAACAGCTTTCCTTACTGGCTCTCCCGATTGTCAGCCTAACCCTTCTGAGAGTTTTCCTCAGTAGCGGCCGCTGTTTTAGGTGCCGCTATTGCTCCAGGTGTGCCCTGTCTCTGCCAGCCTCAGGGGCATGGAGTGCATGCTTCTTTGAGCTAGAGGAATTAGAGCATATTGCCACCCACTGCTTGACTTCATAGGTAAAGCAGGCGCAGGGGTTCTTTTATACTTCTTTTCTTCCAGCCACTGCAGAAGGCTCTGGGATCAGAGCTTTTCTTTTGACCATGGCATCAAGGCCGTAGAGAGATAATATTACAGGCCACACATTTGAGGTTATAGTGGCCATCAGTTCTGGCTGTTCCTACAACATCAGGTCCAATCACCTTTACCTCACCTCCCTACTTACATTCTCTGGACAAGCCTCTCAGAAATGGATGGTCAATTACAGGAGGCAACAGTTATAGCCCTAGGACCCAGCCTAGGTGTTTCCTCATCCACTCCAACAGACGATGTGTGCTGGCCGTGCCATTCTTGGCCTTGCTGCCACCAACTAGGACTAGTGAGCTGGCCATTATCACTGAGGTGATCTTGCCGCCACTAAGTGAGCTACGTGTGAGCTGGCCATTATCACTGAGGTGATCTTGCCACCACAGTAGACCTGTCCAGTGCACCAAAGGTGCTTTCAACTGGTATTACGGCCATCAGGAGCATTGCAGGTGTGCCAGTGTCCATTAAGTTGGTCCTGCAGCCACCATTGCCCTAGAGTACTTGTTGATCCCAGTGAGGTGGCATACAGCCACAGGTCAGTACTCTGATCCTCTACTTGAGATCCCTCTCAGCATACCACTGAGATATCTCCCATTGTGATGGCAGACAACATGGCACCTCAGTCTTCGCACGGTGCCCCCAACAGTTCTGGGCAGCCAAAGCACAAGTCCTCCAAGCTGGAGGCCGCTGGGAAACTCAAGGCCAAGGCCATTTCTGTCAAAAGGCCCTCCAAAGCAGCAGAGAAAGAGGCCAGCAGGAGACACCAAGCCTTAGAGAAACAGTTTTCCAAAGCCCAGAAACAAGGCATGATGGGCTCTGACCATGTCTCCTCTCCTCTCGTAGAGGACTCAGGATTTGGCCCACATCTTGCTCCTCCCACCTTGTCTGCCCAAAGGGCTTGGTCTCCAGATGGGGACGCTGGCCAATCCTACTTTCCCAGGGCTGAACAGGAGGAGATAATTCCCTTCACCCAGGGACCCAACCTTCGACTGGCTCCTCCTATCAACACAGTCAAGACCTGAGGCCACCTTTAGGCCCACAGCAGCTGGTCTTTGACTCTCAGAAGTGTAGGGAGCATAGTCATCAGAGCAATTACAGGCCCTGATCTCCCAGGCGGTTGCCCAGGGGTTGGCCTTGACACAGCAACAAAGGTCTGGACCTGATTCGGTGGCCTCAATGACCCCGTCTTATCTCTCCCAGTCAGGAGCTCCAGACTTTTCCGATCTTATTTCTCCTGCCCGGTCTTCTTGCAGCAGAGTATTGTTCTCTGAGGAGTACGACCCAGTGGACCTGCCACTCTCAGAAGATGACGATCTTGCTCCAGACCCTCCTCCCTATTCAATCCAGTGCTCTTCAAATCATTGCTCCATAAGGCCAGCGCTACTGCTAAGATTGATCCTGACCAGGTTGCCCAACCTGATCCATCCACCAGCCCCAGGACTTAGGCAAGTTAGTGGCTGCTTCGGAGTACATGGCAGATGCGTCACTACACACTGCCAGATTCTCATCTTGAGCCATAGCCTCCAATGTCACTCCTCGCAGGCTCAAACACTGGCGAGCGGATGTTAAATCCAAGTGGCGCTTGGCTGCCCCGTACTGTGGTGATGAGCTGTTTGGAGAGGCCTTGACACCTTATTTGGTGGAAAACAAGGACAAAAGCCTAACAGCCCACGGATAAAAGCTGTTTTTCAGCCTCTTGGTACGTCTGGCTATACTCCTATATCTCCTATCCAATGGTAGGAGAGTAAAGAGATACCGTCCAGGGTGTGAGTCATCCCTGAGAATTTTCCTCACTCTTCCAAGGCAACGAGCCCTGGCAATGTCATTCAGTGGTGTCAGGGGACAGCCCACAATGTCTTGTGCTGTGCTCACTACCCTCTGTAATACTTTCCTGAATCCTGTCCGCAGCTGTCAGACCAGCATACCAAACCACAATACCATACGAGAGGACGCTCTCTATAGTAGACCGGTAAAAGAGGGTCATAAGCCGTTGTTCTACCCTGTTCTTCCACAAGTGTTAGAATATGTTGTTGAAAAAATGGTTTGTTTAACAGAGTATTATTAATACACAGTGGAAGTTGTACTGGGACTTTTAGGCAAACAGTAATGCACTAACACGAGTTTTATAACTTATTTTTACTCAGACAACAAAAAGAAACACAGTAAGAAATAGTCCAAGTATCAATCCAGTATCATGCACATAAAAGTCAGTCCATAAAAACATAGTATCAAAATACAAAAGCTGCTTACCAATATCAAAAACAATATACACTGTAGCAAGCAGTTGATTCTTGAGAGAATAAATATCAAGTTAGCAAACAAGAGAACAAGAGGTATCCAAACACTAACATCAAACACATATACAAGAGCAACTACGTGTAACATCTAACTCTCTTTTATGTGGAATAATTACAGCCACACCCTTAGGCCGTTTAACTCCTTAAAGGTGCTTTTACTCCATTATATAATATTGTCACCCAAATCAAGTTTAATCTCTAACAATCTCCCCTTTTGGGTGACATATTATACATATATTTTTACAATCTCAAATTACACATATCACAAACAGATTTATGCTTTATAGCACCCTGAGCTTTAGTAAACTGGTCAGCAATATTATCTTCAGTTGCACAATATTCCAGTTTAATCAAATTATCTTTAACACATTGTCTGACATTTAGATACCGTAGATCCGTATGTTCTGATCTAGTTTTCACTGCAGCATTAGTTGCTAATTTTATAGCTGCTTGATTGTCTTCATACACTTTTATTGGTTCATTACAATTTAAACCCATATCAAACAATAATTGTTTCCATACCAATAGCTCAGTACATAATAAAGATAAACAAGAAAATTCGGATTCAGTTGTTGATAAGCTTATATGTTTCTGTCTGTTAGACCTCCATCCTACTAAAGCGTTTCCCAATAATACAACCAATCCTGAAGTGGATTTCCTGGTTACAGTATCAGATGCAAAACTAGCATCTGCAAATGCTTTTAGTTCCAATTCCTTTGTTGGCTCTAGATATAGAGAATAATGTATGGTGTGCTTCAAATATCTTAAAACTCTTTTCGCACCTTGCCAACATCTGGTTGTAGGATTCTCACAATATCTAGCTAAATGATTAACTGTAAATGCTATGTCAGGTCTTGACCAATTACATAAATACATCAAGCTGCCTATTAATGATTGATATATCTTTTTATCAAAGACATTGCTGTTATCTGCTGAACTCTCAAAACCTTGAACCATAGGTGTTTTTACTGGTTTACAGTTTTCCATATTATAACGTTTCAGCAAACCATTAATTTTCTTAGCTTGAGACAGTTTAAATCCTTTACTAGTCCTGACAATATCCAGCCCTAGATAATGACTAATAGCTCCTAGATCTTTTACTCTAAATTTTCTTTTTAACCCTGAAATTATTCTTTCAGTTTCTGTTTCATCTTTTGCTATAATAGCAATATCATCAGTGAATAATAATAACAATGATAATTCACTATTTTGCTGTTTTATAAATAAACAAGGATCTGCAATACTAGCTTTAAATCCCAAACTATTTAACTCTTTTACTAAACATCTATTCCACTCATAACCTGACTGTTTTAAACCATACAAACTCTTATTCAGTTTCCAACAGTACCCTACCTTACTTTCTATTCCTGATGGAACTTTCATATATATATCATGGTTTAATGTTGCATGCAAATAAGCAGTTTCAATATCTACATGTTTTATACTATAATTCTTATTTGCTGCCCAAACTAAAGCAGCCCTAAGAGTGGAAGCTCTTAACGTTGGGGAAAATACTTCATCATAATCACTATTATTCTGTGCAAATCCTTGAGCAACTAATCTTGCTTTATGTATTACCTCTCCTGTAACACTTTCTTTCAGTTTAAAAACCCATTTACATCCAATTAACTTTTCTGTTTTAGGTATTTTAACCTCTTGATAAACATTAAGATCTTGCAAAGACTTTATTTCTTTATCCATAGCTACTTTCCAATTCTTTCTTTCATTCTCAGGATACATTTTTATTTCTTCAACATTAGAAGGTTCAATGTCTATTTGACAAATTAAACCTGCCTCGAAACGATCAGGCTGTCGTCTTTCCCTGTTAGACCTTCTGAGAATTATTGGACTTATAGGTACATTTACATTATTATCTTCTTCCTCTCCTGTCTCCACTATCAGTGGTTCTTGTTTGATCTCTCTAGCAGGTTCCTCCTCTTCTTTATCACTTTCATTTGAGGAGTTAGTTAAATCTTGTTGAGGAATATATACAATATCTTCTACCCTTTCCCAGCCTGACTGTTCTTGAAAAACAGCGCTAGAACTACAATAAATGTTTTTAGTACCTTTCTCCCAGAACCGATAAGACTTATGGTTTAACTCATAGCCAACAAAAAATAATTGTTTAGCTCTATGTTCTCCTTTATTTCTTATTGAACTTGGAATATGTACCCAAGCAGGTGTCCCAAATGTGTGAATATAACTAAGATTTGGTTTTCTCTTATACCATAAGGTATAAGGAATTTTACCTGTAGCTGAACTAACCACATTGTTTAAAATATGATTAGCACATTTTGCTGCTTCTCCCCATAAGCTATCAGGTAAACCAGAATCTTCAATCATAGATCTAATCATAGCTTGCAATGTTTGGCCCCTCCGTTCAACAAATGCATTATGCTGAGGTCTATAAGGAGCTGTACGTCTATGCTCTATTCCCTCTGAAACTAACAGCTCATTGAACTGTTTATTAACAAACTCAGTTCCATTGTCTGTTATTATGGTTTTTACATTTAACTGAGTTTTCCTTTGTACAAACTTGAGCCAATTAGATATTGTTTGTATAGTTTCAGTTTTTGACGTAAGGAGATAACAGAACCCATATCTGCTATAATGGTCTAGAATATTTAATATGTAGCAAGCACCCCCTAAACTGGGTTTCATAGGACCTATCAAATCCATAAATACCAGTTCTAATGGAGTTGTGGTTTTAAATCCATCTAACCTATTAGCTGGTGCTGCCCTGCTCTTTTCTCTACCACATACGTTACATTGCAGATATTTCTTACAAGCCTTTAACTTAAACCCATTAGACAAAGCTACAGTTCTTTTTAGTGTATTAAAATTCACATGACCCAATCTTCTATGTAATAAATGAATACATTCATCATGTGGTTTTTGATTTGTACAAGTAGTAGCCATTATTATAGGATCATTGCTAATTACAAACAAACCGTCTTTCATATTAGCTATTAAGTTCACTTCATTCTTTTGAATAAGACATTCCTCCCCTTGGAAAGTAACTTTAAAACCTGCTTCCAATAATGCCTTAACTGATAATAGATTATAATCACATCTGGGAACATATAGCATTTCCAAATTTTGTTTTAAAAATGAACAGTAAACCTTACCCTCTCCAGAGACCTTGACTCTCCAGCCATTAGCCATAGAAATATATTTTTTACTAGACCTTATATTCTCAAAATCCCTTTTTATTTTTGAAATACAGTGTGTAGCTCCACTATCTACCACCCACCAATTGTGGTTATTAGTAGTTCTATTAGCTACAGCTACATTAATCAGCTTTTTATTCTTTCTATGGCTTTCCTTTCTCTGACAATTACTATTCTGACAAAACTTAGCAATATGTCCCTTTAACCCACAATTAAAGCATTTCCTTAAAATATAAGCAGATTCAGTCTTCTTTATTTCTTGTTGCAATGGCTCTCTCAACTGTTTTCTCTCCATACGACATCTTGATTCTTCCAACAACCTTCCAGTTATTGAAGAAACAGTTAGGTCTTCTTTGGACAAAACCTCCAAGGACGATACAAAGGCATCGTAGCTCTCATCCAATGATGATAAAATGATGTAAACCTGGTGAAGCTCTGAGAAAATAAGTTCTTTTTCTTGCAGTTCCAACAAAGTTGCTTTTATAAAGTTAAGGTGAGCTAACATATCGCCATTCTTTTCCAGTCTAGCTCTAAATAGCTTTCTGGTAAGATTTATATGAGCACCAACACTGTCCCGAACAAAAATCTTTTTCAACTTAGCCCAACATTTAGCAGCAGATTCTTCTCCACGCACATGGACTAGCTGTTGGTCTCCTAATGTTAGCCCAATGATAGATAAAACCTTATCATTGTCTTTATTGAAGTCTACTATCTTCTTGTTATCTTCTTCATTAGTTGGATCCCAGGCAGTTACATCAGGAGGATTATGGACTATTTTCCAAAGACCTTGATTTTGTAATAGCAAACTACATTGTGTAGACCAGGATACGTAGTTTGACCCATTAAGCCGGGTAATGCAGAATGGATTGAATAGTCCTTGTGCCATTGTCTGAATTTGAAAACTCAGTTAGGAAATATAAATACAATACTGTGCCTGTCCTCAGCACCACACTGGATCTGGGCCCATAACCATTGTTAGAATATGTTGTTGAAAAAATGGTTTGTTTAACAGAGTATTATTAATACACAGTGGAAGTTGTACTGGGACTTTTAGGCAAACAGTAATGCACTAACACGAGTTTTATAACTTATTTTTACTCAGACAACAAAAAGAAACACAGTAAGAAATAGTCCAAGTATCAATCCAGTATCATGCACATAAAAGTCAGTCCATAAAAACATAGTATCAAAATACAAAAGCTGCTTACCAATATCAAAAACAATATACACTGTAGCAAGCAGTTGATTCTTGAGAGAATAAATATCAAGTTAGCAAACAAGAGAACAAGAGGTATCCAAACACTAACATCAAACACATATACAAGAGCAACTACGTGTAACATCTAACTCTCTTTTATGTGGAATAATTACAGCCACACCCTTAGGCCGTTTAACTCCTTAAAGGTGCTTTTACTCCATTATATAATATTGTCACCCAAATCAAGTTTAATCTCTAACAACAAGACCCTAAGAAAGTGAAGCCTCTGTTGGGCCTTTCTAGCCACTTGGGTTGTATTAACTTTTCAGGTCAGATCTTCACAGGTAGACTCCCAGAAAAGAGCCAGACAGTTCCCTCAACCTGCCTTCTTCACCTGGGCGCAGTCATAGACACAAAACTATGCAGAGTCTATCTATCTCAGGAACATCAGGACAGCATCCGAGCCCTGGTCCTCCAGGTCCAAAGGGAGCGTGTAGTTACACTGGCCATTCTCTCCCAATTGTTAGGGAAGATGGTTTCCTGCATGGCGATAGTGCCATGGGCCATACTACACTCTAGTAACCTGCAATGGTTTTTGCTCCCGTTTCAGAGACTGGGCACCAGCTCCTCCAACCAAAGGGTAAGGGTTCCATCTCAGACCCTAAGATCCCTCCAGTGGTGGACCTCCCCAGTGGTAGCCAGAGGCTCATTATTCAAGGAGCCCGTTCGGCTCACCCTAACTACGGATGCCAGTTTGTTTGGCTGGGGAACGCACCTAAGGTCACAGTTGGCTCAGATCCGGTGGTCCCGGTCAGACCTGAAGCACAACTTAAACTGGTTGGAGCTCAGAGCCATACATCTGGCCCTACACCACTTCCACAACAGGGTGGTGAGACAACATGTCCTGGTACTCACGGACAATGTGGCGGCGAAAGCCCATGTGAACCAGCAAGGGGTACCCATTCCAGGTCCCTTATGACCGAGGCCCAGTTGTTGGGATCCTGGGCAGACCAAACTCTTCTCCCTCAGGACTGAGCACATCTCAGGAGAAGCAGATGCAACAGGCAGATTTTCTGAGCAGGTTGACAGTGGATCACTCTTGAGTGGCGCCTGCATCCCGATCTCTTCGGGGAGATATCAGAGAGGTTTGGTCATCTGGTACTGGATTTGTTCGCTTCTCCAGCGAACTCCCAGCTTCCAAGGTTTTTCTCCTGGTTCCCCTCTCTAGGGGCAGAGAGAACAGATGCCCGCCGCAGTCCATGGCCTGGGGGCTTGCTATATGCATTCCCACCTCTCCCTCTGATCCCGGCGGTCATCCACAAGATACTGCAAGAACGAGCAGAGGTGATATTTGTTGCATCACACTGGCCAAGATGGCCATGGTTTGCCGACCTCGTGAGCTTTTTCATCTCTCCCCCATGGGGGATTCCTCCAGGTCGTATTACACTCAGCCAGGGAGCTCTGCAACATCCATAACCCCAGTGGCTCCAGTTAACCGCCTGGCACTTGAACGGCGGCTCCTGACAGGTGAGTCCTATTCGCCGGGCATAATTGCGATGATTCAGGCCTCCAGATGGCCTACAACAAACAGAATCTATGACTCCACTTGGAGAAGTTTCTGTCACTGGTGGGCAAAGAAACAGTTAGATCTCTCAGCTATTACCATTCTGAGGATTTTGGACTATTTATTGGAGGGGCTCAACAAGGGTTTGGCACCCAATACTATCTGCAAACAAGTGGCGGCTCTATCCACAGCACTTACATGTGGCAATTCAGAGCCATTGGCTCAACATCCTGTGGTACACTCATTTCTCAAGGGAGCAACCAACACCAAACCACCCGTGGTTCACCAGTATCTCTCTTGGGATTTGCCGCGGGTCTTGCAGGCCCTTACCTCACCTCCATTTGAACCCATCAGAACCTGTACACTGCGGTTCTTGACAATCAATGTAGCCTTCTTGATAGCCATCATGTCGGCTAGCAGCATTTCTGAACTGGCAACTCTATCAGAGAGGACTTACGCGTCTTTCATGATGACAGGATGGTCCTTCAATTGGATCACTCCTTATTCCAAAAGTCAATACCTTGTTTCACAGAATGCAGGAGGTAATTCTGCCAGATTTTTGTCCTCATCCTTTTCATGACTTGGAACATCAATGGTACACCCTGGACATCCACAGGGCCTTACGCCACTACTTTAAGCAGACAGCGTCCTTTCGCAATTCGGAAGCCCTCTTTGTTTCCTTTCAACCTTCTACTTTGGGGCAGAAGGTTTCTGCTTCCACTATAGGCAGGTGGATCAGGGCTTGTATTGCAGGGGCGTACCAATCACATTCACTGTCAGTTCCAAGTCATATCACTGCTCACTCCACTCGCAGCGCTGCAACTTCCATGGCGTGGGCAATACAGGTGTCCATTAGGGATATTTGTAGGGCGGCAACATGGTCTTCGCCTTTCCCCTTCATGAGGCATTATAAACTGGATAGGTTTGCATCCGCAGATGCCTCATTCGGTCGGAGAGTGCTACAAGAAGTAGTGCCACAGGGTGGGACACAGGCCCAGATTGATTCCCTCCCATAAGGATAGGGCGGCTTTGGTATGTCCTATTCGTGGATTCTCCATCTATCATGCTGGAGAAGGGGCGTTGTCTTACCTGAACGCCTTTTCTCAGCATGATGATGGAGAATCCACACCCACCCCTTAGTGTCCGTCAGGTCCTGTGTCTGGGGTATGGGAGCCAACACGTTGGACTGTCATCAATAGCTTTGCCTTCATCGTGACTGGGAGGTATCCTGGCCCAGGAGAGGCATGGCAAATTTGACAGACTTAGTCTAATTGGGCAGGAAGACAGAGTTAACCCATTCGTGGATTCTCCATCATCATGCTGAGAAAAGGCGTTCAGGTAAGACAACACCCCTTCTCATTGCATTTTTTTCTCCCTGACCTTTAAACCATTTTTTAAATCACAAGGGTTGTATCACGGAAAAAGCTGAATGAAATACAACTGGCTCATGGCTGAATGGAATACAATTGCCTCCTTGGACTTACCATCTTATCGCTCGTCAATAACAACCCCACAAAACCCCCAATAAATCCCAGTGGTGGGATTTATTTCATAGAACCAGTACCTAATTTATTTTGAGTTTGGAGAACTGGCCCAGAAATGGTCAGACTAACATTCAGTCACGTGCCTCCAATCCCTTCCTTCCTTGCTGCAATCTGGCTTTGCAGCAAGCAAGGTGGTTGGATGCATGTGAATGCACGCTAGTCTGGCATCTCAAAAAACCTGGGTTTTTTTCCTGCTGACAAGTGAAAATACTCCACCTTACCTGAGACTGTTTTTTTTTCTCCACTCGATGTTCACTGCCAGACTGTTTTATTTGGTGAAGCAGAATGGGAAGGATCCACATTCTGCAGCAAGTAAACTTTAAAGAGAGTTTTAAAAGTATGGCAGAGAAAATAATCCACCTTACGTGGGATCAGGGGTTTTTTCTCTGCTTCCCTCTCACACCTCAGTACTACCACAGCCGCCAGCCACTCACACAGTTCGATTAGGCCCACCGCCCAGAGCTGCACGCCCGCCCAGCATGAAGGAGGTGAAGCGGTCAGCTAGGAAGCCCCACTTAGAGGTGGTAGAGCATGCCCAGGGCCAGCAGACAAAAGGCCACCCCGAGCGGGGAAAGCCGGATCCCCATCAGCGTCATGGCCACCCAGGCCCAGCAGAGATGGAGGGAGACACAAGCCTAGCTGGGACTGGAGGGCCATGGCGCCGATGGAGATCCGGCTTTTCCCGCTTGGGGTGGCCTTTGGCTTGCTGGGCGTGGGCGTGCTCTACCACCTCTAATCGAGCTTGCTAGCCAGCTGTTTCACCTCCTTTGTGCTGGGCGGGCCAGGTGCTCCAGGCAGTGGTGGTAGCCTAATGGACTTTCACAAGCTGCTGGCACTGGTGGCCCGAGGCGGGGCTAAGGGGAACAGGCTCCATGTGCAGGCCAAGGGCAAGATCTGCGAGGGTGCCAAGGAGATGACCAGCAGCAACCTGCTCTCCAACCACAAGCAAAAACACATGGGACGGAGTAGGTGCATCCGGCAGTCTGTATCATGTGCTTCCCCCCCCTTACTCTGCCTGCTGCTGGAGGGCTGGCCCAGTATTGGCAGTGGGCTGCAGAGCCCCGGAGTGCACCGGTCGAGGGGCGGGCAGGCTGTGGCTACTGACGGACACTGTTGGCCCCCATGCGCTCGCTGTGTGCGGGGGCCGATAATGTCAGGCAACGGCTGCCCCAGCCCCTGCCTCGCCTTGCAGCAATGGCACCCCTGCCCTGCCCCCTGCCTTGCCTCACCTTTCAGGATGAGCCTCCTGCCCATCATCCCACCTTCCAGAGACCCCCTGGATCTCCCCCAACCCTGTCCGGTCCCCACAGGTGTCCCTCCCCATAAGCAACATCAAGGTGGCCACGTCCACCCCGGCCATGCCCACCCAGTGTGCCATGACTATCGCAGCCATGCCCATCCAGTGGCCATGCCCATCCAGTCTGCCACGCCCACTGTAGCTGCGCCTGAGTGGGCCACGCCCACCCAGCAATACATAAGTGGGTTTTGGGTTGCAGTTTGGGCACTCAGTCTCTAAAAGTTTCAACATCATTGCACTAGACCAAATCAGCTAAAATTAAAATATACAAGGTATGGATTTCATTCATCCCCCAAGTAGACTAAAATATGAACAGGGCTCAAAAGTACTACAGGTTTATACACAAGAATCTAATCTGCTATTTATTGTTCAAAGCTTTTTTTGTGCCAGATAAGAATCAATGAACTTCGCGACTTCCGGTGGCGGCGCGGCGCCGGAGACAGCCTTTTCGGGCTGCCCGCGGCTCAGCTGTGTAATTTTCACCCGAAACAGCGCCGATCAGCTGTTCGGGTGAATTTGAAGCCCCCTCCTCAGGAGAAGAGGAGGGGGTGAGGCCCCAGGTAGGGGTCGAGTTCTCCGGGGCCGCCTGAGCTTAAAGCTTGGGCGGCTGAAGGATCGAACTCCCCCGTAGCCTGGGTCGCTCCCAGCTGGTCAGCGTCTCTGCTCCGGATTTCTTGGAGCAGAGCCAGGCGTTTGCGACCACCCCTGCCTGAAGGAAAGACTATGGAATAAAAGGAGCAGGCAGAGCGGTACAAGAGGAAAAGGTGAAGAGGATTATTATATTTTACTCTCTAGCTTAATGGACTTTTTAAACTTAAAGTGAAAGTGCGTCACAAGTGAAAGTAAAAGATGGCGGCTAAACCTCCTTCAAAAACTCTTCGGAGTGCTGGAACTTCTCCGGTGCAACAGACATCGTTGCAAGCCTTGCTTCCTCCTGCTGCATTGACATCGAAGGATTTACAAGATGCCCTTGAAAAGCATGCCCAGGTAATTTTAGTAACATTGACTGATAAACTGGCAAAAATGGAGGAGAGAATAGAAGAGAGGATGGAAGAGAAATTTAGTGCGATGAGGGTAGACATTTTGTCTACAGTGGAAAGTGTGGCTGAATGTGTACAAGGTTTGGAAGAAAAAGTGGAAGATTTGACTCAAAAAAATGCTGTACTAGAAGTTAAGGTATTGGAGAATGAAGACAAAGCGGACAGAGAGTTAAGCCTTGTCCAGTTTCACCAGATGCAGTATGCTATCAGAATTAGGGGCTTAAAAGAAAATATTAAAGAAGATTTAAAGCAGCTGATTTCTGAAGCCCTGGAAGCAGTATTGGGTCAGCCAGCATCTGAAATAAAGGGATGTATGGACAAAGTTTTTTGTGTAAATTCATGGATTGCCAGACAAAAGAAGCTACCTAGAGATGTGGTGGTTTATTTTACAAAGAGAGAAATTAGAGATGAAGTTATTCAAGCTGCCTATGATACTAAAGTAGTGGTTGCTGACCAAGAAGTTTTGGTTTTAAAGGAAATTCCTCCAAAGATTTTAAGGAGAAGAAAGGACTTTGCATTTCTGGTGCAGGAACTTAAACAACGTGACATAAGATTCAGATGGGAGATTCCAGTTGGGCTGGTGGTAATGCATGAAGGTAAAAGATACCGTCTGGTTACTGTGGCACAGGCGCGTGAATTCTACAATAATGTTTTAAAAGCAACCCCACTATCACTTCTGGAAGCAGCAAAGGGATCTGGAGAAGGAAAACCTCAAGAGGCTGAAGATGGACAGACAGAGGAGAATGGTGCAGGAGGGGATCAAACTATAACTTCGTTGGCTGATGCTGGAGAGCAGAGGGTGACGCGTGCTGCTTTAAAAAGAGCAAAACAAATAAAAGAACAAGACCAGCAGAAGTTTTTGGAATTTTCAAAGCGCACTTACAGCGAGGCAGTGGGAGGAGCGCGGCCTAAAGGAGGCAGGGCCATTGATGAGGTGCTCCAAAAGCTTCGGGGCGATAAGAATGGCGACTAAATTTTTGACTTGGAATATTAATGGATTAAATTCGCCTCAGAAGAGAAAGAAAGTTTTTTTATATTTAAAACAATTTAAGACTGATGTTATATGCTTGCAAGAAACGCATATTAGGGCTATGGACCAAAAGTTTTTACTGAACTCAAGACTGGGTACGCAATTTGTTGCCTCTGCAATGAATAAGAAAAATGGAGTGGTTGTTTATATTAAAAGTGCCATAACAGCGGACTTAATTGAAGCAGATAAGCATGGAAGATACGTAATGATAGACTTGTTGCTAGAAGGCAAAAAAACGCTTTTAGTTGGACTGTATGCTCCTAATCAACAACAACAACAGGCTGACTTTTTTAGCTTACTTCACACAACGCTTACTCAGTTGGATTACAAATCGTTTATTTTTATGGGGGATTGGAATGGCGTATTGGACGTACAGATGGATAAGGCTGGTTTTTTTAAGCGTATTCCGTGTCATGCCAGACTGCCTAAGTCTTTTTTTGAAATGAAGGATGATTTGGAATTGCGAGATATTTGGCGTGACACACACCCGCATGAAAAGGATTATACCTTTTTTTCTGATAGACATCAATCTTTTTCTAGGATTGACTTTATTTTGCTGACTAATGATTTTTTTTCTAGGATTAAGAAGGTAAAGATTTGTGCAAGAGCTATTTCTGACCATAGCCCAGTATGGTTGAGATTAATAAGGATAACAGAGATAGGCGCTCGTGGCGCGTAAATGAGAATTTGTTTAGAAATCAGGAAAATGTGGAAGAGTGTAAACAGCGAATGAAGGATTTTTTTTGAAATTAATATGAATAAGGATACTTCTATGGATATGGTCTGGGATGCTAGCAAGGCCTATATGAAGGGAGTGTTGATATATATGAATAACAAATATAGACGTACTTTGGAAGCTAGAAGGAAAGAATTGGAGAATGAAATTAAGGAAAAAGAGAATGCTTTGATTTTGAATCCATTGGATGTGAAGACTAAGGAGGCTATTAAGCTATTAAGAGGACAATTTGATAAATTAATGGCTGATCAAGTGGCAACCAATTTGAGGTTTGCCAGGCATAATACTTTTTGCAATGCTAATAAGCCAGGTAGATGGCTAGCTTATAGACTAAGGAAAAAGCAGAGGGCTTCTAACATAGACAAAATTGAACACAAGGGAAAAATGGTGTTTCAACAGGATTTTATTAAGGAAGCCTTTGTGGATTTTTATTCTAAATTATATGCTAAGGAGAAGATTAATGAAAAAGACATTGATGAATATTTGGAGAATGCTAGCATCCCGGTGCTTACACAAGTACAAAAAGAGGAGATTAATCAACTGATTACAGAAGAAGAAATACTTACAGTAATTAAGGAATTGAAGGTAGACAAAGCGCCAGGTACAGATGGTTTGACGGCGGCCTACTACAAAAATGTACAATTAGAGATGGTTAAACCGTTAAAGGAACTGTTCCAGACAATCCAGCGAGGGGGAAAGGTGCCTCCATCTTGGAGAACTGCCTTTATCTCTTTGATTCCGAAGGAAGACCAAGATGCTACTCAAGTAAAAAACTATAGACCGATATCACTATTAAATACAGACTATAAGATATTTGCTAAGGTGTTGGCTAATAGATTGATGAGGGTTCTGCAACGGGTGATTCATGGGGATCAAACTGGGTTTATTAGTGGTAGGCAAATGAAAAATAACATGAGGCATATAGTAGATGTGTTGGAATTTTTGGAAAGGAACAACCAGATCCCTGCGGCGCTAATTTTTTTAGACACTGAAAAAGCTTTTGATCAATTGAATTGGCAATTTTTGATGAAAGTTTTAGACAAAATGAATTTTGGGGATAAATTTTTGCAACCAATCAGGGCATTATATCAAAAACAAACAGCCCGAATAATAGTTAACAATAGTTTGACAGAAGTATGTAATATTGAGAAGGGCACAAGGCAAGGGTGTCCGTTATCGCCCTTGTTATTTGTGTTAACGTTGGAGATATTATTGGTAAAAATACGAAATTCGGAAAGAATTAAGGGTATACAGATCAGAGATCAGGATTATAGATTGAGAGCGTTCGCAGACGATCTGGTTGTTACAGTGACCCAGCCGGAGAGCTCTGTTGTGG
Source organism: Vipera ursinii (assembly GCF_947247035.1). Lineage (NCBI taxonomy): Eukaryota > Metazoa > Chordata > Lepidosauria > Squamata > Viperidae > Vipera > Vipera ursinii. The sequence continues at coordinate 72,407,336 of NC_139514.1, read as the reverse complement.
ACCTGATGGAGATAATAATGCAATATGGGAAGGTTTCTGGATTTAAAGTTAATGTACAGAAAACTAAAATTTTGGCTAAAAACATGACAGCATCGCAAAAGGCCCTTTTAGAAGGGTTAACTGGATTTGAGATTGTCAAAAGGGTTAAATATTTGGGGGTGTTTTTGTCGCCCTCTAATACAAAATTATATAAAAATAACTATGAAAAATTATGGGGAAAAATCCAAAAAGAAATGGAGAGTTGGGAAAAACTGCAATTGTCTTTGTTGGGGCGAATTGCAGCAGTAAAAATGAATATCCTGCCTAAATTTTTATTTTTATTTCAAATGATACCGGTTCTTAAGAAAGATTCTAATTTGGAGGAATGGCAGAGAGGTATCAACAAATTTGTTTGGGCAGGGAAAAGGCCACGTGTTAAACTTAAGATTATGCAGGATACTTGTGAAAGAGGTGGTCTTAAAATGCCTAATCTTAAATTATATTATGAAGCTGCTGCGTTAGCAGGTATAAGTGATTGGATTAATTTGACACAAGAGAGATTATTAAATCTTGAGGGCCACGACTTGCTGTTTGGCTGGCATGCATATTTGTTGTATGATAAGAAGGTAGATAATGTGTTTAGAGTGCATATTTTAAGACAGGCATTGCTGAGAGTTTGGAAGAAGTACAGACATAAGTTAGATTGTAAGATACCATTGTGGGCAATTCCAAAACACGCAATAGAAAATATACATGCTGGTTTCAAACATGATGTGACTACGTACAAGGAGATCCTAAGCTTGGAAAGAAATGATTGGTGTTTGAAGCCATATAGTCTCTTGCGAGACGAGAAGATTGTTCAAAATTGGTTTCAATATACTCAGCTACGGGCCAGGTGGAAAGAAGATCAGAAAAATGGTTTTACAATGACTGATGAAAATCTGATAAAGCAAATTAGAAATCAGGGACCAGCACATATTAAACGGATATATCTTGCGTTGATAGAGATTGATTCAGAAACAGAACTCGTTAAGGATTGTATGATAAAATGGGCCCAAAACATCCAGGAAGTTATCACAATGGACACGTGGGAAAAGATTTGGGTGAGGAACGTAAAATTTACACAAGCTCAAAACTTAAGAGAGAACTTTTATAAAATGTTTTATAGATGGCATTTAGATCCTAAAAAGCTTGCAAGTATGTATCCGAACTATCAGCCAAAATGCTGGAGATGTGGTGATGAAGATGCAACATATTTTCATGTATGGTGGACTTGTAAAAAGATCAAGGTTTTTTGGATAAAAATTTGGTGGAATATGCAAAAGATTTTTAAGCAAAGGATAAAGTTTTGTCCGCAACTCTTCTTGTTGGGAATAATCACGGATGCTACGGTTGTGGACACTAAGTTGATGTTAAATTTAATTACGGCAGCAAGACTTTTGATAGGTCAGTATTGGAAGAAAGAGGAACTGCCGACCATAGAAGAGTGGACTTTAAAGGTCTCCGACCTGGCAGAGATGGCGAAGATTTCGGCTTATTTGAAAGATCACTCGCAAGAACGTTATATTATGGAATGGAGAAAATGGATTGAGTTTATCCAGAACAAGTATAGGGTTAAGAAGTTTCATGTAGCATTTGAATAAGTCTTCTTTCTTTTTTTCTTTTTCTATTTTAGTTTCTCTCTATATATTTAATATTACTAAGGTTTGTCCTATCCTATATAAGCTAGAGAGTGAGGGATTTTAGAGTTTATGGTTGTTAGTATATGGTTGTTTATGATTGTTTTTTTATATATACCTTGTATTTAGCTCTGGGAAGTCGGGGGGGGGAGGGGGGAGGGGGGAGAAGGGAGGGGGAGGGGGGACTGTTAAAGATAAACTGTATGTTAAAACTTTTCAATAAAAAAAAAGAATCAATGAACTTCAAGGCATATTCGGAGGGGGGGTGTAGGAACAACAGGCTAGCACCGTTTCGCGGTGTGGAGCCTTTCCCCCCCCAGAGAAGTAGAAGCGGCAGCGGCAGCGGCCGGGCGGCCTGTAGCCTGCCGCCGATCAGCTGGTGCTCTGGATCAGCTGTCGGGCTCTGTGCTGGCTAGAACTGATTGCTCGCTCTCCCTTCCTCGGGCGCTGGGGAAGCTTTCTCAGACTGAGATGACTTCGGCAGCCTAGGATCCTGCTGCGGACCCCTGGATGGATCATCAGGCGCCTGAACTCGGTTGGAGGGCGCCGTTTGCAGCCGCGTGGATCTCTCTGCTCCTGACTGTTGCTCCTGGCATTTCCGCTTATAAAATGGCTGCGGATTCCCGTTTCGGTGTGGAGGCTATGGGGGAGACTTTTCTGTCTCCTTTTTCTCAGAGGACGATGGAAATTTGGCTGCTTGAATCTGAGCACTTGACATTTATAACTGAGCTCCCTGCTGCCCTAGAAATGGATTTAGCGTGTTTGGATGGTCTTCGCTTGCTACTTTCTAAGATGGATTGGAGGCTGGAACAGGATTTGGGACATTTTTTCTCCTGTTCCCGTGACCTCCCTATGATGTTCCGGAAGGAGTCTAGGACAGGCCGTGGTGAGAGGGCAGCCCTGGACTGGCTATCAATCCCCTGCTGGTGTGAGAGACTAGCAGGGGAGACTTCTGCTCCCCCAGCAATGCTGGCCTTATCCATCCCAGGCTGGATTTCATGGCTAGGTGAGAGGACAGTCATGGGCTCTTGTCTGGACCGGCTCAGATGAGAGCAGAGCCGGACTGGCAGACTGCTGGATGAAGACACGTTCCGGACTTAATGTTTTTTACATCTGAACTAACATCATCTTAATAACATCTGACCCCATTTGTGAACAATGGCTCATATGGACAGTTCCATCTCATGGCTCGAGTACAATACTCTGGATCGGACTTGTACGCCCTCAGAGGGGTTTCTCCCTCCTGGATATGACCAGCCTTCCTTTCTAACATTCCCCTTGATGACGGGCCCAATTGCTGGGACCCCGAGAGGTGGCTGGGCTTAATTAGGGGCCTCGAGTTGAGACATGCTAAGAGGCCCCTGATAAAATTTTTAGCTGGTTATTTTAAAAGGTTAGTGAGGGGAGGGGTAGGAGGGTGGGGAGGGAATCTTTAACTGGCACTCAGTCTGGGCCTGTTAGGGGTCCAGACGGGATGGGGTTGGGGGAGGTGGCTGCTGGTTCTGGGAATGTTGGGATGGGGCTTCAAATCCCCACGACAATAGGGAATGGCAGCAGGTGCTTGCACGGAGGGCCATATCAACACCCGGGATCGCGCCCCCGCTATCTCCGAGCGGTGGTGCACTCCGACCCTCCGGTTAGCACCCTCTTACCCGGGGATGAGGGTGATCAGGTCCCTGAGCTCAGGCTGGTCTATTTTAACGCTAGATCCGTCGTTAACAAAGCTCCCCTCATTCATGATCTGATCGAGGAGGAATGTGCGGATCTAGTGTGCATTACGGAAACTTGGTTGGGTTCGGAGGGAGGGGTGCCTCTGACCGAGTTATGCCCTCCAGGTTTCCGGGTGCTACACCAGCCACGGGCTCAGGGCAGGGGAGGTGGGGTGGCAGTGGTTATTCGGGAGACTCTGTGTCCGCGGGAGGCCACCATTGTCCAGATGGCCGGGAGTGAATCCCTCCTCTTGAGATGTGGTCCTCGAGCTCAGTTGGGCTTGTTGCTCACATACCTGGTGCCCGGCTATGTGGCAACAGCCCTGCCCAAGCTGCTCGACACTCTCTCAGGGCTGGCGGTGGAGTTCCCCAGGCTTATAGTCCTGGGTGACTTCAACCTGCCGTCACTGGGAGGGTCGTCTGAGTTAGCTCGGGAGTTCATGGCCTCCATGACGGCCATGGGCCTGACCCAAGTTATTGAGGGCCCGACTCATGTGGGGGATCATACTCTCGACCTGGTGTTCCTATCTGGACAATGGTTGGATGATCTGGGTGGGGGTTCACCGACCATCACCCCCCTGTCATGGTCAGATCATTACCTCCTGCGGCTGGTTTTCCGTTATGCCACCCCCCGCCTCTGGGCGGCGGAACCGACCAGGTGGTTCCGCCCCAGGCGCCTAATGGACCCGGAACAGTTCCAGAGGGCGCTTGGGCCTATACCCATCACCCTTACCCACAGCCCAGTCGATGCTCTGGTGGATGCCTGGGAAACGGCGGCCGCCGGGGCACTTGACTGCGTTGTACCCTTGCGACCTCTGACCAGCGCAGATCCCGTTGGGCCCCATGGTTCTCTGTGGAGCTCCGGGAGATGAAGCATCGGAGACGAGGTCTAGAGAGCGGTTGGAGGTCAAGCCGATCCAAATCTGACCGATTGCAGTTAAGAACCTTTATAAGGTCTTATCTTGCGGCGATAAGGATGGCGAAGTCTAACTACTTTGCTGCCCTTATCGCGTCCGAAGATAATCGCCCGGCCGCCCTGTTTAGGGTAACTCGCTCCCTCCTTAACCAGGAGGTGAGAGAGGATTCCTTGCGGGGACGAGCCAAGTCATCATCTGGCGGACAAAATCGCTCAGATCCGGACCGGTCTGGACTCTGACTGGGCAGAGTCTGATGTGGAGGAATCGGACGGTCTTGAGCATGTTATCTGGACTGAGTTCGACCCTGTTTCCCCTGATGATGTGGACAGGATCATGGGGAGACTGAGCACCACCACCTGTTTGTTGGATCCGTGCCCCTCCTGGCTAGCTTATGCGGCCCGGGAGGGGACACGAGGCTGGTTCCATGTAGTAATAACTGCTTCTTTGAAGATGGGTGTCTTCCCTGCCGCCTTGAAGGAGGCGGTGGTGAGACCCCTCCTCAAGAAGCCTGCTTTGGACCCAGCTGTTTTAAATAACTATCGTCCAGTCTCCAACCTTCGCTTTTTGGCGAAGGTTGTTGTTCTGAACCAGCCCTCTTCTCGCACCCCTAATCAAAAGAAGAGTCTGGAAAGCGTCCAAGACCAAAAGGCTTCTGCCAAGTTTTAATTACACTGTTACAAGAATACAAGAGCTTGACTTCTCAAACGGAAAAGTTGCTTTCAGCAACCAGCCCCTCCCCAAACACTTCTTTTATAGAGAGCTCAGGGCGTGGTCTCCCTGTGCCTCCTCCCGAGGAGTCCCATAGCCTTTCTTTGTTTGTCCCTGCTCGTCTGCCTCCTGCGTCGGGCGTCCTTGAACAGGGCCAGCTGTGGGTCATCATCCTCCGCACTCTCGGGCTCACACAGCTGAGAAGAGGTTCCCGGCTGAGGACTCTGCAAAGTCTCCAAATCATCATCAGCCGGTTCGTTTCCCTCCTCCCCCACATCTGAGTCCTCCGATACATCGGACCCGGCTGTCGGACCCACAGGCTGGCCCTGAGTCACAACAGTTGTTGAGAGCGTGGTGGCGCATCAGCTTCCTCTGTTCCTGGAGGAAACTGATTATCTGGACCCGTACCAATCGGGTTTCAGACCCGGACACAGCACAGAGACGGCATTGGTCGCGCTGGTGAATGATCTCTGGAGGGCTAGGGACAGGGGTTGCTCCTCTGTCCTGGTCCTATTAAATCTCTCAGCGGCTTTCGATACCATCGACCATGGTATCCTGCTGCGGCGTCTCAGGGAGTTGGGAGTGGGAGGCACCGTTTTACGGTGGTTCTCCTATCTCCTGGGCCGCTCGCAGTCGGTGTTGGCGGGAGGGCAGAGATCCGCCCCGAGGCCTCTCGTTTGTGGAGTTCCTCAGGGGTCGGTTCTCTCGCCCCTCCTGTTCAACATCTATATGAAGCCGCTGGGCGAGATCATTTGTGGTTTCGGGGTGGGGTATCATCAGTACGCTGATAATAACCAACTTTTTCTTTCCACCCCGAACCAACCCAGTGATGCCCTCGCCGTGATGTCCCGGTGCCTGGAGGCGGTCCAGGTCTGGATGGGGAGAAACAGGCTTCGTCTCAATCCCGCCAAGACTGAGTGGCTGTGCATATCGGCATCTCGGGTCAACCAGACTATTCCATCTCTAACGATGGGGGGTGAGGTGTTACCCCCCGTTGATAGGGCTCGCAACTTGGGCGTCCTCCTGGATTCACGACTCAATTTTGAAGACCACATAGGAGCCGTGACCAGGGGGGCTTTTGCCCAGGTTCGCCTGGTGTGCCAGTTGCGTCCCTATCTGGACCGAGATGCCCTACGCACAGTTACTCATGCGCTCGTGACCTCCCGTTTGGACTACTGCAACGCTCTCTACATGGGGCTGCCCTTGAGGACCACTCGGAGGCTTCAACTGGTGCAGAATGCGGCCGCGCGAGTTGTAATGGGGGTCTCCCGATACTCCCATGTAACACCTCTACTCCGCGAGCTGCATTGGCTTCCGGTTGCCCTCCGGGTGAAATTCAAGGTGCTGGTCATTACCTATAAAGCCCTACATGGCTTGGGTCCGGGGTATTTGAGGGAACACCTGCTGCCAGCATCAAGTGCCCTTCGTCCAGTGCGCTCTCACAGGGAGGGTCTGCTCAGGGTCCCACCAGTAAGAGATTGCCGGCGGGTAACGCCCAGTGATAGGGCCTTCTCAGTGGGGGCGCCTGCCCTCTGGAACCAGCTGCCAGTGGAGCTGAGGACTGCCCCCGACCTCCGTTCATTCTGCCGGGGCCTGAAGACCTGGCTCTTTGAGCTCTCTGGCCCAGGCTGAGGATTAATTTATTTTAACTGGGGTTTTATTTGCACATGGTTAAGTTTAATCTTTTTTAAACTGGTTTTAACTTTTGTATTGTTGGTTTTTAATTCCCTGTAAACTGCCCTGAGTCCTCAGGGAAAGGGCGGTATATAAAAGTAATAAAATAAATAAAAATAAATAAATAAGGAGGGGCTACACTTAGATCTTTTATGGAGGTATAGAGACTCCAAACTGATGATGCATTTGACCCCACCCTTGGGCTTATCCTGGTCATCTTCTACATATGATTTTTAATTCTAAATTGCTCTTAAAAAGTAGAAGAGAGGTACATTGTGCTATTATAGACCAGGGCTTTACAACCAGTGGTATGTGGGCACCTGGCAGGTGGTACATGACCCTGCCTAGCCTAGACAAGTGTAGCAGGGGGGAGGGAATGAGCTAAAGCAGCGCAGCACAGGACTTACCATGAGAGAGTCATCAGGAGCTGCTGGGGCGAGACAAAGGCCCCAGGATCAGCACTTCCAATACACCCGGAAGAGAAAGGAGGAGAAGAGCAGAGACAGGAGAGGATATAAAAGGAGTCAATTTTGGTGAGAGAGGGAGAGAAGAAGATGCAGCCCTGAGACTAGTAGTCAGCTGGACCTGCACCAAAAAGGAGCAGGTGGGGGGAGAGAAGAAAGGAGATAAAACAAGGTGGCTGGGAGCTGATCTACAACTTCATGACAGCCATCCATGCTGGGCGCACACACAGTTGGCAGCAAAAAACAGGCAAGAAACACAGCTGGGGAAGTGTTGCCCTCCATGAAGAATGAAGAAAGGCACCATTGGCTGGAGGTAGCAACCAATTGGCCTTTGCCCACTTTACACTTCTGGCTCTGTGGGCTCTGGAGGAGGGGGTACTGTAAGCGGGGTGAGAGTCCACATTACCTGTGTGATGCTGCCCAGTCCACTCAGTTTCCGCAGACAGCAGCATGCTCTCCTCACAACGCAGAGAGGCTGTGCCAGGCAAGGTGAAACTGTCAACAAGCCAAATCTGCCTGGGCACATGCACAAGAGGCAGTAAGCACACATCCCAGGTGATCGTTCTGCCCCGCAGACTGACTGCATTCTGAGTGCTTCCCTTTTACCCGGGACACCAGGCCCTTTGCACTCGTCGCCTCCTATGTGCACACCTAGGCAGGTTTGGCTTCTGGCCAGCTTTGCCTTGCCCAGCCCCAAGGGATGGTGCCTTTCCTCATTCCTTGTGAGGGTAACACCTCCCCAGCTGTGTTTCTTGTCTTTCTCCCTCCCTCATCGCAAATATCTTCCCACCACAAGGCTGTGCGACTCTTGTCCAGGAGTGACCATTCAAGCCATGGCCACTGGCAGCACGACCACCGGCCGGGCTGGCAACGTCTCCCCCTCCCCTTGTCCCTTCCTGGGCACGGAGGGAGGAAGTAAGGAGATGGAAATGAGGAGGGAGGGAAGGAGGGATGGAAACAGGAAGAAATGAGATGAGAATGAGAAAGAGGGAGGCAGGGAAGGAGGGAAACAGGAAGGAAGGAAGGAGATGGGAATGAGAAAGGAGGGAGGGATACAGGAAGAAAGGAGATGGGAATGAGAAAGAGGCAGGAAAGGAGGGTAACAGGAAGGAAGGAAGGAGACAGGAATGAGAAAGGGAGGCAGGGAGGGAAACAGGAAGGAAGGGAAGGAAGGAGATGGGAATTAGAAGCAGAGAGGGGGGAAGGAGGGAGGTGGAAACGAAGGAAGGGAAGGAGGTGGGAATGAGAAACAAGGGAGGGAAAGAGGAAGCAAGGAGGAAGCATGGAAGGAAGGAGGAAGATTGGAATGAGAGGGAGGGAGGGTCTGAAGGAAGTCCTCCCTTAGCACTTGGCCATAAGCAGCCCTGCTTCTCTTTTGCCATCCCTTTGCCCCCTCCTCCTGGCCTATCCTGGTAGTCTCTCATCCTATCGCTAAGGATGCTTTGGTTACAAAGGTAGGTCTCCTTGCATGCAGAGGAAGTGGGCCTCCCTCTGACTCACACACTTTGCCCTCCTGCACCCACCATGAGCAACCTGGCCAAGGAGAGTGAGCACAGTAGCAGCAGCCTTGAGATAAGTGCAGCTGGATGCTCCCCTTGGGGAAGTGGGACTAGACTCCATTGGGCTGTGGGGTCCTGGTGCCCCGGGAGCTTGAGGGTCAGGCTGGGCACTTGTTCTCCACTGCCCAGGCCTCTGGGCAGCCCGCACCACCGTCCTGGAGTCCCCCACACAGCCCAAGAGGGATGGCGGGGCTCCTCCAGTGGACCATTGGCTTTGTCAAAAGGCTTTAAAGATCACAAGACCCTGGGACACTGTGACCATCATAAATATGAATCAGTTGCCAAGCATCTGAATATAAATCACATGACCCTGAGGATGCAGCAGCGGTCATAAGTGTGAAAAATGGACACCTCCTTCCTTCCCTTCCTTCCTGTTTTCCAGTGCCATTGTAACTTTGAATAGTCAGTAAGAGAACTGTTGTAAGTCAAGGACTATCTGTACTTTATCACTTTTTTCTGTTGTTTTTTTTTTTGGTCATCAAGTTTTTGACACCTTGCTAGGCGACTGGTGGTACTTAAATATTGCCATATCCTAAAAGTGGTACAATTGGTAAAAAGGTTGAAAAGCCGTTATAGACTATATAGCTATGTGATTCATCCAATGTTGGACTAGAAATACTTTTGCTGATCTAAAAAGGAATTTTGTTATGTTCTTATTTAATCTTCATGAGAAAAAAAGAAATAAAATGACTTTTCTGAATCTCCCCAAATCCAGCCTTTGTAAATCAAGATTCCAGATCAAAAGGTTTCAAATGAAACCTTACTTTTGTTAAGCATAATTTTATGTGATACTCTGAGCAATGTCTTCTGAGGATAAGTCAAAATATTTTTCTTGTTCTTAAGTATGTGACTCAATTTCATTGTCATTATGTGACTTCTATAATTTATTTTGTGATTAATCATTCACATTTTTTTCATGGTTGCATAGTAGTCTAGCAAGTTTGTAGTAAAAATTCTATAGATTCAATTGAGGACTAATTTCAGATTACATGGTAATTGCATTCTGCTTAACTAGTATTTCACCTTATTTTTCAGGAAAAACTTTAATTCCTTTTCTTTTCTTCTATTCCTAGGATGGTACAGTGTTTGATGGCAGACCTATAGAGTCATTATCTCTGATAGATGCAGTAATGCCTGATGTAGTGCAAACTCGGCAGCAGGCTTTCAGGGAGAAATTAGCACAGCAGCAAGCTAGTGCAACAACAGCTGTAGCTACAATAGCAACAGCAGCCACAACTACTACAACAGCCACAGCAACAACTACTGCTGTCCCACAGCAAAATACACCAAAGACTGGAGAAGCCACTGTGAATGGAGAGGAGAATGGGGCGCATGCAATAAGTAAGTTAAACTATGTTTTCTAATGAGTATGTTTACATCAAATGCAAATTTATGTGACAAAGCTAGAGATAGATAGATGATAGATAGATAGATAGATAGATAGATAGATAGATAGATAGATAGATAGATAGATAGATAGATAGATAGATAGATGATAGATAGATGGATAGATAGATAGATAGATAATCTTTGAACTCTAGACATTATAAGATTTTTATGCTGCAAGACCAAAAGCCACAGACACATTGCCCTCATTTTAGCCTTACATGTCAGTTGATGCCTTTTTACTATTGTCTTTTGTGTTCAGGTTATTACATGATTACCAAATAAGCATTCTGAAATTCTAAATTGTATTGACATGTTTAAGTATTATAAGTTTTCGTTGGTCGTCATATGCTGGGAATAGTAAGTGGGCTTAAACTGCCTTGATGTCAGTCAATAATGGGGAAAAGTTTAACATTTCCAATCAATATTTTATGATTAATCCAATTTTCCTATTAATTTTGTTACTGGTGTTTTACTTTCATTGTTCCTATTTTCACTGTACTTAGTATTAGTTTACATAGATTTATGCATGTTTTGCAGATAATCACTCAAAACCAATGGAAATCGATGGGGATGTTGAAATTTCTTCTAACAAAGCAACAGTTCTTCGGGGTCATGAATCAGAGGTGTTCATCTGTGCCTGGAATCCTGTTAGTGATCTACTAGCATCAGGGTAAATTAGCATTAAAACAAATGTGAACTTTTTGATACGTTTCATTCTTGCCCAGCAATATCAACTCTAGTAACAACAGTAAATAGAATTTGGCAGATAATCTTTGTTCTTGGAAGGAAGGCATGTGCGCATACAAAGAAATGGATTTCCTACTTATATATAATAATATTGTTTCAAAACAATATTTTGAGCCAACAGAGCCCCAAGCTTTTTTTTGTGAGTAATATGTGTATTCATTCTTTTTAGATCTGGTGATTCCACTGCCAGAATATGGAATCTTAATGAAAACAGCAATGGTAGTTCCACACAACTAGTTTTGAGGCACTGTATAAGAGAAGGAGGGCATGATGTTCCCAGCAATAAGGATGTAACATCGCTAGACTGGAATGTAAGTTAACAGATAAAACTCTTCTGTTATCTATAAAATACAGCTTGCGTATAAAATATAACATCCTTGTGTTTGTGTATATGTACATACATACATGTGTGTGTGTGTGTGTGTGTGTGTGTGTGTGTGTGTGTGTGTGTGTGTGTGAAGGGTCCAATAGATGAGACCAAACAAATCAGAACTCTGAGGCTAGAAACTTCCTCAAAGAACATGTTAATTGGTTACATAGTATTCGCATGGTCAGAAGTGAAACCAAGTCTGAAATTCCCTCCAAAGAGACACACTATTACAAAGTTAAACTTCTCACCCCCTCCCATCTTTGCTGCAACCTAGAATGAGCAAGATGGCTGCAGACAGGTTTGTTGTAGAGTTGATAGTCGGACGCCCTAAGAAGAGAGCAAATCCTGTAGAGGAAACAAAAATACAAGTTAGAAATCACCCCTGGGTTTCTGAGGATGTTTATCATAAAGTCTCTGTATTTATCTGCTTTCACATCTGTACATTTCACCCAGGTAGCTTCTGATAAGGGGTAACTCTTCCACTGAACTAAATATTGTAATTTACTCTTATACAATCTAGAATCCAAGATAACATTTTATCTCATAATAAATTTCTCCCTCTACTAAAATGGGACCAGGCACCATTTTAAGAATCGGCTGTAAGGACAATTCTGTGACTGGTTTTAACAGACTGCAATAGAAAATGGGGTGAACTTTCCCTAATAGCCATGGCAGTTTTAATTGAACTGTGACAGGATTTAAAATTCTGATTATGGGAAAAGGACCAAGAAACGTAGGTCCCATTTTTTTGCTAGGCAGTTTCAAACTTAGATATTTAGTGGAGAGGCAAACCTTCTCCCCCACATGGAATGCCCTCTAGGCTAAAGCTTTCTTTACGTTTCCCCAAACAGTTTGTAATGAGGTCACTCACTGATCTAGGGTCTGTGAAGGAGGAGGTTCTTGGGAATATTTGGGCATAGGGACAAATTCCCAATCAGTAGCTACTTTAAATGGAGTAAGTCCAGTGCTACTGTGTACAGTGTTGTTGTACGCTACTTTGGCGAAAGGCAGGAGGTCCACCCAGTTAGTCTGTTGGTAATTTACATAGCATCTGAGATATTGTTCCACCATTGCGTTCGTACATTCAGCCAATCCATTTGTACAGATAAAAGCCCCTGGATAGATCCAATCAATTTTACAAACTCCCTCCAAACGTTTGCGGTAAAATGAACCCTCCTATCTAATATAATCCTTTTTGTTGCTCCATGGAGTCAATAGATGTGTTTTAAAAATAACCTGGCTAGTTTTGGGGCAGATGGGAGTCCTGAAGAAGCAATTAAATGAGCTTGCTTTGAAAAAAGATCAATGACAGTCCAGATTACTGTGCTCCCCCTGCTTTTGGGTCATTCCACAGTAAAGTCCATGGCTATCTCCTCCCAGGACTGGGAAGGATTGGCCACCTGTTGCAATAGCCCAGGAGGTTTTCCAAGGTGCTTTTTCATAGCTGCGCAGGTAGCACAGCTTTGTAACTAACTTTCAATGTCTTTTTTCATGCTTGGCCACCAAAACTGCTGCCACACCAAATGCAAATTTTTAGAAAACCAAAATGATCAGCTTGTTTTGCATCATGATTACATTGAAGGGCTGGAACTCTGAGGGATACCGAAAGGTATAGTTTTGAACCCTTCCAGGCTAGTGCATCTTGATAGGTCAGTAGTGATCTATTGTCTTTGAACCAGGGGTCTGTTCTGAGTTCCTCTTTGAGTTTTTCTATTAGTGGACTATCAGGCTTGTCAGATTTCCTCTGCATTTGACCTTTCATGGTTACTTGAGAGGTTGACTATCATAGAGGAATGATGGAATTAATAACTTCCTCCCAATGGAGTTTATATTGGGGCATTCTAGACAGAGCATCTGCCAGGAAGTTTTTCCCCCCAGGGAGGTATCTGAGGGTGAAATACTGTGCCCACCTAACTTGCTTAGGGGACAACTTTTTAGGGCAGGGGTAGGCAACCTCAGGTCTTTTATGACTCATGGACTTCAACTCCCAGAATTCCTGAGTCAGCATAGCTCACTCAGGAATTCTGGGAGTTGAAGTCCATGAGTCATAAAAGACCTGAGGTTGCCTACCCCTGTTCTAGGGGTTTTTAGTGCCTCTAAGTTTTTATCATCAGTCCATACTTCAAAAAAGCATTTTGCTTCCTTCCAGGAAATGACGCCAAGCTAGCAAAGCCCATCCCACCGCAAAAGCCACCTTCTCCCAAACAGCCCATCATCTCTCTGTATCTGAAAGCTTTCTTGAGGTGTAGACGCAAGGTTGTAGATCTCCCGTATTATTTTTCTGTAGGAGAACAGCACCCACAGCAACATCACTTGCATCGGCCTGAATGATGGATGGTTCCTGTGGGTCAGGGTGTTTAAGAACTGGTTCTGCTGCAAACAGTCTAATTGCTGAAAAGCTACCTGGCGTTCCATAGTCCATTGCAAATGTTGACAAAGTCAGGGTTCCCCCCCTCCCGGTTTTTAACAGTCATTGGCATAGTGATTTTCGCAAAACGGGATGAACTGACAATAGAAATTAACGAACCATCAAAAAACTTTGAAGTTGCTTACACGTTCACGGAGGCTGCCATTCTAGCACTGCTTTGGCAGGGTCCCTCACTAGAGATTCGGTAACCTAGGTAGTCAAGGTGCGTCTAAGCTTGGCATAGAAGCTAGCCTTCAACAGCTTCTTAAGCACCTCCCAAACTAACTTGACGTGTTCCTCCATGTTCTCAGTGTAGATGAGGATATCGTCAAGGTAAACCAAAAACCCCTTTTATAGGTGATCATGTAACACCTGGTTTATCAGCAGCATAAACATGGCAGGGACTCCTTGGAGTCCAAAAGGCATTACTTTGAACTGAAAACTCTCCAGAGGACAATTGAAGGCTGTCTTCCATTCATCCCCCTCTCTAATTCACACCCAATAAGTCTAGCTTTGTGAAGAGTTTTCTTTTTGCCAGGTGGGCTAGCATGTCTTTCATCAAAGGGAGAGGGGTGCATGTTTTCTATGCTGACAGCTTTTAACCCTTTAAAATCCACATAGAGCCTCAAAGATCCATTTTTTTCTTTGAATAGCACTGGGGCAGCCATGTGTGATTTTGCGGGCTGGATAAAGCCTCTGGCCAGATTCTTGTCAATGTATTCTCTCAGTTTTTCCATCTCTCTAGGCATCATAGAATACATTTTTGGCTTTGGGAGTTTGGCATCTAGTAGAATTTCAACTGTGCAGTCGGTAGTTTGGTGAGGATGAAGTGTGGCACATTCCTTTTTGCTAAAAACCTCCACCAAATCATAATATTCACTGGGAACAAGTTGGATCCCTGGTATTCATTCTACGGCGGCCTTTAAAATCTCGAGTTTCCCCTGGCTTCCAACTGCTGCAGCCCCCTTTATTTCACTGAGGTCGGTGGGCGGGAGGGGTCCTGTTGCCGTTGTCAGAGTTGTCCCACCATTCTCCCACCAAATGTTTGGTTGCCACTTACCAAGCCATGCCAAGCCTAGAGTCACAGTCTCTTTCACCTTAGGGATCACCACAAAATGGATGATTTCCCAATGCTGTCCCATTTCCAAACACAATGGCTCGGTTAGGTTTCTTGCAGCGGAACCTCCAATAAGGGACCTATCCACCAGTTCAAACTTCATGGCTAGGGACAACAGTGTAAGTACTGTAGGGAGGTTGATTAGGTATCTGGTGCAACCTGAGTCTATTAGAACATCTAAATCTGTTTGGGCCCCCATCTTTGGCACTATAATTTTGGCAGGAATATTGAAAGCTGAGATGGGTCAACTTACCATCGGATCATCTTCACCATCCTCATCGCTATTGTAAGGTGCCGGTAGGGGCAGGTGCTCGGGTGGAGATCTTGCTTCTCCCTTGGAAGGAGAGGAGATCTAGACAGCTTGCTCCTGTTGAGCCCAATTAGACTTTTCTCATCTGGCTCATGGTGGTTTCCTCAACTTGGCAGTCGGGGTGGGTGCACTCTTGATTTGGGGGGCAGGAGCCAGGCACTCTGCGGCTCGGTGACCTTGCTGACCACATCTGAAGCACTTGATGGGAGTTCCAGCAGATGCTCTGAGAGCGCTAGCCACAGAGGCAGACTGAAGGCGTCGACCAAATAAGCATTTCTCCGGTCCCCATCTTGGTTTCAACTCCACAGTTGCTGGCTTCTTGGGCCATCCAGCTCAATGTCTAGGGTCAGCGCCAAACTATACCACTCTCAGAGTCAGTTTGGAATTCCCCCGTAGATACACACTTAGAGTAGGTCATAGTCCAGCTCTTGCTTGGAAGTAGTGGATCAACAATTGCTTTGGCCACTGTCCTAAGTGACCAGTGACTCTCCGGAATTCCCAGACATATTCTTTTGCTGAGTGACCATTATGTCTCAAACGGTGGATCCCTTTTTCTGCTTGCAGGGCTTGGGATTCATTCTCAAACCTTGCCCTCAATTGCTCCATAAATAGGTTTATGTCCAGAAGTTCTGGGACTTCCTTGTCATGCAAATTGGTCACCCACTAAGCTGCTTCCCCCTCCAAGATGGCTGTCACTGCATTCACCATTGTGGCATCGTCAGGGTAGGCATAAACATAGCGATTGAAGTGGGCCCACACTTGATTCAGGAAGAAAGGTAACTTCTCAGGGTCTCCATCAAATGTGGGCTTGATAGGGGTGGCTCGAGATGTTGCAGGGCCACATACACTGTGCTGGGCTCTCGGGCTCGCAGCTTGATGGTGCTGCATAGGGTTTGGTTGATATTGGGGCCTTGATATTGCTGCTGAATGGGGAGTGGGTAATGGAGCATGGACCCCAGCTATGGGACTGGGACTCCAGCGGGGAGTGGAAGAGGTGGATAGGTCTTTGTCTTAACCCCCCATTAAACACTCGCACTGGGCAGTAGGAACCACTTCTCTGACTTCCAGCTGGTCAAACGTCTCCTTCAGCTGTTTGACCGAGGGACTGTGGACTGCCATCTGGTTCTTCCACTCTGTGGAGTTGTCCCAACCAGTCGACCCCTTCCCCTTCTTCTATGCTGTAGATGAAGAACCATGGAGCAGAAATAACAAAACCTCCTCTTGAGCAGTCCTGGGGTGTTTCTGTGCTGAGGGGCAGTCTCTGCCTGGTAGAGGGTCGCCAGGATCATGATTCCCTCTTGGTTGCACCAACTTTCCAGGTTGGATTATCTGCTTCTTCATCATTAGGCCTTCTTCAATGACCGGAGCAGCCATTTGTGCTCTGCCAGTCAAATCCCCACTGCGACTAGCAGTGGATTCCTATCTCTTCTCAATACCAAAATCTTTGCTGTGTCTTCGCTGTCCTCCCAAAATGGTGGGTAGGCAACCGGGGCTCAGGCCCCCAGGAAAAATAACATTTTGAGTGAGACTTGGTTTAATGTCAAGGTTCCGCTAGACAAGACCAAACAAATCGGACCTCCAAGGCTAGACTTTCTCAAATAACATGTTTATTGGTTATAGTATATTGGCATAGTCAAAAATGAAACCAAGTCTGAAATTCCCTCCAAAGAATCACACTATCCTCCCATCTTTGTGTGTGGCAACCTAGAACAGCAAAGATTTTGGTATTGAGAAGAGATAGGAATGACTGAGCAAGATGACTGCCGCTATGTTTGTTGTAGAGTTGAATGTGTGTGTGTGTGTGTGTGTGTGTGTGTGTGTGTATACACACATACATACACATGCATACATACATATATACATACACGTGAGTCAATGAATAAATAAATAAATAAATAAATGAGAGCCAGCTTAGTGTAGTGATTAAGGCACCAGGCTACAAACCAGGAGACCATGAGGTCTAATATGAAAGCTGCAAAGTGACTTTGGGCCAGTCACTCTCAACCCACAACATCATATTCAGGTGACAAGCTGGTTGGTCAATTCATGTTGCTATCAAAGGATTAACACTCAGTTGATCGAAAAACAAAGTGGAACCTGTACTTAGAAAATTATAGATATAAATACTGTATTTCCTCCAATTTTTCCTTGCAGTTATAATAGTACTTTATATTAGCACAGATGTAAGCAATTCAATGCCTTCTAAAAGTTTTGGATAATGGTTCAGTAGTTTCCACTAGCATTATCCATTATTTTAAATGTGTGCTAATAGTCGTCTTATACCCAGAATCAATATTTTCTGCAGGAACAGTTTATTTTTTAGAAAATTGTAGTTAGGAACCATTTGTTAATATATTCAAACTAAAAATACATATATGATATTTAAATAAAATAATATATTTCTAAAGATCCAACGAGAATCTATCCTATATTTTTTATTTTTCAAAGTTACAAAGTTTGGAATTTGTAGTTTAGAAAATGATTCAGAAAATACATTAAAAAAGAGATAACAAATGGAGCTTCCGGTAGCGCTGCCGCGCTGAATGGCGACATTCTGAAGCCGCCCGATCCTGGGAAGCGTCAAAGCGCTCGGAGGCAGCGAAAATCAGCTGTCCCGCAGCGCTGGAGCTTCTCCCTCGGGAGAAGAGGGAGAGGCGAGCCTGCCTGGGTACAGGTAGAGCTCCCCTGCGATTCTCCCAAGTAGTTTGGGGGATAACAGGGTGAGCCCCCTCGGAGCCCAGGCTTTCTCCACTCTCAGGACGTTTTCGCTCCAAAAGGAGTGGAACCAGACGCAACATCTGCACCTGCTGCTTAGATGGGACTGTGAGTATTTTGTTTCTTTGAGAAGCAGGTAGAGCAAAGCAGGAAGATCTGAATTTTCAAGTTGGATTTTAACTTTAACTCAGCTTCATTATCTTCTTCAAGTTTCAAGTTTGAATGAAGTAAAAATGGCGCTGGAATGTTTCTTTCCTGTGTGAAGTGACTGCGTTGGAAAACTGTTATATTTTGCTACAAAGCAAGAGATACAATTTGCAACTGACTTTACCCAGTATCGGATTTTGTTTATTTGAAAGCCTGTTCCCTTTTTTCTTATTGAAGGTTAAGAACTTTGGGAGAATTTTTATTTTTTCTTTCCTTTTCCTTCTTTTTTTCTTCTGAACTTTGATTCTGCTGGGTGAAAGAGGAAATCGAAACCTAAGAGATGGCTGCAAGATGTGGGGGAGGGCATCCAATTTCTAAGAATGTTATTTCTTCACCTTTACCACAAGCTGTAGGGCAGACTTCGATTAAACCTACAGTACAACCACCCTCCCCCCACCTCCTGCATTTACATTGACAGACATTCAGCGAGTTGTGATGCAGTCAACGCAAGTCTTGCAGCAGGAAATAAAGGAAACAAGGGAAGAATTTGTTAACCAAAACAACCAGATGAGGGAAGATATAGTGCTTGCACTTCAGGGTCTGGCTGCACATATAGAACGCCTGGATGTTCGTGTGGACTCAGTTATGGAGTATGTGGAGAATTTGGAAAATAAAATTATTGATGCTGAACAGAAGATTGATAGAGCAGAGGCCAAGATTGACAGAACAGAGGACCAGGTTACTATATCAGAATATAAGAACATGGAGTTTGCTTTGCGTATCAGAGGCCTCTAAGAGAATCCTAAAGAAGATTTGGAATGGGAAATAGCACGAGCAGTGGCTCCTGTTTTGAAATGTGAACCTGAAGAACTACTTAAGGAAATGGATAAGACATTTAGGGTTAACTCCTGGATTGCTAGGCAAAAAATTTTGCCTAGAGATGTAGTGATTTATTTTTCCAGGAGATTAACCAGAAATTCTATTATCCAGGCTTTTTATTGTGAAAAATTTCAAATTGCAGGCCAAGACATTATGATGTTAAAGGAGATACCTCCAAAAATTCTTAGAAAAAGGAAAGATTTTGCCTTTCTGTCTGATGAGCTTAAGAAGCGACAAATCCAGTTCAGATGGGAAATACCTAATGGAATTGTGGTAAATTACGCAGGGACCAGATACAAATTGGATACAATTTTAAAAGCAAAAGATTTCTACACCAAGGTCCTGAAAGCAGGCTTACCACCATCTCCTCGAATCAAAAGAACAGAAGTAAGACAAGAAGATACACAATTGAGTGAAGGGGCAATGTCATTGCCTCTTGAGGAGATGCGGCAGGCGGAGGCTACAGAGCAGAGTTTGGTATTAAAGGAAGACCCAAAAGAACAGAGGATGACAAGAGCTGCATATAAGCGTATGGAAAAAGAGCAAAAACAAAAGCCTGTAACTAGTCCAGCTACGCAGGACGCGCAAGACGCGGCTGTCTCAGAGCCTGTGGGAGGAGCACGTCCGAAGAGAGCAACAGCTGATCTTCAGGCCATGTTCCAAAGGCTCATGGTCACCAGAGATGGTGAAGTTCCTGACATGGAATGTTAATGGCTTAAATTCACCACAGAAAAGAAAGTATTTTTTTATCTGAAACAACATAAAAATGACATTGTTTGTTTACAAGAGACACATATTGCATTAAAAGGCCAAAAGTATCTGATTAATTCCCGATTGGGAACACATTTTGCATCCTTTGCTCCGGACAAGAAGGCTGGAGTGGTTATTTATTTAAGAAAAGACTTTTCGACAAGATTGATTGAATTGGATAAACAAGGGAGTTAGTATTGAATTAATACTACAAGGAAAGAAAGTTCTTCTTATTGGATTATATGCTCCAAATCAACAACAGCAAAAATTCTTTAAATTCTTACATCAGAGACTAATCGAACTGGATTATAAATCTGTTATTATGATGGGGGACTGGAATGGAGTTTTGGTCCCATCTGGAGACAAGAAGGGATCCTCCAAAAACTTTTCTAATTCGAAATTGCCTAAAGCTTTTTTTGATTTGAAGGAGGATCTGGAATTAAGAGATGTATGGCGGGAAAGGAATATGAGAGACAGAGATTTTACTTTTTTTTCGGATAGACATAAATCTTTCTCCAGGATTGACTTTATTTTGATTACTACTGATCTTTTTTCTCGGGTTAAGAACGTTAAGATTTTTCCTAGGACAATGTCTGACCATAGTCCTGTTTGGTTGGAGTTTTTTGCTGAAGATGTTAGTAGAAGATCCTGGAGGCTGAATGAGAACTTATTTAAAAATGAGTTGTTCTTGCAGAAATGTAGAGAACATATGAAAGAATTTTTTGTTACAAATATGCATAAAGGTACCTCGATGGAAATGGTTTGGGATGCTAGTAAAGCTTATATGAGAGGGGTTTGATTTATATGAATAATGCTTACAGGCGTAAGCAAATGCAAAAACGTTTAGATATTGAGGAAGAGATTAAAGCTAAGGAGAAAAAGCTTATTTTGAATCCATTGGATAATAATTTAAGGATCTCAATACATTTATTGAAAGAACAATTTAACATGCTACTGGCTGATCAAGTAGCAACTAATTTGCGCTATGCTAAACACAGTACTTTTTGTAACGCTAATAAGCCTGGTAGATGGTTGGCTTATCAATTAAGGAAGAAACAGAAATCACGTACTATAGATAAAATAGAATATAAAGGAAAAGAAGTCTACCAACAAAATTTGATTAAGAGGAGTTTTTTAGATTTTTACTCGAAATTATATTCTAAAGAAAATATACAGGCTTTAGATATAGACAAGTATTTACAGAGAGCTTATTTTCCGAGACTCTCAAAAGAACAACAACTTGAGATGAATTGCCCAATTACATCAGAAGAAATTTCTTTGAAAGACCATTCGCAACAACGTTATATTATGGAGTGGAAAAAGTGGATTGATTACATCCAGAACAAATATGGGACTAAAAAGTTTCATTTAGCATTTGTATAAGTTTTGATGTGATATTAGTATTGCTTGTAGTCATTTTATATGAGCTAGAGTGCGATAGACTTAATAGTTTATTGTTGTTAACATATGGTTGTTTATGATTGTTTTTACCTTTATACCTTGTATTTAGCTCTGGGAAGTCGGGGAGGGGGGAGGGGGGAAGGGGTGGGGGGAGGGTTAGGGAGGGTTAAGAAGGGTTGGGTGGGGGGAGGGGGGAGGGATTGTTAAAGATAAAATGTATTGAAAAACTTTTCAATAAAAAAAAGTTGTTGCTTGAAATGATTGAACCCTTAAAGATTTTGTTTAATGAAATTTAGACTGGAGGTGCAGTTCCTCCATCATGGAGGACAGCTTTTGTATCATTGATTCCAAAGGAGGATCAAGACCTTACTCAACCTAAAAATTATAGACCTATATCGCTTTTAAATACAGATTATAAGATTTTTGCTAAAGTATTGGCTAATAGATTAATGCAAGTTTTGAAACAAATGATTCATAGTGATCAATCAGGATTTATATCTGGGAGGTATATGAAATATAATGTAAGACAAATTGTAAATTTGCTTGAATACTTGGATAAGAACAACCAAGTCTCCGCAGCATTGATATTTTTGGATGCAGACCAATTGAATTGGGAATTTTTATTGAGAGTTGTTGAGGAGATGAATTTTGGAGAAGATTTTTTTACATACTATTAAAGTTGTACATCAACAACAAACTGCACAAATTATAGTTAATGGGGGACTAACAGAGACCTTTAAAATTGAAAAAGGTACAAGACAGGGATGCCCCCTATCACCATTATTGTTTGTTTTAACATTAGAGATTTTATTAATTAAAATTCGAGAGTCTTCTATGATAAAGGGAATTAAAATAAAACAGAATGATTATAGATTGAGAGCTTTTGCTGATGACTTGGTTGTGACAGTATCTCAACCATTACAGTCGGTTATAGATTTGATGGAAATTATAACTCAGTATGGTAAGGTTTCTGGGTTCAAGGTGAATAGTAATAAGACTAAGATATTATCTAAGAACTTATCTATGAGTGAAAGGGATATGTTATCCAAATTAACAGGTTTTGAAAGTGAAAAAGGTTAAATATTTAGGAGTATATATTGCAGCCTCAAATGTAAAATTGTATAAGAATAATTATGAAACACTATGGTTGAGGGTACAAGGGGATTTAAATAATTGGAAAAAATTACAATTATCATTACTGGGAAGAATTGCAGTTGTTAAAATGAGTGTTCTGCCAAAGTTTCTCTTTTTGTTTCAATTGATACCTATATTGAAAAAGGATGCCAACCTTGATCAATGGCAGAAGGGTATTAATAAATTTATTTGGGCGGGGAAAAAACCAAGAGTTAAATTTAAGATTTTACAAGATGCTAGGGAAAGAGGGGGACTCAAGGCGCCGAATTTGAAATTGTATTATGATGCGGTTGCCTTGACGTGGGTTAGTGATTGGCTTAATTTAACTAACAAGAGAATACTTCATCTTGAGGGATGGGATTTGGTATATGGATGGCATGCATATTTGCTTTACGATAAGAAGGTGGACAGGGCTTTTAAATCCCATATTCTTAGAAGTGCTTTATTGCGTGTCTGGAAAAAGTATTATTATAAGTTAAATTATAAAATACCGATTTAGGGAATTCCTGGACACGCGATAGAGGGCGTATCTATGGGAGTGAGTATGGATATGGTTTCTTATAAGGAATTACTTAGATTGCAAGGGAATGATTGGCAACTTAAATCATTAGATGAGTTAAGACAAGAAAATATAAGTTACTCTTGGTTTCAATATACCCAATTGAAAGCTAGGTGGAAGTCAGATCAAAAGGTTGGCATCACAATTATAGATCAAAATTTAGTAAAACAAATTAGAGATTTAAATTGTGCACATATAAAGAGGATATATAATGCTTTAATTGAATTGGATTCGGAAACGGAATTAGTTAAAGACTGTATGATAAAGTGGGCACAAAATATTCAGGAACCAATTTCGTTGGACACTTGGGAGATAATTTGGGTCAGAAATGTTAAATTTACTCAGGCTCAAAACTTAAGAGAAAATTTTTATAAAATGTTTTATAGATGGCATCTGGATCCCAAGAAGTTGTCTAACATGTATCCTAATTTACAGTCTAAATGTTGGAGATGTGGTAGTTTAGAAGCTACCTATTTTCACATGTGGTGGACTTGTAGAAATATAAAAGCTTTTTGGATCAAAATTTGGTGGAACATTCAAAAGATTTTTAAAAGAAAGATAAAGTTTTCTCCGCAATTGTTTCTATTGGGTATTGTTGTAGATTGTGATGTTAAAGAAACTAACTTGATGTTGAATATGATAACAGCAGCACGGTTACTGGTGGGACAATATTGGAAGAAGGATAGTTTGCCTACTATAGAAGAATGGGTGTTTAAAGTTTCGAATCTTGCAGAAATGTCTAAGATTTCTGCTTACTTGAAAGATCACTCACAGGAAAGATATATTTCAGTTTGGAGGAGATGGATAGATTATATTCAGAACAAATATGGGACTAAAAAGTTCCATTTAGCTTATGAGTAGATTTTAGTGGGATATTGTTATTGGTACTTTGTATGTAGTTATGTTAAAGGTGAGTTAAAGCACATTATGAATTTGGTTAATTGTATATTATGCATAATTTTTATTTAGAATATGATTATTATAACTATAATCCTGTATTTAGCTCTGGGAAGTTGGGGGGGAAGTGGGTGGGTTTGGGGTGGGGGGGATTTGGGGATATATTGTAAAACTTTGTTTTTGTAAAACTTTTTAATAAAAAAAGAGATAACAAATGGAAAGATAAACTATATCAAACTATATTAAAGCATCCATGTGAACGTTATTAAAGTGAATAAACTTCTTAAGATTATGTACGTTACATCCATAAAATTTGTGAAACAAACTATAACTCCTATTAATCTATAAAAAGGAAAAGTATAGATTTAGTTATCCTCATCATGTACTGTGGTACCTTGGTACTTAAATGCTTTGAAGCTTACTGAATTTGGTACTCAACGCATTTTGATTTGAAAGTTTTGTCCCAGTACTCAAGTACTCATCATTTGTTTGGTACTCAACAACTTGTTGATGTCAGCTGCCTTGTGACTCACTACATTATTCCTTATGGGAAAAATCTGTTTGGTACTCATTGCTTTTGGTACTTATTCAACCTCCTGGAACCAATTAAAGATGAATACTGAGCTACCACTGTATTAAAGCTTACATTATATTAAGATACAAAAAACCCTCATATCTAATAGGTATGAAATATCAGTACTTCCTGGTGCACGCGGTTTCCCATTCTAAAATGGCACACACTTTCTCTAGGTCCATCTCCACCCCCTCATACAAGAACCAGTAGCCTAGGTAGTCAATGTTCTCTTTGTGGAATACACACTTTGAAACCTTAGCATATAGTTTGGCAACACAGAGTTTATTCAAGACCGCTCTGACCAGTTTTATGTGCTCAGATTTCGTCTCAGTGTATATTATTAATATATCATACAGATACACCAAAACTCCCTTATATAGGTGCTTATGTAGCACTTCATTTATCAGTTGCATGAACACTGCAGGGGTTCCTTGTAATTTAAAAGGGAGCACTTTAAATTGAAAGCAGCCCAGGGGGTAATTAAAAGCAGTTTTCCATTTGTCTCCTTCTCTAATTCTGACTCGGTAATAAGCCTTCCATAAGTTCAGTTTAGAAAATACTTTCCCCTTAGAGAGGAGGGGCAGCATGTCCTTCATGAGGGGCAAGGGGTACACATTCTCCATGAATACCATGTTCAGACCACTGTGATCCATGCAGAGATAAAGAGACCCATGTTTCTTCTCCTGGAACAACACTGGGGTTGCCACCCATGGTCTAACCAGCTGGATGAAGCCCCGAGCTAAATTCTTGTCTATGTACTGGCACAGGTAGTCTAACTCCCTGGGAGTCATGGAGTACAGTTTAGGCTTTGGAAGTTTAGCTCCGGGGCAATCTCACTGGCACAGTCTCTGTGCCAGTGAAGAGGGAGTTCGTCTAAATCCCTCTCACTGTATACTTCAGCCAAATCATGCTATTCCTTAGGAATGCCTCTCAGCGACTCACTCTTTGCAGCCGCCACTGTTTCTTGATTTGGCTCTTTTCTATTTGTTGCGGTTGCTAGACAGGGCTTCCTGTTCCTTTGGGAACCTTAACTGCCCATCCTACCAGTTCACCCGCAGGTTCCATTTTTTTTTCAGCCACACCAATTCTAGGAGGAGGGGCCTTTCCATGCCAGGTGCCACTATAAAGCTTAAAGTCTCAGAGTGGCTCCCCATGGTTAACCACAGGGGTTCAATGGCAGAGGTGGCTGGGACACTTCCAGCGGTAGCCCCGTCTAGCTGGCAGAATGCAATTGGGTTCTTTAATCTCCTTAGGCAAATCCGTAGTTTTCCCACTAGGGTTGGGCTTATTAAGCATCTGATGCACCCTGAGTCTAGTAGAGCCTTTAGAGCTACTTTCGTCCCCGTGCCTGGAATTAACAGTTGTATGGACATGGTTACTGGTGCAATCAGGCCATTTACTAGGGGGTCATCATTGTAGTTGCTGTCAGATGTCCCCGGCTCTTTCTCCGGTGGGGTTGGGGTTCCCCCTCCCAGGTTTCGGGAAGGAAGGAACTCTACGACCTCAGCACTCTTCAGGGCCATGTCCTTAGGGCGTTGGGAAGGCTTAGTTGGTTTTCCCCCAATGGTCAATGGGCCATTCAAAGACCTTCTTTGAGAAGGTCTTTCAATGGCATTCCACAGCCCAGTGGCCTTCCTTGCCACATTTGAAGAGGGCAGTTGAGCGCAGTGATGCTGCTAGGGGTCTTGCTGCCTCCCTGTTTCCCTCTGGCAGGGATCATCTTCACACTCTGCCTGAGTGGTACTGGTTCCTGGCTTGGTTAATCTATGCTTCTTCGGCCAAGATACACCAGTCGTGGAGGAGGGCAGGAACTCTTCTGATGGTATGGTATAGGTTGTCATTGAGCCTATCTTTAAAACAGCACACATGGATGTCTTCCAGCGAATTGAGATGGCAGGCTAGGTCACAAAATTCTTTGGTGTATTCGGCTACCAGGCAGCAGCCTTGCCTCACCATCTTAATGCAGTCTCGCACCTTTCAATCAGCCAGGGGGGTCTTTGAAATGCTGCCTCAGCACTGCCATGAAACAGTTGAAGTTACGGAGCTCTGGAGCATCAGCGTTGTGCAGGGTCACCATGCATCTGGCAACAGCACCTTCTAGGGTTAGGGTAACAACTCTGACCCTGGCTCTCTCGCTGGGGAGTTCTAACCTGCATGAACGTAAGGACATGGGCAAGGAAGAACCCCAATTGTTGAGGGTCCCAATTGAACTTGATCCCGGGGAGTGCCTTATGCTCCAGCCACGGGGTTCCCCTTTCGCCAGCCCTCTGTGCATTTACCCTGACCGGGACAATCCAACGTGGGGTAGCTGGGGCAGTTGTTGCCCTTTCTGCAGAAGCCACAGCATCAGCTGAGTGTCAAGTTTCCGACATATGGGCTTTTCAAGTGACTTTGAGGCATTGTTTACCTTAAAAGTCCTTTATTCAGCCTAATACACCGGCAAATGCTTGCTCGAAGGAAGCTGGAATCTGAAATCTCCGCCCCCTTGCACAATATATTAAAACACAATTCTCCATCTTTCTAATTTTGCCATTAATCATATTCTCTAATTAATTTAAAGAATCAGTTTCCCTTCCATTAGAAAACCTGCCAAGC
Organism: Vipera ursinii; assembly: GCF_947247035.1. NCBI lineage: Eukaryota > Metazoa > Chordata > Lepidosauria > Squamata > Viperidae > Vipera > Vipera ursinii. The sequence continues at coordinate 72,380,656 of NC_139514.1, read as the reverse complement.
TCTTATCTTCTTTAATTTCAGATGGCCTTGAGGAACAATCCTCCTCTTCCCCCCTCCCAATCTCTTAAAGCAATACACAAGTTTAACTTATGAAATGGCTACTTCTTCATCTCTTGTCAAGCAATAACATTCGATGTTAGCAGTGTTGACTGAGGTTCCTGAGGTGGGGGACTCGCTTTCTCCGTGTGCGGGTTCCTTCACAGGTTCCTCACTCTTTTCCCTGCAGCCACTGCAGCTTCTTGCATCTTCAGGTTCTGGAAGGCTTCCACCATGAAGTGTATGACGTGTTTCAGGAGTCAGTCAGCTAGGCTCAACTCTTCGCCTGGTTTGTCATCGGCGTAGAGTAACTCCATCTCGCACTTCCAGCCCGGCTTCCTGCTGCCATGGGTGAGATTGACCCTTTGGGTCCTCCCTTCCCAGTCCTCCTTTTTGCCCACGCCAATGGACCCCCTTGGCCTCTGGAGAACTTCCATGGCTGCAGCTTCCTCCATGCACAGAGGAACTCTCTTCTGGGTGAGTCTTCATGGAGGTCTCTGCCCATCACTCAGCCTTCTCCTGCTTGCTGCCATGGTGAGACCTCATGTGCACGGTCCCCATGGTAAAGATGTAATCCCTTCTGGTTAACCACTTTGCAGGTCTTGCCTAATGTAGGTCCTGCCTCAATTAATACTCCCAATAAAGCAGAACTCTTGAAACTGGCATTGTTTCAAAAGGAACTTTTATTGAGAGAGTGAAAACAGGAAAGCTAGGCAAAATCTGAATAATTCCTGCATGAAACATTACATTAAACCCCTCTCTTCAAAACCCCTCCCAGGTGCCCAACTGCCCCGTCCAAATACAGCCAATCCACAGGTGTGAAGTTATGGGAATTGGAAGTTGAAGGAGCGATAAAACTGTTCCCAGCTGTTGTGTCCTCTTCTCAGCCTAGCAGAGATAAGGCAGATGGGCCCAGGCACATTCCTTCCCCCTTTCATGACCAAAGAGATACATCAAAGGTTTAGAGAACAAAGCAAAAGAAACACATCCCAGAACCCACGACCTCCCCACTCCCAAAAGAGGAAAAGCCTCCCTACTCCCAACAAAATTGCAGTGCCCCAAAAATGATTTGAGGGGCCTAACACTGGCAGAAAATTAAGCAGTTGTCCTCTTTCAGTATTTACAGGCAGCATACAAGTATTCAGAGATTTTCAAGGCAATAGCATTATTTTGTCAAATAGTATGAATGGATTTTTTATTTGAAGAAATGATTTTTTCCAGATTATTGGCTTTTACTTAGTACATTATCATACTGCCTATAGTTGTATGCATTTTTTATCCAGCAACTTTTGTTGAGGAAAGGGAATTCATGAAGCTCTTATTAGGAATATCTTATCAGGAGAAAGAGAGAGGGAAAATCTCTGCTGAGATAAAATGTTAAAGAAAATCCTTTCAGTTCAGCTAAAATGCCTTATGAAAATAGTTATATATTAGTTTTTTTGTATATATATTTTTATTAGTTTTTTATAATCAGAAGCGCTTAATATTTTATCAGCAATACATTGTCTATGTTCCAACATTTAACTTACTAATACATGTTAAATTCCTTTCTCTCTACCTCGATTTTCTAACCATTGTTTAAAGGTATCCTATGTTCTAAAGCAGACATGTCAAACTCACAACATCACGTGACGTCGCACAACGTATCAGAGCTTTTTACCCATTGCCGGCAATGGGGTGGGTGCAGTTTCTTCATGACGCGTCCGGCCTGCAGGCCGGCAGTTCGACAACCCTGTTCTAAAGTATACTGAATCTTCTTTCTCTTTCATTTTCAATGTCAATCCATCCATTTATGCACAATCTAATTTTTTTTAATTAACTCTTCCTCCGTTGGTAAATCTTCATTTTTCCAATATTGAGCGAATACAATTCTTGCTGCAATTAACACTTGTAACATTACATATATACACTCTTTCTCATGATTTTCTACAATTACGTCTTAACAAAAATAATTCTGGCTTAAAATCTATGGGTTTTTTTGTCATTTTCTCTAACCATATGTGTATTCTTGACCAGAATCTTTTAGCTTTGGGGCATGTCCACCAAAGATGGTAATAAGTGCTTGATTTTTGTCTACATTTCCAACAGTTGCTAGATACGTTTTTAAACATTTTTGCTAACCTTACCAGTGTTAAATGTCATCTATAGAACATTTTGTATAGATTTTCTTTGTACACCACTGCATTTTAAGAATTTCTTTCCCAAAGGCCTTGCCAATTTTCTAGTTCTGTTATGTCCAAAAATCTTTGTCCATGTTATCATTGTTTCTTTAACTTGTTCCTCTTCCATCTTTAAACAACATATATTTATAGTTTCTTAATCAATTTTTCATCTGATGTCAGTAATATCTTGTCAAATTCTGTGTTCTTTATAAAATCCAAATGTTTTAACATCTTTTTCATATCTGTTTGGATTTGCAGATATGGCCACCATGGCAGGTCAATACCCTATTCTAATTTTTGTCTGTGTTTTAATTTCCCTTCATTATTCAAAATATCTTTATAAGTCACAATTTTCTCATAGTTAGTTAGGTTTGGGTGAACAAACGCTTCCATTTTTAAGAGCCATCTAGGTATTTTCATGTAAATTTTCACTTTTACTTTTTCCCTTTCTAAAAAAAGTGCATTTCTTACATAATGATATTGAAAGTATCTGTGTATTTATTCTTCCCATACCATGGGAAGGCATGCCACCAAAGTTGTAGATTATGTCCCTCTAGGTATAGTAGTCTTTTGTTTCTAAGGGTCATTCACTCTTTTAGCCATGTTAATACAGCTGCTTGATAATATAAAGTCCAGTCTGACAGTCCAAAACCTCTATTTTCTTTCGCTTCTTGAAGCATTTTCAATCTAATTCTAGCTTTTTTTTCTTGACAAATGAATTTCAATATTAATTTATTTAGTTCATCAAAGTTTCCCCCCCAATCTTATAGGTATTGTTTGAAATAAAAAGTATTTTTGATAGAATATTCATCTTCACTGTTGCTATTCTCCCCAGCATTGAAAGTTGTAAGTTTTCCCAATTTTTCCAATTCTAGTTTTATTTTAGTAATTTTACGTAATTGTCTTCTTTTATTGTTGCACATCTTGGTGTTAAATAAATCCCAAATATTTAATTTTTTTAACTATTTGGAGACCTGTTTTTTCTGAAAGCTGATATTTTTTTTGTTTTTCTGTAAGGTTTTTAGTTTCAGGCCTGCCACATCTCAAAATTCTTCTATATTTTTCATAAGCTTAAGGCTTGCCTCAAGGGGTTCAGGGCTTTTCAACCGGTGGTACGTGTACCACTGGTGGTACATGGCGTCGCCTTCCTCCCCCCCTTGCCTCCCCTCCTCCTCTTCCCCGTGATCCGCTCCTTCCCAGTTCACTTGCTGCCGGAAAGCATGCTGCTTGGCAGCGGCCTTCACAAACCCTACAGAGGATGCGTACATGTGCAGAGTGAGGCCCCGCCCTCCCCAGGGACTCTTTGTGCAGCAACCGGATTGACTTCTGATCGGTGCTTCTTCGGGGCACACATGGCTGGGAAGGCACATCGGAGTCCCAAGTATCAGTAAGGCAATCGGCCTGCTCCTCCCCCATTGCCCGCCAGCCCCAGGAGAGCCCCGTGTGAGCACCTTGCCGGCTGCCAAACCCTGCCTTTCGAGCAGGAGCAGCCTTGCCATGCTTGCCCTTGGCCGCCTCCATGAGTGGCGCTCCAGCGCAGAGAGGGGGAGGCTGGTCCCCGTTCGGCCCGCCAGCCGTGGGAGAGCCCCACACGAGCACCTCGCCAGCCGCCGAACCCTGCTTTTCGAGAAGGAGTGGCTGTCAAGCCCCGGGCTTGACAATCAACCAAGGGGGGGAGATCCACACAGCAATCTGGCTACCTGGCCTGCCAGCTGCTTGTTGCTCCGCCGATCAGCTGGGAGGCTAAGACTCTGGATTTCAGCCGTCGACCAGAAGAGAGCACTGCTGATCAGCTGAGAGGCTGGGACTCCGGATCCAATGCCACTGGCTAGCTGGAAGTCCCAGCGGGCAGCCCCGATGGTGCCGAACAGCCGGGAGCATCGGCAACCTTCTCTCAGGGATGCCAGTCAGCTGGGAGCCTAGGGCTTGACAGCCACTCCTGCTCAAAAGCACTGGTGCTCCCAGCTGACTGGTGGCCCCAAGAGGTTGTGGATGGCGTTGGGGCCACCTGCCAGAACTTCCAGCTGGCTGGCGGTGTCAGATCCTGAGTCCCAGCCTCCCAGCTGATAAGCAGTGCTCTCCTCTGGTCGGCAGCTCAAATCTGAAGTCTCAGCCTCCCAGCTGATCGGCAGAGCAATGAGCGGCTGGTAGGCCAGGTAGCCGGGTTGCTGCGCGGATTCCCCCCACACCCGGTTGATTGTCGAACCTGGGGCTTCATAGCAGCCTTGCCCTACTTGCCCTTCGTCAGTGCCGTGAGCAGCTGCTGCTGCCCACCCCGCTTTTTGCAAGCCCCATTATGCCACCGCTACAGGCTTCCAGCAGCGGGAGGCTCCGGGACGAGCTTTGGCGTGTCTTCCCTGCACTGCACGCTGTCTGTGGGGACCACCCTGGGAAAGGTGGAAGTGCAGCTGTGGTCTGGGATGTTCAACCACTCCAAGCCCTGTCTGGCCGGTTTTGTGCCTCTGTCCCCCAAGAGCAGCTGGTTGTGAGTTGGTGCCATGCACTTCCCCGAGTGCACCTCAGCCCCGGATCTCCCCCCACCCAGGACTCCGGCCGCGTCTGCAGAAGGCAGCGGGGAGAAGGGCACTTTGGCTTGTCTTCCATCCCTCCCGTGTGAAGGGCACCTTCCTGCCCCGCGGTCCACAGCAGCATTATTGGCGCGCATGTATCGACTGTGAATGAATGTGAAGTGTTTCTGTTGCTGGAATAAAGCTTATTAAATGAGCTGGCAACCTTCGAGTATCATTGATAGATCTTCCCTAACTTTCCTCCGGTGCTTCATAAAAAGTGGGCATCGGGTTTCTTGATAAAAATGGATTAGGAAGGAAGGAAGGGACAATGGGAGGGAAGGAGGAAAGGACAAAGGGAGGGAAGGAAGGAAAGAAGGAAGGGACAATGGAGAAGGAGGGAAAGAAAGAGGGAGAGAAAGGGAAGGAGAGAGAAAGGGAGGGAGAGAAAAAGAGGGAGAGAAAGAGGGAGAGGGAGAGAGAAAGAGGGAGAGAGAAGAGAAAGAAAGGGAGAGAAATAGAGAGAGGGGGAAAAGAGGGAGAGAGAAATACAGAGGGAGAGAGAAATGGAGAAAAAGGGGGAGAGGGAGGGAGAGGAGAGAAAAAAGGGAGGGAGGGAGAGAAAGAGAGAGAGGGGGGGAGAGATTAAATTAGTAACATGGTGATTAAGTGAATCTGATTTCCCCACTAACTTTGCTTCTCAGAAGGTTGCAAAAGGCGATCACATGACCCTGGAACAATGTGACCATCATAAATATGAATCGGTTGCCAAGCATCTGAATGTAAATCACATGTCCCTGGGGATGCTGCAATGGTCATAAGTGTGAAAAATGGTCATGTCACTTTTTTCAGTGCTGTCGTAACTTTGAACAGTCACTAAGCGAATTGTTGTAATTCGAGGACTACCTGTACTTTATCATTTTTTCCCCTCTTTTTTGGTCATGTTTTTGACACCTTGCTGGGTGACTGGTGGTACTCGGAGAGTGCCTTATCCTAAAAGTGGTACAATGGGTGAAAAGGTTGAAAAGCCCTGTTCTAGTTTAAAGACCATATCATCTGGAAATGCTTGTAATTTGTATTTTTCATCTTTTATTTCCAATCCTTTCATTTCCGTATCTTGCCTAATGTTTCTGTTTAATACCTTCAGTGTTAATATAAATAACAATGGGGATAATGGACACCCTTGTCTTGTGCCTTTTTGATATTGAGGTTTTCTGTAAAATCTCCATTTACTATTACTTTACCTGTTTGTCTATAATAAATTTTTAATTATATTTATGAAATTTTCTCCAAAATCCATTTCCTAATTGTTGAATCATGAGTTGCCAATTTACATTGTCAAAAGCCTTCTGTGCACCTAGAAATATTAAAGCCATCTGCTTCCCTGGATAGATTACATAATATTCAAAAATGTCTAGAATCATTCTTATTTGTTATTTTTTATGGGTAGGAATCCATTTTGGTCTGTATGTATAAATTCAGTCAAAGGTTTCTTTAATGTTTCTGCTATTATTGAGGCAAAAAAATTATAGTCCACATTTAAATGAAGATATTGGACTGTAATTCTTGATTTGTGTTAGGTTCTGAATCTTCTTTATGTATTAAAGTGATGTTAGCTTCAGTACATGTTTTTTTGTATTTTAGTCTCTAAATGTACTTCATTACACAGTTCTTTCATTATTGGACAGTGTGTCTTGTAGACATTTATAAAGCTCTGCAGGTAACCCGTCTGGACCTGGAGTCTTAACATTTTTTTTTTGCCTTTTTATGCCCTGTCACCTCCATCATTGATATTTTTTCCATTTAAAATATTTTGTATATTCTCTGGGATTATTGGTAGATCTGCTTTTTTATATATTGCTTTATGTTTTCTTGAGAGGTTTCCTCTGTATCGTAAAGTGTCTCATAAAAGTCTATTTTTTAATCATATCATTTTGAAACTGTAAATCTCCTTTTGGGTCTTGCAGTTTGTTTATCAATTTTTTCTCTCTTTTTTCAATTTATATGCGAGCCACCTTCCCGGTTTATTAGCATTTTCAAAAAAATTCTGTTTGGCCCTTTTAATTTGTTGCACATTTTTTCAGCCTCTGCTAGATTTATTTTATGTTTTATTATTTCCATTTGTTTTTTAAATGTTTTATTTTGTGGATCTAGTTGTAGTTCTGATTCTAATTTCATAAATTCTTCCTTTAACTTTAGCTGTGGTTGCTTTTTGTTCTTTATTCATTTTTGCCATATAGGTTATAGCCAACCCTCTGAAGTATGCTTTAGCTGTGTCCCACACATTTTGAAGCGATGTCTCTTCTATTTATTTTGAAAAAAAAATCCATTTCCTTTGTTGCTATTTGAATAAATTCTTTCTCTTTCAATGAAGATTTGTTCAGGGACCATCTTAGTTTTTTCTTGGCTCCTTTCCAAGTCATCTTTATTGGGTTGTGATCTGCCCATATATTGGGTTCTATCTCGATGTCTTGTATAGTCGGGCTTAGTTCAAGAGATATCCATATCATATCAGTTCTGGACCATGATTTGTGTCTGTTTGAATAGAATGTATATTGTGGTTTTTTTGGATTCTTTTCTCTCTATATGTCCTGAATACAGATTTCTTCTGCCATTTTTAAAAAAGTTTTAGGTAATATATTCTTTCCTTTCTTCCCTACTTTACTACTTTTATAGTCCAGTGTTCTGTCTACTATTGCATTAAAGTCTCCCATTAAACAAATGCTTTGATATTCCAGTTCCACTACTTTTTAATGTAATTTTTGGTAGAATTCTTCTTGTTTGTTGTTAGGTGCATATATTGCTACCATCAGTATCTGTTTATGGTTTATCATTATTTCCACCGTTAATATTCTTCCCTCTTCGTCTGCATAATTTGTTTGGGATTCATCATTTCTTTGATATATAACGCTGTTCCTCTTTTCTTTTGTTGTGCTAATGTGAAGTTTCCCAATTTTTGGTTGTTCCAACAATTTGTAGTGTTGTCACTTAATATGTGTTTCTTGATTATGTCCATTTTTAATCTTTGTAATCATGTAAAAAAATTCCTTTTTGTAGGGAAGTTCAATCTGTTTATATTCATTGAAAGAATCCCATTTTCCTTCTCCGTCTCCTTCAATTATCTTTAGGTCTTAATCTTCTAGTTGTTCTTATCTGTCTCTGTTCTCTTGCTCTTACCACTTCTTCTGTATTTGTATTTTCACTTTCTTCTTCCTCCCTTGGCTTGGCTGCTCCTTCTGTTACAGTTTCTTTCTGTCTTTGTTTCTCTCTCTGGATGAAATTCCAAACTATCTCCTTCCATAAAAGCTTTCTGGTTGTCCTGAAACTCCAATGCCTTAAGTGGCGTGTCCATTCTGTATCTTTTCCCATCCCAGTTAATTAGGATTCCCTATGAAATCAGCCATCTAGAATTCACTCCTTTTTCTATTAATTTTCTAGTTAAGAATTGATATTCTCTTCATGCATCTCTTATTCTCCTGGGAATCTGCTTCAGGACTACGATATCTTTTTCTTTGTATTGCAGAGGGTCATCTCTCTCTCTTCTCAAAATCTCATCCCTTATGGATCTTTTAATGAATCTAACATGTGCTTCTCTAGGGACTATTTCTTCTCACGTAGCTTGAGTTGACTCAACATATTTGGTCTAACTCTCCTTCCATTTCCTGTTTCCCAATTTCCAGTGCTTCAGTCAATAGCTCCATTAACAGATCTGCGAGATCCTTTTCCTTATCCTCTTATTATGTTTTGGAATCATAGAAAATAAGATGCCTTTTCCATTTCCATGACTGCCATTGAATCTTCCAATTCTCTTTTAATCTGCATAAGCTTCTGGTTCTCATCTTTCAATTCTTCCAACTTTTCGTTGGTCTCTACTGACTTGTCTTTTACTTTTTGAATTTTTTGTGACCATCTGTTTAAAGTTTTCTAATTGGGAATCTATGTTGTTAATTTTTTTATTCATTTTATCAAGGTTACCTTTCATCTCCTCATGGTTTTTCCTTGTGTCTTCCTTGTGAGAGGAAATTGCCTCTTGAATTGCTTGTAAAGTCGCTTGCATCTCCTTCTGGAAGTTATTAGCTTTTTCTTCTTGAAGCATTACTTCAACTGATTTTTCATACACTGGACTTGCAGACGCAGAGGATGAGGCTGAAGGCGCTTTCTTACCAGTTTTAGTTAAATTCAGAACACTCAATTTTATTTCTACTCCCCAAATCTTTTATCAAACTCTAATACTTTTTCCCAATGCCTGCCTTAAACCAAGCCATTAGCATTATATTCAAAACAATATATCTTTTAAAATTATCTTAGGTAACTCTTATAGTTCTTATCTGTAGTCTCGAAGTCAATAGGCTCTCTCAACAGAGAGGTAAGAGCAAATTTTCAAAGTTTATAGTCCACTTCTGTAGGTAGGACTCACTTATGGGAACGATTGTTCAGAGTCCAAACTTGTCCCTCAAAGTTTATAATCCACTAAAACCTACTATTCAAGTTGATAGTCCATAGGCCTTCTCCAAGGAGCATCTCCAATATTTCACTTTCCATTGTCTATAAATACAGGTGAAACTCGAAAAATTAGAATATCGTGCAAAAGTTCATTTATTTCAGTAATGCAACTTAAAAGGGGAAACTAATATATGAGATAGACTCATTACATGCAAAGCAAGATAGTTCAAGCCGTGACATGTCATAATTCTGATGATTATGGCGTACAGCTCATGAAAACCCCAAATCCACAATCTCAGAAAATTAGAATATTGTGAAAAGGTGCAATATTCTAGGCTCAAAGTGTCCCACTCTAATCAGCTATTTAAGCCATAACACCTGCAAAGGGTTCCTGAGCCTTTAAATGGTCTCTCAGTCTGGTTCAGTAGGAATCACAATCATGGGGAAGATTGCTGACCTGACAGTTGTGCAGAAAACCATCACTGACACCCTCCATAAGGAGGGAAAGCCTCAAAATGCAATTGCAAAAGAAGTTGGATGTTCCCAAAGTGCTGTATCAAAGCACATTAATAGAAGGTTATGTGGAAGGGAAAAGTGTGGAAGAAAAAGGTGCACAAGCAGCAGGGATGACCGCAGCCTGGAGAGGATTGTCAGGAAAAGGCCATTCAAAAGTGTTGGGGACTTTCACAAGGAGTGGACTGAGGCTGGAGTCAGTGCATCAAGAGCCACCACATACAGACAGATCCTGGACATGGGCTTCAAATGTCGTATTCCTCTTGTCAAGCTGCTCCTGAACAACAAACAACGTCAGAAGCGTCTTACCTGGGCTAAAGAAACACAGACCTGGTCTGTTGCTCAGTGGTCCAAAGTCCTCTTTTCTGATGAGAGCAACTTTTGCATCTCATTTGGAAACCAAGGACCCAGAGTCTGGAGGAAGAATGGAGAGGCACACGCTGCAAGATGCTTGAGGTCCAGTGTGAAGTTTCCACAGTCTGTGTTGATTTGGGGAGCCATGTCATCTGCTGGTGTTGGTCCACTGTGCTTCATTAAGTCCAGGGTCAACGCAGCCGTCTACCAGGAGATTTTGCAGCACTTCATGCTTCCTTCCGCAGATGAGCTTTATGGGGATGCTGACTTCATTTTCCAGCAGGACTTGGCATCTGCCCACACTGCCAAAAGCACCAAAACCTGGTTCAATGACCGCGGGATTACTGTGCTTGATTGGCCAGCAAACTCGCCTGACCTGAACCCCATAGAGGATCTATGGGGCATTGCCAAGAGAGAGATGAGAGACATGAGACCGAACAATGCAGAAGAGCTGAAGGCCGCTATTGAAGCATCCTGGTCTTCCATAACACCTCAGCAGTGCCATAGGCTGATAGCTTCCATGCCACGCCGCATTGAGGCAGTAATTGCTGCAAAAGGGGCCCAAACCAAGTACTGAGTACATATGCATGCTTATACTTTTCAGAGGTCCGATATTGTTCTATGTACACTCCTTGTTTTATTGATTGCATGTAATATTCTAATTTTCTGAGATTGTGGATTTGGGGTCTTCATGAGCTGTACGCCATAATCATCACAATTATGACAAATCACGGCTTGAAATATCTTGCTTTGCATGTAATGAGTCTATCTCATATATTAGTTTCCCCTTTTAAGTTGCATTACTGAAATAAATGAACTTTTGCACGATATTCTAATTTTTTGAGTTTCACCTGTAGTTCTCCAATCAAACGTTAAAAATTTGTAATCCACTAGTCTCCCCAAACAAATAGGAGAGATAAAAAGGAAAAAAGAAAAAAGAGAAAAACAAAAACAAAAGAAAGCATAGAATTTATCCCAAGGTCCTACCTGCCAAGGTTTTAATCCAAAATGTCTTGGTTGCAGCAATTCCTTACCGATCACACTGTCTTTAAATAGCTTGTGAAATCACAGCTCAAACAGTACTTATAATCCGAAAAAAGCCAGATGGCTTTGAAGTAGTTTATATTTTTTAGTTATAATCTATCCTGTAGGGAAAAAGTCCAAAAAAAAGTCTTCTCTTTTTTCAGCTATAATCCACAGGACTGTGAAGGTTAGGGACATCAAAGGGTTTAGACTGAAAACTATGTCTGGGCATCAGGCCAAGTTCTAACAGTCCAGACAAAATATAGATAAGATTTATGACAGGTTGAGTGTAGTTCTTTTCTCTTGCCACTAGATGTCACTAGATGCCCATTTTGTAATTTTCCAGTAGCTTTAAAAATAGTTTAGCTCCGATACTCCCCAATAGAAATATAAAAGAGTTTAAAAATCTTAAAGCTCCCTAAACTTTTCTTTTTTCTGTTTCTATTATATCCACAATGATATTGTAGATTTCTCTGTTTTCTCCCATGAAAACATAAACCACTGCTTTTATTCTGGAGGAAGGAGTAACTCCCCCTTCCTTTAGTTCTGGGGATTTTGTTACTTTCAGATGATTTTTTCCAGAACAGATTTTATGATCCTAGAAGAAAGAAAATAGTCTCACCCAGGTCCAATGTGTTGCTCACGCTTGTTTAGAATCTCTTTTGCCTCCAGTGGTCAGCAGCTTCCGACTGGCTGCATAAATGCAACCAGTCTTTCTCCTGCTGGTCCCGAGGGTTCCTTCGATCAAACAGGTAGGCTACCGCCTTCCCGCAATCATCTTGGTCCGTCACCTCTATGGGGTGACTTCTGGTCCTTTTTGGACCCCCAGAAGGAAGAAATTGGGCGCAGGAATCAGAGCCGTTTCCCTGCGCCCGCTTTGCTGCAGCAATGAAACCAGAATTCAGCTAAATTATTCTGATAACACTAGCAATAGCATAGCATTTAGACTTATATCCACTCCATAGTGCTTTTCACTATGGGTGGTTTGCAATGTCAGCATATTGCCCCCAACAATCTGGGTCCTCATTTTACCGACCTCGGAAGGATGGAAGGATGGATCAACCTTGAGCCCTGTCAGGATTGAGGGCAGTTTCCTTGCAATACTGCATTCTAACCACTGTGCCACCAAGGCTCCTTATCCAATTCTGATAACACTATACTGCATTAGCAGGATTGTTTCTAGTTGTCAAACTAGCCATTAATTTTTGATATAAGATGGTATTGATATTTATTCTTTGTCATAAAAGAATGTACTTTTTCATACTAAAAATCAGAGCTGAATTATTGAATCAAAGCTGATTTGGGTCTCATCTAGAAAAATCCTCTCTTTTCTGCACATTTTACAGAGTGATGGAACACTCTTGGCTACTGGATCATATGATGGCTTTGCAAGAATATGGACAGAAGATGGTAAGACTGCAGAAATTTTTTTTCCAGATCATTAGATTTTTTTTTGTGATCCTAAATTTGTTTTAGTGTTCAGATTATTTTAAGCATTTACTTTATTTTTAATTCATCACAGGAAATCTTGCAAGCACCTTAGGGCAACATAAAGGGCCCATCTTTGCTCTAAAGTGGAACAAAAAGGGAAATTACATTTTAAGTGCAGGTGTTGATAAAGTAAGTGTTGAATTCTATAATTTGCAAGTATCAATTATCTAGTTATCTTTTTTATCTTTTATTTCCATTCTTCAAACAGCTATTTCTGTATATACCAGATGGTGGCGCCATTATAATCTTCATTTTTCTATATGCACAATACAGTAGTCAACTATTGTCTAACAATGATCAACTCTTGTCCAATTTATAGATGGCCACATTTTTTATCTGTTGAAGACCCCATATTATCTATTTTGTGTTATAAGAATTGTGGATTGTTTTGACTTTAAAACTGATAATGCTGATTGATATCTGTCTTTTTTCTTCCATTTGGTCTTCCATCTCTACGTAGACAACAATAATTTGGGATGCTCATACAGGTGAAGCTAAACAACAGTTTCCTTTCCACTCAGGTAATTAAAGTTCAACTGTTTTTTATGCTTGCTATATTTAACAAATGGCAAAAAACATTTACTGTCATAATTACGGTATGTGTCACAAGTGACTACTGTATTAAACAGATTTAGGCTATTACATCCTAGTGCAGGGGTGTCAAACTCAATTTCATTGAGGGCCACATCAGCATTATGGTTGCCCTCGGGGGGGGTGGCGTGGCCAGGTGGGCGTGACCAAGTGGGCGTGGCTGGGTGGGCGTGGCCAGCTCAATGCTGCTCACTCAGCACAACTTACTCGAAATGCCTGGGTCAGGAGAGAACAAGTTGCACCAGCTAATTAGATGTGGGGACATCTCATTGCCCCACAAGCTCTTCACCTCCCCAAACATCTGCAGCCAAGCATGTGCAGAGGATGGAAAGGGCCTTCTTCCCAAGCCCAGGCATGATTGGTAGTTTGTTAGCTCAGATTTAGCCTCCTAGTCTCCAAGCCTGGAGAGAGAGAGAGAGAGAGAGAGAGGTGTGTTTGTGTGTGTGTGTGTGTGTGTGTGTTCCTTCTTCTGCCTTGACAGATCTCTGGAGAGCAAGAGGAGGCAGGGAGCAGCACTTCCCAGTCCTGCATGAGGGAGGCTGGCCCTTCTTGAAAGGGAATCCCCATTTCTACTCATGCATGGTAAGGATGCTGGCTTGTTGGAGCAGCCTTCCCTCATGCAGCTTCCCTGCTACCTTCTACTCCTCTCCAGAGATCTTTCAAGGCAGAAGAAGTTGGAGGAAACTGCTTCCTGGAAATTGTTACCACATCAGCATCATGGTTGCCTTCAAAGGGCCAGTTGCATGTAGGACTATTGTATCATATTAGTTCAGAAGTGCATTATGTCTAAGAGTGGGGCAAAAAGGAGTAAAACCACTTGCTCCATTTTTTCCCCAACAACTCTATGTCCATGAAGCCCAGAAATAGAGTTCAAAATCCCTGAAATATCCATCCAAAATTTAGCTTTTGCAAGCAATGCTGGTTAGTTCTCTCAAGGTCTGTCAGTCTGTCCTTTGGGGGAGACCTAAAGCATCCCTCCATTGATTTCAACATATTTTCCACCAAGAATCAGACTGAGCATAATGTGGTTTGGGGACCCAGGGGGCAAGGGGATGGGGCTCACGGGGGCACTGGCAGGGATGGCCCGTGGAAAAGGAGGTCAGCGGCATGTGATCCAGGCTGGGAACATGCGGGGGGGTGGAGCAACTCCAGGACAGAGGGATGGAGCCAGTCTGGGCACTGCCCAAAATTGCAGGAGGGTGGCTGCTGCCTCACTGTTGTGGCCCCAAAGGGCTGCCCAGCATTCTGCCTCACCCGCTCCCAACTCTCCGCAGCCCCAGGCCCGCTTGTACTGAAGGGCACAAGGAGACTTTGAAATTGACAGCACGTTTTCTCCTCCACACAAATCTGGAGACATTCCCAAGCCACCAAGTCCCAGGGCTGTGGTGTTCACAGAGCCAAGGGTGGCACCTACTCTGGAACAGTTGGGGCACAAAGGAGCATCTGGGGATGCCCCAGTATGACTCCTGCTGAAAGAAAGTTGGCAGCAGTGTCCCTGAGAGGCAGGCAGGGTGGCAAAAACAGTTTTTAGTGCTCAGCTCTACTATACCGCCCAGACCCCAGCCTGTAAAAAATCACAGACTCTGCCTCCGGCTGCAGCTTCTCCTCCAATTGTTCCCACTTTCCCTGCACAGACCAAATGGGAGATCCGCTCCAGGTTTTCCAGCCAGCCAGCCCAGTTCCTGAGTCCAAGACGTCCTTAGAGCTAAGCAGCTGCTCTCCGCCTGCCTTTCAAGTTGGGATAGACTGCAGCTGCCCTTCAACTTTAGAAGGAAAGACACCCAGACCCCAGCCTGTAAAAAATCACACTCTGCCTCCAGCTGCAGCTTCTCTTCCAATTGGTCCCGCTTTCCCTGCACAGACCAAATAGGAGATCCGCTCCAGCTTTTCCAGCCAGCCCAGCACAGGAGCCATCTGCAGCTCTTTCTCTGGCCGCCTCAAGTCTGCCTTCCTGCCTGGGCACCTCTCCCCCTCACCGGCTGGGTGTTGCTCTCCCCCCCCACCTCACTCCCTCCTACCTACCTCCTCCGCATCTGGTTGGCAGGAGACTAATGAGCTGCAAATGGTGCTGGGCTCCACCAGCCCACGTGCACTTGCCTCCTACTGAGCAAGTGCTCAGCTGGGCTGGTGCCAAGGTGGTGGGGGCCGGACCTTTGTAATTTCTGGGAGAGTTGTGAAGGCCGGATTCAATCATGTGGCGGGCCGTTTGTGGCCCGCGGACCTTGTGTTTGACATGTCTGTCCTAGTGTGCTTGATTGCATTAGTCTGAAAAGAAGGCAGAAGTGAGATAAATTTTGTCAGACAACTTTGAGAATAAAATTTTGCCATAAAATAAAGTATATTGATAGACCAAATCACTGAGAAATATTTGTTATTCTCAATTATCTTTTACATAGGAGATAGTATCTTTGTAGTGATTTAACCCAGTCACTTACTTATTATACCAATAACATAAATTTACATAAATGGTATCAAACAATATCATGTAAATTGCATAAATTATTCCATTTTCATCTTACATTATTCAAACCATATGAATTGCCATGAATACTTGGTGTCCCAGAAATTTAAAATGCAGAGTCCATTTTATGTCAAGATTTCATCTTGTATTATCTTGTATAGAGTCTGAGCCACATGTTTTAATTCAGACTGATAGTGTTCTGAAAGTCTGTCCTCTGGTTTCCCAAAAGCTTTATTCTGGCATATATGTAAAAACTACATTATTATCTAATTTATTTTGATAAATTATGGGTTTCAGAAAATATGCTTTGGGAATATTTTTAGGCTTGTTTGGAGTTTTTTTTTCTACAGGTAGTCCTTAACTATGACTATGACGGACATAAATTGGGTCACCCAGCAGACTGACCCAATTTTACATTTTTTTGCAATAGTTGTCAATGAACATCACAGTCATTAAGTGAACACTGCAGTTGTTAAATGAACCAATGATTCACTAGCAGTTTTGCTGAAAACCAGAAGTAAATGCTGGTTTTCAGCAAAACTGTCATAGAACACTTTAATGTATGTTATTTGTATGGCGATGTCATTAGAGTGGAAACTAGACCTGCTGCATGCTGCGGCATCAAAGCCTGGTACATAAGAGTTTTATTCTATTGTAAATAATGGTCATATTAACAGAATAATGTTGGTCATATTATCAGAATAATGTTGGTCATACTATCAGAATAATAGTATAGTGTTAGGATGCTACGTGCAATTAAGTTAAATTAACAGTTGCAAAGGTAATTTGCTTCCTGGCTGAATTTTCTAATGGTCCCTTTCTGTCCTCCTTTCACAGCCCCAGCCCTGGACGTAGACTGGCAAAACAATACTACCTTTGCATCTTGCAGCACTGATATGTGCATACATGTATGCAGACTAGGCTGCGATCGTCCAGTCAAAACTTTTCAAGGCCACACGGTAAAATTAAGCAATAATCTTAACACATTGCAGTTAAAATAGACTTTATCAATATTTCAAGAATACTATATTCTAACATCAATAGCTTTCTAATTTATTTAGCTGGAAGGCATATATTGAATTTTGAGAATATATTTATGTGTTCATGCAAAATAGTAAGCATATTGCCTTGGGATGGGAGTTTCCTCATTCACAAATTAGCTGGCAAAGTGGTAATGTCTACTAAGAGGAAGCCAAGAAGGAAAGTTCCATTATTACCACAGCTGATTTTGCCTTCTTTCTTTCTACTTCAAAATTAGATAACATATTAGGGATTTTAGTCTTAAATTTAATCTTGTGTATTCTTGGCAGTAAATTCATTGACATTAATAATAATATAGTGGAATTAATGTTTATTTGTTTTTATAGCTTTGCTTTAGAAAAATAGAAATGCATTCTTACATGAGGCAACTTCTAATTCCAATTTTTAATTTTCCATGCATCCCTGATGGCTATTTATTTATAAAACAGACAAAATATCCATGAAATGATAATGTGGTAATAATAATGCTTAAGATGTTAATTCTTTGACATTTAACTTCTATATTAACATCTCACAGAAAATTATGAACTCTGGAGTGATTATTACTTGCTTCCATTTGCAGTGGGAATGCATAAAATCTTGACATTTTAAAGGAATGTCTTGGACAAAATGATAATACCGTAACTAAGCAACATATTGAATTCTCTCTAAATTTAGACTTATAATGTTTAACAGAAGTAAAAAGTTGCAAAACAAGAAATGTACAGGGAATCCCCCAGGTACAAACATTATTTAGCGAGTTTTCACAAAAACAAATTAATTCAGAAAGGGTACTTACATTAGAAATTCAAAATTGCGACCAAAAAGAAGCCTTTGTATGTGACTTGGACTCAGTCTCTGCTGCAAAGGGCTACCTTTTTAACTCTGACTTGCCTGGGCCATTCGGTGCTATGAGAAGCCGAAACGTTTTTTGTTTTTTGTTTATCCCTGGTCACATGGCCAAACAAGAGCAGAGTCAGCACCAGTTTTTGCTTTTGCTGCAATCTGCTACTGCCTGGGCTGAAGTGCTAGAATTACTTCTGTAAGTATTTTAAAATATTTTTTGTTACTCTATAGTGCTTACAAACAAACAGGAACTTTTTGGGAGCTGCTCTGCTTTTTAAGTGCTGTACTTTGCAAACTATTGTGTTTTTATTTTTGAGATTAGCATATATTACTGTAGTTTGTAGGTTTTAAATTTAAATTACCTCCAGAAGTTGTGGGTGCCCCATCACTGGAAGCTTTTAAGAAGAGACTGGATAGGCATTTATCAGAAATACTGTACTCTCTTGTAAGAGCACTGGGTTAGACTACTAGATGACCTCAAGGTCCCTTCCATCTCTGTTACTATTGCAAGCCGAGAATTCTACAAATCTCTCCTCCATCTCCCTCTGGGTGCTTGGCTGGAGACTCTTAAGCTGGCAACTGGTGTTTTTTTTAAAGCACCGGCTCCACCCCCCCTCCCTACCCTGAGGCAGCTGAAGACTCTTGAGTTGGCTAGCAGCAGTTGTGTTTTTTTTAAAAAAAAAAAAACTAATGACTGCAAGCCCTGCTTGGAGGCAATTTAGTTCCTGAGCCAGCTCACCAGAAACAGCTGATCCGCAGCTGGTGGGAAACCCTCCCAGTTCAGTTACCAGGGCAGCTATTGGAGGAAATAGTAAGTCAGATCTTTGTTCATTTAACAACTCCTTTGATTTAATTAATGAATTTAATTTTAAAAATTTGTAAAATTGAGTTTGATTCATTTCACAATTTTTTTGACTTACAAGCCTAATGGCCAGGATCCATTAGGTTTGTACCTTGAGGACTACCTGTATTGTTTATCTGCTTATAACAACTTAATTGTTATCTACCAATGGAAAACTTTCGCTTGCAAAATGATTCAATAACATTCAATCTATTGCCCTGTTTGAGAAACTTCTGAAAAGTTACATGTTTAAAAAATGGAGTATTTTTACTTGATGTGCCAATAAATTCAGCTTAAGTAGCTTGCTTGTTTGTAAAAAGTACAACACTGTTTATGCACACTAATTTTAAACTAAAGCCTTTATTTCAGAATGAGGTCAATGCAATTAAATGGGATCCTTCTGGTATGCTTCTAGCATCCTGCTCAGATGATATGACGTTAAAGGTAATCTGAGGTCCTAGAATACGGTAGTATTTTCAACTTAAATTGAAGTTTATAAAATATTATTTGTAAAGTTTTCAAAGGATTTGCAATGTCTTTAAAGCCATCTGAAAATAGAAATTACCAGTCTTTTGTATGCTTTTTTTCATAGTGATCTGCATCATAGACGGAGCAAATATTTCTAAATATAGATTTTATTTATCTCCATTCAATTGATTCTTTATATAGATTTGGAGTATGAAACAAGACACTTGTGTACATGACCTTCAAGCACATAACAAAGAGATTTATACTATCAAATGGAGTCCAACAGGACCAGGTACCAGCAACCCAAACTGCAATATTATGTTGGCAAGGTAAAAGCAAAACAATGCAATGTCTTCCATTTTCATACCAAAACACTTGAAACACAGCTTCTCTTCACAGCTCCTTAGCATTCTGTACTCTCAGTTATATTTAACTAGGTGTTTACATATTTACAAAGTTATTGGTATTCTTCATAAAATATTAGAAGCAAAAGCATGTCTTGAAAAATGTTCCTTGCATTGTCAACAATGGCAGAGGAGGAACAGAAAACTGTATTTTTGTGCTGAGCTCAGAATAAAGGGTTTCTTCCTCTAGTAGCCTATGTAATTCCTACAGTGTGCTACTTCATTCCTTTTTCTCCAACTCTACTTATTTATCTGTATTAAGTTTCATGGTCCACCTACATGCTATTTAGGGTCAATGGCAATTTGCCTTGGCCAACTTGCCATGGGACAACTTGCCATGACCAACTCACCACAGGACAGGTCATTGCTGGACAAAGGTTACACTAATAACAAAGAAATGGTGGAATAGAATCATTGTTGAAAGGATGCAAAAGGAGGGACATAATGAAATGTGGTCAACAGAAATCAAAATATTTTTATTTATTTTAAATAATTAAATAGAATTGTTAAATTGTTCTGCAGAGAGTTGTCCCATGGCAAGTTGGCTGTGGCAAGTTGTCCTGCAGCAAATTGTCTGTGATGAGTTGGCTGTGGCAATTTTTTATTTATTTTAAATACCGGTAATTAAATAGTTAAATTCTACCACAGAGAATTGTCCCATAGCAAGTTGGCTGTGGCAAGTTGTCCCATTCCCTGCTATTTATGGTTACATATGACTACTGAGCTAATATGGGGCTGTGACCCTGATATAGTCATTCAAGGAACTTGTTACATTGGGAAATCTCTATATCAGCAATGAAATGGGGAGATAAGCCCAACACGTATCTGCATAGGAAGGCAGAGAATATTGTATAAGATCAATAGGTTATTTTAATATTGATACTAATCTTTTTAACAACTTACATGAGCAATATCTATCCTCAATGAAAAAAAATGTTTTTATCTCTTTACTTCAGTGCTTCATTTGATTCTACTGTTCGGTTGTGGGATGTAGAAAGAGGTATCTGCACTCACACATTAACAAAACATCAAGAACCTGTCTACAGTGTAGCTTTTAGTCCTGATGGAAAATATTTAGCAAGTGGATCCTTTGACAAATGTGTTCATATATGGAATACCCAGGTATGGTAATTTTATATCACAGCACTAAGATATAGGTTTAAATGTGCTCTTTAAATTGTAGGAATATCCTGCCACAAAAGGATATTCCTGTCACTAGTAGTTTTGTGTCTACCTGTAGGAGAAGGTGTGTATATAGTACACTGTAGACGGATCTTACTTATGTTGAATAGTAAAATGTATGACCAGGATTCCTATTCCAAAATGATTTTCAGCAATAAAGTTTTAAAATTTGTTTGAATCATGCCCTTTAAAAATTATTAAGTCCTTTCCTTCAGCTTTATGTTTTCATTAATTGAAAGAGGTTATAAACAGTGTTCTTTCAATAGCTTAATTAGAAGTAGATAACCTAGTACTTTCCAGGTACTTTAGACCAGAGGTCCCCAACTTTTTGGGCACCAGGAACCAGTTCTATGGAGAGAGTTTTTTCCACACACCGGAGGGGGCGTGGTTTTGTGTGCTGCCTGCATCTCGCAGATGGGGCTTTGCTTGTTTGCTGGTTGCTGGTATGCCGCGGCCCAGTACTAATCCACGGACTGGGGATTGGGGACCCCTGCTTTAAAATCCAACTCCCATTAGATTCAGACTGTATAATATATACTATATGGTGTAAAATAGCAACAGAATGTCATGTTTATAGTACAGAAACAAGTAACAATACTGATAGTTTGAAAATAAATTTAAAGGAAGTTTAATGGAAACACTTAAACGTTCATCTTTAGTGTGTATGTCTTTCGCTGTGGTAGACTTCATGTTTTGAATTTAGTCCAAAAACTAACCTAATTTAATATTGTTGCCTTTTTTATCTGTCAAAAGGACTGTTCTTATGTTGATTCTCAGTCAAATTCTCAAAGGCAACTTCGATGGTAATGAGGTTGGCTGCATTCCTTCCTAGGAATAGCAGTCTACACTCAAAATAAGTGAACTTAATTAAGAAATTGTATCAGTCCAGAAAAATTACTCAAAAGTTCTGAAACTTCCGGGTGGCTCTTCAGCGGCGAGGACAGTTGGATTCGACTGCCGGCCCTTCAATCCCATTGAAGCGGTGGAATAGCTGACGATCAGCTGTTCCGCCGCTCAAAAACCCCTCTCCTCGGGCAAAGAGGGGAGGGGGAACTTCCAGGTAGGGGTAGAGCTCCCCTAGTGGCCCAGAACATTTGTTCTGGGGCATGAAGGGTGAGACCCCCCCCCGAAGCCTGGGAATGCTCCGGAACGAAGGACTCTTCTGCTTAGGCAGAACAAGACACTGAATCCACTCCTGCCAGATCTGATTGTCATTTTGAGTTATGGTAGCAGCAGAGCTGATGCAGGAGCAGTATAAATAGCAAGTACAAAGCTTTAACTCTGAAACTCAAACTCTCTTCCTACTCTAACGATTGTTTTAAAGAAGGGGAAGATGGCGCCTGACGGACTTTTTTTTTCTATCAAGAAGTGAAAGTGTTTTTCTTCAAAGTAAAGTGACTGCTTGAACTGAGTGGGAATATGTAAAATGGACTATCAAACTTTAAAAGAGCTTGCTATAATTTGGAGGTGCTAAAAAGTTATTTTCAAGATTTGGTTATTTTACAGTTTAACTACAAAGTAATAAATGGACTAGAAAGTGAAAGTGTGTACTGAAAGTCATTAGTTGCAAAAATGGCTCCCAAACCGCATAGACGTTTTTAAAAGTGCGGAGGCATTGCTTGTTCAGCAGTCTGGAACGCAGTCTTTGAAGTTACCCCCCCGAAGCTGCTGCATCTGTATTGACTTTAAAAGATTTACAATATGCTTTAAACGATGCCTTAAAAATCCAGTCTGAAAAAAATATTTGAGAAGGTGACAGAATTTATTGAAAAGGAATGCAAGAAAATAAGGGAGGATACTTTGATGGCACTTCAAGTGTTCTCAGGCTGTATTGAGAACCTGGATGAACGTGTGGAAGAAGTGAAACAAAATAATCTGATGCTGGAAGCTAAAATAGGTGAAGTGGAGAATAAAATGGAAAAACTTGAAGATGAAATGATGATAATGCAATATAGAGATATGGAATTCACCTTGAGGATCAGAGGTTTGAAAGAGAACCCGCAGGAGAATCTGGAAGAGACATTGGTAGATGCTGTGGTGCCTATTTTGGGGTTTCAACCTGCAGATTTTCTTGGGAAGATAAAGTATTTTGTGTTAATTCTTGGATTGCTAAACAAAGGAAACTGCCAAGGGATGTGGTTGTGTATTTTACAAAGAGAAAGATTAGAAATGAGATCATTCAAATCTCTTATAATAAAAGACTTAAGAGTGGCTAATCAGGAGGTTTTGATTCTGAAAGAGATTCCTCCAAGAATTTTGAGAAAAAGGAAAGATTTTTTCTTTCTGGCAGATGAATTAAAGAAACAACAGCTTCGGTCCAGGTGGGAGATACCAGTGGGGATTGTGGTGAATCATTCTGGAGAAAGATATTGCCTTAATACAGTAGCGAAGGCACGTGATTTTTATTCTAATGTATTGAAAGCAGGTTTACCGTCATCCTCAGAAGTTAAAAAAGGAAAGGAAAAAGAAGAGCGACTGTTATAAGGAATAGTTTTGGAAGCTGTGCAATCCTTGGTTTTATTTAAAGATCTTAAGATTCAAAGAATGACACGGCCTGCATCTAGATTCAAGGAATAACAATAATAATAACAGTAGAGATTAAAGTCAAGTGTATGTAAGGAGGACATTGATAGAAACAAGATTTAGTAATGGAATTTGTTAAAGATAGTAGGATATTCAAGAATTAATAATGGTGGATATTTGGGGATGGTATTTACAGTAGATCTTAAAAATTAGTATGTATGTATTTAAATTGCTAGTCTAAATGTTGGAGAAGTGGTTGTGATGATGCAATGTATTATTATGTATGATTGAATTGTACAAGATTACAATTTTAAAAGTTAAAGTAATTTAGTGGAATATGTAAGATTTTTAAGAAAAAGAAAAGGTTTTTCTTTTCTCTTTTTTTCCTTTTTTCTTTGTATAACTATTTTTGTAGGGTACTATTATAGATTGTATTGTTATAGAAATTAAATTTAATAACTATAGTAGAATTTTTGATACTGTTATATTGGAAGAAGACTGATTTGTTTATTATAGAAGAATGGATTTTGAAAGTTTTCAATTAGGTAGAAAAGGTAGAATTTGGAATATGTGAAGAATATTTGTAATGGAGATATATTGTGATGTTTAAAGAGAGTTAAAGCGCGATTGGATTTAAAGTGTAATTATAGTTTGTTAGTATATTTTAGATTAAGATTGTGAAAATAATACCCTGTATTCAGCTTTGGGAAGTGGGGGGGTTTGCGTGGGGGGTGGTAGGGGTATTGGGTGGGTTAGGGTATGGGTTAGGTGTAGGGGGGGATGGGGTTTATGCTTTTTTAAAAAATGTACTTTAAAACTTTTTAAATTAAAAAAAAGATGCTGTTGCTTTAAAAGTTAACTTTGGTGACTAGATCCCTTGAGCAGCAGCATTTTTTAGGTTTTTGGAAATTCCTGAAAAAATATATGTTACTTTAATTAGTGGTTTGGTCTTGCACACAGACACAAGGTTCAATTCACGTCTTACAAATCATTTAAGCACGTACGGTTCTTTTTTCCATGTACTCATCCAAATTATTAATTAAAAAATGGTGCAGGACAGTGTAAGGCCCTACAAAAAAAAATACCAATGTGTTCTGTTATAGATGCGACTCTTCCAATGTTGCTAAATTCTTGGCAAGCCTCAACATTTTTATACTGGCTGAAACTTTTATCAGTTGTAGTTTGGATCTCTTGGAATAGGGTCATATAAATTAGAGAGAAAATTACATTTTAAGAATAGTTTCATTCTTAGTTTTTTTAATTTAGTTTTCAGTTTTATGTAGACTCCTTGTTATTCACCCAATATGTACCCTTAGTTAAAGGCCAAGTACCTTGTATAGTAAGTTAATAGTTAACAAATATCTGTGTTATCAAGATAATGATGAAAAATGACACTGCCATAGGTGTATACTATATGTCACCCAACCAAATAGAAAAAATAGATGAACTTTTTGCTAGTCAGTCATCTAAGGTATGTAAGGAAGTACATCACAACTGTAATGGGGGACTTAAACTACCCCAACATCAACAGGGAGACAAACTGCACCAAGTGAAAGATCAAACAGTTTCCTGACAAACTTAGCAGAAATCTTTGTCTCCCCAAAAATAGAGAAGGGAACTAGGGGGTCAGCCATAATGGACTTAATTCTCATTAACAGAGATGAAATGATAGAAGGTGTTGAAGCTATAAGAACCTTGGGGATGAGTGATCATGCAACATTGTAACTCAATATTATGCAAACACAAGCATTAGAACAAAGTCAGACTATAGTTTTGAATTTTAAGACAGCTGATTTCAATTAACATAGAGAGAACTTTGGAAGATTCTATGGATGAGAATCCTCAAGGGGAAAGCAACCCAAGAAGCTTGGGGAATTTTGAAAAGTGAGATTATAAAAGCCCAGTCTAGCACAATTCCAATGAAGAAGAAAAATAAAAGCTCTCAAAGGAAACCAGCTGCACAAAGAACTCTGATAAATTGAAAGACAAAAAGAACAAGTATAAAAAGTGGAAAGAGGGGCACATAATTATGGCACAATAACAGCAAATAGCCCAAGCCTGCAAAGATGAAGTCAGGAAAGCTAAGACTCAAATTGAGCTAAGGCTTTCAACAAAAGTAAAAAAAATAACACAAAAAAGTTGCTTTTAGCATGTAAAAAAACTAGAAAAAAGCCAAGGAAATGATTGGTCCATTAATGGGAGAAAATGGTAACAAGGTGACGAGCAACAGGGAAAAAGCAGAACTGCTTAACTCATTTTTTTTTTTGCATCTGTCTTTACACAAAAGAAAAAAACAGTCCAGCCTTCTTCAAAAGATTAATGGCATAAAGATATAGTTATCCATTTGGAACATGGATGTGCCAATGGAAATGATCGAGTTATTGCTTCATAATCTATAGGCAAAACTAATGCAAGCATTATTTACTGAAATGTATGTGTTATGATATCAGTATTGAAATTATAAACAAAATGGTATATGTGTGTCCCCTGAATGAAGGTGTTCTATTTATTCATAGAGTGGGACTCTAGTACATAGCTACAGAGGCACTGGTGGAATATTTGAAGTCTGCTGGAATGCTAGAGGAAACAAAGTGGGAGCCAGTGCTTCAGATGGATCGGTATGGTTTCTTCAGTTTTGGGAGTTTTTTTAGTTATCCATAAATCAGTGCATTTCAACACTGCAAGTGTTTCTTTCTATGATGCATTAGTGATCTCTGCTAAAAGGCATAATCCAGACCAATTTATTCATATAAGTTGGGAGTAAAATCTAGTTCTAAGCTAAGGAAACAAGAAACCAAAAATCTCAGCCTAAATAGAATCGTTAAATGTGGAACAGGTGTCCCCAACATTAATAGATAGCCAAGAATTATTTGCCTTGAAAAGACAGGGGAGAAAGGTCTGAGGTTTAAATCCTGGCTGTGTAGGCTTTGGGGAAAGTTTGTATTAAACTTTGCTCTCAGGAGTGGCTGACTCGGTAGGGAGGGGAAAATTGGTTATTTTGGCCAGATTTTTTTTTCTTTTCTGGGGGTATTTGTCAACAGCAACAGAAAGTGAGAGTGAGGAAGAAGGAGAGAAAAGGACAGGAGAGTGAGCACACTTTGTCACTCTTTTACTCTTGGGCTCCCTCTTGTTCTGCCATGCATTTCCTGCTGACCAGGCTAGAACGCATGTGGGGGGCTTTGCAGCATCAGTGCCTAAGTTTTGGAAAAAGCAACTCACCCCAAACTGTTTCTTTGCTGGGAGATGAGGGTCCTTTGGAAACTTATTCCAGCAAATTCCCCTCATTGCTAAGCAGTCAAATGTGTAGAGCAGGCATGTCAAACTTGTGACGTCGCGTGACGTATTGTAACTTTTCCCCTATTGCCGGCAATGGGGAGGGCGCAGTTTCATCATGATGCATCCAGCCCGTGGGCCGGCAGTTTGACATGCCAGGCATAGAGGTTTAGTATGCTTGGATTTTGGCAAGAAGGATTTTCAGTGCCAGAGCGGGGAGGCAGCAGTAAAGTATGGCTCTGGGCAAGGCCTGGAAAGCCTAGTGTAGGCCGCGCATAAGTCTCACTTCTGGTGCTGAAAATTCTCACTGCTAAAATCCAAGTGGAAAGCATTGACTTTCTAGGGAAGCTGGCAGGGAAGAATGCAAATGGCAATCACATGACTGGGATGCTTGACAATCTGTGGTAAACAGTATTTTGTGATGAATGGAAGTGTTTTACAGACTATAAAGCACTGTTCCAATACCATCTTAATTTTGAACAGTTGTTAAGGTACCAATCATAACTCAAGAACTACCTATAATGGCCAAGTTCAAATAATGATATTTCTTGTTTTCATTGTATGCTTTTGTACCACTGCAAAATTTGAGTAAGGATTTGATTTTAGGCTATCCTTACTCTTTAGCTAGCCTTTCTTTTATCTGAGTCTTTGCAATAGTTAGAATTTAAAACTGAATGATTATGAACATTTTATGAAAATGCAAGTATGCTCTTGTTCATTATTCTGATAGAATTATATACAATTGAAATATCACAAGTTATTAAGAGTTTATTTGGTGCATAATACCCTTTTTCTGTGTTCCAGGTGTGTGTTCTAGACCTGCGAAAGTAAATATATTAGAAGAAACTACAAATGAACCAGCATTCAATGTGGAGGTAGAAGCACTCTTCAAACATACTTTTAACATCTCTAGAATGGCAAAAACTGGGGGAAACAAACAGAAGCAGAACTAAAGAAATAATGCATTTCTCCCAGGCAAAAGAAGCTTGCAATGTTTTGTCCATCAACCTTCACCAAGGTTTTAAAACAGAATCGTTTAGGGAGGCAGGATTTGTCCACTATGAACCTACAGCCTTTGGAGGCAAGCAACAAGGTGACCATCAACAGCTAAATCTGCTGTTTGCTGGGGTCAAATCACTGAGATCTCATTATGACAGTTGCTAAAAAGAAGAAGAAAAGCTGTGCCAAAACCAATAACAAAAGGAAAACAAAATCTATGAAGCAAAATGCTTTGATAAACCAAATGGGAAAAAATCTTCTCTATATGGTATTGCATTGTTTTTCTGTCTAGTTTGGACACTACAATTGCTCTCCCAAAGGACATTCAAAAACCAGTTTGTATTGACGATACATTCAAATTTGTAATCTCAACACTTTGTATTTTCTAGACTACTGTTATTTGTTCAGTGATTTTTTCTTATCAGCTGGAATGTTACAGCCTTGACAATAACAGGCATAGGTTCAAACTGAATGTCTTTCTTTCTTTCTTTCTTTCTTTCTTTCTTTCTTTCTTTCTTTCTTTCTTTCTTTCTTTCTTTTTCTTCTTTCTTTTCTTCACCAACTTTTTGCTTTGTCTTTTCCATTTGTGCCTAGTTAATGCAGAGAGCAGATGTGCATCATTAGTGACTGCTTCTGTTTTCCTTTTCTTCTCTCCCCCTCCCATCTTTTCCTCTTTTCTTTATCCTCTGATTCTGCTACTTCTTGAAATGTTTCCATGCTTCAGATATTGAAATCTGAAGAGCACTTTCAATAAATTGTGTATTAAGTGCTTTAGGTTCCGGGAAAGCTTTTTACAAAAGAAAGATTACTTTTTTAAAAAAGAAACAGCCCTGTGTATTTTTGGAATAAGAAATAAAAGTCTTGGTATTTTTATGTTAAAATACAATTTTAGAAACTTAAAATATCTAATGTGGAGTGTATTGTGTTCCATCATTTTAAAGAACAATTCAGATGAATCCCTATTTAAAGATGTAGTATCTTTTCTAATCTTCATGAAAGGCAGTTTGCTAAAGAACAGTTTTGCCTATAGTTATTTTAAAAAAGATTCTTTAAATTAATCATACAAGTGGTAAAATATTCCATGGCATAAATTCATTAGCAGATGTTATAACTTGAGAGAATATTAAAACATATTTTCAGAATTATAAACTTCAAAACATAGTTCAGATTTTTTTTAAAAAAAATCATGACTTTTTAAAGGAAAAATATTAACATTGGTGTACCGTAATTCTGCTTTTAAATATAATTTTGACTTTATTTGAAGTTATGAAAGAATTAATCTTAACATTTCATATTATATTGAAATACTATTTATTTACAAATTATGCTAGAGATATTTGACAGATAGAACAGATTTCATGATTTTTATTTTTATTTTTCAAATAGTATTTCACCCCATTAAACTCAATGAAATTCACTTCTAACTAGACATGAATAATATTGCTGTTTAAGACAATATTTTAATTTTGGCTTCAAATCAACAATAACTGGATAGTGAGGCATATAAATATAATAAACTACAGATAGTCCTTTAATTACAATCACAATTGGGACTAGAATTTCCATTACAAAGCAAGAAGGTTGTTAAGTAAGTTGTGCCTAATAATATATATTTGCCACAGTTGTTAAGTGAAACATTGCACGTGTTAAGTAAATCATATGGCCATTAAGGGAATCTGTCTTTCCCCATTGACTTTGCTTGTCAGAAGACAGTTGACTCTGAGACACTGCAATCCTACATGCCAGTTGTCAAGCAGCTGAAGTGGGGTTGCTATGATAGCTGTAAGTGCAAGGAAGTAAGTTACTTTTTTCAGTGCCATTGTAACTGAACGGTTGCTAAATAAATGGTTGTAAGTAGAGGACTACATGTATTATAATATCAAAATGATAGAACATTATTACATCCTCCCCATAACCAATTCTGGAATAAAATTCTGGACATTCTATTTGAATTTAGACTTAATTGAGATACATGTGAACTAATGGAATACTACATTTTTAATATGGTAAACAGGGTTCCTGTATGGAGAATCAAAATGCCTAATATTCCTAGAGTTTCACAAAGATTTTTTTCTTAATATAAGAAATTGCATTTTTTAAAATTTTAAAACGAACTATGTAATTTTGGGCCTGAGTGATATGTACTTTTTTTTTCATTTTTAGAGCTTTGTTTCCCTTGTTTCTCTTTCTTTCCTTCCTCTCCAAATTATATTTTCAGCCATTCACTGATAGTCTAAATTTTGGCTTCTGAAGGGTTATTGTCTGTGTCAGACTTGAAGCAAGGCTTGGTTCTCATTTCAGCATTTCACAGATTCTATTCAAACATCTCCCCTTTGCCCATTTTCTCTCTATACCCATCCCCTCTTAAACAGATACACACACACAAATTACACTCTTTCAGCAAATCACCCTGTGTGTTGTAATTCATTTGTTCAAGAAGAAAATCAAGAGATCGTGTTCAGTGTCTTGAATAAATTGCTATATTTTGATATTAGAACAATTTTGTATGAGTTATTCATTCCTTGTAGGCTATCAGCATTTTCTTTTTGTCTTCAGTTCTTATGATTTTCATATTACTAAGATCTCATGTTGAAAAATTGTGTAGTTTTCTTTGCTAGATACAGAAACGTGTGTTTTAGTCACTAAAAATCCTTAAGTACAGTATATGTTACATATATACATTAATACTTCTAAAATTTTATGAGGCAGTATCAATCTACTCATCTTTTCAGAATTAAAGTCTAGAAAAGTATAGAATAGTTTTACTATTTTAAATCTGGATGCCTGTATTCTACATAAATTGTCAGATCCTATGTTCGTACTGTGTGATCAAAGCAACTGAAAAATAGTTCTTATGCCGTTTTTTTTTCCCCAAGAGGAAAAACATTACTTTAGTAGAATTGCATAACTAAAAATACAGCTAAATTATTCAAAGTTCCTTAATGGAATTTACAGTGAGGGTGAAGGTTTGTTCTCCGAGCTTGTGGGTTGGTTTCCAAATGTTCTGTTACCAGCATCATTTAAGGGATGTCTGTGTCAGTGCTGTTCAAAGGCTTCAGGTGTGGGTGTGTCAGCTGAGGGTCTTGTGATGGAAGATGTGAGGCATCAGAATCTTGGTGATTGGGAAGTCACTTCAAGTCAGGGTCATTGGAGGGTGTGAGTCATCAGTGAAGCTTTTGATGGGTCTTGTAATGGGGAGATTACATCAGGTCAGGGTCACTGGAAGGTGAGCTGTTGCGAGGGGAAAGGGGGCTTGCATGGGTTGCTTGAGGGTTGGTGCTATCTCTGGTTGACTGTGGTCGATTTGGATTCTAGGGGGTTCATTGACTGGTTGTAGATCAATGTTTTTACAATTTTTAATAGCAGTGTTTATAATGATTAAAAAGAAAAACTACTGTGGCATTTCCTCAGAAATAGCTGCCAAGACTGTTTTTGGTTTTTGTCCTCAAGTGCTATGTATTTATAGTCTCCAGATAACAGGTAAATCTTTTTAATATATTTTATGAATATTCCATAAACAAAGTAAACTAAAGAAGTAAAACATTGGTATGTGGCAAGATTATGCTTCTGGTCATTTTCTATTTATTTTTATTAGATCTTAGCTAGAGTGTTTAGAATTATTTTAAGCATCTTATCCGACATGGAAGTGTGGAAAAAAGAAAGGAAGAAAGGAATGCACATTGAAGCAAAAGAAAAAGTTCTGTGGAGATGGAGTAGTGGTGGTTTATCCCTCATTAAAATAAAGCAAATTGTAATCAATGCATTCAAATGAGTAAGATGTTTCCAGGCCTGGATATGCCTTAAAAATGATTTGAATAAATGTTTCAGTCTTTGTGTTACTTCAATATCTCTATTGTTGAAGCACCCTGACTTTTTATAGGCTGAAAAAAAGATGCAATTGTGTTTGAACAATTGCATCATTTTTTCAGTCCATTAAGAGTGGATTACTTATGGCATCTCTTTTTCAGGTTTGTGCAGAAGCCTTGAGAAAACTCAGGATGCTTTAAATGAGGGGTGTCAAACTAGCAGCCCGCGGGCCAGATACATCATGCTGAAACTGCGCCCACCCCATTGCCAGCAATGGAAAAAAAAGTCATGAAACGTTGCGACACGTCATGTGACATTGCAAGTTTGACACCCCTGCTTTAAATAAACATCCAAGAAATGTGTTTCTATGAAATGCAAAATGTCATTTTCAAAGTGTGCATCACCTATATTTTCTGCCTCAAAGTTGCAGGAAGAATCATAAGCAATCAACATTTTAATAGAGGAAGGCTAACAACCTATTCTCCATAGCTTAATTTAAATGCTTTGTGCACATTATTTAGTATAAAACCAAATAATGGGTTATACTTGAAATGCAGAGTTCAGTTGGACTAGAAACAGTATCGAACATAACAAAGAAGAAAGAACTTTTATTAAGTTCAGAGAAATGTAGAATGCCCACATCTGTTATTTTTTTAATGGGGAAAACTGTAGACTGCACTTTAAAGTATTAGAGCAAGAATATTATTTTTTGTTCTAATTTATAACATTGTATTGGATTACAAAATAAAATACAAAAACAAATAGTAGGACCCAGTGGGGAGGGAAAAGGGAAAGAAAAGTGCGGGGGAGAAGGGAAAAAGAAAAGAAAAAGCACTGATTTCCAACTTCCTCTGTTGCACAGTAGAATAATGCATTAACATCAAAGCTCCATTTTTTACTTTTCCAAAGTTGTATAAACTAGCCATTTCTATAACAACAAATCAATCTAATCAGTAAAACCCAAAATCAAAGTTTCCTTTTTTTCCACCTTAAGCACAAAATCCAGATGCAGTCTCCATGTGAAACAAAAGTACTTATATTCTTTTCTTTAATCAAAACAGTCAATTTAGCCATCTCTGCCAATTCCATCAGCTTCTGTAGCCATTCATCCAAAGTAGGAATTATAACATCCTTTCATTTATGTGCATACAATAGTCTTGCTTCCATTGACATATATAAGATCAAAGTTCCAAAAAAAATTCTACCTCTTTTTCCATTATGCCCAGAAGAAAAAATTCTGATTTCATCTTTACTTTAAGAATTTTCTGTATTAAGATATGAATCCTAGTCCAATATATCTTTGCTTTATTGCATGTCCACCATAAGTGATAAAAGATCCCTTCTTTACACATACATTTGCAACATTATTTTGAAATATCTTTATACATTCTAGATAATTTATCTGGTGTTAAATACCAATGGTACATCATCTTATAAAAAATTTCTTTAAATTATAATTCAGTGTAAATTTTAGGCTTTTCATCCACATATTCTCCCATTGTTCCAGCATCACATTATATCCAAAATTCCTTGCCCACTGAATAATACAGAGTTTTACATTTCACTTTCCAAATTTAATTTCAATAACATTTTATAAACTTTAGCAATAATATGTTTGTCACTACCACATAATAAAATTTCCAATTCATTTTCAATGAAGTCAAACCCATAACTTTTTTTATTTAGTTTAAATCTTTCAATTGTTGCTATATAAACCAATGACAAACATAGCCCTTTGATTCTAACTCTTCCCTCATCTTGAGGGTAACCAGTTGAAAAGTATCATTTTACCATAAGTCCACCAGTCCAGCTTCACGACCATTTCTTTTCTGGAAAAAACTTCCTGCAGAGGCACCCAAAGAGGCAACTTTTTAGAGAATCTTGTTTTGTATTTATTCCAAACTCTTAGTATGACACATCTAACAAAGTGATTGTTAAAATCCACATTGACTTTAACTTTATGATACCATAGATCAGGGCTTTTCCACTGGTGATACACATACCACCGGTGGTAGATTGGCACCTGGCAGGTGGTACGCTACGCTGCCCAGCCTAGCCAAGTTTAGCAGGGGAGAGAATGAGCCAAAGTGGTGCAACACAGGACTTGCTGTGAGGGAGTCCTCAGGAGCTTCAGGGCTGCTGAGCCTAGACAAAGGCACCAGAATTGGCACTTCCAGCACACCTGGAAGAGAAAGGAGGAGGAAGGTGGAGACAGGAGAGGCTATAAAAGGAGACAGTTTTGGCAGGAGAAGGGAGAGAAAAAAAGGCACAGCCTTGGGAGGAGGAGTCAGCTAGATCTGACTGAAGAGAAAAGAAAGAGGAGGAGGGAGAGAGGAGAGGAGATAAAACAGACTGGTTGGGAGCCAATCTAAAACTTGGGCAGCCAGCCATGCTAGGCGTGCACACAGATGGCAGTGAAAACAGGCAAGAAACACAGCTGAGAAAGGGCTGCCCTTTGTGAGGAATGAAGAAAGGCACCATCAGCTGGAGGTGAGGCACGGAGGGAGGGAGGAAGGAAGGAAGGAGATGGCAATGAGAAAGAGGGAGGTAGAGAGCAGGAGGGAGGGAAATGGAAAGGAAGGAAGTGTTGGAAGAAAAAGCTGGGGGGTTGTTTTCCAGCCGGGAGGCTATACTTTTAAGAGAAAAGACAAAAAATGAAGCGCCATCGTTTGAAATAGACGAGAGGAAGCTGGCTGCTTGAGAGGTGATGTTTATTGTCAGGAACAAAGTACCATTTCAGCAGTTTGGTTCTGGGTCAGCTGAACAACAAACCAGGAGAGTGGAAGGATTCTTATATGATTTTGTGACTGAAATTCTGGGATTTGTGCAATGTGTTTGGCAATTTCTATTGTGACTGATGGCTTATGTCCTGTGTTGGATTTTGGGGTAAGGGGTTACTGCTTATAATTCTATTGCTCTGCTATTGTTAGCTGTAAGTTTTGCTGCAAGGGATTTTGAAGTATTTTTGTCCTGAATTGATTTTGCCTATAGCATTTGTTTACTTATGAATGGAGCCATTTGGGGAGGCTGCCTTAGCCAGCAGCCAGTACTTGCTACATTTTGGTTTCAGGTTTTTTTTCCTTAAGTGCCAGCAGTCATCTGCTGGCTTCTTAACTTTCCTTTCTAGCCAGTAGCTAATTCTTAAAACTAGCCTTTTTAAGCTAGTTCCCTCTCAGCAGCTTGTCGTTTCTGTCTCTGGAGGCTTTTCCTTGTTTGATAAATATATGGAATAGGGAAAATATTGGGGGGGGGGGGGTTTGTTCAAATTCTCCTTTCAGATGGAAGGAGATGGGAATGACAGGGAGGGAGGGATGGAAGGAAGGAAGGAGATGGGAATGAAAAGGAGGGAGGGAGGGAAACAGAAAGGAAGAGAGGAAAAAGGGAGATTGAAATGAGAGAGTTGGGGAGTCTGAGGGAAGTCCTGCCTTAGCACTTGGCCACCAGCAGCCCTTCTGCCCTTTTACTATCCCCTTGCCCCTACCTCCTGGCCTATTCTGGTGGTCTCCCATCCTATTTCTAAGGATGCTTTGGTTACAAAGCCGGGTCTCCTCGCATGGAGAAGGAGTGGGTCTCCCTTTGACCCATGCACTTTGCCCTCCTACACCCACCATGCACAACCTAGCTAAGGAGAGCGAGCACAGCAGCAGCAGTCTCGAGGAGGAGGTAAGCTCAGCTGGGTGCCCCCTCAGGGAAGTGAGGGCTGGACTGGGTTGGGCTGCAGGGTCCTGGTGCCCCAAGAGCTTAAGGGGCATGCTGGGCACTTGCCCCCCACTTCTCAGGGCTCTGGGCAGCCCGTGCCACCTTCTGAGAATCCCCCGCATGACCCAACAGGGACAGTGAGGCTCCTCCGGTTGACCATGCCCTGGCACCAACCCAGGTCCCACCCCCCTCCACTAGAGACCCCTGGATTCCCCCACACAGCCCCACCCATTCACCCCTATAGGCAATCTCCAACCTGAGCAACATTGAGCTGGCCATTCCCCGCAGCCATTGACTTTCCTTGTCAAAAGATTGCAAAAGGGGATCACATGACCCTGGGACACTGTGACCATCGTAAATATGAATCAAGTATCCAAATATAAATCACATGACCCTGGGAATGCTGCAATGGTCATAAGTGTGAAAAATGGTCATAAGTCACTTCAGTGCCATTGTAACTTTGAACAGTCACTAAGCGAATTGTTGTCAGTCAAGGACTACCTGTACTTTATTACTTGTTTCTATTTTTAAAACCAGCGAATATGAATTCCTCCCCTAATCGTTTATTTTTTAAGCATTTCTTATCTTGTTTCTTAATATGTGTTTCTTGAAGGCAGATTATGTCAGCATTCAGTTTCTTCAGGTAATGAAAGAGTTTTTTATGCTTAGATGGGGCATTTGCACCATTAATATTCCTTGTAATAAACTTAATCTCCATCTTTAGACAAAGTGGTAGATTCCTGTGCAGAGATCTTCACTGAGTCTTCCTCTTCAATGCCAACTTTTTGAAATTGTTCCACCTCCATTTTCTTTTCCATTTAATTTAATTCTTCAGCTGGATCTAAAATTCATTTCTGTCTGATCAGGAAGTCCTTGATTTTTTCAATATAATTCAGTCTAAATCTTTGCTCTTGATATGTTACTATCACTCCTTCAGAAGAGAGAGTGTTCCAGTGGAAGATAATTTTCCTCTTCTTCAGAATATCAGTAAGGAGGACTTCCGGTAGCGCTGCCACGCTGAATGGCGGCGTTTTGAAGCCGCTCGATCCTGGGAAGCGTCAAAGCGCTCGGAGGCAGCGAAAATCAGCTGTCCCACGGCACTGGAGTCTCTCCCTCGGGAGAAGAGGGAGAGGCGAGTTTGTTTGGGTAGAGGTAGAGCTCTCCTGTGATTCTCTCAAATAGTTTGGGGGATAACAGGGTGAGTTCCCTCGGAGCCCAGGCTCTCTCTGCTCTCAGGACGCTTTCGCTCCAAAAGGAGTAGAACCAGACGCGACAACTACACCTGCTGCTTAGATGGGACTGTGAGTATTTTTTTTTTCTCTGAGAAGCAGGCAGAGCAAGCAGGAAGATCTGAATTTTTAAGTTGATTTTAACTTTAACTCGGACTCATTATCTTCTTCAAGTTCTAAGTTGGAAATGGAGTAAAAATGTCACTGGAATGTTTCTTTCTTATGTGAAGTGACTGCGTTGGAAAATTGTTATATTTTGCTACATAGCAAGAGATACAAGCTGCAACTGATTTTACCCAGTACCGGATTTTGTGTATTTGAAAGCTTGTTCTTTTTTTTTATGGAAGGTTAAGGAACTTTGGGAGAACTTTTATTTTTTTCTCTTCTTTCCCTTTCTTTTTTTTTAACTTTGATTCTGCTGGGTGAAAGAGGAAATCGAAACCTAATAGATGGCTGCGAGATGTGGGGGAGGCCCTCCAATCTCTAAGAATGTTATTTCTTCTCCTTTATCACAAGTTGCAGGGCAGACTTTGATGAAACCTACAGTACAACCACCCTCCCCCCACCTCCTGCATTTACACTGGCAGACATTCAGCAAGTTGTGATGCAGTCAACACAAGTATTGCAGCAAGAAATAAAGGAAACAAAGGAAGAATTTGTTAACCAAAATAAACAGATGAGGGAAGATATAGTGCTTGCACTTCAGGGTTTCGCTGCACATATAGAACGCCTGGATGTTCGTGTGGATTCAGTTATGGAGTATGTGGAGAATTTGGAAAATAAAATCATTGATGCTGAACAGAAGATTGATAGAGTAGAGGTTAAGATTGACAGAACAGAGGACAAAATTATATCACAATATAAAAACATGGAGTTTGCATTGTGTATTAGAGGCCTTAAAGAGAATCCTAAAGAAGATTTGGAATGGGAAGTAGCACAAGCAGTGGCTCCTGTTTTGAAATGCGAACCTGAAGAACTACTTAAAGAAATGGATAAGACATTTAGGGTTAACTCCTGGATTGCTGGTCAAAAAAAATTACCTAGAGATGTAGTGATTTATTTTTCCAGGAGATCAACCAGAAATTCTATTATCCAGGCCTTTTATCGAGAAAGATTTCAAATTGCAGACCAAGACATTATAATTTTAAAGGAGATACCTCCAAAAATTCTTAGAAAAAGGAAAGATTTTGCTTTTCTGTCCGACGAGCTTAAGAAGCGACAAATCCAGTTTAGATGGGAAATACCCAATGGAATTGTGGTAAATTATGCAGGGACCAGATACAGATTGGATACAATTTTAAAAGCAAAAGATTTTTACACTAAGGTCCTGAAAGCAGGCTCACCACCGTCTCCTTGAATCAAAAGAACAAGACAAGAAGATAAACAATTGAGTGAAGGGGCAATGTCATTGCCTCTTGAGGAGATACGGCAGGCGGAGGTCATGGAGCAGAGTTTGGCATTAAAGGAAGACCCGAAAGAACAGAGGATGACTAGGGTTGCATACAAGCGTATGGAAAAAGAGCAAAATCAGAAGCCTGTATCTGGTCTAATTACACAAGACGTGGTTGTTTCAGAGCCTGTGGGAGGGGCACGTCCGAAGAGAGCAACAGCTGATCTTCAGGTTATGTTCTAAAGGCTCATGGTCACCAGAGATGGTGAAGTTCCTGACATGGAATGTTAATGGCTTAAATTCACCATAGAAAAGAAAGAAAGTATTTTTTTATCTGAAACAACATAAAAATGACATTGTTTGCTTACAAGAGACACATATTGCATTTAAAGATCAAAAGTATCTGACTAATTCCCGATTGGGAACACATTTTGCATCTTTTGCTCCGGACAAGAAGGCTGGAGTGGTCATTTATTTAAGAAAAGACTTCTCGGCTAGATTAATTGAATCAGATAAACAAGGGAGCTATGTTAGTATTGAATTAACATTACAAGGAAAGAAAGTTCTTCTTATTGGATTATATGCTCCAAATCAACAACAGCAAAAATTCTTCAAATTTTTACATCAGAGACTAATCGAATTGGATTATAAATCTGTTATTATGATGGGGGACTGGAATGGAGTTTTGGTCCCATCTGGAGACAAGAAGGGATCCTCCAAAAACTTTTCTAATTCAAAATTGCCTAAAGCTTTTTTTGATTTGAAGGAGGATCTGGAATTAAGAGATGTATGGCGGGAAAGGAATATGAGAGACAGAGATTTTACTTTTTTCGGATAGACATAAATCTTTCTCTAGGATTGACTTTATTTTGATTACTACTGATCTTTTTTCTCGGGTTAAGAACATTAAGATTTTCCATAGGACAATGTCTGATCATAGTCCTGTTTGGTTGGAGTTTTTTGCTGAAGATGGTAATAGAGGATCCTGGAGGCTGAATGAGAACTTATTTAAAAATGAGTTGTTCTTGCAGAAATGTAGAGAACATGTGAAAGAATTTTTTGTTACAAATATGCATAAAGGTACATCGATGGGAATGGTTTGGGATGCTAGTAAAGCTTATATGAGAGGGGTTTTGATTTATATGAATAACGCCTATAGGCGTAAGCAAACGCAAAAACGTTTAGATCTTGAGGAAGAGATTAAATCTAAGGAGAAAAACCTTATTTTGAATCCATTGGATAATAACTTAAGGATTTCAATGCACTTATTGAAAGAACAATTTAGCATGCTACTGGCTGATCAAGTAGCAACCAACTTGCGTTATGCTAAACATAATACTTTTTGTAACGCTAATAAGCCTGGTAGATGGTTGGCTTACCAATTAAGGAAGAAACAGAAATCACGTACTGTAGACAAAATAGAATATAAAGCTAAAGAAGTTTACCAACAAAATTTGATTAAGAGGAGTTTTTTAGATTTTTATTCGAAATTATATTCTAAAGAAAACATACAAGCTTTAGATATAGACAAGTATTTACAGGAAGCTCATTTTCTGAGACTTTCAAAAGAACAACAACTTGAGATGAATTGCCCAATTTCTTTAGCTATTAAACAGTTGAAATTGGGCAAGGCTCCGGGAACAGATGGATTAACAGCAATTTACTATAAAATGTTGCTGGTTGAAATGATTGAACCCTTAAAGATTTTGTTTAATGAAATTCAGACTGGATGTGCAGTTCCTCCATCATGGAGGACAGCTTTTGTATCATTGATTCCAAAAGAGGATCAAGACCTTACTCAACCTAAAAATTATAGACCTATATCGCTTTTGAATACAGATTATAAGATTTTTGCTAAAGTATTGGCTAATAGATTAATGCAAGCTTTGAAACAAATGATTCATAGTGATCAATCAGGATTTATATCCGGGAGGTATATGAAATATAATGTAAGACAAATTGTAAACTTGCTTGAATATTTGGATAAGAACAACCAAGTCCCTGCAGCATTGATATTTTTGGATGCAGAGAAAGCCTTTGATCAATTGAATTGGCAATTTTTATTGAGAGTTGTTGAGGAGATGAATTTTGGAGAAGGTTTTTTACATACTATTAAAGCTATATATCAACAACAAACTGCACAAATTATAATTAATGGGGGGCTAACAGAGACCTTTAAAATTGAAAAAGGTACAAGACAGGGATGCCCCCTATCACCATTATTGTTTGTTTTAACATTAGAGATTTTATTAATTAAAATTTGAGAGTCCTCTATGATAAAGGGAATTAAAATAAAACAGAATGATTATAGATTGAGAGCTTTTGCTGATGACTTGGTTGTGACAGTATCTCAACCGTTACAGTCGGTTATAGATTTGATGGAAATTATAACTCAGTATGGTAAGGTTTCTGGGTTCAAGGTGAATAGTAATAAGACTAAGATACTATCTAAGAATTTATCTATGATTGAAAGGGACATGTTATATAAATTAACAGGTTTTGAAATAGTAAAAAAGGTTAAATATTTAGGAGTGTATATTGCAGCTTCAAATGTAAAATTATATAAGAATAATTATGAAACACTATGGTTGAAGGTACAAAGGGATTTAAATAATTGGAAAAAATTACAATTATCCTTATTGGGAAGAATTGCAGTTGTTAAAATGAATGTTCTGCCAAAGTTTCTCTTTTTGTTTCAAATGATACCTATATTGAAAAAGGATGCCAACCTTGATCAATGGCAGAAGGGTATTAATAAATTTATTTGGGCGGGGAAAAAACCAAGAGTTAAATTTAAGATTTTACAAGATGCTAGGGAAAGAGGGGGACTTAAGGCGCCGAATTTGAAATTGTATTATGATGCAGTTGCCTTGACGTGGGTTAGTGATTGGCTTAATTTAACTAACAAGAGAATACTTCATCTTGAGGGTTGGGGATTGGTATATGGATGGCATGCATATTTGCTTTATGACAAGAAGGTGGATAGGGCTTTTAAATCTCATATTCTTAGAAGTGCTTTATTGCGTGTCTGGAAAAAGTATTATTATAAGTTAAATTATAAAATACCGATTTAGGGAATTCCTGGACACGCGATAGAGGGCGTATCTATGGGAGTGAGTTTGGATATGGTTTCCTATAAGGAATTACTTAGATTGGAAGGGAATGATTGGCAACTTAAATCATTAGAGGAGTTAAGACAAGAAAAAATAAGTTACTCTTGGTTTCAATATACCCAATTGAAAGCTAGGTGGAAGTTAGATCAAAAGGTTGGCATCACAATTACAGATCAAAATTTAGTAAAACAAATTAGAGACTTAAATTGTGCCAATATAAAGAGGATATATAATGTTTTAATTGAATTGGACTCAGAAATGGAATTAGTTAAAGATTGTATGATAAAGTGGGCACAAAATATTCAGGAACCAATTTCGCTGGATACTTGGGAGATAATTTGGGTCAGAAATTTTAAATTTACTCAGGCTCAAAACTTAAGAGAAAATTTTTATAAAATGTTTTATAGATGGCATTTGGATCCCAAGAAGTTGTCTAATATGTATCCTAACTTGCAGTCTAAATGTTGGAGATGTGGTAGTTTAGAAGCCACCTATTTTGATATGTGGTGGACTTGTAGAAATATAAAAGCTTTTTGGATTAAAATTTGGTGGAACATTCAAAAGATTTTTAAGAGGAAGATAAAGTTTTCTCCGCAATTGTTTCTATTGGGTATTGTTGTAGATTGTGATGTTAAAGAAACTAACTTGATGTTGAATATGATAACAGCAGCACGGTTACTGGTGGGACAATATTGGAAGAAGGATAGTTTGACTACTATAGAAGAATGGGTGTTTAAAGTTTTGAATCTTGCAG
Organism: Vipera ursinii; assembly: GCF_947247035.1. Lineage (NCBI taxonomy): Eukaryota > Metazoa > Chordata > Lepidosauria > Squamata > Viperidae > Vipera > Vipera ursinii. The sequence goes on along the minus strand of NC_139514.1, from coordinate 72,339,527 downwards.
AAATGTCTAAGATTTCTGCTTATTTGAAAGATCATTCACAGGAAAGATATATTTCAGTTTGGAGGAGATGGATAGATTATATTCAGAATAAATATGGGACTAAAAAGTTCCATTTAGCTTATGAGTAGATTTTAGAGGGATATTGTTATCTTAGTGTTAGTACTTTGTATGTATCTATGTTAAAGGGGAGTTAAAGCACATTATGAATTTGGTTAATTGTATATTATGGATAATTCTTATTTAGAATATGATCATTATAACTATAATCCTGTATTTAGCTCTGGGAAGTGGGGGGAGAAGTGGGGTGGTTTGGGCTGGGGTGGATTTGGGGATATATTGTAAAATCTTGTTTCTGTAAAACTCTTTAATAAAAAAAGAATATCAGTAAGGAAAACATAAGCTCTCCTTTTTCTCAAAGGAAATTCTGAAAATTTCTCAAAATTCTAACTGGAATTTCCTTCAGAACAATTATGTTCACATTTTCCATTTTTAGCTTGTGTTTGAAATGACAATCCAAAACATAATCTCTTCTTACAAAATGAACTACAACATCCCTTGGTAGTTTTCTCATAGTAGCAGATCTGGAGTTTACTCTGTATGCCTTGTCCATTTTGCTATCATTTTTTTTCTTCCTTATTAGTTAAACTGAGCCAAAGCTTTAACCATCCTTAGTCTTTTTTTGTAATATATTTTATTAATTTTTAAACATAAATCACTTAATGATTGATGAATAGTGTTTTGTATGGGTTTACATTTCTAAAACAATCACTAACAATTGATTTCTATAATCCATAATCCACATAATGGTTTTAGTTGATTTCCTCTTTTCCCCAAAATGTCCTCTTTTGCAAACATTGAGTTAATACAATTCTTGTTTTGATAGATAACAATTAAATATATATTTTTCCCAATATTCCTAAAAATAATAATCACATTAATATAATATTTCTTTTCTATCCAATCATTCTGGTTGCCTTTTCATGAATCCTGTTACAGTCCCTATTTAAATTTGTTTCTCCCATAAAATTCAAAGTATTCTTACTGGTCAAAAATTAATTACATTTTAAAATTTAAGTTTATTTTTTCCATATGAACCATCTCAGCACTTTTACATTTCTTAAGGAATAGATAAAACAGTAAAAAAGTAAGGAGAGCAAGAGTAAAGAAACAAAGAAAATAGAGTACTCCTTAAAATATATATCCCTCCTAAGTTAATATATATTTGTTTCCAAAATTTCTTATTCTTTGTAACCATAATTAAAAATATGTTTAATCTTTAAATATTCCATTTAATACATCTAGTCATCTAGTCCTTTAACTCTTATTCAAAACATTTTTATCCATTATAATTTTCTAAATTCAATCACATTTAAATATGTAAAGCATTTCCTTTATCTAAGCCATTTCAACTTGTTTATATTACTCATATCAAAAAATAGAATAAAAAAGGGGGGGAAGCATACTATATTATTTAAGGGATTCATCCCTCTTAGAATGACATATATATTCTGAATCTTTTCTATTTCTTTAACTATATTCAAACAAATGTTTCTTTTTTAAATATTCTCTCTGGTAGATTCCATCATATATTTTCTTGATTTCCACTATAATAATAATAATAATAATAATAATAATAATAATAATAATAATAATAATAATAATAAGAAGAAGAAGAAGAAGAAGAAGAAGAAGAAGAAGAAGAAGAAGAAGAAGAAGAAGAAGAATTTAATTTAATTTAATAATATTTCTATACCGCCCTTCTCCCTGAGGACTCAGGGCGGTTCACAGGGCAAAAGTAGAATACAAAATACAAACATTAAAAAGAAATTAAATAATTGCCCAAGTTTAAAACAATTACTATTCAATTATAAAACCCCAAAGATAAAATTAAGAATACAAAAAATAAAAAACCCCACCAATCCCCATCAGGCTAGGCTGGCTTGTACAAACAAAAACGTCTTGAGATCGCGACGAAAGGAGCGAAGATCGGGCGCCATCCGGAGCTCTACTGATTCCACAGCTCCGGAGCGCCCACAGAGAAGGATCTCCCCCTGGGGGCCACCAATCGACATTCTCTGATCGGTGGCACCCTGAGGAGGCCCTCTCTGTGGGAATGCACAGGGCGCAGGGAGCTTGATGTTCCCTGAGGTACTCCGGCCCCATGCCATGGAGAGCTTTGAACACCATTACTAGTACCTTGAATCTCACCCGGAAGAAGAAGAAGAAGAAGAAGAAGAAGAAGAAGAAGAAGAAGAAGAAGAAGAAGAAGAAGAAGAAGAAGAAGAAGAAGAAGAAGAAGAAGAAGAAGAAGAAGAAGAAGAAGTTGGAAGGGACCTTGGAGGTCATCTAGTCCAACCCCCTGCTAAGGCAGGAAACCCTATACCATTTCAGACAAATGGCTGGCCAGTCTCTTCTTAAAAACTTCCAGTGTTGGAGCATTCACCACTTCTGGAGGCAGGTTGTTCCACTGGTTAGTTGTTAGTTGGTTAGTTGTCAGGAAGTTTCTCCTTAGTTCTAGGTTGCTTCTCTCCTTGACTACTTTACATCCATTGCTTCTTGTCCTGCTTTCAGGTGCTTTGGAGAATAGCTTGGCTCCCTCTTCTTTGTGGCAGCCCCTGAGATATTGGAACACTGCTATCATGTCACCCCTCATCCTTCTCTTTATTAAACTACACATACCCAATTCCAGCAACCGTTCCCTATATGTTTTAGCCTCCAGTCCCCCAATCATCTTTGTTGCTCTTCTCTGTACTCTTTCTAGACTCTCAACATCTTTTTTACATCGTGGTGACCAAAACTGGATGCAGTATTCCAGGTGTGGCCTTACCAAGGCATTGTAAAGTGGTATTAGTACTTCACGTGATCTTGATTCTATCCCTCTGTTAATGCAGCCTAGCACTGCTTTTTTGGCAGCTGCAGCACACTGCTGGCTCATATTTAAGTGATTGTCCACTAGGACTCCGAGATCTCTCTCACAGTTACTACTATCGAGCAAGGTACCACCTATACTATACCTCTGCATTTGATTTTTCCTGCCTAAATGTAGAACCCTACTTTTTTCACAATTGAATTTCATTTTGTTAGATAGTGCCCAGTGTTCGAGTCTGTCCAGATCCTCCTGTATCTTAACCCTATCTTCTGGAGTATTGGCTATTCCTGCCAGCTTGGTGTCATCTGCAAATTTAATGAGTTCCCCATCTATCCCCTCATCCAAATCGTTGATGAAGATGTTGAAGAGCACTGGGCCCAGAACAGAGCCTTGGGGCACCCCACTACACACTTCCCTCCATGTAGATGCAGTTCCATTGAGGACCACACGCTGAGTATGGCCTGTCAGCCAGCTACAAATCCATCTGGTGGTGCCAGAACTCTCATCTTGGCAGGCGCAGGAGGTGGGGGGTGGGGGTGAGGGTGGCACTGCTGCGGTCACAGGCGTGAGAGGTGTTGGTGGCGGGCTGCCCCCCGGGGCAGGAGCCGGCGCAGCCGGTGCTGTGGGAGCAGCGGGGCCCGCTCTATACAGCGGGGCTGCACGTGGCGGGTGGTGGAGGTGTGGCGGGCCAGGCGATGCAGGGTGGCCACTTAGGAGTGCCGGGTGAGGCGATGGTGGTGCAGGTCCAGCACTGGTTAGGCCACCAGCCTGGCTGACACAGGTGAGCACAAGGAAGGAGTGTACATCAACTCTGCAGAACCCACCTCCCACTCCTTGTCCTCTCTTACTTACCTAGTTGAGATGATGGAGTTGGGCAGCAGGGAGGGATGCAAACTTCCTGCCAACTCACCTTTGCTGCAGACAACTTGCCGGTGCAATGTTTGCCAGCCGGGTCTTTTGGCGCTCTCAGCAGCAATTCCTATTGGCTTTTGAGTAGCATAGCTTGTGGGAGGGAGGGAGTAGCATAGCTTGTGCAAAAGCTTTTTTTGTATGTGCAAAAAAAGGTGCCGGAATGCCATTCAGAGCATTCAATGAGAAAAAAAGCCCTGCTTTTATGTTTTAATCTTATGATTTTAAATATATATTTTTTCTGTTGTAAGTTGCCCCAAACCTCGCCATGTGGATTGCATACAAATATTACATAATCGGTAAATAAAGGTAGAACATATTAAATATACATCAAATGATAATATGTTTCCCTACAAAGTCAATTCTTGCTCAATGACAAACCAAGGAGTTAACTCAGAAAGGCAAGAGGAAAATCTAGAAGAGGTCTGTGCAACTTGTAGAAGGGAAAGGCCCAGACTGATAAATTAAAAATCTTTGTGGTCTGCAAGGGAATGCTGGTGGGCTAATCAGTGATTTGGTGACTAGAGGAGCATCTACAGTGTTGGAGCTCGTGGTCATGGTAAGCCATGGAGACACTAGGCAACATGACTTTTAGGGCAGTGGTGGTGGTTTTATTACTTTTTTTTTTAAAAAAGGTCTGTGCTCTGTCCAAGGGTGCTTGGCAGGCTGCATGTACAGGCCTGGTCTAGAATTTATTTTGGAGCATTCAACTATCTAGAGCAGGCATGTCAAACTCATTTTGTTTGAGGCAACTTCTTATAAAAGAATTGCCATTAATTTGTTTTAATAAAATAATTTAAATCAATTTTTCACTTGATTTCAAATTAAATGAATTATATTGGTTGACAATGAGATTTTTTTAGTACAATTGCCAAATACAATAAACTGGTTTTAGGTATGTTACTGGAAGGAAAAAGCAATCCCTGCTGCGTTACTTATCCCAGAGAAGTATTTGCACATATGCAGGTATCCTTAGGGTGCATAGTTATGGATGAGAAATATTAGTTGCCAAGTTGGCATTTCTGGATGTAATACAGATATTTTGGACTTATTTTTGTTTCTTTGCATGTTTGATATTTTTAAAAAGGCATATGCTACTGACTACACTTATGCACATATGTAACATCTTTTGCTAGAATACATGATCACTGCTTGTCCAAAATGTGAAAAGTGAAAGATTGTGACTAAACAAAATTTTAATGTACAGATAATACCACCAGAAATTATTTTAGCCTTTTTACTAAATGTTATTGATGTTAAGCTCACCATGGAAAACATCATATATTGTTATGTATATACCAGGTTAATCATGTAAAGACTGAAGTGCAACATAACTAGATTCTAAATAATCTATTTTTCAAAACACACAACAGTCCAAACAGTAAAAGTAAACTCCAAATTAAGAATATTTCATTCTTAAGAATTGTTTAATTTAAAGTGGTTTAGTTGTAATAAATGGTTAGATTCAAAATAGTTTTCAATAGTACAAAATAGTAGAAAAGATACTATTTTTTTCTAGCATCAGCTAAATTAGACATATTACCGTAGGTACTGGTTCTATGGAATGAATCCCACCACTGGATGGGGGGTTGTTGTTACTGACGGGCAATAAGATGGTAAGTTCAAGGAGGCCATCATATTCCATTCAGCCATGGGTTGGCTTTTTCTATGATACAAATCTTGTGTTTTAAAAAATGGTTTAAAGGTCAGGGGGAAACAACACAATGAGAATGAGAAGCACCCCACCGCCAGCCACTACTTTCTCCACCCCATCCCAATGGAGCGCTCCATCACCGCCACCGCTACAACCCATCCCTCGCATGGAGTGTCCTGCTCCCATTGCCCTAACCCACCCCTCACAGAGCGCCTTTCACACTCCGCTTGCAGGGCACTGTCCACCATTTCTTTCAATTTCCCTTCTTGCCACCGGATATTTTCCATCCATTCCTATGAGTCTGGGCTTTGGGTGGAGATCGGCTGCCTGCGCCCACCAGGTCTGCCCACCAGGCCCGCCGGCCCACACTGATCATGACCGCCAGCCAGCGCTGCCTGTACTGTGACCTCCCCTGTGGCTGGGACACAGCCAAGTTTGCCACCACCAGCACTGTCCCGTCCTCAGCCAGTGCACAGGAAGAAGACCCACTAGAGGACAGTGGCCATTTGGAGGTGCTGCCAAAGCAGTTGGCACAGCAGGGCAAACCACAACTACATGACCAACACGACAGGGTTGGGCTCCTACAGGTTGCCCACCAAGTGCAGCTGCAGATTATTACGGAGGGACGAGCTCCTCCTCCTCCTCCTCCGTGAGGCCCCGCCCTGCCTGCCCGTAAGTGAGGCACGTCTGCACTGCTGTGAAGGGGGAGGGGGCACCTCCCCAACGGCAGCTCCAGGCTGTCTGGCCTTAGGCCATTGATGGCAAACTTTTAGATACCACATGTGCTGTGGCGATGGCACGTGCCCACAGAGAGGGCTCCACATGCCACCTCTGGCACGCATGCCATAGGTTCACCACCACTGATCTAACTGGATGGGTAGATGCATATCCATGTAGTAATGCCACTACCAAGGTGGTATCCAGGGTTCTACTAGATCAGATTATTCGTAGGTACAGGAGGGTCACTCAAATTGATAGCAATCAGGGGAGCCATTTCACGGCAAGGGTATTGCAGAATATTATGGAAGCCTTGGGAATAAATTGGAAATTTCACACCCCTTGGCACACGGCCAGCAGTGGAAAAATTGAAAGAGCTAATGCAAAGATAAAGGAATCATTAACCAAACTAATTTTAGAGACCCACATGCCCTGGACTAAGTGTCTGCCACTCGCACTGCTGAGAATTAGAACTCAGCCACGAAAAGACATAGGACTGTCACCCTATGAATTATTATTTGGAGTTGCTTTTACCCCAGGACAAATTTATATAGATTCACTCCAAACTCAAAATAGAGTACTGAAACAATATGTACATAAACTGTCCAGATATTTTGATTTTCTCAGGAAACAAGGATTGCTGGCACAAACACCTCCCTAGGAGTTTCCAGTCCACAGATTCCAGATTGGAGATTGGGCGTTGATCTGGGGTTGGAAGGAGAAGAAGCTGGTTCTGAAGTGGGAAGGCCCTTTCCAGGTGCTGCTGAAATCAAAACAGTAGTACAAACGGCAGAGAAAGGCTGGACCCTCTACACCCATGTAAAAGGACCAGCAGAAGCTCCAACTGAGTGGAGAAGTATGCCTCAACCTGATCCTTTGAAGTTGATAATAAGAAAAAGCAAAATATAGACATTTCTCACCAGCAATCTGTTTATAGATCTAGCTGAAAGAATAGCTACCACCCTGGGAGTAAAGAATTGTTATGTATGTGGTGGGACAAATATGGGGGAACAATGGCCCTGGGAAGCCAAAGAACTTGACATCCAAGATACTAATTATTACGTCTACATGGACTACTAAATTAGCAAAGAAAAGTCAAATGTGGGCTGTAACTACATCCATTATATAGTTTACTTCTGCTTTCAGAGAAACTGCTCCAAAAACCAGGAGGAAGTAGGAATTATGGTATGTAAAGGCCAGAGATCTTACGGGGACTCAAGTATTCAGAATTGGGGAACCATGCATAGTATTGATCATAATCCCTTTAATAACACGGGTTGTTGTTTTTTTTTAATTCCATTTATATCCCGCCCTTGTCCGAAGACTCAGGGCGGCTAACAAGCTTAGAAGTAAGCTTTTACAGGGATTATGGAACAATGCATCCCAAGAATGGCCTGCTCCGCAAGGATTGTATTTGATATGTGGAAAGTTTGTATATACCAGCTTACCTAACAATTGGTGTGGTTCATGTGTATTGGGAAATATAAAACTCAGTTTTTTCCTACTTCCTATTCCTCAAGGGGAAAAACTTGGAGTAGCAGTATACGAGGATAAGGGAGCTAGGAAAAAACGATCATTGAAAATTGGAGAATGGAAGGATAATGAATGGCCACCTGTGCATATAATACACGTATACTGACCTGCTACTTGGGCTGAGGATGGATCATGGGGATATAGGACTCCAATTTATATGCTGAATCACATTATTAGGCTACAAGCAGTTTTGGAAATTGTTACTAACGAGACAGCGCTAACATCGAATAAGTTGGCTAAACAGAATACCCAAATGAGGACTGCAATTTATCAAAATAGGTTAGCATTGGATTATTTACTGGCAGAAGAAGGGGGGGTTGTGGAAAATTTAATCTCACCAACTGTTGTCTGCAAATAGATGATGAAGGGAAAGCCATTGAGGAAATAATGAATAAAATAAGAAAAAGAGCCCATGTACCGGTCCAAACCTGGACTGGAATACTTGATGATGAAGGATTCCTGGGAGGAATTTTTAGGAATTGGAAACAAGCTTTATTCATGTTAGTAGTGATACTTGTAGGATTAATGTGCTTACCCTGCTTGATCACTATAATACGAAGTATTGTACAAAACACTATGGAGGGAATGGTAAATGCCACTAACAAAAGTGACAAGCAAATGATGATGTTAAACAAGGTAACTGAGCATACTACAATAATTGATTTCGAGAATGCCAAGGAGATCTGGGAAAGTTTAAAACCATTTGAAAAACTATATTTTTATTTTTAAATTAGTGTAAAAATAGAAAAGGGTGGACTTGTGAGCAACACAGAAGTTTAAAAACAAAATGGTTGTCAGAACCTATTCCTATTCTCTCTCCCAAGGGGGGGGAGATGTGCCTGCGGGGTTATTGCTTCCTCTATAACTTTTTGTTTTGTTTATTGCCTCATATAACCTTTTGCTTTGTTTATTGCCTCATATAACCTTTTGCTTTGTTTATTGCCTCTGTGTCCACTGCCCGCTACAATGTGAGCTAGAGACGGGCCAATGTTATCTCCCCTTTTCCTATGATGGACTTAACAAGAAAAAAGGGTGGCCAGGGGTAGTTTTGAAACAAACGTAACTGGGGGAGGGGTGATGTATTCTGGTTAGGCTTCTCGGACAAAATTGTGCCCTCTGAAGTCCTTTCAAATGGGACTGAAAGGGAGGGGAGGGGGGCATCACGATAGAAGTGTATATAATGCTATAAATTTACATGTTTGAGTGTGGTCTCTGTTTTAGAACTTCCTTTAGAAGCTTCTCTCAGAGATTCACCGCACTTTGCAAACTGCTTTTTCTATTTTTGCAGACTAAACTTTTCTTACCAATCCAATTTTGTTGGTGTTTTAATTCCATTCCCAACATCCTTGGGCAAGATTCTGCCTTTTTAATTGTTATATTCCTGATATATCAGATCAGTTTAACTACAAAAGTCATAAATGGCATTTTGGGTCTAAATGAGATCTATAATTGTTATGGCACATTGCTCTGTTTGTGTATAACCATCTTAACATTTCAATGCATATTCAGTATACCTTTGCTTAAAATGGAACATTCCCATTCTTTTATTTCTTTAATAGAGAAAATGAATCATTTGTTCCACCATAATATGTCATAACAAAGAGTGCAATTTTAAACTAGCTTATAGGTTTTCTGGGCTTATAAATAATGTATTAAGAGAAAAACCACTGAGGTCCATTATAACTATGAAAAGGATGTTTTATTTTTTACATAGCTGATAATACACCATCAATATATAAGGCTAATTTAGATTGATAGAAGATGTAGACAAATGTTAATTAGACAATTCTTTATAAAAAAAATAGTAAGAAATATATATTTATAAATATGTAAGAAATAACAATAAAGGTCAAAAACTAAATTGTTAATTTACAAACTTCCTAAACTATAATTTCCTTTAACTTATTTGTTGAACAAAATCTACGGTTTGGTTTCATGTAGCAGCCCAAAGGAAATTATGGCTGTGATGCATTAATCTTTAGGGCATATGCTAAAGCTAGATATTGGAGATTGCTAATTTGGATACCACTAGTTTTCTTTCATGAATCTGTATAATTTGTACCCTTGCATCTTGCATTAGTGCTTATCTTTTTTATGTATTATTTTTAACAGAAATCATTCCATCCCAATGAGATGGTAATATGTATCTAGAAAGATACAGGAATGATTAACAATACAAAGCAACCTACCCCCACTCCAAAAGTTAACTTTCACAACTGTGTAATTAGTCAGTAGAGAAACAGAATGCAGAACTAAATCTTAACTAGTGTGTGTTTTGGATATACAGTTGCAAGAAAAAGTATGTGAACCCTTTGGGATTATGTGGAGTTTTGCATGAATTGGCCATAAAATGCGCTCTAAATGTCATGTAAGTCACAACAATAGAAAAACACAGTCTGCTTAAAATAATACTACACAAACATTAGCTGTTGCCATGTTTTAATTGAACATAAGATGGAAACATTCACAGTGCAGGATGGAAAAAGTATGTGAACCCCTAGCCTAATGACTTATCCAAGAGCTAATTGGAGCCAGGAGTGAGCCAACCTTGACTCCAACCAGTGTGATGATATTGGATGTGTTGCTGACAGCCGTCCTGCCCTTTAAAAACACACACCTGTTTTGGGTTTACTGGTCTCAAGAAGCACTGTCTGATGTGAACCATGCCTCGCAGAAAAGAGCTCTCAGAAGACCTACGATCAAGAATTGTTGACTTGCATGAAGCTGGAAAGGGTTACAAAAGTATCTCCAAAAGCCTTGATGTTCATGTGTCCACGGTAAGACAGACTGTCTACAAATGGAGAAAGTTTAGCACTGTTGCTACTCTCCCTAGGCGTGGTCGTCCTGTAAAAATGACTGCAAGATCACAGCGCATAATGCTTAATGAGGTAAAGAAGAATCCTAGAGTGTCAGCTAAAGACTTACAGAAATCTCTGGCACATGCTAACATTTTTGTTGACACATCTACAATAAGGAAAACATTAAACAAGAATGGAGGACATGGGAGGACACCATGGAGGAAGCCATTGCTGTCCAAAAAAAATATTGCAGCACATTTGAAGTTTGCAAAAGAGCACCTGGATGTTCCACAGCACTACTGGCAAAATATACTGTGGACAGATGAAACCAAAATTGAGTTGTTTGGGAAAAACACACAACACTATGTGTGGAGAAAAAAAGGCACAGCACACCAACATCAAAACCTCATCCCCACTGTAAAACATGGCGGAGGGAGCATCATGGTTTGGGGCTGCTTTGCTGCCTCAGGGCCTGGACGGATTGTTGTCATTGATGGGAAAATGAATTCCAGAGTTTATCAGGACATTTTGCAGGAAAACGTACGACCATCTGTCCGCCAACTGAAGCTCCACAGAGGATGGGTGATGCAACAGGACAATGACCCAAAGCATACAAGTAATTCAACAAAACAATGGCTTCAACAGAACAGAATACGCCTTCTGGAGTGGCCCAGTCAGAATCCTGACCTCAACCCGATTGAAATGCTGTGGCATGACCTTAAGAGAGCGATTCACACCAGACATCCCAAGAATATTGCTACACTGAAACAGTTTTGTGCAGAGGAGTGGTCCAAAATTACTCCAGATCGTTGTGCAGGTCTGATCTGCAACTACAGGAAACGTTTGGTTGAGGTTATTGCTGCCAAAGGAGGGTCAACCAGTTATTAAGTCCAAAGGTTCACATAATTTTTCCACCCTGCACTGTGAATGTTTCCATCTTATGTTCAATTAAAACATGACAACAGCTAATGTTTGTGTAGTATTATTTTAAGCAGACTGTGTTTTTCTATTGTTGTGACTTACATGACGTTTAGAGCGCATTTTATGGCCAATTCATGCAAAACTCCACATAATCCCAAAGGGTTCACATACTTTTTCTTGCAACTGTAACTGCTGGCCAGAAGGAGCTACAATAAAGGAATCAACATCATCAGAGGAGTTATGGAAATTCTAGCACAGAAGTGGGGAAGAATGGCTCCTTTATGACCTGGCTGGCTTAGAAGTTCTGGAAGTTGAAATCCACATGTCATAAAAGGGCCATCATTCCCCATCCCTGTTCTAGAGCAATCACATTTCTGCATGTTAAGAAAAGAAAGAGAAGAATAGAGAGAAGCAGCTATGACTAAAATTGTGGGATGATTTCAACTGAGGAAAAGCAAACAAGCAAAAAAGTAGGCAATCATAGGAAGCAATGCTCTGTAAATTACATGCTGGTTACAGTGGCATGTTTAGTTTTAAATTTTAAAATAAATCATTAGAATTATAAGATTTCCTAATATCTTTTATTAAGTAAAATTGTCTTTTGCTGGCAATGCAAGCAGAAGAAGACATAAAAGCACATTAAAGAATTTACTAGTAGCTTATTCTGATATGCTCAGAATTTATTGGTATATTTGCCTCAACAACTATTTATTATTTGTTTTGTTTTTTTAAATAAATGATTAGAGAGTCCAGTTTAAAAAATGATGTGTCACCTGGTGTAAATATTAAGTGGAACATTTCTTCAAGTTCTGGATCATGTATCCATTCCTCAGCACTGGTCTACTAATTGAATAAACAAGCTAACAGCATTTTAAGCAGATAAAATCTTGTCAATGTATGTATGAGTGAATCCTGAAGTTTACCAGCCTTGGTAGATAGGAGAATTCTTCATTAATCCCTCATTGGTGCCCAGATTTCCTTCAGACAGTATGCTTAAAGTTTCATCTGTCTGATAGATGGGCTCTGTTGATGTTTTCTTTGAGTCATGGAAATTCACTGAGCTTCCACTTGGCAAAGCATAGCCATTTCCAGCAGCAATTGAGGTGGAGAGAGAATCCCATGGAATTGGGTTTTTCTGCCACTGCAAGTCCAGATTCCAGCCAGTCCAGCCATAAAAAGCCAACGTGAAAAGAAAGCCTTGCATGGGGTTCAGCACTCCCTAGGAAGGAAAGAACAGAGAAAGTTATTTGAGGGCCAAAATGCAGCTTATTATACTTTCTGGTGAGGACTTAAAGCAGTAAAGTAGCCCTGCTTTCTCTGCTATTATTATCTCCTATTTCAGACTAAAGAATCAGACCTCAAATTACATAGTCATCCTCTATAAAAAAATAGACAACAAAATGCAGGAATAAATATATCTTAAGTAATGCCAGCTTGAATACAATAGAACAGAAAAGAACAGAATAGAAGCTGGAAGGGACCTTGGAGGTCTTTTAGTCCAGCCTCCTGCTCAAGCAGGAGAACCTATATCATCTCAGACAAGTGACTGTCTAGTCTCTTCTTAAAAATCTCCAGTGATGGAGCGCCCACGATTTCTGGAGGCGAGCTGTTCCAATGGTTAATTGTCCTCACTGTCAGGAAGTTTCTGCTTAATTCTAGGTTGCTTCTCTCTTTGATCACTTTCCAACTATTGTTTCTTGTCCTGCCCTCTGGTGCTTTGGAGAATAGTTTGACCCCCTCTTCTTTGTGGTAGCTCCTCAAATACTGGAATATTGCTATCATATCACCCCTATTTCTTCTTTTCTTTAGACTAACCAAACCCAAGTCCTGCAGCCGTTCTTTATATGTTTTAGTCTCCAAGCCTTTGATCATCTTAGTTGCTCGTCTCTGAATTTTTTCCTAACTTTGATCATCTTTTTTGTGATATGGTGACCAAAATTTGCTGCAGTATTCCAGATGTGGTCTTACTAGGGTTTTATAAAGTGGTACCAATACCTTGCGTGATCTTGATTCTATGCCTCTCTTTATACAACCCAGGATTGTATTGGATTTCTTGGCGGCTGCTGCATGTTACTGGCTCATGGTTAAGTGATCGTCCACTAGGACTCCAAGGTCCCTTTCACAGTTACTGTTTTTAAGCCAGGTCTTGCCCAATCTGTACTTGTAACTTTGATTTTTCCTGCCTAAATGTAAAACTTTGCTTTTCTCCACACTGAAACTCATTTTGTTGGATAGGGCCCATTGTTCAAGTATGTCAAGATCTTTTTGGATCCTGAGATTATCTTCTGGGGTGTTGGCTACTCCTGCAAATTTGATGAGTTCCCCTTCAATTCTCTCATCTAAGTCATTGATGAAGATATTGAAGAGTACTGGGCCTAAAATGGAACCTTGTGGTACCCCACTGCTTACTTCTCTCCATGTGGATGTAGTGCCGTTGAGGACTACTCTTTGAGTACAGTTTGCCAGCCAGCTACAGATCCATCTGGTGGTGATGTTGTCTGTTCCAGCTTTTTCTATCTTACCAAGGAGTACATTGTGGCCTACTTTATCAAATGCCTTATTGAAGTCTAAGTATACTACGTCCACAGTATTTCACTGGTCTATTAGTTTAGTCACTTTGTCAAAGAATGAAATAAGATTGGTTTGGCATGATCTGTTTTTAACAAACACGTGCTGGCTACTAGTTATAACTTTGTTTGCTTCTAGTTGTTCACAGATCTGTTTTTTGATTATCTTTCTAGGATCTTCCCAGGTGTTAAACTGATTGGTGTGTAGTTTCCTGGGTATGTTTTTTTTTCCTTTCTTGAAGATGGGAACCACATCAGCCCTTTTCCAATCTTCAGATACTTCCCCGGTGCTCGAAGGATTTTTGAAAGATGTGGTGCAATGGTTCTGAAATAACATCTGCCAGCTCCTTCAGAACTCTGGGATGTAATCTGTCAGGCCCCGGTGATTTATATTCATCAAGGTCGAATAGATGTTCTTTTACCATTTTCTTGCTTCTTTTAATTTTTGTTTCTAATTTGTCATTTGCAGTAGTTTTTTTTGGTATGTTGGGCTATAGTTTCTTTTTGTGTGAAGACTGTTGCAAAGTATGAGTTAAGGAGCTCTGCTTTCTCCCTGTTGCCTCTTATTTTCTTGCCGTTTTCTTTCTTTAGTGGACCTACAGTTTCCTTAACTTTTTTCTTGTTATTAATATGTTTGAAGAAACTTTTTTTTTATTATCCATGGTTTCTGTTGCAAGTCTTTGTTCGTTCCGAGCCTTTGCTTTCCTGACTTCATCTTTGCATGTTCTGGCGGTCTGCTGATAATCGGCCTTAATTATGTGCCCCTCTTTCCATTTTTTGTATTTGTCCTCTTTGTCTTTCAAGTTTGTCAGAGAGATCTTTGTGCAGCCATGCTGGATTCTTCTTGAATTTCTTTTCTTTTTCAGTGGCATTGTGGTGGTCTGGGCTTTTATGAATGCATTTTTCAGAGTTTCCCATGCTTCTTGGGTTGCTTTCCCCTTTAAGATTTTCATTCATGGGATTTTTTCTAGGTTCTGAGTTTGTTAAAGTCAGCTCTTTTGAAGTTTAAGAACCTGGTTGGATTGTTTTCTGTTGATAGTGTTTGTGTTATATTAAATTCCACTTTCGCCCAAGGTTCTGGCAACTTCAACTCCCTCTATCACTTCTTCTCTATTAGTTAGAATTAAGTCCAGTATGGCTTTATGTGTAGTTTCCTCCTCCTGTAATGCCAACTATGTCATACCCTCCCTCGTGTACTATTGCTTCTAGTTCTCCCTGTTTGTTCCCCAAACTTTGAGCATTTGTATATAAGCATTTAAGACTTTTATGCCTGTTCATGGGTATGTTTCCTTTATTTCCTGATTGTTGTTTAGGTTGTTCTTTTTTCTCATCTCTGCCTACCTCATTGTTTGTTTGTTTTTAATCCCATTTATATCCCACCCTTCTCTGAAGACTCAGGGCGGCTTACAATCTAAGCACAAATCAATTGTTTGATTTGTTTTCTTGGGATTTATGATTGGTTTTGGATGGTTTTGGTCACCCTCCCCCCTCAATTTTAGTTTAAAGCCATCCTGATGAGTTGGGCCAGTCTTTTTCCAAGTACATTTTTCCCTGTTTTCGTGAGGTGTAGCCCATCCCTTGCCAAGAATCCTTTGCGTAGGAAATGCAGTCCACATTCCAGGAGTTGGCAACACCAACTCTTTAGCAAATGGTTTATTTCTAGAATTCTTTTTTCCCTCAATGGGTGTTGGCCTTTTATTGCCTAGTTGTTTGTAATCTCTCACTATTGTACTCAGATTCTTTGTTGTGTCATTCATTCCAATGTGAAGGAGTAGGAGAGGGTAGTAATCAGTAGGCCTAATTATTTTGGTTAGGTTCTCAGCCACATCTTTGCTGTGCAGGGCCACCCAAGATGGACAGGTCATGGCAGAGAGTTCTGACAAAATGTGAACCACTGGAAAAGGAAATGGCAACCCGCTCCAGTATCTTTGCCATGAAAACCCCATGGACAGTACCAAAAGGAAAAAAGATATGATGCTGGAAGATGAGCCCCTCAGATTGGAAAGCATCCAATATGCTACTGGGGAAGAGCAGAGGGCTAGTACTAGTAGCACCAGAAAGAAAGAAGCGACTGGGCCAAAGCCGAAAGAACGCTCAGCTGTGGATGTATCTGGTGGTGAAAGGAAAGTCCAATGCTGTAAAGACTTTTTCTCCATAGGAACCTGGAATGTAAGATCCATGAATCAAGGCAAGCTGGACGTGGACAAACAAGAGATGACAAGGTTGAACATCAACATCTTAGGAATCAGCAAACTAAAATGGACAGGAATGGGTGAATTTAATTCAGATGACCATCAGGTATACTACTGCGGGCAAAAATCCCTCAGAAGAAATGGAGTAGCCTTCATAGTCAATAAAAGAGTAGGAAAAGCAATACTGGGATACAATCCCCAAAATGACAGAATGATCTCAGTTTGAATCCAAGGCAAACCATTCAATATCACAGTAGTCTAGGTCTATGCCCCAACCACTGGTGCTGAAGAGGATGAAATTGACCGGTTCTATGAAGCCCTACAGCACCTTATAGAACTAACACCAAAAAATGATGTCCTTATCATCATGGGGGATTGGAATGCTAAAGTAGGAAGCCAAAAGATAACTGGAATAACAGGCAAGTTTGGCCTTGGAGTACAAAATGAAGCAGGGCACAGGCTGATAGAATTTTGTCAAGAGAATACGATGGTCATAGCAAACACTCTTTTCCAACAACCCAAGAGATGACTCTACACATGGACATCGCCAGACGGTCAACACAGAACTTAGATTGACTATATGCTCTGCAGCCAAAGATAGAGAAACTCTATACAGTCAGTAAAAACAAGACCAGGAACTGACTGTGGCTCAGACCATGAGCTTCTTATTGCAAAATTTAGACTTAAACTGAAGAAAGTAGGGGAAAGCACTAGGCCACTCAGGTATGAACTAAATCATATCCCTGTTGAATATACAGTAGAGGTGACAAATAGATTTAAGGAATTAGATCTGATAGACAGAGTGCCTGAAGAACTATGGACGGAGGTTCACAACATTGTACAACAAGTAGCAACTAAAACCATCCCAAAGAAAAAGAAATGCAAGAAAGCAAAATGGCTGTCTGAGGAAGCTTTGCAAATAGCTGAGGGAAGTGAAAGGCAAGGGAGAAAAAGAAAGATACACCCAATTGAATGCAGAATTCCAGAGAATAGCTAGAAGAGATAAGAATGACTTCTTAAATGAACAGTGCAAAGAAATAGAATAAAACAATAGAATAGGGAGGACTAGAGATCTCTTCAAGAAAATTAGAGAGATGAAGGGAAGGTTTCATGCAAAAAATGGGCATGATAAAGGACCAAAATGGCAGGGACCTAACAGAGGCAGAAGAGATTAAGAAGAGGTGGAAAAATTACACAGAAGAACTATACAAGAACGAGCTTAATGCCCCAGATAACCATGATGAGGTGGTCACTGAACTTGAGCCAGACATCCTAGAATGTGAAGTGAAATGGGCCTTAGAAAAGCTGAGCAACAACAAAGCTAGTGGAGGTAACAGTATTCCAGCTGAGCTATTCAAAATCTTAAAAAGACGATGCAGTAAAAGTGTTACACTCAATTTGCCAGCAAATTTGGAAAACTCAACAGTGGCCACAGGATTGGAAAAGATCAGTTACATTCCAATTCCAAAGAAAGGCAATGACAAAGAATGATCAAACTATCGCACCATTGCACTCATTTCACATGCTAGTAAAGTTATGCTTAAAATCCTACAAGCTAGACTCCAGCAGTATGTGGATCAAGAACTACCAGAAGTACAGTCAGGATTTTGAAGAGGCAGAGGAACTAGAGATCAAATTGCCAACATAAGCTGGATCATGGAGAAACTTATATTCAGAGCACATCATGAGAAAGTCAGGGCTAGATGAATCAAAAGTTGGAATTAAGATTGTCAGGAGAAATATCAATAACCTAAGATATGCAGATGATACCACTCTAATCAGAAAGTGAAGAGGAACTAAAGAGCCTCTTGTTGTGAGTAAAGAAGGAGAGTGCAAAAGTTGGGTTGAAACTAAACATTAAGAAAACCAAGATCATGGCATCCGGCCCTCTCAATTCCTGGCAAATAGATGGGGAAGAAATGGAGGTAGTGACAGATTTTATTTTCCTGGGCTCCAAGATCACCGCAGACAGGGATTGCAGCCAAGATATTAAAAGACACTTGCTCCTGGGGCGGAAAGCCATGGCAAACCTAGACAGCACACTAAAAAGCAGAGACATCAGCCTGTCAACAAAAGTGCATGTATGTAGTCAAGGCTATAATCTTCCCAAGTTGCAAGGTATGGCTGTGAAAGTTGGACCATAAGAAAGGCTGAGCGCCAAAGAATTGAAGCCTTTGAACTATGGTCCTGGAGAAGACTCCTGCGAGTCCCTTGGACTGCAAGGCGATCAAACCGGTCAGTCCTAGAGGAGATCCACCCTGACTGCTCTTTAGAAGGCCAGATCCTGAAGTTGAAACTCAAATACTTTGGCCACCTTATGAGAAGGAAGGACTCACTGGAGAAGAGCCTAATGCTGGGAAAGGTTGAGTGCAAGAGAAGAAGGGGATGACAGAGAATGAGGTGGTTGGATGGAGTCACTGAAGCAGTAGGCGTGAGCCTAAATGGACTCCAGAAGATGGTAGAGGACAGGAAGGCCTGAAGGAACGTTGTCCATGGGATTGCAATGGGTCGGACACGACTTTGCAACTAACAACAACAACCTGTCCTCAGCCGGTCTTTCTAATTGCCCCCAGCTGCCTCCAGCTGTTGCTCCTTTGAGGTCTCTTCTATGTTCAGCTAGTTTTTCCTGTGGTAAGCTGGTCTAATAGCTAGTCTTTTTGAGCTGGGCAGGTTTGCTAGTTGGTTTTTCTCTGCTGAGCAGGTTTAATAGCCAGGTTTTCTCTGCTGGGCCTTCTTACCAACTGCCTCCATCTGCCACTCCACCACTCCATCTCCGGCCATTGCTGTCTCCAACTTTCAGCCAGGTTCTCTCGAGCTGCCAGTTGAGTCCTCTGCTGTTCTGCTGCTTCTGTTGTGCTGCCTCATTGCCACCTGCAGGCCTCCCAGTCAAGTCCCAGTAAAACCTGGTCTGCCAGTGTCCATAGAACCTGGTCTGCTGCCGGCTGTAGGCCCTGGTCTACCGGTGTCCATAGCACCTGGTCTGCGGCTGGCTGTAGGTCCTGGTCTACTGTACTGCAATGTTTCACCACCCCTACCAACAGCTTCGCAGCCACATGGGTCCCATTTGCTGGTCCATGATGCCAGTGTTCTGCTTCCTTCAGCAAACAGCGCTGCCTGGATAGTTCACAGTAAACTCTCCTCTTCTCTTCCTGGCTGGCTCTCCTCCCTTCTCCACAATCTCACCGGCTCTCCTGTTTCTCCTCTCTGCTGGTCATTGCACTGCTCTTAGTTGGCTTTCCTCTATGCCCCACAGCTGATTCTCCTCTCTGCTATGCAGATCTTTCTTCTCCTTTTCTCTTCTCTAGTCTTTTTTATTTTTCTGACTTATCTTTCCTCTTTTCCTATTGTTTTGTCTTAGTTTAAGATAACTTAGTTTAATAGCAACTTCTCTTCCCACGATGTAACCATGCTTCCTCTGTGGCCGCCATCTTGGAATGGAATTTTGAGGTGCCAATCCATTTGCCAGCTCCTTATTCCACCATTGGCTCTGCTGAAAGCAGAATCATCTTCAGTCCACCATTGGTTCCCCAGAAGTCCCAAGGCTTTTTGGTCATGCCCAAGAAGACCATTTTTATAGAGTTGCTGGCTAATATGAAGTCAGAATGAGTAAAACAATATTGGGGTAGGAATAAGATTTCTAGCAAAGTCAAATCCCTGCTAAGAATAGAGAAAAATAGCTATGAATGACACAAGAAAATTCCAGCTAAAAAAACAGACAAAAACGGGGAGAGAGTGCCAAGCAATGTGAAAGATAGTTCACAGGAAATGAATGGCATCAAAAGCACATAGGAGAGGCAAGATAATGATAGCAGGAGGCAGAGGACAAGAAGAAAAAATGTTTGGTGTATAGTCGCTACAATATAAAATTAAAAAAGGAAAAACTGGCAAAGACGTTCTTAGGAACCAAGTTTGATATGACTCAACTTATATAAATACTTCAATACAACTACAGTGATGCTTAAAAGTCTGTGAACCCTTCTGAAAATGACTTGAAACATGATCTCTTCCCCACACAAGTCCTAAGACTAGATAAAAGACATACTTTTGCCACATACACAGTGGTGGGATTCAGCCGGTTTGCACCACTTCGGCAGAACTGGTAGCTAATTTTTTTGTTGCCCAGGCCCAGAATGGACTTCCAGAAGCGGCATCCACACAGAGAACTGGTTGTTCACATACTTGAATCTCACCACAGCACACACAGAAATGTGGCTTTGGATCATTTTACTCAATAGATGAACAAGTATAATGTTTTTGACTCATTTGTTTAACTGAGTTCTCTTTATCTAGTTGTGTGGAGAACAGGTCATGGTTTAGGTCATATTTATGCAGAAATACTGAAAATTCAAAAGGGTTCACAAGTTTCTAGGCACCACTGGATACATATATTTTTATATACAAGTTGTATATACAAACTACGGTATTTTAAAATATCTTAGAATGTGTTTTCCCCTTACTCACCTCAACAAACTTTTCATACATATATGCATGGCTGGACTCATGACATCCAAAGCCACAGATTGGCTTAACACCATTATATAAACTCAACAATCACAGATTATTAAATAAGTTACTGTTAATCAAACCATAGTTGTATATAAACTGTGAACCCAGTAAATTTGCTTAAAATTTCAATATGTACAGGAGGAGGCCTTAAATATCCTGGCAGTTTCCCTGTAACCAACTAGAAAAGCTCATACCATTATAATCCATGTGATCAGTGCAGCAGTTCTGATATTTTTCAAGGAGCTTCCACTGATATCTGGCTGCATTTCCAGGTAGAACAGAAGACACTCATTTATGATATTTGATGACCAGCTTTTATGAATGTAAAAGTTATGGATAAAAACAAGACAGAAAGCTTTATAATTATCTGTTATTTTCAAAGCAAAATTAAAACAACTTTCTATCAACATTACTTGTTTTCCTTTCAGGGATAATAAATATTAGTATGAGTACACATAATTATTTTGTTAGAATTCCTTCAAAGAGACAGAAGCACATAAAAATTATTAAATAATGTGTTTTTTATTAGAGCACTATTATAACTCTACAGTTATAAAATGGATTTTTTATTTTTATTTTTTAAATTTTTTAAAATTAATTTTCTAATATTGCATTAACATATTTGAAAAGCAATGTGGCAGCTGAGTACAATAATTCCATTACATTTAAGTATCATCAATACAGATCTCAGTGTTACAACAACTAATTCCTTCTCTTTCCCGCTTTATTTATACTCTCATATTCAAGCCAACACATTCTTATTCTATCAAACAACAAATAACTTTCTAATATTCATCAAAATCTTCAATTTATATGTATCTTAATTAATTTAACATTCCATCTTTTAGACAGTCAATGACCTAATTTTTTTTTAATTTTAATTTTCCATAATATTTTAAAATTAACATTTATTCTTTATCATTTCCAAATTTTAAATGACCCCAATTTTTATCACGATTCCCCCACAGTCTAAAGTTCTGAATACACTTCTTATCTATATAGGCTTCTCGCCATCTACATCAACCAATTAACAATACAAGGTAGTATTCTTATTTTCTAGTAATTCTCAAGTATCTTAAAATCTCCAATTTAATAGCCAAGATTATTTTTATTTCCACACTTATTTCCTCTTTTTTCTTCTTTTAGTTTACTATCTCATATTTGATTGGAATCATTTTTTTTACTGTTAACATTTATACCACAAACCAGTATTCAAATTTAATTCTTAGTTTTTATACTTCTAGGTTTAATTTATCCAAAATTTTTCTTTGTCTCAGCTCATCACAATATCTTTTTAACAAATTCTTTTTAACATTCAATCTTTTAACCCATCAGTGATCTAATAAGCTTTTCTCAGTTTTAATTTTCCCCTAATATTTAAATTTAACATTTAATATTTATTTTTTCCAGATTTTTAATTGCCCACAATTCCTTTATCACCATTCCTCACAAAATCTAGTATTTATCTATCGTTTATCTTAACAAATTAATAAAACAATATAAAAATTCTTATTTTAATATTTGTACTTCTAAATTTTGCATGACCAAAATTTTCTTTATCTCACACAATTATAATGTCTTATATTCAGAATGATACCACTCTAATGGCAGAAAGTGAAGAAGAACTAAAGAGCCTCTTGTTGCGGGTGAAGAAGGAGAGTGCAAAACTTGGGTTGAAACTTAACATTAAGAAAACCAAGATCATGGCATCTGGCCCTCTCAATTCCTGGCAAATAGATGGGGAAGAAATGGAGGTAGTGACAGATTTTGTTTTCCTGGGCTCCAAGTTCACTGCAGATGGGGACTGTAGCCAAGAAATTAAAAGATGCTTGCTCCTGGGAAGGAAAGCCATGGCAAATCTAGACAGCACACTAAAAAGCAGAGACATCACCCTGTCGACAAAAGTGCGTATAGTCAAGGCTATGGTCTTCCCAGTTGCAATGTATGGCAGTGAAAGTTGGACCATAAGAAAGGCTGAGCGCCAAAGAATTGAGGCCTTTGAACTGTGGTGCTGGAGAAGACTCCTGCGAGTCCCTTGGACTGCAAGGCAATCAAACCGGTCAGTCCTAGAAGAGATCAATCCTGACTGCTCTTTAGAAGGCCAGATCTTGAAGCTAAAACTCAAATACTTTGGCCACCTAATGAGAAAGAAGGACTCACTGGAGAAGAGCCTAATGCTGGGAAAGATCGAGGGCAACAGAAGAAGGGGACGACAGAGAATGAGGTGGCTGGATGGAGTCACTGAAGCAGTAGGCGTGAGCTTAAATGGACTCCAGAAGATGGTGGAAGACAGGAAGGCCTGGAGGAACGTTGTCCATAGGGTCGCGATGAGTCGGACACGACTTCGCAGCTAACAACAACAACAACATATTCAGAATAAATGTTTTATCTATTTGTGTATATTCTACTTTAGATCTCATGTGTAAATCAAAACCCTATTTCTTTTCAGTCTTATTCTAGCTTTCTTTCTTTGCCAGATCATCTTCTGTGTCTTTGCTTTTAAATCATCAAGCAGATCTCCTTGTGTTGTTGTAGCTCATTTGGTGTTGAAAAGACCATCCACTTGCCTTTTTTTAAGAGGACTAGCTGATCTAGCAGGTTGTCTCCTTGTTTTTCCAGCTGGACATGGCTGTCCCAAAATATTTATCTTCTCTTTCATCTATTTTTCTTTTGAATCTTCAGATTCCTTTTGATTTATAAGAAAAGTACTTTCCTTTTTCTGTTATCAATTTCTTTTCTGTATCTTCCATTATCTGTATTTGTTGAAAAGTTGAATCTTTTATTGTAGCATTTAGTTGTTCCACTTTTTCTGTAGACTTCTGTATAGATGATTCTTTAGTTGAAATCATAGTTTGAGTTTGAATGTCCAGGATGCTTTCTTGTTTTTTCGTGCCGTTTCTTATTTCATCTCAAGCTGTAAGGAGAGTTTGGACAATCGCTTTTAAGATACAAAGAGTTTGTTGCTGTTCTTCCTCTGTAGGAAAAGTCCATTCCTGTTTTTCTTCCATTGTAGTATATTAAAACTGAAATCTTACAGTCAGAAAATCCACTAAGTGAAAAACAGAGCTGAATTTCTTACAGCTGGTATTTCAAGGTTGGATATATTTTATCTCTTTTCTAACCTGTCAACAAGTCTCTCAAATTCAGCCAGCAGATGTCACCCCAGAGTTATTTTGATCTTTTCAGTTTTTTTCTTCCATTTTAAAGAAAAAAACTCAGATCTTCAGTAAAAATAGGAATAAAAATCAGAGAAAAATAAAGAATAGACAATTAAAAATCTTATAATCCACCAATTTTAGAAAATAGAGTTCCAATTAGGATCCTAGTATTTTTTTCAATGTTTTAAACTCCCTTGGGTAGTTGATCGCTGCTATTTCTGGAGGGAGGGGTAAAATCTCCCTTCCCTCACCACAGGGCAAAAATACTTTAGCAGCTTATGCAGGTAAATAAGTAATTAGGATACAAGAGGGGTAGATCTCACCCAGTCTCTTCCATGCTGCTTTAAAGATGTCAGATTGTAGATGCGACTTCGGCTGTCTGCAGCCTTGTGTCGGACCATATCTCTATGGTCAGCCTTTCGTCCACCGGTTTGGAGATTCTCTGGCTCTAATGGGAGAGTTGCTCTCCTGTGATGGCCCTTGCTTGCTGGTCGCCTCTACTGGGAGACTTTCAACCCTTTTCAGCATCCCCCAGTGATACGAAACTGGACAAGGGAGACAAGAGTTGTCTTCCACACGTCCATGGTGGCCATGCAGCATACTGGAAATCTTCAAAATGGATTTTTTATTTATTAGTATTCATATCAAGCTGTGCTGTTACATAGCAATAGAAATAGTAATAGCACTTATATACCATTTTATAGCACACTCTAAGAGGTTTACAGAGTCAGCATATTATCCCCAACAATCTGGTTCCTCCTTTTACCGACCTCGGAAGGATGGAAGGCTGAGTCAATCTTGAGCCAGTGAGGATCAAACTCCTGGCAGTGAGCTGAATTAGCCTGCAATATTGCATTCTAACCACTGCGGCCATCACATATGAGATAAAATACTGTTGTCGAAGGCAACATTAAAAAAAAGTTTTGAGTTATAACAGGAAGAGACAAAGGAATAATACTACATTAAAATTGAAGTGGAGAACTTACATATCAAGAAAATACACATAGTTCAGCCAAAAATCCAACACATATATTTGCCTGTCTTTGAAGTTTCCTTTATTTTTTTTAATCTTACCAAACAATGATGATCATCATAATTTTGAAAAAACGTTTTTTAATCTCTGTCCCCAGCCGTCTTTCATTCTCTGTGTAGATTCCTTGCCTTCCCTTCAATAAAGATGCAACTGAGAAGCAGAAAGCAGAAATGAAGTATGTTCATTCAATAAAGAAGTTGATCCTGCCTAGCTAGAGCAAGCCTGCCATGTTTTGAGTGCAGAAGGCACTATACCATGGATCTGCCCCCTGCCTCTTTCCTAGTAAGTAGAATTGTTAATCTTCATTTTTTCCTATTAAAAATCTAATTGTCATTTGGAATCTTACCAGCAACAACAGTTCTACTGAAAAGAATTGGGTTGACCATCAAAACAAGCACCAGTGGAACATACGTGGTGACATAATGTGGAATTGCATGCTCCAGTCCATTTTCACAACTGTAAAATAGGGAGAGCAGATGATTATAATTCGGATTTATTTGTTCCCAAGTTGGAAAAAGCTTCCTGCTTAATCAAGGAAGATTTCTTATGATTTGCTTACAATGCGGCTATAGGAATACATTGAATAAGTGTCTTCAGTGTGGCAGCATCGACTGATGGCCGGACAGAAGGCTGTATTTGTATGAACAAATATATAGTGTTTAACTGACAGTGATAGTACAGTAACTGACTGTTTTTCAAAGAAATAATGATTATATTGCAAAATCATATGAAGGTAGAAGCTTTCCGGAGGCCAGTTAATTGATCCAATTTATAGAAAAATAGGAAAAGGGATTGAAATGTATTTGAAAAACAGCCTAATGCAAAAAATTAATGTTAACCTGACTGACCCCCAAAAGGCTAAGTATGAACATATTCTAAAGTTCTATGTGGAAAAGAACAAATGATTCCATAACTTGCATTTGGAGAAGACATTTAAATCATTCAGATAAAATATCTTTAAATGTGATCGGGGCAGACCGCTAGTAAAATATAAAAGCAGAATTTGAAGGTTGCAACAATTTTGCATGCATTGTACTAAAGAAGTGAGCAAGACAATATCCCAAACTTATGAGATCACTCATTCTCTCTTATACACTTTCCTCTATTTCACCTCCTCTTTTCTCTCATGTCCTCCTTGCTCATTACACAGCAATTAGACATAGAGTCAGTTGCAATTCCAGCGTGATATGTTTCTTAATGTTTTAATTGGTTATACAAATACAGCAGGTTGTTGGTTACATGGCTCATTTGAGAATTTGAGAACACTGGGAACAAAAAAAATCAGCAAATAAAAAGGATGTTACTTCTTCCATATACAAATTTCACTTCTCACTGCGTTCCTTTGTGAGATTAAAATTCTCTGGAAAAATGGATGTTTGCGGTTAAATAACAAAAGCTAGTAGTGGGAGGAAGGCCCAAACATTTGCATGCATTTAGGTTCCCTTAAAAATGACTCCTGTCAATATCCACATTAGCACTGTATTGTGACAAGAGCTTGCTCTGCAGGGTTTTCTTTATAACATTCATTAGACCCTAAGACTTATTCAAGTAAATATTTTCAGATCTTTTAATTACTTTTGACATGTATATACTTTCTTATTTTTCTCCACCGTGCTGTCTACGGACACTGACAAATTCCTGACTGTGGAAAAGTATCTCCTTAAAACTGAACAACATAACAAGGTTGGATTCCATTGTATACCTGGGCAGTGAAGCTGGCTTTCAAATGTTAGATTCCCTGCCTTTTAATAAATATGGACCTAACCAATAGCCTTCAGTGTCCTTTGATTTAAACAAATTATTGAAATGATTTAAAATTCAGACAACATTAGTAATATTAGATGGGAAGGCCTGGAAAAAAACTGGAAAAATTGAAAAAAAAAAACGGGTTTTTTTTCATTTTTCCCCAAACAGCTTTGGAAAAAAGGGAAAAAAATGGGGGGGAAACCCTGTTTTTCCCCAATCTTTCTGTTTTTTTCCAAGCCTTCCCATCACTCACTTACCTAGAAACTGAAGGATAATAGAGCATAGCAACTCCCTCCATGCACAGCAAAATTGCCAAGCCCCATGTCATCATATGGTACAAAACAATAGTGCTAGAATGATATTGTACAGAAAAATAAAATGTGAATATTGTTCCTTGTCAACTTCAAAAATTATATGAATTCCATTCATATAAATTACAAGGCAAGTTACAACTGATGGTGAAAAAAGAATACAAAGATAAGCTTTTGAAAAGTTTCAGTTTACATCTTTTCAAAGCAATATCACAATAGAAAATATCAATATGAAAATACACATTCTACAGCAAACAGAATAAAACCCAATTAAACGTTGATAGCAAATATTAAATAGCAAGGAAATATATTTTTTCCCGCTCAGTTGTGTTCAATTCTCAGACATTGCCTGGACAAGTGCTTGTATTTTACTAGGCAAGTTTTTCAGAAATAGTTTGACTTTGCCTTTTTCCTAGGGCTGAGAGAAAGTGATTGATCCAAGGTCACCCAGCTGGCTCTGTGCCTAAGACAGGACTTGAACTCACAGTTGCCTGGTATTTACCTTAATGCCTTAACCCAGAGATGGCAAACCTTTTAGAAACCAAGTGCCCAAATTAAAACCCAAAACCCACTTATGTATCATCAGCTGCTGGGTGGGCGTGGCCCATTGGGTAGGCGTGGCCCATTGGGTGGACATGGCTGCAGTGGTAACAGCAGATTGGGTGGGGCTAAAAAGTTCAATCAATCAATCAATTCCAACTTTGCAAGATCTTTTTTTTCCCCGCAAGAAGTTGAAATTGATTGATTGATTGAACCTTTTTTTCCTCACATGGCGGCGGAGGCCTAAAGCAAAAAGGTTTTATAAAACCCAGCTGAAGGCCTAGGACGGGGGCAACAGTGCATGTGCCCACAGAGAGGGCGCTGTATGCCACCTGTGGCACGCATGCCATAGGTTAGCCACCACAGCCTTAACCACTACACCAAATTGGCTCTCATATTAATTATTAAGCAAATAGTTATTCATATTCATCCATGAAGAGAAAGCTATCTAAATGTACACTTAACTATGAAAATATGTCATCCTGAAAATACCCCATGTTTAAAATATAATGTTCATTGGTGATACCTTACTCCTGCTGATCTTTTAACTACCAAGTACGAATCCACAGCATAGCAAAACAGCCACCAAAAGACAGCACTGTACAAAAGTTGGATCCACATCTGAGAAACAAACAGAAAATCACGTACCATAGGGACTTAGAACTGGATTATTGAAATATTGTTACCCGTAAGTCTGAAATGTTATGTCCAGCTGTGTTCAGTATATTACACAGAACAGAACACCAAAGACAATTGGGTCAAATAATTTCCACCTACCCATGTTCTTCCTAAATTCAGATATACGTAATAAGTTTGCTCAGTGCTTCAAATTCAAATAATTTGAAAAAAAAGTTTTAGATTGTTCAGAGCATGAATACGGGTCTTTACCATATCTGTATTTTTCCAGAATTTTACCACTGATCTCACCAATAGCCACATGAGTATAGGAAAAAACACAGCTACTTTAAAGAGATACAGACAGCTGCATGGATTTTTAGAATCAAATCCAAAATTCTGCATAATGCAAATGTACAATCTATTCTCTTTTTTCCTCCAAAAAACAAGTAAGATATTAAAAAGCTCTTTAAGCATGGCATACTTTGAGAAATCAAACTAAAGAAAACTAAGAGTGATTCTCATAATCTTGGTTACTCAGGACTAGTGACTGTACATCACGACAAAATTAAATATATTAAACTTGGTTGCACATATTTCTCATGAAAGTTGGATGGAAATTAGAATATGCAGTTTTCAATCAAACTAAATTCCATGGCATGCACATAATTCACACATTTTGTTTAGATCATTTATCAGTTCTTAATCAGTAGTTACAAGTTGTAGCATTTTTTCTCATAGGAACTGGATTTTCACTGCATATTACATTGGTCTGAAGCTTTATTTCTATTTGACTTCCACTTCAATTCCTTCAATTGTTTATTTTTACTTAAGTTACTTTCATCTTACATCTTTTTAGTCATTATTGCCAAAGGTTACTATATAGCTTACCTACAGAAAGTTATAATTTAATCGTGTTGCATGCAATACTGAAAGTCAAACTTTTTTCTCAAAGAAAAAAATGAAATTCAGCTTTAAAAAACCCAATTGAAAGCAAATGCTGCTCTAAAAACATTAACAGAAAATTAAATGAAAAGCAGAAGTTAAGTAAATTGAAGATGATTATTACTAAATAAATGGGCTATTGATTTGCTGCTTTAGACCATCACCTGTTTTTTTATTTATATAAAAATGTATTTTTGTAAAAGTCACAAAATTGTTATTACTAGCATAAATAAAAAATAAAAACTGAGAACTAATATAAGAGTGCTTTTACCAAATCCTATAACCTATGAGCTCACTATAGATTTGCCTGAAAAGTTTTAAAAGCTCATATTAAGAAATGCTGTAGAACTTCAACTCAGAATATTTAAGAGCTGTACTGGGAGAAATTGTATGACTTCAGGAAATAAAGTAGTTACTGATCAGTCCTGAACGTGGTTGGAGAAGAGTTTTGTATCAAACCAGTCTAATACTGTGGAAAATAACTGGAAGTAGTGAGGAAGTTTAAAAATAAAAATATATATGCTTTTAGTATTATCATGTAATCATATTTTATATTTTATAATAATCATTTTATAATCAATTGCTTGAGTAGATGCTTTGAGAATATGGGGAAAAATACAGGCCTCAAGTGGAGGGAGGGGGAGAACAGGAGTTGCCATGGGGCCCAGTGTGAGTCACCATCTTGGAATTGTTTTTAAGTACCTTCTGGTACCTGGTACCCCTGGCAGGTGTAGAAGATGGGAGACATTTCTAGAAACAGGATAGTAGGGGAGGGATCTTATTAGTATAATGTAAGCAAACAGGGGCAGAGATAATGTATTCTGTTTAGGCACTTCTGATAGATTGTAACCTCCAAAGCCTAAGCCAATGGGGCCATGGGGGAGGGAATGGGGCGTCGCGATAGGATGTATAATAATATGTGATTTTGGAATTTGGGGTGTGGTTCAGTGTTTGGCTGCATTGTTTGCCTTCCTGAATCCACCACGCTTTGCAAACCGTTACTTTTTAGACTTTGTTGTGAAGTCTAATAAACTTCTTTTCTATTTGTAACACAAACAGAGTGGATTTCAATTTGTGACTATTTTTGTGTCTAACAATTTTTGGTGCCGAAACCCGGGACTCAACAGGATTTCATTCACGACTCCCTAACTTGGTGGACGATGTGGAAGGCGTGCCCTGTCGAGTTCGACAGTCCAGCTTCGAACTCCGGGAGTGGTGAGTGCTGAATGAACCCTAGAGCCCCAAAAACCTGTGGAACTTACAAATAGAACAGAAGTGTGAAGGGGAACAGGAACAGAGATTGCCGGCCTCAGGCCTCAGGAAATACCGGGTAACTTCGTGCACGGACCTAGGTGAGTAAGATCTGGGGTGGACAGATGAAAACCTCCTAGGCGTTTGGGAGAGGGCTGGGTAGGACTGCTTGAGATCTGTGGGAGGAGTGCATTAGGCATCCCGAGTACCACTGGGGGTAGCAAGACGGAGTAGGAACTGACCCCTCTGTAAGAGGGGAAGCAGGAGCTTGGTGAAGCGAAAGTTGGTCTCATTAGATTGGTAAGGATAAGATAGCAGTACGGTAAACCAGCAGATGAGTACTGGGTAGGACTGTTTGCATCTGATATCTGTGAGAGGAGTGCATTAGACATCCCGAGTACCACTGGGGGTAGCAAGACGGAGTGGGAGCTGACCCCTCTGTAAGAGGGGAAGCAGGAGCTTGGTGAAGCGAAAGTTGGTCTCATTAGATTGGTAAGGATAAGATAGCAGTACGGTAAACCAGCAGATGAGGACTGGGTAGGACTGTTTGCATCTGAGATCTGTGAGAGGAGTGCATTAGACATCCCGAGTACCACTGGGGGTAGCAAGACGGAGTGGGAGCTGACCCTTCTGTAAGAGGGGAAGCAGGAGCTTGGTGAAGCGAAAGTTGGTCTCATTAGATTGGTAAGGATAAGATAACAGTAAGGTAAACCAGTATAAGCAATTCTCGGAGTGTTCCCAGAAAAGAAATGTGTGAAGAAAATTAGTAAAAAATCCCAAACTAAATGTAGATAAAGAGAATCCTTTGGGACTCTTATTAATGGGTTGACTGTGTGTGTTGGGGGCCTCACAGGCAGGGAAAGACCAGTCATGGGCAATAAGGCCAGTAAGGGGATAAGGTGTCCCCTGGAAAGTCCCTTAGGGCAAGGTTAGCAAAGGTACCATGATTCAATATTGTTATTTTGAGTGGCCAAGAAATCCTATTGCTCAAAATATGGAAATATGTAAGTTTTAAAAATTGGCTATGTCAAGCATTAAATATATATGTTAATAAAAGAAGTTTTTGTGCCTGTTAGATTCCAGGCAGTGAATAGTTCATTTTTGTTAGAGGAGTGTGGAGGTAGTGTATGTGTGTCTATTTGTGTTGTGTCTAATAAAAATAAACAAAAAGGCCTTATTTAAAAATGTATGGTTTGCCTAGAGAAAGTATGAAATGAAAGTTTTGTATGTGAAATTGTTTATGCAGACAGTTGGAATGGAAGTGAATGAGTTAATTTGCTGATATGTAAATGTGAGTGTGTTAGCCCTCAAACCCACCTACCACCCCCACCCCGTCCCAGGCTGTGAAAGGAACAGTAAACTGCAGATTTTATTGTTGTAAAAGCCATGGATGATGTGTGAGAGAATTTATAGAAAATGCATGTAAAGGAGAGCAAACTATTTTTTTTAGTGGTGAGATTTTTGTAAAGTTTCTTTTACTCCCCCCCACCCCCGCTGTGTTACTTTAAGAGTGAGAAAGAGAGAGACAGCCAGAAGAGGGGAGGGCTGGTCGTTTTAACCATTTTTTTCTGCTTAGAATTTTGGTCTGAGGAAGGGGGGTGGATGTGAAATTTAATGCCCACTCTTGCAGTTTCAGCTTACAAATTTTTTACTCGAAAGAGGAGAGATTAATTTTTGGACAATCTTTTTTGGAAATTGAGTTTTAGTTAGACATATATATTCATCAACCAAAAGAAATTACTTTGAATTCTTTTGCTTAGATTTGTAAGTTTTAACCTACTTGATGGAAATTTGTTTCCATCTGATTGGAATAGGATTAAATTGGAATTTGACTATCTTTATATTAAAAGCAATATTAAAGTTTGATATAGGACTATTTCAGTAACTCAGAAAATCTTATTAAGCTTGTTTATTTATTTATTGTTGTAGAGTTGCTTTTTGTTGTTGTTGTTTTAATTTTTATGTTTTTATGTCTGTGTGCAGGACACACTGATAGAAAATAATACCTAAGAGAAATCGAACATTGTAAAAAGGACATTGAAAATTTTCCCTTTGATAAACATCCAAATATACCAGCTTTCCCCTTAAGGGAGGTGCCAAATGGGGTAGATGGGAACAAATGTCCCAAGGATAAGCTTTGTCCAAGAGCTGTTAAAGGCATCTGAAGTAAGGGCATTTAAAAAAAAAAGAATTGAAAAATCTAATTGAGAACCCGCTGAGGGCTGCTGAACAGTTGGATAATTTATTAGGACCAAACATTTATATCTGGGATGAACTGATGGCTATTTTAAATTCTTTATGTTCGGCTGAAGAAAGACAATTAATTAGAACTGCAGCAGCAGCAATTTGGACTAGGGAACACCCAAATGGGGGGCTGGTGGCAGATGTAAAGCTTCCTCTTGCCAGACTATACTGGGATAACAATGATTTGGCTGGAAGACAAAATATGGAAGATATGAGAAATCTTATAATTACAGGAATGAAAGAAGCAATACCAAAGGCTCAAAATATGACCAAGGCATTGCAGATAGAACAAGAGAAGGATGAATCCCCAGCTGCCTTTTTGCAAAGACTAAAAGATGGTATGCGTAAATATACAGGGATGGATTCAGATGATGCTGCCAATGCACCACTGATCAGAGTTCAATTTGTTACTAAATTCTGACCTGATATAAATAAAAAGCTACAGAAATTGGATGATTGGACAGCCAAACCAATCAATGATTTATTGAAAGAGGCTCAGAAAGTGTATGTTCAGAGGGATACAGAGAAAGTAAGGCAGAAAAGTAAGATGATGGTAGCAACAGGTACAGCAAGTGATAAGCAGGAAAAATCTCCTAGAAGAGAGTTTGGGAACAAGCAGAGTTCCTTTGAGAAAGAGAGAAACATGGGAAGTAGAAGAAAGTGAGAGGTGGATGTTGCAAGATGGAAGACGGATGTTGAAAAGAAAGAAAAAAAATAGCTAGGACACAGAAGCAGCCACTGAAAGGGGGTTGCAAGGGATGAGTGATACTTTAAGAAAAACAGGATGGTTGTATTTATACTCATTAAATAAATCTGTGATAAATGTATGATATGTAAACAAGTAAATAAAAAGCTCTATAATATCTAGTGGTGAGGCTATTTCAATGCGTTCAAGTTGAATTTAAATTATCTCAAGTGGGGGAAATTCCACAATATGAAACTAATGACATGTTTATAAAGGATTAGATACTGGGGCTGTTTTCTGCTTTGTCTTTTCTCAGGAAACAAGGATTGCTAACCCAGACACCTCCATTGGAGTTTGCTGTTCACAAGTTTCAGCCTGGTGATTGGGTCCTGATAAAAAGCTGGCGTGAAGAAAAACTTACTCCAGCCTGGGATGGTCCCTACCAAGTCCTCCTAACAACTGAAACAGCAGTTTGAAAGAAAGAAAAAGGGTGGAGCCAAAAGAGTGGAAAATAATTCCTGGAGAAGACCCGCTGTGAATAAAAATTACCAAAAACTGATGTGATTATTGTGGGATGAATAGCTTGGATTTTGTTTGTGGTTTTTTTCATTGTAGGAGCAGCAGCTTTCTGGCTTTTTCGATCTGAGTGGTGGCCTATGCTGTACCATCCAAAGGATTCCAGAGGAAGCTGTGGACCTCTGCATTCTACAAACCCTTATATAATATGTTGGTTCTGTGATTGCAACTGTATCACTGAATGCTGTTGTTGTTATCACTACTGTGATTGTGGACCAGTCTGTCCCTATGAAGAACCTTGTGACATAGTAATAGTGGAAGATTGGTTACAAATGTGTAAAGGTCCGACACCAAAAGAGCCTTTTTATCCCACATACCCAATAGGAGAAATTGAAATTGAGACACCGGAAACACAACCTGACCTAAATTCAATTATTTTGGGAGATAGTGATATTCAAATTATGGATAGATTTAAGAGAAGGAGGTGTGTGTGTAAAATTTAACCTAACTGTTGTTTGCAAATAGATGATAACGGAAACGTTATAGAAGAAATTACTAATAAAATGCGAAAATTAGCACATTTACAAACTTGGATGATAATGGCTTTTTAGGGGGAATTTTTAGAAATTGGAAGCAAGCTTTGTTTATGCTTGTAATAATCATTATGGGATTAATGTTTTTACCTTGTCTTATCCCTCACATTAAGAATATTGTTCAGAGTACTGTGGAAGGAATAATACAAATTAATCAGAAGGAATCATTAGGGAGAAAAATGTATAACCTTACACAAATCAATGAAGAAACTAATTTTGTAGAATTTGAAAAGAAATTAGAAATACAAAGAAATTTGGAAAGATTTTAATGTTTTATTTTTAAAGAATAGGTAAAAAGAAAAAGGGTGGATTTGTGGAAAATAACTGGAAGTAGTGAGGAAGTTTAAAAATAAATATATATATGCTTTTAGTATTATCATGTAATCATATTTTATATTTTATAATAATCATTTTATAATCAATTGCTTGAGTAGATGCTTTTGAGAATATGGGGAAAAATACAGGCCTCAAGTGGAGGGAGGGGGAGAACAGGAGTTGCCATGGGGCCCAGTGTGAGTCACCATCTAGGAATTGTTTTTAAGTACCTTCTGGTACCTGGTACCCCTCGCAGCGTAGAAGATGGGAGACATTTCTAGAAACAGAATAGTAGGGGAGGGATCTTATTAGTATAATGTAAGCAAACAGGGGCAGAGATAATGTATTCTGTTTAGGCGCTTCTGATAGATTGTAACCTCCAAAGCCTAAGCCAATGGGGCCATGGGGGAGGGAATGGGGCGTCGCGATAGGATGTATAATAATATGTGATTTTGGAATTTGGGGTGTGGTTCAGTGTTTGGCTACATTGTTTGCCTTCCTGAATCCACCACGCAAACCGTTACTTTTTAGACTTTGTTGTGAAGTCTAATAAACTTCTTTTCTATTTGTAACACAAACAGAGTGGATTTCAATTTGTGACTATATTAGTTTGAGACAGTCCAGACAAGCACAACCATGAGTATTAATTCTGTCATTATTGTAAGGATATATTTACAGAGTCTTGCAAGTCTGAAAGTGCCTCTCACATCCCTCACTTTTAGACTTCTGAGGATACTTTCTCCACCCCACTTATCATCCTGTTGTCTAGGCTGTGGCTCTTCTTCCTCTTTCCCAAGGTGATTTCCAGATGCCATTATGAAGTCTAAAAATAATGATTATTCCCTGTTCTTCTGGCTATTTGAATCAGCAATACACTAGATCCTTCTGCAACCTTTTTCATGATATGTTGGAGCCTACCATACCTATCAACCCCAGATACTGTAGCAGTGTTTATGGGACTCCAGAATAAGTTCTGGATATTAATTAGGAAAAGACTTCACTAGCATTTTTATCTATTTATAGTGACATATGTGGATTTGGCTCTTGCATGCCTTTGCACATAAATGAACACAAAAAAGTGAACAGTTCATGAAATGTCACATACTTATTCCATTCTGCTATAAAGCTCACACATTGAATCACTTTATCAATATAGGAAACAAAAGCATGAGAAACACGTCTTCTGGAATGCTTTAGAATCCTTTTATCAACAACAGTCAAAAGTCGTAATGCATGTTTGTGCACTAGGAAGCATAAGCAGAGCAGGCCATATAAAGCTCTGTTTGGGATCACATGACCAACACCCGAGGAAGGCTTCGAATGGAGCAATCACCAACATTCCAAGTCACTGCCCATGCCCTGGAGCAGGGGTGTCAAACTCAATTTCATTGAGGGCCACATCAGCATTGCAGTTTCCCTAGGGGGGGGGGGTGGCCAGGGTGGGCGTGACCTACTGGGTGGGCATAGTTGGACTGTGTATGGCCTACTGGGTGGGCATGGCCAGCTCTACATCATTCACGTCAAGGGTGCCTATGGGGGCCTGGGCAGGAGTGGGACAGATCTGAGGGTCTCTGGCAGAAGGAGATGGGACTGGGGCAAGTGCCAAGGCGTGGTCCAATGGAGGAGCCTCACTGTTCCTCTCAGGCAGTGGCGTAGCGTGGGGGGTGCAGGGGGGGCCGGCCACACCGGGCGCAACATCTGGGGGGGCGCGCTTGCACGGAGCTGCTCAGGGAGCCCCAAGGGCTGCACAGAGTTGGCTTGGCTCCGCTCTCGAGCTGCTCTTTCTTGCAAAGCGAAATGAGTCCGGCAGGTGAGATGGGCGGCCACATAAACTGAATAAAATAAATAGAAGCGGCCAACTCTCCGCCCAGGCTCAGGCCAACCACAAGCGCCCCGCAGGCGCCCTGGCAGGTTTGGCCGAGCGAAGACGGACCCGCTGGCCGGCCGGCCTAGCTTCGTGGGCATGCGTGGCTTTATTTAGCGGGGCTCACGTGCGAGCTTGAATGCAGCGGCTCTTGC
The DNA here is from genome assembly GCF_947247035.1 of Vipera ursinii. Taxonomy (NCBI): domain Eukaryota; kingdom Metazoa; phylum Chordata; class Lepidosauria; order Squamata; family Viperidae; genus Vipera; species Vipera ursinii. The sequence continues at coordinate 72,302,890 of NC_139514.1, read as the reverse complement.
AGGTCGGAGCCCCGCCCAGCCGCCCTCGAGAGGGACCTGGAAGCATCCCGCATGCGCGCGACTCTTCTTGGAAAGTCTACGCCGCTGCGGGGCACGTCTTTTCAGCAGTGCCGTGACGTCACCGCCTGCCCGCCCCTCTATTTCCGCTTCCGGTTGCCTTGCCCCGGGTGCTGACAACCCACGCTACGCCACTGCTCTCAGGCCATGCGGGGGAGGCAGGACGGTGGAACGGAGGTCAAATGCCCAGCCCTCAAGCACCTGCGGCACTAAGCCCAGCCCCACTTTCCCAAGAGGCTGCCCAGCTGCACTTACCTCCTCCTCAAGGCTGCTGCTGCTGTGCTTGCTCTCCTTAGCCAGGCTGCTCATGATGGGTAAGAGGGCAAAGTCAAGAGGGAGGCCCACTCCCTCTCCATGTGAGGAGATCTGGCTTTGTATCCAAAGGTTCCTTAGCAATACGATGGGAGACCCCACCAGGATAGGCCAGGAGGAGGAGACAAGGGAATGGTGAAAGGGCAGCAGGAAAGGACTAAGGCAGGATTTCCCTCAGACCCTCCCTCTCCTTCCTTCTTTCTTTCCTTCCTAAGAACAAAGTGGTGGGAAAATATTTGAGATGAGGGAGGGAGAGAAACAGGCAAGAAATGCAGCTGGGGAAGTGTCATCCTTCGTGAGGAATAAAGAAATGCACCATCGCCTGGAAGTGGCCAGCACATGGCCCTCGCCTACTTCACATATCTGGCTTGGTGGGCTCTGGGGGAGGGGATGCCATGAACAGCGCGAGAGTCGATGTTACTTACGCAATGCTGCCCAGCCTGCCCACTTTTGGCAGGCAGTGGGGTGCTCTCCTCACAGTGCCAAGAGGCTGAGTCGGGTGGCACGAATCTGAAGAGAAGTGCAATGCTGCCCAGCCCTTAGCCTGCCCGAAACAGGCAGGGCCATGTGCTGGACACTTCCAGGCGATGGTGCATTTCTTCATTCCTCACAAAGGGTGATACCTCCGCAGCATGCGCCCAGGGGGCAGTGCCGACGCAACACGGGCCAGTCCCTCGCTGTTTCCAGACGGCCTTGTGGAGCTAAGACTGAATGTATTTCAGCATAGATGACCACCACAAAATTGTACATTGGCTCCCGGCTAGCCAAGGCAGCAGGGGTCATTCCCTCACTGTTTCTAGGATGGCTTTGCAGGCCACATGAAACCACTTCGCAGGCTGGATCCGGCCCCCGGGCCTTGTATTTGACTTGTCTGCCCTGGAGGAATGTAACTTGCACCATTATTGTGGGTAATTTCCAGTTTAGTTTGCATACAGCATCCCAGTTATTTTTTTCTCTACAACCAAAGGGCGGATCAGGCCCATTTTTAAGCTTGGTATTTCATTAATCTACTTACTGTGCCCCCATATCAATTGTGATCCTTTCTTTTCCTGTACAAATAGACAGACAGAATCCCTGTATCTTTGAATTATTTATTTGCAATATTTTTCTGGATTAGAAAGAATGAGAACACTCCCCAAGTATTCTATCCTGACCTTTTCAAAGGAGAAAGATATCAATACAATCTAGCAGCAATTTCATTCATTTCATTTATACCTACCGCACTTCCTACACAGAATGTAGCAGGCCATATATCAGTTTGATTTACTAAAGATATATTTGCCACAAAGTCTGGGAACCCTAACCAGACGATAGATCGGAAGATTATACCTATAAGGAAGAGAATAAATCCATATTAATGCTACAAATCTGACCACTTTAATATTCATGTTGTTTTATACTTTCCAAAAGTATTAAAAAGAATATGAGACTTCATTCAGTTTTCTATGATGAATTATTTTTCCCTTTTATAACTTGAAGCTATTCTATTCTGAATTATTTTGAATCTCCCAAGGATAATTGCCCATTTTTAGAACTAGTGTTATATTCCATTTATGTTGCTAGTCATTCTAAGACCCTTTTATGTTTGGTTCCTGTTTTCAAAAACCCTTGAAAGAGGAAAACATTTTCTAAAATATATATTCCAAATATTTTTGCTGTTTTTATTTCAGTGATTTCTCTCTGTCCCTTTTTCTCCTCAAACACAAACAGCAGCAGCTATCAAGGAAAAAGGTAGATGATAGATAAGGATTTGGTTCTGCTGCTCTGCTTTCCAATGCTTATTTCCCATGTAGCTTAATTCCATGTAACTCAGGATGTGGCCTTAAGGACTGGGAAAAGTTCTTTTTATCTATTTTTTCTCCCCCCTTGTCTTATGTGAGATTAAACAGGATTGAGGACACCCATCTCTTTTGTTTTTATCTTTCATTAAAAGTCTATTTTTATTACAATGGGAGTGTATTTTCCTTTTCAAATGATATTTTGGTAAAGGTTTTGTTCTGACAGTTAAAGGGTTGGTGATCCCTCTAGCAACTTTGCTTCTGTGTATGTATTGGGAGAGAAAATGTAGAAACTGGTATGAATCAGGATTAGAAGTATTACAGTTTTACTCCCTCACATGCATACATTTCCGCCTTCCATCTTCTGGTCCACAGCTGCCTGCCTGGCCAATAAGGAAAGGATCAGCAATATAAGAATCCCCTGTCAGTTCTCTGGCTAATCCTAGCCATTTTCTAGAAAGAAAGATGGAATAATCTGCATTCTCAGTGACCTTTATCACAGTAAGACTGCATACTACTGCAAGAACCACTGACTGGATTAATGGGAATTGTCTTCTATGGCTGTGTTGTGGGAGAAGGATTGGGAAAAATCATATGCTTGTCAGCAGACCCAGCTTTCAAATTATCACTAAGGTCATGTGAATGCCTAGATCTGAAAGGATAGATTTCATTCATGAACTGAGACATGTAAGGGATTAAAAACTGAGTAGTTTTAGTCAAATTCTTTAGAGGAAATGTGGCAGTGAAAATAAATAGGTCAATGAGAGCTCTCTTTTCCTTCCTCCCTCCCATTCTGCTTTCATTAATACCTTTCATGATACAAGGGGAAAAGAGAGATTTTTAAGGGAATTTTTTAGCAAACTATTACAAATACTGGAAAAGCAAAATCTATATCTAAATAAACACATTTTTTAAAAATGCAGTAGATTCAATTTCCTTCATATTCTGTCTGAGTCACTTTTAACACATTAATCAGTTTTTCATTGGAGATTATGGTTAAACTGTGAAACTCGGATTCGGACCGGTTTGGACTCCGACTGGGCAGAGTCTGACGATCAGGACATGGGTGGTCTTGTCAATGTTATCTGGGAGGAGTTCGATCCTGTGACTCCGGAGGAAGTGGACAGGATTATGGGGAGGCTGAGCTCCACCACATGTTTATTGGACCCGTGCCCTTCCTGGCTGGCTTATGCAGCCCGGGAGGGGACACGAGGCTGGTTCCAGGCAGTTATATCTGCCTCTTTGAGTGAGGGTAGTTTCCCTGCCGCCTTGAAGGAGGCGGCGGTGAGACCTCTCCTCAAGAAGCCTGCCTTGGACCCAGCTGTGTTAAATAACTTTCATCCGGTCTCCAACCTTCGCTTTCTTGCGAAGGTTGTTGAGAGTGTGGTGGCGCATCAGCTTCCTCTGGTTCTGGATGAAGCGGATGATCTAGACCCGTACCAATCGGGCTTCAGGCCCAGGTACAGCATGGAGATGGCATTGGTGGCTCTGGTGAATGATCTCTGGAGGGCTCGGGACAGGAGATATTCCTCTGTCCTAGTCCTATTAGACCTCTCAGCGGCTTTTGATACCATCGACCATGGTATCTTGCTGCGGCGTCTCAGGGGATTGGGAGTGGGAGGCACGGTCCTTCAGTGGTTCTCCTCCTATCTCCTGGGACGCCCGCAGTCGGTGTTGGCAGGGGGGTAGAGGTCGACCTCGAGGCCTCTCGCTTGTGGAGTCCCTCAGGGGTCGGTCCTCTCGCCTCTCCTGTTCAACATCTACATGAAACCGCTGGGTGAGATCATTCGTGGTTTTGGAGTTGGGTATCATCAGTATGCTGATGATACCCAGCTTTTCATTTCGACCCCAAACCACCCCAGTGATGCCCTCGACGTGATGTCCCGCTGCCTGGAGGTGGTTCAAATCTGGATGGGGAGGAACAGGCTTCGACTCAACCCTGACAAGACCAAGTGGCTGTGCGTACCGGCATCTCGGGATATTCAGGATATCCCATGTCTCTCTATGGGGGGTGAGTTATTACCCCCCGTAGATAGGGCTCGCAACTTGGGAGTCCTCCTAGATTCACAGCTTTCTCTAGAAGACTATATAGTAGCTGTGACTAGGGAGGCCTTCGCCCAGGTTCACCTGGTGCGCCAGTTGCGGCCCTATCTAGACCGGGATGCCTTACGTACGGTCACTCACGCCCTCATGACCTCTCGTCTGGACTACTGCAACGCTCTCTACAGCTCCACTCGGAGGCTCCAGCTGGTACAGAATGCAGCCGCGAGAGTTGTGTTGGGAGTTTCCCGACACTCCCATGTTACACCTCTCCTCCGCGAGCTGCATTGGCTTCCAGTTGTCTTCTGGGTGAGATTCAAGGTGTTGGTAATGACCTACAAAGCCCTACATGGCATGGGTCCGGAATACCTTGGGGAGCACCTGCGGCCGGCGTCAACTTCCCTCCGCCCAGTACGCTCCCACAGAGAGGGCCTCCTCAGGGTGCCACCGGTCAAAGAATGTCGACTGGTGGCCCCCAGGGGGAGGGCGTTCTCTGTGGGCGCGCCGGATTTATGGAACCATCTTCCGGTTGAGCTCTGGATGGCGCCTGACCTCCACTCCTTCCGGCGTAATCTCAAAGCCTACCTTTTCGAACAAGCTGGCCTGATGGGATGGGGTTGGGTTTTACTAATCGGTTTTAACCTACTTTTTAATGTGTTTTAACTTATTCGTGGGCATTTTGTTTAATCGTTTTTAATTTTTGTATCTTGTTTTTTTTAATATGTATTGCCCTGTTCACCGCCCTGAGTCCTTCGGGAGAAGGGCGGTATACAAATAAAATTAATAATAATAATAAATAATTAATATTCACTACTATTTCATCTACCTAACTAATTTATCTTTTAAAAAATTACTTTCTGTTGTAGTGCATACAAAGTCCAACTGCATGTGGATTAAAAAGCAATTCCCATCATATCCAAAGATATTTCTATGTATATTCAGAACAAGTTTAAGAACAATTCTGGTCATATTTGACCTCAGATTTATCAAATTATGAGTCTTGACCAGTGCTTTTTTTGTAAAAGAAAAAGGTGCCGAAACTCACACGTCATACAACCTGCCTTGCCTACCCTACAAGGTTCCATCCAAAAAAGGTGCCAGAACTCCATTCTGAGCGTTCTATGACAAAAAAAGCCCTGGTCTTGAGTATTATATTTGTGGAAAGAGGATCAAGAATGCTTACATACTAATAGACAAACCAATTAGGCAACAGCAACAGAGCAGCTGGCTTTTTATATCATACTAAAATGAAGTGATAGCAACTGCAATCCAAATCACAAATACAAATCCCAAACCGTATCTCACTTTGAAATAACATATAATGGTTTATTGCATATCAGAAAGTCCAGGAATAAATTTCAACATACTGTACCAGACAGTGTTACCTTTATTTGTCTATTGTTTTTCTTTATGTCAGAGGTTCTAATTTACTGGTATTGTTGTCCTAGAATAATACATATTAAGAATAACAGAGTTGGGAGGGACCTTGTAGGTCTTCTAGTCCAACCCCCTGCTTTAATATTCCCTATTAAAATTTCATATTCCAAGTATTGTGTGGTGTATTTAGTTCCACAAAACCAACTGCTAACAGAACAAGAGTTAATGAATAGAAAAAGAGATCCCGTCTTAAACATCTGAAATTTCATACTTCCTGACTTAGGAGTAGGTCCACTTAAAATCACCTGCAAAGCAGAAACCAGGCTGCAATGCTAGTGAAGCTCCACTGGATTCCAAACCATTGATGTGCATTGTCAAAGTACTTATTACTTACTTATTCGTTTCTCTAACATCGTCTACCTTAGTCTCATATTAAAATATCCTTAGGCGGCTTTCTCCCAGCCCCTCCGTCTCTCTTCCTCTCTCTCTGCTCTTTGGTGGGATTGATTTAGTTATCAAATGTATATAGTCGCCCATATCACCAGAAGTGACCTTCTTACCCAGAGAGCCCAGCATGTCACATGCCGAGATGAGGAGGAGGATGATGGTGGAGGAGGAAGCCTTGGAAATTCCTCGGGAGCCCCGATCCTTCTTCGGGAGGAGTTGCAGGGCGCTCAAGAGAATCCCGGCAGAGGCGCTGCCAAAGCAGACCCCGCAAAAGACCTCTGACTTGAAAGACACCACAAGCTGCGTGGAGACGTCCCGGTTGGGGCAACAGAAGGTTTCCAGCCTCGGAGAGGCCATAGCAAGTTTGGGGGAAACTAAAGGGTCGGGGTGGGACGAAGGGCCAGACGCTTTCGCTCGCTCGTAGGAAGCTCTTGCAGGCTTTCCGTCTTGTTCCTGCTGCAACTTAGAATTAGGGAGTCACGCGATAGCCAGATCATGTGGCGAAGTGGCGATTAAAGCCCCTGGAGCTGCCATTCCCGGCTCCGTTTTTTGTTTTTTTCCGAACCTCTGCGTGCGTGTGTGTGTGTGTGAGAGAGAGAGAGAGACAGAGAGAGAGAGAGAGATGCTTTTAGTTACTGCTTCAGCATTCCTCCATCAATAGTAGCGAATACCTGTAGCTCTGGTGTAGGATGAGGGTGAAGTTCATTCTCTCAGAATCCAAAGTAGAATCCGAATCAGCCACACAGCCAACCAGAGACAGTACCAGCCCTCAACCAACCCACACAACCCCCTCCCCTACAAGCAGTTCACATCCCAGTGACCCTGACCTGATGTAACCTCCCCATCACAAGACCCATCATAAGACCCTCACTAGATGCACCCTGCCTGAAGCCCTTATAAACAGAACACTGGCACTGACTGACATCCCCTAAACTCAGCTGAAGATGTTAACTAACATGGTAACGAAACATTCAGAAACCAACCCACAAACTCAGAGAACGAATCCTCACCCTCATTCTTCCATCAACTGCATCTTGAATTTCCACTTTGCACTATCATACGGCATCTGAGCTCAGAAATCCATATGAAAACTAGATAATGACAACATTGTAGAATTTTTGCATCACCGCAGCTATCTAGCGATGTCTACTGGGCTTTTGCAGCCTAGGCTCAGTAACCTGTCACTAGATCAGTATTTTTCAAACTTGGCAAATTTAAGGTCTGTGGTTTCAACTCCCAAAATTCTCTAGTTTGTGTGCTGGAAAGGGAATTCTGGGAGTTGGTCCACTTAAAGTTGCCAAGCTTGAAAAACATAGCACTAGATTCAAGTTAGTAGACTGGAAAGTTGTCTTTTATTAAGAAGTTTGTTTTCTTAAAAAAAATAGAACTAAAGGCCAGAATTTACCCCAGCATTTGGGTATTTCTTTTTAATTAACAGCTCAGTCTGTTCTTTGTATTTTCATCTTAAAAGTATGTTCAATGATATGATATGTATTTTAGTTGATAAGACTTATTTTTACGTAAATCAGTATCATCAGCCCAAATCAGTCCATTACAGGATTAAGTCCTCTTCAACTGACTGCAAATATTTATTTGGGTGTCTTTCAAGGTCATGTATCCAATCAAGGATAGTTGTCGGACACTGATCTGTTGTATAATGAGGTCAATCCATTATCTTTTCCATGAGGCTACTCAATTACAATGTATATCCTTGACTATTGGTGGAGTCAATTTTTTTTCTTATCACATTTTATGTTAAGCATTTGTATACTTTTCTACTTCTGTACTGCTTTTGCATTGAATATGCAAGTTGTGAAACCTTGTGTTACCACATGTATTATACACTAATTAAAGTATTACATTCCTGAAGTAGGTTGCGATGTTCTGAAATGCTCTTGAAGCTACAGTAGTTTAGTCTATGACATTACTGTCCACAATTAACTTTTTACTGTCAACATTCTTTTCTATTTTTTATTGGCAAAGGTTTTGAATAATTTTTGTCTTCAAGATAATTTTCAAGCCATGTATTTGGTCACAATTTCATCTTAAATAATGGTTCACAAATTCTATTTTACTGCTTTCACTGAGTGGGATTGTATTTCTTTTGTGTTTGTGTGTGTGTGTATAACATACATAAATAAATTCTTCATTTCTAAATAAGCATACGACTAATTGCAGAATTAATCTGATGTCATGATAAAGGGAGAGGGACATTTTTAAGAGTTTCTGAAAGAGCACAGGAGTTTATTTTGGTGTATAAAATGCATGCCTTTATGTTAGACCACAGGTGTCAAAATCAATCACATCACGTGACGTATTGTGACAGATCACAATGTTTTTTGCCTTTGCGGAGCTGGGGTGGGCGTGAATGGCATGTGACTCATCCAGCCCATGGGCCCCCAGTTTGACACCCCTGTTTTAGACTGACAGGAAGGTCTATTAGGCAGCAAAACCAAATCTTCTTTTGTATAACCATGTTGCACCACGCTCTTAACATTAAATTTCTGTAAGGTAAACTGTCTTTGAAATTGCTCATCCATTTTACACATTTAGAACTAGTTTTTAAAACTATTTTGAAAGAGGAAGACTTTGATTTCTCTGGCCCTTTACATCTACATAAGAAAGAAACAGGATACTTTGAAATGGAGACAGCATGACTGCAATATGGTGTCAACGCTGCTAACATTGGATGTTTTTGCATTGACAATAGATGGAAATGTAGCCATTTTTTCCTTTTCACTTTTAGAGTTAGATGATACTGGGATGGGGGGATGTGAATGAGAGTCCAGCTATACATAACAACACTAAACTTAGCGTGAGAATCAAGGTTATTCAGCCCAGAGCTGATTAAGAATTGGCGGGCTGGAAAGCTGGAGAGAAAGCCCATGCTTCAAGCTAATTGGGGAATGCCATTTATGACTATTAATTGGAGGAGGGAATTGTGCTTTGATACTATGTGCCCAGGGGAGGGGAATTCAGTTTTTGGCTTTGATTATCTAAGTGCCAATATTATGCTACTCAAATAAAAGATCGTTTAAGATAAACAATGCCTCGAAGTTCTTTTGAAGAGTTTCATCTGTCGGAACCATGACATTAAGCCAAAAACTCAAACTCAAACTTTTTCCTAACTATCTTGGGTTCCTGAGCCCAGTCGCTGTCCCTAGAATCGAGGGATAAGCTGACAAAGATTCGAAGAAGATCTCAGCATGAAGAAAGAGAGAACGCCTGAAACCAACACCCCGGCAGCGGCTGCTACCCCAGAGGGGGAAGCAATAGCCAGTAAGCCATTGGAGAAGGAATTTTTTTATGCCTCCCAGCTGGGGGCAAAGCCCAAGCCACAAGGACAACTGATCTGGTCGTCAGAATAGACCCTACCCAGCAAAGACTCCAGACACCTCGAGATGCCCTTGCCACCCTCAAGTGCTTCAAAGGCGGGAGAGGTGGAGATGCTAGGAAGGGATTCCCGCATGTCACATTCCCCAGACCGGTGGAGAACCACAAAATCATATACCTCTGAGGACTTGGGTGAGTGGAAGTACCTGTCCGCAGCCATAGTCAGTCAGTGGAGAAGTTGGTGGAAAGATTTGAAGAGCTAGAGATGAGAAGGGGGGAGCAACCTTCCTGTTCCCCATACGCTAGCGATCATGATGATTGGTGAGGCAGCCACCAACTCCTGACAAGGGGAACCCCCAGTCCCACCTGTGCAGACCAGGCAGCCTCCCCGCCCTTGAAACCATCTTCCAGGGCCTCCAGCCCTGTAGAGAGAGACAGCTCTAGATGTCGTTCCTCCAAAAGCCCAGATCGCTGATGACGAGATAGGAGCCTGAACAATTGCTGGGACAGCCAATCTGTCAGGGCCCATTTCAATACCTCATCCTAAGAAAGTAGAACTCATGGAAACGGTTTCTTCCAAAAGGAGCTTTTATTAGGAGAAGTTGATAGCAGGCATGAGAGACAGGATCTGAGGTTTTCCTGCTCAGATCAATAGGTTAAAAGTGTCCCAAGCAAAACCCCACCCCATAGTTCATCCAGTCAGTTTGAATAGGCTAATCCCTAGGTGCTAGGTCTGTGGTGGGAAAGAAAAGATAACATCAGACTGTCTCCGGGCTGCAGCGATGTTTTGTCAGCTTTTCGCACCTTTCCTTGCGAACACGGAGATAAGCTGCTTGCTGGAGATACATTCCTTTCTTCTCCCCTCCCCCTTTTTAGCTGACAACAATGGGAGAGGTAGTTCACAGAAGAGGTATGCAGAAATAGCAATGTTTTACAATGTAGCAATAGAGGAAGTCAAGGCAATAACCCACAAGCATTTCCCCCCTCCCCTTCAGGAGTATGGCAGAACCCAGAAATGAAAAGAGAAAAGGTTTGAGTTAACAAAAGAAAAGCGGCCCATTAGGATATGGGTTCTGACAGAATCCCTGGATTGACACGCTTACCAAGCACCCAGCCCAGTGTCCATACAGCAATGGGGGATACCGCAGCCTGCAGAGGTGGGAGGCCAGCAGCCTCTGCCAGAGCAGCAGCTGAGCTGGGGGTGGCCGTAGCCCCCAAATATGCAGCAGCAGATCCAGCAACAACCCCCTCCAGAACCACAGGGGGCTTACAGCAACTGGGGATGCCACAACCCACCGCAAACCAGCAACAGTGGGGATGGCAGCAGCCCCCGCCCATGCAGCAACCATTGGGAGGCCTACAGCTACTGGGGATGCCGCAGCTGCCAGCAATGCAGCAACAGCTGTGAGGGTGGCAACAGCCCCTGAGCATGCAGCAACCATTGGGAGGCTTGCAGCCACTGGGTATCCGACAACTGCCATAGGGGACAGCAAAAGCTGGGGGTGCAATAGCCACAGTGAGGAGGCCAGCAACCATTGATAGTGCCACTTTTCAGGGCAACCTTCGATGGGGACCCAGAGAAGCTGATCTTCTTCCTCAACCAAGTGCACTCTCACTTGAACCGCTGTGCCTATTTCTATCAGAACCCAGCCACTATGGTTGACGTGATTGCGTCCAGCTTGGAAGGAGAAGCATCCAAGTGGCTGAACAATTTATATAACAAGCAGGTACCCGAGTTGGAGGACCTCCTTATCTTCCTCCTAGTACTGAGAGAAAGGTTTGAGGACCCATCCATTGCCCTCAAAGTGGAGGAACAAGTCCACAAGATAAAGCAAACTGGCAGGCCTGCACTGGAATACATATGAGAGTTTTGCAAAATAGCCGGTCGGATAGAGAGGTGGCCCGAGCAATCCCTAGTCCATCACTTCAAAGAGGGACTAAACAACCATCTCTCCCAGGCCTGTATCTATTGATCAGTACCTGATCAGCTGCAAGAATGGTACCAGGCAGCAGTAAGACTGGACATTCAGGTCGCCTGGTATAAGACGTCACTCCCCACCTGAAGCCAAGTCGAGACCAGAGCAACTCAAACAGCAGCTACTCCCCCACAAAACCCTTCAACCAGTGCAGGTACTGAAAATCCCAGGCCACCTGCAGGTCCACTGATCAAGTGTTTCCGATGTGGACAACAGGGACATTGAGCAGCAAATTGTCCAGTCCCTTACCCTCAGCAGCAGAGTAGATCAGGACCAGCAGCTAGAAACAAACCCATCCAGCAGCCAACGAAAGAGAAATCCAATTGGATCACACAGGAACCTGTTGCCCAAGTCATGTCCCCCATGCAGGATAGTGCCAAGACCTAAGCTGGACCCGCCGCCACTCTACCCTCCTACGACAGCGACGATGAAGGAGAGAGTCAACACATCCCACCTTTCTCGCTACCTGCCAAACTCATAATCCCTAAGATGGGGGCACAGGTAGTTTAAAAAGTGCTAGTCGACTCTGGATGCTCCCGGTGTGTTATTAGCTTGTCATTTGCCATGAAAATGGGAATACGAGGAAGGCTGCTCTCCAAACCCGTGAGATTTGAGTAAGCTGATGGCTCCCTAATGGGGGGAACTTTAGTCACTTTAGAAATAGGTGAGCACTGGGAGTTCATTTGTTTCCTGGTGGCTCCAAAAATGACTGAGACTGTGAGGTTACCTATAGGACCCAAGCCCCTCCCTTAATGCAAGGGACGTTACAGGAGAGTTTAGCCCACCCAATGAGCTAGCGCCCAACGACTGACCAAAATGTTCCTGAAACACATCTACCAGCTGCATGGCGCATCTAAATGAACAATTTCGGACAGGGGGGTGCAGTTCACAGCTAAGCTTTGGAGAAGTTTTCTTGAACTAATTGGATCATTTCAAGGTCTATCATCTGCTTTTCATCCATCTACTAATGGGGCGGCTGAATCCGCGAACTCAATAGTGGAGCAATATCTCAGATGCTATGTTAGCTACCAACAAACAAACTGGACTGACCTCCTCCCTTACACAGAGGTGGCTTACAATAACTCTGTTCACAGCAGCACTGGCTTCATGCCTTTTAAAGTAGCCACAGGAAAAGAGTTCAGCTTGATACCTGAATACCCCCAGGCGCCCTCCACATCTCAGACACTTGATCAATGGGTGAGGGGGAGGGAAGAAGTTTGGAATATCATGAAAACTGCTTTAAAAACGCTTCTGAGACCTATAAAAAGCAGGCAGATAAAAAAGGGCTCCTCAAAGAACATTACAAGTTGGGGAAAAGGTTTATCTGTCAACTAAATATTTACATCTCAGATCACCTAGTAAGAAGTTAGCACTGAAGTTCATGGGACCTTTCCCCATTGTAAACATCATTAACCTGGTTACAGTGGAATTAAAACTCCCTAAGCTCTTAGGAAAAGTTCACCCTGTTTTCCATTGCAGCCTGTTGAAACCTTATCGGGGTTCCACTTTAAGACCTCTCCCTAAGAAGGCACCCAGACCCCTCATAGTGGCAGGACAGACTCACTATGAAGTAAAGCGTATTCTTGATTCTAGAATTATTAAAGGGAAATTGCAGTACTTAGTACAATAGAAAGGATATTCGTTGTCTGAGGCCACTTGGGTGAAGTCTGACGTGAAAGCTGACAGACTATTTAATAGGTTCTATAAGAAACACCCTAATAAACTGAAAGGCAATCCCTAACCTGTTCTTTCATTTACATTCCAGGATTTGTCCTTTTTGTAAGGGGGGGCATGGATGTCAATGCTGCGAACATGTTTTTGCATTGAGAATAGATGGAAATGTAGCCATTTTTCCCCCTTTGCTTTTAGAGTTAGATGATGCTAGTTGGGGCATGTGAATGAGAGTCCCGCTAGACATAACAACACTAAACCTAGCGTGAGAATCAAGGTTATTGAGCCCAGAGCTGATAAAGAATTGGAGAGCTGGAGAGGAAGCCCGCGCTTCAAGCTAATTGGGCAATGTGGTTTATGACTGTTAATTGGAGGAGGGAATTGTGCTTTGATACTATGTGCCCAGAGGAGGGGAATTCAGTTTTTGGCTTCGATTATGTAAGTGCCAATATTATGCAGTCAGAGACCTTTCCAAAAGGCCACTGTAGAGGAGAAGGCCTCTGACTGCAAAATGCAGTCTGGGGATGCTGCAGAAGAAGTGGGCCAATAAGGAGAGGCCTGGCTGCAAGATAAGTGAATGCAGGGTGTGTGGGGCAGTTCCACACCTCCACCCTTATCCTAGCTTGATTTTTAGATGTGTGCCTTGCCCCAAAACTAAGGGTTCTTTGGGGGTAGGGGTTATATTAGACCCACCCCCCAAAATCAATCTAGGGCTTATTTTCGGGGTAGTTCTTACTTTCAGGGAAACACGGTAGCAGCAACAGCTTTGAGATTAGATTGTTCAGAGGTTTTCTAAAGAACAAAGGTTAATTAATATAAAGAAAATTATGATTTCTCTAATTGTTTTCCATTGGATTCAGTGACATTTCAAAAACAAGGAAATTAAAGATATTATGAAAAAAAAGTTTGACTTTATTCATTTCATTCCTGCTATTTTGAAGGACTCATTTATAGCTCTATCTGATTCTGAAAAATTTTGATACCTTCAAGAGTAAAAATAGATGCATGAGTTACTATATGCTTCCTTTAACTATGGTTTTGTTGTTTTTTATGGTTCAGATGAATTGGACAATAATGTTAGACTTTCTATTAGCAAAGAGTTAGGGTTTGTCATGCATAAGTTTAAGAGGACCATCTTTCACAGTGCAACATCCATTGGCATCTAGCACAAATAGCAACAGCAAACAACAACGACACAATGTGTTTCATAATATAAATCCCTGCCTTTCATATTAGCTCATTCCCCTGCTCCACAACCACATCAAAGAAATTCACTCCCGCCATTTTGTTAATGCAGGATATAATCACCGTTGCTACTTCTGAGGGATCTCTCTTCTCCCATGTACACAAGCTCACCACAGAATTGTACCCTGTGAATTGCCATCTTTAAGAGCACGGAGAACCTGGTCTTTTATTCTAGGTATCACAACAGTTACAGAAGAGCAATCCTTCTCCTCCTTCAATCAGGTCCTATCATTTACTAACAGTGGTATCCAACAATATGTGTGGCTGAAGCAATCCCACCAGAGATTGGTTCTCTGCTGAGAGTCCAACTATTCTTAGCACTCACTATATGGATAGCAATGGAAACAGATGGCAATGGAACTCCTTGATTTGTATAGAAACAGCAATTGCAAAGAAGTCCTGGTATTATGGTATTGACAGAACTGGAAGAATGAGTTATCAGATATCACAAATGTATTTGTGATCTTGTATGGCACATGTTGCCTCAGCAATGCTGAACAATGTCACTATGACTTATGCATGACAAAGTCCAAGCCAACAGATGTGATAATAGAGTGGCTGGTGTCTAGTGATGGTCATGACCCAGACCTTGTTCATATGCATGGCATTGAGTGGCTGCAGGCAAGTGGGGATGGGCATCTTCGTGCAGTGTTGACATGTGTATCCCACATACATGGTAGCCCTGCAGTTTCTACTTGGGAGTCTTGGCACACCTTCTCCATGGATTCCAGATCCTAAAGCACAACACACAATGTGCATTCCTGAATGGCAATAGTTTGCAGTGCACCACCATGGAAGACCCCACACAGAGCAAGGCAGAGATGCTGTGTGAATTTGCCCTCATTTGTAAAACAGTAAGTTTCTACCTACTGAGCATTAATTGAACAAAGTGAGAGGTAATGTAACATTTTAGTGCCTTCAAGTCAATCTTTACTCCTGGTAAATCCTTGCAATTTCTCTGGCAGAATTTTGGAAGTGATTTGCCATTGCTTTCTTACTAGGGTTAAGAGAGAATGACTGGCCCAAGGTTTCTCAGCTGCCTTTGTGGCAGTTCACAAACTCCTGGTTTCTAGCCTGATCCTTTAACCAGTACACCAACTTGGCACTGTCAGTGTAATAAATGGGTTTTTAAAAAGGTAACACATCATTTTATTCCACCTTTATTATTTTTATAAATAACTCAAGGAGGTGAACACTCACAATGCTCCTTCTTCCTCCTATTTTCCCCATAACAACCCTGTATTATGAGTTGGGCTGAGACACAGTGACTGGCCTAAAGTCACCCAGCCGGTTTTCATGTCTAAGGCGGGGCTAGAACTGACTCCTAGTGTTCAACCATTATATGGTTAAGGTATCATGCTGGCTGGTGAATTCTGGTAGCTGAAGTCCACAAGTCTTAAAAGTTGCTAAGTTTGAAGACCTTCTGCACTAGACTAAGGAATTTCTAATTGTCGCTTTTAGTCCCTGTTAAACCCGGATTTCGTCACTAGGCTATCTAGGCTGCTGTAAAGCTTTAATTGATTCGAAAGCGATGCTGCTCCCCGCTGTGCTTTCCCGCAGCCGTCGCTAGGAGGCCTCTGACGAGAAAAATGTCGCCTCCAAGACATTTCGCAGGTAGCTCGGTGCTGCGCGCCACAACCCCCAGCAAGGAAAATGCCGGAACTTTTTCATGTTGTAAAATCCTCTCGGTCGCTGAAACGCCCAGCCCGCGGGGTCTTTTGGAAGGCTGCTAAGCGAACTTCTCGTCGCCCTCCGACACAAAAGCCTTCTTTAGCCAGCCTGTTGTGCTTGTCCTCCTCGGCAAAACAGCAGCAGGGGAAAAGGCCCTCGTGAAACCCTGCGGCCAAAGAGCCGGAAGGAGCTGGCGCTGCCTGGAAGGGGAACAGGGAGGTTTTTTACTTTTTCTTCCTTGCCGTGGCTCAACCTCTCCTTTTCTTGGCGCCTTGGAATCGTCAAGTTTACTGTTTGCAGCTCCTTTCCTCGTATAAAACTGGCTCCAACTGGACCGCTTCTAAGAACACCGAGCGCAAAACTACATTCAAAGGAGCAGTTTTCTGAAAGGTGGCCACTATTCTCAGTGGAAAGGCGCTACTCCCATTGTGAAGAAGATGGTGCTCGCGACTTTCCTCTTGAAGAAAACTTTTCGCTATTGTCCTCGGCTCATTTGGGAAGGACGATTGTCCAGATCGAGATTTCCTTTTTAAAACAAAAACATACCCATGTTTCAAATCACCCCTTTTCCTGTTGGCAAGAGTCCCCCTCCTATCCGAAACGGAATCTCGTATCATCTGGAGAAAGTGAAAAATGCCCTCAGTGACTTCCTGCCTTTCTCTTCGGGCTCTGGTCTCTGGCATTTCCCTTGGGGAAAACTGCCGCGGTTTGTTTCCGTGAATCTATTAGGCGCGCGCAAAGCAACTAAGCCAACAGCCGTGAAAGCACGAATAAATATTTTATGCTTTGAGGGAGCTGTATCTAGTCCAGTCAAGCGAGTCTAATTTCCTGGGGTCGCTTGCTCGCTCGCTCTTCTCCCTTTGGGTGATTTGGGCTTCTTTTTCAAAGAAAGAAAATGAGAGCCTGAACTCTGGAAGAGGAGGAGGAGCCAGGGTGTGGAAGGGGTTTACAATCCCTCTCCCTTCCCATCTGGGAGCAGCCTGAAAAACTGCTGGGAGGTATGTGGTTCCTAGGTCGGCGAAGCGTGGGATTAAACTAGGAAGAAGGGTTTTTTTTGGGGGGGGGGGTACAATTTCGAGAGACTATGGAGAATGTGGACTTCAGAGGCAGACAAAGATCCGAGGCTGAATCCGGCAGTAATCCGGCAGGGACACCCCCACCAGCTAGCGACAGGAGACAGAGAGGAGCTGATCTGTACAAGCTGGTGGAAGTACAATTAAGTGGCGAAGCTCCCTGGGGATTTACTTTAAAAGGAGGCAGAGAACATGGAGAACCTCTGATCATCTCTAAGGTAAGGGGCAAGAGCTGCACGAATGCATCTGCAGTGGTGCGTATCTTGTCGAAGCGGAAGTGGTGCCCCTGGACGAGGTGTTTCTTAGTTTCTTTTGTTGATGTGATGCGCCCGAAGAATAGGATTATGGTACCAATTGACACTGAATGATTATACAAAGAATTCCGGAGGGGGGGCGGCGGGAAGGGGTGAGAAATGAAATGGTGATGGCTGCGGTGTACCTTAACAAGACAACTTGCGGGTTCTTGGCACTGTCTGAATGTCTTTAATTAAGGAAGAGATTGCTAGCAAGCCTTTTAATGTAGGTCTTAAAACTGCTTGGTCACTGCTTTCGTGTTGGTGATTTGGGGAGTTACAAAAAGGGCATGAATAGTGCAATCAAGAACCAGACTTTAGTGGCAAACTACTATGTTGTATTTGGAGACATGTTTTATTATAAATGTACACAATAGTCTCAGTGATTAAAAGTAATAATGTATTAAAGCTTAGTTTTACTGTTTTATAAATACTTATATCCCATTCAACGGTGACTAAACATTTATAGGTATTGCTAGAGTTAATACCCCCCCAAGCTTTATTAATTAATTCAAAATAACATTTCAAGTTAATTCATCATCCATCACACAGTTGTTGGACTGAAAGGCCATTGGGAAGAAGGTTCACCTTTGCACTTATGTACAATATTTATTGAAGTAAAGTAATTCAGGTTGCTGAAAGTAAATCTACATATCCTATTTGTCTTTTTGAATTTTGTGAATGATTATATAGTGCTTAATTAAAAATGGACATTATTCCTTGTGGAAGCACTACACTTTCCTCCTTTTACAACCCACAAAAGGAGTTTTCTTCCTTCGCTGTCATTGTTATTCACCTGTACTAAATAAATATTTCATTGTAAGTTAGACCGTAAACCTATATATCAAACTAAATTTCTTAACTTACGACTTTTTATGGTATCTTTTTTACTTGAGATATAAAAGGGGGGCAGGGTTCTTATTTAATGGTTAAAACTGAGTATGTAGTTTTATTTTTTCAGACATGTTCCTCCTTATATTATTTTCAAAAATTGTGTATAAGGTCAGAATTCCTGACGCTGATGCCCTCCTTATGAGTTACTCTACAAAGGAGCTGAAAATTATAAAAACTCTAACCTGACACATTGGTGAGACTAGGCTGCAGAAGTTCATGTGTGATAAGCTATGCATATTTCAAAAATGATTTACAAAACATAGTTTGAATCTTATATGAGCACAGTACATCTCTAATTTTCATTAAAGCAGCTCCTCTTTTTTTCAGAACTAGAAGGGGACTACTTTATTAATGATAAGCAGAGAGATACAATGCTTGTATGGGTTACAAAGCACTACTGAATTGTTTCATAGCATTTATGACCCTACTGTGTAACAGTTTTTGTGTAAAATACATATAGATTGCTAAGCCATCATTAACTCAACCTTGATTAATGAATTAACCCAGATACCACATTTCCATGTTTATGAACAGAACAATATTAAATTATTTAAAAAATCCTGATTGTTTCCCACAGCGATGGGTAAAAGATAAATTTTAGCAAAGGTTCTCATTCAAAATAGTTCAACAATAACAAGTAAGCAAAATAAAAAGAATTTGCCATTGTCTTTATGTTAGCCTCTTATAAATCAAGGATTTGAGGATGCCTTAAATCATTTTGGGTCTCTCTGAAAATTAGTTAATGTATTTTTCCTTAAGTTTAAAATGTATAACAATACTTATTACTCTAGGAAATAAATTGTGTGCACAATTATTAGGCGGATTAATTTTCTTATTGAACAACTGTAGTGCTCTCGGTCAATCCAAAATGTTAATAAACCTCAAACCTGAATATTTATGAAAGTAAAAGTGAGGTTTTGGCTTTCTTAGGAGAATATTTATCTCTGCACAATTATTGGGCAACTATTAGTGTGCAGAATTATTATGCAACTAAATGAAAAATGAAAATTTGCCCATCTCATTCATTTGCATCTATTAAAGTGAGAATAATAACTCAAAATGTACAAATAAACATTTCTGATAATTTAAAAAAAAAATCAGTGACCAATATAAATATCCTTCTTTTCAATAACAGTCATAATCCTTCCATTCATGGAGTCTGTCAGTTTCTTGATCTGTTGAGATCAGTGTTTTGTGCAGCAGCAACCACAGCCTCCCAGAGACACTGTTCAGAGAGGTGTACTGTTTTCCTTCACCGTAAATCTCCCATTTAAGAAGGGCCCACAAGTTCTCAATAGGGTTTAGGTCAGATGAGGAATGGGGCCATTTCATTAGTCTTTCATCTTTAAGGCCTTTACTGGCTAGCAACGCAGAGGAGTACTTTGAGTACTTTGAGCATTGTTCAGCATAAAAATCATGGTCTTTTTGAGATGCAGACTTTTTCCTGTACTACTTCTTGAATAAAGTGTCTTTAAAAACTGGCTGTAAGTTTGGGAATTGATTTTTTGTCCATCTTCAGCCTGAAAATGGCCAACTAGCTCATCTTTAATAATATCAGCCCATACCAGTACCTCACTCCACCTTGCTGCCATCTGAGTCGAAGTGGAGCTCTGTGCCCATTACTGATCCCATTATGGGCCCATCCATCTGGTCCATCAAAAGTCACTCATCTCATCAGTCCATAAACCCTTTGAAAAATCTGTCTTCAGATATTTCTTGGCTCAGTCTTGCTGTTTCAACGTATGTGTTTTGTTCAAGTTGTGGTCAGGTTTTAGTCTTCCTTACCTTGGCCATGTGTCAACTGTCCAACTAACGAATTCAACATTGAGGAAACTCTATGGCTTTGAGGTGCCATAAAAGATAAACTTCATTGAATACACATCTCAGTACTGAGGAAGCAAAATCAGCTCTAAATTTCCTGCATGAAAATCTGGTTAGTTAACAATAGCTCTCCATAATCCCACCCACCAAGTGTCATGTTGTCAAATCATATTTCTTTGGTTTGTTATGAGAACAGTCCACTTCTCTACCAGACACCTGCTTTTCTGAACTTGGTTTTCATGGTCCCGTTTCTCCCAAGCTCACCTTCCCCCCTGTTTCAATGGCAAGTTGAATAACGATAAAGATTAGCAAGCATCTTAGGAATTCAATCTTGACATGCTGCCCCCCTAAAAAAAATAAGCATAGGGTAACAATAATTACAGTTATCCAACCATTCACAAATCATCCCCTTAGACGTTGTGCATATTTCTCATGAAACTTTTGTGTTAGTCGATCAGTCTTAACATTCTGGGCTCTCACCCACACAGCATCAGCTAAGGGGTAGCCTCTCCAGAGGACTAGGTACTGTAACTTCCCCCTAAAAATCCTTGAAGTTAATATTTTCTTAATCTCATAATGCCTCTCATCCTCGACCAGTATAGGAGGAGGAGGTTCCTCTCGCCCAGGTCTCAGGCTGGATCTTTTGAACGGTTTCAATAAGCTGCAATGGAATACTGGGTGAATTTGCTTCAATTCCTTTGGCAATCGTAGTTCAACAGTTACTGGATTAATTATTTTCACAATTGAGAAAGATCCTATGTACTTAGGGCTCAACATTTTACAAGGCTGCCTTAGCTTGAGATACTTAGTAGACATATACACCTGGTCCCCAATCCTATAACTCTCTTCTGGAGCTTTCTTCCAATCAGCCTGTTCCTTATACGATTCCCTAGTTATCCATCCAATTAGCTAAGGATGATGAGGAAGGGGACCCCTGTGGTAGTTCTGGCATAGGCATGAAGTCTGCTCCCATCACTACCTCGAATGGGTTGAACCTAGTAGTGCTATGTACAAAATTATTGTAGGCTACCTCTGCAAAAGGCAGAAGTTCTGCCCAATTGGTTTGTTGGCAGCTCACATGGCAGCATAAATACTGCTCTATCATTGAGTTAGCTCTCTCTGCCATCCCATTGGTACTCGGATGGAACCCAGTATTAAGCCCCGTGAGGATCCTATTAATTTGATAAACTCCCACCAGAACTTTGCAGTAAACTACACCCCTGGTCAGAGATGATGTGCCTTGGGACTTTATGCAGCCTATATATATGCTGCATAAATAGCTTGGCTAAGGTCCAAGCTAATGGAAGTTTCAGGCATGCCACAAAATGTGCTTGCTTCGAAAACAGGTCAATCATAGTCCAGATTAAGGTATTCCTGGAACTCTCAGGTAGTTTCACAATGAAGTCCATGATTATCTCCTCCCACGGGCTGTGTGGGTTAGCCACTGGCTGCAACAGTCCAGGAGACTTTCCTGGCAGTCTTATAGAACCACATGTCAGCCAGCAACGTAGTTCTTTATGTCCTTGTTCATCTTGGGCCACCAAAATTGCCTCCTTGTCAAGTGGAGGGCCTTCAGAAAACCAAAATGGCCCGCTGGCTTCACATTGTGACAACTTTGCAAAATTTAGGCTCTTAGATTAAGTAGCACGTACAGTTTGGAACCCTTTCAAGCCAGACCCTCTTTCATTGTCCCTTTTATGGTTCCTAAATGATTCATCTCCCTCCAGGGCTTCCTTTGGCTTTTGGGTGACCTCATCAGCTGGCTGAGGGGGAGCCAACAGAATTGGTCTTGTAGAGCCCTGTGCTGCTAGCTGCCCTGAGGGAATGATCAAGCTGCCTAGTATGTGTTGATTGTCTCTTTCACTTTCACAGCCAATCACACTTGCCTAACCTTCCGTGGCTTTTCCACCCCCAGTCCTTTCTCATCTTTAATCCTAAACTTCTACTTTTGCTTCCTCAATCAATTGATGCATTCAATTTTTTTCAGCCACAACAGCCCCAGTATCATTGCCTCTGCTATCTTTGGGTATAATAAACTGGATAGTCTCTTTGAGGCTCCATACCCTTAGGCCTATTGGCTCAGGCAGGTTGCAGGTTGCAGGCACAACCCCCCCCCCCCAAATAAGTGAGCCATCCACTTGCTCAAACTTCATGGGTTGCTTTAGTCTCTTAAGCCTTAGTCCCAACAAGTCCACCGTTTTTAGGCTGATTAAGCACTGGGTGCAACCCAAGTATAACAGGGCCATGAAGACCCCCCCCTTGCTCCTGACTGAGGGGGGACTACCACCTCCCCCTGGGCAGTTAATGGGGTGATGGTGCCACTTACCATCGGATCATCTTCCCCCTCGCTGTCATTCTCATAGACGGGTCCAGACTTGCTGGGGATTGGAGTTTCCTCCCCTTTGCTTGATTTGGGGGAGACCTCCACAACCTGTGCCACTCGTATTTTCTCTTTTGTCTTCTTTGAAGTCTTCTTTGGCTTGGGTTGGCTCAGGTTCCTGGGCATTAATATGGGTTGGGGGAGCTAGGCATTTGGCTGCTTAGTGGCCTTTTCAGATTGGAAGCAAGCTCTGGCAGGGCGATGCGGACCCTCTCTGGTGCTCAGAGGAGGGGCCCCTCTCCCTCTACGTGCTGGCAGGCACTTCTTTTGGCTTTGGTGAGGGCAGCTTTCAGCTGCAGAATGTCAACAATATTGCATCAGGTGCAGCTCTACTGTAGTGGCCAGTTGGTACCAGGCTTGGAGATTTGTCAGGGATCCCCTGGGGTAGGCAGTTCTGGTACACCTCTCTGCTTAGCCCATCTCAGAATTGGTAGACCAACAGGCATTCCAGCCAGTCTCCTGGCTATGCTGTGAAACTTCCAAATATACTCAGCCACAGGCCGATTCCCTTGTCTTACGGAGCGGATATCGGATTCTATCCGGCAGGCTTGGGTGGAGTCCCCAAACCTGGCCCAGAGTCCTTCCAGGAAATCATTGACAATACCCAATTCTGGAGCCCCTTCGTCATTGAGTGCCGCCATCCACTCAGTGGCTTCCCCTCCAGTTTTGCTGCTATAGCGTTCACACAGGCCACTTCGTCTGGGAACACTGCCCCATGCTGGCTCAGATAGATCCATACCTGGTTCAGGAAATAGGTGAGCTTTTCTGGCTGGCTGTTGAATGTGGCTTTCAGAGGTGGTAGCTTGTGGTCATCTTGAACCAGTAGGTAGCCGGGTGGTACCCCCACAATGTGTTGGGCACCACAGGTTGGGTAGGGTTCAGGGGGCTGCCTAATGGCCACCAGGAGGTTCCCATTGTTTCCCTGCCAGTCCCTGGCACACCCATGTTAGCGCTGCTGGTTGAGATGGGGAAGGGGACAAGGCCGCAGTTTGAGCCGTCCCCAGTGTTGCCCCTTGGGCTGGGGATTTTGTATGCTCCGCTTGTCACACCTCCATTCCCAGTGTGGCCCAACCTGGGGATCTCACCTCTTCCATGCCTCGCATGTCCAGTTCTCTAAACTTTTCTTGCAACTGCTCCACCGAAGGGCCGAGGGAAGTGGTTAGAGATTTCCACTCCGCTGATTCCTCCCAGTCTGCAGCCCTCTTGGTCTTCCACTCACTTCCCAGGGTTATCGCAACCCACTGGTTTTCCCACATGAAAATCTGCCAAGTTAACAATACCTTCCCTTAACACCCACCCATCGGTTGTTCACATTGCCCAATCATATATCTTTGGTTTGTTATGAGAACGGTCCACTTCTCAGACACCTATGTTAGTTACCTTGGCATTCTTGTAGGCTCTCATGGTTTGTGGATGGCTTCTTGGAATCCCATTTCCTCAC
This sequence comes from Vipera ursinii, assembly GCF_947247035.1. NCBI lineage: Eukaryota > Metazoa > Chordata > Lepidosauria > Squamata > Viperidae > Vipera > Vipera ursinii. The sequence continues at coordinate 72,279,081 of NC_139514.1, read as the reverse complement.
TACACTTTCTACATCTCCCCCTGTTTCTATGGCAAGTTGAATATTCATAGAAGTTAGCAGACATCTTAGCATTTCAACCTTGACATGTTGGCCCCCTGAAAGAAGGGTAAACATAAAAGAGAAATAAATACACTTAAACATTCAAACATTATCCTCTTGGAGGTTGAGGGTATTTAGTATGAAGCTTTCTTATTAACCCGTCAGCGTTCACATTATGAGCTCTTACCCATTCAGTATTAGCTAAAGGGTAACCTCTCCACTGGATCAAGTACTGTATCTTCCCAATAAAAATCCTTGAGTCCAGTATCTTCTTAACCTCATATTGTTTCTCACCCTCCAGCAAAATGGGAGGAGGAGGTTCCTTTTCAACTGGTCTTAAAGTAGGTCCCTTATTGCAATGGAACACTGAGTGGACTCATTTCAATTCTTTTGGCAACCGTATTTCAACAATTACTGGATTAATGACTTTCACAATTGAGAAACATCCTATGTAAGTAGGACTCAGTTTTTTACAAGATTGCCTCAGCTTGAGATCTGTATCACTGTATTCCCAGAACTCTCAGGCAGTTCTACAATGAAGTCCATGGCAATCTCGTCCCACAGGCTCCTAGGGTTAGCCACTGGCTGCAATAGTCCAGGAAAGGGCTTTTCAACCTTTTCACCCATTGTACCACTTTTAGGATAAGGCAATGTCCAAGTACCACCAGTCGCCCAGCAAGGTGTCAAAAACGTGACCAAAAAAATAGGAAAAAAAAGATAAAATACAAGTAGTCCTCGACTTACAACAATTGGCTTAGTGACTGTTCGAAGTTACAATGGCACTGAAAAAAGTGACTTATGACCATTTTTCACACTTATGACTGTTGCAGCATCCCCAGGGTCATGTGATTTACATTCGGATGCTTGGTAACTGATTCATACTTATGAAAGTCACAGGGTCATGTGATCATCTTTTGCAACTTTTTGACAAGCGAAGTCAATGGCAGGGGGAGGGGGCAGCTCATCACTCAGGTTGCAGGGTACCTGTGTGTGGGGGAGAATCCATGGGTCTCTGTTGGAGGAGGGTAGGACTGGGGTGGGTGCCCTCCTTCCTCTCTCTCTCCCATTGTCCCTTCCTTCCTTCTTTCCTTCCTTTCTTTCCTCCTTTTTTGTTTCTTCCTCCTTCCCTCCCTTCCATTGTCCAGCGCTACGCCGCCCAGACCCCAGCCTGGAAAAAAATCACAGACTCTGCCTCCAGCTGCAGCTTCTCCTCCAATTGGTCCCGCTTTCCCTGTGCAGACCAAACCAGAGATCCGCTCCAGGTTTTCGAGCCAGCCCGCCCACCCGGTTTTCGAGTCAGGTGCGTCCTTAGGACTAAGGGGCTGCTCCAGCTGCTGCGTTCCCCGCCTGCCTTTCAAGTCGGGATAGACTTCAGCTGCTCTTCAATTTTGGAAGGAAAGACACTGGAGATGCCTCTGGAAGATGCTGGAGAGGCGGCCGAGGCAACTCAAGGTCCCTCTTGCTGGGCACAGTGACGGCTGTCTCCCCAGCCCGCTCTCTGGCCAGGAATCCTCCTCATTGGCTGCTGGGAATGCGCACGGCAGAGGCGCTGCTCGGGGCTGGAGGGTGATCGCATAAGCAAGCAGGACAGCCACACATGGCAGAGGCAATGCTTGGGGACGGAGGGGAGGCCGGACAGATTGCAGGCACTGGCGGTGGTGCTGGTGCAGAGGGCGCTCGCGTGTGCGATGACCCTCCAGCCCCGAGCAGCGCCTCTGCCATGCGCATCTGTCCTGCTCGCGTGTGGGTTCACCCTCCACACTGGTGCCACCGCCAGTGCCCGCAATCTGTCCAGCCTCCCCTCCCTTTTCTCCCTTGATTCCCTCTTTGTCTCTTCCTTCCCTCCCATTGTCCCTACCTTTCTTCTTTCCTTCCTTCCTTCCCTCTTTTGAGAGAGGCCAAGCGGGAACGAAGCAGCCCTCAGGTCTGTGCTACTGCAAGCGCCGGTGTCGCCTGGGCTCCTGCGCAGCTCACTTGCTTGTGGGGAAGACCTCCATTACCGGAAAGAGGCTCAAGAGGAAAAGGGGCAGCTGGGGATGCCCTGAACTATCTTGTGCTCATATGCCCGTTTACTGGAGCTGCACACCAGGATCAAAAGAACCACAACCCATAACGGGAGGCGGCAGCCATGATGAGGCCACTCAGAAGCGTTTTGTCTCTCCTGCCATAACCGCCCCTCCTTTCTGTCTCACCTGCCCCCATTGCAAAATAACCCCACGCAGCCTATCAGAGAGCAAGAGCCATGGTGGCACACTCTCCCGCTCAGTGCGAGAGTTTAACGGCATCACCCAATTACAAGCCACTTCTGGACTTCAACTCCCAGAATTCCTCAGTCAGACACACTGGCCTGGGGATTGGTTTGGAGGCCCAGAGGGGAGGGGAGCAGCCGAGGGCTGCCCATGTGACCTTGAAACGGCCAGCTTTGGAAGTACCATTGCTCGAGCCGGGCAGAGCAAGCGATGGGAGAGGAGCGGGCCGATCGCTTTACTGGTAACTGGGATGCGCCTTCCCGGCCATGTGTGCCTTGGACGGAGCTGTGCTTCTCCCAGGGGGTGGGGCGCTTGGGCGCAGGACCAATCAGGAGCCCTGTGAGGGGGCAAGCACTGGGAGCCGTAGTTGAAGGCTGAAACGCCTTGAGCTGTAATTGCTCACACGTGTTTGTGTGTAAGCAGGGATCAATGCTGCTTTCCAGGTGATAAGTGCTTCTTTGGGGCTCAGCAGATGCGTCGGGATCAGTGCTGCTTTCCAGGCGATTGGTGCCTATTTGGGGCTCAGCAGAAGCACCAGGTTCACCACCAAGCTCCAGATGGAGCCTGGTGCTGATTCTGGTGCTTCCGCTGAGCCCTGGCAGCCCCAAAGAAGCTCTGAACAGCTGCAAAGCGGTCCTGATCCTGGCTCTTGACCCCTGGCAGCACCAGCACCAGGCCGCCACCTCCCTCCCAGCCTCCTCACCGGCTGGGGCTGCCACCGGGAAGCCGTTGATCCGCCAAGAGCTCTCCGTGGACTGGAGCCCATCAGCGAAGGTGTGGGCTGGCCATACGTGTCGATCAGCTGGCAAATCCATATGGCCGGCCCTGGGGAGGGCGGGGCCTTGCTCTGCACCTGCTCTCTTTGCGCAGCCTAGGGTTTGTGCAGCCCGCTGCCAAGCAGCATTTTTTCTGCAACCAAGTGAGCTGGGAAGGAGCGGGGGGGGAGGAAGGCAATGCCGCATACCACCAGCCCGGTGCTCGCGTACCACCAGTGGTAAGCGTACTACCGGTTGAAAAGCCCTGGTCCAGGAGGCTTTCCTGACAATCTTTTCATGGATGCACAGATTGGGTACCCAGCAATATAGCTCTCTATGTCCTTGTTCATCTTAGGCCACCAAAATTGTCTCCTGGCTAGGTGGAGGATTTTCACAAAACTGAAATGGCCCATGGGCTTTACGTTATGACACCTTTGCAAGATCTGAACTCTTAAGTTGAGCAGCACATATAGCTTGGGGCCCTTCCAGGTTAGACCCTCTCTCATTGTCAACTCTTCTCTGTGTTTCCTAAACTGTTCATCCACCTCCAGGGTTTTCTTCAATTTCTGAGTGACCTCATTATCAGCTGGCTCAGGGAGAACCAGCAAAATTGGCCTCATGGAGCCTTGCGCTTCCAGGTGCCCAGAGGGGATGATCAAGTTAACTATTTTTTTGCTGGAGTTCTTGTACTGAGGTAGGCAAGAGAGAGCATCTTCCAGGAAATTTTTCCCTCCTGGTAGGTACCGAAGGGTAGTTAAATCTAAGTATTGAGCCCATCGGACCTGCTTAGGGGATAGTTTCTTTGGGGCCTTCAGGGCCTCCAAGCCCAATGGACTGCCTAAGTCTCCTTCTCCCACACCGCCCAGTGCTTCTTGGTGTCAGTTTCCAGGAGGTGTAATCACATGGTTGGAGTTTCCCTTCTTTGTTCTTTTGAAGTAGGATTGCCCCCACGGGTACATCACTAGTGTTGGCTTGTATCACGAAAGGTGCTGTTGGATCTGGATGTTTGAGGGTCGGCTCCGCTGCAAAAAGCCACTTGAGCTTTTCAAAAGCTGCTTGACACTTCATAGTCCAATTGAATAGTTGGCTTGCCTTGGCCTTCAGTCCTCCCCCTCCCATTTTTAATAGCTTGATGATAGGTAGGGCTGTCTGTGAAGGAGGGGGTGAATTGTTGATAGAAGTTTGCCAGTGGCGTAGTGTGGGTTGTCAGTACCCGGGGCAAGGCAACCGGAAGCGGAAATAGAGGGGCGGGCGGGCGGTGACGTCACGGCACTGCTGAAAAGACGCGCCCCGCAGCGGCGTAGACTTTCCAAGAAGAGTCGCGCGCATGCGGGATGCTTCCGGGTCCCTCTCGAGGCCGGCTGGGCGGGGCTCCGACCTGCAAGAGCCGCTGCATTCAAGCTCACACGTGAGCCCCGCTAAATAAAGCCACGCATGCGCACGAAGCTAGGCCGGCCGGCCAGCGGGTCCGTCTTCGCTCGGCCAAACCTGCCAGGGCGCCTGCGGGGCGCTTGCGGTTGGCCTGAGCCTGGGCGGAGAGTTGGCCGCTTCTATTTATTTTATTCAGTTTATGTGGCCGCCCATCTCACCTGCCGGACTCATTTCGCTTTGCAAGAAAGAGCAGCTCGAGAGCGGAGCCAAGCCAACTCTGTGCAGCCCTTGGGGCTCCCTGAGCAGCTCAGTGCGAGCGCGTCCCCCCAGATGTTGCGCCCGGTGCGGCCGGCCCCCCCTGCACCCCCCATGCTACGCCACTGAAGTTTGCAAAACCCAGAAAGCCTCTGGGTTCAGGGGCTTCCCACTCTAATGTTGCTTTCACTTTCCAAGAGTCCATTTCTTTTTCTTTTTTTTGTAATAAGCTTTTTATTGTTTGTTTTTCCCTCTACATACATATGTTAGTTTTTCAAACAGCATGTGATCTGGGTTCATAAAATGCTAATACATAATCAAGTCCTACTCTTTGGTTCTCTCCTTTAGCCATTTGTAGAATAGATTCCAACTTTGGTAATATTCTGTTTCTTCTTTGTCTTTCAGCCTCATAGTTAATCTGTCCATCTCCGTACATTCCAGTATTTTTTTAATTACTTCTTCTTCTAAAGGTATTCGTTCATTCTTCCAACATTGCGCATAGCTTATTCTTGCTGTGGTTATAATATATAGAACCAAATATAAGTTTTGCTTATTAATCTTTTCTGTTACTATACCTAATAAAAAAATCTGGATTAAATACTACATGTTCTTCTAATATTTTTTCTAGCCAAGCATGTATTTTTTTACAATAGGCCTTTACTTTGTCACATGTCCACCAGATATGATAATACGTACCTAAATTATCTTTACATTTCCAACATTTACCTGATACATTTTTAAACAGTTTTGCTAATCTTGCCGGAGGCAAGTGCCATCTATAAAACATTTTATACAGATTTTCTTTATACACAGTTGACATTGTCAATTTATAATTTCTCTCCCATAATTTTTGTCATTTTTCTAATTCTATATTATAACCAAAGTTTTTCGCCCACCGTATCATTGTCTCTTTAGTTTGTTCACTTTCCATCTCTAAAATTAACAAAAAAAATATACATTTTCTTAATTAATTTCTCATCAGAAGTTAATATCTTATCAAATACAGTTTGTTCTTTATAAAATCCATACAGTTTCATATCTTTTTCATATCTATTTTCTATTCGTAAGCGTACCCACCATGACGTTGATGCTCTGATTTTCCAGCTCTTGTTTCGATTTTAATGTCCCCTCAGTATTCAAAATATCTCTATATGTCCAGGTTTTTTCAAAATCTAACAAATTTGTGTGTGAGAAAGCTTCAGACATTGATAACCACCCTGGAATTTTTACATATATTTTCATTTAAATTTTTTCCCATATTGTTATCAAAGCATACAGTGATTTTGAAAATACTTATGAATTTTGTTTTTCCCATACCACAAAAAAGCGTGCCACCCCAGTTGTAAGTCATGTCCCTCCAAATATAACAACCTTTTATTCCTAAGCATTATCCATTCTTTCACCCATGTTAATACAGATGCTTGATAATACAAAGACCACTCAGGTAGGCCAAAGCCTCCATTTTCCTTAGTATCTTGCAAGGTTTTCATCTTTATTCTAGCTTTCTTTCCTTGCCATACAAACTTCAAAATTAATGAATTCAACTCTTGGGAAAAAAAATTCCCAAGTTTTATCGGAATTGTTTCAAATAAAAATAAAATCTTAGGCAATATATTCATTTTAACTGTAGCAATTCTTCCTAATAATGACAGTTTTAAATTTTTCCACTTTTCCAAGTCTAGCTTTATTTGTTTCAATAACCTTGTATATCTTCTTTTATTGTTGAGCACTTAGCTGATAAATACCGTATATACTTGAGTATAAGCCGAATTTTTCAGCCCACTTTTTGGGCTGAAAAATTCCACTTCGGCTTATACTCCAGTCAACAAAAAAAAACTTACCGAGGACTTGTGCGCGGCCGAGGCTTTGGTGCTTCCGGGATTGCGCGCACCTCTCCCAAGCCACCACCGTCCGGAGACCTGCCGAAGTTTGGGGAGGTTTGGGGAGGTGCGCGCGCACCTCCCCAAACCTCCCCAAACGTCGGCAGGTCTCCGGATCTCCGTGACCTGCCTGCCTGCTTCTTTCCGCAGCGGAAAGAAGCAGGCAGGCAAGGCACGGAGATCCGGAGACCTGCCGACATTTGGGGAGGTTTGGGGAGGTGCCCAAACCTCCCCAAACGTCAGCAGGTCTCCGGATCTCCGTGACCTGCCTGCCTGCTTCTTTCCGCAGCGGAAAGAAGCAAGCAGGCAAGGCACGGAGATCCGGAGACCTGCCGACGTTTGGAGAGGTTTGGGGAGGAGATCCGGAGACCTGCTGACGTTTGGGGAGGTTTGGGCACCTCCCCAAATCTCCCCAAACGTCGGCAGGTCTCCGGATGGCGGCGGCTTGGGAGAGGTGCGCGCGATCCTGGAAGCACCGAAGCCTCGGCCGCGCGCAAGTCCTCGGTAAGCTCCGGGCGGTCACTTGCTTCGCGTCTCCTGAGGGAAGGGGGGGCGACTGGAGTGGGCGTGTTTCCTCACCTGCTGGGCGCCGGATTTGCCCGGGGAACGCGCGGGCCCGAATGGCAGCGTGGAGCGAGGAAGCGGACAGCCAGGGCTTCCCCGAGAGCCGCGGCCACACAGGGTATTCCTGTGTATTCAGGCTTGCAAAATGGCGGATCGAGCCTCTGCTGGCGGCGGAGGCTTGCAGAACGGCGGATCGGCTTATACTCGAGTCACGAACTTTTTCCAGTTTTGGGGGGTGAAAATGGGGATCTCGGCTTATACTCGAGTCGGCTTATACTCAAGTATATACGGTATATACCCAAATATTTTACCTTTTTCACTATCTGTACCTCTGTTACTTCTGACAGTCGGCTTTTTTGCTTATCCGGAAGGTTCTTAACTATTATCTTAGTTTTTTCTTTATTTATTTTTAGTCCCGCTATTTCTCCATATTGTTCTATTTCCCCTCACATTTTTGGGATCATCTCAAAGGGTTCTTCCAAAATAAATACTAAATCATCAGCAATTGCTTGTAGCTTATATGTTTCACCCTTTATCCCCAACCCTCTAATTTATGTATCTTGTCTTATATTTCGATTTAAAACTTCCAAAGTGAAAATAAATAAGAGAGGGGATAGAGGGCATCCTTGCCTTGTGCCTTTCCTTATTTCAAAGCTCTCAGTACAATCTCCATTCACAATCACTTTGGCTGTTTGTTTATTATATAATGTTTTTACCATATTTATAAAATTCTGTCCAAAGTCCATTGTTTGTAATTGATGAATCATAAATTGCCATGAAAGATTATCAAATGCCTTTTGAGCGTCTAAAAATATTAATGCCATTTGTTTCCCTGGATGTACTCATTGTATTCCAATACATCTACAGTTACAAGAAAAAGTATGTGAACCCTTTGGGATTACGTGGAGTTTTGCATGAATTGGCCATAAAATGCGCTCTAAACGTCATGTAAGTCACAACAATAGAAAAACACAGTCTGCTTAAAATAATACTACACAAACATTAGCTGTTGCCATGTTTTAATTGAACATAAGATGGAAACATTCACAGTGCAGGGTGGAAAAAGTATGTGAACCTTTGGACTTAATAACTGGTTGACCCTCCTTTGGCAGCAATAACCTCAACCAAACGTTTCCTGTAGTTGCAGATCAGACCTGCACAACGATCTGGAGTAATTTTGGACCACTCCTCTGCACAAAACTGTTTCAGTGTAGCAATATTCTTGGTATGTCTGGTGTGAATCGCTCTCTTAAGGTCATGCCACAGCATTTCAATCGGGCTGAGGCCAGGACTCTGACTGGGCTACTCCAGAAGGCGTATTCTGTTCTGTTGAAGCCATTGTTTTGTTAAATTACTTGTATGCTTTGGGTCATTGTCCTGTTGCATCACCCATCCTCTGCGGAGCTTCAGTTGGCGGACAGATGGTCGTACGTTTTCCTGCAAAATGTCCTGATAAACTCTGGAATTCATTTTCCCATCAGTGACAACAATCCGTCCAGGCCCTGAGGCAGCAAAGCAGCCCCAAACCATGATGCTCCCTCTGCCATGTTTTACAGTGGGGATGAGGTTTTGATGTTGGTGTGCCGTGCCTTTTTTTCTCCACACATAGTGTTGTGTGTTTTTCCCAAACAACTCAATTTTGGTTTCATCTGTCCACAGTATATTTTGCCAGTAGTGCTGTAGAACATCCAGGTGCTCTTTTGCAAACTTCAAACATAACATGCTGCAATATTTTTTTTTTGGACAGCAATGGCTTCCTCCGTGGTGTCCTCCCATTTACTCCATTCTTGTTTAATGTTTTCCTTATTGTAGATGTGTCAACAAAAATGTTAGCATGTGCCAGAGATTTTTGTAAGTCTTTAGCTGACACTCTAGGATTCTTCTTTACCTCATTAAGCATTATGCGCTGTGATCTTGCAGTCATTTTTACAGGACGACCACGCCTAGGGAAAGTAGCAACAGTGCTAAACTTTCTCCATTTGTAGACAGTCTGTCTTACCGTGGACACATGAACATCAAGGCTTTTGGAGATACTTTTGTAACCCTTTTCAGCTTCATGCAAGTCAACAATTCTTGATCGTAGGTCTTCTGAGAGCTCTTTTCTGCGAGGCATGGTTCACATCAGACAGTGCTTCTTGAAACCAGTAAACCCAAAACAGGTGTGTGTTTTTAAAGGGCAGGATGGCTGTCAGCAACACATCCAATATCATCACACTGATTGGAGTCAAGGTTGGCTCACTCCTGGCTCCAATTAGCTCTTGGAAAAGTCATTAGGCTAGGGGTTCACATACTTTTTCCACCCTGCACTGTGAATGTTTCCATCTTATGTTCAATTAAAACATGACAACAGCTAATGTTTGTGTAGTATTATTTTAAGCAGACTAGGGAGGACCAGAGATCTTTTCACAAAAATTGGAGAGATGAAGGGAACATTTCATGCAAAAATGGGCATGATAAAGAACCAAAATAGCAGGGACCTAACAGAGGCAGAAGAGATTAAGAAGAGGTGGCAGAATTACACAGAAGAACTATACAAGAATGAGCTTAATGTCCCTGAGAAGCTCATGGTCTGAGCCACAGTCAGCTCCTGGTCTTGTTTTTACTGACTGTATAGAGCTTCTCCATCTTTGGCTGCAGAGCACATAGTCAATCTGATTTCTGTGTTGACCGTCTAATGATGTCCATGTGTAAAGCCATCTCCTGGGTTGTTGGAAAAGAGTGTTTGCTATGACCATCGTATTCTCTTGACAAAATTCTATCAGCCTGTGCCCTGCTTCATTTTGTACTCCAAGGCCAAACTTGCCTGTTATTCCAGTTATATTTTGGCTTCCTACTTTAGCATTCCAATCCCCCATGATGAAAAGGACATCATTTTTGGTGTTAGTTTTATAAGGTGCTGTAGGGCTTCATAGAACTGGTCAATTTCATCCTCTTCAGCACCGGTGGTTGGGGCATACTGTAGACTTGGACTACTGTGATATTGAATGGTTTGCCTTGGATTCGAACTGAGATCATTCTATCATTTTGGGGATTGTATCCCAGTATTGCTTTTCCTACTCTTTTATTGACTATGAAGGCTACTCCATTTCCTCTCATTACAAAGTTTAGGCTTAAACTGAAGAAAGTAGGGAAAAGCACTAGGCCACTCAGGTATGAATTAAATCATATCCCTGTTGAATATACAGTAGAGGTGACAAATAGATTTAAGGAATTAGATCTGATAGACAGAGTGCCTGAAGAACTATGGACAGAGGTTCACAACATTGTACAAGAGGTAGCAACCAAAACCATCCCAAAGAAAAAGAAATGCAAGAAAGCAAAATGGCTGTCTGAGGAAGCTTTGCAAATAGCTGAGGAAAGGAGGGAAGTGAAAGGCAAGGGAGAAAAAGAAAGATACACCCAATTGAATGCAGAATTCCAGAGAATAGCTAGAAGAGATAAGAATGACTTCTTAAATGAACAGTGCAAAGAAATAGAAGAAAACAATAGAATAGGGAGGACCAGAGATCTTTTCAAAAAAATTGGAGAGATGAAGGGAACATTTCATGCAAAAATGGGCATGATAAAGAACCAAAATAGCAGGGACCTAACAGAGGCAGAAGAGATTAAGAAGAGGTGGCAGAATTACACATAAGAACTATACAAGAATGAGCTTAATGTCCCTTATAACCACAGTGAGGTGGTCACTGACCTCGAGCCAGACATCCTAGAATGTGAAGTGAAGTGGGCCTTAGAAAAGCTGAGCAACATCAAAGCTAGTGGAGGTGACAGTATTCCAGCTGAGCTATTCAAAATCTTAAAAGACAATGCAGTAAAAGTGCTACACTCAATTTACCAGCAAATTTGGAAAACTCAACAGTGGCCACAGGATTGGAAAACATCAGTTTACATTCCAATTTCAAAGAAAGGCAGTGCCAAAGAATGTTCAAACTATTGCATCATTGCACTCATTTCTCATGCTAGTAAAGTTATGCTTAAAATCCTACAAGCTAGACTCCAGCAGTATGTGGATTGAGAACTACCAGAAGTACAGGCAGGATTTTAAAGAGTCAGAGGAACCAGAGATCAAATTGCCAACATACGCTGGATCATGGAGAAAGCTAGAGAGTTCCAGAAAAACATCTACTTCTGCTTCATTGACTATGCCAAAGCCTTCAATTGTGTGGATCATAACAAACTGTGGCAAGTTCGTAAAGAGATGGGCGTACCAGAGCATCTTATTTGTCTCTTGAGAAACCTATATGAGGGCCAAGAAGCAACAGTGAGAACTGGACATGGAACCACTGATTGGTTCAAAATTGGGAATAGATTCCGGCAAGGCTGTATACAGTACTGTCGCCCTGCCTATTTAACTTATATGCAGAGTACATCATGAGAAAGGCAGGGCTAGATGAATCAAAAGTTGGAATTAAGATTGCCGGAAGAAATATAAACAACCTAAGATATGCAGATGATACCACTCTAATGGCAGAAAGTGAAGAACTAAAGGGCCTCTTGTTGCGGGTGAAGGAGAGTGCAAAAGTTGGGTTGAAACTTAACATTAAGAAAACCAAGATCATGGCATCCGGCCCTCTCAATTCCTGGCAAATAGATGGGGAAGAAATGGAGGTAGTGACAGATTTTATTTTCCTGGGCTCCAAGATCACTGCAGATGGGGACTCTAACCAAGAAATTAAAAGATGCTTGTTCCTGGGGAGGAAAGCCATGGCAAATCTAGACAGCACACTAAAAAGCAGAGACATCACCCTGTCAACAAAAGTGTGTATAGTCAAGGTTGTGGTCTTCCCAGTTGCAATGTATGGCAGTGAAAGCTGGACTATAAAAAAGGCTAAGTGCCAAAAGAATTGAGCCCTTTGAACTGTGATGCTGGAGAAGACTCCTGCGAGTCCCTTGGACTGCAAGGCGATCAAACTGGTCAGTCCTAGAGGAGATCAACCCAGACTGCTCTTTAGAAGGCTAGATCCTGAAGCTAAAACTCAAATACTTTGGCTACCTAATGAGAAGGAAGGACTCACTGGAGAAGAGCCTAATGCTGGGAAAGATTGAGGGCAATGGAAGAAGGGGACAAGAGAGAATGAGGTGGCTGGATGGAGTCACTGAAGTAGTAGGCGTGAGCTTAAATGGACTCCAGAAGATGGTAGAGGACAGGAAGGCCTGGAGGAACGTTGTCCATAGGGTCGCGATGGGTCAGACATGACTTCGCAGCTAACAACAACAACACAACAGATTTAATTTATGTTTTATTATGTCTTTTTTGTGGATTTCTTTGTAGTTCTAATTCTAACTTTCCAAAAAAAATTTAATAATACATATTGCTGTTTTCTCTGTTCATTTTTCCTTGCCATATACGTTATAGCTATACCTCTAAAATACGCTTAAGCTGTGTCCCATAGATTTTGTGCTGTAGTATCTTCTTTTTTATTTTCTTTGAAGAAGAATTCCATTTCTTTTTTTGTTAACTCTATAAATTCTTTTTTTTAAAATATGGTACGATTTAAAGTCCATCTTGGCCCTTTTTGTATTCCTTTCCAGGTCTTTTTAAAGGGATTATGATCTGCCCATATGCCTGTTTCTGTTTCAATGTCCTGAACATTCATTCTCACATTGGCAGTCATCCAAATCATATCAATTCTTGACCAGGATTTCTGGCTATTTGAATAAAAAGTATATTGCAATTTTTGTGGATTCACTTCCCTCCAAACATCTTGAATTCCAATTTCCTCCACCATATCAAAAAATGTCTTAGGTAATTTTCCTCTTCCATTTTTCCCTGTTTTGTTACTTTTATAGTCAATTTTTCCATTTTTCTATTATTGCATTGAAATCTCCCAGTAGGCAAATATTTTGATACTCCATTTCTATTATTTTTCTATGTAAGTTTTTGTAAAAATTTTCTTGTTTATGATTTGGTGCATAAATTGCCACTAATAATATTTGCTTTTGATGCAGATAAATTTCTACCATTAAAATTCTTCCTCCTTCATCTGAATATACCATTTTAGAATCTATTGTCTCTTTAATATATAAACGACTCCTCTTTTTTTCTGTTGTGCTGATAATAAAGTTTTCCAATTGTTGCATATTCCAGTAATTTATGATGCTGTACTTTTATGTGTGTTTCTTGCAAACAAATTATATCCAAATTCAGTTTCCGTAATTTCATAAAGATCTTATTTCTTTTAATTGGGGAATTCAGTCCATTTATGTTTACTGAGAAGATTCCATTTTCTTTATCCATTTCCATTTATTTATATTTCAGTCTAGTAGATCTAGTAGTCCTTTGTTCTCTGGCAAGTCCTTCATCCTCGCCCTTTTGGTCATCTTCCTCTTTCTGTTCTTCTGTTTGTGCAGTTTCTCCTTGAGTCCTCTCTTCTGTTTGTTTCTGCTCCTTACTCTTCCCTTGACTTAATTTCACTCCTTCATCTAATATTGACCTATTCCTCACTTCAAAATCTTCTGCTTTCCAAATTGAGTCCAGTCTATAGCTTGTATTGTTCCAGTTTATTAAGATACCTTCTGGCATCAACCATCTGAAATTTATACCATTGGCAATCAGTTGCATGGTCAAAAAATGGTACTGTCTTTGTGTATCTCTAACTCTCTTGGGTATCTGCTTTAAGACCACAATTTCTTTATTTTTATATTGTATTGGTTCATCTCTAACTTTCCGTAGTACTTCATCTCTTGTTGTCTTCTTCGTAAACCTTACATGTACTTCTCTTGGCAGCTTATTTCTTCTTGCATAGCTTGAATTGAAGCGAAATATCTCATCTAGCTCTAGCTGAATTTCTCCTCGATCTGCCTTCAAAGTCTCCTCCAGGATGTCAATAATCACCTCCGCTATGTTTTCTTCTCTATCCTCAGGAATGTTTTGAAATCTTAAATAATGTTCCGCTTTTTCCATCTCTAAAATCTTGATTGCATTCTCTAATTTTTCATTTTCTTGTAGTAACATTTCTTTTTATCATTCTCATCTGGTTTTTCTTCAATTTTATGTATCTTCTGTTGATTTTTTATTATCATTTGATTCTGAGTTTCAAATTTTCCCTTTATATACAAAATTTCTTCATTTAATTTCTCCAGTTTACTTTGTGTACTTCAATGATTTTCCTGCATTTCTAGGTGGTTTCTCTCCAAAGTCTCTTTATTCTTTAACATGAATTCTTGAAGAAATTTTTAATTAAGTCTGTGTTTTACTTTGAGCAGTGCTTATCTTTTCACGTTGCAACATTGCTTCAATAGATCCCTGTGTTGTAGGACTTGATTGTTCTACTGAGGGTGCAGAAGAAGTTTTCTTCATGAGTCTAGTAATATTTGATGAAGTCATTTTACAGCTTACAATCTAAAGCCAAAACAAAGTCTGTTTAAATTTAGCGAAATTCAATAAAAGTAGCTTTGAATCTCAATCTCACAACAAGGCAGTCTTATCATTTGCAGGTGTCTTTTGTCAAGGTTAACTTCAGCCAACAACAGTATATCAGAAATTTTGTTCTTCTTTTGCCACTAGATGTCCTCCTTGGCTTATTTATCAATGTCTGATATTTTTAACAAAGAGTCTTGCCCCCCTTTATAATTACTTGCCGCTTTTAAACCTTCTGGGGGTCTTTACTTTCCTGCCCTTTCCCATCAGGGGCTCAACATTTATAATCCTCAAGGAGAAGGAAAGAGAAAATCTTGCTCACCCAGCTTCAGCATGCAGTTGAAATTCCGCTGATTTATAGTCCTTTTTCTTCCTGTTGGAGATGACTATGGCTGGTAGATCTTAGCCTTTTCTTTCGTTTTTCCCCGAAGGTCCTACAGTTCGCTCCGATCGGATGTCCCTTGATCTGAGCTCATGAAGTATCCCTCCTCCTTCATTGCCCCTCCAGGGCAACTTTCTGATCCTTTAAGGGTTGCTAGACAAAGAAAAATCAAGCTGGAAAGCTGAGCTCTGGCTTTTCCCAGTTGTCCCGATGGTTGCCAAACAGGAAGTCCAAGAGTCCATTTCTACTCCTTTGCTTGATATGCGATATCCCAAGTAGTCCAAACTAGTTTTGTGGAAATCACACTTTGATAGCTTAGCATAAACCTTAGCTTCCAATAACTGCTGTAGTACTTCCCTTACTAGCTTCACTTGTTCCTCTATTGTCTCTGAGTAGATGTGAATATCATCCAGGTAAACCAGCACTCCTTTGTACAGATGATCATGCAGCACATTAATTAGCTGCTTGGAACAGCTGATGCTCCCTGTAGCCCAAAAGGCACCACTCAGAATTGGTAACATCTTAGGGGCAATTGAAATCTGTCTTCCATTCATCCCCCTCCTTGATCCTCACACGATAATATGCCTCTCTCAAGTCCAGCTTGGTAAACACCTTTCCCTTGCACAGGTGCACCAGCATGTCATTCATGAGTGTGCGGGGGTACATATTCTCCACACAAATTCCATTGATCTCCCTGAAATACACACTCTCAACTATCCATCCTTTTTCTCCTTAAAGAGCACTGGTGCTACTACTTTGAATTTAGCTGGTTGGATGAAACCCCTACTCAAGTTCTTGTCCACAAAGACTTGTAGTTCCTTCATCTGCCCTGGGGTCATAGAATACATTTTTGGTTTGGGGAGTTTTGCCTCTGGTAGCAACTCAATTGCACAGTCTGTGGGGTGGTGAGGAGGGAGCATATCTGATTCTCGCTCACTAAATACTTCCACCAAGTCTCAATACTCCTTCAGGATGCTTTGCACTGCTGGGCTGCTCTCCAGTAGGGCAAGGCTTTTCAACCTTTTCACCCATTGTACCACTTTTAGGATATGGCAACATCCAAGTACCACATCACCTAGCAAGGTGTCAAAAACTTGATGACCAAAAAAAGAAAAGAAAAAAAAGTGATGAAGTACAGGTAGTCTTCGACATACAACAGTTCACTTAGTGACTGTTCGAAGTTACAATGGCACTGAAAAATTCCCCCCCCCAAGCTACAGCCGAACAAGACACCTGCCTGCCCACCCAGTGGTGGTTCTCCTCCTGTCCAAGGTTTTCATTGTTGTGAGCATTTCTGTTGAGGATTGGCAGTGGGGGTGGGTTGGGGTGTGTTTGGTTTTTATTCCCCCCGTCTGCTGGGTGGTTGCAGCAGGTTTTGGTTACTTCACATGATCCTGGGACACTGTGACCATCATAAATATGAATCAGTTGCCAAGCATCTGAATGTAAATCACAAGACCCTGGAGATGCTGCAACATTCCAGCTGATTGGCGCTTCTTCTGGGCTCAGCAGAAGCGCCAGGATCAGCGCCAAGCTCCAGCTGGAGCCTGGTGTTGATCCTGGCGCTTCCGCTGAGCCCTGACAGCCCTGCAGCTCCAGCCATCTCTTGCTCCGGCTTGTGTGGTGCTGCCATTCCCCTCCCCTGCTACCACTTTTCTAGGATGGTCGCATCCTGCCAGGTGCCAATGTACCACAGGTGGTACCTGTACCACTGGTTGAAAAGCCCTGAATTAGTAGACCAGTGAAATGTTATAAACATAATATACTTAGACTTCAGCAAGGCATTCAACAAAGTAGATAGACTACAACCTACTCCTTGGTAAACTAAAAAAAGTGCCTCCAGAAGTGGTGATGACACCAAGCTGGCAGGAATAGCCAATACTCCAGAAGATAGGGTTAAGATACAGGAGGATCTGGACAGACTCGAACACTGGGCACTATCTAACAAAATGAAATTCAATTGTGAAAAAAGTAGGGTTCTACATTTAGGCAGGAAAAATCAAATGCAGAGGTATAGTATAGGTGGTACCTTGCTCGATAGTAGTAACTGTGAGAGAGATCTCGGAGTCCTAGTGGACAATCACTTAAATATGAGCCAGCAGTGTGCTGCAGCTGCCAAAAAAGCAGTGCTAGGCTGCATTAACAGAGGGATAGAATCAAGATCACGTGAAGTACTAATACCACTTTACAATGCCTTGGTAAGGCCACACCTGGAATACTGCATCCAGTTTTGGTCACCACGATGTAAAAAAGATGTTGAGAGTCTAGAAAGAGTACAGAGAAGAGCAACAAAGATGATTGGGGGACTGGAGGCTAAAACATATAGGGAACGGTTGCTGGAATTGGGTATGTGTAGTTTAATAAAGAGAAGGATGAGGGGTGACATGATAGCAGTGTTCCAATATCTCAGGGGCTGCCACAAAGAAGAGGGAGCCAAGCTATTCTCCAAAGCACCTGAAAGCAGGACAAGAAGCAATGGATGTAAAGTAGTCAAGGAGAGAAGCAACCTAGAACTAAGGAGAAACTTCCTGACAACTAACCAACTAACAACTAACCAGTGGAACAACCTGCCTCCAGAAGTGGTGAATGCTCCAACACTGGAAGTTTTTAAGAAGAGACTGGACAGCCATTTGTCTGAAATAGTATAGGGTTTCCTGCCTGAGCAGGGGGTTGGACTAGATGACCTCCAAGGTCTCTTCCAACTTTATTATTATTATTATTATTATTATTATTATTATTATTATTATTATTATTGAAAAAAGCAGTTGTACAAGTCTTTTTGAGATATATGGCAATAAACATCTGCCCAGTCTCTTTCAAGCAAATATATATATATATATATATATAAATATATATACTTCACATACTTCATCTACAATGGACAAAGATACAAACAAATGGAAGGAGCACCCATGGGATCACCCCTTTCACCTGTCATCGCAAACCTCTACATGGAACACTTTGAAACCCTTGCTCTAGAAAAATCCAGCCACAAACCCAAACTCTGGCTCAGATACGTAGATGACACCTTCGTAATCTGGCCACACGGCAAAGAAAAACTGGATGACTTCCTCACACACCTCAATAGCCTACACCCCAAAATACAATTCACCATGGAAACAGAAGCTAACAACCAACTTCCCTTCCTTGATGTCTTAGTCTACAAGAAATCCAACGGCTCCCTAGGACACACTACCATAAAAAAACACACACAAACCGCTATCTGAACGCTGTTGCGATGAATGACCGGTCAGGGTTCTGGCCTCAACTCTTAGAGCCCCGTAACAGGGGTGAGAATTTAGAGGGACCCTCGCAAGGGTGAACACCTTGAATATGGAAGGATCTGGCCCTTTGCTACCGACCCAGTATGCCGGAAGTTCCAACGGTCATACTTGGGAACTGCGATAGTTTAGAGCAGAATCCTAGGAAAGACTGAGGCACCAACACAAGTTTGCTCAAGGTGAGAGCACAAAGTGCTCGGGGTGGATGTTATGCCCCCTGAACAGCTCCACAAACCCTCCTTTTATTAGGCTGTTTCATTTGGGAGGGGGAAAGTACACATGAGGAATTAACATAAAGGAAAACATAACTCATTGCATACATCTGCTAATGAACATATGTGAGGTCAAAGGAAAACATAACTCATTGCATACATCTGCTAATGAAGAGAGCAAAGGTCATCACAGGAAACAATAAAACATAGCTTATCATATTACAAATGCTAACAGAGAATACAAGGGTTGTCATCAGTCAAGAAGGCATATCTTAACTTGAAAGGCATGACTTGAAAGGCATGATTTGAAACATAACTTGAAACATAACTTGAAACATAACTTGAAACATAGACAATTATAAAAGACAAGTCTTTGTTATAAATGAAGCAAGGGGCAAAGGTTTATCACAGGAATGCAGACTTAAATGGGGGAAGGCAGAGGCCCCATCTTGAAGCAAGGACAACTATGAACAAGTGTAAAGAGATTTATCACTACAACTCAAGAATGCAAAACTGTATAACTTTTAATATAGAAATTAAAAGGGTCTTTTGTAGGTAGAGGAAAACAGATTTTACACTTGCAGAAATATTATCACTGGAGACAGGAAGGGAGAACCTTGTAATTTTTAATATAGGAATAAAAAAGGTCTTTTGTAGGTCTGGGATATCTACAACTCCTCTTTTTCTGTTTTTTAAAGCCAATTACTGAGAAGGCCCCTCAAAATCCAGAACTTTCTCTTCTAGGATACTTACGCTGGAAAAAGAGAAATCCTCCGACAACTCCTGTGCCGGCGTCAGTGTTCCTTTCAAAGAGTGTTGGTGTGAGGGTGCATCAGTCTCTGGGTCAGAAGTGAATTCTAAAAGAGGATGTTTGTATTCACTGTCAACAGTGTTTTTCATCAACAGAATGTCATCGCTAATGCTGCTCAGCCTTCGTTGTAGAAAAGCTAAAAGTTTACCCATAATACATGGGCCAATTGCACATGCAAGTAATAATAAAATTAAAGGACCAGCTATAGCTGAGAAAAGGGTGGTCAGCCAGGGAGAAAAGTTAAACATTCCTTGATACCAAGTATAATTCTGCCATGGAGTCAAGCACAATCAAAGAAATACTGTTAGTAATACTTCTGATAAAAATAGGCAAGACACAAGGTAAAATAATACATCCTAATACAATCATACTAATAAAAGCTACAATAGCTTGTAAACCAGGTACTTTGGGAAACCAGGAGCCAAGTAATTCCTGAAAGTTGAAACCATTTCAAGTTTGGACAGGAACATGAGCTACAGAGTTCACATAGATGATGATGGTAGACTCATTGTTAACAACAGGTTGTTCCCTCTGGGTCCATGCGATGGGCAAAAACAGTGTGAAAATAGTCATTTTTGACTGGAACCAATGTCAAAGGTGTGAGAGGCGGCAAGACTTTGACGTCTGGGGTTAGCTTTCAGATGGAATTGTGTTTTAGTGGCATCAGTCAGTGGTGTTAAAGCTGAAAAAAGTCACAAACCATGCTGTCATCTTTAATGGGTTCTGCAGTTGTGTTTGTGGAGGCATGATACGGGTGAACATGGCGACCAGGGATCCACAGCACTTTGTCTGGCAGTTGAGCAACTGCGTAGCCTCTTCCCCAAGTGAGAAGGTCTGCAGGGCCTTTCCAAGTTAGGTCTGGAAGTTGGCGATACCACACCTGTGGCTTAGGGAGATCTGAAGAAGAAGAAGAAGAAAAATGCTGCTCTGCAGCTGTGGTTAAGGGATAGCCAGTCAAGTTGGAAAAGTTTAGAGTGTAGAGGCAAAGATTAAGAGTGTCTTGCACTGCTGGGAGGTTGGAGTTTCGTTTTCCCCTGTTCTGATTTTTATAGTGATCTAAAGCATGTTTCAAGGTTTGGTTAACCCTTTCCACCAAGGCTTGGCCTTGGCTATTATATGGAATTCCGAATTTGTGTGTGATTTGCCAATGATGACAAAATTTTGCCATGGCTTGACTGCTGTACGCAGGGCCATTATCTGGTTTGAGTTCTTTTGGACATCCCAGCACTGCAAAGGTCCGAATACAATGATTGATTACATGTTTGGTGGCTTCTCCCCTTAGGGGGGTGGCCATGATGAGCCAAACTGCTTTTGCAAAGCTTTGGAATTTTGATGAAAATATGAATGACTTTCCCAGGGGGTGAGGGGTTGCAAAGAACAGGCTGAAGGTCCGGAGGCAGCCTGATCTGCAACATTGTTTCCCTCTTGCAAAAAACCTGAAAAAGGCTGATGACTACGAATGTGAGCAATAAAAATAGGATGTTGGCATTCAAAAAGCAATTTTTGCAAGGTTAAAAAAAGTTGTAACAAATCTGGTTGAATGGAGGGGGATAAATAAGATCCATAAATCACTTGAATTGTGTGATAAACATAAAAGCTATCCACAATAAGATTCAAAGGTTGAAAGGAAAAAAGTTGACAAGCCAAAATTGAAGCAGCCAGTTCAGCTTTTTGAGCTGACCGCTGGGGTGTTGTTTGCTTGGTTAGTGCGAACAATTTGCATTGCAAACGATAATCGGGTGGTGGGTGGCAAGAAACCTTGCCATGCCAATCAGCCAAGGAAAATTGCAATTCACTTGAGGTTTGAAAAAATGATTCCCAAATTTGCAAAGACATAGGCACAAAAAGAGTGTTTATCTCCAGGATTTTTAAAAATCAATTGAGCCAATTGTGCTTCTCTGGTTAAAATAGAAACTTTGGGCGTGTGGGATAAATGAATCCACTCCAAAATTTTCAATTGGTTCAGCAGTAAATAGTCCAGGCGTGTTTAAAATAATAGCAGCAAAAGGAACATCCGACTCCCATCATGCAACATCCACCTCTCTCTATTTCTATAGTACATTCTTGTTCCTTCAGCATTCTAAGGCTTGTGTTAAGGCATACAATTCATGCATGCAATTCACAAATCTGTGCAAACCAACTTAAAAACCACTTTTCTGTTTCTCCCTTCTATTATCTATTCATTCACTGCCCTTCTGCCATTCTGGCCTAACTTCTGTCTTTTCTGCTTCCAGCTTCTATCAACTTTTGCATGAGCCAACTGTTTCCCTTAGCTATTAATCAATCCTCTACATTAATCATATTTGGAGTCAGTGTATATGTTCCTCCTTTCCTGTATTAACAATCTCAGAGCCTGTTGTAAGGTATAAAATCCACAGGCTAGTGCTGATTAAGGGAGGGAAATTCTCCCAGATATCACCTTCTATCAATGTGTCCTGCACACAAAAACATCAAAAACAAGAAAACAAAAACAAAAAACAACTCCACCAAAAGATCAGAGTAATTTCTTTTGGGTGATGTTTAACTAAAACTCAAAGTTCAAAAAACTTGTCCAACAAAGAATCTCTCCTCTTTCGAGTAAAAAAAAATTGCAAGCTGAAACTGCAAGAGTGGGCATCAAGTTTCACATCCACCCCCCTTTCTCAGACTGGAATTCTAAGCAGAGAAAAAAAAAATGGTTAAAAGGACCAGCCACCCCCCCTTCTTTTGGCTGTCTCTCCCTTTCTCACTCTTAAAGTAACACAGCAGGGTTGGGGGGGGGGTAAAAGAAACTTTACAAAAATCTCACCACCAAAAAAACAAATAAAAATAGTTTGCTCTCCTTTACATGCATTTACTCTCACACATCATCCATGGCTTTTACAACAATAAAATCTGTAGTTTATTGTTCCTTTCACACACACTCACATTTACATATCAGCAAATTAACTCATTCACTTCCATTCTGACTGCTTGCATAAACAATTTCACATACAAAAATTCCATTTCATACTTTCTCCAGACAAACCATACATTATTAAATAAGGCCTTTTTGTTTGGTGTTATCAGAGAGGATTTTGACCCTCTTCCAAGTCTTGGAAATAACACAGAACAACACAGACAGACATATATACACAGATACTATTAAGACAACATTTATTTAAAACAGAACAAAACACACATATGAAACAACATTTATTTAAAACAGAACAAAACACACATATCAATTTGGGGTTTTAGGCCAAAACAATAATCCAAAGAGCTAGCTAGATCTCAGGCAGGTCCAGGCAGTTGAATTCAACAGGCGCGCCCCTGGACTTTACTGAGAACAGCTCGCCCCAAGAGGCTCTTTCAAGCCCCACATAAGCCAATTTTAACAGGAGTTCATTTCGGGCATATTCATTGTCTATTTGCCTTGTATTTTCTTCCTGCAATCTATCCACAAAGTCTGAATAAGCCTGATTGGGATCTTGATAAACTTTTGCAAAAGACATTTTAGCTTTTCCGTGAGGATATCTTGTGGAAAGCTGCTAAAGCCCCTTCAAATTAAAAGCCTCTCTTGGGCTTTGAGCCTGTTGGTCATTTGTAACGAATTGTCCTGTGCCAAATAATTGATCCCTATTTACTCCTTGAGGTAATCCAACAAGAATTTTTTCTCTATTTCTTTTTTATTTATATTCAGATTCCCAAACAAGATATTGTGATAGAGTCAAAACCATGTTAGCTTACCTATACGTATTAAATATCCTTGCACATAGTTGATGAAGTCATGATGCAAGGGTGGATTGGTGAACCTCCGACTGCCTGCTGGTGGCGGCAAAAAATTAACAAGATAACAAGATGACAAATCTTCCTCATAAGGAGGGGGAGGTGGAGAAACTGAAAAGGCTTAATGAAAAAGAGAATCATTAAGAGGAAAAGAAATGTCCCGGAGGCATGAGCCATAAGCATAGAGTGAACAAAAGGTGCCTCTTGAGTGAGGAGAGAGATTTGGAGAAGGAGGAGGAGGGAAGGGGGAAGGGGGGGGGTTTAGAAATGGCAACAAGCTCAGAGGCTTTTTCCTCTTTGTCAGAGGGAGAGACAGGCACAGCAGGGCAAAGAGTAGAAGGAAGATTCTCCGGAGGCAGAGCAGAGGGGGGAACATGCACAGCAATAGGAGGAAGTTTCTCTGATTTTTCATAGGGTGGGGGCGGCACGGATGAAGGCAGAAGATCAGAAGAGTGATCAAGAGGTTTAGAGATAGAAGATGTTAGATCTAAAGGAGATGGCAAGAGTTTTAATGCTGCCATCACTGCTTGCCATGCAGACAGAATGTCAGCAGGCACCCTGGGATGATTGTGAAGATATTTACCTAGCTTTTCCCAGGTTATAACAGACAAAGTGCCTGATTCTGGATAAGCCAGACAATTTTTGTTAATATATCGTAAAAGTTTTGTTAAAAGTCTCTTTCCTACAAGATGGATCATGGTGCCATTGTGTTTTTGAACAAAATTAGCCTTCTGCATTATATTAAAAAGTTCGTCCCTATGACCTGACAAAACTTTGAAAGGTGATGAGCCCGTTACTCACGAGTAAAGCCTTCTCCGAGGTGCATGAGAACAGGAATGCAGGTAGCACACCCCTAGACAGGAGTCGTACTATGGAGTTGAAGCTGAGCGATCCAACGGACGAGCCCCCAGTTGTTGCAATGAACGACCGGTCAGGGTTCTGGCCTCAACTCTTAGAGCCCCGTAACAGGGGTGAGAATTTAGAGGGACCCTCGCAAGGGTGAACACCTTGAATATGGAAGGATCTGGCCCTTTGCTACCGACCCAGTATGCCGGAAGTTCCAACGGTCATACTTGGGAACTGCGATAGTTTAGAGCAGAATCCTAGGAAAGACTGAGGCACCAACACAAGTTTGCTCAAGGTGAGAGCACAAAGTGCTCGGGGTGGATGTTATGCCCCCTGAACAGCTCCACAAACCCTCCTTTTATTAGGCTGTTTCATTTGGGAGGGGGAAAGTACACATGAGGAATTAACATAAAGGAAAACATAACTCATTGCATACATCTGCTAATGAACATATGTGAGGTCAAAGGAAAACATAACTCATTGCATACATCTGCTAATGAAGAGAGCAAAGGTCATCACAGGAAACAATAAAACATAGCTTATCATATTACAAATGCTAACAGAGAATACAAGGGTTGTCATCAGTCAAGAAGGCATATCTTAACTTGAAAGGCATGACTTGAAAGGCATGATTTGAAACATAACTTGAAACATAACTTGAAACATAACTTGAAACATAGACAATTATAAAAGACAAGTCTTTGTTATAAATGAAGCAAGGGGCAAAGGTTTATCACAGGAATGCAGACTTAAATGGGGGAAGGCAGAGGCCCCATCTTGAAGCAAGGACAACTATGAACAAGTGTAAAGAGATTTATCACTACAACTCAAGAATGCAAAACTGTATAACTTTTAATATAGAAATTAAAAGGGTCTTTTGTAGGTAGAGGAAAACAGATTTTACACTTGCAGAAATATTATCACTGGAGACAGGAAGGGAGAACCTTGTAATTTTTAATATAGGAATAAAAAAGGTCTTTTGTAGGTCTGGGATATCTACAGAACGCACTCTCACACCACCACCCAGCACAGATCAACTCCGTAACCAAGACACTCATCTCCAGAACAAAACACCTAGCTGACGAACAACACCTAAAAACCGAACTACACACTCTCACTAATGTACTAACAGCCAATGGATTCCAAAGAAACATGATTACCAACTTAATCCGAAGAGAGACACCCACAAAAACCCAAGACAGAGAACAAGAAAATGGCAAAGCCCTCCTCCCATACTTAAAAGGGACCACAGACAGAATCAGCAAGATCCTCCAAAAACACAACATCAAAACAGCATTCTACACAGACAGAAAAATATCCACCATCCTAAGAAACCCCAAAGACATAATTGGGTTAGAAAACCAAGGAGTATACGAAATCCCATGCACCACCTGCCCCACCACATACATCAGACAGACCAACAGAAGAATAAGAGCATGCATTGAAGAGCACAGAAACTCACTCAGAAAGGGAGAACAAACTTCATCCCTGTTCCAACACTTTGAAGCCACGGGACATGAAATTGATTTTAAAAAAACCAGAACTATCGCCAAAATTGAACATTTTAACAACAGAATAATCAGAGAAGCCATTGAGATAGAAAAACGCCCCCACAGCATGAACAACGAGATGATACCTCTTGCCTACCAGCCATTTGGAAACCCGCCTTGATTGACAGACGAGTCCCAACCACCAAGAATGATACCAGACCCAAACTCATGACAATATCACATGACATCACCACCACACAACCATCCAAAAAGCAAATCCGAACCCACAATGATAACGACGCACAACCACAAAACAGAAACCTAACTACAGCTGCAACATCAGCCACTTTAAACCCCTCCAAACCACACAATAAGCAAACTGACACCCACTATAAAAACATGGCACCACCACAAACACGAAGCCGAACAAAAGCAGCACAACTCACCAGCTCAGGTCTGAGGCTGGCAGCTGAGACCAGCCCATCCACCCAAAACACCCCCCCAACCAATCAGAACACACACCCCATTCAAAACACACTCCCTCCCAATCAGAACACACCTAATCCCCCACCCAATCAGAGCACACCTCCACCCACAGAACACCCCCCCTCTGGCAGTTTAAAAAAGAGGAACAAACAGCCACCACCACATGCTTCTCCCAGAAGAAGGAAGCTGAAGCCACCAGCCTGATGATGACAGATGGGATTTCGTCGAAACGTTGCTTTTACACCTTCAATTCTACGTGGGAAAGAAACCCAAATAACCAAAGATCCACATACAAACACCTGCGAAAACCTCAGAAAACACCTTTTTCCAGTTCTGGCTGGTACACTCAGTGAATGACTACTTGGCTTCAGTAACTCATACTCTCATTACAAGGAACATTAGCACTTTGATATCAATAATGGGACAGTGTTTGATCACTTAGTGATCTAATTGATGCTTAATTCATTTCTGTGATGGAAGCGGAGATTTATAGCACTTTAAGTTTGGAATTGCTATCTAGGTAGAGATAGTAACAGCATTTGAGTTTTACCTTCTTAAAATGGTGTTATAAGGGACTATCTCTTGGAGAAGAAAATTTAACCACAGTGCCTTCGTAACTTCCAGATCAACTATTTGGATGCCTTTTCTTCTTTTCTTTTTCCTTTTCCTTTCCTTTTATCTCCCAGAGCCACTTGGTAGTGAAATATAAAATAAATAAATAAAATGCTTCTTTTACACTATTGTCAACTCAGCCGATCGATTTCTATAAGATAAACAAGCAGAATATGTGTTTTTTAATAACCTATGTAAACCAAGTTGGGTTTTTTTCTCATTTTATTTTTCAGATTGAAGAAGGTAGCAAAGCTGCTGCTGTAGATAAATTGCTGGCTGGAGATGAGATTGTCAGCATCAATGACATTAACCTCTCTGGCTTCAGGCAAGAGGCAATCTGCTTGGTGAAAGGCTCATATAAGTTTCTAAAGCTTGTGGTAAAAAGGTAAGAAGATCACAGTATGCAGTGGCAAAAACTGAAATTAGGTTTTGTTTGGATGTTGTTAATTTAGTGACAATGATTACTTTTTACAAAATACCTTTGTCACCACAAATTTCTCTGTGCATTTTCTAAAGTAACTCAACTCTACTTCAACATATTTTATTTTTGAATTGCTTCAGAAAGCTAGTTGATGTTGTCATTCATTCTTGGGAAAAGATTGCTTGACAATAGGTTAGGTAAACTTTTAGGGTTTGTTCTGTAGCATTTCTAAATTAAAAAACGGCAAGGTAAATATCCGGTTTGTACATATTTTAAGTCTCATTATTTATGACTGTGACAGTTTTGGGGAAATGCACCTCATATGTAGAAATGATGCTTTGTCAGATATCGTGGGTTTATTCATTGAATGGTTGTGGGAAATATTCCTTCTCATTCTTTTAAGATTATAAAGTATGATATTCATATCTCCATTGCAGTTTTTAGGTGTGTTAGGCTTCTGCGTTTTAGTCACCCTACCCCAATTTGGAAAACTGTCCATGTACTCAATCTACTACTAATAATATTTATAATAAGCAGTAGCTTCAGAAGTCTGGAGTTTGTTGTGTCTGCACATATTGAGAATATCTTATTGAGTATAGTTATAGGACAATATGGCTATATGTAAGGAATGAAGTTGGCATCCTAAAGAAATTAGGTCAACATAGATCAGATGCATTCCAAGACTGTAAGGGGAATAGGCAAATATAGGTTAACTCAGAAAGATGGAAAGAAAAAGACTAGCATGTAATGGATTTAATTTCTGTGAATTGCAGTGCACAGATTTTATGTATAGTAATTAGATTATCAATCTATCATTATACCATATATTGCCTCAAGGGTGAAGTGACTCCAGAAACTTACACAATAAGATTGGCAACTAAAGGCCAGGTGGAAAGAGGATCAGAAAATTGGTTTTTCAATGACTGATGAAAATCTGGTAAAGCAAATTAGAAATCAGGGTCCAGCACATATCAAACGGATATATCTTGCATTGATAGAAATTGACTCAGAAACAGAACTTGTTAAAGATTGCATGATAAAGTGGGCTCAGAATATTCAAGAAGTTATTACAATGGATACTTGGGAAAAGATTTGGGTGAGAAACGTAAAATTTACGCAAGCTCAAAATTTAAGAGAGAACTTTTATAAAATGTTTTATAGGTGGCATTTAGATCCTAAAAAGCTTGCAAGTATGTATCTGTTGTGACTCAGGGCCAGCCTGTGGGTCCGGCAGCTGGCTCAGATGTATCGGATGACTCAGATGAGGGGGAGGAGGAGTGTGTGGGAGACGAACTGGCTGATGATGGCTTGGAGGCTTGGCAGAGCTCCCAGCCGGGGCCCTCTTCTCAGCTGCGTGAGCCCGATAGTGCGGAGGATGATGACCCACAGCTGGCCCTGTTCAAGGACGCCCGACGCAGGAGGCAGTCGAGCAGGACCAAGCAGAGAAAGGCTGCGGGTCTCCTCGGGAGGAGGCAGAGGGAGGCCACGCCCTGAACTCTAAATAAAAGGAGTGTTTGGGGAAGGGCTGGTTGCTGAAAGCAACCCTTCCGCTTGAGGATTCAAGTTCCAGTGTTTTTGTTTCTTGTCCTGTTAATTGAGTAATAAATCTTGGCAGACGCCTTTCAGCCTTGGATGCTCTCCAGTCTCTACTGTTTGAATAGGGGTTTGTCTTATTGCAAGGCTGGTAGTTGGCTGGTTCAGAACAGTATCCGAACTATCAACCTAAATGTTGGAGGTGTGGTGGCGAAGACGCAACGTACTTTCATATATGGTGGACCTGTAAAAAGGTTAAAGCTTTTTGGATTAAAATCTGGTGGAACATGCAGAAGATATTTAAGAAAAGGATAAAGTTTTGTCCGCAATTGTTTTTACTGGGCATAATTACTGATACTACTGTTGTGGACACTAAGTTGATGTTGAACTTAATTACGGCAGCAAGACTTTTAGTAGGTCAATATTGGAAGAAGGAGGAACTGCCGACTATAGAAGAATGGACTTTAAAAGTTTCTAACCTGGCGGAAATGGCAAAGATATCGGCATACTTGAAAGACCATTCGCAACAATGTTATATTACGGAGTGGAAAAAATGGATTGATTACATCCAGAATAAATATGGGACTAAAAAGTTTCATTTAGCATTTGCATAAGTATTGATGTGATATTAGTATTGCTTGTAGTCATTTTATATGAGCTAGAGTGCGATAGACTTAATAGCTTATTGTTGTTAGCATATGGTTGTTTATGATTGTTTTTACTTTTATATCTTGTATTTAGCTCTGGGAAGTCGGGGAAGGGGAGGGTGGGAGGGTTGGGAAGGGTTGGGTAGGGGGTGGGGGGTAGGGGTTGTTAAAGGTAAAATGTATTGAAAAACTTTTCAATAAAAAGATTGGCACATCAAGTAAAAAAAAAAACACCCCCACCACCGCCACACAAAAGCAAAAGTAAAAGTAAAAAAACCATACAGGAAATACCTGTGATCAAATAAGAAAGGCTATAGAGTTTATAGTCAGTTTGAGAACAGCATTCTGGTTCAGTTCTATAATTAGGCCATATACCAAATTCCTTTCGAGCATCTAGTGCACGGGTCGGCAACCTGCGGCTCCGGAGCCGCATGCTCCTGCGGCTCCCATTCCTCCGCCATGTGCAATCCCCCCCAAAAAAAGTGGGACTAAAAAAGTTCAACCAATCAATTCAAACTTCTCACACAAAAAAAACTCGCAAAGTTTGAATTGATTGGTTGAACTTCTTTGGTTTGTGGGACTGCCCACAAACCTCTATTCTTCGGACTCCACACGGCGGCAGCGGTGGAAGAGACTGGAGGACTGCTGGAAAGGTGAGTAGGCCCATTTCCCATCTGCTGTGCCTTCCTTGGGCTCCCCTCCTCTGAACACACTGCTGCAGTCTTGCCCAACTCTCTTTCCACCCTACTCTTTTGCGGCAGGGCCATCCGGCCCTTTTACCATCTGCACCTTCCTTGGGCTCCCCTCCTCCGAACACACCACTGCCGTCTCGCCCGACTCTCTTTCCACCCCACACTTTTGCGGCAGGGCCGTTCGGCCATTTTCCCATCTGCTGCGCCATCCTTGGGCTTCCCTCCTCTTTACCATCTGCTGCAACTTCCTCTGGCTCCCCTCCTCGAATACACCGCTGCCATCTCTCCCGACTCTTTCAACCCCACTCTTTTGCGGCAGGGCCGTCCGGCCCTTTTTCCATCTGCTGTGCCTTCCTCGGGCTCCCCTCCTCCAAACACACTGCTGCCGTCTTGCCCAACTCTCTCCCCACCCCACTGTTTCGCAGCAGGACTGTCCGGCCCTTTTTCCATCTGCTGCGCCTTCCTCAGGCTCTCCTCCTCCAAACACACCACTGCCATCTCTCCTGACTCTCTTTCCACCCCACTCTTTCGCAGCAGGGCTGTCCGGCCCTTTTTTCATCTGCTCGAACTTCCTTGGGCTCCCCTCCTCTGAACACACCACTCCTGTCTCGCCCGACTCTCTCCTGACCTCACTGGGCGAAACAGTGGAGGAGGGGAGCCCAAGGAAGGCGCAGCAGATGGAAAACGGGCCGGATGGCCCTGCCGCGAAAGAGTGGGGTGGGGAGAGAGTCGGGCAAGACAGCAGCGGTGTGTTTGGAGGAGGGGAGCCCGAGGAAGGTGCAGCAGATGGAAAAAGGGCTGGACGGCCCTGCCGCGAAAGAGTGGGGTGGAAAGAGAGTCAGGCGAGATGGCAGCGGTGTGTTTGGAGGAGGGGAGCCCAAGGAAGTTGCAGCAGATGGAAAAAGGGCCGGACGGAACTGCTGCGAAAGAGTGGGGTGGGGAGGGAGTTGGGCGACACAGCAGCAGTGTGGTCGGAAGAGGGCAGCCCGAGGAAGGCGCAGCAGGTGGAAAAAGGGCCGGATGGCCCTGATGCGAAAGAGTGGGGTAGGGAGGGAGTTGGGCAAGATGGCAGCAGCCCTTTTTCCACCTGCTTGCATCTTCCTCGGGCTCCCCTTCTCCGAAAACGCTGCTGCCGTCTCTCATGCCTTTCATTATTTTTTATGATGATGAGGGAATTGCAGGAAAAAGAGAGGATCGGCGAGCTCGAGGCTTGCAGGAGGGAAGAGCTGCACGATTGGATGGCTGGAGAGAAGCCGAGCAGGCAAACTTAAACAATGAAAGCAGAGTCCCTTCTGGCTTCTGCGCTGGGGCTGCTACCCTCTTCACGGTGGTGCCAGCAGCGGCATCACCTTCTATGCTGGTCCCATTGTAAGCTAGGTGTGCCCCCGCACGCTCACAGGAAGGACAGGAAAAAGGGGGTGGGTTGTGCCGGTGTCGGGGTTGGGGTTGGGGGAGGAATAAGGGATGCATGGGGGTTGGATGTGTGGGAGGAAGAGTCAGAATCCAAGGTGTTCAAATCTGGTGGGCTCCCAGCAAAAGCGCCAAAGAAGTGATGGGAAAAGGAAAACAAACAGTGGGTGGGGGGGAAGCGCCCTGTTTTTTCTTCTTCTGGCAGAATGGGGAGGGGGAGGAGGAGGAGGAGGAAGAGGAGGAGGAAGAGCAGTGATTGACAAACTGCCAGCCAAACTCTTTGGGAGAGGGAACGCAGGATGGAGAGGAGGGCAACTTGCCTTGGAGAGGGAGGGAGGAGCCCTCCTAATCTGACTTTTGTTCTCTCTTTCTCTGCCCTATTCCCCTTGCTGCTCCGCAATTCCTCCTCCTTCTCCTCCCCCCCAGTAAACTGAATGCAAAAATCCCACAAAAAACCCCAAATACCGCAGCAAGCTGAGATAGGTAAGTCCGAGCAGCAGCCTCGGAAGATTTGCTGCAGCAGCTCCTTCTCCCCGTCGGCCTCCTTCTCTGCTCCCTTGGAGCAGTCTTGTCCAAGGGGAGGAGAAGCCAGGACACCAGAGCCGTCCATACCAGAGCTGGATGGGGGCAGGGCCGGTGCATGTCTCGCCTTAGGCTCCACTCTTCTATCAAGCCCCCTGTTGTGCGCATGTGTGTGCTCGCGCGCATGCACGTGCACATTTTGCAGCTCCCTGGTGTTTTTTTTTTTGAGGGAACCGGTTCCGAGTGGCTCTTTCACTGTTTCAGGTTGCCGACCCGATCTAGTGAAATATCTTCTATCGATCTTTAATCCTTGTTATCTAGAGACCAGTCTTGCATGCTGTAAAGAAATTGTTGAAGAATTATAACAGAGTATCATGAGCAGTATTTTCCCATAGTCCTTAAAGAAAGCGGAACAAGATATTTAAAGAATCAAACTTTTGGGCACTGCTATTTGTAACAATTTGGGTAGGATTAAAAAGGGAGGAGGGAGGAGGAAAAGTCAAAGTCAGCAGGGAATAGAGGGTGTGCCATTATATTGTATCAAATATCTTATGTTGCTTATAGCTAAGGTTTATGTCACAGCCATGAGTTCCTGCTCTAAAGGAGCAAATTTCTATCCTTGAAACAAAAATTAATGAACTGGAAATATTTAGACAATAAGATAGTATAAATAAAATATCTTCCAGAATATGCATCCCCCAAATAGATCATGTAGATAGAGTAATGGTTTTCAAGGTTTGAATTTATTCATAAAATGACTTCCAAGTAAATGGCATATAACTTTTTAAGTATTTATATAAAGGCAAAAATTGCTAAAATTTTATGTTAGCCACATATGATAGAGCTGTAGGAAGTTATAGGAATGGGAAATCAGGGAAGCAATAAACAGATGTCAGAATAACAACAAATACGAATAGTTTCTGGGAGACCTACCAAAAATTATATTATTATTTATTAAATTTATATGCCGCCCTTCTCCCTAAGGACTCAGGGCGGCTCACAACAATAAAAATTTTAAAAAACATAGAATACAAAGATTAAAAAAGAATTAAACAAAATAGAGAAATAAAGGACAATTTAAGCCGATAAAAACCAAATTTAAAAACCATGATCAGTCCAGGCCCGCTTGTCACAGTGGAAGGATCGAAGGTAAGGGGCCGTCCGCAGCTCCAGAGGCAGTTCATTCCAGAGGGTCGGCGTGCTCACAGAGAAGGCTCTCCTCCTGGGGGTCGCCAGCCAGCATTGCCTGGCCAACAGAACCCTGAGGAGGCCGACTCTGTGGGAGTGAGCCAGGCGATGGGAGGTTGACATTGGCAGCAGGTGGTCTCACAAGTACCCCGGGCCTAAGCCATGTAGGGCTTTAAAGGTAATTACCAGCACCTTGAATCGCACCCGGAGGGCAACTGGAAGCCAATGCAGCTCGCGCAGGAGTGGTGTAACATGGGAGTATCGAGATACTCCCATAAGCACCCGCGCGGCCGCATTTTGCACCAGTTGAAGCCTCTGGGTTCACTTCAAGGGCAGCCCCATGTAGAGAGCATTGCAGTAATCCAGGCGAGAAGTGACAAGGGCGAGGGTGACCGTGCATAGGGCATCTCGGTCCCAAAAGGGGCGCAACTGGCGTACCAGGCGAACCTGTGCAAAAGCCCCCCTGGTCACGGCAGCCAGATGGTCTTCCAAATTAAGCCGTGAATCCAGGAGGACACCCAAGTTGTGGGCCCTTTCTGAGGGGGGCAATAACTCCCCCCCATAAGAAGAGATGGAACCTGCTGGACATTTCGAGATGCCGATATCCATAGCCACTTGGTCTTGGAGGGGTTCAGCCTGAGCCTGTTCCTTCCCATCCAGACTCGCACCGCCTCCAGGCACCGGGACATCACGTCAAGGGCATCACTGGGTTGGCTCGGGGTGGAGATAAACAATTGGGTATCATCGGCATATTGGTGATACCTCACCCCAAAGCCACGGATGATCTCACCCAGCAGCTTCATATAGATGTTGAACAGGAGGGGGGAGAGAACCAACCCCTGAGGAACTCCACAAGAAAGGGGCCTCGGGGTAGATCTCTGCCCCCCTGCCACTACAAACTGTGAAAGGCCCGAGAGGTAGGAGGAGAACCACCATAAAACAGTGCCTCCCACTCCCAACCCCTCGAGCCGTCACAGCAGGATACCATGGTTGATGGTATCAAAAGCCGCTGAGAGGTCAAGTAGGACCAGGACAGAGGAGCAACCCCTGTCCCAGGCCCACCAGAGATCATCTACCAGTGCGACCAATGCCGTTTCCGTGCTGTAACTGGGTCTGAAACCGGACTGCTACGGGTCCAGATAATCCGCTTCATCCAGGAATTGTGGAAGCTGACGCGCCACAACACTCTCGACAACCTTCGCTACAAAGCGAAGGTTGGAGACAGGACAATAGTTATTCAATGAGGCCGGGTCCAGAGCAGGCTTCTTGAGGAGGGGCCTTACCACCGCCTCTTTTAAAGCGGAGGGGAAGACACCCTCTGTCAATGAAGCATTGACAACTGCCTGGAGCCAGCCTCCTGTCACCTCCCTGGCGGCCAAAACCAGCAAGGAGGGACATGGGTCCAATAAACAAATTGCAGTGCTCAGCCTATGCATAATCCTGTCCAGATCATCCAAAGTCACAGGGTCAAACTCACCCCAAATGGTATGACCAAGACCTGCCCGCTCCACTCCGTCGGATTCCGCCCAGTCGGAGTCCAAACTAGTCCAGATCTGAGCGATTTTGTCCTGCAGATACTGTACAAGTTCCTCAGCCCTACCCTGCAAGGGGTCATCCTCCGGTCGCTGATTAAGCAGTGAGCAGGTCACTCTAAACAGGGCGGCTGGGCGGTTATCTGCGGATGCAATGAGAGCGGAAAAGTAAACACACTTTGCTGCTTCCATCGCCACTAGGTAAGACTTACGACATGTTCTTAGCCATGTTTGATCAGATTCGGATCTGCTGGACCTCCAATAGCTCTCTAGGCGTCTTTTCCAGCACTTCATCTCTCGGAGTCCCTCAGTAAACCAGGGGGCTACCTGGGATCTGCGCTGGGTCAGAGGCCGCAAAGGCACAACTCGATCCAAGGCCCTGGCAGCAGCCCTCTCCCAGGCTACCACTAGGGCCTTGGCAGAGTTGTGGGCAAGGGAAGCAGGAAATGTCACAAGCTCTATCTGGAACCTCTCAGGGTCCATCAGGCGCTTGGGGTGGAACCACCTGGTCGGTTCCACCTCCCAGGAGCGGGGGGTGGCGTACTGAAAGTCTAGCCAGAGAAGGAAATGATCGGACCATGACAGGGGTTGGATGGTTAAATGTCCCCTACCCAGATCATTAATCCACTGCCCAGAGATAAAAACCAGGTCGAGTGTGTGACCTCCCATTATGGGTCGAGTCTTGAATTATTTGAGTCGGGTCCATGGCCGCCATGGAAGCCATGAACTCTCGAGCCAACTCAGACGCCTCACCCACGGAAGGCAAATTGAAATCCCCCAGAACTATAAGCCTGGGGAACTCAATCGCCAAGCCAGGCAAGACGTCAAGGAGCTTGGGCAGAGCCAATGACATGCAGCTGGGAGATAGGTACGTAACCAATAGGCCCAACTGAACTCTAGGACCCCACTTCAAAAGGAGAGACTCACACCCGCCTATCTGAGGGACAGTGGCCACTCGCGGACAAAGACTCTCCCTAATAATAACCGTCACCCCACCACCCCTGCCCTGGGCCCGCGACTGGTGAAGCACCCGGAATCCCGGTGGGCATAATTCCGAGAGGGGGACACCCCCCTCTTGGCCCAACCAGATCTCCGTGATGCAGGCCAGGTCCGCATTCTCCTCGATAAAATCATGTATGAGGGGAGCCTTGTTCACCATGGACCTGGCATTGAAATAAACCAACCTGAGCCCAGGGTCCTGCAATCCTGTGCCCCCGGGGGAGCAAGAAGAGCCACGAGGGCAGGAACAGGCAACCGCTTGAAGACAGTGGTGGCCCATTCCCCAGTTGCGATAAAGCCCTCTGCTCCCACACTCTCTGCCCCTCCCAATCACCGTTAGTATGGGAAGACCCTCTTCACTTGGAGCTGAGTCCCCCCCAAACCCCTACTCCTCCTCATGACCATCTGATGGTCTGGACTGCTGTCCAGATCAAACTCCCCCAAGTTCATTCCGTATCCTTTGGGCCTCCCCCCTCCCGGATCCCCTTAAAATTTTATTTAAAAAACTCAATAAAAAACCCCTCAAACCCTCTTTGCAGCATGCCATCTCTCAGGGTCCCATAACCCATCAAGAAAGATCTTCTTTAAAACAGATGGACGCTTCTATGAGAGGGGGGAATCTCGCAGTGAATAAAGTTCTCCAGAGTATACACTGGCATATAAAGTAAAACAGTAACAGTAACATCGGACAATGGACGGTGGCAGTAGATGGAATCAATGAAAAGTTCAGTCGGCCAGTGGCAGGTCCCAAAAGCCACAATCATGATGATAGTGAGATAATCAATGGCGGCGACAGCAAAAGTCATAATGAAATAAAGATGACAAATCCAGAAGGGGGGGCAGCCCAATGACAATGCCAACGGACCCAAGCCAACAGGTTCAAGCACGACGACAGGGACAGCTGCGACCTCCGCGGTGGCAAGAAGAAGGAACAGCAGCAGCGGCAGACCCCACAGCCACCACAGCACCACCAGGTCCACCGCATTCACAGAGTCAAACTTGCCGAGTGGCAGAGGGGGGGGAAACATGACATCGAAGCCCCCTTCCCCCCAGCCATAACCCGGGGCTCACAATAGAGCAAACAAGCACGAGCAGAGCCCAAATTCCGGCTCAAATTCACTCGGTCCAGCTCCGCTCAGCTCGGCACAAGGAAGCAGTCAGGTCGACCCTGCCCAGCCGCCAGCATCCTCTCACCAAAGTGTTAATGGTTGGCTTCTCCTCCTCCATCCTTTGTCATTGTAAGCTGTATCCAGACAGGGGAGGGTGCCAACGCTCCACCAGAAATTCAGCCGACTGAAGAGGGCCAAAACGATAGCAGAAAGCCCCATGGCCACCCAGCAGAGCCAAAAACCATACCGTACTAAAAAGCTCAAAGCCAGCGGAGAGCCATATTGGACATGTGCCGGGAAGAACCAATAGGTTATAACAAAATAGGTTATAACAAAATCCCATCTGGTCTGAATATTTGATGGTATTTTGGGTTCTTGTTGGGAAAAAAGAACAATTAACATGTTACCTATTCTCTAAGCCAGGGCTTTTCAACTGGTGGTACACGTACCACCTGTGGTACATTGGCAGCTGGCAGGTGGTATATGACCATCCTAGAAGTGGTAGCGAGGGAGGGGAATGAGCTAAACTAGCGGCAGCACCGCACAAGCCTGAGCGACAGATGGCTGGAACTGCAGGGCTGTCAGGGCTCAGCAGAAGTGCCAGGATCAGCACCGGGCTCCAGCTGATCGGTGCGTCTTCTGATTGGTGCTTCTTCAGGGCTCAGCAGAAGCGCCAGGACCAGCACCAGATTCAAACGCTTTCCTTCATGGGGAAGAGGGCAGGAGGGGGGATGAGGCTTCCATGTTCCTCAGATCTGGGGCAAAGCAAAGCAATGGGAACCTGAAGTTGCCGATCACCTGGCCGACAGTAGTGAGATCGGCTGTGCTGCACTGGAAGCGCAAGCAGAGGCACCCTTGAAAATGGACTGGATGGAAAGCAGAGCAGAAATGAAATCTGAAACCCCCCAAAAAACCCAAAACCCACCTCCGGACAGCCTTTTCCCCTCCTTTCTGAATGTGAGGATTTGATCCCCTGAGAAGCCACCGCCTGGCCATCCACTGAAGGAGCTTGGGAGGAGCAGAGCCCCGGGACCTTCGCCCCTTGGGCTGCCTGGACTCGGGAATGGCTCATGCAGCACAGAGACCTCTTTCCCGGGGCTTGCAGTGGCTCTTCCTGGCCACCCTGTGACAGGCGAGGGGGGCAGTGAGAGGAGGGGGGTGCCACCTGCTACAGGGGCTTCAATCTGTACTTCATTTTGGAGAAGTAACTGGTCAGGCATCGCAGTGGCTGTGCGGGATGAGGCTGGGCTGTGTGGGGCACTTCATTTCTGGAAGGGGCGCAGCAGCCCTGGCAGTTTTTCAAAACTCCGCAGCAGTTTTTTCCCTTTGCTTTGGGTGCTCAATTTGGACAAAAAATACCTGGCAGATGCCACGTTCATCTTTCCTCCGCAGAAGATTGAAGGAAAAAGTTTGGCTCATTTGCTGGTTTCTCCTTTTTGCAATGTTGCTTTTGGGGGGGGGTTTAGCAAAGAGCAGCTATCATCTTTGGCCTGTTTGGTTAGACTTACAAACCCCCGTTTCCAAGCCTTGCTTGGCTTCCCTCATAGGATGCAATTCCTGCAGAGCAACCGTTTAAGACAGGGATGGGGAACCTTGGCTCTTTTATGACTTGTGGACTTCAACTCCCAGAATTCCTGAGTCAGCCATGCTGAGGAGAAAGGAAGAAGTTTCCAAGCTGAGCCATGCTGGCTCAGGAATTCTGGGAGTTAAAGTCCACAAGTCATAAAAAAGCCAAAGTTCCCCACTCCTGGTTTAAGATCTCTGAACTCTGGAGACAGTTTGAAACTTGCTCCATGGCTGTGATGGATTATGATTCAATTAATAATTAGAAGTTAGCATGTACATACCCATGAAAAAGAAATACCTTTGGGAAATATTAAACAGGCAGGAACAATTGGAAAAGAGGTAGAAAACCTAGCCCCAGAAACCAACTATTACAAATATGAAAGGCTGCTCCAAAAGAAACATCCATTTCCCTTCTCTTAGAAAAGTCAAGCCGAAAAATAAAAGTACCAGAGGTTCTCTCTCTCTCTCTCTCTCTCTCTCTCTCTCTCTCTCTCTCTCTCTCTCTCTCTCTCTCTCTCTCTCTCTCTCCCTCCCCCTCCCTCCCTCCACGCCCAGCTCAATTAATAGCCTCAGGCAGACAGCCAAGAAATATGAAGCAAAAGAAACAATGTAGCTTAAATGTTGCAATAAGCGCTAGCCTTGAACAAACTAAAAGAAAGATGACAGGAGTGTACTATACACACATAGAAACCAATAACAAGTTTAACCCCCCACACACACCAGCACTTATGACAAGATTAACCTAGACACACAAAAACTTCATCAATAAGTTATTTCCTTCCCTGGGTGATAGGATTAATCAATCCTGCTGATGGGGAAAAAACCAAGCTAGGAAATTACGCATAACACCTGTGGTACATTGGCACCTGGCAGGTGGTACGCGACCATCCTAGAAGTGGTAGCGGGGGAGGGGAATGAGCTGAACAAACTTCTTATAAATCTCATCAAAATTTAAAATAGGAAAAGGAGCATAAATTGTACCATTTTTACTAGCTAGTCCAGAAGTCATTGCTGAATCACTTCTCTGTCAGGCTTCTGTAATAAAATCCACTTTTTGGCAGCTTGCTTTACTCAGTGTCAACTTTATTTTTATTTTTATTTATTTTTTGCCTATTTTTTCCCCTTAAGTCTGAGTCAGTCACTGTTCCTTTGTTGTCCATTAATGAAATGCACATTCTCTCTTTTTTCTCTTTTTGCTGTTTTTTCTGCAGCTGCAGGAATTGTATCCAGGGAAGAAATAAAATGCTTGCTCATGTTATTTGTCCTACAACTGACATGATGCATTGTATTTTTGTAAGAGGTTTGAGGCTATATTCTTAAATATTGGCCAGATGCATTGAAGAATGAAGCTGCCAGAGAACCTTAACAGTGTTTGACATGTAAAAACAAAACAAAAGGTTTTGTAGAGGCTGAGTTTCCAAAGAGCCACATTTTGCATAGCTCCAAGGCTGTGAAATGATTTGGTGGGTGGATTTAATTATCTTTCTTTCCGACGTTGATCCAGGCGCTTCTGCTGAGCCGTGAGAGCCCTGCAGAAAAAAGGAAGGAAGGAAGGAAGGAAGGAAGGAAGGAAGGAAGGAAGGAAGGAGATGGGAATGAGAAGGAGGGAGGGGGGACTTCCGGTTGGTCGCCATTCCTGTCGGACGGGAGAATTCCCTGCTCTGGAAATCTCCTGCGCGTTGGAGGGGGGCACCGCAACAGTGCTGTGGGCACCCCAAAAACAAAAAAAAACCCTCAGATCGAGCGTTCTGAGGACATGGGACTCGGCGGGCACCTTAGACGTTTTCCCTGCTCTCCGGTAGACCCTAGTAAGGGCTGCCGAAAGCGAGCAGGGTGGGAGACGTGGTGCTG
The DNA here is from genome assembly GCF_947247035.1 of Vipera ursinii. Taxonomy (NCBI): domain Eukaryota; kingdom Metazoa; phylum Chordata; class Lepidosauria; order Squamata; family Viperidae; genus Vipera; species Vipera ursinii. The sequence continues at coordinate 72,239,271 of NC_139514.1, read as the reverse complement.
TGAATCTTCTTTGCTATCTTCAGCGCGCGAAGCTGCGAGTTCCAAAGGACGTGGAGCGACCAATTTCCCCGTCAAAAATTAGAAGAATTTGGACAATTGAATACCATGAGTAAAAGAATCTTAAAAACAAAATTTGGACTTGATTTGGATTGCTGAAGGGAAGCTAAAAACGGAGGTCGGTCCCTTTCCACTGCGGCAAAACTGAAAGCAATTGCCTGACAGCTGCAGCAGTAAAGACTCTTGAACTTTTAAAACTTCCAAGTTTCTGTTTTATAAAAACAAAAATAACAAAAAAACTCCCCTGAAGCAGGGTGAGGGGGGGAGAGACTCTTTAGACTTAAACCTCCTGTCAAAATAAATAAAAGTTAAACCGACTCTCTCCCTGGGAGGGAGACCGGGTCAGACAGCGGACTCCATTGTGATGTAATAAAGAGTCTGGAAGTCTTCGATTCTCATTTCCTATTGGAACCTTTGATGTTACGGTGACGGTCTGAGCTGTTGAAATTGAATCTTTAAGGATCAGACTTGCTACATATTGACTTTCTCATCGGCTTGGTAACATAAATTGCTTCTTAAAAACTAAAAAAAGACTGGTAAAACTGCCTGCTTGAGTGGAACTGTTGTGTTCTGGCTGTTGCAACTGGTTGACTGCTAGTGAGAAAATAGTGACCTTGACATTCCAAACTGTTGAGCCTCTAGTTTGTTATGGCTGCGGAGGCTACAACTGCACCAAAAACAAGAAGGAAACTTTCTGTCTCCTCAACCTTTGAAGATGAAGTGCTCAAAATGTTAAATACATTAAAGGAGGGACAGGACAGATTGCAAGAGACACAGGATAAACATACAGAGGAATTTAAAGAGATAAAAAAGGAAATTGGCTTCCTGAATAAGGAAATTCAACAGATCAAGACAGAAGTTTCAGAAGTGGATACAAGAGTTACTCAGCTGGAAACAGGACGTGTCCAGGATTTGGAAAGACAACAGTACCAAGCTCAGGTAGCAATTGCTTCCCTGCAGATGAAGGAGAGGGAAATGAACTTAAGAATTCGAGGATTTCCCGAGATAGAACAAGATAACTTAAAGGCAACAATAATCCAGGAATTTGAAGCATCGTGGGATTTGACAAAAGAATTGGAAATAATAATAGTGAAGGCCTATAGATTTGGAGCGAAACCAAAGAAGAGAGATTTGAAATTTATAAGTGATTGTATGGTGGTTTTTCAAACTAAAGAACAAAGAGATAAAATTTTGGGCCTTCACTATCAAAAGAATTTGAAAGTCCAAGAGCTATAGGTGGTCCTTTTTAAAGTTATCCCAAAAATTTTCTTGGATTTAAGAAGCAATTATACAGATTTGGTTAGTGCCCTAAGAAAGAAAGGAATCTACTTCCGTTGGGAATTCCCTGAAGGATTATATTTTTAATACCAACAGAAGAAGATTCGAATTCGAACATTGGGAGAGAAGGAAAGATTTCTGGAGAAGAACGTAAAAGATCTTGAATCGGAAGCAGGAGCAAGACCTGGCCCACAACTGGAATTACCACCTCTTTTTGACGTAGGGCCGCTAGGAGCCGGGGCAGGAGTTAGCCAAGAGCAGTACAGTAAAACAATATGGCACTAAGAATTTTATCATGGAATGTGAATGGTTTAAATTCGAAACCTAAAAGAAATCGAATCCATCACGTGTTGCAAAAACAGAATTTGGATGTGATATGCCTACAAGAAACACGTGATGAGAACTCATAGAAAAATTTTGCAAAATAAAAGATTAGGTCAAGAATTTATTTCGGCAGATAAAGTTAAGAAACAAGGAGTAGTGATTTATGTTAAAGAGAAATTTGAAGCAAAATTATTGTTTAAAGATGAGGAGGGAAGATATGTTGCAGTTGAAATAACAGCACAAGGCGATAAGTTGCTGATGCTTGGAATTTACGCACCAAATGAAGGTAAGGCTGAATTTTACAAGAAAATACACGATGTACTTTTGGATTATATGGATTATAAGATAATCTTGATGGGAGACTTGAATGGAGTAGTCTCCACATTGATGGATAGAACACAGAGACAGAAGATTTCTAATGATGGAAGTCTACCAAAGACTTTCTTTGAAATGATGGACAATTTTGATATGATTGATACTTGGAGATTGAAAAATCCATTGGAGAAAGACTTCACGTTTTTCTCTTATGCAAATAAATCGTGTTCCCACCTCGATTATATATGGACAACAGAGATTTGGCCCTGAGAATAAACAAATCAGAGATTTGCCCAAAGACTTGTTCTGACCGTAATGCTGTGCTGCTGGAATTAAAACTGTTTCTACAGGGTTCGCTTAGATGGAGAATGAATGATGCCTTGCTGAGAAGTAAACAGATCATTGAGAAGGCACAAAAGACCATAAGAATGTTGAATTCACTTTAGTTTTTCATATTATCTTTCAACTTGATGACACACAGGATGATGTAAGTCTTAGTAGGAAGGAAGAAGTGATGTCTTAGTCCTGGGCTTTTCAACCAGTGGTACGCATACCACTGGTGGTATATGAGCTCAGGCTCAGGGTAGGGGTGGGGGGGGTGGCAGTTGTTATTAAGGAGGCCCTTTGTCCACGGGAGACCACTGCCCCTCAGGCGGATGTGAGTCCCTTCTCCTGAGGTGGGGTCCTGGGGGCCAGTTGGGTCTGTTGTTCATGTACCTTTCTCCCAGCTGCGTTGCAACGGCCCTGCCCGGGCTACTAGACGCTGTCTCGGGGTTGCCGGTTGAGTTTCCCAGGCTTATGGTTCTGGGAGATTTTAACCTGCCTTCCCTGGGTGGCGCGTCGGTGGTGGCCCGAGAGTTCATGGCTTCCATGATAGCCATGGACCTGACCCAGATTATTCAGGGTCCGACTCACAAGGGGGGAAACATGCCCGACCTTATTTTTATCTCTGGGCAGTGGCTTAATGGTCTGGGTGGAGTTACTCCAACATCTCAACCCCTTTCATGGACAGAACATTATCTCCTGCGGTTGGGCCTCCGTCATGCCACTCCCCGCTGCTGGGAGGCGGAACCGACCAGGTGGTTCCGCCCCAGGCGCCTGATGGACCCTGATAGGTTCCAGACAGCGCTTGGATTGATTCCTTCCTCCCTTTCCCACAGCCCGGTCGAGACCTTAGTTGATGCCTGGCAACAGGCTGCTTCGGAGGCTCTCGACCGTGTTGTGCCTTTGCGGCCTCTGATCCAGTGCAGATCCCAGCTCGCTTCTTGGTTCTCCGTGGACCTGTGGGAGATGAAGCGCCAGAGAAGGGGCCTAGAGAGCATTTGGAGATCCAGTCGGTCCAAGTCTGACCGAACACAGTTAAGATCCTTTTCTAGATCTTACCTTGTGGCAATGGAGGTAGCGAAGCGTGCTCACTTCGCCACCCTCATTGCATCCGCAGATAACCGCCCGGCCGCCCTGTTTAGGGTGACCCATTCCCTTTTAAATCAGGGGACGGGAGAGGACCCCTTGCAGGGATGGGCCGAGGAGTTTAGTCAGTATCTGGTGGATAAAATCGCTCAGATTCGGGCTGGCTTAGACTCCAACTGGGCAGTATCTGACAAGGGGGAACCAATGGGTTTGGCTGATAATATTTGGGAAGAGTTTGATCCTGTGACTCTGGGTGAAGTGGACAGGATCATGGGGAAATTAAGTGCCGCCACGTGTTTGTTGGACCCGTGTCCCTCCTGGCTGGTTTATGCGGCTCGGGAGGTTACACAAGGCTGCCTCCTGGCAGTTATTAATGCTTCCTTGAGTGAGGGGTGCTTCCCTGCCGAACCAACCCAGCAATGCCCTCGACGTGATGTCCCGTTGCCTGGAAGTGGTACAGATCTGGATGGGGAAGAACAGGCTCCAGCTCAACCTGGCCAAGACTGAGTGGCTTTACGTACCGGCATCTCGACTTGTCCAAGAGGTTCCATCTTTGGTTATGGGAAGAGAGGTGTTACTTCCCGTTGATAGGGCATGCAATTTAGGTATCCTCCTGGACTCACGATTCAGTTTTGAAGATCATATTGGAGTTGTGGCCAGGGGGGCATTTGCCCAGGTTCGCCTGGAGTGCCAGTTGCGCCCCTATCTGGACCGAGATGCCCTACGTACGGTCACTCATGCACTCGTTACCTCCCGGATAGATTACTGCAATGCTCTCTACATGGGGCTGCCCTTGAAGACCACCTGGAGGCTCCAACTGGTGCAGAATGCGGCCGCGCGGGTAGTAATGGGAGCATCCCGGTACTCCCATATTACACCCCTCTTGCGTGATCTGCATTGGTTACTGGTTGTCTTCCGGGTGAGATTTAAGGTGCTGGTACTTACCTTTAAAGCCCTACATGGCCTAGGCCCGGGATATTTGCAGGACCGTCTGCTGCCAGGAACGACTTCCCATCGCCCAGTGCGCTCACACAGAGAGGGCCTCCTCAGGGTGCTGTTGGCTAGACAATGTCGGCTGGCGACCCCCAGGGGCAGGGCCTTCTCTGTGGGAGCACCAGCCCTGTGGAACCAACTCCCCCTTGAGCTCCGGATGGCCCCAGATCTCCGGTCCTTTCGCCGCGGCCTTAAAACTTTCCTTTTTCATCAGGCTGACCTGGACTGACAACAGGGTTTTTAAAATGTTTAAATTTTTAATTGTTTAGTTTAACTTATTTATTGGGGCTGTTTATTTAATTTCTTTTAACTTTTGTATTGTTGTTTTTATTGTTGTTAGCTGCCCTGAGTCCTTCGGGAGATAGGGCGGCATATAAGTCCCAAAAATAAATAAAAAAATAAAAAATAAATAAATGATAAATGTGAAAAAATAGTAATTATTTTAATAAATGTTAGAAACTATTTTCATATTAAGGAATGATTTGGAGGGGCTAAGAGCTGCCTTTTTATGACATCTGCCTAATATGCTTTTTATAAACCTACTGAATCAACATTTCATACAAGAAATATTTCATGGTTAATGACCAATGCTGCTGGTTTCCAAAATGTTAGATTTTGCTTTTTAAATATTTTTTTATGTTACAGATATCTTTTCTTATACCTAATGGATATAGTTTATATTTACTTTGATAAGTACATAAAAATGCCAAGTATTTGGATTTAAGTTTTGCAAATGGGGCTTCTTTCCATCTTTCATTGTTTAAAATTTTTACTGCATATTTTGCAACCTTCAATATTTTAATAATAGATTATTAAAATGTCGAAATTGTTTCCAAATGATATTAAGTTGCAACTTATTCCCCTTTACTTTAGGTGCCCTCTAGTGGATATTTTTATTTATTTGATCCAACTGATTTAAATGCTGTTCTGCATTAGGGAATTACATTTGAATTCAGCAGTGTGTCCATTATTATCTAATGTACTTGTATAGGAACCAGATTTATTAAAAAAATTGTAGATGACATTAATACAATTATTTGGCTTCATTGCTGTATAATTCCTGACAATGTGTCAACAAATCTTAGATAGAAAGAGAGTTGATTTGTGAAAGTACACATCATGTCATGGAGGGATATGAGGACTTAAGCTAATTCTTACAGTACTATCCAAATTAGAGTTGTGATTTCATGCTATTTATTTGCATAAGTATCATCTTAGTTATCATTGGCCTGACTTCAATGCATTTATACCAGTCTTCTACAATAGTACTCCAGATGTATTTGACTTCAGCTCCCATAATTCCCAAGTAACATAATCTTTCCAAACCTAGATATAAGAAAATCATGAGTTAGAATTGGACCATACACATGAACTGCTTTTATTTATTTATTTATTTATTTATTTATTTATTTATTTATTTATTTATTTATTTATTATTGGGACTTATATGCCGCCCTATCTTCCGAAGGACTCAGGGCGGCTAAAAACAATAACATACAATAAATACAGAAGTTAAGATAAAATTAAAATTAAAGGCCCCTGTACAATAAATTAAAAATAAAATTAAAATAAATTTAAAAATTAGAGTTAAAAATTAAAAACATAATTAAAATCCCTGTCAGTCATTTTTGCAAGTGAAAGGCTGTTTAGAAAATTATTATATAGGTGTAAGCAGAATTAGATGGCTTTATTTTGTATGGTACATTGTGGGTTAGACTTCACAACCAGAAATTTCTCTAGATAGTTGTAGTACAGGCACCCATCTCATTCTTCATGACAACCTTTTAGGGAAACCTATAACAAAAGGAAAAGTGAATGAAGCTGGATAAATTAAGCATCTAAAAACAAAATGTTTATATTCTTTCTTTAATATGCAACATGTATGCATTTATTAGTTAATTGTAAATTATAAAATAAAAACACAAAAATAGGATCACAGTAAAATTTAGTTTATAAGGAATTAAAAAGAACACATTAACAAAAGAAATCAACCAAATAGTTCCTGTGTGGACTAGAGAGTGTTTTATATAGGTCAAGAGTCCCAAAAATATTCTTATGGTATTTTTAGAATATGTAGATTTTTTTAAAAAATTAGCTTTTGAGACATGTTTTTCCTTTATTGATTCATTAGTCATGAGTTATTTAGATATTTTCCACACTCACTGCATTCAGACCTTTATAATCAACACATAAATGAAGAGACCCATCTTTTTCTTTCTTTAAACAACACAGGGGCTCCCACCACAGACTTGGCTCGTTCAGTGAATCCCCTCGCTAGGTTTTTATCCTTTTGGAATATTCCATTAACAGCATAGACCCATAGCTGACAGATCTGATTAATGTTCATGTTTGTGACAGTTCTGTAAAAATTTTAGGAAAGTGGTATCCAGTTGAATGGGAAAGTTCTCGTGCTGGGAGAGATTGTGAGTTAAGAAAATGTAAAGACTTCAAACAGTTTTGAAATATGCTGTAAACTACTGTATACATCTATGCACTTGATATTTTAATACCTATCTTGAAAAAGTTCCTTTTTTAAAAAAAATGAAGTTTTCACATTTGCATAGTATTTTTTCTGTTCCTGATGTTTGAAGTGGATAAAAATGTCTTGGTTTAGACTTCTACATTCTATCGATATCTTCTCTCCATTGATATTTAATCAATTGGCAATTTAGAGAGGGAAAAAAGAAAGTCTGTGAAATTGCATTGGAACAAAGCTGTTGTTATGTTGAATTCGCTTTAGTTTTTTCATATTATCTTTCAACTTGATGACACACAGGATGATGTAAGTCTTAGTAGGAAGGAAGAAGTGATGTCTTAGTCCAGGGCTTTTCAACCGGTGGTACGCATACCACTGGTGGTACATGAGCAACTGGCTGTTGGTACGTGGGGTTGCCTTCCTCCCTCTTCCGGCCTCCCCCCCCCGTTTTGCTCCTTCCCAGTTCACTTGCTGCTGGAAAACATATTGCTTGGCGGTGGCCTGCAGGAACCCTACCAAGGGTTAGTGAAGAGCACTGGCGCAGAGCGAGGCCCCACCCTCCCCAGGGACTCGTTGTGCAGCAACTGGATTGACCTCTTCTTGTGCAGGATCCATGTTGTCCTTCCCCCCTCTTCTTACTTTACAAGCAAGCGCAAGCCTGAAAGGGACAGAGCCATCCACTCCCTCAGCAAGTAGGTGTTTGAGACTGCTCACATTGCAGCCCTGAGCGCCAACCTCAGAACTGCCCCCTCCTTCTTTTCCCCCTACTCCCTCTCTTTGTTGCGGCCTTCCATCTTTTCCTCTCCCCCCCCATGAGCTTGTGATACCGGCCTTCCATCTTTTCCTCTTCCCCCCCCTGAGCTTGTGATACCGGCCTTCCATCTTTTCCTCTCCCCCCCCCCCCCCGTGAGCTTGTGATACCGCTCACAGCCCTCATGTTGCCTCCTGGGGCTCGAGAATTTCCCCCCCCCCCTCCTCTTCCCGTGGTGCCCAGCTTTACGGAGGGGAAAGCAAAGCAGCCGGATGGCACGTGCCCTCCCCAAGGGCTCATCCTGTGGCAGCAGATTGGAATTGAAGCCCACATTTGTTTTGCTGATGCGCGCCAGGCGAAGCCATCAGAACACGGGTGTGGAGGGAAAAATGTGCCCGCCTGACTTCCTCCCCCCCACTGTTTCACCGAAACCCAATCACACACTCCTGCGCAGCTCACTTTCTTGTTTTCTGCTTGCTTTCTGCAAGCAAGTTAACTGGGCAGGAGCGCAGGATCAGCCTGTATAACTACAGCTGAGCTGTGCTGAGAAACCCAATCACACACTCCTGCGCAGCTCACTTACTTGCAGAAAGTGAGCTAGTGAGATTGCCAGGAGCCAGGGTCCAAAGGATTTGTGCGACATGTCTGAGAAGGTGAAATGCTGCTGTCTCTCCTGCCTGCTTTGCATGGGGCGAGCCTGGCGAGATGCAGGGCTGTAATTTGTCTGAAAGTCGGTGGAAGGGTTTGGTTGGGGGGCAGAGGAGGCGGGAGAAGACTGGGGCTCTGGCAGGCCTTGGGCTGGTGTTGTGCTTTGTGGGTGAGGGTGTGTGTGTGTGTGCACGCACACACACACAGGAATTTTTCTTCCCTCTCTCCTGCCTTGGTTCTGCTCTGGATCATACAGTTTGGCTTTTCTGGACGGTCTTAGCAGCCTTTTGTTCGCTTCCGAAAAACCGGAGGGTGGGTGGGGATAGAAGCAGCAGGAGATACGTGGAAAGAGAGGAGTAAGGAATTGGGACATAATGTTCCAGGAAGCCCCTTAGCTCCGTTGCGCCTCCCCTCCCCCATACCATCTTTTGGATGCAGAGAAAATGCCAGAGTTCAAGGCAAAATTAATACCAGGAGCTAGTAAGTTTTCCTTTTCTTCCTGTGAACAATCCACTGCCTTATTACTAAAACCAAACAGAACTTGCAGAGATGGGAGGCGAAAAAAGAAAACCCGTTTGATTATGCTATTAATGGATAGATTTAATGGTTTGTAGTGATTAGGACGCTCGTTGTGGCGAGTGGCGAATGGCGATTGGGAAGCCTTCTGTCTTTGCTTCGGCTTCATGATTTGAGCCCGAACCGGCTCTTCCTTCCCCTTCTCTGGGCTGGGCTGCAAGCTCGCCCGCTGCTTCTGCGCTTCCTCCTTTCCTCTCCCTTGCAGAAAAAAAGGAAAGGCAAGCGGTGGGGAAGGGGGTTTCCCATGCTCCTTTTGCAAACAGGAAATATTGTGGGTCTCCTCACAAGGAAGGAAACCCCAGATGTGGAGAAAGCCAGGGAAAGAGTGCGTGTGTGTGTGGGGGGGGGGGAAGAGAAATCCCTGACTGCAATTCCTGTGCAAGATTTCCTGCTTGCAAAATGAAGGGACAAAGAGGGAGGGAAAGAAGGAAGAAAGGAAGGAAATAAGAAAGGTAGGGACAATGGGAGGGAAGGAAGGAAGGGACAAAGAGGGAAGGAAAGGAAAGGAAAGGAAGGAAGGGAAAAAGAGGGAGGGAAGGAAGGAAGGAAAGAAGAAATGAGGAAACCCCAAATGCAGAGCAAGCCAGGGAAAGAGTGTGTGTGTGTGGGGGGAGAGAAATCCCTGGCTGCAATTCCTGTGCAAGATTTCCTGCTTGCAAAAGGAAGGGGCAAAGAGGGAGGGAAGGAAGAAAGGAAGGAAAGAAAAAAGGTAGGGACAATGGGAGGGAAGGAAGGAAGGAAAGAAGAAATGAGGAAACCCCACATGCAGAGCAAGCCAGGGAAAGAGTGTGTGTGTGTGTGGGGGGAGAAATCCCCAGCTGCAATTCCTGTGCAAGATTTCCTACTTGCAAAAGGAAGGGACAAAGAGTGAAGGAAAGAAGAAAGATAGGGACAATGGGAGGAAAGGAAGGAAGGGACAAAGAGGGAAGGAAGGAAGGAAAGAAAGAAGAAACGTAGGGACAATGGGAGAGAGGGAGGGAAGGAAGGCACCCACCCTAGTCCCACCCCCCTCCATCAGAGACCCATGGATTTCTCTCCCCCCCACACACAGGCACCCTACAACCTGAGTGATCAGCTGGACATGCCCCCCCCCAGCCATTGACTTTGCTTGTCAAAAAGTTGCAAAAGTTGATCAGATGACCCTGGGACACTGAACGTCATAAGTATGAATCAGTTGCCAAGCATCCGAATGTAAATCACATGACTCTGGAGATGCTGCAACAGTCATAAGTGTGAAAAATGGTCATAAGTCACTTTTTTCAGTGCCGTTGTAACTTTGAACAGTCACTAAGCAAATTGTTTTAAGTCGAGGACTACCTGTACTTTATCATTTTTTTCCTTTTTTTATCAAGTTTTTGACAACTTTCTGGGCAATTAGTGGTACTCGGATATTGCCTTATCCTAAAAGTGGTACAATGGGTAAAAAGGTTGAAAAGCCCTGTCTTAGTCTGCTAAATACCAGATGAGTTCAAAAGAAACTCACTGTAATTTGTTTTGTAATGTTACTGCTATTCTCTTAACTTTGCCGTTAGCTGTAATATTTTATCTGTGTCCAGTAAAAACCAAAACAAAGATTATGTTATGAAAATAGATTCCTAAATTCCCTGAAGTTGGTCTGTCTCCTGCTGGACTGATATAAAAGAAGGACATTTTATTTATTGCTGTTGGCTTTTTTCTTTTTCTTTTGGTGAATTTGTTAGTACCCTAAGGGATTAAAGCAAAGCAATGAGCTGGAGTCCTATTTGGAGGCTTTTGCTAATTGCTATTTAAACAACTGTTACTTAAAATGTCACATCAATTTAAATGAGTATTAAATTTTATTAAAATGTTCATTAAAATATTAAAACTAAGAAAATCAATAAGCCATTTGTGGAGTAGCTATTTTTATTTTTATTAATTTTTTAAGGATGTCCAATTATTTAGCAACTCTTGGTATAAAATCAATACTAAACTACAAATCAGTAAAATTAAATAATAAATCTATACTGATTTAATAGCAATTATAATACAGATCCTCTGGGAAATTATTTTATTAATAAAACAATCTCCTCAAATGAGAATTATGTTAATTTCTAATGCTGTCATAGATTCTTAATATTACTGAATGAAATATCAAAGCTCCATATTTGTTGTTTTAAAGACATAACTTTGGCAATCAAATTTTTCTTTGTTGTGCAAATTGGTCCTAGGAAATAAATAAGGGCAAAGGTATGTATAAATCAATGATATACAGCGTGTTTGCTCTTTGCTTCCCCAACACACAATGCACCCAGGTGTACCTTAGTCTTTCCACTGAAGTTAAACAATACTACTCAAAAAAGTGGTCTACTCCTCAGTAGAGGAGTTTAATTCAGTGATGCCTTTACAATTGCTATTCTGTCATTTTGGCTAATTTTGAATCAAAACCAGCTGCTAGTGTCTTTTTTTACTTCTTTTCTAAAGTAAAGTATTTATGTTCCAGTTCCTTATCTTATTCATTTCATTGTTGCAATAATTTCCCTTCCTTTCAACTTCAGTTTCATACCATAAATCACTTTAGCTTAGTTCAAAGTGTATTTCTAAAGGCTGTATTTCTAAAATACAAACGACTAGAGGAGAAAGTGCTATTTATTTTTTTTCGTAGCAGTAATGTTATTGCTACTTCATTGTGAACAGTTGTAGTTAAATAACAGTGTTCCATTATATTTGTTTGCTAACCATTTCTGGTCAACTAAAGAGGTGCAAATCTCATAGAAAGTTAAAGTTTTTTTTTTACGTTTTATTTAATTTGTATACCGCCCTTCTCCCTAGGGACTCAGGGCGGTTCACAGGGCATATAAATAACAATACAATACAATACAAAAGTTAAAACAAAGATTAAATCAGTGCCCAGTTAAAAAAAATAATACTACTATTCTAAAACAACAATTTAAAACCCAACTCCCCCGTCAGGCCAGACCGGCTAATTCAAATAAATGGGTCTTCAGGCCACGACGGAAAGTTTGGAGGTCTGATGCCATCCGGAGCTCCACCGGCAGTTGGTTCCACAAAGCCGGGGCACCCACAGAGAAGGCTCTCCCCCTGGGGGCCGCCAGTCGGCATTCCCTGACCGGAGGCACCCTGAGGAGGCCCTCTCTGTGGGAACGCACAGGGCGGAGGGGAGTTGACGCCGGCAGCAGGTGGTCCCCGAGGTAACCCGGACCCATGCCATGTAGGGACTTAAAGATCATAACCAAGACCTTGAACCTCACCCGGAAGACAACTGGTATCTCCTGGGACGCTCGGAGTCGGTGTTGGCAGGGGGGCAGAGATCGGCCCCTAGGTCTCTCGTTTGTGGAGTTCCTCAGGGGTCGGTTCTCTCGCCTCTCCTGTTCAACATCTATATGAAACCGCTGGGTGAGATCATTCGTGGTTTTGGAGTTGGGTACCATCAGTATGCCGATGATACCCAACTTTTCTTTTCGACCCCAAACCACCCCAGTGATGCCCTCGCTGTGATGTCCCGTTGCCTGGAGGCGGTTCGGGTCTGGATGGGGAGGAACAGACTTCAACTCAACCCTGACAAGACTGAGTGGCTGTGCATTCCGGCATCCCGGGACATTCCAAATGTTCCACCTCTTTCTATGGGGGGTGAGCTCTTACCCCCCGTGGATAGGGCTCGCAACTTGGGAGTCCTCCTAGATTCACGGCTTACTTTGGAAGAGCATATAGTGGCCGTGACTAGGGGGGCTTTCGCCCAGGTTCGCCTGGTGCGCCAGTTGCGGCCCTATCTGAACCGGGATGCCCTGTGTACGGTCACTCATGCGCTCGTGACCTCTCGCCTTGACTACTGTAATGCTCTCTACATGGGGCTTCCCTTGAAGACCACTCGGAGGCTCCAACTGGTTCAGAATGCGGCCGCGAGAGTTGTCTTGGGAGTTTCCCGGTACTCCCATGTTACACCTTTGCTCCGCGAGCTGCATTGGTTACCAGTTGTCTTTCGGGTGAGGTTCAAGGTGTTGGTTACGACCTTTAAGGCCCTACATGGCATGGGTCCGGGATACCTCGGGGACCACCTGCTGCCGGCATCGACTCCCCTCCGCCCTGTGCGTTCCCACAGAGAGGGCCTCCTCAGGGTGCCGCCAGTCAGGGAATGTCGACTGGTGGCCCCCAGGGGGAGGGCCTTCTCTGTGGGGGCTCCGGCATTATGGAATCAACTGCTGGTGGAGCTCCGGATGGCACCAGACCTCCGAACTTTCCGTCGGGGCCTGAAGACCCACCTGTTCGAATTAGCTGGTCTGGCCTGATGGGGGATTATGGGTTTTTAATTGTTTTTAATTTGTACCACTGTTTTATTGGGCATGGGTTTAATTCTTTTTTTAATTTTTGTATTCTCTTTTTGATATATGCCCTGTGAACCGCCCTGAGTCCCTACCAAGGAGAAGGGCGGTATATAAATCAAATAAACTATAACTATAACTATAACTGGTAACCAATGCAGCTCGCGGAGCAAAGGTGTAACATGGGAGTACCGGGAAACTCCCAAGACAACTCTTGCGGCCGCATTCTGTACCAGTTGGAGCCTCCGAGTGGTCTTCAAGGGAAGCCCCATGTAGAGAGCATTACAGTAGTCAAGGCGAGAGGTCACGAGCGCATGAGTGACCGTGCACAGGGCATCCCGGTCCAGATAGGGCCGCAACTGGCGCACCAGGCGAACCTGGGCGAAAGCCCCCCTAGTCACGGCCACCACATGATCTTCCAGGGTAAGCCGTGAATCTAGGAGGACTCCCAAGTTGCGAGCCCTATCCACGGGGGGTAAGAGCTCACCCCCCATAGAAAGAGATGGAACATTTTGAATGTTCTGGGATGCCGGAATGCACAGCCACTCAGTCTTGTCAGGGTTGAGTTGAAGTCTGTTCCTCCCCATCCAGACCCGAACCGCCTCCAGGCAACGGGACATCACAGCGAGGGCATCACTGGGGTGGTTTGGGGTCGAAAAGAAAAGTTGGGTATCATCAGCATATTGATGATACCCAACTCCAAAACCACGAATGATCTCACCCAGCGGTTTCATATAGATGTTGAACAGGAGAGGCGAGAGAACCGACCCCTGAGGAACTCCACAAACGAGAGACCTAGGGGCCGATCTCTGCCCCCCTGCCAACACCGACTGCGAACGTCCCAGGAGATAGGAGGAGAACCACCGAAGAACTGTGCCTCCCACTCCCAATCCCCTGAGACGCCGCAGCAAGATACCATGGTCGATGGTATCGAAAGCCGCCGAGAGGTCTAATAGGACTAGGACAGAGGAATATCCCCTGTCCCGAGCCCTCCAGAGATCATTCACCAGAGCGACCAATGCCGTCTCCGTGCTGTACCCGGGCCTGAAACCCGATTGGTAGGGGTCCAAATAATCCGCTTCATCCAGGACCAGAGGGAGCTGATGCGCCACCACACTCTCAACAACCTTCGCAAGAAAGCGAAGGTTGGAGACTGGACGAAAGTTGTTCAATACAGCTGGGTCCAAGGCAGGCTTCTTGAGGAGAGGTCTCACCACCGCCTCCTTCAAGACGGTGGGGAAATAACCCTCACTCAAAGAAGCAGATATAACCGCCTGGAGCCAGCCTCGTGTCCTCTCCCTAGCTGCATAAACCAGCCAGGAAGGGCACGGGTCCAACAAACATGTGGAGGAGCTCAGCCTCCCCATAATTCTGTCCACTTCATCAGGGGTCACAGAATCAAACTCTTCCCAGGTAACATTGACAAGACCGCTCGTGTCCTGATCGCCAGACTCTGCCCAGTTGGAGTCCAAACCGGTCCGAATCCGAGCGATTTTATCCGACAGATGTTGACTAAATTCCTCGGCATGACCCTGCAAGGGATCCTCCCTCACCTCCTGATTAAGAAGTGAGCGAGTCACCCTAAACAGGGCGGCCGGGCGATTATCTGCGGACGCAATGAGGGTAGAGAAGTAGTTACACCTCGCCACCCTCATCGCTGCGAGATAAGACCTAATATAGGTTCTTAACCGCAACCGGTCGGGTTCATATCGGCTCGACCTCCAACAGCTCTCTAGGCCCCGTTTCCGACGCTTCATCTCCCGGAGCTCCGCGGAAAACCATGGAGCTCGCTGGGATCTGCGCCGGGTCAGGGGCCGCAAGGGTACAACCCGGTCAAGTGCCTCAGTGGCTGCCCTTTCCCAGGCTTCCACTAAGGCATCCGCTGAGCTGTGAGCAATGGAGGCAGGTGGGGACCCCAGCGCCGCTTGGAATCTATCAGGATCCATTAAGCGTCTGGGGCGGTACCATCTGATTGGCTCCGTATCCCCACGGCGGGGGGTGGTAAAACGGAAGACCATCCGCAGGAGATGATGATCGGTCCATGACAGGGGCATAATAAATGGAGAGCCCCCACCAAGATCATCCAACCACCGTCTAGATAAAAAAATCAGGTCAAGGGTGTGACCTCCCTCATGAGTTGGTTCAGAAATTACTTGCGTCAGGTCCATGGCCGTCATGGAAGCCATGAACTCCCGAGCTAGCTCAGATGAGCCTCCCAGGGATGGTAGATTGAAGTCCCCCAAAACTATAAGTTTGGGAAACTCAACCACCAACCCTGAGAGGATATCGAGCAGCTCGGGCAGGGCTGCCGCTGTACGACTAGGCGAAATGTACACCAGCAGCAAGCCCAACTGCGCCCCAGAACCAAATCTCACAAAGAGAGACTCACACCCGACTATCTGAGAAACGGTGGTCTCCCACGGACATAAGGTCTCCCTAATAGTAACCGCCACTCCCCCACCCCTACCTTGAGCTCGTGGTCGGTGTAGCACCCGGAAGCCTGGTGGGCAGAGGTCAACCAAAGGGACCCCACCCTCTGGGCCCAACCAGGTCTCCGTGATGCAGGCCAGGTCCGCATGCTCACCCTCAACTAAATCCCTAACGAGGGGAGCTTTGTTGACCACGGACCTGGCATTCAGATACACCAGCCGGAGCTCAGGAGGCTGCACATCCTCGCTCCCGGAACCTCGGGGAAGAAGAGGGTCGGAGCGCCTCACCGCTTGCAAGTAGCGGAGACGGCCCTCCCGGTAGCGATACGGCCCCCTGTCTATCCGCCTGCTGCCATTCCCCGTCGTGGGAATTCATCCTTAATGAAAGTAATTTCATCAGAAAAGTAATTTGCTGCTTCAACTTTCTTTAAGTTAAAGCTAAACCTTTTTTTTAAAGTTACTGCTTGCAGTTTCACATTCCAATGGATATTTAAAGAAATTAGTCTTTAAATAATGTACATGTTGGGTTTAAGTCACAAAACAAAAATGTCCTTATTATAAAAACTCCTTACTTGATGGTGTTCATTTAAATTAAATCTGATCCTGTGAACACAGCCATGAATATCCATTCTGCCTCACAGAAAGATCGACATAAGATATCAAAAAGCTGTCAGGGTATTATATTGCCTTATAAATTACATTGTGAAGTAAAGTCATACATTGTTTCTGGTTAACAAAGCAGCACTATGGGATTTAAAACACAAATAATAGCTTGGTATGTGTCATGATTCCAACAAATGAAACTCCTCAAAGAACTTCAATGCATTGTTTACCTTAAAGAATCTTTATTTGAGTAGCATAGCTTCGGCACATACATGCTTGAAGCCAAAATCTGAATTCTCCTCCCCTTAGCACATAGTATGAAACACATTTCCCTCCTCTAATTAGCAGTCATAAATCACATTCTCCAATTAGTTTGAATTGCAGGTTTTCCCTCCTGTTCTCTATCCCACCATCTCTTATCATCTCTTATTTCAAAAGCCCATGAGTTCATACACTTTTACAATGTTGTTATGTCTAACTCCCATCACATTCCTCCTCCTCCCCCAGTATCATGTAATTCTAAGAATAAAGCATAGGAAAGAAAAAGGCTGCATCTCCATATGTTGTCAAAGCAAGAACATCCGATGTTAGCAGCATTGACAGTATGCGCATGTGCCCTTGAGCTCATGCAAATTAAGTGTCTTAACAATATAGGAATTAAATGTTCATTTTAGAATGACTTTTGTTAAATACATGCATTCACAAAATAGCATCTGTTGTGGAAAATATATGATTTGGGGCTTCTGAATATATTCAGGAATATAAACTAAGTAGCAATATTATTTTTTCTCTAGAAAAGAATGGAAAAGAAGGCTTTATAGATCAAAACGTAGTAGAGCATTCCCTGGCATTTTTTTTTAAAAAAATACTTAATATAAGAAAAATCAGTAACTTTACAGTTAGAGATGGTAAAGCTATTAAGGGAATTGTTTCAGACAATTCAAATGGGAGGAGGGGTGCCCCCGTCTTGGAAAACTGCTTTTATTTCTTTGATTCCGAAGGAAGATCAGGAAGTCACCCAAGCAAAAAATTATAGACCAATATCACTTTTGAATACGGACTACAAGATATTTGCTAAGGTTTTAGCTAACAGATTAATGAGGGTACTGCAACAAGTAATTCATGGTGACCAAACTGGGTTTATAAGTGGTAGACAAATGAAGAACAATGTGAGGCATATAGTTGATTTATTGGAATTTTTGGAAAGAAACAATCAGATACTTTTCCGGACCATCTGCAGCTGCTCGTGGCCGACGCCGGCTGTTTTCTCTTGCTGTTGCCTTTCCCGGACCGTCTGCAGCTGCTCGTGGCCGACGCCGGTATTTCCTGCTGCTTCAGGCCGTTTTGGGCCGCCTTTGACGTTCCCAGACTGGTTCCGGTCGGCGAGGAGGACGCCCGTGAGTCTGCTCGGGCGGCGGCGATGGTGGCGACGGCGACGGCGTGGGCGTCGTCTTTGGCGCTGGTTGCGATGGTCTTCGGGCCGCGCTTGGCGCCGGCGGCCCGAGTTCAGCGGCACCGGCGAAGGTGGCGTGTTCTGGCCTTTTTTGGCGGCCAACAGCTGGTGGGACGTTTCTGGGGCCTGCTTTCGGACTGCTTTCGGCGGCACCGGCATTTCTGGGACTGTTTGGCCCGCTCGCGGTGGCCGGTGGCTGGCTCTGGCGCTTTTTGGGCTTTTGGCCCTCTCGCCGACGGTGGGGTCCCCATGTTGCCCCAGGTCGCCTCGGGCCGCTTTCGGCGGCGGTGTCGGCCTCGGGCTGTTTCGGCGGCGGAGAGGGCGACTGTCAGTCATCTCGGCGGCGATGGTGGTTTCTATGCTGGTTTCGGGCCGCCCTCAGCGGCGACGGCGTCTTCGGGCTGTTTTAGCGGCGGAGAAGACGACCGCGGGTCATCTTAATGGAGCAAAGACGACGTGGTTCCTGCACCGCTTTTGGACTGCTTCTGCAGCGATGACGGCGACTTTAGACCATCTCTACTATCCTGGCCTGCCTACCCTTTTTGCCTTGAACATACATATTTATCATCTTTCTGCCTACCCCCCCTCTCCCCTTGGATTTTGGACACACCTGGGTACTGGCCACGGTGGGAGAGTGGCTTGGCTTTTTCATCTGCAGCCCCATAGAGGTGGGAGCTCCATGGGGTATGCCTACCCAGAGTATATCTGGACCACCCCCAGGAACAGAGTTGCAACCCGTCGTGAGAGGGCGGGGGGCGGCCTGTCTCTGGGGGCACCCAACTGAGTGGCAGTCAAGTTGGGTGTGGATCCAGATATTTGTCTCCATGTTTCGACCCTCCCATGGATATAACCAATGGGATGCCTATCCTGGACTTGTTGGACCCATATGCGACAATACAGCAGCACGGACTTGCACGCCCTCAGGGGTGCCCCCCTCTCCTGGGTGCGACCCGCCTCCTTAAATACTCTTAATCTCGATGAAGGGCCCAAGTTCTGGGACCCTGAGAGATGGCTGGGCAGGGGCAGGGGCCGTCAACACAAATTTAATAGGAGGCCCCTGATTAATTTTTTATCGAAATTTTTTATGGGGCTAGGGAGAGGGGTGGGAGATGGGGGTTGTTTGGCTATGGGGGGTGGCCAGTCAACCATGGCTCAGGCCAGACTTGGGTCTGACCACGTGGGGGGAACAGGGTGTGGTTGTCTCCGGGGCTCATGAGCGGGTCGTGGGATTACCGATTCCCACGACGGGGAATGGCAGCAGGTGGATAGACAGAGGGCCGTATCGTTACCGGGAGGGCCGTCTCCGCTATTTGCAAGCGGTGAGGCACTCCGACCCTCTGCTTCTTCCCCGAGGTTCCAGGAGCGAGGATGTGCAGCCTCCTGAGCTCCGGCTGGTGTACCTGAATGCCAGGTCCGTGGTTAACAAAGCTCCCCTCATTAGGGATTTAGTTGAGGGTGAGCATGCGGACCTGGCTTGCATCACGGAGACTTGGTTGGGCCCAGAGGGTGGGGTCCCTTTGGTTGACCTTTGCCCATCAGGTTTCCGGGTGCTACACCAGCCACGAGCTCAAGGTAGGGGTGGGGGTGTGGCGGTGATTATCAGGGAGACCTTACGTCTGCGGGAGACCACCGTTCTTCAGATAGTCGGGTGTGAGTCTCTCTTTGTGAGATTTGGTTCTGGGGCGCAGTTGGGCTTGCTGCTGGTGTACATTTCGCCTAGTCACGCAGTGGCAGCCCTGCCCGAGCTGCTCGATATCCTCTCGGGGTTGGTGATTGAGTTCCCCAAACTTATAGTTTTGGGGGACTTCAATCTACCATCCCTGGGAGGCTCATCTGAGCTAGCTCGGGAGTTCATGGCTTCCATGACGGCCATGGACCTGATGCAAGTAATTTCTGAACCAACTCATGAGGGAGGCCACACCCTTGACCTGACTTTTTATCTGGACGGTGGTTGGATGATCTTGATGGGGGCTCTCCATTTATTATGCCCCTGTCATGGACCGATCATCACCTCCTGTGGCTGGTCTTCCGTTTTGCCACCCCCTGCCATGGAGGTACGGAGCCAATTAGATGGTACCGCCCCAGACGCTTAATAGATCCTGATAGATTCCAAGCGGCGCTGGGGTCCCCACCTGCCTCCATTGCTCACAACTCGGCAGATGCCTTAGTGGAAGCCTAGGAAAGGGCAGCCACTGAGGCACTTGACCGGGTTGTACCCTTGCGGCCCCTGACCTGGTGCAGATCCCAGCGAGCTCCATGGTTCTCCGCGGAGCTCCGGGAGATGAAGCGTCGGAAACGGGGCCTAGAGAGCTGCTGGAGGTCCAGCCGATCCGAATCCGACCGATTGCGGTTAAGAACCTATATTAGGCCTTATCTCGCAGCGATGAGGGCGGCGAGGTGTAATTACTTCTCTACCCTCATCGCGTCCGCAGATAATCGCCCGGCCACCCTGTTTAGGGTGACTCGCTCCCTTCTTAATCAGGAGGTGAGGGAGGATCCCTTGCAGGGTCATGCCGAGGAATTTAGTCAACATCTGTCGGATAAAATCGCTCGGATTCGGACCGGTTTGGACTCCAACTGGGCAGAGTCTAACGATCAGGACACGGGCGGTCTTGTCAATGTTATCTGGGAGGAGTTTGATTCTGTGACCCCTGATGAAGTGGACAGGATTATGGGGAGGCTGAGCTCCACCACATGTTTATTGGATCCGTGCCCTTCTTGGCTGGTTTATGCAGCTAGGGAGAGGACACGAGGCTGGCTCCAGGCGGTTATATCAGCTTCCTTGAGTGAGGGTAATTTCCCCACCGTCTTGAAGGAGGCGGTGGTGAGACCTCTCCTCAAGAAGCCTGCCTTGGACCCAGCTTGCGAAGGTTGTTGAGAGTGTGGTGGCGCATCAGCTCCCTCTGGTCCTGGATGAAGCGGATTATTTGGACCCCTACCAATCGGGTTTCAGGCCCGGGTACAGCACGGAGACGGCATTGGTCGCTCTGGTGAATGATCTCTGGAGGGCTCGGGATAGGGGATATTCCTCTGTCCTAGTCCTATTAGACCTCTCGGCGGCTTTCGATACCATCGACCATGGTATCTTGCTGTGGCGTCTCAGGGGATTGGGAGTGGGAGGCACAGTTCTTCAGTGGTTCTCCTCCTATCTCCTGGGATGCTCGCAGTCAGTGTTGGCAGGGGGGCAGAGATCGGCCCCTAGGTCTCTCGTTTGTGTTCCTCAGGGGTCGGTTCTCTCGCCTCTCCTGTTCAACATCTAAATGAAACCGCTGGGTGAGATCATTCGTGTTTTCGGAGTTGGGTATCATCAATACGCCGATGATACCCAACTTTTCATTTCGACCCCAAACCACCCCAGTGTTGCCCTCGCTGTGATGTCCCATTGTCTGGAGGCGGTTTGGGTCTGGATGGGGAGGAACAGACTTCAACTCAACCCTGACAAGACTGAGTGGCTGTACATTCTGGCATCCTGGGACATTCAAAATGTTCCATCGCTTTCTATGGGGGGTGAGCTCTTACCCCCCGTGGATAGGGCTCTCAACTTGGGGGGAGTCCTAGATTCACGACTTACCTTGGAAGATCATATAGTGGCCGTGACTAGGGGGGCTTTCGCCCAGGTTCGCCTGGTGCGCCAGTTGCGGCCCTATCTGGACCAGGATGCCCTGTGTACGGTCACTCATGCACTCGTGACCTCTCGCCTAGACTACTGTAATGCTCTCTACATGGGGCTTCCCTTGAAGACCACTCGGAGGCTCCAACTGGTACAGAATGCGGCCGCGAGAGTTGTCTTGGGAGTTTCCCGGTACTCCCATGTCACACCTTTGCTCCGCGAGCTGCATTGGCTACCATTTGTCTTCCGGGTGAGGTTCAAGGTCTTGGTCATGATCTTTAAGTCCTTACATGGCATGGGTCCAGGTTACCTCGAGGACCACCTGCTGCCGGCGTCAACTCCCCTCCGCCCTGTGCGTGCCCACAGAGAGGGCCTCCTCAGGGTGCCTCCGGTCAGGGAATGTCGACTGGTGGCCCCCAGGGGGAGGGCCTTCTCTGTGGGTGCTCCGGCATTATGGAACCAACTGCCGGTTGAGCTCCGGATGGCATCAGACCTCCGATCCTTCCGCCGCGGGCTGAAGACCCACTTATTCGAATTAGCTGGTCTGGCCTGATGGGGGAATATGGGTTTTTAATTGGTTTTTTAGTATTCTATTATTGTTGTATTTTAATTGGGCACTGGTTTAATTTCCTTTTAACTTTTGTATCGTTATTTATATATGCCCTGTGAACCGCCCTGAGTCCCTTGGGAGAAGGGCGGTATAGAAATCAAATAAAACATAAAACAAACATAAAACAGATCCCTGCAGCGTTGATCTTTTTGGATGCTGAAAAAGCCTTTGATCAATTGGATTGGCAATTTTTTGTTGAAAGTATTAGATAAAATGAATTTTGGGGATAAATTCTTACAACCAATTAGGGCACTACATCAAAAGCAAACAGCCCGTAGCTAAATAATAGTTTGACCGAAGTATGTAACATTGAAAAGGGCACAAGGCAGGGGTGCCCGTTGTCACCTTTACTATTTGTTTTAACATTGGAGATATTACTGATTAAAATACGGGATTCAGAAAAAAATAGGGGAATTCAAATAAGAGATCAGGATTACAGACTGAGGGCATTTGCAGACGATCTGGTTGTTACGGTGACTCAGCCAGAAAATTCAGTTGTAGAATTGATGGAGATAATAATGCAATATGGGAAAGTTTCTGGATTCAAGGTTAACATACAAAAAACTAAAATGTTGTCTAAGAATATGACAGTATCAGAAAAGGCTGTTTTAGAAGAGCTAATGGGATTTGAAATTGTTAAAAGGGTTAAATATTTGGGGGTATATTTGTCACCCTCAAATGTAAAGCTATATAAAAATAATTATGAAAAGCTATGGGGAAAAGTTCAAAAAGAATTGGATAGCTGGAAAAAACTACAATTATCTTTATTGGGAAGAATTGCAGCAGTGAAAATGAATGTTTTGCCGAAATTTCTATTTTTATTTCAAATGATACCTATTCTTAAAAAGGATTCAAACTTGGAGGAATGGCAAAAGGGTATTAATAAATTTGTCTGGGCAGGGAAAAGGCCACAAGTTAAATTTAAGATTATGCAGGATACGCGTGAGAGAGGTGGTCTTAAAATGCCTAATCTTAAACTATACTATGAAGCTGCTGCTTTGTCAGCGATAAGTGATTGGATTAATTTAACACAAGTGAGATTATTAAATCTTGAAGGTCATGATTTGTTATTTGGTTGGCATGCATATTTATTGTATGATAAGAAGGTGGATAATGTGTTCAAGGTGCATATTTTAAGACATGCTCTGTTGCGAGTTTGGAGAAAGTATAGACATAAGCTAAATTATAAGATACCTATATGGGCAATACCGAAACACGCAATAGAAAATATAAGTGTTGGGTTTAAACATGATGTGACTACATATAAGGAAATTTTAAGTTTGGAAAGGAATGTATGGTATTTGAAGCCGTATAATATCTTACGAGAAGAAAAGATTGTACAAACTTGGTTTCAGTATGGGCAATTGCAGGCCAGGTGGAAAGAAGACCAGAAAATTGGTTTTTCAATGACTGATGAAAATTTGGTAAAGCAAATTAGAGATCAAGGTCAAGCACATATCAAACGGATATATCTTGCACTGATAGAAATTGATTCAGAAACGGAACTTGTTAAAGACTGTATGATAAAGTGGGCTCAGAATTTTCAAGAAGTTATAACAATGGATACTTGGGAAAAGATTTGGGTGAGAAATGTAAAATTTACGCAAGCTCAAAACTTAAGAGAGAACTTTTATAAAATGTTTTATAGGTGGCATTTAGATCCTAAAAAACTAGCAAGTATGTATCCGAACTGCCAGCCTAAATGTTGGAGGTGTGGTGGTGAAGATGCAACGTATTTTCATATATGGTGGACCTGTAAAAAGGTTAAAGCATTTTGGATTAAAATTTGGTGGAATATGCAAAAGATATTTAAGAAAAGGATAAAGTTTTGTCCGCAATTGTTTTTACTGGGCATTATTACTGACACTAGTGTTGTGGACACTAAGTTGATGTTGAATTTAATTACGGCAGCAAGACTTTTAGTAGGGCAATATTGGAAGAAGGAAGAACTGCCGACTATAGAAGAATGGACTTTAAGTTTCCAACCTGGCGGAAATGGCAAAGATCTCAGCGTACTTGAAAGACCATTCACAACAGAGATATATTGTGGAGTGGAAAAAATGGATTGATTATATCCAGAATAAATATGGGACTAAAAAGTTTCACTTAGCATTTGAATAAGTATTGATGTGATATTTATATTGCTTGTAGTTATTTTATAAGAGTTAAAGTACGGTAGATTTAATAGTTTATTGTTGTTTGCATATGGTAGACTATGATTGTTTGTACTTTTATACCTTGTATTTAGCTCTGGGAAGTCGGGGAGGGGGGAGGGGGAGGGAGGGAGGTGTTGGGGAAGGTTGGGGAGAGGGGAGGGGGTTGGGAGGGGTTTTGTTTTGTTTTGTTAAAAATAAAATGTACTGTAAAACTTTTCAATAAAAAAAAGAAAAGTCAGTAACTGATTGAAGATAATAATGTGATTGAATATTATGATCATAAATCTAACCATGTTATTGATGGCCTAACATGCACATTAGGTCATACTGTAGATCTGGTTTTTTTGCCCTCAGGGAAGTAGTGACATGATCTGAACATGCAAGACATTACCACCAGTGCTTTATCATTTGATCAGGTGACTGTGAGTCACAACAACTCTGTGGTTTCTTTTCAGCATCCTGCTGTTGCATTCCTCCCTAGTCATTAACGCATCAGACTAGAGGAGGTAGTGAATTTTAGTCCTTTCTTAGGCATGATAGTCAGCTGGGTGACTTTGGGCCAATCTGTCTCTCTCAGCCCAACTTACCTCACAAGGTTGTTGATATGAGGAAAATAGGAGGAAGAAGGAGCATTATAAACATTTATAAAAATAATAAAGGCAGGATAAAAATAATAAAATCTGTCCACAGTAAATAATAGACCTGAATGGGTTTAAGAGGAAGCTTGTGGTGTTTCCTAATGATTTGATAAACAGTTTAATAGAGGCTTTGCTTCTGCCTGGAAAGATTTGCATTTGACAGTTGTTTGTCAGTGGCAGACATGTTTCACTTTATAGCCTTACCTGGGATACAAGAATTTAACCCAAATTCATCCAAAAATAAAATATTCTATAACTGGGCTACATCCCATACAAATAAACAAGCCACTAGAATTATTGTGATATAGTAGATAGCTATAGAACAAGGGTCAGGAAACAGAGGTTTTTAGTCTACTCTTATCCATGAAAACTCCCATGATAAAGAAAGTCACCTTCTTTCAGCCTACCCTATTTCACAAGGCTGCTGATCTGAAAGTAAGATGAAAGGAGATTACTAAAACACTGTGAGCTCCTGTGGGGGAGGAGTGAGTTATACATTAAATAATAATAAGCAAATGAAAAAGTTAATCTTTTGTAGTGGAATGTCTATGCCTATGGAGATTCCAGTCATGGTTTCCCAATGGTGCTTTTCCAAAAGGCAACTTTTGCATTTTTTAAAAAATGTTTTGCTTCTGAAAAGCTTCTTGGATGAGAAGTGTAACAATTTCAAAGGAAAAAGCACAAAGTCCAGTTGCCTTTTGGAAAAGCACTTTGGGGACTTTTCATGCATCGGGGTTGGATTAGAAGGTCTCCAAGGTTCCTTCCAACATTATTATTAGATCATAAAGTGATTAGCACAATAATTATTGCTAGATTGGTAGACAGGAGACAGCTTCATGCAGGAAGTTACATAGGATTTGAGGATCTTTAGGAGATCCATTCCTGGTTATGTAAAATTTTGAAGCAACTGGGCTTAACCCCCTCCTCCCCCCTCTTTGGAGCAGCAAAAGTCAAGAAGGCATAAGAGGCTTCTTCATGCCTGCTGTTTCGTTCATTTTTTGTACACCTGAAGAAGAAAGCAAATGGGTTATAAAAGCAAAGAGATAAGCTTCTGGTCTTCAGCTGTGGGGTTCTTCAACTGTAGAATGTGGGGTGAATTCTTTTTTCAAGGTGATGCTTTATTCTGTAAACAGCAACAATTTGCATCTGTATCAAAGTTTAGTCTTTCCTATAGCTAATAAACCATATCTACTTTATTCTGAGATTCAAATAAGAGGAATGTCTGAGCCCTGATTAAGCTCAGAGTACTTTTTTGTACTTCCTTGCTTGTACACAAGGTTTAATTGTTTTGAATTTATTTACCTGCTCTTAAAAAAGTGTTTCAGCTTGCTTTGGAGTGTCATTTAAAACAAAAGCTGGTGATTTATTAAAAAAAATGTTCTGTAATGCAATCCTCATTACTGCGTCTGTGAACTACGTCTTTAGTTGTTTTCCACAGTGTGATTTCCATATGCAGTAAATGTATTTGCTTCACTTTTCTCATTCCAGAAAAAATGATCTAGCCTGCAGGCCTCATTCCTGGCATGCTACCAAATTCACTGATAATCGACTTGAAACAACTGTGTCACAACTCTCCTCCACCAATGTCTGTGCTTCATGGCCCTCTCAGTATCATTCAAGGTAAGTTCTTGTTGAAACTTACAGGCAGCAGGCTCAAATGGTAACAAAATAATTGCTTGTCTTATTTTATTATTAACTTTAAACTTCCAGCAATGTACTGTGTTGTCTTGTTGGGCTTATTGTACAAAGCAAGCTCTGTTATTGAAAAGATCAGTAAATTATATACCCAAGAGTTATTAATTCAGAATGCTTTTTCATAATGAAGAAGGAAAAATAATACCTGCAAGTTGTGATGGCTAGCATTTTTTCTTTCTTTCCTACAACTGGTACCAGAATATATAATCCTTTCATATCCTGGCAGCTAATTGCACCAAATAACTTCTTCCAGCAGCCTTTAATTTAATGGAAGAAATAGAAATTGCTGTTCCAGGGTAGCTTCTTAAAATTATACATGTGTATTCTTTTCTGGAAACTTTTTAAAGAATAATTCTGTAATTGCTTTTCTATTTACTGTGTAATTTCCTTGATGAGAAATAGATATTGCATACCATTGCCTTCTTAATAATTGAAAAGTCCACAGTAATAATTATTTCTGTGAAAATTCTTCCAGGACTTAAAAAATAAGTACCTTAATTAAGATATATATATTTTTCAATCATTCATAATGCTATTCTTTAATTTTGACTAACACAAAAAACCATAATATAAAATATTCAAATTTGTAATGAATTTAGAAATACATTTAGCATTCCACTGTAATAAACTATTAATAATAATAATAACAATCTAAAATTTACTTATAAGCTAAATAGAACTTTTTAGTCCCATATTTATTCTCAATATAATCTATCCATCTTCTCCAGACCGAAATGTATCTTTCTTGTGAATGATCCTTCAGATAAGCAGAAATCTTAACCATTTCTGCTAAATTTGACACTTTAAGCGTCCATTCTTCTATATAGGCAAGCTATCCTTCTTCCAATATTGCCCTACCAATAACCATGCAGCTGTTATCAAGTTCAACATCGAGTTAGTTTCTTTAATATCACAATCTGTAATAACACCCAATAAAAATAATTGTGGAGTAAACTTTCTCTTGAAAATCTTTTGAATGTTCCACCAAATTTTAATCCAAAAACCTTTTATATTTCTACAAGTCCACCAGATATGAAAATAAGTAGCATCCAAACTGCCACATCTCCAACATTTGGGCTGTAAATTAGGATACATACAAGACAACTTTTTAGGATCCAGATGCCATCATAAAACATTTTATAAAAATTTTCTCTTAAATTTTGGGCCTGAGTAAATTTTACATTTCTAACCCAAATTACCTCCCATATATCCAGTGGGTATCGGTTCTTGAATATTTTGGGCCCACTTTACCATACAATCTTTAACTAATTCCATTTCCGAATCCAATTCTATTAAAGCATTATAAATTCTCTTTATATGCGCTCAATTTTGATCTTTAATCTGTTTTACCAAATTTTCATCCATTAATGTAATACCAACCTTCTGATCTAACTTCCACCTAGCTTGCAATTGAGTATACTGGAACCAGGACTGTACAATATTTTCTTGTTTTAACTCAGGTAATGACTTTAATTGCCAATCATTCCCTACCAACCTAAGTAATTCCTTATAAGAAATCATATCCAAATCCGCACCCATAAATACACCCTCTATCGCGTGTCCAGGAATCCCCCAGATCGGTATTTTATAATAACTTATAATAACTTATAATAATACTTTTTCCAGACAGGCAATAAAGCACTTCTTAAAATATGAGATTTAAAAGCCTTATCAACTTTTTTATCATAAATTAAATATGCATGCCACCCATATAATAAGTGCCATCCCTCAAGATAAAGTGTTCTTTTATTTGTTAAATTAAGCCCATCACTAACCAGTGTTAAAACCACCGCATCATAGTATAATTTCAAATTAGGCATCTTAAGTCCTCCTCTTTCCCATGCGTCTTGTAAAATCTTAAGTTTAACACTTGGTTTTTTCCCCGCCCAGATAAATTTATTAATACCCTTCTGCCATTCGTCCAAATTAGCATCTTTTTTCAAAATAGGTATCATTTGAAACAAAAAAAGAAACTTTGGTAAAACATTCATTTTAACAGCTGCAATTTTCCCCAGCAAAGATAATTGTAGTTTTTTCCAATTATTTAAGTCCTTTTGTACTTTTAACCATAATGTCTCATAATTATTCTTATATAATTTCACATTAGAGGCTGTAATATATACTCCCAAGTATTTAACCTTTTTCACTATTTCATAACCTGTCAATTTTACTAACGTTTCCTTTTCGTTCATGGTCATGTTTTTAGATAATATTTTAGTCTTATTATTATTTACCTTAAAACCAGAAACTTTCCCATATTGAGTTATAATTTCCATCAAGTCTATAACCGATTGAATTGGTTGAGATAATGTCACAACCAAGTCATCCGCAAAAGCTCTTAACCTATAATCATTCTGTTTTATTTTTATTCCCTTTATTATAATTGATTCACAAATTTTAATCAGTAAAATCTCCAATGTTAAAACAAACAACAATGGTGATAGTTGACATCCCTGTCTTGTGCCTTTTTCAATTTTAAATGCCTCTGTTAATCCCCCATTAATTATAATTTGTGCCGATTGTTGTTGATATATAGCCCAAAGAGAATGTAAAAATTTATCCCCAAAATTCATTTTATCAACAGCTTTCAATAAAAATTGCCAATTCAAGTGATCAAAAGCTTTTTCAGCATCCAAAAATATCAATGCCGCAGGGACTTGGTTGTTCTTATCCAAATACTCAATTAAATTAACAATTTGTCTTACATTATATTTCATATATCTTCCAGTTATAAATCCAGACTGATCACTATGAATCATTTGCTTCAAAACTTGCATTAATCTATTTGCCAATATTTTTGAAAAAATCTTATAATCTGTATTCAAAAGCGATATAGGTCTATATTTCTTAGGCTGGGTAAGGTCTTGGTCCTCCTTTGGAATCAGCGATATAAAAGCCCTTCTCCAAGACGGAGGCACTTCTCCTCCAATCTGGATATTATTAAAGAGTTCCTTTAATGGTTCTATCATCTTTGCAGATAATATTTTATAATAAATTGCTGATAATCCATCTGTACCAAGAGCCTTACCCACTTTCAACTGCTTAATTGCTAAAATAATTTCCTCAGAAGTAATTAAACAATTCATCTCCTTTCGTTGTTCATTTGAAAGTCTAGGGAAATGTGCTGCCTGTAGGTACTTATTTATATCTAAGGCTTATATATTTTCACTAGCATATAATTTTGTATAAAAATCTAAAAAAACTCTTTTTAATCAACTTTTGTTGATATACCGGTACCTCTTTACCTTTATATTCTATTTTCTCTATAATACGTGATTTCTGTTTCTTCCTTAATTGATAAGCCAACCACCTACCAGGCTTATTTGCATTACAAAACGTATTATGTTTTGCATAATGCAAATTAATTGCAACCTGATCAGCCATTAACATATTAAATTGCTCTTTCAACAAATTTATGGAAACCCTTAATCTATTATCTGATGGGTTCAAAATAAAAGCTTTCTCCTTCGATTTAATCTCTTCTTCAAGCTCTTTACGTTTTTGCATCTGCTTACGCCTATATCTATTATTCATATGAATCAAAACCCCTCTCATATAAGCTTTACTAGCATCCCAAACCATTGCCATCGATGTGCCTTTATGCATATTCAAAGCAAAAAATTCTTTCAACTGTTCTCTGCATTTCTGCGAAAGCACCTCATATCTGAATACATTTTTGTTCAATCTCCAAGATCTTCTATTCCCATCTTCAACAAATAACTCCAACCATACAGGGCTATGATCCGACAATGTTCTAGGAAAGATCTTAACATTCCTGACCCTGGAGAAAAGATCAGTAGTAATTAAAAAAAGTCAATTCTGGAAAACGATTGGTGCCTA
Organism: Vipera ursinii; assembly: GCF_947247035.1. Classification (NCBI taxonomy): domain Eukaryota; kingdom Metazoa; phylum Chordata; class Lepidosauria; order Squamata; family Viperidae; genus Vipera; species Vipera ursinii. Next base: position 72,209,111 of record NC_139514.1, on the reverse strand, counting down.
TCCCCCAAAAAAGTAAAGTCTCTATCTTCCACATTCCGTTCCCACCAAATATCTCTTAATTCCAAGTCATCTTTCAAATCAAAAAAAGCTTTAGGCAATTTAGAATGATTAGGAGAATTTTTGAAAGATCCCTTCTTGTCTTTACTTGAATCCAAAACACCATTCCAGTCACCCATCATAATAACAGATTTGTAATCCAATTGAATTAGTTTGTGATGTAAAAACTTATAAAACTTTTTTTGCTGTTGATTAGGGGCATATAATCCAATAATAAGAACTTTTTTGCCTTGTAGCACTAATTCAGTAATAACATATCTTCCTTGTATATCAGATTCAATTAATCTAGCTGATAAATCTCTTCTTACATAAATAACCACTTCCCCCTTTTTATCTGGGGCAGAAGCTATAAAATGTGATCCCAACTGAGAACTAATCAAATACTTTTGATCTTTTGCAGCAATATGAGTCTCCTGTAAGCAAACAATGTCATTTTTATGTTGTTTCAGGTAGTGAAATACTTTCTTTCTTTTCTGTGGTGAATTCAGGCCATTAACATTCCATGTCAGAAGCTTTGCCACGCTTAGTGGCCTGAAGCCTCTGGAACACTGCCTGAAGATCAGCCATTGATCTCTTCGGTTGTGCCCCTCCCACAGGCTCTGTAGTAATCGGGCCTTGTGTTATTGATCCAGAATTAGCCTTCTGCTTCTGCTCCTTTTCTTTACGTTTATACACAGCCCGAGTCATCCTCTGTTCCTTTGGATCATCCTTTAACACCAAACTCTATTCAATAGGCTCAGCCTGCGGTAAATCTCCAACAGCCAGTGACATTGCACCTTCAACTGGTTGTTTATCTTCCAGCCTTTCTTCTATTCTCTTAAGTCGTGGAGATGGTGGTGAACCTGATTTCAGGACATAACTATAAAAATCTTTTGCCTTTGAAATTGTATTAAGTCTACATCGTGTCCCTGCATAATTTACCACTATCCATCTAAACTGGACCTGTCGGTTTTTAAGCTCCTCAGACAGAAAGGCAAAATCTTTTCTTTTTCTAAGAATTTTTGGAGGTATTTCTTTTAAAATTATAATGTTTTGATCTGCAATTTGAAATGTCTGTTTGTAAAAAGCCTGAATAATTGCATTTCGAAGTGATCTCCTGGAAAAATAAATAACCACATCTCTGGGTATATTTTTCTGCCTCGCAATCCAGGAATTGACCCTAAATATCTTATCCATCTCTCTTGATAACTCCTCAGGTTCACATCCCAGAAAAGGAGCTATAGCTTTTGCCACCTCCTCTTTCAGATCTTCTCGTGGGTCCTCCTTTAATCCTCTTATTTGCAATGCAAATTCCATATCTCTATATTGTGAGATGGTCACTTCGTCCTCTGTTGTATCAATCTTGTTTTCAACTTTGACAACTCTGCTTTCTAATTTTATAGTATTTTCCACAACTTCATCCACCCGATCATCCAAGCGTTCAATATGTGTAGCTAACCCTTGAAGTGCAAGCAATATGTCTTCCCTCATCTCTCTATTTTTATTCTCAAGAAGGTCAGCCATCTCCTTCATTTTACTGTCAAGGAGATCAGCCATCTCCTCCTTTATTTCTTGTGTTGCTTGCTTTAAAGCATTTTGAATGTCTTTAAGCATAAATGCAGGTGGTGGGGGAGAAGGTGGTGGGGATTTAGCATTAGCTGTAGGTTGCACTGCAGGTTGTGCTACAGGAGAGGAGATTGTACTTTTAGAAACAGCAGAAATTCCCAAACTCTTTGAAGCCATCTTCTGCTTATAAAAATCCACTTCTTATAAGTTTTACTTTCCCCTTCAACAAAATCAGCAATTAAAAAAAAAAGTAAAAAACAAAGTCCCAGAAAAAAGCTGTAAGAATTCTTTCTTTTAAAAAAAGAAAGAAACTCTAAATACACAAAGTCTGATACGTTATTTAAACTTTGTTGCCAAATGTATCTCTTTCTTGACACTGTTCTTTCAAACAAAGAAACAGCATTCTGGCGCCATTTTTCCCCTTTAAGTCAAATTAAAATATGGAGAAGATTGATTCTCCCCGAGTTAAAGTTTCCAGGACTTGCAATTTTTACTTCTCCTGGTCAGCTCTGTCTGCTTTTAAATTACTCACAAGTCCCTTTAAATAGCAGATATGGATGCGGCGTCTTGCTTTGATCCTGAAACTTGGAGCAAAGGCGTCCTGGAGTGTGGAGAAAGCCTTGCGCTCCGAGGGAGCTCTCACCCTCCGACCCCCAAATAATTAAGGGGGTCAAGGGGAGCTCTACCTCTACCTGAGGAAAACTCTCCTCCCCCTCTTCTCCCGAGGGGGAGGTTTTCAAGCCACGGGACAGCTGATTTTCGCTGTCTCCGCGCGCTTTTCACGCAATCACAGGGCTGGCGGCCAGAAGAAAGCGGCCATCGGCATGGTGTCGCCACCGGAAGTCCAGTCTCACCAGAAGTTTTAGTTTTAATTACATGGTATTATTATTATTTCTATATTGTATTGTTTAATAACTTAGATATTTGTTTATGTTTTTACTATTATTATGTTTACTTTTATTTTGCTTGTATTTATGTTAAAGGAGAGTTAAAGCGCATTATGAACTTGGTTTTTTATATAGTTGGTTAATGTTAGTTAGATTATGATTATTATATTTGTAAGCCTGTACTCAGCTCTGGGAAGTGGGGGAGGGAGAGGGGGGGTTAGGGTGGGTTGGTTTTGGGGATTATATTGTAACTTTTATAAAACTTTTCAATAAAAAAAAGAAATACATTTAGCATTATTAACACTATAATTCTGGTTGGTTGAGTTTATATACTATTAAATAATATATTCTGTTTCCTAATTTATATTTTGACAACTATCTAAGGCTGCAATTATATACCAGTTAGGTAGAAATAAACCTTTAAGAACTCTGTAGGATTTTTTTTCTAAGTATATGTATATTTTTTACTGTTGTATTGCATCTTTTTCAGAAATACTATGAAATTCTTTTTGAATAAAACTAATTTGCTTGGGGATTCTGTCTGTGCTGATTTTTAGTAAGACAGAAGCGAGAGAAAACTTAAAAACAAAGTACCGGTATTATCTGACATACTAAGAACATATCAATTATCTCGAGATAGTGGTCAATCAATTAGGGAGTTGATAGACACAACCATGGGCTCGCTGTAGTTTTCACTAAAGCTTTTTCACACTTTGCAGTTTTAAAAACAATGATATTATGGTTTTAATATACAACTTTAATACATAAAATATTGCTGTAGGTAATTGTAATGATGGTTTTGTGTATGTACTATATTAATGGAGGTCTGCTTGTTTTATTTGTTGCAGTTCCTTTGATCTTTTAAACTCATGGGATCAATCAAATCTACATCATACCTCAGGCCAGTTCAGCTCTGTGGGAAGCATGGATATCTGGGATCACACACCCCAAACATATCAGTATGGTCAGATTTCCTCTGCAAAGTCCAATAGCAGCATTGATCATCTGGGGAATCCCAGCAAAAGAGATTCTGCATATGGTTCTTTTTCTACTAGCTCCAGTACACCTGATCAAACATTGTCCAGTGTAGATGCTGTGTCAACAGAGAATGTGATGCATAAAATGGGTCACTGGGAAACTCCAAAACAAGGAAATAACAAGACTGCTTCGTTTCTGAGTGATAATGGAAGATCTGAAGAAAAAGTTAACTCCTTTGCAACTCCCCCACAATATGAAAACAACCTAAGTTTGCGACTGGAAGTCCATACTAATTCAGTCTATTCTGGTGCTGGAAGATCTAATTTTGTACCTGTATGGTATGTCCCTGAAGGAAAAAAGTCTCCTTCCCCTCCACCTCCCCCACCCCCTCTCCGTAGTGATAGCTTTGCTGCTACCAAAAGTCATGATAGAGATCATGCACCTCTGTATTCAGAAGGCATTCAGAGCCCCCAGCATTTTGAAGTCCTACACAGAACACCAGTCAGAAATGATTGGGGTGCTGAAGCTGCTGAAGAACAAAAGCTAATGATCAAGTCAGTTATCAAGACCTCACATAGAAGACGAGGAAGCAGCCCAATACAAAGACTTGATTTTATTCCAGATTATGGTTTTTCTTCCCCAGGTGACAGGATAAACAATAATATGAGAAGTGCTAAGAGGCTGCATTCTTCTCTGTCTAGTACTGATGTTCGATTTGCCCAGTCTGTTTATGAGTCTCAGCACCATCAACATCAGCGTCAGTATAGTGATGAATATAGTTTCTTTCACAATACAGAAGCTTCTGCATCATCTAAAGAGCCAAAATGGCTGTCTCCATATAGTGACATTAGGGAAAGGCCTTCTGATAAACATAATTGTCATCTAAACCAAACCAGAATTCCTAGTAATACCACCACTGCAGTTTCTGACATGAGTTCTGAGGAAAACCCTGGACTAAATCATTATTACTGTGCAAAAGTGCAGCAGCCTGCTCAGGGAATCTCAAAACCATTTCAATATAAAAATAAATGTAGGAATTCTGGGACAGGAAATCTTGCTGCTTCTGTGTCAAGTGAAAATCCTGTCATAACCATGAGCCAAAATCCTAAATATTCTCTACCTCAGCATCTTATTGAGTCTTCTCTGGATATATGTGAAAAGGGAGCTCATTGTGTAGTTAATAAAGGAGAGGATATTAAGGCTGTTGTACTAGAAGATTCTAGGAAGGTAAATTACTCTGAGAAATTGAGTCAGAATAAGACATTTGAAGAAAATCTCAGTAGTCATCATGATTATAAGGATGGGCAGGAATATTTTCAGGTGTCTGACACTAAAATAGCCCCAAAAGATTTCAAATGGAATCAGGAGAAGAACTATCATATTTCTCCTCCAAAGACTCCAATGTTGCATTCTTTAGCTCAGGAAGAGAAAAAGCAAATTAATGTTGCTGCCGAAATTGGAATTAATAAACAGGCAGGATTTGATGTTCACCTAAGCAAAAATGCACGAAGGAGTGATCGTTTTGCTACCACACTGAGAAATGAAATTCAAATGAAGAGAGCAAAACTCCAAAAAAGCAAAAGCACAGCGGCCTTAGTAGAGCCAACTGAGGAGGACTGTGTTGAGAACTGGAAGCATGATCCTCAAGAAAAGACAGTCTGTTTATCACAAAGTTGTTATTCTCACATGTACAAAGATAATCTGAAAGAGGTCCAAACCAGAGTCTTGAAAGCCACTTCTTTTCAGCGCCGAGACTTGGAACCCAATTCTGCAGAGTATCTTCCAGACCGAAAGACAAATATGTATAATACTACTCCATTGACTTTTGTTTCTGAAGATGAATTAGGTTTCCCTGAACTCAGACAGTCTTCTAAACAGATATCACTGAGTAATGGTGCTCACCATCTTTCACGTATTGGTACTAGGAAGAGATTTACTGCAGAACAAAAGTTAAAATCTTATTCTGAACCTGAGAAAATAAACGAAGTGGGTATGTTGAATGATAACTGCCAAACATACCATCGTCCAGCTACATCAGAGGAAGCTTTGGAAACTTTTGCAGATAAATGGAAGTTTTTTGAAGAAACTAGTAAGCCAGTCTGTCAAAAATCTTCACAGAGATGTGAATCCTACTTTCGTTCAGAAGCAGACATTGCTACTCTTCATAGAAATTCTAATGAAATCGAATCTGGAGAATCATGGTACAAAAAGAAAATGTGGTCAGCTTCTTTCGGAGTTGAGAATGTACTTTGTGCATCTGATAGATCTAGTGAAACTGTACGTTCCAGTGGTGACATCACTAAATCAAGACAACCTCAGAGATTAGAAACATTTGCAGAATACCAGGCTTCCTGGAAAGAACAGAGAAAACCTATAGAATGCTGTAGTTCTGGAAAGTGCCATTCAGCTGATAACATCCTTGATGCTGGCTTTGAACAACTTGGGAAATCTCAGTATAAACATGAAAGGTCCAGGTCATCTCCTTCTACTGATTTTTACAAGCAGGTAAACACCTTTTACTACACTTTATTTCAAAGCAATGAAAAATAAGTATATAAAAAAGCAAAGTTCTTAAGCATATAGTTGTATACAAAATTTCAGGCAAGCCAGTATACATTTCAATGAATCCTTAAAGAAACAGAAAACTGACTCAACATTTGCATGGTACAAAATTAAATATAGTTTTCTGCAAACATGAATGCATACTTAGTATAGTATTTTTAGCTATATACAGTTTCCAATTAAAAATTTGAAAGTATGGCAGATTTTGAACTATGCTTTTAAGTTGGTACTTTGTAACATTTTTAGTAGTAATTAGAGCTTCCAAACAACTGTAGTTAACCTAAGAATTTTTCTTTTTGGGGGGTTGGGCCAATTTTTCCCTATGTTTCTTGCAGGACCTCAGAAATTTCCTTGCCTGCCACTGCATGTTTGAGATCGTCTCATAGATGTTCAATAATCTTATAGTCTGAAGATAAGAGGGCTGTTCCAAAACCTTTGACCTTTCTTTCATGTAATACTTCATAATGGTCTTCATGAACTATCCAAACTCTTTTCAGTTTTAATTACTTTATTAACTGCTGGATATTAGTTTGAAACCAAGAAAAGTCTCCACCAAAGTTGGAGATTCAAAAGTGGTAAGGTCTGAAAAACAGAACTTCATAGATCACTCCAACTGACCTTCCAAAAATTTTAGCTGATATGTGTTCAACCCCCAGTAAAACATTACTAACTAAACAACAATAATGTACATATGTAAAGTTACCAAAGGGAAATCTTTTTCATGGCTCTATGATGTATTTGAAAAAAAACAACGTTGCCAGCTGGTAAAAAATAGAGAGGGTTTAGTTATACTTTGTGGTTGTATGGCAGACAATAACACAGGACATTTTGAAAGGAAGAATGGAAAGGAAGAATAAATATCAGTAAACCCTGATCTTCTTTTAAAAGACCTTGAAGGGTAAAGTGAAGCTTTGTTTCATTTTATTCTTATCCAGGTTTGTTTTCATTATGTTTTTGTTATGGTCATCCTTCTTATCTTTACTTCTCATTTTTGTCTGCTGTATTTTTTCTTTATTTTTAGTATTTCCATTTATTGCCATCCACAATAGTTTAAAATTGGACAAGATATAAATTTAAAAACAAAGAAGTAAATAATGCCCACTCAGTAAAGAAACTGAATCTGAAAAGGGAATGGATATTTCAGCAAAATAATGATCCAAAACATAATTTGTTTCTCACTTACCTGATAAAATGCCAGTTACATATATAGTGTTGCTTTTTCTCTTAAATATATACCTAGCCTTCAGCATGTCTACATCATTCATTTCTTCTATCCACTATTTTTTTCCCATAATTCACCCCCCCAGCCTTGACACTCTCTTAATTAAGAGTGGAGATTATTATTTTGTTGCTTTAAAAAAATATTCAGCCTGGCTAAAGCCATCATTGTTGTTCTAAGTTGCCACATAGATTGGGGGTGGGGGAGAAGATGGGAAGGAAAATGAAAGTATTGGTAGTCAAAACACAGAATAGTCCTGTGGGAACCAAGGTCATTCCTGCTGGAAGGAGGAGCAACAATGAATTGAGAAGCCTGCCAATTACTTTCATTGGGTCGTATGAACTATAGAATAGTAGAGGAGAGGGAATTGTTACTTGGTTTCATTCATCGGAACCTTGACATTAAACCAATTGAACCTTGACATTAAACCAATTCTCCTAAAAAAATTTTTTACTGCTCTAAGATAGAGGGCTATTGAGGAGCAATCCTCAGGGTCCTGAGCCCCGACCACCCACCCGATTCTTTTGGGAGGACGGTAAAGACTCAGGCATGATCCCAGGATGGAGAAGAAAGGTGGAGCAACTGCTAATCCCAGTACAACCCCTACTGAACACGGGTGACTGCCCAGGCTGGGGATGGAGCCCCACTGGCTGGTACATGACTGAAAGCCCATGTGGACAAAGCTGATAGGCCAGCGGTGCAGGAGGAAGCTCTAGCCATTGGGGACCTTTACCATGCAGAGGAAGATTTCTGGTGCAAGGGCTCCCCTAAAGCTGCTAAGGCTGATTTCCCCTTGATCTCTACCCACAGCTCTCTATCTCTCACACCCAGGTGTAGAGTGAAGAGATTGGCCAGAAGGGATGAGTCGGGAATGGAAATACATGACGATGCATGGCCACTCGAACAAGAAATTAAAGGAGAAATTTGACCAATTGGGGGTTAGGGAAGTGACCACAATCACACAATATGAGATAGCCAGAGCTGAGGCCAGGGTAATGCAACTGCTTCCCACCTGTTGGAGCCCGAGTCCAGTTGTAGCCTGTGCCGCTTCCCTGCTTCCCAGACCAGCAGCTGCCTGGAGCCCAGGACCCAGATGAAATCCCCCATGCCAGCAGCAGGCTGCAATCCCAGTTGATCAACTGAGAGGGTTCCAGGAATGGGCTCAACCTCAACCACGACCTCAGTACCACCAGCTTGGCTGGCGTCCAGTGCACTGGGTACCTCCACCCCCTGTGGACCCACCGCCGATAAGAGCCACGTTTGATGGGGACCCAGATAGGCTGATGTTCTTTATGAACCAGTTGTGGGCAAATTTGGATTGCTACATTCCTGCCTAACCTAATTAGAAAGTGATGGTGAATGCAGTGGCAGCAAACCTAGAAGGAGAAGCTGCAGAGTGGGTGACCAGCCTTCACCAAAAGGACGCACCATAGCTTGGAAACATAGACTTTTTCCTGGAAGAGCTGAGAGCTAGGTTTGAGGATGAATCTCAAGCCCTGCAAGCGGATGTGGAAATATGCGACCTAAAGCAGAGTGGCAGACCAGCTAAGGAATTTGTACGAGAGTTCTGAAGGGTCGCAGGCAGAATAAGACAGTGGCTGGAACAATTACTCATCACTGCCTCAAGAAGGGCCTAGACTGCAACCTGTACCAGACCTGCACCTACCAGGGAATTCCTGAACAGATCCATGAGTGGTACCAGATGGCAGTGACCTTAGACATTGAGCTTAAGAGCTACAAGAGGCCCAGTGCTCCTCAATCGAAGCCCAGGTGAAGCAAGGAGAGGCGCCAGTTCAGTTGATGCCCAGCAGCGATTTCAGTGACCAGTGCTCCCAGAGCTCCTACTTGGGCCCCCATCAAATGCTTCAGGTATGGCCAGCAGAGCTGTTGGGCAAATGAATGACTAACACCGGCTCCCCAGGGGAAGAGCACCCCAACCACCACCTCAAAACTGAAAAGACTGCAATGGAGAAGCTGGGAGAAATCGAGCTGGGTGCATCAAAGCCAACCCATCGAGGTCTCCTCCCCTCAACTGGAGAACTCCAGTTGAACGCCAGGCACTACTAGCCCTGACAATGACAATGAGGGCAAGAATGATCCAATGGTAAGTCAAGCCATCCCTCCTTTCATCATTTCTGCTAAACTTATACTACCTAAAACAGGCCCAAATGGAATCAGACGTCCTGGTAGATTCAGGCTGCACTCAATGCTTAATCAATCTCTAAACTGTGCTTAAGCTAGAAATTTGAGCCAAGCAACAGTCCCTGGCCATGAAATTTGAACAGGTTGATGGGTCATTAATTGGAAGGTCACCTGCAACACACCTAACTGAACCAGTACAGCTAGAAATGGGGCAGCATTGGGAAATTATTTGTTTTGTGGTGATCCCAAAAATGACAGAGACTAATCCTGGGGTTGGCCTGGCTAGATAAATGGTGATCTTCCATATGGTGGGAAAACAGGGTGAGAAGCATGAGGTTAGGGACCGGGCCTTTTCTGCATACTCGTGATGATCCAGAGAGGGGAGCCACTTCCACTAAAGCCAGACATGAACCAATTGAGACTTTGAAAATCACAGCTGAGCAGTTACCTGAGGTCCAACTCATTCCTAAAGATTACCAGGATCTGGCTGAGGTATTCAGCAAGAAGGAATGTGATGTGCTCCCCCCCTCACTGAGCTACTGACTGTGCAATAGAGATCCTGCCAGGAGCTAAGCTACCCAAACCAAAAATGTATTCCATGACCCCCCAGAGAGATGAATGAACTAAGGGAATACATTGACAAAAATCTGGCTAGGGGATTTATCCAGCCTGCAAAATCATGCATAGCCGCTCCTGTGTTGTTTAAAGAAAAAAAAGATTGGGCACTGAGATTGTGTGTGGATTTTAAAGGCTTAAATGCTGTTAGCATGGAGAACATGTACCCACTTCCCTTGATAAAAGACATGTTAGCTCACCTCCCCAAGGGGAAAATGTTTACTAAGCTGGAGATGCGAGAAACTTACTACCAAGTAAGAATTAAGGAGGGAAATGAGTGGAGAACTTAATTGCATTGGATCATATGATCTGGGAAGTTTCCAGTTCAAGGTGATGCCCTTTGGTCTCCAGGGAGCCCTTGCTGTGTTCATGCAGCTGATGAATAAGGTGCTACATTACCACCTGTACAAGGGGGTCCTAGTTTATCTCGACAATATCCTTATCATTACAGAAACAATGGAGAAACATGTCAAATTGGTTTGCGAGGTGCTCAAGAAATTATGAACAGCAAACCTTTATGCCAAACTATCTAAATGTGAGTTCCAGCAAACAAACCTGGACTACCTGGGATACTGAATCTCGAGCGAAGGGATGGAGATGGATCCAGGGAACATCAAAGCCGTTCTGGAATGGCAGCCCCTTAGAACTCACAAGCAGCTACAGAGTTTTTTGGGGTTCGCTAACTTTTACCGGCAATTCATCCCCTCTTTCATGAAAATAGCCTTGCTGATCACCAAACTCTTGAAAACTGGCAAACGGGAGTCAATACCCCATTGACTATAGAGTGCCAAGCAGCATTTGAGCAACTCTAAAGGTTGTTCGTGGGAGAGCCAATCCTCAAACTTCCCAACCCCAAGGAACAGTTCATCATTCAAGCAGATGTGAGTGACATTGCAGTGGATGCCATTCTTCTTCAAAAAAAATGACGAGTGAACTGCAACTGTGTGCATATACCTCTAGAAAACTCACCAACACAGCAGCATTGGTCTGTATGGGCAAAGGAGGTATTTGCTGTGTGTTGGGCATTGCTAATCTGGCATGCTAGTATGGACTGTCCATAAGAACCTTGAAGCACTAAAAACCTCACACAAATTATCCCCCAAACAGGTTCAATGGGCAATTGTTTTAACTTCTCTCTCAAATATATTCCCGGGGGAAGAACGTCCTGGCTGACATATTGTCTAGAATGTCTAGAATGTCACAGTACAAGAGCTGTTGGAGGAGGTGAATGCTATCATTCCCTCACCTCAAAAAGCCTCTCAACTCACCACTAGAAATAAAGCCTGAAAGCAGTCCATCAGCCCTGACAGCAGTTTAACACAGCAACTAAAAAATCAACTGAAATCAAACCCCTGGTTCAGAGACAACAAACAGCTCTTAACCTATAGGGATGGACTAGCATGGAAGGGTTCCAAATTGTACCTTCCTAGCACCCTCAGGATCCAAGCCCTGCAATGAAGCCACAATGCTAAGCAAGCCAGCCACTTTGGATTTTTAAAAATTTGCACTTAGTGAGATAGCAATTCTGGTGGCCAGGAATGAAAAAAAATCATTGAAAGCTATGTTAAGTGCTGTGCTGTACCACCATGAAAACCAGACTCCTGGGCTGCTACAATAGGTGGTGGAACCATCCCAGCCCTGGGAAGAGATCAAAATGGTTTTTATCGTTAAACTCCCTCCCTCTTTGCTGGAGAGGCAGCAAAGGCTGTAAAGAGCTCCTCCAAAAGTAAAAGTTTTATTTTATTTTATTTTACTTTATTTTTATTTTAACTTTTTAATCTCTTTTAATATTGTATTTTAACCTACCTCTTTTAAACTTTTTAAACCCATTTTTAACCCATTTCAACCTTTTAAACCATAGTTTTAAACTTATTTTTAAACCTGTTTTAACAAACCTGAATGGGGAAAAGAAGGAAGAGACAGCACTCTGCAGCAGAAAGTATATCCAAGCCTTTGAAGCAGCAGAAAATGGAGGATTATATTGCAAACAGACAGTCTGCTCCAGTAAGTAACTCATTCGCAGGCACCTTATCAGATAAAGTTAATTTATGTGACTCATTGGAATGGGACTTACAAACCGAAGTGGAGAGCAGACAGCATGTGGAGTTGTCTTCCTCCCTCTTGGAGAATGGCTCCCCTCCTTGGAATCTGGCAACAGCCTCTTTTACACAGGAGGGAGATGTGGCAAATTTGAAGGGGGAAAATGTGACACTTCCTTTCTAGACAATGTTTGCTTACAGCTCAAACTGTAAACTCAATATATAATCTCTTGTCAATTGTCATGGATAAGGTTGATTGTCTGAAAGAGTCTTTTGCAGAGTTTGTTAGGAGCCACCCAAATACTGTGGAAGGACTTGGGAGGATAACCATGGACAGACATGGGATGGCTAACTCAGAAGGTGAAAGTAGAGAAGGACCTTGTTCTCCTCCCAAAAATTTGAACACCTACAGAGAAAACACTCAATCAGGCAAAGGTCTAAGAGATGACCAATATAACTACAGTCTGCAAACTAACCAGGTTACTTTGCAAATTTATGACAAGAGAGTAAATAGAGGGCGTTGGAGCAACAGAAAAGCTATTAGGCTGTCCCTGAGCCAGCTGCTCCGCTGTGAATTCACTCTGATAGATCTACTACATGCAGAGTGGCTGCCAGCAAGAACACAATGTATGAGAATTCTCCTATCATTCAAGCAGCCCACAATTCCCTCCATGCTCTTCAGAATGAAGCCCTTTCTGAGCTTTTTCTCAATATTTCCAATAAGGGTCTTTTGCTCAGAAAAAGTGTGCCCACTCCTGAAACAGCGTCACCAAGAGGGAACTGTCGCTTTAAATCTAGGCTGCAACAGCCCTCACACTACTAGGCCTGAGGCTGCTGCAACTGAACTGACCCTGAGAAAGCAAAGAAGCAATATACGAACTGTGTTACCCACAGCTGCAGGAACTGCTGAGGATGTGCCAGAGGAAATGTTGATTGACCTATTCAGTGCATTGCCAGAACCTGAGCAAGTTAACATCATTCAAAGATTGGACGACCTAAAAGAGGCACTGACAATAACCCAATCTACAGCAAAGCCTCTATTTAATTTGGCTCCACTAAACACGCAACCTTGTGACAAGATATTTAATCAACAATCTGCCTTTGCCTCAACAGTAAAAAAAGGTGTTGTCACACAGGCTGAGAATGGAGTAACTGCACTGACTGACCCAGCCTCTGAGAAACAACTGAAAGACAAAGGGCTTCATCACACAGTGCCCCCTAAGCTGACAAACACTAAGGACATAATCCAGCTTCCATCCTCATTTGATTTAGAAGTTCCCACAACATCTTTTCACAAGATGAACCCTCAGCCAAGCCCCTCCAAAAATGGACATAAATCTACATTCATAGACTTAAGCCAGAGTATTTTATTTATTTATTTATTTTAATTCCATTTATATCCCGCCCTTCTCCAAAGACTCAGGGCGGCTTTACAAACTTAGCAGTAGCCTTCATTCTATGTATATGCCTGCTTATTAGGGCTTTCACACACACCCAAGCGGCATTATTACAAAGTCAGCTTAATTGCCCCCAACAATCTGGGTCCTCATTTTACCTACCTCGGAAGGACGGAAGGCTGAGTCAACCTTGAGCCTGGTGGGATGCGAACCTGCACTAATTGCAGGCAGCTGGTGTTACTTAAGGAGGCATTAGCCCACTGCTCCACCAAGGCTCTTTGGAAAAAAAATCATTCTTGGAGCAAGAGCAGAGGCACACTGGCAACCGAGATATAGAGGAGCAACAAGTTCTGCAACCCACAAGGAGAAATATCGAACCTCACAACAACTGTGTTTATATGGGAAGCTTAGATGATATTGACCCAGCTCCATTGTCAAGTTGACATCTGGCATTTCCACCATCTAGCCAATCAACCAAATCAGACCACCTTGCCTCTGAGAACCCCATACAGTTGATGACCTGGAACATAGCTGGCTGGAAAGGGATGGTTGATAGTGGACTAATGAGCTTTCTCTCTAGATTTGACGTAATAGCCTTTCAAGAAACCTGGCTAACCGAAGTGGATGAACCAGTACAATTGCCAGGCTTTCAGGGATGGGCCTCCCCAGCCCTAAAAACAAAGAACAAAGGGAGACCCTCTGGTGGGCTATGCATTCTTATAAAGGAAGAGTTGCAATGGCAGGGAGAGAAATTATATAACGAAGATAAGTATCCGTACTTTCTAGCTGTCAAATTTGAATATGACCAGTTTGAGTTAATATTGGTAAATGTGTACATTCCTCCAAGCACATCCCAGCACTATAATTTTGAATATTGGATGGGCTTGGAAGTTATCTTAGAAGATATATCTATATTGTACCCTTGGTCCATAGTGGTATTATTAGGAGATCTGAATGCTAGACTGGGTCCCTCTCTGTATGAGCTTGCCCAGAAGAAGGGAATCCCAGGGGAGTTCTTTGATAACCATCCTCAGTGGCTCTCGAGAGACTGTAAAAGTAATGCCGCTGGCCTGCTCCTAGTCTCCTTAATTTTTAAGGGTAATCTCCAAATTTTGGGAGGTAAGGACAAGAATTATACATACCCTTATACATACCACTCAGCCAATTCAAGTAGTGTACTGGATCTCTTTTGCGTGTCTAGAGATAAGGCTGACCTCTTCTCAGAGGTCACAGTACACCTTAGCGACAATAGCAACCATCAGCCTGTAAGTGTGACATTGCGAGGCCGCTCAGATTTAAGACCATATAACATGGCTGACAGATGGCTCACCAAAAAGGTAGAGGTGACCCAAAATAAAAGGTTAATTTGGGCCAAAGTTGATACTAAGGCAATATTAGAATGCCTTAAAACAGAGAATGCTACTAAGTGGGCTAGAACAATACAGTCATCTACTACTGACTGGATGTCAGCCTTCAATGCATTCTCCAATCTTTGTAACATACTGAAGAAACACCTAACAGCTAAACCTACTACAAAAAGAGCCCAAGTGGGTAGCCCTCGCTGATTTGATCCTGATTGTCAGCGACAGAAAAAGAAATTGAAGGCAGCCATGAGGCTTGCCCAGAGGAATCCTACTGCCCATATATAAGCTAAGATGCTGCACACAAGAAGGGAATATAAAAAAACTATAACATTAAAGGAAAAACGTTTTGCCATTTCAATCTGGTCAGAACTTGAGTTGGCTGCCAGAAGCCATAATTCAGTATTATTTTGGCACTCAGTAGCAGGTATCCTGAAGGAACGGAGATTTGCATTTGACATACCAATCTCTGCTGCGGACTGGGAGAATTATTATCAGTGCTTGTTTGCCCCCACCGAACCGGTAAAGAAATTATTTTTAAACAGTGATTTGGTAAATCCTAGAACTCTCCCCCCTTGGCCACCAGTCTCAGAAAAGGAGATACAATCCATCATTAAAAGCTTAAAGAGCAATAAAGCCCCAGGCGAGGATTTTTTACCAGCAGAATTATTTAAGAAATTTCCCAACTGGTGGGGCCCTGTATTAGCAGGTCTTTTTACACACATAAATAACACCTGCCATATACCAGATGGGTGGAAGATGGCAATAGTTGTCCCCATATATAAAAAAGGGAATAAAAAGGATCCTAGTAATTATAGGCCCATCAGCCTGATTGACATTGTAGCAAAAATATATGCTAGGTACCTTTTGAACAGAATTGAAATCTGGGTAGAGGAAAACAACATCCTCACAGAAGAACAAGCAGGTTTTAGACAGAACAGATCTACTATTGATAACTGCTTTGTTTTGAACCATCTGATTGCCAAATATGCCTATAAGAGGAGACCCCTGTTTGCTGCTTTTATAGACCTTACAGCAGCATTTGATATGGTAAATAGAGACGTACTATGGAGTAAATTGACATCTCTTAAAATAGAACCCAGACTTCTGGCTTTGATTAAAGCCCTTTACACAAGTACCTGTTTGAGGGTGCGGTATGGGGTTAATGGGGCCCTGACTAACAGGATTCACACAAATAAAGGGATAAGGCAAGGGTGTATCCTGGCCCCATTATTATTTAATTTATACATCAATGACTTGCCAGGGTTAATGAAGGATACCATGGTACACATGCCGATGATCCTAAATACTTACTGTAACAGCTTGCTTTATGCTGATGATATGATTTTATTATACTCACAAGTAGGATTACGTAGGCTATTAAGAAGATTCAGCTCTTATTGCCAGGATAACTCCCTAATTATTAGCAAATCCAAATCGAAAATAATGGTGTTTGGAAGAAACCATCAGAGACATAAGTGGCAATTAGATGGTGAACCAATTGAGCAGGTTAATACCTTTGTATATTTGGGAGTAACTTTTTCCAAGACTGGATCTTGGGCCTGCCATCATCAACGAAGTACATTTAGAGCAAAAGCCTGTTTGAATTTATTGCTCAAACTAAAGAACCATAGTTACCCAGGGTCCCTAGCTCCACTACTCAAAGTTTATAAGGCTAAGGTTACGACAATGCTCTTGTATGGAGCAGAAATTTGGGGTCTTTATTCAACCACAGCTTTAGAACAAACACAGTCCCAGCATCTGAGATGTATTTTGGGTGTAGACCCAAGAACATCTGCTGCAGCAGTTAGAGCTGAATTGGGAATTCATACAATTCAGGCATTATCTAAAATTAGACCTTATAACTACTGGTGCAAAGTTAATGAAATGGAGACTGATAGACTCCCCAAATTATGCCTACTAGAGCAAATAAAACTGCAATCACAAATCTCCTGGATCACCAAACTAACAAATTTTGTAAGAAGCTGTGGCCTTCCTGTTTCTTGCGTAACAGGAGAACAATCTAAAAAAAAGAGTTGCCCAAAGAATTAAGGATATAGAAGCACAAACTGATATAGCTATCCTTAGTAAGTTGGGTAACTTGAAATGGCTGAGTAAATACAAATGGACTTTTCAAGTGGACAGTTATTTGAAGTTACAACTCCCAAAACATCTTAGGGAGATATTTACGAGAGCGAGATTCGAACAGCTTGATACAATGGTCAGATATGGGAGATTTCATGCTATACCGTATAATGAGCGTCTCTGCATTTGCGGAGCAGCAGAGGTAGAGGACCTGGCTCACATCCTATTTGACTGTTTGTATAAGAGGGTGAGAGACAGGTATCTTGGTCTATATACCAAACGAATGACCCGTTGGGATCCCCATATCAAAATAACTTACCTTATGTCCGGCCAGAACTTGAAAAGAACATTCAACGTAGCACAGTATTTAAACAAAATTATCCAGTTAAGATCTGCATACGTGGGACTGATTGGGGTAGATTGTAAGGGCGACTCCGAAATATAATGTTACCATATTTTATCTATATCTTAAATTTGTATTTTATTACTATTTTAACTTAAATTGTATTTTAATTCCATTTTAAATTGTATTTTATCAAATTCCATTTCGGATTGTTTTTATCTAGTTTCGGTGACGGTTTGTTGCTGGAACTTTGTACTTTGATATGGCCCAAGGGCTAATCAATAAACTTGTTGTTGTTGTTGTTAAACTCCCTGAAAATAGCAGAAACACCGTGATTTGAGCTGTCATTGACCTTTTCTCAAATCAGATTCATTTTATAGCCTGCCCTGATCTCCCTTCCATCCAGAAACTGGGGAAGAGTTTTTAAAAACACATTTACCGACTCCACGGAGCACCAAAAGGAATTATATCAGATCAAGGGGTCCAGTTCACTGCAAAAGTTTGGAGGGAGTTCGTGAAGCTGTTCAGATCCATCCAGAGGCTCGGCTCAGCTTTTCATCCAAGTACAAATGGAGCTTCTGAATGAGTGAACGCAATGGTGGAGCAATATTTGAGATGCTATGTCAACTATCAGCAAATTAACTGGGCAGACCTCCTGCCTTTTGCTAAAGTGGCATATAACAAAACCGTGCACAGCGATACTGGTCTAACTCCCTTTAAAGTAGCTATAGGCAGGGAATTTGTGCCTTATGCACAAATTTAGGAACCCTCCTCTTCACAATACTAACCGAGTGGGTAAACACATTGCAGAGCCCTTGGGCAAACATCAAATGTGCCTTCGTAAAAGCCACAAAGATTCAAAAGGAGCAGGCTTATAAGAGGTGGTCCCCCCAGAAACCATTTCATATAGAAGAGAAAGTCTATTGCTTGACCAAGTATTTATCAATGAAACTATCTTGCAGGAAGTTGGGACCCAAATGTAATGGTCCTTTCCCCATTGTAAAGATTATTAATCCTATCACAGTTGAGCTAATGCTCTCACGACTGTTGGGGAAAATACATCCAGTTTTCCATTGCAGTTTGTTGAAACCAGTTATAGAATCAACTTTGAGACCAATAGCTCAAGCTGCCCCAGGTCCCATTATGGTGGAAGTGACACCCATTATGAATTAAAACACATCCTTGACTCTAGGTTATATAAAGGAAAATTAGAGTATCTAGTTCAATGGAAGGGCTATCCTTTGTCAGAAGCTACGTGGATAAAGAGTAGAGATGTAATGGCAGACAGATTAGTAAAAAAGTTTCATGACAAACAGATCCAAAAGCCTAGGGAGCCATCAAGACATTAGCAGAACATTAATGAGTATTTATGCTTAATATCTTTCAGGGACTACCGTAGTTTCCGGCGTATAAGACTACTTTTTAACCCATAAAAATCTTCTCAAAGGTCAGGGGTCGTCTTATACGCCGGGTGCTGAAAATTTAGGGACAGGGCTGGCTGGAAAACCTGGAGTGGATCTCCCATTTAGTCTGCGCAGGGAAAGCGGGACCAATTGGAGAAGAAGCTGCAGTCTGCTGAAACTTATCAGAACACATCCTTGAGTTTCCACATTTCTACATTGTTATGGATAGCTAAACCCTCAGGCATTTACCCCATTCCCATAGGAGCCATCTGGTGGTGAGTGCTGGGCACATCACTGCCCTATGACCCTCCAGGCCACAGCAAAAGCACATAAGGGGGGGTATGCTCAGACAACCTTGCAGGGCCTGGAGACGCTGCCAATGGTTGCCTTCTCCCTAATGTGCACTTCTCTTGACTTTTCTTCGGCTGCGGTCCAAACCCCCTGCTGCTCTTGTAAACTGCCAGATCTAGCTTCATGGCGGGATCCCTCAGGTTAGGCACAGGTGAAACAGATTGCGGCTCAATCCCTCTCCGCCAGTGCCTCAGCTTTCCTACGATCTTCCTGAAATCTCTGGTGTACTCTGCTATGTGTCTTTCTCCTATCTGACATTGCAGACCTCTGCCTCCACTCGTCGGGCTTGTGTGGGGTCCCTGAATCGGGTTCTGAGGCCACAGAAGAATGCATGCAGATCTGCCAACTCGGATGCCTTTGTCATGGAGATCTGTCACCCATTCCACCACCTTTCCTTCAACGTTGGTCACTATGACATCCACCCAGGCCTCATCATCAGGATATTCTGCTCCAAGTTGGTCAAAATGGGTCCAGACCTGGTTGAGGAAAAATGCCAGCTCCTCAGGCTTTCTGTCAAACGTTGCCTTCAGGGGCGGGGGTGGAGGCGGACTCAGTGTGGGCTAGGGTCCTGGCATCCAAACACCCCCCCATAGGGGTACATCCATGGGTGAGCCCCATACCTAGGGGCCAGTGGCGGTCACCACTCTACTCCCCCAGGCTGGGAAGCAGGCATCAGTGATGGACTGCAGGCTGCCAGCCCGGGATTGGGGCCAGGCTGCAGAGACGCCCTGGTTGCAGCTGCTCTTCCAATTGCTGCAACCGCTGTTCCCGCTGAGTGCTGGGGTGAAGGTGTCAGTGTTGGCGCTGGGAGTTGAGCCAAGCACCCTAGGATCCAGTTGTGGGACTAGCTTCCCTCCTCAGACCTCCAAGTTGCTGACCCTTTGCCTCAGTTGCTCCACCAACTGAGACCTATAGACCTTGTAGACTTGACGGAGTACAAGGGCCGTGGAAGATTCGAACTGCAGCTGAAGAAAAGTCAGGAAAATTGCACACTAGGGAGGAAGCAGCTGATGGAGGTGTCTCTGGTATTGCAGGGCCTTCCGGTTGCACTCCCATCACGTGTTTTTGCTGCAGCCAGGAGGACCATCAGGCAACAGTGTGCCCAGAGCCGACACCCAGGGTGGCTCCTGCTGCCCCTCCTCCCCTGAAGCCAAAGAAGCCACCCCAAAAAGGGAAGGAAATGTTATGAGCAGCACCCCAAGTCATTGAGGTGTCCCTCACTGGAGAAAGGAGGGGAGGGAACTCCGACTGAACAGAAAACACTTATAGCCCTCTATGAGAGCGACAGCGAGGGAGAAGACGACCTAATGGTGAGTGGACTAGTGAACCACCTCGAGGCTAACATGGACATTGCAGCACCCTGCTCAGGGATGAGGGGTGGTGGTAAAAGCTCTCATAGTCTTGGGTTGCACCCATTGCCAAGCCACAGTGTGGAGTTTAGGGCTGCATGTGAGGAAGCTTATGAAGTCCATGAAGTTTGATCAAGTTGATGGCACCTTGATGGGGGGCAGAGGAGCTTCCCATTTAATGGAGCCGGTGCAGCTCAAATTCAAGGACTATCAAGAGACTGTTCGCTTCATGATCACTCTAAAAATGGCTGAGGAAATGATTTTAGGCCTGACTTGGTTACCAAAGTGGGTGCCCTGGATCTATTGGGAGAAAGCCTCAAAGTGAGTAATCATGAGAAAAGAGAAACCCAACCAGAAAAGGGGAACAAGGAGACCTGTTGAGCTCAGCCAGACCACAGCAGAGAGAGAAGAACAATGACATGTTCCCAGAGAGTACTGGGACCTTGTGGAGGTGTTTAGTGAGGAAAAAATGTGACATTCTGCCCCATCACCACCCCACAGACTGCGCTATCAAGATCCTGCCCAGTGCGAAGCTCCCTAAGCCAAAAGATGTATTCTGTAACTCAGAAGGAGATGATGGAGCTGAGGGAACACATTAACAGAATTTGGTGAGGCTGCAAAATCCCAGGTGGCAGCACCGATGCTATTTAAAGAAAAGATAGATGGATCGCTGAGATTGTGCATTGATTTCCGTGGGATTAATGGAGTATACATGGAAAACATGTATCCCTTCCCCCTCTTGGAGGATATGTTGGCACATTTAGCTAAGGGGAGGATATTCACAAAATTAGACCTGAAAGAGGCATATTATTGAGTGAGAATCAAGGAAGGTGATGAGTGGAAGACAGCCTTCAACTTCCCCCTTGGGAGCTATCAATTTAAAGTAATGCCTTTTGGACTGCAGGGGCCCCCTTCATTGTTCATGCAGCTCATAAATGAGGTGTTACATGAGCATTTATACAAAGGGCTGTATCTGGATGACATCCTCATTTACACTGAGACTATGGAAGAACACATGAAATTGTGCGACAGATGCTGAACAAACTGTTTGACGCTAAACTATGTTAAGCTGTCAAAAGTTTCACAAGAGGAGCTTGGATTATTTGGGCTCCTGGGTGTCATGCGAGGGAGTAGAGATGGACCCAGGGAAAGTGAGGTCCAACTTGGAGTGGCACGTCCCTCATACCCACAAACAGCTAAAGAGCTTCTTGGGGTTTGCAAACTTCTATAGGCAGTTCATCTCCTCTTTTGCAGAAATTGCCTTGTCAATCATTGAGCTGTTAAAGAGGGGGAGAGAAGCCCTTGCCGACCCAACCCTTGAACTAGACTATGGAATGCCAAGAGGCATTCAAAAAACTGAAGCAGCTGTTATGGCTAAACGGGTTCTAAAACACCCAGACTCAAGAGGAACCTTTTGTAATTCAGGCAGATGCCAGCGATGTAGCTGTTGGTGCAGTCCTCCTCCAGTGGAATAAGGAGGGAAACTTGCAACCATGCATGTACACATCTCACAAACTGAATGAGACAGAATGATAGTGGGCTGTGTGAAAGAAAGAGGCTTTTACTGTTCCTAGAGGGGAGTAAAACCCCATTGGAGGTGTAGACTAACCATAAAAATTTAGGCACCCTGAGGGCCCCCCATAAGCTCTCACTTAAACAAGTCTGATGGGTGCAATACTTCAATTGATTTGATTTTGAGTTAAAGTACATCCCATGGGGGAAGATTTTTCTGGCCAATTCCCTATCCTGCATGCCTCAGTACAAAAGCACCCCAGAGGAGGTGGTGAGTTCCATCATTTCCACCAAACAATAGGTGGTGCAAGCTATGACCAGGCGACAGCAGAAGAAAAGGAACTCACCCCCAACTTATGCATTTGCCCAATGACTGAAGTAGGAGCTACCAACCGACATGTGGTTTGTGGCTCATCAAAAGGAACTAAACATGAGGGATGGGCTGGTATGGAAGGGAGATAAACTATATCTCCTGCAGCCTATGACTGCAAGTCCTGCAGTGCAGCCATGATGCTAAGTAGGCTGGCCACTTCGGGTTCTTAAAGACTCTACACCTTGCCAATCATCAGTTCTGGTTGCCAAAAATGAACAAGGATATTGAAAGTTATGTGAAGAAATGTGCTGTTTGCACAGCAAGTAAGAGACTGGAAGAGCCCAGGACTGTTGCAGCAGGTGGTTAACCTGGCTAGACCCTGGGAGGAGATAGCTATTGATTTTATAGTGGAGCTGCCAGAGAGTGGGAGGAACACCATGATTTGGACTGTAATAGACCTCTTTTCCAAGCAAGCCCACTTCATTGTGTGCTCTGGACTCCCGTCAGCCCAGAAGCTAGTGAAGATGTTTTTACAGCATATCTACCAGCTGCACGCAGCACCTAAGACCACCATTTCCGACTGTGAGGTCCAGCTCACTGTTAAGTTTTAGTGAGAGTTTGTGAGGATGATTGGGTCCTCCCAGGGGCAGCTTTTCATCCAAGTATGAATGGGGCCAAAGAATGAGCTAATGCAATGGTGGAACAGTACTTGCATTGCTATGTCAACTACTGGCAAACAAACTGGGCAGGACTTCTGCCATTTGCGGAGGTGGTGTATAACAACATAGTACACAGTAGCACTGGTTTTATTCCATTTAACCTAACCACGGGGTTGGAGTTTGTGCCAATGCCAGAATGCCAATGCAGGAGCCTCCCTCCTCGAGCACCTTAACCGAATGGGTAAATTCGTTCCAACGTGTTTGGAGTGATGCAAAGAAAGCGTTAAACAAAGTAGCTGAAAGTCAGAAAAAACAGGTGGACAAGAGACGAGTTCTCCAGGTAGGGGGAAAAATGTATCTATCCACTAAATGCCTCAATTTGAAACAAACTTGCAAGAAGCTAGGTCCAAAATACATAGGCCCTTTCCCTATTGTGAAAGTTACAAACCCGGTGACAGTAGAGATCAAGCTACCTAGAATACTGACACCCAATATTCCACTGCAGCCTACTGAAGCCGTTTCAGGGGTCCACTACGAGGCCAGTGGGGAAGGCAGTCCCAATGCCTATAATGGTGGGGGGAGAGATGCAGTATGAAGTCAAGCAGATCCTTGATTCCCAAATTCACAAAGGGAATTTACAGTACTTAATCCAATGGAAAGGCTATCAAATGTCAAAAGCTAGATGGGTAAAAGCTCACAACGTAAAAGCACATCGTTTAGTAAAACGATTCCATACTAAATATCCCCAGAAGCTGGGAACAGGGCAAGAGAAAGTTAACAAGTAATAATGTGGATTCGTTTTGTTTTCCAGGTTCCCCCAACTCCCTTGCGTTAGAACTGCCATGCTGCTTCTAGCTTACAGTTACAAGAGGGGAGGGGAAAAAGGTTTGGAATGCACAGATGGTTTCTAGCAGCATGAGAGCCGAAGTCACTGAAGAGATGTTTTGGCAAATAGAGACTTTCTTCTCATAACAACTATTTAAAGACTAATTGGACAATGTGACCTGAACTGTCAGAGAGGGGAGGAATGGTTTTACTCCTTTAATTATCTTTTTCCTGCCATATTGCCAGAGCTGGTTTTCTTTCTACCTTGCCGGTATGCTATGCCTAATAAAGTTTTACATTAGGGACCAAAATGTCTCTGCTGTGTTTATTTGTTTGGGCTTTTCAACTGGAACCTTGACACTATACTAGCTGGAAGCCAGGGGTAAAAAGTGATGAATAATCACTTTTTCATCTGACTATGCCCTGCAATAAATTATACACAAATGGGTGCCATTTCATTTTATTTTGTCAATGCTACATCCTGACTCTATAGAAGGGGTGTTCAACCTTGGCAACTTTAAGACTTCTGGACTTCAACTTCCATGCTGGCTGGGGAATTCTGGGAGTTGAAATCCGCAAATCTTAAAGTTGCCAAAGTTGAACACCCCTGCTCTAGAGATTATATCAATCATCTTCAGCCTGATGCTTCCAGAGGTATAAAGAATTCAACTTTCATAATCCCCAGCTACTCTTTATGTTAAGAAAATATGGAACTTGAAATTGAAAACATCTGGAGAGGAAAGAATGCATTGGAGATAGATAGATAGATAGATAGATAGATAGATAGATAGATAGATAGATAGATAGATAGATAGATGATAGATAGATAGATAGATAGATAGATAGATAGATAGATAGATAGATAGATTCACAGGTATAAATAATTATTTTAAAAGCTTCACTTTTTGTAATCTTGTTTATTTATGTTGCCTGCCAAATACATTTGCGCACCATAATAGTTAAGTTTTTCAGTGTCCTCATTTAGGTTTTGCCCAAGCAGAATTGCAAATGATTATAGTTTCTTCCTTTTAACTGGTCAGATGAATTAGTAGCTTGAATGCAAAGTTTGTGAAACTAACTAAGATGTTACATTTGGTTTAAGCTAAATCAGCAGAACGCAGGATAATTTGTGGACTTCAGGCAAATCCATAAATGAAGGGGTGTGTAATAATATGTTTAAGGAAACTGAAAGTTGATAATTTATTGCTTTACCATGTTATAAAACTGTGTTTTCAGGGAACATCAACAGAAGCAAAGAGGCAAATGGAAAAATCCAGGAAAGATGAAGAGCTTATTTCTTCTGTTGCAAAATCAGATGAAAGCAGCTGCAATTTGAGGTAAACAAGGGAATTTTTCTTCAAGTCTTAATAGCATATATTGCAGAAAATGCTTAGTCAGATATTTTCTTGGAAGAACAGAAGCTGGTGAACAATCTATTTTTAATATTCCTCATTTTGTAAAATGTGTGCTTCCAAAAGGGAACAAATGTTGAAAATTAAGTATATATATTATATTTTGATGCTATGGAAATATTTAAGTAATTGTGTTATTACTAGTTTTTCTTACTAAAATTAAGCTGAATAATTTCTGTCAAAATTAAATAACCACTCTCAAATCTATTTTTATGGAGAAGTTAAGCACATATTGTAAATCAGCAGCACTTGAAAGTATTTAGATTTTCTGAGGAGCTACCTTTTATGTAGTAATGTATTTCTATTGCTTGGTATGAAAGTTATTTTAAACCAGATAATTGTTTTCTGTTTGAATAGTATTTTAAATTTCTGCTGGCTAAAAACAGAAGTGAAAACTTTCAATGTTCTCCTTGTGGCCTGCCAAAGAAAGGGAAAGAAAAAAGTAGGGATGCACAGAGCAATATGGCTGAGATTTATTTAGCCAAATGAAGCTTCTGTGTGTTTGAACTTGCCAACCAGCATGGAATCAAAAGAGAAGCATGTCAGTGTGCATCACATTACTTTTGTAAAGCTTAATAATAAAACTTGACAAACAAGATAACAAACAGTGAAAGATTCTGAGAATTGATGGCTAAATTATAAAAAGTGAAATGTGTAATTGAAGGTTCTACTGTATTGCAATAAATATACAATTACATGGATGAAAGTAGAGTAGGATTTATTCATCAAAAATGCCTGTCAGCTTCAGTATCCAAGGGATAGGATTGTCTGAGGGTCCATGACTTGGGTGTCCTCCTAGACCTTGGCTTCTGTTGGAAGGGCAAGTCAAAGCTTTTGGATGATGATGATGATCATGATAGATGTGATTTCCTTCTGTTATATGGACAGTTTATATTTTTATTATTGTGAATGTTGTCTTGTATGTCACAGGCATGTTATGATTTCAGAGTGAAATATTTAATAAAGTAATTTAATAAATATGCATTTTATTTAGAAATTAAATGTGCAGAATCTATTTAGGAAAGCATTTTTATATTTAATTTGTAAGAATGTATATACATCCCACTTTTACTTTGTACAACTCAAAGCTGTATATACAGTTCTTTCTATTCCATATTTTTCCCAAAGCAATCCTATTGTTGGGCTGACAAAGTGACTGGTCCAAAGTCACCCAGTTAGCTAAGGAAGGTCTAGAACTCAAAGTCTTCAGGTTTCTGGTTGAGCAAAAAAATATTCTTATCTGTTTTTGCTACTGGGCACAACATTGTCTGGACCTTTGTATTTGACAACAGCATTCTTGAGATCGCAGTTCTGTTTTTTCATCAAAAACTATTTGACTGCCTAAGAAGAAGAGCATAGGCATCTGCTATGCTAGTGCAGGGCTTTTCAACCAGTGGTACGTGTACCACTAGTGGTACACGAGCACCTGGCTGGTGGTATGTGTAGGATGGGTTGAACAGCACTGTAAAAAAATAAAGTAAAAAAAGTAAAAAAAATGTTTTTTACTAACCTGCTTTCAGCTGCATTCCGTTTCTCCATTCGCTTCTCAGCCGTGTGTTTGTGGGACAAAAAATGTTCCAGCCTATGACCAGCCCTGTTTGTGTATCAGGGACAACCTCTTTTTCCTTTTTACCGTCAATAGGCTGGAAAAACCCAACCCAAATTTATTTACAGTTCAAACAAAAAAGCAATAGAATAAATGAATCAAAATATCAAACAAGAGTTAAACAGAAGTAACAAGAACAGACCAGGACTCTCTCAGAATGTCTTCAAATGGTTGCCTTCAGCAACCAGCCCTGCCCACACCTTCCCCTTTTATTATCAGTCCCAAGGCATGGCTTCTTACTGCCTTCTCATCCTCTCACTGAGTTGCCTCATTGATTTTCTCCGCTCTGCTCTTCTGGATTGCCTTCTGCTTCTAGCGTCTCTGAACATATTCAGCTGTGACTCATCTAAGTCTGACACCTCATTGTCACACAGCTGGGCCTCATGAGGAACATGACTGGAGGGGCCAGGCTGAGAGTCCTGCAGTGCATCAGAACCTCCCTCCGACACCAAAGTCTCTCCAAACCCCTCCTCCTCCTCCTCAGATTCATCGGACTCAGCTGCTGTGAGCACAGGCTGACACTGAATCACAACACCATGAGACTTTCTAACTTCTCACGAGATATCGTGAGAAGTTAGAAAGTCTCATGTAACTTTTTTTTCTTTTTTACCGATAGTCCCACAAACACATGGCGAAGGCAGAGAAGCGGAGAAACGGAATGCAGCTGAAAGCAGGTTAGTAAAAAAATGCTTGGGGGTGATGAGGGCATCTGGGTGAAGGTGGGGGCGGCAACCTTACCCTGCATGGTGGTGGGTTAATGGGCACGGGGGACCCAGGAGGAGCTGCATAAAGCAGGCAGAGGGAAGGCTGGGCAGTTTGTGGGCGCCAGCAGGGTTAGAGGATGATTGCACGTGCAAACGGGAGAGCTGCATGAGGCAGAGGTGCTGCCTGAGCCCGGAGGGGAGGCCGGGCAGTTTGTGGGTGCCAGCAGGGTTGGAGGATGATTGTACACGCAAACGGGAGAGCTACACGAGGCAGAGGTACTGTCTGGGGCTGGAGGGGGGGACAGGCAGTTTGCGAGCACCGGCAGGGTTGGAGGACGATCGCATGCACGAACAGGAGAGCTGCATGAGGCAGAGGTGCTGCCTGGGGCTGGGGGGGGGCAGGCAGTTTGCAAGCACCGGCAGGGTTGGAAGACCATCACACGTGTGAATGGGAGAGCTGCGCGAGGCAGAGATGCTGCCTGGGTAGCCCACTGGTCCTGGGGCTTCACATAGCAAGCAGCAAGCAGCTAGGCATGTTGCGTGGCTGGCAGCTTTGCATGGGGCTGCTGGGGTGGTGGGCAGGCAAGGGGGGCTTCTCCCTCCGGGAGTGGGGGGAGAAAGATGCATCCTCCGACCAGCTCTTCCTTCCCCTTCTCTGGACTGTGCTGCAATCTCGCTGCTTCTTCACCTCCTCCTCCCTCCTCCCCCCCTTCCAGAAAAAAAGGAGAAGACAGGCAGTGGGGCAGGGGGTTTCCCCATCCCAGATGCTGTCTTTGCAAGAGAGGCAGAAGTGATCGCCCTTTTGCAAGCAGGAAATCTTGCACGAGAATTGCAGCCGGGGATTTCCCCCCCCCACACACACACACACTCTTTCCCTGGATTGCTCCGCATCTGGGGTTTCTTTCCTTGCGAGGAGACCTGGGGTGGTTGGCTGGGCATAACCATCAACTCTCTGAGCGGCGCTGGCTAAGTAAAGTTGGCGATTATGCGATTGGGAAGGTGCTCTTTCTCCAGGATATTTGTTCGTCTGTCTGGGGTTCATTGCCATGCAAAGGGGCTGACATCAAAGCACCTTTTGTTGCTGCAAGCTTTTCTCCCACAGAGAGCCCAAACTAGAAGCCATGTGGAGTTGGGAGAATCCATGTTGGGAAAAGAGCAGAAAGCGAGAGTCGCAGTACTGACAAGTTGAAACCTAACGCCTAGCCAGGGCCCAGTTTCAGTTGGCAGAACCTGGCTAGGCTTGTTCCATCCAGACATCTTTTGTGCTCACTGAAAGAAGGGAGGGAGCCCCGCCTTTCCTCCCGAACGCTCGAGCGGGGTTTCTGTGATCACCCCTCCACAGAAAGCAGGTGGTATGTGCCTCGCTGGGCTCTGCCATCCTGTTGCTTGGCCGCGGAAAGTAGTAGACAAAGTTTGTGCACGTCAGGGAGGCCCTACGGCAGACATGTCAAACACAAGGCCCGCGGGCCACAAACGGCCCGCCACATGATTGAATCTGGCCCTCACAACTCTCCCAGAAATTACAAAGGTCCAGCCCCCACCACCTTGGCGCCGGCCCAGCTGAGCACTTGCTCAGTAGGAGGCAAGTGCACATGGGCTGGTGGAGCCCAGCACCATTTGCAGCTCATTAGTCTCCTGCCAACCAGATGCGGAGGAGGTAGGTAGGTAGGATGCGGGGGGGAGCAACACCCAGCCGGTGAGGGGGAGAGGTGCCCAGGCAGGAAGGCAGACTTGAGGCGGCCAGAGAAAGAGCCACAGATGGCTCCTCTGCCGGGCTGGCTGGAAAAGCTGGAGCGGATCTCCCATTTGGTCTGCGCAGGGAAAGCGGGACCAATTGGAAGAGAAGCTGCAGCCAGAGGCAGAGTCTGTGATTTTTTTACAGGCTGGGGTCTGGGCGGTATAGTAGAGCTGAGCGCTAAAAACTGTTTTTGCCACCCTGCCTGCCCCTCAGGGACACTGCTGCCAACTTTCTTTCAGCAGGAGTCATATTGGGGTATCCCCAGATGCTCCTTTGTGCCCCAACTGTTCCAGAGTAGGTGCCACCCTTGGCTCTGTGAACACCACAGCCCTGGGCCTTGGTGGCCTGGGAATGTCTCCAGATTTGTGTGGAGGAGAAAACGTGCTGTCAATTTCAAAGTCTCCTTGTGCCCCTCAGTGCAAGCGGGCCTGGGGCTGCGGAGAGTTGGGAGCAGGTGAGGCAGAATGCTGGGCAGCCCTTTCGGGCCACAAGAGTGAGGCAGCAGCCACCCTCCTGCAATTTTGGGCAGTGCCCAGACTGGCTCCATCCCTCTGTCCTGGAGTTGCTCCGCCCCCCCCCCCGCATGTTCCCAGCCTAGATCACATGCCGCTGGCCTCCTTTTCCACGGGCCATCCCTGCCAGTGCCCCCGTGAGCCCCATCCCCTTGCCCCCTGGGTCCCCAAACCACATTATGCTCAGTCTGATTCTTGGTGGAAAATATGTTGAAATCAATGGAGGGATGCTTTGGGTTTCCTCCAAAGGACAGACTGACAGACCTTGAAAGAACTAACCAGCATTGCTTGCAAAAGCTAAATTTTGGATGGATATTTCAGGGATTTTGAACTCTATTTCTGGGCTTCGTGGACATAGGAGAGTTGTTGGGAAAAAATGGAGCAAGTGGTTTTACTCCTTTTTGCCCCACTCTTAGACATAATACACTTCTGAAATAATATGATACAATAGTCCTACATGCAACTGGCCCTTTGAAGGCAACCATGATGCTGATGTGGTGAAAATTTCCAGGAAGCAGTTTCCTCCAACTTCTTCTGCCTTGAAAGATCTCTGGAGAGGAGCAGAAAGTGGCAGGGAAGCTGCATGAGGGAAGGCTGCTCCAACAAGCCAGCATCCTTACCACGCATGAGTAGAAATGGGGATTCCCTTTCAAGAAGGGCCAGCCTCCCTCACGCAGGACTGGGAAGTGCTGCTCCCTGCCTCCTCTTGCTCTCCAGAGATCTGTCAAGGCAGAAGAAGGAACACACACGCACGCTCTCTCTCTCTCTCTCTCTCTCTCTCTCTCTCTCTCTCTCTCTCTCTCTCTCTCTCTCTCTCTCTCCAAGCTTGGAGACTAGGAGGCTAAATCTGAGCTAACAAACTACCAATCGTGCCTGGGCTTGGGAAGAAGGCCCTTTCCATCCTCTGCACATGCTTGGCTGCAGATGTTTGGGGAGGTGAAGAGCTTTTGGGGCAATAAGATGTCCCCACATCAAATTAGCTGGTGCAACTTGTTCTTTCCTGACCCAGGCATTTCGAGTAAGCTGCGCTGAGTGAGCAGCATTGAGCTGGCCATGCCCACCCGGCCACGCCCACTTGGTCATGCCCACCCAGCCATGCCCACTTTCCAGTTCCGGGTCATGCTGTTCGGACTCCAGGGAGCCCCAGCAGTCTTTATGCAGCTGATAAACCAGGTGCTACACAAACACCTGTAATGTGGGGTGCTCGTTTATTTGGATGACATCCTGATATACTCCAACACCATGGAGGAGCATATTGTCCTTGTGTACCAGGTGTTACGGAAACTGCTGGCCGCCCGTCTCTATGTGAAACTCACGAAGTGTGAGTTTCATAAGACAAGGTTAGACTACTTGGGGTATCAGGTTTCGGCGAACGGAATTAAAATGGACCCCTGTAAGGTAGAGGCCGTGAAGCAGTGGCAAGCGCCACGGACACGAAGACAACTGCAAAGCTTCCTAGGTTTTGCCAATTTTTACCGGCAATTTATCCCAGGCTTTGCTGCCGTAGCCCTGCCATTGACAGACTTGTTACGTACACGGCAGACCGGGGAGAAACCATGTCCTGGGACAAAGTTGGCATGGACCACCACGTGCCAACAGGCGTTCGAGACCTTGAAGGCCCTGTTCGCCTGGGAACCAGTGTTGGCGCATCCCAACCCAGACATACCGTACGTGGTCCAAGTAGACGCCAGCGACGTTGCGGTGGGAGCAGTGTTGCTGTAGTGAAACGCCAGAGGCGCACTCCAACCATGCGCCTATGCGTCCAAGAAGCTGTCATTCTCAGAGCGTGCATGGGCGATTTGGGAGAAAGAAGTGTTCGCCGTGTACACGGCCCTGGAGACATGGCGTCATTTGCTGGATGGGGCCGCCCACCCCTTCGAAGTATGGACGGACCACAAGAACCTGGAGGTCCTGCAGTCACCAAGGAAATTGGCACCTAAACATGTTAGGTGGGCTATCTACTTCCGGCGTTTCAGGTTCGTGCTGAAATACGTGCTGGGGGGACGGAATTTCCTCGCAGATGCGTTGTCAAGACTCCCACAATACGACACAAAACGGGAAGCAGTAGTCCAAGAACTCATCCCTCCAGACAGCCCAACGGCTGTTGACCAGGTAGCGTGCAAGGTGGGGGATGATTTGTCCCGTGCTATGTGCGACGCGTTGGCTGCAGATGCCTGGCTGAAGGAGCATCCCGGCCTCCTCACCATGCGTGACGGCTTGGCCTGGCATGGGAACAGGTTGTATGTACCCCTGGCTCTTCGTTCCACTGTCCTGTACCGATACCACGATGCCAAGCAGGCTGGCCATTTTGGCTTCCTTAAGACCTTGCACCTGTCACGGCGACAATTTTGGTGGCCATGTATGAAGGCGGACGTGGAACAGTACATCCGGAGCTGCCATATGTGTGCCACAGCAAAACCTCGGGTTGGAAAGCCATTGGGGTTATTGCAGACAGTGTCTGACCCTGAACGACCATGGCAGGATATTGCCATGGATTTTGTTGTCGGGTTACCAGAGAGCAGGGATTACAATGTGATCTGGACGGTTGTGGACCACTTCTTGAGGCAAGCACACTTCATCCCCTGTAAAGGGCTATCATCGGCCAAAAGGTTGGCTTGGCTGTTCCTCACTCATGTATACCGACTACACGGTCCCCCCCGGCGGATAATCTCCAACTGTGGGGTACAGTTTACGGCACGGTTTTGGAGGGAGTTCCTGTGATGCATCGGGTCCACCCAAAGGCTAAGCTCCAGTTACCACCCAAGCACCAACGGCGCAGCTGAGAGGGCCAACGCCACAGTGGAAAGGCTCCTCAGAAGCTACGTAACGTACCAGCAGACAGACTGGGTAGACCTCCTGGTGTTTGCTGAGGTCACTCACAACAACGCTGTGCATAGCAGCACTGGTTTAACACCATTCCGGTTGGTGGCGGGATACGACTTTGTACCTATCCCCGAATGCAGTCAGGAGACGAGAGTACCAACTTGGTCCAGGGAGTGGGTTCGCCAAATGGAGGGTGTCTGGGTGGTCGCCAGGGAGGCGATGACAAAAGCCTTGGCCAGTGTTGTGACTCAGGGCCAGCCTGTGGTTTCGGCAGCCGGCTCAGATGTGTCGGATGACTCAGATGAGGGGGAGGAGGACCGTGTGGGAGACGAACCGGTTGATGATGGCGTGGAGGCTTGGCAGAGTTCCCAGCCGGGGCCCTCTTCTCAGCTGCGTGAGCCCGATAGTGCGGAAGATGATGACCCACAGCTGGCCCTGTTCAAGGACGCCCGACGCAGGAGGCAGTCAAGCAGGAACAAACAAAGAAAGAATGTGGGACTCCTCGGGAGGAGGCACAGGGAGACCACGCCCTGAGCTCTCTATAAAAGGAGTGTTTGGGGAGGGGCTGGTTGCTGAAAGCAACTTTTCCGCTTGAGAAGACAAGCTCTAGTGTTTTTGTTAACTGCGTAATTAAATCTTGGCAGAAGCCTTTTAGCCTTGGACGCTCTCCAGTCTCTTCTTTTTGAATAGGGGTTTGCTAGAAGAGGGCTGGTTCAGAACAGCCAGAGCGAAGGAACAAGCAGATAAGAGGCGAGAGGCATTTGAAACCCCCAAGCCGGGGGATTGGGTGTATCTCTCAATTAAGTACCTGCAGTTGCAGATAACTAGCAAAAAGTTAGGACCCAAGTACCTCGGTCCATTCCAAGTGGTCCGGGTGGTTAAACCTGTGACGGTGCAGTTACGGCTGCCAAAGCTCCTGGGGAAAGTCCACCCGGTATTCCACAGCAGTCTGCTGAAGCCCACCCGGGGTCTGCCCAGGGAGGGGGATGGAGAAGCACTGGGCCCCGTCCATGGGGACCAGTATGAAATACTAGCAGTTCTCGACTCAAGGATACGGAGGGGGCAGTTACAGTACCTAGTGCTGTGGAAGGGATACCCGATGACAGAAGCCTCCTGGGTGGGGAAGGCGGACGTCCGAGCGGCCCGTTTGGTTGCGGCTTTCCACCACAAACACCCAAACAAGTCAGGGGGTGGCACCGGAGATTCGATGGCCTGGGTCAGCGACCGTCCATCTGTTTGTCCTTCCCTTTCAGGTGGGTCTTTGGTAGGGGGAGCCGACTGTCAAGCCCTGCCGGCTTGTCACTCTTCGGGGACACCTTGGCACGTCGGCTCACCTGATGACTCCGGTGTCCCCTCCTTATCCTGGAGAGCCGTTCCCTCTCTCCAGCACAGCGGAACAACCCCACAGTGCCTGGGCGGCTGGCACCTGAGCAGCCGGCACCAAAGCCGCCGGCTGCGCCTGCCGCCAACCAGCTGATGTCTGCACCCCGGGACGATCAGGGGGGCCCTGGATGGACCAGGCCGACGCAGGCAGCAGCCGGCCAGTTGGTGGCCATGCCTGCGCTGCCCCTTTCGTCAGCCGGACCTTCAGGCGAGCCAGTGAGGGGCATGCCGTGGTGAAGGGTGGTGGGTGGTGGGCTCCGGGAAGAACACGGGTGGGGTTGCGTAGGGACGGGGCTTACCTGGTGGGTGGCCCTGCGGGTTGTCGGTGAGAAGCGTGGAGGGAGGCCAGGACACAGGGTTGTGGGTGGGGTCTTTATGGGATAGCGGGCGGATGCCGGCTTCTACTGGTGGGGTGGGGTTGACGCATGGCCTGGTGATAAAAAGAGCGTTGGAGCAGGATGCTGCCAACGCTGACTTTATTGTGGTTTTCTGTGTGTGGGGAGAATAAACCTTGTCACCCATTCCTTAGCCGTGTTTGTGTTTCATCATTGAGGACGTCTATGACAATTATTACAAAACATTGATCTAAAACCAGAAACCTTCTTATTAGGGATTATTAATGATAAACTTAGCAAAGCATCTTTTTACTTATTATTGCATATTTTAACCACAGCAAGATTGGCATATGCCCTAAAATGGAAAAGAAAGGAAACACACACTGAAGAAGAAATAATAGATAAAATTTTATCCTGTGCCGAAATGCACAGGGAGATTAAAAACAAAACTGAAACAGAGTACTACGAAATTTGGAAAAATTTGTATGATTGGTTAGAGATAAGGAGGAATGCTGAGATGACTATCGATTGATTAGCTGATAACGTAAAGACTTTTTACTAGCACTTATATTAGGATACAATTGAAAGATATTTAAGCACAACGTTGATGACTGAAAGATGGTTTACTAGAAAATTTACAGATGTTATATGTACATTTTGCTATACTTTGTTCTGTCACAGAATGCATTTTAATTTTCTGTCTTTCTTTCTGTCACATAAGGTAATACTAATAGCAGTGTTGTAGCCAGGGAAGTTGAATCGTGTCCACTTTTGTTTTTAAATGTACATTTAATAAAAATTTAATAAAAAAAACTTTCATAAAAGAACTTATCACTATATTCATAGACCTGCTTAGGAAGAAACTCACTGAAGTTTCTTCAGTGTAGGCAAGACAAAACTCATGTGTGCTAATATACAGATCTGCCTCTTGTGAAATACAGGCATCAAATCCTAAATGTGTGTCTTTTTCAGAATTGCAATTATAGGGCTTTTTTATCACCTTTTCGAATAAATGGAAATTTGGACTGTGTTACCAGTCTCGAAATTAGGTATTAATTGCTCAATTTTTTTAATCATAGTTTCATCTGGCCTTGCCTTATCAGCTTCAACTTTTATGCAAAGGTCATAAAGGCACATTTTACTAGTGATGAGTTACCTTGCAGTCTATGCTGCTAATTTTTAATGAACACAAAATAAGAGATTGGGAGACCTGGTTTTGTAGTAAGCCAAGTCCCTGCTTTAATTTATTTTAAAGGGAACATTAAATTTCTTCAATGTATGTTCTGCACTCTAATAAGTGAAGCAACTGTTGGAATGTAAGACAGCAGAACAACTACTAGTTTCTTTCAGTAGAGATATATAGTTCTACAGCAGGGGTGTCAAACTGCCGGCCCATGGGCTCATTGCATCATGTGGAGGCTGCCCCCACCCCAGCTCCGCCAATGTGAAAAATGTCACAATACGTCGTGACACGTCATGTAATGCAGCAAGTTTGACACCCATGCTTTACAACCAAAAAAATATTTGATTAAGCATAGATGTATGCTGTGAGTCATCTATCATAGATTGAGATTTTAAAATCCCAGGTGATTTTTTTACCTTATACAAAGCTTATAGGCATAAGTTTTCCAGAGTGGGTTTGTTTATTTTTTTAATTAAAATTCATTATTTTTAGGAGCTAGATTTTATGTGCGTGTGGTTTTGTGCTGTTTGTGAGAGGAAAATTACCTAAGTCACATTAAATTACATTTCCAAGCTGTGTTTGTAAATTCTTCAGGAGGACTTGTTGAAAGTTAATATTGCTGTAACATTTTACGTGGTTTGCCTCTGAGTGTTTCTGGTGCTTGAAGCTTTCTTTTGTCCTTTTTGAACAGTAAGCTGCTGTCTTTTCGAGGTAATATGATCAGCATGTGTTGCATGAAAAATAACCATTTGTAATGTATATATGCTCCTTGTTGAATGAAGATTCCATTTTTGATAACACTGTCTGTACTAATGTAATAATTGTCAATCAGTTACTTTAGAAAAGATTCTTGTTGCTATGTCTCCTTGAAATGAAGTACCTCTTGAAATGAAGCAAAAATCTTAAGGTCATCTGAACCTCAGCATGATTGTATGCATTTTGCTGATTTGATAAATGCAATAGAAATTAAAAGATGTTTTGAAAGATAGCATTGAAGATTATTGGCATTCAAGTATGTCATGATGTCTTTTTGGCTAGTTGACCTGTTGGTCCTTCTCAGATTTGCATGCCAGGATGCAGAATGTGGGGATTTTTTCAGTATTAAAATATCTCTTCAATTTTAATTTTAATTTTTTCACCCCTCCACATTTTTGAAGCACTCTTCCTATTAACCCATTTACTCTTACATCATATATTTGTTTTGGGGTTTCATTCTCATTGGTTCTCTCTATATGATCTTTTTTCTCATACTGGTCCTTCACATTTGTATTTGGTCCATTCTCATCTCAGTTCATTTTTGACTTTATCTTTTCCTGTTTTACTACATTCACTTCTTAAATATTCTATTCCCATTGCATCCAATTTACAGTTATGTTTGCAGTAACATAGCAAACTCTTGGTTCCTTATAAAAAAAGCAGGATAGCTTTCTACCTAGTCACTTAGTCCCTTTAAAGAAATGTTAATTCCTTGTGATAAACTACCCATTATCTTTCTACTAACTTCTGAACATTTAAAAGTTTCTTCATCATTTCTTGTCTTCAGTGACGTACCAGGGTACACAATTTATCCACTTCCTCTTTTTACCATTTATATATAACTTGAAATTATTCCCTCCTTTATCCATGTCTAACACCTTGGTTTTGATACATTAATTTTCAAATCCATATTCTTTATTGCACCATACAATCAATCACTGCAACTCATTTGTGTTCTCACATCACATGCAGTCACTTCTGCACATGCAGTCACTTCTGCATCTCTAATATCATCACATTTGACTTCCTGGAAAAGATCTCCAAGAAGCAAAAAAATCCTCTGAAAGTGAGAAGGAAGGGGACTACACTCCCAACCTCCCATAGACGGAAGTGGCAAATTAAATTTTTATGGGGAACAGAAATATAATGAAATGAGGTTAATAATACTACAGTCTGGATAAATCTGAAAACCATGAAAATTGTTAAAATTTCATATCTGAAAGACTACTGATGAAATTATAAGAAAATCTATGCTTTAAAAGTTGGGGGAAAAATAGCTACTAATATCTAGTGGAGAATTAGAATATAAAACTATAGCTGCATTGACTTGAAATTGGCAGGATGCCCAGAATAGAGAACTTGTTCCTTTGAATTTCAGTGACTTCTAAATAAACAGAAAACAGCTAGAAAGAAAAGAAAGAAAATATACTGGGCTATCTAGTACAGAGTGAGAACTATATTTGTTTAGAAACTGTTGACCTTCTGGGATTATAAATACACTGAACTGCAATTTTCAAGCTCAAGAACTGTTTGCAGAAAAAGAAAAACTTTGACTTTTGGCTAATCTTCTAAGTTGGGAGTTACTGGAAAGCTTTCAGGTGGTTAAAATTCTGGACTGAAATCTTGGCTGATTGATAATTGTAAGACCCCTGAATAGAAGAACAGTTACAAAATACTGCTTTCAGTGGTGCTTTGATAATTGGAAATGTATTGGACTATAAAAACCATATGTAAAGATAAAACTACATAAGATTTTATTGTTTGGATTTTAAGTGGCTAGTTTGACAAGGCTAATCAAAGAGACTATGGTACTGGTGAAAAACTATCTGGAGGGGGGAGACAAAATGGATGTTGTACATCTATCTAAAAGGAAACAGGAAACCACACCTAATACTCCCTCCTGAAGACCTCAGCCTGGAACATCAGAGTTCTGCAGGAGCAATGACTCAAGACCAGAGAAAACACATTTCAGGAGAAAATAAATGCAATGCTGCGACAGATTCAAATGACAATTGTTTCAAATTATGAGGACATCAAAAACAACTTTGATGACATAAATGAGCATATCTGACTTAAACTTACAATTAAAAAACTCTCAAAAATGACAATAAAGAATGAACAAACAAATCAGATAATAGAACACAGACCAGAGGAGAGTGATTTAAATATGGAAGCTACAAATGAAGAGAACTACAACTTAATATAAACAGAAGAAAATCTGCAAGGTTTTACTACAACAAAGGAAATAAAAATGATGTTTTATCTTCCAGGACTTCAAATCAAACTTGAGGACAAGAAAGAAGATCTAAAGAAATGGATTAAAGAGCTGTCAGGAAAATCATTAAAGTTTGGGAGACAAAATGAACAATCTATTTAATTTGTCTTTTTTATCCCCAACAATATCTACAAAAATACAGGAAAAAATCCCCTGGCAAGCTGAACATACTGAATTGGAAATCGACCTGGCAAAAGAAGAAGGCTAGAGTCAGATTTAAGAGACTTGATTCGATTTACCAGATGGAGTATTATATGATTAAACACTTGTTTGAATATGGTTGAAAGAATAAAGTTTAGATATAAAGGGGCCCTATAGTAAGAGGAATAAGATATATAAGTAGTATATTTTTCACAATACATGAAATGTAAAAATATTGGGATGGCGTATATCAGGCATGTCAAACTCGCGACATCACGTG
This sequence comes from Vipera ursinii, assembly GCF_947247035.1. Classification (NCBI taxonomy): domain Eukaryota; kingdom Metazoa; phylum Chordata; class Lepidosauria; order Squamata; family Viperidae; genus Vipera; species Vipera ursinii. Next base: position 72,170,321 of record NC_139514.1, on the reverse strand, counting down.
ACATGACTTATTCCCCATTGCTGGCAATGGGGAGGGTGCGGTTTCGTCGTGATGCATCTGGCCCATGGGCCGGCAGTTTGACATGCCTGGTGTATGTGAATGAAAAGTTTGGATATTTAAAAATAATTAATTTTGAGAAAATTATGACTGATGTGGTTTGAATACAGTGGGGAAATTAAGCTTAAATAAGAATTTTGAAAACAGGACACTAATGACTTAATAAGATGACTTTTATAAATACAACTGAAATATAAACCGATTAAAAATATATATTTATGTTATTGTTCATTGTACAAATACTAGAAAAATGTTTATACTCAACCTTGTATGTATCAAAAATATTAAGAATTATATTTGTTTAATGCAGACAAGGAGAATACTACTGGAAGAAGAAAAGATCAAGGAAATATATCATTGATTAACATATTAATTATAGGAATTATTATTGATTGTTTTTAAATATATGAACTCAGACAACACAATTTGCTAAACATTAGAGATTGTTATTGTAAAAAATCAATAAAATATAATAATAATAAAAAGATTGTTCACCAACATGCTAACCAAGTCACATACGCAGTCCATAAGCAAACTACAATCACAATTTAACATTTATAGCTGTTGTTTCACTTTGACATTGCTCCTGTTGGTATTAATCAGTTTTATTTCCACATGATAGTGTTTCAAACTTTATTACAGTAAATATTTATCTAAATAATTTTTATGTAGCTGGCAGGAAGTTGAAACAATGGCTTTTTAGAATTTTTCAAAAAGATAAATTCCATAGACCTAGTTTTTTAACTTCTGTCTTTACTGACATACGTAACTTTAGAAAATGTCTAATTTATTGCTCTTGTTTGATAAGTAGCTATAAGTAGAATTACTTTTTTGTTTCAGCTTCTTTCCTAAACTTACATATCTCTCCAGCCTCCTCTAATCAAAGAGCAATTCTGAGACTCAGAAGTATTTCTATTTGAGTTTAATTCTTTGATGATGATCAAATATACTTTGATCATCTAATATCTTTATTCAGATAATCAGAATTCAATTCAATATTCCAAAATATGCACATGCATTTTATCTTCCCTTCACATACGCAAATCAATTAGAAATTTAAATTTCACTATATTCCCACAATGGGAATTGTGTCTTCAGGAAAGCAACTAAGGCAGCATTTCTTATTATGTTTTTTTAAAAATAAATAAATAACTATTTTCATTTCATTTGAATGTAAAAGAAAAATCTGGCTGATTCAATATAAATGGAGGAACAAAGCAGTATAAAAACTGCTTTCAAGTAAATGAAACTCATGCATATTTCAGTATCTCAGATACAATCCTCTAAATGCTCTTACTGCCATCGCTATTGGTTTTTAAAATAATTAATAACATTTATATCCTTTCCAAATTTAAGTACAAACTAATAGTTTTAAAAGAAAGCAGTGAAACCCTTCTATTAGTTATATGAAATACTTCATGAATTATTTATAGGAAAATCATTTAAATTCCAAACAAATTATTTAACAATTGCTTTTATCTCACATTCATTCTTTCATGTGTTTCTTTTTTGCTATTTATTTTATTGTGCACTTAGGAAAAATTTAAAAATGGACCCTTTATCTTTTATCATTTCTTTAAATTTTGGGTCTGAACCAATTTAGTTCATACATTTGAAAAAACAAAGTATAATTCCAGAAATACTATGCATCCCATTTTATATTAAAGTAAAACTTCCACTACCCTGTCATCTATATATTGAAGGAGACTTTATCTAGAAGAATCCTTGAGATATAAATCTATCTTGATTTATAATGTCTGCGCAAACGGATTTTTTTTCCATTGAATAATCTGATAGTCAACATTGTATTGTATAATATGGTATTAATTTTGTGCAGAATATCCTAAGAATTTCAAATGTAAGAGATAATAGCTTATCATTTATGGCTGTGCTTCTGGTTGCAAATATATTCAAAAACTGCTAACTGCAGATGCAGGAAAATGGACAAATGAGACTAAGTAATAATCCATTATATGTAGGTGCTGCCCCTTGCAAATTGGATGCTTAAATTTGCTTTTTAAAAATTATATTCCCTTTGTTTCAGGGATTTTAAAAGAAGGAAAGTCTCTGTGTTAGTGTCAACATATCTTTGCATTGTTCACTTTTGAGTGTGAGTGGGTGGGGATTTGTTTTTACATAACTCCAAGATTTTGTAAAATATTTTCATTTCCTCTCTCCTACATGATCTTCTTTGTATTATATTTATATTAATATTTTTTGTTTCTAATTTAAATTTTTCAACTGATTTTTAATACAGTTTATTGCAATGATTTAAAGGAGGAGGAAAAATGAACATATTTGTTGTGATTCAGCATCAGCCTGTGGTTCCGGCAGCTGAGTCGGATGATTCTGAAGAGGAGGAGGAGGAGGGGTTTGGAGAGCCTTTGGTGTCAGAGGAAGATTCTGATGCACTGCAGGACTCTCAGCCAGCCCCCCCCCCATCTTGTTCTTCATCAGACTCAGCCGTGTGAGCACAAGGGATTGGAAGAAGAAGATTCCACAGCTGGCTTTGTTCAGGGACGCTAGGAGCAGGAGGCAATCTAGCAGAGCAGAACAGAGGAAGGCAATGAGGCAACTCTGGAGAAGGCAATGAGAAGCCATGCCTTGGAACTGCTGATAAAAGGAGAAGTGTGGGAGGTGCTGGTTGCTGAAGGCAACCGTTTGAAGATCTTCTGCTAGAGTCCTGGTCTGTTATTCTTGTTTAACTCTTGTTTGAACTTTTGTTTTAACTCTTGAACTTTTCATTTAACTTTTGTTTGAACTCTTTGTAAGTAAATTTGGTTGGGTTTTTTCCAGCCTGTTGACTATAAAAAGAGGTTGTCCCTGACATTCAAACAGGGCCGGTTGTAGAGTGGAACAGAACAGTTTGCCTTCAGCCTCCCACCCCTTATTATTATTATGGAGCAGCTATGTGCTGAAAATGCCCAGCTCACCCAGCAACTCGCTTTGTTGGCAGCTCAGGTGGCTCAATTACAAGCACAGGTCCATGCTGCACCTGCACCACCACCACCACCACCCAGGAGAAAATGCCAAGTTGCGATGCCGGATAAATTTAATGGCAATCCAGATATGTTTCCTGCTTTCCTGGGTCAATGCCAGTTATTTATCAGCGTGAGAGCAGCTGATTTCCCCACTGACCGGGATAAGGTGGGGTTTGTGTTAAGCCTTCTCTCTGGTGATGCAGCTCATTGGGGCACACCTCTGCTGGCCCAACCTAGTCCATTGTTGGATAACTTTGTGGGGTTTTGTAATCATATGCGTCTGATGTATGAGGACCCCGTAAAGACGCAGACTGCTACCTGATGCCCAAAAGTTCTGAGGCAAGGTCAACGCCCCCTACAGGGCTATATCAGCGAATTTCAGCTGCTTAGCCAGGATTCAGCATGGAATGAGACTGTGCTCTTGGACGCATTCCAGGATGGATTGTCGGAGGAGATGTTGGATGAGCTGGCACATGTTGATATTCCCTCAGACCTCAATGGGCTGATCCATCTCTGTCTGTGGATCGATGCTCGGCTGCAGCAGCGAAGGAGTCGCCGTGCCACCCCAGAGACCCCTGCGGCCCCTGTTTTGCGTGAGACCCCGGTTCAAAGGGAGGAGCCAATGGAGCTAGGTGCTGCCAGGCCTTGTCTATTGGTGGCAGAAATGAACAGGTGACGTTCAGGGGGGTTGTGTTTTTACTGTGTGGACCCAGGGCATTTGGCTGCCTTCTGCCAAAAGAAGCGACGACGGGCATCAGTGACCGAGTCTGCCCCGAGAAAGCCCCCTACTTGTCGGGAAATTCCCTGAGCCCAATCTAAAAGGTGTGTTAGGTCAGGCGTCCCACAACACCGAGCAACATCTTTCCGATGCTGCCTGTGGACCTCCAAAGCATCTGATATTGGAGGCACATCTGATCCTCCCCAGATCCTCCCCGGGGATTCCAGTCCATGCCTTAATTGACTCTGGGGCCACCACAAATTTTATGGACTCAGCATTTGTGGCCAAATGGGCCAGTGCCCGGTAGAACTGCCTATGTTAGTGGAGACTATCAATGGTCGAGTGCTCCTGTTTGGGCCAATTAAGGCCGCCACACAACCATTTATGTATGGCCATCAGTTCCCATGAGGAGGCCATACAGTTCTATATCACCTCAGATCTGCATTTCCCTGTGGTCTTGGGATTGGCGTGGCTCTGAGCGCATGACCCACAGATCTATTGGTCACAGAAATTGGTCACCTTCCCAAGCTTACAGTGTGTGGACCACACCCACCATATCTGTGCCGGCCAGGTGGAGGGTTCCCCAGGGGTTTCCTTGCCTTTCGAACTGACTGAATTTGCTGATGTGTTCAGCGAGACAGAGGCACAGGCCCTATGACTGCCCCATTGATTTAGTCCCTGACGCGCCTCTCCCAGTGGGGTGCTTGTACTCCATGTTGGACACCAAGTTGGCTGCACTGCAGGACTTTCTGGAGAAGAATTTTGCTCGGGGTTTTATCTGGCCCTCGTCCTCGCCAGTGTCTGCACCCGTGCTCTTTGTCAAAAAAAGTCTCGTGAATTGTGGCTTTGCTGCAATTATAGAAAATTAAACACCATCATGGTGCACAATCGTTACCCACTGCCCCTCATCCCCGAACTCTTGGACCAACTCCGGGAGCTAAGATCTTCACACAACTGGACCTGTGTGGAGCTTACAACCTTGTCAGAGGTTGGTCGGGTGATGAGTGGTAGATGGCATTTGGTACTCGATATGGACACTTTGAATACACGGTGGTGCCTTTTGGCCTGACCAATGCCCCCGCCGTGTTCCAGCATTTCATGAACGATATTTTCCGGGATTTGTTAGATCAGTTTGTTGTGATCTACTTGGTCGACATCCTGATCTACTTCCCGTCACGAGAGGTGCACCATCAACATCTCCGTCAGGTCCTGCAGCGACTCCGAGAACATTGGCTGTATGCCAAATTGGAGAAGTGCCAGTTCTACCGGGTGACCATCGATTTTCTGGGTCACCGCATTTCTCCTGAGGGCATCGCCATGGAGCTGAGTAAGGTTGAGTCTTTGCAGAGTTGGCAACCCCCACGTTGTGTGAAGGATGTTCAGCAACTTCTTGAGTTCGCCAATTACTATTGGGCTTTCATCCCTGGGTTTGCTACCCTGACAGCCCCCCTCAGCTCCTGCAGAAGAAGACTCGGTTTCAGTGGGACGCTCCAGAACAACGGGCTTTCCAGGCTTTGAAGGAAGCCTTCATGAAGGAGCCCATCTTGAAGCATCCTGACCCGCAACGGCCGTTTGTTGTGGAGGCGGATGCCTCCGACATTGCCATTGGAGCGCTGTTACTCTAGGCAACGACACCCGGCGGTACCCTCTTCCCTTGCGTGTACCATTTGCGGAACCTAAATCCATCGGAGCGCAACTATACCATCTGGTAAATGGAGCTGCTGGCCATCAAAGTGGCGTTCGAGGCCTGGAGGCATCATCTGGAGGGGGCGCGGCATCAAATCGAGGTCCGGACAGACCATAAGAATTTGGAAAGCCTGCAGAGCACTCGGAAATTGAACCAATGCCAGATTCGGTGGTCTCTTTTCTTTGCAAGGTTCAATTTCCAAGTCAAGTACATACCCAGCAGTCACAATCAAAGAGCAGATGCTCTGTCCAGGAAGCCCGAATATTCCCGAGCAGAAGACAAGCTTCTGCCCAGGACAGTGCTCCCCATCAAGTCCTTTGCTGCGGTGCGGGAGCTGATAAATATACAGGCTTGGATCCGGGAGGCACAGCAGCAGGATGTGTGGGTGGCTCAGCGGAAGGAGGAGGTGGGGCCAGATTCTCCATGGACGGTCACGGATGGACTCTTATTTTATCATGACCGGCTCTATGTTCTGGGAGGGCCACTCAGGAGACTCATCCTCAGCCAGTGTCACGATAACCCGGTGGCGGGGCATTTTGGCCTGTTCAAGACCCTGAACTTGGTCTCCTGTACCTTCTGGTGGCCCCGAGTCCGACACCACGTCCAGGCCTATGTCACTTCCTGTATTCCGTGTAGGCAGGCCAAGTCAGCGACAGGGCCCCCACCCAGATTACTGCAGCCCTTGCCGACACCTAAAAGACCCTGGGGGGCTATGTCCATGGACTTTCTGACAGATTTACCCCTGTCTTCTGGTTTTACGATGGTGTTTGTGGTGGACATGCTGACCAAGATGGCGCATTTCATCCCATGTCATGGTTTACCGTCAGCCGGCACCACTAGTCATATGTTTATTCAGCAGGTGTTTCGGCTGCATGGCCTCCCTGATAGTCGTATCTGATAGATGGGCCCAGTTTACAGCCCATTTCTGGCAGGAGTTAATGCATGCGTTGGATGTCAAGATTTGCCTCTCGTCCGTGCATCATCCTCAAACTGACAGGGGTACAGAGAAGGTCATTGGTATTCTAGAGCAATATCTGCGCTGCTATGTCAATCAGCTGGAAAACAATTGGGTGGACTATCTGGCCATATCTGAGTTTGCATTCAACAACTTGCAGCACACCTCCACACAGATGACACCATTCTTGGCCAATGTGGGATATCACACCCGGTTTTTCCCCCTTTCCCCATTAGACTCACCGGAGCCAGCAGCGAACAACTACATGGCAGAGTTACAGGTGATCCATCAATTGGTGCGGCGACAGTTAGAGAAGGCCAAGGCCAATTACAAAAGCTTTGCTGATCGGTCGAGGCAGGATACGCTTCTACTATCGGTGGGAGATCGGGTCTGGCTGTCCACCAGGAACCTACCATCAGCCCGGCCAGCTAAGAAGTTAGACCACTGATATTTAGGACCATTCCCAATCGAGGCTGTCATCAATCTGGTCGCCTATCGCTTAACTCTGCCACGTTCCCTGTGTGTGCATCCGGTCTTCTATTGGTCTCTGTTGGTCCCCAAGCAACCGGTGTGTCCACTCCGCCAAGCAGAACCTCCCCCGCCAGAACATTGTGACAAAGACAGCACCCCCGAGTATAAGGTTGCCAGCATCAGGGACTCCCATTGGCTGAAAGGTCATTTCCAGTACCTGATCGAATGGAAAAGCTACGGAGCAGAGGAGTTCACCTGGGAAGATGTGACCACCATTCTTGCTCCTGCTTTGGTGTCTGCCTTCCATGAACAATTCCCTTCCCGACCGCATCCAGATCGGCAGAGCCGGGAGAAGGGCCCTGCGGTGTGGTATAGTGTTGTGATTCAGCGTCAGCCTGTGGTTCTGGCAGCTGAGTTGGATGATTCTGAAGAGGAGGAGGAGGAGGGGTTTGGAGAGCCTTTGGTGTCAGAGGAAGGTTCTGATGCACTGCAGGACTCTCAGCCAGGCTCCTCCCATCTTGTTCTTCATCAGACTCAGCCGTGTGAGCACGAGGGATTGGAAGAAGACAATCCACAGCTGGCTTTGTTCAGGGACGCTAGGAGCAGGAGGCAATCTAGCAGAGCAGAACAGAGGAAGGCAATGAGGCAACTCTGGAGAAGGCAATGAGAAGCCATGCCTTGGAACTGCTGATAAAAGGAGAAGTGTGGGAGGTGCTGGTTGCTGAAGGCAACCGTTTGAAGATCTTCTGCTAGAGTCCTGGTCTGTTATTCTTGTTTAACTCTTGTTTGAACTTTTGTTTTAACTCTTGAACTTTTCATTTAACTTTTGTTTGAACTCTTTGTAAGTAAATTTGGTTGGGTTTTTTCCAGCCTGTTGACTATAAAAAGAGGTTGTCCCTGACATTCAAACAGGGCCGGTTGTAGAGTGGAACAGAACAGTTTGCCTTCAGCCTCCCACCCCTTATTATTATTATGGAGCAGCTATGTGCTGAAAATGCCCAGCTCACCCAGCAACTCGCTTTGTTGGCAGCTCAGGTGGCTCAATTACAAGCACAGGTCCATGCTGCACCTGCACCACCACCACCACCACCCAGGAGAAAATGCCAAGTTGCGATGCCGGATAAATTTAATGGCAATCCAGATATGTTTCCTGCTTTCCTGGGTCAATGCCAGTTATTTATCAGCGTGAGAGCAGCTGATTTCCCCACTGACCGGGATAAGGTGGGGTTTGTGTTAAGCCTTCTCTCTGGTGATGCAGCTCATTGGGGCACACCTCTGCTGGCCCAACCTAGTCCATTGTTGGATAACTTTGTGGGGTTTTGTAATCATATGCGTCTGATGTATGAGGACCCCGTAAAGACGCAGACTGCTACCTGATGCCCAAAAGTTCTGAGGCAAGGTCAACGCCCCCTACAGGGCTATATCAGCGAATTTCAGCTGCTTAGCCAGGATTCAGCATGGAATGAGACTGTGCTCTTGGACGCATTCCAGGATGGATTGTCGGAGGAGATGTTGGATGAGCTGGCACATGTTGATATTCCCTCAGACCTCAATGGGCTGATCCATCTCTGTCTGTGGATCGATGCTCGGCTGCAGCAGCGAAGGAGTCGCCGTGCCACCCCAGAGACCCCTGCGGCCCCTGTTTTGCGTGAGACCCCGGTTCAAAGGGAGGAGCCAATGGAGCTAGGTGCTGCCAGGCCTTGTCTATTGGTGGCAGAAATGAACAGGTGACGTTCAGGGGGGTTGTGTTTTTACTGTGTGGACCCAGGGCATTTGGCTGCCTTCTGCCAAAAGAAGCGACGACGGGCATCAGTGACCGAGTCTGCCCCGAGAAAGCCCCCTACTTGTCGGGAAATTCCCTGAGCCCAATCTAAAAGGTGTGTTAGGTCAGGCGTCCCACAACACCGAGCAACATCTTTCCGATGCTGCCTGTGGACCTCCAAAGCATCTGATATTGGAGGCACATCTGATCCTCCCCAGATCCTCCCCGGGGATTCCAGTCCATGCCTTAATTGACTCTGGGGCCACCACAAATTTTATGGACTCAGCATTTGTGGCCAAATGGGCCAGTGCCCGGTAGAACTGCCTATGTTAGTGGAGACTATCAATGGTCGAGTGCTCCTGTTTGGGCCAATTAAGGCCGCCACACAACCATTTATGTATGGCCATCAGTTCCCATGAGGAGGCCATACAGTTCTATATCACCTCAGATCTGCATTTCCCTGTGGTCTTGGGATTGGCGTGGCTCTGAGCGCATGACCCACAGATCTATTGGTCACAGAAATTGGTCACCTTCCCAAGCTTACAGTGTGTGGACCACACCCACCATATCTGTGCCGGCCAGGTGGAGGGTTCCCCAGGGGTTTCCTTGCCTTTCGAACTGACTGAATTTGCTGATGTGTTCAGCGAGACAGAGGCACAGGCCCTATGACTGCCCCATTGATTTAGTCCCTGACGCGCCTCTCCCAGTGGGGTGCTTGTACTCCATGTTGGACACCAAGTTGGCTGCACTGCAGGACTTTCTGGAGAAGAATTTTGCTCGGGGTTTTATCTGGCCCTCGTCCTCGCCAGTGTCTGCACCCGTGCTCTTTGTCAAAAAAAGTCTCGTGAATTGTGGCTTTGCTGCAATTATAGAAAATTAAACACCATCATGGTGCACAATCGTTACCCACTGCCCCTCATCCCCGAACTCTTGGACCAACTCCGGGAGCTAAGATCTTCACACAACTGGACCTGTGTGGAGCTTACAACCTTGTCAGAGGTTGGTCGGGTGATGAGTGGTAGATGGCATTTGGTACTCGATATGGACACTTTGAATACACGGTGGTGCCTTTTGGCCTGACCAATGCCCCCGCCGTGTTCCAGCATTTCATGAACGATATTTTCCGGGATTTGTTAGATCAGTTTGTTGTGATCTACTTGGTCGACATCCTGATCTACTTCCCGTCACGAGAGGTGCACCATCAACATCTCCGTCAGGTCCTGCAGCGACTCCGAGAACATTGGCTGTATGCCAAATTGGAGAAGTGCCAGTTCTACCGGGTGACCATCGATTTTCTGGGTCACCGCATTTCTCCTGAGGGCATCGCCATGGAGCTGAGTAAGGTTGAGTCTTTGCAGAGTTGGCAACCCCCACGTTGTGTGAAGGATGTTCAGCAACTTCTTGAGTTCGCCAATTACTATTGGGCTTTCATCCCTGGGTTTGCTACCCTGACAGCCCCCCTCAGCTCCTGCAGAAGAAGACTCGGTTTCAGTGGGACGCTCCAGAACAGCGGGCTTTCCAGGCTTTGAAGGAAGCCTTCATGAAGGAGCCCATCTTGAAGCATCCTGACCCGCAACGGCCGTTTGTTGTGGAGGCGGATGCCTCCGACATTGCCATTGGAGCGCTGTTACTCTAGGCAACGACACCCGGCGGTACCCTCTTCCCTTGCGTGTACCATTTGCGGAACCTAAATCCATCGGAGCGCAACTATACCATCTGGTAAATGGAGCTGCTGGCCATCAAAGTGGCGTTCGAGGCCTGGAGGCATCATCTGGAGGGGGCGCGGCATCAAATCGAGGTCCGGACAGACCATAAGAATTTGGAAAGCCTGCAGAGCACTCGGAAATTGAACCAATGCCAGATTCGGTGGTCTCTTTTCTTTGCAAGGTTCAATTTCCAAGTCAAGTACATACCCAGCAGTCACAATCAAAGAGCAGATGCTCTGTCCAGGAAGCCCGAATATTCCCGAGCAGAAGACAAGCTTCTGCCCAGGACAGTGCTCCCCATCAAGTCCTTTGCTGCGGTGCGGGAGCTGATAAATATACAGGCTTGGATCCGGGAGGCACAGCAGCAGGATGTGTGGGTGGCTCAGCGGAAGGAGGAGGTGGGGCCAGATTCTCCATGGACGGTCACGGATGGACTCTTATTTTATCATGACCGGCTCTATGTTCTGGGAGGGCCACTCAGGAGACTCATCCTCAGCCAGTGTCACGATAACCCGGTGGCGGGGCATTTTGGCCTGTTCAAGACCCTGAACTTGGTCTCCTGTACCTTCTGGTGGCCCCGAGTCCGACACCACGTCCAGGCCTATGTCACTTCCTGTATTCCGTGTAGGCAGGCCAAGTCAGCGACAGGGCCCCCACCCAGATTACTGCAGCCCTTGCCGACACCTAAAAGACCCTGGGGGGCTATGTCCATGGACTTTCTGACAGATTTACCCCTGTCTTCTGGTTTTACGATGGTGTTTGTGGTGGACATGCTGACCAAGATGGCGCATTTCATCCCATGTCATGGTTTACCGTCAGCCGGCACCACTAGTCATATGTTTATTCAGCAGGTGTTTCGGCTGCATGGCCTCCCTGATAGTCGTATCTGATAGATGGGCCCAGTTTACAGCCCATTTCTGGCAGGAGTTAATGCATGCGTTGGATGTCAAGATTTGCCTCTCGTCCGTGCATCATCCTCAAACTGACAGGGGTACAGAGAAGGTCATTGGTATTCTAGAGCAATATCTGCGCTGCTATGTCAATCAGCTGGAAAACAATTGGGTGGACTATCTGGCCATATCTGAGTTTGCATTCAACAACTTGCAGCACACCTCCACACAGATGACACCATTCTTGGCCAATGTGGGATATCACACCCGGTTTTTCCCCCTTTCCCCATTAGACTCACCGGAGCCAGCAGCGAACAACTACATGGCAGAGTTACAGGTGATCCATCAATTGGTGCGGCGACAGTTAGAGAAGGCCAAGGCCAATTACAAAAGCTTTGCTGATCGGTCGAGGCAGGATACGCTTCTACTATCGGTGGGAGATCGGGTCTGGCTGTCCACCAGGAACCTACCATCAGCCCGGCCAGCTAAGAAGTTAGACCACTGATATTTAGGACCATTCCCAATCGAGGCTGTCATCAATCTGGTCGCCTATCGCTTAACTCTGCCACGTTCCCTGTGTGTGCATCCGGTCTTCTATTGGTCTCTGTTGGTCCCCAAGCAACCGGTGTGTCCACTCCGCCAAGCAGAACCTCCCCCGCCAGAACATTGTGACAAAGACAGCACCCCCGAGTATAAGGTTGCCAGCATCAGGGACTCCCATTGGCTGAAAGGTCATTTCCAGTACCTGATCGAATGGAAAAGCTACGGAGCAGAGGAGTTCACCTGGGAAGATGTGACCACCATTCTTGCTCCTGCTTTGGTGTCTGCCTTCCATGAACAATTCCCTTCCCGACCGCATCCAGATCGGCAGAGCCGGGAGAAGGGCCCTGCGGTGTGGTATAGTGTTGTGATTCAGCGTCAGCCTGTGGTTCTGGCAGCTGAGTTGGATGATTCTGAAGAGGAGGAGGAGGAGGGGTTTGGAGAGCCTTTGGTGTCAGAGGAAGGTTCTGATGCACTGCAGGACTCTCAGCCAGGCTCCTCCCATCTTGTTCTTCATCAGACTCAGCCGTGTGAGCACGAGGGATTGGAAGAAGACAATCCACAGCTGGCTTTGTTCAGGGACGCTAGGAGCAGGAGGCAATCTAGCAGAGCAGAACAGAGGAAGGCAATGAGGCAACTCTGGAGAAGGCAATGAGAAGCCATGCCTTGGGACTGCTGATAAAAGGAGAAGTGTGGGAGGTGCTGGTTGCTGAAGGCAACCGTTTGAAGATCTTCTGCTAGAGTCCTGGTCTGTTATTCTTGTTTAACTCTTGTTTGAACTTTTGTTTTAACTCTTGAACTTTTCATTTAACTTTTGTTTGAACTCTTTGTAAGTAAATTTGGTTGGGTTTTTTCCAGCCTGTTGACTATAAAAAGAGGTTGTCCCTGACATTCAAACAGGGCCAGTCGTAGGCTGGAACAGAACAATATCATTGAATAACTATAGATCTAGAAATTTATTTAATGAAATAAAATATATTGTGCATAATTTTGTTCAAGTGGCCTCATTTAGTTCACATGAAAAGGAAATAACAATTCTGTTATTTGTGTGAAGTAATTGAAGTGTCATATCACAAAATGTGATTCTATATATACTTAATCTTTGACAACAAAGATTTTATTTGTTAGTTTTATTACAAAAATAGTTTTATTACAAAAAGTACATTTGTTTTATTATGGAATATTGTAAGCTTAGGCATAATTGAATAATAGAAATATATTTACTAACTGTACCCTACTTACTGATGCTCAAATAATTCATTATTTAATAATTCCCCCATCACTCCCTTTTTCCAGATCATCTGATAAAGAGTATTCAGAAGACTCTCTGAGAGAACTCAGGAGGACCTGGGAGGACTACAGTTCAGGAAACAAGTGGAAAGTATCTGCAAGGACCTTCTATGTAGGACAGGCCACAGTTGCATTACAGTGGAGCAGAGGTAGATCTGGGACATTGCCCAGTGATTACAGATATTCACAGGAAAATGTAAATGAGAAAAGCAAAGATTACGGTGCTTTGTCTCTTGCGATTTCTGGACTACAAATATCAGATAAGAATCAGCACTTTTTAACACATATCAAAGCAGAAGAAAATCTACAGGGGAATTCTAAGAATAAGAAACATGGCTCTTTTCCTCAGAGGCCACCCGCAACCAAACGAGATAAGAAACATGGGCGACAGGATAGCTTTTCAGCTTCACTTGCTTCAGAATCTTTGCTGACAGTGCTCAACAGATCTGCCCAAACTTCCCCTGCTGCTACCAATACAGTAGTAGACAGCTCATCACCTTCTCAGGTTTCCGCAAAAAATTATGGAAAATTTGTAAGTGCAGAGCTACCAGAGACTGGGCAGTTGGCATCCACAGAAAATGTTTTTCAGTATTTAGAACAAAAAAGACATCTCAAATCTGAACCTCCCCTTCCTTCAGCTTATTGTTACCATCTAAAATCTAGAATGGAAGCATCAAGATCCCCTTCACCACAGTTTGCTCCACCAAAGCTGACTGATAAGCCACCTGTGGCTGCTCAAGATGAAAATTCCACAAGGTAAGTCACCTTACACAAATGGTTAAACATTTGTCACATGTTTTATTGTTGGATTTTTTTCACCAGTTTAATATTAAGGTTTCCAGGCACTGTCCCTACATGGTTCTAGCAGTTTAATGTTAAGTCTCCTAGACAGTTTTAGAACCAGATTATTTTACCTCAGCAGAAATTATATACAATTTATTTATTTCTGCTTTTAAACTGAGTTCAGTGCAACATGCTTAACTTACAAGTGAATCTCATTAACAGTTCTTGAAAATAAAGATAGTCATCCAATGACTCTATGACTAATTAAACAATAGGAAGCACAAGATAGTCCCCTTTTCAGGTACCCTGCCATTCTGGTGGAGGGGGTAGGAGGTGTTCTGAACCAGCCTGCTACCGGCCTTGCAGAAAGGCAAACCCCTGTATAAACAGTAGAGACTGGAGAGCGTCTGAGGCTGGAAAGCGTCTGCCAAGATTTATTACACAAACAACAGAACAAGAAACAAAACACTGGAACTTGAATCCTCAAACGGAACGGTTGCTTTCAGCAACCAGCCCTTCCCCAAACACTCCTTTTATTTAGAGTTCAGGGCGTGGCCTCCCTGTGCCTCCTTCCGAGGAGTCCCACAGCCTTTCTCTGCTTGTTCCTGCTTGACTGCCTCCTGCGTCGGGCGTCCTTGAACAGGGCCAGCTGTGGGTCATCATCATCCGCACTCTCGGGCTCGCGCAGCTGAGAAGAGGGCCCTGGCTGGGGGCTCTGCGAAGCCTCCAAGCCATCATCAGCAAGTTCGTCTTCAACACCCACCTCCTCCCCCTCATCTGAGTCATCCGAGACATCCGAGCCGGCTGCCGGACCCACAGGCTGGCCCTGAATCACAACACTATCCCGCACCGCAGGGCTGTTGTGACTCAGGGCCAGCCTGTGGGTCCGACAGCCGGCTCCGATGTATCGGATGACTCAGATGAGGGGGAGGAGGGAGACGAACTGGCTGATGATGGTTTGGAGGCTTTGCAGAGCCCTCAGCCGGGGACCTCTTCTCAGCTGCGTGAGCCCGATAGTGCGGAGGATGATGACCCACAGCTGGCCCTGTTCAAGGACGCCCGACGCAGGAGGCAGTCGAACAGGAACAAACAAAGAAAGGCTGTGGGACTCCTCGGGAGGAGGCACAGGGAGACCACGCCCTGAGCTCTCAATAAAAGGAGTGTTTGGGGAGGGGCTGGTTGCTGAAAGCAACTCTTCCGCTTGAGGAGACAAGCTCTAGTGTTTTTGTTAATTGAGTAATAAATCTTGGCAGACGCCTTTTAGCCTTGGACGCTCTCCAGTCTATTCTATCTGAATAGGGGTTTGCCTTACTACAAGGCCAGAAGAGGGCTGGTTCAGAACAGTTTGCTTTCAGCCTCCCACCCCTTACTACTACGATGGAGCAGCTTCTTGCCGAGAATGCTCAGCTCACCCAGCAACTCACTTTGCTGGCAGCTCAGGTGGCTCAACTGCAAGCTCAGGTACATGCTGCACCCCCACCCAGGAGGAAATGTCAGATAGCTATGCCGGATAAATTTGCTGGCAATCCAGAACTGTTTCCTGCCTTCCTGGGACAATGCCAGCTTTTTATCAGCGTGAGAGCAGCTGATTTCCCGACTGACCGAGATAAGGTGGGATTCGTGTTGAGCCTTCTGTCGGGAGATGCAGCTCGTTGGGGCACGCCTCTGTTGGCACAGCCTAGCCCTTTGTTGGATAACTTTGGGGGGTTTTGTGACCATATGCGCCTCATGTACGAGGACCCGATTAAGGCGCAGACTGCCACCCGACGTCTGAAAGCTTTGAGGCAGGGTCAGCGCCCCCTACAGGCCTATATCAGCGATTTCCGGCTGCTTAGCCAGGATTCCGCCTGGAATGAGGCTGCGCTCGTGGATGCCTTTCAGGATGGCTTGTCAGAGGAGATGTTGGATGAGCTGGCCCGCGTGGACATTCCCTCAGACCTGAATGGGCTGATCCATCTTTGTCTGCGGATCGATGCCCGGCTGCAGCAGCGAAAGAGTCGCCGTGCCACCCCACAGACCCCTGCCGCTCCTGTTGAGCGTGTGCCCCCAGTCCAGAGGGAGGAGCCAATGGAGCTGGGTGCCGCCAGGTCCCGTCTATCGGTGATGGAAATGGACAGACGGCGATCGGAGGGGTTGTGTTTTTACTGTGGGGACCCTGGACATTTGGCTGCTTCTTGCCCGAAGAAGCGTCAGCGGGCGTCAGTGACCAAGCCTGCCCCGAGAAAGTCCTCTACTTTGCTGTCGGGAAACGACCCGAGCCCGATCTAGACGGTGTGATAGATCGGGCGACTCACAACGACCACGTCGAGCGACGCCATTCCGACGGTGCCTGTGAACCTCCACGGCATTTGATTTTGGAGGCACGACTGATCCTTCCTGGCAAGCCAGAGGGGATTCCGGTCCATGCCTTAATTGACTCTGGGGCTACCACTAACTTTATGGACTCGGCCTTCGTGGCCAAATGGGCTGTTCCCCAGTGTCCGGTGGATCCGCCCATGCTAGTGGAGACTATTGATGGTCGAGTGCTCCTGTCCGGGCCTATTACGGCCGCCACGCAACCAGTGTGTATGGCCATCAGTTCCCATGTGGAGGCCATTCAGTTCTACATCACTTCGGATCTGCACTTCCCCGTGGTCTTGGGACTGGCGTGGCTCCGGGCGCATGATCCACAGATCTATTGGTCTCAGAACTTGGTCACCTTCCCAAGTTTGCAGTGCGTGGACCACACCCGCCATATCTGTGCCGGCCAGGTGGAGGGTTCCTCAGGGGTTTCCTTGCCTCCCGAACTGTCCGACTTTGCTGATGTGTTCAGCGAGTCAGAGGCGGACCAATTACCCCCGCACAGGCCCTATGACTGTTCCATTGATCTAGTCCCTGATGCGCCTCTCCCAGTGGGGCGTTTGTACTCCATGTCGGAGCCTGAGTTGGCTGCATTGCGGGACTTCCTGACAAAGAATTTGGCTCGTGGTTTCATCCGGCCCTCGTCCTCGCCAGTGTCTGCGCCCGTGCTCTTCGTCAAAAAGAAGTCGGGCGAGTTACGGCTCTGCTGTGACTACCGGAAACTCAACGCCATCACGGTGCGTAACCGCTACCCGCTGCCCCTCATCCCCGAGCTCTTGGACCGACTCCGGGAGGCTAAGATCTTCACGAAACTGGACCTGCGTGGAGCTTACAACCTCGTCAGGGTTCGGCCGGGTGATGAGTGGAAGACGGCGTTTGGTACTCGCTATGGACATTTCGAGTACACGGTGATGCCGTTTGGCCTGACCAACGCCCCCGCTGTGTTTCAGCATTTTATGAACGACATCTTTCGAGATCTGTTGGACCAGTTTGTCGTGATTTACGTGGACGACATCCTGATTTACTCCCCGTCGCGTGAAGCGCATCATCAGCATCTCCGTCAGGTCCTACAGCGCCTCCGGAAACATCGGCTGTTTGCCAAGTTGGAGAAGTGCCAGTTCTACCAGGTGACCATCGATTTCTTGGGTCACCGCATTTCTCCTGAGGGCATCGCCATGGAACCGAGTAAAGTTGAGTCGTTGCACAGTTGGCAACCCCCGCGTCGCGTGAAGGATGTTCAGCGACTTCTTGGATTTGCCAACTACTATCGAACATTCATCCCTGGCTTTGCTGCCTTGACAGCCCCCCTTACCCGGCTCCTGCAGAAGAAGACTCGGTTCCAGTGGAATGCCCCCGAACAACAGGCGTTCCAAGCTTTGAAGGACGCCTTCATGAAGGAGCCCATCTTGAAGCATCCTGACCCGCAACGGCCGTTTGTCGTGGAGGCGGACGCCTCCGACATTGCCATTGGGGCCGTGTTACTCCAGGCAGCGACGCCCAACGGTACCCTTTTCCCTTGCGCGTATCACTCTCGGAAATTGAACCCCTCGGAGCGCAACTATACCATCTGGGAGAAGGAGCTGCTGGCCATCAAGGCGGCGTTCGAGGCTTGGAGGCATCATCTGGAGGGGGCGCGGCATCAAATCGAGGTCCGGACGGACCACAAGAATCTGGAAAGCCTGCAGACCGCTCGGAATTTGAACCAACGCCAGATCCGGTGGTCCCTCTTCTTTCCGAGGTTTGACTTCCGGGTGCGGTACATACCAAGCGGGCACAACCAGAGAGCGGATGCTCTGTCCAGGAAGCCCGAGTACACCCGAGTGGAAGACAAGCTTCCGCCCAGGACAGTGATCCCCGTCGAGTCTTTTGCTGCGGTGCGGGAGCCGGTGGATATACGGGCTCGGATCCAGGAGGCGCAGCAGCAGGAGGCGTGGGTGGCTCAGCGGAAGGAAGAGGTGGGGCCAGATTCGCCTTGGTCGGTCACAGATGGACTCCTGTATTATCGTGACCGGCTCTATGTTCCAGGAGGGCCACTCAGGGGACTCGTCCTCAGCCAGTGTCATGATAACCCGGCTGCGGGGCATTTTGGCCTGTTCAAGACTCTGAACCTGGTCTCCCGTACCTTCTGGTGGCCCCGAGTCCGACACGATGTCCAGTCTTATGTCACCTCCTGCGTCCCATGCAGGCAGGCCAAGTCAGCGACAGGGGCCCCGCCTGGTTTACTGCAGCCTTTGCCAACGCCCAAGAGACCCTGGGGGGCTGTGTCCATGGACTTTCTGATGGATCTACCCCCATCCTCCGGCTTCACGACAGTGTTTGTGGTGGTGGACATGTTGACGAAGATGGCGCACTTCATCCCCTGTCGCGGCTTACCGTCAGCTCGCTCCACTAGTCGCATGTTCATCCAACAGGTGTTCCGGCTGCACGGCCTTCCCGATAGGGTCGTCTCCGATAGGGGGGCCCAGTTTACAGCCCGCTTCTGGCAGGAGTTGATGCGGGCGTTGGACATTAAGGTTTGCCTCTCGTCCGCGCATCATCCTCAGACCGACGGGGGTACCGAGAAGGTCATCGGCATCTTAGAGCAGTATCTGCGCTGCTACGTTAACCTGCAGCAGGACAATTGGGTGGACTATTTGGCCATAGCCGAGTTTGCCTTTAACAACTCGCAGCACACCTCCACGCAGATGACACCGTTCTTGGCCAACGTGGGTTATCACCCCAGGTTTTTCCCCCTTTCTCCCGTGGACTCACCGGAGCCGGCAGCGAACGAATTCATGGCGGAATTACAGGCGATCCATCGGTTGGTGCGACGGCAGCTGGAGAAGGCCAAGGCCGACTACAAGAGGTTCGCCGATCGGTCGAGAAGGGATACGCCTCCATTATCGGTGGGGGATCGGGTCTGGCTGTCCACCAGGAACCTACCATCCACTCGGCCGGCGAGGAAGCTGGACCACCGTTAACTTGGACCGTTCCCAGTCGAGGCCGTCATCAACCCGGTTGCCTATCGTTTAACTCTGCCACGTTCCCTGCGCGTGCACCCCGTCTTCCATCGGTCCTTGTTGGTCCCCGAACAACCGGCTTGTCCACTTCGCCAAGCGGAACCTCCCCCATCAGGACCTCGTGATGGCGACAGCACCCCCGAGTACGAGGTCGCCAGCATCAGGGATTCCCGCTGGCTGAAAGGTCACTTCCAGTACCTGATCGAGTGGAAAGGGTACGGGCCGGAGGACTTCACATGGGAAGACGCGACCGCCGTTCATGCCCCTGCGTTGGTGACTGCTTTTCACGAACAGTTCCCATCCTGACCGCATCCGGATCGGCAGACCCGGGGGAAGGGCCCTGCGGTGCGGGATAGTGTTGTGACTCAGGGCCAGCCTGTGGGTCCGACAGCCGGCTCCGATGTATCGGATGACTCAGATGAGGGGGAGGAGGGAGACGAACCGGCTGATGATGGTTTGGAGGCTTTGCAGAGCCCTCAGCCGGGGACCTCTTCTCAGCTGCGTGAGCCCGATAGTGCGGAGGATGATGACCCACAGCTGGCCCTGTTCAAGGACGCCCGACGCAGGAGGCAGTCGAACAGGAACAAACAAAGAAAGGCTGTGGGACTCCTCGGGAGGAGGCACAGGGAGACCACGCCCTGAGCTCTCAATAAAAGGAGTGTTTGGGGAGGGGCTGGTTGCTGAAAGCAACTCTTCCGCTTGAGGAGACAAGCTCTAGTGTTTTTGTTAATTGAGTAATAAATCTTGGCAGACGCCTTTTAGCCTTGGACGCTCTCCAGTCTCTTCTATCTGAAAATAGGGGTTTGCCTTACTACAAGGCCAGAAGAGGGCTGGTTCAGAACAAGGGCCCTTCCCCCGGGGCTGCCGATCTGGATGCGGTCGGGATGGGAATTGTTCGTGAAAAGCAGTCACCAACGCAGGGGCATGAACGGCGGTCGCGTCTTCCCATGTGAAGTCCTCCGGCCCGTACCCTTTCCACTCGATCAGGTACTGGAAACGACCTTTCAACCAACGGGAATCCCTGATGCTGGCAACCTCGTACTCGGGGGTGCTGCCTCCATCACGAGGTCCTGATGGGGGAGGTTCCGCTTGGCGGAGTGGACAAGCCGGTTGTTCGGGGACCAACAGGGACCGATGGAAGACTGGGTGCACGCGCAGGGAACGTGGCAGAGTTAAACGATAGGCGACCGGATTGATGACAGCCTCGACTGGGAACGGTCCAAGGTAACGGTGGTCCAGCTTCCTCGCCGGCCGTGTGGATGGTAGGTTCCTGGTGGACAGCCAGACCCGATCCCCCACCGATAGTGGAGGCGTATCCCGTCTCGACCGATCGGCAAACCTCTTGTAGTCGGCCTTGGCTTTCTCCAGCTGCCGTCGCACCAATCGATGGATCGCCTGTAACTCCGCCATGAAATCGTTCGCTGCCGGCTCCGGTGAGTCCACGGGAGAAAGGGGGAAAAACCGGGGGTGATAACCCACATTGGCCAAGAACGGTGTCATCTGCGTGGAGGTGTGCTGCGAGTTGTTAAAGGCAAACTCAGCTATGGCCAGATAGTCCACCCAATTGTCCTGCTGCAGGTTGACGTAGCAGCGCAGATACTGCTCCAGGATACCGATGACCTTCTCGGTACCCCCGTCAGTTTGAGGATGATGCGCGGACGAGAGGCAAACCTTAATGTCCAACGCACGCATCAACTCCTGCCAGAAGCGGGCTGTAAACTGGGCCCCCCTATCGGAGACGACTCTATCGGGGAGGCCGTGCAGCCAAAACACCTGTTGGATGAACATGCGACTAGCGAGCTGACGGTAAGCCGCGACAGGGGATGAAGTGCGCCATCTTGGTCAGCATGTCCACCACCACAAACACTGTCGTGAAGCCGGAGGATGGGGGTAAATCCGTCAGAAAGTCCATGGACACAGCCCCCCAGGGTCTCTTGGGTGTTGGCAAAGGCTGCAGTAAACCAGGCGGGGCCCCTGTCGCTGACTTGGCCTGCCTGCATGGGATGCAGGAGGTGACATAAGACTGGACGTCGTGTCGGACTCGGGGCCACCAGAAGGTACGGGAGACCAGGTTCAGAGTCTTAAACAGGCCAAAATGCGCCGCTGCCGGGTTATCATGACACTGGCTGAGGACGAGTCCCCTGAGTGGCCCTCCCGGAACATAGAGCCGGTCACGATAATACAAGAGTCCATCCGTGACCGTCCAAGGCGAGTCTGGCCCCACCTCCTTCCGCTGAGCCACCCACGCCTCCTGCTGCTGCGCCTCCCGGATCCGAGCCCGTTTATCAACCGGCTCCCGCACCGCATGATAAAATAAGAGTCCATCCGTGACCGTCCATGGAGAATCTGGCCCCACCTCCTCCTTCCGCTGAGCCACCCACACATCCTGCTGCTGTGCCTCCCGGATCCAAGCCTGTATATTTATCAGCTCCCGCACCGCAGCAAAGGACTTGACGGGGATCACTGTCCTGGGCAGAAGCTTGTCTTCCACTCGGGTATATTCAGGCTTCCTGGACAGAGCATCCGCTCTCTGATTGTGCCCGCTTGGTATGTACCGAACCCGGAAGTCAAACCTCGCAAAGAAAAGGGACCACCGGATCTGGCGTTGGTTCAAATTCCGAGCGGTCTGCGGGCTTTCCAGATTCTTGTGGTCCGTCCGGACCTCGATTTGATGCCGCGCCCCCTCCAGATGATGTCTCCAAGCCTCGAACGCCGCCTTGATGGCCAGCAGCTCCTTGTCCCAGATGGTATAGTTGCGCTCCGAGGGGTTCAATTTCCGAGAGTGATACGCGCAAGGGAAAAGGGTACCGCTGGGCATCGTTGCCTGGAGTAACACGGCCCCAATGGCAATGTCGGAGGCGTCCGCCTCCACGACAAATGGCCGTTGCGGGTCAGGATGCTTCAAGATGGGCTCCTTCATGAAGGCGTCCTTCAAAGCCTGGAACGCCTGTTGTTCTGGTGCGTTCCACTGGAACCGAGTCTTCTTCTGCAGGAGCCGGGTGAGGGGGGCTGTCAAGGCGGCAAGCCAGGGATGAATGTTCGATAGTAGTTGGCAAATCCAAGAAGTCGCTGAACATCCTTCACGCGACGCGGGGGTTGCCAACTCTGCAACGACTCAACTTTACTCGGCTCCATGGCGATGCCCTCAGGAGAAATGCGGTGACCCAGGAAATCGATGGTCACCTGGTTGAACTGGCACTTCTCCAACTTGGCAAACAGCCGATGTTCTCGGAGGCGCTGCAGGACCTGACGGAGATGCTGATGATGCACTTCACACGACGGGGAGTAAATCAGGATGTCGTCCAGGTAGATCACGACAAACTGGTCCAACAGATCCCAAAAGATGTCGTTCATAAAATGCTGAAACACAGCAGGGGCGTTGGTCAGGCCAAACGGCATCACCGTGTACTCAAAATGTCCATAGCGAGTACCAAACGCCGTCTTCCACTCATCACCCGGCCGAACTCTTACGAGGTTGTAAGCTCCACGCAGGTCCAGTTTCGTGAAGATCTTAGCCTCCCGGAGTCGGTCCAAGAGCTCGGGGATGAGGGGCAGCGGGTAACGGTTGCGCACCGTGATGGCGTTGAGTTTCCGGTAGTCACAGCAAAGCCGTAACTCGCCCGACTTCTTTTTGATGAAGAGCACGGGCGCAGACACTGGCGAGGACGAGGGCCGGATAAAACCGCGAGCCAAATTCTTTTCCAGGAAGTCCCGCAATGCAGCCAACTCGGGCTCCGACATGGAGTACAAACACCCCACTGGGAGAGGCGCATCAGGGACTAAATCAATGGAGCAGTCATAGGGCCTGTGCGGGGGTAATTGATCCGCCTCTGACTCGCTGAACACATCAGCAAAGTCGGACAGTTCGGAAGGCAAGGAAACCCCTGGGGAACCCTCCACCTGGCCGGCACAGATATGGCGGGAGTGGTCCACGCACTGCAAGCTTGGAAAGGTGACCAAGTTCTGAGACCAATAGATCTGTGGATCATGCGCCCGGAGCCACGCCAGTCCCAAGACCACGGGGAAGTGCAGATCCGAAGTGATGTAGAACTGGATGGCCTCCACATGGGAACTGATGGCCATACACACTGGTTGCGTGGCGGCCGTAATAGGCCCGGACAGGAGCACTCGACCATCGATAGTCTCCACTAACATGGGCGGATCCACCGGACACTGGGGAACAGCCCATTTGGCCACAAAGGCCGAGTCCATAAAGTTTGTGGTAGCCCCAGAGTCAATTAAGGCATGGACTGGAATCCCCTCTGGCTTGCCAGGAAGGATCAGACGTGCCTCCAAAATCAAATGCCATGGAGGTTCACAGGCACCATCGGAACGGCGTCGCTCGGTGTGGTTGTTGGGGGTCGCCCGATCTATCACACCGTCTAGATCGGGCTCGGGGCGTTTCCCGACAGCAAAGTAGGGGACTTTCTCGGGGCAGGCTTGGTCACTGATGCCCGCTGACGCTTCTTTGGGCAAGAAGCAGCCAAATGTCCAGGGTCCCCACAGTAAAAACACAACCCCCCCGATCGTCGTCTGTCCATTTCCGTCACCGATAGACGAGACCTGGCGGCACCCAGCTCCATTGGCTCCTCCCTTTGGACTGGGGGCTCACGCACAACAGGGGCGGCAGGGGTCTGTGGGGTGGCACGGCGACTCTTTCGCTGCTGCAGCCGGGCATCGATCCGCAGGCAAAGATGGATCAGCCCATTCAGATCTGAGGGAATGTCCACGCGGGCCAGCTCATCCAACATCTCCTCCGACAATCCATCCTGGAAGGCATCCACAAGCGCAGCCTCATTCCAGGCGGAATCCTGGCTAAGCAGCCGGAAATCGCTGATATAGGCCTGTAGGGGGCGTTGACCCTGCCTCAGAGCTTTCAGGCGTCGGGTGGCAGTCTGCGTCTTAATTGGGTCCTCATACATTAGGCGCATATGGTCACAAAACCCCCCAAAGTTATCCAACAAAGGGCTAGGTTGTGCCAGCAGAGGCATGCCCCAACGAGCTGCATCCCCCGAAAAAAGGCTTAACACGAATCCCACCTTATCCCGGTCAGTGGGGAAATCAGCTGCTCTCACGCTGATAAAAAGCTGGCATTGTCCCAGGAAGGCAGGAAACAGTTCTGGATCGCCAGCAAATTTATCCGGCATTGCTATCTGACATTTCCTCCTGGGTGGGGGTGCAGCATGTACCTGAGCTTGCAGTTGAGCCACCTGAGCTGCCAGCAAAGTGAGTTGCTGAGTGAGCTGAGCATTCTCGGCACGTAGCTGCTCCATCTTAGTAGTAAGGGGTGGGAGGCTGAAAGCAAACTGTTCTGAACCAGCCTGCTACCGGCCTTGCAGAAAGGCAAACCCCTGTATAAACAGTAGAGACTGGAGAGCGTCTGAGGCTGGAAAGCGTCTGCCAAGATTTATTACACAAACAACAGAACAAGAAACAAAACACTGGAACTTGAATCCTCAAACGGAACGGTTGCTTTCAGCAACCAGCCCTTCCCCAAACACTCCTTTTATTTAGAGTTCAGGGCGTGGCCTCCCTGTGCCTCCTTCCGAGGAGTCCCACAGCCTTTCTCTGCTTGTTCCTGCTTGACTGCCTCCTGTGTCGGGCGTCGAACAGGGCCAGCTGTGGGTCATCATCATCCGCACTCTCGGGCTCGCGCAGCTGAGAAGAGGGCCCTGGCTGGGGGCTCTGCGAAGCCTCCAAGCCATCATCAGCAAGTTCGTCTTCAACACCCACCTCCTCCCCCTCATCTGAGTCATCCGAGACATCCGAGCCGGCTGCCGGACCCACAGGCTGGCCCTGAATCACAACAGGAGGATGCTTTCGGGGAGCATTCTTTGCATACTTTTGTTTTTGCTGTAACGCTATAGCTGCTTGGGAATTAGGGAGGGGAATCATCTTTGGAAACGGAAGGACTCCCTCTGGCTGGTTCCAGCCTGACTCCAAGGCCACTGCACTTTGAAGATCACCTGTTATCAGTCCTGTGCTTTGGTGTTCTCAAAACAATTTTTCGGCACTGTATTCTGCCAATGGACTGGTCAGGGGTGTTGGGTTTCAAAGTGGGAAGAATAGTTTGGTGCTTTGCGCAGGAATGTTAGATTCTGCTTGACTTTGCTGCAAACACTCAGTAAAAGTTCTTTTGATTAACCACATGGAGTCAAGAGTTGTACTTTCCTGAGAGGGCCAGTTGGGGCAGGTCCTTACATTAAGCAGAATCTGCAGTAGTGGTCAACATGGAGAAGCACCCGCCTCTACTGTGGGGACCAAGCAAGGAATGTCTGCAAAAGGCAGCAACCAAGAGGAAGCTGAGTGCTGGGGGGAAGCCTCTGCCAAGGCTAACCCCGGGGTAGACCTTTCTGGCTGGACAAAAAAGGTTGCTAGCCTAGGAGATTCATCAAAACCCAGGTGATCCTTTGGTGTTGGGAAGAAGGATGACTGGGAAGGGAGAACTAAAGGAGCGATTCTCATCTGAGGCAGCTGAGACAGCCAACAATGCAAGTGGCAAATGGAGCTGGAAGAGCTTAAAGTTGAAAAAGAAGAAAGCGGCAAAGTCTATCACACTGACTTCCTCATGAAGCAAGCATGTGATCGCATGTTCCCTTATTATCCTAAAACTGAATTTTCCATTGAATATTTTGTGTATCATACATACAGCCATGTTAATAAAATCCAAATAAAATAGAATACATGTATCCAGTCTTACATATACTATTACAAACATATTTGGATGTTTTCAAGCCAGAGGTTCATACCTTTATCACCATGGAAATCAGAGTTATTTTTATGAATGGTTGAAAACCACTATCAATGTTGCCAGAATAGTTAGCAAAACAATGTTAATCTCTAGATCTAACTTCTCTAAGTGCACAACTATATTTCTAGGATAGAAGATGAGGGAACCCTGTATTACAGTTGTTGTGTATGTAAATAGTTAGCAATAAGCCATGAAAGAGATTGCAAACACAGTGCAGCTTTGCAAGGTTTAAAGCGGGAAAATAAGGTGCAATCATTGGACGCCACAACCAAGGAGCGGGAAAACAGACTGTTTGTATTGGTTACAGTTCAAACGCTTTCTCTATAAAAGGGTTGCAACATTTGACATTTGACAGTTGACTTTGTGTATTCAATAAACTCGTTCAGTGTTAACCACTCTGAGTCCTCGTCAATTCGAACCAAACAACTGGCGACGAAGGTGGGATTGACAGAAGACCAGAGATTAGGAAGAATTGTCGTGAAGGCGGCAAAGTCAGAGCGAGTCACAGTCAACCGAGCGGCCGCGGCAGAATAGGAAAAAAATTCTCCGAATGGCGCAAATCGGGTCACTGAAGGAATTTGACCCTAACTTCCCCGAAGATTGGGAAGAATACATTGGTCAGGTTGAAGGATTCCTGTTAGTGAACGGAATCACTGACGACCGAAAAAAAGCGGCGGCACTTTTGACAATTTGCGGCACACCGGTCTACAGAGTCGCTGTCGGGCTGTGCCAGCCACAACCAGTCTCCAGCGTGCCCTATGCCGACCTCCTTGCAAAACTAAAGGTTCACTTTACTCCCCGAAGGTCCGAACTTTTTTGGCGGCGCATCTTCGAGAAGAGAAATCAGAGACCGGGGGAGTCCATACAGAAATTCGTCGCTGCCGTCAGGGAAGCCGCAGTACGTTGCAAATACGATAATTTAGAAATTAGGATTCGGGACAGAGTCGTGCTGGGCTTACGCGATGAACAATTACAAAATAGAATAATCGCCAAACCTACCGGCGATTTACAGGAAGTGCTCGACGAACTCCTAACGTATGAGTCAACCGGGTATCGCGACCCCCCCCGCAGTAGCATGGCGACAGCACCTGAAATTAACCAAGAGGGCTATGTGGACTGCGGGGAGGTGGATCAGCAGTGGGAGGAAGAGATCGCCGAAGTCTCCAGGCGATTTGGAAAGATGGCACCCAGACAACTTAGAAGCGAGGGGCCTGAACCAGGCCGCCGGCAACAACCCGCAACACCGCAAAGACCACCGACCGGGGCACAACGACCGTGGCGGGACACCGCAACCAGACCGCGCGACAACGACACCCAGAACCGATGTGGCAGCTGTGGCGGCAACCATCCCCGCGCTTCCTGCCGATTCCGCACCGCCAAGTGCAGGGCTTGCGGCAAGACCGGCCACATCCAGGCCATCTGCAGAAACCGCGTTCGGGACTCCCGTCTGAATGAAGTCGATGTGTGGCCAGAGGGTAAGGTAACCCCCAATGCTAGTGGCAAGGAGACCCCTAGATCCCGGGCGAAATTTCCAAACCTAAGGGAGGTGGCCCGAGTCAATCGGAGACGGCAGGGAAGGGGGCACAATTTTCCGGACGGAAAATTAAAAATTACAGTCCTTCTGCAAGGGGTCCCTTGCAGAATGGAAATCGACTCAGGGGCTTCAGTGTCGATAATTTCCACTGAAACCCTTGAGAAAATCGAACAACTAAGTGGAAAAAGAATTCCACTTAGTCCAACAAATATTCAATTAATGGACTTCCAAAAAAGTCCAATAATCGTAAAAGGAAAGACCAGCCTTAGAGTAAACTTTAAGGGGTTTAAGGGGGTCTTAGATTTGATAGTTACGGAGGGGAATAGGACCAGCTTAATAGGGCTTAATTGGTTTCCTGCCCTGGGAATTTGGATAGGGGGAATAAATTCAGTGATCAGAAATAAGACCCTCGAATCCGTCTGCAAAGAATTTGCAGACGTATTCGATGGATCTCTAGGCAAGTACAAAGGGCCCCCCATTAATTTTAACCTAGACCCCTCAGTAAACCCAATCAGGCTAAAGGCCCGGAGGGTACCTTTTGCCTTAAAAGAAAAAATCGAGGCCGAGCTCGACCGGCTTGTAGGCCTCGGAGTTTTAGAACCCGTTGAGGGCGGTTTGTGGGAGACGCCGATCGTCACACCCCTCAAACCCAATGGGGATGTGAGGATCTGCGCCGACTATAAAGCGACCCTCAACATTGGAATGAAAAAGCATGCTTACCCGGTCCCGACGGTGAAGCAGGTCCTCGCCACGATCCAGGACGCCGCCATCTTCGCCAAGCTCGACTTGGCGCATGCGTACTTACAGTTGACTGTTTCCAAAGAAGCTGCAGAGGCACAGACAATTGTTACCCACAAGGGGGCGTTCCGAGTCCACAGACTGCAATTTGGAATTGCAGCTGCTCCAGGCATCTTCCAAGAAGTGATGGAGAGGACCTTAAAGGGCATACCTGGAGTATGCCCTTACTTTGATGATGTCCTAATAGCTGGAAAAGATGAAGGAATGTTAGTAGAGCGACTGGAACAGGTACTGGGTAGATTTAGAAAGGCTGGATTAAAATTAAAAAAGGAAAAATGTAGCATAGGGGTTAAGTCCACTGATTTTTTGGGGTTCAGGATTGACAAAAGCGGAGTCCACCCTACCCCTGAAAAAATTAAAGCAATAAAAGGGGCGCCTGAACCAAGGAACAAGGCTGAGCTACAGGCCTTCCTAGGCTTGGTAAATTTTTATCACACTTTTGTGCCACATAAGGCTGCCATTGCAGAACCACTGCACAGGCTTTTAGATAAGAAGACCCCTTGGCATTGGCAAGACAAGCACAAAGCGAGTTTCCAGACCTTAAAAGATATCCTTTCCAGTAGCTCAACTGTAACCCACTTTATAGAAAACAGACCAATCTACCTGGCGTGCGATGCTTCGCCTTATGGCGTTGGGGCAGTAATCAGCCATTTAGACACCCAGGGAATGCAAAGACCCATTGCTTACTACTCCCGCACACTAACCAAGGCAGAGCGGAACTATGCTCAAATTGACCGGGAAGCTTTAGCCATAGTGGCAGGAGTTAAAAAGTTCCACGACTACCTGTATGGCAGGAACTTTACAATACTGACAGACCACAAACCCCTGCTGGGACTGTTTACCACAGATAAACAGACTCCCCAAATTATGTCTCCCAGGATGCTGAGATGGTCCATTTTCCTCTCAGCATATTCATTTTCCCTCCAATACCGACCAGGTAAGGACATGGGTCATGCAGACGCTCTTAGCAGATTGCCCCTTAGCACAACAGAGGAGGACCCTGCCCCAGTGGGACAAGTAATGTCCCTACAAGATATTCCTGATCTGCCCCTAACTGCTAAAGACATAGCTGAGGCAACCAATAAGGACCTCATCTTAAGGAGAGTAATGGCCTGGGTCATGAGCGGTTGGCCCAACGCCAACCCGGACGTAAAATACAGTCCATTTTTCCGAAGGAAGGATGAACTATCAGTTCATATGGGTTGCTTACTTTGGGGAACTCGTGTAGTAATTCCAGGAATCCACAAATCAGCTATTCTATTTGAATTGCATGAGGGACACCCCGGAATAGTAAGGATGAAGGCCCTGGCTAGGAGTCACTTGTGGTGGCCAGGATTGGACCAAGACATTGAGGAATGCGTTGCCAATTGCCATCTGTGCCAACGTTCCAGGCCTGAACAACAACACATCCGCACACATAAATGGGAGCTAGCTAGGAATCCTTGGTCCAGGATTCATATTGACTTCGCTGGACCTTTCCAGGGGTTAACGTTCCTTGTAGTGGTCGACAGCTACTCTAGATGGCTAGAAGTAGTACCGGTCAGTTCAGTAACGGCAGGCAGAACAATACAGGCATTAAGGGGCCTCTTTGCCACTCATGGGTTGCCGGATTTAATAGTGTCTGATAACGGGCCACAATTCACATCTATTGAATTTCAGGATTTCCTCAAGGCCAACTCGATTAAGCATAAGACTTCTGCACCCTTCCACCCCTCCACCAACGGATTGGCTGAAAGGAACGTGAGGACCACGAAGGACGCGCTTAAAAGAATCATTCGAGGTGACTGGCATCAGAGACTAGCTGAGTTCTTGTTGGCTCAACACACAACCCCTTGTTCGGCTACAGGGAAAAGTCCAGCTGAAATGAGGTGGGGAAGAAAAATCTTGACCAAGTTGGACAGACTACACCCTGACAGACTCCAACCAAACATTGAATTAGACATTCCTAACAGAACATTTGAAGTGGGGGACTTGATTTGGGCCAGGAACTACGCCCAAGGGGATAAATGGATTCCTGGGGTGGTAACTGAAATCTTAGGTCCCCTATCATACATCATTGAGGGGGAAGGGAATAGGGTCTGTAAAAGACACATAGACCAGCTGAGGAAAAGATCTAGTGGGTGTGTGCCAGCTGAGGGGGACCAAAGCTCAGTTAGGGCAAACAGTACAGATAACATTAGGCCAGAAAGTGGTGTAGTGGTTGGGCAAGATGACATATTTCCTAATGCCCATCAACAACAATTCAGTCCAATTGATTGGGAAATACCCCTGCGAAGTAGGCCAGTGACAACTGAATCCCAAACACAACCTAATACACAAGGCAGTACATCTGAAGCCAGTAACCCTGAGCCCAGGTCTAGTAGTAACCAGCATAGTAACCAGCAGCCAAGCAGTCAACCAGGAAGAAGGGTCCCTAGCAGCCAAAGTAACAGATACCCTTCTAGAATACATAGGCCACCAAAATACCTAATGGATTTTGTAAAGAAATGACACCAACTGGGGGGTAAGGGGTGTTGTGTATGTAAATAGTTAGCAATAAGCCATGAAAGAGATTGCAAACACAGTGCAGCTTTGCAAGGTTTAAAGCGGGAAAATAAGGTGCAATCATTGGACGCCACAACCAAGGAGCGGGAAAACAGACTGTTTGTATTGGTTACAGTTCAAACGCTTTCTCTATAAAAGGGTTGCAACATTTGACATTTGACAGTTGACTTTGTGTATTCAATAAACTCGTTCAGTGTTAACCACTCTGAGTCCTCGTCAATTCGAACCAAACAACAGTGACAGTTCTTTGGACTTAGTTTTATTGCCAGCAGAACAGGACTTCCTAAAACAAAGACAGTCTTAGAACTGCCAGTTTCTAAACATTTCTATTCCCTTGGTAGCCAGATTAGTATAGAATACATAATATACAGCATATAATACAACAATTTATTTCTCATTATGGCCAAAAATAGAGGATATTTAACATCGAAAACAAGTAAAACAACTGCCAAGAAAAGTAGCTTTTCACTGGTACAAGTTAGCAGGATTTTATATGAAGGTGTAGAGCTCCTGTTGCGCTGCCCTGCAAAGTCTTGCACACTGAATTTTAATTTGTGAATAATATAAGTGGGCCATATTATTCATACTTTGTAAAGCCAATAAAGAAAATAGATATATCTGAGAATATCAAAGTCAAAATCCCCAATACATTTAGTCCAGCTGCCCCAACACCCCTGCAGTCATGTAATCACAATCGGGGCACTTGGCAACTAACTTGCATTTACAATGGTTGTAGTATCCTGTGGACACATGATCACCATTTGCGACCTTTCTGGCGGGCTTCCCGCAAGCAAGTCAATGGAGAGGGTGGCAAGGAAAGTTGCAAGTTGCTCCTGCCACCTCCTTTTTCCTGAGGAGCTTGAACTCAACAGTATGAGATCTCAGGGACCTTGTACTACATAGTTTCTACATGCCTACAGCAACCCCTGCCATAGTGCAGGCATGCCCAGCCATGTTTACGCCAGGCTGCAGCAATCACTCCCCCTTGCCCAGCCATGCTCATTAACTGTATCCTCCTGCACTCATAGCAGCCAACTCTGCATATGGCCACACTCCAGCTGCACCTTGGCAGCCAGTCCTTGCCTTTCCAGGAGTATCTGTTGGCCTGTTTGCAAGATGCCAGAAACTTGCTCCTTCCTGTCAGCTTCCTCATTGACTTTGCTTGTGGAAGCTGTCAAGAAGTTACAAAACACAGTCATGTGAGGTCTTTGCTTAATGACCCTGACAACAGCAATGGGGGCTGTCTGGATTGTTTTTGCTAAGCAATGGGATCACATGATGTCATTCTTTTTGACTGCATCACTTAGTAATGAAAATTCTAATCCCAGTTATGGGCTTTAAGTAACGACTATGTATAATAAATGCCTTAAGTGAAGAATCTTCGCTAGTCATAGCTACAAATTTACCAAATGTTATGTCTCATATGCCAATTCAAGTTTCATACTGATTTATAAATTGCTGTTCAATTATTTCACCTGTATATAATAAACCTAGCTTAAAATTTAGAAAACTTTGTTATAAACAATGAGACCCTTGTTTAGATTACAATAGTAATTTGCACATTATTGGAAAGAATTGTTACTGAACAGACTAGATGTTTCTTCATATCAATATATGTGGGATCAGTCAGTACATTTAGGCTTAATTTTTGTTCATCTTTTTTAAAAGGAAAAAGCATGTTAAGTATCTTTAAAACTTCAGTTAAGTGCAGTTCTTTGTACATTTTATAACTTTAGTAACAATGGCTAGTGCTCAGTAGAAATAAGGATATTTAAAATATACATGGGTATGTGAAAAATGTTACTCATTCCTAAATTCATAAATAGGCTATTATTAATCTATATTTACATCAGTCAACAGTGTTTACATAATACATGTACTGTACTATTTTATTTTTTTCTAAAGAATTGAAAGAGTGATGGATAACAATACAACAGTAAAAATGGTTCCAATCAAGATTGTACATTCTGAGAGCCATTCAGAGAAGGCAAGCAGGCAGAATCTTGGGACTATAATCAAGCCTCCTACTTTACGAAGCGGCTTAAAAAAAGACGAAATCAAGACACTTAGCACTTCTGAACAGTCCTATTCACGCTTTTGTGCTTATACAAGACAAGGTATGGAAAGTGACCTTGAGAACAAATCAAGCCTGTCTTATTTGCAACCTGTTGAAAGCTTTGGGAGGAACATAATGGAAAATGACATATCCATCCATGAAGTTAATTGTGTGAGAGCCAAAGAAAAGACAATTGAGGACTGGAAATCAGAAGAATTAGCTAGAGAAATAGTGGATAAGGATAAATCATTAGCAGAAATTCTGGACCCAAATGTGAAAATAAAAACCACAATGGATTTAATGGAGGGAATCTTTCCCAAAGATGAATATCACTTAGAAGAAGCTCAACATCGCAGAAAATTTCTTTTAAAGGTTTCAGCACCCAAAACTGAAGAGGAAAAGTGAGTAGATATTTTTCCAACACAAATTAATGCTTTTATCCTTTTTTTAATCTTATATGTGCACACACTATTTTAAGTTTTGTTCTATTAAAATATAAGTTATATAATCAAGACAAACTTAGCAAATATTACTACTGTAATTTTCTTCCAATTCACACCCAGTTTGGTTGGGATTTAGATTCTATTTTTTAAAAATATATTTTATTGATTTTCTTAACACAGTCACCTTATTATTAGGTAAACGGCATGTTGTCTGGGTTTACATTTAAAAACAATCCATAACAATTATTAGAGTTTTACAGCTTTCCAGCACAAAATTCAACCCCCTAAAATAAGCACACATTCAAAATCTACAGGGGGAATAGTTTAGAAAAACTTTATCTATAAAATATATATAAACATGATACATACAGTTTCATTTAGCTCTGGGGAACATGGTAGAGAACAAGAAGTAACTTAGGAGATCAGGACACAGGGAGAGATTAGGACATGCCCAGACCTAGACTGGATCACATGCTTTACACAGCCAATACTGTACTGTGTCTTAATCAAAACAGTTCTCATTGGCTGGTTTGTTGCTATGGCTATTCCAGTTCATGAATTTTTACACATTGACACTCCTCCCTAGAATAGACTAGACTAGACTAGACATAAAAATAGACTAGAATAGACATAAAACCAAATAATTTAATACTCTTCCCATGGTGTACTCCACTCAATGGCTTGGTCATTACATCTGGCAGATTGTCATCTGAAGAACAATGAAGCAAGCGAATTAGTTTACTTTTGATGGCTTTTCTGATGTTACAATACTTAATGTCCACATGCTTGCTTCTACTTTTCACTCTGTCACCTGTTGCCATTTTAATGCAAGCAGCATTATTTTCAAATACTGTTACAGCTTCTTTAACTTCTATATTTAAATCCTTTAACAGCTGTACATACCAGGTTACCTCTGAACCAAGTTTAGACAGAGCAATGAATTTTTCCTCCACAGTAGAAATAGCTACAGTTGTTTGTTTCTGGACTTCCATCCAATCAAAGTCCCTCCAAATAATACCACAAACCCAGAATTGGACTTTCTGGTTTGCACATCATTGGCATAATCACTGTCAACATAACATTTTAACTTTAATTCATCAGAGACCTGTATTTGAAGACCTAAATTCACAGTTCCCTTCAAATACCTGAGAATTCTCTTCACAGCCATCCAATGCAAACTTTTTCTCCAATTGATTAACAATTTCCTTCACCTGTGCCAGATCCTTTGCAATGAAGCAAAGATCATCTACAAATGCTAATAATTGGCAATCCCCACCATGGAACCTTGCAGTATATATGCAACCATCAGCCTTACAACTCTTGAACCCAAGAGCCTTCAATGCCACATCTAAACAGATGTTCCAGTTTCTGGCTGATTGCATCAGCCCATAAATGGCCTTATTCAGTTTATACACAGTGCCAGGTTTTTTACTTTCATACCCTGGTGCTTGAACCATGTAAATTTCTTCCTCCAACTCTGCATTGAGGAATGCTGTGGTTATTTCAAAATGGCAAATTTTATGGCCATGTGCCATTGCTAACGCTCGTGCCAACCTTATAGTTTCACTTTTTACAGTTGGTGCAAATACCTCATCATAGTGCACATTTTTCTTCTGCAAAAACCCCTCTGCCACTAATCTTGCCTTATAATGGACTTCATTGTTGGGTAACACTTTCTTTTTGTATACCCATTTACATCCTACAGCTTTGTAAGGTGAACCCTTTATGTTCATCCATGGATTTCATTTCTTTATCCATGGCCTCTTTCTACTTCACTTGCTCCACTTTGGGTAGTGCCAATACTTCCTGATAGTTTCTTGGCTCATACCACACATTACACATCTTTACCAGCAGAATACCTGTCAGATGGAATCCCTTTGTTCCATCACTCTGACCTGCGTGGCATTGACTGCTCTTGACTGTCAACCCTTTCCTGCTTCACATCAGAGTCACCATCTTCTTCTGACTCCTTTTCTTGTCCTTTTTCAGCTTCTCTCTGAACGCTGACACCATCACTGAGTCACTGTCACTAAGTAGATCATCCCCAGAATTGGCATCATGTCTGCCCCAATTCTGCTCTGCAAAGCTAGCAGATCTGGAAATTACTATTCTTCTGCTCCCATTACTAAAGCGATAGCTCTTTGAGCCAGGCTCATAGCTCATAAACCTGAGCTTTCTAGCCTTTGGTTGCCCTTTTTTCCTAATTGCCTTTGTAATATGCACCCATGTATAGCTTCCAAACACCCTTAAATGTGCTAGAGATGGCTTTCTCCCATATAGCACAGCATATGGAGTATCATTTATAGAGGAACTCCACAGCCTATTGACCAAATAATTGGCTGTCAACATGGCTTCGCCCCAATACAACCTACTCAGACCAGAATCCTCCAGCAGTGAGTCTCTCATTGTCTGCAAGACTTCATTCCATCTTTTAGCCATGACATTCTCATCTGCTTGTGCAGATTTGTGTGTCTATGTCGTATTCCTATCTGTCCCAATCACTGTTGAAAACTTGCTGACATGAATTCTGAACCCGTCAGTTTGCAGCTGGCATACCAGTTGCCTATATCTTCTTTCTGCGAAACTTACCCATTGCTTGAACTTCTGCAGCACCTCTGTTTTGCTCTTTAGCAAATAACAGAAACCAAATCTGCTATGGTCATCTACAATGACCAGTGCATACCTGGCTCCTCCCATTGGTCCTACTAAATCTGCATGTACCAGCTCTAGAACCCTTGTTGTTTGCCTTGTGCTCTTCTTGCTCACTGGAAATACCTTAGATTTTGATGATTTACATGCTGCACAGTCTAAGTATGCCTTACACCCTTTTAGGGTTAATCTCTGCAAATTCTGGCATCCTTTGCAACACTCTGAAGCTGGCATGGTCAGGCTTTCAGTGCAAGAGATGAATGCATGAATCATGCTGTGCCACATTACCAAATGTTTGGGCACATTGAATCTTTTGTGCCTGCAACACATAAAGATTATCCTGTATTATGCCCTGTGCATATACATTCCCATTTCTTTTTATGAGACAATTCCCATTTACAAATGTGGTCTCAAACCCTTGTTTGTCAAGACTGGAGACACTCAGTAATTTATGCTACATTTCAGGCACACATAATACATTATTAAACCTTTCCTCCAGACATGGAATCAACACACTGCCTTTCCCCATGACTTTTGCCTTCTAGCCATTTGCATCTGCTCCAATTGAATCCAATCTGGAAAACAACTTAGAATTATTAACAATTGTTTGACTAGCCCCACTGTCTATTAACCATTTGTCTCTGCTATGACAATAACTAACATTTGCAACAGCAGCTTGTCCATTTGCTGTTGTTCTGCCTTGTAAACAGTCTTTCTTGAAATGAGTTTCAGCCCCACAAATGAAGCATGTGTTTTTCTCCTGTTCTTTCCTCTTGGTAATTCTCTAGTGAGATGTAATCCATCTCTGCAGTCAGTCTGGTGCTTTGCTCTCTCTGCTCCTTGGACTTCTACCTCAGGAATTTCTCCTCGTGGCTTATTCTAAAATGTTGTTTCTGTTCTTCTGAAATCAAACAGGCTTTAAGTCAGGGGTGTCAAACTGCTAGCCTGCGGACTGGATGCGTCATCTGGAAGCCGTGCCCACCCCATTGCCAGCAATGGCAAAACTGTCCCGATACGTTGTGCTACGTCGTGTGACGCCACAAGTTTGACATGTGTGCTTTAAGTCCTTTCATACTTAATTCCTGTTCTGGTCTGCATTCAAAAACAGCTGAAACGATGGCCCACATTAGTACCAACAGCAACTTCTGAGACTCAGGAATCTGCACTCCTCACTGTTCTAATTCAACAAACAGTTTCTGCATGTGGAGCAAATGCTCTTCTATGCTCTCATGTGGCAGCAACCGGGCTCTGTACGATTGCCTCGATAATTGCACTATATTGCATGCTGAAGCATTCCCATGGACACTTCTCAACTTCAGCCAAAGTTCTCAACTTCTTTTGCAGTTTTTAAGTCAGCTACATTTAAGAATTGTTCATCTTCCACACTTAAGATGATGTAAGCCAGTACCTTATCATGCCTCCATTGATCTGCAGCTTATTTTCTAAGTGATCATCTTAACTACCTCATCATAAATCCTGTTTTCAAAGTTCTTATTTAGATTTGTTTTCCCCACAATATTCAAAACATTCTTACCAGTTAAGATTTTCTCAGTTAATTACACTTAAGTATTAAATCTTTTTCCTCATACAAGCCATCCCAACGATTTTGTTTCTCATATCTTAAAAAAGAAAAGAAAAAGAGAAGAAAAAAGGAAATAATATACTACTTGAAAAACATGTCCCTTTTAAGCTAAAATACATTTATATCCAAATTTTTTCTATTCTTTTAAACCATATTCAAACAAATGTTTAATCTTTAAATATTCCACCTAATAAATCCAATCATCTAATCTTTTGAGTATTCAGAATATTTTTATCAATTGAGATTTTCTCAAGATCAATTACCCTTAACTATCTAAAACATTTCCCTCATATAAACCATCCCAACATTTTTATATTTCTCATATCATAAAAAAAACTTGTTACTTGAGGAGCCCATCCCTCTTAAACTAAAATACATTTATATCCAGAATTTTTCTATTTTTTAACCATATTCAAACAAATGTTTAATATTTAAATATTCATTTTGATATTTAATTTAATTTAATTTAATAATTTAATTTGTATACCGCCCTTCTCCCGAAGGACTCAGGGCGGTGAACAGGGCAATACACAATAAAAATAAAATACAAAAATTAAAAAGCCATTAAACAATTATGCCCATAAAATTAATACATATTAAAATTAAAACTATTTATAAAAACCCATTCTTACATTCATTTCATTTCAATATATTTCTGTTCCCCATAAAAGTTTAATTCGCCTCTTTCTTCTGTGGGAGGGTGGGGCAAGAGTCCCCCTCCTTCTCACTTTCAGAGGATTTTTGCTTCTTGGGT
This sequence comes from Vipera ursinii, assembly GCF_947247035.1. NCBI lineage: Eukaryota > Metazoa > Chordata > Lepidosauria > Squamata > Viperidae > Vipera > Vipera ursinii. Next base: position 72,132,031 of record NC_139514.1, on the reverse strand, counting down.
TTTTCCCCCCAGGAAATCAAATATCAAGTAGAAGTGAGAGAATTGGTATTCTTACCCAGATGCAAACACATAGTTTGCGATCAAGCTTAAATTAGTGCTTTTTGGCTTTGGCTGCTTGTAGCTTGGGCTAGACTCTGGAGTGAAGCTAGCTGTCAGGTCCTCAAAACCCTCTTTGTTTCCACTGCATAGTTATTCTACTTTTGGGGCCTGTCATTCTGCTGGGGGGAGGGGGAGCATGCTTTTGCTTGGGATAACTTTCGCTTTCTACTTTCCCTCTCCTGCCTCTATCATCTTGAGATAAGTATGTGTCTCCCTTATCAGGGAGACGGTTACAGAGAAACAAAAGCTGGAGAAGACCTTGAGATGTGCACCAATTATACCAGTTACCCACTCATTGTGTCACCTGTGGATTGGCTGGGTTTCAAATGGACATTATGACTTCTATGGGAGGAGAAATATTGCTAGCTTAACTATACCGTTTATACGGATTTTTTCCCAGATCTCACCTTGACTTCCCTACTGTCACTGACCCCTAATAAAAGTATCCTTTTGAGACAATGCCTGTTTCAAGAGTTCTGCTTTCTTGGGTGGTTAGTTGAAGTGGGTCCTTACACTAGCCTTTGTTCTGCTGGTTTCTGGAGGACTTTCCCCGAACGACCAGATTGGCTGCCATCTCTCCACGGTTGGTGGGGCTTCCCTCCTTCTTTATCGATTCTCCGGGGCAACTTTAGGCCATTTAGGGTCCCCTAACAGAAAAGAATCAGCCGTAGGGTGTGGAGCCCCACAATTCCTCAGGTACTTGTGCTACTGCGCAAAACCAGAAGCCTCAGATTTAGATTTTAATTTGGGAAAACACCAACTTCAAACAGACTGAAATACCCAACATTCTATTTTCAGGAACAAAATACTTGTATTAAGCTTACAAACTAGAGATGAATCCCCATTTCTCCTTATAAATCTTGATGATTGTGGAAGTTTCATTTCACTGTAATATATGCTTGTTGTTGACAGATTCATTGTGCCTTCTGGATAAAAATTGTTTTCATTACTTCCTAGCTTTTTATTATAAATGTTATTTTTCATAGCAGGTAAAAGTTATTGCACAGAACAGGGAGCTCTACAGTAATTTTGTACTTTAATTATAAGTCACCAGGAACACAGATTACATTTCTGAGCAATCTGAGAAAGGCAGTGGGTCTTATGAGCTCAAAATTAAGAATACGTAGATTGGATTAGCACCAATACAATGTGTTGATGAGTATTGGATATAGCAGATGCTGATTCAGATCAGTGAATAACTGAGTGAGTCACTATTTTAGACCAACTTAACTTTCAAACCTGTTGCAGGGTAGAATGAAAGAGAACTTCCATATATGTCATCTTGACTTGTCAGGAAAAAAAGCTGGATATAATTGCAATAAATAAAATAAAAAATAATGCATCCTAGTAAATACTCTGATAAATTATAATTTGATTCACTATAAGTAAGGCTCATTTTAGCCCTATGACAACACTGTTTTCTCATACAATAGCAGAGGAGTTCTTAAATCTTCCAGTAACTTGCTTGTCTGTAAAACTTAGTAAAAATTCAAAAAGTATATAAAATATTTTATTACTATTCAGTTTTACCAAAATTATATTTTCAATTTGTATATTTCTATAGATTTTTGGAGGAGAATCATAAGAAATTACAAACATCTAACTGAAAATTAATGGGAGATAGAAAATGAAAATATAGTATTTTCACTAACACAAAAATGAAAATAAGTAAATTTGAAATCTTATTTCCAAGCATGTGATTGTTTGGTTAATGTTGCTTCATGCCAAAAAGAGAGACAAAGAGCTATCTATATCTTAGGTATTCAAATGTTGTTACTTTTAATAGAATGTTCATTAAGTGTAGCCAGTTGAGGGATGAAACCAGTCATCTTGGTTACTTTTTTGAAGTGATATGTGATAGAAAATGTTGAATTTTGTGAAAGTTTTTCTCAGATTGATTCTCTATATGTTGTCTATTATTCCTCTCATTGACATCCACCAGGCAAGATACTGGTTTCAGTATAGTCCATGGCTTCTCTCTTTGTACTGTATGTGTGCATGTAGGTGAGTATGTGTGCATTGATCTCTAAAAGGAGTAGGGCTTGGGTTGGATACCATCTTGCCAGTTTTGACCTACTGCAGACATCATTGGTACTTTACTGTTTATTTGGAGGAAAAATAAGCTTCCTGTAATTGAATTATGTTCCAAAATAATTGATCCTATATATACAATATATTTGCTATCAGTGAACTGATTTCAATCTTAACTTTTCTAGTATTAAGAGAAAGGTATTTTTAGCAATAGGTTCTTTTAAGCATTAGAATTGCAGATAATGAAACCCAAGAACCTATATATTTACTAAATGTGTGTTTATGGGATTAGATAATCAAGGCTAATGAAAGCCACAAACAGATTTAAATATTATCTTTCTTCCATTCCCCATGTAATCAAGTGTAGGGCATAGAAATCTAAATATGGTCAAAGAACATCAATCAGAAGCAAAATAGAAACCAGCATTTTAGGCCATAATTTTGAGAGATTCCTTTAATTTCCTGTCTCTCTAGCTAGGTTCTTGGTGGTAAAATAATATGGTTATTTTATCTGTTGTTTCTTTGGGTATCTTTCTCTTAACCCTACAATCTGTGTACTGCAAATAGTATTTCACAATAATTATTATCTTGCTTTCAGTGCATAAACATGTTTAGAAGTCTGTTGAAAACTAGTATTTTTTTTAAATCTTTGCTTAGGAAAGAGGAGTTGCCTCTGTCTTTGGCCATTCCCTTAACAACTAATTCCACTTACTATAGCACCTCTGCACCCAAGGCAGAACTTCTCATTAAGATGAAGGATATGCAGCAGCAGCAGCAACAGCAAAGTGAGGAAGATTCTGAAAAGGAGTTAGACCACAATTTGTCTGAGAAGAAGGTAAGCTTGTCATGAGATTTTGTTTTCATTGTTACTTATTATTGGTAGCCATGGTCTTGAGCTATCTAGTGGCTTTGTCTCAGTGCCTGTTCAGCTGAAATAAAATGTGATCACACCAAAAATTAAAGAGGAAGCAACAGTGCCTAGTATCTAATATCCACAAAGTAAGAGAGAAGCTCCTATTGAAAGGAACAAAAAAGCAAAGTGATAGCATTAACACCTCTTCAGAATACAGAATAATTTACTAGTAGTATACTTAGTAGGATGCAGTATACTTAGATTTCAGCAATGCATTTGATAAAGTAGACCACAACCTATTCCTTGGTAAGCTAGAAAAAGATGGAATAGACAACATCACCACCAGATGGATCTGTAGCTGGCTGGCAAACCGTATTCAACGAGTAGTCCTCAATAGCACTACATCCACATGGAGAGAAGTAAGCAGTGGGGTACTCAAGGTTCCGTCTTAGGCCCAGTACTCTTCAAAATCTTCATCAATGACTTAGATGAGGGAATTGAAGGGGAACTCATCAAATCTGCAGATGACACCAAACTGGCAGGAGTAGCCAACACCCCAGAAGACAAACTCAGGATCCAAAAAGATCTTGACAAACTTGAACAATGGGCCTTGTTCCAACAAAATGAGTTTCAATGTGGAGAAAAGCAAAGTTTTACATTTAGGCAGGAAAAATCAAAGGTACAAGTAGAGATTGGGCGAGACCTGGCTTAAAAACAATAACTGTGAAAGGGACCTTGGAGTCCTAGTGGACGATCACTTGACTGTGAGTCAGCAGTGTGCAGCAGCAGCTAAAAAAGCTAATACAATCCTGGGTTGTATAAACAGAGGCATTGAATCAAGATCATGCAAAGTATTAGTACCGTTTTATAAAACCCTAGTAAGACCACAACTTGAATACTGCAGCCAATTTTGGTCACTATATCACAAAAAAGATGTTGAGAGTTTGGAAGAAAATTCAGAGAAGAGGAACTAAGATGATTAAAGGCCTGGAGACGAAAACATACAAAGAACAGCTGCAGGACTTGGGTTTGGCTTGTCTAAAGAAAAGAAGAAATAAGGGAGACACAATAGCAGTATTCCAGTATTTGAGAGGCTGCCACCAAGAAGAGGGGGTCACATTATTCATCAAAGCACCAAAAGGCAGGACAAGAAACAATGGTTGGAAACTGATCAAAGAGAGAAGCAACCTGGAACTAAGGAGAAACTTCCTGACAGTGAGGACAATTAAACAGTGGAACAGATTGCCTCCAGAAATTGTGGGTGCTCCATTACTGGAGATTTTAAAGAAGAGGCTAGACAGTCATTTGTCTGAGATGGTATAGCTCCTCCTGCTTGAGCAGGGGACTGGACTAGAAGACCTCCAAGGTCCCTTCCAGCTTTATTCTATTGTATTCTACTATGCTTATAAGTGCTATGTGCTTAGAGCTCAAAGCATTGTTAGAGACCTGACACACCCACTTTACGGTCTATTTCTGTTGCTCCCCTCTGGGAGGAGGTTTTGAAGTATTTCTAGCAGGACTACCCAATTCTGTAATAGCTTTGTTCCCTATGCCATTCGTCTGGTAAACTCCTAAGATTTGTTTTTCTTGCCATGCACATGTATACATAACCCGAACTAGACTGTTGTTTCTCTGTGTCATATAATATATGTGGGTATATGCATAATTCTGTATTTATTTATTCATTTTTGTCATATTTATGTAGTGTATATCGGAGGTGGTGACCCATTGAGAGCTGAATTCAAAGAAATTTCATTTTAATGTATGCCAATTAGTGTACATTCAAAGTGACAATAAAGTTATTATTGAGTCCTTCGGGAGAAGGGCGGTATAGAAATTAAATTATTATTATTATTATTATTATTATTATTATTATTATTATTATTATTATTATTATTATTATTATTTTCTAAAAGATACTTTTTTAAAAAAAATATTGTACATCACTGAATTGCATTAACTTTTAGAATTAAATCCTTTATAAAAATAACTGAGGAAAAAGTACTATTCAGTTCAACAGCATTTATTTCCCAGTGGACCTATTCAGAATATCAGTTATCTGATATTATCTGAATCAGCACAGTTATTTAGCTCAAACTCTGATGTTTTGCTCATGGACTGGTGTTGAGTTCAGCTGGTTGGTGGACATAAAAAAAGAACCTTCTTGGTGAACTTAACTCTAAGCCTATCATTTCAGAACTTATAAAAGAAAATTCAGCCTTCCTGTTTAAGAATCATATTAATCATTTTAACTTTTACTTAATTTGAAGTTAATGACAACTTCCAATTGAAAATTCTTTAAATTATTGCTGATTTTTATCTTGGCTCCAAATAGGACTGTTTACAGATATTTACTTTATTATTAGGTAAAGATTTTTATTTATTTAATTTATCAAATTTCTATACCATCCTCCTTATCTAAGTGACTTTGGGCAGTTTACAAATAAAATAATATATAACCCACTTCAAGAGAGGTATTATATATAGCTTTAGAATACTTATAAATACTTGTGACAGAATTAAAATATTGAAGTCCAAAGTTAAGAAGTGATATTTCAGGATATCTGAAGGATGACTTAACAGATAACAAAATAACAGTCGAAAGGGACCTTGGGCATCTTGTAGTCCAACCGCCTGCTCAAGCAGGAGACCCTGTACAATTCCTGACAAATGGCTGCTCAACCTCTTGAAAACCTCCAGTGATGGACTTCCCACAACTTAGATTGGCACTCGAAGATGTAAGGATTTCGATAAATATAGATCCATATTCATTAACATTTGATTACTGAACTTAATTATGCAATACATAACAAACTGACAGTGGCAAGAGCAAAGGAAATTTTCTCTATATAATCAAGATAAAGTCATTCACAATACTCTTTAACAGTATGATTAAAATATACTATAATATCCTTGCCAGATCATAATGTGTAACACAATTGTAGAAAATATATTCAACTGAGCATTAGAATTTTGGGTTTTAAAACTTCTCTGAGTTTGGTTTTTTTATTTGCAAACATTTCCACATCCACTTGGTAATATCTGCTCCTTATGTAACTTCATAGTTCTCTTCACATGTGCAGAAGACTTGAATAAAAACACTTGTTATCTTAAATAAGATTTTTGTAAAATAAATATTGTCCATATTAAAAAAATAGTGATTCTTCTCAAGTTTTATCTGTTAATATTTCCTGTCTTTTAATAAAGAGGAATACAATTTTGCACAACTTCTATAATTGTCTGAGATGCTGCATAGACAGAAGTACAGTTATGTGGGAGTTGCTTTTGATTAGATGATGTCTCATGGCTCAGTCTGGTTGTTCACAGGGCTGCTACCACAAGGTGAGTCGAGGCAGGTAGGGGAGGGGTGGACCTGCCCCACGTGCCCTGCATCCGCTTGCCTCAGGGCTCCGCAGCCAGGCCTCCCACACCCCGATACCTTCCTCACCTTGGGGCAGTGGCAGCAACAGCCCTATCCGGCAGGGGCCCACGTGGCCACTGCCGGTCCACATCTTCTGTGGCCAGTAGCTGTCGCTCACATGCATCACCCCCCTGGCCTCTGTTTCGCCGGCAGAGGCCTTTTCCTGAAGGCCTCTGCCAGTGAAATGGAAGCCAGGAGGCAACGCGTGTATCAACCCAGGGCTCCATTGTGGGCTGCAGAGGCTTTCCCTGAAGGCCTCTGGTGGCAAAATGGAGGCCAGGGGGCGACGCACGAGTGGTGGCAAGTGGCTGCAGAAGAAGTGGGCTGGTGGTGGCCATGCAGGCTCTTGCTAGACAGGGCCATGAGGCAAGACAGTGGGAAAAATAAGAAAATCCCAAATCAGAAAATGCTCACAGCATGCCTTTATAACCATTCCAGTAAGAGAATATTAACAGCTGCTCTAACTATTTGAAATGACTGTATTTTGCTTGCATTGCTTTCATTTTTCTGAATAACAAAAATATATATACTACTTTGACAAGATTCTGTTATCTTGTGGTTTCATCATCTAGTCATTTAGAGTCATGAGATGAGTAGCCATATAAACCTAATAATTAATTGTATCTCATAAATTGAGCTCCTCTCTCTCTCTCTCTCTCTCTCTCTCTCTCTCTCTCTCTCTCTCTCTCTCTCTCTCTCTCTCTCTTTCAGCAAGAGCTTATAGATAGCATTAGTCGAAAACTAAAAGTGCTAAAAGAAGCTCGAGAGACACTCTTGGAAGACATTGAAGCCAATAATCATCTTGGAGATGAAGTGGAGGTAGTTGTAAAGGAGGTCTGCAAATCCAATGAATTTGATAAGTTTCGGATGTTTATTGGAGATCTAGACAAAGTGGTTAACCTCCTGCTATCACTCTCTGGTCGACTTGCCAGAGTAGAAAATGCATTAAACAACTTGGATGAAAATGCTTCTCCTGAAGAAAGAGTAAGGCACTTGTATTGTCATATGAGGAAAAACTGTCTAATTGCACCATGTTATTTTGTTTTTGCCAGCTCAAGTATATACATAGACTCCTGTCTTAATTGAGTAGTCTTCTTGGTTAAAAATAAGACATCAATTTTGCTCAAAAGCTGTTTTGCTAGAGAGATGTTACTTAAGCAGTGGTTTTCTTTTACCTGAACTGCTTTATATGCAAAATTGTTGATCAGTCCTGCTATAAGAGAGCATTTTTTCATCCTCATTTAGTAGGCGAGGACTGTTTGTTGTGGACATCTCAGACTCTGAGCCTCCATCTTAGCTAGCTGCAATTCTAGAAATAAAGTTGGAGGGCCTGGCACACTTTAAACGAAGCAGTTATACTGTGATCAAATTAAGTGGATCATTCCGAAATGAAGTTCTTAAGAGAATCTGCATTCTCCAATATATTGTTGAAAGAAAAATCTTCAAGTCCAGTTCCAAGCTGGGAGTAAATAAAAATGGAGGCTAAGATGCTGGAAATAAAATGGAGGCTGCTTAGAAAGAAGGTTCTTGTTTATTTAGTTGCCAGAAACTTCAATGACACAGCATATTTCTGGAGTGGCTGACAAAATGGAGTTGGGAGTGGGTAGGTTTTTATAACTTCTTGGGCTTTGTGTTTGAGGTGCCTTTTCCTGTCTGAGTACTTTGACCTGAGCTTGAGTATGCCCTTTTGATATTCTAATGATGGTGGGTTAATCCTATTATGCCCTAAAGGTCATGTTCCTGTCCTTGGAGTCTTTGTTTTTCTAATCCCATCAGCTGTGGAGGCTGAAAGTGTTTTGCTTATGGATGGTGTGCCCCAAATCTGCATTTCTAAAAGCTGGCTTGTTCAGTTTCTGCCTGGGGAAACTTGGGCTGTTTCTGCCTCCCCTAACTTTTCTTGTTGTTGTAATGGAGCAGAACAACTCATTACAAGACAATTTTCCTGAAGACACAAATTTAATTAGAGCTTGTAGAACTCTAAGAATAAAAAGACTCACATAGCAGACAGTGAATCAACCTTTTTGAGACACGGGAATGCTGCCATCAATTATACAATATATGTTTTAAAATGTTCTACCAAATAATAAAATTCAGAAAGCTGCTTTGTCATTTTATTATTTGCTTGGGAAGGTCTTCCTAAGATGTTTCCTTTAAAACAATGATAGGAGAACGTTCATTATGGAAATGGAATATAGACTAAATGTATTAATCACTGCAATTTTCCTGTTCTGTTCCCTTAGCGGATTCTAGTAGAAAAACAGAAATTACTCACACAACAACATGAAGATGCAAAGGAGCTGAAAGAAAACCTGGATCGAAGGGAACGGATTGTCTTTGATATTCTGGCCAGCTATCTGAGTGATGAAAGCCTTGCTGATTATAAGCACTTTGTCAAAATGAAATCAGCCCTCATAATAGAACAGCGAGAGCTAGAGGACAAAATCAAACTTGGTGAAGAGCAACTCAAGTGCCTAACTGAAAGTCTCCAGCCTGAAAGACCCAAATAATGATTCAATAATGGCAATAATCCTCAGACTTCACTTTACATAGTTTTATTTGCAAACCTTGAAACCTTTTACAGTTTTTTTAAGACAAAAGAAGTCAATATACATATGAGTACTGTTCCCCGATTCCCCAAAAGGACATAAGAAAACTGTTAATTTTAGAGATTTTGAGAAAAAGTATTTATATTAAGCAGACAAAACAACTTTTCCAGCACTATGATTAGGCTGGTGAAATACATTGGCAACAGTGTACATTTTGATACAATTTTTTAAAAAGAAATTTTGCATGACATTAGTCTTTTCAAAATTATTTCAAAATCATTTGCAAGTAAGCTTTTAATTATATCCAATTGAAATACTTCAGAATATACCAATAAATTGTATATTTCTGTGGCTCTGTTAATTTTAATGTTGTAATAATATATAACTATAGTTGATTAATTTATCACTTCAATATTGATGGCTGTAGCAAGGATAAAAAAGAAGAATCCAAAGGCAAAAGTTTAATTCCAAGACCATTTTCTTAGCTAAATAAAAAACTGAAGAATTGATTCTTATAAGTCTAAGTTTGTAATGCAGTGCAAAATTAATACATTTCCTTAGGTACTATTTGTCAGGTTTAATGAGTCATATATTTGTAGGTTGTTCTGCATATTCTTCATCTGTTTGTTTTCACCTGATGATTTTGCCTTTAATGATGACTGTCCTATGACTGTACTACAGGTGAAACTCGAAAAATTAGAATATCGTGCAAAAGTTCATTTATTTCAGTAATGCAACTTAAAAGGGGAAACTAATATATGAGATAGACTCATTACATGCAAAGCAAGATAGTTCAAGCCGTGATTTGTCATAATTGTGATGATTATGGCGTACAGCTCATGAAAACCCCAAATCCACAATCTCAGAAAATTAGAATATTGTGAAAAGGTGCAATATTCTAGGCTCAAAGTGTCCCACTCTAATCAGCTAATTAAGCCATAACACCTGCAAAGGGTTCCTGAGCCTTTAAATGATCTCTCAGTATGGTTCAGTAGGAATCACAATCATGGGGAAGACTGCTGACCTGACAGTTGTGCAGAAAACCATCATTGACACCCTCCATAAAGAGGGAAAGCCTCAAAAGGTAATTGCAAAAGAAGTTGGATGTTCCCAAAGTGCTGTATCAAAGCACATTAATAGAAAGTTATGTGGAAGGGAAAAGTGTGGAAGAAAAAGGTGCACAAGCAGCAGGGATGACCGCAGCCTGGAGAGGATTGTCAGGAAAAGGCCATTCAAAAGTGTTGGGGACTTTCACAAGGAGTGGACTGAGGCTGGAGTCAGTGCATCAAGAGCTACCACACACAGACAGATCCTGGACATGGGCTTCAAATGTCATATTCCTCTTGTCAAGCCACTCCTGAACAACAAACAACATCAGAAGCATCTTACCTGGGCTAAAGAAAAACAGAACTGGTCTGTTGCTCAGTGGTCCAAAGTCCTCTTTTCTGATGAGAGCAACTTTTGCATCTCATTTTGAAACCAAGGACCCGGAGTCTGGAGGAAGAATGGAGAGGCACACACTGCAAGATGCTTGAAGTCCAGTGTGAAGTTTCCACAGTCTGTGTTGATTTGGGGAGCCATGTCATCTGCTGGTGTTGGTCCACTGTGCTTCATTAAGTCTAGAGTCAACACAGCCGTCTACCAGGAGATTTTGGAGCACTTCATGCTTCCTTCCGCAGACAAGCTTTATGGGGATGCTGACTTCATTTTCCAGCAGGACTTGGCACCTGCCCACACTGCCAAAAGCACCAAAACCTGGTTCAATGACCATGGGATTACTGTGCTTGATTGGCCAGCAAATTCGCCTGACCTGAACCCCATAAAGAATCTATGGGGCATTGCCAAGAGAAAGATGAGAGACATGAGACCGAACAATGCAGAAGAGCTGAAGGCTGCTATTGAAGCATCCTGGTCTTCCATAACACCTCAGCAGTGCCACAGACTGATAGCTTCCATGCCACGCCACATTGAGGTAGTAATTGCTGCAAAAGGGGCCCAAACCAAGTACTGAGTACATATGCATGCTTATACTTTTCAGAGGTCCAATATTGTTCTATGTACACTCCTTGTTTTATTGATTGCATGTAATCTAATTTTCTGAGATTGTGGATTTGGGGTTTTCATGAGCTGTACGCCATAATCATCACAATTATGACAAATCACGACTTGAACTACCTTGCTTTGCATGTAATGAGTCTATCTCATATATTAGTTTCCCCTTTTAAGTTGCATTACTGAAATAAATGAACTTTTGCACGATATTCTAATTTTTCGAGTTTCACCGGTATAAGAAGCTCCTTGTTTTACTTAGATTGACAGTTGGACACCTCTGTGCTGTTTATATGAACAAATAAAATAACAACTTTGATCTTATTTTCCAATTACATGTAGGGACACGTTAACACTGTAATCTAAAAAATGTTTTTAAAAAGCCCCTTTAAAATCTTTTACAATTCAGGGGTGTCAAACTGCCGGCCTGTGGGCTGGACGTGTTATCCAGAAGCCGCGCCCACCCCACTGCCGGCAATGGCAAAACTGTCCCAATACGTTGCGTGACATCACGTGACGTCGTGAGTTTGACATGTCTGTTTTACATGATAACGATGCAATAACTGTTGGTGTATTTACCAACTTATAATGTTCCTTAATATATGTTTGTAATGAATAAAGATAATATATCTTTTCTACAGGTATTTTTAAGACTTACTGACAAATAATTTACTTAATACCTAAAACCTTAAACCGTTCTGTACAGTACCTTTTTTAGAAGTTAAATTAATTACACCATTACAAAAGAACTTAATTGTGAATCATTTCACAAGAGTAGGTACAATTTCAGCTGTTCTGATTACTCTAACAAAATTGTTAGCTATAGAAGGACTAACCATAATTGATTCCACATAATCATGTATTTCATAAGCAGATATCACTCAATCCTATGCATGTCTATTCAAAAGCAAACCTAGGACTTATGCAACAAGACACATGTATGGCATTGCAATTATGTATTCTTCAGTGGTCTCTTATCACAAATATCAATGCAAATTCATACATTTGATGCCATTTCCTTCTGTATTGTTAACATTTTAACAGTTTTCTCTAATATTTATATCTGGCAAATTGGCATCATTGTGAGATACATTCTCCAGTCCATATTAGACAAATGTTCTATTTTGTTTCTGGTTTAATCCTTACATATACACAATATAAAGCACCAGTTTTGTTCCAATCAAATGTAAAGGTTTTTTTTCTTCAACTCTTTAAGGAAATAAAAGTTTTCTGTGGTGCTTCAGGTTATATATGTGCACTCAAAATATAACCAATATGTACACAGTAATTTGCATTATGACATATAATTCATATGAACTTAGTACATAAATTAATGTATAATTATATTTCACTTTGCATAATAATATATTTAACCTTTGGTTAAGCTTGCCATTTTTTGTTTGTTTGTTTGTTTGGCAGGCTCTCTGGAAAGGGCCAGTAAGAGATTCCCTCTTCTGTATATATACTTTACAAACATCTCTATTGTTTGTTCTAACTGAAAGAGAATCTGGTGCTAAGGTCTTGCATTGGCATCATGAGTGAAGGATTATTTCTTCACTTTATAGGTCATTGCAATATTTAGACTTTTTGTACAGTAAAAAATATATTTTGATTTTTTCCACTGTGGTCCATACTTTACTCCAATTCAAACAGCATATTTCAATTTCTTAATTTTTGCTTAATTATTTACCAACTGAGGTTATATTGTTTTATCAAAAATAAAATAAAATAAATATTGTGCTGGGGTATTGAGTGATGTTAATTTTAGCTATTATGTATATGAATAACATTACATAATTGAATGTCATTATGAAGAATGTTAATTCTACTTGGATGCTGATTAATTAGCATCAAATTATAAATCCTTAAAATTATTTCCATTTACATTTAAAATCTTTACCAAAGACAGCTTCTACAGTAAAATAAGAGATAAATACAAAGACAACTGGAAAGTTCTAACTTGTTTGTGCAATATGATAGCAGTATTCACTTTTCTAATATGAGATGACAAATAGATTTTTTTAGAAGACATAGAAAGTTAAAGCATTCCTGTAGAACGTTCTGCTTCTTATGTCTTATCTTCTTTTCCTTTTTGGAAGAGTGACCCAACAGTGATTTTTTTGTGTCCACTGAATACATTAAGATCTTATTCATTTTTTCCCCTTTTACTTAAAAGATATTCTCTCTATAAATGGCTTTACATTGTTTTATAATACATATATAATACATATATTAATAAATAAAAATATTTAGCGAAGTATACTGGCTTAATCCAAGAATATGCAGACGTTAGGATATCCAGTAAATATCGATCTACAAAGATGCTATTTCTTCCGTTCTCCATCTGAGCTTGAATTATTTAGAGGAAATAAATACTCATGTGCATCTGTTGTTTGTCAACTTCAGTTTGGGATTTAACACAATCATTCCCCAGCATCTAGTAGACAACCTGGGCCTTTTAGACTTAAGCACTCATTTGTGCAACTGCATTCTTGATTTTCTTATTAACAGGCCCCAATATGTGTATGTTGGAACAAATACTTCTAACTTCTTGAGCACAGGGCTACGTCCTAAGTCCGCTGCTGTTCACCCTGTTGACCAATTACTGTTGTGATAGGTTTGCCACCAACCATATTGTGAAGTTCACAGATGATACAATAGTAGTGGGCCTTATTCATGATGACAATGTGAGTGCTTACTGCAAGGAGTTGGGTTGGTGAATTGGTGTAAGAAGAACAGCCTAGTTTTAAATACCAGAAAAACCAAAGAGATCATTATCGATTTCAGAAAAGGCAGGCACAACCGCACTTCTCTGTGCATTAATGATTCACCTGTGGAAATGGTTACCAGCATCAAAGTCCTGGGTGAGCAGTTGTGCTTGGTTGCTCAACAGCAAGACACTGGAGAAATGGGCACAGCAGCGCCTGCATTTTCTGCATTGCATGAGAAAAGCACATCTTCCTTCCCCTACCCTTACCACTTTCTATAGTGGGATGAACGAGAGCATCCTGTCATACAGCATCATAGTCTGGTTTGGAAGCATCACTGCTTCAGACAGGAAGGCAGTGCAGAGAGTGGTGAGGATGGCTGAAAAGATCATTGGCAGTTCCTCCCATCCAGGACATAGCACAGAAGCATTTCTTCAGCAGGGTCCATAAAATTGTCTGGGACACTACCCATTGTCTTTACAACCTGTTTTCCTTGTTACCTTCTGGGAAGAGGTTCCATGATATCCAAAGCAGGACATCCAGTTTCAGCCACAGTTTCGTTCCATACAGTATAAACCTTGTGAACTCTCAAGTTTCCTCCTTCCATTATATATTCAAGATGGACAGTGTTTAATATTAACATGTTAAGTATATGTAGGGGTGTAGGTCTATAATATGTTGTATATAGCATGTATATGTTGTATATAGTATGTTTAGGTGTGTGTCATGTTTGTGTTCACTTTGAGAGCAGGCAACTAAATTTTATTTTTGATATGTGTCATTGTGCCCACTGTAAAAAAATGACAATAAAGATTATCTTATCTAGCTTAAATATGTGAAAATGAGTCTTCTGTTGACTAAGTTGGGCTATTAATTTGGAAAGCGTTTATAATTAAAAAAATCAAGAAAAACAAATAGCAAATAATTTATTTATTGGTAATTATCTATTTATAAGTTCTCATTTGGTACATAGCCACTGTGTAGTTTTGCTTAGCTTTCTCTGGCAGTTAAAGCCAGAGATAGATAGCTCAAGTGATTGTATGTTGGACTATTGGAGAGATCAAGATTCAGTCATGGAATCTCACAGACTTTGGACTAGTTGCTCGGTCACAGCCCAGCCTATCTCACATGATTTGTGGAAATAAAACAGGGAGATCCTGGTGCAGGCTTTAATGGCCAGTATCTGTCAAAACCCACTTTACCCCACATCTTAACAAAGAAGGACTCTTGGAGAAAAGGTTTTCCAAGTAGGAACTTTTACTAAGAAATAGGATATGGCAGGTATAATAGACAGTATCTGAAGAATCCCCTCACAGTTCAATATTTTTAAAGTGTCCCTGAGCAAACTCCACCCCTCAGTTTATTCGGTCACTTCCGGATCAGCCAAGCTCCAGGTGGTAAACCCCTCGTGGGACAAGAGAAACAGCAGTCCATT
This sequence comes from Vipera ursinii, assembly GCF_947247035.1. NCBI lineage: Eukaryota > Metazoa > Chordata > Lepidosauria > Squamata > Viperidae > Vipera > Vipera ursinii. The sequence continues at coordinate 72,116,889 of NC_139514.1, read as the reverse complement.
TGTAGCAAGATCATTCCCACCCCCTCACATTTCATCTGGAGAAACAACCCAGATTCCGGAGGCTTTCATTCCTCACTTTCCACCCCTTTCCTAGATGTCTGCAAGATAAGAGGGAAATGCCTGGTAATTGGTTATACAGGGAGTGCAGAATTATTAGGCAAATGAGTATTTTGACCACATCATCCTCTTTATGCATGTTGTCTTACTCCAAGCTGTATAGGCTCGAAAGCCTACTACCAATTAAGCATATTAGGTGATGTGCATCTCTGTAATGAGAAGGGGTGTGGTCTAATGACATCAACACCCTGTATCAGGTGTGCATAATTATTAGGCAACTTCCTTTCCTTTGGCAAAATGGGTCAAAAGAAGGACTTGACAGGCTCAGAAAAGTCAAAAATAGTGAGATATCTTGCAGAGGGATGCAGCACTCTTAAAATTGCAAAGCTTCTGAAGCGTGATCATCGAACAATCAAGCGTTTCATTCAAAATAGTCAACAGGGTCGCAAGAAGCGTGTGGAGAAACCAAGGTGCAAAATAACTGCCCATGAACTGAGAAAAGTCAAGCGTGCAGCTGCCAAGATGCCACTTGCCACCAGTTTGGCCATATTTCAGAGCTGCAACATCACTGGAGTGCCCAAAAGCACAAGGTGTGCAATACTCAGAGACATGGCCAAGGTAAGAAAGGCTGAAAGACGACCACCACTGAACAAGACACACAAGCTGAAACGTCAAGACTGGGCCAAGAAATATCTCAAGACTGATTTTTCTAAGGTTTTATGGACTGATGAAATGAGAGTGAGTCTTGATGGGCCAGATGGATGGGCCCGTGGCTGGATTGGTAAAGGGCAGAGAGCTCCAGTCCGACTCAGACGCCAGCAAGGTGGAGGTGGAGTACTGGTTTGGGCTGGTATCATCAAAGATGAGCTTGTGGGGCCTTTTCGGGTTGAGGATGGAGTCAAGCTCAACTCCCAGTCCTACTGCCAGTTTCTGGAAGACACCTTCTTCAAGCAGTGGTACAGGAAGAAGTCTGCATCCTTCAAGAAAAACATGATTTTCATGCAGGACAATGCTCCATCACACGCGTCCAAGTACTCCACAGCGTGGCTGGCAAGAAAGGGTATAAAAGCAGGAAATCTAATGACATGGCCTCCTTGTTCACCTGATCTGAACCCCATTGAGAACCTGTGGTCCATCATCAAATGTGAGATTTACAAGGAGGGAAAACAGTACACCTCTCTGAACAGTGTCTGGGAGGCTGTGGTTGCTGCTGCACGCAATGTTGATGGTGAACAGATCAAAACACTGACAGAATCCATGGATGGCAGGCTTTTGAGTGTCCTTGCAAAGAAAGGTGGCTATATTGGTCACTGATTTGTTTTTGTTATGTTTTTGAATGTCAGAAATGTATATTTGTGAATGTTGAGATGTTATATTGGTTTCACTGGTAAAAATAAATAATTGAAATGGGTATATATTTGTTTTTTGTTAAGTTGCCTAATAATTATGCACAGTAATAGTCACCTGCACACACAGATATCCCCCTAAAATAGCTATAACTAAAAACAAACTAAAAACTACTTCCAAAAATATTCAGCTTTGATATTAATGAGTTTTTTGGGTTCATTGAGAACATGGTTGTTGTTCAATAATAAAATTAATCCTCAAAAATACAACTTGCCTAATAATTCTGCACTCCCTGTATTGTGATGGATAGCAGGCAGGCAGAATACACAAAAGGTTACAATGAAGGAAGGAAGTGAAAGCAATAAAATCCCATGCTTGTTTCCTCTTCTCCTTGGGAATGGCAAAATCCAGGGGAGGGTGAGATTTGGGTTTTGCACAGAAGAGATAGAAATGAAGTAATGGATTCTGACATCCTGTCCCCCTTTAAAAATAGGAGAGATCCACCTGTAGAGGAAACAAAAATATAGATGCTAACCCGGATTGCTGGGATATTCTGTATAAAACATCTTTAGCAATTTAGGTGCTCTAATGTAACGTTCATTTACCCACTCGTTTTCTGAGGACAGAAGGTGTTTCCAGGTTGCTAAGTATTGAATTGCTCCGTGGTACTTTCTAGAATCTAGGATTTCTTTTACCTCGAAGTGTTGTTCTCCTTCAACCATGATAGGAGTTGCTGGTTGTGGTGTTTTTGGTCGTAAGGGTGACTGTTGTTCCCTTTTTAGCAAACTGCTAAATTATTTGCTTAAGATTTTTGGGTAGTTGTAATTCTACTGTTACTGGGTTTATGGTTCTTTTAATTGGAAAAGGTCCAATATATTTTGGTCTGAGTTTTTTACAGGGCTGTAGGGATTTTAGGGATTTTGTGGATAAATATACCATCTCTCCTACCCTGAATGGTGTGGGATCGACTCTCTTTTTGTCTGCCTGTGCTTTGTATGCTTGCCTAGCTTCGTCTAAAGCTTTCCTAACAATTGACCAGGTGTTTTGCAATTGTGCAATCCATTCTTTCAGCGGTGGGATTTCCGGTTCGTTTGGGATTAGTTCTGGAATAGGGCTGAAACTTTGACCGGTGGCTATTTCAAAAGGAGTGTAGCATCTGCTGGAGTGGACTGCGATATTGTAAGCAACTTCTGCAAAAGGGAGTAGGTCCGTCCAATTCATTTGCTGGAAATTAATAAAGCATCTGAAGTATTGCTCCACTACTGATTTCCCGCGTTCCGATTGACTGTTCCCCTGAGGATGGTGACTAGATGTCAGTCCCTGAGTAGTTCCTAAGAGGGATAAAAATTTCTTCCAAAACTTTTACATAAATTGCACTCCCCTGTCAGATATGATGTGTTGGGGTGCTTCATGCAATCTGTAAATGTGCTGCATGAATAGTTTTGCTAAGGTTTTTGCGGTGGGAATCTTTTGGCAAGGGATAAAGTACACCTGTTTGGAAAACAAATCTGTGACCCCTCAGATGACAGTGTTCCCATTGCTTTCTGGTAATTCCACTATAAAATCCATGGCTATTTCTTTCCAGGGGGCTGAGGGGTTCGCCACTGGTTGTAACAGTCCGGGGGACTTCCCCAGCAGCTTCTTAGCCGTTGCACATGTTTGGCAGCTGGCCACATAGCTTTCTATGTTCTTTTTCATGGATGGCCACCAAAATTGCCTTTTAGTTAAATGTAAGGTTTTTACAAACCCAAAATCTCCTGCTGATTTTGTATCATGGCACAACTGCATGAAATTGAACCTCTGGGTGGCAGATATGTATAACTTCTTACCCACCCAGGGTAGTCCGTCTTTGATTGTGCACACGTCTATTTTTCTGGAACCATTCATCTGTTTCCAAAGACTTTCAGAATTTGATACCAGTTTGGCTATTCAGCTGTGGCTTCATTTTAGCTTGGGCCCTGGTGGTTACTGGCACTGCCAGTTGTTGTTCGGGCATAAGTGGTTTAGAGTCAGTGGCTCGTGTGCTGTTATATTGGGGCATGCGAGATAATGCATCTGCCAGGAAATTCTTTCCCCCCAGTAAGTGTTTAAGTGTGAAACGGAATCAGTGAAAATGTTGAGACCTGTGGGCTTGCTTAGGAGTGAGTTTCCTGGGTATTTTTAATGCTTCCAAGTTTTTGTGGTCTGTGCAGACCTGGAAGGGGATTTTATTTCCTTCAAGGAAATGCCGCCACGTAAGTAATGACCACCGCACAGCGTACGCCTCCTTCTCCGAGACAGCCCAATGTTGTTCTGTCTCCATGAGTTTCCTGGATGTATATACACATGGTTGCAATGCCCCCTCATCATTTTCCTGTAATAATACAGCTCCCACAGCCACATCGCTCGCGTCTGCCTGTATTACAAAAGGTTTATTGAGATCTGGGTGTCTCAGTACAGGTTCGGCAGAAAAAAGTCTCTTTAGCCTCTCAAATGCCGCTTGACATTCCATTGTCCACTTCAGGGGCTGGTTGGGTTTCACTGGGGGACACCCCCCCCCTCATTTCCAACAAGTTTGTGAGGGGCAGGACTATTTGAGTGAATGAAGGGATGAATTGGCAGTAGAAGTTTGCAAACCCCAGGAAACTTTGCAATTGCTTCCTTGTGCAGGGTTGTGCCCATTCTAATAGTGCCCTGACTTTCTTGGGGTCCATTTCCATGCCCTGCGGGGATATGTGATACCTCAGGTAATCTATTCTTTTCTGGTGGAATTCACATTTCAATCATTTTGCATAGGTAGGCGGCTCACAATTTTTTCAGAACTGCTCTGACTAGATTAATATGCTCCTCTTTGGTCTCAGTGAAGATAAGGATGTCATCCAAGAAAACCATGACCCCCTCATATAGGTGCACTCTTAGCACTTCATTAATTAATTTCATTAAAACTTCAGGGGCCCATAAATTGATACTGAATGAAAAAGAATTTCTACAACTAGCGACAAAGGAAATGGAATTTTTCTTCAAAATAAATAAGAAGGAAGAAACATCACTCCAAAATGTTTGGGACACTGCTAAAGCATATTTCATAACTTACATGGCTAAGAAGAATTAAGAAAAGAAACAACTACAACTTAGTTGAGGGAGAAACTCAGAAGACTAGAAGCAGAACTACAAACAGATCCAGATAGTCTCACTCAAGAAACAAATGGAAATGATAAAGCATAGGATAAATTTAGCTGAGATGGAACTAATGGCTCAACAGATCAAACGAGCTAAACAGAACTTCTTTGAAAATGCAAATAAGCCGGGAAGATGGCTAGCATATAGATTGAAAAAAGAAAAAGAAAAGAAAATGATAAATTACGAAATACAAATGGAGAAATACAGTTTCAAAATGACGCAATGAAAAAAATTGTTAAAGAATATTATGAGACACTTTACAAGGCAAAGGAAATCCCCAAGGAAAAAATGCAGCAATATTTAAAAAAAGGAAACTTAAAAGATAAAACCTCGGGACCAGACGGACTACCTGCAGAATTCTATTCTGCTTTACAATATATCTTAACTCCAACTTTGAAAGAACTTTGCAATGAAATTCTCCTGGAAACCAAAATACCAAAGACATGGACTGAAGCTAATATCACTTTAATACCTAAAGAAGATGCAGACTTGACACATATAAAAAATTATAGACCAATCTCATTACTCAATGTGGACTATAAAATCTTTGCTTCAATAATGGCAGAAAGAATTAAGAAATTTTTGAGTTTGATCAAAACGACTTTTTACCTAAAAGACAGATAAAAAATAATTTAAGAACAATCCTGGATTTCCTCGAGTACTATGAAGCCCATCCAGGGAAACAGATGGCTCTGATATTTCTTGATGCACAAAAAGTATTTGATAATCTAAATTGGCAATTCATGCTCCAGCAACTTGCCGAAATGGACTTTGGGGAAAACTTTATGAATGCAATTCATGCAATTTATGATAAAGAGACTGCTAGAATAATTGTAAATGGAGACTATACAGAAAACTTTAATATTAAAAAGGGCACAACAGACAGAAGATTGTATATTGTTAAAAACAGATGGGAAGCTGATTAAAAAACTTTACCTGTTTCTGCTTAATCTAAAGATGGAGGAAGAACAAGTTAAAGAAACAATGATAATTTGGGCAAAAAATGTTGGTCACACTATAGAACTTGAAGAATGGGAAAGGTTATGGGATAGAAATATTAGATTAACTAAAGCTGTATCATATAAAGAAAATTTGTATAAAATGTTTTATAGATGGCACATGACACCAGTGAGACTAGTGAACATGTTTTAAAATACTTCAAAAGTTTGTTGGAAATGCAGCCAAAGACCAGGTAACTATTATCATCTCTGGTGGACATGTTCTAAAGCTAAAAGGTTTTGGCTTAAGATACATTTATGGTTGGAGACTATGGCTAAAAAACAAATAGAATTTAAACGAGAATTGTTTTTGTTAGGAATGATAGATCCCAATTATGATAAAGAGACTGGGTATTTAATATTACATGTATTAACAGCAGCAAGAATTATGTATGCCCAATACTGGAAAAATGAGAGTTTACCAACTGAAGAAATGCTTATCAAGAAAATATTAGACTGTGCAGAAATGGATAGATTAACTTTAGAGATTAAAGAAAAAGAGCATTTAGTCTACTATAGTACCCGGAATAAATTTTATCAATGGCTAGACAAACGAATTAGAGAGAAAGGAATGTGATACTTATTTTTGACCTTATTCTACTAAGAAAAATATTATAGATTGAAAATCTAACGTTTACTATAATTTGCTATATCTATTATTGTTATCAATCATTATTCTTACTACTTCTATTGATATATATCAACCCAGACAATAGGCTATTTGCTAAATATTGAATGTAATTGGGGGAAACACCAACCCCTTCCCAAACTTTCCCTCTATCCCAACCCCACACCCTATCCCTTCATTTTCCTCCTCACTCTTATAAAGACCAATAAAATTTACATTAAAAAAACCATGCGAGGGCCCCTTGCAGTCCAAATGGCAGAACTTTGAACTGGTAGCAACCCATTAATCAATTGAATGTAATCTTCCATTCATCCCCTTCCTTGATCCTAATGCAGTAATATGCTTCTCTTAGGTCTAGTTTGGTAAAAATCCTTCCTTTTGATATGTGGGATAGCATATGCTTCATTAGGAGTAGGGGGTGCAGGTTGCTTTCACTAATTGCATTAAGGGCCCGGTAATGCACGCATAAGCGCATAGTGCCGTCCTTCTCCCTGAACAGGACCGGAGCGGCCACTTTGGGTTTGGCAGGCTCAATAAATCCCCTTTCTAAGTTTCTATTTATGAATCTTTTCATCTCTGCCATCTCTTTAGGGCTCACGGAATACAGCCTGGGCTTCAGGAGTTTTGCCCCAGGTTTGATTTCTGTAGCACAGTCTGTGGGTCATTGAGGGGGGAGCTCATCTGCCTGTTCCTCACTGAAAACTTCAGCAAGGTCCCGGTATTCTTCTGGTATTTATGGTAACCCCTTACCCCACTCCTGCTGTCTCCACTCCTCGTGTTTGGGGGGTCCTTTGGGGTTTTAAGTTCGTATGCTCCCCCTCCGGGAAGTTGAGTTCTGCTGTCCTCCAATTTACCCAGGGGTTCCATTTCTTTAACCATTCCAGCCCTAAAATCATTGGGCATTCCATGCCGGGGTCACTACAAATGTTATGTCTTTCTCATGGGTTCCCAGGGACAGGTGAACTGGTAAGGTGGCTAGGGTAGCTGGTACCCCCCCACACTATGGACCCATCTAACTGGCCAAAGGAGATTGGTTGCTTTAGTCTCCTCACCGGAATGCCCAAATTTCCCACTAGTGTCAGGCTAATGAGGCAGCGGGTGCAGCCAGAGTCTATTAGGGCTTTTACTTTGATGGCTTCGGGCATGGAGGAAGCTAATATAGTCACTGTCTTAAGTATGGGTGGAATGGATCCACTTACCATTGTTTTGCCCTCCGAGCTGTCCTCCAAGGTTTCCACCACCCCTGCGGTATAGGCCGGAGTCCTCTCCCATTCCTTGGCAGGGGTTGGGAACTCTACAGCCTCTATCCCCCTCATGGCAGGCTCTTTTGGTTTGGCTGGGGACTTCCCTGATCTCCTGGCCAGTGATGGGTCTGATTTGCACTGAGGGGCTTTTAAGCAGCATTCAGCAGCATAGTGGCCCTCTCTCTCGCATTTGAAACAGCCCGTTGACCTTTTAACTATAGCCGGTAGCTTCGCTGGCTCACGCATCTGTTCAGGGAGTGGGCGGCCCCATGGTTTTCCTCAGCGGTGCCACTTCAGTAGGTCTATCTCTGCCTCCTCTGCCAGGACGTACCAGTCATCGAAGTGGTGTGGGTCCCCTCAAGGCAGGCAAGCATCATACAGGGTGTAGTTTAGGCCATCTTTGAAATGGCTAAGGAGGATACCTTTCGGCCAGTTCAGCTTGTTGGCAATGGCCTGGAATTCTTGTCTATATTCAGCCACCGGCCGTCTGCCCTGCCTCACCATTTTGATTCTGTCCTGGGCCTTGAAATCAGTCAACGGGTCCTCAAATCGCCTCCTCAAGGATGACATGAACCGGTTGAAGTCACTGAATTCTGGGGCATTGGAGTCATGCAGGTTCACCATCCAGTCTGTGGCCGGTCCATCCAGGGCGGATTGTACAATACGGATGAGGGCTTTGTCGCTGGGGATGTCCCGTCTGTATTCTTCCATATAACTGAGAACTTGAGTTAGGAAAAACCCCAAGCATGGCGGCTCCCCGCTGAATTTTGCTTCCAGAGGTGGGAGTCTTTGAATGGATCGGTGCCTTCACCACTGGTGGTATTGCCCCCCATCCTGATCCCCATCTGCAGGTTGGCAGGGGTTGAAGGGTGCTGAGGGGATAGCTCTGGGTTCAGTGGACGGCCCTGGTGCCACAGGTTCCAGATCCCCCCCCACTGTCTCTCCAACTGCTGCTCCAGGCACTGATGCGGCTGCGGGACTCAGGTTTCTCCTCCCTTAGAGAGCCAAGGGTTTTTTTCATCAGGTCAATATCTTTCTCTAGGATCCAGTCTGCGTGTGGTGTATAACTCCTGTCCTCTCTGCTGACATGCAGGGAGTTTTCCATTTCTTGCTTCCATTCAGGTTGGTGACTGCCCCATCTCAGGGTCACTTTCCTCGACACCTTTTCCCACTTGCTTTTCTTTCCAATGACCAACGACCACCGCAGTTTGTGGTCACGCATCTCCACCGCCTCTTCCCCAGAGGAATATGATGCTTTGGCTCCTGATAGTTGGTGGGATTTCAGTCGAGGGAAAGCTCCCTTTCGATGGGGCTTCCCTCCTTCCTTGCTTCATTGTGATATGCAGGTTCTGAGGTTTTGCTGGTAAAAAATACAGGAAACCAGAAGTTGCCTTCAAGCTTTACGTTTTTTATTCAGCTGAAAAAAAAGATGGGCTCCTCTAAATTAGAGCAGCCCAGAAAGACAAGAAATCCTTGTATTTATTCTTTCTGGTTACATAAGCAAGCTATCCAGCAAAGCTGACACGCATATGATAAAGATTTCACCCAATAGGTCTGGCATACTGTAGATAAGAGAGCAGAAGTAACAAACATGTTCCATTCGGGGTGTTTCCCTATAGATATCGTATGTTCTTGGGTGGGTTAGAACATTGGGTATTTTCCTTGCTGGCCTTTCATGACCCTGCTTCCAGGTCTTTGCAAGAGCCCAAAGACAGTAGGGCCATCTGCACATTCACAATTGATATTTCCTATACTGTCCCTTAATTCTGGGTCAACATAATCCCCCCTTTTCATACTTAGACCAGTGCATAAAAGTATGAATACGGGATAGGCTTATGCGGGCCACATTGTTCAGGACAGGCAGAGATGAATAGGGGCAAGCAGTGAATGATACAACAGGATACAAGAACAAGGAATACTACAAAGAGAGTACCAAGAATAATTCCCTAAACCATCCCCATACAGTATCAATAGAAATCTTCAGATTTTTAGGGTAATTCCTAATTCCTTCCTCCATGAGATGAATGGTATCCTTGTGTTGGATAATATGAACAGAGGGAAAGATAATCCCTATGGTACATTCACCAGATCAATAAGCTGGCAAAGACTTGCAGGCAAACTGATCACAAAGGAACCACCAGTCCGAGTGATTAGCAAGATAAATGGCTGGTTTGCTTTCCACCCCTTAGGCATATAAGCTCTTAACACCAGACATATAAGTCATGAGTCCCATTGCTCCAAACGAACTACAAAGAGCAGAGGGGACCTTCTTGTAGTCAAGGCCAAAGGTCTGATGACATCTATGCCAACCATCCTACATACCAGTACTGACCTTCTATGTTACTGTGCAAGGTGTATAGATCTCTAACTTATCTCTGGAAGAAGAACTTTCCTGCCCAAACACAGGAAGAGTCCAGCCCCTTGTTACATTGGTCATCATGAAGGCTTCCAAGGGTGTAGTCTCCATGGCCAATCCATGTATACCAGTGAAGGATATAAGTGCACAGATTCAGTAATCTGTTATGTTCAAAAGCTGAATCCATGCTTGCATATCCAGTATATGGGTGTTGGAGCCCCAAGTCCCCAAAGAGGGACTGGGAAAGTGGGGACCACCTCCCATAATTGAAGCTGACCACCGCCCATAATCCCCCCTGCAAAAGAGAGCATTGAGTAGGGAAAGAAAAACAAGACAGAGTACTAAAAAAAAGAAAGGATGAACAACCCAAACAAAAAACCAGATGTCAGCCCAGAGAGAGAGAAGTGACGCCCGCAATGTAAGTAAGCAGGAAGCCAGTGAGAGGAAATCACCTGTGTAGAAGCCCGGCAGGCACAGGTATCACAATGACCAAAATGTCCCGGCATACAGATCAGCGTTGGCCCTCAAACAGAAGCTTCAGCCCAAGGTCTTCCTCAGCAGCAGGGGCCACAGTCCAAGCAACTCGGTCCTCAGTGTCAGAAGGTGGTGAAGAAGATGAGCATGACCAATGCAAGCATGAAGTCCAACAATCTTGACCACCATGTAGGTAGTGAGAAGAACAAGGAAGGACCCTGTCCAGTAGTCAGCTAAAGGGCCAGAAGCAGTCCAGGACGTGACAAGAACCCAAACACCAAGAAGGAAATGATGGAGTGGATGATCCACCCCTGGATGATGGAGGGCTTGAACAGCTTAAGAAACGGAAGAAACATCATTAGCAAGAGAGTGTATACATCCTCTGAGGGCCTGGTCTCCAACAACAGGGAGGGAAGTGGATAAGGCGAATGAGAAAGAAAGGGCTGACCATACACCATCCAAAAGGGAAACAGGCCTCTCCATGTGTACTGAAGACTGGAGCCTATAGGACAGATGAAACAACCAAACAATACCCAGGGCCTGAATTTCTTGCTGGATAATGGTAGGGAAAGGCCTCATTCCCTCCAGAGAAAGCATCCACAAAAACCCCATGTCCATGGCAACTCAGTAAAATCAAATTCCTAAAAACTAGCAGGATCTTGGCCAGCCCCAAGCCTCCCCAAGGGGAAATAATAATTTCCACAGGTCATTACATCCACAAATCACACATCACCTGATCATTGTGAGGGCCCTGTTAAAGATCCCTGTTATAGTCCATTATAAGAAACTCAGCCATGGCCTTGTAACCCCAATGAGTGCTGGCATGCAAGTTTTTTAAGATGGCCCATAATGCATGTTTTGGGAGAAGGCACTTCCCATCCTTCTCCAGCCTATGTCCATAATAAACAGCACCTAGTTCAGAAGCTCTGTGCCCATCCAGTGCATATGTTGAAGCCAGCACAGGCAAATGTGAGGGTACAAGTGCACCCATATACCAAGGGGACAGCGGACCTGATGTGGCAGACTTTAAGGTGCGGTTGGCCAAGGCACTTCCTCTTTCATTTACAGTACCAACCCTAACATGGGCCCTCACATGCATGACAGCTACCTTATGTGGGAGCAAAACAGCATCCAATAGCCTGAAAATGTCCCGTCCAAATTTAATAGGAGCAGCGATTGAACCACACTTCATCTATAATGCCCTATGTGCATGTATAAGACAAACCTTCCCAGAAATTTACTGTCTATAAATATATTAACCGCACCATCTGACTTTTCAAGACCCTCATCAAGGCAATGAGTTCAGCTTCCTGAGCTGAAGTACTTGCAGGGAGAGCTGCTGCTTCCACTATCTGGTCCAATGTGACCACAGCATAGCCAGCTAGCCTTTCTCCCTGCATATAAAACTGCTGCTGCCTATATATAGGTCCCTGTCCACTTCCACCAATGGCAGGTCAGGTAGATCTGGCCGGCCAAAAAATAGTTCTATAATAGTTTATACACAATTATGATCACTATCCAGTTGGGGAAGAATTTGTGAGTTGTCAAGGAGTGCTATCTGATACCGTTCCAGTCAGGAGGCTGTAAGCTAATGGGCCCCCTTGGATGCTAACAAATCCTGGATGGAATGGGGTGATTCCACTGTGATAGGAGCCCCAAAGGTTAATTGTTCAGGAGCCTGAAAAGAAGAATGGCACTGCAGCCATCCGAAAGCACGCTGGCCATCCTTGAACAACAGGATCCAATAGTTTGGAAAAACAGGCTACAGAGTGAGACCAAGTACCAAGAGTTTCAGTAAGGAACCCAGCAGTCACCCCAATACTTTTAGCCAAATACAAGAGGAATGGTTCAGTGACACCAAGAATGCCAAGGGCCGGAGCATTCACTAAAGCAGTTTGAATGTTATCAAATGCCACCTGACAATCCTTGGTCCACACAAAGGGTTCTTTATCCATGCCTGTAGTAGCCTGATATAGGGGCTTAGCCATTAGAGTAAAGATGGTGCTTGTAACATAGCAAGCAAATACATCCTAAAAGAGCATAGGGCAGTCTGAAAGGGAAAGAAAGATGAGTAAGGCCAATACCACCCATAAAGCATTCCAAAGGGTCGAGTATTGCAGCTGACACAGAAGGGCCATTGGCCCCAAAGACCTGAAACATTTGCGAGGAAGTGTCTCCAAGGGGCTTATGTAATACTGAATGTGATGCTCCTGTACCAATCAAAAAGTATATTGTTCTTCTCTTACTTTGACTTGTATCAGGGGTGAAGAGGAAGAATCATCCATAAGGGCAGGGAGATAAAGACCCCAGCCCCTCACCCCCCCTTTCTATCCAGAGCATGGTTGAGAAACAGTACTCTATAGGACAGTCAAGAAGGGAACATAAAAGACATTCCCTGCTCCAGTGGCCAAATGTCATGCGTATACAACACCGTTCCTGTCCCAGGGCAAAAGACCGCAGTGGGTGGTCTGGGGGGTGCCTGGAATCTGGGTGACATCATCCCATTTCTCTCTTGAAGGGGACCCTACCACTCCTTGCCATCCTCTTCCACAAGCCCCACTTCCACCCCCTTCCACTAGGGCAGGGCTTGGTGGGCAGGGAACCCAGGCCCTTTTGTGACTTGTGGACCTCGGTTGCCAAAATCCCTGAGCCAGCATGGATGAAAAAGTAGAAAATCTAGCCCCAGAAACCAACTATTATAAGATGAAAGGCTGCTGCAACCCCCCCCTTTCTCTCAGGAAAGGCAAGCCAAAAAATAAAAGTACCAGGGAAGAGGTTTTTTTTCTCTCTCTCTCTCCACTCTCTCTCTCACCCCCGCCCAGCACAGTGAACAGTCCCGGGCAGACAGCCAATAAATATGAAGGAAAAGATAAGCGTTAACCATGAACAAATCAACAGAAAGCTGACAGGCCTGCCCCACACACACAGAAAAACCAACAACAGAATTAACCCTAAACACACCAGGACCCATGACAAGACAGAGACAAAGACAAGACAAAAACCGCATCAACAGGTTATTCCCATCCCCGGGCAATAGGAGTAATCAATCCTACTGAAAGGGGGGAAAAAAACCAAGCTAGGAAATGAAGAAGAACAAACTTCTTACAAACTCCTTATTGATCTTTAGCTCATTTTTTTCCTCTTAAGTCTAAGTTACTCACTGTTCCTTTGTTCTACAGCCAGGGCTTTCTTTTTTTGTGGTCATAGAATGCCCAGAACAGAGTTCTGGTACCTTTTTTGAATGAAACCTTGTAGGGTAGGCAAGGTGGGTTATGTGATGTGTATGAGTGCTGGCACCTTTTTGATTTTTTGTTTACAAAAAACCCCACTGTCTACAGCAAGGAAATGCATATCCACATTTGCTGCTTTTTCTGCAGCTGCAGGAATTGTATCCAGGGAGGAAAGAAAATGCTTGCTCATGTTATTTGTCCTACAACTGACATGATTCATCGTGTTTGCATAAGAGTTTTAGGGGTGTATTCTCAAATATTGTAACTGATATTGTATCCAAAAAGCAGTACAATGGGGGAAAAGGTGGAAAAGCCGCACACTAGGGGACCTGTTACAGTGCTTAAGCCAGCAAAACAATACTGTGTTTTTTTTCACCCTCTTCAGCCCCCCTGGTTATCACTTCTGGCCATGTCATACAGGCTTTATATGCTCCTTCCAACAACTTGCCTATCAAGGCAAGATATTGTATTACTATTTTTTGCGAAGTCCCCCCGTAAGGTTCTTCCTTCCAAGTTGACTCTTAATGCAGATCCTGTCTAATGTCAAAACCCACTTCAGCCCAATGATGAAGGGAAATTTCAGCCTTGCACATACACATCAAGGAAACTCACAGAGACAGAGCAAAGGTGGGCAGTTTGGGAGAAGGAGGCTTATGCGGTCCGATGGGCCCTTCTAACCTGGTAGCATTTCCTGGAGGGGAACAAAAGTCCTTTCCAGGTGTGGACCAACCACAAGAACCTAGAAGCACTAAAGATGCCCAGAAAACTAAGCCCTAAAAAAGCAGGATGGTCACAGCATTTCCACCAGTTTAACTTCACTCTAAAGCACTTACTGGGAGAAAAGAATTGCTTAGCGGATGCATTGTCCAGACTGCCCCAATACAATAGCAACAGAACAGAGATAACAGACCCACTTATGCCATCAAAGCAATTAGCAGCACAAGTCACCACCTGAACACAAGCCAAACTCCAGAAGCCCCTAGTGAGCCAAGCAGAGATTGAATTCAAAAAAGCCCTAGAAACTGATGAATGGTTCTTAACCCACAAGAACCTATGCACCATGACTGATGGTTTACCATGGGTGGGAGGAAAGCTGTACATCTCAAAAAGCCAGAGACTGGCATTCATGCACAATTCCATGTTTCAAAATCAGCTGGTCATTTCAGATTTGTAAAAACTTTACACCTAGTGAAACGGCAGTTTTGGTGGCCATCAATAAAAAAGGGACATTGAAAGTTACATGGCCAGTTGTCCAATTTGTGCTGGAGCTAAGAGAAGGCAAGGAAAGACCCCAATCTTGTTGCAACCAGTAGCAACCCCATCAGTGCCTTGGAAAGAAATTTCTATGGATTTTATTGTGGAGTTACCTAAAAGTGGGGGGAACACAGTCATTTGAGTCAAGTCAGATTTGTTTTCTAAACAAGTACATTTTATCCCATGCCAAAAAATCCCCAAGGCAAAGACACTTGCAAAGTTGTTCATCCAACATATTTACCAACTTCATGGATTCCCACAATGAATCATATTGGATAGAGGGGTACAGTTCACGTCAGAGTTTTGGAAAGCATTCCTGGGACTGTTGGGGACCACTCAGGGGTTGTCATCTAGTCATCATCCACAGACGAATGGTGGGACTGAACGACTGAACTCAGTACTGGAGCAGTACCTAAGATGTTTTATTAACTACTAGCAGGACAATTGGCCCTACCTAACATCTGATGTTCTTTCTTTGACAATAGATGGAAATGTAGCCATCTTTTCGCTTTCGCTTTTAGAGTTAGTTGATGCTGGGAGGGGGGATGTGGGTGAGAGGCCATTTAGTCATAACAATAATAACTTAGCCATGGGAACCCAAGGTTATTGTGCCTGGAGTTGATAAAGATTTGGCGGGCTGGAGAGCTGGGGAGAAAACCTGCACTTCAAGCTAATTGGAGAATGTGATTTATGACTGTTAATTAGAGGAGGGAATTGTGTTTTGCTACTTTGTGCCCAGGGGAGGGGAATTCAGTTTTTGGCTTTAACTATGTAGTGCTGATACTTTGTTTCTCGAATAAAAGATTCTTTAAGGTAAACAATGCCTCGAAGTTCTTTTGAAGAGCTTCCTCTGTTGGAACCATGACACTCCCATTTGCAGAAGTTGCTTATAACAACGCAGTACATTCCAGCACAAGCTACACTCCTTTCCAGGTGGTAATGGTACAAAGTTTCAACCCAATGCCTTAACTTCCATCAAGTGAACCGACCATCCCTTCCCTCAAGGAATGGATTGCACAATTACAAAATACCTGGCCAGTCATAAGAAAGGCGTTAGACGAAGCTAGGGAAGCATATAAATTCCAGGCAGATAAGAAACGAAGTGAACCCAAACTGTTCTAAGTAGGAGAAATAGTTTACCTGTCAACGAAATACCTAAAATCCCTGCAGCCCTCAAAAAAGTTAGGGCCAATATTTGTTTGACCATTTTCCATCAAAAGAATAATCAATCCTGTCACAATAAAATTGGAGCTCCCAAAGACACTCAGACAGGTTCACCCAATTTTCCACTGCAGCCTTTTAAAATTCGAACTGCAATCGCCCTTAAGGCCAGCTGCAGCTTCTTCCCCTCCTCCAATCATGTTAGAAGGTGAATACATTTTGAAATAAAAGAAATCCTAGATTCCAGAGAACATCATGGTTCCACCCAATATCTAGTAGCATGGAAACACCTGCCCTCTTCTCAAAATGAGTGGATTCAGAAACATCATGTTAGAACCCCCAGACTACTTACTAAGTTTCATGCCGCATACCCAGATAAACCAGACTAATCCTTGTCTTCCTTTTTTCTGTTTTATTTTTCTACAGGTGGATCTCTCTTTTTTCTAAGGGGGGAGCAGGATGTCAGAACCCATTCCTTCCCTGGGGGGAGATCTATTTCATTTCTTGCTATTTCTTTCTGAGGGTTCTGCCATTCTCCTGAGGTGGAGGGGGGAAGGCTATGTGGTATGCTTTCTGCTTTGCTACAATGTATCATTTCCGCTATTTCTGCATACTTACTCTTTGAACTGTCTCTCCCTTCATATCAGCCTGGGGGTGAGAAAGGAATGTGCTTCCGACCATCTGGCTTATCTCACTGTGGAAGGGAAGGTTCTGAAGACCCAACAACCTTTCCACAAGCATGGGAACATACCTCGTTATCATCTCTGTTACCACAGCAGGGTTAACACCTGGGGATTGGCCCATTCAAATTGACCAGATGAACTGTTGCGGTGGGGTTTGCTTGGGACTCTTTTAACCTATTGATCTGAGTAGATCTTGCCTTCTATGCCTGCTATCATCTTCTCTTAATAAAAGTTCCTTTTGGAATGAAACTGTTCCAAGACTCCTGCTTTCTTGGGATGAGGTTTTGACAACTGCAACCACTGATTAGGAAGTTGCTGAATGATATTTATTGATTGAAATGTTTATATTCTGCCTTTCCAATCATTATAATTACATACAGTTTTCAGTCACTGGAACAATAAAAGCTGAACAAATGCAATAAGAAGCAACATAGAAAGAAAGTGGGTTATGAACATTCAAGTTCTCCATAGGGAGGTTTGAGAAGAATCAAATAAAAGCAAGATAAATAGGTTATCCCCCATGCATATCACTTTGAAATTTGTTCTGTTATAAATGAGATTTACGGTATGTCTAATAATAACCTTTTAGGAACCTTTAAACTTCAATCTAAAACAATTTGTAGGAAAAAAGCTACCTTTGGTTTTACATTTTGGCTGTCATTCCTACAAAATAGATCAGGTCAGAACCTAATTTCACAAAAACCCTAGAATTATCTGCCTTCCCAGCACTTGAGAAATGTTTCTGTCCTTTTGGTTCACAGGATGGTATCTAATTATTTGCTTCAAGGTCATCTTCTGGCTGCCTACATTTACCAAAAGGAGTATTGAAGGCTACTCTGAAGTATGGGCATTGAAGAGAGGAAATCTCTGTCTTTAGTTAATATTTTTAGTAATTTGTTTCCATTTTATCAAGCATGCATTAGTGTTTTATAGTTTTAGTGTGAATTTTCATAACTTTATTATTAAAGAGGATGCTTATTGTAGAGTTCACATTTTACAGCAACATCTAGATTTTGCAAATACAGTGAGCTAAAAAAATTTTTTGATCCTCTGCTGATTTTGTACATTTTCCCACTGACAAAGAAATGATCAGTCTATAATTTTAATGGTAGGTATATTTTAACAGTGAGAGACAGAATAACAAAAAAAATCCATAAAAATGCATTTCAAAAAAGTGTAAATTGATTTGCATTTTAATGAGTGAAATAAGTATTTGATACCCTATCAATCAGCAAGATTGATACAGGTAACGAACTGTGATTAGGAGCACACTCTTAAAGGGTATACTCCTAATCTCAACTTGTTACCTTTATAAAAGGCACCTGTCCACAGAAGCACTCAATCAATCAGATTCCAAACTCTTCACCATGGCCAAGACCAAAGAGGTGTCCAAGGATGTCAGGGACAAGACTGTAGACCTACACAAGGCTGAAATGGGCTACAAGACTATCACCAAGCAGCTTTGTGAGAAGGTGGCAACAGTTGGTGCGATTATTTGCAGGTGGAAGAAACACAAAATAACTGTCAAATCTCCCTCAGTCTGGGGCTCAATGCAAGATTTCACCTCGTGGAGTACACGGGAGGATCTTCTCAAGGCAGCTGGGACCATAGTCACCAGGAAAACAATTTGTAACACATTATGCCATGAAGGACTGAAATCCTGCAGTGTCCACAAGGTCCCCCTGTTCAAGAAAGCACATGTACAGGCCCGTCTGAAGCTTGTCAATGAACATCTTAATGATTCAAAGGAGAACTGGGTGAAAGTGTTGTGGTCAGATGAGACCAAAATCGAACTCTTTGGCATCAACTCAATTCACTATGTTTGGAGGAGGAGGAATGCTGCCTATGATCCCTAAAACACCATCCTCACCGTCAAACATGGAGGTGGAAACATTATGTTTTGGGGGTGGTTTCCTGCTAAGCGGACAGGACAACTTCACCGCATCAAAGGGATGATGGACGGGACCATGTACCATCAAACCTTGGGTGAGAAACTCCTTCCCTCAGCCAAGACATTGAAAATAGGTCGTGGATGGGTATTTCAGCATGACAATGACCCAAAACACATGGCCAAGGCAACAAAAGAGTGGCCATTAAGGTCCTGGAGTGGCTTAGCCAGTCTCCAGACCGTAATCCCATAGAAAATCTGTGGAGGGAGCTGAAGGTTCTAGCTGCCAAATGTCAGTCTCAAAACCTTAATGACTTGGAGAGGATATGCAAAGAGGAGTGGGACAAAATCCCTCCTGAGATGTGTGCAAATCTGGTGGCCAACTACAAGAAATGTCTGACCTCTGTGATTGCCAACAAGGGTTTTGCCACCAAGTACTAAGTCATGTTTTGCAAAGGAGTCAAATACTTATTTCACTCATTAAAATGCAAATCAATTTATAACTTGTTTAAAATGCATTTTTCTGGATTTTTTGTTGTTATTCTGTCTCTCTCTGTTAAAATAAACCTACCATTAAAATTATAGACTGATCATTTCTTTGTCAGTGGGCAAACGTACAAAATCAGCAGGGGATCAAATAATTTTTTCCCCTCACTGTACATGTATACTACCTAAAATTAGAAAAAAACAATTTAAATGTATCTATTTTAAGCACATTTTAAACAGATTTATTTTAAAGTTGTTCTGAGATGAAAACTTGACTAATTGGAAAGAGAAAATTTCTTAGAAATGTCCATGATTAAATAAAAAAGTACATTATTCTATAACATAAATCAACACAGAAATTTGGGGCATGGCACACAAGTCTGTCATACAAAGGTGCACTAAATCAAGGTTCCACTGGCTGCAGACTTCAGCAAGTTGTGAAGCCCTATTTAGGCATAAATGGTAAACTATGTGCCCTGCAGTGTAGCTGACTTGTGATGCTTCTGAAGTATGCTGTATGTTCTATATGCCTGTTTGTAGTTGGAAGACTTTTCTGCATGTGGTATTGTATGTGGTTAATTTCAGGCAAATTATGATTTTGCATCATCAGGAAACATATTTCATGTGGAAGTTAAGATACATATAATCATAAGTAATAGTACCTTGTTTTCCAGATATTTTTCCAACTTCAGACTATCTTAAGTTATAAAGGAGGTCAAATCTCCCTTATTAGCTGACTAGGTGTCAGGTAAAAAGAAATAGAATGCTGAGACTTTTAATGACTGACTCATTGCTTGTATTGCTTTAATTATTTCACAACTCTGGCACAATATAAATGTTCCCAGTCTTCATTTTAACCATCTGTTCTCTTTTACATTTCCCATTAGTCCCTGGTCAGGAGAATCCAAAATTTAAAAATATTTCTTTATACAAGAAATGATGTAGTAATTCCTACAAGAAAAATATTTATTTCTTCTTACTAAAATGTTTTTTTTTTAAAAAAATATGCTTCATCCCATAGCCAGATGTTTAGACTGGATTTTTACCCACCTGTCAAATCATTCTCAAGGACCTGGGACAGGTAGATGTTGTTTGATAGTGCTAAAGGTGTTGTCACATGATGTAATGTGTTTCAAGTAAAACTGCCTTTTGCAATTGACTGATAGCAATTTTGTCAATGTTCATGTGTTCAAGTGGTTCTTCAGATGTTTTGAGATTCCACTCAAGATGCCTATCACTACTGGAGCTATTTTTGTTTTCTTTTGTCACAGGTGCTGTATTTGTATTTTGTGATTTTCTCCAGTTTTTCTTTTCTATTCTGCTGTATCAGCTACCAGTTGATACCAGCTACCAATTAACAATTTGAAAGTTGTTGATAAGTAGGCCTGTAGTTGCTTGATGCTACCACTTTTGTTGACTCTTTCTTTATCAGGTAGGTTTTGTCAGATGTTAACCATTCTTAATTTCATTTCCTTGTAATATAGAATATAATAGAGGTGGAAGGGGCCATGGAGGTCTTCTAGTTGAGCCCCCTGCTCAAGCAGGAGAACCTATACTAGTCTCTTTTAGAGACTAAGTGCCCAAACTGCAACCCAAAACCTACTTATGTATTGTAGGGTGCCAAGTGGGCGTGGCCCATTGGGTGGGTGTGGCCCATTGGGTGGGTGTGGCTGCAATTGTAATATCAGACCTGGTGGGCGTGGCTAGGGTGGGCGTGGCCACCTCAATGTTGCTCATCGGGAGGGACGCCTGTGGAGGCCAGGCTGTGTTTGGGGAGATCCAGGAGGTCTCTGGTAGGTGGGATGGTGGGCAGGAGGCTCGTCCTGCAGCATGAGGTGAGGCAAGGCAGGGGGCAGGGCAGGGCAGGGGTGCCATTTCTGCAGGGCAAGGGAAGGCGAGGCAGGGGCTGGTGTGGCTGCTGCCTGACACCATCAGCCCACACACACAGTGAGCACATGGGAACCAACTGTGTCCATCAGCAGCTACAGCCTACCAGCCCCTCAGTTTTGGTGCAATGTGGCTGTTTGCTGCTGGCGCAGCCATTTGCCACCTCACTCGTCACACCCAATGTCACAGCCATGAGGTCGCGGAACAAACCGGTCGGAGGTAAGGAACCAGTATACCGGTTTCTTACCAACACCCGGCTTGTTCCATGGCCTCATGGAAGGAGGTGGCAAGTGGCAAATGGCCGTTTTGGGCATGATGTGGCTGAGAGGCTGCGGATAGCCGGCCAGGGCTGAGCTGGGCTGGGCTGAGCTGGGGCTGGGCACACCACAGCCTCCCTGTTCACCTTCTCACCCATCTGCTGGCCGGGGCTGCCTTTACTCACAAGTAAGCATGGTAGATGAATGCCCAGCCATGGGGCCTTTCCAACAAGTTCTACAGGAAATTCTGGAGCTTGCAGTAGAAGGCGCTGCTCTTGGGCGGCTTCCCACTGATGGCCGAGCAGGGCTTGCTGAGGATCGAGTTGTGATTGCTGCTGCTGCCTTTGGAGCCGGTGATCAGCAGGGCCCCATCGTGGAAGGACTCGGGGTGCCAGGGTCCAGCCCCACAAAGCCCACCTTCTTCTTGCCTGAGCTGCCCATATACACGCCCCTGTTGTGCAACTTCTGCACCATCCTGCAGCTGCGGAGGCAGTGTGGAGGTTGATCACGGGCTTATAGAGAGCACAAGCAGGACAGATGTGCAGGACAGAGGTGCTGCCCAGGACTGGAACAGGGCAGCGGCATGGCAGAGGCAGAGCCAGGTGTGACTGTGGCAATGGCAGCTATGGCTGGGTCACTTTGGCCAAAGCAGCAGTGGCGGTGGCAGTGGCAATGCGGAGGAGGTGAGGAGCGGCGCCCACAATCTGCCCAGCCTCCTGTCTACCTGCTTTGCGCAGCTCCTTCTGTGCCCCCCATGCCCCCCGTTAACCCATCCCGCACCGCTCAATGAAGGTGTGAAGGGGGGCAATGAATGATCGGAGGAAGAGGAGCATCCCTGGGGCTGCAGTGACCTGCCCCACTCTGAGAAACATGTCGCACGCTACTCATTGGCAATGCCTTGGAATGGTGTTTGGGGGTGGTACTTTTTTTTGGCTTGGAGCCGGCAAATAAAAAAAAGTATCTCCTTCCTTTCTTTCCTTACCTGACTTCCAGCCCCATGCCATTTCTTCTTCGCAATCTGCCGCCACTGCCACGTGCAAGAAAACTGTCAGAATCCATTTATATTTCATTTTTAACTATCTCTTCTGTGCAAAACCCAAATTTCATCTTCCCCTGGATTCTGCCATTCCCAAGGAGGAGAGGGAACAAGCATGGGGTTTTATTGCTTTCACTTCCTTCCTTAAATGTAACCTTTTGTTTATTCTGCTTGCCTGCTATCCATCACAACATAATCAATTGCTTTCTCACTAGGCAGTCCCTCTCATCTTACAAGCAACTAAGAAAGGGTGTGGAAAAGGGAGGAATGAAACTCTCCAGAATCTGGTTTGTTTCTCTGAATGAAGTATGAGGGGGTTAGAAGTGATCCTGCTGTAAACGGACTGTTATCTATTCTCTCCCATGATGGGCTTATCACCTGGAGCTTGGCTGATCCGGAACTGACCAAATGAAATGTGGGGTGAGGTTTGCTTGGGGACACTTTAAAAATATCGATCTGTGAGGGGATTCCTCAGATCCTGTCTTTTGTCCCTGCTATCTCCTATTTCTTAGTAAAAGTTCCTGCTTGGAAAACCTTGTCTCCAAGAGTCCTTCTTTCTTAAGATGTGGGCTGAAGTGGGTTCTGACAGAAAAAAAGGAAGTTTTTTGGGTAGAAAAAAGGTCAATCAATCAATTCCAACTTCGCGGTGGTGGCAGATCGCAAAGGAGAAACTGCACGGGGCTGGGAGTCAGATAAGGAAAGAAAGGCAGTTTCTGGGGGGAGCAAGGATTTCTTTCCTTACCTGCCCCACTTGTTCTGAGGCTGCTTTCTGCTCTAACCTGCGTGGCTTCAGCAGGTGTCTGACAGGGGAGGGAAGCAACTGGTCTACCACCATGCTAGCGCCGCCGTGTTGCTTCTCTATCCCATGCACAGGCCCCGCCCCACCCCTCACATGAAGCGTCCTGCTCCCACTGCTCCCCCTACCCCCATGCAGCACCTTCTTTCCAGCTCCAATGCGTCACTTCCTCTGCCGCTGTGTGGGACTAAAAATAAAGTTCAATCAATCAATTCCAACTTTGCAAGATCTTTTTTCCCCATGAGAAGTTGAAATTGATTGATTGAACCATTTTCTTTTTCACACAGCGGTGGAGGCCTAAAGCAAAAACATTTTATAAAACCCAGCAGAAGGCCTAGGACTGGGGCAATGGCATGCATGCCTCTGTGTGCCACCTGTGGCACGCATGCCATAGGTTTGCCACCACGGACGTATACCATTTTAGACAAGTGACTGTCTAGTCCCCTCTTAAAAATCTCCAGTGATGGAGCGCCCATGATTTCTGAAGGCAAGCTGTTCCACTAGTTAATTGTTCTCACTGTTAGGAAGTTTCTCCTTAATTCCAGGTTGCTTCTCTCATTGATCAATTTCCAACCATTGTTTCTTTTCCTGCCTTCTAGTGCTTTGGAGAATAATTTGACTCCCTCTTCTTTGTTGTTGCCCCTCAAATACTGGAATACTGCTATCATGTAACCTTCTTCTTTTCTTTAGACTAGCCACACCAATTCCTGCAGCTGTTCTTCATATGTTTTAGTCTCCAGGCCTATGTTTTTAAATTATTTAGCAATGACCAATATACCAATTAGATGTTTCAATCAAAAACCATGCAGTTCATCTTTACTCATTGCTGACCAATTCTTGATCTTCCTTGACATTGTCTCCACCATTTCTGCTTATTATTACTATTATTGAAAATTACTAGATATCAGGTCCCCATAGATCCCTATCGGGATGCTGCCATTCTGGTGGGAGGGGAGAACCTCAAGGCTTTCTGTGATGTATCCATTTTACTTTGTTCCTCTTTTGCTTTGATATATCTTCCTGGGAAATGGGAGGGGGAGGGATGTGTCTGGGGCTATCTGCTTCATCTCATATCCAGAGAACCAAAGTCAGGGCATCTGAGAACAATTACTTATCACCTTCTCAGCTCAGAGTTCTCACAACTTCTTCGCACCTTTGGATTGGTTCTTGATAGATTGGGCAGTTGGGAGGGGTCTGAACAATGGGAGTTTAACCTAATGTTTTCATGCAGGAATTTTACATCCTACCTGTCTTCTCTGCAATCGCTGTCTCTCAATAAAAGATCCTTTTGAAATGCTGCCTGTTTCAAGAGTTTTACTTTCTTGAGGGAATAGCAGAGGCAAGACCTTACACTAGAGCACGGGTCGGCAATCCACGGCTCCGGAGCTGCATGCAGCTCTTTGAGCCATCTCCTGCAGCTCCCAGCCGCCCGGTGCACGCGCACCTCTTCGAACGGGCAGTGGTGCACGCGCACCTCTCCAAATGGAGAGTGGCACCGCCCATTTGGAGAGGTGCGTGCGCACCTCTCCAAATGGGCGGAGGTGCGCGCGCACCTCCCCAAACCTTTGAAGAGGTGCGCGTGCACCTCCGCGCGAACGGCAGCGGCGCCGCTCTTTGGGAAAGCTACCGCGGCACGTTTGCAAAAGCGGCAGCTCTGCAAATGGGCCGCGGCAGCTTTCCCAACAAGCGGCGCCGCTGCCCATTCCGAGAGGTGCGTGAACACCTCTCCAAACGAGCGGAGGTGCGTGCGCACCTCCCCAAACCTTTGGAGAGGTGCACGCGCACCTCCGCGTAAATGGGCAGCGGCGCCGCTCTTTGGGAAAGCTGCCACGGCACGTTTGCAGGCTGCCGAAGGCGGTAGCTCTGCAAACGGGCCGTCGCGCAACTGGGAACCGGTTCCATCACACACACAAAAAAATGGTAACCGCGCGCATCCACGCATGCGCAATAAAAAACCATTTTGCGCATGCACAAAACATTTTTTGCACATGTGCATGCATGGACGCACGCACGCGACTCCCACTTTTTTTTATGTGTGATGGAACTGGTTCCCAGTGGCTCTTTTCCTTTTTCAGGTTGCCGACCCCTGCACTAGAGCTTTAAAAAGTGTTACCTGAAATGGAAAGAGGTCTATGATGCACTTGTTGAATTTCTAGTCATAAAAAGTTTAAAAAGAGGTGAGAAATAAAATGAGGCACACAAACACAAAAATGGATGTGATTTAAATAATTTTGGATAAAACAGTTAGAAAAGTGCATTGGGAATTGTCTTTGAAGTGAGACTCAAGCCAAATATCTCTTCTGATATTCTTCTGATAGGAAATTTTGGTTTCCATGTGATATCTTTTCCACTTTACTATTAATTCATCCTTACATTCAAATTCTTCATATTATTTTTAAAATGTTTGTTATGAATAGCATTTTAGAATGTTTCTTTAAAATTATACAGTATAAAAATAGAAATTAAAATGAGGTCTTTCTGAAGATCTGTAAGAAAGAAGAGCTTATAAAAAGCGCATTTCACCTTAAAAATGTTATGGTATGAAGGCAGTAGTTAATGCAGTTAATGCTGCATGTTTTAAATATTTATTTTATTTTAAATGTATTCCAAACATTTCAATTGAATCTTTGGGGTTTCCCAAGGCAACGAGAATGTTTGGATCAACATTCTAAGAAACAAAACTGCCAATAAAAACCACCAATAAAAAGAATCATATGTAGTTGTGCAGTTATAATAGCTTGAGAATAGCTTGAGCTCTTTTAGTCTAGTTAAGGCAAGTCTCGACAAGACTAGTTTTGAGCTAGTTCCTGATTTTGGGGAGAACTGGGAGAACAACTGCTCAACTGAGGAGAACATTATCTTCAAAATAATTATTTTATTGAAAGCTTGACCAGGTTGTAATCATTTTATCTCATGTATATATTTTTCTTATTTTAATAACTCCTGAATTAAGCTTATTTGCTTTGAAAAGAGTTGAAGCAGACCAGAGCACTGAAATACAAAACTTAGAATTTAGAAGAGATAGAATTGTCAGAGTAGCTATTGATCAAAAAGACAGGTACATATGAATGAAAGCTAAAAAGAGTGAGGATACAATTGGTACCCTTAGTATTCTTCAGGAACATCATAAATTTACTTCTGACATCTCTACAATGATGTGATTCAAGTTTGCTTCAAAAGTCAGTGATGTAGTTTGACGGTCACCATGTAATTCTGTGGGTTGTTATAGTCCACAGGTACACCATAGTGAAATCTGGATTACTGTGGGAATCTTAAAATATTATCCATGTCCCAACTTCTATATCTATCCAATGTGAAACCAGTAGATATGAATACATCAACTGCTTTTACTATTCTGTTATGCCTCTGATGTCCTTTACATTCTTATACTTAATTGATAGAAATTACATTAGGCATAATATTTCTTGGAGGAATTGGCTGTTGAAAGTTTCATTTTCCCAAATGATTAGGGTTAACCCACTTGGTTTGGGTGATAAGAAGATTTGACTGGGTTAATAGTTGCCTAGCTTAGTAGATGTATAAGAATAAATGTGTCAGTACAAAATTATCACAAAATTACATTCTTTCCTTCAGATACAAAAAAAATGTGGCACCATTTTTTCTGGTAGAGTGCTGATACCTAAATCCCCAAAGAGTTACAATTTAATTACACTTAAGTTGCTGCTTCTCCAAATTCTTCTTCCTGCTTTTTCCACTGGCATCTGCCCTGGAGTCTTGTATTTCATGTTTTTCTGCCCATCTTATTCTGAGTAACTCCTCTGAAATTGGTAAGCATATCTTATCCATGAAGACCAGCAGTGGTCACTCCAGCTCTATGACATTTACATTGCTGACATGTTGCCCATCATGGCATTAGTCAAATTCACACAGCAGTTTTTAGTAATGTTAACCAGCTCTAGACTAGTTTAGCAATTTAGTTATATGATATTGGCTTCCTCCTACTTGCCCTGTCTGTCTGTCTGTCTGTCTGTCTATCTATCTATCTATCTATCTATCTATCTATCTATCTATCTATCTATCTATCTATCTATCTATCTATCTACAACCAAATTCCTTTCATGATAAAGTAAAAAGTATCACTTTTTACACCAATGAGCAGAAATGGTTAAAAAATAATTAGAATCAGAATCTTGGAAGCTATTCTGAATTTCTAAAAACAGTTCCAGTGATAACTTCCCTCCCTCCACGTGCAGAGACAAAGGAAAATTTACCACAGGAAATAATTTGCATCATAATTTTAACACAGCTCTGTTTTTGAAAATCTCATTACTATGTTCTATTTCTCATGTGCCATGTTTTATGGAACTCAGGTTAACAGTTTTATGAAAGATTTTTTTATTTTTTTATAGCAGAATGTTAACAATCGATATTCTCTCCCTTTCTCTACACATACACACACACATACACACCATATATAAAAACAATATAATACAGATATTCCCATTCCTTAAAGTTGACAGTATGTGATTATTATCTCTCATAACTACAGGTACTCCTCGACTTATGACCACAATTGAGCCAAAATTTTCTGTTGTTAAATGAGATATTTGTTGTGAGCTTTGCCCCATTTTATGACCTTTCTTGCCACAGTTGTTAAGTGAATCACTGCAGTTGATAAGTTAGTAACCCAGTTGTTATGTGGCTTCCCCATTGACTTTGCTTGTCAGAAGGCTGCAGAAGAGGATCACATGACCCCAGGACATTGCAACTGTCATAACTAAGAACCAGTTGCCAACCATCTGAATTTTGATCACATGATCATGGGGATGCTGCAAAGGTTGTAATTGTAAACAACAGTCATAAGTCACATTTTTCAGTGCCATTGTAACTTTGAACTGTCACTAAATGAACTGTTGTAAGATGAGGACTACCTGTATTTGCAAAATATTCTAGAAAGCATATTTGTATTGTATAATCACCTATAGTTAATAGTCATTAAAAAAACCAAATATAATTTCTAATCGAAACACTGAAAAAAATTATTGTGTTTTTAGGTAAAGCATTGTGGACTTCATCTGACAAAGGCAAGTAATGCCAGACATATGTCTACGTTTTGTCTCTCTGATATATCTAAGAACATGAGCCAATAAGACCATGTGATGACAAGTAGAGGAGTACCAGACATAAATGTCTTTTGTAAAAATGATCTTGTAAAAGTTACTTGCCATCTCCAGCTGCAATTAAGTAACATAATGACATAACCTATAGAAGTCTATAATAAAAAGAAAATCTTTGGTAGATGGTTTGCTGCTGCTGATCTTTCAAGAGTTCACAGAATAATTTGGTTTTCTCAGTTCCCCATGTCTGAACCGAAATGAACTTGTTGCCAATAGAACTCTGGATATGCTTGAAATTCATATAATTATTTGGGATCAACTACTGCGTTATTAACAGAGTAACTTTGCCTTTATGCTTCTAGCCATAATAGCAATTCTTAACAAAGCCATTTCATGCTTATAAAAATAATTTCTGACTTTCCAGAAATAAAGGGTCTTACTGATGCACTTTGACCTAAATATTACAAAATATGATTCCCAGAGAAAAATAGTCTTCATCTAGTCTACCTTTTTTTAAAAAATGAGCATAGTTTAATGATAGCGAATAAACATTATAGCCAATATGATGATCAACCTTTGCTATATTGGGTAAAATTTTGAAAAGCTGCCCTTGAAACCCTTGCAAACTGTGCCAATCTACACAGACTGGCATATGACCCATTTCTTTGGCTGAGTGTGTTCCAGTCATTTCTATTGAAGTCTGGCATGACCTACTCCT
Organism: Vipera ursinii; assembly: GCF_947247035.1. Lineage (NCBI taxonomy): Eukaryota > Metazoa > Chordata > Lepidosauria > Squamata > Viperidae > Vipera > Vipera ursinii. The sequence goes on along the minus strand of NC_139514.1, from coordinate 72,088,152 downwards.
GAAATGTCAGGTATTTGAATTATGCATTTGAGTCCCTTAGCACAGGGCTTTTCAACCAGTGGTACAGGTACCACCTGTGGTACATTGGCACCTGGCAGGTGGTATGCGACCATCCTAGAAAAGTGGTAGTGGGGGAGGGGAATGACAGCACCACACAAGCCTGAGCAAGAGATGGCTGGAGCTGCAGGGCTGGAGCTCGGCACTGATCCTGGCGCTTCTGCTCAGCCCAGAAGAAGCACCGATCAGCTGTTGCAGCATCTCCAGGGTCTTGTGATTTACATTCAGATGCTTGGCAAATAATTCATGTTTATGACAGTCACAGTGTCCCAGGGTCATGTGAAGTAACCAAAACCTGCTGCAACCACCCAGCAGATGGGGGGAATAAAAACCAAACACACCCCCACCCCACCCCTGCTGCCAATCCTCAACAGAAATGCTCACAACAATGAAAATCTTGGACAGAAGAATGCTGCTGGGCAGGCCGGCAGCTGTCTTGTTCGGCTGTGGCTTGGGGACACTTTTTTCAGTGCCATTGTAACTTCGAATAGTCACTAAGCAAACTATTGTAAGTGAGGACTACCTGTACTTCATCACTTTTTTCCCTTTTTTTGGTCATCAAGTTTTTGACACGTTGCTAGGCGATGTGGTACTAGGATGTTGCCATATCCTAAAAGTGGTACAATGGGTGAAAAGGTTGAAAAGCCCTGCCTTAACAATTGTAATGAGGAAACTCTTAAGAATGAGCAGGACAGATTAAAACCAGGAAGCCTACCATGGAAAATTTTACAATTTTTCCTGATTCAGTGAAGTACATAGCTGTTAACAATCCGTGTAGCAAATTCAAAATTAAGGAATCTTCATGACTTTGAGGTGCCAGAAAAGATAAGCTTTATTGAATACACATCCCACTACTGAAGAAGCAAAACCAACTCTAGTTTTCCCACGTAAAATCTGGTTAGTTAACAATAGCTTTCCATAACCTCTAACCACCAAGTGTTCACATTGCACAATCACAGGTCTTTTATTTGTTAAGAAAATGGTCCATTCTCTGTCGTAGAATTCCATTTCTTTCCCAAGCTTTCTACCCCCTACCCTGTTTCTATGGCAAGTTGAATAGTGATAGAAATTAGCAGGCATCTTAGCTATTCAACCTTGACATAACCAGGTCAACTGACTAGAGCTGGTCTAAAACCTGGAATTATTTCAGTACCAAGGAAATAGTCTAAACTACAGTGCACTGTTTAGGTAGTTAGCCATACATATAACTGAAGATTCGCCATTCTAAAATCTTTTGAAAGAAATAAAGCTATAAAACTAGGATATAATTGAAATGTAACACATTTTGCTGGGGAAATAGGAGTTAGCTATTAACAATATAATTTCTTTGTGAAGCCCAATGTGTAATTTTGTTCTATGAATCAATATTGTGACTCTATTTCAGATTTTCATACATTTGATATTTTTATTTTTCAGTCACTCAATAATAGGTTTGGTGTTTCTAGGTGTTTATAAAAGAAAGGTTAGAATGACTCATAAAATATCATTAATTAGATCTTTATTTTTTTTAAAAAAGAAGCCATTCTAGAATATAAAAATAGTGTCAACATCTAGCTCAAGAATCCAAATAAAACTCCAGATTAATTCTGTTCCCAAAAATCTTATGGTTTATTGAATACACTGTGTGGTTATGTTAAAGCAAAACTAAGTCTGAGGTTCCCACACCATTACATAGACTTAAACAATAGTTTTCCCAGCCAAACCCCCAACGTCTTACATAATCAACATCAACAAGTCCACTTTGTTATGGGAACTGTCTGCTTCAAATCCACACCGGTTTTGGTGTCTTTGACAAGGCTTCAGGCTCCAATGGTCTGTAGCTGAATCAAAGAAGTTTTTTTTCTCCATCTACCCACTTGAGAATAATACCTCTCCCCGCCACTTTATCTAAAGGCAAGTTGAAACGCAGAGGCACATAGCTGCCAAAGTTTCATGCTTGTCAAATAGACATTAAAATATTAAGAGCAATATCCAGTTAATGCTAATTCAAGCTAGTGAATACATCTATAATAGTATAGAAACAATTGCATATGAATTTAGCACTGGTAGTGCTTAGAAATGTGATAAATGGGAATAAAAATATTGAAAAATTACAACAATTCATCACATATTTTTCAGCACTCTTTGCTTTTGTATGAACTTTCTAAAATGACGTCTACAGTGACAACTGAGGAACAAGCACCATTTGAAGCAGTGTATATTCTGCAATTAATTGGATTTTCAGCAGGAGCTACAAGCTGCATCCTTTTGCCGATTACAGTACACCATTCAGACTGGAGGTTGTGGTTTATTGAAAAAAATAGCCATTATATGGCTGGTGTCACTCGAGTGGGAATATGGAAGATCTGCTTTCCTCCGAATTTAATAGAAACTGATAACTACACATTGCACTGTTGTCATGATTTTGAACTTTTTGAAAAATTCTTCCCAGTAGAAATGAAGCTTGGTCAGATCTCGATGTTCATTGGCTCATTGTTTGCATTTTGGGGACTGTTGTTTGCATTCCTAATTCCATGGAACAGTTTTTTTCAAAGACATATCCAGACTAGTTGGCTGCCTTTTATTGGAGGCATGTTTTATGTGCTTTCTAGCACCTGTGTCTTTATTCCTATTAGCTGGAACGTCTATTCTGTATTTAGAAATGAAAACATACCTTTTCCTTCTTCTTTTCATTTGCCCTCAAGGCCCATTACACAAAAAAATGGGGGTGCTATTTACTTAGGGTTTATGTCAGGTGTTCTGTTATTCGTGAGTGGATTTTCTATTATATTTCAGATAACTCTGATGAAAAAAATTACAGTTGCATTTAGATCAATTAGAATTTCACCTATATAGAAGGGAATCACCTCCAAATTACTATTGAATAAGCTCTCTAAGGCCATATGCAATCCTTTTACACACATATATACAACAAATTAGTTAGATTAAATAAGATCAAATAATTTAATTAGTTTTAATAATCTCAAGGATTTATATTGCTGCATAATTAAAGTTCTTATGTATACTGCAATTAATAAAGGTATTTATAAACATACATTGATTTTTCTTATCATTTAAAAACCCAGTTAAGCTTTGGGTTTAAATATAGAATGTAACAAGTAAAAAATGCATTGGTAATTTATTTAAATATTTAAATTGTTCATATCTGTAATGCAACTTAGATCTAAAAATATTCGATGAGCAGAGTGCTGAAACAGCCAGCTTTATAAGCAGACCTTCCAACCACCAGCTATCACTTTGATGATGTTGGCAGGGGACCGATGAAAGCTTAGTAATAAACAGTTGTTTTATCTATCCCAGAGTTCAATGAATTTTGCACTTTTGATATGAATATACCTGGGATTTGCATTTTTAAAGTAATTAGAGACTTGTGTGTGTGTGTGTGTGTGTGTATGTGGGTATGGCTGACTGATGAGAACAAATAAGTTTGAAATGATCATATCAGTTTCCCTTTAATTCTTTGTTAGCAATCCCAAAAAAATTACACTAAGATGAGCTGTGACTGCTGTGACTACTGCCTGTGGATGGCCTTGGGTTAGGCTGAAACAGGAAATAAGATTTGTCCCACGTTTGGGGCCTAGCAAGGTATTCTAAATACTTAACAAACACTGCCGTAAAATCCTTGTAATTTGAACATTGATTATCCATAGAAATTATGATGGTAGACTAGGACAAAGGATGTATAGGTTCATGGGAAACATCCGTGTAACATTCTGAATTTTTTGAAGATAATAATAATAATAATAATGATGATGATGATGATGATGATGATGATGAAGATGATGATGATGATGATGTTGGAAGGGATCTTGGAGGTCATCTAGTCTAACCCCCTGCTCAGGCAGGAAACCCTATACCATTTCAGACAAATGACTGTCCAGTCTCTTGTTAAAAACTTCCAGTGTTGGAGCATTCACCACTTCTGGAGGCTGGTTAATTGTTCTAACTGTCAGGAAGTTTTTCCTTAGTTCTAGATTGCTTCTCTCCTTGACTAGTTTCCATCCATTGCTTCTTGTCCTGCCTTCAGGTGCTTTGGAGAATAGCTTGACTCCCTCTTCTTTGTGGCAGCCCCTGAGATATTGGAACACTGCTATCATGTCACCCCTCTTCTCTTCGTTAAACTACACATACCCAATTCCAGCAACCGTTCCCTATATGTTTTAGCCTCCAGTCTCCCAATCATCTTTGTTGCTCTTCTCTGTACCCTTTCTAGAGTCTCAACATCTTTTTTACATAATAGTGACCAAAACTGGATGCAGTATTCCAGGTGTGGCCTTACCAAGGCATTATAAAGTGGTATTAATACTTCACGTGATCTTGATTCTATCCCTCTGTTAATGCAGCCTAGCACTGTGTTGGCTTTTTTGACAGCTGCAGCACACTGCTGGCTCATATTGAAGTGATTGTCCACTAGTACTCCAAGATCCATCTCACAGTCTCTACTATTGAGCAAGGTACCACCTATACTATACCTGTGCATTTGGTTATTCCTGCCTAAATGTAGAACCTTACATTTTTCACCATTGAATTTCATTTTGTTAGATAGCGCCCAGTGTTCAAGTCTGTCCAGAGCCTCCTGTATCTTAAGCCTATCTTCTGGAGTATTGGCTATTCCTGCCAGCTTGGTGTCGTCTGCAAATTTGATGAGTTCCCCATCTATCCCCTCATCCAAATCGTTGATGAAGATGTTGAAGAGCACTGGGCCCAGAACAGAGCCCTGGGACACCCCACTACACACTTCCTTCCATGTAGTTGCAGTTCCATTGAGGACCACATGCTGAGTACGGCCTGTCAGCCATCTACGAATCCATCTGGTGGTGATGTTGTCTAACCCACATTTTTCTATCTTTTCAAGTAGTAGGTTGTGATCTACTTTATCAAATGCCTTACTGAAGTCCAAGTAAATTATATCCACAGCATTCCTCTGGTCCACTAATTTTGTCAGTTGGTCAAAGAATCCAACAAGATTTGTCTGGCATGATCTGTTTTTGACAAACCCATGTTGGCTTTTAGTAATGACTTTGTTTGCATCTAGGTGTTTGCTGATTCGTTGTTTGATTATCTTTTCCAAAATCTTCCCAGGTATTGAGGTCAGGCTGATAGGTCTGTAGTTTCCTGGATCTATTTTTACCCCTTTTTTGAATATGGGAACTACATCAGCTCTTTTCCAGTCCTCTGGTGGTTCCCCAGTGCTCCAGGATCTTTGAAAAATATAGTTCAGTGGTTCTGAGATCACACCTGCCAGTTCCTTGAGAACCTTGGGGTGTAATCCATCTGGTCCTGGTGATTTGAACTCGTCTAGGCTGGACAGGTGCTCACTTACCATTTTCTTGCCTATCTTAACTTGTGTTTCTATTCAGTTTTTTATGGCACTGTTTTTGATAGGTTGGACTTTTTTTCCCTTTGTGTAAAGACAGATGTAAAAAACGAATTAAATAGTTCTGCTTTCTCCCTGTTGCTTGTCACTTTCTTGTCACTTTCCCCCACTAATGGACCAATCATTTCCTTAACTTTTTTCTTGTTTTTTACATGTTGAAAGAAGCTTTTTTTTGTTATTTTTGACTTATTTATTTATTTATTTTATTTTATTGCATTTATATACCGCCCTTTCCCTGAGGACTCAGGGCGGTTTACAGGGACTTTGGTCGCAAGCCTTAGTTCATTTTGAGCCTTAACTTTCCTCACTTCATCTTTGCAGGCACGAGCTATTTGCTGATATTCTGCCTTAGTTATGTGCCCCTCTTTCCACTTTTTATACTTGTCCTTTTTATCTTTCAATTTATCAGAGAGTTCTTTATGCAGCCATGCTGGTTTCTTTTGAGAGCTGTTATTTTTCTTCTTTGTTGGTTTTGTGCTAGACTGGGCTTTTATTATCTCACTTTTCAAAATTTCCCAAGCTTCTTGAGTTGTTTTCCCCTTTAGGAATCTCATCCATGGAATCCTTCCCAAGTTTATTGAAATTAGCTCTTTTAAAGTCCAAGACTCTAGTTTGACTGTGTTCTATTGCTTGTGCTTCTAGAATGTTGGATTCCAATATTGCATGATCACTTCCCCCCAAGGTTCCTGTGGCTTCAACACCTTCTATCATTTCATCTCTGTTAGTGAGAACTAGATCCAATGTGGCTAATTCCCTAGGTCCTTTCTCTACTTTTTGGGAGACAAACTTGTCTGCTAGGTTTCTCAGGAATCTGTTTGATCTTCCACTTGGTGCAGAGTTTGTCTCCCAGTTGATGTCAGGGTAATTAAAGTCCATCATTACTATTGTGATGTGTTTCCTACATACCCTACTTAGCTGACTAGCAAAAAGTTCATCTATTTCCTCTGTTTGGTTGGGCAGCCTATAGTATACATCTATGGCAATGTCATTTCCCCCCACTTTTATATTGACCCAAATGCATTCAAGACAATTTTCATCATTGTTGTGCTCTATTTCTTTAGAGGTATAGTTTCTTATGTAGAGAGCAACTCCACCTCCTCTTTTGTTTGGTCTGTTTCTTTTAAATAATTTAAATCCCTCTAGCTGTGTGTTCCATTTGTGGGTTTCATCTCACCATGTTTCCGTAATGGCAACAATATCATATCTGCCCTCATTTACCTGAATTTCTAGTTCACCCTGCCTACTGTTCATACTCTGTGCATTGGTGTATAGACATTTGGGTCCTTTATGACTGACCCTGTGCTTACTTTCTACATAACTTGTGTGGTGCCTGAGTTCCCCTATTTTCCTAGATTGCTGGGGACAGTGATGTTCTGTATCAATTAACTCACTGTCCACATTGTTTAGTTTAAATATTTCTGCAGGAAATATGTGAATTTGTTGCCAAGTTACTCATTCCCTTTCTTGGATGGATGCAAACCATCTCTTTTGTACATTTTTCCATTGAACCAGCTACAGACATCATGACTAATATAACCAAAGCCTTCTCCTTTACACCACTCCTTTAGCCACATGTTGAATTCTGCTACATGCTGGCCTTTTCCATTTTGTTTCTTATACTCTGGTAAAACCTCTGAAAAAGTGAGCCTACAGCCTATTCTACTGAGTTCCTACCCCAAGCTCTGGAAATCATTCTGCACAGAGAGTACATCCTTTTGGGACAGACCATTAATGCCAATAAGTACAATGGCATCCACACCACAGTCCTTGCTGGCATTCTTGACTATTTTGAAAATACGCTTCTTGTCCCTACTGGCACTAGCATCTGGAAGACACCTGACCTCTTTTGAAACCTCTGTATCCTTTCCTAAATTTACATCCCTTATAATTGAATCACCAACCAGAAGGTGGATTCTCTTTTTGGGTACCTTTCTCTTCTTGCATGACTGATGTGTAATACCTGATTCACACTTCTCCCTGTCAAAAACAGGTTCTTCATCTCGGACCATGGTCCCCTGCTTATTTGAGTTATCATCACAACTACCTTGACCTGTTTCCTTAATGTCCCTATTAAGGCCAGCAAGGGCACTGTATCTGTTATGCAGGGACACAGCGAAAGCTTTGTGTTTATGGTTCACAGCTCTCACCCTGCCAGATCCCACGGTTGTCCACACTGCCCTTCTCCTACAGGATCTTTGCGGTAGAGGGGGCTGACAGCGCGGAGGCTCAATAGAGTAGAAGGGCTGAACTGGACACCTAATTTCTGCCTGAAGAGGACAGATTATAGACCCTAGATAAATAATCTGTCCTTGTAGACTAGCGATTTGTGTATGGATAGGACAGTTTCCCAGTTTGAAAAGAGTGCTGCGAAAGACAGCTGCAAAACAAGTGTTGCACTGAACTAAGCCAGACATGGTGAGATGAAAGGAATTTCAGATGCACTTGCCCTGAATGTACCACCGCTGTTTTTGATTTTTAGTTATATGATTCGTGTGCCGTTAGGTGCATGGGCTGCTACTTTGTTCCTCCACCCACCTCCTTCTTAACTCACAGTATTGTAGCTTTCCCCAGCAACCTCTGGCAGTTTAAATGCAATGAAGGTCCAATCAGCAAGGGCTTAGCTACTTTGCTCCTCCATACACCTCCTTCTTAACTCACAGTATTGTAGCTTTTTCCAGCAACCTCTGGCAGGTTAAATGTTTTTAAGGAAGATGCTCAAGGATGTTAGAATTTCGATAATACAGTTCTGTTTCTCATCCAAATAATTTTAGGAGAAAAAAAGGAATTAATTAGTATAAATAGGGTTAGGGTTTCCATCCTCTGATTTGCTGCTTGCAATGGCAATAGCCACATCATAGACACATTAAAAATCTAAGATGCTAAGGTTGACTTTTCTATGGCACATGGATCTGTAACTATCATAACATAGTTTCTAAAAAAAATCAGACCAATCAAGGGCTCTACTTGTATGCCGAGATATCTTTCTAATTCTTTACTAAGACTAGAAATTATGTCAAACCAGTTTTTCTTTGGAAGTTCTCTGTTTTAATTTTGCAAGAACTTCCTCCACATGACTAAGAAAATCTAAAACACAGTGGATTCTTCACACAATATTTGGTCTGAATTAGCTATGATAAAGCTCTTTAGGAGATAATACAGTATGTCTCAATTAAGATCTGCAAAAGGATTAAGCTTTGCTCCAAAATCTACAGTTTAGGTATGCTAGGGAGAGCATTTGTAGCACTCATTAATAATATCAGGCAGTTGAAGAAGATGCAAGAACATCAGACGGTCAAAGCAGAGAAAAGAGCATTGGAAGAATATGTGAAGGACTGTGAAGATGTGTGGAAGCTAGTATACCAGGAATCATTACTGACCACTGGAGAGACCAAACTGGCCTTACAAGAAAGACCAAATGAAGAACAGAATGAGGCCTAAGAAGACAAAGCATTACATGGCCAATACATTAAAAGAAAAATAGCTGGGAAAACAGATAATAACAAAACCTAGCAATCGCTAACAGCAGGACAGTTGAAGAAAGAGATCAAGGGGCTAATTCTAGCTGCACAAAACCAAGCCATAAGAATAAATGCATACAAAGCCTAAATTGAGAAGACAGCAAGAGACAGCAAGACACCTATGCAAAAAAGGTGAAGAAACAGTGGACCATCTGATTATCTGCTGCAAGAAGATCTCACAAACTGACTATAAGCGATGATATGACAAACTAGCAACAATGGTGTATGGGAAGATTGCAAGAAATATTCATTTGCCTGCAAGCAAGAACTGATGGACCATGAAATAAAAGCTAAATTGCTCTGAGACTTTAGAATTCAATCAGACAGGCACCTGCCACATAATACATATAATTGTTCATAAGAAAGACAAAAAAGTATGGAGACAACAGAATAGAAGAAAAAGAAGTGGAAAAGATAGCAAAATACAAAGACCTGCAAATAGAAATAAAATGACTGGCAAAAAAAGCAAATACTGTATAGTACCAATAGTAATAAGTGCCTTGGGTGCAATTCCAAAACAACTGGAGCACCACTTGAACACCATCGGTGTTGGGTAGTGAGTTCTTGGAGGCAGTAAGCGAGACGAGAGGTTGCAAACAGGAACATTGCTTTATTGAGGCAAACAGGAACAGAACTGAAACAGAGGCTTCTGCACAGCTACTTAAATGGTTGGCAACTAGGCGGCAGCCAATATTTTATTTATTTATTTATGGGACTTATATGCCGCCCTATCTCCCGAAGGACTCAGGGTGGCTAACTACAATAAAAAATACAATAATACAAAAGTTAAAAAAGAATTAAACTAGCAGCCCCAATAATAAAATTAAAAACATTTAAAATTCCCTGTCATCAGTCCAGGTCAGCCTCATGGAAAAGGAATGTTTTAAGGCCACGGCGAAAGGACCAGAGATCCTTTCTCTGGGCCATCCAGAGCTCAAGGGGAAGTTGGTTCCACAGGGCTGGTGCTCCCACAGAGAAGGCCCTCCCCCTGGGGGTCGCCAGCCGACATTGTCTAGCCAACGGCACCCTGAGGAGGCCCTCCCTGTGTGAGCACACTAGGCGATGGGAAGTCATTCCCGGCAGCAGACGGTCCTGCAAATATCCCAGGCCTAGGCCATGTAGGGCTTTAACGGTAAGTAGCAGCACCTTAAATCTCACCCGGAGGGCAACCGGTAACCAATGCAACTCATGCAGGAGGGGTGTAATATGGGAGTATCGGGATTCTCCCATCACTACCCGCGCGGCCGCATTCTACACCAGCTGGAGCCTCCGGGTGGTATTCAAGGGCAGCCCCATGTAGAGAGCATTGCAGTAATCTATATGGGAGGTAACGAGTGCGTGAGTGACCATACGTAGGGCATCTCGGTCCAGATAGGGGCGCAACTGGCGCACCAGGCGAACCTGGGCAAATACCCCCTTGGCCACAACTCCTATATGATCTTCAAAACTGAGTCATGCATCCAGCAGGATGCCTAAGTTGCGCGCCCTATCAACGGAAGGTAACACCTCTCCTCCCATAACCAAAGATGGAACCTCTTGGACTAAACGAGATGCCGGTACATAAAGCCACTCGGTCTTGGCCAGGTTGAGCTGGAGCCTGTTCTTCCCCATCCAGATCTGTACCGCTTCCAGGCAACGGGACATCACGTCGAGGGCATTGCTGGGTTGGTTCGGGGTGGAGATGAAAAGCTGGGTATCATCAGCATATTGATGATACCTCACCCCGAAACCACGGATGATCTCACCCAGTGGCTTCATGTAGATGTTGAACAGGAGGGGCGAGAGGACCAACCCCTGAGGCACCCCACAACTAAGGGGCCTCAGGGTTGACCTCTGCCCTCCTGCCGACACCATCTGCGAACGGCCCGAGAGGTAGGAGGAGAACCACTGTAAAATGATGCCTCCCACTCACAACCCCTCAAGACGTCGCAGCAAGATACTATGGTCGATGGTATCAAAAGCCGCTGAGAGATCTAATAGGACCAGTACAGAGGAATAACCCCTATCTCAGGCCCGCCAGAGATCAACCACCAGCACGACCAATGCCGTCTCCGTGCTGTACCCGGGCCTGAAATCCGATTGGTACGGGTCCAGATACTCAGTTTCCTCCAAGACCAAAGGGAGTTGCCATGCCACCATGCTCTCAACAAACTTTGCAAGGAAGCGAAGATTGGAAACAGGACAAAAGTTATTTAAAATAGCTGGATCCAAGGCAGGTTTCTTGAGGAGGGGCCTCACCACTTCCTCCTTCAAGGTGGCAAGGAAGCACCCCTCACTCAAGGAAGCATTAATAACTGCCAGGAGCCAGCCTCGTGTAACCTCCCGAGCTGCATAAACCAGCCAGGAGCGACACGGGTCCAACAAACACATGGCGGCACTTAATTTCCCCATGATCCTGTCCACTTCATCCAGAGTCACAGGATCAAACTCCTCCCAAATGTTATCGGCCAAACCCATTGGTTCCCCCTTGTCAGATACTGCCCAGTTGGAATCCAGACCAGCCCGAATCTGAGCGATTTTATCCACCAGATACTGACTAAACTCCTCGGCCCATCCCCACAAGGGGTCCTCCCCTGTCCCCTGATTTAAAAGGGAATGGGTCACCCTAAACAGGTTGGCCGGGCGGTTATCTGCGGATGCAATGAGGGTGGCGAAGTGAGCACACTTCGCCACCTCCATTGCCACAAGGTACGATCTAGAAAAGGATCTTAACTGTGTTCGGTCAGACTCGGACTGACTAGACCTCCAAATGCTCTCTAGGCCCCTCGTAGAGCGCTTCATCTCCCGAGAGAGTGTCGAGTAGCCCGGGCAGGGCCATTGCCATGCAGCTGGGAGAAAGTTATGTGAGCAACAGGCCCAACTGACCCCCAGGGCCCCATCGCAGGAGGAGGGACTCACATCTGTCTATCTGAGGGGCAGTGGCCTCCTGCGGACAAAGGGCCTCCTTAATAACAACTGCCACCCCCCCGCCCCTACACTGAGCCTGAGGCTGGTGAAGCACATGGAAACCTGGTGGGCATAACTCAATCAAAGGGACTCCTCCCTCCGGGCCCAACCAAGTTTTTGTAATGCATGCCAGGTCTGCGCCTTCCTCAATCAAATCCCGGATGAGGGGAGCTTTATTCACCACAGACCTGGCATTCAAATAAACCAGCCTGAGCTCAGGTACTTGTCCTCCCCCACCCCCGGAGAAGCAGAGCTGGACAGTGACTCCCGAGCAAGGCCACCCTCTCACAGTGACAACAAGATCTTCCGGGATCAGGGAAAGACCACTATCCAGCTCCGGGCAGGTCGCAGAGAGGGAAAAAATAAGTCCAATGACTGGGTGGTAGTAATAGTCCATTTGTCAGTGAAGGCATCCATAGCTCCGGCGATGGACAGATGTAAACAAGTCTCTAGCTTCAGGTTCCAGGCCTGGTCAACAACAGCCAGGCCCCCCTGCTGCCCAACATCGCCAGGCCCCACCACAAACACCTCCAAAGCCGCCAAAGATGTCAAATGGCGGCAACAAAATCCCAACCAGTCATCCATCCCCATCTCCATATAAACTTGCGACGAAAAAGGGCTATAGCAGGCCTCAAGGTATAGATGTCGTCCAGGGAAATGGGGTGGTCTCACCTCTGATCTTCGAGCGGCCTCGTAGGCAGCCTCCATCCTCCAAAAATGGCCCCAAAAGGGCCTTTGCGGAGGGGGGAAGCTCTCCCTTGGCCCATCAGTCGGTACGCCTCCACCCCCCGAGGAACCTCCACTGGAGGGGAAAGCCCACCGACTGATCATCAATTGGGCACTGGGCCATCCCAGGCCTCAAGCGCCTCGCCACCTAAATCATCAACGGCCTCAAGGGGAGTTACCGCGGCTGCCGCAGGCCCTAGGCGCCTCACCGCCCAAATCATTAATGGCCTCAAGGGGAATCGCTGCAGCTGCCACAGACCCTAGGTGCCTTGCCACCCGGATCGTCATCCTGAACGGCCTCAAAAGAAATTGCTGCAGTCGTCATAGGCCCAGATGCCTCGCCGGATCATCCCGACTGCCGCAGGTCCCAGATGCCTCGCCGCCCAGATTGTTGTCCCGAACGGCCCCTAAAGGAGTCGCCGCGGTCGCCACAGTTCTCAGGTGCCCCACCACCCGGATCATCCCGACCACCTCAGGCCCCAGGTACCTCGCCACCTGGATCATCTCCAGTGGCCTCAAAAGGAGTTGCCGTGGCCACTGCAGGTCCCAGGCCCAGACCGCCACACCACCATCTTCCATGGCCTCAAGCAGAGTTGCCGCGGCCCCGGGGGCTCCCGGTGCCCAGCCAAGGCTGTACGGCAAGCAACAGCCTCATCAAAATTCAAGAAGCCGAAACTCATCCTCCTACATTCCTTAGCTCAGCCGCGGCCCGCGGCCATCTTCTCTGGAGGTTAAAAAAAATGACAAAATGCGAGCTTCTGGAGCCAGATCTGGCTCTACCCCTGGCAACGGCAACCTTCTAAGGTTGTCTGCGTGGCCCATGTCTTTGCCAGGTTTGTGAACCAGCCTATAGCTGTAGGCTGACATAAAAATAGACCATCTTAACATTCTGGGAGACAATATTTGAGGCATCTGCCTATCTGTAGTAAATAACCCCAACAGTGGCTTGTGGTCAGTGAAGACTGTGAATTCCATGCCATACAACTAATCATGGAATTTCTTCACTCCGGCCACAATGGCCAAGGCCTCTTTGTCAATCTGAGCATAATTTTGCTCAGCTGAGGACAATGTCCTTGAATAATAGGCAATGGAGAGTTGAGTCCCATTACTTGACAAGTGGCTTAGAACAGCCCCCACCCCACACACAATGCACACAGGCAATGTTTCCGTAAAGCATGTAAGCACTGAATTGGACTACAGTAGTGATTTTACTGCCCTAAAGCTGTTTTCGTGAACCTTGGTCCACTTCCATGGGGTGTTTTTGTCTAAGAGCCAGTGTAACGGCTCTGCCACTATGGCCTTGTTAGGAAGGAATGCATGGTAAAAATTAAGGAGACCCAGGAATGCCTGAAGCTCTCTTTTGGACCTGGGGGTTGGTGCCAGCTGAATGGCCTTCAGCTTGGACTCAGCAGGGCGGATGCCTTCAGCATCAATACGGAATCCCAGGAACTCAATGGAAGGGACCCCAATGTTACATTTATTTCTTTTCACTTTAAGTCCCGCTTCGCGGAAAAGTTGAAGAATGGCTTTGAGCCTCCTTGCAAACACCTCAGTGGAATTACTGGCGATGAGCATATCGTCGAAATAGGGGCAAACCCCTGGAATGCCCTTGAGCATACGCTCCATAACTCCTTGGAAAATTCCTGGGGCTACGCTAACCTCGAATTGAAGGCGTTTGAATTTAAAAGCCCCCCCTGTGTGTCACAATTGTTTGTGCAGCCTCTGTGGCCTCGTCCACAGGTAACTGCTGATAGGCTTGTGCCAAATCTAACTTAAGAAAAAACACAGTCCCTTGCAGCTATGCCAAGATGTGGCTAATGACTGGCACCGGGTACGCATGCTGCTTAAGTGCCTGATTTATGCTGCACTTGTAATCAGCACAAATCCTGACCTCCCCTTTGGCTTTAAGTGATGTAACAATGGGAGTCTCCCACTCATCCCCATCTACGGGCTGTAGTACCCTCTGACTGACTAGCTTGTCCAGCTCTGCATTGATTTTGTGTTTTAGTGCAAATGGCACTCTACGGGGTTTGATCCTAATAGGCATTATGGCAGGATCAAGTTTAAAGGCTATCGGAAGGCCCTTGTACTCTCCCAGGCTTGTGTCAAAAACATCCGTAAACTCTTCACTTACTGATGCCAACTTTGCCGCTTGTGTCCAGTGGATCCTGGTTACTTGAATGCCCAGAGCATCAAACCAATCAAGCCCTATTAAGCTCATTCTCTGGACCTCCATCATAATCACATCTAGGGCCCCTAAAACCCCTTGAATTTGATGGCCAAGGTGGCCTTGCCTTTCACAGCTACTTGGGAATTCTGGAAGTCAGTCAGGATGATGTTGGATGGCCTAAGCTTGGCCCACCTCTTTCTTCAGTTGCACACAAACCGGAAAGTCTCCATAGAAATGATGGATACAGCTGAACCAGTGTTCAGTTCTGTCCTGCAAGGAACACCTTGCAACTTGACTTGAAGCCGAAGTTTGGGCTTAAGGGAGTGGTGAGCTCCCGTACGGCAAATGCTTTGATAGCTGGAGCAAAACCCTACTCTGTGTGCTCCTGGGGCCCTGGTACCTCTCCTGATTGGATCGTCTGATTGGCGGTCTTTCTAGCGACCTCTACAGACTGATGCAATGTGGCCAGTTTTCCTGCAGGCCCAACAAGTGGCTGTCCAGAACTGGCAGTCCTCTTGTTGGTGGTGGCTGCCACAGCCATAACACTGAGGGAAAGGAACTGCCTTGTAAGGGGGCTTCAGTTCCTTGTCGTGGTGCCATTGGATCTTGTCAACTTTGTAGTTGAAGTTGGCATCTTCTGGAAGTTTGGCATCCTCGTGGTGGACAGCTTCCTCGTGAGGAGTGCTTTTGGCAGGCCGCAAGGCCTTCACGGCTCTGCTGGCGGCTTCGTCCTCCATGACTTCTTTTAAGGCTTCCTGGAGTGAGAAAGTCTCTTTTGCGAAAAGTGTCTGTTGCAGCTCTCTGCTCCTTAGTCCACAGATGAGTTGGTTTCGAAGCCTTTCTTCCAAGTCCAAAAATTGGCACAGGCGCGAAGCTTGTCTCAATGCCGTGATGAATTCTGTGGCTGTCTCTCCGGGTTGTTGAACTTGTTGTTCGAAGGCATGCGACAGCTTGGGCTAGAAATGGTTGCCAAGCTGTTTCTTCAGGTCCGCATAAGTAACAGACTCCAGCTGCACCAGTGCAACTAAGTTCTCCATGATGTCGAATGTTGCAGACCCACAGACACAGAGGAGTGTTGCGGTCTTCAGGCCATCTTTGGCAACTTTGTTGGTGCTGAGGTAGTTTTCTACTCTTGAGATATAGGATGACCATCTCTCTGGGTGAGTAATATCAAATTCCTCAAGCTTTCTGACTTTCGGCATCGTAGGGAAGTCTTCATGGCTCGTACCTCTCATTGCCTTGTCCTGCTTCTTCTGTAGGCCCTGGGACTGGTCTGCAGGGCGGTGTGGTCACTAGCGTGGCTTGCTAGGCTGACCGAGGGGGGGGGAATGCAGTCCCTGCCAGGTGCTGTGCTAGCCTTACCCCCTAGTGACTTTCAGCTCTTCCGAAGAAGCAGGATCCCATCTTCGTCACCAGTGTTGTGTAGTGAGTTCTTGGAGGCAGTAAGCGAGATGAGAGGTTGCAAACAGGAACATTGCTTTATTGAGGCAAACAGGAACAGAACTGAAACAGAGACTTCTATGCAGCTACTTACATGGTTGGCTACTAGGCGGTGGCCAATAGATTTAAAGGAACTCATTCCCACCCCATTTTCCAACAACCCAAGAGACGGCTCTACACATGGACATCACCAGACGGTCAACACAGAAATCAGATTGACTATACGTTCTGCAGCCAAAGATGGAGAAGCTCTATACAGTCGGTAAAAACAAGACCAGGAGCTGACTGTGGCTCAGACCATGAGCTTCTCCTTGCAAAGTTTAGGCTTAAACTGAAGAAAGTAGGGAAAAGCACTAGGCCACTCAGATATGAATTAAATCATATCCCTGTTGAATATACAGTAGAGGTGACAAATAGATTTAAGGAATTAGATCTGATAGACAGAGTGCCTGAAGAACTATGGACAGAGGTTCGCGACATTGTACAACAGGTAGCAACCAAAACCATCCCAAAGAAAAAGAAATGCAAGAAAGCAAAATGGCTGTCTGAGGAAGCTTTGCAAATAGCTGAGGAAAGGAGGAAAGCGAAAGGCAAGGGAGAAAAACATAGATATGCCCAATTGAATGCAGAATTCCAGAGAATAGCTAGAAGAGATAAGAATGCCTTCTTAAATGAACAGTGCAAAGAATTAGAAGAAAACAATAGAATAGGGAGGACCAGAGATCTTTTCAAGAAAATTGGAGAGATGAAGGGAACATTCCATGCAAAAATGGGCATGATAAAGGACCAAAATGGCAGGGACCTAACAGAGGCAGAAGAGATTAAGAAGAGGTGGCAAAATTACACAGAAGAACTATACAAGAATGAGCTTAACGTCCCAGATAATCACAATGAGGTGGTCACTGACCTCGAGCCAGACATCCTAGAATGTGAAGTGGCCTTAGAAAAGCTGAGCAACAACAAAGCTAGTGGAGGTGACAGTATTCCAGCTGAGCTATTCAAAATCTTAAAAGACAGTGCAGTAAAAGTGCTACACTCAATTTGCCAGCAAATTTGGAAAACTCAACAGTGGCCACAGGATTGGAAAAGATCAGTTTACATTCCAATTCCAAAGAAAGGCAGTGCCAAAGAATGTTCAAACTATCGCACCATTGCACTCATTTCTCATGATAGTAAAGTCATGCTTAAAATCCTACAAGCTAGACTTCAGCAGTATGTGGATCGAGAACTACCAGAAGTACAGGCAGGATTTCGAAGAGGCAGAGGAACTAGAGATCAAATTGCCAACATACGCTGGATCATGGAGAAAACTAGGGAGTTCCAGAAAAACATCTACTTCTGCTTCATTGACTATGCTAAAGCCTTTGATTGTGTGGATCATAACAAACTGTGGCAAGTTCTTAAAGAGATGGGAGTACCACACCATCTTATTTGTCTCTTGAAAAACCTATATGCGGGTCAAGAAGCAACAGTGAGAACTGGACACGGAACCACTGATTGGTTCAAAATTGGGAAAGGAGTCCAGCAAGGCTGTATACTGTCGCCCTGCCTATTTAACTTATATACAGAGCACATCATGAGAAAAGCAGGGCTAGATGAATCAAAAGTTGGAATTAAGATTGCTGGAAGAAATATCAACAACCTAAGATACGCAGATGATACCACTCTAATGGCAGAAAGTGAAGAAGAACTAAAGGGCCTCTTGTTGCGGGTGAAGAAGGAGAGTGCAAAACTTGGGTTGAAACTTAACATTAAGAAAACCAAGATCATGGCATCTGGCCCTCTCAATTCCTGGCAAATAGATGGGGAAGAAATGGAGGTAGTGACAGATTTTGTTTTCCTGGGCTCCAAGATCACTGCAAATGGGGACTGTAGCCAAGAAATTAAAAGATGCTTGCTCCTGGGAAGGAAAGCCATGGCAAATCTAGACAGCACACTAAAAAGCAGAGACATCACCCTGTCAACAAAAGTGCGTATAGTCAAGGCTATGGTCTTCCCAGTTGCAATGTATGGCAGTGAAAGTTGGACCATAAGAAAGGCTGAGCGCCAAAGAATTGAGGCCTTTGAACTGTGGTGCTGGAGAAGACTCCTGCGAGTCCCTTGGACTGCAAGGAGATCAAACTGGTCAGTCCTAGAGGAGATCAATCCTGACTGCTCTTTAGAAGGCCAGATCTTGAAACTAAAACTCAAATACTTTGGCCACCTAATGAGAAGGAAGGACTCACTGGAGAAGAGCCTAATGCTGGGAAAGATCGAGGGCAATAGAAGAAGGGGACGACAGAGAATGAGGTGGCTGGATGGAGTCACTGAAGCAGTAGGCGTGAGCTCAAATGGACTCCAGAAGATGGTGGAAGACAGGAAGGCCTGGAGGAACGTTGTCCATAGGGTCGCGATGAGTCGGACACGACTTCGTAGCTAACAACAACAACATCACATAGGAGCTGTGACCAGGGGGCTTTTGCACAGGTTCGCCTGGTGCGCCAGTTGCGTCCCTATCTGGACCGAGACGCCCTACGCACAGTCACTCATGCGCTTGTGACCTCCCGTTTGGACTACTGTAATGCTCTCTACATGGGGCTGCCCTTGAAGACCACTCGGAGGCTTCAACTGGTGCAGAATGCGGCCGCGCAAGTTGTAATGGGGGTCTCCCGATACTCCCATGTAACACCTCTACTCCGCGAGCTGCATTGGCTTCCGGTTGCCCTCCGGGTGAAATTCAAGGTGCTGGTTATTACCTATAAAGCCCTACATGGCCTGGGTCCGGGCTATTTGAGGGAACACCTGCTGCCGGCATCAAACGCCCTTCGCCCAGTGCACTCCCACAGGGAGGGTCTGCTCAGGGTTCCGCCGGTAAGAGATTGCCGGCGGGTGACACCCAGGGATAGGGCCTTCTCAGTGGGAGCGCCTGCCCTCTGGAACCAGCTGCCGGTGGAGCTGAGGACTGCCCCCGACCTCCGATCATTCCGCCGGGGCCTGAAGACCTGGCTCTTTGAGCTCCCGGGCCCAGGCTGAGGAGAAAATTTTTAACTGGGGTTTTTAAGAGTACAGGGTGAATTTAATATTTTTTAACTTGGTTTTTAACTTTTGCATGTTTGATTTTTAATTCCCTGTAAACCGCCCTGAGTCCTCAGGGAAAGGGCGGTATATAAATGTAATAAAATAAATAAATAAATAAATAAACATTCCCACCCCAAATCCTGCAATGATCTTCTTGGAGACAGCTAGTCTGGCAAGTCAGTGACCATTACACAGACACACCAACTGAGCAACCTTAAGCAGCATTGAAAGGACTTGTGAAAGCAGTTCAAGTAAATCCCAATACATTACAATCGGCATTAACAAATTCACCATCACCATCAAAGTGCAAAAGGCAGCTTTTACTTGAAACAGCTTACATCCTATGACATTATCCATAACATCATCAAACATCCATATCTTCCTATCCCAGGTCCTTTGGAAGGACTCGAAAGGTAGACAAAAATGCCAAATCCAGTCTGAACATTTGACTAACTGTGCAATGAGTCATAATAATAAATTATTATTATGTCACCCAACTCTTTTTTAATGTATCAGTGGTTACAATTGTTGAAAAAATTTACAAAGCGCAAACAAAAACAGCACAAAAGTACAATGATGGTAAAGAAACCAAACACAGAGGGAACAAAAGAGGAGAAAAGGGGCATCAGTCATTCCTTGTCAAAAGCTAGGCGAAAAAATACTATAAGGGTGGAAGCCATTTGAATTTTGGGGGCAACCTCATTCCAGAAGGCAGATAATGCTACAAGAGAAAGCATGCTTCTGGGATTCTGCTATATGGCATTGTTTAATCAATGGAAGCCAGAGTGCACCATCTTGCAAGATTGAACCAGCCAGGAAGATACTGTGGGAGAAAGGTGGTCCTTCAAGTAACCAAGCCCTATGCCATATAGGGCTTTGTAGGTAGCAACTAGCACCTCAAGTCACACCCAAAAACAAACTAGAAGCCATTAGAAAGATTCAATATTCTGTCGTCATTTCTTGTGGAAGAGAGTCAAGGCATGCCTAAATAAGTCCATATAGTCCCATATTCTTTGGAAGAAATAAAATTAATAACACATATCCTTCTCCTTTATTTAAATTGGCATTAAATTTTTAATTGCACTTTTAAAAATAGATGCCAGTTTGATTCTTCCAAGTGTGAGATTATTGCCAGAAAAGTAACTAAATTTTGTTCAACTGCCATTGCTGTTTATTACAAAAATAGCATAATCTCCCTCATTTAACATTAGGAGCAGAATTTTAAGCTATCATTTTATGATATTACAATGTTGTCAGTAATAATTTTACTGTCAGACCTGCCCCAGTCTAATCTCTGAGGAAAGTAAAATTCTCAACTCCATTTTGTTGAAGTGAAAATGCACTTTTACTAAGTTATGCTAATTGCAGTAAGTCAAGTGGAATCTAAAATTCCCACACACCAATACAGAACGAAACCCCTGGTTTCCCCTACACCCCCCCTCCATGTCCATTCATGAGTAGCCAATCTAGCACCGTCAAGATGTTTTGGGAAATGCTGAGGTGTTTGTGCTGGTAAAATTCCATTCTCAGGGCAAACGGCTTTGAAGATGCCAGTGGGCCAGGATGAACTGGATTCCAAAGCACTCTGTTCTTCCTCAACTATCAATTCCCCCTCCCAATTTCCCATCATAAAAGTATACAACTTTATTGCCCATTTGTTCCCCTCTCCCTTCCCTGATTGATGGCAGAACCCCAGCAAGCTGCCAAGCAGAAGATGGTGAATCTGACATGCAGCCCTCTTTGACCAAGACATCAGTCCTGCAAAACAAACAGAAAAACATAGCAAAGGAAGAGAGAAACAAGGTAGGTATATGGTTAGATAAGGGAGCTACTTTGGTTTATCAGGATACTGATTATGGAAATATTTGAGGAGTTTAGCCACTTTAACATACTTAAGATCCACCCATTCAGTTTCTGAAGGGGGAAAAGTCTTCCCACATCGCTAGATTCTGGAGCTTAATTTCAAAATGTTCTTCTTCAATCATGAGTGGTTTCGGTGGAGGAGGCAGAATTGGCACAAAGGGAACTGAGTTTCCAATTTTAGTAGACTACAATGGAAATTTGGGTGAATGAGCCTAAGTGATTTCAGCAGTTGGAGCACAACTGTGACCAGGTTGATGATCCTTTTGATGGGGACAGAGCCAATGTACTTTGGTTCCAGTTTGGGGGAAGGCTGTCTGGATTGCAGGTATTTAGTGGAAAGGTAATAATAATAATAATAATAATAATAATAATAATAATAATAATAATAATAATAATAATAATAATAATAATAATAATAATAATAATAATAATTTGGAAGGGACCTTGGAGGTCGTCTAGTCTAACCCCCTGCTAAGGCAGGAAACCCTATACTATTTCAGGCAAATGGCTGTCCAGTCTCTTAAAAACTTCCAGTGTTGGAGCATTCACCACTTCTGGAGGCAGGTTGTTCCACTGGTTAATTGTTCTAACTGTCAGGAAGTTTCTCCTTAGTTCTAGGTTGCTTCTCTCCTTGACTAGTTTCCATCCATTGCTTCTTGTCCTGCTTTCAGGTGCTTTGGAGAATAGCTTGACTCCCTCTTCTTTGTGGCAGCCCCTGAGATATTGGAACACTGCTATCATGTCACCCCTCACTCTTCTCTTCGTTAAACTACACATACCCAATTCCAGCAACCGTTCCCTATATGTTTTAGCCTCCAGTCCCCCAATCATCTTTGTTGCTCTTCTCTGTACCCTTTCTAGAGTCTTGACATCTTTTTTACATCGTGGTGACCAAAACTGGATGCAGGTAGACCTGGTATCCTATTTTAAAGTCTTTGGGCTTTGTTCATTTTTTGTCTGCATGTTTTTTATGTGTCTCTTGCTTCCTCCAATGATTTTCTGACCACTGGCCAGGAATTCTGCAGCTGGGCAACCCATTCTTTTAAAGACGAAATGGGGAGTGGCCAGAGGCAGCTCAAGCATGGGCACAAAGTCGTGTCCGGTTGCCACGAAAAGGGTAAACGGTGCTGCTATGTACAGAGTTATTGTAGACTACTTCAGCAAGTGGGAGGAGGTCTGTCCAATTGTTCTATTGGTAATTTATGTAACATCTCAGGTATTATTCTAGAACCCCATTTGTACATTCACACCCCCATTCATTTCCAGATGATGACTGGAACTAAGCCCTTGGGATGTCCCAAAAAGTCTTAAAAACTCCTGGCAGAATTTGGAAGTAAATTGCACTCTGCAGTTGGAAATTATCTGTTGCAGGAGTACCATGAAGCCTATAGACGTGATGGATGAAAACTTAACCAAGGTGTGGGTGGAAGGGATCTTTTGGCAAGGCACAAAATGCACTTGTTTAGAGAACAAATCATTAATCACCCAGATTATGGTGTTTCTTTTTTTATATAATATTTTTATTAAGTTTCTAATTTTACATTTAGGTATTTAAAAAGCAACATGGTGGCTGGGTTCATCAATAGTTCAGTAAGCTACAAAAATCTTTAGTACAAATCTCAAACTACAACCTCTCTTTTTCGCTTAATATCTACTATCTCATATTTAAGCTAATACAGTTATTATATCAACTAAATAAAAACATCATTATTACATTTATCAATCAATTTTTAGCTTATACATATCTTAATTACTTTTACATTCAATGTTTATATTCAATCAATGTCCTGTTATTCGTTTTTCCCAATATTTAGTTTTCCATCAGTAGTATAAGTACATACAAACTTTTAATGGAACTTATCAGTAGTTTTGATCAGTGACATCATCAAAGTAAACAAAGCCACGTGCTGATGATGTCACCAGGCCGTGCCCATAAACGGAAGTGACGTTCGCAGCCCTCCTCCCTGGATGTGATGTGCATAATCCACACCCCCACCCCTCATGGTACAGGACTCACAAGGCCATAACCCTAGCCGGATATGACGTGTCGGCCCAACCCCATCAAAATAAGCATGGGTAATCCTAACAGATAAGGTGTGGTGTAAGGTCATAGCCCTATTTCCAGATGGTGCTTGCCGAACCTAATCCCATCAACAAACATGTGGCGGTCAAGCTTCTGTGTACTTGATTACATTAACCCTAGACTAATTCCATGGATGTGCAAATCCAAAAGAAACACAGAGACCTGTGTTTTTGGGAAACAAAACCCTGCTTTTGGGGGGGTGGTAATTTAAAAAAAAGCTTTTTATTTCTAATCATTCTAGCCTAATGATGCTTTTAATTTTTGTGGAGTTTTAAAAATCAATACCTCAAAAGCTGGGGGGGGGGGGAAGGATCACCTAAAAGGCGGCCAGGGTTTGCATTTAAACCAGGCAATTTTAAAAACATTTTCCCTGAATGTAGGGGGAAAAACCACAGACCTTTTAAAGCCCACAGCTGTTTTTTTACCTTTGTAAAAATCTAAAGATGTATATTTTGGCATTTGCAACTCCCTCTAATCCATATGTACACGTAACCGTTCATAGCAGAGATTTAATAAAATTTATTCTAACCATACAGCAAAAGTGAAGCGTTTCTGACTGGCCAGAACAGATTGATGTTTTAGGTATGCGTGTTGTGGGCATGTCTGGACATGACCTGTAAGCTCTTGCTATAGAGCATGCGCGTGGCCACAGACAACTCGGAAACTGTAAAGCGTAGATCTATTTTAACAGCGTCATGGGAACTTGTGAAGGAAATAATAAAAAGGGTGTAGAACCTGCTGCATCTTGGTTGGCGACACAATCTCTTTGGAAAGATTGCCATAAGATGTGCTGTGATGTTCGTGATGAAACCCCACACTACTCCTGGTCTACCTTGTCTGGATGTCGCTTGCCCTGTTGTAACGTGTGGGAGATAGCGTGTCGTGAAGATGAGGCCATACCGAGTAAGTAAAAACCTGTTATGTGTTCAAATGTGTAAAGCACAATAACCCCCGTTAACGATGTGATTGCTAATGGCTAAATACATTTTCCAGGTTCTGTTCCGGGGTATAGCTATAACGCCGGCGCCTCCTTAATAACAAACGTCTCAAGTGATGAAGAGGATGCAGAGGTCGATCTAGGTAAATGAATTGTCTTTTTACTATGCATGCTGCCGTTAATATTATATAATAAAAGGAGAGTTAAAGAGGGTTTTACTAACGGATTATTTTTGCGTTTTTAAACAGGTGGGTTCCCCGGATATTACCTAGCCCCGTGTCCGTCTGATTGTCCAGGTTGTCTACAGCTTGATCTCAAAAGAGATACTCCAAATGACTGCTATATAGAATGTGATTGTGGCGCATCGAATTGTATATGTACAATGCCTACAGAGAATGAAGATACTGATGATACAGATGACCCTGGTAATGATAATAATGATGAAGGATATTATTCTGTAAATGAACGTGATGATAATTGCGTCTAAATTACAAATAAAAGGTTTGTGCTAAAGCGCAGTGTGTTTATTGTAAGGTTTGAACGGTGCAGAATGAAGTGTGAAAATGTACTAAAGGAACTGTATTATACGCCGGAAGGTAGCTATGGTGGAGTAAAACCCCTATTTGAGGCTGGGAGGAAACGCTTTAAAAACTTAACCTTGAGGCAAGTCAAGACATGGCTTTCCGGTCAAGAAGCTTATACCCTGCATAAGCCTGCAAGAATAAAGTTCTCCAGGAACGCGACAATAGTTTCCTGCATAGATTGCCAATGGCAGGCTGACCTTGTGGATTTATCAGGTTTTGCCTCTGAAAACAGCGGCACAAAATTTATTTTAACAGTAATCGATGTGCTTTCCAAATATGCTTGGGCAGTCTGTTTAACCGATAAGTCTGGACGAGGGGTTGCCGGTGCTTTCCAAAGTATATTCCAATCAGGAAGGGCACCCAGAAAGCTGCAGTCGGATGCCGGGAAAGAATTTTTAAACAAGCCTGTAAAGAAGCTTTTTGAACGCTATGGCATACATCACTTTGTCACACATAGTGACACTAAAGCAGAGGTTATAGAGAGGTTTAATAGAACTCTGAAAAACAAGCTCTGGAGATTTTTCACAGCTAAAAATACGCACAGGTATGTGGATGTATTACCAGCCCTCATGCGGAGTTACAATAGCGCTTACCATCACAGTATCCGGACAGCCCCCAACATGGTGAAACAATCTAATGAAAAAGATGTGTGGATGTGTCTATACGGGAATATTTTAAAATCGGACAGAAAGGCAGAAAACTTTAAGGTGGGGGATCACGTTAGGATATCCAGGCTAAAGGGGAAATTTGAAAAGGGATATCAGCAAACCTTTACAGGTGAAATATTTATCATCAAAGAAAGGGTTAGGCGGAGAGAAAGGGATGTATATAGATTAATGGATTATGCAGAAGAGCCGGTACATGGGTCTTTTTACCCAGAAGAGCTGCAAAAAATTCCTAGTGATCAAGAACGCGTCTACAGAATTGAAAAAATATTACGGAAAAGAGGGAGGGGCAAACAAAGAGAATTCCTGGTTAAATGGCAGGGTTGGCCAGAAAAGTTCAACAGTTGGATTAAGGAGTCTGAAGTACAACATCTTTGATATGGAGTAGTTTTACATCACCCTACCCAGCAATGCATCAGCAGCAATTTTCCCCCAAAACAAAAATTCTAATTTTACCATACAATTAGCGAGAGCGCTGGATCTTCCAGGAGCGTGGGAAGTCGTGCTAGCAGAGATACAGTATCCGCATAGTTGGCACACATTAACTTCACCTGGATATTTTGAAATTGCTAACGAGAGAAAGAGATGGCATTTTTCTTTGAGAAGTGGGTACTATAACAGCATCCGTCATCTGTTAGAAAATATGAACAAGGTTATATCAAACGTCAAGAACGGACCTAAGACGACCCTACATTATGATTCAATGGGTTGAAAAATTAATCTTAAAGGAGACGAACTGCACACCATTCTAGTTAGCGGAAATCTCGGACATCTGTTAGGGATGTTCCCTGGATTCAGCACATTATATGTTTACACAGACATTGTGGAGCTCCAGATAGTGGGCGACTTCTATGTGCCGTTACTGTGCTGTGTGCCTGTGCGAGGGCAAGACAATGATTTCGTCACAATGACCTATGACCATCCGCATTATGTACCATTCAGCAAACATCACATCGATACCATTACCATAGAAATCAAAACCGATCAGGACAAAAATGTGCATTTTTATCACGGGAAGGTGATTGTCAAGCTTCATTTTAGGCCTCGGAAAAGTGAAGGATGGTTGTGATCAAGGAGCACGGGAACCCTCAAGACTACGTGGCTTACTACAGGGCATAAGCTGGCAGGGGCCTTCCGGGCTTCCAAGGAGCCCCCATTATGTACGGGACAGGTTTAGGGGGCCTGTTCCGTGGGCTTTTTTGAAAAGCAATGCCCTTTTTGAGGTGAGGATTAGAAATCATTAAGCCGCATGTGAAATCTGCTGCCAAAAACATTGCCAGAGATGTCGCGGGTCATCTTGTATCCCATGTTGTTGAGAGGGGGCAGGATGGATCAGGGATGATCATAACCAAGAAGAATTACGCATTGGGCCCACCTATTCCGTTTAAAAAGAGAAGACTTGTGAAAAAGACCCGCCATACCAAGAGGAGACGTGCACAGAAGAGGAAGCCCTGTGACAAGGAAGACATATTCTAATACGATATGGCATTTATTCATTCTGCTTCAGAGGTATGTGTTAAATCAGAACTGGATCTTTTTCAACTGGCACCTACACAGACCAGTATTGAAAACAGTACTTATGTTGAGATCCCACCTTTATCAGCGCTGACACCCAATGCTCCCCTGGAATTTTTTATCACGGGGCATGGTGAACATTACACGGATTTAAACAACACCCTGCTGTATGTGAGTTGCAAGATTGTAAAGGCTGACGGTTCGGATATTGATGACGGGGCTAGGGTGGCCCTGACCAACTACCCCATAGCATCACTGTTTAATCAGCTGGATGTTACCTTGGGAGATCGGCTCATTACACAGAGCCATCATTGCTATTCTTACCGGGCCATGATTGAACTGATTCTGAACTTTGGTGGTGATGCGCTGGGCACCCAATTTACAGCTGGTGGTTTTTAGAAAGATGACTCGGACCTCATGGAGAGTACTCTACTGACAGCCACTGGGAACTCCGGTTTCAAAGCGAGAGCAAGACAGATGGCCGGTAGTCGTAAATGGGACCTGCTAGGGCCTCTGCATAGTGATCTGTTTTTTCAAGACAGACTGCTAATTAATGGTGTTGATGTGAAAGTCAAACTCACAAGAAGCAGAAATGAATTTTGTGTGATGAAGGATGGCAACGAGAATTACAAAGTGCAACTCTTGGCGGCATCTCTCTTTGTAAAGCGTGTAAAAGTAGCCCCGGGAGTGCGCCTTGGTCATGCAGAAGCTTTGCTCTCCTCCAATGCCAAATACCCCGTTGATCGAGTGAGAATGAAGGTTTACAGCATTCCTGCAGGTAGCCTTGTGTGTAATCAGGAAAATCTATTTCTGGGTCAGCTACCTAAACAATTAGTGATTGGGTTTGTGGACAATGCATCTTTTAGTGGGGATTATGAAAGAAATCCGTTCAATTTTCAACACTGCAATGTCAATTTTTGCGCCTTGCATTGTGATGGCGAGCAGATCCCTGCAAAGCCTCTTCAGCCTGATTATGAGCATGGTCTTTTTGTGAGAGAGTACATGCAGATGGTGCAGGCCACAGGCAAAGGCATGAAAGACAGGCTGCTGTTAATCAGTAGGGAAGAGTTTAACCGAGGGTATACTTTGTATTGTTTTGACTTGAGTCCTGATCAGGGGTACTCTGAGCACTATTCTTTGATCAGGAACGGTAACCTCAGAGCCGAAATTAGATTTGCACAACCCCTCCCCAACACCGTCAACATGATTCTCTATGCAATCTTTGAAAACCTTATTGAAATAAGTCACACAAGGAATGTGCTCTTTGATTATATGTGAGTATGGACACACTGCAACTCCGCCACTTGTTCTCTGGAAATAAAACCTTTCTAGGGGTCTACCCTTGCGACCTGCTATCCCAGAGACAGATCTCCAAAAGACCTTTTGGATTAATTGTAAATATCCACCCTCACACTCTGCCTGGTGAACACTGGCTGGCCCTCTACTTCCCATCTCCCGGATATGGCGAATAAAACCAAATATTTGGAATTCAGAGCTATTGTTCTCATTTTCTTGCCTTGAAAAAACAGGTTTTGTAGTATGAGAATAATGCTCAGGTTTCTGTGATGAACGTACTGTGTAAATGCCTTCTCTATTTGATCGCTCTCACTGGCCGATGTCATGAGATCATCTAACACAGGTAGAGTAATTTGATTTGGCGGAAACAAATCATCATCTTCAAAAGAAGACGGAAGCCCCTCAATAAACTTAATATAAGGGAATTTATTAAGCAGTTCTTTGTACAGGGGTTGCCAACGGCTATAAAACCATACAATATTTTGAGGCAATTGAGACAACATGACACCACCATGTTCTAACATTTGTTTGATAAAAAAAGATTTGCTAGAATTGGACGGACCGCTTATAATACACAAAAAAGGTTGTACAAATTGTGCAATATTTTCTGCCATCCTTAATAACCGTAAGGTAGCGTACAGTAATCTTCGCTCTTTAATAACCTTTTATTATACACTACTTTTAGAGTTTTTTGGAGGACCCGCGTTTCAAGGGACCACTGTTTCTTAACCCTAACAATCCCCAACTGTTCTACCCTGATCTCTTTTTTTCTCTCTGCAGCAGACAGACAATAATCATCTACCAAATCTTTCAAGCTGTCAAAATTAACCTTTTTGCTGTTACTGCAGTTTAGTGTGATCCCCTTCACCTTTAGCACCGCTTCACCATTGGACAAAGCATAGGCATACGTTTTGGGGCCGGCCGCAACAAACTCTGTTATCGTAGTGTTTGGAGGAATCTCACTTGTCAGCTGTCCTAAATAATCACCCAAAGGTGGAGTCCACGCCCCCTCTCTACTTACAAAAATGACTGAATCGGTGTCATGATACAGGCATCTATCGCCCGGCCCATCCAGCAGCCTGTATAATTCCAGTCGTGCATACGCTGTTGTAAAGCTGGCAATGAATACGTTAGTACATGAGGCTTTGGTGGGATGGTTCTTGGCAGTTTTCCACATCACAACGGCTGTCTCACTATCCACAAACTCACAGGAGGAAACATCATAACAGGGCACAAAAAGGTATTTGAATAATTCTTCAGGGTTTGTCACCACAGATGTTGTCAGGTGATTGGTGCTCTGACCAAACTTGCCCCACAGCGAGTTTAAAAAAAGTTTGGCAATCTGCCTTTTAGCAGGATTTACCTCAATGTGTTCACGGGGTAAGCAGACGCCTTCTATCTTTTCATAATCATGAATATATTGCTCTTTATCCTGTTCTGTTTTGCACCAGTCAGGGTAGCCGCTGGCCTCCTGTTTCTGTCTGAAATGTGTGTTAATATAATCTGAAAATAGCCCCTTTGATGTACTTTCAAAATGCCAGATCTCATAGATTTCAACAATTCTGTAACCTTTTTCTAAAGCTACATTCAATTCAACAGTGCACCATGTCCAAGTCAGAGCTCTTTCCTCATCACTGTGTTTACAGGGGGTAGTTTGCAGTTTTTCTGTGCAGGCTACACACAAACTAAACATTAATTTGCCCCCTGATTTGTGGGGTAGTACAGGAAAATAGAGATTCCTTGGCGGGTACACTTTGACTTTGGCTAACCCAAAATATTGTTTTATGTCCCCAAAATCTTGGTAGACAATTTGTGGATGGCCAATTGGGTACTCCTTGGTCTTATTCACAAAGGGGTACAAACTGGTGAAATCGTAATATAAGATTTGTTCACCAGGTTTTGGTTTGTAGTAAAGACATGTAGCATTTGTTCTACCACCAAAAAAAGCATCTCGAGGTATCAAAGTTATTGGGAGCTTATTCTCAACCAGAAACTGCTTCAAAGAGGTGTCAGCCTCCACCAAGGCCCTCCATTCATGTTCCCAGATGCAGCGCACAGCATAACCCTGGCTCCTGAGGTCCTCTTCTTTAATCCTAGTACGGCTGTGCAGGGTGCCATATGTTGAACCAAGTAAGTTGTTGAAGTCTCTTTCAGAGTAGCAGACAGGGCACCCATGAAAAAAACAACCATAAAATTCAAAAGCTGTGGGGGTGTCATTTATGACAGCAAAACCATCCAAAAAATATTTGCCTACTTGTTTTTCACCCCCCTTCAGGGCATGCTGGATATTGACGTTCTCAGTGTGCTCTATGTACATCAACCATTGTATCGCAGGTGCTGAATACCTTTTCTGTGTCTTGTGATAATTATCCATAGGAGCCAAAGCAATGGAGTTGTTGTTCAAATACATGAACCGGTACTGTGCCATACAGACAGACGCCAGTGTGATATATTGGAAGGGGTCAATGCAACGAATCACTAACTCCTCAACAATATCCCCACCGCCCCTCTTGACGAACTCACGCTCAGTCATTTCCATTACCTGTTCCCTAAATCGAATACATGCTTCTCTTAGTATATCAACATCCTGCCTGCAATAGTAAGCCAGAGCCTTCTTTAGTTTAAATACAGTACCTCTATTAGCAGCGTGCCATTTCAGGAATTCTTCTCTCTCCCTGGGCATCATGGTTTCAGGGCTATAATACTTGGCTTCAGGGAGCGGCCCAACGTAGTCCTGATTGGCCATTGTATTGAACAAATGGGGAAATATCCTTTGCAGCCTTGAAACCCCATAGCTTTGGGTAATTTACTTAATTTAAGGGGCAAAAATGAGAGGCTATCAATAAAACGGATCTTGTAAGCCGGCAGGGTGATACACAGAAGTTTCCCTCCCAGGCTTATAAGCTGAACCCTAACCTTTTCCCAGATCAACTGCCTCAGTACTAGGTACCCGTCATAACCTTTGGCATTGTGAGCGATAAAAGTGCATCCTTTAAACTTATCATTTATAAATGTCTTTACAAACTGATCCAGACATCTAACACCATAACAATCCCACATCACAACATCTTCATCATCATCATCCTTCAACATATCCCTGGCGCATGCATAATTAGGTATATGTGTGCCAGTTTCTTGGCAGCATTCGAAATCATAAATAATGTACTTTTGGCCAATTCGTGGCCGGACCAGCTCTTTTAGAAAACATAAATGATATTCCAAACTTTCAACCTTCTCGGAACACTGCCCACACTTGGGTTCCTTGCATTTCACGTGGGGAGTAAAGATGTAAACCCCACACTTTTCACAATATTCTTTACTTTTACAGTCAACTTTTCCCTCTGTAGCTAGCTGTGTTTGAGTTTCAAAACATACCTTAGAATGACTTTGCACTTATAGCAGCGCATTTTTTCCTTCTCTACGTGCTTGCATTCTTGCTTGAGACATGATCTGCAGATATATTGACAACCATGACTAAATTTATGGTGATAGTGGGTGTGGCAAAATTTACAGAAATGGCGTTCGCCCAGGAAACCCTTGATATTTTTGATGGCATAGTAATGATTGTCGTGTAACAATATAAACACTATTTTTTCTTGCTGTGGGAGGCCTGTAACAAAAAACCTCCATCCGTCCTGCAGATAAAACAAGATCTTTATAGTAACCCCTAAAGCTTTTTCAAAGAGGTGTATCTGAGAAAAGTTAACCATGTTTTCTGTGGAAATACCCAGTCTGATGTGAAGTTCCCTGACCCTGGTAATAATTTCTTCATTACTAATACCCCCGCCAATGAGCCAGAGCAAGCAGCTAGCAAAACACAGAAATGCGCCTTCCACATTGAAATCTACTAGGTGACGTCTTTTTTTCTCCAGTACTTTGGTGATCAGCACAGTGCTTAACTTCCTAAGCCCTCCCCCCTCATTGTTCCTCACAATGGTAACCACTAATTGTAAATCTCCCCCCCACAATATCTCTGCTTTACTTTGAAGCAGATTTTCAATACTGGTCAGAAAATCATCAGCATTTAAACCATCCATATTCCTCCTCAGAGAAAAAAAGAGGATGATTTAACCCATCTGCATCCAACCGGAGTTGAACAAAATCATTTGCACCTATGTCTCTAGCAACATTATTCAAAACATGCTGTATAGCATTATGAATAGCATCTATAGCATGTACAAAAGACTAAATTTGGTCAACATTAACGAATCTATATCGCTGATAGTATTCCACAGCCATGAAATTTCGGATAGGATGCTCCCACTCTTGCACCAAATCCAGATAAACATAGTTCGAATTCGGAGAGTTTGCAGAGTTAGTGCTTTGTAGCTGGGGCATAGAATGATTTATCTCCTCTTCTGGTTGAGATACAGGCATAGGTTCACTACTATCACTGTCTGCTGGGGATGTGGGGAGTTCACCTCCATGCATTTTTGTTTTTTTGCAGGGCGGCCCTGGTTAATCAAACAAACAAAATGTTATCACCTACATTCCTAATAATGTAATACAAACACAACCCTTTTTTAGATTATAAAATAATATGAATGGATTTGTAGTTGGATAAAATGCTAGATGTTATACCTCCTAACTCTTGTGCTGTGTGGCTTGTGCATGGTTGAGGGGTCATGCCATGCCGGGGTCCTTCCTGCTCTGTGGGTATAGTGAGATCCACAAATGGTTGATCATCTTCCCATTCTGAAGGAAAAGAAAAACCCAATGGTCAGAAATGTTGCAGAAATTTTTGTAAGAATCTGAATGTATGTAGGAATAAAAAACAAATACCATTATAAAACCTCAGACATTCGGAATCAGTCAGTTCCATCTAGTAAAAGAAAACAAACATGCCAAGAATATTATAATCACGTTCTTTTTTTATATCTAAGAGGGGCAGTGTTTCAAAATTTAGCAATAAAACTACTTACAAGATCCGCACCCCTTACACATTCGGAATCAGTTAATTCCATCTAGTAAAAGAAAACAAACAGGCCATGAATATTATAAATACATTCTTTTTTATATCTAAGAAGGGCAGTGTTTCAAAATTTTAGCAACAAAACTACTTACAAGATCTGCACCCCTTACACATTCAGAATCAGTTAATTCCATCTAGTAAAAGAAAACAAACAGGCCATGAA
Source organism: Vipera ursinii (assembly GCF_947247035.1). Lineage (NCBI taxonomy): Eukaryota > Metazoa > Chordata > Lepidosauria > Squamata > Viperidae > Vipera > Vipera ursinii. The sequence goes on along the minus strand of NC_139514.1, from coordinate 72,054,783 downwards.
TATTATAAACACATTTTTTATAGCTAAGAGGAACAATGTTTCAAAAATTAGCAATAAAATTACTTACATTTGTAGCATCCATTCTGTAAAGAGGGTCTTCTTAGCAGATCACAGGGGTCCAGAGGTATGAATATGCCAGAAACTGACAAATGTGTCTGGGGTCAGTATGAATCCTACTTTTTGTACACTCTGGCTATGTCAAAAATCACATCGCCCACCAATCAGGTTACCCCCAGCCGAATGATTAGATTATATATCTGTGTCTAGCACCTGCTAGGAGACCAGCAAATGTAAACTTCATAGTGTTAATAGTTTCTTGTAATTAATTCTGCTGATAACCCCCAGCCGAATGATTAGATTATATATCTGTGTCTAGCACTTGATAGGATTAAACATGAGACCAGCAAATGTAAACTTCATAGTGTTAATAGTTTCTTGTAATTAATTCTGCTGAGTTCTTCACCCCTTTTGACCAGTACACCCCATATCAAGAAAAAAATATAATACAACTTTCATGTGATTTGTAAAGCACCTTTTATTATAAATTTCATAGCGTTAACAGTTTCTTGTAATCTATTTCTGTTACATTCTGACATATGATCCTCTTCAGAGACAATGGCAATTTGGCTTCAATCTTTGACATTAATGACAGCGGATCACGCATAAGCGCTATACGATATATAAATTTCTTGAGCTCCCCAAGGGAATCCCTGGTGAAATATAAGTTATTCACTTTGTCAGAAATACTGATGATGACCCAGAGAACATGAGGCATAGAAAGTCTAAAGCATATGCTGCTAATAAGCTCTGTTTCACTGGTTCCATCCGTATGGTCTTCATCTGATTGTAGGCACCCAATTAAACAATGGTGTAATATTTTAATGATACACGCTTTCAGAATCTGAGGCATGCTGGCATTTTGAGATTCCACCGTTTCTAAAACAGGAAATAAGGTAGAATTAGTCTAACTGTTTCAACTAATCAAAATACTGTTTTCTTAATTTTTATATTTACTTACCATTTGATGTTTTGCAGAATCTGCAACAACAAGGCTTTATAAATTTGTTGTCTTCTACGATGCCGCATAGGTCAGGTCCTTTTCTTATTCTACGTCTACGCTTGGGAGGTTTGGGGGCCAAATTTACATCAAACAAATCACCAGCAATATTTGCCATCTTCAAAAGACTGCTGGAATTAATTTGCTAGCTGTTCAGACCTGCCTGTACAACACCCCCACGCATGCTATGACACGTCCTTGAGCCTTGTGCCTGTCCAGAATCACGAGGAATGACATGTCCAGACATGCCCACAACACACATACCTAAAACATTAATCTGTTCTGGCCAGTCAGAAATGCTTCGCTTTTGCTGTAAGGTTAGAATAAATTTTATTAAATCTCTGCTATGAACGGTTACGTGTACATATGGATTCGAGGGAGTTGCAAATGCCAAAATATACGTCTTTAGATTTTTACAAAGGTAAAAAACCAACTGTGGGCTTTAAAAGGTCTGTGGTTTTTTCCCCCTATATTCAGGGAAAATGTTTTTAAAATTGCCTGGTTTAAATGCAAACCCTGGCCGCCTTTTAGGTGATCCTTTCCCCCCCCCCCAGCTTTTGAGGTATTGATTTTTAAAACTCCACAAAAATTAAAAGCATCATTAGGCTAGAATGATTAGAAATAAAAAGCTTTTTTTAATTACACCCCCCCAAAATCAGGGTTTTGTTTCCCAAAAACACAGGTCTCTGTGTTTCTTTTGGATTTGCACGTCCATGGAATTAGTCTAGGGTTAATGTAATCAAGTACACAGAAGCTTGACCGCCACATGTTTGTTGATGGGATTAGGTTCGGCAAGCACCATCTGGAAATAGGGCTATGACCTTACACCACACCTTATCTGTTAGGATTACCCATGCTTATTTTGATGGGGTTGGGCCGACACGTCATATCCGGCTAGGGTTATGGCCTTGTGAGTCCTGTACCACGAGGGGTGGGGGTGTGGATTATGCACGTCACATCCGGGGAGGAGGGCTGCGAATGTCACTTCCGTTTATGGGCATGGCCTGGTGACGTAATCAGCACATGGCTTTGTTTACTTTGATGATGTCACTGATCAAAACTACTGATAAGTTCCATTAAAAGTTTGTATGTACTTATACTACTACTTCCATCAATATTCAAATTTAACATTTGATATTTATAATTTCCAGGTTTAGGTAACCAAAGTTTCCTTTATCTCAATTCATAACAGAATCTGATATTCAAAATACACATCTTATCTATTTGAGTATAATTTTGTTCTATTTCCTAAAAGTTATCTATTTTCCCCATCATACATCATCTAATTAATAACACAGTATGCCCTTTAATAAATCAAAGCCCATTATATATATTGTCTGAGTTAATCAATAAATAAAACATATTCATATTCATTTTGGTTCTAATTTTTAAATATTAAACAAATAACATTTCAACTAATTTCCAAATGTTTTAAATTTAATGACCAAAATTTCTCTTATCTCAACTTCTCCCTTTGACCCTCTAATTAGTAATATGAAATCCCCTCTGATAAATCAAAACCCCAATTTTCTTCAGCCTTATTCTGGCTTTCTTTCTCTGCCAACTAACCTTCCATGTCAACGTTTTTAAATCATCAAATAGATCTCCCTCTATTATTATATATATTGTTTGGAATAAGAGAGACCATTTAGTTGCCATTTTTTTGGAAGGGCTAGCCCATTGGTATTCCTTAAATCATCTCCATATTATTCCAAATTCCCATAATTGTCCTGGTATGTTTATCTTCCATTCAATCTGTTCTTCTTCCTCGTCAAACGTCTTCTGATTTATATAGAAAGTCTTTTCCATTTTCAGTGTTGTCCGTCCCTTTTCTGGATATTCCATGGACTGTATTTGTTGGTCAATTGAGTCCTCTGTCTTAGTATTTGATTGTTCCACTTCTTCTGTTACCTTATGTGTTGTTAATTCTTTAGTTGTAGTTGGAATTTTGGTTTGTATATCTCTAGCTGACATCTTGTTCTTTTCTGTAACATCTTATTTCATCACAAGCTGTAAGGATGGTTTCATGTATTGCTTTCAACATGTAAAGAATCTTTCCTGGTCTTCATCCACCTTCTCTTAATAGTGTATTAAGTTGAGGACTTTGAATCAGATGATGAAATTTTTTAATAGCTGGGTATGGAGCCTCTATTTCATGTGTTTGTAGGTAGTTTTTATAGTAAAAGTCATTTGTCAAGTAAAATTTTATAATCCAAGGTATTTCATCATCTCAAATAATGACCAATATTCCAGCTCTAAAAATCAATAAAGGTTTACATTCATAGTTCAAGGAGGCCAGCCATGCCACCCAGAAGTTCTCTTTACAGCTGAACTTCTCACAGGTGGTGTTTATCAAAGTTAAAAGAGTCTTATCTGTAGTCTGGGCTTCAAGCCAAATCTCCTTTAGGCAATAACAAGTTGTAATACCAAGCTTTGCCACAACATGTCACTGATGCTGCTTAGGGTTTTTTAAGTCCAAAATTTTTATTGTCCTTTTTCCAATTTTATTTCTTTTTTATAGATAAAATCAAAAGTCTTTGGTAAAAATAAGAAAACTTTTGGTCCCCAAGTTTCAGAAACATATAAATCCAATTAAATTAAAGTTATTCTTTTAGTATTTTAACTCCCTTGAGTAGTCAGTTGCCTCTATTCTTAGAGGGTGGGATAGAAAATCCCTTCCCTCTCTCCTCACAGGGAGAAAGATACTTTGGGCAGCTTTTACAGGAAGAAAAATACTTGGGATCTTAGAGAGAAGATCGGATCTCACCCAGTTTGATCTGCATTGCTTTAGAAGTGCCTGGTGGTAAGTTTGACTTCGGCTGTCTGCAGCCTAGTGACGAACCATATTGCTATGGCCAGTCTTTCCTCTGCCAGTTTGGAAGGCTGCCCCAGATTAAGCGGAAGGGCTGCCACCCTTCCATGATTAAACGGGACTCCCCTCCTTGTTTGTTGCACCTACAGGGCGACTTTCCACCTTTTCCAGGGTCCCCCAATGGAACAAAACCGAATGCAGAAAACAGAGCTTGCCTTCCAGCAGCCACGGCAGCCGTGATGACAAATCTGAAGTCGTGTTTCTTGAGCTTTCCAGTAGCTCTACTATGAAGTCCATAGAAATTTCCTTTCAGGGGGTGTAAGGCTCCACCACTGGTTGGAGGTGTCCTAGTGTTTTCCCTTGCTGCTGCTTGCCTGAAGCACAAACTAAACAGTTAGCTACATAACTTTGTATGACTTTCTTAAGTGACAGCTTAATTAGGTGTAATATTTTTACAAAGCCAGAATGTCTTGCAGTCTTTGAAATATGACTTTTCTCCAGGATTAGTAATCTTTGGCTTTACAGAACATACAGCTTGGCTCCCATCCAGGCTAGGTCCCCTTGCATTTTGTATTCATTTTTGTGAACCTGGAACCAATTGTCTCCCTGTAATGCTGTTTTTGGGATGTCCACTATGCCTTCCCCAATTTGGGGTGTTGTTTTTGCCTGCACTCAGGGTATGACTGGTGCAACAAGCTGGTGAGATGGAGTAACCATTCTGACTATTTTCTTCTTGGAACCGTTGTATCAGGGCATCCTGGATAGTGCATTGGTTAGGATTCCCTCCTCCCCTGGGAGGGAGCAGAGAGTGAACTTGAATCAATTAAAGTACTCAGCACACCAAACTTGCTTGGGCAACACCCTTCTGGGCTTTTTTAGGGCTTCTAAATTTTTATGGTCACACAGTCCACACCTTAAAAGGGGTATTGCTCCCTTCCAGAAAGTGCTTCCACATTGAGTGCCTAGTGCACTGCATAAGACTTCTTTTCCCAAACAGCTCACCGCCGCTAGGTGTCAGTTGGTTTTCTGGAGGTGTACTAAGGAACAGCCAGGGTTCCCTACAACTGTGTGCATATATTTCCAGAAAATCAACTGACACCACATCGCTTGTGTCCGCCTGAATAATAAATGGGGCATTAGGTTCTGGGTGCTTTAGCACTGGTTCGGCAGCAAACGACCATTTTGAGTTTTTCAAAGACTGCCTGGCATTCCATTGTCCACTTCAATGTCTGGCTTGGTTTGAGTTTCCCCTCCCCTTTTCTCTTTAGCAAGTTGGTGATGGGGAGGGTGGTCTGGGTGAATGAAGGGATAAATTGACTGTAAAAATTCGTGAACCCCAGAAAGCTTTGCAATTGCTTTCTGGTGCAGGGTGGAGTCCACTCCAGCATTGCACTAACTTTCTCAGGGTTCACCTCTATCCCCTCATGGGAGATGCAGTAGCCTAAGTAGTCAATTTTACTCTGGTGGAACTTGCATTTTGAGAGTTTAGCATATAGTTGAGCAGCTCTAAGTTTTTTAAGGACTGCTCTAACCAGATTTACATGCTCCACCATAGTTTCAGTATAAATCAATATGTCAGCCAGGTTCACCAACAAACCTTTGTACAGGTGCTCATGCAGCACCTCATTTATCAGCTGCATGAAGACAGTGAGGGCTCCCGGTAGTCCAGAGGGGAATACCCTGAATTGAAAGCACTTAAGGGGAAGTTAAAAGCTGTCTTCTATTCAGCTGTCTCTTTGATCTGAACTTGGTAATAGGCTACCCATAAGTCCAACTTAGTAAAATCTTACATTTGGCCAAATGTGCTACCATGTCTTTCATTAGGGGCAGTGGGTGGGTAGATGTTTTCCACACGCTCATCATTTAGCTCTCCATAGTCTACACATAGATGTAGGGACCCATCACTTTCCCCCCCAGAATAGTACCTGGGTGGCCACCCTGTGTCAGTTCAGCTGGATAAACCCCTGCTTTAGGTTTTTGTCTCTAAAAGGACATAGTTCCTTCAATTCCCTAGGGGTCATTGAGTACAATTTGGGTTTGGGTAGTTTAGCCCCTGGCAGGATCTCTAAGGAGCAATCTGTTAACTAGTGGGGTTGGAGTTCATCTGAACTCTTCTGTCAGGACCCCTTTCAGGGTGCCCTACCATTTACTAAGAGATGCTGATTGCAATAAGTCAAGTGGAGTTTAAACTTCCCATGCCCCAATATAGAACTAAGCCCCTGGTATTGCCTAGCCCTTCCCCTGTGGTCCATTTGTGAATAGCCAATCCAGCACATGTTTTGGGAAATGCTGAGGTGTTTGTGCTGGTGAAATTCCACTCTCAGGGCAAATGGCTTTGAAGATACCAGTGCGCCAGCATGAATCAGATTTCAAAGTACTCTGTTCTTCCTCATCTGTCAATTACCCCTCCCAATTCCCCATCATAAAGGTATACAGCTTTATTGTCCATTTGTTTCCCCCCTCCTTCCTCGATTCATGGCAAAACCTTGGCAACGTTCCATGCCGAAGATGGTGGATCTGACATATATAATAAAAAGAGAGAAAGAACCTGTGGCTCAGGAAGTTAAAACAACTGCCTAATATATAATCAACCCAGGTTCGAATCTCAGATAAAGGGTATGACTGACTGATGAGAACATAAAGAGGTCGAAATGATCATCTCAGCCTCCCAAAATTCTTTATTAGCAATTTGAATAATTTGCACAAATAATGAGCTGTCATAGTTGACTATATCCTGTGGATAAGCCTTGAGACAGGCCAAAGCAGGAATGAAAGAGTTAATTAGCAAGGTACATTCAAAAAGCCTTGACAAATACTTAACACACATTTGCCTTGACTCCTAGCTAATAAAAAGAGAGAAAGAACCTGTGGCTCAGGAAGTTAAAACAACTGCCTAATATATAATCAACCCAGGTTCGAACATAAAGAGTTCGAAATGATCATCTCAGCCTCCCAAAATTCTTTATTAGCAATTTGAATAATTTGCATATATATATATATATATATATATATATATATATATATATATATATATAATATACATATACATATACATATACATACATACATGCATACATACACACACACATACATACATACATACATATATATGTTCGAATCTCAGAAGGGTATGGCTGACTGATGAGAACAAATAAGTTTGAAATGATCATATCTGTCTCCCTTTATTCTTTGTTAGCAAGCCAAAAAATTTACACAAATATGAGCTGCCACTGCTGTGGCTACTGCCTGTAGATGGCCTTGGGTTAGGCTGAAACAGGAAATAAGATTTGTCCCATGTTTGGGGCCTAAGCAAGTGCATTCTAAATACTTAACAAACATTTAACACATACATATATATACACAAACACACACACACACACATACACACACACACACACATATGTGTGTGTGTGTGTGTGTAAATTACTAACAAAGAATTAAGGGAGGCTGAGATGCATTTCTGACTCATTAGTCTTCATCAGTCAGTCATACTCTTCTGAGATTCAAACCTGGGCTGATTGCACATTAGGCAGTGTTTTTACCTCTTGAGCCACAGGTTCTCTCTCGCTTTGTTAGCTTTCTGCAAGGGGAGAGATATGTGTCATATGTTAACTATTAGATTACCTTGCTAGGCCCCAAATTTGCGTTAGGGAGACAGTGGAGGAAGAAAGTAGCGATGATCTCTTCCCACCCTCCCCTCCCCGGTGCTAAAAGGGAATTTGGGTGTACCCGGAAAATAACATTGTCGGCGGGATCTAGGCGGATCTTTGGAAGGAGTCTAGCTGTTGCTGGAGTCTTGTCTTCTAACCCGCTCCGTAGTGATCTTGCTGGAACGGAAGGTTTGCTTCTCCAGGAAAGCTAATCAGTATTAGAAAGTTAGCACAGGAAGCGGTAGCTTCTGTTCCTTTCACAGCCAAGAGCCGGAAAACGTTTCTTCCAAGATTTGGAACGTAGAAGGTAGAACGTAGAAAAATAACTAAATTTGGAACTTTTCGGCATATGGTAAACGCCAAGAGAAATACAAACAGGTTGAATGGATTTTCGGTCTGGCCAGCAAGATCCAATGTTATGTATGCTAACTAAATCATAATCAAAGCATTAATATATATCCAATATGTGTGCACAAGACAGATAGAGATCTTAGCAGGGCCGTTATTTTACTCTTGGGTCCTGCCGGCTCCCGTCCGACGCTCTTCCCTCTTGAGGCAGCATCCCTGAGGACTCCTTAGGAGCCGGGGAGCAATGCTGCCTCAAGAGGGAAGAGCGTCAGGCGAGAGCCGGCAGGGCAGTCCTGCGTATGCACGCGCTCCCCAGCTGCTAAGGAGTGCTCCTTAACAGCTGGGGAGTGCGCGCGTGCGCAGGACTGCCCTGCCGGCTCCCGTCAGATGCCAGCCTGCCCTGCTTCCTCCACAGTGAGAGGGGAGGGCTTTTCCGGCGTATAAGACGACTGGGCGTATAAGACGACCCCCCAACTATTGAGATGATTTTCATGGGTTAAAAAGTCATCTTATACGCCAGAAAATACGGTGTGTGTGTGTGTGTGTGTGTGTGTGTGTATGTATGTATGTATATATATATATATATATATATATATATATATATATATATATATATATATATATATATATATATATATATATATGTATATATATGTATATATATGTATATATATGTATATATATATATATATATATATATATATATATATATATATATATATATATATATATATATATATATGTATGCAAATTATTCAAATTGCTAATAAAGAATTTGGGAGGCTAAGATGATCATTTCGAACTCATTTATGTTCTCATCAGTTAGTCATACCCTTTATCTGAGATTCGAACCCGGGCTGATTGTATATCAGGCAGTGTTTTAACCTCCTGAGCCACGGGGTTCTTTCTCTCTTATATTAGCTGGAAGGCAAGGCAAATGTATGTTTAAGTATTTGTCAAGGCTTTTTTGAATGGACCTTGCTAATTAACTCTTTCATTCCTGTTTTGGCCCGGCTCAGGGCTTATCCACAGGAACTAGTCAATTTATGACAGCTCATTATTTGTGCAAATTATTCAAATTGCTAATAAAGAATTTGGGAGGCTAAGATGATCATTTCGAACTCATTTATGTTCTCATCAGTTAGTCATACCCTTTATCTGAGATTCGAACCCGGGCTGATTGTATATCAGGCAGTGTTTTAACCTCCTGAGCCACGGGGTTCTTTCTCTCTTATATTAGCTGGAAGGCAAGGCAAATGTATGTTTAAGTATTTGTCAAGGCTTTTTTGAATGGACCTTGCTAATTAACTCTTTCATTCCTGTTTTGGCCCGGCTCAGGGCTTATCCACAGGAACTAGTCAATTTATGACAGCTCATTATTTGTGCAAATTATTCAAATTGCTAATAAAGAATTTGGGAGGCTAAGATGATCATTTCGAACTCATTTATGTTCTCATCAGTTAGTCATACCCTTTATCTGAGATTCGAACCCGGGCTGATTGTATATCAGGCAGTGTTTTAACCTCCTGAGCCACGGGGTTCTTTCTCTCTTATATTAAAAAAGCCTTGACAAATACTTAAACATACATTTGCCTTGCCTTCCAGCTAATATAAGAGAGAAAGAACCCCGTGGCTCAGGAGGTTAAAACACTGCCTGATATACAATCAGCCCGGGTTCGAATCTCAGATAAAGGGTATGACTAACTGATGAGAACATAAATGAGTTCGAAATGATCATCTTAGCTTCCCAAATTCTTTATTAGCAATTTGAATAATTTGCACAAATAATGAGCTGTCATAAATTGACTAGTTCCTGTGGATAAGCCCTGAGCCGAGCCAAAACAGGAATGAAAGAGTTAATTAGCAAGGTCCATTCAAAAAAGCCTTGACAAATACTTAAACATACATTTGCCTTGCCTTCCAGCTAATATAAGAGAGAAAGAACCCCGTGGCTCAGGAGGTTAAAACACTGCCTGATATACAATCAGCCCGGGTTCGAATCTCAGATAAAGGGTATGACTAACTGATGAGAACATAAATGAGTTCGAAATGATCATCTTAGCCTCCCAAATTCTTTATTAGCAATTTGAATAATTTGCACAAATAATGAGCTGTCATAAATTGACTAGTTCCTGTGGATAAGCCCTGAGCCGGGCCAAAACAGGAATGAAAGAGTTAATTAGCAAGGTCCATTCAAAAAAGCCTTGACAAATACTTAAACATATATATGTATATATATATATATGTTTTCGTAGATTCTCGTGGGTGTCTGTATGTGTAGATCTAGAGTCTCGGGTTTCTTCCCGCGTTCCTTTCATCTTCAGAAAGTTGTGGCGACGTTTCGATGAAATCCCATCCGTCATCATCAGGCCGGAGTGTTCCTCCTGCTGCTACCAGGAGCAATGCGTGGTCTGGCTGTTCCTTTCCTTCCAACTGCCGGTGGGGCTGTGTTCTGACTGGGAGGAGGCGTGGCTGCTTTCTGATTGGGTGGGGGTGTCCTCCGACTGGGTGGAGGCGTGGAGGACACCCCCACCCAATCAGAAAGCAGCCACGCCTCCTCCCAGTCAGAACACAGCCCCACCGGTAGTTGGAAGGAAAGGAACAGCCAGACCACGCATTGCTCCTGGTAGCAGCAGGAGGAACACTCTGGCCTGATGATGACGGATGGGATTTCGTCGAAACGTCGCCACAACTTTCTGAAGATGAAAGGAACGCGGGAAGAAACCCGAGACTCTAGATCTATCTATCTATCTATCTATATCTATATCTATATCTATATCTATATCTATATCTATATCTATATCTATATCTATATCTATATCTATCTATCTATCTATCTATCTATCTATCTATCTATCTATCTATATATATATATATATATATATATATAGAGAGAGAGAGAGAGAGACTTAGAGTTAGACTTAGATTTAGATTTAGATTTAGAGTTGGGGTTAGGATTTTTGTAAAAATAACATTCTCAATATTTAGCAAACAGCATAATGTTTGGGTTCATGTATTTTAAAAAAACAATGAATAGTAGTTAATTATCATAAACAAAAAAGGGACGCGGTGGCTCAGTGGGTTAGGACACTGAGCTTGTCAATCAGAAGGTCGGCAGTTTGGTGGGTCGAATCCTGAGTGCCGCGTAGCAGAGTGAGCGCCTGTTACTCATCCCAGCTTCTGCCAACCTAGCAGTTCGAAAGCACATAAAAATGCAAGTAGAAAAATAGGGACCACTACGGTGGGAAGGTAACAGCGTTCTGTGCGCCTTTGGTGTCTAGTCATGCCAGCCACATGACCACGGAGACATCCTCGGACAAGTGCTGGCTCTTCGGCTTTGAAACGGAGATGAGCACTGGCCCCTAGAGTCAGCAACGATTAGCACGCATGTGCGGGGGAACCTTTACCTTTACCTTTTATCATAAACAATATGTTAATTAATTGCTCAGTGGTCTTTTTGTTTATATATATTCAAAGTTACATACCACATTTCTTTCTAAGTCGTTTTTCTAGCCATTGATAAAAATTATCCCATGTTCTAATATACACTGAGTCTTCTTTCTCTTTTATCTTTAAAGTCAATCTATCCATTTCTGCACACTCTAAAATTTTCTTAATTAATTCTTCTTTAGTTGGTAAATTTTCATTTTTCCAATGTTGGGCAAATATAATTCTTGCTGCAGTTAGTACGTGTTGAATTAAATATATACAGTCTTTCTCATAATTTGCTCCTATTATTCCTAACAAAAATAATTCTGGCTTAAAGTCTATTTGTTTTTTAACCATTTTCTCCAACCATAAGATTTTTAACCAAAATCTTTTTGCTTTAGGGCATGTCCACCAGATATGGTAATAAGTACCTGGTCTTTGTTTGCATTTCCAACACTTGTTTGAAGTATTTTTAAACATTTTTGCTAATCTCACTGGTGTCATATGCAATCTATAAAACTTTTTGTATAATTTTTCTTTATATGCCACTGCTTTCATTAATTTAGCATTTCTTTCCCATAACTTTTGCCAGTTTTCTAATTCTATATTTTATCCAAAGTTCTTCGCCCATATTATCATTGTGTTTTTTTTTACTTGTTCTTCCTCCATCTTTAAGCTTAACAGATATTTATAGAGTTTCTTAATCAACTTTTCAACTGCTTTTAACAGTATCTGGTCAAATTCTGTCTGTTGTTTATAAAATCCCATTGTTGTAACATCTTTTTCCTATCTCGTTTGAATTTGAAAATATGGCCACCATGATAGATCAATACCTTGATCTTGTAGATCTTGTCTGTCTTTCAATTTTCCTTTATTGTCCAAAATATCTTTATAGGTCACAACTTTGTCGTAATTAATTAAATTTGGGTAAGCAAAAGCTTCCATTGTTGAAAGCCATCCAGGTATCTTGATATAAATTTTCGCTTTTATTTTTTCCTATTCTAAAAGAAATGCATTTCTTATAAAGTAGTTTTGTAAGTATTTATGTATTTTATTCTTTCCATACCAGAGAAAGGCATGGCAACCAATTTGTAGGTCATGCCCCTCTAGGTATAATAATCTTTTTCTCTAAGAATTATCCATTCTTTAAGCCATGTTAAAATAGTTGCTTGGTAATAAAACATCCAGTCCAGCACAAATCCTTCACTTTCTTTCGCTTCTAGTAGCATTTTCAGTTTAATACTAGCTTTTTTTCCTTGCCAGATAAATTTCAGTATTGTTATATTCAGTTCATCAAAAAAAGGCTTTTCCCAGTCTTACAGGAATTGTTTGAAATAGAAAGAGTATTTTTGGTAAGATATCCATTTTCACTGTTGCTATTGTTGTAAGTTTTTCCACTTTTCCAGATCCAATTTTATTGGTTTTAGCAATCTTAAATAGTTATCTTCTTTTGTTGTTACACATCTTACTGTTAGATAAATTCCCAAGTATTTAACTTTTTTTAACTATTTGAAGATTTGAGGGGTTTTTTGCTAGTTGGTTTTTTTGTTTTTCTGTTAGATTCTTTGTTAAGCACTTCAGTCTTTTCTCTGTTTATTTTCAACCCTGCCACTTCTCCATATTTTTCTATTTTCTCCATACGTTTAGTGCTTGTTTCAAGCGGATCTTCAAATATAAAAACCAAGTCACCTTCAAATGCTTGTAGTTTATATTTTTCATCTTTTATCTCCAGTCCTTTAATTTCTATATCTTGATGGATGTTTCTATTCAATACTTCCAGTGTTAGTATAAATCATAATGCAGATAGACGGCATCCCTATCTTGTGCCTTTTTTAATGTCAAAGTTTTCTGTAAAATCTCCTAAATATCCTAAAGAATATTTCAAGAAAATAGTTTCTGAGGCTTTGAAAGGTGTGCTGGGGCGACCAGCAGGTGCAATTATGGAAGATATAGACAAAATTTTCCGTGTTAATTCGTGGATTGCAAGACAAAGGAAATTACCCAGAGATGTGGTGGTTTATTTTACAAAGAGAGCAATTAGAAATGAGGTTATTCAAGCCTTTTACAATACTAAATTTGCAATTGCTGAGCAAGAAGTTTTGATTTTAAAAGAGATCCCTCCAAGAATCTTAAGGAGAAGGAAGGAATTTGCCTTTTTGGCACAAGAATTAAGACGGCGTGATATTAAGTTCAGATGGGAGATACCAGTGGGTATGGTGGTGATGCATGAAGGCATGAGACATCGTCTTATTACAGTGTTGCAGGCACGTGATTTTATAGTAATGTTTTAAAAGCAGTCCCCATACCACTTTTGGAATCTACAAAGAAGAATGGTGAGGGAGAGCCTCAACTACACAGTGAGAATTTATAAGGTGCTGAAGGAACAACGCAGATAGATGAGAAAGCTACAGGAGTGGATCAAATTTCAGTATCATCGGAGGAGGACAGAGACCAGAGGATGACGCGTGCTGCTTTGAGACGAATGAGACGAGAGCAAGAACAAGACCAGCAGAAAGTCATGATGGCACATCCAAAACTTACTTATAGTGAAGCTGTGGGAGGAGCACGACCTAAGAGAGTGCAGGTGATTTTGGAAGAAGCGCTCCAAAAGCTTCAGGTCGCGAAGGATGGCGACAAAGTTTCTAACCTGGAATGTTAATGGCTTAAATTCACCACAGAAGAGAAAGAAAGTTTTTCAATATTTAAAACAATTTAAGAATGATGTTATTTGTTTACAAGAAACACATATTAGAGTTACGGATCAAAAGTACTTATTAAATTCAAGACTGGGTACACAATTTATTGCCTCTGCAATGGATAAGAAAAATGGAGTGGTTGTTTATGTTAAGAATACCTTGACAGCGGAGTTAATTGAAGCAGATAAACAAGGAAGATATGTTATAATTGAACTGTTAATAGAAGGCAAGAAAACACTTCTGGTTGGATTATATGCTCCTAATCAACAACAAGCAGACTTTTATAGTTTACTACACAGCAAGATTATTAGAGAAGGACTATACTTTTTTTCTGATAGACATCAATCTTTTTCTAGGATTGACTTTATACTAATTACTAATGATTTCTTTTCCAGGATTAAGAAGATTAAGATTTGTCCAAGAACTATGTCTGATCATAGTCCAGTCTGGTTAGAGATAGACAAAGATAATAGAGATAGGTGCTCCTGGCGTCTAAATGAGAACCTGTTTAGAAATCAGGAAAATGTGGAAAAATGTAAAAAACAGATGAAGGATTTTTTTTAAATTAATATGCATAAGGGTACTTCTATTGAAATGGTCTGGGATGCTAGGAAAGCTTATATGAGAGGTGTATTAATATAATTGAATAACAAATATAGACGCAATCTGGAATTCAGGAGGAAGGAATTAGAGAATGAAATTAGGGAAAAAGAAAAGGCTTTAATTTTGAATCCATCGGATGTGAAGATTAAAGAGGTAATTAAGTTATTAAGGGGACAGTTCAATAAGTTGATGGCTGATCAAGTGGCAACTAACTTACGGTATGCTAGACATAATACTTTTTGCAATGCCAATAAACCAGGTAGATGGTTAGCTTATTTGTTAAGGAAGAAGCAAAGGGCTTCTAATATAGATAGAATAGAACATAAGGGTAAGGTAGTGTATCAGCAGAGTCTTATTAAGAAGACTTTTGTTGATTTTTACTCTAAGTTATATGCTAGAGATAATATTAGTGAGGCAGATATTGATGTATATTTGATGAATGCTAATATTCCTGTTCTTACACAAGAACAAAAGGAAGAAATGAATCAATTGATAACTGAGGAAGAAATTTTTTCAGCAATTAAACAATTGAAAGTGGGTAATGCGCCAGGTACGGATGGACTGACTGCTGTGTATTATAAAAATTTACAGTTAGAGATGGTAAAGCCATTAAGGGAATTGTTTCAGACAATTCAAATGGGAGGAGGGGTGCCCCCGTCCTGGAAAACTGCTTTTATTTCTCTGATTCCGAAGGAAGACCAGGATTATAGGCCAATATCACTTTTGAATACGGACTACAAGATATTTGCTAAGATTTTAGCTAACAGATTAATGAGGGTATTGCAACAAGTAATTCACGGTGACCAAACTGGGTTTATAAGTGGTAGACAAATGAAGAACAATGTGAGGCATATTGTTGATTTGTTGGAATTTTTGGAAAGAAACAATCAGATCCCCACAGCGTTGATACTTTTGGATGCTGAAAAAGCCTTTGATCAATTGGATTGGCAATTTTTGTTGAAAGTATTAGATAAAATGAATTTTGGGGATAAATTTTTACAACCAATTAGGGCACTATATCAAAAGCAAACAGCCCGGATAATAGTTAATAATAGTTTGACGGAAGTGTGTAACATTGAAAAGGGCACAAGGCAGGGGTGCCCGTTGTCACCTTTACTATTTGTTTTAACATTGGAGATATTATTGATTAAAATATGGGACTCGAAAAAAATTAGGGGAATTCAAATAAGAGATCAGGATTACAGACTGAGGGTGTTTGCAGATGATCTGGTTGTTACGGTAACTCAGCCTGAAGATTCAGTTGTAGAACTGATGGAGATAATAATGCAATATGGGAAAGTTTCTGGATTCAAGGTTAACATACAAAAAACTAAAATGTTGTCTAAGAATATGACAGTATCACAAAAGGCTGTTTTAGAAGAGCTAACGGGATTTGAAATTGTTAAAAGGGTTAAATATTTGGGGATATATTTGTCACCCTCAAATGTAAAGTTATATAAAAATAATTATGAAAAGTTATGGGGAAAAGTTCAAAAAGAATTGGATAGCTGGAAAAAATTACAATTATCTTTATTGGGAAGAATTGCAGCAGTGAAAATGAATGTTTTGCCGAAATTTTTATTTTTATTTCAAATGATACCTATTCTTAAAAAGGATTCAAACTTGGAGGAATGGCAAAAGGGTATTAATAAATTTGTCTGGGCAGGGAAAAGGCCACGAGTTAAATTTAAGATTATGCAGGATACGCGTGAGAGAGGTGGTCTTAAAATGCCTAATCTTAAACTATACTATGAAGCTGCTGCTTTGTCAGCGATAAGTGATTGGATTAATTTAACACAAGTGAGATTATTAAATCTTGAAGGTCATGATTTGTTATTTGGTTGGCATGCATATTTATTGTATGATAAGAAGGTGGATAATGTGTTCAAGGTACATATTTTAAGACATGCTCTGTTGCGAGTTTGGAAAAAGTATAGACATAAGTTAAATTATAAGATACCTATACGGGCAATACCGAAACACGCAATAGAAAATATAAGTGTTGGGTTTAAACATGATGTGACTACATATAAGGAAATTTTAAGTTTGGAAAGGAATGTATGGTATTTGAAGCCGTATAATATCTTACGAGAAGAAAAGATTGTACAAACTTGGTTTCAGTATGGGCAATTACAGGCCAGGTGGAAAGAAGACCAGAAAATTGGTTTTTCAATGACTGATGAAAATCTGGTAAAGCAAATTAGAGATCAAGGTCAAGCACATATTAAAAGGATATATCTTGCATTGATAGAAATTGATTCAGAGACAGAACTTGTTAAAGACTGTATGATAAAGTGGGCTCAGAATTTTCAAGAAGTCATTACAATGGATACTTGGGAAAAGATTTGGGTGAGAAATTTAAAATTTACGCAAGCTCAAAACTTAAGAGAGAACTTTTATAAAATGTTTTATAGGTGGCACTTAGATCTTAAAAAATTAGCAAGTATGTATCCGAACTGCCAGCCTAAATGTTGGAGGTGTGGTGGTGAAGATGCAACGTATTTTCATATATGGTGGACCTGTAAAAAGGTTAAAGCTTTTTGGATTAAAATCTGGTGGAACATGCAAAAGATATTTAAGAAAAGGATAAAGTTTTGTCCGCAATTGTTTTTACTGGGCATTATCACTGATACTACTGTTGTGGACACTAATTTGATGTTGAATTTAATTACGGCAGCAAGACTTTTAGTAGGGCAATATTGGAAGAAGGAAGAACTGCCGACTATAGAAGAATGGACTTTAAAAGTTTCCAACCTGGCGGAAATGGCAAAGATCTCAGCGTACTTGAAAGACCATTCGCAACAGAGATATATTGTGGAGTGGAAAAAATGGATTGATTATATCCAGAATAAATATGGGACTAAAAAGTTTCATTTAGCATTTGAATAAGTATTGATGTGATATTTATATTGCTTGTAGTTATTTTATAAGAGTTAAAGTGCGATAGATTTAATAGTTTATTGTTGTTCGCATAAGGTAGATTATGATTGTTTGTATTTTTATACCTTGTATTTAGCTCTGGGAAGTCGGGGAGGAGGGAGGGGGAAGGGAGGGAGGTGTTGGGGAGGGTTGGGGAGAGGGGAGGGGGTTGGGAGGGGTTTTGTTTTGTTATAAAAAATGTATTGTACAACTTTTCAATAAAAAAAAAGAAATATTAAAGCCATCTGTTTCCCTGGATGAATTTCATAATACTCTAACACGTCAAGAATCATTCTTAAATTATTTTTTATCTGTCTTTTAGGTGGCCCCTCTGGCCCTGCTGTACGTTCAGGGGTTGCACATCTGGGTCCTGCTACTCCCACCCTTGCTGTTGTCCTCCCACCAACTCCTGATCTCCAGGCTTCTGCATCACCACCAGCTGTTACAAGGCTTCTATTAGCTGAGGAACGTTCAGAGGTTGTTGGCCTTTTACTTGTGGGGGCTCCCCAACCTCCCATTGCTGCAGAGGCCCCAGGCTGGGGTCCTCTGTCTCTATGGATCTGGAGGGCTTGGCAGGGGACTCCTGGGTCTGGCAAGCAGTCTGATCTGCAGACAGGATTTTCCACTCACCCGAGTATTCAATCTGCTGCTGGGCTTAATCCACTCTCCTGGTTTTTTGGGTCTAGCTCCCAGCTGGGAGGATTGCTGAAATTCTTTTCTTGCCGGCTTCTTTGCTGGCCCTTCCCCCACTGGGGTGGCTGCTGGTGCTGGGGAGCTGGCTTCAGGCAATTTTACTCCCTCCATTATGGGAACTTCCCCAACTCTTTGCCAGACTGCCTCCAAAGCTTGGAGACAGCGACAGGAGGTCGGGACTCCCTAATTAGTTTAAAAAGTAGTGTGGATTCCAGCTTGATGTCAAGTTTCTGACCTATGGGCTTTTCAAGTGACTCTGAGGCATTGTTTACCTTAAAAGTCCTTTATTAGCCTAATACACTGGCAAATGCTTGCTCAAAAGAAGCTGGAATCTGAAATCTCCACCCCTTGCACAATATATTAAAACACAATTCTCTACATTGCTAATTTTGTCATTAATCATATTCTCCAATTAATTTAGAGAATCAGTTTCCCTTCCATTAGAAGAACCGTTAAAACCATATCTTCTTTAGAGAGACAAATGGTCTTGAAAGTGCATTCCTACTCTTCCCTCCTCCCAACTTTTAAACTAAAGCAATACACAAGTGTTAAAGCAATACACAAGTTTAACATATGAAATAGCTACTTCTTCATCTCTTGTCAAGCAATAACATTCGATGTTAGCAGCGTTGACAATAGCCGTATAGCGTGCATTTTGAAGCGATGTTTCTTCTTCCTTGTTTATTTTAAAAAAAAAATCCATTTCCTTTGTCACTAGTTGTATAAATTATTTTTCTTTCAATATAGATTTGTTCAAGGACTATCTTAATTTTTTCTTGGTTCCTTTCTAAGTCCTCTTTATTGGGTTATGATCTTCCCAAACATTAGTTTCTATCTCAATTTCTTGTATCAATGTATTAAGTTTTAAAGATGTCCATATCATATCAATTCTAGACCATTATTTATGTCTATTTGAGTAAAATGTATAGTGTAATTTCTCTGGATTTTTTCCTCTCCATTATATCTTGGATACAGAGTTCTTCTGTCATTTTTAAAAATGCTTTCCTCCCTTGTTTAGCACTTTTATAGTCTGAAGTTCCATCTGTTATTGTGTTGAAATTTCCCATTATACAGAGATTTCGATAGTTCAATTCTAATATTTTTTAATGTAATTTTTGGTAAAATTGTTCTTGTTTATCATTTGGTGCATATATTGCTACCATCAGTATCTGTTTTTGATCCATCATTATTTCCACCATTAATATTCTCCCCTCTTCACCTGCATAAATTTGTTTAGGGTTCATCATTTCTTTAATGTATAGAGCTATTCCTGTTTTCTTTTGAAGTGCTAATGCAAAGTGAAGTTTACCAGTTTTTCGTTGTTCTAACAACTTATAGTGTTGTCTCTTAATATGTGTTTCTTGGAGGCAAATTATATCCATTTTTAATTTTTGTAGTCATGTAAAGAATTTTTTCCTTTTTGAGGGACAAAATCCCACTTTCCTTCTCTTTCAATTATATCTAGGTCTTAATCTTCTAGTCGATCTTATCTGTCTCTGATCTCTTGGTCTTGCTCCTTCTTCTTTGTATGTGTTTTTAACTTCTTCCTCCTCTCTTGGTTTGACTGCTCCTTCTACTGTTTCTTTGTTTCTCCCTTTGTACCAGATTCAAAATCACCTCCTTTGAGAAATGTTCCATGGTTGTCGTAGAATTCAATTGCTTTAGGTGGCATATCCAATCTATATCTTTTCATATCCCAATAGATTAAAATCCCATCTGGAATCAGCCATCTGAAATTCACTCACTTTTCGATTAATTTTCTAATTAGAAACTGGTATTCTCTTTGGGATTCTCTTATTCTCCTTATTTGAGGTCTACAATTTCTTTTTCTTTGTTTCTTTCTTTCTTTTTTTCTTTCTGTTAGTAGAAATTTCTTGTTCTTCACTCTATCAAAACAGCTTGTAAAAAATTCTAGGTCAAGCTGTATTTGTAATCCAGGAAAGTCAGATGACTTCAAAAACAATTTTTATTTATAATTGTAATCCATCCTGTAAAAAAGGGCAATCCAAAAAGAGTCTTCTTTTCCAGCCACAATCTTCAGGATTATAGATTTCAAGGACACCAAAAAGCTGTTTCTGGGCATCTAGCCAAGATTTAGAGCTCCAGTCAAAACAACTTGACGTGGGTCTGTTTTTGCCAATTCTATCTCCATAAGGAGATCACTTAGTTCCTGGAGCTTGTGATTATCTTTGTTGCCTGTCTTTGGAAAGTTTTGCAGTCTTTTGAATAGAGCATTCCCTATTGCTTCTGAGCTTCCGTAGGTTTGTTCAAGTCTTGCCCATGCAGCAGCGAGACCTGCATCTGGAGAGTCAACATGTACTGTTTTCAGTCTTTTAACACGATCTGCAGATTCTGGCCGCAGCCACTTTATGAGTAGATCAAGTTCCTCCTTGGTGGTAAGGTTGAGATCAGCAATAACAGCTTTGAAGGTTGATCTCCAGGATCTGTAGTTCTCTGGTCAGTCGTCAAACCTTGAGAGGCTAGTGTTGATGAGCTCTCGGTGAATTATGTATCTGGCGAAGTCAGAGAGTTCTGATCTCTCACTCCTTGGTGCCAGAGAAACTTGTGGGACCCCTTGGGTGTGAAAGTTCTCTGGTGAATAAGGGTGAGGTGTACCAGGATAGCATGACGTTCCAAGAGGATTCAGCTGTGGTTTAGTCTCTAAGGCTTGTGCTGGCTGTTGATTAAACTGTTGTTTATTGCTGGCATTGGCAGGAGGTGATGCAGTTTGAAGTGTTGATGCACTTGTGTTGTGGAGTTGAAGAGGCTCAGGCTTTTGCAGGTTTGGGGTCTGTATGTTGAGAGTCAGAACAGTGTTGTTTGTAGGAGGTACAGAAGATGGCTCTGCATCGTTGCAAATATTATGCTTTAGCACATATTTACTGGTGCATTCAACTGGATCTTCCACTTCTGTTGGGATAGAACAATCTGAATCAGTGCTTTCCTTCATTGCTTGTTCAAAGACTTTTAGCCTTGCTAGGGCAGCTGCTTTTTCCCTTTCCATTCACAGAATCTTTATTTGGGATTCCGCCTCTGCTTGGTGGGCATTGCTCTGAGCTTCCACCTCTGCTTGGCAGGCATTGCTCTGAGCTTTCACCTCTGCTTTGCGGGCTTTGCTCTGAGCTTCTATTTCAGCTCCCTTTCTGGCAAAGGAAACTTGCACTTTCTTTGCTTCTAGACATGCATGGGCCTCTACCAGCTTGTCACTTGTCCTGGAGCGAGAGGATCTAGAAGAACGTGCTGTGGATTTAGTTGATGTGGATATATGAGATCTGGTCTCCTGCAGTTCAGCAATATGGAGTTCTGCCTTATCCCTTGCATCTTTCACTAGGAGATGTCTTTGGTGGTTTATTGCATCAGTCTTGGTTAGTTCTGCTGAGGATTCATCTAGAGTCCTTTAAGAAGGCTGTGTATTTTGCAGACAGCTGCTGGTAACATTCATAGGCTGCAGATAGATGATCTATAGAGTCTCTTAATTCAGCAGGATTATCATTAAAGTGCAGTAAAACTGACATGCAGTGTGCAGTTCTGTCCCATAGATCTGATAGATTAGTGGAGAATTCATCTCTAATTGTCTCATAGTTTTCTCTGAGTTTCTGCATTGGTCTTATTGTGCGTTTGGGTTTTGCACCCTGCT
Source organism: Vipera ursinii (assembly GCF_947247035.1). Classification (NCBI taxonomy): domain Eukaryota; kingdom Metazoa; phylum Chordata; class Lepidosauria; order Squamata; family Viperidae; genus Vipera; species Vipera ursinii. The sequence continues at coordinate 72,032,939 of NC_139514.1, read as the reverse complement.
CAGCAGAATCAGCTCCCTGTACATCTGTGTGGTCAGAAGCATGATGCATCTGCATTGATTCAGCAATAAGGTTGATTCAGAGCCTTGTTTAGACATTTTTTCACATTTTGTAAAAAAATGGGTACTGTCTCTTTAATAAGGCAAATTGCAGCTTAGACAGGGTTTATAACACAGTCCAATGTACAGAAACAGTTTTTGGCATACACAGGAGATGTGCAGTAAGCTTGTGCAACCATGTGCTTTCACAAGATGGCGGATTGCACTGAGCTTGCTTGCAGATATGACACACACATATGGATTGCAGGCTGTAGGAATTCTACTGTCTTTGACTATTCTGGCTCTGACTGTTGTTTAATGATGTATCCCCTTGATGAGACCCCTGTGCCTGGCCTGTATAAGTAGATACTATCACTGCTAACAGCCTTTGCCATATAGCAGAACTCATGAAATTACCTTTTTATCATCCAGAAGGACCTTTATTTGCATGCAGAGAAGATTACAGCAGACAAGGTGTGGTAGATGATGAAATGGATGGTATTTCAAGGTCAAAGACAGTAATGGTCCTACCATGTAGAGGAGGCTGCATGTGAGGAGACTGCATGTAGAGGAGACCGCATGTGAAAATGGTGTCAGGAAGTGATAGAACATTCAGGGTTAAGAAGAAGAAGGAAGTACGTCACAAATGGGAAGGGTTGGCTGAACAAATTAACATAAATGTTGTAGTTCCCAAACAACCACATGGTGGCAGCACAATATGAACTGCATAATACTTTATGGCTGATGTAACAACACAGTAACACCGAATTTGCATTTTACTATTAGAAGGACAATTGTCTTTCAATAGGCAATTTTACTTTCTTCTAAATATTATATAGAACACTTAAAATAATTTATATACTATATGGGAAAAGACAAAGCATGAAATAATAAACCACCATAACCACAAGATAGTAGTATAGGGCAAGAAATTCAAGAATCCAACCTCTACAAAAAATAGCATGTTTTGAGTTTCTATCAAATGATAGAGCACCTTAACCTACCAGTCTGAATCCATTAAGTTTGTACACATTTATGATTTATCTGATGCAATAGTGTTATACTTTAAAGCTAAAGGAAATGGGAAGAAAGCAAAATTAATTTAATAAGAACTTTAAATGAAATTAAGAAGCTATTTATGAACATTTTAAAATTTAATATACATATGCAAAATCTAGTAATATGAGTATCTGTTTACTATTCACACACAAGTTTGTGTGTAAAATACATATTTTTATACCTTTGTTTCCTGTTTTTGGCACATCTAGTATATAATACTAGATTTTCATATCAATAAAGATTTAGTTTTATAAACTTATTATTAGTCCTTCAAGTAGAATAATTTATAGCAGGGCTTTTCAACTTTTTCATCCATTGTACCACTTTTAGGATATGGCAATATCAGAGTACCACTAGTCGCCTAGCAAGGTGTCAAAAACCTGATGACCCCCCCAAAAGGAAAACAGTGATGAAGTACAGGTAGTCCTCGACTTACAACAGTTTACTTAGTGACTGTTCAAAGTTACAATGGCACTGAAAAAAGTGCCCCCCCAAGCCACAGCCGAGCAAGACACCTGTCTAACTGCCCGGCGGCGCTCTTCCTCCCCTCCAAGGTTTTCATTGTTGTGAGCATTTCTGTTGAGGATTGGCAGAGGGGGTGGGGTGGGGTGAGTTTGTTTTTTATCCCATTTGCTGGGTGCTTGCAGCAGGTTTTGATCACTTCACATGACCTTGGGACACTGTGACCATCATAAATATGAATCAGTTGCCAAGCATCTGAATGTAATTCACAAGACCCTCAAGATGATGCAACATTCCAGCTGATCGGTGCTTCTTCTGGGCTCAGCAGAAGCGCCAGGATCAGTGCTGAGCTCCTGCTGGAGCCTGGCGCTGATCCTGGCGCTTCCGCTGAGCCCTGACAGCCCTGCAGCTCCAGCCATCTCTTGCTCAGGCTTGTATAGTGCTACCACCAGTTCAGCTCATTCCCCTCACCCACTACTTTTCTAGGATGGTCGCGTACCACCTGCCAAGTGCCAATGTACCACAGGTGGTACCCATACCACTGGTTGAAAAGCCCTGATTTATAGCAATTTTATTGGTTCATAATAGTTATGCATTTGTATTTTACATACATAACTTATATAAAATGTGGCCTCACTTTTACAAGGGAGCTATTTCTAGGACTGTATCTTAAAATTTGCAATACGGATCCAAGAGATATTAGGACCAGGTAAATGCTTCAAAAACATGGTTTGCAATATATATTACATAGCAAATCCTTCTCTTCAACTAATTTTGCAACAAAGCTGATTTCTTATGTATGAAGATACCCAAAAGCAATACTGAAACAGTTGCACTAGTGATAGCCTGCCTTGAAGAGATTGAAGAGAAGTATTTTATACACAGATCTGCATGTTGTATAACACGCTTTTTGAAGCATTTGCTTTAAATGTTGCTGAACAGGTCAGTGAAGATTGAGCTGGCTGGCTGGTTAGATTGCTGGCTGGCTGTTCAGGGAATAAAAAATAGAAAACTAGTACAGGTAGTCCTTGACTTACAACCACAATTGACCCAAAAATGTATGTGGCTAAAAGTGAATTTTGCCCCATTTTACAAACTTTTTTGTTAAGTGAATCACTGCAGTTGTTAATAACATCCTTGTTAAGTGAATCTGGATTCCATATTGACTTTGTCAGGTTGTAAAAGGTAATCACATGACTGGGACACAGTAACTGTCATAAATATAAGTCAGTTGCCAATTGTCTTAATTTTGATCACAATCATGGGGATGCTGCAATGGTCACAAGTGTGGTAGTCATGTCACTTTCTTCAATACCATTGTAACTTTGAACAGTCACTAAATGAACTGTTGTAAGTTGAGGACTACCTGTAATGGGCACACGTTTGATTTGAATAAGACAGTGATAGAAGCATGGGGAAACACATGCATTGTATCAAACAAGTCTCCTTGACTGATTGTCACTGGATCAGATAGTGCTGCGTGGTCTATTTACATAACTACTATACATCAGCTGCAACTATTCCAGATACCTCTTCATTTAGAAACCTATCTGAGTAAGATGTGCAGATCTTTTGGAAGGTGCCCCTGAACTCAGGGGCTTGTCTGTGAGGTATGTCAAGAGGATCTTCTCTTGCCTTAATTCCCGAGTGACACAACATTGTCCCTTATGACTTACCTTTTTCTAAAGATAAAAAGAATGGGATGTATTTCTTCAGCTTGGCTTTTAAAGATGGATTACTTTTCTATTGTATATATTATATTGATTTAAATTATAAGGTGTCTTGAGTGTTCCTTTTAAACAGAAAGGTAACGTTTCAAGTAAAAAAATTAAAATACCATGACAGAGGCTGCCGTATTTTGTGGTGTGTTATTTAATTATATCCTATATAGGTTCAGTGGTAGGAACAAACAAAGGATGGTTTCTTTCCGACGTTACTACAACAAAATATGAAATCCAGGCTATCAGAGAAAATTGAACATCTTGCTAGTCATAATGTGGTTACTTTGGTTTTTCTATAATCTAGAAAATTGAGTATTCAAGTGTATAAATAATGGTTCATTACCAAACACTGCCTGGGAATTAGATCATGACAGCATGTTTAATGTGTAATCTTTTATTGCCATATACAAATCCAGCCACTACAGTAACTTTTTATGTCATGAATTCTAGGTGGCTATATTACAGTTGAGGTTTGGTGATTAAGTGACTAAAAACTGCTAAGTCATTGATTGTCCTTAACACCCATCTATAAAGGTTTCCATATATTTTATTGTTTCCTCTTATATGTCATAGAGGAGTCATGTGCTTTAACTTTATAAGCAATCCTAGTTCTTCAAGATGTAGGCAAGTGTTTGAAAGCTTTTTTTATGAGGGATAAGGGGGAAGGGAAGGAAAACGGAAATTCCATTATATCAATGACCCAGTAGTTCAATTGTAAAGAAAGATGGATATGTTCTAAATAAAAGAAAAAATAACTATATCCATTTAAAAAGAGGAATTTCTTTGTAGAACTGAGAGATGTATAAGGTACCGTATAAGACTACTTTTTAACCCATGAAAATCTTCTCAAAAGTCAGGGGTCATCTTATACGCAGGTGCTGAAAATTTAGGGACAGGGCTGGCTGGAAAACCTGGAGTGGATCTCCCATTTAGTCTGCACAGGGAAAGCGGGACCAATTGGAGAAGAAGCTGCAGTCTGTGATTTTTTACAGGCTGGGGTCTAGGCGTCTTTCCTTCTAAAGTTGAAGAGCAGCTGTAGTATATCCCAACTTGAAAGGCAGGTGGGGAAGGAAGCAGCCAGAGCAGCGGCTTAGCTCTAAGGACACATTTGACTCAGGAACTGGGCGGGCTGGCTGGAAAACCTGGAGCGGATCTCCCATTTGGTCTTTTTTTTTAAAAAAATCCCATTTACATCCTGCCCTTCTCCGTAGACTCCGGGTGGCTTACAATTTAAAGCACAAATCAATGTGCTTAGCAATAGCCTTCATTCTATGTATATGCCTGTTTATTAGGGCTTTCAACCCCCCCCCCCCAAGCAGCATTATTACAAAGTCAGCTTATTGCCCCCAACAATCTGGGTCCTCATTTTACCTACCTTGGAAGGATGGAAAGCTGAGTCAACCTTGAGCCTGGTGGGATGCGAACCTGCACTAATTGCAGGCAGCTGGTGTTATTTAAGACTCTGCGCAGGGAAAGCCTTAGAGTGAATTAGGAAAAGTGAAAAAATGAATTAGGAAAATAGGGAACGGTTGCTGGAATTGGGTATGTGTAGCTTAACGAAGAGAAGGGTGAGGGGTGACATGATAGCAGTGATCCAATATCTCAGGGGCTGCCACAAAGCAGAGGGAGCCAAGCTATTCTCCAAAGCACCTGAAAGCAGGACAAGAAGCAATGGATGGAAACTAGTCAAGGAGAGAAGCAACCTAGAACTAAGGAGAAACTTCCTGACAGTTAGAACAATTAACCAGTGGAACAACCTGCCTCCAGAAGTGGTGAATGCTCCAACACTGGAAGTTTTTAAGAAGAGACTGGACAGCCATGTCTGAAATGGTATAGGGTTTCCTGCCTTAGCAGGGGGTTGGACTAGATGACCTCCAAGGTCCCCTCCAACTACTTCTTCTTCTTCTTCTTCTTCTTCTTCTTCTTCTTCTTATTATTATTATTATTATAGTTTAATCCACTTGCACTGTTTTATGTTTACATGTTTGATGACAGCCTTATGTTTATAAGTGACAGTTTTCCTACTAAGCACCTGCATGTCATAAGTATTTGAATTAAAATTACCATATTAAAATCAAATCTGATGTTTTTAAATTTTTATTTGGTGTGTGTTGGAAGAGGGGTAGTCTTATACGGCGAGTATAGCCCAACCCTATAATTTAACAGGAAATGTAGGGGGTCGTCTTATACGCCCAGTCGTCTTATACGCCAGAAAATACGGTACAAGAGAAGCTTATGAAGGTCATACTAGTTTCTCGAATTGTTGAAGCAAATTTTACCAACTCGCTTCAAATCACAATGTTTGTCAACCATTTCTCATCAAAGTGGTGGTGATTTTGTAAGATTCAACCCCAGGCATAATATTCTTCAACATTTTCATTAATGACATTGATATATTTAATGGGGTTACAGATCACACAATCATTAGAGGTAGAATGAAATGTCTTCTAATTTCTTCAACGAACATCTACATTCTTCTGCATGGCTTCAATGACATTCTTTGTCCTGAATTATGGATTTGTGCTCCTGAAATTACAACATGTAATTAAAAGATGTAATACATAATACAGAAATTCTGTTCAAATTATACTGCTATGCGTACAAATGAGTCACAAATATAATTATCTATGGACCAGTACCAGGCCACGGTATGCCCGTGTCTGCACAAACAAGCAAAACCCCATCCATGGGATGCAGGCAGCACACAACACCATGCACTCTCCGGTCCATGGAAAAAACTTTCTCCATTGAACTAGTCCCTGATGCCCAAAAGGTTGGGGACCTCTGATCTATACTTTAAAAATTAGAATTATATGATATTTAATATAACAATGCAACAGATTTTACAGTCATGTGAAAGAGTAAGAACATCCCATATAAGCTTTCTTTTATAATATATGTGGACAAATCATTATTTAATATTCATTCAAACAGTATATAAGTAGTCTTCATTTAGTGAATATTGCCAGTTAACTCAGTCATTAAATAAAGTGGTGGCTATATGAAATTTCAACTCTACTTATGAATCTTGCTTCAGCTTCCATTTCCTTTACAGAACAAAAAAGGGACATAAATATGAGTATTGGTCATAGTTGTTTTTTCATCACCACTGAAAATATGAACAATTGCTAAATATGGCAATTGCTAAACAAGGATTGCCTGCATAAAGATGCATGTAATGTAATTAAATAAAATACATATAATGTATTTAATGCAATTGAAAGGAATAAAACTATTATTCAGAAATTTCTAATGAGACTAAAGGTTGAAGCAGAAGCCAATTGAAGATCAGAAATAATAATATATATCTTATCTAAGTATTGACAGGTACAAATGTGAAAAGCAGAAGTTACAAATTGTAAGAGGAAATATCGAAACAATTATAGGAGACAGACTGCTAACAAAATTAGATGTTGAAAGTGTGAGAGTCCTCACAAGGCCAATGGTTCGTTGAGGCGCTTCCAAGAAAAAGGCAGCACGCAGGGATGCAATCAGGTGAAAGCTTTATTTAAATATAAAGCAAAGAAAAAGAGTTCCATGGCATGGAGGCATCCATGCCTGGATTGAGCTCATGGATCAGTCCCAAAGGGAGGTAGATCAAGAGCTAAAGAGCAGCCCCTGTGCAGGGGTTTTTATAGGGATTCCCAACCCCTCCCTTACCAATGAGAGTGAAGGGGGCAGAGGGCCATTAACTCTCTCCAATGGGGCTGCAGGGGCCGGAGGTCCCTGACCCACCAGTGGGAGCAAAGGTGTCTCTTTGCTCCCATCTGGTGACCTTTTAAGGAACTGCCATGGCTGGCACAAACACATCTAACAAAAAGATAGGATATGGACAAAGTGGCTTCCTGGAACATAGGAAGGACAGTGGTTTTAGGTGGTCCGGATAGCTTGGATGACTAGGGAAGGGGAGTTGAAAGAGAAAGGGGAGGGGGGAAGCTGCACTGGGGATAGGATATAAAAATGTGTCAAACAGCTCTGTAAAGTGTGGCTGAACTCCTGTGTGTGCTTCAGTCCACCAAGCCTTTGCAAATGCTTTATTTTGAATAAAACTTTGTTGCTGGAATTCCAAATGAGTTTGTTTGTTTTGGGATCTTGAGCCACGTTCCAAACACAATTAAATAAAAAAAATCTTCTCATTATCAGTAGAGGCTTCCTCTGAAATTCATGTATCCTTAGAGAGAAAGGGAAAAAAAATAAGCCAAACTTCCTGTGCACAATTTTCTTGACTTTAACACTGTTCCGGGATTCCTGCATTATTACTTATATGGGAAAAAGTGTGGGAAAGACTGGGAAAATGCATTTTGCCTTAAAATGTCCCAGGAAAGGGAAGAGAGATGGAGATCATTGTTAAGCTCTGACAACCCCACCCCTCCCCATGAGGTTTGCAATTATATTTTTTTAAAAGGTTCAGATACCCCAATACTTTACCTCTAGAGCAATTATTTCTGGACTACTGAATTAGGAGCAATTATGCAATTATTTATATGTATGCAACTTATAACTTTATATTTAAATAATTATCATGAAGAAAATAGCCTTTTCTGGCTGTCTAAAAATACATAGAATACTTTAGAAATACTGTTACACTGGAGAAAACTTTTCACCCTCAGAAAAACAAATTCAGCTTAATTTCTTTAAGCAAAGGACAGAATTGTTAAAGAACTAGCTCCTCTCTAAAACCAATTAAGACAAATTAAATCCGCTATGCATTTAACCAAATTTCTTATTCAAGAAATAAAAGTGGGCAATTTCATTGTTAGGCACCGACTTAAAAGACCGTAAATTCCACTAAACTGATTGATAGCTAAATATGCTTAAAATGTAATATAAAGGTGTTTCTGCTTCCCCAGTAAAGGATATAAATAGTTTATACTACCTGAAGTCGTGACTTTGGCATGTCCAACAGTTCCATTTACAGATCGTTGGCATATTTCGATTACCGTCAGTATACCGCACCACACCTTAAACCAGTCGGGTTCGTTAGCGGGACTTTCCACGTGACTCATATAAGGTAGACCTTCGATTAAGAGAGTGCCAAAATTTTGTACGGTTCGGAAATGTATTCCCGCTTGCATACACATTCAGGAAAGGGAGTTATTTAACAACCGCTTCGCTTTCCCTTTGTCCTGAAAGGAAATCCGGAATCTCATCTTTTTAAAAGTCCCGTCTGTCAATCATCGCTGCGGTCTCAAGGCCGAAGTTAGGAGCGACTTGAGCAAAGTTTTCATTCCTCTCCCACGTCTTACTTTTTCCTTCCGAAGGAGCCTCTCTAGCCCGCCGGCTTCTTCGGGAAATCCGGACCCCCAAGCCGTAGCCGCAGCAGCAGAAGGGGCGTAGTGGAAGCGGACGGAGGGGGGGGGGCGGTGAGTTCTCGGCCCAGGGAGGGAGCGAAAGAAGATGGCGGGGCGGACGCTGGCGGGATGGGAGCCGACGAGACTGCGAAATTAAGCCGCTAGGGGAGGCCACTCACGGAGGCAGGCAGGAAGGAAGGGCGGGAAGCTTGCCGTGGCCGCTGCTTCCCCTGCTTCTCGGACAGGGCCAGTGCCGCTTTGAAGGGACAGCTGAGGCGGCGGCTGGTCTGGTCCCGGGGCCCGGCCGAGGCGGGAGGGTGAGAGAATGGTGAATCCGGAGCGGCGGTGGTGCTGCTGCAGCCGGAGCCGCCTGCTTGTGGCCTCACGCGGCTGGGCCGCGCGCTAGTCAGGGCTGGAGGAGCCGGCGGCGCTGAGCATTCGGAGCCCCGCGGTCGAAGAGTGGCTGCTGGAGGGAGAGCGCTTGCCGAGGCTGCGGCCCCGGAGCGTCGGCGGAGCCATGCCGTGGCTTGGCGGAGGGCGGAGGCGGCGGCGGCAGCAACAGCAGCAGCAACAGGCGGCGGCGCCCGGAGAACCAGGGAAGGGGCCGCCTCCTGTCGTGCCCGTTGCGGCGATCGGAGGTGGCAGCGGGCCGCGGGGCCGAGAGAGCTCGGAATTGCCTTTGCCCGCTGGTTGGGAGGAGGCGAGGGACTACGACGGACGCGTCTTTTACATCGACCACAACACCCGGCAGACTTCGTGGATCGACCCCAGGGACAGGTCAGAAAGGCAGGGGATAAGGCCGCCCCCTTGAAGCCGAAGCCATTGGCGTCCTTGGCATCCATTCTTCTCTTCCCCCCTCCCTTTCCTTCCTGGAGCCCCGAGTCCTGACCCTGCCCTCGATTCACACAACGGGGCCTGTGATATTGGTAGGTAGGAAGGAAAGGTTCCAGCATCTCGGGCCAGGAGTCTGGTATCCCCGCTTTGCCTTCTCGAAAGAGCCTGAATTCCTGTTTTAAGTTGAGAAAGGAAAGATGGGGCAGGCTCTCAAATAAGTTAACTTTAGAAATAGACTTCTTTTAAAGCCTAGATTATTCTTGTACGATCATTTCCGCAAGCTTTGTAGTAGGAACATCCCCAATTCCTGGATATGAAAACTCCATTTTGTTCTCCATCGTTCTCTTTAACCTGAATGAGATGGCCAGTTCTTTATTCAAAGTTAGTACAACAGAATTTGCTTTTAAACTGCAGTTTTAAAAGATCTGAAATAAGATCAGATATGTCCATGTATTGCTTTCTACACCTCTTGATTTTGCTGACTAGAAAGTAGAAAGATTTCTCTCGTGTGTGTATATTGGAAAATAGTTTTAAAAGTTCCATGTCACACATTGTAAACTTGACATGAAATCTGAAATATTATTAAATAATTCTAAGTGTTCTCTTAAAACTTCATGCATTCAAATTTGTACTAGCCACATATCTTTATGAGCTTAAGTCTGTGTGCTTTATCCCTGCAGAATTATTGTAATAAGGAGTCAAGGTGATATCTGAGATCATATGGCAAATTGTTTATGGGGAATTTTATTTTTTAAACTTTAAACAAATAAATGTACAAACCTCCTGTTCAGGCAGTAATTCTGTCCATACACAAAAAAAGAGTTGGTTCAGTTAAATGTACCTGTAAACTTAGGTACCGTTTCATTTGTAGATTTTTGTAACCAGGACTATTTTACCAATGACAAAGCACATGTTCTTTTTATTTGTTAACTTTTCATTTATTGTCTTTGGTTGTCAAAAGCTGTATATCTTTTTAAGAGCCACTGAACAATACTGAATATGAATCTAGCTGCAAGTGACAGTTTGGTGTGGTGATTAAGACATCAAATTAGAAACTGGGAGATTGTGAGTTCTACTTCTGCCTGGGTTATCTTGGGTTAGTTGGGTTATCTTGAGCCAGTCTCCTTCTCTCAGCCTTAAGGAGGATGCAATGGCAAAGCACTTGTAAAAAATCTTGTCAAGAAAACTGCAGGAACTTGTCCAGGCAGTCTCTGAGAATTGGACACAACTGAGCAGAAGGAAAAATAAGGAAGCTGCATAGCAGCTTTGTTTTTCTAATTAATTGTAATTGCTTGGATTTCCATGTGTAATTACACATCAGACTATTTTAGTACGAATAGGACAATGTTACATTAACATATTCCACACATATTAAGGAAATACTACATAAATTATTTTACAATTTTAACATTACCACTACAGTGGTGAAATTATCCATTATATTTATAGTTTGTCATACTAATCTTTAAAATGCAAATGCAATTAATAATAATGGTTAGAAAACTTGCTGGTAAGTCATAGGTGAATTTTTAAAGGTTTCAGGAGAGTATCTTTTGTGTTAAATACCTTGTTTTTCCCTAGTGATTTTGGAGAATGTCCCTAGCTGTCACTAGGAATTCTAAGTGGTTTAGGGGTATCTGTGGAGATTCTCGCAGATGATACCACTCTAATGGCAGAAAGTGAAGAAGAACTAAAGAGCCTCTTGTTGCAGGTGAAGAAGGAGAGTGCAAAAGTTGGCTTGAAACTTAGCATTAAGAAAACCAAGATCATGGCATCTGGCCTTCTCAATTCCTGGCAAATAGATGGGGAAGAAATGGAGGTAGTGACAGATTTTATTTTCCTGAGATCCAAGATCACTGCAAATGGGGACTGTAGCCAAGAAATTAAAAGACGCTTGCTCCTGGGGAGGAAAGCCATGGCAAATCTAGACAGCACACTAAAAAGCAGAGACATCAATCTGTCAACAAAAGTGCGTATAGTCAAGGCTATGGTCTTTCCAGTTGCAATGTATGGCAGTGAAAGTTGGACCATAAGAAAAGCTGAGTGCCAAAGAATTGAGGCCTTTGAACTATGGTGCTGGAGAAGACTCCTGCGAGTCCCTTGGACTGCAAGGCGATCAAACCGGTCAGTCTTGGAGGAGATCAACCTTGACTGCTCTTTAGAAGGCCAGATCCTGAAGTTGAAACTCAAATACTTTGGCCACTTAATGAGAAGGAAGGACTCACTCTAGAAGAGCCTAATGCTGGGAAAGATTGAGGGCAATAGAAGAACGGGATGACAGAGAATGAGGTGGCTGGATGGAGTCACTGAAGCAGTAGGCGTGAGCCTAAATGGACTCCAGAAGATGGTAGAGGACAGGAAGGCCTGAAGGAACGTTGTCCATGGGGTCGTGATGGGTCGGACACAACTTTGCAGCTAACAACATAACAATGGAGATTCTCAGTCATCCAGTGCATGGTTGTTCCAAAGGTGCTTTTTCAAGAGGCAACTGGACTTTCTTGCTTTTCTTTGAAGATGTTTAGCTTCTCATCCAAGATGCTTCTCATCTTGAAGAAGCTTTTTGGATGAGAAATGAAAAGTCTTCAAAGAAAAACAAGTAAGTCCAGTTGCCTCTTGAAAAAGCACCTTTGGGATATTACAGTGAAGTTATAGTTCCTGAAGAGTAAGGCACAGGAATATCTAATGTACTTTCAGGGACCATTTGAAATTGACAATCAGCTAAGATAGCATAGGGACATTTAATACACAAATATTTTTGGAAAGGCTTTGTAAGGTTTTAATATGGTTGTATTCTGCTCCAGGCTGGTATTCTTTATGTGCTGGTTGAAAATCCTAAAATCCATAATCCTAGTAAGTATAAATATAAATGACACTAGACTGAGAAAAGCTGTAACTTCTGATCAAAGTGAGAAATGTAGTAAGTCATCTATGTACACCTTTGAACATGCTTATTGAGCATTAATACTATTAAATTTGCTTGACCACAGTTTAGAAATTAATTTGGGGGAGTGGTCTTTACAATGACCCCACCATCATGTTAATTTTAAGCTTGGCTAGATATTCCTGGCTTCAGTCTCCTTTTTTTCAATCAGTAGGAACAACCTGTTGTTTCTGATGCACACCAGGATTGGAAAACAGTTGGTGCCTAGGACTTAACAGCAGTCCAAAGTCTATAGTTACTACAATGGTCCTTGGCAGATTCTAAATCCTACAGTAAACATGTAGTATATACCAAGAATGTGATTAGGATAAGAAGGGTCTTGTTGTGCAATTAGCTCACATGGTGTAATAAGATGGAGGGTTTGTGTCACTGTAAGTTGGGGGTGGGGGCACGAAGGGAGGCTCAGCCAATCTCAATGTATACATGGTTGTACTTTGACAATAAAGGTTCATTTCATAAAGGTTCATTTCATTTAAAGGAAATTGTGTATGCCATTTCTATGCCTAATTTGCATTCTGGACTTACCGTATTTTTCGGACCATAAGACGCACCCAGTTTTTAGAGCAGGAAAACAAGAAAAAAATATTCTGAACCAAATAGTACTGGTATACTAAAACAGGGCTTTTTAACCTTTTCATCCATTGTACCACTTTTAGGACAAGGCAATGTCCGAGTACCACCAGTCGCCCAGCAAGGTGTCAAAAACTTGGACCCCCCCCCAAAAAAGGAAAAAATAATAATAAAGTACAGGTAGTCCTCGAGTTACAACAATTCACTTAGTGACTGTTCAAAGTTATGACGGCACTGGAAAAAGTGACATGACCATTTTTCACACTTATGACCGTTGCAGCATCCCCATGGTCATGTGATTTACATTCGGATGCTTGGCAATCGATTCACATTTATGATGGTCACATTGTTCCAGGGTCATGTGATCGCCTTTTGCAACCTTCTGACAAGCAAAGTTAGTGGGGAAACCAGATTCACTTAACAATCATGTTACTAATTTAATTTCCTTCTCTTTCACTCCCTCTCTCCCCCTCCCTCTTTCTCTCCTCTCTCTCTGTTTCTCTCTCTCCCTTTCTCTCCCTCTCCCTCTTTCTCTCTCTATTTTTCTCTTTCCCTCTCTTTCTCTCTCTTTCTCTCCCTCTCTTTCCCTCCCTTTCTTTCTCCTTCTCTCTCTCCCTCTTTCTCTCACTCTATTTTTCTCTTTCCCTCTCTTTCTCCCTCTTTCTCTCTCCCTCTATTTCCCTCCCTCTTTCTTTCTCCTTGTCTCTCTCTCTCCCTTTCTTTCTCTCCCTCTCTCTTTCCCTCTCCCTCTTTCTCTCCCTGTATTTCTCTCCCTTTCTTTCTCCTTCTCTCTCTCCCTCTCTTTCCCCCCCTCTCTATTTCTCTCTCTCCCTCCCTCTCCCATTGTTGCTTCCTTCTTTCCTTCCTTCCCTCCCTCTTTGTCCTTCCCTCTCCGTATTAGAGCAGTACCCGCGGAGGCATCCCTGCGGCCCGGCTTTCTCTTGCAGAAAGCAAGCTGAAACGGAGCGAGGGAGATTGCCAGGAACGCGAATCGGCCGATCTCACGCTCCTGCACTCTCCCTCGCTCGGTTTCAGCTTCCCTTGCTACAAGAGAAAGCAGGCTGAAACGGAGCGAGGGAGATTCGCGTTCCTGGCAATCTCCCTCGCTCCATTTTAGCCTGCTTTCTCTTGTAGCAAGGGAAGCTGAAACCGAGCGAGGGAGAGTGCAGGAGCGCGAGATCGGCGCTTCTCAGCATGTGCTGATTCGTGCTCCTGGCAATCTCCCTTACTTTCCACTTGCGGAGGTTGGGGCTGGCCATACAGATCACCTTCGGACCATAAGACGCACCCTCGTTTCCTCTCCCACTTTTTTGGGGAAAAAATTGCGTCTTATGGTCCGAAAACTATGGTATATCAATATGTTTGGCTGCTAAGCCAATAATTTAAAGGTGGCAAAATTTGATTGCTGGGTTCAGAATGGGCATGGGATACGACATATAGCAGCTTGGATTCATCTCTCTCTGTCTTTAAAAAGTTGGAAAATCAGGACTACTACTTTAAGATTATTTTTGTGCAAGTGACTTAAGTTACTAAATGTTTAATGTATTAAGAAAACAAACATTTGTCAATATTATGTGGTTTTGTGAAAGAAGAAATACTTATTTGTTCTCATATACTGAACTATGCATTCTACTATACATAATTTGTGTATTAGCCACAGGTACCTGGCAAAAAATAATTTTGCAGTGTTAAATAATTGCTAAAAACTTTTGTCGTGAGTTTGTTGAAGGAAGTAAGAAAATTATAAAATTCTTATTTTGATACTTTAATAAAGGAGTAAGGCTAGCTAATTTCCAATAAGGTTAATATTTCAAAACAAGTCTTTTCATAATATTTTTGTGTCTATGACATAATTAACTTTCAAGTATTTTTGCTATATTGAAAATATAACAGTTTAAGTATGCCTAAGAATTGGAATAAGAAATTTATTTTGAATAGTAGAGTTAGTAGAGGTATAAAGTATCAAAAATATGTAGCAGTGTGACATAGGGCAGGGCTTTTCAACCTTTTCACCCACTGTACCACTTTTAGGATATGGCAACATTGGAGTACCATCAGTCGCCTAGCAAGGTGTCAAAAACTTGATGAACAAAAAAAAGCAAAAAAATGAAGTACAGGTAGTCCTTGACTTACAACAGTTTGCTTAGTGAAAGTTTGAAGTTACAGTGGCACTGAAACAAATCCCCCCCCCAAGCCACAGCCGAGCAAGACGCCTGCCCGCCTGACGGCCCTCTTCCTCCTGTCCGAGGTTTTCATTGTTGTGAGCATTTCTGTTGAGGATTGGCAGTGGGGGTGGGGTGGGGTGGGGTGTTTGGTTTTTATTCCCCCCCCCTCTGCTGGGTGGTTGCAGCAGGTTTTGGTCACTTCACATAACCCTGGGACACTGTGACTGTCATAAATATGAATCAGTTGCCAAGTATCTGAATGTAAATCACAAGACCCTGGAGATGCTGCAACATTCTAGCTGATCGGCGCTTCTGGGCTCAGCAGAAGCACCGGGATCAGCACCGAGCTCCAGCTGGAGCCTGGTGCTGTTCCTGGCGCTTCCGCTGAGCCCTGACAGCCCCGAAGCGCTGATCCTGGCGCTTCTGTTGAGCCCTGACAGCCCTGCAGCTTCAGCCGTCTCTCACTCAGGCTTGTGCAGTACTGCCACTAGTTCAGCTCATTCCCCTCCCCCGCTACCACTTTTATAGGATGTTCACCTGCTAGGTGCCAGTGCACCACAGGTGGTACCCATACCACTGGTTGAAAAGCCCTGAACTAGAAAACCTAAAAATTATAGGTAGCAATCTTTTTTAAAAAAAAACAACTCACCTTGTATTTAAAATAAAAATTACTTGAAAAGCTTGCTAAACCTAATGACACATATGCAAAATAAAAATGAATGCATTTTACAGGTAAGCAATAAGAAACACATTTGACCTTGATAGAACTTTAGTTAAGAGAAAAAGTAATCTTGCATAAGAGTCTTCTGTATTCAGAACATTTCTGCAAAGAAACCTCTGCCATATTATTGCTAATTGTGCATAAAAAAGTAAGAACTGAAAGAGCAGTTGATTTGAAGTGGGTACATGCATTTGGGCCACATCTAGTTTTGCTGTATTAAATAGATTTTTTTTGCTCTATTTCCGTTATAGATGAGGTGAAGGCATCTATGTTAAAGACACCTGCCTTGATTAATTGGAAATCATCAACTTTCTTTGAAGCATTTGTGTGTGTATTTTGAAGCTTATCTTTGCTACTACAAGGTATAGAAAAGAATAAGTTTATCAAAATGTTTACTTGTGTAAACAAAATAAATTTCCTTTTTTGGCATAGCTGTGTACAGGTAGTTCTTGACCTATGACCATAATTGAGCCCAAAATTTATGTTGCTAAGTGAGACATTTGTTAATTTGAGTTTTGCCCCATTTTATGACCTTTCTTGCCACAGTTGTTAAGTGAATCATTGTAATTGTTAAATTAGTAGCGCAGTTGTTTAGTGAATCTGGCTTCCCCATTGACTGCTTGTCAGAAGGTCATAAAAGGTGATCACATGATCCCATGCTACTGCAAAGTTCATAAATTTGAGTCAGTTGCCAAGTTCTGAATTTTAATCACATGATCATGGGGATATTGCAGTGGTCATAAGTGTGAAAAATGGTCAAGTCATTTTTTCAGTGATGTAACTTTGAACGGTCACTAAATGAACTGTTGTAAGTTGAGGACTACCTGTACAATCTCTGGGTTTAGAATCAAATTGTCACTGAATTACAATTTGAATTTGATAGAAAGGGAATATGATTAAAGAAGTAGAAAAGAATAATAAAGTCTAATTAAATATTATTTATTTAAATTAATTAAATTAATTAATTAAATTAATTTATAATTACATTATACTTTTCTCTTTGCTTCATGATGTTTTAGATTTCAAGCCACTGTATTCTTCTCTATGCAGCCCATAGCATGAAATATATTACACACTTCTCTTTTAGGTCAAGCATGCTATCCTGATAGATATAAATATGAATTCATATGAGATGCTTTGGGAATAGTATGTTACTATATGTTAATATTAGGCAATAGTCTGCAAAAGTATATTATTGCATCTGTTACTTAAAACTTATACAAGGTAGTAGCCAAGAAATTTGTAGAGATTCACCATCCCTTATTAGTCATTTGTGATCAAGTACTTCTGTACTTGTCAAGAATGAGGCAGTTGGCCTACTTCACCACGCTCTGTTTAGCAGGCATTAGGATAGCCCATAATTAAGACAGCTATAATTTGGGGATTGTATATGGTGGCTCAGTGGGTTAGGACACTGAGCTTGTCGATCAGAAGGTCGGCAGTTTGGTGGATCAAATCCCGAGTGTCGCGTAGCAGAGTGAGCGCCTGTTACTCGTCCCAGCTTCTGCCCACCTAGCAGTTCGAAAGCACGTAAAAATGCAAGTAGAAAAATAGGGACCACTGCGGTGGGAAGGTAACAGCGTTCCGTGCGCCTTTGGCGTCTAGTCATGCCGGCCACATGACCACGGAGACGTCCTCGGACAAGCACTGGCTCTTCGGCTTTGAAACGGAGATGAGCACCGGCCCCTAGAGTCGGAAACGACTAGCACGCATGTGCGGGGGAACCTTTACCTTTACCTTTATATTAACTCTGATTTAGGTCTCATCGTATAGTGTAACCTGTTACAGGCTATGGTATATAAATTATAGCTACCTTTTGGGTGGGATTTTTTTTAAGATCAGTTGGATGTATTATTTATTCTTTTCATTTATATTTGTGCAGCTGCCCATTTCAGAAAATACAGCTCTAGGTAGTGTACAACAACAACCATTAAAAACAAGGAATAATTCATATTAAAAATTATTATTAAAACAAATATACAAACTCTCAGCAAAGGAAGAATAAAAATTGGCATCTGAGTGTGTCTCTGGTTCTCTGGGAGTCCCAGGCCTAATTATAATAACCAGGTCTTCAGGGACTTTCAAAATGTCAAAAATAATGGAACTAATGTAATTTCAGGGTGAAGAATGTTCGATAAGATGGGCCTATGGGCAGGAGAGACACATCTTCTGGAATTCACCAAATATAAAACCCTAGTTGATGGTATCTGCAGCATGCCCTCTCTGCTAGATCTCGTAAGGGAGACTGATGTTATTGGGGAGAAGCAGTCTCTATTGAACATGTAATGAAACATTAAATGAATGCAGATTTTATCAAACTCTGAAGTCATCAATTAATTAAAATATCTTAACCATTGTAATTTAGAAGAGCAAATTCCAGCTGGTATAGAAAAATTACTGAAGAAATTCAATGTTTACTGAACTTGCTGGTTTTTAGGGCAAAATGTTTTACATTCACAAGCTGCATTTATAGTTTTCATTGGATTAACAAAATAGGAACCACTTTGTACCATTTTATACACTCCTTATGAAATTACCTTTTCTTAATACTTGATACTTCTATTAGAATGCTCAGACATGACAGGTAAGATTACCTGATGTTGCCATTTCTGTGAGCTTTAGCTTCTTGGTAACTACTATATTAAATAGAAAAGTAAAATACCCATGTTAATTATATATCTTTAAAGTTCTTTGTAGGAGATTTTTTTAGCTGAGACATGTATTTACCTGTTACTTGACAAACCTGTCTTTGCTTCTATTATAAGACATTAATGTGCTACCTGAATGGGATGTAATTTGATTTAACTACTTAAGTTACCTGCTTTAGAATTTGTTCTTCTGTTTTCTTAAGATATTTATAAACATCTTTATTTTATATAGCTTACATGAGCATTGGCAGGTTTTTTAAAATGGCAAAAGAAATTTGTAAAATCTGAATAAATTTTATATTTACTACTAATTTAGGTGACAGTGAGTTGAGTTCAAGTCTAGGTGACATTTACGAACAAATACATAATTGTAACCTGTCCTGAGTAATGCACATTCAGCTCTCCCAAGGATGTTCTAGTAATATCTTTGATCCCATCCATTTACCTTATCTTCTGCCTAATTCTGTTACTATGCCCAACCTTGCTAAACACACATGCATATATACATGAAAAAAATCCTCATCCCTATGAAAATGAGAGAAAAGGGATAAACTTTCAAGATAGGGTATAGAGCATTGCCGGCAGTGGGGTGGGTGCGGCTTCGGTATGATGAAACCGGCCCGTGGGGCGGTAGTTGGACACCTTCGGTGTAGAGGATTAAGCCTGAGATTCCCAACATAAAGAAGTACATAACATGTATGGTAGATGAAGGAGCAGCTAAACAGGAGGAAGAAATCAAAAGTACACACTTAGAAGAAGGAGCAAGACTGAGAGACCAGAGACAGATAAGATCGACTAGAAGATTGAGATCTAGATATAATTGAAAGAGATGGAGGAGACTGTGATTCTATCAATAAATATAAATGGACTAAATTCTCCTTCTAAAAGGAGAATTTTTTTACAAGATGACAAAAATTAAAAATGGACATAATCTGTCTCCAAGAGACACACATTAAGAGACAGCATTTTAAAATTTTAGAACAACTGAAAATTGGCAAACTTTATTTTACACTTGCATCTCAAAAGAAAAGAGGAATAGCCCTCTATATTAAAGAAAAGATGAACCCCAAATTTATGCAGATGAAGAGGAGAGAATACTAATGGTGGAAATTATGGTGGATCAAAAACAGATATTGATGGTAGCAATATATGCACCTAATGATAAGCAAGAGCAATTTTATCAACAATTACACAAGAAAATATTGGACTTAAACTACCAAAATCTTTGTATAATGGGAGACTTTAATACAATAGCAGATGCGACTATGGATTACAAAGCCATAAGCAAGGGAGAAAAGGAGGAAATATGCTTCTTAAAGTGTTCTCAAAAATGACAGAACAATTGTATATCCAAGACGTATGGAGAGAGAGAGAAACCCAGTCTCTGAATAAATCTATATTGAAAGAAAAAGAGTTCTTGCAACTAGCGACAAAGGAAATGGAATTCTTCTTTAAAATAAACAAGAAAGAAGAAACATCTCTTCAAAATGTATGAGATACGGCCAAAGCATACTTTAGAGGGTTGGCTATAACGTATGCTTCTAAGAAGAATAAAGAAAAGAAGTGACTACATTTAAAGCTGAGAGAAGAATTTAAAAAATTGGAACTAGAGCTATAAACAGACCCACAAAAGAAAATCCTTAAGAAACAAGTGGACATAATAAAGCATAAATTAAATTTGGCTGAGACGGAAACAATGGCCCAACAGATTAAATGGACTAAACAGAACTTTTTTGAAAATGCTAATAAGCCGGGGAGATGCTTTACATATAGATTGAAGAAACAAAAGGAAAAAAGAATGATAAACAAGCTACAAGATTTAAAAGAATTACACTTCCAAAATGATGCAATGAAAAATAATATCATAGATTACTATGAGACACTTTATAAGGCAGAGGAAGTTCCTAAAGAAAAAATGCAGTTGTATTTAAAAAAAGCAGGTTTGCCAAAAATCCTGGAGAATATCCGAAATATATTAAATGGAAAAATATCAATGATGGAGACAATAGAAGCTATAAAAAGGCAAAAAAAAAAAGAGATAAGACTCCGGGCCCAGATGGACTTCCCGCAGAATTTTATATATCATTACAAGATGTATTAAGCCCGACTTTGAAAGAACTGTGTAATGAACTACTTTTGGAGACTAAAATACGAAATTCATGGATGGAAGCTAATATTATCTTAATACCTAAAGAAGATACTGACCTTACACAAATAAAAAACTATAGACCAATATCGCTATTAAATATGGATTATAAAATCTTTGCTTCAATAATGGCAGAAAGAATTAAGAAATTTTTAACTGAATTTATACATACAGATCAAAATGGCTTTCTACCTAAAAGACAGATAAAAAATAACTTAAGAATGATTTTGGATGTTTTAGAGTATTATGAAAACCACCCAGGGAAACAAATGGCATTAATATTTCTTGATGCGCAGAAAGCTTTTGATAATCTAAACTGGCAATTTATGTTCCAGCAATTGGTGGAAATGGACTTTGGAAAAAACTTTATAAATGTAATTCAAACAATCTACTATAAACAAATTGCTAGAATAATTTTAAATGGAGATTATACAGAAAACTTTGACATTGAAAAAGGTACAAAATAGGGATGTCCATTATCCTCGATTGTTATTTATACTAACATTGGAAGTATTGACGAGAAATATCACAGGATATAGAAATCAAAGGATTGAAGATAAAAGATCAAGAATATAAAGTACAGGCCTTTGCGGATGATTTGGTTTTTGTCTTGGAGGAGCCACTTGAAACAACTACTAAATTGTTGGAAAAAATAGAAAAGTTTGGAGAAGTGGCAGGCTTGAAAATAAATAGAGAAAAGACTAAAGTATTAACAAAGAATTTAACAGATAAACAGAAAAGTCAACTTACAAAAAAGACAAATCTGCAAATAGCTAAAAAAGTTTAAGTACCTGGGAGTCTATTTAACAGCAAGATGTGTAACATTAAAAGAAGATAACTATGAAAGACTGCTAAAACAAATAAAACTGGATTTGGAAAATTGAAAAAATCTTCAACTGTCACTGGTAGGAAGAATAGCTACAGTGAAAATGAATATTTTACCAAAAATACTCTTCTTATTTCAAACGATTCCTATAAAATTGGGATAGGTCTTTTTTGACGAGCTACACACAATAGTACTGAGATTTATCTGGCAAGGAAAAAAATCACGAATTAAAGTGAAAATGTTACAAGAAGCTAAAGATAGTGGTGGATTTGGACTCCCGGATTGGAGATCATATCATCAAGCAGCTATTCTACCATGGCTTAAAGAATGGATAACACTGAGAAATAAAAGACTATTGTACCTTGAGCGAACATGATTTACAAATTGGTTGGCATGCCTTCCCATGGTACGGGAAGAATAAAACACACAGATATTTTCAAAGCCATCTTATAAGGAATGTACTTCTTTTAGAATGGGAAAGAATAAAGAAGAAAATTTACACCAATTGGTGCAATTATTCACAAATGGAAGAAACACAAAATAACTGTCAATCTCCCTTGGTCTGGGGTTCCATGCAAGGTCTCACCTCGTGAAATTTCAATGATCATGAGAATGGTGAGGAATCAGCTCAGAACTACACAGGAGGATCTTGTCAATGATCTCAAGGCAGCTGGGACCATAGTCACCAAAAAAACAATTGGTAACACTATGCCGTGAAGGACTGAAATCCTACAGTGCCTGCAAGGTCCCCCTGCTCAAGAAAGCTCATGTACAGGCCCGTCTGAAGTTTGCCAATGAACATCTGAATGATTCAGAGGAGAACTGAAGTTTTGAGTTAGCCTTGAAACCTTAATGAATTGGAGAGAATCTGCAAAGAGGATGTTGTGAGTCCGTGCCAGCCTTTGGACCCAGCAGCTGAGTCTGGGGAATCAGAGGAGGAGGAGGAGGGGTTTGGGGAGCCATCAGACTCGAAGGGAGACACTGATGAGTTGCAAGACTCACAATCAGAAGAAGATCCTGGCCCCTCCAATCGTGTTCAGGACAAGACTCAGCTGTGTGGGCAAGATGAGGCAGACTGAGGACTCACAGCTGGAAGTCATTATAGATGCTCGTAAAAGAAGGCAGTTAACTAGAGCAGGTCAGAGGGAGACAATACGGCAACTCCAAGGGAGGAGGAGGAGAAGGTATTGAGAAGCCACGCTTTGGGGCTGCTTAATAAAAAGGGAAAGTGGACGGTGCTGGTTGCTGAAAGCAACCATTTGTAAAGAAATTCAAGGGAATCATGGTCTGTTTGTTTTACTGATGAAATTCTTGTTTAACTCCTGCTCTGTTTTGCTTTTTGAACCAATTATTCGTTGGAAAAGTATTCTGTTGTTTTTGATTTGAGGAAATAATTATCAGGACTGTATATGAAATGAAAAGGGTTGGTTTTTCCAGCCTACTGATAAAAAAGGGGTTGTTCTTGTGATGCAACAAGGATGGTCATAGGCTGGGACAGAACAGAGGAGTGGGACAAAATCCCTCCTGAGATGTGTGCAAAACCTGCTGGTCAACTACAAGAAACATCTGATCTCTGTGATTGCCAAAAAGGGTTTTGCCACCAAGTACTAAGTTATGTTTTGCGAAGGGTTCAAATACTTATTTCACTCAGTAAAATGCAAATCAATTTATAACTTTTTTGAAATGCTTTTTTCTGGAATTTTTTTTTGTTATTCTGTTTCTCACTGTTAAAATAAACCTACCATTACAATTATAGACTGATCATTTCTTTGTCAGTGGGCAAATGTACAAATTCAGCAGGGGATCAAATATTTTTTCCCCTCACTGCATGAACAAAAAGAAAATTTATACTCCCAAATTGAACACAATAGGGAACAGATAGCTTCTGAAAAAAAATGACCCTATTTCAGTGGTGGGATTCAGCCGGTTCACACCGGTTCAGCAGAACCTGTAGCTAATTTTTTGTTGCCCAGGCACAGAACGGACTTCCAAAAGCTGCATCCACACAGAGAACTGGTTGTTCACATATTTGAATCCCACCACTGCCCTATTTATGAACCTAAAGAGGAAGACTGATGGAAACATGTCACTTTTAGAAGAAAACAGCAACCAAGAGCAAAGCCCTTACTATCTATCCTACTATCCAGTGAAACGTCACTGGAACTGAACAATTGCTTTCATTGTCTCTCCCTGGAAGAAAATATGCAGACATCTATGAAAGAGCAGTCATCAATAGTTTCTAAAAATGAGACACAAGCCAGCATTCTCATGACAGAATAGTATCTCAGACTCCCCAAGGAAAAACAAGGCAAATTGGTGGTAGGAGATTCAATTTTGGGAAACTATAGTCTGCAGACTGAACAGTCAATCTGAAGAGGTACGTTGTCTCCCTGGAGCAAGAATCAAAGATATAACTAAGGAGCAAAGGATGTTAGAAACGAACCACTGACTTAAAAACTGGTGTCATCAAGAGAACTTGTTTTTTTAGACCATGGTCTGCATTACCTACATGAAGGGCTACTGGCAAGGATGGAGTGAACCTTACAAGATCTGGAAAGAATATATTTGGAAAATGACTGGCTCATTCTATTAGAAGGGCTTTAAGCTAAAACAGAGGGGAGGGGACCCAATCTTCAAAACCTTTAGAACTTGATTTCAAGCAAAAACCTCTAGATAACCAATCATATAAGGAGGTAGGGAGTAAAAGAAGAAGAAAAGGAAATGCAGTGAAATAGAGATGGAAAGGATTGAAAATCCAGATATAAAGTAGGAGATATAAAAAACATACCCAAGATCTATAAAGGACTCAAATGCCTATAGACCAGGGGTGTCAAACTCAATTTCATTGAGGGCCACATCAGCATTGCAGTTGCCCTCAGGGGGCCGGGTGGGTATGGCCTGGGTGGGCGTGGCCTACTGGGTGGGTGTGGCTAAAGTGCATATGGCCTACTGGGTGGGCATGGCCAGCTCTACATCATTCGCATCAAGGGTGCCTGTGGGGGCCTGGGCAGGAGTGGGACAGATCTGAGGGTCTCTGGCAGGAGGAGGGTCTCTGGGCCAGGGCCAAGGCAGTGGGGGCCGTTCCCTCACTGTTTCCAGGATGGCTTCGTGGGCCGCATGAAACCACTTCGTGGGCCGGATCTGGCCCCCGGGCCTTGTGTTTGACATGTCTGCTATAGACGAATGCTCAAAGTTTAGGGAACAAACAGGGTGAACTTAGTATAGGAAAGTAAATATGATATAGTTGCCATTACTGAAACGTGGGATGAAACTCCTGATTGGAATGTACTGATGGAAGGATACGAACTATTTAAAGAAACAGACCTAAGAAAAGAAGAGGGGGAGTTGCATTATATATAAAAGATCACTACCCTACAGAAATCCACAAAACAAAGTATGAAAGCCTAGAATCCGTATGGGTCAACATAAAAAGAAAAAAAAAATGACATTGCTTTAGGTATATACTACAGGCCACCCAACCAAGCAGAAGAAATAGATGGACTTTTTGCTAAACAACTAACAAATGGATGTAGGAAATATACCACAGTAGCAATGGGGAACTTTAACTACCCTGATATCAACTGGGAGACAAAACTCTGCAGCAAATGGGAGATCGAACAGATTCCTAACCAACTTAGCTGACAACTTCATCATCCAAAAGGTAGAAGAGAGAACTAGAGCAGGGGTGTAAACTCGATTTCATTGAGGACTGCATCAGCATTGTGGTTGCCCTGTGGAAGGCAGCGGGGCATGGTTCACTGGGTGGGTTGGTCAGGGTGGTTGTAGCCGACTGGATCTTTATTGTAGAGAAGAATGAAGACTTAAACATAATAATCATTTGGCCACTGCAATGTACTCACACCCGTAGCATGACAACCACTAGTTCCCAGTTCATCAGCTTTATCCTTACAATACAT
This sequence comes from Vipera ursinii, assembly GCF_947247035.1. Classification (NCBI taxonomy): domain Eukaryota; kingdom Metazoa; phylum Chordata; class Lepidosauria; order Squamata; family Viperidae; genus Vipera; species Vipera ursinii. Next base: position 72,007,602 of record NC_139514.1, on the reverse strand, counting down.
TACAAATTTGGGAAATGAGAAAGCAAAATAGTCAGTCTTGATGTTAACATACATTGTGGGTATGTTGTGCTTGTTACTCATATTAGTCCCAAAATGCTTTTCAAGAAGAACTGAACTGAAGAAGCTTTTTGGATGAGAAGCAAAATGTTTTCAAAGAAAAACCCAACTAAGTCCAGTTGCCTTTTGAAAAGCATCTTTGGGACAAACATGACCTGGATGATTGAGAATTTCCATAGACATTTCTCTCATATTAGTAGTTAATAAGACTCCAATAATGGATTTCAATTGTACTATATGACTATTACAAAAATTTACTATTTCTATATTCTAAAGAGACATATACAAAAATAATTATTGGATGGCATTAAAGTAGGTATTTAGGTACATTGCTGCTAATTGTTTGTAAACTTCTGGTACAAAAGTGCCATTCAAGCCATAATGCATACTTCAGAAGGAGCTGATTTCAAAACCTAAATATTTCTGTTTTTCATTCTGATCCTTCAAAAATACAATCGTAGGAAACTGATATATTAAATAAATACTCTGAGATCTTGGAAACTACAGAGAAAATAATAAGGGGAAATGGAAATGTCTATTTTTAACTTAATGATGCTTGGATTGGTAGGGAGAGTAGAACTGCTAGTTGTGGAAAAACGGCTTTAATGCTGAATTCTATGAAATTGTCTTCAATCTTTTACCTTTGAATATTAAGATGTTAATCGTAAATGACTACTTGATGATTTTATATCAAGAGTTAAAAGTGATGACCCTATCATTTTTGAGGAATGTAATTAATATAGAAATGGCATAGAATTTAGAATTTTGTCATATTGAAAGAAATTAGATTTTTTTTTATGATGGAGACTCATATACAGCAGTGTTGGCATCATAGTATCGTACGTGGATCAGAAGACTTGTTAAACTTGGTATGAAAATTTCAGTTCTTGCTGTTTCTAACTGGGAACATATGCTTAAAATAGTGGAATATAAAACATTTTGAATTTATTTTTAATTCTAAACACCTTGTTTTGAGTTAGAAACTTATTTCGGTTTCAAAGCAGCTGTTTCATATTTGAAGTGAATTGTTTTAATTATATTGTAATTATGTTTAGAGCTTGAAACACTTGTAAACAATAGAATCAGCCCATTTTGAATTAAACTAAACGTGGTTTGAGTTGAAATATCTGTTTCAAAATTGAATTGGGGGTATTCAATTTTAAAATATTTTGCCACCCATATTTTACTAATACCTCCATTTTTGAAGGCATAAATTGGTGGACTTGTATAGATGAAGTATTGCAATGCAGTATCAGTAAATCAGCACTTTTTTTAAAAAAAAAAAGATTTTTCATGCATTTTAAAATAAGGAGAGTGCTACAGTATATTGGAGTAAATAATTTGTGACACTTAGGATATCTGAGCTTAAAAAAAATCCTGCATTGTTTTATCTACAATTTCCTTAACAAAGTTTCCCAGAGATTATTTATAAATATTGTCAAGTTTCCGACGTATGGGCTTTTCAAGTGACTCTGAGGCATTGTTTACCTTAAAAGTCCTTTAACCTAATACACCAGCAAATGCTTGCTCGAAGGAAGCTGTAATCTGAAATCTCCGCCCCTTGCACAATATAATTAAACACAATTCTCCACCTTTCTAATTTTGTCATTAATCATATTTTCCAATTAATTTAAAGAATCAGCTTCCTTTCTGTTAGAAGAACCGCCAAAGTCTTCTTTAGAGACACAAATGGCCTTCAAAGTGCATTCCTACTCTTCCCTCCCACCAATTTTAAACTTAAACAATACACAAGTCTTAAAGCAATACACAAGTTTAACATATGAAATAGCTACTTCTTCATCTCATGTCAAGCAATAACATTTGATGTTAGCAGCATTGACATCTGGCCCCCCCTTACAAAAAGGACAGATCCTGTAATGTAAACAAAACACAAGTTAGGAATTGGCTTTTGGTTTGTTGGGGTGTTTCTCATAAAACCTTTTGATAAGTCTGTCAGCTTTCACATCAGTACATTTCACCCAAGTGGCTTCAGACAATGGGTATCCCACTGTACTAGATATTGCAATTTTCCCTTAAAGATTCTAGAGTCAAGAATACGTTTCACTTCATAATGGGTTTGACCTGCTACCACGAGGGGTCCAGGTGCTTTCTTAGGGGGAGGTCTTAAAGTGGAGGTTCGAACACTGGGTGAATTTTTCCCAAAAGTCTGGGTAGTTTCAATTTCACTGTGACCGGGTTGATGATTTTCACGATGGGGAAAGGCCCCAAGAATTTCGGTCCCAATTTCTTGTTGGGTAGTTTCAGGCGTAGGTATTTGGTTGACAAATAGACCTTTTCCCCAACGTGGAATGTTCTTTGGGGAGCTCTCTTTTTTGTCAGCTTGCTTTTTGTAGGTTTCAAAAGTCTTTTTTAAGGTCACATTTGTATTTTTCCAAACTTCTTCCCAACCCCTCACCCAATGATCAAGAATCTGGGAAGCGGAGGGTAACTGAGGGTATTCCGGTATGGGGTTGAATTCTTTCCCTGTGGCTACACGGAAAGGAGTGTAGCCAGTGCTGCTATGTACTGAATTATTGTAAGCTACTTCTGCAAAAGGGAGGAGGTCGGTCCAGTTTGTTTGTTGGTAAGAGACGTAGCATCTAAGGTATTGTTCCACCATTTTGTTGGCGGACTCTGCGGCTCTGTTAGCAGTTGATAGGCCTTGAGATGATCTGATTAAGAAAGTTTCCAAAATTTCGCTGTGAACTGCACCCCTCTGTCTGAAATTATTCGCTTAGGGGCGCCATGTAGTCGATAGATATGTTTTAGGAACAACTTAGTCAGGCGTTGAGCCGAATGGAAGTCCTTTGTTTTGAAAATAGGTCTATCACAGTCCAAATGACAGTATTTCCTCTATTATTGGGTAGGTCTACTATAAAGTCCATAGCTATTTCTTCCCATGGTTGAGAAGGTTCAGCCACCAGTTGCAATAACCCAGGTGTCTTTCCTGGGATTCTTTTCATGGTGGCAGATACAGTACAGCTCTTGACAAAGTTTTCTACGTCTCCTTTTAGTCTCGGCCACCAAAATTGCCGGCGAATGAGATGTAGTTTTTAGATATCCGAAATATCCAACCTGTTTGACATCATGGCTGTGGTTGAGGGCCTTAAGGCGAAGAGCTTCAGGCAAGTACAATTTTCCCCCCTGTAAGCCAGACCATTCCTGCATGTTAGGGATGTCTGATTGTCTTTAAACCATCAGTTCTCGCTTTATTTTCTTTACCCCGAGGTAATCAGGATTAGAAGTCCTGCGAGGTGTTGAGTTGGGTTGCAGTTTGTGGACTGGGGATAATTGCCTCATGAACTTCTTCGCATTCACTTTTGTATTGTGGCAATCAGGAGAGCGCATCAGCTAGGAAGTTTTTTCTTCCTGGTATGTACTTTAGAGTAAAGTTGAAACGGTTGAAGTACTGTGCCCATCATACTTGTTTTGGGGACAATTTTCAGGGAGTTTTTAGTGCCTCTAAATTTTTGTGATCTGTCCATACTTCAAAAGGCACCTTGCTCCCTTCTAAGTAGTGCCACCAGTTTAATAGCCCCCACCTAACTGCGAAGGCCTTCTTCTCCCAGACTGTCCATCTCCTCTCACTTTCAGTAAATTTCTTAAGAGGTGTAAGCACAAGGTTGTAGGACCCCCGCTTTTATTCTTTTGCAATAACACTGCTCCGACTGCCACATCGCTGGTGTCTGCCTGAATTATGAAGGGCTCCCCTGGGCAAGCGTGCTTTAGGACTGGTTCAGCCGCAAATAGTCTTTTTAAATTCTCAAAAGCTTTCTGATAACTCATAGTCCATGCTAGCGGCTGGCCTGGTCGTGGTTTTCCCCCTTGCCTGTTTTGAGTAGTTCTGTAAGAGGTTGAGCAATCTCGGCAAAAGAGGGAATAAATTGATGGTAGAAGTTGGCAAACCCTAGGAAGCTCTGGAGCTGTTTGCGGGTTTTGGGGGGCTGCCATTCAATTTTTACTTTGGCTGGGTCCATTTCGATAACCTCATTGGAGATTCTATAGCCAAGATAATCTGATTGGGTTTGGTGAAATTCACATTTCGACAGTTTGACATAAAGTTTGGCATTCTTATGTGGTCAGTCATATTCGTGCTGTATATCAAAATGTCATCAAGGTATACTAGGACCCCTTTATATATGTTCATGTAGGACCTCATTGATCAACTGCATAAATACGGTGGGGGCCCCCTGAAGTCCAAATGGCATGACTTTGAATTGGTAGCTCCCCAAGGGGCTGTTGAAAGCTGTCTTCCACTCGTCCCCCTCCTTTATTGTTACCCAGTAATACGCTTCTCTCAGGTCTAACTTGGTGAAGACGCTCCCCTTCTCCAGATGGGTTAGCAAGTCTTTCAGGAGGGGGAGAGGTATTTATTTTCCACAGTCACAGCATTTAGGATGTTATAGTCCACACAGAGATGTAAAGACCCATCTTTTTTTTCTTTGAACAACACGGGCTCCCACAGTAGACTTGGCCCGTTCGATGAATCCCCTTGCTAGGTTTGTATCCACATATTGTTGCATCTCCTCCATTTCAAGGGGGGACAAAGCATACATTCTTGGTCGGGGGAATTTGGCCCCTGGTAGCAGTTCAATGGAACAATCATTGGGATGGTGAGGAGGCAAGGTATCGCATTCTTTCTCACTAAACACCTCCGTTAGGTCCTGGTACTCTCCGGGGATGAGTGGCTTGCCAGGAGGCCGTAAGGCAGCCATGTACGCTTGCTCATTGGGTGGGCTAAAATCCCCTGTAACATCTGTTGAATCAATGGGGGGATCGGGCCCTATGGGTAATCTCACAGTTCTCATTCCTTTTTCCTACCAGATAAATGGCTTCCATTTGTCTAGCCAGGCTAGTCTCAGACATCTTTGGAGCTACTAGGAAGCGAATAAACTCCCAGTACTCGCCTATCTCCAGGCGTAAGGGCTCCGTTAATTGTGTGACTAAAGTCCTTCCCATTAGGGAGCCATCGGCTTGCTCAAACCTCACAGGTTTGGAGAACGGCTTGGCCTGTATGCCCACTCTCAAGGCATATGACAGGCTAATGATGCATCGGGAGCAGCCGGTATCAAGTAGCACTTTCAGGTCTACTTGTGCCCCTGACTTAGGGATTATGAGTTTAGCAGGCAATAAAAAAGGTAGGATGGGTCAACTCACGATCAGGTCGTTCTCCCCTTCATGGTCGCTGTCAAAACCAGGTAATGTGGGGGTGGGCCCAGTTGGTGGGCCAGTGTCCTCCTGGGTGGGGGACGTAACCTGGGTAACGGGCTCCTGGGTGGCCCAGTTGGACTTTTCTCTTGATGGCTGCTGTGCGGGTTTCTTCTTTGTTGTTGGATCTGGTCTACTCTGCTGTTGTGGGTAAGGAACTGGGCAGTTCGCTGCTCGATGTCCCTGCTGTCCACATCAAAAGCACTTGATTGGTGGACCTGTAGGTGATCTAGGTCTTTTGGCAGTGGCAGACATTGGGGATTTTTGGGGTGGTGGTGGCCATCTGGATTCTGGTTTTGGTGCAGTTTCAGGTGGGGGAGGCCTTTTATAGCGGGCGAGCTGGACATTAATTTCACCGCTGCCTGGTACCATTCATGCAGCTGGTTGGGTACAGCTCGATAGATACATGCCCCTGCAATTCAAGTGAGAGCGTACTTGGTTGAGGAAAAAAGTCAGTTTCTCTGGGTCCCCATCAAAGGTTGCTCTGAAGGGTGGGCTCATCATTGCTTGCTGGGGCCCCCATTGCTGCTGGCCACACCCTAGTTGTTGGTTCAATGGCTGCTGGGGTCCCCATTGGTGCTGTCCCCCCCTTTGTTGGATCAACTGTTGCTGGGAGTCCCACTGCTGCTGGCCTCCTCCTGGTTGTCGATTCACCAGCTGCCAGGGCCCCCACTGCTGTTGTTGTGTATCCAGTGGCTGCTGGCCCCACTCTGGTTGCTGATTTAATGGCTGCCAGGGCCCCCCCTGCTGCTGGCCCCTCTGGCCCTGCTGTACGCTCAGGGGTTGCTCATCTGGGTCTTACTGCTGCCACCCTTGCTGTTGTCCTCCCACCAGCTCCTGATCTCCAGGCTTCTGCACCACCCCCAGCTGTTGCAAGGCTTCTATTAGCTGGGGCAAGCTCAGAGGTTGTTGGCCTTCCACTTGTGGGGGCCCCCCAACCTCCCATTGCTGCAGAGTCCCCAGGTCCTCTGTCTCTATGGATCTGGAGGGCTTGGCAGGGGACTCCTGGATCTGGCAAGCAGTCTGATCTGCAGACAGGATTTTCCATTCACCCGAGTATTCAATCTCAGCTGGCCTGGCTACTCCGAGGCTCCTGGAGTCTCTGCTGGGCTTAATCCACTCTCCTGGTTGTTTGTGTCCAGCTCCCAGTGGGAGGATTGCTGAAACTCTTTCCTTGCCGGCTTCGTTGCTGGCCCTTCCCCCACTGGGGTGGCTGCTGGTGCCGGGGAGCTGGCTTCAGGCAATTTTACTCCTTCCATTATGGGATCTTCCCCAACTCTTTGCCAGACTGCCTCCGAAGCGACGGGAGGTCAGGACTCCCTAATTAGTTTAAAAAGTAGTGTGGATTCCAGCTTGATGTCAAGTTTCCGACGTATGGGCTTTTCAAGTGACTCTGAGGCATTGTTTACCTTAAAAGTCCTTTATTAGCCTAATACACCGGCAAATGCTTGCTTGAAGGAAGCTGGAATCTGAAATCTCCGCCCCTTGCACAATATAATTAAATTAGTGCAATATTTTCTAAAGATAGGTAAACGAGAGGCTTTAATTTTTTTGTTAATTAGCAGAAAATAAAATTATTTAAATGTTGATATTCCAAATTTATGCATATTGCAGAAGTCTGGTTTAATGTACAAATTTCAGTTTACTTAAGTACTGATAGTTATTATCATAGAGCACAGAGTATACGAGTTTAGTTGTTGTATATAATGGGTATATCTTGGTGATTGGACCTCCATTGCACATAAACTGTCCAGAGCTTGCTGGGAAGAGCTACAAACTGTGAGTTAAAAAGGAGGAGGCGGGAGGAGGAAAGTAGCTGAGACCCTGCTGATTGGACCTCCATTGCATTCAAACTGCCCAATGCTTGCTGGGAAGAGCTACAAACTGTGAGTTAAAAAGGAAGAGGTGGGAGGAGGAAAGTAGCTGAGGCCCTGCTGATTGGACCTCCATTGCATTTAAACTGCCCAGAGCTTGCTGGGAAGAGCTACAAACTGAGTTAAAAAGGAGGAGGCAGGAGGAGGAAAGTAGCTGAGACCCTGCTGATTGGACCTCCATTGCATTCAAACTGCCCAATGCTTGCTGGGAAGAGCTACAAACTGAGTTAAAAAGGAGGAGGTGGGAGGAGGAAAGTAGCTGAGGCCCTGCTGATTGGACCTCCATTGCATTTAAACTGCCCAGAGCTTGCTGGGAAGAGCTACAAACTGTGAGTTAAAAGGGGGAAGGTGGGAGGAGGAAAGTAGTGGCCCGCGTGCCGTTCAGCAGCGGTACATTCAGGGTAAGTCCGTCTGAGACTCCTTGTATCTCAAAATGTCTGGCTTAGTTCAGTGCAACACTTGTTTTGCAGCTGTCTTTCGCAGTACACTTTTCAAACTCGGAAACTGTCCTATCTGTAAACAAATCACTAGTCTACAAGGGCAGATTATTTATCTAAGGTCTGTAATCTATGCTCTTCAGGCAGAAATTAGGTGTCCAGTTTAGCCCTTCTACTGTATTGAGCCTCCACACTATCAGCCCCCTCTACCACAAAGATCCTGCAAAAGAAGGGCAGTGTGGACAACTGTGGGATCTGGCAGGGTGAGAGCTGTGAACCATAAACACAAAGCTTTCGCTGTGTCCCTGCATAACAGATACAGTGCCCTTGCTGGCCTTAATAGGGACATTAAGGAGACAGGTAAAGGTATTTGTGATGATAACTCAAATAACCAGGTGATCGTGGTCCGAGATGAAGAACTTGTTTCTGACAGGGAGAAGTGCAAATCAGATATTACACATCAGTCATGCAAGAACAGAAAGGCATCCCAAAAGAGAAGCTACCTTCTGGTTGGTGATTCAACTATAAGGGATGTAAATTTAGGAAAGGACACAGAGGTTTCAAAAGAGGTCACCTGGGTGCTAGTGCCAGTAGGGACAAGAAGCGTATTTTCAAAATAGTCAACAATTCCAGCAAGGACTGTGAAGTGGATGCTATTATACATCTTGGCACTAACAATCTTTCCCAAAAGATGTACTCTCTGTGCAGAATGATTTCCAGAGTTTGGGGCAGGAACTTAGCAGGATAGGCTGTAGGCTTACTTTTTCATAGGTTTTACCAGTGTATAAGAAGCAAAATGGATAAGGCCAGTGTATAGCAGAATTCAATATGTGGCTAAAGGAGTGGTGTAAAGGGGAAGGCTTTGGTTATATTAGTCATGATATCTGTAGCTGGTCCAATGAAACAATGTACAAAAGAGATGGTTTGCATCCATCAGAGAAAGGGACTGAGTTACTTGGCAACAAACTCACAGATTTTCTGGAGGAATATTTAAACTGAACGGGGACAGTGAGTTAATTGATACAGAACATCCCTGTCCCTGGCAATAAAAAAATTACAGGGTTAGCAGTGCACATAACATAGATGTGTGTGTGGATAAGAATATCAACCTTGCTATCAAGCAAAATCAAGCTTTTAATAGCGAGTGCCTCACAAAGTGCACTAACCAAACAGGTGGTAAGAAAATAGGGGAACTCAGGCACCACACAGGTTATGTAGAAAGTAAACACAGGGTCAGTCATAAAGGACTCAAATGTCTATACACCAATGCACAAAGTATGAACAGTAAACAGGGTGAACTAGAAATTCAGGTAAATGAGGGCAGATACGATATTGTTGCCATTACGGAAACATGGTGGGATGAAACCCACAAATGGAACACACAACTAGAGGGATTTAAATTATTTAAAAGAAACAGAGCAAATAAAAGAGGAGGTGGAGTTGCTGTCTGTATAAGAAATGACTCGGAGTCCTAGTGGACGATCACTTAGATATAAGCTAGCAGTGTGATGCAGCTGCCAAAAAAGGCAACACAGTGCTAGGGTGCATTAACAGAGGGATAGAATCAAGATCACATGAAGTATTAATACCACTTTACAATGCCTTGGTATGGCCACACTTGGAATACTGCATCCAGTTTTGGTCACCACGATGTATAAAAGATGTTGAGACTAGAAGAAGTACAGAGAAGACCAACAAAGATGATTAGAGGTCTGGAGGCTAAAACATTTAAAGAACGGTTGCTGAAACTGGGTATGTGTAGTTTAATGAAAAGAAGGACCAGGGGTGACATGATAGCAGTGTTCCGATATGATATCTCGGGGGCTGCCACAAAGAAGAGGGAGTCAAGCTATTCTCCAGAGTGCCTGAACGCAGGACAAGAAGCAACGGATGGAAACTAATCAAGGAGAGAAGGAACCTAGAACTAAGGAGACAGTTCTTCCTGACAGTTAGAACAATTAACCAGTGGAATAACCTGCCTCCAGAGGCGGTGAATGCTCCAACACTGGAAGTTTTTAAGAAGAGACTGGACAGCCATTTGTCTGAAATGGTATAGGGTTTCCTGCCTGAGCAGGTGATTGGACTAGATGACCTCCAAGGTCCCTTCCAACTTTATTATTATTAATTATTAATTATTATTATTATTATTATTATTATTATTATTATTATTATTATTATTATTATTATTATTATTGATCCTATTATCTCAGTAGTTCTCAGGAATATTCAGATCTAAGTGCTTAAGAAACATCATTTCTGAATTGTTCTTAATGAAGCATATCTAAAACGTGTGACTTGTTAAATAGTTTTTATAAGTATTGTAAATTATTAAATTAAACAGTTCTTTATAATAACTAACATTTTATCAACAGGGTACTGTTTAAGTGATTTTAATGATTCATTTCTGTAACTTGATAGAGCTGAAACATTAATATGTTTAATACTAATAATGTATATTATGATAATGCTAATATAAAAAAAATAAAACAGCAAGAAATATAAAAAATGAGAGCAAACCAGGATCAGTTTATGGCAGGCATGTCAAACACAAGGCCCGGGGGCCGGATCCGGCCCGCAAAGTGGTTTCATGTGGCCCGCGAAGCCATCCTGGAAACAGTGAGGGAACGGCCCCCGCTGTCTTGGCCCTGGCCCAGAGACCCTCCTTCTGCCAGAGACCCTCAGATCTGTCCCACTCCTGCCCGGGCCCCTATAGGCACCCTTGATGCGAACGATGTAGAGCTGGCCACGCCCACCAAGTAGGCCATATGCACTCTAGCCACGCCCACCCAGTAGGCCACGCCCACCCAGGCCACACCCACCCGCCCCCTTGAGGGCAACCGCAATGCTGATGCGGCCCTCAATGAAATTGAGTTTGACACCCCTGGTTTATGGCATCATGAGGCTAGCTTATTATATGATATGCCAGCTGACATAATTTCATTCCTGTTTAAACTTCAATATTTTCAGTGAAGTAGAGAAAGAACTCAGGTTTTTAATTGGTGGAGACTGAATCAGTTTTATAGCTAAGCCCAGTTTTGCTGTTCAGATGTTATAATAGGATATTCAATACAGGTAGTCTTCAATATACAACCACAATTGAGCCCCAAAAGTTGCTAAGTGAGAAAATTGTTAAGTGAGTTTTGTCCCATTTTACGATTTTTCTTGCCACAGTTGTTAAGTGAATCATTGATGTTCTAAATTAGCAACATGGGTGTAAAGTGAACCATTGACTTTGCTTCATAAAAGGTTGCAAAAGATGACCACATGACCCTAGGACATTGTAACTGTCATAAATATGACATATGCCAAATGTTTGAATTTTGATCATCCATGGGGATGCTGCAATGGGTGCAAGTGTGAAAAATGGCCACCGAGTGCATGGGGGCTGACGTCCGTCAACAGCCACAGCCTGCCGGCTCCTCGACCGGTGCACTCTGGGACTCCGCAGCCTGTCACCAGCAGTTCAAAGAAGCCACCTCTGAGCTGGATGGCTGGTCGACAGCTGAGGAGGCGATGCAGTGGGTCATGTCCTGGAAGAGGAGAACATGCGAGGCCAGGAGGGACAGGATGGAAGGAAACCAGACGTGCCGGGATGCATCCGACCACGTGGGACCTCAGTGAGTTAGCAGGCGCTGGTTGAAGAGGGACAGATGCCATCTCCAGGGCATGGCATGTGTGCCCACAGAGAGGGCTCTGAGTGCCGCCTCTGGCACGCGTGCCATAGTTTCATCACCACTGATACAGGCTGTATATATAGGCCATAATATATGCCATAATATAGGCTGTAAAAATGGCTTAATATAGGCTGCATCCTGGATTTCTTATAGATTTTAATTAGATTGTTTTACGTAAAACAGTGTAGGATACAGCCTATATTAAATTATAGTGTGAAGACTAATAGTAAATATGATAACATCTAAAATTACAACAAAATAATAGTATCTAAAACTTGAGTATCAACAAAGTAATAATATCTAAAATTTAAATAAATTATAGTTACAAAGAATGCATTGCAGGAGATTGAACCGTCAGGGTCCAACAGATATTCTGTGCTGGTGCACAAAACCTTGAAGAAAGGAAGAACATGTTCTATAGTTTCCACCTTCCAGAATCACAGAAGCAGAACCTTTCAGCCAATGGTATTTTTTTATATTTACTATCTACTACTGCAGAGGGGAGAGATGGCATTGGGCAAGAGAGAAAGCTTACCAATGGATGCTTGTTTCTAGTTGTGTCAAATGTAGCTGGCAGCAGTGCAATATATCTTGAGTACTGGTGTCAGGAAAGCTAGGGTCCTCACTAATCTGTTTGCCTCTCTGTATCCTTTAACCTTTGCGTCAGGGTTTGTTTCTCCTGATCATATTGCATCTTAAGAACTGAAGAGGGAAAATAGCCTAGATTTAAAAGATTAGATTCAACAGCCTTGATCCATGTGGATTGAAAATTGTCCTGAATGGTGCAAACCCTTGAGGATAGAAGTTGAGTTTTAACCAAAGATTTATGAAAGTTAGATACACTCTGGAGTCAACTTATATCAAACTTGTCTCCATTTGTAGAAGTACGTTTGATATCCAGTGTTTGTGACCTAGTGTGCATTTGAGACCTAGTGTGATATCTGGAGAGTTGCTCTGATAAATTTGGATTGTACCCTCTCCGAGAAGTGAAACACAAAGCTGAGGGCCAACCAGAGTCCCATAAGGGAATTGGGCTGGTGACTTAGCCTGAAAGAGCTTAAGTGCAGCTGGAATGTAATATCCTCCCTTGGCCCTGAAAAATTTAAGGATGGCATTGACAGATCTTTGTTTAGTAGCAGCAGCATATTCACAATGGGCTTTCCTCAAGCCAGTAGCATTCATGTCTGCTCCTAAATAATCAAAACTACTCACTTGTTCTATTTTATGGCCATTAATGCTCCATAAGCGGAGCTTTGGCTTTTTGAAGTCATAATATTGGTTTTCTGATTTTCAGATTATCATTGCTGCAGTATCAGACCAAATTTCTTAGAGCTCTTTGGAGACCTCTTTGTGTTCTGGAAAGATCTACAGTGCTGTCTGCATAGAGCAGGGTATCAAACTCAATTTCATTGAGGGCCGCATCAGCATTGCGGTTGCCCTCAGGGGGTCAGGTGGGTGTGGCCTGGGTGGGCGTGGCTAAAGTGTGTATGGCCTACTGGGTGGGCATGGCCAGCTCTACATCGTTCGCATCAAGGGTGCCTATGGGGGCCTGGGCAGGAGTGGGACAGATCTGAGGGTCTCTGGCAGAAGGAGGGTCTCTGGGCCAGGGCCAAGGCAGTGGGGGCCGTTCCCTCATTGTTTCCAGGATGGCTTCGCGGGCCTCATGAAACCACTTTGCGGGCCGGATCTGGCCCCCGGGCCTTGTGTTTGACATGTCTGGCATAGAGTTTTAAGTAGTAGTTAGTAAGGTCATCTCTCTTTCCCTTCTTAAAGATTGGGGACACATCCAGTGATGACAGTATAGGTAAAGAGCGATGACAAGATTGGAGCCCACCACTCTGCATTATTCTTCAATAGTTCTGACAAAATAGTAAGAAGGGTTTTTCTGAACTTCGTGAGACAACTTAAATTCTTTATCCATGTTTCATTTTATGATTACTTTCAAAGTTTAATATAGAATATAGTTTCAGAAATGTGAGACTAGTAAATATGAAGTTTAAAATCTGGTGTGTTTTTTGTTTATGCACATCTCAATGTGAAAGATATATGCAACCACAAATATAAGATAGTATTAAGGTTTGGGTATTTATTCCTTTATTAAAAATTTGAATATAATGTAACCATTATCACCGACTGGGCAGAGTCTGAAGATGAGGACATGGGCAGTCTTGTTGATGTTATCTGGGAGGAGTTCGATCCTGTGACTCCTGAAGACGTGGACAGGATCATGGGGAAGCTGAGCTCCACCACGTGTTTGTTGGACCCGTGCCCCTCCTGGCTGGTTTATGCGGCTCGGGATGGGACACAAGGCTGGCTCCAGGCAGTGATAACTGCTTCCTTGAGTGAGGGTAGTTTTCCCGCCGCCTTGAAGGAGGTGGTGGTGAGACCCCCTCCTCAAGAAGCCTGCCCTGGACCCAGCTGTATTAAACAACTTTCGTCCGGTCTCCAACCTTTGCTTTGTCGCGAAGGTTGTTGAGAGCATGGTGGCGCATCAGCTCCCTTTGTTCCTGGAGGAAGCTGATTATCTAGACCCGTACCAATTGGGTTTCAGGCCCGGGTACAGCACGGAGACGGCATTGGTCGCGCTGGTGAATGATCTCTGGCGGGCTTGGGACAGGTTGTTCCTCTGTCCTAGTCCTATTAGACCTCTCAGCGGCTTTCGATACCATCGACCATTGTATCCTGCTGCGGCGTCTCAGGGGGTTGGGAGTGGGAGGCACTGTTTTGCAGTGGTTCTCCTCCTACCTTCTGGGACGTTCACCCTCCCCTGGATTCTACCATTCCCAAGGAGGAGAGGGGCTTTATTGCATTCACTTCCTTCCTTAAATGTAACTTTTTGTTTATTCCACCTGCCTGCTATTCATCACAATATAATCAATTGCTTTCTCACTAGGCAGTCCCTCTCATCTTATGGGCAACTAAGAAAGGGGGTGGAAAAGGGAGGAATGAAACTCTCCAGAATCTGGTTTGTTTCTCTGAATGAAGTATGAGGTGGGGAAAATGATCCTGCTGCAAACGGACTGTTGCGACCCTATCTGGACCGAGATGCCCTACGCACAGTCACTCATGCGCTCGTGACCTCCCGTTTAGACTACTGCAACGCTTTCTACATGGGGCTGCCCTTGAGGACCACTCAGAGGCTTCAGCTGGTGCAGAATGCGGCCGCGCGAGTTGTGATGGGGGTTTCCCGATACTCCCATGTAACACCTCTACTCCGCGAGCTGCATTGGCTCCTGATTGCCCTCCGGGTGAGATTCAAGGTGCTGGTGATGACCTATAAAGCCCTAAATGGCTTGGGTCCGGGATATCTGAGGGAACACCTGCTGCCGGCATCAAGCTCCCTTCGTCCAGTGCACTCCCACAGGGAGGGTCTTCTCAGGGTGCCACCGGTAAGAGATTGCCGGCGGATGACACCCAGGGATAGGGCCTTCTCAGTGGGTGCGCCTGCCCTTTGGAAACAGCTGCCAGTGGAGCTGAGGACTGCCCCCGACCTCCGTTCATTCCGACGGGACCTGAAGACCTGGCTCTTCGAGCTCTCTGGCCCAGGCTGAGAATTCTAATTTTAGCTTTAATCTTATTTTAACTGGGGTTTTACTTATGCAGGGACGAATATAATTTTTTTAAATCTGTTTTTAACTTTTGTATCTCTGTTTTTTAATCACCTTGTAAACCGCCCTGAGTCCTTCAGGAAAGGGCGGTATATAAATGTGATAAAAATAAAATAAATAAATAAATAAATAAATCTCTTTGCTCCCATGATGGGCTTACCATTACCCTGACACTAGTGGGGAATTTGGGCATTCTGGTGAGGAGAGGAAAGCAACCAATCTCCTTTGGGCAGTTAGATGGGTCCATAGCGGGGGGGGGGGGTACCAGCTACCCTAGCCACCCTACCAGTTCACCTGTCTCTGGAGACCCATGAGGAAAATATAATGTTTGTAGTGACCCCTGGCATGCAATGCCCAATTTATTTATTTATTTATTTATTTGAATTTCTATACCGCCCTTCTCCCGAAGGACTCAGGGCGGTGAACAGGGCATATAAATAGAAGTACAAAAGTTAAAAAGGATTAAATTATTGCCCAAATTAAAACAATCAAAATATAAAAAACATTTAAAACCCCAACATTGCCCCATCAGGCCAGGCCAGCTTGTTCGAATAAATGGGTCTTTAACCCGCGCCGGAAGGAGCGAAGATCTGGTGCCATCCGGAGCTCAACCGGCAGTTGATTCCATAAAGCCAGGGTGCCCACCGAGAAGGCCCTCCCCCTGGGGGCCACCAGCCGGCATTCTTTGACCGGAGGCACCCTGAGGAGGCCCTCTCTGTGGGAACGCACAGGGCGGAGGGGAGTCGACGCCAGCAGCAGGTGGTCCCCGAGGTATTCCGGACCCATGCCATGTAAGGACTTAAAAACCATCACCAAGACCTTGAACCTCACCCGGAAGACAATGATTTTAGGGCTGGAATGGTTAAAGAAATGGAACCCCTGGGTTAATTGGAGGACAGCTGAGCTCCCTCCTCACCGATCCATGGACTGTGCTATAGAAATCAAACCCGGGGCAAAACTCCCAAAGCCCAGGCTGTACTCCACAAGCCCTAAAGAGATGGAGGAGATGGAAAGATTCTTAAATATAAACTTAGAAAAGGGGATTTATTGAATCTGCCAAACCCAAAGTGGCTGCTCCAGTCCTATTTAGGGAAAAGAAGGATGGCACAATGGGTTTGTGCGTAGATTACCACGCCCTGAATGCAATTAGTGAAAGTAATCTGTATCCCCTACCCCTCATGAAGCACATGTTATCCCACCTATCAAGAGGAAGGATTTTTACCAAACTAGACCTAAGAAGCATACTACCACATTAGGATCAAGGAAGGGGAGGAATGGAAGACTGCATTCAATTGTCCAATGGGTTGCTACCAGTTCAAAGTTCTGCTGTTCGGACTGCAAGGGCCCCCCACAGTTTTTATGCAATTAATCAATGAAGTGGTTTACTTATATGACATCTTATCTTCACTGAGGAGCATATTAATCTAGTCAGAGCAGTTCTAAAAAAATTGCAGGCTGCCCACCTATATGCCAAATTATCGAAATATGAATTTCACCAGGAAAGAATAGACTACCTGGGGTATCGCATATCCCCGCAAGGCTTCAAAATGGAGCCTAAGAAAATCAGGGCAGTATTAAAATGGGCACCACCCTGCACAAGGAAGCAATTGCAAAGTTTCCTGGGTTTTGCAAACTTCTGCCAATTCATCCCTTTGTTTGCCCAAATAGCCCTACCCCTCACAAACTTGTTGAAAACGAGGGAGGGCAGTGAAACCCAGCCAGCCCCTGAAGTGGACAATGGAATGTGAAGTGGCATTAGAGAGGCTAGACACCCAGACCCTAATAAACATTTCTTAATACAGGCAGACTCAAGCGATGTGGTGGGAGCTGTATTGTTACAGGAAAATGTTGAGGGGGCACTGCAACCGTGTGCATATATGACCAGGAAACTCACAGAGACAGAACAACGTTGGGCTGTGTGGGAAAAAGAGGCTTATTCTGTGAGGTGGTCATTACTTACGTGGCGTCATTTCCTTGAAGGAATAAAATCCCCTTCAGGTCTGGACAGACCACAAAAATTTGGAAGCGCTAAAAACACCCAGGAAACTCACTCCTAAGCAATCCTGCTGATCTCAGCAGTTTCATCGATTCCGTTTCACACTTAAACACTTACCAGGGGGAAAGAATTTCCTGGCAGATGCACTGTCTCACATGCCCCAATATAACAGCACACGGGCCACTGACTCTAAACCACTTATACCTGAACAACAACTGGCAGCGCCAGTAACCACCAGGGCCCAAGCTAAAATGAAGCCGCAGCTGAACAGCCAAACTGGAATCAAATTCCAAAAGTCTTTGGAAACAGATGAATAGTTCCAGAAAAATAAGACTGTGCACAATCAAAGACAGACTACCCTGTTTGGGGGAGAAGTTATACATACCCAGAGGATCAATTTCATGCAGTTGTGCCATGATACAAAATCAGCAGGAGATTTTGGGTTTGTAAAAACCTTACATTTAACTAAAAGGCAATGTTGGTGGCCATCCATGAAAAAGAACATAGAAAGCTATGTGGCCAGCTGCCAAACATGTGCAATGGCTAAGAGGCTGCAGGGGAAGTCCCCTGGACTGTTACAACCAGTGGTGAACCCCTCAGCCCCCTGGAAAGAAATAGCCATGGATTTTATAGTGGAATTACCAGAAAGCAATGGGAACACTGTCATCTGAGGGGGTCACAGATTTGTTTTCCAAACAGGTGTACTTTATCCCTTGCCAAAAGATTCCCACCGCAAAAACCTTAGCAAAACTATTCATGCAGCACATTTACAGATTACATGAAGCACCCCAACACATCATATCTGACAGGGGAGTGCAATTTATGTAAAAGTTTTGGAAGAAATTTTTATCCCTCTTAGGAACTACTCAGGGACTGACATCTAGTCACCATCCTCAGGGGAACAGTCAATCAGAACGCGGGAAATCAGTACTGAGCAATACTTCAGATGCTTTATTAATTTCCAGCAAATGAATTGGACGGACCTACTCCCCTTTGCAGAAGTTGCTTACAAGAACGCAGTCCACTCCAGCAGATGCTACACTCCTTTTCAAATAGCCACCTGTCAAAGTTTCAACCCTGTGCCAGAACTAATCCCAAATGAACTGGAAATCCCATCACTGAAAGAATGGATTGCACAATTGCAAAATACCTGGCCAATCGTTAGGAAAGCTTTAGACAAAGCTAGGCAAGCATACAAAACACAGGCAGACAAAAAAAGAGTCAAACCCACACTATTCAGGATAGGAGAAATGGTACATTTATCTACAAAATACCTAAAAGCCTTACAGCCCTTTAAAAAACTTGGACCAAAATATATATAGGACCTTTTCCAATTAAAAGAATCATAAACCCAGTAACAGTAGAATTAGAACTACCCAAAAATCTTAGGCAAATACACCCAATCTTTCACTGCAGTTTGCTGAAAAGGGAACAACAGTCATCCTTATGGCCAAACCACCACCACCACCACCTCCAATCATGGTTGAAGGAGAACAATACTTCGAGGTAAAAGAAATCCTAGATTCTAGAAAGTACCACAGAACAATTCAATATCTAGTAGCTTGGAAACACCTTCCCTCCTCAGAAAACGAGTGGATCCATAAACATCACATCAGAGCACCTAAGTTGCTAAAGAGGTTTCATACAGAATATCCCAGCAAACCAGGCTAAAAAGAAGGCAATAGAGTGCTATCAAGGAAAATGTATAGATATAGCCTGCAGACGTTTAGGGCAGGGCTTTTCAACCTTTTCACCCATTGTACCATTTTTAGGATAAGGCACTATCTGAGTACCACCAGTCGCCCAGCAAAGTGTCAAAACCTTGACCAAAAAAGAGAGGGAAAAATGATAAAATACAGGTAGTCCTTGACTTACAACAATTCACTTAGTGACTGTTTGAAGTTACAACGGCACTGAAAAAGTGACTTATGACCATTTTTCACACTTATGACTGCTGCAGCATCCACAGGGTTATGTGATTTACATTTGGATGCTTGGCAACTGATTTATACTTATGACATTCAGTGTCCCAGGGTCATGTGATCACCTTTTGCAACTTTTTGATAAGCGAAGTCAATGGGTGGGGTTGGGGGCATGGCCAGCTCATCAATCAGGTTGCAGGGTGCCTGTGGGGGGGAAATCTGTGGGTTTCTGGTAGAGGGGGGTGGGACTGGGATGGGTGTCTTCCTTCCCTCCCTCTCTCCCATTGTCCCTTCCTTTCTTCTTTCTTTCTTTTCTTCCTTCCTTTCTCTCACCTTTCATCCTTTCTCTTTCCTTCTTTCTTCACCTTTCTCCCTCTTTTCCCTACTCGCTCTTCTTCCTTGCTTTCCCTCCAGAGGAGTTAAAAAAACAAGAAAAAAGGAGAGACAAGGCAGCTTTCTCAACCAGGCACCCTCCAGCGGGTGGGGGGGCTTGGTGTCCTCTCTCGCCAAGAAGAATTGTGGGAATCGGGCAACCTGGAGGACCACCTGGTCTTGCTGGAGCTCCTTAATGTTACCAGAAGGACAAGGGGGTTTCTCCGGGGATGTCAGGATGCCGCCTTACTACCTGACAGGTAGAGACTTGGGGCTGCTCCTCTTTTTGATTCTGGCTGGGAAAAGGTGTGTGTGTGTGTGTGTGTGTGTGTGTGAGGAAAAAAGACGGGACTCGGGCTCAGGATGCGTCTCCCCACTCCAGAGAGCCCCGCTTTCCCCAGCACGTTGCTCCCAGCCTTATTCGCAGGAGAGTAAGGCCGCCAGCCGCGCTGCCTCGGAACCCTCCGCGGAAGCCAAGAGGGCCAGGAGCGAAAGCACGGCTTTGTCTGGGGAGTTCAAGGAAAGGGGGCCTGGGAGTGCTCCAGGGGCAAAGAGCCGGAGGGCTCCCCGAGGGCATCTGGCCCAGCCGCACCACTGGGAGGCCCTGTCAGGGCCAGCGTGCTCTGGTTTCCAGGGCCCAGCTGGCAGAGGGTGAGCGGTGCCTGCGGGCCGCCTGGCACTCCCACCTGCGCCAACCAGGCGAGCGCAGGGACGCAGAGCCGGGTGGCTGTCTCCCCCTGCCAGGCCCGGCACCTCCCCTACCTGGCCATGAGGGAGTGGCGCCTGCCCCACCTCCCTCCCTGCCCGCCCGCCGCCCTTCGCCGGCTGCCAGGTAGAGAATTTGTGCTGAGGCCGGGCAAAGGTCACAGGTGCTTCGTGGGGTGCGCCGTCCGTCGGAACTGCACCGCTCATGTCCCCTCCCCTGGCTGCCTCTGTGGCTCTGGGACTGCCCGTGGACTTACCTCCTCCGCTTTCCACCCCTTCGGCTGTGCGCCCTGCTGGCCCGGCCATGTCGCTGACGAAGCTCTACAGCCAGGTAAAGGGATGGGCAGGGGTCACGGGCTGGAGCTGCCCAGATCACCCCACTATCTCCTTTGCTGGAACCGCCCGCAGCACCCCCGTGGCTTCCTTCATGGCTGGCAAAGAGTGCAAGTCCTCCCCACCCGCATTCGAGCAGCCCGGCTGGGAAGTCGCTCTGGCTCCCCTTTGCCCGAGGGGGAAACTGAGGCCTAGGGGGGGATTGCATGCAGGCGCACCACGGCGGCACTCCAGAGCCACTCGGTTGTTGTAATTTTGCCTCATTTTATGAATTTCTCTTGCCATGTTTGTTTGGTGAATCCCTGCAGTTAAGTTAGTCCCAGAGTTGTTTGAATCCGGCTTGAGTTTGCTTCTCAGAAGGTCGCAAAAGGGGATCATGTGATTTCCCTGGTGCAATGCAACTTGCAAGCTGCATGTTTTCTGCAAACAAGTGAGCCGGGCAGGAGCGCGAGATTGGCGTTTCTAAGTACACGATGATTTGCGCTCCTGACAATCTTGCTCGCTCACTTTCAGCTTGCTTTCTGCAAGCAAGTGGGATGCGCAGGAGCACGAGATTGGCATTTTTGAGTACATGCTGATTCATGCTCCTGGCAATCTCACTTGCTTTCAGCTTGTGGAGGTCAGGGCCGGCCGTACGGAGTCGCCAACAGTGGTGGGGAGTCAGGCGATTGTGTTTTTCCCTCCACACCCTTGGCCAAGGGAAGGGTCTGTGAACTTGGATATTATTAATAAGCTTACAGATGTTCTTGCTTTACAAGTGTGGACGGGAAGAGGAGAGGGGGAAAGTCTCGAGCCCCGGGAGGCGCCATGAGGGGTATTGCAAGCTTAAGGGGGGGAGAGGAAAAGAAGATGGAAGGCCACAGGAGAGAGAGAGAGAGAGAGAGAAGGGGGGAAAGAACGAGGGGCGGTTGTGAGGTTGGCGCACAGGGCTGCGACGTGAGTGGTCTCAAACCTACCTGCCGAGGGAGAGGATGGCTCTGTCCCCTTCAGGTTCGCGCTTGTTTCTGAAGTAAGAAGGGGGGGAAGGACAACATGGATCCCGCACAAGAAGAGGTCAATCTGGTTGCTGCACAATGAGTCCCTGGGGAGGGCGGGGCCTTGCTCTGTGCCTGCACTCTTCGCACGTCCTCGGTAGGGTTCCTGCAGGCCGCCAAGCAGCATGTTTTCCGGCAGCAAGTGAGCTGGGAAGGAGCGGAGCGATGGGACGTGGAGGGGAGGAAGGCAATGCCGCGTACCACCAGCCAGGTGCTCGTGTACCACCAGTGGTACACGTACCACCGGTTGAAAAGCCCTGTTCTAGCCAATCTGGGGAAATAACTTGTTGCTATACAAAATTTGACCCGCTTGAGTAATTTCAGATGTATTGGACAAGAGGTAGTAAAAAAAAGCATCTTATACCTCTTTGGGATAGGAGGGTAGGATTTAATTGGCTAATATCAGCTCAGTCAGGCTTTGATCAGTGTCTTTGTTATAATTGAGCTGCCTGGCTGTGGTTCTATATAATAAGCATTCTTGAACATAACTGTAACTACATTGTTAATATAGGTATAAAGATGTGTATTTTAATAATTTTCTGCAGGAAACAAGTCCAACTTCTTGTATGCTGATTATTTTTTCTAAAATATATATTTTACTGATAATTATTTTCAGAACACCCAGAGGTGCTTTTTGATAAGGCATCTGGACTTTCTTCTTTTACTTTGAAGACATTTCACTTCTCATCAAAGAAGCTTCCTAAGCTCTGAATGGATGGTTGGAAATGGAAGGATTTATACTCCTTGCAGACAGCTGGTCATTTGCATTCTTTTAGAGAGTTGCTGAGGCTACCTGGAGGTTTATTTGTGTTGTCAAGGTCACCTGAGTAGTGAAAATGGGTGTGGAGCCTTCTTGGAACTGCTGAAAGAACTGCGTTGTAGACTGCAGATAGATGATGTCGTATCCCTCCCCCTGTGTTGACAGATGGCTGTTCAGTTATGACATAGATGGCCTCTTGGACCCCTCTTTCAAATCAGCAGTCCTCTCTATCCAAAATGTGGACTTTGCTGCCTTCAAAAGAGTGGTCTTTGTCTTTTAAATGCAAATGGACTGTGGAATCTTGTCCTGATGTTCTCCTGTGTTGTGCCATGTGTTTATGAAGTGGTTGTTTTGTTTCCCCAGTGTACAGATTTTCACATAGCTCACTGCATTATACTGCATATATGAAGTTGTTCAATTTGTGTCTGGGTGTATTATCCTTGGGGTGGACAAGCTTCTGCCTTAGTATAGTTGTTGGTTTAAAGTGTGCACTTATGTTGTGTTGACTGAAGAACCTCGTGAGCTTTTCTGATATTCCTGCAACATATGGAATGACAACATTGATTCGTTCATTGTTTTCTTCTTTGTCTGTTATGGAGGAGCTCCTGCTGGGTCTTTTTTGGGATTTGATGAAGGTCCAGTTGGGATAACCACACGTTCTGAGGGCTTCTGTGATGTGTTTTAGTTCTTTTTCTTTCCCATCTTTGCTGGTAGGCAGACCTTCAGCTCGGTGGTGTAGGATTCTGATAACTCCCATTTTTTACTCCAGTGGGTGGTGAGAATCAAAATGTAAATATTTTTTTTAAATTCTTGTCTTTCAGTGCATTTTAAAATTTCTTCCTATTTGAGATTGATTTGCTTTGTCATATGTTAAAAGTTTTGGCGTTGAAAAGTGATGTCCTTAATCATAATTTATTATAGTTATATTATAGTCATCCATAATGATAATTAAATGCAGCATGTTTGAACTGTTTTTGTTTTTTTTATAATATTTATAGGATTACCAAGCCATTAACTTTTGCTGACTGTGTTGGTGATGAACTACCTTTAGGATGGGAAACTGTTTACGACCAACAGATTGGTGTTTATTACATGGACCACATAAATCGTGAGTAACCAATTTTGTTTTTAAGTTATACATATAAACTCAGACTTCGATCCTAAATTTTCATTTATATATAGGCAAATCAGAGTTGGGCAATGGAGAAAGATGCAATAAAATTATAAAATTATTGCTATTGTAGATGCTGTCCTGAAATATGAAAAATACGCACAATTCTCATGGGTTTTAGGATTGTCTTTGCAAAACTTGTTTGAAGATTTCTGTCATGATTTATTTTATTGGAGATAGAACTATTGAATAATATTGGCAAGCTTGATAAGTGCAAGTACATATGGTCAAATATCTGGATTTTATATAAATTCTTTTTTTCTCCAAATTTTGGATTTAATACTGCTTTTTAAAAATCTTTTAGAGTCTTTCCATTCCATAGAGAGGATGAAGATACTATCTTCGAATTAGATTAAATGGCAGATGGACAATGGCAGCAGAGAGAGGAAAGAGCAGAAGAAAAGATAATAAAAAGTGATGAAAATGAAGGATTAAAACTGAAAGAATACCTTTTTTTAAAGAATTGGAATTGTTTCATTTTTTTCTCTTAAAAACATCAGCATACAAACAAAAACATGTTAAAATGGTGCATGTTAGATTGAAAACAATGAAAATTTAATCTTAATCTTTATGATATAATCTGAACAAATAGCTTGTTAAACCTCAGTCTCTAAATTTGCCTGGTGGTTATCCTTTTGCTTCCTTCTAAACAGATGCTGATATTATCAAATTAAAATAATCCTAAATTAAACGAATGGACCTGGCTATCTTAAATTAAGAATCTAGTCTATTATAGCACATTAGTTCTACATCAGTTTCTTGCTTAAATGTTACTATTTAAGAAGCTGGCTTGACTTTACAGTGTCAAGAGAGAAGGAGAGCTCTCAATGTGCTGATTTAAAAGTGTTAGTTGAAGCATATGCCTTTTAATCCATTCCTTGTTTTGTAGACCCATTTTGAGGCTGGATTCTAGAGATTACTTAGTCACCTTGATAATTTCTGATATGAAAACAATATAAATTTAATAAATAAATAGCAATGCATTAATTTTCCTGAAGTTCACAATAGCTTTTGTTACAGTTTACTACTGTCTTAGTAATTTAGAAATATTAAAATAGTTACCCTAGTTATGACGCTCATTTCAGAAGATGGAGCTTGGGATCTATTGTTCTCTTCTATAATATTTATGGTGTGGGGTTCTGCAGGACTGTGTTTAACATTTGTACAAAACCACTGAAAGTAGAAATAACTTGTTATCAGTATATGTTTTGTTGTCACCCAATTTTAATTCTTATATGAGCAGTGGAACAGTTAAGCTGATACCTCTAATCAGTTGTGGTATAAATGAGGGCTAGAAAACATGATAAAATGTAAGTTTATCTTCAAAAAGATTATAATTTCATAGAATTGCATATCCACTAAAGCAGAGATGAATAATCTGCAATCTTTATATACTGGTGAATTTATATTGCCAATAAGTATGGTTGACTAAGTCCAAGAACATCTAGTTCATCCTTCCTTTACCAATCCTGAGAGATCCATTCCTGGATCTTGCTCAATCACCCAAGTAGTTGCTCAATCACCCAAGTGGTTTTGGTACAGTAGTACAATACTACATGTCTAAGGAGATTCTTAGTCATCCAGGTCATGGTTGTCCCAAAGGTGCTTTTTCAAGAGCCAACTGGACTTCCTTGTTTTTCTCTTTTGCTTCTCATCAAATAAGCTTCTTCAGCTCTGACTGGATGGTGGAGAATGGAAGGATTTATATTCCTTGCTGGTAGCTGGTCATTTACATTCTTTTAGAGAGTCATTGAGGACACTTGCAGGTTTATCTGTGTCCTCAAGGTCACCTGAGTGGTGCAAATGGGTGTGGAGCCTTCTTGGAACTGCTGAAAGGACTGTGTTGTAGACTGCCCTCCCTCTGTTGAGAGAGGGCTGTTCAATTTTGACATAGATGGCCTGTAGGACCTCCCTTTCAAAGCAGTAGTCCTATCTGTCCAAAATGTGGACTTCGCTATCTTCAAAAGAGTGGCTTTGTCTTTTAAATGCAGATGGACTGCTGAATTTAGTCTTGATGGATTTGTTTTCCTATGTTGTGCCATGTGTTTGTGAAGTGGTTGTTTTGTTTCCCCAGTGTACATATCTGCACATTGTACTGCATATACCAAGTTGCTCAGTTTGTGTCTGGGTAGTTTATCCTTGGGGTGGACAAGTTTCTTCCTTAGTGTATTCTTGGGTTTAAAGTGTGCATGTTTGTTGTGTTCTCCTGTGCTTTTCAGATATTCCTGCAATGTATGGAATGACAACATTGCTTTGTTTATTGTTCTCTTGTTTGTCTGTTATGGAGGAGCTCCTGCTAGGTCTTTTTTGAGATTTGATGAAGGCTCAATTGGGATAGCCACATGTTCTGAGAGCTTCCTTGATTCTGCCACATGTTCTGAAAGCTTCTTTGATGTATTTTAGCTCTTTTTCTTTCCCATCTTTGTTGGTAGTGGTGTAGGGTTCTGATAACTCCCATTTTGTGTTCCAGTGGATAGTGGGAATCAAAATGTAAATATTGATCTCTGTGTGGGGGTTCTCTGTAAACTTGTTAAGGCTTCTGTCTTCCTTAATCTGTACTGCACAGTTCAGGAAGGCTAGACTATTTTCCTTCACATCTTCCCGTGTGAATTTGATATATCTCCACAGAGTTGACCAATTCCTCTGTTTTGATCTTGAGCCAAGTATCATCCATATACCTATACCCAGGGCTTTTTTTCTCATAGAACGCTCAGAACGGCGTTCTGGCACCTTTTTTTTTTGCAAAGAAACAAAAAAAGCTCCCTCTGAAAGCCTGTTGCAGGGCTAGGCAATCTTGGCCCTTTTTTATGACTCGTGGACTTCAACTCCCCGAAATCCTGAGACAGCCATGCTGAGGGGAAAGGGAGAGGTTTCCAAGCTGAGCCATGCTGGCTCAGGAATTCTGGGAGTTGAAGTCCTTGAGTCATAAAAGAGCCTGCACTAGAGGAGGACATTAAAATTATTTACAGGGTTACTTCTTTAGGAACTAAACTTTTAGAATCTAAAACAGCTAATTAAAAGAAGCCAACAGGAAAGAACCTCACATTTTTCATCTGCTTCTGTCTTTTGGAAGGTAAAATTAGATAACAAAATAATCTATTTCCTATGTTAACATCTCTGCAATGAAATCAATAAAGGTAACAGGAAAGAAATGAGAAACATTTTTCTCAATGTAATATGTCTAATTTAGCTGATGCTAGAAAAAAAAGTATCTTTTGTACATACTCTTGAAAACTATTTTGAATCTAACCATCTATTACAACTAAACCACTTTAAATTAAACAATTCTTAAGAATGAAATATTCTTAATTTGGACTTTACTTTTACTTTTTGGACTGTTGTGTGTTTTGAAAAATAGATTATTTAGAATCTAGTTATGTTGCACTTCAGTCTTTAAATAATTAACCTAGTATATACATAACAATATATGATGTTTTCCATGGTGAGCTTAACATCAATAACAACATTTATTAAAAAGGCTAAAATAATTTCTGGTAGTATTATCTGTACATTAAAATTTTGTTTAGTCACAATCTTTCACTTTTCACATTCTGGACAAGCAGTGGTCATGTATCCTAGCAAAAGATGTTACATATGTGCATAAGCGTAGTCAGTAGCATATGCCTTTTTAAAAATATCAAACATGCAAAGAAACAAAAATAAGTCCAAAATATCTGTATTACATCCAGAAACACCAACTTTGCAACCAGTATTTCTCATCCATAACTATGGCACCCTAAGGATACCTGCATACATGCAAATGCTTCTCTGGGATCAGTAACACAGCAGGGATTACCTTTTCCTTCCAGTAACAGATTGCTGGGAAATACTAAACATGGCCTTAAGAATTCCAATGTTTGTTACAAATTTTTCTGCATATGGTTGGAAAGAGGCCTAGAAATGCCAGCACAAATCCATTACGCTTGCTGAACGTGCACCCACAACTAATTACAATCTTCAATTATATGTGATATATCCAGGGCTTCTTTTCCCATATAACGCTTAGAATAGCGTTCCAGGCACCTTTTTTGCACACACACAAAAAAAAGCTGAAGGAAACTGTTCCGGAGAGCCAAATTCTCGTCAGGCAGCCAGGTTGCAGAGCAGCAGAATTCATCGCAGCGACAGGCCTTCAGATGGCTCAAATAGAAGGAAATGCGATCCGTACAGGCTAATTTAAAAGTGGGAGGGTAAGAAGGGCTGAGTGTGAACAGGTTGCTTAGCAACCTGCTTAAACAGTCTCTGTAACTTTCAGTTCCCGGTGCCTTGCCTTTTTTAAGCTGGGAAGTTGAAAAAATGCTAAAAAGAAGGCAATAGAGTGCTATCAAGGAAAATGTATAGATATAGCCTGCAGACGTTTAGGGCAGGGCTTTTCAACCTTTTCACCCACTGTACCACTTTTGGGATATGGCAACATCTGAGTACCACCAGTCGCCTAGCAAGGTGTCAAAAACTTGATGAACAAAAGAAAGGAAAAAATGATGAAGTACAGGTAGTCCTCGACTTACAACAGTTCGCTTAGTGACTGTTCAAAGTTACAATTGCACTGAAAAAATGCCCCCCAAGCCACAGCCGAGCAAGACACCTGCCTACCCGCCCGGCGGCGCTCTTCCTCCTGTCTGAGGTTTTCATTGTTGTGAGCATTTCTGTTGAGGATTGGCAGTGGGGGTGGGGGGGTGTTTGGTTTTTATTCCCCCCATCTCCTGGGTGGTTGCAGCAGGTTTTGGTCACTTCACATGACCGTGGGACACTGTGACCGTCATAAATATGAATCAGTTGCCAAGCATTTGAATGTAAATCACAAGACCCTGGAGATGCTGCAACATTCCAGCTGATTGGCGCTTCTTCTGGGCTCAGAAGTGCCAGGATCAGTGCCGAGCTCCAGCTGGAGTCTAGCACTGATCCTGGCGCTTCTGCTGAGCCCTGACATCCCTGCAGCTCCAGTCGTCTCTCGCTCAGGCTTGTGCAGTGCTGCCACCAGTTCAGCTCATTCCCCTCCCCCGCTATCACTTTTCTAGGATGGTCGCGTGCTACCTGCCAGGAGTCAATGTACCACAGGTGGTACCCGTACCACTGGTTGAAAACCCCTGGTTTAGGGAACCTTTATTTTTCACACACTGTTCGAATTTTGTTTTAATGCCTTGGTGATACACAATCAAATGTAGTCAGTCTTTTTTTTTAATCCCAAAGCATCTGTTTATTAAATGCAGTATAACAAGGTTTTGGATGATAGAATTATTTTTTTTATCTAAGGATAACTAATGATAACATCTCTTAAATGTGTTATTTTGTTTTATTTTTGCACAAAAAATTGTATAATTTGCATTTGCATTCATTTACAAATAGAATATGTTGTTAAAATGTATTGGTGTTGAAATAATTACTGCACACATATACCTAAAACCAGTTTATTGCATTTAGCAATTGTACTAAAAAAATCTCATTGTCAACAAATATAATTCATTTAATTTGAAATCAAGTGAAAAATTGATTTAAATTATTTTATTAAAACAAATTAATGGCAATTCTTTTAGCACAGGAGAACACAACAAACATGCACACTTATGACAGGACCCTCCGAGGCTTCAGTGGAGCCCGTATGAGCGCTGAAAATGACGACGGGGCGGCGCTAGAGGGGGCGGTGAGACAGCCGGGCGGCAAGGCTCCCAAACATCAAATTGCCGAACGAGACGGCTCAGCCGGGCAGGCGGACGACTTACAATGACCGACAACGGCTGGCGGCACCCCACGGCAGCCTGTAAAGCGGCCGACGATGGGCCGGCTGCAACGTGCGGCATACGGCTTTTGCTGGCTCGTTCGGGCTGGCAAAGGACATACAATGGCCGACGGGAGCCGGTGGCATCTTACGGCGGCCTGCAAATCAACCGGTAAACGGCCTACTATAGCGCGCGGCATGCAGAGGCCTGCAACGGCCTGAAGAAGCAGTCCGGTCCTGCAGCCACCTGCGGTGGAGCTGTAACGACCTGGGGCAGCCTAGAAAGGCGGTCCGGATGGCGAGGCTCCTGGACTTGTGGCTGCTGACCTCATCTGCCCATCTATTAGATCAACGAGCTTCCCCCCCGACAGAGGTTTTTGGGATGATGAAGGCCGCCGTCCGATAGTTTGAGCACCATTTAGAACCCTCCTGGACTGGTCCGGAGGGTGGGAACATCGGGGACCACTTGAAGCTGAAAATGGAGGTGGGACGTGCTGGATGGCGCCCGGGATAGTGGTTATCTCCTCGGAGATCATACTTAAAATCTGAGATAACCCTCCTCCATTTTCTTTATCCGGAGACTTATTACAGCCCCTTGGTCGCAATAATATCTAGGACATGGAGATGGATGAATTATCACCGTTCATCACCAGAGCTGCGAAATTCACCACCAATAGACTATTCTACCAGCCATCGGACTTTCCCTCCTCCTGCGACCTACCCAGAGCTCGATAGTGGTTTCCAGAGACCCAGGTCACTGTGAGAGGGTGACCATGTCTTCAGGAACCACTATTTCAGTTCTGTGGATTTAATATGCAGTTTGTTCCAGCCAACTCGTTCTTTACTCTTATCTCTACCTTTTAATGGCTTACACCAGAAATAAGCTACTTACCCTGAGAACTTCCTCCCTCTCTCAGATGTGGCCTTCCAACCTGCGCCGCCGTTTCCTTAATGACGGGTCTTGGGACCCCGAGAAGTGGCATGGCACTAAAAAGAGACTTTTGGGTTTTCTTTTAAAATTTTTTGAAGGGTTGGGGAGGGGGGAGGGTCAGGCCCTCCTACCGGACCTTTCTCAGTCTAGGTTGGCCGATGGCCGTGGCAATATGGGGGCCGGGGAGAATCTTGGGACCCAGGGGGATGGGGTAGGGATACTGATCCCCACAGTGATTGGGAATGGCGGCAGATGGATGAGTAGAGGGCCATATCGTAATTTGAGATCATGCCCCCGCTATTTTCGAGCTGTGGCGCGCTCTGACCCTCTGGCTCTCACCTGCTGTCCTGGGGAAGGGGGAGGGCAGACACCTGAGCTCAGACTGATCTATTTCAATGCCAGGTCCGTTGCGAATAAAGCTCCCCTCATCCATGATTTGATCGAGGAGGAAGATGCAGACCTGGCATGCATCATGGAAACTTGGTTGGGCCCGGAGGGAGGGGTCCCTCTGATTGATTTTATGCCCTCCAGGTTTCCGTGTGCTGCATCAACCTCGGGCTCAGGGTAGGGCAGGTGGTGTGGCGGTCGTTATCAAAGAGACCCTCCGTCCACGGGAGACCACTGCCCCTCAGATAGACGGATGTGAATCCCTCCTCTTAAGGTGGGGTCCTGGTGGTCAATTGGGCCTACTGCTGGTATACCTCTTTCCAAGCTGCATAGCAACGGCTCTACCCAGGCTACTTGATGCCCTCTCAGGACTGGCGGTTGAATTTCCCAGACTTATGGTTCTGGGAGACTTTAATCTGCCTTCCCTGGGCAGTACATCGGAGGTGGCCCGAGAGTTCATGGCTTCCATGACTGCCATGGACCTGACCCAAATTATTCAGGACCTGACTCACGAGGGGGGAAACACGCCTGATCTTATTTTTATCTCTGGGCAATGGCTTAATGGTCTGGGTGGGATTACTCCAACATCTCAACCCCTTTCATGGACAGACCATTATCTCCTGCGGTTGGGCCTCCGTCATGTCACCCCCCGCTGTCAGGAGGTGGAACTGACCAGATGGTTCTGCCCCAGGCGCCTGATGGACCCAGATAAGTTCCAGATGGCGCTTGGACTGATCCCTACCTCCCTCTCCCACAGCCCGGTCGAGTCCTTAGTTAATGCCTGGCAACAGGCTGCTTCGGAGGCTCTCGACCGCGTTGTGCCTTTGCGTCCTCTGACCCAGCGCAGGTCCCGACTCGCTCCTTGGTTCTCCAAGGACCTGCGGGAGATGAAACGCCGGAGAAGGAGCCTAGAGAGCATTTGGTGAACCAGTCGGTCCGAGTCTGACCGAACACAGTTAAGATCCTTTTCTAGATCTTATCTTGTGGCAATGGAGGTGGCAAAGCGCACTTACTTCACCACCCTCATTGCGTCCGCAGACAACCACGCGGCCGCCCTGTTTAGAGTGGTCCGCTCCCTTTTAAATCAAGGGACAGGAGAGGACCCCTTATGAGGATGAGCCGAGGAATTTAGTAAATATCTGGTGGACAAAATTGCTCAGATTCGGGCTGGTCTGGACTCTGACTGGGCAGTATCTGACGAGAGGAAAACGATGAGTTTGGCCGAGAACATTTGGGAAGAGTTTGATCCTGTGACTCCGGATGAAGTGGACAGGATCATGGGGAAATTAAGTGCCGCCATGTGTTTATTGGACCCGTGTCCCTCGTGGCTGGTCTATGCATCTCGGGAGGTTACACGAGGCTGGCTCCTAGCAGTTATCAATGCCTCACTGAGTGAAGGGTACTTCCCTGCCGCCTTGAAAGAGGCAGTAGTAAGGCCCCTCCTTAAGAAACCTGCATTGGATCCAGCTATTTTAAACAACTTTCGTCCTGTCTCCAACCTTCGCTTTCTTGCGAAAGTCGTTGAGAGCGTGGTGGCACGGCAACTCCCTTTGGTCCTGGAGGAAACTGAGTATCTGGTTTCAGGCCCGGATATAGCACGGAGACGGCATTGGTCGCGCTGGTGAATGATCTCTGGCGGGCCCGAGATAGGGATTACTCCTCTGTCCTGGTCCTATTAGATCTCTCAGCGGCTTTTGATACCATCGACCATGGTATCTTGCTGCGTTGTCTTGAGGGGTTGGGAGTGGGAGGCACTGTTCTACGATGGTTCTTCTCCTACCTCTCGGGCCGTTCGCAGACGGTGTTGGCAGGGGGGCAGAGGTCAACCCCAAGGCCCCTTAGTTGTGGGGTGCCTCAGGGATCGGTGCTCTCGCCCCTCCTGTTCAACATCTATATGAAGCCGCTGGGTGAGATCATTTGTGGTTTTCGGGTGAGGTATCACCAATATGCGGATGATACCCAGTTGTTCATCTCCACCCCAAACCAACCCAGTGATGCCGTCAATGTGATGTCCCGTTGCCTGGAAGCGGTACAGATTTGGATGGGAAAGAACAGGCTCCTGCTCAACCCGGCCAAGACTGAGTGGCTTTACATACCGACATCTCGTTTAGTCCAAGAGGTTCCACCTTTGATTATAGGAGGAGAGATGCTGCCTCCCGTTGATAGAGCTCGCAACCTGGCCGTCCTCCTGGATTCACGACTCAGTTTTGAAGATCATATTGGAGTCGTGGCTAGGGGGGCATTTGCCCAGATTCGCCTGGTACACCAGTTGCGCCCCTTTCTGGACCAAGATGCCCTACGTACAGTCACCCACGCACTCGTTACCTCCTGTATAGACTACTGCAATGCTCTCTACATGGGGCTGCCCTTGAAGACCACCCAGAGGCTTCAACTGGTGCAGAGTGCAGCTGCACGGGTAGTGATGGGATCACCCCAATACTCCCATATTTCACCCCTCCTGCGTGAGCTGCATTGGCTACCGGTTGCCCTCCGGGTGAGATTTAAGGTGCTGGTACTTACCTTTAAAGCCCTACATGGCTTAGGCCCGGGATATTTGCAGGACCATCTGCTGCCGGGAACAAATTCCCATCGCCCACAGAGAAGGCCTCCTCAGGGTACCGTCGGCCAGACAATGTCGGCTTGCGACCCCCAGGGGAAGAGCCTTCTCTGTGGGAGCGCCAGCCCTATGGAACCAGCTCCCCCCTGAGCTTCAGATGGCCCAAGATCTCCAGTCCTTTCGCCGTGGCCTCAAAACACTCCTTTTCCACCTGGCTGACCTGGACTGACAGGGATTTTAATCATGTTTACAATTTTAACTCTATTCTTTAATTTATTTTAATTCATTTCAATTTTTAATTTTAATTTACTGTACAGAGACCTTTACGTTTTGTTGTTGTTAGCCGCCCTGAGTCCCTCGGGAGATAGGGCAGGATATAAGTGCAAGCAATAAGTAAGTAAGTAAGTAAGTAAGTAAGTAAATAAATAAATAAAATTAGCCTATCCGGGAGATAGGGCAGGATATAATTGCCATAAATAAATAAATAAATAAATAAATAAATAAATAAATAAATAAATAAATAAATAAATAAAATTAGCCTATAATCCCAAATGTACTATTTTTCCTGAGTTTTAAATATTCTTAGCCACATCAACACTAAAAGTGTTTGTTAAAGAAGTAAGAGGAATTAAAGTCATCCTTTCCTTATCAGTGAGGATTGATATCAGGATTAATCTGGGTGAAAATGACTCTAGGTCTGACTGATGAATGTGTTGACAGTTTTGTTTCCCTTTCTTCATAATACTTTTGTTTTAAAAGGTTAGTTCTAAAGCTGTTTCCTTCCACATTGTGGTTCATAAAGTATAATTGTTACACCCTGTTAAGAGTAGGTCAGCAGTCTGAGTCAAAAACTAACAAATTGCAAGGGATATAACTGATCAGTATTCCTTACTCTTTGCCACTTAAATATTTACACTTCTGGCTTTTGAAGATGGCGGACGTGTCGGGCTGAGCTCCGTGAGCTCCGGCTGTTGGGCGTCCCTTCGGAGCCCCTCAGGGGTCTTTTTGGGCCCGCTGGGTAGGGGATGTGGATTGTTAAATCCATGAAGCTGAATTTATGAGGCAAATAAGGAGGTAGTTTTGCTATTTGCCTGTTCCATTTGCGTGTTGCCTTTTCCATCGCCTGTTCGTCTTCCGCGGTGTTGCTGGGCTCGGCTTTTTCGGCCTGCCGGTTCCTGCTGCCCTGGTGTCTCCGGGCCTCTCCTAGGAGGCTGCGGTTGGCAGCGGGGGTGTTTCCAGCTGTTTTGGGCCGCCATGGGTCGTCGGGTCGGCGCTGCTGTCGTGGACGGTTTTTGGCCATTTTCGGCAGTGTTCTCGGCGTCCTTGGAGTTTTCGGCATCCTTGGAGCCCCAGCTGATCGGCGCTTCCGGGAGAGGGGAGGAGAGCCTGTGCGAGATGCCTGCAGACCATTCTGGTGGCAGCGGCGGCAACGGCGGCGGCGGAGACACTTTGTTACTGGACCTGCCTGTGCTGTTTCTTTGGCGGCTGCGGCGTCTTCGGGCCGTTTGGCGGCGGAGAAGACGGCCGCTTGTTACTTTATTAACATGGCTGCCCCTTGTGCTGGTTTTGAGCCGCTGCCAGCGGCGGAGACGGTTATGGCGACGGCGTCCTCGGGCTGCTCTGGGCGGTGGAGAGGACGACCATGGCGACAGCGACTCGTTGGGTTCCGGCTGCTTGAGGTGATGGCGGCGACGGTGATGGCGATGGCGGCGTCTTCGAGGCCCGCTGGCTTGTTTTACCGGCAGTGACGATGGCTGTGGCAACGGCGGCGACATAGCGGACTACCAACTTATTTAATAACTTATTTATTAATTTTCCATCTGCCTCCTTTTTTCCCCTTTGGACTGGGACGGACCTGGGTACAAGCCACAGTGGGAGAGTGGCTTGTTTTACATCGGCAGCCCCATGGAGGTGGGAGCTCTATGGGTGCTGCCCCACCCAGGGTGTGCATTTTGGACCATCCCCGGGAGCAGACTCGCGCCCCGTTGTGAGAGGACGGGTTGTGGTCTGCCCCTGGGAGCATCCAACCGAGTGCCAGTAGGTTGGTGGATGGCCCAAATGTTCCACTCCTTACCTTCGAACCTCCTGTTGGATTTTTTAACCATTGGACTGCCCTCTCTGGACTTGCTCGGACTGTATGCACCGATATTCCGATACGGACTTGCTTGCCCTCAGGGGTGTCCCTCTCTCCTGGGTGCGTCCCGCCTTCTTTTCTATCCCCAGTCTCGATGAAGGGCCCAATTATTGGGACCCTGAGAGATGGCCGGGTAAGGCCAGGGGCTCTCGATATAAATTTAATAAGAGGCCCCTGGTTAATTTTTTAGTCAAATTTTTTAGGGGGGGTGGGGAGGGGGGTGGGGGGTAGTGGTTGTCTGGCTGTGGGGGGTGGCCATACAACCGTGTTGCAGGCCAGGCCTGGGTCTGACGGCGTTCGGGGGGAGCGGGTTGTGGTTACATCTGGGGCTCGGGAGCGGGTCGTGGGATTACCGATTCCCACGACACTGGGGTATGGCAGCAGGCGTATGGACAGAGGGCCGTATCGTTACCGGGAGGGCCGTCTCCGCTGTTTGCAAGCGGTGAGGCGCTCCGACCCTCTGGTTCTTCCCCGAGGTGCCGGGAGCGAGGATGTGCAGCCTCCTGAGCTCCGGCTGGTGTACCTGAATGCCGGGTCTGTGGTTAATAAGGCTCCCCTTGTACGGGATCTGGTGGAGGGTGAACATGCGGACCTGGCTTGTATCACCGAGACCTGGTTGGGTCAAGAGGGTGGGGTCCCTTTGGTTGATCTTTGCCTACCAGGTTTCCGAGCGTTACACCGGCCTCGGGCTCAAGGTAGGGGCGGGGGAGTGGCGGTTGTTATTAGGGAGACCTTATGTCTGCGGGAGACCACCGTTCCACAGATAGTCGGGTGTGAGTCTCTCTTTTTGAGGTTTGGTTCGGGGGCACAGTTGGGCTTGCTGCTGGTGTACGTTTCGCCTAGTCACACAGCGGCAGCCCTGCCCGTGCTACTCGATGTCCTCTCCGGTTTGGTGATTGAGTTCCCCAATCTTCTAGTTTTGGGTGACTTCAATCTACCATCCCTGGGAGGGTCATCTGAGTTAGCCCGGGAGTTCATGGCTTCCATGACGGCCATGGACCTGACGCAGGTAATTCCTGAACCAACTCATGAGGGAGGCCACACCCTTGACTTGGTTTTTTTATCTGGACGGTGGTTGGATGATCTTGGTGGGGGCTCTCCATTTATTATGCCCCTGTCATGGACCGATCATCACCTCCTGCGGCTGGTCTTCCGTCTTGCCACCCCCCACCGTGGGGATGCGGAACCAATTAGATGGTACCGCCCCAGACGCTTAATGGACCCTCTCGGGTTCCAGGCAGCGCTGGGATCCCCACCTGCCTCCGTCGCTCACAGCTCGGCGGATGCCTTAGTGGAAGCCTGGGAAAGGGCAGCCACTGAGGCACTGGACCGAGTTGTACCCCTGCGGCCCCTGACCCGGTGCAGATCCCATCGAGCTCCATGGTTCTCCGCGGAGCTCCGGGAGATGAAGCGTCGGAAACGGGGCCTAGAGAGCTGCTGGAGGTCCAGCCGATCCGAATCCGACCGGTTGCGGTTAAGAATCTATATTAGGTCTTATCTCGCAGCGATGAGGGCAGCGAGGTGCAATTACTTCTCTGCCCTCATCGCGTCTGCAGATAATCGCCCGGCCGCCCTGTTTAGGGTGACTCGCTCCCTCCTTAATCAGGAGGTGAGGGAGGATCCCTTGCAGGGTCGTGCCGAGGAGTTTGGTCAACATCTGTCGGATAAAATCGCTCGGATTCGGACCGGATTGGAGTCCAGCTGGGCAGAGTCTGACGATCAGGACACGGGCGGTCTTGTCAATGTTATCTGGGAGGAGTTTGATTCTGTGACCCCTGATGAAGTGGACAGGATTATGGGGAGGTTGAGCTCCACCACATGTTTATTGGATCCGTGCCCTTCCTGGCTGGTTTATGCAGCCAGGGAGAGGACACGAGGCTGGTTCCAGGCGGTGATATCTGCTTCTTTGAGTGAGGGTAATTTCCCCACCGTCTTGAAGGAGGCGGTGGTGAGACCTCTCCTCAAGAAGCCTGCCTTGGACCCAGCTGTCTTGAACAACTTCCGTCCAGTCTCCAACCTTCGCTTTCTTGCGAAGGTTGTTGAGAGTGTGGTGGCGCATCAGCTCCCTCTGGTCCTGGATGAAGCGGATTATCTGGACCCGTACCAATCGGGTTTCAGGCCCGGGTACAGCACGGAGACGGCATTGGTCGCTCTGGTGAATGATCTCTGGAGGGCCCGGGATAGGGGATATTCCTCTGTCCTGGTCCTATTAGACCTCTCGGCGGCTTTCGATACCATCGACCATGGTATCCTGCTGCGGCGTCTCAGGGGATTGGGAGTGGGAGGCACAGTTCTTCGGTGATTCTCCTCCTATCTCCTGGGACGTTCGCAGTCGGTGTTGGCAGGGGGGCAGAGATCGGCCCCTAGGTCTCTCGTTTGTGGAGTTCCTCAGGGATCGGTTCTCTCGCCTCTCCTGTTCAACATCTACATGAAACCGCTGGGTGAGATCATTTGTGGTTTTGGAGTTGGGTATCATCAATATGCTGATGATACCCAACTTTTCATTTCGACCCCAAACCACCCCAGTGATGCCCTCGCTGTGATGTCCCGTTGCCTGGAGGCGGTTCGGGTCTGGATGGGGAGGAACAGACTTCAACTCAACCCTGACAAGACTGAGTGGCTGTACATTCCGGCATCCCGGGACATTTATTTTTATTTTTTATTTTTATTTTAATTCCATTTATATCCCGCCCTTCTCTGAAGACTCAGGGCGGCTTACAAGCTTAGCAGTAGCCTTCATTCTATGTATATGCCTGCTTATTAGGGCTTTCACACACACCCCAAGCGGCATTATTACAAAGTCAGCTTATTGCCCCCAACAATCTGGGTCCTCATTTTACCTACCTCGGAAGGATGGAAGGCTGAGTCAACCTTGAGCCTGGTGGGATACGAACCTGCACTAATTGCAGGCAGCTGGTGTTACTTAAGGAGGCATTAGCCCACTGCTCCACCAAGGCTCTTTCAAACATTCAAAACGTTCCATCACTTTCTATGGGGGGTGAGTCTTTACCCCCCCGTAGATAGGGCTCGCAACTTGGGAGTCCTCCTGGATGCACGGCTTACCTTAGAAGATCATGTAGTAGCCGTGACCAGGGGGGCTTTCGCACAGGTTCGCCTGGTGCGGCAGTTGCAGCCCTATCTAGACCGGGATGCCCTGTGTACGGTCACTCATGCGCTCGTGACCTCTCGTCTTGACTATTGCAATGCTCTCTACATGGGGCTTCCCTTGAAGACCACTCGGAGGCCCCAACTGGTACAGAATGCGGCCGCGAGAGTTGTCTTGGGAGTTTCCCGGTACTCCCATGTTACACCTTTGCTCCGCGAGCTGCATTGGTTACCAGTTGTCTTCCGGGTGAGGTTCAAGGTCTTAGTGATGGTTTTTAAGTCCTTACATGGCATGGGTCCGGAATACCTCGGGGACCACCTGCTGCCGGCGTCGACTCCCCTCCGCCCCGTGCGTTCCCACAGAGAGGGCCTCCTCAGGGTGCCTCCAGTCAGAGAATGTCGGCTGGTGGCCCCCAGGGGGAGGGCCTTCTCTGTGGGCGCTCCGGCTTTGTGGAATCAGCTGCCGGTTGAGCTCCGGATGGCACCGGATCTCCGCTCCTTCCGGCGCGGGTTAAAGACCCATTTATTTGAACAAGCTGGCCTGGCCTGATGGGGAATCACTTAGGGTTTTAATATTTATACATATTTTTTATTGTTTTTTATTGTGGGCAATAATTTAATTCTTTTTTAACTTTTGTACTTTTGTAGTTTTAAGATATGCCCTGTTCACCGCCCTGAGTCCTTCGGGAGAAGGGCGGTATAGAAATTTAATTAAATAAAAATAAATAAAATAAATTTGGAAAATATGGACTTAATTAAATTAATATGGACATCTTGCTATGGAAAGTTCTAGTTCAGCCTTGAAGGCCAGTGAAGACCTTGAACAAATCAGTGACTGAATTTGTATAACTTCTGACTTGATCATAGGTAATCCTCAAATTGTGACCATTTGTTTAATGATGATTCAGAGTTAGGGCCTTGGAAAAAGAAACTTATACTATTTATACTCGCACTTACAACCCTCATGCCTCCCTGCAATCATATGATTGCAGTTCAGGTGCTTATCAATCAGCTTGCACCTGAGACCAATTGCAGAGTCCTATAATAATCATGTGGTTTCTGGCAAAATATACTATTGCAGAAACAGGATTCACTTAACGACCATGAGATTTGCTTAACAACAATGATTTATATAATGACTAACGGTGATTTGCTTAGTAACCACCATTGTTGTTGTTGTTGTTGTTAGCTGCGAAGTCGTGTCTGACCCATCGCGACCCTATGGACAACATTCCTCCAGGCCTTCCTGTCCTCTACCATCTTCTGGAGTCCATTTAAGCTCACGCCTACTGCTTCAATGACTCCATCCAGCCACCTCATTCTCTGTTGTCCCCTTCTTCTATTGCCCTCAATCTTTCCCAGCATTAGGCTCTTCTCCAGTGATTCCTTCCCTCTCATTAGGTGGCCAAAGTATTTGAGTTTTAGCTTCAGGATCTGGCCTTCTAAAGAGCAGTCAGGGTTGATCTCCTCTAGGACTGACCGGTTTGATCGCCTTGCAGTCCAAGGGACTCGCAGGAGTCTTCTCCAGCACCATAGTTCAAAGTAGCCACCATAAAAGTAATCATAAAATGAGGTTCGACTTGAGTTAGAATCGCAACAATTGTGATGGGAATTTTGGGTCCATTTGTAGTTTTAAGTCAGGGACTAATTGTAGTTGCAGTTGTATCAAAACTATTTGTAATAGTACTTTGTAAGAAAAAGACAAATTGAGAATCATTGTCTTGGCTTGTTCAGATATAATATATTTCAAATTAACTATGTTTTCCAATTAGGACAAGATAAGAAACTATACAGGTAGTCTCGACATACAACTACAATTGAGCCCAAAATTTATGTTGCGAAACAAGACATTTGTAAAGTGAGTTTTAACCCATTTTATGACCTTGTCATAGTTGCTACGTGAATCACTACAGTTTTTAAGTTAGTAACATAGATAGTAACAATGGCTTCCCCATTGAGTTTGCTTGTCAGGTCACCGAAGGTGGTCACTTGACCCTGGAATACTACAACTGTCGTAAATATGAACTAGTTGCCAAGCATTTGAATTTTGTTCCTGTGACCATGGGGATGTTGCAATGGTCGTGAGTGTGAGAAATAGTCATCAGTGCCATTGTAACTTCAAATGGTCACTAAACAAATAGTTGTAAACCGAGGACTACCTGTAGTTACAAAATAAAGTAAATATTCCAGTACCTTCAAGTTGAGCCAAAAGTGAAGAAATGGAGTAGGTTATGGAAGCAGTAATAAAATTATATCTAATTGTTATGTTGATTCAGATCATTATCTATTTAGCATTATACCTTGTGTAGCTTGGGTGTAAAGTACATTTCTTGAAGTCCTAGTAGACTGGACAGCATACCGTTTTTAAAGTTTAAATTAAATGTCGGTATAGTTTTGGACATTACTTTTATTTTTTAAAATAAAAATATGATTTAGTTGCCATAATATGTGAATTTTGGACATCTCTCTGTTTTTTCATTTAACATGTTGGAATGCTTTTTTCCTTCTAATTAGAACTCACACAAATTGAAGACCCAAGAGAGCAATGGAGAAGAGAACAGGAACGCATGTTAAAGGAATATTTAATTGTTGCTCAGGAAGCACTTAACGCCAAAATGGAAATTTATCAAATTAAGCAGCAGCGATTTGAGCTAGCACAAGAAGAGTATCAACAGTTGAATAAAATGTGTGAGGATGACAGTCACTCTTATGCAAGTAGTAAGTTTGCATTTCCTTTTCAAATAATACAAATTTGAAGTTAAGATTTTATACAGTTTAGCTAAGTTAAAAATCCCAATCCTCCAAAAATGGTTCTTGGATAACTTAAGGGTTTTGCATCATTGAAGACTATTACTACATTTGATACTATGTGCAATTTATTTATTTATTTTTATTTAATTGCAGTTTTTAAAAATAATCTTCACCTTAAAAATCTTAGGATGTTAACTCTTATCTGAAGATACTTAAAGAATAAAGGACCAATCTAAATTCAGAGGTTGGGATTCTGTTTCACAATATTTTTGTTTAATGGAAAGCTAGTATAAGATATACTATTGATAACGTTGGTCTACGGATATTAATTTTACTACCAACAAAGGGACTGTCACTCATCTTTATACACTGTAGTAACTGAGAACCATACTTTATTTATATAATACTTTTTCTCCACAAACTTATGGTAGCTAGCTTGATAGCTAGCATGGGGAAATCAACCATTGAGCTTGCGTGGCTGAAGATAAACTGATCTTTTTGACTTCCTATAGTGGCTGCTACAGTGGCTGATATACATTGTTTTGTTCTGAGTGTGACTCTTATTTTCCACTGAAAAACAAACACAATGAACAAAGTGGGAATGACTGTAGTTTCTTTTAGAAATGCTTTAGAATCCTGACTTCTTTTGCTTATTTTAAGTGAAACAGTAGAGAAACAAATAGACATTTGTTTGGGCAAGTCTCCTTGATTACACTGATTAAATTTTTGCAACTTACCTGAACATTTTTTTTATGAACCCCCTAACACAAGGCTTTTCAACCAGTGGTACGGGTACCACCTGTGGTACATTGGCACCTGGCAGGTGGTACATGACCATCCTATAAAAGTGGTAGCGGGGGAGTGGAATGAGCCGAACCAGTGGCAGCACTGCACAAGCCTGAGTGAGAGACGGCTGAAGCTGCAGGGCTGTCAGGGCTCAACGGAAGCACCAGGATCAGCGCGTCGGGGCTGTCAGGGCTCTGCGGAAGCACCAGGAACAGTGCCAGGCTCCAGTTGGAGCTCGGCGCTGATCCCGGTGCTTGTGTTGAGCCCAGAAGTGCCGATCAGCTGGAATATTGCAGCATCTCCAGGGTCTTGTGATTTACATTCATATGCTTGGCAACTGATTCATATTTATGATGGTCACAGTGTCCCAGGGTCATGTGAAGTGACCAAAACCTGCTGCAACCACCCAGCAGAGGGAGGGAAATAAAAAACAAACACCCCTCAACAGAAATTCTCATAACAATGAAAACCTTGGAGAGGAGGAAGAGGGCCGTCGAGCGGGTAGGCAGATGTCTTGCTCGGCTGTGGCTTGGGAAGGAATTTTTTCAGTGCCACTGTAACTTCAAACAGTCACTAAGCAAACTGTTCTTAGTCGAGGACTACCTGTACTTCATTTCTTTTTTCCTTTTTTTTGGCCATCAAGTTTTTGACACCTTGCTAGGTGACTGGTGGTACTCCGATGTTGCCATATCCTAAAAGTGGTACAATGGGTGAAAAAGTTGAAAAGCCCTGCCCTAACAGACCAACAAGAATAAATATAACTGATAAATATAATAACATTCTGATATTCACTTTCTGGAATTCAGAATGT
Organism: Vipera ursinii; assembly: GCF_947247035.1. Classification (NCBI taxonomy): domain Eukaryota; kingdom Metazoa; phylum Chordata; class Lepidosauria; order Squamata; family Viperidae; genus Vipera; species Vipera ursinii. The sequence continues at coordinate 71,965,273 of NC_139514.1, read as the reverse complement.
GATATTTTCAAAATGAATGTTATCTAGACCTAATGAACTATAAACCTAAGTTAAACTACTGAAATATTTTGAAAAGTTGGTAATTTGTATTCTAAGTCCCAATTATGCAGTGCATATAGAGCAACACATTTTCTCTTAATCCAACCCAATTGTGCAAATTTAGAGATTTGGTTTGAGCTGGTCATATCAGCAGGAAATATTTATGCAGAAAATACTGTGCATACAGTATTCTCTTTTTAATATTGGTAAATGTTAACAGTATTATATTTAATCAGTGTCTTCTTTTTGTGTAGTAAATAGAGTGCTCCACTTATGAATGAATGCTTAAGGCCACTATTCAGCAAATAATGAGCTTGAAGTATAAATTATACCATGAAGATAGTTCTTGCGAATTCTGTTGTATTTATAATACAGATCAGTGTGTTCAGTGTAGATGAAAATGAAAGAAAAATGTCACATATTTCAAGTGTGGGGGTGGTTTAAAAAATTCAGGAATATAATTTTCATCTCAAAAATGAATCCATATACTTTCTTGAGACAAAACTGAAGGAATATCTGAATCTTACAGAATATTTAAAAAAGGAATAGAATAGAATAGAATAGAATAGAATAGAATAGAATAGAATAGAATAGAATAGAATAGAATAGAATAGAATAGAATAGAATAGAATAGAATAGAATAGAATAGAACTGAAAGGGACCTTGGAGGTCTTCTACTCCAGCCCCCAGCTCAAGCAGGAGAACCTATACCATCTTTGACAGGTGATTGTCCAGTCTCTTCTTAAAAATTTTGAGTGATAGAGTGCCCACAATTTCTAGGGGTATTGATAGCATTTCTACATTATTATTATTATTTGTGGTAGTGTACTTTGTTTTGTGCTACTGCTGCAGCTTTTTAGATAACATACACTTATATTTTAAAATCAAAATACTTATGGCATGATTTATTCAGTTTTTTAAAACTATTTTTCCATAGTTCTACTACTTCCCCCCAACCTTTTTAAAGCAATTACAGTTGTCTTTTGTAAGAGCCCTTCTTTACTTATTCAACAGAAATATTGGAATACCTACCTTTTCTTTATTTGATTGGAGTGCTCCAAACTTTTTATGAGTCTAGAAAAATAGCTTGTTTAATACAGCATTAGCTTAAACAAAGTAAATTTCACTGCCTAGCTGCAAATATTCATTTACTTTTATGAAAATACCAATATAAAATAAGAGGATTTTTTTACTAACTTTACCTTTTAAATTCCATTTTAATAAATTTGTGATGTTCTGTCTGTTTACCCAGACAAACATCATATTGAACTCAGTAGGTTTTGTTCCACATTTAGTGTAAATAAAATTGGAATTTTTAATGGATTTTTCCTTAAAGGTTAGGTTCTACTATTTGAAATGCACTATTGCAGTTATGAAAAATTGTGATAATATGTTGCTGCAGAGAACATAATTATTTGACCTTTCATGTCAAATCATGTCAGTTTATTACAGTCAAAGACCAGATACCAGGACAAGTTAAAAACACTCAAGGAATATCCGATAAAAAATTCTAAAATAAAATAATAAATAACAGATAAAATCTATATTAAAATCAGAATTTGACATCCAATCTGTCAGTTACACATGAGTAAAATACAGCATGGCATAGCTATACTACATCAATCCTTAAATTGTGAGGCTTATGGTCATTAAATACTAAAATACAAAAGAATAGTAATGCAAAAGGGTTTGCTGTGTCTTGTTGCCTCTCGATGTCCTCTACCCTTTGTTGCAAGGTTTGTTTTGCTTGGTCATAGTCCAACTTGAGTATTGAAACTGGAGAAAAGCATAGTTTGGCAAGGTTGGACTCAATGGGCTTGATCCATGAAGAGGAGAATTTCTCTTGGAGGATTAATGGAGCAAAGCCTTGCAGAAAGAAATTATATTTTAGCCAAAGGTTCAAAGAAGCTATACAGATTCTTGCTTCAACTTTTATCAATCCTGTCTCCTGGTGCATATGTCCGTTTGAGACACAACATGGCAACTGGAGAATTGCTCTAATAAATTTGGATTGAACTCTTTTCAATGGTATGAAACATGAAGCTGAGGGTCTGAGCAGGTTGTATAAAGAAGCTTTTCCAGGGGCCAGATAGGTGTGGCCAGGGTAGGCACATTCTACTGGGTAGGCATGGCTGGAGTGGGTGTGACCTTCTGGGTGGGCATGGGCCACTCTATGTCGCTCACATCAAGGTTGCCTGTGGGGGCCTGGGCAGGAGTTGGACAGATCTGAGGGTCTGGTGGAAAGGGGTGGGACTGGGGCAAGTGCCGAGGTACGTTCCATTGGAGGAGCCTTGCTGTTCCTCTCAGGCCATGAGGGGGTGGGGGGGCTGGACGGTGGCACAGGCTGCCTGGAGCCCTGGGCAGCAGAGGACAAATGCCCGGCCCTCGAGCATGTGCGGCACCAAGCCCAGCCCCACTTCCCCAAAGGGGCGCCGCCTCCTCAAGGCTGTTGCTGTGCTTGCTCTCCTTAGCCAGGTTGCTCATAATGGGTACGAGGGCAAAGTGAGAGGGAGGCCCACTCCCTCTCCATGTGAGGAGACCTGGCTTTGTATCCAAAGCTTCCTTAGCAATAGGATGGGAGACCCCCAGGATAGACCAGGAGGAGGGGACAAGGGGATGATACGGGTAGGAGGGCAGGACTAAGGCAGGACTTCCCTCAGACCCGCCCTTTCCTTCTGAGAGGCTGAGCCTGGCTGTGCAAATCCGAAGAGAAGTGCGACGCCATCCAGCTCCAGCCTGCCCAGTTTCGGTAGGCAGCGGGGCGCTCTCCTCACAGTGCAGAGAGGCTGAGCTGGGCGGTGCGAATCCGAAGAGAAGTGCAAAACTGTCCAGCCCCCAGACTGCCCAGTTTCAGCAGGCAGCGGAGCGCTTTCCTCACAGCGTGGGGAGGCTGAGCTGGGCAGTGCAAATCCGAAGAGAAGCGCGACACCGCCCAGCCCCCAGCCTGCCCCATTTCGACAGGCAGTGGGGCGCTTTCCTCACAGTGTGGAGACGCTGAGCCAGGTGGCGCGAATCTGAAGAGAAGCGCGATGTCGCCCAGCCCTCAGTGTCAACATTGCTAACATTGGATGTTCCCACTTTGACAACTGATGAAAATGCAGCCATTTTCTCTATTCTTTTACAATGCAGCAAGGGGGGTGGGGTTTGGAATGTAAGCTCAGATAGCCATAATGTAACGTGGTGGGAACCCAAGGACAAGCTGATAACGTTTTGGAGGGCTGTGGAGCTAAGGAGAAAGCCTGTGCTTTATGACAGTATTGGGAGTGGGAATTGTACTTTGTTACTTTGTATCAGGGGGAAGGGTATTTACTTTTTGGGTTCAACTATGTAGTGCTGATACTTTGTTTTCCAAATAAAAGATTCTTTAAGGAAAACAATGCCTCAAAGTTCTTTTGAAGGGTTTTGTTCTGTTCCAGCCTACTACCGGCCCTGCAGAAAAGGCAGGGACAACCCCTTTACAAAAAGGCAAGAGGCTGGAACTAAGCCTGCCAAATTTATTGACACAAAACAGAGCAAACAGAGCAAAACAAAAACACGAATCATGAAACAGGAGCTATTCAAACGGTTGCCTTCAGCAAACCAGCCCTCCTACACATTCCCCTTTTATACAGTTCAGGGCGTGGCTTCTCTCTGCCTCCTTCCGAGGTGCCCCATTGCCTTCCTCTGTTTACTCCTGATTGACTGCCTCCTGCGTCGGGCGTCCTTGAACAGGGCCAGCTGTGGGTCATCTTCATCCACGCTGTCAGGCTCACACAGCTGGGTCTGCGTAGTAACCAGATGAGAGGGGCCTGGCTGAGGGCTCTGTGAGGCCTCAGGACTGTCCTCTGCAGGCTGTCCAAAAACCCCCTCCTCCTCCTCCTCTGAATCGTCCGACCCAACTGCCGAACCCACAGGCTGACCCTGAATCACAACAGGTTTCATCTATCGGAACTATGACATTAACCCCCAAACTAACATTTTCTACCTGAATCTCATTGGGGTCCTGAGCTCCAGTCACCATCCCTAAGTCGAGGGACAGGCTGACAAAGACTCAGGAAAGATCATGGAGAAGGAAGAAGTGCCTGGATCCAGCACCCCGGCCATGGCTGCCGCCAGTGCACTAGTGGAGAAGGAATCTTCCCAGGCCTTACAGTTGGGGACGAGACCCAAAATGCAGGAGCTGATCTGTTCTTTGGAGTGGATCCTGGCCAGTGGTGACTCCAAACCCCTCGAGATGACCCTGCCAAAAACAAGTTCTTTGAAAGCGTCTGAAGTTGATTTGCAAGAAGGAACCTCCTGAGAATCGCGTTTCCTGAGCTGCTGGAGAATCAGGAAATCGATGACTACTGAGGACTCTGGAGAATGGAAGTACCTGTCTGCGGCCCATAGCCAACCGGTGGAGAAGTTGGTGGAAAGGTTCAAGGGGCTAGAGATGAAGAGTGGAGAGCAACCCTCTCACTCTTCCCATGCAAGCGACCACGATGATTGGTAGAGCAGGCTACGTACGTAAAAGGAGCTCCAGCCCCGCCTATGGAGCACCAGTGGCTTTCCCATCTTTGAAGCCACCAACATTAACCTCCAGCCCTGCAAGGAGGGATAGTCCTGGCCATCACTCTGAACATGGCAGCCTAAGATGTTCCTCTAGAAGCCGTAGGTACCGTGAAAGCCCTGACCATCACTACCATCAGTCACACAGCCCGGAGCTTCTTCGTTGGTACCACCCAAGCCTGAAGCCTACACAGGAGGAAGACTCAGATAAGAGCGTTCAACATCATATAATGCAACAGCTGCACGATCTGTTGGCCGGGCAGCAACAGGCAAGAGTGCTGCAGCTGTTGGGGCATCTGGAATCATTGGGAATGCCGCAGACACTGCCGCTGGGAGGTCAGTGGCAGGTGGGGGCACCACAGCAGTGGGGCTGGTACCAGCCCCTGAAAATGCAGCAACCACTGGGAGGCCTGCATCAACTGGGGATGCCACAGCCACCGACTGGAGCATAGCAACAGTGGGGATGGCAGCAACCACTTAATCTGCAGCAGTCACTGATGGGCCTGCAGCAGCTGGGGATGCCACTGGGAATGCAACCACACTGGGGGGGACAGCAACCCATGATGGCGCCACCCCTCAGAGCAACGTTTGACGGTGACCTGGAGAAGCTCATCTTCCTAAATCAAGTGCATTCCCCACATGAATAGTAATGCCAATTTCTATGCCAATCCAGCTGCTATGGTCGATGCAGTTGCGGCCAATTTAGAAGGGGAAGTGTCTGAGTGGCTAAACAATCTGTACAACAAACTGGCTCCTGTGTTGTGGAACCTCCACCTCTTCCTCCTTGGACTAAGAACCAGGTTCAAGGACCCATCCATAAGCCCTCAAAGCAGAGACACAAATACATAAGATAAAACAAGACGGTAGACCTGCTCTGGAATACGTACGAGAATTTCGTAAGATAGCCTGAATAGAAAGGTGGCCTGAACAATCCCTAGTGTACCACTTCAAGGAGGGACTAGACGATCACCTTTCCCAAGCCTATGTCTATCGAGCTTTCCCTAATCTATTGCAAGAGTGGTACCAGGCAGCAATAAGATTGGAGGTTGAGCTAGCTCATTATAAGAAGCCACTACCTCAGGAAGCCGGGCAGAAGCCAGAACAGACCAGATGACCACCCCACGTAAGCCTATAGCCATCGTGGCCACGGAGCCCCCCAGACCACCTGTCCAACCACCAATCAGATGCTTCAGATGTGGGCAATAAGGACACTGAGTGGCGAGCTACCCGGTCGCATACCCTCAACAGCTGAGCACACCGGGACCACCGGTGAGGAAGAAACCAGTCCAGCAACTGGCAAAAGAGAAGTCAAACTGGATCACGCAAGAACCCGTCGCCCAGGTTATGTTGCCCATGCAGGAGAGCACCAAGGCCCAAGCTGGACCCACCACCGCTCTGCCCTCCTACAACAGCGACGACGAGGGGCAGAACGACCTGATGTTGAGTCAACCTGTTCCACCTTTTTCTCTTGCAGCCAAACTCATAGTCCCTAAGACAGGTTCACGAGTAGATTTGAAACTGCTAGTGGACTCGGGGTGCTCCCGGTGCGTTATTAGCTTGCTTCAAATTGGGCATACAGGCAAGGCTGCTCTCCAAACCCGTGAGATTTCAGCAAGCCGATGGCTCCTTAATGGGAGGAACTTTAGTCACACAATTGACTGAGCCAATACACTTAGAAATAGCTGAACATTGGGAGTTCATTCGCTTCATGGTGACTCTGAAGATGACTGAGGCTGTGATTCTAGGGTTAGCCTGGCTGGACAAATAGAGACCATTTATTTGGTGGGGGAAGGGGATGAGGACTGTGAGACTACCTATAGGGCCTGAGCTCCCTGTTAAGGATTGTTGTGCAGAGGTCTCCTTGTGCTACCAAAGAGTTGCACAGACAAGGAAGGGTACTGAGAGCAGTAAAAGTCACACAGTAACCACAAGAGTACACTGAGTTGTAAAAGCAAAAAGTAGTTTACTTTAAGGTGGTGTAAAATCAAAAATGCACAGTCAAAAATAAACAGTCCAGGTCATACACAATAGCAACAGTCCAAGGAGTAATCCAAAATACAAAGTCTTCTTACCGGTCTAGAGGTCAATACACAGTTGTACAGGTTTATCACAGTATTAAACCAACAGTACAGCAAAACAGACCAAAAACAGTAACAGTAGAGAGAGCAGTGAATTCAGAGAGAGAAGCTATGTTCCTAGCTTCCTCTTATGGCCATGAGAACACTTACACACCCATTGGCCAATTAACATCTTAAAGTCACAACATCATAGTTAATATATTTTCAACCCAACATTGTAGGCTATCACCATATGCCTAACACTCCCCCTTAATTCAGCTGATGTTACTGGAGAGTTTAGATCATCCACTGAGCTAGCAAAGATAGCCACCCTGCCTCAACCAGGTGAGCCACTCATTCCCAGTGAATACCAGGATCTAGCGTAGGTGTTTAGTGAGAAAGAAGGCAACACCGTGCCTCCCCACCGGCTTAATGAGTGCTCTATATTGTACTGTTACCAGGAGCTAAACTCCCACGACCGAGGATGTATGCCATGATCCCCCTCGAAATGGAGGAAATGCAGCAATATGTGAACAAGAACCTAGCGAGGGGATTTATTGAACGGGCCAAATCTCAGGTGGGAGCTCCAGTGTTATTTAAGGGAAAAAAAGACGGATCACTTCATATCTGAGTAGACTATAAAGGGTTAAACGCTGTGAGCGTAGAAAACAAATACCCCCTCCCCTCCTGAAGGACTTACTAACCCACCTGGCAAAGGGGTGTGTCTTCACTAAATTGGCCCTGACAAAGGCATTTTACCAAGTAAGAATAAGAGAAGGAGATGAATGGAAAACTGCTTTAACTGTCCCATGGGGAGCTACCAATTTAAAGTCATGCTGTTTGGACTACAGGGGGCTCTGGCTGTCTTCATGCAGCTGATCAATCAGGTTGTCAATGCTGCAAACATTGACATTGTTTTTGCACTGACAATGTAAGAGACAGCCTTTTGTTTAAACTGCTTCACTTTGAATCTTGGAGGGAGGGAATTTTTCTAATGACTATTTTGAGAAGATAAGAAGCCCACGTACAGAATGGGAGGAGAGACCTCTTATGTGAAACTAATTGGATAATGTGATTTATGACGTATAGATAAGGGTAGGGATTGTGTGTGTTACAATGGGTTTGGGTGGAGGAGATTTCAGATTCTGGCATCCCTCCATGAGTGCTGAGCTTATCTCGTTGTCAAGCTGGAACCATTCTAGTAGAGAATACGGAGGCCAGACTCTGTAGCAAGAGGCCCCAGAAGCAGAATGGGGAGATGTCAAATCATCAGCCATTGAGAATCTGGGTGAGTGGAAAATCCTGTCTGCAGATCAGACTGCTTGCCAGACCCAGGAGTCCCCCTCCAAGCCCTCCAGACCCATAGAGACAGAGGACCCCAGCCTGGGGCCTCTGCAGCAATGGGAGGTTGGGAAGCCCCCACACGTGAAAGGCCAACAACCTCTGAGCTTTCCCCAGCTAATAGAAGCCTTGCAACAGCTGGGGGTGGTGCAGAAGCCTGGAGATCAGGAGCTGGTGGGAGGACAACAGCAAGGGTGGCAGCAGCAGGACTCAAACGTGCAACCCCTGAACGTACAGCAGGACCAGTGGGGTCAGCAGCAGTGGGGGCCCTGGCAGCCATTACATCAGCAACCAGAGTGGGGCCAGCATCGACTGGAGACACAACAACAGCAGTGGGTGCCCCAGCAATAATTTGAGCAACAACCAGGTTAGGACCAGCAGCAGTGGGGACTCCAGCAACCAATGATGAACCCACTCTTCAGAGCAACCTTCGATGGAGACCCAGAGAAACTGATTTTCTTCCTCAACCATGTAGGTCTCATTTGAATAGCTGGGCCCATCTCTACCCGGACCCAGGTGCTATGGTCGATGTGATTGCATTCAACCTAGAGGGAGAAGCATCCGAATGGTTGAACAGTTTATATAACGAGCAAGCCCCTGAGTTGGAGGACCCCCTCCTTTTCTTCCTAGGGCTGAGGGAAATATTTGAGGACCCATCCATCGCCCTTAAAGCAGAAGAGCAAATTCACAAGATAAAACAAGATGGCTGGCCTGCCCTGGAGTACGTGCGGGAGTTTTGAAAACTGGCCGGTCGGATAGAGAGAAGGCCTGAGAAATCCATAATTCATCTTTTTAGAGAAGGGTTAGATGACTACCTTTCGCTGCCATGTATCTACCGAGCTGTGTCTGACCAACTGCATGAATGGTACCAGGCAGCGGTGAAATTAGATGTTCAGCTCACCCACTATAAGAAGGCTCTCCTACCTGAACCCAAGCCAAGGTCAGAACAATCTGAATGGCACTCACTCCCATGAAGATCTCCATCTACTGTGATGGCTGAAGGACCGGAGCTACCTGTAGACTCAGCAATTAAGTGTTTCTGATGTGGACAGCAGGGAGATCAAGCAGCGAAATGCTCGTTCCTGTTCCCCCAACAGCAGAACAGACCAGGACCAGCAGTGAGAAAGAGACCTGCACAGCAGCTAAAGGGAGAGAAATCCAATCGGATGACACAGGAACCTGTTGTCCAGGTCACATCCCCCACACGGGAGGACACCGGATCTCAGACTGGATCCACCCCTGTTCTACCATCTTTCAACAGTGACTACAAAGGGGAGAATGACCCAATGGTGAGTTGACACATCCTACCCTTTTTATTGCCTGCTAAACTCATAATCCCTAAATCAAGGGCACAAGTAGACCTGAATGTTCTAGTTGATACTGGCTACTCCTGATGCATCATTAGCCTGTCATGTGCCTTAAGACTGGGCATACGGGCTAAGCCGCTCTCCAAACCTGTGGGTTTTAGCAAGCCGATGGTTCCCTAATGGGAGGGACTTTAGTCATGCAATTAACGGAGCCCTTATGCCTGGAAATAGGCGAGCACTGGGAGTTTATTCGCTTTCCGGTAGCTCCAAAGATGTCTGAGACTGTGATCCTAGGTCTAGCCTGGCTAGACAAATGGAAGCCATTTATCTGGTGGGAAAAAGGAATGAGAACTGTGAGATTACCCATAGGTCCCGATCCCCCCATTGATTCAACAGATGTTACAGAGGATTTTAGCCACCCAATGAGAACGTGCACATGGCTGCCTTATGGCCACCTGAGAAGCCGCTTATCCCCAGCGAGTACCAGGACCTAGCAGAGTCGTTTACTGAGAAAGAGTGTGATACCTTGCCTCCTCACCACCACAATGATTGTTCCATTGAACTGTTACCAGGGGCCAAACTCCCCCGACCAAGAATGTATGCTATGTCCCCCCTTGAAATGGAGGAGAGGCAGCGATATGTGGATACAAACCTAGCGAGGGGATTCATCGAACGAGCCAAGTCTACTGTGGGAGCCCCTGTGTTTAAAGAGAAAAAAGATGGGTCTCTACGTCTGTGCGTGGACTATAAATGCCTAAACGCTGTGAGTGTGGAAAATAAATACCCTCTCCCCCTCCTGAAAGACTTACTAACCCACCTGGTGAAGGGGACAGTCTTCACCAAGTTAGACCTGAGGGAAGCATATTACCGGGTAAGAATAAAGGAGGGGGATGAGTGGAAAATGGCCTTCAACTGCTCCTTGGGAAGCTACCTAGCTGATGTGCTATCCTGACTGCCACAGTACAAAAGTGAACGCGAAGAGGTCTATGAGGCAATTATCCCCAGTTCACAACCTGCAGCACAGCTCACACCTCGCACAACCTCTAATCCTGATGACCCAGGAGTGAAGAAGATAAAACGAGAGCTCCTTACTGATCAATGGTTCAAAGATAATCAGACCTCCCTAACATGCACGGATGGTTTGGCATACATGGGGGGAAATTGTATCTACCTGAAACCCTCCGTCTCAATGCTCTCAGACAGAGATATGATGTAAAACAGGCTGGACACTTCGGATATTTAAAAACTCTACACCTCATCCGCTGGCAATTTTGGTGGCCGGGACTAAAACAAGATGTAGAAAACTATGTCAAGAGTTGTACTGTATGTGCCACCGTGAAAAGAATTCCAGGGAAAACCCCTGGGCTACTGCAGTTGGTACCAGACCCTTCTCAACCATGGAAAGAAATAGCTATGGACTTTATTGTAGATGTACCCAACAGTAGAGGAAATACTGTCATATGGACTGTGATAGATCTGTTTTCGAAGCAGGCTCACTTTATTGCTTGCAAAGGACTCCCTTCTGCACAACGACTGACTAAATTGTTCCTGAAACATCTACCGACTGCGTGGCACCCCTAAGCGAATAATTTCAGATAGAGGAGTGCAGTTCACAGCAAAATTTTGGAGGAATTTCCTTAAATTTATTGGATCATCTCAAGGCTTATCATCTGCTTTTCATCCAGCTACCAATGGGGCTGAAGAATCTGCTAACAAAATTGTGAAGCAATACCTCACATGCTATGTTTCTTACCGACAGACAAACTGGACTGACCTCCTCCCTTTCGCCGAGGTGGCCTACAATAATTCTGTTCACAGCAGCTCTGGATACACACATTTCAGAGTAGCCACAGGAAAAGAGTTCAGCCCGATGTCTGACTATCCTCAGGTGCCCTCCACTTCCCAAACACTTGATCAATAGGTAAAGGGGTGGGAAGAGGTTTGAAGATACACGAAAACGGTGTTAAAGAAGACTTCTGAGACTTATAAAAACAGGCTGATAAAAAGAGGGCTCCCCAAAGAACATTCCAAGTGGGGGAAGGTTTATCTGTCAACTAAATATTTACATTTCAAATTACCCAGCAAGAAATTGGGACCAAAATTCTTGGGTCCTTTCCCTATTGTGAAAATCATCAACCTAGTCACAGTAAAATTGAAACTCCCCAGACTTTTGGGAAAAATTCACTCAGTGTTCCATTGCAGCTTACTGAAACCTTTTCAAGCCTCCACTTTAAGACCTCCCCCTAAGAAAGCTTCTGGACCCCTCATAGAAGTGGGTCAGACCCATTATGAAGTGAAAGGTATCATTGACTCTAGAATCTTTAAGGGAAAATTGTAGTACCTAGTGCAATGGAAGGGATACCCATTGTCTGAAGCCATTTGGGTGCAATCTAGCGATGTGAAAGCTGACAGACTTATCAAAAAGTTTTATGAGAAACACTCCAACAAACCAAAAATCAGCTCCTAACTTGTGTTTGTTTACATTACGGGATCTGTTCTTTTTGTAAGGGGGCCCGGTTGTCAGTGTTGCAAACATTGACATGTTTTTGCACTGACAATGTAAGAGACAGCCTTTTGTTTAAACTACTTCATTTTGAATCTTGGAGGGAGGGAATTTTTCTAACGACTATTTTGAGAAGATAAGAAACCCACGTACAGAATGGGAGGAGAGACCTCATATGTGAAACTAATTGGATAATGGGATTTATGATGTGTATATAAGGGTGGGGATTGTGTGTGTGTTACAAAGGGTTTGGGTGGAGGAGATTTCAGATTCTGGCATCCTTCCATGATTGCCGATGTTTCGTTTCATTACTAAGACTTTTTAGATAAATAATATGCCTGCAATTTGTTTCATTTGTCTCATTCATCGGAACCATGACACAGGTACTACATGACCATTTATAGAAAGGAGTTTTGTTTTGGTGTATCTTGATATCCTAACATACAGCACGAATATGGCTGACCATGTAAAACTAGTGAGAGAATTGCTAAAGAAACTGTTGAATGTCAAACTTTATGTTAAATTATTAAAGTGTGAGTTTCACCACAGCCGACTAGATTATCTTGGCTACAGAATTTCCAGCAAGGGCATTGAAATGGACACGGCTAAAGTGAAAGGCGTAATCAAATGGCAACCCCCAAAGACTTGCAAACAGCTTCAGAGCTTTCTTTAATTTGCCAACTTTTACTGACAGTTCATCGCCTCTTTTGCTGAAATTGCTTTACCCCTTACGGACTTACTGAAAATAGGCAAAGAGGGGGGGAAGCCGCAACCAGGCCAGTTGCTAGCATGGATTATGAACTGTCAAATTGCTTTTGAGAATTTGAAAGGACTATTTGTGGTCAAACCAGTCCTAAAGCATCCTTCTCTGGGGAAACCCTTTGTAATTCAAGCCGATGCGAGCAACTTGGCTGTTGGAGCTGTACTATTGCAAAAGAACCATGACGGACTCCTACACCACTGTGCCTACACCTCAAAAAAGTTCACTGATTACGAGAGAAGATGGGCAGTGTGGGAGAAGGAATCCTTCACAATCCTCTGGGCTCTGTTAAACTGGTGACACTACTTAGAGGGGAGTAAGGTGCCTTTCGAGGTATGGACAGATCACAAAAACCTAGAAGCACTGAAAACTCCCCACAAGCTGTCTCCAAAACAAGTACGGTGGGCGCAATACTTCAGCTGATTTAACTTCAGCTTGAAGTACATACCGGGGGGGGGGAAATATTTTTAGCTGATCTTTATACAGATTACCTCAATACAAGAGCCAGTGTTGAGAGGTTAATGAATCAATTATATCTGCACCGCAACCTGCTTCTCAACTAACGCCTCAGAGAGCCCTGTCTTCAAAAGTTCCTAACCCTGATGACCCTGGGGTAAAGAAAATAAAACAGGAACTCCTCAACAATCAATGGTTCAAGGAAAATCATACCTCCTTGACGTGCAGATTTGGTTTGGCTTACAAAGGGGGAAAGTTGTATTTGCCTGAAACCATTCACCTTAACGCTCTCTGGCACGGTCATGATGTGAAACAAGCTGGACACTTTGGATATTTAAAAACACTACATCTGTTTCATCAGCAATTTTGGTGGCTGGGTCTGAAACGGGACGTAGAGAACTATGTCAAGAGCTGTGGTGTATGTGCCACCATGAAGAGAATTCTGGGGGAAAACCCCTGGAGTACTGCAACCGGTTGTGGACCCTTCTCAACTGTGGGAAGAAATTGCTATGGATTTTATAGTGGAATTGCTTGAAAGTGGGGGGAATATGGTGATTTGGACTGTGATAGATCTGTTTTCAAAACAGGCTCATTTCATTGCTTGTAAAGGACTCCCGCCAGCCCAAAGATTAACCAAGGTGTTATTAAAGGACATCTACAGACTGCACAGTGCGCCAAAGTGAATAAACTCAGACCAAGAGGTGCAATTTACGGCCAGGTCCTGGAGGATTTTCCTCAAGTTAATTGGCTCATCACAAGGACTGTCATCAGCTTTTCACCTGTCTCCAAATGGGGCAGCTGAATCAGCAAACTCAATGGTGGAGCAGTACCTCAGATGCTATGTGCACTATCAGCAAACGAATTGGACTGACCTTTCGCAGAGGTGGCTTACGATAACTCTGTTCAAAGCAGCACTGGTTTTACACCTTTTAAAGTTGCCACAGGAAAAGAGTTTAACCCAATACCCAAATATCCTCAGGGACCCCAAACGCTTGACCAGTGGGTGAGGGGTTGGGAGCAAGTATGGAAAAACACAAAAATCACTCTGAAAAAGGCTTCTGAGACATATAAAAGGCAAGCAGATAAAAAGAGGGCTCCCCAAAGATCATTCCAAGTTGGGGGGAAAGTTTATTTATCCACAAAATATTTACGACTTAAATTGCCTAGTAAGAAGTTAGGACCGAAGTACCTGGGTCCTTTCCACATAGTAAGAACCATTAGCCCTGTCATGGTAGAATTGAAGCTTCCCAGACTCCTAGGGAAAGTCCACCCTCTGTTCCATTGTAGCCTACTGAAACCTTTTTGGGGTTCCACCTTACGACCTCGCCCTAAGAAGCGTATACTTGATTCTAGAATTTTTAAGGGTAAGTTACAATACTTAGTGCAGTAGAAAGGATATGCATTGTCTGAAGCCACATGGGTAAAATCTAGTGATGTAAAAGCTGACAGACTCATTAATAGATTCTATGAGAAACACCCTAACAAACCAAAGGGCAACCCCTAACCTATAATTTTGTTTGAATTACAGGATTTGTCCTTTTTGTAAGGGGGTCCAGATGTCAACGATGCTAACATTGGATGTTCCTGCTTTGACAACTGATGAAAATGCAGCCATTTTCTCTATTCCTTTACAATGCTTTTCTTGCTTTAGAAATCAGATGCAGCAGGGGAGGGGGGTTGGAAAGTAAGCTCAGCTAGCCATAACATAACGCTGCAGTGGGAACTCAAGGACAAGCTGATAATGTTTTGGCGGGCTGTGAAGCTAAGGAGAAAGCCCGTGCTTTAAGCTAATTGTGGAATGTGATTTATGACAGCTTATTAGGGGTCGGAATTGTACTTTGTTACTTTGTATCAGGAGCAAGGGAATTTAGTTTTTGGGTTCAACCATGTAGTGCTGATACTTTGTTTCCCGAATAAAGGATTCTTTAAGGAAAACAGTGCATCAAAGTTCTTTTGAAGGGTTTCATCTTTCGGAACCATGACACCCAGCCTGCCCGGTTTCATCAGGCAGCAGGGTGCGCTCACAGCACAGAGAGGCCAAGCCGGGCGGTGAGAATCTGAAGAGAAGCGCGATTCTCCCCCCCCCCCAGCCTGCCTGGTTTCATCAGGCAGCGGGGCACTCTCCTCACAGCGCTGAGAGGCTGAGCAGGGCGGAGTGAATCCGAACAGAAGCCTGACGCTGCCCAACCCCTAGCCTACTTGATTTCAGCAGGCAGCAGGGCTCTCTCCTTACAACACAGAGAGGCTGACCAGGCGGTGGGAATCCGAAGAGAAGCGAGACACTGCCCAGGCTCTAGCCTGCCCGATTTCGGCAGGCAGCATGGCGCTCTTCTCACAGCTACGAGGCTAAGACGGGCAGCGCAAATCTGAAAACAAGCGTGATGTTGCTCAGCCCCCAACCTACCCAATTTTGGCAGGCAGTGGGGCGCTTTCCTCACAGCGCCAAGAGGCTGAGTCAGGCGGCGCGAAGCTCACCAGCTTCGCACCTTGCTGCCTGCTGAAACTGGGCAGGCTGGGGGCTAGGCGGCATTACACTTCTTTTCAAATTTGCACCACCAGACTCAGCTCTTGGCATTGTGAGGAGAGTGCCCTGCTGCCTGCTGAAACCGGGCAGGCTGGGGCTGGGCGGCATTGCGCAGGTAACATCCCATCCCCCAGAGCCCACCAAGCCGGATATGTGAAGTAGGCGAGGGCCATTTGCTGGCCACTTCCAGGTGATGGTGCATTTCTTCATTCCTCACAAAAGGTGACACCTTCCCAGTGCATGCCCAGGGGGCGGGACCGACGCAGCAGGGGCCTGTCCCTCACTGTTTCCAGACAGCCCTGTGGAGCTAAGACTGAATGTGTTTCAGCATACATGGCCAACATGAAATTGTACATTGGCTCCCGGCCAGCCTGGGCTGGGGCCAAGGCAGTGGGGGCCATTCCCTCCCTGTTTCCAGAATGGCTTCATAGGCCACATGAAACCACTTCAGCTCACAAGGCTTGTGTTTGACATGTGTTTTGTAGAGACACCTAAACCCCTTTGACAGGGGTGTCAAACTCAATTTCATTTAGGGCCACATCAGCATTGTAGTTTCCCTCGGGGGGGCTGGGTGGGTGTGGCCAGGGTGGGTGCAGCCTACTGGGTGGGCATGGCTCGGGTGGCCTACTGGGTGGGCATGGGGTGCCTATGGGGGCCTGGGCAGGACTGAGGCAGATCCAAGGGTCTACGGCACAGGGCAAGTGCCAGGGCATGGTCCACTGGAGGAGTTTCACCGTCCCTCTCAGGTTGTGTGTGTGGGGGGGCTGGATGGTGGCATGGACTGCCCGGAGCCTTCGGAAGCAGAGGAGAAACACCCAGCCCAGCCCAGCCCTAAAGCACCCATGGCACCTAGTCCAGCCCCACTTCCCCAAGGGGGCACCCAGCTGCACTTAGCTCCTCCTTTTCAAGGCAGCTGTTGCTGTGCTTCCTTTTCTTGGCCAGGTTGCTCATGGTGGGTGCAGGAGGGTAAAGTGAGTGGGTCAGAGGGAGGTCCACTCCCTCTCCATGCGAGGAAACCTGGCTTTGTATCAAAGTATCCTTAGTGATAGGATGGGAGACCCCCAGGATAGGCCATGAGGAGGGGGCAGGGGGATGGCAAAAGGGCAGCAAGGCAAGAGTATGGGCAGGACTTCCCTCACACCCTCCCTCCCTTCTCATTCCAATCTCCTTCCTTCCTTCCTTGCTTCCTTCCTGTTTTCTTAATTGCATTCTTCCCTGCCTCCGTCCGTCTTATTCCTATCCTTCCTTCCTTCCTTCCTTCCTTCCTTCCTTCCTTCCTTCCTTCCTTCCTTCCTTCCTTCCTTCCGAACAGAGTGGCGGGAAAATGTTTGAGATGAGGGAGGGAGAAAAACAGGCAAGAAACGCAGCTGGGGAAGTGTCACCCTTTGTGAGGAATGAAGAACTGCACCATCACCTGGAAGTGGCAAGCAAATGGCCCTCGCCTACTTCACATATCCGGCTGGGTGGGCTCCGGGGGAGAGGACATTGTGAGCAACATGAGAGTCGACATTACCTGTGCAATGCCACCCAGCTTCCAGCCTCCCCGGTTTTGGCAGGCACCTGGGCACTCTCACAGTGCTGAGAGGCTGGGCTGGGCGGCATTGCACTTACCAGTTTCGCACCGCCCTGCCAAGCCTCTCAGCACTGTGGGGAGAGCGCCCTGCTGCCTGCTGAAACGGCAGGCTGGGGGCTGGCAGCAGGGGCCAGTCCCTTGATGTTTCCAGATGGCCTTGTGGAGCTAAGACTGAATGTGTTCCAGCATGAATGGGCACTACAAAATTGTACATTGGCTCCCGGTCAATGGCAGCAGGTGTCATTCCCTTGCTGTTTCCAGGATGGCTCTGCAGACCATATGAAACCACTTCGTGGGCTGGATGCAGCCCATGGGCCTTGTGTTTGACATGTCTGCCCTATGAGATATAATAATACTGAATTACCTTTTGAAACAACTATAATTCATAGTTTTTCAGACAATATGCTTTTGCATCAGTGTTTGTATAGCAATGCTTTATGTTATTTGTTTGAATAGACAAGATAATAGAAAAGAAAAAGTTAAAAAATAAGAATTAGGATAGAAAGATCACAGACCCATATTTTTAGAAAACTGCTACCCAATCTATCTGTTAGGAATTTGTTGTGCAGAGGTCTCCTTGTGCTACCAAGAAGTTGCACAGACAAGGAAGGGTACTGAGAGCAGTAAGAGTCACACAGTAACCACAAGAGTACACAGAGTGGTGTAAAAACAAAAATGCACTGTCAAAAATAAACAGTCCAGGTCATACACAATAGTAACAGTCCAAGGAGTATTCCAAATACAAAGTTCAGGTTTATCACAGTAGTAAACCAACAGTACAGCAAAACAGCAATAGTAGAGAGAGCAGAGAATTCAGAGAGAGAGAGCTACGTTCCTAGCTCCCTCTTATGGCCATGAGAACACTTACATACACATTGGCCAATTAACATCTTAAAGTCACAACATCATTGTTTATATATTTTCAAGCCAACTATGTAGGCTAGCACCATATGCCTAACATTATCAAAACTTCTGGATTTCTTATTTTAATCTATCTTCTGTCCATGGCAGAGTCATCAGTACAAAAATGGGGCAGTTGCAACAGTCATAGCAGTGGATCTCTGACCCTAAAAGCCTTCTTCACTGCCAAATATGATGGATCATCTTGTTGTCGTCTTAGTCTTTACCAGAGTAAACTATATATTTCAGAGAGATTACTTCCCCTTGGCTATATATGAATGTTTTAATCTGATTTAAATATTGAACTTGTGGGGTAGAATTTGCCAGCAACTGCCCTATTCAGTTTTGGTAAGGATTTATGTCAGGTTAAGTCTTGGTAACTCCAGTCAGTAATTCCAATGAGTTGCTCCATAAATTTGGGCACTGCTTATTTTCTGGTTATCTCAGTCACCAAGGGCAATAAGTCTGAGATAACCAGAAAATAAGCAGTGCCCAAATTTATAGAACAACTCATTCAGTCATCCAGCTATATTGAAAACCCAGCCTAGTGACATAATATAACTGTAGATTGTAATAAGGTTTTGGTATAGCTGGTAATTGTATAGAACACGGGTGTCAAACTCACGACTATCGTGATGTATCACGACTTTTTCCCATTGCCGGCATGGGAACGGGAAAAAACCAAAAAACCAAAAAACCATGGGCACGGTTTTGGCGTGATGCATCTGGCCCATGGGCTGGCAGTTTGATACCCCTGGTATCCACTTCATGCAACTATTCTTCACTGTTCTCCATCTTGTCTTATTTGAAGCAATTGGTGGTCAGCTTATATGCTTGGACCCAATCACTGAGCTCACAAAACGATTGCAACTTGTCAGCAACCAAACCACGTATGTTCTCATGTTTTAGCCTCTCCTACTTTGAGAGGGAATGACCTGGCTTCAGGCTCACAATCCATACATTCAATGGCATCATAAAGACATCACCTTTGACTTCATGCAAGATTTGTAGTTCTCATGGGGTCAGATACTCATTAATCAGAGTTTCATAGGAGGGCCTTCAACCTTGTCATCCAAATAATTGAAGTATTTGGAAGAGTCAGATCTTAATAAGTTTTAAGTGAAATACTGATTCCACAAACCTATCCCTGGATAAGTTTAGATAACAATCAGCTCCATTATACCCATTGTTGGGTGGTCTAAAAAGCAGGGCTTTTCAACCTTTTCAGAGATTGTACCACTTTTTAGCATACTAAAAAGCAGACACGTCACCCTGCCAACAAAAGTGTGTATAGTCAAGGCTATGGTTTTCCCAGTTGCAATGTATGGCTGTGAAAGTTGGACCATAAGAAAGGCTGAGCGCCAAAGTATTGAGGCCTTTGAACTATGGTGCTGGAGAAGACTCCTGCAAGTCCCTTGGACTGCAAGGCAATCAAACCGGTCAGTCCTAGAGGAGATCAACCCTGACTGCTTTTTAGAAGGCCAGATCCTGAAGTTGCAACTCAAATACCTTGGCCACCTAATGAGAGGGAAGGACTCATTGGAGAAGAGCCTAATGCTGGGACAGATTGAGGGGAACAGAAGAAAGGGACGACAGAGAATGAGGTGGCTGGATGGAGTCACTGAAACAGTAGGCGTGAGCTTAAATGGACTCCAGAAGATGGTAGAGGACAGGAAGGCCTAGAGGAACATTGTCCATGGGGTCGTGATGGGTCAGACACAACTTCGCAACTAACAACAGCAACAACAACAATATTCGAGTACCACCAGTGCTTAGCACGGTGTCAAAAACTTGATGGCTAAAAAAGGGGGGGATTTTGGGTTTTACTGTTAGATTCATTTGTTGTCATAGAAATGACTAGTTTATAATATGGAAAAGTAAAAAGTTGAGGTTTGATGTTAATGCTTCCTTCTACTGCAACAGAGAAAATTGGAAGTCAATTCCTTTTCTTTTTCCCATCTCCCCCTCACTTTTCCCTTTTTCTCTCACCCTTTGCTCGCAAAAGCCCCCCTCTCTCACACACACACTTCTCCCAGAAAGCCTTTCCTCCGTCTCTCTTACACACTTCTCTCAGAAAGCCTTTCCTCTGTCTCTCTCATACACTTCTCCCAGAAAGCCTTTCCTCTCTCTCTCACACACATTCTCCTAGAAAGCCTTTCCTTCATCTCTCTCATACATTTCTCCCAGAAAGCTGGGCTTCAGTTGATCGGCACTTCTGGGGGGCTCAGCAGAAGTGCTGATCAGCTGTAGCTGCATGTGCTGATCCTGGACTCCTGCCCAGCTCACTTGCTCACCCTTCCCCCTAAAACAGGCCACTTGCTAAACACACCACTTGCTCACGCACCCTTCCCCTGAAAACACGCCTCTCGCTTACATGCCCTTGCCCCGAAAACACACTGCTAGCTAAACACGCTGCTCGCTTATGCACCCTTTGCCCAAAAAAATGCCACTTGCTAAACATGCTGCTTGCTCATGCGCCCTTTGTCCAAAAACACACTGCTCGCTAAATACGCCGCTCACTCACGCACCCTTCCCATGAAAACATGCCGCTCGCTCACATGCCCTTCCCACGAAAATATGCTGCTCGCTAAACACGCCACTCGCTCACGCGCCCTTTGCCCGAAAACATGCCACTTGCTAAACATCATTCGTATGTTCATTGGCAAACTTCAGATGGGCCTGGACATGTGCTTTCTTGAGCAGGGGGACCTTGCGGGTGCTGCAGGATTTCAATACTTCATGGCGTAGTGCAGGCATGTCAAACTCGCGACGTCACATGACATCGCACAACGTATCGGAACTTTTTCCCATTGCCGAAAATGGGATGGGCGCAGTTTCTCCGTGACGCTCCAGCCCGCGGGCTGGCAGTTTGACACCCCTGGCGTAGTATATTACCAATTGTTTTCTTGGTGTCTATGGTCCCAGCTTCCTTGAGATCATTGACAAGATCCTGCTGTGTACTTCAAACGGCTGATACTTCACCGTTCTCATGATCATTGAAACTCCACGAGGTGAGATCTTGCATGGAACCCCACAATGAGGAAGATTGACAGTTATTTTGTGTTTTTTCCATTTCTAATAATCGCACCAATTGTTGTCACCTTCTCATCAACCTGCTTGGCAATAATCTTGTAGCCCATTCCAGCCTTATGTAGATCTACAATCTTGTCCCTGACATTCTTGGACAGCTCTTTGGTCTTTGCCATGGTGGAGAGTTTGGACTCTGATTGATTGATTGCTTCGGTGGACAGGTGTCTTTTATACAGGTAACAAGCTGAGATTAGGAGAACTCCCTTTAAGAAAGTGCTCCTAATCTCAGCACTTTCTTTGTATAAAAGATACCTGGGAGCCAGATATCTTGCTGATTGATAGGGGATCAAATACTTATTTTACTCATTAAAATGCAAATCAATTTATAACTTTTTTGAAATCGGGTTTTCTGGATTTTTTGTTGGTATTCTGTCTCTCACTGTTAAAATAAAGCTACCATCAAAATTATAGACTGATCATTTCTTTGTCAGTGGGCAAACATAAATCAGCAGGGATCAAATATTTTTCCCTCACTAGGAAAGCAGTGGATGGAATGTGTGGATATCCCACAGTCCACCTCTTCTTTCTAGAGATCCCTTTTGCAATTGGAGGAACCATGCAAAAATAGCAGTTGCTATTATGATTGGTGGGTTCCCTCCATACCAATTGGGACTGTGAAAGGACATTTTCTTGTTTAGCCAATGACGCAGATAAGTTGCGCATGTAATGCAACAATAATGAGGGGCCCAACTCTTGTCCTGAACTATTTTGCATACAAAATATAGGTGGTGTGCCTTTTTGACAACTGCCATCATATTGTACTTTTGAGATGCAAATGTGACCTCACCACAACTGTAGCAGAAGTTATCTGCATTGTTTATACAGTTTGGAGGCATCTTGGCTTCTGGGGGAAAATATCACACAACTGTTCCTTGCAAATGTTAGGCAATGATACTTTCAGAAGCCACCAGATGTAACTATAGATCTGACCAAGACAAATATGCCTTGCAATAAAAGAACAATAAATTACAGTTAAGTAATAATCTTTAGTCACAAAGTGAAAATAAATGGATACACTTCCATGTGGTACCATTTTCATTGTTCTACCGTACTTTGTCGAGAAGTTAGGAAGCCTCACAATCATTAGACACCACTCTCCCTTATAGGCAAATATACTTGCCTGTGTTTAAATCTTTATTCTGAAATATCTAGAAAACTTTAGCGAACCAGCACCTTTACCACCTGTTTTCTAATTCAGTGTTTTTCAGCCTTTTCACAGATTGTATCACTTTTAGGACATGACAATATTCGAGTACTTCCAGTGCTTAGCAAGGTATCAAAAACTTGATAACTAAAAAGGGGGGATTTTGGGCTTTACTGATTAGATTCATTTGTTGTTATACAGTAGAAATGGCTAGTTTACAGTATGATATTATGGAAAAGTAAAAAGTTGAGGTTCAATGTTAATGCTTACTTCTACTGCAACAGAGGAAGTCAGAAGTCAATGCCTTTTCTTTTTCCCTTTCCCCCTTCACTTTTCCCTTTATCTCTCACCCTTTGCTCGCAAAAGCCCCCACTTGCTCTCTCATTCACACTTTCCTTGCAAAAGCCTCTCTCTCTCTCTCTCTCTCACACACACACACACACTTTGCTTGCGAAAGCCCCTTGCTCTCACTCACTCAGTCACTCTTTGCTTGCAAAAGTCCCTCACTCACTCACTCATACTTTGCTCGCAAAGGCTGCTCACTCGTTCATGCTCTCCTCTCCACTTTGCTAACAAAAGCCTCTTCTCTCTCTTTCTGTGTTTTTTTTCTCTCCCTCTCCTGCCAAAACCTGCTCCTTTTATAGTTTCTCCTTTCTGCTCCTTTTTTATTCTGGGTGCGCCAGAAGCTCCAATCAGCATGTAGCTGCACACACAGATCCTGGGGCTTCTGCCAAGCCCTGCAGCTCCAGCTGATCTGCAGGCCTGTGTGGTGCCGCTTTAGCTTGTTCCCTCCCCTGCTACACATGGCTAGAGGTTGCTTATCACATTCCAGGTGCTAAAGTACCACTGGTGATATGCATACCACCGGTCGAAAAGCCCTGTTCTAATTCATCTAACCAAAATATGTAAGAATTAACACATTTTATCTTGGAGGTCAATAATTTTCCAAAATTTGTAGGCCAACGTAATTTGAGGACTTTTTTCCATTGGGATCAGTTCTTTTGAATCTCTTCATATTTATCATTTTAAGTTAGAAGAATTTATTTTTAATCTGTCTATATTGGCCGTGACTAGGGGGGTCTTCGCCCAGGTTCGCCTGGTGCGCCATTTGCGGCCCTATCTAGACCCGGATGCCCTGTGTACGGTCACTCATGCGCTCGTGACCTCTCGTTTGGACTACTGCAACGCTCTCTACATGGGGCTGCCCTTGAGGACCACTCGGAGGCTCCAACTGGTACAGAATGCAGCTGCGAAAGTTGTGTTGGGAGTCTCCCGATACTCCCATGTTACACCTCTACTCCGTGAGCTACATTGGCTCCCAGTTGTCTTCCGAGTGAGATTCAAGGTACTGGTAATGGTGTTTAAGGCCCTACATGGCATGGGTCCGGAGTACTTTAGGGAGCACCTGCTGCCGGCATCAACTTCCCTCTGCCCTGTGCGTTCCCACGAGAGGGCCTCCTCAGGGTGCCACCGATCAGAGAATGTCGATTGGTGGCCCCCAGAGGGAGGTCCTTCTCTGTGGGCGCCCCGGAGCTATGGAATCGGTTGCCGGTTGAGCTCTGGATGGCGACTGACCTCCGCTCCTTCCGACGCGATCTGAAAACGCATTTGTTTGAACAAGCCGGCTTGGCCTGATGGGGAGTGGGTTGGGTTTTTTATCATTCTTAATATTTGTATTTATTGTTTTTTACCTTGGGCTTTATGTTTAATTCCTTTTAACTTTTGTATTTTTTGTATTTTATACATTTGCCCTGTTCACCGCCCTGAGTCCTTCGGGAGAAGGGCGGTATACAAATAAAATTAATAATAATAAAAATTAATAATATTGGCTTTCATGAAATATTGCTTCTCATTTCAATTATAGAGTATACATCCCAAAACAATTCATTATAACTTATTTTTTCACAGGGATTACAGCAATTTTCAGTTTTCATGAATGTTTTCATAAATTTATTCCAACCCTTTTCAATCATTTATCCAATTTTTTAAGACAGCATCTCCTTTCATTGGAATTTTAAGACCTAACAAACTTTTAATTAAAAGGGATGCGGTGGCTCAGTGGGTTAGGACGCTGAGCTTGTCGATCAGAAGATCGGCAGTTTGGCGGGTTGAATCCCGAGTGCCGCGTAGCAGAGTGAGCGCCTGTTACTCGTCCCAGCTTCTGCCAACCTAGCGTTCGAAAGCACGTAAAAATGCAAGTAGAAAAATAGGGACCACTATGGTGGGAAGGTAACAGTGTTCTGTGCGCCTTTGGCGTCTAGTCATGCCGGCCACATGACCACAGAGACGTCCTCGGACAGGCGCTGGCTCTTTGGCTTTGAAACGGAGATGACCACCGGCCCCTAGAGTTGGAAACGACTAGCACGCATGTGCAGGGGAACCTTTACCTTTACCTTTAAACTTTTAATTGACTTACGCAAGCCTCTAGTTCTAGCCTATTCCCAATCATCCTGCTTCTTAATCATGCAAACCCGTGCTTCTGATTTTACCGAGGGAGGTACTGTATGCTATTTCAGTCAGCTGTGGATTCTGGAAATAATCTTCCTTGTACATTTCTTTTTACTTGTCCATCATCTACCAAATAGATCTGTGATACTTTTAACAAGGAGTTTTGAGCTATCTAAAGTTGTCTTTCAGACATACCACCTACTGTATTGCATGTAACATCCAGAAGAATATGAAACATCTAAAGAAGTTTATTCTACATCAGTATAGGACAGTATAGGACACATTTTTTTCATATTTAATTTTTAGATTTCTTATATCCCAGGCACACATAACCAGCAGGCTGATTCATTATCATATAATCCAAAACCATCTGTGCTTTACACCCACCCCTTCTTGGGTTTAACAATCTGCGCCCTTAAAATTTTAGAGGAGTGTTTCCCCACCTCCACTTAGAGATAATCTTGGGACCAGGAGAAATTTTTGCTTTAATGAACTAACAATGCCTGCAATTAATTGGATGCTTGTATAATCCTTTAAGTTCTGGATAAATTTGACTATCCCACAGTTTGATGCACTGATAACACTAGTGTCATCTTGGAGAAATATTAATACAAATTAGACACCACCACCCTAAACACACAGAATATATCTTTTGTGGAAGACAAATTGGATAACACAAAGACACACACAATACACCTGTTATATAATTTCTTATAAATGCTTTATGCATTCATCCAGTCATTATTCATCCTTTGACTACCAATGGATTCACTCCCCTACTCCTCAGAAACACTTCTAACCCATGCTTGTCCTTGAAGTCACCCACCTCCTTCAGGAGCTTCAGGCAACAGTGCCTTCTTCAGGAACAGTTACTATACCAAGGCTTCCTACAAGTGTCTGTCTGATTGCTATAATCAGGAATCCTTTCCTGCATTCCATGAGAAATGGTATTCTACTTTCTAACAAGCATATCCTATCTCTGAAGCCATATAAACTACATACTAAATTTATTGGACCATTCCTTTTTGGCACAAAGTCAGTCGGGTGGTCTTTTATTTCCATTTTCTTGGTATGCTGAAGATACATCAGTTTTCCCATAATCCTCACTGCTTCAGGAATAACTTTCTTGGGCTTAGAACACCTTGACTATCCTTTCTATTTTGGCATATAGGAAAAACGTTGAAATGGAGCAGATGCTGGAGAAGGCTGGATTATTTAAAATAATGTTTGGCTCTAAAATTCTTGATAGGAATGTGTATATGTCAACAAGTAGCTGCTCTTAGTACATAGAAACATAGAAAACTGATGGCAGAAAAAGACCTAATGGAATTAATTTATTATTTTTTAATTACTAAGGTTTCCGATAAACTACAGGTAGTCCTTAACTTAAAGCCATTCATTTAGTGACCATTCAAAGTTATAAAGGCAGTGAAAAAAGTGACATGACCATTTTTCATGCGTATGACTGTTGCAACATCCCCATGGTCAAGTGATCAAAATTTGGATGCTTGGCACCTGGCATGTATTTATGATGGTTGCACTATCCTGAAGTCATGTGATCATCTTTTGTGACCTTCTGACAAGCCAGATTCACTTAACCATGTTGCTAACAACTGAAGTGATTCACTTAACAACTCTGGCAAGTAAAGTTGTAAAATGGGGCAAAACTCATTTTGCAAATGTCTTGCTTAGCAACATAAATTTTGAGCTCAATTGTGGTCATAAGTAGAGGCAGTGCTTTTTTTGTAAAAGAAAAAGGTGCTGGAACTCACACATGTCATACAACCTGCCTTGCCTACCCTACAAGGTTCCATTCAAAAAAGGTGCCGGAACTCCGTTCTGAGCATTCTATGAGAAAAAAAGCCCTGAGTAGAGGACTACCTTTATGAAAAAAGTAGCAAAAAAAATCAAAATTGGCAGAGGAAACAGTTGGAAATAGCTTCACTTTTAGTATTATAATTGATTCCTAGCTATGTTGAGTAGAATGAGTGTTAGAAAGTTCTTTTCTGTTTGAATCTGATCAAGGAGCTTGAAAATGTCCATGATTTCAATCCTTTATATGTTAACTACTTTTGTAAATTAATTTCTGTTGTGAAAGTAGATGTGTATGCTTTGATTTTCTCAGAAATAGAAGAGCTGAGCTAGCAATTGTGACAGATATTGAGGCAGACCTAGTCCATAAATTACATATAACCTATGGTGCCTGAGCAGTTTATATATCCTTGTCTCTTTTGAATTAATAATTATGGTTATTTAAATGGCATCTGGTAAAGATTTCCTAGTTTTCCTAAGTAAAATACACAAATAAATTAGTTGATTTGGATATATGTAGTGTGAATAAATGTGGGCTTAGTAACAATTCAGGGCAGTTTATACAATTATTTATTTGATAAATGTCACTTTAAGGTGATTTCTTCCCCTTTATATTTAGCAAACTTACTTTATGGAAATCCTGCCACAGGATGGTATATGTAAAATGTTCAGTAAATAAAACCGCATGTTTTCTACTGTTCAATCTGTTTATTGAAAAGAGGAATATTGGAAGTTTTTGAACTATATATTTTTTTGCTGTCATTATTTAAATGTATTGTCTTGTAAGCTTATTTTCCAATATGGTTTAATTTTGTTCTATGTGACACTACTTTTATTATTTTTCATTAACTATGTTTTCTATATGGCACAGTATTTTGAATTGAAGTAATTGGACATTATTACAAATACTACTGTTCACTAACTTGGAGTAATAAGTTTAGTTCCTTTTTCCTTACTGTTTATGTTATAAAATGCTAAATTCTAATTCTTGATTGTAAAATAAATACTAACATTGTGTCTCTTGATAAACAGTGGACTTAGCTTTTCTAGGTGAAAACATACTTTTAGATGAACAGATAGATTACATGCTCTCACTTTATTAGTAGCAAAATAAGAATTTTCTGTGAAACGGAGTGAAACCTTCCATTCTTGTGCTTGTTAGGAACATTTTCTAGAGTTTATTTTGAATACTTATTTTTTCTGATTTTCAGCATATTCTGGATTTTCAACGAACACTAAATACAACCCATCTCAGATTAAAGCAGAAATAGCTAGTCAACGTGATAGAGTGAGTAACCTTTTTAAAAATACTGTATATTAAATGTAATTATTTAAATTCATGTTTTACGACAACAGAAGAACTGCTTGTTAGGAAGAATTGGTGTAATATATGTATAAATATTTAAAGTACTTTTTTTTCAGAAAGTATGTAATACGTTCTGGTAGTAATTAAGCCATTACATTGCGTGATCTTTTTATTTATGGTAACATTTTGAGACGCAATTGCAATTTAGGTTGTAGGGATTAATTTAGGGAAGTATGACATAATACTAATCCTAATATTTTAATTATTTTTATATTTTATACTCTAACCTGCTGTAAATATGTTGTAAATTTTATAGTTTTAGATTATCTAAAGCTGGTCTATGACAAAGAATGTATTATTTATTCATATGACATAAAAATAACATTGAATAGCACAATGTAATACTGGTTTTCTTGGTAGTGCTCATACATAGTTTGAAACCAAATTGCAAATTTTATTGTACATTGGAAGAAGTATAATGCTATTAGGTTTTCTGTCTAATTAGCTAATTTAGTTAAGTACAGAAAGGTCATACTGTAATCTCAGACTCAACCTATATTAAGAAACTAAACTGATCATCAGCTAAACTATCAGTTGCAATAATTTGTTTGGTTATCAGCACAATTGTTTCTTCATGGTTTTATCTCAAGCTTTCTAGATTAAAGAGAGAATTAACACAGATGAAGCAAGAACTACAGTACAAAGAAAAAGGAGTAGAAACATTACAAGAGTAAGTTGAAATGACAGGGCTGTTGTTCATGTTAATGTTTTATAATGTTGGCAACAAAAAGATGATAAAATAATGATATAAAATAATTTTACATCTTGTTTTATTTTCAGTTTTAGTGGTGTGAGCAGGTTTTTTTTTAAAAAAAAACAAACTGTAGCTTTTACTTAAGAAATAACCCTCCTGGTGCTGCTGAATTAGAATTTGTATAGAACAGTCTCTCCCTTCTCATGACATCTGTGCATTGTATACAGTAGATCCTTTTACTTTTCCACCTCTTCTTTCCCTCTCTATCTGTATCTATTGATAGAAGGGTTTGAAGGACAGCACTTCACGTAATTTAATATAAATGGCAAGGTGGAAAGAGCTTTTAATACTCGCCACCTCCACCACTACTTGTGACCATCCAGTTGAAAAAAGAAATAAAAAAAATCTTAATATCAGACTTCAAGGTTTATTCAGATTCGTATTAACAAAAGTGAGTAAATTTTCCAGTGTATGTTTGTGTATTAGGATTGATCGGAAGATGTCTAATTCTCATATGAATTATAAATTGGATGAAGCCCAAGCAATAATGAATGAACTTCGAAGCATCAGGAAAGCCATATGTTTGGGTGAAAGAGAAAGGCAAGATTTAATGCAAGTAAGAAGTAAATAATGTTTATGGTTTTATAATGTCTGCTAACTCTTATAATTCTTAGGGATGTCCTTTTTCTTAACCAGTAATAGAAAAAAAATGAATTACTATACCTTGTTATTTAGTGATTGGCATATTTTTGAAGCATATGTACTTCATATTTTGTTGTATTGACACCGAGAGTCACTTGCCTTTGAGATGGCAGCTATAACAATTGGATAGATAGAAATATGAACATTTTTTGTAATTCTTAATAATGTTTTTAACTGACTTTTGTTCAGGATTTGTCTTGGCTATAAGTGTAAAGTCAATTATCACTTCATATCTAAAATAGCTAACCAAATACAACTCTTAGACCAGTGTAGGCATCTCTAATACAGCAAAAGCAATGATATTTTTCAGGCCAATTTCTTCTTTAGCTCATCTTGAATTTACCGATATCTAATGCTAGAACTAGGGACGCGGTGGCTCAGTGGGTTAGGACGCTGAGCTTGTCAATCAGAAGATCAGCAGTTTGGCGGGTCGAATCCCGAGTGCCGCGTAACAGAGTGAGCGCCTGTTACTCGTCCCAGCTTCTGCCAACCTAGCAGTTCGAAAGCATGTAAAAATGCAAGTAGAAAAATAGGGACCACTACGGTGGGAAAGTAACAGCGTTCCGTGCGCCTTTGGCGTCTAGTCATGCCGGCCACATGACCACGGAGAAGTCCTTAGACAGGCGCTGGCTCTTCGGCTTTGAAACAGAGATGAGCACCGGTCCCTAGAGTCAGAAATGACTAGCACGCCTAGTGCAGGGGAACCTTTACCTTTATCTAATGCTAGAACTGGAATGAAGTGAAGGAATTATTATGAGTTTGGCCTTGGTTTACAGATCAGCTATAATTTTACAGTGTTGCTAGAACAGAGACCTTTTTTAATCACATAAATCCTTCTTTGAAGATAATGTTGACCTCATGATAATTGTAAGATAAGTGCTGAAAACAACCTAACTTTGAAAGTTATTTACTTTTCTTTTTAAAGAGTCACATACATGTATCTACATAGGTAGACCATAACTCTTAAGTCATCATCCATTACTGTACTGTTAATTTTATTACTTTTTACCTACCATGACTATTATCATGTACATTGGCATTTTATAATACAAGAGCAAAACACTCATAGTCATACAAGGTTTAGAATTATGAAAAATTTAAAATGTCAGTTTTTCCAAAAAGAAAAATGAGAAGAAATTAAGAAATACAGTTAAAATAAATAAATATTGCTTTAATAACGATTTTGGAATAGATGGACAACATTCATTAAAACAAATCCTATTTATTATAAATTTAATGATACTTATTTCAGGCTATTTTGCTGAAAAGTATAAACAGAGAGGGAGATGTTCATCACATCTAAAATTATGGTAGTTAAAATGATCTAATTGAAGTAAAAATGCTGTTCTTTTACTAGTAAATTTCAAAAGAGCAATTCATGGGTTTTTTTGTAATGAAAAGAACTTAGAAGTTGTCTATACTTACATCATTAATACACAGCAATATTATTTTGAAGATATTTTTATTTATGTATCCTGTTTCTAAATCACCCATCTCTCTGTGCTGTACACAAAAGTCTAACCACAGAATTTCAGTAGATGGATATTCTAAACTGAAGTATAAAATCTTATAAAATCACATGTATCACTTAATCTAACAAGTTTATTAGTAAAGTGATTGGTAATTTGTTATTTTTTGTGCGTGCTTGCTTGGTGTAAAAAAAAACAAGAAAGGTAATAATCGTGTATAAACATTTGAATGTAACAATTTATAAATCATATCATTTACACATAGTTGATTAAGGTGAGCAAAATTGCTACCACAGTAATTTTATTTTTTAAAAAATCAAAATAACATTGGAAATATAATAGAAAAGGGCTATCAGAAGAATTCAAGAAAGAACAGTTCAAGAAAAAACTATTTTGTTTTCTTTGTTGGTTCAAATTCTTTGCAGTAATGAATCAATTGTCTTCAACCTGGCTAAAGGGACAAATAGAGTGACAGGCAGTGTTCCTATAATACAAGAATGTTTAAGTAGGAAAGCAAAAAACCTACACAGAATAATTTTTAAAAAATGTTTCTTTTTTTTGTCTCTGATGTTTATAATGTGCAGGCCACAGAATTTTAAACCTTGTAGCACATGTCTCCAAATTCTAAGTTTGCTTTACTTCAATTCTTATAAATTTGAGAACTGTTCCTTTTCCATTTACAAGTTTATTCTACCTCCACCTCTCTTCATTGGTACAGGTAGTCCTCAAATTACAACCATTTGTTTAGTGACTATTCAAAGTTACAACAGCACTGAAAAAGGTGACTTATGACTGTTTTTCACACTTATAACTATTACAGTATTCCCACAATCACGTGATCAAAATTCGGGCACTTGGCAACTGGAATGTATTTATGACAGTTGCACTGTCCTGAGGTCATGTGATCACCCTTTGCAACCTTCCTGGCCAGCTTCCAACAAGCAAAATCAATGGGGAAAGCCAGATTCACTTAATGACTGCATGATTCACTTGACAACTGCAGTGATTCACTTAACAACTGTTGCAAAAAGGTCACAAAATGATGCAAAACTTACTTAACAACTGCCTTGCTTAGCAACAGAAATTTAGGGCTCAATTGTGGTCATACGTTGAGGACTACCTATACTGTTGTACTCTGTACAGTGTGGAAGTTCATTTGTTCATTTTTTATTGTATGTATTATTTTAATTTTTAATTTTCATTGAAGTGACTGTATTCTTGACAGATAATCACTGCTAACAGATTTTAAAATGCAGTTAAAACACAATTTTTAAAAACTCCTATAGGGGAATAGAATCCATCCAAATGAATTC
Source organism: Vipera ursinii (assembly GCF_947247035.1). Taxonomy (NCBI): domain Eukaryota; kingdom Metazoa; phylum Chordata; class Lepidosauria; order Squamata; family Viperidae; genus Vipera; species Vipera ursinii. The sequence continues at coordinate 71,933,248 of NC_139514.1, read as the reverse complement.
AGTTTATAAATTAAGTATTTTCATGAACTGAAAATAAAAAGAAGTAAATTGTGTTACAAATCACGAAGCTATGTTTTTAAATTATAAAGTTATAAATTAATCTTCTTTCAGCTTGGTTTTGGAGGAATAATCTGATTGAAACCAAAAATTTCTATATAAAGATGCAAGAATTGAAGTTTGTGCTATAAGAAAGGGTGGGGTTTTTTTTCTTAAAAGATACTTTTTGCTTTTACAATGGATGAATGTTACTGAATTGCTTAAGACAGGGGTATCAAACTCGTAATGTCTCACGACGTATTGTGACTTTTTCCATGGCTGGCAACGGGATGGGTGCGGTTTCACCATGACACATCTGGCCTACGGGCCGGCAGTTTGACACCCCTGGCTTAAGAGATTTGTAGAACACAGCTGCCTACTATCTGTCTATCCCTGACTTTTTTTCCATTGCTGGCAATGGGATAGATGCAGTTTCGCCATGACACATCTGGCCTGCGGGCCGGCAATTTGATATCCCTGGCTTAAGAGAACTGTAGACACAGCTGCCTACCATCTGTCTATTCCTACTGGATGGTAGTTGCCTCAAATTAAGAAATAAAAGCAACCTTCATAGAGAGTTTAGCACATTATTTTTACTGTTTAGTTTCAGATTTGTCCATGGCTATTGTGTTTATTCTCTTGGGAGCTATTTTAAAATGTTTGTGTTCTATTTAATATTTCTTTAAACTTTCTTCCTTGTAAAGATTGTGTTCTCTATTTTTTCCATAACTAAGGAAAGTTTTGTGAACATTTTTTGCTATTTTGCTATTTTTAAAAAAGCTATTAAACCATGAAAAAGTTTTCATAAAATTGTGTTCTTAATGGTCCTTTTTTCCCCCCAAGAGTCTGGCCAAGCTGACAGATGGATTCAGAAATAATTGTTGCATTACAGAATCTTTTCATGATCTTCAACATAGTTCTGGTTCATTCAATGACCCCAACCTATCTCAACTATATTGTGATGCTTGTTCTCAAACTGACATCATTGGCAAGGTATATACTATGTTTTCAGAGAAAAAGTTGTCATTGCTATTGTATTAAAATATGGCTACTCTTCTGTTACATACAATACATATAATATTTTAATATAATTTAATCAAATCAAATCAAAACAGTGTTTCATATGCATTGGTGCAAATAAGAAAAAAACCTGTTGTATACTCTTGAAGCAAAATATAAATTAGAAATCTTATGGATCACATTTATGACCGGCATGTTATCTATTTCAATCATGCTGAATTACTTTTTTTTAAAAAAACTATAAAATATAGAGCAGACAGATTTATCATATATACATTTTTAAATACTGTACAATAATCAAATGATCAATAATAAATCTAATCAATCATAGGCAAAAATGCATTAACTAAAAAGGAAGTACAAAAATCAAAATAAAATGCCTAGCTGTTCAGGTTTCCTTACTAGTAATGCTGAGGAAGTCAAACAACTTCCACATCTTGAGATACAAAACTACAGAAGTGAGGAAGAAACTCTTGCAGAATTTTCTCCTTAAAGAGCATGTACACAACAACTGTTCATTTATTTGTTTGATTTAGTTGCCCCTGAATATTTTCTTATATTGAGATCATTGAGAAATTTGTTTCCTTCAGATTTCAAAACAGATAGGATATTAGTTCCACTGGATCAACAACATTTTCTCTTTGTTGCTAGTGCTGGAGTTTTGAGAGAGAAACCAGTTCTGAAGATGTCAGAGAGCTGACAGGGATTCTGTAATAGAATCAAGTTTCCTAGGTTGGATCACTGAAGTTCTAGTATTTTTGGTGGCCTTTAAATCCACATGTCATGGTTCTGATAGATGAAACTCAGTAAAGAACTTTAAGGAAAGAATTCTTCCTTAGAGAACATTTTATTCAGGAAACAAAGTATTGGCACTACATAGTTGAACCCAAAACTAGATTCCCTTCCCCCAAATAAAAAGTAACATGTTGGAAGTCCCACCCCCACGAAGCAGTCATAAATCACACTCCAATTAGCCTGGAGTGCGGGCTCTCTCCCCAGCTCCTCAGCCCGCCAAAACGTTATCGGTTTGTGTCCTTGAGTTCCTACAGAGCTGCGTTGTTATTATGGTTAGCTGAGCTCAAGCATTCATCCCATCCCCCCTTCCACACCTGATTTCGAAACAGAAGAAAAAGCATGTTAAAAGCAAAGTAAAAATGGCTGCAATTTCATCAGTTGTCAGAGCAGGAACATCCATGACAATAGGTCATGGATAAATCTTTCAGGGATTTGAAATTGAATGATTTAAGCTGCCAAAGAGGTTTGAATTTGCCTTAATTATTAAATGCCCATGGGAGGGAATTTCTCTAAAAATAGAGATCTCTTTGATATGGTAGTAGTAAATATCCTGAAATTACAATTTGTATTGAGAAAGTGAGTATGACTGTGACAGTTGACTAAGACAACATTTCTACCAGAACTTCAGTATACTATAAATAGTACAGGTATCAATGTGTAGTGGTGGTGATGGTTATGATGATGATGTTATCCATTCAGTCGTGTCTGACTCTTGGCGATGCTATGGGCCAAGTCTTTTCACATCTTCCAATCTTGATAGAGTGGCATAAACAAAAGTCACAATAACTATGACTGCATGATCAAAGCTGCTGTTTTCCATGAGCAGCACATATACAACATACATAAAGATGGGCAGGGCTTCAGTTGCACACGCACAGCCTCCACCTTGACTTTTTGGACCCTGCCCTATGCAGATGTATCAATCAGGAGTTGTTCTTTCATAGTGTTTTAAAGTCATAACCTTTTATGAATCATAAAAGGCCATTGAGCTAATCCCCTCCCCCCAAGTGCAGAAATTCAAATACTAACAACCAAATCAGGTAGGTATGCAACTACTATTTGAATAGATTAAATGAAGGGAACTTCTTTGGGTACTTAACCTCTTTTCTGGGTAATTAGTTCCGTTGTCAAACTGCTTATACTATTAGGATTATTTTTTACCTCTAGCATTCAGTTATAATCTATATTTCTGTAATTTACAGTCTTTATTGTATGATTTCTCTGGAATGAAAGAGAACAGGTTTGATCTTTTCTGTGGCATATTTTCATTTCTGAGGAGTGCTCAGTCATGTTTTTTCAAGGCTAAAAATACCCACTTATTTCAATGTCTGTTTATAAAACTTTCTCTGAATCCTTCTTTTTTTCCCCATGTTCACTGAAAAATTTATTGATTATTGTGAATACTTCTTCCTCAGTCATACTGCTAGATAGTGGGTGGCAAAATAATATGTGTTCCAGTATATTGTCCGAATCAGGAACACGCACAAAGACACTTGTGCTTCACCAGCAATGTCAGTTCTTTTTTTTTATTGAAAAGTTTTACAGTACATTTTTGAATACAAAACCCCTCCCCTCCCCCTCCCCTCTCCCCAAACCTCCCCCCCTCCCCGACTTCCCAGAGCTAAATACAGGGTATAAAAATACAAACAAACATAATCTAAAATATGCAAACAACAATAAAATATTAAATTCTATCGCACTTTAACTCTTAATAAAATAACTACAAGCTAGTTATACATCATATAAATCCACTACTTATTCAAATGCTAAGTGAAACTTTTTAGTCCCATATTTATTCTGGATATAATCAATCCATCTTCTCCACTCCACAATATATCTCTGTTGCAATTGGTCTTTCAAATACGCTGAGATCTTTGCCATTTCCACCAAATTGGAAACTTTTAAAGTCCATTCTTCTATAGTCGGCAGTTCTTCCTTCTTCCAATATTGCGCTACTAAAAGTCTCGCTGCCGTAATTAAATTCAACATCAACTTAGTGTCCACAACGGTAGTATCTGTGATAATACACAATAAAAACAGTTGCGGACAAAACTTTATCCTTTTCTTGAATATTTTTTGCATATTCCACCAAATTTTAATCCAAAAAGCTTTAACCCTTTTACAAGTCCACCATATATGAAAATACGTTGCATCCTCACAACCACACCTCCAACATTTTGGCTGGCAGTTTGGATACATACTTGCTAATTTTTTAGGATCTAAATGCCACCTATAAAACATTTTGTAAAAGTTCTCTCTTAAGTCTCTGAATCCTTCTTAAAGGATTTGAAATAAACACAGTACTCAAAATGATATTATTTCCATGATTTGGAGTTTTGTGAATGTAGTGTAAAATTGCAAGTGCTTTTTTTTACTGCAATATTACCATACTTTGTTGATTCACATTCATCTATTATTTCCAATTTCATTTCACAGGTTTCATTACTGTCCCATGTTTAAATATTTGAGTTTTGTTCTGATAGGAAAAAAGTATTTGATCCCCTGCTGATTTTGTACTTTTGTCCACTGACAAAGAAATGGTCAGTCTATAATTTTAATGGTAGCTTTATTTTAACAGTGAGAGACAGAATAAAAACGCATTTCAACAAAGTTATAAATTTATTTGCATTTTAATGAGTGAAATAAGTATTTGATTTGCTATCAATCAGCAAGATATCTGGCTCCCAGGTGTCTTTTATACAGGTAACAAGCTGTAGGGAGAGGTTCTAATCTCAGCTTGTTCCCTGTATAGAAGACACCTGTTCACAGAAGCAATCAATCAGATTCCAAACTTTCCACCATGGCCAAGACCAAAGAGCTGTCCAAGGATGTCAGGAACAAGATTGTAGACTACACAAGGCTGGAATTGACCCAACTGAAGTTTGTCAATGAACATCTGAATGATTCACAGGATAACTGGGTGAAAGTGTTGTGGTCAGAGGAGACCAAAATCAAGATCTTTGGAGGCTTCCAGTTTTGTGCAATAGTGCAAGTGGCTGAGGGATCATGGGGCTCCGCACCCTATGACCGATTCTTTTCTGTCAGGGGACCCTAAATGGGCCTAAAGTCACCCTGGAGAGGCGACAAAGAAAAAGGGAAGCCCCGCCAACCATGAAAAGATGGTTGATCTGGTCATTTGGGGAAAGCCTTCCAGAAACCAGCAGAAGAAAGCCTAGCTTCACTCCAGAGTCTAGCTAAAGCTACAAGCAGCCGAAGCCAAAAAGCACTAATTTAAGCTTAATGTATTTGGAACTGGGTAAGAATACTGATTCTCTTCTTCTTGATATTTGATTTCCTGGGGGGGAAAATGCAAGAAGCAAAAATCTTCCAAAAGTGAGAAGGAAGGAGACTCTTGCCCCACCCTCTCACAGAAGGAAGCGGCAAATTAAACTTTTATGGGGGACAGAAATATATTGAAATGAAATGAATATAAGACTTAAATCTGGTTAAGTTTGAAATTGGTGGAATTTGTTAAGATTTTCTTTTCAAAAGATTATTGACGAAAACAAAAGAAAGTAATTGTTTGTTTTGAAAACTAAAAAACAAACTGGTGCTGACATCTAGTGATGGATGAAAATATACAACTGTAGTTGCTCTAATACAGGAATTGACAGAAAGCCCAGTAAAAGATAACTTGTTTTTGTGACCTTCAATGTCTTAACTAAACAGAACAGCTCCAACAAAAAAAGCACCACTTTGGGCTATTTACAAGGCAAGAACTATAAACCTTAGGGAAAAAAATAACCTTCCTGGATTATAAATGTTTATAGAATTGTGACTCTAAAGCTGTTTGCAGAGAAAGGAAAACTTTGATTTTTGGCTATCATGGAATATCAGAGACCTGCAGAAAAAACATGAAGAAAAAACAAATACCTTCCAGGAGGAAATGTATACAACTAATTCAAACAACAATGATTTCAAACCATGAGGAAATTAAAAACAACTTTGAAAATATCAGGATCAGGGTTCCGACAGATGAACTCTCTAAAGAACTTCGAGGCATTGTTTTCCTTAAAGAATCTTTAATCAAGTTGCATAGCATCGGCACGTACATGATAAAGCTGAAATCTGAATTCTCCTCCCCTAAGCATATAGAATTAAAGCACAGTTCCCTCCTCCAATTAACAGTCATAAATCACATTCTCCAATTAGTTTGAAGGCAGACTTTTTCCCCCTTCCTCCAAACCGCCATTTCTTATCATCTCTTATTTCAAACAAGCGTGAAAAATGTTCTGCTGTATTATTATGTCTAACTAATCTCCACACTCATTCTTCCTCCCCCCAGCATCATCTAATTCTAACTCTAAAAGTAACACACAGGTTATAGAGAAAATGGCTGCGTCTTCATATATTGTCAAAGCACGAACATCCGATGTTAGTAGCATTGACACGACAATGATTTCAAACAACTTTGAAAATATAAATGAACACATCTTCAATTTAACCTTACAACAACAACAAAACTCTCAGAAAATAAAAATAGCAAGCGATCAGATAAAGCAGACAACTGAATATAAACCAGAGGAAAGATATTTAAAGATGGAACTTAATGGAAGGAATTATGACTTAACCCTGGCAGAGAAAAACTTGCAGGAAATATCGGACATGGAAAAGATAACCTACACTTTAAGATTGCAAAATAAGTCTGAGGACAAAAAAAAAGATTTGACAAAATAGATTATAGAACTGTCAGGAGAATTATGAGAACTTGAGAGACAAAAAAATGATAAGAGAAATTAAGAGAGAGAAAGAAAAAGATTTTCAATGAATATGAAGGGGCGAAACCCTCCCACAAAAACATTTTACTGGATTTGTCTCTTGTACCTACATTAACATCTATAAGATTATGGGAAGACTTTTTGGTCCAGCCAAGCATACTGATTAGGAAAGTTGTTTCGCAAAAAAAAAAAAGACTAAAGTTAAAATTAAGAAATTGGATGATAGGACTTCTCAGATGGAATATTTAAAGATTAAACATTTTTTTGAATATGGTTAAAAAAATAAAAAAAATCTGGATATAAATGTATTTTAGTTTAAGAGGGAAGGGCCCCTCAAGTAATATAGTATTTTTTTATGATATGAGAAATATAAAAATGTTGGGACAGTTTATTTGAGGGAGATGTTTTAGATATTTAAGTGTAATTGATCTTGAGAAAATCTCAATTGATAAGAATGTTTTGAGTAGACTCAAAAGATTAGATGATTGGATTTATTAGATGGAATATTTAAAGATTAAACATTTGTTTGAATATAGTTAAAAAGAATAGAAAAAGTTTGGATATAAATGTATTTAAGATTAAGAGGGACATGTTTTTCAAGTAGTATATTATTTCCTTTTTCCTTCTCTTTTTCTTTTTCTTTTTTTAAGATATGAGAAACCTAAAATTGTTGGGATGGCTTGTATGAGGAAAAAGAATGAATACTTAAGTGTAATTAACTCTGAGACTGGTAAGAATATTTTGAATATTGCGGGGAAAACAAATCTAAATAAGAATTTTGAAACAGGATTTATGATGAAGTAAGTAGAAAAGAAGCCTTATATTGATGTGGTTGTTAAATACTACAAAAATGTTTATATTCAGTTGTCATCTTTCAAAATATTAAGAAATGTACTAATTCAAGGTTGGTAAAAGAGAATATTATTGGAAGAAGAGAAAAATCAAAGAAAGCTACTATGTGGATTATGGAATCATAGAAATTAATTGTTATGGATTGTTTTTAAATGTATACCCATACAACAAGCTCTTTACCAAATATTAAAGTGACTATGTTTAAAAAAATCAATATTTTTTTTTTAAAAAAACCAAACAAACAAAATAAGGCTCTTTGGCATCAACTCAACTTGCCATGTTTGGAGGAGAAAGAATACTGCCTATGACCCCAAGAACACCATCCCTACTGTCACGGAGGTGGAAATATTATGCTTGGGGATGTTTTTCTGCTAAAGTGGCAAGACAACTTCACCGCATCAAATCTTGGGTGAGAACCTCCTTCCCTCGGCCAGAGCATTGAAAATGGGTTGTGGATGGGTATTCCAACATGGCAATGACTCAAAACATACAGCCAAGGCAACAAAGGAGTGGCTCAAGAAGAAGCACATTAAGGTCCTGGAGTGGCCTAGCCCAAGGGTCCCCGACCCCTAGTCCGTGGACCAGTACTGGGCCGTGGCATTCCAGCAACCGGTCCGCACAAACAAGTGAAGCCCCATCTGCAAGATGCAGGCAGGACACAAAACCACACACCCCTCCGCTCTACGGAAAATCCTCTCTTCACAGAACCGGTCCCTGGTGCCCAAAAGGTTGGGGATCTCTGACCTTAATCCCATAGAAAATCTGTGGATGGGGCTGAAAGTTTAAGCTGCCAAATGTCAGCCTCGAAACATTAATGACTTGGAGAGGATCTGCAAAGAGGAGTGGGACAAAATCTCTGCTGAGATATGTGCAAACCTGGTGGCCAACTACAAGAAATGTCTGACCTCTGTGATTGCCAACAAGGCTTTTTCCACCAATTACTAAGTCATGTTTTGCAAAGGCGTCAAATACTTATTTCACTCATTCAAATGCAAATCAATTTATAACTTTTTTGAAATGCATTTTTCTGGATTTTTTGTTGTTATTCTGTCTCTCAGTCTTAAAATAAACCTACCATTAAAATTATAGACTGATCATTTCTTTGTCAGTGGGCAAACATACAAAATCAGCAGGAGATCAATTATTTTTTTCTCTCACTATACTTCACACTTTCCCTTTGTGAAAAATAATACTTTCAGCCTATTTCTATCATCTATCACTCTTTTGAATTTTATTTCTATGTTTATTTCTATGATGATACCAATTTTGTATCATTGCAAATTTCTTGTCCTTCTTAATCCAAGTCATTAACTATAAATAGAGGGTGCAGGACTGATCACTGGAACATTCTTTTTGTCCTTTTTCTTCAATTTTATAAAGAACCTTCATGAAATGCTCTACTGTAGAATAGTAGTTTAGTATATATCCAGTTAATTGTCATGCCATCTAGCTAGCCTATATTTAAATTTACTGCCAGTTAATATGGAACATTCTGTCACTGCTTTGCTGAAGTCATTTTATTTTTACAGCATTCACAAAAACTGTTAGTGATGTTATGCAATCAAACAAGGTCATCTATCCAGAGTTCTTGATAAGCTCATTTTGATTTCTAAGAATGCCTATATTATTTTCATCATGCTCTTTTATTATCTGCTGTAGAATTTTTGTCAAATATTGATGACAGACTGATTGTTTAATAGACAGTCAGTTATTTCCTTCAGTATCCAATTCATCTAAGTTTAGAAATGCAACTTCATTAAAATATGGTTCAGGAAGTGTCAACCTTCAATTCTGCTTCTTCATTTTCCAGTGGCACATGACACTTTTTTTGTAACTTTCAAGAATAAAGTATGGCCCAGTCTAATCTCCTAGGAAAGTAAAACTCTCAACTCAATGTGGCTGAAGTGAAAAGGCACTTTTACTAAGAGATGCTGATTGCAATAGAGTCAGATGGAATCTAAAGTTCCCACGCATCAATATAGAACTAAACTCTTGGTTCCCCCCATCCCTCCCCCCATGTCTGTCCATGTGTAGTCAATCCAGCACTGCCTAGATGTTTTGGGAAAAACTGAGGTGTTTGGGCTCGTGAAATTCCGCTCTCAGGGTAAATGGCCTTGAAGATGCCATCACAAACCGAATTCCAAAACAATATGTTCTTCCTCAGCTGTCAATCTCCCCTCCCAGTTTCCCATTATAAAGGTATATAACTTTATTCAGTGGCGTAGCGTGGGTTGTCAGTACCCGGGGCAAGGCAAGTAATTTGCGCCCCCTAACCCGTGGATTTTAGCACTCGAGTCTCTTCCACTAGCTCAGGAATTCTGGGAGTTGAAGTCCATGAGTCATAAAAGAGCCAAGGTTGCCTACCCCTGAGTTAGGTTCAAGGCAAAAAAGGGTCTCTGGAGAAGAGGGGAAATGCTAGTTTAAAACTGAAACAAGGCAACTTTAAGGTGCCTCAGCTGTGATTTAGGATGAGACAAAGAGAGGACATGGCGTTGAAAATGGTTAATGGGGCATGTTTGTTCCACTCTTAGTGGACGTCAGGATAAACCCCACAAGAGAATGACCATACAACAGATGTGAATAGGCTTGGACTACGTTTGTAGATTGAGTGCATACATCACATGGAGCGATGATGGGCTTCATCAAGATTTATGATCCCACAATTGGCTAGTTTTCTCCATCTTGTCCTAAACCCTGGATACCAACCACGGTTTATGGCTTAGCATGTGGCGTGGGGTTGACCCAACATGTTAGGCGACAAACAGTGACTTCCAACTTACAATGCCTCAGCTTCCCAAGGTTATTCCAAAGCCGGAAAAGCCAACCAACCCACCCTGCAGCTTTGCCTGCTTAGGCTGAACCCCAGGAATTCATACTTGCTGCGGCGCCCGACCTATTTTCTGCCCAGACGCTGGTTATCCAAGCCAAGCCGCCTCCTTCACTTTGGCACCTCACCCCAAATATTCGCCAGCCTGGCTGGAAACTCTTGCTGCTGGCGACGTGTGTCGGGGGGGCGGTCCCGATCGCCTCCTGCAGGGGGAACCGAGTGGCCACAGAGAGTCAATACGGCAGGAGGAGGAGGAGGAGGAGCAGCAGCAGCAAGCAGCCGCAGGTGCAGCAGCTGCAGTTGTTACCTTTACCTCCGGGAAAGGAGGAGACGGGGGCGGGAGCTGGGTCGGGGGGGCGGGCTTGCAGGTTGAGAGCCAAGCGGAGGAGAGCCGCGGCGGGAGAAAGAGAGGGAGGCAAGACACCGCCAAGCCTCCCCACCCCCACCCAAGAAAGGAGGCGATCCGCAGCCGCGAGAGGACGGGATCCCGCTCTGGCTGGGCGCAGCGAATGCGGTTGCTTTCTACGCTCCGCCCGCTCACTCACTCGCTCCTCCGACCCTTGGCGAAGCGGAATCGTCCCCCTCCGGCGAGCTTAATGGGCGCCCCCCCAGATGTTGCGCCCGGTGCGGCCGGCCCCCCCTGCACCCCCCACGCTACGCCACTGACTTTATTGCCCATTTGTTCTCCCTTCCATTCCCTGATTGATGGCAGAATGCCAGTGAGTTGTCAAGCTGAAGGTGGTGAATCTGAGAAAAAGGGAACCAAAACAGAAATTGTGAAGCTCTTCTTTATTACATAATATCTTTATTGAGCAGTAGGTATACTATTAAAATTAGATATTATTTGAACATTTCAAAAGATACTTTTTTGTTATTCTTAACATCCTCTTTTAGTAATAGTTCACTCTGAGCTTTTACTTTTATCATACCAGTCAACATGTGGCAACAGATCAAGATTATTTGTCTATAATCTTCCTTTGTGAGCCTGCCTTGTTTTGTTTCCTTTGTGTCATTTTGTTTCATCCTTTTAAACCTTCATTGAACTTGTTAGAGATCCAGATTGGCTTCAATTTTTTTCTCAATGAAATTGTTTGCACTTGTGCTTCTAGCTCCTTTTTAAGGGACTTCTACACAATGTGAGCTCCTTTTCTTATTAGCTTCTCTTATTCTGAGATCTTGTTAATCATTATTCTCATTATCATTGATCTTTTGGGGGAAATTCAGACTAAATGTATGTGCTCAAATTTAGTGTCTTTCAAAGTCAGGAATTCCAGCATCATACACAGACCCTTTTCTACAGTGTATCTCCTAACTACCTATTCCTCAACTAAATCTTCCCTGCTGATTAATATAAAGTAATAATAGATAATATTTGTATCTTTCTCCATAATTTATTTCTTCTCATGCTCTAATAAGTACTTTCTTGTTTTTCTTTTCTTCACAAAAGCTTGGATTGGAAGATACAACAAGATATCTAGACAAAATGAAACTCATTTGGCAGTATGAAGAGACCAAAAAAAGGTGAATATGTTAAAGTGCTATTTTTAATGTGGCAAATAATCTCTTAGTAGGTCTCACCTTGGTTGGAGTTTTGAATATGTGTGACTAGATATTTAGCATAGTTTAATAATCTGAAGAACCACTAAGCATCTATCCAATACTGCACAATTAAGATTAGACAAATTTTAAAAGTTATACAAAAAAGAAACGCATAAAAGAAATTACATTTTAAGTTTTTGGTTTGGCAAAACGTTTATGTTATAGAGAAAAAAATACTTAAATAAATATGATATTAAAGTGATATTATGAATTGCTTTATATTTTGGCTATAGCTTTTGAGGTAACATCTCTATAGGTCTTGATAGATGAAATAAAAAAGAGCAAATCAAGTTGTAATAAGGGAGTGTGAACATCACATATCACAAACCAAAAAATATATGTGCTTGCTGGACATGGATAGATATGGAATAGGCACCAGTTATATTTCATTGAGGGGATGTGATAATTCAGCAGTTAAAGACACTGAGCTTGTCAGCTGGAAATCTGACAGCCTGGGTTCGGAATCCAAGCACCATATAATGGGTATGCTTCTGTTCCTGCCCCAGCTCTTGCCCACTTACAGTGACGGGAAAAATTATTTGATCCCCTGTTGATATTGTACGTTTGCCCACTGATAAAGAAATGATCAGTCTCTAATTTTAATGGTAGGTTTATTTTAACAGTGAGAGGCAGAATAACAGAAATCCAGAAAAACGCATTTCAAATAAGTTATTAATTGATTTCAATTTAATGACTGAAATAAGGATTTGATGCCTTCGCAAAACATGACTTAGTACTTGGTGGAAAAAGCCTTGTTGGCAATCACAGAGGTCAGACATTTCTTGTAGTTGGCCACCAAGTTTGCACACATCTCAGCAGGGATTTTGTCCCACTCCTCTTTGCAGATCCTCTCCAAGTCATTAAAGTTTCAAGGCTGACATTTGGCAGCTCGAACCTTCAGCTCCCTCCACAGATTTTCTATGGGATTAAGGTCTGGAGACTGCTAGGCCACTCCAGGACCTTAATGTTCTTCTTCTTGAGCCACTCCTTTGTTGCCTTGGCCATGTGTTTTGGGTCATTGTTATACCCATCCATGACCCATTTTCAATGCCCTGGCTAAGGGAAGGAGGTTCTCATCCAAGATTTGATGGTACATGGCCCCATCCATCATCCCTTTGATGCGGTGAAGTTGTCCTGTCCCCTTAGCAGATAAACACCCCCAAAGAATAATGTTTCCACCTGCATGTTTGACAGTAGGGATGGTGTTCTTGGTGTCAGAGGCAGTATTCCTCCTCCTCCTAACATGGCAAGTTGAGTTGGTGCCAAAGATCTTGATTTTGGTCTCATCTGACCACAACAGTTTCACCCAGTTATCCTCTGAATCATTCAGATGGTCATTGGAAAAATTCAGATGGGCCTGGATATGTGCTTTCTTGAGCAGGGGGACCTTGTGGGTGCTGCAGGATTTCAGTCCTTCACGGCGTAGTGTGTTACCAATTGTTTTCCTGGTGACTATGGTCCCAGTTGCTTTGAGATCATTGACAAGATCATCCCGTGTAGTTCTGGGCCAATTCCTCACAGTTCTCATGATGATTGAACCTCCACGAGGTGAGATCTTGCACCGAGGGAGATTGACAGGTTTTTTTTGTGTTTCTTCCATTTGTGAATAATCACACTAACTGGTGTCACCTTTTCACCAGGCTGCTTGGCAATAGTCTTATAGCCCATTTCAGTCTTTTGTAGGTGTACAATTTTGTTCCTGACATCTTTGGACAGCTCTTTGGTCTTGGCCATGGTGGAGAGTTTGGAATCTGATTGATTGATTGCTTCTGTGGACAGGTCTCTTTTATACAGGTAACAAGGTGAGATTAGGAGCACTCCCTTTAAGATAGTGCCCCTAATTTCAGCTTGTTATCTATATAAAAGACACCTGGGAGCCAGAAATCTTGCTGATAGATAGCAGATCAAATACTTACTTCTCTCATTCAGAGGCAAATCAGTTTATAACTTTTTTGAAATGTGTTTTTCTGGATTTTTGTTGTTCTGTCTCTCACTGCTAAAATAAAGCTACCTGTCACGGTTGTGATAGATGAGACCAGTAGGAATAAGAACTCTGAGGCAATTGTTTTCCTCAAAGAACACTTTTAATGGCTACATAGTATTGGCACATTCAAAGGTGAAACCAAGACTGAAAGATTCACACACACCCCAAGTTTACATGGTAAAAAGTTGAACTTCCCACCCCTGTAATATGTCTTAAATCATAACCCCCAATTAACTTCTTTGGCAGGCTTTCTAACAGAAGTCCCAGCCCGCCAAAACCTAGGTAGCTTGACCTTGGTTCCCACAAGAAAGTTATTGCTATGACTAAACCAGAAGAATGCGTCTCCCCCCTCCCATTGCTGTGGCAATCGAAAATGAAGTGAAGATGGCTGCAGCCAAAATCGTTTGAAGGTTTGACAGTTGGATCCTCTAAAGAAGAGAGAAATCCTGTAGGTAAAAAAGGAATTAGAGTCAGGAATCACCCCTAGGCATATTCGGATGCTTATCATAAAATTTGTGTATTAATCTATCAGCTTTTACATCAGCACTTTTTACCCAGGTGGCTTCTGATAGTGGGTACCCTTTCCACTGTACTAGATATTGTAACTTTCCCTTGTGCAACCTTGAATGAAGGATTAGTTTTATTTCATAGTAAGTCTCTCCCTCCACGAGAAGGGGACCTGGTGCCTGCTTGGGAGGAGGTCTCAATGGGGACTCTGTATGGCTTCAATAGGCTGCAGTGAAACACAAGGTGAAATTTCCTTAAAAGGGGTAGGAGCTTTAATTCCACGGTGACTGGGTTTATAATCTGCTCTATGGGGAAGGGTCCAAGAAATTTTGGTCCCAATCTTTTACTAGGCAGCTTGAGTCTTAGATATTTTGTAGAGAGGTAAACCTTTTCACCCACATGAAATGGCCTCTGGGGGGCCCTTCTCTTGTCTGCCTGTTCTTTGTAGAGCAGGGGTGTCCAAACTTTTTTCAAAGAGGGCCAGATTGGATGAAGTGAACATGCTGGAGGGCCGAACATTTTTCCGAACATTCTTTGAACAATTACAATTAAATGCAAATGAATTATTTTATGCCAAGTTAATTGCAAATGGCATACTTTTCATTTTATAACATTAAGATCAACTGACAGCTGAGTTTTCACAATGTATTTTATGTGCAAAACAAGAGGCTTGACAGAACAGTGGAGCCTAAGGGGAGACATACAGGCGCCCTGCCCCCTCTGCTCTCATTCACTCACCTTTGCCTGGAAAAGTTTCTCTCTCGGTCTCATTCACTCATGTTTTCTTTGCAAAAGCTTCTCTCTCGCTCTCTCATTCCCTCACTCTTGCTCCAAAAAGCCTCTTTCATGCTCTCATTCACTCACACTGCTCACAAAACGTTTCTCTCTCGCTCTCATTCACTCACCAACTCAAAAGGCCAGCCGCGGCGCCTCCATTGACTTCCATGGGGATGCTTGGCAATTAAAACCACTCCCACTACTGCTGCTAACTTTTTCACTTGCTGCTTGGTTCCGATTTAACCTGCAGAAACAAATCCCCGAGCCAGCCCCCATGGCAGCAGCGAGCTCCAAGGAGCGGGGCGGCCCAGTGTGCTCGCCGAGACGCTGGAGCGAGATTGCCCCCAACAATCTGAACACGAGATTGGCATTTCTCAGCCCACGCTGATCTCGCGCTTCTTACAATCTCCCTCTCTTTGTTTCAGTTTGCTTTCTACATTTGGGATGAAGACTCGAGGTTCGGCGTTTCTCCGTGCCCGCTGATCAGCGCGTGTGGAGAAATGCCCATTCCCTCTGCTGAGCCATCCCAGTTACTTCCCTGGAGCACCTCCATATCTTGCAAGGGCGCACAGGGAATCCGCGTTTCTCTGCGCTCGCTGATCAGCGCGTGGGGAGAAACGCCCATTCCCTCTGCTGAGCCATCCCAGTTGCTTGCGTTGCAGAAGGCAAGTATTTGGGATGAAGACTCGAGATTCGGCGTTTCTCAGCCCGTGCTGATCTCGCCCTCCTTACAGTCTCCCTCTCTCGAGTCTTCATCCCAAATGCAGAAAGCAAGCTGAAACAAAGAGAGGGAGACTATAAGGAGGGCGAGATCAGCGCAGGTGGAGAAACGCTGAACTCGTGTCTTCGTTCCAAATGATTGCCTTCCGCAATGCAAGCAACTGGGATGGCTCAGCAGAGGGGCATTTCTCCGCACGCAGGAGAGGTTTGTTAGGGAGGCGGTGGTCCGGCGTTGTTTACCTCCTTCCTGTGTGTGTGTGTGTGTGTGTCAGAACTGTGGGGAACAGCTGGTAGAGGTGGCCGTCCGGCGTTCGCCCCCTCCTGTGTGTGTGTGTCGGGCCCACAGAGAGATGCAAACACCAGACTGCCACCACCTCTACCAGCCGTTCCCCGCAGGTCCGAGACACACACACACACACACAAATGAGAGGGGGGAAAATGCCGGACTGCTGCCTCCCTACCAGCCGTTCCCTGCAGGTCCAGCACACACACACACACACATACAAATGAGAGGGGGGAAAATGCCAGACTGCCGCCTCCCTACCAGCCTCCCTACCAGCCGTTTCCCGCAGGTCCGACACACACATACACAAACGAGAGGGGGGAAAATGCCGGACTGCCACCTCCCTACCAGCTGTTCCCCACAGGTCCAACACACACAGTCACAGAGAGAGAGAGAGAGAGAGAGAGAGAGAGAGAGAGAGAGAGAGAGAGAGAGAGAGAGAGAGAGAGAGAGAAGGGGGAAAAGAAGGAGGGGATCTGGCAGCACCCGAGACTCCATATGCTGCTCAGAAACACCCTCTCACCGCCCTCCCTCCTGTGGCAGACAGTCTTCTGCTTGCTGCCCTCAATCAGAAGGGAGGACCGTGGGAGGGCCGCATTTACACAGAGCAGGGAGGGCTGTTAGAGGGCCGTATTAAACCGCCCACCGGGCCGCAAATGGCCCGCGGGCCGGACTTTGGACATGCCTGTTGTAGAGGTTTGAGGCTTTTGTTAGAGCCTCTTTTGCATTGTCTCACATGGTTTTCCAAGAAGTCACCCATTGATCTAAATTTTGAGAAACAGAGGGGTCCTGAGGGAATTCAGGCATGGGAATGAATTCCCTACCAGTAGCTATTTTAAAAGGAGTGAGTCCAGTGCTGCTATGTACTGTATTATTGTAAGCCGCCTCAGCAAAGGGGAGGAGGTCAGCCCATGTTTGTTGGTAATCAACATAACACCTAATATATTGTTCCACCATAGCTTTTTCAGCAGCTCCATTAGTAGACGGATGAAAAGCTGATGACAAACCCTGCATGGACCCAGTCAGTTTCAGAAAGTCTCTCCAGAACTTGGCAGTGAATTGCACCCCCCTATCTGAAATAATCTGCTTTTGAGCTCCATGGAGTCAGTACATACATTTGAGAAACATTTTTGCCAGTTTCTTTGTGGAGGGAAGACTGGTGCAGGCAATGAAGTGAGCTTGCTTAGAAAAAAAGGTCAATCACATTCCATATTACCGTATTTCCTCTACTTTCCGGTAATTCCACAATAAAATCCGTGGCAATTTCTTCCCAGGGTTGGGAAGGGTCTGCAACTCTGCAATAATCCAGGGGGTTTACCTGGATGTTTTTTCATTGTTGCACAAGTCACACAGCTTTTCACATAATTCTCAACGTCTCTCTTTAGACCTGGCCACCAAACCTGCCATCGAATTAGATGCAAAGTTTTTAGGTAGCCAAACTGGACTGCTTGTTTGCTATCATGGCTGCGTTGGAAGGACTGAACTCTGAGGGTTTCTGGTAGATACAGTTTCGACCCCTTCCAAGCCAGCCCGTCCCAACATGTCAGTGTGGTTTTATTTGCCAAGAACCAGGAATCTGTTTTCAACTCCTCCTTTAGCCTGTTTGTTAATGGGCTATCAGGTTCAGTTGAATTTGTCTGTCATGGCCTCCCTATCGTTACTTGAGAGATCGACTCTGGTTGTGGAATAATGGAGTTCACAATCTCCTCTCGACGGCTTTTGTATTAGGGCAATCTGGATAGGATGTCAGCTAGGAATTCTTTTCCTCCTGGGATGTATTTTAGTGTGAAGTTGATGGAATTCACATTTTTAGAGCTTACCATAAAGTTTAGCGCTCAGCAGTTTTCTGAGCACTTCACGTACTAATTTGACATGCTCTACCATGGTCTCTGGGTAGATTAGGATGTCGTCAAGGTAAACTAAAACCCCCTTGTACAGGTGACTATGCAGTACTTGATTTATCAATTGCATGAACACAGCAGGGGCTCCCTGCAGGCCAAAAGGCATGGCATTGAACTGGAAACTCCCCAAGGGACTGTTAAAAGCCATTTTCCACTTGTCTCCTTCCTTGATTCTTACTCGATGATACGTTTCTCTTAGCTCTAATTTATTTTTTATTTATTTTTATTTTAATTCCATTTATATCCCGCCCTTCTCCGAAGACTCAGGGCGGCTTACAAGCTTAGCAGTAGCCTTCATTCTATGTATATGCCTGCTTATTAGGGCTTTCACACACACCTCAAGCGGCATTATTACAAAGTCAGCTTAATTGCCCCCAACAATCTGGGTCCTCATTTTACCTACCTCGGAAGGATGGAAGGCTGAGTCAACCTTGAGCCTGGTGGGATGCGAACCTGCACTAATTGCAGGCAGCTGGTGTTACTTAAGGAGGCATTAGCCCACTGCTCCACCAAGGCTTTTTGTTAAAGTTTTTGGTAAAAACTTTTCCTTTTGCCAAATGAACTAACATGTCCTTTATCAAGGGGAGGGGGTACATATTCTCCACGCTGATACAGTTTAACCCTTTATAGTCCATGCACAGCCTCATAAACGCATCTTTCTTTTCTTTAAACAACACTGGGGTGGCTACCCAGGATTTTGCTGGCTGGATGAATCCTCTGGCTAAGTTCTTATCAATGTATGCTCTCAGTTGTTTCAGTTTGCGGGCAGTTATTGAATACATTTTTGGGTTAGGTAATTTGGCCCCCAGTAAAATCTTGATCCCCTTCATGGATTACTGCCTTGTTGTAGCGAAGGGGCTTGTGTAATTCAATGAAGCTGTGAGCTATGCCGTGCAGGGCCACCCAAGACGGACAGGTCATAGCAGAGAGTTCTGACAAAATGTGATCCACTGGAGAAGGAAATGGCAACCCACTCCAGTATCTTTGCCATGAAAACCCCATGGACAGTACAAAAAGGACCTCCTGGAGGAACGTTTTCCATGGGGTCGTGATGGGTCAGACACGACTTTGCAACTAACAACAACAAAATCTCGATAGTGCAGTCATTGGTTTGGTGGGGAGGCAGGACATGGCATTCCACCTCACTGAATGCTTTTCTATATTCACTTGGGATGATTTGCTCTCCCGGTGGGGAACTCACAGCAGATTTCAAGGTTTCCAGGAGCTTCCCTTGGCTCTCAACTGGGCTACTGATTGGGGTAGGAGGTGAGGGCCCAGTTGTTAATCTTAAAGTCCTCACTCTGTCCTCCCACCAGATCATAGGGCACCATTTGTCAAGCCTGCCCAGCCCCAGAATCACTGCTTCTGTCATTTTGGGGATCACCACAAAACGGATTAGCTCCCAATGCTCCCCTATCTCTGAGTGCACTAGTTCAGTTAGGTGAGTAGCCAGGGCTCCTCCTATGAGAAATCCATTGACCTGCTTAAACCTCATGGGTAGAGGTAGCAGTTTTGCCCTAATGCGCAGTTTCAGTACGGTAGGGAGGTTGATTAAACATTGTGTGCATCCCGAATCAACTAAAATGTTCAAGTTCATCTGAGTCCCTGATTTTGGCACCAATAGAGGCAGAATAGGCTGACTCACCATCGGGTCGTCTTCCCTCCCCATCAACGCTGTTGTATGGATCAGGTGCGGGCAGGCATTCAGTTGATTCCTTTTGCTTCTCCTGGGGAGGAGAGGTGATTTGTACAATTTGCCCCTCGCTGACCCAGTTCGACTTCTCCTGCGCTGGCCGAGGTTGTCTCTTTGGCTTCATGGGAACTGCGGTCACACTTTTCAGAGGAGGGAAAGGAACCAGGCAATCAGCAGCTTGATGCCCAAGTTGCCGACACCTGAAGCACTTGATCTGAGACCCAGCGGGAGCTCCAATGAACCTACGTACTGTGGCAGGTTAGGGGTGCTGCAACGGTTGACCTCTCACCGGATCTCGCCTTGGTTGAGGTCTCGAAGCTGCAGGCTTATGGTACTGTGTCAGCTCGATATCCAAATTTGTAGCCAAACGGTACCAATCATGAAGTTGATTAGGATTACCCCTGCAGATGCATGTCTGGAACAGAACATGGTCTAACCCTGCTTTGAAGTAGTGGATCATTGACTATTCAGGCCACTGCCTGATCCGCCCCGCCACCCTTCAAAATCCTATTATGTACTCTCTTGCGGGCTGACTCCTCTGCTTAACATGCATGTCTTTTTCTGCTTGTACAGCCTGGGATTCATCTTTGAATCTGGCCCTCAACCCATTCGCGAATACATCAAAATTCCATAGCTCAGGTGCCTGTTCCTCTCATAGTCCATCCATCCACTTCGCAGCTTCCCCTTCCAAGTTTGCAGCTACAGCATCAGTCATCTCAGCTTTGTCTAAATAAGCCCGGTGTCATGGTTCCAACAGATGAAACTCTTCAAAGAATTTTGAGGCATTGTTTACCATAAAGAATCTATTTGAGTAGCATAGCATCGGCACTAACATAATCAAAGCCAAAAACTGAGTTCCCCTCCCCTAAGCACATAGTATCAAAGCACAATTCTATCCTCCAGTTAACAGTCATAAATCACATTCCCCAATTGGTTTAAATAAAGCACGGGCTTTCCCTCCAGCTCTCCAGCCTGCCAATTCTTATCATTTCTTATTTCAACAACCTTGGTTCTAACACTAGGTTCAGTATTATTATTAGCTAGACTCCCATGAACATTCCTCCCCCTCTCCCAGCATCATCTTACTCTAAAAGCAAAAAGAAGAAAATGGCTACATTTCCATCTGTTGTCAATGCAAAAACATCCAATGTTAGCAGCATTGACATTCGGCCCCCCTTACAAAAAGGACAAATCCTGTAATGTAAACAAAAGCACATGTTAGGGATTACCTCTCGGTTTATTAGGATGTTTCCTATAGAATCTGTTAATGAGTCCGTCAGCTTTCACGTCCCTAGACTTCACCCAAGTGGCTTCAGACAGCGAATATCCCTTCCATTGTACTAACTACTGCAATTTCCCTTTAAAAATTCTAGAATCAAGAATACGCTTTACTTCATAGTGGGTCTGATCCACCACTACGAGGGGTGTGGGTGCCTTCTTAGGGGGAGGAGGTCTTAGAGTGGAACCTTGAAAAGGTTTCAACAGGCTGCAATGGAAAACAGGGTGAACTTTTCCTAAAAGCTTAGGGAGTTTTAATTCCACTATGACCAGGTAAATTATCTTTACAATGGGGAAAGACCCTAAGAATTTCAGTCCTAATTTCTTAACTGGGTAACTTGAGCTGCAAGTTGACAGATAAACCTTTTCCCCAACTTGGAATGTTCTTTGAGGAGCCCTTTTTAAAATCTGCCTGCTTTTTATAGGTCTCAGAAGCGTTTTTTAAAGCAGTCTTCATGGCTTTCCATACTTCTTCCCACCCCCTCACCCATTGATCGAGTGAGATGTGGAGGGCACCTGGGGGTATTCGGGAATTGGGCTGAACTCTTTCCCTGTGGCTACTCTAAAAGGCATGAAGCCAGTGCTGCTGTGTACAGAGTTATTGTAAGCCACCTCTGCAAGGGAGGGTCAGTCCAGTTGGTTTGTTGATAGGAAACATAGCATCTAAGATATTGTTCCACCATTGAGTTAGCGGATTCAGCGGTTCCATTGGTGGAAGGATGAAAAGCAGATGATAGACCTTGAGATTATCCAATTAGTGTAAGAAAACTTCTCCAAAATGTAGCTGTGAACTGCACCCCCCTGTCTGAAATTATTTGTTTAGGGGCACCATGCAGCCAGTAGATGTGCTTTAAGAACAATTTAGTCAGTCGTTCGGCAGACGGGAGCCCTTTGCAGGTGATGAAGTGAGCCTGGTTTGAAAACAGATCTATGACAGTCCAGATGACTGTATTCCCTCTTGTTGTTGTTAGCTGCGAAGTCGTGTCCGACCCATCGCGACCCTATGGACAACATTCCTCCAGGCCTTCCTGTCCTCTACCATCTTCTGGAGTCCATTTAAGCTCACGCCTACTGCTTCAGTGACTCCATCCAGCCACCTCATTCTCTGTCGTCCCCTTCTTCTATTGCCCTCGATCTTTCCCAGCATTAGGCTCTTCTCCAGTGAGTCCTTCCTTCTCATTAGGTGGCCAAAGTACTTGAGTTTTAGCTTCAGAATCTGGCCTTCTAAAGAGCAGTCAGGATTGATCTCCTCTAGGACTGACCGGTTTGATCGCCTTGCAGTCCAAGGGACTCGCAGGAGTCTTCTCCAGCACCACAGTTCAAAGGCCTCAATTCTTTGGCGCTCAGCCTTTCTTATGGTCCAACTTTCACTGCCATACATTGCAACTGGGAAGACCATAGCCTTGACTATACGCACTTTTGTTGACAGGGTGATGTCTCTGCTTTTTAGTGTGCTGTCTAGATTTGCCATGGCTTTCCTCCCCAGGAGCAAGCGTCTTTTAATTTCTTGGCTACAGTCCCCATCTGCAGTGATCTTGGAGCCCAGGAAAATAAAATCTGTCACTACCTCCATTTCTTCCCCATCTATTTGCCAGGAATTGAGAGGGCCAGATGCCATGATCTTGGTTTTCTTAATGTTAAGTTTCAACCCAAGTTTCCCTCTACTTTCAGGTAAATCTACTATAAAATCCATAGCAATTTCTTCCCATGGTTGAGTCTGCCACCGGTTGCAATAACCCAGGGGTTTCCCTGGAATTCTTTTCATGGTGGCACATACAGTACAACTCCTGACATAGTTTTCCACATCCCATTTCAATCCTACCCACCAGAACTGCCGGCGGATGAGATGTAGAGTTTTTAAATATCCAAAGTGCCTGTTTCACGTCATGGCCGTGTTGGAGAGCGTTAAGACGGGGGGTTTCTTGCAAGTATAACTTTCCCCCCTTGTAAGCCAAACCATCCCTGCATGTTAGGGAGGTTTGATTGTCTGCACCATTGATCGGTGAGGAGCTCTTGTTTTATTTTCTTTGCCCCAGGGTCATCAGGGTTAGGGGGCCTGTGAGGCGTGAGATGAGCAGCAGTTTGTGCATTGGAGATAATTGCCTCGTTAACTTCTTCACACTGGTTTTTCTACAGGGACAGTCTGGATAGAGCATAAACTAGGAAGTTTTTCCCTCCTGGTATGTACTTTAGAGTTAAGTTAAAATGGATAAAGTACTGTGCCCATCGCACTTGTTTCAGGAACAATTTGCGGGGAGTTTTCAGTGCTTCTAGATTTTTGTGATCAGTCCATAGTTCAAAAGGCACCTTGCTCCCTTCTAGATAGTGCCTCCAATTTAATAGAGCCCAGTGGATTGCAAAAGCCTCTTTTTTCCCACATTGCTTACCTCCTCTCGCTCTCAGTAATTTTTTTCAAGGCGTAGGCACAGGGTTATAGGGTCCCACTTTGGTTCTTTTGGAGTAGTACAGCTCTGATGGTCACGTCACTGGTGTTAGCTTGAATTACAAAGGGCTTCCCTGGGCAGGGGTGCTTTAGGACTGGAAAAACAGCAAATAGTCTTTTTAGGTTCTTAAAAGCAGTTTGACAGCTCATGGTCCATGCTAGTGGTTGGCCCAGTCACGGATTCTCTCCCCCTTTGCCTGTTTTTAGTAATTCCATAAGTGGTAAGGCAATCTCGGCAAAGGAGGGGCTGGGGGTTCCCCTTGTCAGGAGTTGATGGCTGCCTCGTCGATCCTCCTGATAGCTAGCATATGGGGAAGGATTGGTCTCTGCTTCTCATATCTAGCTCTTCAGACCTCTCCACCAACTTCTCCACTGACTGACTATTTAATTTTAATTTAATTTAATAATATTTCTATACCGCCCTTCTCCCGAAGGACTCAGGGCGGTGAACAGGGCAAGAATAAAAATACAGGATTACAAAAGTTAAAAAATAATTAAATACATGCCCATATACTAAAAATACATCTTAAAACCCCAGTAAAATGACAATAACAACCCCCCCAGTCCCCTCATCAGGCCAGGCCAGCTTGTTCAAAAAAGTATGTTTTTAGCTCGCGGCGAAAGGAGCGAAGATCGGGCGCCGTCCGGAGCTCCACCGGTAGCTGATTCCATAGCTCCGGGGCGCCCACAGAGAAGGATCTCCCCCTGGGGGCCACCAATCGACATTCTCTGACCGGTGGCACCCTGAGGAGACCCTCTCTGTGGGAACGCACAGGGCGGAGGGAAGTTGATGCCGGCAGCAGGTGTTCCTCAAGGTACTGCGGCCCCCTGCCATGTAGGGCTTTGAACACCATTACTAGTACCTTGAATCTCACCCGGAAGACAACTGGTAACCAATGCAGCTCACGGAGCAGAGGTGTGACATGGGAGTATCGGGAGACTCCCAACACAACTCTCGCGGCTGCATTCTGTACCAGTTGGAGCTTCCGGGTGGTCCTCAAGGGCAGTCCCATGTAGAGAGTGTTGCAGTAGTCTAGTCGAGAGGTCACGAGCGCGTGAGTGACCGTGCATAGATCATCCCGGCTTAGATAGGGCCGCAACTGGCGCACCAGGCGAACCTGGGCGAAAGCCCCCCTAGTCACAACCCCTATGTGGTCTTCCAAGATGAGCCGTGAATCTAGGAGGACTCCCAAGTTGCGAGCCCTATCTACGGGGGGTAATAGTTCACCCCCCATAGAGAGAGGTGGAATATCCGATTCAACCCGGGATGAAGGTATGCAAAGCCACTCAGTCTTGTCAGGGTTGAGTTGAAGTCTGTTCCTCCCCATTCAGACCCGAACCGCCTCCAGGCAACGGGACATCACGTTGAGGGCATCACTGGGTGGTTTGGGGTCGAAAGGAAAAGTTGGGTATCATCAGCATACTGATGATACCCAACTCCAAAACCACGAATGATCTCACCCAGCGGTTTCATATAGATGTTGAACAGGAGAGGCGAGAGGACCGACCCCTGAGGAACTCCACAAACGAGAGACCTCGCGGTCGACCTCTGCCCTCCTGCCAACACCGACTGCGAACGTCCCTGGAGATAGGAGGAGAACCACTGTAAGACCGTGCCTCCCACTCCCAATCCCCTGAGACGCCGCAGCAAGATACCATGGTCGATGGTATCGAAAGCCGCTGAGAGGTCTAATAGGACTAGAACAGAGGAATATCCCCTGTCCCGAGCCCTCCAGAGATCATTCACCAGCGCGACCAATGCCGTCTCCGTGCTGTGCCCGGGCCTGAAACCCGATTGGTACGGGTCTAGATAATCCGCTTCATCCAGGACCAGAGGGAGCTGATGCGCCACCACACTCTCAACAACCTTCACAAGAAAGCGAAGGTTGGAGACGGGACGAAAGTTGTTCAATACAGCTGGGTCCAAGGCAGGCTTCTTGAGGAGAGGCCTCACCACTGCCTCTTTCAAGACGGCGGGGAAGCTACCCTCATTCAAAGAAGCCGATATAACTGCCTGGAACCAGCTGCGTGTCCTCTCCCGGGCTGCATAAACCAGCCAGGAAGGGCACGGGTCCAATAAACATGTGGTGGAGCTCAGCCTCCCCATAATCCTGTCCACTTCCTCCGGAGTCACAGAATCAAACTCCTCCCAGGTAATATCGACAAGACCGCCCGCGTCCTGCTCGCCAGACTCTGCCCAGTCAGAGTCCAGACCGGTCCGAATCCGAGCGATTTTGTCCGACAGATGTTGGTTAAACTCCTCGGCACGACCCTGCAAGGGTTCTTCCCTCACCTCTTGATTCAGGAGGGAGCGAGTCACCCTAAACAGGGCGGCCGGGCGATTATCTGCGGACGCGATAAGGGTGGCGAAGTGGTTAGACCTCGCCTCCCTTATCGCAGCGAGATAAGACCTAGTATAGGCTCTTAGTCGCAATCGATCGGATTCGGATCGGCTGGATCTCCAACCGCTCTCTAGGCCCCGTCTCCGACGCTTCATCTCCCGGTGCTCCACGGAGAACCATGGAGCTCGACGGGATCTGCACCGGGTCAGGGGCCGCAGGGGTACAACTCAGTCAAGAGCCTCAGTGGCTGCCCTTTCCCAGGCTTCCACTAAGGCATCTGCCGAGCTGTGAGCAAGGGAGGCAGGTGGGGACCCCAGCGCCGCCTGGAACCTCTGGGGATCCATTAAGTGTCTGGGGCGGTACCATTTAATTGGTTCCACACACCCACACACCGCTCTAGACAGGTACTTCCATTCACCCGAGTCCTCAAGCGGTAGATGATTTTGTAGTTCTTCACTGGTCTGGGGAACGTGACGTGTAGGAATCCCTTCATGGTAGCTCAACCTTGTCTGCCTTTGAAGCACTTGAGGCTGGCAAGGCCATCTCGAGGCATCTGGAGTCTCCACTGGGCTGGGCCTATTACGACGACCAGATCAGCTGTCCTCACGGCTTGAACATTGCCCCCAGCTGGGAGGCCTGAAAAAGCTACTTCTCCACCGGCGTGCTGGCTGTCACTCTCCCCCCCCCCCGAGTAACAGCCGCTGCCGGGATGCTGGCTTCAGGGATTCTCCCCTTCTTCATGCTGATATCTTCCCCGGATCTTTGTCATCTCATCCCTCAATTCTAGGGACAGTGACTGGGGCTCGGGACCCTAAGATAGTTAGGAAAAAGTTGGGAGTTTTTGGCTTAATGTCATGGTTCCGACAGATGAAACTCTTCAAAGAACTTCAAGGCATTGTTTGCCTTTGTTGATGTTGTTCTTAGTTGCGAACTCGTGTCTGACTCATCGCGACCCCATGGACAACATTCCTCCAGGCCTTCCTGTCCTCTGCCATCTTCTGGAGTCCATTTAAGTTCACTCCTGCTGCTTCAGTGACTCCATCCAGCCACCTCATTTTCTGTCATCCCTTTCTTCTGTTGCTCTCAATCTTTCACAGCATTAGGCTCTTCTCCAGTGAGTCCTTCCTTCTCATTAGGTGGCCAAGATATTTGAGTTCCAACTTCAGAATCTGGCCTTCCAAAGAGCAGTCAGGGTTGATCTCCTCTAGGACTGACCAGTTTGAACGCCTTGCAGTCCAAGGGACTCGCAGGAGTCTTCTCCAGGACCATAGTTCAAAGGCCTCAATTCTTTGGTGCTCAGCCTTTCTTATGTTCCAACTTTCACAGCCATACATTGTAACTGGGAAAACCATGGCCTTGACTATACACACTTTTGTTGGCAGGGTGATGTCACTGCTCTTTAGTATGCTGTCTATATTTGCCATAGCTTTCCTCCCCAGGAGCAAGGGTCTTTTAATTTCTTGGCTGCAGTCCCCATCTATGGGGGTCTTTGGAGCCCAGGAAAATAAAATCTGTCAGTGCTCTATTTCTTCCCCATCTATTTGCCAGGAATTGAGAGGGCCATATGCCATGATCTTGGTTTTCTTAATGTTGAGTTTCAAGCCCACGTTTGCACTCTCCTTCTTCACCCTCATCAAGAGGCTCTTTAGTTCTTCTTCACTTTCTGCCATTAGAGTGGTACCATCTGCATATCTTAGGTTTTTGTATTTCTCCCGGCAATCTTAATTCCAACTTTTGATTCATCTAGCCCAGCCTTTCTCATGATGTGCTCTGCATATGTTAAATAGGCAGGGTGACAGTATACACCCTTGCCGGACTCCTTTCCCAATTTTGAACCAGTCAGTGGTTCCGTGTCCAGTTCTCACTGTTGCTTCTTGACCAGCATATAGGTTTCTCAAGGGACAAGATTGTCTGGTACTCCCATCTCTTTAAGAACTTGCCACAGTTTGTTGTGATCCACACAATCAAAGCCTTTACATAGTCAATGAAGCAGAAGTAGATGTTTTTCTGGAACTCCCTAGCTTTTTCCATTATCTAGCATATGTTAGCAATTTGATCTCTTGTTCCTCTGCCTCTTCAAAATCCTGCCTGTACTTCTGGTAGTTCTTGATCCACATACTGCTGGAGTCTAGCTTGTAGGATTTTAAGCATAACTTTACTAGCAT
The DNA here is from genome assembly GCF_947247035.1 of Vipera ursinii. Classification (NCBI taxonomy): domain Eukaryota; kingdom Metazoa; phylum Chordata; class Lepidosauria; order Squamata; family Viperidae; genus Vipera; species Vipera ursinii. The sequence goes on along the minus strand of NC_139514.1, from coordinate 71,905,308 downwards.
GTGAAATGAGTACAATGGTGTGATAGTTTCAACATTATTTGGCTTTGCCTTTCTTTGGAATTGGAATGTAAACTTTTCTTTTCCAATCCTGTGGCCACTGTTGAGTTTTCCAAATTTGCTGGCAAATTGAGTGTAGCACTTTTACTGCATCGTCTTTTAAGATTTTGAATAGCTCAGCTGGAATATTCTCACCTCCACTAGCTTTGTTGTTGTTCAGATTTCCTAAGGCCCATTTCACTTCACATTCTAGGATGTCTGGCTCGGGGTCACTGACCACCTCATCGTCGTTATCTGGGACATTAAGCTCATTCTTATATAGTTCTTCTATGTAGTTTTGCCACCTCTTCTTAATCTCTTCTGCCTCTGCTAGGTCTTTGCCATTTTGGTCCATTATCATCTGCATCTTTGCATGAAACGTTCCCTGCATCTCTCCAATTTTCTTGAAGAGATCTCTGGTCCTCCCTATTCTATTGTTTTCTTCTATTTCTTTGCACTGTTCATTTAAGAAGGCATTCTTATCTCTTCTAGCTATTCTCTGGAATTCTGCATTCAATTGGGTATATCTTTCTCTTTCTCCCTTGCCTTTCGCTTCCCTTCTTTCCTCAGTTATTTGCAAAGCTTCCCCAGACAGCCATTTTGCTTTCTTGCATTTCTTTTTCTTTGGGATGGTTTTAGTTGCTACCTCTTGTACAATGTTGCGAACCTCCATCCATAGTTCTTCAGGCACTCTGTCTATCAGATCTAATTCCTTAAATCTATTCGTCACCTTTACTGTGTATTTATCAGGGATATGATTTTGTTCATACCTGAGTGGCCTAGTGCTTTTCCCTACTTTCTCCAAATTAAGCCTAAACTTTGCAACAAGAAGCTCATGGTCTGAGCCACAGTCAGCTCCTGGTCTTGTTTTTACTGACTGTATATAGCTTCTCCATCTTTGGCTGCAGAGCACATAGTCAATCTGATTTCTGTGTTGACCCTGTGGTGATGTCCATGTGTAGAGCCATCTCTTGGGTTGTTGGAAAAGAGTGTTTGCTATGACCATCATATTCTCTTGACAAAATTCTATCAGCCTGTGCCCTGCTTCATTTTGTACTCCAAGGCCAAACTTGCCTGTTATTCTGGTTATCTTTTGGCTTCCTACTTTAGCATTCCAATCCCCCATGATGATAAGGACATCATTTTTTGGTGTTAATTCCATAAGGTGCTGTAGGGCTTCATAGAACCGGTCAATTTCATCCTCTTCAGCTCCAGTGGTTGGGGCATAGACTTGGCCTACTGTGATATTGAATAGTTTGCCTTGAATTCACACTGAGATCATTCTGTCATTTTGGGGATTGTATCCCAGTATTGCTTTTCCTACTCTTTTATTGACTATGAAGGCTACTCCATTTCTTCTGAGACATTCTTGCCCGCAGTAGTATACCTGATGGTCATCTGAATTAAACTCACCCATTCCTGTCCATTTTAATTTGCTGATTCCTAAGATGTCGATGTTCAGTCTTGTCATCTCTTGTTTGACCACGTCCAAATTGCCTTGATTCATGGATCTTACATTCCAGGTTCCTATGGAGAATAAATCTTTACAGCAGCAGACTTTCCTTTCATCACTAGATGAATCCACAACTGAGCGTCCCTTCGGCTTTGGCACAATCACTTCATTCTTTCTGGCACTACTAGTACTAGCCCTCTGCTCTTCCACAGTAGCATATCTTTCTGCCTTTTGGTACTGTCAATCGGATTTTTATGGCAAAGATACTGGAGTGGGTTGCCATTTCCTTCTCTAGTGGATCACATTTTTCCTGAACTCTCTGGTATGACCTCTCTGTCTTGGGTGGCCCTGCACGGCATAGCTTATAGCTTTATTTATGGAAGCCCCTTTGCCACGACAAGCCAGTAATCCATAAAGGGGTTGTTTACCTTAAAGAATCTTTATTTGAGTAGCCGAGCATCAGCACTAATATAATCGAAGCCAAAAACTGAGTTCCCCTCCCCTGAGCACATAGTATAAAACAACAATTCCCTCCTCCAGTTAACTGTCATAAATCAACATTCCCCAATTAGTTTAAAGCATGGGCTTCCCCTCCATCTCTCCAGCCCACCAATTCTTATCATCTCTTATTTCAACAACCTTGGTTCTCACACTAGGTTCAGTGTTATTATGTCTAGCTAGACTCCCATGCACATCTCCCCCCAGCATTATTTAACTCTAAAAGCAAAATGAAGAAAATGGCTGTATTTTCATCTGTTATCAATTCAAAAACATCTGATGTTAGCAGCATTGACACCCGGTCATAACAAATCACATGAGACCATACCTGGTTCATGAAAATAGTCACCTTCTCAGGGTCTCCCATCAAATGTGAGCTTGAGGGTCAGTGGATGAGCACAATGGCAATCCAAAGAGCCTGCAGTAAGCCAGGCAACTGTAGTTGGGGCTGCTGAAATCCGCCCCCCCATGGAAATCCCCTGGCGGAGGTCATGGGCTGGCAGGGTGCTGATGGTGGTCAGGACTGGCACAGCACCAATAGGGATCGTGATCAACTGGCCATTGGTGGTGATCTGGGCTGGCCACTGCCACTGCTGCTCAGGGCTGCCATAGCGCCGATAGTGGTCAGGGCTTTTCGGGCATTGGTAGCAATCAGGACTAAGAGAATGGCGGTGTCTCGTTTGGCTAGCGGGATGCCTACATCAATTGAGGCTGGCAGACCGCCGGTAATATTCAGGACTAACCTATTGCTGAGTTCGATCTGGGCTGGTATGGTGCCAGCAGCGGTCGGCTCCACCAAGTCCACTGGGCTCGATGTCAGGTGAAGCTTCAGTAGTGGGGAGGTGGCCCGCTCAATCACAATAGGACTGGGACTTCACCAGGGTGACAGAGGTTCACATGACTGCTTGTTTTCTCGCCCTACTGAGGTCTCCTGGCATGTGGCCTGTCCTTCTTTGCCCATCTCCATCCTGTCAAACATCTCCCTCAAACGTTCCACCGAATGGCTGTGGATTGCAGTCAGATACTTTCACTCTCCAGGTTTGTCCCAGGTGGCCGGTCGTTTAGCTTTCATTGTTACAGGTGAATGGAAACCTTGCAATGAGATCAGTGGGTACTCGACCTCTGCTGCTTTCAGCATGCTCTTCAGTGGTAGGGCAGTATCTGACTGCCAGGTCCCCCTGAGGACAATTGCTTCTTCCCTCTGAGTCAGCTTCTCCAACAGGACTTCACGGGCCTTTGGTCTCGTTCCAGCTGCTAGGACCACACTCTCCACCAAAGCAGCAGCCTGCATCCCATCTGTCGCTGCTCCAAGGCTCAAGATTGACTCCCCTTTCTTTTCCATCTCTGCATCTTTCCTGAATTTTATCATCCTCCCAAGGTTTAGGTTGGTGACCGGAGCTCAGGACCCCTTGGGTTATTGAATTTTGGGGTCTTGGTTTAATGTCATTGTTCTGATAGATGAGACCAGTAGGAATAAGAACTCTGGGGCAATTGCTTTCCTCAAAGAACACTTTTAATGGCTATATAGTATCGGCACATACAAAGGTGAAACCAAGACTGAAAGTTCTCCCTCCCCAAGGTTACATGGTAACAAGTTGAACTTCCCACCCCTGTTATATGTCATAAATCACAATCCCCAGTTAACTACTTTGGCGGGCTTTCTAACGGAAGTCCCAGCCCGCCAAAACCTAGGTAGCTTGACCTTGGTTCCCACAAAAAAGTTATTGTTATGACTAAACCAGAAGAATGCATCTCTCCCCTCACATTGCTGTGGCAACCGAAAATGAAGTGAAGATGGCTGCAGCCAAAATCGTTTGAAGGTTTGACACTACCATTAGAATTATATACTGATCCTTTCTTTGTCGATGGGCAAACGTTCAAAATCAGTAGGGGATCAAATACATTTTTCCCTCACTGTAGCAGTTCGAAAGCAGGCAAATGAGAGTAGATTAGTAGATACCACTTTGTGTTCCATATGCATTTGGTGTATAGCCATGCTGGCCACATGACCACGGAAAATTTCTTTGGACAACGCTGGCTCCATCACTCAAGAAATGGAGATGTGTCTAGAATTGGACGCAACTAGACAGGGAAACCTTTAATTTCTACTTATATTTTGTTAGAAGATTACTCAGTTGCCCTGGTGGAAAATGGTATGGTATTCAAAATGCATCTATTAGACAGAATGTTTTCATACCCCTAGCCTATGGTAGAAGTTGCCTCATTCAGTTCATTCCTTTATAAATATATTGGTAATTTCATTGAATATCCCACTGAATTTATACAGATAGTTTGCATCACTCATTCCAGAAATGTCTAAGAAAATAATATAAGTATCACTTACAATTCCAGTTAACATTGAAGTGTCAGGTTGACAGCAAAATACAAGTCCTTAAGCTGGAAAAATGGGAAAAGAATAAAATAGGACTCATTTGAGATATAAGTATGAAAAGGAAATCAAGATTTATACAAAACTGCTAGTAGTAAATGTTTGTATATTTTGTAAGCCTGGTGGTGTTTTTCTGTCATAACACTATCTATCTATCTATCTATCTATCTATCTATCTATCTATCTATCTATCTATCTATCTATCTATCCACACACACACACACACACACACACACACATATATACATATATATATATACACACACACACATATATATACATATACATATGTATATATATATATGTGTGTGTGTGTGTGTGTGTTGTGTGTACGCTGTTAAAAAGTATTATTTTTAATTGTAATTTTATATTTGTCTCTTTCATCTGTTCAAAAATGTAATGTTTACAAAGGTATAACATGGTCTTTAAACTTTAAATCAAAGAGCTAAGTCACATTTGTTTCTCCTAGGTCACAGGTCAGCAACCCATGGCTCTGGAGCCGCATGTGACTCTTTCAGCCTTCTACTGCAGCTCCCAGTCCTCTGCCATTCGCAGAGATAGAGAGACATAGACAGAGAGAGGCACTTGCGCTTCCCTTCTCTCTCTCTCTCTCTTTCTGGAGGGGGGCTTTAAGGCTGCAGACCTTCTGGACCTCCATCTTCTTGCAGGTTCCAACCAACTGCCTTGTATCTCACCGTGGTCCATGGGCTGTAATCAAAATACCTGCAGTTGGAATATGCAGATAAAGCAGAGTTATGCTGGCATTGAAGGCAAGCGGAGGCAGTGGATGGAGCAGGCAGGGCTCACTCCCAACATCTAACCTAGGACCCGGGGCAGCTCCTTCGGACTAATAGACTCAGAACTGGCAGTCTGTTGAGCGAGTCTGACTGCACGCCGCGGCCAAGCTGCTGCCAGAAAGGCCATCTCCATTTCTCCTCTGCTGCTTGCAGTAGAGCTGCCTTCTGCTAGTGGCGCGATACCCGCAGCAAATGCTCCCTCCCCAGCCCACTTGCCTTTCCCTCGCTCCCCCTCACCTGGGCCCTGCTTCTTCGGCAGCACCTCTGCCCAGCGGGGCTCCTCCATCTCCCACAGTCGGGACGCCACTGCCTTGTCTGCAGGAGGCGAGCGAGAGACTGTGTGAGGCCGTCCCGGGAAGGGCAAGCGGCAGAGGAGAAATGGGGGTGGCTTTTTTAGCAGCTTGGCTGCAGCGTGCAGTCAGACTTGCTTGGCAGGCTGCCAGGTTCGAGTGCCTAGCTAGCAGGCAGTTTGTTAGTCCGAAGGAGCTGCCCTTGGTCCCAGGCTAGACATTGGGAGTGAGCCTGCCTGCTACGTCCGCTGCCTCCACTTGCCCTCAATGCCAGCATAATGCTGCTTTATCTGCATATTCCAGATACGGCAAGATACAAAGCAGTTGGTTGGAACCTGCAATAAGATGGAGGTCCAAAAGGTCCGCAGCCTTAAAGCCCCCCCAGAGAGAAAAAGAGAGAGAGAGAAGGGAAGCACAAGTGCCCCTCTCTCTTTCTGCAAATGGCAGAGGAGGACTGGGAGCTGCAGTAGAAGGCTGAAAGAGCCACATGCGGCTCCAGAGCCGTGGGTTGCTGACCCTTGCTCTACACCTTTTCACTATATTGAAAGTTTATGTGAATCACATTTACTATAGATTTTGTAACTGTTTGTTATGTTATATACAGATGTTATTTTCATCTCAAGGTATTTTACTTCCATATCAAAAACATATATCTCTGTAGAGATTTGGAGGGGAGGTGTTTCTTGTTGGTGTATTAACTTTTCATATTCCGTTGTAATAAGAGTTTTCAGAATCCAGCAACAGTTGGCTTTACAAGACAATGAATCTTGGCCAGATATGGTGGAGGCTGATAGAGATCATCTTCAGCTTATTAAAGAAAAAGAGGCTCTCTTACACGAACTTCAGCTTATAAGTCAACAACAGCGTTCACCAGAAGACCTGGAACACATAGAGGAGGAAAAAAGACGCTTGGAGGAGGATATCCAGCAGGCTCTGGCTACTTCTCCTCATGGTGCTGCTGAAAGGTTGACAATGTATTGTTTTTTAATATACTTGTTAATGCTGTTTAATGAAGACAATAATAACGTTTAGCAGATTTCAACCCATCCAGAGGTTTATTGACTTCTTCTAATTGGGCTGCAGACCGGGGTATGAGTTACTGGTTGCACTTGAGAATGACCTTTGAAGAGAGTGGGAAGTAGTAATACATCCATTTTGTTCTCCTTCATCTCTCAGTGGGCTTAAGTACCATGGTATCCTTTTGTAAGGACCTGCCTCAATGCTTCTTCCCAAGAAAGCAGAACTCCTGGAACAGCTTCATTCCAAAAGGAACTTTTATTAGGAGAAGTTAAGTTCTAACCCTTCATTAAGTGGAAGGGTTAGAACTTATTCTCACTCACTGCGTTCAGAGATCTATAATCTATGCAGAGGCGAAGAGACCCATCTTTTTTCTCATGGGATAGCATGGAGGCTGCTGTTTTGGGTTTTGCTGGCTGTATGAACCCTCTTGCCCAATTCTTGTCTATAAATTTTTGTAGCTCTTCCAACTCCTGAGGGGTCATGGAATACATTTTCTGCTTAGGTAGTTTCGCTCCTGGTAAGATCTCAATGGCACAGTCTATGTGTGTGTTTGGGTAGTTTGTTGGACCTTTCTTTGCTGAACACTTCAGCTAGATACTGATATTTCGCAGGTATGCCATCCAGTCCCCCGTCATTTGCCATTGCTATAACTTCCGGACCTCTATTCCCTTCTTGGGCCAGGACCACTCCCCTTACGCTGTGTTTTCTTTTGGGAATCTCAGTTCTCCCATCCTCCAGTCCATTCTTGGGTTCCATTTCATTAACCATGCCATCCCTAAAATAAGTGGGGACTTCATTCCAGGGGGTCACCACAAAATTTAAAGTCTCTGTGTGATCCCCTAGCCAAAGTTGGATGGGCTGCATGGCAAGGATGGCTGGAACTCCCCCTGTGATGGACCCATCTAGTTGGCCAAATGAAATCGGCTTCTTCAGCCTACTCACTGGGATTCCTAATTTCCCCACTAAGGTTGGGCTTATGAGGCAGCAGGTGCAGCCTGAGTCTATCAGGGCTCTTAATGAGACCTTTTCCAGCATCCCTGGGCTAAACAGTTCTACAGTTCTGCTGAGGGACGTGATGGGTCCACTTACCAGGGGTTCGTCCTCTGAGTTGCTGCCAAGAGGATTCAGGTGTTTTTTTCTGTTGGAATTGGAGTTCCTTTCCCCTTGGTTGTTGGGGTTGGACCTCAACAACCTCCATGCTTTTCATGACAGTTTCTTTTGGCTGCTGAGGTGTTTTCCTGGACTTTCCTCCTCCGGCTTGGTCTGGTTTCCGTATGGGGGTCTTTGATTGGCACTTAGTTGCGTCCATCCTTCTCACACTTGAAACAGGCCAATGACCTAGGTGTTGCAGTGGGTGGTCTCACCAGCTCCCAGGCCACCTTTGAGGGTGAGCATCCCCAGGACCATCCCAGGCATTGTTGTCTGCGAGCTCAATCGATTTCGGTTTCCTCGGCCAGGATATACCACTCGTGAAGTCAATCAGGATCCCCCTGGGGAATGCAGGCATAATACAGATCATCATTCAGTCCATCTTTAAAATGGCCCATGAGGACTTCTGCCCAATTGAGTCAGATTGCCAAGGCTTGGAATTCCTCTGTGTATTCGGCCACTGGGTGATGCCCTTGCCTCACCTTTTTGATGCACTCTCTAGCCTTCCGATTGGCCAAGGGGTCTTCAAAACTCCTCCTTAGGGCAGCCATGAAGTGATTGAAGATCCGCAGCTCCGGAGCATCAGCGTCATGTAAGGTCACCATCCACTTGGCAGCTGCTCCCTCCAGAGCGATGGTTACGAGTCTCACCCGTCCATGGTCGCTGCGGATATCCTGGCCATATCCTTCCATATAACTTAGGACGTGGGCCAGGAAAAACCACAATTTCTGAGGTTCTCCATTATGCTTTACCCCCATGGCTGGGAAGTTCCATCTGGACTGGTGGCCTTTCCTCCGTCTGGCCCTGTGTCTGTCTCTGCCGGCCGGTACGACTTGTGCTGGGGGGACAGCCGCTGCAGTCTCCGAGGTGCTGGTGGATGGACCTGGGTTTGCAACTTCGCTCTCCTTGCGCTCTTCCTGTCGATGCCCATGGTCATCCTGCCCCAGCATGGTTCTACCTTGTCCTCCTTTAAGGAGTTGAAAGCAACCCACAATCTATTGATAGCTTGATCTAGGAACCGGCTAGAGTGGGCCAGTCTCTCGTCATCTTCCTCACTAAGATGGAGTGATCTCTTCATCTCCCGCTTCCACCCTGGCTGGTGGCTGCCCCATTTGAGGGTCACTTTTCTGCTTTCACCTCCCAGTCTTCTTTTCCCCCAACACCCATCTTGGCTTATCCCGGCACTCGGTGGCTATGGCTTCGTCGGAGGAGCTGGAGGAGTGTGAACTGCTGTCACTTAGGCCAGCCTGGGGGGGAGCTTCCCCTCCTACATCGCCTTCTCCTTTCTAAGTGCTCTGGTTCGACATCATTTGCACGGTCCCCACAGTAAGGGTCTTCCTTCCGGGCTGACCAAAATTGCAGATCCTGCCTAATGTAAGGACCTGCCTCAATCCCTCTTCCCAAGAAAGCAGAGCTCCTGGAACAGCTTCATTCCAAAAGGAACTTTTATTAGGAGAAGTTGACAGCAGGCATAGAAGGCAGGATCTGAGGGTTTCCCACGTGAATAAATAGGTTAAAAGTATAACTGGGAAACCCCACCCCAACAGTCAATCCAGCCAGGTCAAATGGCCCAATTCCCAGGTGTGAATCCGCTGTGGAAACAGGATTGATAAGGCGCCATTGCCAAGGCTTTTAGGTCTTCGTGCCTCTTCTGCAGCTAGAGATAAGGTAGATGGCCATAGGCACATTCCATTCTTATCCCAGGTAGGCATCAAGGGAAACAGATCAAAGAGCAAGTAGATAGATGAAAGCGGAGCGGACACATTGTAGCGCTCATAGCTCACCCTCCCTCCAAGATTATGGCAGAACTCAGAAGAATTTCTTTATTCTTTATTTCTTTATAATTTCAGTTATTGTACTCCCAATAACTGGGTTCTGACACCTTTTGAACCTGCACCAGGGATTAGGGGTTGGGAGTACACTGTTATGCTGATTCTCTTTCTTCCCAGATCAGAATAATTTCCAGTCTTTATTAATTGGGGAAGGGGAGGGGGGAGGAGGAGAGATTTTGCCGTATGATTTCTGTTACGTGGGATGCTTCAGTATTGACGTTTTCCAGATTCCTGTTTAACTTGTATATGAAACCACTGCTTGAAGTAATTCAGTAGCAGAGGGTAAAATATTATCAATATGTTGGTGATACTATGTTTATGTATCTCAACTGCAGATGGCCAAATGAAGCTTTGGCGATTCTGTCTTAGTGAATGGAGGCCGTGGAATCTTGATACAAAATAACAGGTTTAATATCAACCCTAACAAGACAAGTGGGTTTGGGTTTTAAGGCTTCCTGGATCTGATAATTTTCCATCCTTAGTTCTGGATGGGGTTGTACTTGTCAGGTCCACCAGCATGTCCTACCATTCTGTGGAAAGGGAGGGGGGTGAGGAATGTTTGGTGGCATCTTTCACATGTTTTAGCTTTTTCTGTAACTGCTTGTCAATTAGAGAGGGGGATTGTCTTTGGAGATGGAGAAGGCTTTCTCCCAGCCGGTTCCACCCTGGCTTCAAGGCCATTGTGTCCTGAGGGTGCCCTGTTATCTGCCTAGCACCTCAGCATTCTCAAAACAACCTTGCAGCATCACATTGGCTGCTGGTGGACCAGTCGGGGAATGGGTTTGGGGAAATGGAAGAATTGCTTTGAGCTTTGTGTGGAGCTCTCAGATTTTGCCTGACTTTACTGCATCCACTTTCTCTCAGTAAAAGTTCTTTTGATGCAATTCAATGGAGTCAAGTTTTGATTTCCTGAGGAGCCAACTGGGGCAGGTCCTTACAGTGCTATTCTCAGGGTGACACAACAGCAGGTGGCAGCTGTGGCCTATGGGCCTTTGCACAACTTTGTATTGTATACTAATTGTTCTGCTAAAGAAAAAATATATCAAGAATTTATACCTTTGTTACCCTGTGTTTTTAGGTGACAACCTAAAAACTAAATATCCCAGAAAATAAAAATGGAAAAATAACCCTCTCATTTTCTTGATATCATCATTTTATTGTCCTGCTTACCAAAACTTATAGTAAAAAAAAGAAGATAGATCTTTGGTGTAGTCCTTGCTCTATCCTCTTGTACTTTCTTGTGATGTTGTTTATTTCAGTTGTAGTACATAATAATCGTTCTTTAGTCTAAATGTACTTCACACAGTGCAGTATATTGACAATGCAATATTAATACTGAGGCAATTCTAATCATTAGCTGAACTAGTGGACTGGCTGAATGAGAAGTCCTAGATAGGAAGACTAGAGAAATAATGACAGTGAATCATGTCCTTCACCCATATAGCAATGTTAAAAGACTATTTGGCAAAGTTCATAAGTAGGCATGGAATTTTGCAACTACACCAGATATTTAAAGAAGAAGAAAAATGGCATTGGAAGAATATCTGTCCTTTGACAGCGAAGAATTGCACTAAGGCTAATATACTATGAAGGCTAACTGAGTACTGGAGAGACCAAAAAAGCTTACAAGAAAGACAAAATGAAGAATAGAAAAGAGACATGGCAATGAAAGTTGAAGAAAGAGGCAGAGGGGCTAATTCTGGTTGCAAGATCGATCTTCAAAACAAACACATACAGAGCCAGAATCGAAAAGATAGCAAATGTCACCTCTGCAAAGAAGGTTAATATGCATTGGACCATCTAGTTTTAGCTGTTGCAAGGAGGATGCACAAGACTGAGTACAAACAACAGCATGTAAAAGTAGCAACAATGGTGCATTGGAATATCTGAGAAATACTACTTCCTTGCAAGCAAAAACTAGTGGGACCACAAAATAGAGAAAGTAATAAAAAAATGTACAGGATAAAGTGCTGTGGGACTTTGGGTTTCAAACAGACAAGCATCTGCCACACAACTACCAGACTTAACAATTGTCAATAAAAAGACAAAAAATCTGGATAATGGACATTGCAGTGCCTGGAAATACCAGAATAGAAGAGAAAGAACAGAAGAAAATCACAAAATATAAATACCTGCAAATAGAAATAGAATGATTGATGGGGGAAAATAGAGCCTTGGTGGAGCAGTGGGCTAATGCCTCCTTAAGTAACACCAGCTGCCTGCAATTAGTGCAGGTTCGCATCCCACCAGGCTCAAGGTTGACTCAGCCTTCCATCCTTCCGAGGTAGGTAAAATGAGGACCCAGATTGTTGGGGGCAATTAAGCTGACTTTGTAATAATGCCGCTTGGGGTGTGTGTGTGAAAGCCCTAATAAGCAGGCATATACATAGAATGAAGGCTACTGCTAAGCTTGTAAGCCGTCCTGAGTCTTCGGAGAAGGGCGGGATATAAATGGAATTAAAATTAAAAAAAAAATAAAAATAAAAAAGCAAAGATAGTACAATAATACTAGGTAATTCCAAAACATCTGGAGCAACACTTGAACACCATAAGCACTGAGAAAATCACCATCAGTCAGTTGCAAAAGGTAGGTTTATAAACAGCTTACATTCTGCAATGATAACTTTTAACACCATCTGACTATCCCAGGTCCTTGGGAAAGGATTGATAACGTGGATTAAAAATGCCAAATCCAGTCTAAACATCTGGCTGATTGTGTGACCAGCTGTAATAATAATAATACAACATGCCTGTTCACGGAGTTTGTAAACATTCAGAATTAGGATACTCTCTATAAACACCTAAGTCTGCTATATAGTTTTCTAAATAAGAGGTACATTACATTATATAGTAATTATAGTAAGGAAAAATGTGTTTTATTTTAGGATACTCTTACAAGAGAAGAATAATTGTTTGCTTATGCAGTTGGAAGAAGCAACTCGTTTAAGTTCCTATTTATGCTCACAATTGAAAAGGTTAGTATATTACAGAAATTGATTAGCATGTTAGAAGGAAATCATAATATAATAATTAATTTTTCATTGTTTCTAAAAATACATTAGTTTATCTCAGCAGGATGGAGTTTAGAATTATCCTTTGGATAGGATAATTAGATTAGGGTAGATTAGGATAATTCTAGTCTAATTTATTGCCTCTCTGAGTTTCAGTGGAAATAAAATACTTTTGTTAGCGTAATATATACAGGTAATCCTCAACTTATGACCACAATTGAGCTCAACATATTGTTGAGACATTTGTTAAGTGAGGTTTGCCTCATTTTACAACTTTTCTTGCTACAGTTGTTAAGTGAATCACTGCAGTTGATAAATTAAGTGAATTTGGCTTCCCCACTGACTTTGCTTGTCAGAAGGTTGCAAAAGGTGATTACATGATCCTGGGTCACAAAAAACATCATAAATATGAACCAGCCAAGCATCTGAATTTTGATCGCATCATCATTGGTATACTGCAAAGGTTGTAACTATAAAAACGGTCATAGTCACATTTTTCAGTGCTGTTGTAACTTTGAACGGTCACTAAATGAACTGTTATAAGTTGAGGACTACCTGTATATATTGAAGGGGCAGATCTTAAAAATGAAGAATGACATCGCACTGTAGACTTTTACTTACGTAGTGTCTATAGGATCTGAGTACTATGATTGTTCAAGTATTCATACACCCCAACGCACCCCACCTCAAAATAGAACTAAATGTTGCTTTTTTTACATTGGTTCCTTTTTATCTCCCAATTTACTGCTCTAACCTGTTTAATTGCTTATTCCTTCAAGTTATTTCATGTCTGCCTTTTTGCTAGATTTTCATTTCATTTATTGGTAATTATTTTTAATGTATCTAGACTTCAAATTGTGTTGTATAATAGGACTGTGCAAAGCATTAAAAATGCTTTACCTAGTGTGCTATAACAAGGAAATACTCTACCCCCCCTCCCCAAATTGTAGAAGCAGTTATGGTTTTTAGATTCTGGGAACAGTTTTCAAAACAACCTTGTGAACTTTCCATGGATGTACTTCCTTTAGCATTTCAGGGAAGTATGCTTGGCTATGAACCTTGCAGAACATAATTTCTGAATACTTGCATAGCTTTCTCCTTTTTAAAATATCATTAAGGTTTTTTAAACTTCATTCATTTATTCATTTCTGGGTTTGTGATTTTTTTCCAGGTTAGTGTTTATTGCCTCAGAGCTGTACTTTCAGAAACATATTGGCTGCTGAAGTGTGATATTTTCCAGATCCAAAGGGCTATATACTCTCTTATATAGTTTACAAATTATTAGATGTTTTGTCTTCTACATTTATTATAATGAACACTTTCTCTTCTGTCAATAATTACTTATTTGCTATGAAGGGAAGAAACCTGGTCCTCCCCCTTTTTAATATTTCTCCATTGAGTTGTTTAATTGAGTTACCTTCTTACCTGTATATAAATTTACCACAAGACCTGGTGAGTGTTTGCTTAAGTAGAGATTTGATCCACATCTTCTACATTTATTAAATATTATGGTGTGTAAAGCATTAGAATACTATTTCTCAGCCTTAGCAACTTCAGCTATAAAGATGAGTGGACTTTAGCTCTCAGAATTGGGAGTGCTGGCTGGAGACTTCTTGCTGGGGAATTCTAGGAGTTGAAGTTTGCCTGTCTTAAAGTTTCCAAGGTTAAGAAACAGTGCATTAGAAGGACTTTGTGACATGTGCTGGCATAAGCGAAGTATTTTTCCTTGAAGTTTGAAGCAACCACTTCATCTGGATGCTCAGTGCACTTCTTTCACTGTGACAGATTCTACACTGTGCATATACTACTATGCCTATACATACATACAACAAATCCAAGAAGACCTTGTAGAAAGAACTAGGCTGTCCCTTTCAGAGAACATGAGTACTTTGATGCTCATATGAATCTAGATATTTTAGATAGAACCATCTGGATATGTAGATTACATTTGATGCCAACTTTGCTCTACTTTTTCAGTTTTTACTTTAATCCCTTTGTGATAGCACAGCCTTTTGCAACATTCATGTCAGATGGCATTTCTCCAATATGTATGATGCATAGATAAAATGAAGAATAAGAACAACTTTTTTGTACCTGCTTCCTTGAGTGAGGATGTATGCTTTTGCTAACCACCCTTGTCCTTCACCACATGTTCTGAGGCACAATTGTCCAGGTTATGAGTGAGTATAGCCCAAATGAATATCTAAATTACATATAAAGGGTAAAAAATTCAGCACAGAGTGGGTTCCATAAATTTTATCTTTGCAGACATATGTATGAAGGCATAGACAACCTTAAGTAAGCAAACAATTATTTTTACAATACAACTAAGGAATTTTTTAGCAGTTCTTGCTATATGTATGTGTATAATTTGCAATTTCATGCAGACATGTTCAGTCCAGAATTGCAGACTTGTTTAATTTGGAAGAACAAAGGTCAGATCACAAATTCAGTCACAGATGGAAAATGGAAGACAGAGAAGTTACAGGAGATATAAATATGTGAATTCAAGGCTGTCTAATATAATGCATAAATCAACTCATTTTCTATAGTTAGTTGGTTCTGTTATTTATAAGTGTAACAGTCCTTCACTGTAATTAATTTTCCCTTGTCTGGTTTTATTTTTTCCTGATGTTATTCTTTTGATAATAGATATAATGACAAAGGAAAATGATGGAATTTTTATCTACAAAGCCTGCATATAGGATTATATCTTGATTATTGTTTCAGTTAATGAAGAGGGGAAAAAACCCTCATATTTTGAATCTTTATTTGTGAATGCACACTTACTACATATGTCTTATTCCAGTTTATCTGCCAGTTCTTTGACAATATCTTCTGGAAGCAGTAGAGGATCATTGGCATCCAGCCATGGGTCATTGGCATCCAGCAGAGGCTCCCTGAGTTCCATTAGTTTCACAGACATCTATGGTCTCCCTCAGTATGATAAATCTGATACTGCTGTTGACTATGGTCATCATATGCGATATGATCCAGTTTCAGTTGATTTTCATAACAAAGATATACAGTATCATGAGTCTATTGGATCTCCAGCTAGCGGTAAACAACAAAGATCTTTAGATACTCCTCTGTCTTTGGCATCATTGTCATCAAGGTCATCCCTTTCTTCAATATCACCTCCAAGTTCTCCCCTGGATACTCCCTTCCTACCTGCTTCTTGGGATTCTCCATTAGTCAACAAGTCAGAAGGGTATGAAGAAGTAGCATACACAGGTGCCTCAGAAATACTTCGAGCTCAGGGTTCTGTTTTGGGTGAAGACAAAGGACAAGAAATGGTGGCATCTAAGGCTACTGAATATTCCACAAGAAATGAAGCATTATCAATTATCAATATTCCAAATTCTGGTGGTAAGTTAATTTTTAGCCATTTATATTTTGTTTTCAGATATCAACAGAACAATGAATATAGGTCGGTTGTCACAAGGTAGATAGCAGCTTATCTTAAAAAATACAGTTGTGTGTGGAAAAAGGCTGGATCAAATTGGAATCAGTCAGCATGCCAGTGTTTCAGTTAAGTAAACATTAAATCATTATAGTAAGTTTTAAGAAAAGGAAATAAAATGCTTTGTTGGCTTGTTACATATTTTAGCTTTTTAATTTGTGCAGTTCATATGCTAAACTCCCTCCTCTCTATTTCTGAAACCAAATGAAGGAAAATTCTTTAAGTCCTACTGAAATTATAGGACAAGTTAATTGTAATTGGAAATGAATAAAACATTTGTGCTTTAAAATGCATTTGCAGTGTTCTGAGACTAAGAAAAAGACATTTGTTCATTCATTCAGGTTTTAACACATCACAATCACTCAATTTACAGAATCACAATAGATACAATGCTTGCTGACTCAGCTCATCATCCACCTATCTTGGCTGATCGTGCAATTCCAGCACTATTGTATGCCGATGATGTAGTCATTTTGTCTACTTCTCAGGTGGGAATGAGAAAAGCACTTGGGGCACTAGCTTTATTTTGTACAGAACACAAACTTTTAATAAATTATGAAAAAACTAAAGTTTTAGTTTTTGCCTCTTACCATCATAAGATCCATAAATGGCAAATTGACGGGACTTCAGTTGAACAGGTGCACACCTATAAATATCTTGGAGTGTAGTTTCATGCCTCCCTATCCTGGAATACTCATTTTCTTTATTGGGCAAGTGTAGCACAGCGCACTTCATCAGCTATCATAAAATGTTATCACTCAAAAAGAGCTTACTATATTCCGGCAGTTTGTAAGGTTTTTCAAGCTAAGGCAGTCCCTCAGCTCCTTTATGGCTCGCAAATATGTTCACTTGCAAAGCTTAATGTTATTGAAACTATTGAAAATAAGTTTATTAGAGCCATATTGATGGTACCTAAAAGTATCAAAAATGCCATCTTACGGGTAGAAATAGGTATAGTTTCATTGGAAGCCAGAGCATGATTCCTTCTTCTTAGCTTTTGGCTAAAGTTAATTTTGATGCCTGTAGGTCTAGCCCCATTAGTATTTACAGACCATTTTAAATCGTCGTGGGGGGAAAAAAGCCCTAGGTAAAATTAAATCACTGGGCTTTTCTATGGAAAGTCTTGTGTTGATTAGGATTTGATAATGCTAGAACTGCCTTGAAACAACGAATCTGGGATATTGATCTCCAAACAAATCTAAGTAAGGTGGCACACTCCAACATTTGTCACTTTCTCCCAGAAGGATTATTCCCAGCTTCTTATCTATTTTCCATCACAATTTTGAAATTTTGTAAAGCCTTCACCTTAGCCAGGCTGGAAGCATTGCCCTCGGCAGTCCTTTTTGGACAGTTTAAGGGCACTCCTATGCACCTTCAATTGTGTCCATGTGGTGATGGCTCTATAGAAACTCTAAGCCATATGCTGCTTCATTGTTCTTTATATAAAGATTCTAGACAGATTTTTATATATCCGATATTGAAGAAATTTCCAGGCAGGGGATATGAATTTTATTTAATGCTACTACTTTCAGATAAGGATCCAAAAATATCAATTCAGGTTGCCCAATTTTGTGCCACCATCTGCACAATACGTCGCACCATTATTAAGGTCTGAAAAATTTTAATATGATGTTTTATTTTGAGAATTTTGGATTATATTATACTGATTGTTTGGTGGTTTTATATCCTGTAAATATGGATGTAAGATTGTTACTGCTGTTATATATTTTGATTGTGTCTGGCCTTAAGGCCAGACACAATCAAAACGGATTGGTTTTAACACATCACAATCACTCAATTTACAGAGTCACAATAGATACAATGGCAGTGTAAAAACAATGTACAATTCAAATTGCAAAACCAAAATCAAATAGAAAAGTAGTAAAGATGCAAGAAACAAGAGACACAGGAGATGTTAATGAAAAATTCTTTGAAAAGTTCCATTTTTAATCATTTCATAAAAATTACTGTGAACAGGGCCCATTCCATAGTGTCAGCACCATTGTGGAGAAGAAGCAACTTCTAGCTTTGGCTTCCTTGATCCTCTGAAAAAAGAGGACAACATTTATATGCTTTTAACTGGCTGGGACAGAAGAGGCAATTTTCTCTGGGGCTTTATAGATTAATATCAGCAGTTTAAACTCTAGTGGATGGAACAACATTGTTTATTTATTTCAACTCCATTGAAAGGATTTACCATTTCAAGTCATTCGACT
Source organism: Vipera ursinii (assembly GCF_947247035.1). Classification (NCBI taxonomy): domain Eukaryota; kingdom Metazoa; phylum Chordata; class Lepidosauria; order Squamata; family Viperidae; genus Vipera; species Vipera ursinii. The sequence continues at coordinate 71,887,154 of NC_139514.1, read as the reverse complement.
ATTCTAACTGCTCTGATTGTGCTTTGTAAGAAGATTGCTTATTTTCATTTTTTTCCATTCTAGAGGAGAGTGTAGTTTGAAGGAAAAGGCAGTAATAGTTCCCCCTCCCCAAAAACCGCACTTGTGCTATAAAATGACCAATAATTTCCATAACATGCATTTTAGTACACTTTTTATAATTTTTGGCACATTATGATATAGGATTTTATTTTTCAATATTATTAGCTAGTATTTTTTAATTTTTTAAAAGAAATAATTGCTATTTTCTCTTGGGTCTGTGCAGGATCATTTTTTAACATTTAAAATTTAAATACGCTGTATAGATATATCTGCTTTATACCCATGTGACTGAGTTGCTTAGGCATTTACATTTACATTCTTAAGCATTTACATTGTCCATTTCCCATTTTGCTGATTTTAATATTTAAAAGTTAGGGAAATAAATGAACAGCACTGTTGTTTTTAAATGTAGTGCACAGGGTATAAATGACTGCCATCTAGTGTTGGAGTTCCATGAAGTATGCTAATTTTCTGAAATAATTCACTTGATCTGTTTTTGATTTACAGAGACATGAGTGTCCAAACTTTCACTGATGTTACCTGTTTGTATTTCTCTGCTTAGTATAGAAGTAAAAAATAATTATTAGTACAAATTCATTTTCCTTTTTATTTTTAATATTTAAGAGAAATATTCATTTCTCTTGTACTATAGACTGTTAGCTCTCATTAATGAAGTTTGGAAAGTACTGTTGATCTAACCTTCAACATTCATTTTTTCCCTGAGTTGCAGAATTTCAGGGGATGCTTAATTTGTGTGTGGGTGTGTGTGTGAATGAAAATGTCAGATTTGACAAACTGGTTCCACTTTTCACTTAAATTATTCCTTTATTTTGTTCCTCATGTGGCACAACAGAAAAAAATTGCTGTAAGTGATTTTAGATTTACTCTTTTCTTTCTGCCTGTGAAGCTCATATGTATTTGTAGAGTTTGGGTTTTGTTTTTCATGTTTAAAAGCCAGAATATGAGCACTTAAATATGAGTCAGCAGTGTGCTGCAGCTGCCAAAAAAGTCAACACAGTGCTAGGCTGCATTAACAGAGGGATAGAATCATGATCATGTGAAGTATTAATACCACTTTACAATGCCTTGGTAAGGCCACACTTGGAATACTGCATCCAGTTTTGGTCACCATGATGTAAAAAAGATGTTGAGACTCTAGAAAGAGTACTGAGAAGAGCAACAAAGATGATTAGGAGACTGGAGGCTAAAACATACAAGGAACGGTTGCTGGAATTGGGTATGTCTAGTTTAATGAAGAGAAGGGTGAGGGGTGACTTGATAGCAGTGTTCCAATATCTCAGGGACTGCCACAAAGAAGAAGGAGTCAAGCTATTCTCCATAGTGCCTGAAGGCAGGACAAGAAGGAACGGATGGAAACTAATCAAGGAGAGAAGCAACCTAGAACTAAGGAGAAACTTCTTGACAGTTAGAACAATTAACCAATGGAACAACCTGCCTTCAGAAGCGGTGAATGCTCCAGCACTGGAAGTTTTTAAGAGGAGACTGGACAGCCATTTGTATGAAATGGTGTAGGGTTTCCTGCCTGAGCAGGGGGTTGGACTAGATAACCTCCAAGGTCCCTTCCAACATTATTATTATTATTATTATTATTATTATTATTATTATTATTATTATTATTATTATTATTATTATTATTATTTTATGATTTCATTAAAAAAGTCTTAGGAATAACTATTGGTTCCTAGCCATATTGAGTTAATAGCAATGTAGCAATAAACTAGAATAGCTGGTAGTAGCCATTGTTGTTTTTACGGATCTTAAATATTTAGGTATACAGTGTCTATCTAAATTCTAATAGCTAGCACAAGAGCATCGGCTGAACAAAAATGTGGAATTCGAATTCCTTGCATTTATGCTTCACTATACTATCTGCTATTAGCTACATGTTCTCTTATTTTATATTAACTAACTATGTTCTGTTCTGAAACTTCATCTGCCATTCCCTATTTACTTCAGATCAGATGGCTAGCATTTAATACCGGTTAATATGGTTAATACCGATGCCTCGATGGCAGAGGACCTGAATATCTTCACTCGCTACGAGGTGAAAAGACCAGACCCCGTAGCCTCTGCTGGCCGGCCTTCTGATTTTCAGCCACTCACCCTGTATGAACATCAAGTGCAAGCTGTATTGAAAGCTGTGAATCCCAGCAAAGCTGCAGGCCCAGATGGGGTGCTGGGCATAGTGGTTAAGAATTGTGCCGATTAATTAGCAGGGGTCTTGATAAGGATCTTTAACATCTCCTTGCAAACGGCCTGTATACCATCATGCTTGAAAGCAGCTACCATTTTCCCACTCCTGAAGAAAACAGCAATTGAGGGCCTAAACGACTACAGACCTATTGCATTAACATCTGTAGTGATGAAATACTTTGAAAGACTGGTTCTCCAACATCGTTGGACATGCCTCCCACCGGACTTCGACAAACATCAGTTTGCCTACAGGGGGAATAGGTCAACAGATGATGCCATAGCTACTGCTTTACATTCTGCAGCAAGCCATCTGGAGAAACCTGGAAGTTATGTCAGGAAGCTTTTCATTGACTATAGCTTGGCTTTCAACACTATTCTGCCGAGCATCCTTATTGAAAAGCTGACTGACTTGAATTTCCCCCCCTCCATCTGTGATTGTATTAAAGACTTTCTGAGGGACCAGCTACAAACTGTGAGGGTCGGGTCTGTTTCATCCACCCCCCTGAAGCTTTGCACTGGCTCACCACAGGGCTGCGTGCTTAGCCCCTACCTATATTCACTGTACACATATGATTGTGTATCCGACCCATCCACTGCGATCATTAAGTTCGCAGATGATACCACCATAGTGGGTCTTATTACAGGTGGAAATGAAACAGCATACAGGGTGACGTACAAAAACGATCCTTATAGTGTTTACAGAACAACTTGCACCTGAACATCGGCAAAACAAAGGAGGTGGTGCTAGACTTTCAGAGGAAAAGAGAGGAACCTGCCCCACTTTACATCGGGGGGGCTGTGTGGAAAGAGTCTCCTCCTTTAAATTCCTGGGAGTCTACTTCTGTGAAGATCTTACCTGGAAAGTTTTCAACCCAGGTGGCCAGAAAGGCCCAACAGAAACTCCACTTCCTCAGGGTCTTGTGGAAGAACAGGGTAGAATAACAACTAATGACTTTCTTTTACTGGTCTACCATAGAGACCATCCTCTTGCACTGTATTGTGGTTTGGTATGCTGGCCTGACAGCCATGGATAGGAAGATATTACAGAGGGTGGTGAGCACAGCAGAAAACATCATGGGCTGTCACCTGACACCACTGGATGACATTGCCAGGGCTAGCTGCCTTGGAAGAGCGAGGAAAATTCTCAGGGACGACTCACACCCTGGTCGGTACCTCTTTACTCTCCTACCATCAGGTAGGAAGTATAGAAGTATAGCCAGCCGCACCAACAGGCTGAAGAACAGCTTCTATCCATGGGCTGTCAGGATCCTGAATGGGAAATAACTCTATGTATGATTGACTTGCGAGGCTGGTGTGTTGTGCAATTAGCTCACATGGTGTAACAAGATGGTGGGTTTGTTGTCACTGTGAGTTGTGGTGGTGGGGGCATGAAGGGAGGCTCAGCCAATCTCACTGTATACATGTTGTACTTCGATAATAAAAGGTTTATTCATTCAAGAAGCTAAAATAAAAAACCTTGGTTCTTGGATGCAAAACTCTTAGTTAAACCCCAAACTGTAAGCTAGATTCGGAACTGTGGAAGCAACTTGAAAACCAAGCACAGAATAATTTTACTACATTAATTTATCAATGTTGTCACACAGAGTTAAGATCATTTCAAAGAAGTCTTTACTACTTAATCTTTTAAAATGAAGTTTAAGAGTCAATAAAATATTTAAAAATGGGACGACAGTTACTGTACAATGACATAAACTCCAGTGAAAATCTGTTTCTGTCATTTAAGTAGGAAGCATGTCTTAACTTGCTGGCAACAGCAATGTTACAAAATTGAAACAAGAAAGCAATATTATTTTCTTTAATACTTTAACCTAGGTAAATCAGAATATCACAATTATAGAAGTTGATTCTAAGTGTTAAGAGCATTCTCTTTTTGAAAACATGCAAGAAACACTAAAAATAAAGAAACAAAAGTTTTGTATGGCAAGCAAACAAAATAAGTAAAATTGTATTACAAAAAATATTACATTTAAAATCCTAGAAATCTGAAGTACTTATATATAACTTAAAGCCATAATGTAAATTAATTATATATAATTTATTTAGAGAAATAAGCTTTACATTAATATATTCCTGGTAATACTAGCTGGCCTTGCCAACATGGGAAGCTAACAGGGTTCAGTTTCATCAGTAAAACTGTAAGCAAGACTAGGAAATCAAAATCCTGAAGAATAGGAGTTCCTGTTTGGCAGCCGTTGGGACAAGTTGGAAAAGTCAGTGCTCGGCTTTTGAGCTTGGTTTTTCTTCGTCTAGTGACCCTTAAAGGATCAGAAAGTTGCCCTGGAGGGGCAATGAAGGAGGAGGGATACTTCAGGAGCTCAGATCAGGGGGCACCCAATCGGAGCGAACTGTAGGACCCTCTGGGAAAGCAACGAATAAAGGCTGTTAAAATCTTCCAGCAATAGCCTTCTCCTGCAGGAACAGAATGATTATAAATCAACTGAATTTCAACTGCGTGCTGAAGCTGGGTGAGCAAGATTTTCTCTTTTCTTCTCTTTGAGGATTATAAATGTTGAGCCCTGAGGTAAAAGGGCTGGAAAGCAAAGACCCCCAGAAGATTTAAGAGCAGTGAGGAAATATAAAAGGGGGAAAAGACTTTTTGTAAAAAATATTGGATATTGATAAATAAGCCAAGGAGGACATCTGGTCATGAAAGAAGAATGAAATTTCTGTAATATTGTTGTTGACTGAAATTTAACCTTGAAGGAGAACATCTGCAGGCGATAAGACTGCTTTGTTGTGAGACTGAAATTCAAAGTTACTTCTATTGAATTTGGCTAAATTTAAACAGACGTTGTTTTGGCTATAGACTGTAAGCTGTAAAATGACTTCATCGAATATTACCAGACTTATGAAAAAAACTTCTTCTGCACTCTCAGTAGGACAATCCAGTCCTACAACACAGGGATCTATTGAAGCAATGTTGCAAAGGGAAAAGATGAATACTGCTCAAAGTGAAACACAGACTTCATTAAAATTTCTTCAGGATCTTATGTTAAAGAATCAAGAGACTTTGGAGAGGAATCATTTAGAGATGCAAGAGAATCATAAAAGCACACAAACAAAACTGGAGAAGTTAAATGAAGAAATTTTGGATATAAAGGGAAAATTTGAAACTCAAAATCAAATGATAATAAATCAACAGAAGATGCACAAGATTGAAGAAAAAACAGATGAGAATGATAAAAAGATAGAAATGTTATTACAAGAAAATGAAAAATTAGATAATGCAATTAAGATTCTAGAGATGGAAAAAGCGGAACATTATTTAAGATTCCAAAATATTCCTTGAAGATAGAGAGGAAAATATAGAGGAGGTGATTATTGACATCTTGGAGGAGGCTCTGAAGGCAGATCGGGGAGAAATCCAACTTGAATTAGATGGGATATTTTGCTTCAATTCAAGCTATGCAAGAAGAAATAAGTTGCCAAGAGAAGTATATGTACAAAGAAGACAACAAGAGATGAAATACTACGGAAAGTTAGAGATGAACCAATACAATATAAAAATAAAGAAATTGTGGTCTTAAAACAGATACCTAAGAGAGTTAGAGATTCACGAAGACGGTACCATTTTTTGACTACAAAATTGATTGCCAATGGCATAAACTTTAAATGGTTGATGCCAGAAGGTATCTTAATAAACTGGAACAATACAAGCTATAGACTGGACTCAATTTGGAAAGCAGAAGATTTTGAAGAGAAGAATAGGTCAATTTTGGATGAAGGAGTAAAAAGAGGTCAAGGGGAGAGTAAGCAGAAACAAACAGAAGAGAGGACTCAAGGAGCAACTGCACAAACAAAAGAACAAAAAGAGGAAGATGACCAAAAGGGAGAGGACGAAGGACTTGCCAGAGAACAAAGGACTACTAGATCTACTAGACCGAAATATAAATAAATGGAAATGGATAAAGAAAATGGAATCTTCTCAGTAAACATAAATGGACTAAATTCTCCAATTAAAAGAAATAAGATTTTTAGGAAATTACGGAAATTGAATTTGGATATAATTTGTTTGCAAGAAGCACATATAAAAGTACAGCATTATAACTTTTTGGAATATCCAAAAATTGGAAAACTATTATGCATCAGCACAACAGAAAAGAAAGAGGAGTCACTTTATATATTAAAGAGACAATAGATTCGAAAATGGTATATTCAGATGAAGAAGGAAGAATTTTAATGGTAGAAATTTATCTGCATCAAAAGCAAATATTGAACTTCTGGGTGGCAAGGCGTCGCCGCAGGCAGCCATTCTGGCTGTCAGCCCCACCGGCTCCCTAGAGCCGCCGAAAACAGCGCCGATCAGCTGTTTTGGTGGCTTGGAAGCCCCCTCCTCGGGAGAAGAGGAGGGGGTGAGCGCTCAGGTAGGGGTAGAGCTCTCCAGGGCCGCCAGAGCTAAAAGTTTTGGCGGCTGAAGGATTGAGCCCCCCGAAGCCTGAGTTTGCTCCAGACTGTGGGGCGCCTCTGCTCCGGGTTTTTTGGAGCAGAGCAGGGCATCAGCAACCATCCCTGCCAGCAAGAGAGAACCTTTGAGAACCTGGATGCAGGCAGAGCGAAACAGGAGATCCAGGTGAAAGTGAATTTATGATCTTTAACTCAATGGACTTTGTGGAGTTTGAAAGTGAAAGTGCGTAGCAGGCAATAGTGGGTGAAAATGGCTGCCAAATCCTCTAAAGTTCCTAGAAGCGTGGGGGCTTCTCCGGTGCAGCAGTCTTCGTTACAAGCTTTAATGCCCCCTCCCTCTGCACCTGCACCTGTACCAACTCTTACAGTTAAAGACTTGCAAGATGTGTTGCAAGAGGCTATGAAAAAGCAATCGCAACAATTAGCTGAGCTTATGGATGAAAAGCTTACAGAGCTTCTGGATGAGAAGTTAACAGAAATTAGGGCAGACATCTTACTTGCATTTCAAGGCACGGCTGTATGCATAGAACGCTTGGACGAGAGAGTGGAAGATCTCAGCCAAAATAATATTAGATTAGATGCAAAAATGACAGAGACTGAAAATGTGGTGGAGAAAATTGATAGTGATTTGACCTTGGTACAGTACCATGAGATGGAGTTTGCTGTGAGAATCAGAGGCTTAAAAGAGGATCCTAAAGAAAATTTGAAGAAAATAGTTTCTGAGGCTTTGGAAGGTGTGCTGGGGTGACCAGCAGATGCAATTATGGAAGATATAGATAAAAATTTTCTGTGTTAATTCGTGGATTGCAAGACAAAGGAAATTACCCAGAGATGTGGTGGTTTATTTTACAAAGAGAGCAATTAGAAATGAGGTTATTCAAGCCTTTTATAATACTAAATTTGTAATTGCTGAGCAAGAAGTTTTGATTTTAAAAGAGATCCCTCCAAGAATCCTAAGGAGAAGGAAGGAATTTGCATTTTGGCACAAGAATTAAGACGATGTGATATTAAGTTCAGATGGGAGATACCAGTGGGTATGGTGGTGATGCATGGAGGCATGAGACATCGTCTTACTACAGTGTTGCAGGCACGTTATTTCTATAGTAATGTTTTAAAAGCAGTCCCCATACCACTTTTGGAATCTACAAAGAAGAATGGTGAGGGAGAGCCTCAATTATGTAGTGAGAATTTACAAGGTGCTGAAGGAATGACGCAGATAGAAGAGAAAGCTACAGGAGTGGATCAAATTTCAGTATCATCGGAGGAGGCCAGAGACCAGAGGATGATGCGTGCTGCTTCGAGACGAATGAGACGAGAGCAAGAACAAGAACAGCAGAAAGTCATGATGGCACCTCCAAAACTTACTTATAGTGAAGCTGTGGGAGGAGCGCGACCTAAGAGAGTCCAGGTGATTTTGGAAGAAGCGCTCCAAAAGCTTCGGGTCGCGAAGGATGGCGACAAAGTTTCTAACCTGGAATGTTAATGGCTTAAATTCACCACAGAAGAGAAAGAAAGTTTTTCAATATTTAAAACAATTTAAGAATGATGTTATTTGTTTACAAGAAACACATATTAGAGTTACGAATCAAAAGTACTTATTAAATTCAAGACTGGGTACACAATTTATTGCATCCGCAACGGATAAGAAAAATGGAGTGGTTGTCTATGTTAAGAATACCTTGACAGCGGAGTTAATTGAAGCAGATAAACAAGGAAGATATGTTATAATTGAACTGTTAATAGAAGGCAAGAAAACACTTCTGGTTGGATTATATGCTCCTAATCAACAACAAGCAGACTTTTATAGTTTACTACACAGCAAGATTACTCAGTGGGATTATAAATCTTTTATTTTTATGGGAGACTGGAACGGTGTTTTGGATGTACAAATGGACAAGAGTGGTTTTTTTAAAAGTATTCCAAGTCATGCTAAACTGCCTAAATCTTTTTTTGAAATGAAGGACGATTTGGAACTGCAAGATATTTGGAGAGAAAGAAATTTGCAAGAGAAGGACTATACTTTTTTCCTGATAGACATCAATCTTTTTCTAGGATTGACTTTATACTAATTACTAATGATTTCTTTTCCAGGATTAAGCAGATTAAGATTTGTCCAAGAACTATGTCTGATCATAGTCCAGTCTGGTTAGAGATAGAGAAAGATAATAGAGATAGGCGCTCCTGGCGTCTAAATGAGAATTTGTTTAGAAATCAGGAAAATGTGGAAGAATGCAAAAAACAGATGAAGGATTTTTTTAAAATTAATATGCATAAAGGTACTTCTATTGAAATGGTCTGGGATGCTAGTAAAGCTTATATGAGAGGTGTATTAATATATTTGAATAACAAATATAGACGCAATCTGAAATTCAGGAGGAAGGAATTAGAGAATGAAATTAGGGAAAAAGAAAAGGCTTTAATTTTGAATCCATCGGATGTGAAGATTATAGAGGTAATTAATTTATTAAGGGGGCAGTTCGACAAGTTGATGGCTGATCAAGTGGTAACTACTTACGGTATGCTAGACATAATACTTTTTGCAATGCCAATAAACCAGGTAGATGGTTAGCTTATTTGTTAAGGAAGAAGCAAAGGGCTTCTAATATAGATAGAATAGAACATAAGGGTAAGGTAGTGTATCAGCAGAGTCTTATTAAGAAGACTTTTGTTGATTTTTACTCTAAGTTATATGCTAGAGATAAGATTAGTGAGGCAGATATTGATGTATATTTGATGAATGCTAATATTCCTGTTCTTACACAAGAACAAAAGGAAGAGATGAATCAATTGATAACTGAGGAAGAAATTTTTTCAGCAATTAAACAATTGAAAGTGGGTAATGCGCCAGGTACGGATGGATTGACTGCTGTGTATTATAAAAATTTACAGTTAGAGATGGTAAAGCCATTAAGGGAATTGTTTCAGACAATTCAAATGGGAGGAGGGGTGCCCCCGTCCTGGAAAACTGCTTTTATTTCTCTGATTCCGAAGGAAGACCAGGATGTCACCCAAGCAAAAAATTATAGGCCAATATCACTTTTGAATACGGACTACAAGATATTTGCTAAGATTTTAGCTAACAGATTAATGAGGGTATTGCAACAAGTAATTCACGGTGACCAAACTGGGTTTATAAGTGGTAGACAAATGAAGAACAATGTGAGGCATATAGTTGATTTGTTGGAATTTTTGGAAAGAAACAATCAGATCCCCGCAGCGTTGATCTTTTTGGATGCTGAAAAAGCCTTTGATCAATTGGATTGGCAATTTTTGTTGAAAGTATTAGATAAAATGAATTTTGGGGATAAATTTTTACAACCAATTAGGGCACTATATCAAAAGCAAACAGCCCGTATAATAGTTAATAATAGTTTGACGGAAGTGTGTAACATTGAAAAGGGCACAAGGCAGGGGTGCCCGTTGTCACCTTTACTATTTGTTTTAACATTGGAGATATTACTGATTAAAATACGGGACTCGGAAAAAATTAGGGGAATTCAAATAAGAGATCAGGATTACAGACTGAGGGTGTTTGCAGATGATCTGGTTGTTACGGTAACTCAGCCTGAAGATTCAGTTGTAGAACTGATGGAGATAATAATGCAATATGGGAAAGTTTCTGGATTCAAGGTTAACATACAAAAAACTAAAATGTTGTCTAAGAATATGACAGTGTCACAAAAGGCTGTTTTAGAAGAGCTAATGGGATTTGAAATTGTTAAAAGGGTTAAATATTTGGGGATATATTTGTCACCCTCAAATGTAAAGCTATATAAAAATAATTATGAAAAGTTATGGGGAAAAGTTCAAAAAGAATTAGATAGCTGGAAAAAATTACAATTATCTTTATTGGGAAGAATTGCAGCAGTGAAAATGAATGTTTTGCCAAAATTTTTATTTTTATTTCAAATGATACCTATTCTTAAAAAGGATTCAAACTTGGAGGAATGGCAAAAGGGTATTAATAAATTTGTCTGGGCAGGGAAAAGGCCACGAGTTAAATTTAAGTTTATGCAGGATACACGTGAGAGAGGTGGTCTTAAAATGCCTAATCTTAAACTATACTATGAAGCTGCTGCTTTGTCAGCGATAAGTGATTGGATTAATTTAACACAAGTGAGATTATTAAATCTTGAAGGTCATGATTTGTTATTTGGTTGACATGCATATTTATTGTATGATAAGAAGGTGGATAATGTGTTCAAGGTACATATTTTAAGACATGCTCTGTTGCGAGTTTGGAAAAAGTATAGACATAAGTTAAATTATAAGATACCTATACGGGCAATACCGAAACACGCAATAGAAAATATAAGTGTTGGGTTTAAACATGATGTGACTACATATAAGGAAATTTTAAGTTTGGAAAGGAATGTATGGCATTTGAAGCCGTATAATATCTTAAGAGAAGAAAAGATTGTACAAACTTGGTTTCAGTATGGGCAATTACAGGCCAGGTGGAAGGAAGACCAGAAAATTGGTTTTTCAATGACTGATGAAAATCTGGTAAAGCAAATTAGAGATCAAGGTCAAGCACATATTAAAAGGATATATCTTGCATTGATAGAAATTGATTCAGAGACAGAACTTGTTAAAGACTGTATGATAAAGTGGGCTCAGAATTTTCAAGGTCATTACAATGGATACTTGGGAAAAGATTTGGGTGAGAAATTTAAAATTTACGCAAGCTCAAAACTTAAGAGAGAACTTTTATAAAATGTTTTATAGGTGGCACTTAGATCCTAAAAAATTAGCAAGTATGTATCCGAACTGCCAGCCTAAATGTTGGAGGTGTGGTGGTGAAGATGCAACGTATTTTCATATATGGTGGACCTGTAAAAAGGTTAAAGCTTTTTGGATTAAAATCTGGTGGAACATGCAAAAGATATTTAAGAAAAGGATAAAGTTTTGTCCGCAATTGTTTTTACTGGGCATTATTACTGATACTACTGTTGTGGACACGAAGTTGATGTTGAATTTAATTACAGTAGTAAGACTTTTAGTAGGGCAATATTGGAAGAAGGAAGAACTGCCGACCATAGAAGAATGGACTTTAAAAGTTTCCAACCTGGCGGAAATGGCAAAGATCTCAGCGTACTTGAAAGACCATTCGCAACAGAGATATATTGTGGAGTGGAAAAAATGGATTGATTATATCCATAATAAATATGGGACTAAAAAGTTTCATCTAGCATTTGAATAAGTATTGATGTGATATTTATTTATTTATTTATTTATTTGTTTGTTTGTTTGTTTGTTTGTTTGTTTGTTTTTATAAACCGCCCTTCTCCCGAGGGACTCGGGGCGGTGTACAGAGTAAGGTAGGTATACAGATTGAAACAATACTGAAAAACAATAGTCAAAACAAACTGGGACCCAAATTAGAGCTATCAGGCCAGGCCGGACTGCTGGAACAGGTAAGTTTTTAATTCGCGCCGGAAGGTGCGGAGGTCGGGGGCCATCTAGATTTCAGTTGGCAAGCAGTTCCAGAGGGCTGGCGCACCCACTGAGAATGCCCTCCCCCTGGGGGTCACCAGCCGACATTCCTTGAGCGGTGGCACCCTGAGGAGGCGCTCTCTGTGGGAGCGCACAGGACGGTGGGGTGTTGACATTGGCAGAAGGTGCTCCCATAGGTAGTCCGGACCCATGCCATGTAGGGCTTTGTATGTCATTGTTAGCACCTTGAATTTCACTCGGAAGTCAACCGGAAGCCAGTGCAGCTCACGGAGGAGAGGTGTGATATGGGAGTATCGGGAGGCCCCCAAAAGTGTCCGTGCCGCTGCACTTTGCACCAGTTGAAGCTTCCGAGTGGATCTCAAGGGCAGCCCCATGTAGAGAGTGTTACAGTAGTCTAGGCGAGAGGTCACAAGGGCATGGGTGACTGTACGTAAGGCATCCAGGTCCAGATAAGGTCGTAGTTGGCGCACTAGTCGAACCCGGGAGAAGGCCCCCTTGGTCACAGCTCCTATGTGATCTTCCAGGGATAGCTGCGAGTCTAGGAGGACACCCAGGTTGCGGGCCCTATCAACAGGGGGTAGTAACTCATCCCCGATGTTAAGGGGTGGGATGCTCTGAGTATCCTGGCTTGCCGGTACGTATAGCCATTCAGTCTTGTCCGGGTTGAGTTGAAGCCTGTTCCTCCCCATCCATTCCCGGACCGCTTTCAGGCAGCGGGACATCACGTCGAGGGCATCACTGATGCTGTTTGGAGTTGAGATGAAAAGCTGGGTGTCATCAGCATACTGATGGTACCCTACTCCAAAGCTACGAATGATCTCACCCAGCGGTTTCATGTAGATGTTGAACAGGAGAGGCGAGAGGACCGACCCCTGAGGGACTCCACAAACGAGAGGCCTCGGGGTCGACCTCTGTCCCCCTGCCAGCACCGACTGCGAGCGACCCTGGAGAAAGGAGGAGAATCAACGCAGAACCATGCCTCCCACTCCCAGTCCCCTGAGGCGCCGCAGCAAGATACCATGGTCGATGGTATCGAAAGCCGCCGAAAGGTCTAATAAGACTAGGACAGAGGAATGGCCCCTGTCCCGGGCTCTCCAGAGATCATTCATCAGAGCGACCAATGCCGTCTCCGTGCTGTAGCCCGGCCTGAAGCCCGATTGGCACGGGTCTAGATAAACCGCTTCATCCAGGACCTGAGGAAGTTGCTGCGCCACCACGCTCTCAACAACCTTCGCAAGGAAGCGAAGATTGGAGACTGGACGAAAGTTATTCAATGAGGATGGGTCCAAGGTGGGCTTCTTGAGGAGAGGTCTCACCACCGCCTCCTTCAAGGCGGTGGGGAAGTGACCCTCACTCAGAGAAGCAGAGATGACCGCCAGGAACCAGCCTCGTGTCCCCTCTCGAGCCGCATAAGCCAGCCAGGAAGGGCACGGGTCCAGTAAGCATTTATATTGCTTGTAGTTATTTTATAAGAGTTAAAGTGCGATAGATTTAATAGTTTATTGTTGTTTGCATAAGGTAGATTATGATTGTTTGTATTTTTATACCCTGTATTTAGCTCTGGTAAGTCAGGGAGGGGGGAGGGGGAAGGGAGGGAGGTGTTGGGGAGGGTTGGGGAGAGGGGAGGGGGTTGGGAGGGGTTTTGTTTTGTTAAAAAAATGTATTGTAAAACTTTTCAATAAAAAAGCAAATATTATTAGTGGCAATTTATGCACCAAATAATAATCAAGAAAATCTTTATAAAAACTTACATAGAAAAATAATAGAAATGGAGTATCAAAATGTTTGCTTAGTAGGAGATTTAAATGCAATAACAGATGGAAAAATTGATTATAAAAGTATCAAAACAGGGAAAAATGTTAGAGGAAGATTACCTAAGACATTTTTTGATATGGCGGAGGAAATTGGAATTTAAGATGTTTGGAGGGAAGTGAATCCACAAAAATTGCAACATACTTTTTACTCAAATAGTCAGAAATCTTGGTCAAGAATTGATATGATTTATTGATATGATTTGGATGACTGCCGATTTGAGAGTGAATGTGCAGGACATTGAAATAGAAATAGGCATATGGGCAGATCATAATCCTTTGAAAATGACGTGGAAAGGAATACAAAAAAGGCTAAGATGGACTTTAAATCGTTCCATATTAAAGGAAAAAGAATTTATAGAGTTAACAAAAAAAGAAATGGAATTCTTTTTTAAAGAAAATAAAAAAGAAGATACTACTATACAAAATCTATGGGATACAGCCAAAGCATATTTTAGAGGTATAGCTATATCGTATATGGCAAGGAAAAATAAACAGAAAACAGCAATATGTATTATTAAAAAAAGAATTTGGAAAGTTAGAATCAGAACTGCAAAGAAATCCACAAAAAAAAGACTTTAATAAGAGATATGGATATAATAAAACAAATTAAATCTGTTAGATTCAGAAAAAGTGGCAGAACAGATAAAAAGAGCGAAGCAAATTTTTTTTGAAAATGCCAATAAGCCGGGAAGATGGCTAGCTTATAAACTTAAAAAACAGAAACAAAAAAATGATATATAATTTACTTGATGGGAGAGGTTATTTACAATATAAAAATGAAGAAATAAAAAAGATAGTTAAAGAATTTTATAAGGAACTGTACGATAAAAAGGAGATTTCAAGAGAGAAAACCGTAAAATACTTGGAAGAAAGTAATCTTCCAAAGATTTCAGAGACATTTAAAAATATGTTAGACGAAGGAGTTACAATGATGGAAATAACAGAGGCCATAAAGAGACAAAAAAATGGTAAAACCTTTGGCCCAGATGGACTTCCAGCAGAGTTATATAAGAACGTACAGGAGATATTAAGTGAACGGTTGAAAGATGTTTGTAATGGACTTGTATTAGAAGCTAAAATGCTGATGACGTGGATTGAAGCAAATATTACCTTAATACCAAAAGGTGATTCGGATTTGACCTGGATTAAGAATTATAGACCGATTTCATTGCTCAATGTGGATTACAAAACTTTTACTTCAATAATGGCGGAGAGATTGAAAAAATATTTGGTTGAATTTATACACCCGGATCAAAATGGCTTTTTACCAAAGAGACAAATTAAAAATAATTTAAGAGTGATAATAGATGTATTGGAATACTACAAGCTACATCCAGGGAAACAAATGGCATCAATATTTTTAGATGCTCAAAAGGCATTTGATAATCTTTCATGGCAATTTATGATTCATCAATTACAAACAATGGACTTTGGACAGAATTTTATAAATATGGTAAAAACAATATGCAATAAACAAACAGCCAAAGTGATTGTGAATGGAGATTGTACTGAGAGCTTTGAAATAAGGAAAGGCACAAGGCAAGGATGCCCTCTATCACCTCTGTTATTCATTTTCACTTTGGAAGTTTTAAACCGAAATATAAGACAAGATACAGAAATCAGAGGGTTGGGGATAAAGGGTGAAACATATAAATTACAAGCATTTGCTGATGATTTAGTATTTATTTATTTAATTAATTTATTTATTTTATTATATTTATATACCGCCCTTTCCCGAAGGACTCAGGGCGGTTTACAGGGTGATTAAAACAAAAAATACAAAAGTTAAAAACAGTTAAAAAAATTATATCCGCCCCTGAACAAATAAAACCCCAGTTAAAATTAAAATTAAAATTCTCAGCCTGGGCCAGAGAGCTCGAAGAGCCAGGTCTTCAGGTCCCGGCGGAATGAACGGAGGTCAGGGGCAGTCCTAAGCTCCACTGGCAGCTGGTTCCAAAGGGCAGGCACACCCACTGAGAAGGCCCTATCCCTGGGTGTTGTCTGCCGGCAATCTCTTACCGGCGGTACCCTGAGAAGACCCTCCCTGTGGGAGCGCACTGGACGAAGGGAGCTTGATGCCGGCAGCAGGTGTTCCCTCACATAACCTGGACCCAAGCCATTTAGTGCTTTATAGGTCATCACCAGCACCTTGAATCTCACCCAGAGGGCAACCGGGAGCCAATGCAGCTCGCGGAGTAGAGGTGTTACATGGGAGTATCGGGAAACCCCATCACAACTCGCGTGGCCACGTTCTGCACCAGCTGAAGCCTCCGAGTGGTCCTCAAGGGCAGCCCCATGTAGAGAGCGTTGCAGTAGTCTAAACGGGAGGTCACGAGCGCATGAGTGACTGTGCATAGGGCATCTCGGTCCAGATAGGGTCACAACTGGCGCACCAGGCGAACCTGGGCAAAAGCCCCCCTGGTCACGGCTCCTATATGGTCTTCAAAATTGAGTCATGAATCCAGGAGGACACCCAAGTTGCGAGCCCTATCAACGGGGGGTAACACCTCACCCCCCATCGTTAGAGGTGGAATAGTCTGGTTAGCCCGAGATGCAGATATGCACAGCCACTCAGTCTTGGCGGGATTGAGACGAAGCCTGTTTCTCCCCATCCAGACCTGGACCGCCTCCAGGCAACGGGACATCATGTCGAGGGCATTGCTGGGTTGGTTCGGGGTGGAAAGAAAAAGTTGGGTATCATCAGCATACTGATGATACCCCACCCCAAAACCACGAATGATCTCACCCAGCGGCTTCATATAGATGTTGAACAGGAGGGGCGAGAGAACCGACCGCTGAGGAACTCCACAAACGAGAGGCCTCAGGGCGGATCTCTGCCCTCCCGTCAACACCGACTGCGAACGGCCCAGGAGATAGGAGGAGAACCACCGTAAAATGGTGCCTCCCACTCCCAACCCCCTGAGACGCCGCACTAGGATACCATGGTCAATGGTATCAAAAGCCGCTGAGAGATCTAATAGGACCAGGACAGAGGAACAACCCCTGTCCCGAGCCCACCAGAGATCATTCACCAGCGTGACCAATGCCGTCTCCGTGCTGTGCCCGGGCCTGAAACCCAATTGGTACAGGTCCAGATAATCAGTTTCCTCCAGGAACAGAGGAAGCTGATGCGCCACCACACTCTCAACAACCTTCGCCAAAAAGCGAAGGTTGAAGACTGGACGATAGTTATTTAAAACAGCTGGGTCCAGGACAGGCTTTTTGAGGAGGGGTCTCACCACCGCCTCCTTCAAGGCGGTGGGAAAGACACCCTCCTTCAAAGAAGCAGTTATTACTGCCTGGAACCAGCCTCGTGTCACCTCCCGGGCCGCATAAACCAGCCAGGAGGGGCACGGATCCAACAAACAGGTAGTGGTGTTCAACCTCCCCATGATCCTGTCCACATCATCAGGGGAAACAGGATCGAACTCAGTCCAGATAACATGCTCAAGACCGTCCGATTCCTCCACATCAGACTCTGTCCAGTCAGAGTCCAGGCCGGCCCGGATCTGAGCGATTTTGTCCACCAGATGATGACTAAACTCCTCGGCTCGTCCCTGCAAGGGATCCTCCCTCACCTCCTGGTTAAGGAGGGAGCGAGTCACCCTAAACAGGGCGGCCGGGCGATTATCTGCGGACGCGATGAGGGCAGCGAAGTAATTAGACTTCACCGTCCTCATCGCCGCAAGATAAGACCTTATAAAGGTTCTTAACTGCAATCGGTCAGATTCGGATCGGCTGGACCTCCAACCGCTCTCTAGACCCCGTCTCCGACGCTTCATCTCCCGGAGCTCCGCAGAGAACCATGGAGCCCAACGGGATCTGCGCCGGATCAGAGGTCGCAAGGGTACAACACAGTCAAGTGCCCCGGCAGCCCCCCTTTCCCAGGCATCCACCAAGGTATCGACTGGGCTGTGGGTGAGGGCGATGGGTATAGACCCAAGTGCCATCTGGAACCGTTCAGGGTCCATTAGGTGCCTGGGGAGGAACCACTGGTCGGTTCCGCAGCCCAGCGGCGGGGGGTGGCATAACGGAAGATCAGCCGCAGGAGATAGTGATCTGACCATGACAGGGGAACAAAGGTTGGTTAACCCTCTCCCAGATCATCCAACCACTGTCCAGACAGGAACACCAGGTTGAGAGTGTGACCCCCCACATGAGTCGGGCCCTGAATCACTTGGATCAGGCCCATGGCCGTCATGGAAGCCATGAACTCCCGAGCTAACTCAGACCCTCCCAGTGAAGGCAAATTGAAGTCCCCCAGAACTATAAGCCTGGGGAACTCCACCGCCAACCCTGAGAGGGTGTCGAGCAGCTCGGGCAGGGCTGTTGCCACACAGCTGGGCGCCAGGTATGTGAGCAACAAGCCCAACTGAGCCCGAGGGCCACATCTCAGGAGGAGGGACTCACTCGCGGCCATCTGGACAATGGTAGTCTCCCGCAGGCATAAAGTCTCCCAAACAACCACCACCACCCCTCCACCCCTACTCTGAGCCCGTGGCTGGTGTTTTATTTTGGGAGATCCCTTGGAGATGATTCCAAAATTGTGGGGGAAATTAGAACAATATGGTGAAATAGCGGGACTAAAAATTAATAAAGAAAAAACTAAGATAATAGTTAAGAATCTTCCGGATAAGCAAAAAAGCCGAATGTCAGAAGTTACAGAGGTACAGATAGTGAAAAAGGTAAAATACTTGGGTATATATTTATCAGCTAAGTGCTCAACATTAAAAGAAGATAACTACACAAGGTTATTGAAACAAATAAAGTTAGACCTGGAAAAATGGAAGAATTTAAAATTTTCATTATTAGGAAGAATAGCTACAGTTAAAATGAATATATTGCCTAAGATTTTATTTCTATTTCAGACAATTCCGATAAAACTTGAGGGAAATTTTTTTCAAAAGTTTAATTCATTAGTTTTGAAGTTTGTATGGCAAGGAAAGAAAGCTAGAATAAAGATGAAAACTTTGCAAGATACTAAGGAAAATGGAGGCTTTGGTCTACCTGAGTGGGCTTTGTATTATCAAGCATCTATATTAACATGAGTGAAAGAATGGATAATGCTTAGGAATAAAAGGTTGTTATATTTGGAGGGACATGACTTACAGCTGGGGTGGCACACTTTTTTGTGGTATGGGAAAAATAAAATCCATGGATATTTTCAAAATCACTGTATTAGAAATGCTTTGATAACAGTATGGGAAAAAATTAAAATGAAAATATATGTAAAAATTCCAGGGTGGTTATCAACAATTGAAGCCTTTTCACATACAAATTTGTTAGATTTTGAAAAAACGTGGACATATAGAGACATTTTAAATACTGATGGGACGCTAAAATCGAAACAAGAGCATCAGGGCATCAACATGTCATAGTCGGTACGCTTACAAATACAAAATATATATGAAAAAGATAAACTATGGATTTTATAAAGAACAAAATGTGTTTGATAAGATATTATTAACTTCTGATGAGAAATTAATTAAGAAATTGTATAATTTTTTGTTAACTTTAGAGATGGAAAGTGAACAAATTAAAGGGACAATGATAAGGTGGGCGGAAAACTGGTTATAATATAGAATTAGAAAAATGGCAAAAATTGTGGGAGAGAAATCATAAATTGACAATGTCAACTGCGTATAAAGAAAATTTGTATAAAATGTTTTATAGATGGCACTTACCTCCAGCTAGACTAGCAAAAATGTTTAAAAATATATCAGGTAAATGTTGGAAATGTAAACATAACTTAGGTACATACTATCATATTTGGTGGACATGTGACAAGGTAAAGGCCTATTGGAAAAAATACATGCTTGGCTAGAAAAAATATTAGGAGAACATGTAGTATTTAACCCTGAATTTTTTTTTATTAGGTATAGTACCAGAAAAGATCAATAAGCAAAATTTATACTTGGTTTTAAATATTGTAACTGCAGCAAGAATAAGTTATGTGCAATGTTGGAAAAATGAACAAATACCTTCAGAAGAAGAGGTAATAAAAAAGATACTGGAATGCGCAGAGATGGACAGATTAACTATGAGACTAAAGATAAAGAAGAAACAGAATATTACCAAAGCTGGAATTTATTCTACAAATGGTTAGAAGAGAGAACAAAAGAATAGGACCTGATTATGTATTAGCGTTTTATGAATCCAGATCACATGCTGTTTGAAAAACTAACATATATATGTAGAGGTTAAAAAAAATAATAATAAAAAACTTTATAACCAAAATCCTGAAGAATAAAATGTCAACATATTTTCTTGGTTTGCATTGTGCTATATATCAAAAGTTTGCTTACTGTTTTGTTTTTTTACTGATCTTAAACTTTGCATTTTTATGGAATAATTATTTTCATGCAACTTTCAACAAAAACATTCACCATGGAAATATTTAAAATTATAATTGACATGATTATCTCATTAAAGAAACGTATACAGATAAAGATAACTTTAAGAAAACATTTGATATAATTATAGTTGAATTGAAACAAATGCACACAATTACTTTCAAATTATATCAATCATAGTTTTGGTGTTTGATTTCACTAGTTGGCTCCTCTTAATGTGTATATAATTGGCATTAGTAGCTTGTTTAAAGGTCCTTGTGTCATTTGTTCTTGGTCATTGCCTGAATGATTAGTGTGCTATTTGCTCTTATTTCCATTCATTGCCAGCCTGAATATAAATCAAAGACATGGGTTACTTTAGATTTGTTAGTGAAGGGAAAAGTCATAGGCCAATAACACAATGAGCATTAATCACTCTGTTAACAGTCATGAGAAAATCATAAAAGATTATGAGTTGGATAGTTTATATAAACTGAATGCACCCAATTATCTTCTATGTGTCTGGACTATACTCATGTTAAATTGTTAATGGTTTATAAATATATTCTTTATGTTTTGCTCTAACAACATGTATTATCTTTCTGATTTGGAGTGAATTGTATGGATAGTCATGCAAGCAAATGCTCAAGTCTCAGTTAAAATTATTCAGATATAAATTTAAGGTAGCTTGGATCAGGCAAGGGTGTGTTAAGATTTCAATACACCTATGACACATTTAATATATTTGTATTAGTAAATTGAATTGAATTATTTTTTGTTGTTCATGTGAAAATAGGTTGAGTCCTCCCTTAGACATGGAAATTGGGTGAGTTACTTGGGCTGGTCGCTGTCTCACAGTCCAACTCAGCTCACAAGGTTGTTGATGAAGAGAAAATAGGAAGAGCTAGCATTATGTATGCTGCCTTTATGCTTTACAAATTAAAAAGAGAGAATAAATCCAATAAATAAATCTTCAATGTAACTTATCTTTACTGTTTTTCACGTTGTAGCTGTGACCTTACGTGAAGATAGCACTAGAAGATTGGAAAGGAGATCCAGGCGAGTCTCAGCATGTCTGTCCAATTATTCACTGGCTAGTGACAGTGGCGTGTTTGAAGCTTTAAGCAAAAGGTCAGATTGTACAGATATGTGTAAAATGGAATTATACTTAATTCCCCTTAAAAATTCTATATTATAGAATTGATGAAGATCTTTTTATCTTCTACTGAATAAGATTAATGGCAAATATTTTTTTAGCAAAGTAGTCTTTTTAAATCTAGTTCTTAAAATGTTGTTGGTTGTTTACTGAGGATAATAACTACACAGAAATACGAACTCTTCTTGTTTATTGGTAGTTAAGAGGCATTTGGAAATTTATTTTTTAAATATTTTTACATTTTAAAAATGAGTAGAAATTAAACAAGAAAAAGAAATTAATTAAAAGGAGAAGAAAAAAGCAGCTGAAAATGAAGAGCTGCCAATTTATGAGAGAGTAAGGAAACATTGTGTTGGACCCTTGTACTTTTGTCTGCCTATGCTCTGTAAACTAGCACTAAAACTTTATAACAAAATTCAGATATAATAGACCAGAACACTACATAATAGTACACAAAATATAAGCAAAATAACCATATGTGATGATTTCCAGTAAATAAAGTTTAGATATTAGGCTAATCACATGTGGACTGACTATATGCCATAGAATTCAACAATGTCTTTAAGATTTGAGTTTGACAAATGTTTGTCATATAACACAGAAAGCAGAGGATGTGTTTTTTGTACTTATTAGTTAGTATTATTTAAAATGACAGGGTACTACTGTAATGATAAGTTATTAATTTTTTAAATTCCTATGTAGAAATGAAGATGTTGAAGAATCACTTTATAATGATGGTCTCACTAATGAAGAGCCCAAAATGCAGGTTGGATTTCTGTGAGTATTTTTCTATGCCTTGGTCAGTACTAATTATATATCAAAAGCAAAATTCAGGAACACTTGTGAGTAGTGAATGTACATCTTCTTGGCTATCTCATGATTACTATTTTAATTTGTAAAAAGAGAGAGAGAGAGAGAGAATATGGGGCTAAAAGAATTCCCACATAGACCACACAGTACATTCAAATTTTACGATTCATCAGTAATTTTTTTGTTGTTACTTGCGAAGTCATGTCCAACCCATCGCAACCCCATGGACCACGTTCCTCCAGGCCTTCCTGTCCTCTACCAGCTTCTGGAGTCCATTTAGGCTCACGCCTACTGCTTCAATGACTCCATCCAGCCACCTCATTCTCTGTCATCCCCTTCTTCTCTTGCCCTCAACCTTTCCCAGCATTAGGCTCTTCTCCAGTGAGTCCTTCTCATTAGGTGGCCAAAATATTTGAGTTTCAACTTCAGGATCTGGCCTTCTAAAGAGCAGTCAGGGTTGATCTCCTCTAGGACTCACCAGTTTGATCACCTTGCAGTCCAAGGGACTCACAGGAGTCTTCTCCACCACCATAGTTCAAAGGCCTCAATTCTTTGGTGCTCAGCTTTTCTTATGGTCCAACTTTCACAGCCATACATTGCAACTGGGAAGACCATAGCCTTGGCTATATGCACTTTTGTTGGCAGGGTGATGTCTCTGCTTTTTAGTGTGCTGTCTAGATTTACCATGGCTTTCCTCCCCAGGAGCAAGAGTCTTTTAATTTCTTGGCTGCAATCCCCATCTGCGGTGATCTTGGAGCCCAGGAAAATAAAATCTGTCATTACCTCTATTTCTTCCCCATTTATTTGCCAGGAATTGAGAGGGCCGGATGCCATGATCTTGGTTTTCTTAATGTTAAGTTTCAAGCCAACTTTTGCACTCTCCTTCTTCACCTGCAAAAAGAGGCTCTTTAGTCCCTCTTCACTTTCTGCCATTAGAGTGGTATCATCTGCATATCTTAGGTTGATGATATTTCTCCCGGCAATCTTAATTCCAACTTTTGATTCATCTAGCCCTGCCTTTCTCATGATGTGCTCTGCATATAAGTTAAACAGCGTGCTTTTGGCTTTGGCCCAGTCACTTCATTTTTTTCTGGCACTCCTAGTACTAGCCCTCTGCTCTTCCCCAGTAGCATATTGGACGCCTTCCGACCTGAGTGGCTCATCTTCCAGCATCATATCTTTTTCCTTTTGGTACTGTCCAT
Organism: Vipera ursinii; assembly: GCF_947247035.1. Taxonomy (NCBI): domain Eukaryota; kingdom Metazoa; phylum Chordata; class Lepidosauria; order Squamata; family Viperidae; genus Vipera; species Vipera ursinii. Next base: position 71,863,684 of record NC_139514.1, on the reverse strand, counting down.
GGGGTTTTCATGGCAAAGATACTGGAGTGGGTTGCCATTTCCTTCTCCAGTGGATCATGTTTTCTCAGAACTCTTTGCTATGACCTGTCCGTCTTGGGTGGCCGTCCATGGGATAGCTCATAGCTTCATTGAATTACGCAAGCCCCTTCGCCACGACAAGGCAGTAATCCAAGAAGTGGTCATCAGTAAATACTACCTTTAAATTGCTAAATTAAGCAGTTTCCCAGACATATGAGAATGGATTAGAATTCTCATAAGTTCTACTAGCTGTGTCAGACATTTCTGCTAAAATGAAGAGGAATTTTAAATTAAATTAGTTAGTAATTCTAGGTTGCTGTTGCTATTTTAAAGTTACATTATAATATAATGCTGTATATATCAGTTATATAAAAACAAAACTATACCATATGTAAATCTATAGCTTGTATGTTTGAGAATAGAGTGGCAATTAACTGGTTATGTTGTTTTTTAGGCATGACAGTGGAAATGAATGTCTCCTTGTCCATGTGTTGCAGCTAAAGAATTTTACTGGCTTTGCCATCAAAGAAGGCTGTAAAATGTATGTTGAGATCTGTATATTATTCTAACACTATCTTTTTAATCCTATCAAATGTCAAGATATGTGATTAATTATGCACTATCAAGTTACAACTGCATTTCTTAGCAACAGAAATTCTGGTCCCAACTGTGGTCATAAGTTGAGAACTACTTGTAAGCATCCAGAATTGCCAGCATTCATATCGTATTGACTATCCCAAATTATTGCTTCAGCAGATGCAAAAGAATTACAGCCTTTTGCAGTACAATGCTGTAATGACCATTTAAAAAGATAAAAATAGAACGTATTTACCAATTTCATATATTTTATTGATACTCTTACTATATAGGAGTTTTTCTTTTTTTCAGACACTTGAGAATATACTTGCCATCTGTTGAGTCAGGCACCACAACCACATATTGCTCTAAGGCTTTGGAATTCCAGGCTTCGTTAATATTTAATGAAGTCTTTCAGATTCCTGTACAATCAAATACCTTAAAACTCAAAGTGCTTCATCTTTACATTTGTTCACTTGGCCAGCAGCAACAAGAAGAATTATTGGTAAGAGATTCCTTTCCATGTAATGTTCCAGAATGGTCAGAACGACCCATTTCAGGGTTGAAGCAAAGGTTTCAAACTTAAGACAGATTTTTTTTTGAGCTGGAAACATTTTACACTGAAAATGTTTTACATATCCCTATTAACTAGTGCAGGGGTAGGGAACCTTGGCTCTTTTATGACTTGTGGACTTCAACACCCAGAATTCCTGAACCAGCCATGCTGACTCAGGAATTCTGGGAGTTGAAGTCCACAAGTCATAAAAGAGCCAAGGTTCCCTACCCCTGAACTATCAAAAAATCAAAGCTAATTTATTAGAATTAGATGTGAAAAAACATCTGCAGAGAATTATAGGCAATGAGGCTACTCACAGAGAATGCGATGAGTATTCCTTAAATATTGAAGCTAATGTTCTTTATTAAAATAAATAGTTTTGTAATAGAAATGTTTTCTATGTTACATTGACACATTTTGCATTGGTATGTTCACAGGGCATTGCTCAGATCAGCCTAGCTAACTATGAGAATTCTAGTGAGATGCAGCTTTGCTGGTATCCTGTTCAGACCTTCATTGGTTCAGATTGTGAACAAAAAAAAGAACAACCTAAGCGTGAAGAAAGTGCTTCTCATTCTATTGAAAATAAAAATATAATGAAAATGGTATAGTCATACATAATTTTTCTTGTGTTTCTATGTTTATGTGATACTTGATACTAAAGGAAGATTTGTCTGAAATGCTAGATAAATGAGGCAATTGATAAAAAGCTGCATTGGTGAAACTTTATTATCTTTTTTTTATTTAAAAAGTTTTACAATACATTTTAACTTTAACCCCCCCCTCCCCCACCCCTATCCAACCCTCCCTGTCCCTTTCCCCCACTCCCTCTCCCCCCCCCCCCCGACTTCCCAGAGCTAAGTACAGGGCATAAAATCAAAAAACAAACATAAACACCCCTATGTTATCAACAATAAACTATAAATTCTGTCTCTCTCTAGCTCATATAAAATGAATACAAACAATATTAACTTTACAAATAAAGTAAAGAAAAAAAAGAGGAAAACAGAAAAAAAAGCTTTACTCAAAATAAATTTTCTTAATCCCAGTCCTTATTCATATTAATTTCAAAAAAAAAAGAAAAAAGAAAAGGAAAAAAAAAACAAAAAAACTTTCACCTGCTATTTGCATTCTCCCACCTTTCTCTAATTTCCAAACAAATTCTCAATTACACGCCAAAAGCGCCTATCTCTGTTAATCTTAATAATCTCCAACCAAACTAAACTACGATCAAAAATAGTTCTTGCACGTATCACGCCAAATGTCTCGCAGTTCGGTGAAACTTTATTATCAGTGGAACTGTTTAACTGGCATTGATCTGCTGGTCATGCTAAAAGTGTGAGTATGTTCTGTCTGTGCATCCATTTTGAATTGTTTGATCATGTTTAGGTTATTTTGAAATGTATTAATTATTCTACGTGCTATATTTTAGATCTGAATTTAAGAAAATATAGCCTATTCTGGAAACAATGCAGAACAATGAAAATATACAGCAGAAAGGGATATCTTTTGGAATTCAGTATGAAATGGTACCCTTTATGTATGAGAATTTCCCAAAGTGTAGAATATATTGCATATTGGCTAATTTAAGACCCTTTTGGCATGTTATTATGCACTGAAAATATGAATTCCAGCTCACACATAAATAAAATGGGAATAATTCAATCTGAACTCTCCTTTCTTCTCTAGGATGCTGTGGCAGAACTTTTAGCTAGGACAACAGCTCAACTGGAAGCTGTGGAGAGAGAACTTGCAGAGGAGAGAGTAAAACTGGAGTACACAGAAGAGGAAATACTACAGATGGAACAAAAACAAGATCAAGGAGAAGTTGTGTCAGAGAGGTACTTTTTATTGTGAAGAATGCATACAATAAGAATGTGTAGAATTTGGAGTGTCCATTTCTGATGCTTGATATTTTGACATGAATCTTAAATATATTCAATTAATCCTAGCATGACTTTCCCTCATTATTGTAAGAAGTATCTTAAGCATATGTAGCTGAAACAGACTTCAACTATTTGAGCCTTTGTGCTGAACTTAAGGAGTACACAAATCCGTATTTTTTTCTGAGCCAACATGAGTTCATGTACATGTTTGAACAAAATTTTACTCCATAGTAAGCTTTTTATTGTTTTTCTCCCCTCTACATACATATGTTAATTTTTCAATCAGCATGTGATCTGGGTTCATAAAATGCTAATACATAATCCAGTCCTACTCTTTGGTTCTCTCCTCTAACCATTTGTAGAATAAATTCCAGCTTTGGTAATATTCTGTTTCTTCTTTGTCTTTCAGCCTCATAGTTAGTCTGTCCATCTCAGCGCATTCCAGCATTTTTTAAATTACGTCTTCCTCTGATGGTATTTGCTCATTCTTCCAACATTGCGCATAACTTATTCTTGCTGCCGTTATAATATGTAGAACCAAATATAAATTTTGCTTATTAATCTTTTCTGGTATTATACCTAACAAAAAAAATTCAGGATTAAATACTACATGTTCTCCTAATATTTTTTCTAACCAAGCATGTATTTTTTTCAAAAAGGCCTTTACTTTGTCACATGTCCACCAGATATGATAGTATGTACCTGAATTATGTTTAAATTTCCAACATTTATCTGACACATTTATAAACATTTTTGCTAATCTTGCTGGTGGCAAGTGGCATCTATAAAACTTTTTATACTGTATAAATTTTCTTTATACGCAGTTGACAGTCAATTTATAATTTCTCTCCCATAATTTTTGCCATTTTTCTAATTCTTTATTGTGACCAAAGTTTTTCGCCCACCTTGTCATTGTCTCTTTAGTTTGGTTTGAGCAAAATTTTAAACATAGAATAAATAGCATTCTATACATCTGAAAAATATATATGTAAGCAGTAAATACTTCTATGATTTTGATTCCATATCTGAGCAGTCTAGTGATAAAGATTGCACATTTGTTAGAATTATGATGCAGTAAATACAATATAGAAATCAATCTATCTGACCTGCTCTGCCAGGTATATTATGGCTGTTTTTTCAAGACCTTTTCAGGAAAGGCTTAGGAAAGACTTATATTAAAAGGTGAAGGTAAAGGTTCCCCCGTACATGCGTGCTAGTTGTTTCCGACTCTAGGGGCCGGTGCTCATCTCCGTTTCAAAGCCGAAGAGCCAGTGTTTGTCCGAGGATGTCTCCGTGGTCATGTGGCCGGCATGACTAGACGCTAAAGGCGCACGGAACACTGTTACCTTCCCACCGTAGTGGTCCCTATTTTTCTACTTGCATTTTTTACGTGCTTTCGAACTGCTAGGTTGGCAGAAGCTGGGACGAGTAACAGGCGCTCACTCTGTTACGCGGCATTTGGGATTTGACCCGCCAAACTGCCGACCATCTGATCGACAAGCTCAGCGTCCTAACCCATTGAGCCACCACGTCCCTAGAGACTTATATTGTCTGCCTCCAATTGACTGATTTAGTTTATTATCCAATATATAAATCTTGTATTCTCTTACATAGAAATAAAAGAATTTCTTAATCCTTGGTGGCTGATTTTAAATGTTGGGTTGAAAATATATTAACCATGATGTTTGTGACTTTAAGATGTTAATTGGTCAATGTGTGTGTAAGTGTTCTCATGGCCATAAGACGAAGCTAGGAATGTAGCTTCTCTCTCTCTGAATTCACTGCTCTCTACTATTACTGTTTTTGCTCTGTTTTCCTGTACTGTTGGTTTACTACTGTGATAAACCTGTACAACTGTGTATTGACCTCTGGACCGGTAAGAAGACTTTGTATTTTGGATTACTCCTTGGACTGTTGCTATTGTGTATGACCTGGACTGTTTATTTTTGACCGTGCATTTTTGTTTTTACACCACCTCAAAACTAAAATACTTTTTGCTTTTACAACTCAGTGTACTCTTGTGGTTACTGTGTGACTCTTACTGCTCTCAGTACCCTTCCTTGTCTGTGCAACTCCTTGGTAGCACAAGGAGACCTCTGCACAACAAATCCCTAACAGTTTAGCTGTTCTTTTTTTCTCCAAGTTACCTATTGCTCATTCAAATCACCAGTTACTGAATTTCATAAAATAAATCAAATAATCAATAAAATAATTTAAAATATTTCCTCTGTAGAAGCTGGCAAGCAGAATCAGTTGATAGTGGATGTAGTAATTGCATGCAGCCCAGTCATCACTTGGAGTCCTATTGTGGTGAATCATTGCAGATTCCTACATTTGAATCTCAAACAGATCAGTATATTTCTGGAAAAAATCAGGCTCCAACTTTAAAGGCAAGTAAATATAACTGTTACAGTTTTTCCTAAATCTTTATGGGACTTGGATTTTATGTTTAAATCATGAATGCTTATTTATTTTCTTTTTTTTTTAGGAAAGAAGGCACTATAAATTTGATTTTTATTACAAGTATTTAATGAACAAATTACTTTAAAATTACTCCTTAAAATACTTGTGCTTTCTTTGTGAAGAAAAGTATTGAGATTTTGATTGTTACTATAGGTGGACAAGGACACTAATACAGAAGATCTTTTTCCTGAAGAAATGGTTTTGCCTCATAAAAACAGACTAGGCCATCGATCCCGTGGTTCTGCATTTGTTCGTAATAATACTATTGTTCGCTCACAGACATTTTCACCTGGTGCACGAAGTCAATATGTTTGCCGAGTGAGTAAAAAATTTCATAGCAAAAGTCATTTGGAATGCTAAATAATTCTGTTTAAAATTTGTGTAAATAACTTATTAGCAGAATACATATTTTAGGACCTTTTTCTCATTAATTAATACAAGCCAAGATATCTACAAAAGCTTTCTTACTATATATGTGCATTAGAATATCTGGATACTCATTAAGATTGAACAAGTAAATGTATAGAGCAGGGGTGTGAAACTCAATTTCATAGAGGGCCACATTAGCAGTAGAGTAAGTGGCCTGGAGCTGGCCCTGCCAGTGCTCTGCTTGTGCCATCCTCTGCCTGGCCTGTGGGACAAAAGGTGGGGAGATGGGAGCGCAGGGCAACACAAGCAAAGCGTTGGCGAGGGCTGGCTTCGGGTTGCCTTCCACCGCATTGCAGGGCTGGAGAGGGAAATGTGGCACTCAGATGGATGTGGAGCCATGGCCTAGAACGGCCTGATGATGTGTGAGCCACCCCATGGAGAAGGACAACTGCGACACAAATCCTGGGGTGCAGAGCCAATGGAACACCATGTCCCGAGCAGAGAGGAGGCCAGGCATGGATTGCCTGGAGGAGGATCTGGGTGCCCGGTTAGTGTTGAGGGTCCCCTGGGCTGCCCAGAGTCCTGGGCAGCAGAGAGCAACCACCCAGCCTGGCCCTCGAGCTCCTGGGGCACTGGGACCCTGCAGTCCAGCCCAGTTTCTCCGAGGGGGCACCCAGCCGCACTTACCTAATCCTCGAGGCTACTGCTGCTGTGCTCACTCTTCTTGGCCAGGCTGGGTTTCCCAGGCTGGAGGAGAGAGGGGTTTAGGGGCTGCTGCTGGTGGTGGTGCCACTGCTGTGGGGCAAGGCGGGATGGGGGTGGCCTGGCTGCAAGGCCCCAAGGTGCATGAGTGTGGTTCACGTGGGGTGGGGCCAAGGGATGGAAAGCAGGATCGGAAGGCAAGCCTCAAACGCCATCCCAACTCCAGCAGAGGGCATCTCTGGGCCTGGCTCATGCAGGGCAAAGCAGGGAAAGGAGTTCCAGTTGCCTCTTGGGGATGGGAACTCGCCATCCTTCCCCTTCACTTGGGCCATCAGAGGTATAGCGGCATGCAGGAAGCTCATCCCATGTGTGTGGCTGGAGCTAGAGGATGAGATTGGACAGTGGAGGCCGAGTGGGCATGGCAATGACTATGACCGTCTAGGCTGCCTCACTGCAGCCCCACCCTCTGTCTTTACTTAAAAAACCAGCCTGACAGCTGCAGTGTTCAACCCTACCTGTGCTGTGCAGGCTGCAGGATCCCGAGGAGTACAGGTCCGATGCATGTGGGCATGGCTGAGCACAGCATATTGGCTGAGGGGCCAATGAGCTGCAATTGCTGCCAGGCATTGCCAGCTCCCCGCATGCTCGCCACCTCCTCTCCACGTGTCCAGGTTGGGGTGGGCCAGGGCTGAGGCAGCGGGGGCTAGCCCCTCACTTTCTCCAGGGTGGCCTCGCGGGCCTTGAGTTTGACATGTCTAGTATAGAGTGTGCTATCCTCTTCATGCTTGTGCATTCCAGCTCATATCAGCTCTAACCAGAATGGTGAAGGACAATGCCATTACAAATTTGTCAAAATCTGGATTGTCTTATATTAGATAGTGTTTTTTATATAAAGTACATTCTTCCAAAGCACAAACATAATACATAACAAATATTATGTATAAAGTATTAATTCATGGCACAGATTACATTACAGGTAAATTTTATCTATATTTTGCCCAACAATCTATATACTTCCTTCTGAGGATTTTTACTGCTATCATAAGCATTGCTTATATCTTCCAGTATCATTACCTTGCTGATGAATTTTTTATGGGAAAGCTACGTTAGAGGCTGCTTCTGAAAATATCATTCCTTAATTGTGCCATACCTATAAGGCAGAAGTCATTTTCCTCAGTTGATCAGGGAAAGGGGTTCTTGCAGATAAGGAAGGATATAAATATGGGCAAAAATGCATCCACTTTCATTGATTTTTCATTTGTTTTTTGAAAAAATATTTTTTGTTGCTATAAGTCAATAATAGAAGATACAAGAACGATAGGACTGAAATTTGCATCAGATGTATCTAAAGGAAATCATTTCAAATTAATGTGGATAACTATAATAGAATTACTGTCTTTAAACTTTAAATTGTATTAAGATTGACTATAATCAGTGTTTCACATCTTTCTGTCAGCTATATCGTAGTGATAGTGACAGTTCCACTTTGCAAAGAAAGTCACCTTTTATACGGAATACTTTGGAGAGGCATATGCTGCGTTATAAGCAGGTATTTAATAGGCTGATCTTACCATAAATGTTATAGATTATGTTCATTTAGTTAATCATAAAGGCTTGCCATAAGGTTGTTCATTAGATGTTGCTGTGCTTTATTTGTCACATATAACTCTTTTTAGTGTTGATACTGTTTAACCTTTTTATTATATATTTGACTAGAGTTTTCATTACTTTGTGTAAATTACCCTGCCAGTGTTAAAAGAAGACCAGATGATAACCACATCTTTTTATTGTGTTATTTATTTTAATATATGTTCAGTAGCTACATAATGTCTTGATTAATATTGGTATCAAGAATATTCAAAAAGTCTCTTTCTTAGTTACATACAAAAGCTAGCTTGGATGTCAGGCTGAGGAAGACAAGTCTTATATAAAACCACAATTGAAGAACAGTACTGCATGTTTAACATTTTTGGTAATGTCAGTGTTTTTTGCAAATTCATTTTGCAGTTTTCAAGCCAAAGAAATATAGCTTATACAGTATGCCCAGTGAGAATGCTTAACTGCTGTACTGGTTACACAGAGATGAGTTACAGGTTAAGGAATGCTGATGATAAAGATTATGCCAAATATAATTAGTCAGAAATAAAATTTCATCCATCCATTCATTTGAAACATGTATTACAAACGATTGTGGGTTTTTACCTATTTTCTATTGTCTGAAATATTATGGAATAATAGTAGAAAATATTTCCAAACACGTTTTAAATAGTGCATAAAATGGTTAAGAATGAATACTTATACCAAATTAGAAATCAAACAGGAATAGGTAGAGATTATAGATAAGCATTCAGTTTTTAGAAGGCATAAAACAATTAAAATAAGGATAAATAGAAGCTGAAACTGACAGTAGATACTACCTCAGATTAAAAAACTAAAATGGAAAATCCCTATGATACAGTATATTGTATATTCTGAACCTTGGTTCCTTTTCCCTATGTTTCTACTATAACATAGATAGCCTGTTTTAAAAACTGGACCTATTGCCTACCAGTTTCTCCTAAAACATTAGACAGACATTAAAAAGTGTATCAACTTGAAGTAAAAAAATTTAAAAAAATATGTTTAATAGCATGTATCAGTAACTTTAAAATTATATATATGGGTTAATTTATCAATTGTATACATTAAACATATTTCATAAAGAAATCATAATGCAGTGACTTTATATTTGTAAAATATCATATTTTAATTTTTCTGAAGTTTTCATTTGTACTTAAAGAAGAGCTTTCTTCCACTGCTTCAACATTTCTTGAAATTTAATCCCAACAATTTCATAATAAATTCCTGTTAGCTTTAATTAGGACTGTGTCAGTGCAAATGTAAGTATAATATTAAACTAAGGAGGAAGGGAAAATATTCTTAATGTAAGATGTAGTGGAGAGAATATGTGCCAGCCCCTAATTGTGTAAATGTGGTTTAAAGTTGTCCCATTTAACCTACAGTGGACCGATTTCTGCCTGAACACAACTGAACCAATTTTCTCCTACTATTTTTGCTCACCTGCCACCATTTTGCAACAGTTGTATACCTGTGAAATAGTTTAGAGCCTTATAGTTCTTTCTAAGACTATTAGAGGCATTGCCATAATTTTTCTATTGTAGCATTCATGTAGATCATCACTGGCTGATCTTATGGAAAGGACTTCTCTAGACCTGGAGCTGGATCTTCAGGCATCAAGAACAAGGCAGAGACACTTAAATGAGGAATTATCTATTCTAAGAGAATTGCGGCAGCGTCTGGAGGATGCCCAGCTTAGTGGTCAAACTGATCTGCCTCACTGGGTCATTCATGATGAACGATTCCGAAATTTGCTGAAGGAAGCAGAAAGGCAGGTATGGAATCATCTGAACATTTAGTACAGCTTGTTTTCGTTGTTCATACAGCAATGAAATACAGAAATCAGATATGTAATGTTTAATTTTCATAAATATTTAATAAATTATTGAAGAGCAAATATAAATAATAGCTTGAAGTAATACTCTTGTATCAAGCAAGGGAAAAACAGGAGTTAAATTGTTTAGGCAAACTGTTACTTCTGGAAGAGGTTTATTTAGATATCCCCTCCCTCCCTTAAAATATAAAATAGGGCTTTCTCTTTTCTTTCAGGAGCTCAAATCTCAATCATTCATATCTGTTGCTACATCTACTTATATGGGACACTCCAGAAATAGGATTAAAGAACAAACCGTCCATGGAATATGTAGAAAACTGGTTCTGCACTTACAAAGAAATAGAAAACAAAATCAGTGTCAAACCTGCATGAGCACTTACATTGAAGTGATCTGATAAAAATCTGTTTTTATCAGATTTTTAATGTTTAAGGATGTTTTAAAAAATTATGTGGAGCTATTTAGAAGTCTATTTGGATTCATAATTCTTTTTTTTTAACAAATTTTATTGATTTTCTAATATTACATTCACATATTTGAAAAGCAACATGGTGGCTAGGTAGTAGTAATTCAATTACATACAGATATCATTAGTACAGATTTCAAATTGCAACCATAAACATTTCCTCTCTTTTTCCCTTCATATATACTGTCTATTTATAAATTTAAAAACAAGTTTTATCCTAAAAACAAGTTTTTTCACATGGAAAATAATTTTTTTATTGAAAAGTTTTAACATACATTTTATCTTTAACAGTCCCCCCTCCCCCTCCCCTCCCCCTCCCTCCCTACCCCTCTCCCCCTCCCCCCCCGACTTCCCAGAGCTAAGTACAAGGTATAAAAGCAAAAAAAAAAATCATAAACATCCATATGCTAACAACCATAAACTCTAAAATCTATCACTCTCTAGCTCATATAGGATAACTACAAACACTATTAATATTAAATATATATAAAAAAAGGAAAAAAGAAAAAGGAAAGGAAGACTTATTCAAATGCTACATGAAACTTTTTAGTCCCATATTTGTTCTGGATATACTCAATCCATTTTCTCCACTCCATAATATAACGTTCTTGCGAGTGATCTTTCAAATAAGCCGAAATCTTTGCCATCTCTGCCAGGTCAGAAACCTTTAAAGTCCATTCTTCTATAGTCGGCAGTTCCTCCTTCTTCCAATACTGACCTATTAAGAGTCTTGCTGCCGTGGCGTCTTCCGGTGGCGTCGCGGCGCCGAAGACAGCCTTCCCGGGCTGCCCGCGGCTCAGCTGTTTGTTTTTTCGCCCGTAACAGCGCCGAACAGCTGTTCGGGCGAAATTGAAGCCCCCTCCTCGGGAGAAGAGGAGGGGGTGAGGCCCCAGGTAGGGGTTGAGTTCTCCGAGGCCGCCTGAGCTCGGAGCTTGGGCGGCTGAAGGATTGAACTCCCCCGAAGCCTGGGTTGCTCCCAGCTGGCCGGCGTGTCTGCTCTGAACTTTTTGGAGCAGAGCCAGGCGTCTGCGAACCATCCCTGCCTGAAGAAAGGACTATGATTTAAAGGAGCAGGCAGAGCGATACAAGAGATAAAGGTGAAGAGGCTTATTTTATTATACTCTCTAACTACTTGAACTTTTTAAACTCTAAGTGAAAGTGCGTCATATTTGAGGATTAAAAGATGGCGGCGAAACCTCCCCCTAAAACTCTTCGGAGTGGTGGATCCTCGCCAGTGCAACAATCATCTTTACAGGCGTTGCACCCTTCTGAAGCGCTGACAGCGAAGGAGTTTCGAGATGCTGTGGATAAACTTTTGGACTCAATTAATCAATCAATGGCTGACAAATTTGCGCAGATGGAGGAGAAATTGGAGAAACTGGAGGAGAGAATGGAAGAGAGGATGGAACAGAAGCTCAGCGTGATGAAGGTAGACAGTTTGTCTTCAGTGCATAAAGTGGCGGAATGTGTGGAAGAATTAGATGAAAAGATGGATGATTTGGCTCAAAGGAATGCTATATTAGAAGTTAAAGTAAGAGAGAATGAAAATGTAAGAGACAAACTGGAGAAGGACTTAAGCTTAGCCCAATTTTACCAGATGCAGTTTGCTGTCAGAATCAGAGGCTTAAAAGAGGATACTAAAGAAGATTTGAAGCAGCTGATCTCTGAGGCTTTTGAAGAAGTATTAAACCTGCCAGCATCTGAAATAAGAGCAGCTATGGATAAAGTGTTTCGGGTGAATTCATGGATTGCCAGACAGAGGAAGTTGCCTAGAGATGTGGTGGTTTATTTTGCAAAAAGAGAGATCAGAGATCAAATTATACAAGCTGCCTATGATGTTAAAGTGGTGATTGCTGAACAAGAAGTTTTGGTTTTAAAAGAAATTCCTCCAAGGATTTTAAGGGGAAGGAAGGATTATACATTCCTCGTGCATGAGCTCAAGCAAAGAGATATAAGGTTCAGATGGGAGATTCCTCAGGGGCTGATGGTGATGCATGAAGGTAAAAGGTACCGGTTGATTACTGTGAAGCAAGCGCGTGATTTCTACAATAATGTCCTAAAAGCAACCCCATTAACGCTCCTGGAAGCTGGAAAAGGATCTGGAGAAGAAGAACAACAAGAGGAGGAAACAGAGGAAAGTGGCGTGGGAGGAGATCAAGTTACAACTTCTTTGGATGATCCTAGAGAGCAAAGAGTGACGCGTGCTGCTTTAAAACGAGCAAAGAAAATAATAGAACAAGATCAGCAAAAGTCTTCAGTTTCTTCGCAACGTACATACAGTCAAGCTGTGGGAGGGGCACGGCCTAAAGAAGTTAGTCCTATCAAGGCTGTGGTCCAAGGGCTTCTGGATGATATGCATGGCAACTAAATTTTTAACTTGGAATGTTAATGGACTAAATTCACCGCAGAAGAGGAAGAAAGTTTTTCAATATTTAAAGCAATTTAAGATAGATGTTATATGCTTGCAAGAAACGCATATTAGAGTTTTGGATCAAAAGTATTTACTGAACTCGAGACTGGGTACGCATTTTGTTGCCTCTGCAGAGAATAAGAAAAATGGAGTAGTTGTTTATGTTAAAAGTGCCTTAACAGCAGACTTAATTGAAGCAGATAAGCATGGAAGATATGTTATGATTGAGCTGCTGTTAGAAGGTAAAAAGATGCTTCTAGTTGGACTATATGCACCTAACCAACAACAAGCTGATTTTTTTAGCTTACTTCATACAAAGCTTACCCAGTTGGATTATAAATCTTTTATTATTATGGGAGATTGGAATGGTGTTCTGGATGTACACTTGGATAAAGCTGGAGCTTTTAAGCGTATTCCAAGCCACGCCAGACTGCCTAAAACTTTTTTTGAATTGAAGGATGATCTCGAATTGCGAGATATCTGGCGGGAGAGGCACCTGCAGGAGAAGGATTATACTTTTTACTCTGACAGACACCAATCTTTCTCAAGGATTGATTTTATTTTGTTGACTAATGATTTCTTTTTGAGAACTAAAAAAGTGAAGATATGTGCAAGAACTATTTCAGACCACAGTCCAGTTTGGTTGGAGATTGATAAGGAGAAAAGAGACAGGCGCTCGTGGCGCGTAAATGAGAACTTGTTTAGAGATCAGAGAAATGTGGAAGAATGTAAACAGCGGATGAAGGATTTTTTTGAGATTAATATGAATAAGGGTACCTCTATGGATATGGTTTGGGATGCTAGTAAGGCCTATATGAGAGGTGTGTTGATATATATGAATAATAGACGTAGACGTGTAGTGGAAACCAGAAGGAAAGAACTGGAGAATGAAATAAAGGAAAAAGAAAGGGCTTTGATTTTGAATCCAGGGGACGTGAAGATTAAAGAGGCTATTAGGCTGTTAAGAGGACAATTTGATAAATTAATGGCAGACCAAGTGGCAACCAATCTGCGGTTTGCTAGGCATAATACTTTTTGCAACGCTAATAAACCAGGCAGATGGTTAGCCTATAGACTGAGGAAGAAACAAAGGGCCTCTAATATAGACAAGATTGAATATAAAGGAAGGGTCGTGTTTCAACAGAATCTTATTAAGGATGCTTTTGTGGATTTTTATTCGAAATTATATACCAAAGAGGAAATTGAGGTAAAAGACATTGATAAATATTTGGAGAATGCTAATATTCCGGTCCTTACGCAAGCACAAAGAGAGGGGATTAACCAACTGATCACAGAAGAAGAAATCCTTACAGCAATTAAGGATTTGAAGGTTGATAAGGCGCCCGGTACAGATGGCTTGTCTGCGGCTTTTTATAAAAATTTACAATTTGAGATGATAAAACCGTTAAAGGAACTGTTCCAGACAATCCAGAGGGGGGGAAAGGTGCCACCGTCTTGGAGAACAGCTTTTATCTCATTGATTCCGAAGGAAGATCAGGATGCTACTCAAGTTAAAAATTACAGACCGATTTCGCTTTTAAATACAGATTATAAGATATTTGCTAAGGTTTTGGCTAATAGACTGATGAGGGTTCTGCAACAGGTGATTCATGGGGATCAAACGGGGTTTATTAGTGGTAGGCAAATGAAAAATAATGTTAGACATATAGTTGATGTGTTAGAGTATTTGGAAAGGCACAACCAGATCTCTGCAGCGCTAATCTTTTTAGATGCTGAAAAGGCTTTTGATCAATTGAATTGGCAATTTCTGTTGAGAATGTTAGATAAAATGGATTTTGGGGAAAATTTCTTACAGCCGATTAGGGCATTATATCAAAAGCAAACTGCCCGAATCATAGTTAACAATAGTCTGACGGCAGTATGTAATATTGAGAAGGGTACAAGGCAAGGATGTCCGTTATCGCCCTTGTTATTTGTATTAACTTTAGAGATATTATTGAACAAGATTCGGAATTCGGAAAAAATTAAGGGGATATAAGTTGGAGATCAGGACTATAGATTGAGAGCATTTGCAGATGATCTGGTTGTTACAGTGACCCAGCCAGAGAACTCTGTTGTGGACCTGATAGAGATAATAACACAATATGGGAAGGTTTCTGGATTTAAAGTAAACATACAGAAAACTAAAATTTTGGCTAGAAACATGACAGTTTCACAGAAGGCCTTCTTGGAAGGATTAACTGGATTTGAGATTGTTAAAAGGGTTAAATATTTGGGGGTAATTTTGTCGCCCTCGAATACTATATATATAAAAATAATTATGAAAAATTGTGGGGGAAAATTCAAAAAGAATTGGAGAGTTGGCAAAAATTGCAATTGACTTTGTTGGGACGGATTGCAGCAGTGAAAATGAATGTCCTGCCCAAATTTTTATTTTTATTCCAAATGATACCGATTCTTAAGAAAGACTCTAATTTGGAGGAATGGCAGCGTGGTATCAATAAATTTGTGTGGGCAGGGAAAAAGCCACGAGTTAAACTTAAGATTATGCAGGATATTCGTGAGAGAGGTGGCCTTAAATTGCCTAATTTTAAATTATATTATGAAGCTGCTGCATTAGTAGGAATAAGTGATTGGATCAATTTGACGCAATCGAGGTTATTAAATCTTGAGGGCCATGATTTGTTGTTTGGCTGGCATGCATATTTGTTGTATGATAAGAAGGTAGGTACTGTGTTTAGGACGCATATTTTAAGACAGGCATTGCTGAGAGTTTGGAAGAAGTATAGACATAAGCTAAGTTGTAAGATACCATTGTGGGCAATTCCAAAACACGCAAT
The DNA here is from genome assembly GCF_947247035.1 of Vipera ursinii. Classification (NCBI taxonomy): domain Eukaryota; kingdom Metazoa; phylum Chordata; class Lepidosauria; order Squamata; family Viperidae; genus Vipera; species Vipera ursinii. The sequence goes on along the minus strand of NC_139514.1, from coordinate 71,847,988 downwards.
AGAAAATATACATGCTGGTTTCAAACACGATGAGACTACCTACAAGGAAATTTTAAGTTTGGAAAGGAATGTTTGGTGCTTGAAATCATATAGCTTCTTGCGAGAAGAGAAGGTTGTTCAAACATGGTTTCAATATACTCAGTTACGGGCCAGGTGGAAAGAAGACCAGAAAATTGGATTTGCAACGATTGATGAAAATCTGATAAAGCAAATTAGAAATCAGGGACCTGCACACATTAAACGGATATATCTTGCATTGATAGAGATTGATTCAGAAACAGAGCTTGTTAAGGACTGTATGATAAAATGGGCCCAAAATATCCAGGAAGTTATTACAATGGATATGTGGGAGAAGATCTGGGTGAGGAATGTGAAATTTACTCAAGCTCAAAATTTAAGAGAGAATTTTTATAAGATGTTTTATAGATGGCATTTAGATCCTAAAAAGCTTGCAAGTATGTACCCGAATTATCAGCCTAAGTGTTGGAGGTGCGGGGTTGAAGATGCAACATATTTTCACATATGGTGGACATGTAAAAAGGTTAAGGCCTTTTGGATTAAAATTTGGTGGAATATACAGAAGATCTTTAAAAGGAGGATAAAGTTTTGTCCGCAATTTTTTTTGTTGGGAATAATTGTTGATGCTACAGTGGTGGACTCCAAGTTGATGCTGAATTTAGTCACGGCAGCAAGACTTTTGATAGGACAATATTGGAAGAAAGAGGAGCTGCCGACTATAGAAGAATGGACTTTAAAGGTTTCCGACCTGGCAGAGATGGCGAAGATATCGGCTTATTTGAAAGATCACTCGCAAGAACGTTATATTATGGAATGGAGAAAGTGGATTGAGTTTATCCAGAATAAGTATAGGGTTAAGAAGTTTTATCTAGCATTCGAATAAGTCTTCTTTCGTGTTTTTTCTTTTTTTTCCTATTTTTTTTTATATATATTTAATAATGTTAAGTTTTGTTTGTTCTTATATAAGTTAGAGAGTGATGGATTTTAGAATTTATGGTTGTTAGTATATGGTTGCTTATGATTGCTTTTATATATATATACCTTGTATTTAGCTCTGGGAAGTCCGGGGGGGGGGAGGGGGGTGGGGGGGAGGGAGGGGAGGGAAGAGGGAGGGGGGAAAGGGGGAGGTAAGGGGGGAGGGAAGAGGTAGGGGGGAGGTAGGGAGGGGAGGGTGGAGGGGGATGGGGGTTTTTAATGGAAAATTGTATTGTAAAACTTTTCAATAAAAAAAAAAAAAAAAAGAGTTGCTGCCGTAATTAAATTCAACATCAGCTTAGTGTCCACAACCGTAGCATCTGTAATTATTCCCAACAAAAAAAGTTGCGGACAAAACTTTATCCTTTGCTTGAAAATCTTCTGCATGTTCCACCAAATTTTTATCCAAAAAGCCTTAACCTTTTTACAAGTCCACCATATGTGAAAATATGTTGCATCTTCATCGCCACACCTCCAGCATTTGGGCTGATAATTCGGATACATACTTGCAAGCTTTTTAGGATCTAGATGCCATCTATAAAACATTTTATAAAAATTCTCTCTTAAGTTTTGAGCTTGTGTAAATTTTACGTTCCTCACCCAAATCTTTTCCCACGTGTCCATTGTAATAACTTCTTGGATGTTTTGGGCCCATTTTATCATACAATCTTTAACAAGTTCTGTTTCTGAGTCAATTTCTATCAATGCAAGATATATCCGTTTAATATGTGCTGGACCCTGATTTCTAATTTGCTTTATCAGATTTTCATCAGTCATTGTAAAACCAGTTTTCTGATCTTCTTTCCACCTGGCCCGTAGCTGAATACCGTATATTGAAACCAAGTTTGAACAATCTTCTCATAATTTTTTTACATATATCAATAGTTTTTAGTTTATATATATTCTAGTTCTTTTAGCATACAATCTTTTAGACAATCAATGACCTAATAGATTTTTCCAGTTTTAATTTCCACTAACATTTAGATTTAATGTTTGATATTTATCATTCCCAAGATTTTTAATATACTCCCAATTCCTCTATCATCATTCCTCACAAAATCTAATATTCAAAATACACATCTTGTCTATTTAACTTCTCACCCTCTATGTCAACAAATTAAGAATATGATATCCTTCCTTTTTGCTAGTTTTTGATTTTTTTAAGTAGTAATCAAAATTTCTTTTTATTTCAGTATTTAATGCTTTCTCTTTCTCTTTGTATCTGCTATCTCTAGCTTAAACTAATAATTTTTGTTTTTGATGTTCCATATAGACCTATTTATTTCTGTCATCAATAGGTTTTTAGCTTATCTACATCCTATTCACCTTTACATGATCTTTATGCACAAATCAATATCCAAATTTAGCTATTAGTATTTATACTGCTAAGGGACGCGGTGGCTCAGTGGGTTAGGACGCTGAGCTTGTCGATCAGAAGGTCGGCAGTTTGGCGGGTCGAATCCCGAGTGCCGCGTAACAGAGTGAGCGCCTGTTACTTGTCCCAGCTTCTGCCAACCTAGCAGTTCGAAAGCACGTAAAAATGCAAGTAGAAAAATAGGGACCACTACGGTGGGAAGGTAACAGCGTTCCGTGCGCCTTTGGCGTTTAGTCATGCCGGCCACATGACCACGGAGACGTCCTCGGACAAGCGCTGGCTCTTCGGCTATGAAACGGAGATGAGCACCGGCCCCTAGAGTTGGAAACGACTAGCACGCATGTGCAGGGGAACCTTTACCTTTACCTTTACCTTATTTATACTGCTAGGTTTTAATGACCAAAAACTTTTCTTTATCTCAGTTCATAACAATGTCTTGTGTTCAACATGTATATCTTATCTATTTAAGTATATTCTGTTTTAGATTTTGATAAGATGGTCGAAACTCCATTCTTCTTCAGTCTTATTCTAGCTTTTTTTCCTTTGCCAAATCGTCTTCCGTATCCTTGTTTTTGGGTCATCAAACCAATCTCCTTGTAATGTCATATATATTAATTGAAGTTGGTGAAATCATCCTGTCACCATTTGTTTGAGAGGACTTGTAGATCTGGTGGGTCTTCTCTTTACTCTTCCATATCGACATGGCTGTTCTGAATTGTTTATCTTCTCATCCAACTGTTCTTTTTCTAGATCCTTCAATTCCTTCCAATTTGTATAGGAAACCTTTTCCTTTTTCCAAGTTGTCGGTGTCTTTTCTGGATTTTCAGATGTCAATATTTGTTGAATAGTTGATTCTTCTGTCATGGTATTTAAATGTTTCATTTTTTGTATTGTATTTTGTATAGATGACTCTTTAGTTGTGGTCAAAGTTTGGGCTTTCATATCTGGGCTGTCTGCTTGTTCCCTCCCATACCCTCTTAGTTTTTCATTGGCTGTGATAAGAGTATGAATAATTGTTTTCAACATAGAATTTGTTGATCTTCATCCATAAGGAAATTTTATTCCTAGTTTTCTTCAATATTAGTATTTTAGACTAAAGGCTTTACACTTAGGAAATCTAAAAGAAAGAAAAAGCTGTTGTTGTTTTTCTGGGTAAGAAACACAAAGCAATTCAGAGCTGTTGTTTCAAAATTTTCAAGGTTATATGTCTTATGTATTTTCCTGGGCTGTCAGCCAGGCCCCTGAAGAATAACAGATTAAAATACCAATTTTTATTTTTATTTTTTTATTAGAAAATTTTATTAAATGTACATTTAAAAACAAAAGTGGACATGATTCAACTTCCCTGGCTGCAACACTATTATTAGTATTACCTTATATTGCAGAAAGAAAAAAACAAAAACTTAAAATACATTCTATGACAGGACAGAGTATAACAAACTGTACATACAATATCTGAAAATTTTTTTGGTAAACTGTCTTTCAGTCGTCAGCATTATATTTACATATGTTTCAGCTGTGTCCTGATATAGGTGCTAATAAGAAGTCCTTACGTTATCAACTAATCAAACAATAGTCATATCAGCGATCCTCCTTATCTCTAACCAATCGTACAAATTTTGCCAAATTTCATAATACTCTGTTTCAGTCTTATTTTTGATCTCTAGGTTAACCTGTCCATTTCGGCGCAGGATAAAATTTTATCTATTATTTGTTCTTCAGTGGGTGTTTCCTTTCTTTTCCATTTTAGGGCATATGCCAATCTTGCTGTGGTTAAAATATGCAATAATAAGTAGAAAGATGCTTTGCTGAGTTTATCATTAATAATCCCTAATAAGAAGGTTTCTGGTTTTAAATCAATTTTTTGTAGTAATATTTCTTCCAACCAATTTTTAATCTGCTGCCAAAAATTTTGTGCTTTTGAACATTCCCACCACATATGATAGTAAGTCCCTGGAAGCCTTCTGCATTTCCAGCATGTTGGTGAGATTTTTTTATCTATTTTTGCTAACCTTGTAGGGGGAAGGTGCCATCTATAAAACATCTTGTACAGATTCTCTTTATAGGAGGTGGCTAGCGTTAACCTCCTATTTCTATCCCATAGTGATTGCCAATTATCTAGGTCAATACTGTAACCAAAATTTTTACTCCAGGTTAACATTTTTTCTTTTACCTGTTCTTCTAACAAATCCTGTTCTAATAGATATTGCTATATCTTTTTATCATTTGGTCTTCTGTTCCTAGAAGGATTTTATCCAATTGTGTATGCTCTAATTTTATCCCTGGTTCTTTTTTGTCTTTTCTGTATCGTGACTGTATTTGTAAGTATGCCCACCATTCCAATTCTATACCGTCTTCTAATAGTTTTTTTCTTGTTTTCAGGTCTCCATTTTCGTCTAAGAGATCTTTATATGTGATTACTCTTCCTAAATTTATGAATTTGGGGTGCATGAAAATCTCTAATATGGATAGCCAATTGGGGATTTCTATATAATTATTTTTTTAAATTTTTATCCACACGTCTAATAGTGCCCGTCTAATATGATGATTCTGGAAGTACTGATGAGCCTTATATTTTCTGTCCCACATTATAGCATGCCACCCAATTTGCATGTCATGACCTTCTAATGCTAGTAGTCTTCTGTTCTTTAAGTGTATCCAATCCTTTATCCATACCGCTATTGCTGCTTGATAATATTTTTCCCAATTCAGGAAGCCGAGCCCTCCTCTTTCCTTTGCATCCTGTAATAGTTTTAATTTAATTCTCAGTTTTCCACCTTGCCAGATAAATTTGGATGTAATTCTGTTTAAATTTTCAAAAAAATCCTTACCTAATTTAATTGGTACACATTGGAATAAAAAGAGTAATTTGGGAAGTATATTCATCTTGATTGTCACTATTCTCCCCATAAAGGAGAGCTGCAAGTTTTTCCATCTGTCTAGGTCTGCTGTAATTTGGTCTATTAATTTATCATAATTTTCTCTTTGGAATGTAATACATCTTGCAGATAATTGGATCCCCAAGAACCTTACTCTTTTGGATGTCTGGATATTAATTTTTTCTACTAGCTCAGTTTCTTGTAAATTGGACATATTTTTAACTAACATTTTAGTTTTTTCTTTATTGATCTTCAATCCCACAACATCTGCATAATTTTCCAGCACCTGTAATAATCTTGTTCCAGATTCTAAGGGGTCTTCCAGAATGAAAACTAAATCGTCTGCTTAAGCCTGTAGTTTAAATGTCTCTTTTCTGATTTCTAATCCTTTAATCATCTTATCTTTTTGGATTATTCTTGTGAGTGCTTCTAAAGAAAGGATGAATAATAAAGGAGATAGTGGACAGCCTTGTCTCGTACCTTTTTGTATTTGAATGCTATTTGTTAATTCTCCATTTATGATTACTTTTGCCTCTCGTTTGGAATAGATTGCTTTAAATATATTTATTAATTTCCCCCCAAATTCCATGTTTGAGTTGAGTCAACATAAAATTCCATTTGACATTATCAAACGCTTTCTGAGCATCAACAAAAATTAATGCCACTTGTTTTTCGCTGTGTAATTCATAATATTCTAAGATGTCTAGTATGATCCTGACATGTCTAATTTGTCTTTTAGGCAAATTATGGATAAATTCAGCTAAATATTTTTTTAATCTTTCTGACATTATAGTCGTGAAAATCTTATAATCCATGTTCAGTAAAGAAATGGGCCTATAGTTTTTAATGCAAGTCAAATCAGAGTTTTCTTTAGGTATTAGTGACATGATTGCTTCTTTCCATGAGTTTGGGGTTTTTGCTATGTTTAGCACCTCATTAAATAAATCCAATAAGGTTCGGACCAAAAGTTCTTGGAGATTTTTATATATTTTGGACAGTAATCCATCAGGGCCAGATGTTTTATTACTTTTTTGTTTTTTTAATGGCTTCTATAATTTCCTGGACTGTTATATCTTTATTTAATATATTTTGAAATTCTTCCGGAACCTTCAGTAAGTCTGCTTTCATAATATATTGTGATATTCTTTCCTCACTGATCATTTCATCCTCTTTATAAAGATTTTTATAGAATTCATACGTCACCCATTTTTTCCTTCATTTTGATGTACTATCTACCGTTTGATTACATAATTTACTAATCCATCTATTATCTTTTTGTTTTTTCAATCTATAGGCCAGCCATCTCCTGGGTTTATTTGCTTGTTCAAAATTTTTTTGTCTAATGCTTTTTATTTTTTGTGCCATTTCTCCCTTTTCTATAATATTCAATTTATGCTTATTTAAATCTAGCTGTTATTTTAGATCTCTACATTGTGGCTTTTTTTGTAGTTCTAATTTTTTGTGTTCTTCCTCTAAACTTCTTCGATATTGTCTTTTCTTTTTATATTCATTGACCATGTACGCAATTGCAGTTCCTCTCATAACTGCCTTAGCTGTATCCCATAAATTTTGAGTGCTAGTCTCCTCTTTCTTATTTGTCTGGAAGAATGCCCGCATTTGTACCAAATTTGACCACACGGTGTCACCTCTACCTTTTAAAGTTTCCCTTTGAGTCCCAAAGTTATTTTAATCTTTTCAGTTTTTCTTCTTTTTTATAAGGAAAAACCCAGATTTTCAACAGAAGTGGATAATTAAAAATAAAAGTAAAAAGTTACAATCCACAAGATTTGAGAAATAAAATTTCAATTGGGATTCAGTTACTTTGTCAATGTTTTAAACACCCCTGGTGGGTGGTTGCTGCTCTTTCTGGAGGGAAGGATAAAATCCTGCTTCCCTCACCACAAGGGGGAAAATGTTTAGCAGCTTAAGGAGGTATAGAAAATAATTAGGGTGTAAAAGAGGTAGATCTCACCCAGTCTCTTCCGAGCTGCTTAAAGAGTTGCCTGGCGGAAAATGTGACTTCGGCTGTTTTCAGCCTAGGGACAAGCCATAATGGCCGGTCCTTTCGTCTGCCAGTTTGGAGGGATCGCCAGGTCTAATGGGAGAGGTGCAGCTCTCCTGTGATCCAGCTAACGCCCCTCCTTGCTGGTCGCCTCTTCGGGGCAACTTTCGGCCCTTTTCAGGGCCCCCCAGCAATGTGAAACTGGACAGAGGAGAGAGAGCAAGTCTCCCAGCCTTCCATGATGGCCATGCGGCAAAACGGAAGTCTGGATTCATAATTCTTTTCAGATAATATAAGATAGTCTTTCTGTTTAAGAGGGTGGATTAACATCTAGATCTACAGCCTGTAATCCTACATAGAGATTTGTATCAAAATGATTATAGAATAACAGAATTTGTGTTACATTGTTTTGTGGGAGGAGGAATTTTTTAGTAGCAGTTTCATGCATTTTCATATCTTAAATATAGCTTTAACTGAATATAATTTAATCATAACAGATCTGGTAGAAAAAAGAGTGAGACATTTGAATTTTCCATTGACATATAGTCTAATAGGAGTTTCGGCTCATAGGATCCAATTAGTAAAAGTTGATATTAAGAATGGCTCCGATAGAGAAATTGCTGAAGGAATGTCCATTTTTTAAATGTGCTTACTTGCATACTGCTGTCTTTCTATGCATTTTAAACCAAGTTAGTGCTCATTTATTTACTTATTAAATTTAAAAGGCCACCCAACTACCGTGTTTCTCTGAAAGTAAGACCTACCCCAAAAATAAGTCCTAGCTTGATTTTGGGGGGTGGGCCTAATATAAGCTCTACTCCAGAAATAAGCCCTAGTTTTGGGGCAAAGCACACACCTAAAAATCAAGCTGGGGTTGGGGGTGTGGAGCTGTCCATGTGCCCCTCACCCACTTACCTTTACAGCCAGGCCTCACCTTGCTGGCCCATTTCTTCTGCGGTGTCTTCTGCAGCCAGGCCTGCATTTCTCAGTCACAGACCTTTCCAGAAAGCCAATGCAGTTGAGAACTTAGCTTAGTTCTGCAAGAACTCTGCAGCCAAGAACCAAACTATGGATTGAATCCATAGCTTGGTACTCGGCTGCAGAGGCCTTCCGGAATGGTCTGACTGCAAAATGCAATCTGGAATGCAGCTGCAGAATTCAGCTGCTCCTTTGGCTGCAGAAGAAGTGGACTAGCTGGGTGAGGCTGTTGGTACCGGAGGTGAGTACAAAAGACATCCCCCGAAAATAAGACCTGGTGCCTCCTTTGGAGGGGAAAAAAAAGACCCGGTCTTATTTTTGGGGAAACACGGTACATAACCCTGAGCAGCATGCAACATTAAACATAGTAAGAGCAATAAAAACAAGGATTAAGAAAACCCCTCCATTTCCGGCTCATCAATAAAATGCTACTGACACCTATCCTACCACAAGCCCTAGGTAAAAATCCAGGTTTTCAAGGATTTGTTAAACATTGTCAGAGTGGGAACCATATGGATCTCGGGGGCAGGGAAGATGCTATTCCAGACAGTAGGCACTGCAGCAGAAATGTTGCAATAGATGAAATTGTCCAAAAGGTGATGATAGATGGAACCTAAAGCATGCCCATCTTGCCCAATCTCACAGGATGGCAAGAAGCAGTAAAAAAACCCTTCAGTGGTAAAGTTACAAATGAAGGGAATTATAACTTAATACAAACAAGAAAAAACTTACAAGACTAGGATACAATAATAAATATGGAAAAGATACCTTATTCATTAGAACATCAAAAATAAACCTAAGAAGGAAGACTTAACAAAATGGACACTGCTAGGAGAATCGTTGTTTGGGAGACAAAAAGCATACATCCTATCTACTATGTATCCTCTACTCCTAACAATAACCACAAAAATACAAAAACTGCACAAGTTGAAAATACTAATTTGGAAAACAGTTTGACAAAGGAAGATTAGAAAGGGGCTGAAGAGACTGGATTCGCCCTACCAGATGGAATATTATATGAGTAAACACTTGTTTGAATATGGCTAAATAAACAAATAACTTTGGCCATAAAGGGACTAGAATAAGTGGGATAAGAGATATAAGTAATAAAGTATTTTTTGATAAGATACAAAATGTAAAAATATTAGAATGTTGTAAGTGAAGGAAAAGTTTGAATTTTAAAGACAAATTAGGTTTGAAAAGTTTTAGGATTAAGGAATCTTTGAAATATTGAGCGGAAATTAGGCTTAATAAGAATCTGAAAAAAGGATATATAGTGATTTAACTAATTTTTACAAATAGAAGTGAAATATAAATTGACTAGAAAGATGTTACGGATAGATGTTATGATAGATAACTAGTATAGTATCTCTATTATATATGAAAGATGAAAATACTGGGATGATACATTTAAATGGAAAATTTGGATATTTAGATGTTAAGTACTGGGAAAAATATGATTGACAAGAATTGTTTGAATATTATGGAGAAATTGAACTTAAACAAGATTTATGAAAATAAGATACATGGTGAATCAATAAGATGACTCTTATGAAAATAACATAAACTGATAAGAAAAAAAATGCTACATATGGATGCTACTATTGTTGGTATAATTATAGAAGAAAATGTTTTTATTTAATCATTTAAATATGGAAAATATAAAATATTAGAAATTATATTTGTTTAATGTTGTAAAAGGAGAATACTACTGGGTGAAGAGAAGATCAAGGAAATATATTATAAATTAATATACTAATTATGAAAATATAAAAATTAATTATTATTGGTTGTTTATTAATTGTATATTCTTTTCTAAAAAAATTATGAACCAAGACAACATGATGTACACCAGGCACTAAGGCTTTTATTGTAAAAAACCGATAAAACTTTTACAAAAAAAAGAAAGAAACAGTTAAAAAATACAATCCCTCAGATAACTAGCCATATGCCAAGAAGGTGATAGCTATCACTTTGAATGACACCCCTTCCAGTTGTTACTTCCTTAAAAATAAAGGCTCAGGAGGCAAGAAAAAAATCATTCCATTTTTGAAATGGAAAAACACTTACTAAATATTCAATGTCATAACCCACTAAAAATAGATATAATCAAAGGTCTGCTAATCTTGACTTGTTTCAAACTGACATTAAATCTAGAAAATAAAAAGGGGCGATTGGTTTTTTTACAGTTTGTATATTGGGTTTTTATTTTTTGTAAGCTGCCCAGAGTCACTGAAAGTGAATGGGCAGCCATATAAATTCTCTAAATAAGTAAATAAATATAGAAAATATGGAGGCATTGTTGGTAGGAAAAAGCTTAACTTGAGGTTTGAAGTGAAGCTGGTTGTAGGTGAGGTGGCATTTTCCCAGAAAGCATAGTTTACAGTTTGGGAATGTTCCAGGAACCCCAGTTGTCATTGAATTTGCATGTGGCATTTGTGCTTCAAATTGCATGTGTGTAACTTACTGCTAGTGCATGAAGCATGATCCTTCCTCAGTAATTTATTAAGAACAATTTAAGGTTGTAGTCTTGACCTTAAAACTCCTTAGCAACTTACATCTTTACTATTTGAGGGACTGAGGCTCTCACTATGAACCAGCCTAATTACCGTATATACTTGAGTATAAGCCGATTCGAGTATAAGCCGAGACCCCCAATTTTACCCCCCAAAACTGGAAAAAGTTATTGACTCGAGTATAAGCCGAGGCTGGGAAATGCAGCAGCTGGAGGCTGGATCCCCCGAAAGACGTCTCTGCTGAGATGAGAGAACGGGGTGGCAAGCCGCCGAGAGAATGGGGCGGTGGAGTGCTCCGCCGAGAGAATGGGGCGGCTTGCTGTTCTCTCGGTGCAGCACGGCAGAGGCTGGATCTCGCGAAAGAAGTCTCCGCTGAGCGAGAGAATGAGGCGTCTCAACGCCCATTTTCTCGGCGAAGACTTCTTTCAGGGGATGCAGCTTCTGCCGCCCCTTTCTCTCAGCTGCCCAGTGGAACAGCTTGCCACCAGAAATCAAGAGTGCTCCATCACTGGAGGTTTTTAAGAAGAGACTGGACATTCACCTGTCTGAGATGGTATCGGTCAGTGGTGGCGAAACTTTTAGAGACCGAGTGCCCAAACCGCAAGCCAAAACCCACTTGTTTATCACAAAGTGCCAAGGCAGCATCGGCATTCTGGTGCCCTCGGGGGAGGGGACAGGGAGGCGCCTCTGAGTGCCGCCTCTGGCACGAAAAAAAAGGGGGAGCAAAAAATGGGCCACCATACCGCAAGGCACAAAAACGCCAACCGCCGTGCCGCAGGGTGCAGATACAAGGCACCGCACCACGTGAGAACGGGGCTGGGCTAGTGAGTATCACGCAGGCACTAGCCCCGCCCCCTTTGCAGCATGTGCCTGCTTGTGGCCCTGTGCGCGCATGCACGCATGTAAAATGCTTCCCCCTCCCTTTTCTTCCAGTCCACCAACCAACAAGGACCTGCTGCTGGCAGCGGTGGTGGCGCACGTGCCAACAGAGAGGGCTCTGAGTGCCACCTCTGGCAGGCATGCCATAGGTTCACCACCACTGGTATAGGTCCTCCTGCTTGAGCAAGGGGCTGGACTAGAAGACCTCCAAGGTCCCTTCCAGCTCTATTCTATTCTATTCTATTCTATTCTATTCTATTCTATTCTATTCTATTCTATTCACTTTCTATATTTCTATTCTATTCTATTCTATTCTATTCTATTCCATTCACTTTCTATATTTCTTTTCTATTCTATTCTATTCTATTCTATTCTATTCTATTCTATTCTATTCTATTCTATTCACTTTCTATATTTCTATTCTATTCTATTCTATTCTATTCTATTCTATTCACTTTCTATATTTCTATTCTATTCTATTCCATTCACTTTCTATATTTCTATTCTATTCTATTCTATTCTATTCTATTCTATTCTATTCTATTCTATTCTATTCACTTTCTATATTTCTATTCTATTCTATTCTGTTCTGTTCTGTTCTACGTTCTGTTCCAATCCATTCCATATTTTCTATTCCATTCTGTTCCACTGTCAGAGCCCATCGGAGGCAACCCAGTCAGCCCAAACAGGAGTTACACTAAGGCTACGCAGCCTCTCCTCTCAACCTGAACCCCTCCTTACCTTTCCTTTTATCTGCATCCTATTTTTAACTGCCGGCTCTGCCCTGCCCTATTTTGTCCTTGAGCACTCGTGAGCTCATCAAGAACAGAAGGTAACCGTGGGGGGAAAGGCAGGGCAAGATCTGCAAGATCCCCATTTGCATTTGACTTTGCCATCCCATCTGGTTCGAGATAACACACCACACACACACACAGAGCGAGAGAGAGAGAGAGAAAGAGAGAGAGAGAGAGAGAGAGAGAGGTTACAAATAAAGGTAACGGCAAAGAAAGGCTGTGTTAGAACCCTTGAAACGACAGGCGATCCCACATGGTGAAAAGAAGCGTGTAAGCCAAACTTACTCCCCTTCGGAAAGGCGCATTTACCGCGCAATCCCAGGAACCCTAAAAAAGGAAGCCCGGCCAGCAAAAGAGCCTGGGGATCCGAACGAAAGGCGGCGGTCCCTGTAGTTGAACTAAGAATGAAAAAGATGGGAAGTGGCTGCTTCTTTAAAAGCTCTCTTCTCTCAGGGATGCCCGAGATAGTGAATTGCAAGCAGAAATGAATTTCTCCTTCCGTTTCTGATCCGCGCAAACACCCAAGCATGAACGCCGTCACCTGATAGCTTGGGTGCCTGTTCAATTTGTTTGAGAGAGAGAGAGAGAGAGAGAGAGAGAGGATGAGGATGAGGATGAGGATGAACGAATTTTGCAGCGCGTTTGCTTTCAGCTTTCAACGAAGAAGGGAATGTTCTCCACTTCTCGCCTCAACTTTTCCTTTCCTCAGGAACCAGAGGCAAGGGCTTTCTGTTTGTTTGTTTGTTTTACCACGAGTTGACAGTTGGGCAGAAACCAGAGGGGAAAAAAAAGAGTTTTGGGCTTCGTGGGAACCGAGGAAGCAAAACAAGATGCAAAGTCTAAAATCTATAGGCTCATAAACCACCCCGGTTTCTTGAAACAAACCGGGATTTCTCTACCCCAACCTTGAAACCATGGATCGAGTGAATCTCTTTACCGAAGAATGTGTGTGTGTGGAGGAAGGGAGGGAGGGAGGGAGAGAGGGAGAGAGAGAGAGAGAGACGCACACCTCAGCAAAAAAGAAAGAAAGAAAAAGAAGTAGTAGAAGAGGCAGAGAGCCCCTGTGGGTAGGAGTGAGGATGGGGAGAAACAGCAAGAAGCCCGGGTGGGGTGGGGTGGGTTAATCACTAAACCTTCCAGTGTTTAACCAAAGCAGCTTTTGCATTTGTCAAGCTCTGCTAGCAGGGCACTGGACGGGCCTGGCGGAGCTGCTGAAGGTGAACGGAAGAAGGTGAGTCTTCGCCGAGAAAATCTCAGCGCCCATTTTCTCGGCGAAGACTTCTTTCGGGGGATGCAGCTTCTGCCGCCCCTTTCTCTCAGCTGCCCAGCTAAGAGAAGGGGGTGACAGAGGCTGGATCCCCCGAAACAAGTCTCCGTGAGACGAGAGAACAAGGCGTTGGAGCGCTCCGCGAAGTGTTGGGCGGGGAAGCTTGCCGCCCATTGTCTCAGCGACGAAGACTTCTTTCGGGGGATGCAGGTTCTGCCGCCCCTTTCTCTCAGCTGCCCAGCTGAGAGAAGGGGGTGACAGAGGCTGGATCCCCCGAAACAAGTCTCCGTGAGACGAGAGAACAAGGCGTTGGAGCGCTCCACGAAGTGTGGGGCGGGGAAGCTTGCCGCCCATTGTCTCAGTGACGAAGACTTCTTTCGGGGGATGCAGGTTCTGCCGCCCCTTTCTCTCAGCTGCCCAGCTGAGAGAAGGGGGTGACAGAGGCTGGATCCCCCGAAACAAGTCTCCGTGAGATGAGAGAACAAGGCGTTGGAGCGCTCCGCGAAGTGTGGGGCGGGGAAGCTTGCCGCCCATTGTCTCAGCGACGAAGACTTCTTTCGGGGGATGCAGCTTCTGCCGCCCCTTTCTCTCAGCTGCCCAGCTGAGAGAAGGGGGTGACAGAGGCTGGATCCCCCGAAACAAGTCTTCGCCGAGAAAATGGGTGGCAAGCTTCCACCGCCCCATTCTCTCAGCGGAGGCTTGCAGAGGTGGCGGCGGAGCTGCGCGCGCAGCTCTCCAAACCGCCGCAGCCCGTTTGGAGAGCTGCTGCCTTCGTCCATGTTTGATGAAAGCAGCAGCTCTCCAAACGGGGGTAGAAGTTCTTTTTTTTTTTGTTCACTGGAGTATAAGCCGAAGTGGATTTTTTCAGCCCAAAAAGTGGGCTGAAAAATTCAGCTTATACTCAAGTATATACGGTACTTAGTCCAGGCTACAAATTGTACTTTAATGAAAATGGCAGAAAAGAGCCCTCTTTTGCCAAAGTTTGTAATTGTGCTGATTTTTAAAAATGGATTACATTGATCTAATAGGGTAATGTTGTATATTTTATGTAATTGTTTGAATGGTTATAAGCTGCCTGGACTGCCTATTATACAAAGAGAAATTTGTGGTATAAATTCAATAAATAAATAAAGGAATTAATTGCTTCTTTAGACAAGGCAAACAAAATTTGAGCATCGTCAACAACGAGCAGCTGAAAAATTGCTTAAAAAAGCTTCCAAAGAAGTATACCAACTGCGTGGTCAAAATCAAAAGGAACCTCTTCAGGTGCAGACTTTCCGGTAAGCAATTAAGAATGGTTTAAATTATTTTGAAACTATTTAAACTGATAGTTAATGTCATAATTGAAAAGAGCACACATTTATTTTATTTCTTGTACACATACTATTTCCTTTACATAAATATTTTATTAATTTTCTAATTTTACAATCATACGTACTTAATAAGCAATGTGTTGTCTGGGTCTATTAATAATTCACTGGTACATATTAACTTTCTTAGTCTAGTCCAATATTACACCATCTACTGTTTCCTTGGTCCTCTCTTCTTCTGGTAGTATGCATTTTTCCATACTGGGCAAATACAATTCTTGTTACTGTTAATACATATACAATTAAATATAGAAAACTTCATCACATTTTTCTGGTATTATACGTAATATCAATAGTATCGATTTATAATCTTTTCTAGCCAAAATATTATCTCAAGTGCATTTGCACTTAAAATCCATTTATTCAATCAATATTCTGTTTTTCCTGATTTTTTAAAATTTTAATTTCCCATCAATGTTCATAGTATCTCTATTGCTTATAATTTTCTCATAATAAATTATATTTGGGTAACCAAAAGCTTCCCTTATTCAAACCCTTTTAGAATTTTCATATTTCCCATCTCATAACAAAGTATAGTATTCTAGTTACAAATCCTATCATTCTAAATAATAATAATAATAATAATAATAATAATAATAATAATAATAATAATAATAATAATAATAATAAAAGTTGGAAGGGACCTTGGAGGTCATCTAGTCCAACCCCCTGCTCAGGCAGGAAACCCTATACCATTTCAGGCAAATGGCGGTCCAGTCTCCTCTTAAAAACTTCCAGTGTTGGAGCATTCACCACCAATTATAATAACACTTTTATTTCTAACAGTTAGCTATTTTCTTAGCCATATTCAAACATCTATTTAATAGTATAATATCCCATCTAATAGGTTAGAACCTCTATTTTCTTTAGTGTTACTCTGGCTTTCTTCCTTTGCCAAATAACTTTCCAAGTCAGTATATTTAAATCATCAAGTAGTTCTTCTTCTGTTTTTGTATATATTGTTTGGAATGAGGAAAAGAATTTGGTTGAAGTGTTTTTGGAAGAACGCTCAACCCATTTATATTCATCAAACAGACTCCATCCTTCTCCTTCAGTATTTCTTTTCATTTCTTGTTTGCCAATATTCAGTATTTCTCCTAACAGCTTTATCATCCGTTTGATCAGCTCTTCATCTTCTAATTTTTAATTTGTCTGTATCTGTTAATTCCTTCTTTTAGGTCCTCAATCTCTGGATCTGTTTCTTCTAATTTTCCTTCTGTTTTTTGAGTTATTAGTTCCTTCTTTGCAGTCATTGTCTGGATTTGTAAGTTCAGGTTAGAAAATTGTTCTTTAATCTCATTTGCATTATTTTTAGTCTCATCTTGAAATAAAACAATTGTCTCTTGGATTGATTTCAACATGGAAAAAATTTCTTTCTGAGATTCATTAACATTTTCTTGTTGATATATCAAGCTGGGAGCTTTGGAGACAGGTGTTGAAGATGATTTTTTTACTATTTAAGCTTAAGTATGGAACACTCATTTTGTTTTTGTATGTAGTCTTTATAGTCCAATAGGGTCCCCAACCCAGATAAGCAGTCCAAGAGTTTTTGTTTTTCCCTGCAGTCTGCAAAAGTGAAAGTGTCCAGGAAGAACAAAGAGTCTTATCTGAGTCTGGGCTTCAAGCCAAGTTTCCCTTAAGCATAATAAATTGTAGTGCCATACTTCTCCACTAGATGTCATTGACACAGTCTTCCAACTTTCCAAATCCAAGCTTATTTTGCAAACTTTCAAATATTTTTTTTAAAAAGTCCCAAAGATACTTTTAGTCCCCAAATTTCAAAGCTATAGATCTGTATTAGTTCCAAACTGATCTTGTAGTTTTCTCTGTTTTTCCCCAAAGCAATTAATTTGCTACTTTTCTTTTCCCGAGGGAGCAGGGCAATAACTTCCCTTCTCTCTCTCATCGGGGAGTATTCTTTGTTTTGGGCATTCTTTTTTCCAGGAAAGTAGTGTTAGGGCCATAAAAAGAGGATAAAATCTCACCCAGTTCCATCCATGTTGCTCAGAAATTGCTAGTTAGTGTTTATCTTCAGTTGTCAGCAGCTTCTGACTGGCCACATGAATGTAGCCAGTCTTTCCCCCACTGGTTGGAGGGCTTCATCAGATCCAGTGGAAGAGCCACTGCCCCTCCACGATCAATGAGGGTCCTTTCCTTCGTTGCTTCTTCGGGGCGACTTTCAATCCTTTTTAGGGTCCCCAGCAGGGTGAAATCAAACGTGGAAGACGGAGCCCCATCTTTCTGTGCCTGTTACATCTCGACGTCAAACCAGAAGTCTCCCATACTATTTCCTTCTGAGCATAGACTTCATGGAATAAAAAGTGAAAATGAACAGTTAAAAGACTTTCCATTTATAGTCTGAAGTAATAAAACCCAAATATGAGTTATCACTTTATTGATCACTAGGCTTGAGAAAAATTACAGACTTTCCCTTAATCACAGGAATAATGAATATAGATCTAAAACTTTTAGAGTACAGCTCTGATCAGACATGGTACATTTTCACATTTGACCCTACTATGCATCTGCTTTTAGATATAAGCAGATAAAGCATATAAAATTAAATTCATGTCTATAAGTACTAATGAATCTACGTATTTGGCTAATGATATTTTTATGTAAACAAAGAATGTATACATATGCACACAAACAAACATTCCATATTTGTATCCTATGTTTCATGCTAATTTTTCTCCATAACAATACAATCAGATACTTTAGGCCCAGACTAACTGAGTGATCCTGAGTAACTCAAGGAGGGGAAATGTAATACCGGGCAATCCCTGCTCCTAATTCTATACTAAACCTCATGGCTTTCATACATGTACACATTTGTACACATTTGTACACACACTCCCGGATAAAGATAAACCATAAAAAATATCTGTAGGAAGGGCATTTGGGAATTTGAAGTCTGGTTTAATTCTTGAAGACTCATAATTATCCTTAATTATGCAAATACATGAATGCAGTTTCTGAGGTAATTAAGATAATTAAGACTGTGCAAATATGGGGATGATTGTGAACATCCCAAACACCTTTTTATAATTTTTCTAATCTTATGTTGCTACTTTAGGAGTTGGTCTTGAGTAAATGATACAATATTCTGTTTGTTTGTTAAATGACTTAAACTATGTACTAAAATAATTGCACAATATTTTCCCCACATACGACAGGGAGAAGATGGCATTCTTTACAAGGCCAAGGATCAGCGTCCCACCTCTGCCAGCTGATGATGTATAATGAAATATTTATCTGCCTTTTCTTATTTTAAAATGAAGTTATTGAACTACTTAACTTTACTTTTTAAAAATATGCAAAGATTATTAATATACACATTTTGTAAAAAAATAGAAAAATATACATATATACTGTCTCTCTATTTGTGTGTGTGTATATGTGTGTGTGTGTGTGTGTGTGTGTGTGTGTGTGTGTATGTATGTATATGTATATAAGGGACACGGTGGCTCAGTGGTTTAGGACGCTGAGCTTGTCGATCAGATGGTTGGCAGTTTGGCGGGTCGAATCCCAAGTGCCACGTAGCAGAGTGAGCGCCTGTTACTCGTCCCAGCTTCTGCCAACCTAGCAGTTCGAAAGCACGTAAAAATGCAAGTAGAAAAATAAGGACCATTACAGTGGGAAGGTAACAGCGTTCCATGTGCCTTTGGCGTCTAGTCATGCCGGCCACATGACCACGGAGACATCCTCGGACAAGCACTGGCTCTTCGGCCCCCTATAAAAAACACACAGACACACCTCTCACACACAAATAGATACACTTATACACATATGTTTTAATAGTGATTGCAACAAGGCTTGGGTTTTCCTTGTAAAACTGATTTCTCTGAAAAGAACATATTTTATCTTTAAAAAGTATATCATGTCAGAATGGGTAAGGGGTGGTTTTCTTTTCTTTCTTTTTTTGCTGTTGTATTTTATTTTAAGGGCTGGAAGGCAGAAACAAAGTGAGTTCAGGAAAATTCACTGTATTGTAATTTATTTATAGTAATGTGTTTTCCTTGAAGGAAAATGTTAACTTTAAGATGTATTTTAAATGACATAAATTTTGTTACTTGGTGTTTGTCATACAGTAGAATGAAACATTGAGGTGGTTTTGTTTCTGATAGCTGAACTGAAAATACTCTACATTGTTTTTTTAAAAATCAGCTTTACTGATTTATATTGATCTTACAATATAACGTACTTCTGGCATTGCCTATGTAGTTACACATCATTTGCAATGTTTTCTTTGAAAAAAGTGAAAATGTTACTGAAACATTGTGGAGTGTGACTGCATATTCTTATTGTGCACTAGTAGATTCTTATTTTATTTGTGTCAGGTGTATCTGTATTTTAATTAGTTTTTCAGTTTAACAAGGAAAGGAAGAAGGTGACAGATCTTTCTTTAGCAGTTGTTTTAGGAAAATATTTCTCTGTAAAATATACGAATAATGTAATATGTGGATGGTTTCACTGTTCTGGAAATTAGTCTAGAACTCATTTAGGAAAAACTTCAAATATCATAGGACTGTGATTTCCATACATTTTCTTTTAAGTCTTGCATTTCAAACTTCGTTATTTCACAAAAAAACCTCAAATTCATGCTGAATCTAAGTATGCAGAAAAGGAAGACATCTGTCTTGCAAAGTCCAGATTTATTAAATTTTTATCTCCTATAATCTTTAACCAATACAGCCAAAAGCTATATGTTATGTTTAGATAGAACCCGTCTGAGGAGGTTTTGATAATATAGATTATTGAAATAATGCATCTCAGGAAAATTGTTATGAATTTTGAGAGTGGTTAATTATAACTTTATTGTATACAATAAAAATCCAAATCCAAAATAAAAAAATTTCAATTCTAAACTAGATACCACTTTTATACATTCAGGTTTTCCCATTTTTTTTAATGAAAAGGCTTGTTTATTTTAATTAAAGATGGGTCTTTTCAAAATACTATATCTATACAAAATTTAAGTCCTACATGGACTATTCCTAGAATTAATATTCCACAAAATATTCCACAAAATGCTAGTAATAATAGCATATTTGTTACCTGTTTTTATTGTCAAATTCTTAAATGGCCTTCTTGGTTCATTGCTTGCATAATTTATTTTTCTTTATGAAAATTATAATGCCAATTTTATAAAGTGGCAACTTCTTCTGCCCTTATGTTTCATGGGAAATGTTAAATACTGTTCCTTCCCAGTACTAATAGTGATTTTAGCTGTTCAGTGATGTAAACTCTAAACAAGAACTGAGATATTTTGACTCAACATTAATGTACAGATGTTAAAAATATGAGCTAAAATAGTTCAATATTATCTTTCAAAACAATATACTATTCAGTTGAATGCCATTGCTTTGGAGAAAACAAATTATTTTAGGGTTTTTGGTCATAGATTTTTACAGTTAAGGTTCAATCACCTTAAATTCCTGAGAAAGCCACTTTTATATCTTGCAATATATGCAATGTTTATTATGTTGTTATATTCAGCTTCAGTTACCCAAATAATTATGCTCTTATATAATATAAACTATACCTTGGGGGATTTTAAAAAGAAATTCAATTTTAACATAGGATACAAAGAAGTCAAAAATTTGTTTTTGGTTAAAAATCTAACAATGATGTAAAAGGTGACAAGCACAGAAAATCAGGAATCCAGGCAGTTTATTGTATGCTTATTTAATTTGTTTCTCTCTATAAGAATCTGAACTACTAACGGGCAAAACAAATGGTGGTAGATATGTGTCAGGAATTCAAGGTGGGCTGGACTTAGATATTGATGCTGTGTTGAACCTCTCCCTCGGCCTCGTCATCTCCTATAGGAAGCCAGATAACAAAAAAAATTGTTAACCCCAATAAATCAACAGTATCTGTCAAATCTGGAATTTGTGTTTTGTGTTAAATTATGAAACAGTAACCATTAAATTAACAAGAACTTACATGAAATCAAATAATTCGTGATAGATGCTGTACACTTTCCCATTGCTTGGCATCATTAAATGATAAAATTTACCATTGTCTTCTAATAAATTTCTTATGGGTGATATAGTAGATTACAAAAAATGTTATCCCAGAAAGATACAGGAATAAATGGGTGGAATTGGATTAGAAGGGTAATGAAAAAATAGATGATCAAATGCTAAAACTCTTAAACATTGTTTTATACATTAGTTGCTATCATGGGTTAATCTTACATTGCTGCATATAATTCAATATATTTGGCCTTTAATGCAGCAGTCCACAATCTTTGCTACCCAGTGGACTGATGGAGGTGGCATGGCGGGGTAGGGGTACATGGGATGGTTTTGCATGCATGTGCACCACTTTCACAAATGCAACTTCCTATGCATGCACATGTGTGTGTGCACTCGCTTACCACTTCTGCAGCCCAGTTCCAAACTGGCTGCGGCCCAATACTGGGCAGTGGATCAGGAGATGGGGACCCCTGTCTAATGCATTTGAGAAACAGCTGAGAAAGGGCTTTTTTCCTCCAATCTGAAGAAAAATTATTATTTCTGATATGAAACACTGCCTTGTTACTTGTGTCATACTAATTGTTTGTGATAGAAAGCAGTCAGTATAAATATTTTGCCATCTCTTAGGTCCAATTATGACCAGCTTCTGCGTGTATTATGGATTGAATACATGGTATAATACATGGCATTTGGACAGAAAATGTGTTTTGGAATCCCAAATAGAAAGATATTAGTGGATAATAATTGTAGTCACTATGCAGTATACATACAGTATTTGTTTGGGGCAGAATAAGAACATGACTGCCCACATTAATACTATTACAGTATGTTATCCTCTACAGTGTTCATTCCTTAATGTTGTCATTGTTTCTGAAAGATTGTCATTTGTATTTGAAAAGTATTCTGTGAAATTAATAAATATATACTTGCTATAAAGTCTTCATGTTATGCATTTATTGTACAGTTAATTAGCATAATGTTAGCTTATGTTTATACAGTTATTATGAATTTGCAAAATGCAAAATTCTTATAAAGGCTTTTAGTAGTTTTGGATTAGCTACATTACACTTTTATAGTTTGTATTCCACAGTGTTCATTACGTCTTGTGACAATGACTAACATATACATATATTGTTGTTATATTGCTTATAAAATACTTTCTGCATAATGCTCTAATGTCCTTTTTTATAATGTCAGCCATTCTGCCTTATGAAAGTCATTTATGGATTCCTTAATTGATTGGTAAGTATAGGTAGGGATGAAGGAATTTATGATTGAACTATTATCAAAGTTCAGACATGAATCCTTTGTACATAGACAGAGAAACCATTTAGAAATTATTTTTAAATGTATGTAAATTATTTAATTTTTCAAAAATGCTATTCAAAAGTGCTGGCAGTCCACAAAACCACATATAACCTTTAAAGCTACAGTATCTGAACACTCAATCACTGAAAGTCAATGGTAATACGTCAATTTTTCATTTTTGCTTTAAGGGGTTTTTGCATGTTAAGTTGAATCTATTTAAAAGTATTTTCTAAAAGGTCCCAGAATGAAAATATCTCCACTCACCTTTAACATGTTAAAATACAAGTAAGTGCATGCTAGCCTTAGTCTGATTTTTGGAATACCTGTATATGTGTACAGGAAATATGAGGTGCTCATCTAAAACAGAAACTAACTATATATATAGTCAACTGTGCAGAATTACAGAATAGATTTGCAAATGCATGGTTGGGTATAGATGATTGTTTATGCTTCAGGTATGGAGGCAGTCGTGCTCCTCACCCCCCAAGTGTTGAAAAAGCCTCTTAGCCATCACGAAATCACAGCTTTGATGACTCTAATACATTCCATATAGAAAAAATATCTTGGTCAGCAACTTTTGGACATCTCCATGTGCTTTCTGTGCAGGGACAATAAAATCTGGTGCTCTCCAGAAGTTTGTAGTACAATGACTGTGAGTTTAATCATTATGTTTAGCATATTAGGTTTCCAGTTCTTGAAATAGAAGATAAAAATATGAAGAAAATAAAGGGACATTTCTCACACATAAAACTTATTCCTGAACTACTGCTGAGCTATACTTTGGCACTTGAGAGGTGTATCCAATGTTCTCCTTTTATACCCTGAGTCATGCTTTTGCTTCCATAAGTTTACATAGTTCAGCTTAGTTATGGTAAAAATAATTGTTCAAAATATCTGCAGAGGTGTAGGCTAAACAACTGATGGTGGTTGTAGGAATAGGTTGTCCACTTAAGACTTCTTCCAAACTTACATGAATATGAAGTATTTATCATAAACGTATTTGATGAAGAACAGAATTTAACTCTTTCTGGTTTGCTTTAATTAAATGGGGGTGGGGGGGAATCAAATACCATATCAGTTTTCCATGGACCCCATAAACTAAGGCTGCTATTGCAGGATCCAATCTGATCAGTCATTGGGACGAAAGATTTATTCTTCCAAGCTTTCGGGCTCATGCCAGAGCTCATTCTCAGGGAAATTTCTTTCTCCGTGGATGGGCTTCAGCACAAACTGGAAAACTTGGAAGAATAAATCTTTGGTCCCAGTGACTGACTCAGATTGGATCCTGCAACATTAACCTGGTACACATATATTTATTTGCCTTCTTTCCTAAGGCTGCTATTGCAAATGTTCTGCACATTTTGCATTCTACTTCTCTGTCCCCAGTAGTGATGATTTTGCCACTTCCAAATACGTACTAGCCCAAGTGTTATAGTAGTCCAGAAAAAAATGATGTAAGACAACCATCTTTTTACATATACTACAACCATCTTTTTAAATATAAACCACCAATACCTGAAAAAATCCCGTAAAAGCTAATCAAGCAGCATATTTGTCAGCACTTAGAAATGAACACGGTGAGCTCTAGAAGTCAACATAAGTTTGTTAAAAAATGGCATATCAAACAAACCTTATTGCCTTTAATGGAGTAACTAATTTATTGGACCAAAGAAATGCTGTGGAGATAGTATATTTAGTCTTCAGTAAGATGTTTGATAAAGAAGACCACAGTCTACTTCTTGGGAAGATAGAACAATGTGGGATAAACAGTACCAGCAACAAATGGATTTGCAGTTAGCTGACGAACTACTCTACACATTGAGTCTGTAGTCCTATATCTACATGGAGGGAAGCATGCAATAGGGTACCTCAAAGTTTTGTCCTGGCCCCAGTGCTCTTCAAAATCTTCATAAATGACCTATATGAGGGGATTGAAGGGATGCTCATCAAATTTGTGGATGGCACCAAGCTGAAGAGAATTGCCAACACTTTGAAAGATAAACTCAAGATTCAAAAGGATTTTGACAGAAGAGGATTGGGCTCTACCCAACAAGATGCAGTTCAGTGGTAAGAAAAGTAAGGTCTTGTACTTAGTTAGGAAAAAACAAGTGCACCAATATAGGATAGCTCAACAGTAATGCCTGTGAGAGGGATCTAGGTGTCCTGGTGAACTATCACTGAAGTATGAGCAATATCGTGCCGAGGAGTTTAGTCGATATCTGTCGGACAAAATCGCTCAGATCCGGACCGGTCTGGACTCCGACTGGGCAGAGTCTGATGATGAGGATATGGGCAGTCTTGTCGATGTTATCTGGGAGGAGTTCGATCCTGTGACTCCTGAAGACGTGGACAGGATCATGGGGAAGCTGAGCTCCACCACGTGTTTGTTGGACCGGTGCCCCTCCTGGCTGGTTTATGCAGCCCGGGACGGGACACAAGGCTGGCTCCAGGCAGTGATAACTGCTTCTCTGAGGGAGGGTAGTTTTCCCGCCGCCTTGAAGGAGGCGGTGGTGAGACCCCTCCTCAAGAAGCCTGCCCTGGACCCAGCTGTATTAAATAACTTTCGTCCGGTCTCCAACCTTCGCTTTCTTGCGAAGGTTGTTGAGAGCGTGGTGGCGCATCAGCTCCCTCTGTTCCTGGAGGAAGCTGATTATCTAGACCCATACCAATCGGGCTTCAGGCCCGGGTACAGCACGGAGACGGCATTGATCGCGCTGGTGAATGATCTCTGGCGGGCGCGGGACAGGGACTGTTACTCTGTCCTAGTCCTTTTAGACCTCTCAGCGGCTTTCGATACCATCGACCATTGTATCCTGCTGCGGCGCCTCAGGGGGTTGGGAGTGGGAGGCACAGTTCTTCAGTGGTTCTCCTCCTACCTTCTGGGGCGTTCGCAGTCGGTGTTGGCAGGAGGGCAGAGGTCGACCTTGAGACCCCTTGTTTGTGGAGTTTCTCAGGGATTGGTCCTCTCGCCTCTCCTGTTCAACATCTACATGAAGCCTCTGGGTGAGATCATTCGTGGTTTTGGAGTTGGTTATCATCAGTACACTGATGATACCCAGCTTTTTATTTCGACCCCAAACCACCCCAGTGATGCCCTCAACGTGATGTCCCGTTGCCTGGAGGCGGTTCGGGTCTGGATGGGGAGGAACAGGCTTCGACTCAACCCTGACAAGACTGAGTGGCTGTACATGTCGGCATCTCAGGATATTCAGAATATTCCATCTCTTTCTATGGGGGGTGAGCTATTACCCCCCGTAGATAGGGCTCGCAACTTGGGGGTCCTTCTAGATTCACGGCTCTCCTTAGAAGATCATATAGGAGCTGTGACTAGGGGGGGCTTCGCCCAGGTTCGCCTGGTGCACCAGTTGCGGCCCTATCTAGACCGGGATGCCTTGTGTACAGTCACTCATGCGCTCGTGACCTCTCATTTGGACTACTGCAATGCTCTCTACATGGGGCTGCCCTTGAGGACCACCCGGAGGCTTCAACTGGTGCAGAATGCAGCTGAGCGAGTTGTGTTGGGGGTCTCCCAATACTCCCATGTTACACCTCTGCTCCGCGAGCTGCATTGGCTACCGGTTGCCCTCCGGGTGAGATTCAAGGTGCTGGTTATGACCTACAAAGCCCTACATGGCATGGGTCCGGATTACCTATGGCAGCACCTGCTGCCGGTATCAACTTCCCTCCGTCCAGTGCGCTCCCACAGAGAGGGCCTCCTCAGGGTGCCTCCGATCAAAGAATGTCGATTGGTGGCCCCCAGGGGGAGGGCGTTCTCTGTGGGCGCGCCAGACCTGTGGAACCGCATTCCGGTTGAGCTCCGGATGGCCCCCAACCTGCGCTCCTTCCGGCATGATTTAAAAACCTATTTGAGCAATCTGGCCTGGTCTGATGGGTTTGGGGTTGGATTTAAATAAGTTTTAACACATTTTTAGTATTGTATTTTTGGGCATAATTATTTAATTCTTTTTAATCTCTTTTTTAACTTTTGTATTTACATTTTGATATTTATTGCCCTGTACACCGCCCTGAGTCCTTCGGGAGAAGGGCGGTATAAAAATTTAATAAATAAATAAATATGCTGCAACTGCCAAAAAGGCCAACACAGCCCTAAGCTGCATCAACAGAGGGATAGCGTTAAGATCACAGGAAGTGATAGCACTAGTCTATACTGAATTAGTGAGGCCACTTTGAAATACTGTGTCCAGTACCAGTCACCACAATACCAAAACTATTATAAGGCTCTAGAAAGAGTGCAGAGAAGAGCAACAAAGATGATAAGGGCTCTGAAGGCAAAATTGTGAAATGAATGGCTAAGATAAGTAGGTACATTTAGCCTAACCAAAAAAAAATGTCTTAGAGGAGACATAATAGCAGTCTTCAGTACTTGAAGGACTGTCACAGAGAAGAATGGGTTGATTTGTTCTCCATAGCATCTGACGGCATGACAAGAAGCAATGGGTGGAAGCTTACAAGGAGGAGATCCAACCTGGAAATAAGGACAAATTTCCTGACAGCTAATCAATGGAACAGTTTGCCTCCCAAACTTACAGGTTCTCCATTGCTGGAGGTTTTCAAGAAAAGATTGGACAACCATTTGGTGTAAGGACTCTTGCCTTGGGCAGGGGGTGAGACTAGAAGACCTCCAGGGTTCCTTCAAGTTCTACGATTCTATGGTTCTATAAAATCTTAGGAAAATAATTTTATTTCTCTTTTTTGCATTTGTTCCTGGAGGGTCATGAATCATTCCTAAATAAAGTACCACTTAGTTTCATAACCACTGTTCTATTATTTAAGCAAACAAAATTGAATTGTTCTGTTCTACTTTTTAATTGAAAGCCCTTCCTTCCATCCTTCCTTCCTTCCCTGTCTCTGCAGCCAGCTCTAAAGACGTAAGAGTATTTGTTAACCTGCTTAGTTCCTGCCGGTCTGCCTGCCTCTTTAGCAGTTCTCCAATGTGGCATGCAGTCATGTGACTAGCTGTTTCCTCTATATGACATCATTGCCTTTGCAGAGAGATACCAGCGAAGAAAAGATGCTGTCAGGATCTTTGGAGCAGAACTAAATGATGTTGCATTGCCGGTAAGAGAAGACCTTGCTCTGTTCTGTTATTTTTTAACCTTTCCATGGGTATTGTGAAATCAACCATTATCAAAGGAAAGCTTTAAAAATAAATCCTAATTATAATAGGCCTCTACAAATCAGAAGCTAGCAGGTGCAGAGGGTGTTTGATGGATCTCCAGACATTCAGATGAGAAGTTCAAAAATAATGCTATCAAATGGGGTCTTAAAGCTGACAAAGACAAACAATTGTCAGTGCCTATTATCTGACCTTTTTAGTATGCATGAAGGTGTATTTTCATTCTATCCAAATGGCTGGAATGAAACGTTTGTGTTCAGATACATGAACTGGCTCTTTGCAATATACCAGGGTATCAGAGAATATTTGTTTTAAAGGGAACATAACTCTAAATTTCTGGCATAAATCATGTGGAAATTCAGTTTCATTTGTTCTTGGAGAGCTTGCTGGGGAAAAAAAACCTTCAGTTGAATGGCTTGCCTAAGGAATTGTTAAATTGCCTATTTTGTTATTTTTTCCTTGTAGTGAGTAAGTGTGTTCCATGGTTAGTTTATGTGAAAGAAAAAACTTACTAAGATACTTAGGGATATTTTTATAATGTGTTGGAGAATGGGGTAATAAATAACCTAGTAGTTGGTAGAATGGGTTGAATAAAGAATAACTGCAAGAAAGTAATAAGAGATCTCAATTTCTGTACTGTTCAAAAGGCCATGGTGAAATCTGTCTTTGCAGTTCAGTTAAAAAGGCAGCTAGTTCTCTAATAATTTTGTCTATTTTGTCAAAACAGAATGTTCAGCTGTACAACTCTGAGCACTAACATTTTTACTGGAAGAGAAAAATGACTGTGCTTTATTTCCTCTCCAAAAACCCTCTGTAGTTTAAGATTTCAAGCAGAGTGAAATTCAAACTAATCATTTAAAAATCTTAAATCACAGATTTAAAAAACATTTTTCATTTTTTACCAAAAATGTTCTATTGTCTAATATTGGATAGCTGAAACAGACCCATCTGTCCCTCCTGCCAAATTCCTTTTTATAATAAATATTGTATTATCCTACGTAAGCCTAGGATTGCTCTCAATCACAATATTACCTTATGTCAGACATGTCAAACACAAGGCCCGGGGGCCGGATCCGGCCCGTGAAGTGGTTTCATGTGGCCCGCGAAGCCATCCTGGAAACAGTGAGGGAACGGCCCCCACTACCTTGGCCCTGGCCCAGAGACCCTCAGATCTGTCCCACTCCTGCCCAGGCCTCCATAGGCACCTTTGATGTGAACGATGTAGAGCTGGCCACGCCCACACAGTAGGCCATACACATTTTAGCCATGCCCACCCAGTAGGCCACACCCACCCAGGCCATACCCACCCGGCCCCCTGAGGGCAACCGCAATGCTGATGCGGCCCTCAATGAAATTGAGTTTGACACCCCTGACTTATGTAGTTACAATTTTTATTCATCTGCACACAAGGAAGGATTACTGTTTTGTATGCTGTAGACCAGACATGTCAAACACAAGGCCCGGGGGCCGGATCCGGCCCGTGAAGTGGTTTCATGTGGCCCACGAAGCCATCCTGGAAACAGTGAGGGAACGGCCCCCACTGCCTTGGCCCTGGCCCAGAGACCCTCCTTCTGCCAGAGACCCTCAGATCTGCCCCACTCCTGCCCAGGCCCCCATAGGCACCCTTGATGAGAACGATGTAGAGCTGGCCACGCCCACCCAGTAGGCCATATGCATTCTAGCCACGCCCACCCTGGCCATACCCACCCGGCCCCTTGAGGGCAACCGCAATGCTGATGCGGCCCTCAATGAAACTGAGTTTGACACCCCTGCTGTAGACTGCATGGCAAAGAAGATAATTTGGGGTAGTTGACAAAAATTGTGTTTATTTTTAAGCACATGTCTGAAACATATTTAATATGTTATTTAAGAAAAAAAATTCTTTAAGGAATTCCACAATAACTCAGTCTGTAGATTTACACAATTATTTACACAATCATTAATCTGATGTAACCACTCAGGAGCAACGATGCTTTAATAAGTCCACAAAGACAATTGAATGAACATTAAAACAGCAGGAATAATAAAAGCAGCATTATTTTTATATTGAAAAAACCACTTTGATTTGTTTTACTTCATACCATTTAATGAGTTTTCTGAACTTTCCTGTGGATTGATTTTCTATTTAGTAAGTATTATGTTATTGTAATTTAAGAAGAATGTAAAATTTTCATAACTGCAAGGAAGGTTCAACAATTAGCTTGATAGCTTGCGTGCTAGTTAAGGCTGGAACCCCCCCCCCCCCCGGATCTGTTCCCCTATAACAGTTTGAAAAGTCACTGCCAATGTAAGATATAACACACTACCTGACTTGAGATAAACCAATTTCCTATCTTTCTGAAAAAGCATTGTTTATAAACTGACAAGTGTTGTTAAGCATAGCTGAATAAAATATAATACATCCCATATATGATATTCCTTGTTAGTCACAATTATTTTGAGGGCTCTTCAGTGAACTATGTTAGACAGTCTGGGCAGCCAGGTTACATGTGTGCTTAGACCCAAATTTAGGAGTTGTAGTTGACTTTTAAAATCCTACGTAGTGATCCAGGCAAATGCATATTCTTTTTTTAAAAAAAGATATTTTATTGATTTTCCAGTTTTACATATAAGTATTTAGAAGGCAATGGGGTAATTGGATTAAACAATAGTTCAGTAATACAATCTTTGGTATCTCAGGTTACATCACCCAATATTTCTTCTCTGTTTCCCTGAACATTTGCTATTTCGTATTTAAGCTAACAAATTTCTTATCGCATCAAAACTTAGTATAAACTTCAGTATCACATTTATAAATACATTTTTTTCTTATACATATCTTAATAAATCTCGATGAACAATCAATGTCCTGTTATTAAATTTTACCTAATTTTAATTTTTAATTACATATTTCCAGTTTTATATTTAATGCGCATAGTATTTAACTTTCAGGTAACCCAAATTTCCTTTATCTCACTTCATAAAAATTATAATGTCTAACATACACATTTTAATTACTTAACTGTATTCTTATTATATTCCATAAACATTTTCTACTTCCCACGCTAATACATCACCACCTTGATAATTGAGTGTCCTTTATTAGTTCAAATCCATCATCTATATTCTCTGGGCTAGTCAATAATTCAAACCTATTTTCTAATAGTTAGTTTACATTTCCCTTGTAAATCTAAATCTTCAATATTAGACAGATCAATCCCTTATTTTTTTTACTATTTTCCGACTATTTTAAATCTAGTAATCAAATTTTCCTTTGTCTCAAAATCTCCCTTTTGCCCACTAGCTGACAGTTTAGGGTCCTCTCTAATAAATCAAAAGGCCCCAGTTTTTCAACCTAATTCTAGCTTTCTTCTTTTGCCAACCAGGCTTCCATACCAATGCTTTTAAATTATCAGATAGATCTCCCTTCATTCTTGTATATATTATTTGAATTAAAGGAGACCATCTCATTGCCAATTTTCCAAGAGATCTGGCCCATTTATAATCATTAGGCTGTCACCCTGATATCCCAGATCCCTGTGTTTGTTCTGGTATAGTTATCTTCAATTCAATCTGGTCTTTTTCTTTCTCAAATTTCTTCTGGTTTACATATAAGGTCATTTCCAGTTTTGGAGTTATTGTTTCGTTATCTGGATTTTCAATAAACTATGCTTGTTGTTCTGTAGAGCCCTCTGTCTTGGTATCCACTTGTTCCACTCCTGTTGTTTTTTGGGTTAGTATTTTTCTAGATGCAATCAGCGTTTCGCTTTCTGTGGCTAAGCTGGCACCTTTGTCTTTCAGATTAGTTTTGAGGTTCTCAGTATTTGCCAGAATGCTTTCAAGTAAAGATTTTAACATATCCAAGGTCTTTTGCTGATCCTCCTCCATTTCTGTCATAGTTAGAGATGGTCTTTCTAGTGAAGGCTATTTATTAAACAATAGTCAGTAAAAGTTCACCTTCACCATTCCTAGAAGCCAATTTCACTGCCCAGCTGCTCTCTCAAAGTTAAGTCTCTCATAGATAATACCAAGGTCAGATCTGGGCTGTGAGCAAGTTTCTTTGTCAGAGTTCATAAAACTGCTGTACCAAGCTTTGCCACAAGATGTCCCTGATAGCATTTAGAGTTTTTTTCGGATCCCGGGCTAGGTTCTTATCCGATTTAAATTCTTTTTGCAAATAAAGTAGAATAGCAGGTTCCAGTAAGAATAGGAACTTTTTGGGCCCCCAAATTCCAAACAGAAAATAAACATCCAGTTGTGTTAAGTTGATCTTTTCAAAGCTTTGTTTCCCCTGAGTAAGCAGACACCACCATTTTAGAGGGTGGGGGAAAGGAGTTCCCTTCCCTCTCGCCTCAGAAGGGGATAAATTTTCAAGAAGCTTTTAACAGGAAAAGTACTTAGGGTACAGAGAAGATAAAATCTCACCCAATTTCTCCACGTTGCTTTCAAAGTACTTGTTAGTAAATTTGGCCTTGGCTGTCAGCAACTTGATGATGGGCCATAAATGGCCGATCTTTTCCCTATCAGTTTGAACAGCTTCCCCGGATCAAACGGGAGGGCCGTCGCCCTTCCGCGATCACTCGGGGTTTCTCTTCATGCTCATCACCACTACAGGGTGACTTCCGACCCTCTTCAGGGTCCCCCGGCGGGAGAAAATTGGACGGTTGGGGGAGCAATTGCCCCACACGTCCACCAGCACCACGATCGCAAACCGGAAGCCCTGAATGCATATTCTAATTTAATTTTCAGTTGGTAGATATTAAAAATAAGGCATTCTCATTGGTAGCCCTATTCCATGGAATTAACATTTAATATGACGTTTGATGGTTTAATAGCTCCAGCTATTTTAATTCAAGCAGGCTTTTCACTAAGTTATGATAAGAAAAACATAAACTATTCTATCGCTACTGTGTGACTTATGGGACTGCAAAAGTACCAGTTGGAAAAGATAAGTAATCTCCAACAGTTTTAGAACAAGAATTATTTATGGCTTTTTTATTTAAGAAGGATTTTGAAATAAACAGAAGACAGAGAAAATTGTTAATACCATTAATATTGGGCTGGGTTTTTACCCTTAGATTATCTAGCAAAAGTACAGAACCCTTTATGGGGCATCATCATGTGGTATTTGAAGATCTTGTTTAGTTTTCAAGCTGCCCTAAAATTATCTTTAGGATGTTATTATGTAATATTAATATATACTTAGACTTGCTTTAAAATGCTTAATGTTGCAAAATGTGAAATACAATTTGCACACATGCTAATCAGAAAAGCCACCAAAATATACAACTTCCCAACAATTTTAGCATGAATTAAAAACAAGCTTTGGCCTTTTCTTATATGTCTTTCCTATTGGAAATTCTTAGAAAATATAAAGCTGCTATATCAGTCATTTCTCTTTCTGATGCTCCAAAGGTGCTTTTCAAAAGGCAAGTGGACTTTATTTTTCCTTCTCATCCAAGAAGCTTCTTCAGTTCTGACTTAAGTTCTGACTAAAACCCGAACTGAAGAAGATTCTTGGATGAGACGTGAAACATCTTCAAGGAAAACAAAAAGTCCAGTTGCCTTTTAGAAAAAGTACCTTTGGGACAACCATGGCCTGGATGACTGACTATCTCCATAGGCATCTTTCTGATGCCATTGATCAGGGCACACAATTATTTCTTCAATCTCTTGTTAAATATGTTAATAATTCTTAATAGTTTACAAAAGATTAGTGTGGATATTGTTTTTTAAAATAATTGGCTATTGTTAAATTCTTGGCCTCATCTTTCAAGTTCTTATATAGAGTCACTAAACCTGTATGTGAGGAATAATGATGATGATGATGATGGAAGAGGAGGAGGAGGAGGAGGAGGAGGAGGAGGAGGAGGAGAAGAAGAAGAAGAAGAAGAAGAAGAAGAAGAAGAAGAAGAAGAAGAAGAAGAAGAAGAAGAAGAAGAAGAAGAAGAAGAAGAAGAAGAAGAAGTAGTTGTTGGAAGGGACCTTGGAAGTCATCTAGTCCAAGGATTTTCAATCACTGGTATGGGTACCACTTCTGGTACATTGGCAGGTGGTACACGACCATCCTAGAAAAGTAGTGGGGGAGGGGAATGAGCTGAACCAGTGGAATCACTGCACAAGACTGAGCGAGAGATGGATGAACCTGCAGGGCTGTCAGGGCTCAGTGGAAGTGCCAGGATCAGTGCCAGGCTCCAGCTGGAGCTTGGCACTAATCCTGGTGCTTCTGCTGAGTCCAGAAGAAGTGCCGATCAGCTGGAATGTTGCAGCATCTCCAGAGTCTTGTGATTTACATTCAGATGCTTGGCAACTGATTCATATTTATGACGGTCACAGGGTCCCAGGGTCATGTGAAGTGACCAAAACTTGCTGCAACCACCAAGCAGAGGGGGGAAGGAATAAAAACCAAACACCATCTCACCCCACCCCCGCTGCCAATCCTCAACAGAAATGTTCACAACAATGAAAACCTCGGACAGGAGGAAGAGCGCCACAGGGTGGGCAGGCAGGTGTTTTACTTGGCTGTGGCTTGGCGGGCACTTTTTTCAGTGCCATTGTAACTTCAAACAGTCACTAAGTGAACTGTTGTAAGTCGAGGACTACCTGTACTTCATTACTTTTTTCTTTTTTCTTGTTTTTGGTCATCAAGTTTTTGACACCTTGCTAGGCAACTGGTAGTACTTAGATGTTGTGATATCCTAAAAGTGGTACAATGGGTGAAAAGGTTGAAAAGCCCTGATCTAGTCCAATCCCTGCTCAGGCAGGAAACCCTATACTATTTCAGACAAATGGCTGTCCAGTCTCTTCTTAAAAACTTCCACTGTTGGAGCATTCACAACTTCTGGAGGCAGCTTGTTCCACTGATTAATTAATTGCAACCTTCAAATCTGATGACTTCCGCTGGAAGTGGTGTGCCCACGATTTCTGAAAGCAAGCGGTTCCACTGGTTAATTGTCCTCGCTGTCAGGAAATCTCTCCTTAGTTCTAGGTTGTTTCTCTCCTTGATTAGTTTCCATCCATTGCTTCTTTTTCTGTCCTCAGGTGCTTTGGAGAATAGCTCGACTCTCTCTTCTTTGTGGCAACCCCTGAGATATTGGAACACTGCTATCATGTCA
Organism: Vipera ursinii; assembly: GCF_947247035.1. Taxonomy (NCBI): domain Eukaryota; kingdom Metazoa; phylum Chordata; class Lepidosauria; order Squamata; family Viperidae; genus Vipera; species Vipera ursinii. Next base: position 71,813,412 of record NC_139514.1, on the reverse strand, counting down.
CCCCTAGTCCTTCTCTTCATTAAGCTAGACATACCCAATTCTAGCAACTGTTCCTTATATGTTTTAGCCTCTAGTCCCCTAATCATCTTTGTTGCTCTTCTCTACTCTTTCTAGAGTCTCAACATCTTTTTACATCGTGATGACCAAAACTGGATGCAGTATTCCAAGTGTGGCCTTACCAAGACATTGTAAAGTGGCATTAACACTTCACGTGATCTTGATTCTATTCCTCTGTTAATGCAGCCTAGCACCGTGTTGGCTTTTTTGGCAGCAGCAGCACACTGCTGGCTCATATTTAAGTGATTGTCCACTAGGACTCCAAGATCCCTCTCTCAGTTACTACTATTGAGCAAGGAACCACCTATACTATACCTCTGCATTTGGTTTTTCTTGCCTAAATGCATGCTTTATAGTATTGCAAGGAAAGGGCTTGATGACTATGATAGTGTAAGCATGATGTAAAAGAAATGCTAATGTCTTAATACTAATCACACAACCTGCTCCTTTGTCATTTTATAGGTTCTAATATGGTTAATGCAGGAAATATGAATGGCTCTGGAAATCTGATGGATTTTTTGGATGAACCTTTCCCTGATATTGGCACTTATGAAGACTTTCATACCATAGATTGGTTAAGGGAGAAATCTCGGGATACAGATAGACATAGAAAGGTAAGTAAAAGATAAACAGTTGACATATTTGTTTAAAGTGATCAGTTGTAAACTAGTTGTGAAGCGAACAAATGCAATATATACATAAATGTTGAAAATAAAAGAAATAGGTACTGTACATCTTCTCATGGTAGACTATTCACCAAAGAGAGGAAACTGATACTTAGACAGAAAAAAGAATTATACCATTGATTTTGCTCTCTCTCTCTCTCTCTATTTATCATCTTTCTGTGTCTTTATCTCTGTCTCTGTTTATATCTATCTTCATTCATTTTATGTCTGCTTTTTAATCTTAAAGTAGTTTGTTTAAGCAGTTAGTTGCTTCAGTGTTGAATAATGATGGTTTGTAAGGGGACTGCATGCATATTAACATAAATTTAGTTTATCATGTCATCACTATCTCAGCATAGCAATAAGTCCAAAATATTGCTTATATGCTTTTTTGGATGAAATCTTAATTTATATGTGACAAACTGAGACAAATGTTCATTGGCTGCATCTCCATACATTTATTTACCAAGGAAAAAATATGCATTGAAACTGTTCTCCAGTCACTCTGTTATGGATTGTAATTTTCAAACAAAATTCATCCTGTGAAGGAATAAAAATTATTGTCATAACTGTCTCTTATTTAAAAATATGCAAAGACAGTTGTAGCAATGAGAATTACTCAGGGAATTGAAGCATCAAAATAGATGCCATTCATCTATGTCTTAGGCTTGAGTAAGCAAAGCCAGATGTCCAAATTAGCAGAAGAATCTCTAGCCATTCATCATTCTGTGCAATAGGTGAGAGTGTAAGTGGGAAACATACATTTGTTACAATAACATTTTTTTATTATTTGTCCAGACTTTCTGTCTTAAAATTCAAAATTTCTTATGCCCTTGTGAAATGCCATTCTTTTCACTGTCCCCAAAGCATATTAAAGCTTCAAAAAGCATTATATATGTTAAGCAATGGATTATATTTATTTAAAATAGTTCACCAGTCTACTCTTTTACAGCCTTAATTTTTTTCATCCCTTTTTATAGACTGTAACTTTTGCTAACTTTAATAGGACAGATAGCTTACAGAAGCAAAACTGATTTGAAATTAAAGAACTTTAAAGGGAAATACTGCAGTTTTCAGTCCCAGATCATTTAAAACTGCTTTAATTTGCCCTGCCCTCTTAATTTATGGCTACAGTACCTCTGCAATACTTTAGGCCTCAATAATTGATATTTTTTGCAATACATTATTTTTCCTTATGTATTTTTGAAATAATATTTCCAGTTCCCATAAATTGCCATATTGAGGTCCTATGTTGGAAGACATGCACCCCCAAACTGTAGGTATTTATTTGGGAGTGAGTCCTCTGACATAAAAAAGACTTATTTTCAGGTAAATATTACACACCTCCAGACCTGTTGGGTCCTCCTTCTTCCACATACAATGTAGGCTTGAGATTTGAGATTTGCTCTCTATGAGAAAATTGCCAAGGGATGTTTTGGTACACTTTGCAAGAAAAACAAGAAGAGACTGTGTTTTGAGCTGTCATTTTAAATCGAAATTATGAATGGAAAAAATAGATATAATTATTTTGAAGGAAATTCCTGTAAGAATTTTGCAGAAAAGGAAAGCTTATTCATTCCTTACAGATATTCTGAAGATGAGAAAAATCCCTTTCGTCGGGATAAGCTTGAGGGGGTGACACTTACTGTGAACAAAGATTTTGACTAAACTCTATAGATAAAGCCAAGGAGTTTTTGAGGAGACATAAATTAATTTCCATGTGATGAGATCAAGATGGATAAATCTTCGGAAACAGACCAGCTTCGAAAAATGGACATTGAAGAGATGACTGAGGTGTCTATACAGGAATCTGATGTTTCATTTAAAGATGGAAAGAAAACTCATTACACGTAATATCAATGGGACTAATGCCCCATCTAAGAGTAAAAAAGTATTTCGTCATTTGAGAAAATGCTGATATAATCTGTTCAAGAAACACATATTAAAAAACAAGATGACAAATAGCTAATAAAAGACTAGGGGAGGAATTTGTATATACTGGGGGAAAAAGATAAATATAAAACCCCAATTTAAACCTAGGCTACTTTTATCAGACAAACAGGGTAGATAATAGAATAAATAGAATAATAGAATAATGGAATAGAATAATGGAATAGTGGAATAAAATCAATGGTGATTAATCTATATGTGCCAAATGAGGGGAAAAGTAACTTATTGAGTATCTTATGGACCAACTCTTGCCTTTTTCGTATGAAAACTGGCTTATCTTGGGGGATTGGAATGGAGTGATTTTGCCACTTTGGGATAGAACATCTACTAAAGGGATCAAACTATCCCAGGACAAACTACCAATGTCATCTTTTAAAATGATGGACAAATTAATGCTAATAGACTCATGGAGACACAAAAATGGCTCTGCAAGAGAACTATACCTTTTTCTCAGAAAGGCACAAATCCTTCTCAACAGGGCTTTTTTTCTAAAAAAAAAAAAAGGTTCCGGAACTCTCATCTTGGCGGGCGCAGGAGGCGGGGGGGCGGCGCTGCTGTGGTCACAGGCACGAGGGGTGTTGGTGATGGGCTGCCCCCCTGGGGCTGGAGCCGGCACGATTGGTGATGTGGGAGCAGCAGGGCCTGCTCTATATGGCAGGGCTGCACGGTGTGGGCAGTGGAGGCGGTGCGGGCCAGGTGATAAAGGGCGGCTACTTAGGCACCCAGGGCGAGGCAATGGTGGTACAGGTCCAGCGCTAGGTAGGCCACCAGCCTGGCTGACTTGGGTGAGCACAAGGAAGGAGTGCACATGGACTCCGCAGAACCCACCTCCCACTCCTTGTCCTCTCTTACTTACCTAGTTGAGATGGTGTAGTTGGACAGCAGGGAGGGATGCAAAGTTCCTGCCAACTCACCTTCGCTGCAGACAACTTGCCGGTGCAACGTTTGCCGGCTGGGTCTTTTGGCACACTCAGCAGCAATTCCTATTGGCTTTCAAAACTTCCCAGCTTAAAAAAGGCAAGGCGTCCCACACCAGGAGCTGAAAGTTTGTTTAAGCAGGTTGGTAGGCAACCTGTTCACACTCGGCCCTTCTTACCCTCCCACTTTTGAATTAGCCTGTACGGATCACATTTCTTTCAATTTGAGCCATCTGAAGGTCCGTTGCTGTGATGCATTGTGGTGCTCTGGAACCTGGCTGCCTGAGGAGAATTTGGCTCTCTGGAACAGTTTCCTTCAGCTTTTTTTTTTTGTGTGCAAAAAAAAAGGTGCCAGAATGCCATGTTCTGAGCGTTCTATGGGGAAAAAAGCCCTGCTTCTCAAGGATTGATATGATATGGATCTCTAAAAACATAGCACACAGAATTTTAAAAGTTGATATCCTACCTAAATCTTTTTCTGACCATAACCAAGTTGTATTGGTCCTTAGAAAAAAGAGTTTGAGTTATAGATGGAGATTAAATGAATCTATTTTACAAAATGAGACAATTGTAAAGGACTGTAAAAAAAATTACACAAATATTTTGACAATAATTTAGGTAAGGGGACAGATCTAATAATGGTTTGGGAGACCAGTAAGGCAATTATGAGGGATTACTTTATACAATACAATTGGTTAGAGAAGAAAAAATCTTTGTAAAAGACCCAAAAGTTACTTGAAGCAATCAAAGAGAAAGAAATTGATCTGTAAAAGTCACCCATGGATCCTAAACTTTTTTACCAAATTAACTTACTATGCCAACAACTGTCTATGTCAGGGGTCGGCAACCTAAAAAAGAAAAAGAGCCACTGGGAACCGGTTCCATCACAAATTAAAAAAAGAGGGAGCCGCGTGCGTGTGTCCATGCACGCGCATGCGCAAAAAGGTTTTTTGCGCATGCGCGGACGCACGCGGCTGCCATTTTTTAAAAAATGAGATGGAACCGGTTCCCGGTTGCCTGACGGCGACGGCCCGTCTGCAAAGCTGCCGCTTTCGGCAGCTTTGCAGACGGGCCGTGGCAGCTTCCTCAAAGAGCGGCGCCCCTGCCCATTCCGAGAGGTGCGCACGCACCTCTCCGAACGACCGGAGTTGCGCGCGCACCTCCCCAAACCTTTGGGGAGGTGCGCGCGTACCTCCGTGCGAAGGGGCAGTGGCGCCGCTCTTTGAGGAAGCTGCCGAAAGCGGCAGCTTCCTCAAAGAGTGGCACCGCTGCCCCTTCGCGCGGAGGTACGCACGCACCTCCCCAAAGGTTTGGGGAGGTGCGCACGCAACTCCGGTCGTTCGGAGAGGTGCGCGCGCACCTCTCGGAATGGGCAGGGGCGCCGCTCTTTGAGGAAGCTGCCGCGGCCCGTCTGCTAAGCTGCCGCTTTCGGCAGCTTCACAGACGGGCCGCGGCAGCGTCCTCAAAGAGCGGCACTGCTGCCCCTTCGCGCGGAGGTACGCGCGCACCTCCCCAAAGGTTTGGGGAGGTGCGCGCGCAACTCCGGTCGTTCGGAGAGGTGCGCGCGCACCTCTCGGAATGGGCAGGGGCGCCGCTCTTTGAGGAAGCTGCCGCGGCCCGTCTGCTAAGCTGCCGCTTAGCTTCACAGACGGGCCGCGGCAGCTTCCTGAAAGAGCGGCACCGCTGCCCATTCGCGCGGAGGTACGCGCGCACCTCTCCAAAGGTTTGGGGAGGTGCGCGCGCACCTCCGCCCATTCGGGGAGGTGCGCGTGCACCTCTCCAAATGGGCGGTGCCACTCTCCATTTGGAGAGGTGCGCGCGCACCACTGCCCGTTGGAAGAGGTGCGCACGCACCGAGCGGCTGGGAGCCGCAAGAGACGGCTCATGCACGGGGCGCTTCCGGACATGCAGGAACAGTCTGCTTCCTGCCGTCCGTTTCTTTATTTTTTGGAGGACCCTGAAAAGGGTCAAAAATCACCCTGGATGGGCGATTACCGAGAGGAGGACTTTCCTGCGATCACGGAAGGGTGGCAGCCCTCCGCTGGAATCTGGGATCATCTCCTTTGGCCCGAAGAAGAAGAGACTGGCCATAAAGATGGCCGATCACTAAGCCGATCCCTGCCGAAAGCCAAAAGCACTACCTAGCACTAAGAAGCAATCTGGAGGACCTGGGTGAGCTTTTACCTTTCCTATTCCCTTAACCATTTTCCTGTGGGACTTTCCTGAAAATCTCCTTCCCCATTTTTTGAGAAAATGGCGAATATCTACTTTGGGAACAAATCTTAAAGCCTCAAAGCTAAAAAACAAACTCAATTAATTCAGCAAAGAAATTAAACAATTTCATCTGTATTTACTAAAAAGCTTCTATTTGTTTCTGGGGATCCACTATCCTATCTTCTCTCTAAGCTGTGAATTAAGGAAAAAAATTGGACTAATCCTACAAAAGATCTATATTAATTTGGGGGGGGGGGAGAAAAGAAAATTCTTACATTGCATGTTATATGTTATTGATGACATCTTGTAGCGAAACTTGGTACAGCAAGTTAATTTCCTTTTTCTGTTGTGAGAGCTGACTGAATACCAGAGCTGTCCTTGACACTATGCTTAAAGATAAGTGTGAGAACACCTGGCACTGAATACAACTCTTCAGGAGGTGGAAAATCTTTGACTATTATTAAAATAGCCTCCATGGAAGATTTAACTGCAAACAACAACGAAATGAATGAATACATCCCACCACTTGATTATAAACTGATACGGCACACGATTTTGGCAATGACAGAGCAAATTAAAGCCAAACTGCAAGAAAAATCTGACAAAGTAAAGCCACCAAATCAAATTTTGATTTTAAATGAGGAAAAGATAATTCAAAACCAAATAGAAGAAGTGGAAACTAACACTAAAATAGGAAATCTCAAAGAACAACAAAAGCAACCTACAAGTCCAAACTTTAATGGCAACTACAAAATTTATAAGCCAAAAAGCAACAGCACCTGAAGAAAGCAACACCAAGAGTGAAGACACTGAAGGCCTTCAAATACACTATATTGAGAATTTGATTAATCAAATGACAACCATAATACCAGCTACTATTTTCTACCTAACCCAGATAGAATTGGAAGAACAAAAAGATTTGACTGATTTAATGACAACTATATTATATCAACCATCAAAAACTGAATTATCAAAGCAAAAATACAATGGTTACAAAAGGTACATCTTCCTTGCAAAACTGACATTTGGATATGCTCCCTGGATTCAAATAAGGGGTATAGGAAGAAAGGAAGATACATTTGAGAATTTAAAGATACCAAGAGGGAAGCTTGATTGTCACAAAAGGAAGGCAAGAGTTAGATTTAAAAGACTGAACTTGTTTCTCTTTTGGGATTCCTAAAGATAGACTATAAAAATATCTTTCTATGGATTAAGGGGAATCTCTAAAAAATATAACTGATTTTACATTTAGCTTTTAGATCTGTAAAGGAAAACAAAAGTTAGCTTTTAGAATATAATTCTGAACTATATTACAGAACTTGGAATGACATATCAAAAGATAGCATTTTAATAATTGATGTATGGTCAAGATGACTTATAGAATATTCAGTGGTTACCTTAGAACTATAGTATAGAATCTAGAATTTTATATATAAAAGATAGTATTTTAATAATTGTTGAATGGTTAAGACAAAAATATATTTCTAATAACTGGTGATTTGTTAACATGAAAACTAGACTTTAATGGTAAAACATAAGGATGTTTTGTAATGAACAATGTAAGTTTTGTAGACAAAAGAATTATTCTTTATTGAAATAGGGAATTGTGGGTTACCCAAAAATTAAGTTTTTTCCTATATACTATAGGCTATTCTAGAATATCCTATTGCAATTAGATAAAATTTAAAAACAGGATATTGATATGTATTAGTGAAAATATATTTTGAATTTTATTAATTGACTAGGTTATGACCAGAAGTGTACAAGCTTGCTTATTTTGACTATGTAATAACTAAGGGAATTAGAGAGGTCATCTCTGTTGATGTAACCTGAAATATTTTCAACTGGTCATTTCTTATTTTAACTACCCAACCACCATATTGTTTCACAAGTACATGTATATGTAAATATTTTAAAAAATCAATAAAACTTGTATAAAAAAATTAGCAACTGTGAGAGGGACCTTGGAGTCCTAGTGGACGATCAGTTGACTATGTTGACTATGAGCTAGCAGTATGCAGCAGCAGCCAAAAAATGTAATACAATCCTGAGTTGTATAAACAGAGGCATAGAATAAAGAATCATGCAAAGTATTAGTATCGCTTTATAAAACCCTAGTAAGACCACACCTGGAATACTGCGACAAATTTTGGTCACCATACTACAAAAAAGATGTTGAGACCTTGGAAAAAGTTCAGAAAAGAGCAACTAAAATGATCAAAGCTCTGCAGACTAAAACATATGAAGAATGGCTGCAGAACTTGGGTTTGGCTAGTCTAAAGAAAAGAAGAAATAGGGGTGATATGATAGCTGCATTGCAGTATTTGAGGGGCTGCCACAGAGAAGAGGGGGTCAAACTATTCTCCAAAGCACCAGAGGGCAGGACAAGAAACAATGGTTGGAAACTGATCAAAGAGAGAAGCAACCTGGAATTAAGGAGAAACTTCCTAACAGTGAGGACAATTAACCAGTGGAACAGCTTGCCTTCAGAAATTGTGGGTGCTCCCTCACTGGAGATTTTTTAAGAAGAGACCAGACAGTCACTTGCCTGAAATGGAATAGGTTCTCCTGCTTGAGCATTGGGCTGGACTAGAAGACCTCCAAGGTCCCTTCCAGATCTATTCTATTCTAATATTCCTAGATGCTGAGAAGGCTTTTGACAACTTAAATTGGGTCATTATGTTTAAAGTCCTGCAAGAAATGGACTTTGTAGGGAATTTTATTCAAGGGGTTTAAGCTATTTATACATTACACCAAGCAAAAATTGTTATTAATGGCGATCTAACTAACTCATATGAGATTCAAAAGGTTACAAGACAATGATGCCCACTGTCTCCACTGTTGTTTATTTTGGTGCTGGAAGTCCTGAATAGTGATATCAAGATGAGAAGATAAAAGGTATTAATGTTAAGAAGGAAGTTTATAAATTGAGGCCTTTGTGGATGATTTGGTGATATTTCTACAAGACCCAAAAAATAATATAGAACATTTGATGAGGAAACTAAATGAATCTGGGTCCTTGGCCAGTTTCAAAGTTAATAAGCAGAAAACATTAATGTTGACTAAGAATATGACCTCACAGGATGGTGATATATTGACTAAAATGTCTAGTTTTAGAGAAAAAGGTGAACTATTTGGGAGTTACGTTAACAAACACAAACACAAACTTATTCATAATTATGTGCCTCTCTCGAATGGTATCAATAAAGATTTGTTAAGATGAGACAAAATGATTTTATCATTGCTGGGTAGAATTTCTGTGATTAAAATGAATGTTTTACCAAAGATGCTCTTCTTGTTTCAAACATTACCAACTGATACTCCATTTAAAAATGGCAGATGGATATATGGCAGGAGGCAAAACCAAGAATTAGATATAAATTATTGCAAGATGCTAAGGAAAGAGTGGGTTTGGGCTTACCCAATTTGAAACTGTATTTTGATGCTTGTTGTTTGGTTTGGTTAAAAGAATGGGTGAGTCTCCTACAGACCAATATCGCTTTTAAATACTGACTATAAGATATTTGCAAAAATTTTAGCCAACAGATTAATGAAGGTAATGCAACAAGTGATTCATAGTGATCAAACTGGATTTATAAGTGGTAGACAAATGAATAATGTGAGACATATTGTAGATCTATTGGAATTCTTGGAAAGAAATAATCAGATCCCCGCAGCGCTGATCTTTTTGGATGCTGAAAAAGCTTTTGATCAATTGGACTGGCAATTTTTGACGAAAGTATTAGAGAAAATGGAATTTTGGGAAAAATTTTTACAACCTATTAGGGCAATATATCAGAAGCAAACAGCTCGTATAATAGTAAATAACAGTTTGACAGAATCATGCAATATTGAAAAGGGTACAAGACAGGGGTGTCTGCTGTCACCTTTATTGTTTGTTTTAACATTGGAAATATTACTGATTAAAATACGAGATTCAAATAAAATTAGGGGAATTCAAATGAGATCAGGATTACAGATTGAGGGCGTTTGCGGACGACCTGGTTATTACAGTAACTCAGCCGGATTATTCAGTTGTAGAATTGATGGAGATAATAATGTTATATGGGAAAGTTTCTGGATTTAGGATAAACACACAAAAACCTAAAATATTGTCTAAGAATATGACTGTACCACAAAAGGCTGCTCTAGAAGAGCTAACAGGATTTGAAATAGTTAAAAAGATTAAATATTTGGGGATATATCTGTCAGCCTCAAATGTGAAGTTATATAAAAATAATTATGAAATGTTATGGGGAAAAATACAAAAAGAATTAGATAGTTGGAAAAAATTACAATTGTCTTTATTGGGAAGAATTGCAGCAGTGAAGATGAATGTTTTGCCAAAATTTTTGTTTTTGTTTCAAATGATACCTATACTTAAAAAGGATTTAAATCTGGAGGAATGGCAAAAAGGAATTAATAAATTTGTCTGGGCAGGGAAAAAGCCACGAGTTAAGTTTAAGATAATGCAAGATACGCGTGAAAGAGGTGGTCTTAAAATGCCTAATTTTAAATTATATTATGAGGCTGCTGCTTTGTCATCGATAAGTGACTGGTTTAATTTAACACAAGGGAGATTATTAAATCTTGAGGGTCATGATTTGTTATTTGGTTGGCATGCAGATTTATTGTATGATAAGAAGGTGGATAATGTGTTTAAGATACATATTTTAAGGTATGCTCTGTTGCGAGTTTGGAAAAAGTATAGACATAAGTTAAATTAAGTTAAGATACCAATTTGGGCAATACCTAAACATGCAATAGAAAATATAAATGTGGGATTCAAACAGGATGAGACTACATATAAGGAAATTTTAATTCTAGAAAGGAATGTATGGCAATTAAAGCCATATAATATTTTAAAAGAAGAAAAGATTGTACAAACTTGGTTCCAGTACGGGCAATTACAGGCAAGATGGAAAGAGGACCAGAAAGCTGGCTTTTCGATGATTGATGAAAATTTGGTAAAACAAATTAGAGATCAAGGTCAAGCACATATTAAAAGGATATATAATGCATTGATAGAAATTGACTCAGAAACGGAACTTATTAAAGATTGTATGATAAAGTGGGCCCAGAATTTTCAAGAAGTTATAACAATGGATACTTGGGAAAAGATTTGGGTTAGAAATGTAAAATTTACACAGGCCCAAAACTTAAGAGAGAATTTTTATAAAATGTTTTATAGGTGGCACTTAGACCCTAAAAAATTAGCAAGCATGTATCCGAACTGCCAGCCCAAATGTTGGAGGTGTGGTTGTGAGGATGCAACATATTTTCATATATGGTGGACTTGTAAAAAAGTTAAAGCCTTTTGGATTAAAATTTGGTGGAATATGCAAAAGATATTTAAGAAAAGGATAAAGCTTTCTCCGCAATTGTTTTTATTGGGTATTATTACAGATACTACTGTTATAGACACTAAGTTGATGTTGCATCTAATTACGGCAGCAAGACTTTTAGTTGTGTAATATTGGAAGAAGGAGGAATTGCCGACTATAGAAGAGTGGACTTTGAAAGTTTCCAACTTGGCGGAAATGGCAAAGATTTCAGCATATTTGAAAGACCAATCGCAACAGAGATATATTGTGGAATGGGGAAGATGGATTGAATATATTCAGAATAAATATGGGACTAAAAAGTTTCATTTAGCATTTGAATAAGTAGTGGATTTTTATTATGTATGATTAGTTATTTGTTACTTTATTAATATTATGACTATGGAGAGTTAAAGTCCGATAGAACTTAATGTTTTATTTTTGTTGTTAGCATATTTTAGTTTATGTTTGTATTATTATACCCTGTATTCAGCTCTGGGAAGTTGGGGAGGGAGGAGGGGAGGGTTGGGGAGAGGGGAGGGGGAGGAGGGAGTTCATTGTATTTAAAAATTGTAAAACTTTTCAATAAAAAAAAAGAATGGGTGAGCCTTCAGAATAAGAGATTACTGGATCTAGAAGGCCATGAATTAAGGTTTGGTTGACATGGATACTTGTCGTATGACAAAGTTAAAATAAATGTTGATTTTAATAACTATTTTACTAGGTGTACCATTTTGAGAGTTTGCAATAAATATAAAACAAGGTTCTCTATGAAGGTGCCAATCCTTTTTTAGAAAAGAAATGGTGATGAGACCAAATTGGTGGACCTATGGTAAAAAAATATATTTTAATTTGGGTGAGCCTACCCTCAAATCCAAGGAGGAGCTAGAATCAGAAGGTCGTGTTTGCCATTGGTTTATATATATGCAATTGAAAGAAAGATTTAAGTAAGATAAAAAGAAACATGGGTTTAATTTTGTTAAAAATGAATTCCAAAGCCTACTATGCGGTAGTGATGAACATATTATTGCTAAAGTTTATCAAATGTTACTGAATTTAAATCTGGAAAATGAACAAGTAAAACATTGTATGATTCAGTGGGCAAAGAATTTTCGGTGTAATATAATGCTCGAACAATGGGAAAATATGTGGAATAAAGGAATAACAACAACAACAACAACCCCCACCCCCAGTGAGTCACTACCTTGATGTGGTTGTGGGGCTTGTGTACTCTGAGGAAGATGAGAGCTATGCCAGAGGTTCAACCATACTGGACAGGTCTCATCAGAGGAGTCAGACAAAGAGTGTCTCTCCCATAAAAAATATGGTGAGATGTAAATTTCATAATGCCATACCGGCTCAGATGTTGCCCGGGTTAACAAGGTCCATGCTAGGTGTTGGAGTTCCTAGATATCTGGTAAAAAATGGGTTACAGGACTCAGGACTGTTGGCTGAGCAACCAGGGCAAGCAGCTGCAGAACTACTGGAAGAAAAGGTGTTTACCCGTCGCAAATACACAGTGATTGAAAACAAAGAAATAATGATCTGTTATTACACATCAAGTCCAAAAGAAGAGGATATGTAAAATGAATGCACCAGTTCTGGAAAGAACAACATCCAGAATCAGAAATAAAAGAACAGAGACTAGCAGATCAAAGCCGATTTATAATACAAAATAAAGTATTTATTAAATAAATAAAGTATTTATTAAATAAATAAAGTATTTATTAAACAGAATAGGATGAACTGCAAAGGTTTACCCAGGGCAAAAAAATCAAAGCCTTGCCAGAAGTAATTCAGAATGTAGAGGCAAGCCAGGGGGAGTTGGCAGTGAAGGAATCCAGCAGAGATATACAACTGTTCTCATTTAGAAACCTGGCACCTCTTCCTCAGGAAGAACAAACCCCTCTAACTGAAGAAATAAAAGAATTGAAACAAAGAATAACTGAGCATCTAGAACAGCATAAAAACAACAGAATAAGGCTGCCTGCATTGAAGCTTGTTCCAAAGAAACCACTAGCACAAGCATTAAAATATGCAAATGCTGCAATATCAAGTATAAGGACCAATTTACTTCATGAAACAAACCAACTAATGTACAGCACAGCTGCAGTTATAACTGAATGCCTGGGATGCAAAATCAACAAAGAAGAAAAACAAACAGTGCACCACAAAAATGGAAGGTTAGACTAGAAAATAAGATCAGCAAGTTAAGATCACATGCAAGCAAGCTAGAACAGATGAAAGAAAAGAAGCTGAAGAACAAGAAGACCAAAGAATACCTAATCAAGAAATACCACTTAGAAACAAGGAAGATCAAGAAAGCACTGGAAATAATAAAGCAGCAAATAACAGCTATAGGCAGGAAAATCAGTAGATACGAAGCTCAAATTGCAAATTATAGGCAGAACCTCCAATTTCAATCCAATCAGAAATGTTTCTTCCAATCCATCAATGGAGAAACCTCAATGAATCAGTCAGTACCTGACAAGGAAGAAACAGTGCAGTTCTGGAAGCACATATGGGATAACCCAAAGAAACACAACAAGGATGCGGCTTGCTTAAAAGAGGTGGATGCAAATAAAACAGAAGTTGAAATGAAAGAACTAGTAATAACAACAAAAATGGTATAAAAAAGAGCAAGGAAGATCAAAAATTGGTCAGCACCAGGTGAAGATGAACTGCATGGGTTTTGGTTGAAACATCTACAGTAACTGTTATATACCCATTCATTGCCAAGCAGTTCAACAATATACTACAAGGAGGAGAAATTGAAAAGTCGCTAACAACTGGGAAAACCTACCTAATAATGAAAAATCCAGCAAAAGGGACAACACCAGGCAACTACAGGCCAATTACCTGCTTACCAACAACTTCAAATTGCTAACTGGTGTGGTAGCTGATGCAGTATAACATCATCTAGTTGAAAACAATCTCTTTACACCTGAGCAGAAAGGAAACCGCCCCAATAGCAGAGGAACAAAAGATCAACTGCTAATAGACAAAATGATGTTGGAAAACTGCAAGAAAAGGAAGACCAACCTGAATGTGGCATGGATTGACTACAAAAAGGCATTTGACTCTCTGCCACATGACTGGATAATCAAGTGCCTAGAAATAACAGGAGTCAGTAGAAACATCAGAAAATTTGTGCAAAGATCGATGGCACAATGGAAGACACAGTTACAAGTCAATGGTGAAAGACTGGAAGAGGTTAATATCAAGAGAGGAATATTTCAAGGAGATTCATTATCACCACTACCATTTGTTATTGCACTGTTTCCTCTGTCAACAATACTGAATAACTCAGGACATGGCTATCAAACATCAAAAACATCTGCCAGACTATGCCACCTCCTTTACATGGATGATCTGAAGCTGTATGGAAAAACATCATCTGAAATAGAATCACTGCTGAACACTGTCCATATATATAGCCAAGATATTGCAATGGAGTTTGGCCTGGACAAATCTGCCACACTTACTCTCAAACAAGGAAAAATAGTGAAAACTGAAGGAATAAAGATGCCCCACAAAAATAACATTAAGAGTCTGGATGAGAAAGATTACTACAAATACATGGGTATCCTTCAAGCTGACAACATCAAGCACACTGAAGTCAAGAAAAAGATTAGAGGTGAATACATCAAGAGAATAAAGAAGATCTTAAAGTCCAAACTCAATGGAGGAAATACCATGAAGGCAATCAACACCTGGGCAATTCCAGTCATTAGACACACAGCTAGAATAGTGGATTGGACTCAAGCAGAACTAAAAGCAATGGATAGGAAGACCAGAAAAATAATGACAATGAATCATGCCCTCATCCACGCAGTGACATTGACAGACTCTATCTACCAAAGCAAATAAGTGGACGTGGAATGCTGCAAGTACATCAGATGGTTGAAGAAGAAAAAATGGCTTTGGAAGAATATCTGAAGGACAATAATGACAATGAATCATGCCCTCATCCACGCAGTGACATTGACAGACTCTATCTACCAAAGCAAATAAGTGGACGTGGAATGCTGCAAGTACATCAGATGGTTGAAGAAGAAAAAATGGCTTTGGAAGAATATCTGAAGGACAATGATGAAGATGCACTGAAAGGAAGGCTTACTGACTACTGGAGAGACCAAACTGGCCTACAAGAAAGACCAAATGAAGATCAGAATAGGGGCATGGGAAGACAAAGCACTACATGGCCAGTACATTAAAAAATAGCTGGGAAAGCAGATAATAAGACCTGGCAATGGCTAAGAGCAGGAAAGTTAAAGAAACAGACCGAGGGACTAATTCTGGCTGTACAAGACCAAGCCTTAAGGACAAATACATACAAAGTCAAAACTGAGAAGACAGCAACAGACAGTAAGTGCCGCCTATGCAAAGAAGCTGAAGAAACAGTGGACCACCTGGTAAGCTGCTGCAAGATCGCACAGACTGACTACAAGCAGCGGCATGACAAAGTAGCAACAATAGTGCATTGGAAGATCTGCAAGAAATATCATTTGCCTGTAAGCAAGAACTGGTGGGATCATAAAATACATAAAGTAATAGAAAATGATAAAATTAAACTGCTCTGAGACTTCAGAATTCAAACAGAGAAGCACCTGCAACATAACACCCGGACTTAAAAATTGTCGATAAGAAAGACAAAAAAGTCTGGATAGTGGATGTGACAGTGCCTGGAGACAGCAGAATAGATGAGAAAAAACTGGAGAAGATAACAAAATACAAAGACCTACAAATAGAAATAGAAAGACTGTGGCAAAGGCAAGCAAGGGTAGTACCAATTGCCTTGGGTGCAATCCCAAAACAACTGGAGCACCACTTGAACACCATTGGCATTGACAAATTCGCCATTAGTCAATTGCAAAAGGTGGCCTTACTAGGAACTGCTTCCATCCTGCGACGATATCTATAATACCATCAAACATCCACATCTCCCTATCCCAGGTCCTTGGTAAGGACTTGATTGGTAGACAAAAATGCCAAATCCAGTCTGAACATCTGGATGACTGTGCAATGATTATTATTATTATTATTATTATTATTATTATTATTATTAATAATAATAATAATAATAATAATAATAATAATAATAATAATAATAATAATAATAATACAACTTGGAAGGGACCTTGGAGGTCATCTAGTCCAACCCCGTGCTCAGGCAGGAAACCCTATACCATTTCAGACAAATGGCTGTCCAGTCTCTTCTTAAAAACCTCCAGTGTTGGAGCATTCACAACTTCTGGAGGAAGCTTGTTCCACTGATTAATTAATTGCAATCTTCAAATCTGATGACTTCCGCCAGAAGTGGAGTGCCCATGATTTCTGAAAGCAAGCTGTTCCACTGGTTAATTGTCCTCACTGTCAGGAAATCTCTCCTTAGTTCTAGGTTGTTTTTCCCCTTAATTAGTTTCCATCCATTGCTTCTTGTTCTGCCCTCAGGTGCTTTGGAGAATAGCTCGACTCCCTCTTCTTTGTGGCAACGCTTGAGATATTGGAACACTGCTATCATGTCACCCCTAGTCCTTCACTTCATTAAACTAGTCATACCCAATTCCAGCAACCGTTCCTTATATGTTTTAGCCTCTAGTCCCCTAATCATCTTTGTTGCTTTTCTTTGTACTCTTTCTAGAGCAGGGGTGTCAAACTCAATTTCATTGAGGGCTGCATCAGCATTGCGGTTGCCCTCAGGGGGCCAGGTGGGTATGGTCTGGGTGGGCGTGGCCTACTGGGTGGGCATGGCCAGCTCTACATCGTTTGCATCAAGGGTGCCTATGGGGGCCTGGGCAGGATTGGGACAGATCTGAGGGTCTCTGGCAGAAGGAGGGTCTCTGGGCCAGGGCCAAGGCAGTGGGGGCCGTTCCCTGTTTCCAGGATGGCTTCGCGGGCCCCATGAAACCATTTTGCGGGCTGGATCTGGCCCCCAGGCCTTGTGTTTGACATGTCTGTTCTACAGTCTCAACATCTTTTTACATTGTGGTGACCAAAACTGGATGCAGTATTCCAAGTGTGGCCTTACCAAGGCATTGTAAAGTGGTATTAACAGTTCATGTGATCTTGATTCTATCCCTCTGTTAATGCAGCCTAGCACTGTGTTGGTGTTTTTGGCAGCTGCAGCATACTGCTGGCTCATATTTAAGTGATTGTCCACTAGGACTCCAAGATCCCTGTCTCAGTTGCTACTATTGAGCAAGTCACCACCTATACCAGGGGTGTCAAACTCAATTTCATTGAGGGCCGCATCAGCATTGCGGTTGCCCTCAGGGGGCCGGGTAGGTATGGCCAGGGTGGGCGTGGCCTACTGGGTGGGTGTGGCTGGAGTGCGTATGGCCTACTGGGTGGGCATGGCCAGCTCTACATCGTTCGCATCAAGGGTGCCTATGGGGACCTGGGCAGGAGTGGGACAGATCTGAGGGTCTCTGGCAGAAGGAGAGTCTCTGGGCCAGGGCCAAGGCAGTGGGGGCCGTTCCCTCACTGTTTCCAGGATGGCTTCGTGGGCTGCATGAAACCACTTCACGGGCCGGATCCGGCCCCCGGGCCTTGTGTTTGACATGTCTGACCTATACAATACCTATGCATTTGGTTTTTCTTACCTAAATGTAGAACCTTACTGTTTTCACCACTGAATTTTATTTTGTTGGATAGCACCCAATGTTCAAGTCTGTCAAGATCCTTCTGATAGGTTGGACTGTTTTTTCCCTTTGTGTAAAGATGAATGAAAAAATGAGTTAAGTAGTTCTGCTTTCTCTGTGTTGCTTGTCACCTTCTTGCCACTTTCTCCCACTAATGGACCAATCATTTCCTTAACTTTTCTCTTGTTTTTTACATGTTGAAAGAAAGTCAGAACCCATTCCTATTTCATTTCTATCTATCCCCTCTGACCCCAAATCAAATCTCACCTTTCCCTGGGTTCTGCCATACTCCCAAGGGGGAGGGGGGATGTCCCTGTGAGGTTATTGCCTCTGCTTCCTCTATCCACTTCAATGTAACCTTTTGCTTTCGTTTATTGCCTGTGTCCTCTATCAGCTACAGTGCAACAATTTGCTTCCTGCACTATCTCTCTCTCTAAAATTTATTTCTCTAAACTGTCAGCTAGAACAAGGGAGGGAATAAGGAATCTAACCTCAGTGCCTGGTTTATTTCTATGCTCTCAGAGTAAGGTGTGAAGAGCCGCCAGCCATCACTGTGTGAACTGGAGATGGGCTGATGTTATCTCCGTTTTTCCCACGATGGACCTAACACCTGGGGATTGGCCGTCCCACACTGGCTGGGCAGACTATGGGGTTGGGTCTTGTTTGGGGATACCTTAACCTATTGTTCTGCATGGGAAATCTTAGATCCTGTCTATTATGCCTGCTATCAACTACTCTTAATAAAAGTTCCTGTTGGAAGAAATCACTTCCAAGAGTTCTGCTTTCTTAAGATGTGGGATTGAAGTGGGTCCTGACATTAGACAGGATCTTCAGTAATAGTCAACCTGGAAGGAACACCCTTACCGGGGGACTTTGCAAAATCTACAATGTCAGACAATGGGGCAGGGAAGGAAGAGCCCACCATGAAGGGGGAGCCCTCCCTCTGGCCGGGACCCTGCAAGCTGTCGGGATCCAAGACATCCTACTCCTCGGAAGAAGTGGTAGAAACGCGCAGCCACAAACCTTGGTGGTCGATGGGCGTTGGAAAGAAAGACGAGTGGGAGAAGAGATTCAGGCAGCCACCAACCTGGATGGAAGCAAGAAATGGAGAGATCCCTTCACCTTAGTGAAGAGGAAGGAGATTAAATGCAGCACTCAAATTAGATCCCAGAGAAAGCTATTGACATGATGAAAAAACCCTCGGCTCTTTCGGGGATGAGAAACCTGAACCCCACTGCCGCACCAATACCTTGGGCTGCAGCCAGAAAGACACTGAGGGGGAATCGGAAGCTGAAGTCCTGGGGATGTCTGCTGAGACCACCAAGACAGCAGCTACCGCTTCGGCAGCTCCCACTCTCCGCTGACCTGGAGCTGCCGTTTGGGATTGGAGACATCACCAATGATGGTGAAGGTACTGATCCATCCTAACATTCCTGCTGCTGGATGCAAAATTTGGGGGAGAGTCCTCAGCTACATGGAAGAATACGGATGAGACATCCCCAGCAACAAAGCTCATTAGCCCACTGCCTTGGTGGAGCAGTGGGCTAATGCCTCCTTAAGTAACACCAGCTGCCTGCAATTAGTGCAGGTTCGCATCCCACCAGGCTCAAGGTTGACTCAGCCTTCCATCCTTCCGAGGTAGGTAAAATGAGGACCCAGACTGTTGGGGGCAATTAAGCTGACTTTGTAATAATGCCGCTTGGGGGGTGTGTGAAAGCCCTAATAAGCAGGCATATACATAGAATGAAGGCTATTGCTAAGTTTGTAAGCCGCCCTGAGTCTTCGGAGAAGGGCAGGATATAAATGGAATTAAAATTAAAAAAAATATCCATATTGTGCAATCTGCTCTGGACAGGGCGGCCGCAGACTGGATGGTGAACCTGCATGATTCCAATGTCTCAGAACTCCACAACTTCAACCACTTCATGTCCTCACTGAGAAGGCGATTTGAGGACCCACTGGCTGACCGAAAAGCCCGTGAGAAGATCAAAACAGTGAAGCAAGGCAGATGCCTGGTAGCCTAATATACGCAAGAATTCTAGACCATCACCATCAAACTGAACTGGACAGAAGACATCCTTCTTAGCCACTTCAAGGACAGCCTAAACTGTGGCCCATATGATGCTTGCCTCCCTCGAGGGGACCCATGCCGACTAGACGAATGGTACGTCCTGGTGGAGGAAGCAGAAATCGACCTACTGAAGAGGTACCGCCGAGGAAAACCATGGGGCCACTCGCCCCCTGAACCATTACACGAACCAGCAAAACCACCGGCCATGGCCAAGAAGTCAACAGGCTGTTTCAAATGTGGGAGACAGGCATCGTGCCATAGAGTGCCGCTCGAAAGCCCCTCAACACAACCCAGATCAATCACCAGCCAGAAAGTCAGGGAAGTCCCCAGCCTCTGCCAAGCATCGGCAGGGAACTCTGGCCTACACCGCAGGGGTGGCAGAATCCTCAGATGACCATTTGGAGGGCGAACCCCTGGTAAGTGGACCCATCGTGCCCATCCTCAAGACAATGACTATATTAGCCCCCTCCATGCCCAAAGCTGTCGAAGTGAAAG
The DNA here is from genome assembly GCF_947247035.1 of Vipera ursinii. Classification (NCBI taxonomy): domain Eukaryota; kingdom Metazoa; phylum Chordata; class Lepidosauria; order Squamata; family Viperidae; genus Vipera; species Vipera ursinii. Next base: position 71,793,078 of record NC_139514.1, on the reverse strand, counting down.
CCCTAATAGACTCTGGCTGTACCCCCTGCCTCATTAGCCCGATGCGAGTAGGGAACTTGGGTATCCCGGTGAAGAGGCTGAAACAGCCGATCTCATTCGGCCAGTTACATGGGTCCATAGTAGGGGGGGGTGCCAGCTACTCTAGCCACTTTACCAATCGAAGAAGACATAACATTCGTAGTAACCCTAGCCATGGAATGTCCAGTGATCCTAGGCCTGGCAGGCTAAAGAAATGGAACCCCTGGGTAGATTGGAGAACAGCAGAGCTGAGATGCTGAAAGGGGATCGTGCGAACCTGACACCCCAAGGAGCCCTACCAAACCAGGAGTGGAGAAAGCGTTGGTGGGAGAGGAAAAGGGGTTACCCGAAATATCATAGGAATACCAAGACCTCGCTGATGTTTTCAGCAAGGAATGGGCAGATGAGCTCCCTCCTCACCGACCCACGGACTGTGCCATAGAAATCAAACCCGGGGCAAAACTCCCGAAGCCCAGATTGTACTCCATGAGCCCTAAAGAGCAGGAAGAGATGAAAAGATTCTTAAACAAAAACCTAGAGAGGGGATTTATCAAAACTGCCAAGCCCAAAGTAGCCGCCCCGGTCCTTTTCAGAGAAAAGAAGGACAGTACTCTGTGCTTGTGCATGGGTTACCGTGCCCTGAATGCAATCAGTGAAAGCAACTTGCATCCCCTACCCCTCATGAAGGACGTTATCCCACCTATCGAAAGGAAGAATTTTTACCAAACTAGACCTAAGGGAAGCATACTACTGTGTTAAGATTAAGGAAGGGGATGAATGGAAAACTGCATTTAATTGCCCGATGGGATACTACCAATTCAAAGTTTTGCCATTTGGACTGCAAGGGCCCCCCACAGTATTTATGCAATTAATCAATGAGGTGCTAAGAGAGCACCTATTCAAGGGGGTCCTGGTCACCACGATGTAAAAAAGATGTCGAGACTCTAGAAAGGGTACAGAGAAGAGCAACAAAGATGATTGGGGGACTGGAGGCTAAAACATATAGGGAACGGTTGCTGGAATTGGGTATGTGTAGTTTAATGAAGAGAAGGGTGAGGGGTGACATGATAGCAGTGTTCCAATATCTCAGGGGCTGCCACAAAGAAGAAGGAGTCAAGCTATTCTCCAAAGCACCTGAAAGCAGGACAAGAAGCAACAGATGGAAACTAGCCAAGGAGAGAAGCAACCTAGAACTAAGGAGAAACTTCCTGACAGAACAATTAACCAGTGGAACAACCTGCCTCCAAAAGTGGTGAATGCTCCAACACTGGAAGTTTTTAAGAAGAGACTGGACAGCCATTTGCCTGAAATGGTATAGGGTTTCGTGCCTGAGGAGGGGGTTGGACTAGATGACCTCCAAGGTCCCTTCCAACTTTTATTATTATTATTGTTGTTGTTGTTGTTGTTGTTGTTGTTGTTATTATTATTATTATTATTATTATTATTATTATTATTATTATTATTTCCTTATCTTCACCGAGTCCAAAGAGGAGCATGTCAACCTGGTCAGAGCGGTTTTAAAGAAGCTGCAGGCTGCCCGCCTATATGCCAAACTATCGAAATGCGAATTCCAGCAGGAAAAAATAGACTACCTGGGTTATCGCTTATCCCCGCAAGGTATCGAAATGGACCCCAAGAAGGTCAGGGCAGTGTTAGAATGGCACCACCCCACACAAGGAAGCAATTGCAAAGCTTCCTGGGCTTCGCAAACTTTTACTGCCAACTCATCCCTTCATTCGCCCAAATAGCCCTGCCCATCACAAACTTGTTAAAAATGAAAGGGGAAACCTCAGTGAAACCCAGCCAGCCACTGAAATGGAGAATGGAATGCCAAGCGGTGTTCGAGAGATTAAAAAGACTCGTTTCCACTGAACCTGTACTGAGGCACCCGGACCCAGTTAAACCTTTTGTAATACAGGCGGACGCAAATGATGTGGAAGTGGGGGCTGTACTATTACAGGAAAATCACAAAGGGGCATTGCAGCTGTGCGCATACACACCCAGAAAACTCTCTGAAATGGAGCAACGCTGGATCAACTGAACATTCAAACTCAGTACTTGAGCAATATTTAAGGTGCTTTATTAATTTCCAGCAAACAAATTGGACCGACCTACTTCCTTTCACAGAAGTTGCCTACAACAACACAGTCCACTCCAATATGGGCTACACTCCCTTTCAAGTAGCTACCAGCCAAAGTTTCAACCCTATTGTCAGAACTAACCCCAAATGAACCGGCAATCCCATTACTGAAAGAATGGATATCCCAATTACAAAACACCTGGCCAGTGGTTAGGAAAGTCATAGACGAAGCCAGACAGGCACACAAAACACAAGCGGATAAAAAAGAGTCAAACCTAAACCATTCACTTTAGGAGAAATGGTATATATGTCTACAAAATACCTAAAATCCCTATAGCCCTATAAAAATCTTGGTCCAAAATATATAGGACCTTTTCCAATTAAAAGAATCATAACCCCAGTAATAGTAGAATTAGAATTACCCAAGAACCTCAAACAAATAGACCCAATCTTTTACTGCAGCTTGCTGAAATGAGAACAACAGTCACACTTACAGCCAAAAATCCCCCCTCCATCATCTCCAATCATGGTTGAAGGAGAACAACACTTTGAAATAAAAGAAATCCTAGATTCTAGGAAGTACCATGGGGCAACCCAGTACCTAGTAGCGTGGAAACACCTTCCCTCCTCACAGAACGAATGGGTCCACAAACATCACATTAGAGCACCCAAACTGCTAAAGAAGTTTCATACAGAATATCCCAACAATCTAGACTAACATCTATACCTGTTTTGTTTTCTCTACAGGTGGATCTCTCCTTTTTTATTAAAGAGTTTTACAAAAAAATTTTTTACAATACATATCCCCAAAACCCACCCGCCCCAAACCACCCCCCTCCCCCCCACTTCCCAGAGCTGAATACAAGGTCATAAATAATCATATTCTAACTAAAATTATCCATTATAAAATTAACCAAATTCATAATGTGCTTTAACTCCCCTTTAACATTGATACATTCAAATTATTAAAAACATAATAATAATAACTTAAACAAAAATATAATCAATACTAATACTAAAATTAATAACAATCTAAAATCTACTCATAAGCTGAATGTAACTTTTTAGTCCCATATTTATTCTGAATATAATCTATCCATCTCCTCCAAACTGAAATATATCTTTCTTGCGAATGATCCTTCAAATAAGCAGAAATCTTAGACATTTCTGCAAGATTCGATACCTTAAGTACCCATTCTTCTATAGTAGGCAAACTATCCTTCTTCTAATATTGTCCCACCAGTAACCGTGCTGCTTTTTATCAAATTCAACATCAAATTGATTTCTTTAGTATCACAATCTACAACAATACCCAATAAAAACAATTGTGGAGAAAACTTTATCTTTCTCTTAAAAATCTTTTGAATGTTCCACCAAATTTTAATCCAAAAAGCTTTTATATTTCTGCAAGTCCACCACATATGAAAATAAGTAGCATCTAAACTACCACATCTCCAGCATTTAGACTGTAGGTTAGGATACATATTAGACAACTTTTTGGGATCCAAATGCCATCTATAAAACATTTTATAAAAATTTTCTCTTAAATTTTGAGCCTGAGTAAATTTAACATTTCTAACCCAGATTACCTCCCAAGTATCCAACGGAATTGGTTCCTGTATGTTTTGTGCCCACTTTATCATACAATCTTTAATTCCGTTTCCGAGTCCAATTCAATTAAAACATTATATATCCTCTTTATATGTGCACGATTTAAATCTCTAATTTGTTTTACTAAGTTTTCATCTGTAATTGTAATGCCAACCTTCTGGTCCAGCTTCAACCTAGCTTTCAGTTGGGTGTATTGGAACCAAGAGTAACTTATGTTTTCTTGTTTTAACTCATCTAATGATTTAAGTTGCCAATTATTCCCTTCCAATGTAAGTAATTCCTTATAGGAAAACATATCCAAACTCACTCTCATAGATACACCTTCTATCACGTGTCCAGGAATTCCCCAAATTGGTATTTTATAATTTAACTTATAATAATACTTTTTCCAGACATGCAGCAAGGCACTTCTAAGAATATGAGATTTAAAAGCCCTGTCTACCTTTTTATCATAAAGCAAATATGCATGCCATCCATATACCAAATCCCAACCCTCAAGGTGAAGTATTCTTTTATTAGTTAAATTAAGCCAATCGCTAACCCATGTCATGACCACCGCATCATAATACAATTTCAAGTTAGGCGCCTTGAGTCCCCCTCTTTCCCTAGCATCTTGCAGAATCTTAAATTTAACTCTTGGTTTCTTCCCCGCCCAGATAAATTTATTAATATCCTTCTGCCATTCATCAAGGTTGGCATCCTTTTTCAATATAGGTATCATTTGAAACAAAAAAAGAAACTTCGGCAGAACATTCATTTTAACAGCTGCGATTCTTCCCAATAGAGATAATTGTAATTTTTTCCAATTATTTAAATCCTTTTGTATCTTCAACCATAGTGTTTCATAGTTATTCTTATATAATTTTGCATTTGAAGCTGCAATATACACTCCTAAATACTTAACCTTTTTTACTATTTCAAAACCTGTTAATTTAATTAACATTTCCCTTTCACTCATAGACATATTCTTAGACAATATCTTAGTCTTATTACTATTTACATTAAACCCTGAAACCTTACCATACTGAGTTATAATTTCCATCAAATCTATAACCGATTGTATCGGTTGAGATAATGTCACAACCAAGTCATCAGCAAATGCTCTCAATCTATAATCATTCTGTTTTATTTTAATTCCCTTTATCATAGAAGACTCTCGAATTTTAATTAATAAAATCTCTAACGTTAATACAAACAGCAATGGTGATAGGGGGCATCCCTGTCTTGTACCTTTTTCAATTTTAAACATCTCTGTTAACCCCCCATTAATTATAATTTGTGCAGTTTGTTGTTGATATATAGATTTAATAGAATGTAAGAATCCTTCTCCAAAATTCATTTCCTCAACAACTCTAAATAAAAATTGCCAATTCAATTGATCAAAAGCTTTTTCTGCATCCAAAAATATCAATGCTGCAGGGACTTGGTTGTTCTTATCCAAATATTCAAGCAAATTTACAATTTGTCTTACATTATATTTCATATACCTTCCAGATATAAATCCCGATTGATCACTATGAATCATTTGCTTTAAAACTTGCATTAATCTATTAGCCAATACTTTGGCAAAGATCTTATAATCTATATTCAAAAGCGATATAGGTCTATAATTTTTAGGTTGAGTAAGGTCTTGATCCTCCTTTGGAATCAATGATACAAAGGCTGTCCTCCAAGATGGAGGAACTGCTCCTCCAGTCTGAATTTCACTAAACAACATCTTTAAAGGTTCAATCATTTCAACCAACAACATTTTATAATAAATTGCTGTTAATCCATCTGTTCCCAGGGCCTTGCCCACTTTCAGCTGTTTAATAGCTAAAGAGATTTCCTCTAATGTTATTAAGTGGTTCATCTCAAGTTGTTGTTCTTTTGAAACTCTAGGAAAATGTGCTTCCTGTATTTATCTATATCTAAAGCTTGTATGTTTTCTCTAGAATATAATTTCGAGTAAAAATCTAAAAAACTCCTCTTAATCAATTTTTGTTGATAGACTTCTTTTCCTTTATATTCTATTTTATCTATAGTATGTAATTTCTGTTTTTTCCTTAATTGATAAGCCAGCCACCTTCCAGGCTTATTAGCGTTACAAAAGGCATTATGCTTAGCATAACACAAATTAGTTGCTACTTGGTCAGCCATTAGCATACTAAATTGTTCTTTCAATAAATGTATCGAGGCCCTTAAATTATTATCCAATGGATTCAAAATAAAATCTTTCTCCTTAGATTTAATCTCTTCCTCAAGATCTTTACGTTTTTGCATTTGCTTACACCTATAAGCATTATTCATATAAATCAAGACCCCTCTCATGTACGCTTTACTAGCATCCCAAACCATTCCCATCAATTTAATTTAATTTAATTTAATTAGATTTATATACCGCCCTTTCCCGAAGGACTCAGGGCGGTTTACAGGGTATTTAAAATCAGCAATACAAAATACAAAAGTTAAAAAACAATTTAAAAAGATTAAATTATCCCTTAAAATAAAAACCCCAGTTAAAAATTCTCAGCCTGGGCCGGAGAGCTCAAAGAGCCAGGTCTTCAGGTCCCGGAAGAATGAACAAAGGTCGGGGCAGTCTTCAGCTCCACAGGCAGCTGGTTCCAGAGGGCAGGCACACCCACAGAGAAGGCCCTCCCCCTGGGTGTTATCCGCCAGCAGTGTTTTACCGGCGGCGCCCTGAGGAGACCCTCCCTGTGTGAGCGCACTAGACGAAGGGAACTTGATGCTGGCAGCAGGTGTTCCCTCAAATATCCCGGACCCAAGCCATTTAGGGCTTTATCGGTCATCACCAGCACCTTGAATCTCACCCGGAGGGCAACCGGAAGCCAATGCAGCTCGCGGAGTAGAGGTGTTACATGGGAGTATTGGGAAGCCCAAATCACAACTCGCGCGGCCGCACTCTGCACCAGTTGAAGCCTCCGAGTGGTCCTCAAGGGCAGCCCCATGTAGAGAGCGTTGCAGTAGTCTAAACAGGAGGTCACGAGCGCATGAGTGACTGTGCGTAGGGCATCTCGGTCCAGGTAGTGTCGCAACTGGCGCACCAGGTGAACCTGGGCAAAAGCCACCCTGGTCACGGCACCTATATGGTCTTCAAAATTAAGCCGTGAGTCCAGGAGAATGCCGAAGTTGCGAGCCCTATCAACGGGGGGTAACACCTCACCCCCCCATCGTTAAAGGTGGGATGGACTGGTTAGTTCGAGATGCCGATATGCACAGCCAATCAGTCTTGGCAGGATTGAGACGAAGCCTGTTTCTCCCCATCCAGACCTCGACCGCCTCCAGGCAACGGGACCTCACGGCGAGGGCATCGCTGGGTTGGTTCGGGATGGAAAGAAAAAGTTGGGTATCATCAGCGTACTGATGATATCCCACCCCGAAACCATGAATGACCTCACCCAGCGGCTTCATGTAGATGTTGAACAGGAGGGGCGAGAGAACCGATTCCTGAGGAACTCCACAAACGAGAGGCCTCGGGGCGGATCTCTGCCCTCCCGTCAACACCGACTGCGAACGGCCCAGGAGATAGGAGGAGAACCACCGTAAAACGGTGCCTCCCACTCCCAACCCCCTGAGACGCCGCAGTAGGATACCATGGTCGATGGTATCGAAAGCCGCTGAGAGATCTAATAGGACTAGGACAGAGGAGCAACCCCTGTCCCGAGCCCACCAGAGATCATTCATCAAAGCGACCAATGCCGTCTCCGTGCTGTGCCCGGGCCTGAAACCCGATTGGTACGGGTCCAGATAATTAGTTTCCTCCAGGAACAGAGGAAGCTGATGCGCCACCACGCTCTCAACAACCTTTGCCAGAAAGCGAAGGTTGGAGACTGGATGATAGTTATTTAAAACAGCTGGGTCCAGGGCAGGCTTTTTGAGGAGGGGTCTCACCACCGCCTCCTTCAAGGTGGCGGGGAAGACACCCTTCTTCAAAGAAGCAGTTATTACTGCCTGGAACCAGCCTCGTGTCCCCTCCCGGGCCGCATAAAGCAGCAAGGAGGGGCACGGATCCAACAAACAGGTGGTGGAGCTCAGCCTCCCCATGATCCTGTCCACATCATCAGGGGAAACTGGATCGAACTCAGTCCAGATAACATGCTCAAGACTGTCCGATTCCTCCACATCAGACTCCGCCCAGTCAGAGTCCAAACTGGCCCGGATCTGAGCGATTTTGTCCGTCAGATGATGCCTAAACTCCTCGGCCCGTCCCTGTAAGGGATCCTCCCTCATCTCCTGGTGAAGAAGGGAGTGAGTCACCCTAAACAGGGTGGCCAGGCGATTATCTGCGGATGCGATGAGGGCAGCGAAGTAATTAGCCCTCACCGTCCTCATCGCAGCAAGATAAGACCTTATAAAGGTTCTTAGCTGCAATCGGTCAGATTCGGAATGGCTGGACCTCCAACCGCTCTCTAGACCCCGTCTCCGATGCTTCATCTCCCGGAGCTCCGCAGAAAACCATGGAGCCCAACGGGATCTGCGCCGGGTCAGAAGTCGCAAGGGTACTTTCCCAGGCATCCACCAAGGCATCAACTGGGCTGTGAGTGAGGGCGATGGGTATAGACCCAAGCACCATCTGGAACCGTTCAGGGTCCATTAGGCGCCTGGGGCTGAACCATCTAGTTGATTCCGCTGCCCAGCAGTGGGGGCTGGCATCACGGAAGACCAGCTGCAGAAGATGATGGTCGGACCATGACAGGGGGGTAACAACCGGTAAACCCCCTCTCAAATCATCCAACCACTGTCCAGATAGGAACACCAGGTCGAGAGTGTGACCCCCCCCACATGGGTTGGGCCTTGAATTACCTGGGTCAGGTCCATGGCCATAATGGAAGCCATGAACTCCCGGGCTAGCTCCGATGACCCTCCCAGGGAAGGCAGGTTGAACTCACCCAGCACTATGAGCCTGGGCAACTCCACCGCCAACCCTGAGAGGGTGTCGAGCAGCTCGGGCAGAGCTGTTCCCACACAGCTGGGCGACAGGTATGTAAGTAACAAGCTCATCTGAACCCAAGAACCACATCTAAGGAGGAGGGACTCACTCCCGCCAATCTGGACAATGGTGGTCTCCCACAGGCATAAAGTCTCACTGATAACCACTGCCAACCCGCCGCCCTTACCGTGAGCCCGTGGCTGGTGTAGCACACGGAAACCTGGGAGGCATAACTCGATCAGAGGGACCCCTCCCTCCGAGCCCAACCAGGTTTCCATAATGCATGCCAGATCCACACGTTCCTCCTTGATCAAGTCACGAACGAGGGGAGCCTTATTAGCAACGGATCTGGCATTAAGATAAACCAGCCGGATCTCAGGGGCCTGATCACCCTCACCCCCAGGCAAAACAGTGCTAGCCGTAGGGTCGGAGCGCATCACCGCTCGCAAGCAGTGGGGGCACGATCCCAGATGTCGATATGGCCCTCCGTGCACACACCTGCTGCCATTCCCTATCGTCGTGGGGATTTGAAGCCCCACCCCAACACATCCAGAACCAGCCGCCTCTAACCCAAGCCCCGACCCGCCGGGACCCCAAACCGGCCGGACTGAGTGCCGGTTAATAATCCCCTCCCCTCCCTCACCCTCCCTAACCTTTTAAAATAACTGGCTAAAAAGTGGATCAGAGGCCTCTTGATACGTCTCCGCTCGAGGCCCCTATCTAAGCCCAACCACCTCTCGGGGTCCCAACACTTGGGCCCGTCATTAAGGGGAGTGCAGGAAAGGGCGGCAGGTCGAACCCAGGAGGGAGAAACCCCCCTGAGGGCATACAAATCGGCTCCAGAGTAGTGCAAGGGAACCATAAATAATGAAAAATGTCCGCATAGGGCTGATGTTAATAATGGGTGGATCGATGGTATTAATAGCATAAAGTCAGGTAGATGTTTCACAGTCCAATTAGTCCAACTCAGCTCTCACCTGGGTGGAACTCAGAAAAAAGAAACCCCAATCGTCCTCTCACTACGGCTGAGGCATCTAGCCTATCATGGACAAAGTGAGGAATCCCGGGGTAAACCTACCCCAACTGGTCTCTCACACCAGTGGGGCGGTTGATGAACAATCCAAGACCGTCCTCCCACCATGGTCCAGTCCCAGGTCCAATCCAGAATATTAATGGGAAGCACTAGCCCCCAACCGGGCATTAAAACGTAATCCTGGCTGATCTTCGGGCCACAGTAGTGCCTGCCAGCCAGCATAAGGAGAAGGGCCAAGCCCCGGTTGATCTTCAGGCCGCTGGCCATTACCGCCATTCCGGGGAGGGGGGGCAAAGATGTACCTTTATGCATATTTATAACAAAAAATTCTTTCAGATGTTCTCTACATTTCTGCAAAAACACCTCATTTGTATATAAATTTTCATTCAATCTCCAGGATCTTCTATTATCATCTTCAGCAAAGAACTCCAACCAAACAGGACTATGATCCGACAATGTCCTTGGAAAAATCTTAACATTCTTAACCCTAGAGAGAAGATCAGTAGTAATTAAAATAAAATCAATCCTAGAGAAAGATTTGTGTCTATCCGTAAAAAAGTAAAATCTCTGTCCTTCATATTCCTTTCCCACCATACATCTCTTAGCTCCAAATCCTCCTTCAAATCAAAAAAGGCTTTGGGCAATTTTGAATAATTAGAAGGGTTTTTAAAAGATCCCTTCCTATCTTCAAATGAGTCCAAAACTCCATTCCAGTCCCCCATCATAATAACAGATTTGTAATCCAATTCGATTAGTCTTTGATGTAAAAATTTAAAAAACCTTTGCTGTTGTTGATTTGGAGCATATAATCCAATAAGAAGAACTTTCTTTCCTTGTAACATCGGTTCAATACTAACATATCTCCCTTGTTTATCCGATTCAATTAATGTAGCCGAAAAATCTTTTCTTAGATAAATGACTACTCCAGCCTTCTTGTCCGGAGCACAGGCTGCAAAATGTGTTCCCAACCGGGAATTAACCAAAAACTTTTGGTCCTTTAATGCAATATGAGTCTCTTGTAAGCAAACAATATCATTTTTATGTTGTTTCAAATAGTGAAATACTTTCATTCTTTTCTGTGGTGAGTTTAAGCCATTAACATTCCATGTCAGGAACTTCACCATCTCTGGTGACCAGGAGCCTTTGGAACATGACCTGAAGATCACCTGTTGCTCTCTTTGGGCATGCTCCTCCCACAGGCTCTGAAACAGCCGCATCTTGCGTAGTTAAACCAGATACAAGCTTCTGTTTTTGCTCTTTTTCCTTACGCTTGTATGCAGCCCTAGTCATCCTCTGTTCTCTCGGGTCCTCCTTTAACACCAAACTCTGCTCCATAGTCTCAGCCTGCGGCATCTCCTAAAGAGGCAGTGACATTGCCCCTTCACTCAACTGTTTATCTTCTTGTCTTGCTTCTGTTCTTTTAACTCGAGGAGACGGTGGTGAACCTGCTTTAAGGACCTTAGTATAAAAATCTTTTGCTTTTGAAATTGTGTTCAACCTATACCTCGTCCCTGCATAATTCGCCACAATTCCAATGGGTATTTCCCATCCAAACTGAATTTGTCTCTTCTTAAGCTTATCAGACAAAAAGGCGAAGTCTTTCCTTTTTCTAAGAATTTTTGGGGGTATCTCCTTTAAAATTATAATATCTTGGCCTGCAATTTGGAATCTTTCCCAGTAAAAAGCTTGGATGATTGCATTTCTAGTTGATCACCTGGAGAAGTAAATCACTACATCTCTAGGTAAATTTTTCTGTCTAGCAATCCAAGAATTAACCCTAAATGTCTTATCCATCTCTTTAACTAATTCTTCAGGTTCACATTTCAAGACAGGAGCCACTGCCTGTGCCACTTCCCATTCCAAATCTTCTTTAGGGTTCTCTCTCAAACCCCTTATACGCAATGCAAACTCCATGTCTCTATATTGTGAAAAGATAATTTCATCTTCTGTTCTGTCAATTTTAATTTCTGCTCTGTCCAATTTCTGTTCAGCACTGATAATTTTATTTTCCAAATTCTCAACATACTCCATAACTGAATCCACACGAACATCCAGGCATTCAATGTGTGCAGCCAAGCCCTGAAGTGCAAGCACTATATCCTCCCTCATCTGCTTGTTTTGATTAACAAATTCTTCCTTTGTTTCCTTTATTTCTTGCTGTAATACTTGCGTTGATTGTGTCACAACTTGCTGAATATCAGCCAATGTAAATGCAGGTGGTGGGGGGGAAGGTGGTTGTACTGTAGGTTTCATTGTAGTTTGCCCTGCAGCTTGTGATAAAGGTGAAGAAATGGCACTTTTAGAGATTGTAGGCCCTCCCCCACGCCTTGCAGCCATCTCTTAAGTTTCGATTTCCTCTTTCTTCTAGCAGAATCAAAGTTCAGGGAAAAAAGGAAGAGGGAGAAAAAATAAAAGTTTTTCTCCCAAATTCCTTATCCTTCAATTAAAAAAAAGGCAAACTCTCAAATACACAAAGTCTGGTACTGGTTAGAATCAGTTGCAAATTGTATATCATGCTCTGTTGCAAAATGTAGCAACTTTCCAAAACTGTCAGTTCATACAAGAAAGCAACATTCCAGTGCCATTTTTGCTCCATTTCAATCAGCTTAAAACTTGAAGAAGATAATGAATCTGAGTTAAAGTTAAAATCCAACTTGAAAATTCAAATCCTCCTGTTTCGCTCTGCCTGCTTCTCAGAGAAAAAATACTCACAGTCCCATCAGATGTAGTTGTCGCATCTGGTTCCACTCCCTTATGGAGTGAAAGCGTCCTGGGAGCGGAGAGAGCCTGGGCTCTGAGGGAACTCACCCTATCAACTCCCAAGCTAGTTGAGGAATTGACAAGGGAGCTGTACCTCTACCCAGACAAGCTCGTCTCTCCCTCTTCTCCTGAGGGAGAGACTTCGGTGCCACAGAACAGCTGATTTTTGGTGTCTCCTAGTGCTTAACGCTTCCCAAGGTTGGGCGGCTTCTGAAATGCCGCCATTCAGCACGGCAGCGCTACCGGAAGTCACGGATCTCTCCTATTTTTAAGGGGGGCAGGATGTCAGAACACATTCCTATTTCATTTCTATCTATCCCCTCTGACCCAAAATCAAATCTCAACTTTTCTTGGGTTCTGCCATACTCCCAAGGGTGAGGGGGGATGTGCCCAAGTGGTTATTGCCTCTGCTTCCTCTATGCGCTACAATGTAAACTTTTGCTTTCTCAGAGGAAAGTGTGAAGAGCCGCCCACCATCGCTGTGTGAACTGGAGACAGGCCAATGTTATCTCCCCTTTTTCCATGATGGACCTAACACCTGGGGATTGGTCATCCCACACTGGCTGGGTGGACTATGGGGTGGGGTCTTGCTTGGGGATACCTTAACCTATCATTCTGTGCAGGAAATCTCAGTTCTGTCTATTATGCCTGCTATCAACTAATCTTAATAAAAGTTCCTGTTGGCAGAAATCGCTTCCAAGAGTTTTGCTTTCTTAAGATGTGGGATTGAAGTGGGTCCTGACAAAGAAGCTCTTTTTTGTTATTTTTTACTTTTGTTGCAAGCCTTAGTTCATTTTGAGCCTTAGCTTTCCTCACTTCAGCTTTGCAGGCTTGGGCTATTTGCTGATATTCTGCCTTACTTATGTGCCCCTCTTTCCACTTTTTATACTTGTCCTTTTTGTCTTTCAATTTATCAGAGAGTTCTTTATGCAGCCATGTTGGTTTCTTTTCAGAGCTGTTATTTTTCTTTTTTGTTGGTATTGTGCTAGCCTGGGTTTTTATTATCTCACTTTTCAAAACTTCTCAAGCTTCTTGAGTTGTTTTCCCCTTGAGGATTCTCATCCATGGAATCCTTCCTAAAACTCTCTCTAAGTTTGTTGAAATTAGCTCTCTTAAACTTCTGTGTTCTATTTGACTGTGTTATATTGCTTGTGCTTGCATAATGTTGAATTCCAATATTGCATGCTCACTCCCCCCCCAAGGTTCCTGTGGTTTCAACACCTTCTATGATTTCATCTCTGTTAGTGAGAATTAAATCCAATATGGCTGATCCCCTAGTTCCCTTCTCTACTTTTTGGGAGAGTTGTCTGCTAGATTTGGCAGGAATCTGTTTGATCTTACGCTTGGTGCAGAGTTTGTCTCCCAGTTGATGTCAGGGTAATTAAAGTCCCCCATTACTATTATGATGTGCTTCCTTCATATCTTAGTTAACTGACTAGCGAAAGGTTCATCTATTACCTCTGTTTGGTTGGGTGGCTATGGTATACACCTATGGCAATGTCATTCCCCCCCCCTTTATATTGACCAAAATGCATTCAAGACAGTTTTCATCATTGTTGTGCTCTGTTTCTGTAGAGATGTAGTTATTTCTTATATAGAGAGCAACTCCACCTCCTCTTTTATTTGCTCTGTTTCTTTTAAATAATTTAAATCCCTCTAGCTGTGTGTTCCATTTGTGGGTTTTATCCCATCAAGTTTCTGTAAAGGCAACAATATCATATTTGCCCTCATTTACCTGAATTTCTAGTTCACCCTGCTTACTGTTCATACTCTGTGCATTAGTGTATAGACATTTGAGTCCTTTATGACTGACCCTGTGTTTACTTGCTGCATAACCTGTGTGATGCCTGATTTCCCCTATTTTCTTACCACCTGCTTGATTAGTGCATTTTGTGTGGCACTTGCTATTAAAAGCTTGATTTTACTTGACAGCAAGGTTGATATTCTTGTCCATATACACATCTATGTTACATACACTGGTAATCCTATAATTTTTGATTGCCAGGGATAGGAATGTTCTGTATCAATTAACTCACTTTCCCCATTGTTCAGTTTAAATATTCCTCCAGAAAATCTGTGAATTTGTTGCCAAGTAACTCAGTCTCTTTCTTGGATGGATGCAAACCATCTCTTTTGTACACTTTTTCATTGGACCAACTGGAGACATCGTGACTAATATAACCAAAGCCTTCCCCTTTACACTACTCCTTTAGCCACATATTGAATTCTGCTATATGCTGGCCTTTTCGATTTTGCTCCTTATACACTGGTAAAGCCTATGAAAAAGCCTACAGGCTATCCTGCTAAGTTCCTGCCCCAAGCTCTGGAAATCATTCTGCACAGAGAGTACATCTTTTGGGGACAAATCGTTAGTGCCAAGATGTACAATAGCATCCACATCACAGTCCTTGCTGGCATTCTTGACTATCTTAAAAATACGCTTCTTGTCCCTGCTGGCAGTAACACCTGGAAGACACCTGACCTCTTTCAAAACTTCTGTACCCTTTCTTAACTTTACATCCCTTATAATTGAATCACCGACCAGAAGGTGGCTTCTCTTTTTGGATGCCTTGCTCTTCTTGCATGACTGGTATGTAATACCAGTCATGAAGAACCAGCCAGAGACTTAGCTACCTTTCTCCTCTGCACTGTATTGACTGTACTGATTAAAGAAAAGAATAAGAATACTTTTATTGCCACATGAAAACTGTTTCTAGACTTTGTGCTTGAGGCTGGAAAAAATGAAATTTTGATTTTGGGTTTTACCAGTTAGATAGACTTGATGTTATCGAAATGGCTAGCTTATATTATTTTGTAAAAGTAAAAAGTTGAGCTTTGAAGTTGACACTTTACTTTGCAGGGATGCGGTGGCTCAGTGGGTTAGGACGCTAAGCTTGTCGATCAGATGGTTGTCAGTTTGGTGGGTCAAATCCTGAGTGCCACGTAACAGAGTGAGTGCCTGTTACTCGTCCCAGCTTCTGCCAACCTAGCAGTTCGAAAGCACGTAAAAATGCAAGTAGAAAAATAGGGACCACTATGGTGGGAAGGTAACAGCGTTCCGTGTGCCTTTGGCATCTAGTCATACCGGCCACATGACCACGGAGACATCCTCGGACAAGCGCTGGCTCTTCGGCTTTGAAACGGAGATGAGCACTGGCCCCTAGAGTTGGAAACGACTAGCACGCATGTGCGGGGGAACCTTTACATTTACCTTACCTTTACTTTACTTTGCAGCACCAAAGGAAGGTCGGAGGTCAATGCCTTTTTTTCCTTTTTTTCTCTTCCCTACCTCATCACTGGAGATTTTTAAGAAGAGACTAAACAGTCACTTGTCTGAAATGGTATAGGTTCTCCTGCTTGACCAGGGGGCTGGACTAGAAGACCTCCATGGTCCCTTCCAGCTCTATGCTATTCATTAAAAAAAGTAAATTGATTCAAAGAAAGGATATACTGGGAATGTTGGATGTTCTCAAAATCAGAGAGGAGAAAGATAAAAGACACATTGATGTGGTGGAAGTGAGAATAGTTTCAAGGGTAGAAAAGTACAAATATAAACAATAAATCAATTATAAGCTAGTTTTAACAATTTTACCTTTCATTTTTCTTATCATATGCCTTTAATTTCTTTAAATTACTATTCCTCATTCTTTTTAAGCAGTCTGCTTAAGAATGCTAAGAAAAGAGTACTTAAAAAGAAGCATTAAGCATTATACCATGTTTCCCCGAAAGTAAGCCCTAGCCTGATTTTTTTTGGGGGGGCTAATATAACCCCACCCCTGAAAGTAAGCCCTACTTAGGAGCCTGTACAGATGGCCGGCCACCGATTCTGTCTGGTTTCTACCATAGACAAGAGGTAAGGGGGGAGCTGCCAGTACCTCTGCAATGAGGCAAAGCCAGTGGGGGAGGGGGGATCTGACCCATGTTCCCCGCTAACCTATGGCATACCTTACCGCCACCTCTCACGCCGCATGGCTTGTTCCGTGACTGGTTTTGGCTGGCTGCAGCCATTTGCCGCATTGTGCATTGCACCCACCAATTCCACTGCCATGAGGCTTGGTGGATTCCCCCCATCTGACCATGTGCCCCACTAACCAATGGTATACTGGTTCCTTACTGCTGCCTGGCTTGTTCTGCGGCCAGTTTTAGCTGGTTGCAGCCATTTGCCACATTGTGCAGTGCCCAATGCTGCTGCCATGAAGTTTGGCGGATCCCCCCATCTGACCCACATTAGGCCATAGCCAGGACTCCCTTGCCCACAGTAAGCCTAACCCCTACTCCCCCCCCAACCCTAACTGGAGATGGAAAGCCCTGGGGAAAAAACCCAGAAATAGTTGGGTAGGGGAAAAAAACGCTTTGGTTTTTTTTCCAGGCCCTCCAATCTCCAGTTAGGGTTGGGGGTGTGGGGGTTAGAGTTACCATAGGCATGGAAGGCCTGGCTACAGCCTTGTGTGGATCAGATGGGGGAGAATCTGCCAAGCCTCATGGCCACACCATTGGTGGGCACGATGTGGGTTGGCTGAAATTGGCTATGGAACAAGTGGGGCAGATTTCCCCCTCACCTGCCCAGCCTCTTCCCTTTCACTTCTCAGCCAGGCTGCTGGCGCTTTTGGCCACCTGGCCCTCTTTGCAGCTCTGCTCACAGAGCCACCAAGCGGTACATATACTTTGTATAAAAATATTCAACAATTGGGTAGGATACCATTTTTGAAGAAGAAAGTTAAAGAACTACTGTTTGTAATCCCATTTATCTCCTGATGTCTTTTAAATATGAATGTATTAAATTTCATGTTTATCGAACCTAATTTTTATTACAATAGACAAAGATACTAAGAAACGGGAAAGAACTGTAGTAAAATATTAGCAGTGAGTGTTATACACTGGAGAGTTATTGACTCCAATAAAAATATGATTCCAGATTGATTAATCAACAAATTTTTAATTTTATTTTAAACTGTATAGTTATAATTATTAGAAATATAGCACTTGCTATAGCACTTATGCTTATATACTGCCCTATAGTGCTTGTCTGGGCGGTTTACAATTTCAGTGTTATTTGCATATTGCCCCCAACAATCTGAGTCCTCATTTTACCAACCTTGGAAAGATGGAAGGCTGAGGCAACCTTATTTTATATGGATAGATCATTCCTGGGAAAAATTCCTAGCCCTGATAGATTGCTTCAATGCTTTTTATGGAATATGTTTTGTTCATAAAGGCAGGATACAAATAAATAAAATAATATTGATCATATCTCTTGCCTCATCTCTTCAAAGTTCTTTGCCATTTGCATTTTATAGCTTATTTATGTTAGGTTAGTTGAATATATTTTATACTTAATGAAATATCAACATTGCAGCCTTTTCAATTAAATAATATATTTTTTCCAGATTACAAATAAAAGCAAGGAGTCTATATGGGAATTCATCAAAAGTTTATTGGATGCCTGGTCAGGATGGGTTGTTATGCTACTTATAGGACTGCTGGCAGGTAACTTCAAACAAATGTTAACTCATATTTAGTTATTAAAAGTTGTGCGCTGTAGAAACAGTTGTTTATGCTGGATATAGAAGTGTCATATCTTCTATTTCAACATTTCAGGGCTAAATCCTATTTTTGTTAGGGATAGAAATACTAAATATATATGTAGAATGCTGACAGTAACAGCACAAAGAAATAATATTTATAATTTGAAATATGGAATAACAATTGTAATATAGAACTTTAAATATTATTTTAGTCCCAAATAGATCTAGCACTAGTAATAATACAACAATTTCCTGGTTAATTGATAATAATTTGCAAAACTTTATGTTTATTTATTAAATTTATATAGCTGCCCCTCATGAGAAGTTATTTTTTTTATTAAAGAGTTTTACAAAAACAAAATTTTACAATATATTGCCAAATCCCCCCCATCCCAAACCCACCCACTTCCCCCCTCACTTCCCAGAGCTAAATACAGGATTATAGTTATAATAATCATATTCTAAATAAAAATTATGCATAATATACAATTAACCAAATTCATAATGTGCTTTAACTCCCCTTTAACATAACTACATACAAAGTACCAATAACAGTATTCCACTAAAATCTACTCATAAGCTAAATGGAACTTTTTAGTCCCATATTTGTTCTGAATATAATCTATCCATCTCCTCCAAACTGAAATATATCTTTCCTGTGAATGATCTTTCAAGTAAGCAGAAATCTTAGACATTTCTGCAAGATTCGAAACTTTAAGCACCCATTCTTCTATAGTAGGCAAACTATCCTTCTTCCAATATTGTCCCACCAGTAACCGTGCTGCTGTTATCATATTCAACATCAAATTAATTTCTTTAACATCACAATCTACAACAATACCCAGTAAAAACAATTGCGGAGAAAACTTTATCTTTCTCTTAAAAATCTTTTGAATGTTCCACCAAATTTTAATCCAGAAAGCTTTTATATTTCTACAAGTCCCCTCATGAGAAGTTATGATAGATAGATATAGATAGATAGATAGATGATAGATAGATAGATAGATAGATAGATAGATGATAGATAGATAGATAGATAGATAGATAGATAGATAGATAGATAGATAGATAGATACATGTATATAGATATACATACATACATACATACATTTGCTCCATCCTTTAAGAGCAGTAGATAACATTCTGAGAAATCATTAGAATTGTGGAACTAAAACACATTCATAATATTATAATTAATAATGGTAATAACAAAATTATTTTAATTATTTTTTATTTATTATTAATAATATATTATTGAATCAAAATAATATGTCTAGATATTAACTGGTGTTTTTTGGCTTGTTATGAATAAACAACTAATGTTCTTCCAGTGTTTGGATGAAATATGTAATTGGAGCCATGCATAGTTCATGAAGCAATATGACATTTATTCAGGCAAGCTCTTATAAAGCGGTCACTAAAAATGCTATTTTAGTATTTCTTGCTATGAGATACCACTTGATGTCACTATTGTACTGTTATTTTAAAAAGTGCCAACTATTTGGAATGAAAAGACAAAAATATTACAATTTGAAATGGAAGGCATAAAAAGTATATGTATCTATAATACAATATAAGCCAATTGTATTAAATAAATATTTAATACTATACGTTTATGATGTTTTTTCCATAAATATATAAAAATAAATAAAATAAAATAAATATAAATATAAAAAATACTAAAAATTGTTTTTTTGAGCAGCGTGGTGACCAAGTGGAGAAAATGCTCACCTTCTACTCGGAAGGTTGAGAGTTCAATCCAGGACAGTGTCAGATGTTTCTCTCCTAGGGCGCAAAGAAAAAAATTCTGCTGTGAACTCTGCTTAGCATCCGGAAGGGCATCCAGCCAGAAATGCTCGGCTCCATCCAGTCACCCCATCTCTACCCCAGATTAAGGGATTACAGAGTTGTAAAAAGAAAGTTTTTATTTATGGTATTTTTTATTGCATCAGTGTCTGCTTTTAGGTCAATATATTGAAAGTAACAGTCATACACACTGCCTACTTGTTCAACTGGTGCTCTTAACCTACTGTGAAATTTGGTCAATAATCCCAAACCGAAGTTTTGATTTTAACAGTTTCATCTGCTCATAGGATGATCTAGATAAGAATATATATTCTTGTTTTAAAAACTTATTTAAACTAATAATTGTGTGCATTGTTTAGAAATTCTTAGAAATGAGTCAATAAAAGCAATTCATATTTGAAGAGAAACAGTACATTGCGTAAGAAAGCTTATAGAGAGATGCAAGGAAACAATCTTCATCTTTGACAGGTTTCATTCAGTCACTGTTGTAGATGCTAATAGGTGTAATAAATGCTCCTGAAAACACCCTATAGCTATGAGATGGACATTTCTCCTAACTTTTACTTTGGTAACTGCGAGGTGACAACATGTAGTCACATATGTATCTAACTCATATTCAAGAGACACGTTAGTAAGAGCATGCGCAAAATCATTTCTCAGCATCTATTATTTGGGTCCTCCTTTAACATCTGTTTCTCCCTGTTAGGTACATTGGCTGGAGTTATAGATTTAGCAGTGGACTGGATGACTGATTTGAAAGAAGGAGTCTGTTTAAAAGCCTTTTGGTATAGTCATGAGCAGTGTTGCTGGACATCCAATGAAACTACTTTTGAAGACAGGGACAAATGTCCTCAGTGGCAAAAGTGGTCTGAACTTTTAGTTAACAAATCTGAGGTATGATTATAATTTTGCTGCAATTTACACACTAATTGTTTAAGGTTTTAACATGGCACTATCATAAAAACATGTTACACTAAACTGAAAAATTGTCTAGGTCAGGTTCCCAACCTTTTGGGCACCAGGGACTGGTTCTGTGGAGAAAGGTTTTTCCATGGACTGGAAAGTGTGTGGTTTTGTGTGCTGCCTGCATCCCACAGTTAATAATAATAATAATAATAATAATAATAATAATAATAATAATAATAATAATAATAATAATAATAATAATAATAATAATAATAATAAAGTTGGAAGGGACCTTGGAGGTCATCTAGTCCAACCCCCTGCTCAGGCAGGAAACCTTATACCATTTCAGGCAAATGGCTGTCCAGTCTCTTCTTAAAAACCTCCAGTGTTGGAGCATTCACCACTTCTGGAGGCAGGTTGTTCCACTGGTTAATTGTTCTAACTGTCAGGAAGTTTCTCCTTAGTTTTAGGTTGCTTCTCTCCTTGACTAGTTTCCATCCGTTGCTTCTTGTCCTGCTTTCAGGTGCTTTGGAGAATAGCTTGACTCCCTCTTCTTTGTGGTAGCCCCTGAGATATTGGAACACTGCTATCATGTCACCCCTCACCCTTCTCTTCATTAAACTACACATACCCAATTCCAGGAACCGTTCCCTATATGTTTTAGCCTCTAGTCCCCTAATCATCTTTGTTGCTCTTCTCTGTACCCTTTCTAGAGTCTCGACATCTTTTTTACATCGTGGTGACCAAAACGATACAGTATTCCAGGTGTGGCCTTATCAAAGCATTGTAAAGTGGTATTAGTAATTCACTTGATCTTGATTCTATCCCTCTGTTAATGCAGCCTAGCACTGTGTTGGCTTTTTTGGCAGCTGCAGCACACTGCTGGCTCATATTGAAGTGATTGTCTACTAAGACTCCGAGATCCCTCTCACAGTTACTACTATTGAGCAAGGTACCACCTATACTATACCTATGCATTTGATTTTTCCTGCCTAAATGTAGAACCTTACTTTTTTCACCATTGAATTTCATTTTGTTAGATAGTGCCCAGTGTTCGAGTCTGTCCAGATCCTTCTGTATCTTAAGCCTATCTTCTGGAGTATTGGCTATTCCTGCCAGCTTGGTGTCGTCTGCAAATTTGATGAGTTCCCCATCTATCCCCTCATCCAAATCATTAATGAAGATATTGAAGAGCACTGGGCCCAGAACAGAGCCCTGGGGCACCCTACTACATACTTCCTTCCATGTAGATGCGGTTCCATTGAGGACCACACACTGAGTACAGCCTGTCAGCCAGCTACGAATCCATCTAGTGGTAATGCTATCTAACCCACATTTTTCTATCTTATCAAGTAATAGGTTGTGATCTACTTTATCAAATGCCTTACTGAAGTCCAAGTAAATTATATCTACAGCATTCCTCTGGTCCACTAGTTTTGTCACTTGGTTGAAGAATGTAATAAGATTTGTCTGGCATGATCTGTTTTTGACAAACCCATGTTGGCTTTTAGTGATGACTTTGTTTGCATCAAGGTGTTCGCTGATTTGTTGTTTGATTATCTTTTCCCGAATCTTCCCAGGTATTGAGGTCAGGCTGATAGGTCTGTAGTTTCCTGGATTTATTTTTTTTCCCTTTTTTGAAGATGGGAACTACATCAGCTCTCTTCCAGTCCTCTGGTAGTTCCCCAGTGCTCCAGGATCTTTGAAAAATATAGTTCAGTGGTTCTGAGATCACGTCTGCCAGTTCCTTCAGAACCTTGGGGTGTAATCCATCTGGTACTGGTGATTTGAACTCGTCTAGGCTGGTCAGGTGCTCACTTACCATTTTCTTGCCTATTTTAACTTGCGTTTCTATTCTGTTTTTTATGGCACTGGTTTGGGTAGATTGGACTGTTTTTTCCCTTTGTGTAAAGACAGATGCAAAAAACGAATTAAATAGTTCTGCTTTCTCCCTATTGCTTGTCACCTTCTTGTCACTTTCACCCACTAATGGGCCAATCATTTCCTTAACTTTTTTCTTGTTTTTTATATGTTGAAAGAAGCATTTTTTGTTATTTTTGACTTTGGTGACAAGCCTTAGTTCATTTTGAGCCTTAGCTTTCCTCACTTCATCTTTGCAGGCACGGGATATTCTGACTTAGTTATGTGCCCCTCTTTCCAATTCTTATTCTTGTCCTTTTTATTTTTCAATTTATCAGAGAGTTCTTTATGCAGCCATGCTGGTTTCTTTTGAAAGCTGTTATTTTTCTTCTTTGTTGGTATTGTACTAGACAGGGCCTTTATTATCTCACTTTTCAAAATTTCCCAAGCTTCTTGAGTTGTTTTCCCCTTTAGGATTCTCATCCATGGAATTCTTCCCATGGTCTCTCTAAGTTTATTGAAATTAGCTCTTTTAAAGTCCAAGACTCTAGTTTGGCTGTGTTCTATTGCTTGTGCCTCCAGAATGTTGAATTCCAATATTGCATGATCACTCCCCCCCCCAAGGTTCCTGTGGCTTCGACACCTTCTATCATTTCATCTCTGTTAGTGAGAATTAAATCCAATATGGCTGATCCCCTAGTTCCCTTCTCTACTTTTTGGGAGAGTTGTCTGCTAGATTTGTCAGGAATCTGTTTGATCTTCCACTTGGTGCAGACTTTGTCTCCCAGTTGATATCAGGGTAATTAAAGTCCCCCATTACTATTGTGATGTGCTTCTTACATACCTTAGTTAGCTGACTAGCAAAGAGTTCATCTATTACCTCTGTTTGGTTGGGTGGCTATGGTATACACCTATGGCAATGTCATTCCCCCCCCCTTTATATTGACCAAAATGCATTCAAGACAGTTTTCATCATTGTTGTGCTCTGTTTCTGTAGAGATGTAGTTATTTCTTATATAGAGAGCAACTCCACCTCCTCTTTTATTTGCTCTGTTTCTTTTAAATAATTTAAATCCCTCTAGCTGTGTGTTCCATTTGTGGGTTTTATCCCATCAAGTTTCTGTAAAGGCAACAATATCATATTTGCCCTCATTTACCTGAATTTCTAGTTCACCCTGCTTACTGTTCATACTCTGTGCATTAGTGTATAGACATTTGAGTCCTTTATGACTGACCCTGTGTTTACTTGCTGCATAACCTGTGTGATGCCTGATTTCCCCTATTTTCTTACCACCTGCTTGATTAGTGCATTTTGTGTGGCACTTGCTATTAAAAGCTTGATTTTACTTGACAGCAAGGTTGATATTCTTGTCCATATACACATCTATGTTACATACACTGGTAATCCTATAATTTTTGATTGCCAGGGATAGGAATGTTCTGTATCAATTAACTCACTTTCCCCATTGTTCAGTTTAAATATTCCTCCAGAAAATCTGTGAATTTGTTGCCAAGTAACTCAGTCTCTTTCTTGGATGGATGCAAACCATCTCTTTTGTACACTTTTTCATTGGACCAACTGGAGACATCGTGACTAATATAACCAAAGCCTTCCCCTTTACACTACTCCTTTAGCCACATATTGAATTCTGCTATATGCTGGCCTTTTCGATTTTGCTCCTTATACACTGGTAAAGCCTATGAAAAAGCCTACAGGCTATCCTGCTAAGTTCCTGCCCCAAGCTCTGGAAATCATTCTGCACAGAGAGTACATCTTTTGGGGACAAATCGTTAGTGCCAAGATGTACAATAGCATCCACATCACAGTCCTTGCTGGCATTCTTGACTATCTTAAAAATACGCTTCTTGTCCCTGCTGGCAGTAACACCTGGAAGACACCTGACCTCTTTCAAAACTTCTGTACCCTTTCTTAACTTTACATCCCTTATAATTGAATCACCGACCAGAAGGTGGCTTCTCTTTTTGGATGCCTTGCTCTTCTTGCATGACTGGTATGTAATACCTGATTCACACTTTCCCATCCAAAACAAGTTCTTCATCTTGGACCATGATCCCCTGCTTATTTGAGTTATCATCATCCCAACTACCTTGCTGTGTCTCCTTAGTGTCCCTAATAAGGTCAGCAAGAGCACTGTATCTGTTATGCAGGGACACAGCAAAAGCTTTGTGTTTATGGTTCACAGCTCTCACCCTACCAGATCCCATAGTTGTCCATACTGCCCTTCTCCTGCAGGATCTTTGTGGTAGAGGGGTTAGCGCAGCAGCTCAATAGAGCAGAAAGGCTGAACTGGATGGCTAATATCTGCCTGAAGAGAGACAGATTACAGACCCTAGATAAATAATCTGTCCTTGTAGATTTGTGATTTGTTTACAGATCCAAGTTTAAAAAGAGTACTGCGAAAGACTACTGCAAAACAAGTGTTGCACTGAACTAAGCTAGACATTATGAATTAAAATGAAATCACAATTTCAGACTCACTTGTCCTGAGTCTACTACTGCTGTTTTAGATTTTTAGTCTCCTCTGCATTCCCTCTTAACTTACAACTTGCAGCACTTCCCAGCAACTTCTAGCAGTTCTCATGCAATGAAGAACCAGCCAGAGACTTAGCTACCTTTCTCCTCTGCACTGTATTGACTGTACTGATTAAAGAAAAGAATAAGAATACTTTTATTGCCACATGAAAACTGTTTCTAGACTTTGTGCTTGAGGCTGGAAAAAATGAAATTTTGATTTTGGGTTTTACCAATTAGATAGACTTGATGTTATCGAAATGGCTAGCTTATATTATTTTGTAAAAGTAAAAAGTTGAGCTTTGAAGTTTACACTTTACTTTGCAGGGATGCGGTGGCTCAGTGGGTTAGGACGCTTTTTGCTCCTTATACACTGGTAAAACCTCTGAAAAAGTAAGCCTACAGCCTATTCTGCTAAGTTCCTGCCCCAAGCTCTGGAAATCATTCTGCACAGAGAGTACATCTTTTTGGGACAGATCATTAGTGCCAAGATGTACAATAGCCTCCACATCACAGTCCTTGCTGGCATTCTTGATTATTTTAGAAATACGCTTCTTGTCCCTACTGGCAGTAGCACCTGGAAGACACCTGACCTCTTTCAAAACCTCTGTGTCCTTTCCTAAATTTACATCCCTTATAATTGAATCACCAACCAGAAGGTGGCTTCTCTTTTTGGATGCCTTTCTGTTCTTGCATGACTGGTGTGTAATACCAGATTCACACTTCTCCCTGTCGAAAACAAGTTTTTCATCTTGGACCACGATCCCCTGCTTATTTGAGTTATTATCACAGATACCTTTACCTGTCTCCTTAATGTCCTTATTAAGGTCAGAAAGGGCACTGTATCTGTTGTACAGGGACACAGCAAAAGCTTTGGGTTTATGGTTCACAGATCTCACCCTGCCAGATCCCACGGTTGTCCACACTGCCCTTCTCCTGCAGGATCTTTGTGGTAGAGCGGGCTGATAGCACGGAGGCTCAATAGGGTAGAAGGGCTGAACTGGACACCTAATTTCTGCCTGAAGATGGGCCTTGTTTGTGTGGACCAGTTGCTGGCATGGTGCGGGCCCAGTACCAGTCCACTGATTGGTAGATAATTAAGCAAAAATTAAGAAATTGAAATATGCTGTTTGATTTGGAGCAAAATATGGAAAACGGACCATGGGGGGGGGAATCAAAATATATTTTACTGTACAAAAAGTCTAAATACTGCAATAACCTATAAAGTGAAGAAATAATCCTTCACTCATGATGCCAAAGCAAGACCTTAGCACCAGATTCTCTTTCAGATAGAACAAACAATAGAGATATTTGTAAAGTATATATACAGAAGAGGGAATCCCTTACCGGCCCTTTCCAGAGAGCCTGCCAAACAAACAAACAATGGCAAGCTTAACCAAAGGTTAAATATATTATTATGCAAAGTGAAATATAATTGTACATTAATTTATGTACTAAGTTCATATGAACTATAAGTCATAATGCAAATACTGTGTACATATTGGTTATATTTTGAGTGCACATATATAACCTGAATCACCACAGAAAACTTTTATTTCCTTAAAGAGTTAAAGAAAAAACTTTACATTTGATTGGAACAAAACTGGTGCTTTATATTGTGTATATGTAAGGATTAAACCAGAAACAAAATGGAACATTTGTCTAATATGGACTGGAGAATGTATCTCACAATGATGCCAATTTGCCAGATATAAATATTAGAGAAAACTGTTAAAATGTTAACAATATAGAAGGAAATGGCATCAATTGTATGAATATGCATTGATATTTGTGATAAGAGACCAATCAAGAATACATAATTGCAATGCCATACACGTGTGTTGTTGCATGAGTCCTTGGTTTTCTTTTAAATAGACATGCATAGGATTGAGTGATATCTGCTTATGAAATACATGATTATGTGGAATCAGTTATGGTTAGTCCTTCTATAGCTAACAATTTTATTGTTAGAGTAATCAGAACAGCTGAAATTGTACCTACTGTTGTGAAATGATTCACAATTAAGTTCTTTTGTAATTAATTTAACTTCTAAAAAAGGGTACTGTACAGAACGGTTCGGGGGTCCTCTTCACGCTCGTCGCTCCTACAGGGCAACTTCCGACCCTCTTCAAGGTCCCACGGCAGGAGAAAACCGGATGGTGGAGGGAGCGATTGCCCCAAACGTCCGCCAGCACCGCAATCACAAATATTACAGCTATGTGCTGCAAAACTTATTGTTTTGATTATTACAATACTAGAGGATTATTGTACTTCTTTCCTACCATCTAGAGCTGAAGACCATAAGGAAAACTGCATGCCCACTGTCCATTCCAGCATGTCCCAAAGGGCCACTTATCTCCATTGGGCTTACCTAGCCAACATCACCCAGCTATCCTTTTCTTGCCAGTAGGCATCCAAATTACTTCCTAGTAATTCCGTCACTGCTCATCATTGTTAAGAGATTTCAGCTTTTTGTCTCCATTCCATAGAAGTAAATTACCACTTAACCATCAGGCCTTGCTGACAGCTGATTTGGTGCAGTGGCCAGAGTAAGGCAGGAAAGAAGGTGGGCATATGTCCCTCCCATCTTCCTTGCTCATTTATTTCAATTATGTGGGAGTAATGGTTCCTGGATTTTGGATATGTTATTTAAGTTAACCCACTTGAAATACCTTGGTTCAAAACTCTATGAGTTTTGATAAGAGACAGGAGAGTTTTGGTAATATATAGATGCATCAGACTGCAGATTTCAAAGATATAAATAAATAAATAAATATTGTGGTTGAATAAGCCATATATTACACACACACACACACACACACACACACAAATCTTGTAACTTAGTTGATGAAGAGATCCTGCTTCATATTCTCCCACTCTCCCATACAACCATCAGAAATATGCCCCTTTTTGGACTGACTTAATAGTGATCTATTCTTGTTTCTTTTCCCTTTTTTAGGGTGCCAGTGTTTACATTCTAAATTATTTCCTATACATCTTATGGGCATTGTTATTTGCTTTCCTGGCTGTCTCCCTTGTCAGAGTCTTTGCTCCTTATGCCTGTGGATCTGGAATTCCAGAGGTAATGTCTCCTTGCCTGGTTGGTATGACTTTGCTGTTGGGAGTGAGAGGAGGAGGGGATAATTTTCTACAACACAACCTTTCAGACAAAGTCAAGTCTGAAGTCCCTGCTAATGGAGATGAAAGTAGGAAAAGGAAAGGAAATTGTTGACTTTAAAGCTGGCTGCCTGGTTTATGTTTTTCAGTATGGAATATTCACCTATCTTGAAAAAGCAAAAGAATTGCTGATCTGCCTAGACTTCCTAGTATTTTCACAAAAATCCAACCAGTCAACTTTTGTTTATCTTTCTCTTTCAGATAAAGACCATCTTAAGTGGCTTTATTATTCGAGGATATCTAGGCAAGTGGACACTCTTAATCAAAACTGTAACTTTAGTTCTGGTGGTATCCTCAGGACTCAGTCTTGGCAAAGAAGGGCCTCTTGTGCATGTAGCCTGCTGCTGTGGTAACTGCTTTAGCAGCCTCTTCTCCAAGTATAGCAAGAATGAAGGAAAAAGGAGAGAGGTACTGGTAGTTTCACCATTTCCTCTGTTCACCTCACTTCACTAATATTCTGTGAATATTTTCCGCAGACTACTAACATGTGGATGAATGTTTCCATGTTAGGTGCTGTCAGCTGCAGCTGCTGCTGGTGTCTCTGTTGCCTTTGGCGCACCCATTGGGGGGGTCCTTTTTAGTTTAGAAGAGGTAAGAAGTATTTTTAATGTCATAAGCTTTGTGTGGCATATTTTGTTGGTAGCTGTTCCTGCATTGTTTTGCTTCAGACAGTAGGTGGCAGTCTTCATGCAAAAAATAAATTATAGCCCAACCTACCAAAAACCTAACTGTAAAAGACAAACTAGGAATAAAAATTAAAATAAACAAAGTAGTTAGAGAACACCTGTCTGATCTTGAAGAATATAAATCACCAGAACCTGACAGATTACATCCCAGAGTTCTGAAGGAGCTGGCAGATATCTCAAAACCATTGTACCATATCTTTCAAAAATCTTGGAACAATGGGGAATTACCTGAGGATTGGAAAAGAGCTGATGTGGTTCCCATCTTCGAAAAAGGAAAAAAGCAGACCCAGGAAACTACAGACCAATCAGCCTAACATCCATACTTGAGAAGATACTGGAAAAGATAATAAAAAAACAGAATTGTGAACATCTAGAAACGAATAAAATTATAACTAGAAGCCAGCATGGGTTTGTTAAAAACAGATCATGTGAAACCAATGGGAAAACAGGAAACAGGACAAACCAAAGGTACAAGTACAGATTAGGCAAAACCTAGCTCCAAAACAGTAACTTTACGGTACTTAAACATGAGTCAGCAGTGTGCGACAGCAATCAAAGAACCTAATTCAATCCTTGGTTGTATAAATAGAGGCATAGAATCAAAATCATGTGAAGTATTATACCACTTTATAAAGCCTTAGTAAGGCCACACCTGGAATACTGCATCCAGCTTTGGTATTGTTGAATGAAAAATCTTCATCAGGGTCCACTCCAAGCTGGACCTGGTTTGTGCTGAGTTTCTGGCTGGGGGGAGGGAGAAGTTTCTGCCTTTTTAAAAAAGATTCTCCTTTGGAGAAATATATTCTGCCTTTATAATATTTCCCAAAATATTTTTCTCTGGGGGAGGGCTGACTTCCCACAATCCCCCCTTTGTGCCATAAGACAAGGCTTTTCAACCTTTTCACCCATTTTACCACTTTTAGAATAAGGCAATATCCAAGTACCACCAGTCGCCCAGCAAGGTGTCAAAAATTTGACCAAAAAAAGAGAGGAAAAAATGATAAAATGCAGGTAGTCCTCGACTTACAACAATTTGCTTAGTGACTGTTTGAAGTTACAATGGCACTGAAAAAAGTGACTTGTGACCATTTTTCACACTTATGACTGTTGCAGCATCCCCAGGGTTATGTGATTTACATTCGGATGCTTGGCAACTGATTCATACTTATGACATTCTGTGTCCCAGGGACATGTGATCAACTTTTTGACAAGTGAAGTCAATGGCTGGGTGGGGGAGCTCATCACTTAGGTTGCAGGGTGCCTTTGTGGGGGGAATCCATGGGTCCCTGGTGCAGGGGGGTGGGTGCCTTCCTTCGCTCCCTCTCTCCCATTGTCCCTACATTTCTTCTTTCCTTCCTTTCTTCCTTCCCTCCCTTTATCCCTTCCTTCCTTCCCTCCCTCTCTTCCACTGTCCCTACTTTTCTTCTTTCCTTTCTTTCTTCCTTCCTTCCCTCCTTCTTTGTACATTCATTCCATCCTCCCTCCCTCCCTCCCCTCTTTGTCCCTTCCCTCCTTTCCTCCCATTGTCCCTACCTTTCTTTTCCTTCCTTTCTTCCCTCCATCTTTGTCCCTTCCTTTTGCAAGCAGGAAACCTTGCACCGGACTTGCAGCTAGGGATTTCTCTCTCTCTCTCTCTCTGTGTAACACACACACACACACACACACACACACACACACACAAACACACACTTTCCCTGGCTTGCCCCCACATCTGGGGTTTCCTTCCTGGCAGTCCGGGTCCTGCGAGAGGGCAAGCGGGGAAGGCGGCAGAAACGATTGTGTCGAGCCCGTGTGTGGGGGTGTGGGGGTGTTTCCAGGTCTCACTTTTCCCCTTTGCAAAACAGGCTTCAATTAAGCTGCGCTCTGACTTCGGGCGCTGTTCCTTGGGAATCCTCTCTCCCCACTAGAAAAAGCAGGGCTTTTACTCACTTTTCACATTGCGAAAGGTTGAGTCGTGCAAAGCGTGGCAGCGTGAAAAGCAAGTAAAAGCTGTGCTTTTTGGGGTGGGGAAAGAGGATTCCCAATGAATGGTGCCCAAGTCTCCCCACCCCCAAAAGCAGGGCTTTTACTCGCTTTTTGCGCTGCGAAAGGGCAGTGGCGTAGCGTGGGTTGTCAGCACCCGGGGCACGGCAAGTAATTTGCGCCCCCTAGCCACATTGCACGCCTGGCACCCCCCCTCCACAGTGGGTGGCGACCCGGCGGCTCGGATCGGATTCGCACAGCCAGCACTGCAGTGAGAGAGAGTGAGTGAGCCAGGCAGGGGCAGAGAGCTGCGAGTGCGAGCGCGCCCCCCCAGATGTTGTGCCCGGTGCAGCCGGCCCCCCCTGCACCCCCCACGCTATGCCACTGCGAAAGGGTGAGTCGTGCAAAGTGCAACAGCATGAAAAGCAAGTAAAAGCCCTGCTTTTGGGGATGCGGAGACTCGGGCACTGTTCCTTAGGAATCCTCTCTCCCCACCCCAAAAATCAGGGCTTTTACTCATTTTTTGCGCTGCGAAAGGGTGTTATGCAAAGCGTGGCAGTGTGAAAAGCGAGTAAAAGCCCTGCTTTTGGGGGTGGGGAGGAATGGGATCAGCGTTTCTCAGCACGACTTCTGAGCATGGCTCAGCTGATCCCAGGCTCCTGCGAGTAAAAGCCCTGCTTTTGGGGGTGGGGAGGAATGGGATCAGCGTTTCTCAGCACGACTTCTGAGCATGGCTCAGCTGATCCCAGGCTCCTGCCCAGCTCGCTTTCGGAAAAGAGGTTGCTTGCTAAGTGAACTGGGCAGCAGCCCGGGATCAGCTGAGCCACACTAAGAAGTTGTTCTGAGAAACGCTGATCCCGGGCTCCTGCCCAGCTCACCTAGCAGGCAGCCTCTTTTCTACAAGCAAGTGAGCTGGGCAGGAGCCCGGGATCAGCGTTCACATTTAGAAGCTATGTGTGTAACAGAGTTCATGCTTTGGTTAAACATGGCTACACTTTGGTTCATAATTATAATTTAAGATACAGTTTTTATAAAGAATAAACCTTATATAAATGAATAATATGTTATTCATAAGCTATATGCTATTCTACAATAGTGTGCACTATTCTACAAGTATACTTTAAGTTAGTGTATATAGTTTCTCTCTATTCCTCCAGCTTACCATATCTCCTTTCTTAAAAATACCTTTGTTAAATGCCTCCATATGCCTATTCCTTTAGCAAAAATGGAAAATTACAACATGTACATTTCTTGTGTACCTCACACTTACTAGGCAGCAAGCAGCCCCAAAATCATATGGTTATGGGGCTGCAGGAATCCCGAGTCATTGCACAGCATGAAATCACAGTCACCCCTGGAAGCCTCCACCAGTCTCAGCAATGCAGTGGAAAGCTTCAGCATCCAAGAAGCCCCAGCAAGTGCCAGCAAACATTCATTCACCTGGTTGTCTTCTCTCCCAGTTCCCTGTGCTGACATTTTGCCTTTTGTACCCAGCTGCTGAAACAGAAGCCTCTTGGTGGTTTTGCACTCTCCTATTGCAGGGCTTTTCAACCGGTGGTACGCATACCACCAGTGGTACGCGAGTCCCTGGCTGGTGGTAAGCAAGCCGAGCCTACAGTGGGGGAGGCAACGAGTCAAAACACAGTCACACAGACCTGGAGATCACCTGGAGCTGCAGAGCTTGCCAGAATCCCCAGGATCTGTGGCGACATGCTAATTGGAGCTTCCGGTGCACCCGGAAGAGAAAAGGAGGAGGGTAGAGAGAAGAAAAAGTATAAAAGGGGTAGAGCGAGTAGAGCGGCGAGCGAGGAAGGGTGAGTGAGCAAGTGGTGTGTTTGGGGGGAAAGGGCTAGCAAGCGAAAGGCTCCTGCCCAGCTCGCTTGCGGAAAACATACTGCTTGCTAAGTGAAGCCCCAGGATCAGCGCCGGGTAGCCCGCTGATCCTGGGGCTTCACTTAGCAAGCAGTATGTTTTCCGCAAGCAAGTGAGCTGAGCAGGAGCCCGCAATCAGCATTTCTGAGCACGACTTTTGTAATCTCATCAGCTTCTAGCTTCCTGGCTCCAACCTTTCTGAAATGATTGTTGAATTTGCATTTCTACAGACCTGGTTTCTGCTGAGTTTCTGGCTGGGGAGAGGGAGAAGTTTTTGCCTTTTTAAAAGATCTTCTTCATCATTCCTTTGGAGAAATATATTCTGCCTTTTTAATATTCTCCAAAATATTTCTTTCTTGGGGGGGGACTTCCCACAATAACCACATTACAAAAAAGATGTTGAGACTTTGGAAAAAGTACGAAGAAGAGCAACTAAGATGATTTAGCCTGAAGACTAAAATATATGAAGAACGGTTGCAGGATTTGGGTTTGGCTAGTCTAGAGAAAAGAATGACTCAGGGGAGGAGGGACATGATAGCAGTATTCCAGTATTTGAGAGGCTGCCACAAAGAGGAGAGGATCAATTTATTTTCCAAAACAGCAGAGGGCAGGACAGGAAACTAATCAAGGAGAAAAGCAACCTGGAATTAAGCAGAAACGTCCTAACAGTGAAAACAATAAAGCAGTGGAACAGCTTGCCATCAGAAGTTGTGGGTTCATCACTGGAAGTTTTTAAGAAGAAACTGGATTTGTCTGAAATAATTTAGGGTCTCCCGCTTGAGATGGGGTATGACTAGAACACCTCAAAAGTCCCTTCCAGCTCTATTCTGATTGATTAAAATATTTTTATACCACTTGCAAGGCCTTACAATAGTTGAAAACATCCTAAAAGTAGGATTGTAGAAGAGGTCTATGAAGTAAGATTATCCAGAAAAAAGTTTTTCTGTTTTATCTTCAACTGTATTTTAGTGACCACAATGGGTCCAGTAACTCACTTGTTAAATGAAACCATGACTGTTCTTATTGTAGGTTCTTCAGCTTTCCTTTGCTTTAATCTGTGAAAATTATAAATGCAAGGAGTTGCCTTTTTTCACCATTGTATCTGTGAACTGTTGCTGTACAAGGCAGTTGCTAAACAAGGACTACTATATTCCTCAATTGCAATATTTATGATTTCTCTGAGCCTCTACTTGGCAGGAAGATGTACTATTAATCCAGATGCTTCCTTAGCTGTTGGCTGGCCTGGAGGATGAAGTCATTTACATGGGTATATAAAGAACAAAATGAAATACCTTAAGATGCATGGAAACCATCCATTTTCTGTATCGTAGAAACCATTAGCATAGCAACAGTTGTTAAGAATAACTTGCCACATATATATCCTTTTTAGAAGACGGTACCAAAAGATCATATTATAAATTGGTGGGGATGGTAGGAATCACTGTACTGCTAGGTAGAAGTGGCTGTATAATAAATATTTACTATGTTGAAAAGGCAACATACCTCGTTTAATATTCAATTATTTTATTAAATGTGATACGAATGCACTTCCCGTCATTTGATTCTTTAAAATAACTAACCATGAACCATATGGTAAGATTGAAAGTTCATATAATTTTACAGTTGTATCAAACCAATTTTTATGTGGCTACTAATAAAAACTAGGAGACAAACAATTATATAAAATTGTATGATAAAATGTAAGTATAGGATGAAGCTTTTACACTATATTCTCTTATTCACAAAATGGATATTCTATACCTGTAGAATTCTTTGGTACAATAGTTATAGGCAGTGGTGGGATTCAAATACCTGAACAACCGGTTCTATTAGGTGATGCAGGCCTGGGCCTCCAATGCCTAGAACGGACTTCTGGAAGTGGTATCCATGCACTTCCGGTGGGCTGTTCTAGGCCTGGGAGGCCTCTGAGGCCTAGACTGGACTTCCAGAAGCCAGCCAGTTTTCCAAATTCAGGTAAATTTAGCTACTGGTTCTCCCAAACCGGTGTGAACGGGCTGAATCCCACCACTGGTTATGGGATCCTAGTATCATTTGAAAATGTGAAAGTAGCTTGTCTGTTAAATTATCTCTGCAATGTGTTTGCGTAATTCTAATAATATTTGCAAAGATAGTGTAATCTTTAATCACTTTTAACCTTCTGCAATCCTATCCATTGACTTCATTTTTATCAATGCACAATAATATATCACTTTCACAAATATCTGCAAAGAAAAACCTTTGAAAGAATTGGAGATAATTACTAATGGTTTCTATTTTATCTTAGGTGAGTTATTATTTTCCCTTGAAGACTCTCTGGAGATCTTTCTTTGCTGCACTTGTTGCAGCCTTTACCCTGAGATCCATCAATCCATTTGGAAACAGCCGCCTGGTCCTCTTTTATGTGGAATATCACACCCCTTGGTACATGGCTGAACTTTTCCCCTTTATCTTACTTGGAGTTTTTGGAGGATTGTGGGGGACGCTTTTTATTCGATGCAACATTGCATGGTGCAGGAGACGTAAAACTACTAGGCTTGGAAAGTATCCAGTCATAGAGGTCATTGCGGTCACTGCCATAACTGCTATTATTGCCTATCCCAATCCTTACACACGAAGGAGCACCAGTGAGCTTATCTCTGAACTCTTCAATGACTGTGGAGCCTTGGAGTCATCGCAGCTCTGTGACTACATAAACGATCCCAACATGACTAGACCTGTGGATGATATTCCCGACAGACCAGCTGGTGCAGGAGTATACATGGCTATGTGGCAGCTAGCTCTAGCTCTGGTTTTTAAAATCATCATTACCATATTCACTTTTGGCATGAAGGTAAGTTGGAAAATCAAACATAGTTTAAGAAATGTGATCACCTAAGATCTGATACACTGAAACAAATATACCATTATAACAATAGCACTTACTCATATACTATTCCATAGTGCTTTACAACACTCTCTGGGTAGTTTACAATATCAACTTATTGTCCCAACAATCTGGGTCCTCATTTTACTGACCTTGGAAGGATGGAATTCTCAACCTCTGATTGTGGACAGAGTTAGCCTGCAATATTGCATTCTAAACACTGTGCCACCAGGGCTCCTTCTTTTACTTATCCAAGTAAAACTAAGGGGAAGATTGCACTAAAAAGGATATCTTTTTTATACCACATAAAATAGAGACCTAAATTGTTAACAGTACATTAAATCAGAATCAGAATAGAGTGGAAGGAACCTTCAAGGACTCTTAATGTCCGAGTAAACAGCTGGTTGTTCCACAGTGAACTTGCATGGTTGCCCCGCCCCAGCCAGGACTCACCCAGTTACTTCTTCTTCATCAGGAAGCAGTCTTAGAGTATCTGGCTATTCAGGGGAGCAAGAGGGTTGATTTCCAGAGCTTCCCCTTTCCCAGGGAAGTTTCTTCTGGCTTAGAAACTGTTCTAAGCCTAAAACTGTGGAGAATCTGCAGGGAGCCCTTCTTCCGGTGGAAGTCACAGTTACTGTTTTTGAGCCAGTTTTCGCCTAATCTGTACTGCACCTTTGGTTTTTCTTGCCTATGTTAAAACCTTGCTTTTCTCCTCATAAAAATTTCATGTTGTTAGGGCCCATTGTTCAAATCTGTCAAGATTTTTTTTTTGGATCCTGAGCTTATCTTCTGGGGTGTTGCCTATTTCTGCCAGCTTAATGTCATCTACAAATTTGATGAGTTCCCCTTCTATTGCCTCATCTAAGTCATTTATAAAGATATTGAAGAGTACTGGGCCTAAGACGGAACCTTGTGGTACCCCACTGCTTACTTCCCTCCATGTAGATTTAGTACCATTAAGGACATCTCGTTGAGTATGGTTTGTCAGCCAGACAAATCCATCTGGTGGTGATGTTGTCTATCCCACATTTTTCTAGTTTACCAAGAAGTAGGTTGTGGTCTACTTTGTCAAATGCCTTGCTGAAGTCTAAGTATACTATGTCCACAGCATTTCGCTGTTTTACTAATTTAGTCACTTTGACAAAGAATGAAATAAGATTGGTTTCACATGATCTGTTTTTAACAAACCCATGCTGGCTATTAGATAGATAGATAGATAGATAGATAGATAGATAGATAGATAGATAGATAGATAGATAGATGTATGTTCTCAGATCTATTTTTTGATTATCTTTTCCAGTATCTTCCTAAGGTTAGGATTAGGGTTATTGGTCTGTAGTTTCCAGGATCTGTTTTTGCCCCCTTTTTTGAAGATGGGAACCACATCAGCTATAATAAATGCTTTTTCATATGATTTATGACTATTTATTTTTAAGGCTTTTTATTTTTGCCCTTATTTTCTTTTCAACAAATTTGTCACCCACAAGTTCCATAAATTTGTAGGGCAAGTATTACAAATGTTTGAAGAACAGTGTAGATATTATCAGACTATTTGAAATGCTGGACCATTTGCTAGTTCTAAATAGGTTAAATAGGTTGTTACTGAGACTGAATGTTTGATACTAAATTCATCTGCAGATCACACTGGCTTCCACAATCATCCAATGTTCATCAAAATGACAAAACATGATGTAATGAAGAAGCACTACCTTGAAAATATCAAGTACAAGATTGATAATATGAATTATAGAATGTAGTTAAGATAATAAATCAGATAATCATTGGAAATTTCAAACTATTTTGGACTAATGGCTTCCCACATCTACAGCAAAATGATAGTTGTCCCTGCTTGCTGTAGTAAGAAAGAAAAATAATCTCTGTAAGGCCGTTAGAACTTGCTCGACATTAATTTTAAGAAAATAAGGTGCAAAAACAATTTGGTATTTATTTAGCAATACCACTGATGGGGAAAATCATAGCAGTAATTAAAATTGTTTATTTTTTCATGCTATGATTCCTTCATATGCTGTCTCTTCTGCTTTTGCTTGATTAATTGTGAATGGCAGAATTGATACCTATCTTGGAAAATAGCCAAGGCATTAAGAAGGTGTTAAGTCTCTGAGTGAACAAAAATAATGGAGTTTTCTGAAGTATTTATTTTATTTATTTAATCCCATTTGTATCCCGCCCTTCTCTGAAGACTCAGGGCGGCTTACAATCTAAGCACAAATCAATGTGCTTAGCAATAGCCTTCATTCTATGTATATGCCTGCTTATTAGGGCTTTCGGGGGGCCCCCCAAGTGGCATTTTTACAAAGTCAGCTTATTGCCCCCAACAATCTGGGTCCTCATTTTACCTACCTCGGAAGGATGGAAGACTGAGTCAACCTTGAGCCTGGTGGGATGCGAATGAAACAAGAACATTTAGTAAGAAGACTTCAGTAGCCATTGAAATAATTTATTAAATCTAATAAATGTAACAGATTTATATTTAAAGTGAACTTTGAAATCACCATTAGCATAGGTACTACAGGTAGTCCTCAACTTATGACCACAATTGAGCCCAAAATTTATGTTGTTACATGAGACATTTCTCAAGTAGTTTTGCCCCATTTTATGACCTTTTTGCCACAGTTGTTAAGTAAATCATTGCAGTTGTTAAGTTAGTAACACGATTGTTAAGTGAATGTAGTTTCCCCATTGAATTTGCTCATCAGAAGGTCACAAAAGGGGATCACATGACTCCAGGACACTGCAGCCATCATAAATATGAACCCTTTGCCAAGCATCCAAATTTTGATCATGAGACTGTGTGGATGCTGCAAGCATGAAAAATGGTCATATCACTTTTTTAGTGCTATTGTAACTTTGAACGGTTACTAAATGAACTCTTGTAGGTCGAGGACTATCTGTATTAAATTGTGCTTGTAATAATTTGGTTTTAACTTCACTTTATGTTATTTGAGATCCCTTCAGGACTCTTTATACCCAGCATGGCTGTAGGAGCAATAGCTGGTAGAATTGTTGGAATTGGTGTGGAACAGTTGGCCTACCATCATCACGACTGGATCATCTTCAGAAACTGGTGTAGACCAGGAGCTGATTGTGTTACTCCAGGACTATATGCAATGGTGGGAGCTGCTGCGTGCTTAGGTACCATGTATTATTCTTTTGTTGCAATTGTTGTTCTGTATGATGTAGTGCAGTATCTGTTTATACCCCTAAATTTTGCAGTTTAAAAAGTCATGAATATTGTACCTAAAGATTCCTTGGACTGAAGGCACCATATCCATTTGGGAATGAAGAAAACCAAGGCTGTACACTAATTCAATGAACGATGCCCCTGGGTATCATGCAGTACAACTGCAGAGCTGCCTTTGTGTTTTGGTTTATAGAAAAATGTTAACATTTTGTAGTTGATTCCATTTATGAAACTGCATGTCAGGTTGCAAAAACTCAGAAGTGGTATCTTCTATATGACAATCCTACACAACAGTTTCTTTCTTTTGATAGGTGGAGTTACCAGAATGACAGTCTCGCTTGTCGTGATCATGTTTGAATTAACAGGAGGACTAGAGTATATTGTGCCTCTTATGGCTGCAGCTGTTACTAGCAAGTGGGTTGCTGATGCTTTTGGCAAAGAAGGCATCTACGAGGCACATATCCATTTGAATGGCTATCCATTTCTGGATGTAAAAGATGAATTTACCCATAGAACACTGGCTACTGATGTTATGAGGCCCAGGCGTGGAGAACCTCCTCTTTCTGTCTTGACTCAAGACAGCATGACTGTTGAAGATGTGGAGACATTAATCAAGGAAACAGATTATAATGGCTTTCCAGTGGTGGTTTCTAAAGAGCGCCTTATTGGCTTTGCACAGAGACGGGATTTGATTCTTGCAATAAGTGAGTTGCATCTGTTTCATGTAGAGGTGATTAGTTTTATGGGTGGCCTAGAAGAAAGTTAGGTAAGAAATGAATTGTGTGCAATAGTATTCTAAAAAGATCCCAATGTCCTCTCAGAACTATGCATTTAATTTTCCCTTTGCAAATTAGCCTTTAGAAATTTTTGATTCTTTTAAGAATAATAGAATGCATCCTTTCTTGTTACTCTTTGTAATAAAAGAAGTATTGCAATATATATTAACAATTATATTCAGAAATAGATTGAATGTCTATACAACTCTTCTGTCTTCTTTTTCTTATTCTTTTCAAAGTTAAGGCAGAACTATATTAAATTGATGCATAGAGGAAGGTGAGAGAGATGAAAGCAAACTCACTACAATTACAAAAGTAGACATATTTACCATAAGAAGACAGGGCAAAAGTCAATAATTTAAATAAAATGTAATAATTTACATGTAGGCTTGAAAGCTGCTTGGAAGATGATGGCAGCTTGGGATTTGCTAATTTTCATTTAATGGCTATTACAAGATGAGTTTAAGTGAGACATATTCAGTACAGCGCCAATGTGTTAGAAACTGACAAGGTTATGTTATCAGAGGTTAAGAGTTGATTTCAGTTCCATGATTGATGGAAAATAGTTCAAAGGGAGAGAGAGAAACTTGCACTGAAAGCCTTTTCTGAATATTAGCATCAAGCAAGAAATATCATTAGCTAGCCTTTGTTTTTGAACAGAGGATATTTTTTAAAAGCCTATTAGCATTCTGGAGATTTTAGCACTCCTACACAGTGAAAATAGAAGGAAAGGGAAATAGTTGCATTATTTAGCAGTAATTGTGCTGTGATATTGCTGTGCGCACACATTAGAGAGAAATGCCAATCATAATAATATTATATGCTATAATTAGCTGAAGATATATATCAATACTGAGCTTAATGAAGAGTGTAATTTAAAAGTCAAATAGGTGGTTTCCTAAAATAAGGTTTAAGTTGATTAAGTTTACCCATTGGCAACCGCTTCAAGAATGTGACATTTAATTCTATTCAATAATCATAGTGCTAAGCCAACAACAAGCCACAGTATGGTTTCATGTTATATATACTATTATTAGACTTCATAATCCTTTGCCACTTGCATCCCTTCCTAAGCTCAGATTCCCTTCTGTGTTCAAACTAGTTTGTTGTTTTATCCAAATACTATCAACAATATTTTGCTCTTACAAGATTTTATTCTTTTATTCAATCTACCTGACTGCTCAATATGCAAATATGACTTCTGAAAAGCTTGTCTGTGTCTGGAAAGCAATTGTTTGTGAACCAACAGTTTAATTGGGTGAAAGAAAGCTTGTGAGACTCCGTTGTAAGTTGCTTCAGAGCCCCTACAAGATACTGCTTTTTTATACCTTTCCCAGAATATAAGAAAAGATAACCCTAGACAGCATTAAAGATAAATGTTGGTGTGCATTGCTCTACATTTTTCAGTTAAAATGATTAGGGGTATGCTCCAAGTCCTTTCTATTGAACAGCGTCATCTGGTGAGACCCAACAGGTGAACCTTCCCTCAAGATCTGGAGGACCCCTAGTCATTTAAATTCAGGAAAGGTATGTAAACCTGGCTCTTCTGTCAATCACTGGGCCAAGATGAAAGTTTAACACAGCACATGTGAATTTAGGATAGAGTATTCTGGTGCCTTGGGTCTGTGTCCTGGTTTAATTTTGTTCAGTTGTGGTTTTTGTTGTTGTGAGCATCAGGATTGAATTGTAGCAGCCAATCTTTTAAATAAATGCATACACTTTTATTTATTCCTGTGGAATTGAAGAGGCCTTTGAGGATCTCCTTGAATCTGCTGTCATATTGAATGTAGCAGAAAAGTTCTATAAATGATACCGTCACAATGAAAACTCCAAGGCTGCAGTGATCCAGTTTCAAAGGGTTAGGATTATTCAGAATTTCATTTGACACTTTAAACAAAATGGACTGTTCTTGGGCTTGTGCAACAGGTATAGAGGCAACTGCAGAAGCCCAGGAGAAGTTAGAGATTCTTATAGATGAAAATTTTGCTTGCTCTGAAATATGTTCTCTCTGTAGCCTTAAGGTAAGCAGCTTGGTTTGTGACCAGTGAAAGCAGAAATGCAGCTATCTACTTCATCTCTTCTCCTTTGCTCCCATCAAAGGAATTCAAATCAGTTAATTTGAACAACAGGAACAAAGTCATCTTTGCCTTTTTTTTTAGCCTTTGTAGCTTGTGTGAATGCATGCAGATGGATTTTTATAGGCCTGAAGCTTATGGCCTCAGATATGAAAGGATGCTGATCATATAGAAGAATATGGTATTCTAGAGAAATTATTTTATATCAGAATTATCCCTAAAAAAGGGAGCTGGGATAAATCTGGCATCAGCATTAGTGTGCTGGGACAGATGCACTTACTAACCATCCTGATCTTAGAAGAACCATTAAGATCATCAGAAAACAGTAACTATTTTTCTCTTGAGATAGATGTGCAATAGTCATTATATGTCTGACTTTTTCATACAGAAAATGCAAGGCAGTGCCAAGATGGTGTAGTAAGCAATTCAATTGTATATTTTACTGAAGAGCCTCCAGAGGTCCCTGCCAATAGCCCTCATATGCTGAAGCTCCAGCGTATTTTGAATCTGAGCCCCTTCACTGTCACAGACCACACACCAATGGAAACAGTGGTAGACATTTTCCGAAAACTTGGACTCAGGCAGTGTCTTGTCACACGCAGTGGGCAAGTATACAAATTATTTTTGTTTTCAAAATTATGGTATTTCTGTTAAGGGGAGGGGCTTATTTTCTGGAAAAAATCATTCCAATCCTCTCCAGATACATGTAATGTTAGACCTGGAAAATGAGCTGGTTTGGATTACAAGGGATTCAAGTCTGTGTTTATAAACAAGTAGCAATGCAATTTTTG
Source organism: Vipera ursinii (assembly GCF_947247035.1). Taxonomy (NCBI): domain Eukaryota; kingdom Metazoa; phylum Chordata; class Lepidosauria; order Squamata; family Viperidae; genus Vipera; species Vipera ursinii. The sequence goes on along the minus strand of NC_139514.1, from coordinate 71,750,612 downwards.
AAAAATAACTTAAAACTAAAGTGAAATAAAAGATTCAAGGTGCCTTTGAAGCCCCTTTATAATTTTTCAGTAACAATATTAAAGCAAGAATGTAAGGAAAAGATACCATTGAAATAAAATAACAAATCCCCAAAATTATTAGCTACCGTATTAATGCTGTTTATAATTCATTTAGCTAGCAAAGGCCTACCCTCTAGCTCAGAACAATATATATTATTTTTGCTATTTTGATTTAGAGCAGAATTCATAATACATGTATGTAATTAAGCTTCATATTTTGGTCAAGCTACTGCTAAATATGTATTATTTTAATCTTTTAAAAAAACTATTGCTGCTACAGAGAAATGCCAGCCAAATGTAATTGTTAGCAAAACTTTTACTAAAGTTTTAACTTTTACCTAGACCTACAGTAAACACTTATGCATGAATGATGCATTAAGGGAATTAACTAATGGAGTTTTATTTTTTTATAAACTGTAAGTCCATGGGATTTATAAGCCTATAACAAAGTAAGGAATGAAAAAAATAAGAGACAGAAGCTAAATTGAATGAAACAGACCCTTGAATGTAGAATATGTCCCTCAAAAGTTCAATCATTCTGGAGCAATGAGAGAAAGCAAGATGCAGTGCTGGAAGTGATGAAGACCTACTGAAGCTATAAAGCAAGGCTAGAGGAATATTTAGTGCTTTTTCCAATTTCCTCATTGGCTGAAAAGTAGACAGATTCTGTTTTTGATAAGCAACATTCATACACTAATACTTACAAGGGGCAAAAGTTAGGAACCTGTACCACCAACAGTTTCCATATCAGTACAATTAAATTTCACATTAAATTAATGACAGTATATTGCCTTATACTGTTCTGATAATATGTAAACTGTCAGAGAGGGAATATTCATAAGGATAATTTAATTCAACTTAAATTAATGAAAACATTGCCTTACACGTAGAAGAGACTAAATGCCTGAGATATTGTGAATTTGACCCAGTCTTAGAAAGATGCTGCAAACAGCAGTATCCAAGTGTAGAGAAGACAGGAAGGCTATTTATTTGCACAACAAGCTTGAGAGGAAAAACTGAGCCATTTGGAGCCAACAAAAGTCACTTTGTTGGCCAAACAAGATTTGTTGTCTTTGCCCAATGCCATCTCTGCCCTTTTAGCCAATCTACACAGTGGCACTCTTTGGTGGTGGCACTAGAGCTGACGTAGAGTCCCAGGGCCAGCTGTCATTGCCCCCAGGTATCTATTTCAGCCTCAGTAGCCCCTCCTGGCAAGATGTGCCACCACAAGTCCCATGCCCTGGCCAACCACCTCAGTGCCACAGCACTGTTTAGAACAGTAGGGTCAATTATTTGAGGCATTGGACTGTTATAATTAGCACTGATTATTCAAAAGGTTTTGTTGTCAGGTAAGTTAGTAAGTCTGCATTACATACAGTTAAGTTTAGCTTGACTATTAATTTTACTTCTATTTTTTACCATTGTTTTTCAGTTTTCTTAGCAGCTATAGCAACCCCCCTCTAAAATAATTGATAAAAACTCATGATAAATAGAATGAACATATATTTGAGAATTTCAACCCTTTTGCATTGAAGCATGCCTGTGAGAGAAAGGGGAGAGTATATAATTACTGGTTTTGCAGGAAACTTTCTTTAAATGTGATGTATTGACATTCAGGTCACAGTTCAGGAGCCCCTCCCTTCAAGATTTTTGCAATACTTTGATGTATCAGTCAGTCTCTTTATGCCCTGCGCTGAGCTTCTTCTGCTTTGGCCTGGAGGATCCAAACAGTTTCTGCAAATGGTTTGGGAGAGATGATGTAAAGTTGGACAAGTTTGAGCCTGCTCAAGAAACAGCCTTAACTAAGTGCATTGAGGAATGCATCCAAAAGCTGAGAAAAATATAATGAAAGCTCTGTATTCATAAAAGCAATGCATTGTGATGATTTTTTTCAGTTCATAAATGCAACTCATTCTTTTTTAAAAATTCCCATTTCTTTATTTTTAAAGAAAGGAAGAGCAGGGTGTCTTTTTGAAATTGATTGTTTTGTGTTATAAGTTTTGCCTGCAGGAGAATTTGAAAAATGAACGAGACAGACTAATGATTAATCACAATATTGTTTCTTTCCTTTCCTTCTTCTCTAGGAGGCTTCTGGGCATTATCACCAAAAAAGACGTGTTAAGGCATATGGCTCAAATGGCAAATCAAGATCCTGAATCCATCATGTTTAACTAGGCTGTTTCTAACAGATAGGTCCAAATCTTAAAGGAAAAGATTCCTATTGAACTGATTGAAAGGAATTCAAATAGCTCTTCATTTTTTGTTAAAATAAAATTTAAATTAATACAACTTTGTTAAGAGCAGAACCCAGGGAAAATTATAACAAACTGAATGTTTGAGTTGTTGGTAAATGTATTTGAAAATTCAGTTCAGCTACGGGCTATTTTTCCTGACAACATGTTTCCTGGGAACATGTCATAAATACAGTCCTTGCCATGGCACATTTTTCCCCTTGCCCTGCCTACAGTATCCCATTAATATAAAGGCATTTATATTATTTTTATCTGCATTAATCATCTTTACAAACATTTGGGAGCAGAGAGAAGCCATCATCTTGATAAAAGATATTAAAAACAGCAAGCATATCTATTCCTACAATATAATCAAGAATGCAAAATGTTTTCATTGCACATGCCCTCTTTCATATTTCTTAAATTTGGATTCCCAAATTAGGTTATTTTCTAAAGCTGCATACTTTTGTGAAGAATGTTCTTGCTTTTACTATTTTTGCAGAAGTTCATAGATATTGTAGAAGTAAAGGGGTATTTCAGTTCACTTTTAGTGCTTTTGTTTAGTCTGAGTTATTCTGTTCGTTTGTAATAAGATGAAATTATTTGCAAATTCTGTCATTTTTATGATGAAATTTTCTTCTTACTGTTTTCCCATACATGAGTATGATGTCAGGTAGAGCACATAGGGTTATATATTTTCCAGGATAACTGACATTAAATTGCAATTCTGGCCACACATTTTTGTCAAAAAGTATTTTGAACAATAAGCTTCAGTATTCCTAGACAAAAAAAAATATTATTGGAGGGAAAAAACATACTAACACAGTTTTTTTCCAAATGTATTCTTTCTTTCTGGAAATATTGTATATTTATTTTATGTCACAAATAGATTTTACAGTATGAAATATTTTATAAACCATCTTAGAATCAGTTTAACTAATTTTTATAGTTAAAAGTACAAACAAGTTTGAAGTTTGGACATGAATATGATAAATAAAATATTTGCCATTAATAATCTTCATATTACATGTCTCAGGCATTTGATTTTTGGGATGCTCATTTATTACTAGTTCCTAGAAGAAATATGTTGAAATGGACTCCAGGAAACATCAAGATGGTTTCCCAGCTTGTAACCCTACTAACATTAGCACATATTCTATAGTATCTAGTTTGTTAATAAATTTATTGATTGATATATATATGAAATCTACTTCTTGTGTAAGCATGTTCGATATTTTGCCAAAAAATTACCCAATTGAAGAAACCATGGTTCTCAATGCCTGGAAAAAAGAGATTTGATATTAAGCTGCTTATGACAACATGGTATTAGTTTTAAGATTTATCAATATATCACTGTCTGGACACATCACCCAATTTTAGAGACTGGGAATAATAATTAGAATTAACAATAATTCTAATAATTGTCAGGATTTTTTTTTCAGAATTAATAGAGGAGACTTACCTTTATAGAAGAACACCAGAGAATATCTATTGTATTTCATTAAAAATGCAGTTTTCTACTTCTTCAAATGACAGGAAATAATAGAACAATAATATTTGCAAAATAATAAAATTTATCCAACTTTCAAAAAGTTATTAACCATCCTTGCCTTTTAAATCAAAGAAATGGCTGTTCTGTGAGAAAGCATGTGAATTTGAGTGTGTGCTTGGAGGCAAAATCTAGCATTAGGCGGGTCTGCATAACCAAGCCACAATGCAACCATTTTTAGAAACTGTTTTTAAATTCTTTTCTACTTTACATCCAAATGCAGTTTTTATACCTCTAACAAATTAATTAACAAATTAATCTGTACAACACATGGAACTGAATGGAAATATGGGGGACTGGTCTGATAAATATTACATTTTAAAAAGTATTCAGAGAGACGTTCAGTGCAATAATCAACCTGGTTCTGTCAAGAGTGAAAATTTGGCAGCTACATGTCTCTTTTGTTTTCATCTTGTCATTAGAGTAAGGAGATGATACTTTCGACTGGGTTAGTTAGAGAAATGAAACCTCCAGTTATTTGGATGTTTGCTGAGAGATGGCTGTCTGGAATCCTGTCAAGGACATTCTAGCAGGTGTGAAGATGATAACAGACAGTTCCCATAACAAAGAGAACTTGTTTACATGAGCTACGTGGACATCTGGGAGGGTTGGTGGGGAATGTCATTGTGATGTGCTATATAAGTTTGATGCCTTGGGCTTTTAGAGTTAGTTTTCCTTCACCTATATCATTCAATGTATTCAATAAACCAGTAAGCTTTTCAGAAATGAAAGTAATCCTGGACTTTTATTTGGATATTCGAGCTGGAGATTGACATTAAACTAATTCCCATATGCTTTGCAGCCTACCTGGGTTTGTCTCCCAGGAGTGCTGGTATATTGTGAGTTCTGAAATGGAAAAGAAGAACGATGGAGGGTCGCCTCACAGAGAAGCTGCTCTCCAGAAGATGGTGACTATAATTCAGATGGGAGAGATCGATGTCAGCGGAGGCTCACCCAAAGCAGAACACTGGATTGTTAGAGCAAACTCAAACTGCTAGAAGAGGAAGAGATACAGAGGTTCCTTGACTGGCACCTTGAACTATGTGGGTGAGTGGCCTTAGGAAGGCAACAGAAGCTGAGTTTTCTCTGGCTCTATCTGAGCCTTGGCCAATGAAGGTGTCCAAGAGGGTGGAAGAATGGGGGGAGCTGGTGGATTGGAGAATCCCTATGCCAACTTGCAGTCCTTCTGTGGAACAAAGTTCAGGGGATTGGAGGTTCAAGGAGCTGCCCACTGAAATGGTCAAGTCATGGGTTCAGCTCATTACCCTATTATCCCATCTCCATCTTCATGACAGCCAGTAGCTTTGCTTGGGGACCAAGACAGCATGAGTCACCCAGTGGGGGGAGCAGAGGACAGTATTCCAGGCAGATTATCAACAGCATACTGCTCAAGATATTTGACCTCGTCATGCAGGTGAGAGACAGCTGGCTGGCTGAGGAAGCAAAAATAATGTTAGCGAGACCAGAAGAGGGAAACTCCATCAAGGACATTCTAGCAGGTGTGAAAATGATAGCAGACGGTTCCCATAACAAAGAGAATTTGTTTACATGAGCTACATGGACATCTAAGGGGGTTTGAGGGAATGTCATTGTTATATGCTATATTTGATACCTTTTGCTTTTAGAGTTTCCTTCACCTATACCAAACATGTCAAACTCAAGGCCCCCAATGGGTTTACATCTGGCCTGCAGGGCTGCCCTGGAGACGCTTCGACCCACCTCAGCCCTGCCAGGTGCTCTGCCTGGGTATGCACACAGGAGCCGGTGAAGGCACCAAGGCTGGCAGTACCCGGCAGCAGCTGCAGCTTGTTGACCACTCAGCTGCTCATTGGCCGACAGTGATAGCCAGCTGGATGTGAGCCCTGGACAGCAGAGGGCAAGCGCACAGCTTTGCTCTCGAGCTCCTGGGCACCAGGACCCTGCAGCCCAGTCTAGCCCAACCCAGCCCTGCTTCCCTTCCCAGGGGTGCCTGGCTGTCTTTACTTCCTTCTCGAGGCTGCTGCTGCTGATGCAGCCCTCAATAAAATTGAGTTTGACATCCCTGGCCTACTATATCATGCCATGTATTCAATAAACCAGTAAGCTTTTCAGAAATGAAAGTAATCCTGGACTTTTATTTGAATATTTGAGCTGGAGGTTGACAGTTTCTCATATACAAAAAAGTATAATAGTTTTCAACATACAAATAGATATGGGAAATATGTTATATATTTTAATCATTATACATTCTTATGTTTAACTATTAGCTTATAGTATAACTTATGAGCAATCTGTGGCTTTTTTGTTTGATATATGCTGAAAAATTATCAAAAGCAGTTATATTTCTGTTTCATGTTATTGCTGAAGAAGAAAAACCCAGCTTGATAAAATATATTCTGAATTCCAAGCTTTGATAATGCACATTATTAAAAAAAACCTACATGTAGCTCTACCCTGATTTATGCTTTATGTTTTATTAAAATGTAATAATTTTAAAAGTTAAACACAGTAAAATTGCAGATCCCACAATTTATGTACTACATATCAAGATATAAACACCAGAAGAAACAAAAATACAGATTTTTTGAGTTTCTTGTATTTGACAATTCAATTATAATATCTAAATTTCATACTTACTATCTTCCAGAGTGTATCTTAATGCACAATTTGAGTTCTAGCTATTGAAAAATATAGACCCTTATTATTGTTGTCCAGATGCGTGGGAGGAAGATGAAAGTTCAACACATCTGAATGCCATCAGATAGGTGATGGCCATTCTGTTACACTATTGAACTATTGTTACATATGTGGGGAAGGAGGAAAATTACATTTGGGATATGTGTTTAAACAGGAAGAAATTCAATTTTAAAATGTATTAGGAAGCATATTTTATTTTCTATCTTCTCATTAGTATCACTTTCTGTGGAACTTCAGTCTGGATATTTAAACCTAAATGAGTATATTATTAACTGAAATGTGCAAAATTCTTCATTTTTATCATTCAGATTCAGAATAAGCAATAGCCAGTATAAATTCAAAATTTAAATTATAAATGACATTTTTGATAGAGCCATCATGGCACAGTGGTTGGAATGCAGTATTGCACACTAACTCTGCTGATTGCCAGGAGTTCGATCCTAACCAGCTCAAGGTTGACTTAGCCTTCCAGCCTTCCGAGGTTGGTAAAATGAGGACCCTGATAGTTGAGGGCAATATGCTGACTCTGTAAACCATTTAGAGATGAAAACTCCAAGAGTTAGCATATATTGAGAATTCATGAAGTATTGAAGAATATTGACATAGATAGATACGAGCCAGGGTGGCGCTGTGGTTAGAATGCAGTACTGCAGGCTACTTCTGCTGACTGCTGGCTGCCAGCACTTCAGCGGTTCAATTCAAGGTTGACTCAGCCTTTCATCCTTCCGAGGTCAGTAAAACAAGGACCCAGATTGTTGGGGGAAATATGCTGATTCGATAAACTGCCTAGAGAGAGCTATTGTTTGGCAAAATACAGAGTACCCAAGGAAAACAAATAAGACCTTGCAAAAGAGTATTGATCTTTATCTGAATCCTAGAGAGGGTGTTTAGGTGTACAGTTTCATGAAATATCATACTATGTGAAATAGATTAAAGCCAGTGAACTTGATATACTACATTCTGTAAAATATGGGATTAAGGTAAGTGTAAAAAAATGTCCCCTAATTTATGCAAATCACACTACGCTAAACTTTGCACTGCATGCTGGATGACAGTATAGGCTGATATATTTCGTGTCTATCAGTTCTCAAATGTTACATTTCAATGCTGGTATCTAACACTGAAATTATATTTCTCCACTTGGTGTATATTATTTGACATGAGCCAGGTATAAGAATTTTGGAGATGATTTGTTTCCATTCTAATAGAAGCAAAAACACAGTAACATGAATAAATAACATGATTTATTTACCTAGAGGTAGGTTTACTATTGGATTTATTATAATAAAATATATTCACTGAATAGTGATAAAAATTGTCCCACGTTCTAAAATACACTGAGTTTTCCTTCTCTTTTATCTTTAATGTCAATCTGTCCATTTCTGCACAATCTAAAATTTTCTTAATTAGTTCTTCTGTTGGTAAATTTTCATTTTTCCAGTATTGGGCAAATACAATTCTTGCTGCAGTTAATCCATGTAAAATTAAGTATATACAATCTTTCTCATAGTTTCCTCCTATTATGCCTAACAGAAACAGTTCTGGCTTGAAATTTATATGTTTTTTTAGTCATTTTCTCCAACCATATGTGTATTTTTACCAAAATCTTTTAGCTTTAGTGCATGTCCACCAGATATGATAATAAGTACCTAGTTTTTGTTTACATTTCCAACACTTGTTTGACATATTTTTAAACATTTTCGCTAATCTCACTGATGTTAAATGTCATCTGTAAAACATTTTGTATAAATTTTCTTTGTAAGCCACTGCTTCCGTTAATTTAGCATTTCTTTCCCATAATCTTTGCCAGTTTTCTAATTCCATATTATGTCCAAAGTTCTTTGCCCATGTTATCATTGCTTCTTTTACTTGTTCCTCTTCCATCTTTAAGCTTAACAAATAGTTATAGAGTTTCTTAATAACTTTTTCATCTGTTTTTAGCAGTTTCTGGTCAAATTCTATCTGTAGATTTAGCTTCTTTTTCATATCTCATTTGAATTTGCAAGTATGGCCACCATGGTAAATCAATACTTTGTTCTTATAAATCTTCTCTGTCTTTCAGTTTCCCTTCATTGTCCAAAATATCTTTATAGGTCACAACTTTCTCGTAGTTAATTAAATCTGGGTAAGCAATTGCTTCCATTGTTGAAAGCCACCCATGTATTTTAATACAGATTTTTGTTTTTATTTTTTCCCATTCTAGAAGAAGTGCATTTCTTATAAAATGGTTTTGAAAGTATATATTTTATTCTTCCCATACCACAGAAAGGCATGCCATCCAAGTTGTAGGTCATGCAATGTAGGTGCACTTTCTTTTGCTTCTTGTAACATTTTCAGTCCAATTCTAGCTTTTTTTCCTTGCCAGATAAATTTCAGTATTGTTGTATTTAGTTCATCAAAAAAGGTTTTTCCCAAAACCTTTTCTTATAGATATCGTTTGAAATGAAAAGAGTATTTTTGGTAAGATATTCATTTTCACTGTTGCTATTCTCCCCAGCATTGAAAGTTGTAAGTTTTTCCACTTTTCCAGATCCAATTTCATTTGTTTTAGCAATCTTACATAGTTGTCTACTTTTATTGTTGCACGTCTTACTGTTAAAGTAAAGTATCTCGTAAAAGTCTTTAATTTTTTTAAATTGTGTTATTTTGAAACTGTAATTCACCTTTTGGGTCTTGCAACTTGTTTATCAGTTTTTTCTCTTTTTCTTTTTTCAGTGCATATGCTACATCTCCCTGGTTTATTGGCATTTTCAAAAAGGTTCTTAGCCCTTTTAATCTGTTGAGCCATTATTTCCAACTCTACTAAGTTTAGTTTATGTTTTATTATCTCCATTTGCTTTTTTGAGTTTCTTTTGTGGGTCTATTTGTAGTTCTAATTCTAATTTTCTAAATTTTTCCTTCAACTTTAACTGTTGTTGTTTTCTTTATTTATTCTTTTTAGCAGCATAAGTTATAGCCAGCCCTCTGAAATATGTTTTAGCTGTGTCCCACACATTTTGAAGCAATATCTCTTCATTTATTTTTAAAAAGAAGTCTATTTCTTTTGTCGCCAGTTGTATAAATTCTTTTTCTTTCAATATATATTTGTTCAAGGACCATCTTAATTTTTTCGTGGCTCCTCTCCAAGTCATCTTTATCGGATTGTGATATGCCCAGATATTAGTTTCTATTTCTATTTCTTGTATCATCACACTAAGTTCTGAGGATCTCCATAATCAATTCTAGACCATGATTTATGTCTATTTGAATAAAATGTATATTGCAGGTTTTTTTGGATTTTGCTCTTTCTATATGTCTTGAATACAGAGTTCTTCCATTTTTAATTTTTTTAAAAAAAATATTCTTCCATTTATGTAATATATTTCTTCCTTTCTTCCCTTGTTTAGTGCTTTTATAGTCCAAAGTTCCATCTATTAATTTTCTGGTTAAAAATTGATACTCTGTTTGGGATTCTCTTATTCTCCTAGGAATTTGTTTGACAACTACAATTTCTTTTTCCTTATATTTCAAAGGATCATCTCTCACTCTTCTCAAGATCTCGTCTCTTATAGATCTTTTTAGAAATCTTACGTGTACTTCTCTAGGGACTTTATTTCTTCTCATGTAGTTTGAATTGACTCGATAGATTTGATCTAATTGTACTTCCATTTCCAATTTCCTGATTTCTGATACATCAGCCAGTAATTCCGTTATCAGGTCTATAAGGTCATCTTCCTTATCTTACATTTTGTTTTGAAATCTTAAGAAGTAAGAAGCCTTTTCCATTTCCATGACAGCTATTGATTCCTCTAATTCTCCATTTATTTGCATCAGTTTCTGGTTTTCATCTTTTAAGTCTTCTAATTTCTGGTCCACCTCTGTTGATTTATCTTCTATTTTTGAATCCTTTGTTCATGTTTTGTGATCATCTGTTTAAAATTTTCAAATTGAATGTCCATATTATTAATTTTTTGGTTCATTTTGTCAAGATCATCTTTCATCTCGTCATGATTTTTCATTGTAGCTGCCATATGAGTAGCAATTGCCTCTTGGATTACTTGTAGTTTCGCTTGTGTTTCTGGAAGTTATTAGTCTTTTCTTGTTGGAGCAATGTGTCAATTGATTTCTGATAGACTGGACTTGCAGAGGCAGAAGAGGGAGCAGAGGGTACTTTTTTGCGAGCTTTGGATAAATTTGGGACGGTCATCTTAATCTTTTAATCATACTTTGCAATCTACTGTGTAGTTCAAAATTTATAATCCAGTGAGCTGCTAATAGATAGGAGAGGTAGGTGGAAAAAGGAAAAAGGGGAAAAGAAAAAAAGTATAAAATTTATCCCAAGGTTCTGTATTGTCAATCTTTCAAAATTATAATCCAAAGTATCTTGCTAATAGTAGTTTCATGCCATTCACTCTATCTCAAAACAGCTTATAAAATTCCAGGTCAAGCTGTATTTGTAATCCAAGGAAGTCCGATGAGTTCAAAACAATTTATGTTTTAATTATAATCCACCCTGTAGAGAAAAGCAACCCAAAGAGATTCTTCTCTTTTCCAGCCACAATCTCCAGGACTATAAATTCCAGGGACATCAAAGAGTTTAGTCTATAGTCTGTATCTGGGCATCTAGCCAAGTTCTCACACTCCAACCACAAAAGCTTGATAATTTTTTTTTTAAAACAAGGACAAGTGTACTTCTTAGTTTTGCTATTATATGTCATTATATGTCCATTTTATAATTTCCCAGCCAAGCTTTACAAAGTTTGCAAAATTATAACCTGATGGTTTCCAAACAAAAAAGAAAAAGAAAAGTTGATCAATGTTAAAGCTTCCCAAAATATTCTTCTTCTGTCTCACTTAATTATCTTGACAATATTGTTGTAAGTATCTTTAATTTCCCCCCAAAGCTTAAACCACCGCTTGTATTTTCCAGGAGGGAAGAGTCCCCCCCTCTCTATAGCTTTGGGGATTTCTTGCTTTTCAGGAGCTTTTTTTCCAGAACCAGTATCTTCACTTGTAGAGAGATAAGGAAAATAGTCTCACCCAGAGACTGTTTTGCTTTCCTCTTAGCTGTAGTCTTTTTCTTCTGGCAATCAGCAGCTTCTGGCTGACAGCATGGGTGTGGTCAGCCTTTCTTCCTGTCGGTCCTGATGGCTTCCTTGAATCAATCTGGAAAGGCTCACTCTTTGGCCTGTCACCTCTGCAGGACGACTTTCGGTCCTTACAGACTCCCTAGTGGGTAGAATTTGGGCATGGGAAACAGAGCCTCGTTCCCCTGTGTCCGTGTCACCGCAACATCATGGAAGTCTCAAAAATAACTGCAATTTTCATTGGTCCATTTCTTATTGGTTAACAGGTTTTTTGCTGCCATTGATAGCTAGCACCAAGCCACCATACCAGCTGGTTGACAGTCTAACGAATTGGTTGCTAATTTCCCTACGGTAGATTATTGCTAGCAAAGAGAGAGAATGTGAGTTTAGTGCCTTGTGCTTGTTGATCCTGGTTCAGTACCATATACAGCCTTGAACTGTTAGAAGAAGGCCTCAGTCATATTCACCTACTTTTCCACAAAAACAGAAAAAATATTTTCTGCATAGTGATTTTTGCAGGTGGGGACCACATTCACACAATCTAAATCATAATTTTGATTTACAAGGAAACATATGGCATGCCGTGATAAGAAGCGTACTATATATATTATTTGATAATTCCTGCTTGTGCTTCATATGGATGGCTTCATTTTTAGCTTGCTTAGCATGCTTGTTATGGGCAAATCTGGGACTTCCCAGGTCTTCTTTCTATGATACAAGTTATAGTCTGGGTAAAAGAAATTTTTGATAGATCCATTTATGCTCTGTTAGCTACACCAACTATACCACATACTTGGATATCTTTGGGTATTAATATTGATTTTCCTTTATGGAAGATTTGAAATCCAACAATAGAAGCAGGAAGCTGTAGCATGAATGGTTGCCTTTGGCAACCAGCCCATCCCACGCCTCTCCTCTTTATAGTCCAGCTAGGGTGTGGCTTCTTAGAGTCTTTTACTTTTCTTGGAGAGCCACCCCACTGCCCTCTGTTGTCCTGCACACCTTTCCTCTCTATGCATCCTTACATCTGGAACAGGCCCATCTACTCACACTCAGGCAGAGAGACAGCTGGGTTGGGAGCCTGAACTGAGCGAAGAGGAGGAACAGTAAAGGCCCCCAACCCAGCTGTCTCTCTGCCTGAACATGAGTAGATGGGCCCGGTGTCACATCTAGCTCTGAATCTTTGTGCTCCTCAGAGCCTTGCATAGACTCTGATGTGAACCCTTCCCCCTCATCCAATTCATCTGGCTCGGCTGCTGGAACTACTGGCAGGCGGGGACGCACATTTGGAATGTCAATATTCTAGAAGACACTGCTATTTTTTGAATAGATATTTCAGTCAGCGGACTTCATTTTTTATTCAGAATGAAATGTTCACTCTGAATTTACTAATACATAAATGACATTTAAGTGACTTTCTAATTAGGCAAAGAAGTTGTAATTTAATCTTTCAAACTTTTAATTAATTTAATCTATTCTTTTTTATTTCTGGGATTTATCTCTTGGGTACTATAATAGTTTCACCAGTCTGATAACATTCCTACATAACTAAGGCATGAGTAAAAAAGGAAAATTACCTAAATATATTTTTTCACTAATAAAGAAAAAATGAAACTTTCTCAAGTAAAAGAAAAATTTGAGTAATTCTATTCAGTAGCAGAATTTTCAATCTTTCTATTCGTTCTTGGTCATAAGGCTTAATATAATCTGACAAAATTCATTAGATTACTATTAGAACTTGCTTATAAACAATTAAAAAATAGTTGACATACAGACTCCTGGGGAAGAAATGGTGAATTGAAGATGGCTCCATTAAAAGGGAAGCCACTGACTGTGGTGAAAGGAAGAGCTGGCAAGTAGACTGCCTCTTTGTAGTTTCTATCCTAACAAGGAGAGGACTTCAGATTACCCATAAGGGATCCGTGCCTGACAGGAAGTAGTTAATTCCATCATCCTATCCAGGCAGCTCGCAGCACCAGCCCTTACGAGACAGCAGAGAACAATCTGCAGTCAGTTGGAGACTTGATGCAGCCAATAAAAGATGCATGGGGGTGGGGGGAAGAGTTGTTTGAAAGACATTAGGATTTGATGCTAAAAAAGGGCTTGGCATGGAAAGAGAGTAAGTTATACATACCAGCCAGAGAACTTTGGTCCTTCAGAAAGCCATGATGTGAAGCCTGCAGGGCATTTTGGGTTTGTGAAGACCCTTTACCTGGTAGAGACAGTTTTGGTAGCCAAAGATGAAAAAGGACTTAGAAGGCTATGTGGCCAGTTGCCCTGTGTGTGCCTACATCAGACATGTCAAACACAAGGCCCGGGGGCCGGATGCGGCCCGTGAAGTGGTTTCATGTGGCCCGTGAACCCATCCTGGAAACAGTGAGGGAATGGCTCCCGCTGCCTTGGCCCTGGCCCAGGCTGGCAGGGAGCCAATGTACAATTTTGTGGTGGCCATCTATGCTGAAACGCATTCAGTCTTAGCTCCACAAGGCCGTCTGGAAACAGTGAGGGACCAGCCCCTGCCGTGTCGGCCCCGCCCACTGGGCATGTGCTGGGGAGGTATCACCTTTTCTGAGGAATGAAGAAATGCACCATTGTCTGGAAGTGGCCAGCACATGACCCTCCCTACTTCGGACAGGCTAGGGGCTGGGCAGCATTGCGCTTCTCTTCAGATTCATGCCACCTGGCTCAGCCTCTCAGCACTGTGAGGAGAGTACCCCACTGCGTGCCAAAACCGGGCAGGCTGGGGGCTGGGCAGCACTGTGCAAGTAACATCAACTCTTATGCTGCTCATGGCATCCCCTCCCCCAGAGCCCACCAAGCCAGATATGTAAAGTATGTAAACTTGACCTGGTCCCATCTCCTTCTGCCAGAGACCTTCAGATTTGTCCCATTCCTGCCCCAGGCCCCCATCGGTACCCTTGACGTGAATGATGTAGAGCTGGCCATGCCCACCCAGTAGGCTGCGCTCACCCTGGACACACCCACCCAGTCCCCTGAGGGCAACCACAATGCTGATGCGGCCCTCAATAAAATTGAGTTTGACACCCCTGCATTAGAGTCTCCAGGCAAGACGAAAGTTAGCCACCGGGGTGTGGCGGTCCGCAAACCCATGACCAGTCGCTACTGCGCAGGACCGGAAGTCTCCCCCCAGTCTATTGCCTTTTGTAGTCCCTGGTCTACTGCTGTTCGCAGTCCTGCTATAGTCTCAGTCACCTGTTCCATTAATTTGTTGTTTGAAAATCCCTCTTTTTGGTGTTGGATGTGCTTTGATGTTCGCCTTGTTTGTACCTTCTCTGTTCTTGGTAATTATGCCTATTTTACCCTTGTCCTTTTTTCTGCCTGTCTGTGCTCATTTTTCTACCTTACTTATTTAACCTTCTTACTATTATGTTTGTTTGATTTATCCTTTCCTTTGCCTTATTTTTTTTAAAGTTTTTGAACTCCAATTCCTCCCTACCTTATTATTTAAGATTTGCCTTGTTAAAATTTGCCTCTTTAATGTTCCACTCTTGTCCTTATTTGTCTATTTATTTATCTTTTATTTTCTATCCTGTATTTATTTTTATTTTCTACTGGGATCTTCCCTCCCTTCCGATTGGGACCTCAGACTTAAATGTTGCCTTCACTTCCCTTGTTTGCTGCTCTGGCTTTTTGTTTTCTCTGCCAGCTCTGTTCTGTCTTTCGGTGCTTGGGTCTTTTCAGCCTTGTCTCTGCTTTGGTGAGGCCTCCGTACAGCTTTCTGGTTAGCTCAGCTCCACTGTCTGGTCTGCTCCTCTCAGCCAGCCACTCAGCTTTAGAGATCAACTGACGGTGGAGAAACAGGGGAAGCCCTTGCTGAATGCCAAAGATGCAGCTCTAAAGACCACCAAGGTAATCCAGTTATGCTTCCCTCCAAAACTAGGAGAGGGAACTCCAACCCAATTGGAAGAACACCTGGGAGCCTCCAACAGTGATTATGATGATGACCCCCTAAGTGGGCCAATCGAGCCAGTAACCATGCCTATAAGGCTATTAATTCCAAGCTTGGGAAAGAAGGTATCCTTAAAGGCTCTGTTAGACTTGGGTGTACCAGATGCTTAATAAAGCCAACCTTAGTAGAAAAATTGGGATCTGCCTGAGGAAGCTAAAAAATCCAATCACATTTTGCCAACTAGATGGGTCAGTTCCCAGGGGCATCCCAGCCACTTTTGCCACCAAAGCCCTAGTCCTAACCATGAACAGCCACTCCAAGTCTCTGACTTTCATTATGGCCCCTGGGATGGAATGGTCCCTAGTTCTAGGGCTGACCTGGCTCAAGAAATGGAATCCCTGAGTAGACTGGAGCAAGGGAATCCTAAAGTTTCCAAACAAAGAGTAAACCCCATGTGGCAGCAGCTGCAAAACAAGCAAGGTGCCCAGCCAAGAGGTGGATGCTGCTTTGAATGGTGAACTACTGCAGAGCATACCATGAGAATACCATGATCTAGCTATTTAGTAAGAAGGCCTCAGATGAGCTCTCTGCATTGATTATAGAGATCTGAACATGGTGTGCATGGAAAACATGTACCCTCTCCCACTCATGAAAGATATACTAACCCATCTTTCAAAAAAAATCTCTAAACTGAACTTGCACGAGGTGTATTACCAAGTCAGGATTAAGGAAGGGGATGAATGGAAGACTGCTTTTAACTGCCCCCTTGGCTGTTTTCAATTCAAAGTGCTCCCATTTGGAGTGCAAGGGGCCCCAGCTGTTTTTATGCAGCTGATAAACAAAGTGCTCCATGAGCACCTATACAAGGAGGTTGTGGTGTACCTTCCAAGCTGTACGACATCATCACCAGGCAGCAGCAAACTCACCCAGAGGGTGCTCTTGTTGTGGCTGGGGACTTCAATCAAACGTGTCTGAAGACAGTTCTCCCCAAGTTTGTACAGTATGTGCAAGTTCCCACCAGAGGGAAGAACACTTTAGACCACGTGTACTCTAATCTGAAACAGGCATACAGAGCTTTCCCTCTCCCCCACCTGGGTACATCCAACCATCTTTCACTCCTGTTGTGCCCAAAGTATGTCCCTCTCAGGAAAAGAACTCAGGAAGTCAGGAAAAGGGTCAAAACCTGGCCAGTGGGTGCTCTCAGCCAGTTGCAGGACTGCTTTGAAACTGCTTTGACTGTATTCGAAGAACAAGATCTGAATGCATAGACAGATGCTGTACTCTCTTATATTAGAACATGCACTGATAGTGTAACAACAGAAAAGTGCATTAGAGTCTACGGGAACTGTAAACCCTGGATGACTGCAGAGATACGAACACTTCTGAGAGCCCAGGATTCTGCCTTTAAGGCAGGGGACAGGGACACATACAGAGAGGCCAGGGTAAATCTTAGAAGAGGCATTAGGATGGCAAAACAGCAATATAAACACAAGGTGGAGAACCACTTAGCAGACAACAATCCGGGGCAAGTGTGGCAGGGACTGCAGCACTTAATCAACTACAAGGGCAATACAAGGAGCATGCTTAACACCAATGCCTCGTTGGCTGAGGAGCTGAATATCTTCTTCACTCGCTATGAGGTAAAAAGACCAGACCCCATAGCCTCTGCTGGCCGGCCTTCTGATTTTCAGCAACTCACCCTATCTGAAGACCAAGTGAGAACCATATTGAAGGCTGTGAATCCCAGCAAAGCCACAGGCCCAGATGGGGTGCTGGGGATAGTGGTTAAGAATTGTGCCAACCAATTAGCAGGGGACCTGACAAGGATTTTTAACATCTCTTTGCAAACGGCATGTGTACCATCGTGCTTGAAAGCAGTTACCATTGTCCCAGTCCCCAAGAAAACTGTAGTTGAGTGCTTGAACGACTACAGACCTGTTGCATTAACGTCTGTAGTCATGAAATGCTTTGAAAGACTGGTTCTCCAACATCTCAGAACATGCCTCCCACTGGATTTCGATAAACATCAATTTGCCTACATGGGGAACAGGCTGACAGATGATGCCATAGCTACTGCTTTACACTCTGTAGTAAGTCATCTTGAGAAACCTGGAAGTTATGTCAGGATGCTTTTTGTTGATTATAGCTCGGCTTTCAACACCATTTTGACGAGCACTCTCATCAAGAAGCTGACTGACTTGAAATTTCCCCCCTCCATCTGCAATTGGATTCAAGACTTTCTTAGGGACTGGTTACAAACAGTGAGGGTCGGGTCTGCTTTGTCCACCCCCCTGAAGCTTTGCACAGGCTCACCAAAGGGCTGCGTGCTTAGCCCCTACCTGTACTCTTTGTACACATATGACTGTGTATCATCTGACTCATCTACTGCAATAATTAAGTCCGCAGATGATACTACCATGGTGGGTCTTATTACAGGTGAGGATGAGACAGCATACAGGGCGGAGGTACAAAAACTATCCTTATGGTGTTGTAATAACTTGCTCCTGAACATCGGCAAGACGAAAGAGATGGTACTAGACTTCTGGAGGAAAAAGGAGGAACAAGCCCCACTTTACATTGGGGAGGACTGTGTGGAGAGAGTTTCTTCCTTTAAATTTCTGGGAGTCTACCTGTGCAAAGATCTTACCTGGAAAGTTAATACAACCCAGGTGGCCAGAAAGGCCCAACAGAGGCTTCACTTTCTCAGGGTCTTGCGGAAGAGCAGGGTAGAACAAAGGCTTATGACCCTCTTTTACCGGTCTACTATAGAGAGCGTCCTCTCATATGGTATTGTGGTTTGGTATGCTGGTCTGACAGCTGCGGATAGGAAGGCATTACAGAGGGTGATGAGCACAGCATAAGACATTGTGGGCTGTCCCCTGACACCACTGGATGACATCGCCAGGAAGAGTGAGGAAAATTCTCAGGGATGACTCACACCCTGGACGGTATCTCTTTACTCTCCTACCATCGGGTAGGAGATAAAGGAGTATAGCCAGCCATACCAACAGGCTTAAGAACAGCTTTTATCCATGGGCTGTTAGGCTTTTGAACAGGAAATACTTTTATAAACTTTATGCATAATTGGCTTGCAAGGCTAGTGTGTTGTGCAATTAGTTCACATGATGCAATAAGATGGAGGGTTTGTGGCACTGTAAGATGGGGGTGGGGGCATGAAGGGAGGCTCAATCTCAATGTATACATGGTTGTACTTTGACAATAAGGGTTCATTCATTGATGACATATTAATTTACACAGAGACAAAAGCCAAGCATATGAAATTGGTCAGAGTGGTCCTAAACAAACTCCGGTCTGCTAAACTGTATGCTAAACTCTTGAAAGCGAGTTCCACAAAGAAAAGATTGACTATTTGTGAAGTGGCTGGAACAGACCACTCAAGACAGCTGGTAACCTTAACACGTTTATTAGAACAGAGCGACAGGTAACAGGAGCATTCGGCTTTTTATAGTCTGGCGCCGGTCGTCAGGTCCAATCACCAGCCGGTCTTTTTCCCGCTTTGCTTCTGCTCCAATCAGCTTTGCGGAACGTCTGACAGTTCGGTTCCTCGTGCTGGCGGCTTGTGTTGCTTTGACAGCTGAGAGCTGTCAACTAGTGCGCCTGCGTGAGTCGGGAGTTTTGACAGCTGTCAAAACTCCCTCGTGTTCGGCTGTCAAACGCTTTACCTCATGTTCGGCTGTCAAACGCTTTACCTCATGTTACGAACCTATTACGTTAACACATTAAATGAACTATATACATATAATACACCCCTTACCCTTCCCCTGGATCGTTTCTACCCCCGTGTGTTTGTTTGTTGCTTCCTCCCCATTCATAGTCCTGTAAGTAGGCCGGTGTTTTCCTCAATCGGCTGGATCGTCGCGGGGGAGTCTCATTTTCGGGTTCTCCTTCCTCCTGCGGTTGTTGTGGCTGTGCCTCTTCGGAAGGTGGGATATTTGGTATGAAGGGGGGTAAAAAGGGTTGTTGAGATGGTGGGGGTGTATTTTGTGGTTTGCGAATACGTAGTTGATCGACGTGTCGCCGTAGTTGGCCTTGTGTGTCTGAATGAATTAAGTATGAGACGGGTCCGGTTTGTTTTATTATGACCCCTTGAATCCACTTTTGGTTGCTGGTGTAATTCCTTGCCCAGATAGTTTGGCCTGGAGAGAAGGTTCGTGGTAATGGTGTTGGGGGTTCTTGGTCGTTAGATGTTCTATTAGGGTGCAGTCGGTCTAATCTCGTTATTAACCTCCTGCCCCACCGTAGCTCGGCTGGTGTTTTTCCGGTGGTGGTGCCAGGTGTGGTGTGTTGGGCCAGGAGGAATTGGCTGAGCTGCCGGTGCCAGTTTCCTTTTATGAATTTATTAAGTGCCTCTTTGGTGGACCTCACCATTATTTCTGCCATACCGTTAGTCGATGGGTGGAATGGCGCTGACGTCACCAGTCTAATACAGTTCCTCGAAGCGAACATCTGAAATTCACGAGAAGTGAATTGTGGGCCGTTATCATAAACTATGACGTCTGGAAGGCCATGTGTCGCGAAAACTTTTCTAAGTGCTTGTATAGTGGAGTATGTTGTAATTTTATTTAGGGGTATCACCTCAAGCCATTTAGAAAAGCTATCAACTATTATTAAGAAATTCTGCCCTCGGATTGGTCCCGCGAAATCTAGGTGGATGCGGGACCATGGGTTTTTTGTAGTTTTCCATTTATGGACTGGGGCGTGGGGTGGCTCGCTTCTCGTTAGTTGGCAAGTATAGCATCCCCCTACGTGTTGTTCTATGTCCTTATCAATCCCAGGCCACCATACATAGCTTCTTGCAAGTAGCTTCATTTTTACCATCCCCGGGTGTCCCTCGTGAAGGGTTTTTAATGTTTGTTGTATGTTTATGTGTGGTATCACCACTCTGTTTCCCCATAGTAGGCAGCCTAAGTGTGAGGTTAGTTCTAATTGTTTGGAAAAAATGGGGCGGAACATTTCCTCTGGGCACTTGTGTGGCCATCCTGTTGTGACCCATCGCAGGACCCTGCTGAGAGTTTTATCCTTAGCGGAGTTGTCAGCGATGATTTTTGCTGTGAGGGGGCATTCTGGTAATTCATTGATAGCAAGTATGTCGCCAGCGGGGGCTGGGTCTGGGTCGTGGCGTTGTATAGGAAGCCTGCTTAAACAGTCTGCATGTCCTAGTTCCCTGCCTGGCTTGTATACTAATTTGTAGGAATATGCTGATAAAAAGGTTGACCAGCGCAGGATTCTAGGGGATAATATTTGGGGGGTTGTTTTATTCCAGGTAAATATGCCTAATAGGGGTTTGTGGTCTGTGAAGATAGTGAAGGGTCTGCCGTACAGATAGTCATGAAATTTTTTAACCCCGGCGACGATGGCCAGAGCCTCCCTATCAATTTGGGCGTAATTCCTTTCGGTTTTAGTCAGGGTCCGGGAATAGAATGCGATGGGTCTTTGAGTGTCGTCCTGGTCCAGGTGGCTCAAGACGGCTCCTATTCCATATGGGGACGCATCGCAAGCGATGCAGACAGCGGCGTCCTCCTTGAATAAGGTGACAGTGGAGCTTTTGCAGATGATGTTCTTAAGTGACTGGAAAGTATTTTTGTGTACTTTTGTCCAGGTCCAGGGGTTGCCCTTGTCTAATAATCTATGAAGTGGTTCTGCAATTGTAGCCTTGTGGGGAAGAAAGGCGTGATAAAAATTTAATAGTCCTAAAAACGCCTGAAGTTCTTGTTTGTTTTTGGGGCTGGGGGCTGCTTGAATAGCTTTTAGTTTGTCATTGGTAGGGTGGATGCCCTGAGCGTCAATTTTGTACCCGAGGAATTCCGTAGATGGAACTCCTATAGAGCACTTTTCTCTCTTTAGTTTAAATCCGGCAGTTCTGAATCGCTCTAGAACAGCTGACAACCTGTCAGCTAAAATGGCTTCTGTTTCTCCGGCGATGAGTACATCGTCAAAGTAAGGAGAAACCCCGGGGATCCCTTTTAATGTTTTTTCCATGATACTTTGAAATATGCCAGGGGCTGCCGAAATGCCGAATTGCAGTCTTGTCACTTTAAATGCTCCGCGGTGTGTGACAATTGTCTGGGCGACCGCGGTGTCATCGGTCACAGGCAATTGCAAATACGCCTGCGTGAGGTCTAATTTCGCAAAAATGGCGCCGGAGCGAATAGAAGCTAGGACGTCTCTTACCGCTGGAATGGGGTAAGAGTGGGCATTGAGCGCTAAGTTTAGGGTCCCCTTATAGTCAGCGCATATTCTAATTTGCCCGTTAGGTTTTACTGGTGTTACGATGGGGGTTTCCCAACTGCCCCCGTCAGTAGGTTCTAAAACCCCCAGCTTGACAAGGCGTTCCAGTTCGTCCTCAATTTTTTGTTTGAGAGCGAAGGGGACCCTCCTGGCCCTAATTTTGACAGGTTGTATGGCGGGGTTTAAGTTAAGGGCGATGGGAGGGCCTGTATATTTGCCTAAGGAACCGTCGAAAACGTCTGCATATTTTCTGCAGACGGCCTCGAGGTTTGAAGTTTGTACAGTATTGATGCCGGTAATGGCAATTCCTAAGGGGCTAAACCAATTTAACCCTATTAGATTAGTGCGATCCCCTTGGGTGACTATTACTTCTAGGGGTCCCTTGAACTTTTTGTACTCCACCCAAACCTTAGCTTTACCCTTAAGCTGAATCGGTGTTTTCTGGTAGTCCGCTAACTGAACCTGTGGGGGTTCTAACGGTATTGTTTTCTTACTGCGCCGGCAGATTTCCCTATACGTCTTTAACGAAATTAGAGTTACAGCTGAACCTGAGTCCACCTCCATGTCACAATAAACTCCCTGCAGCTTTGTTTTAATTTTTACCTTAGGGCTCAAATTGTGCACCCTGTCAACTGCCTCCACTAACACTTCTGGGGACTTTCCCTTACTGGCTCGGTGGGTGATCGTACCTGGGGGGGTAGCCTCCACTTCATGCAGGTTGTCGCGGGGACGGCTTCGGCAGACGGGTTTGATGTGGCCAGTCTTGCCACAGTTGTGGCATTTAGCGCTCCGGAACCGGCAATTGGCCCGGGCATGATTGCCCCCGCAGCTGGCACAGAAGTTGCGTTGTTCTCTTTGAACTGACGTGAAGTTTCTTGGTTTGGGATGGTCGTTGTTGTCACTTCGTCTATTTTGCCTTCTCTCCATTCGGCGTTGTATGGCGTCGGTGTCGGTCAGGTCTATGGACTCTTCGTCACTGAAGGATGCTTCGTCCTGATGGACGCTGCCTTGGGGTTCCATTGCTGTTCGGGTGAGGGACTTCTTGTGGTTGTCTTCATATGCCAAGATCTCCCGGGAGACCTGGGCGAGTGTCATCGCGGGTTTAGACGTGATTTTTTTCTTGAGGCGTTCGTCTCTCAGGCCGATGACCACTTGGTCCCGGATCCGATCTTCTAAATCAGGAAAGTTGCAGCTCCGCGCAGCGTGCCGGACTCCTGCGATGAAGTCGTTCACAGCTTCATCCGGCCGCTGTCTTCGCTGGGCGAACTGTACTCGCCAGTACAGTTCTGAGCGGGCCGGCATGTAGTGCTTGCTGAGCCGGTCGATGAGCTCGGAATATGGAACCTCTGTGATCGGCACGGGGCTGAATAGCCCGACAGCAGCATCGTAGACGGGTGGACCGCTGATGTATAGAAGTGCTGCTGCTTTGGCTCTGTCATCCGTGATTTTGCTGACGAGGAGGAACCCCTCGACCTGCCCCCATCGCTCGGGGTGGCGGGTGTCGAATTCCCTCACTCGTCCGAAATTTGCCATGCTGTCTGGGTTCGGTGGTCCGCTTCGCTGTGGAAGTTAAAACTTCCAGTGACTTAGCTCAGCCGGCCGGGAACTCCCTTCCTGGCCGTGACTTCAGCTCTGGAAGCGGATCCCACCTTCGTCGCCAGTGAAGTGGCTGGAACAGACCACTCAAGACAGCTGGTAACCTTAACACGTTTATTAGAACAGAGCGACAGGTAACAGGAGCATTCGGCTTTTTATAGTCTGGCGCCGGTCGTCAGGTCCAATCACCGGCCGGTCTTTTTCCCGCTTTGCTTCTGCTCCAATCAGCTTTGCGGAACGTCTGACAGTTCGGTTCCTCGTGCTGGCGGCTTGTGTTGCTTCGACAGCTGAGAGCTGTCAACTAGTGCGCCTGCGTGAGTCGGGAGTTTTGACAGCTGTCAAAACTCCCTCGTGTTCGGCTGTCAAACGCTTTACCTCATGTTCGGCTGTCAAACGCTTTACCTCATGTTACGAACCTATTACGTTAACACATTAAATGAACTATATACATATAATACAATTTGGGCTACCATATCTCCTATGAAGGGGTGGAAGGTGCAGAGATTAGGAGTTTCTGGTGACGTAGCTGAAGGATAGACCGGGGGAATGATTTTCCTTTCCCTGGGTCTGATTTTTGCCTGCCGGTGGGTCCAATTGGACTGAAAGTCACCCTGGAGAGGTGGCTACCAAGGGGTGAAGCTTTGGAGACCACGGCTCAGCGGTACGCAGCTCGCTGTACACAAAGGAGCCCTTGGAATCGGCAGAAGAAAAGGCTGATTGCATCTATATGGTCTGCCATTACCAGCTGTTGATTGGAGACAGAGGCGAAGAATCTTAAAGCTACAGCAAACAGTTGATCTGGATGAGAATACTTTCCCTTTTCTCACTAGAAGTTCGCCACTCCAGTTTGGCAAATAGCTCTTTTACAGCTTGAGAGCGAACCCTATAATCTTAGGGAGGGGTGGAACTTTTTCCTTTTACTCCCCCCCTCCTGAATTTAAGCAGCGGTTTAAGCTTTTGACAAATTAAAAACTTTCTATATGTCAGGACCCACCCCAAACCACGTCTTAGGAAGACAAAACTCTTGGAGCCAAATCTTAGTCCAAAAGGAATCTTTACTATGACATGCTGGTTGTAGGAGGCGAGACAGGACTTAATATTTCCACGAAGTAAACCCTTATAAAGAGTTCCCGGTTTAACCCCCCTTAATCCCCATTTGGTCAGTCCCCCATCCTTCCTCTCGTATCATCCATCTCGTGGGAAAAAGGAAGTTAGGACCCTTTTGTTTATTGCTGTCTTCCGTGACATAAACCAGATGCTAGCCCCTCCTTTTGTTTCCCCAGTTCAAAAGGCTTCTCCTTTCCTTTGAAATGTCTATTGCCGGTTCAATACACATCTATCCTCTTCTCTTCGGGAGATGGCAGAATCCATGGGATATGTTTGAAACATTCCATTTATGAATATGATATAAATGGATTCTGACACTATACTGCATAGCTGTTTGAGGCATAAGATAATTTGGGAAGTTGCTGCTCCTATAGAGATTTTTTTGCATTTGCTTTCTGTTTGAAAGCCATTCCAATTTTTACTTTCTAAATTTTTAAATCTTTACTTTTACGTCTGGGTGTTGGTTTTTCTCTCTCTCTCTTCTTAAATGTGTTGGGAATGGATAACTAGTGTCATCTTGTGTTGAAACTCAGAATTATGTCCAGCTTCCCTTGACTGGAGCTTACCTAGATTAAATTTGGCTGTATGCCCTGACATTTCTTATCTGAAAGCCCTTGAAAACTCTGCTGGAGAAAAGACTTTTGCTTTGTTTTACCTGATTTTACAAGATAGACTATAACTATAAATAAAATAGTACTTGGAGCCATCTGATGTTCCTGGATTATACAGCTTGTTTTGGAACTATTATAAGCTGCCTCAGAAGAATTGAATACCAATTTGGTGGATTATAATTTTGGCATTTTTGCTCTTTTTTCCCCTGTTCTTTTTTGTACTCTTGGAGCATTTTCCCCCTATATTTTTTCTTTTTTCTCTTTTTTTCTTTTCTTTTTCCCCCTGCTTTTTGGCCTGTTGCTATTCCGCCCTGTGCGTTCCCACAGAGAGGGCCTCCTCAGGGTGCCTCCGGTCACTCTGTGGGCGCCCCAGCTCTGTGGAATCAACTGCCGGTTGAACTCCGGATGGCACCGGATCTCCGCTCCTTCCGGCGCGGGTTAAAGACCTGGCCTGATGGGGAGTTAACTTAGGGTTTTAATATTTGTATATTCTTACTGTTTTATTTTGGGCAATAATTTAATTCTTTTTTAACTTTTGTATTTTTGTATTTTTATTATATGCCCTGTTCACCGCCCTGAGTCCTTCGGGAGAAGGGCGGTATAAAAATTTACTAAACTAAACTATTTCTATTTTTCCTCCCTCCTTTTTATCTTCAACTATTTTTGTGGATTGCCTCTCCTAACCAATAGGAGCCTAGTGGATTATAAAATTTGGCCATTTGGCTACCTGGTGGATTACAATATATGAAGTAAAGACAAAGATGAGCATTCCAAACTTATCCAAACTTAGGAAAAAAAGATCCTCAGCTTCTGCCTCGACTTCTGCAAGACCAGTATATCAGAGATCAGTAACGATAATGCTCCAGCAAGAAAAGACAGAGGTTCTCCAAAAAGATGCTCAAGCAATTTTGCAAGCAATTGCAGCCCAGATGGCAACTCCAATGAAAAACCATGAAGAGCTAAAAAGTGACCTTGATAAAATGAATAAAAAAATTATCAATGTAAATTCCAAAATTGAGAATTTTAAACAGATGATTACAGATAATCAGCAAAAAATTAAAAAAATGGAAGATAAATCAGTTGAAGTTGACCAGAAACTAGAAACCTTAAAAGATGAAAATGAAAAATTGGTGCAAATAAACAGAGAATTAGAAGATTCTTTAGCAGTTATAGAAATGGAAAAGGCCTCATATTTTCTAATATTTCAAAATATAATGGAAGATAAGGAAGAGGATCTTTTAGACTTGATAACTGAGTTACTGGCAGATGTCTTAGGAATTGGGAAAGTGCAAATGGAAGGAGAATTGGATCAGATCTACAGAGTCAATTCAAATTATGCTAGAAGAAATAAAGTGCCTAGGGAAGTGCATGTTAGATTTCTTAAAAGATCCACAAGAGATGAGATTCTGAGAAAAGTAAGAGATGAACTGTTAAAATATATAAAAAAGAAATTATAGTTCTCAAACAAATCCCTAGAAGGATAAGAGTGGTTCGAAGACAATACCAGTTCCTAACTAGGAAATTGGTTGAAAAAGGAGTGAACTTCAGATGGTTGATTCCAGAAGGGATCTTAATCTATTGGGACATGAAAAGATAAAGATTGGATACTCCACTTAAAGTAGCGGAGTTCTTCAACAATCATAGAGTATTTCTGGAAAGAGACAATCTTGAACCCAAGAAACAAAAAGATACTTCAGCTCAAGGAGCGGCTAAACAAACAGAGGAGGAACAAGTTAAAAATACAGATTTAGAAGAAGGAATAAAACCAAGAGACCAGATAAGATAAGATCGACTAGAAGACTGAGACCTAGATATAATTGAAAGAGATGGAGGAGACTGGGATTTTATCAATAAATATAAATGGACTAAACTCTCCTTCAAAAAGGAGAATTTTTTTTACATAATTACAAAAATTAAAAATGGACATAATCTGTCTTCAAGAGACACACACTAAGAGACAACATTTCAAAATCTTAGAACAACCAAAAATTGGTAAATTTGCACTTGCATCTCAAAAGAAAAGAGGAATAGCCCTTTATATTAAAGAAAAGATGAACCCTAAAAAAAATTATGCAGATGAAGAGGGGAGAATACTGATGGTGGAAATTATGATGGATCAAAAACAGATACTGATGGTAGCAATATATGCACCTAATGATAAACACGAGCAATTCTATCAAAAACTATACAATAAAATATTAGACTTAAATTAACAAAATCTTTGTAAAATGGGAGATTTTAATGGAATAGCAGATGCGACTTTGGATTATAAAAGCTCTAAGCAAGGGAGAAAAGGAAGAAATTTACTACCTAAAGCATTTTCAAAAATGATAGAAGAATTCTGTATCCAAGACATATGAAGAGAGAAAAACCCAAAGAAATTACAATACACCTTTTATTCAAATAGACATAAATAATGGTCCAGAATCAACATGATATGGACATCTTTGGACCTGAAAGCGATAACACAAGATGTGGAGATAGAAACTAA
This sequence comes from Vipera ursinii, assembly GCF_947247035.1. NCBI lineage: Eukaryota > Metazoa > Chordata > Lepidosauria > Squamata > Viperidae > Vipera > Vipera ursinii. Next base: position 71,723,066 of record NC_139514.1, on the reverse strand, counting down.
TGTCTGGGCAGACCACAATTCAATAAAAATGACTTGGAAAGGAATTAAGAAAAAACCAAGATGCTCCCTGAACAAATCCATATTAAAAGAACAAGAATTTCTGCAACTAGTGACAAAGGAGATGGTTTTTTTATTTAAAATAAACAAGAAAGAAGAAACTTCACTTCAAACTGTTTGAGACATGGCGAAAGCATATTTTAGAGGACGGGCTATAACCTATACTGCTAAAAAGAATAAAGAAAAGAAACAATTACAATTAAAGCTGAGAGAAGAACTTAGAAAGTTGGAATTAGAATTACAAACAGATCCATAAAAGAAAATGCTCAGGGAAGGTGCAGAGAAGTCCAGAGAAAGTGCAGGCTGTATTGGAGTGGGCATCTCCCTGGACCAGGAAGCAACTACAAAACTTCCTCAGGTTTGCAAATTTTTACAGGCAGTTCATCCCCTCCTTCACACAAATCACTTTTACCATCACCAGCTTACTAAAGATGAAGGAAGCAGACAAACCAAAACCTAGTCAGTCACTGAAATGGACTATGGAATGCCAAGTGGTTTTTGAAAAACTAAGACTTTTTTCTGCCAAGCTGGTGTTGAGACACCTGGACCCAGAAAAACTTTTCGTGATTCAGGCTAACACCAGTGATGTGGCTGTGGGAGCGGTATTGCTCCAACAAAATGACCAGGGCCAACTGCAACCTTGTGCCCACACAAATTGACAAAAATGACAGAAACAGAGCAACATTTTCAGTGTGGGAGAAGGAAGCCTATGCAGTTAGGTGGGGCCTCCTCACTTGGTGGCATTTCCTAGAAGGGAGCAAGATCCCTTTCCAAGTTTAGATTGATCATAAAAATCTAGAAGCCCTGAAAACTCTGAGGAAGCTGTTCCCCAAACAGGCATGGTGGGCCCAGCATTTTCAGTGCTTCAATTTTACCCTCCACTACTTACCAGGGGGGAAAGAACTTTCTAGCTGATGCTTTGTCAAGATTGCCACAGTATAACTACCAAAAAAGAAATTGTCAAGCCCTTACTTCCAGCAAAACAGATGGCCACCCCAGTGACTATGAGAGCACAAACAGGAGGAGCCCAGCCACTAGACAACACCACCACCCTCACTTTCAAGCTGGCCCTGGAGAAAGAAGAGTGGTTCCTGAGCCACAAGAATCTTTGCTCCATGCAAGAGGGGCTATCCTGGGTAGGGGGGAAGTTGTACATCCCTGCCAGTCAGAGATTAAAAACTATGCAAACTTGCCATGATTCAAAAGTGATGGAGCACTTTGGATTTGTGAAAACCCTGCACCTTTTAGAAAGACAGTTTTGGTGATCATCCCTAAAGAAGGACCTTGGAAGATATGTGACTAGCTGCCCCATCTGCGCAGCAGCCAAGCAGAGGGAAAGGAAAACCCTGCGACTCCTGCAGCCAGTTGCTGATCCTTCAGCAACCTGGAGAGAGATTTCTATGGATTTTATTGTAGAGCCGCCAGAAAGCACAGGAAATATAGTAATCTGGGTAGTGACTGACCTATTTTCAAAACAGGTTCACTTCATCCCATGTCAAAAGATCCCCACAGCAAAAAACCCTGACAAAGCTGTTCCTTCATCACATATATCAATTAAATGGGGCCCCACAATGAATAATTTTGAATAGGGGGGTTCAATTCACTTCAAAGTTCTGGAAAGACTTTCTGGACCTTTTGGGGACAGAACAGGGCTTGAGTTCTAGTCATCATCCTCAAACAAATGGAGGGACAGAACAAATGAACTTGGTTCTAGAACAGTATCTGAGATGCTTCATTAACTATCAACAAGATAACCGGACTGACCTCTTGCCGTTTGCAGAGGTTGCTTATAACAATGTTGTACACACTAGTACTGGCATTACTCCTTTCAGAGTGGCCACTGGGCAAGACTGAGCCTATGCCCAAGTTGCCAGCCAATAAGAGAACCATCCCTCATTGAAGGAATGGATTGACTAGCTGAAAAATACCTGGCCAGTCGTTTGCAAAGCCTAAATGAAGCCAGAGCTGCCTAAAGGCACAAGCAGATAAAAAACGAGTGGAACCTAAACCATTCCATGTTAAAGATGGAGTCTACCTATCTACTCAATATCTCCAGTCCCTACAACCCTCTAAGAAGTTACACCCAAAATGTGTGGGTCCTTTCCCTATCACACGCATTATAAACCCCATCACGGGAGAACTAGAGCTACCAAAAACTTCATGACAGGTTCACCCTGTGTTTCATTGCAGCCTTTTGAAACCAGAAATAACCTCATGTTTACAGCCAGCAGAGGTCCCAAGGCCACAACCTATCATGGTTGTAGGTGAACAATATTTTGAATTTAAAGAGATCTTTGATTCTTGTAAACACCATGGAACAACATAATACCTCATTGCATGGAAAGACCTTCCCACATCTCAAAATGAGGGGGTTCACAAAAAACATGTAAGAAGCCCTAGACTGCTCAAATGTTTCCATGCTCTTTACCCAGATAAACCTGTGTTATTTTGTTGTCTCCTCCTTATTATTTTGCCCTGTTCCAGGTGGATTTCTCCTTCTTCTAGGGGGGGGTAGTATGTCAGATCTCTATGGTGTTTATCACAGGGGTCCCCAACCTGTGGGCTTGGCCCAGTAATGGGCCATGGCCTGCTGGCCACCAGGCCATGGGACAGGTTGGCCAGTGCACACATGTAGGCATGTACACCCCTCCACTGTGCTAGTGCCATGGTGGCAGGGTGTAAAAACAGGATGCTGCACCATGGGGTGTGAAAATGGGCAGCCACTGCACTATGCAACATGAAAACAGGATTCTGCCATACTGGGGTGCAAAAACTGGATGCTGCTGCTCTGCAGGGCATGAAAATGGGATGCTGTTGCACCTCGGGGTGCAAAAATGGGATGCTACCATGCCTCAGGGCATGAAAATGGGATACTGCCATGCTGCAGGGCACAGAAATGGGGTGCTGTGCCACGCAAGAATAGGGCAGGGCTATTGAGTATCACATGGGTGCTAGCCCCACCCTGTTTGTGTCATGCATGTACTTGTTGCCCTGTACATGCACATGTGCACATACATGTGTAAAATGCTTCCCCCTCCCTTTCCCTCTGGTCCACCAACTGAGAAAGGTTAGTGACCTCTGCTCTATCAGGATGCTGCCATTCTGATGGGGGGGACCTTGGAGCTCTCCTGTGATTTGTTTAGCTTTGCTTTTGTGCCTCTACACTTTGATTACCTTTCTGGGGAATGTCAAGGGGGAGGAAAGTGCTCGAGGCCATCTGCTTCCGCCTCACCAAGAAAAGAGATGCTTGGAAACATCTTCTTATTGCAGTTTCCATCCATATTTGTTGCCATCTACTGATTTACCAAATATTGCAGCTCAAATAGTACAGGTAGTCCTCAACTATGAACACAATCAAGCCCAAAAGTTTTGTTATTAGGTGAGAAATTTGTTAAGTGAGTTTTGCCCCATTTTACGACTTTTCTCACCACATTTGTTAAGTGAATCACTGCAGTTCTTAAATTAGAATCTGGTTTCCCCACTGATTTTGCTTCTTAGAAGGTCGCAAAAGGGGATCACATGACTCCCGGACACTGCAAGCATCATAAATGTGTCAGTTGTCAAGCATCCAAATGTAAATCATGTGGCCATGAGGATGCTGCAATGGTCATAAGTGTGAAAATGGTCATAACTCACTTTTTCAGTGCCATTATAACTTTGAACGGTCACTAAATGAACTTGTGTAAGTTGAGGACTACCTATAGCTCTAGACCAGGGGTCAGCAACCTGAAACAGTGAAAGAGCCACTCGGAACCAGTTCCCTCACAAAAGGAAAAACTGGGAGCTGCAAAAAATGTGTGCACATGCGCATACATGCGCGCATGCGCAGAACAGGGTTTGACTGAAGAGTGGAGCCAAGGTGAGATATGCACCTACCCTGCATATTTGAATTGATTGGTTGAACTTTTTTAGTCCCACTTTTTTTTTTGCTACACATGGCAGAGGACTGGGAGCCGCAGGAGACGGCTGAAAGAGCCGCATGCGGCTCCGGAGCCGCGGGTTGCAGACCTTGGGAACTGCGATGATTAGAGCAGAATCCTAGGACAAACTGAGACACCAACACAAGTTTGCTCAAGGTGAGAGCACAGAGTGCTCGGGGAAGATGTTATGCCCCCGAATACCTCTGGACACTCTCTCTTTATTAGGCTGTTTCATTTGGGAGGGGTGAAGTACACATGAGGAATTAACATAAAGGAAAAACATAACTCATTGCATACATCTGCTAATGAACATAGGTGAGGTCAAAGGAAACAATAAAGCATAGCTTATTATATTACAGAGAATACAAGGGTTGTCATAACTTGAAACATAACTTGAAACATAGACAATTATAAAAGACAAGTCTTTGTTATAAATGAAGCAAGGAGCAAAGGTTTATCACAGGAAGGCAGAGGCCCTATCTTGAAGCAAGGACAACTTCAGGAAAACTATATACTGGGCAATTTAATTGAAACAAGTCTTTGTTGTATACACATGTGAATCAGAGACAGGAATGTGGTTGTAAATAAGAAAAGAGTTTTATCACCAGAGGCAGAGATGGAATGTAGGAATGTGGCCTTACAATTGCAGATTTGGAGAAAAGGCAGAAGTGTTAAACTGAGTGCAGGAATGTAACTTTGCAAATGGGGAAGGCAGAAGTGTTCAAAGAAGGTCTTTTGCAGAGGAAAGCAGATTAATATAGAAATTAAAAAAGGTCTTTTGGGATATAGGAATCAAAAAGGTCTTTTGGGAGTCTGGGATTTACAACTCCTCTTTTTCTGTTTTTTAAGACCAATTACTGAGAAGGCCCCTCAAAATCCAAAACTTTCTCTTCTAGGATACTTACGCTGGAAAAAGAGAAATCCTCCGACAACTCCTGTGCCGGCGCCAGTATTCCTTTCAAAGAGTGCTGGTGTGAGGGTGCATCAGTCTCTGGGTCAGAAGTGAATTCTAAAAGAGGATGTTTGTATTCACTGTCAACAGTGTGTTTAATGTCATCGCTAATGCTGCTCAGCCTTCGTTGTAGAAAATCTAAAAGTTTACCCATAACACATGGGCCAATTGCACATGCAAGTAATAGTAAAATTAAAGGACCAGCTATAGCTGAGAGAAGGGTGGTCAGCCAGGGAGAAAAGTTAAACATTCCTTGATACCAGGTATAATTCTGCCATGGAGTCAAGCACAATCAAAGAAATACTGTTAGTAATACTTCTGATAAAAATAGGCAAGACACAAGGTAAAATAATACATCCTAATACAATCATACCAAGAAAAGCTACCAGGTACTTTGGGAAACCAGGAGCTAAGTAATTCCTGAAAGTTGAAACCATTTCAAGTTTGGACAGGAACATGAGCTACAGAGTTCACATAGATGATGATGGTAGACTCGTTGTTAACAACAGGTTGTTCCTTCTGGGTCCATGTGATGGGCAAAAACAGTGTGAAAAGAGTCATTTTTGACTGGAACCAATGTCAAAGGTGTAAAGAACAGGATGGGATAGCTGGTGAACTGGAGTTGACGTCTGGGGTGAGCTTTCAGATGGAATTGTGTTTTAGTGGCATCAGTCAGTGGTGTTAGAGCAAGGCTGAAAAAAGTCACAAACCATGCTGTCATCTTTAATGGGTTCTGCAGTTGTGTTTGTGGAGGCATGATATGGACGAACGTGGTGACCTGGGATCCACAGCACTTTGTCTGGCAGTTGAGCAACTGCGTAGCCTCTTCCCCAAGTGAGAAGGTCTGCAGGGCCTTTCCAAGTTAGGTCTGGAAGTTGTTGGTACCAAACCTGTGGCTTAGGGAGATCTGAAGAAGAAGAAGAAGAAGAAGAAGAAAAATGCTGCTCTGCAGCTGTGGTTAAGAGATAGCCAGTCAAGTTAGAAAAGTTTAGAGTGTAGAGGCAAAGATTAAGACTTTCATGCATTGCTGGGAGGTTGGGGTTTCGTTTTCCCCTGTTCTGATTTTTATAATGATCTAAAGCATGTTTCAAGGTTTGGTTAGGCAGGGCCATAATCTGTTTTGAGTTCTTTTGGACATCCCAGCACTGCAAAGGTCCGAATACAATAATTAATGACATGTTTAGTGGCTTCACCCCTTAGGGGGGTGGCCATGATGAATCCTGAGAAAGTGTCAATTGAAACATGCAAATAAACTGCTTCTGCAAAGCTTTGGAATGTTGATGAAAATATGAATGACTTTCCCAGGGGGTGAGGGGTTGCAAAGAACAGGCTGAAGGTCCGGAGGCAGCCTGATCTGCAACATTGTTTCCCACTTGCAAAAAACCTGGAAAAGGCTGATGACTAAGAATGTGAGCAAAAAAAAAATAAGATGTTGGCGTTCAAAAAGCAAATTTTGCAAGGTTAAAAAAAGTTGTAACAAATCTGGTTGAATGAAGGGAGATAAATAAGATCCATAAATCACTTGAATTGTGTGATAAACATAGGTTGAAAGGAAAAAAATTTGACAAGCAAAAATTGAAGCAGCCAGTTCAGCTTTTTGAGCTGACCGCTGGGGTGTTGTTTGCTTGGTTAGTGCGAACAATTTGCATTGCAAACGATAATCGGGTGGTGGGTGGCAAGAAACCTTGCCATGCCAATAAGCTAAGGAAAATTGCAATTCACTTGAGGTTTGAAAAAATGATTCCCAAATTTGCAAAGACATAAAAATCAATTGAGCTAATTGTGCTTCTCTGGTTAAAACAGAAACTTTGGGCGTATGGGATAAATGAATCTACTCCAAAATTTTCAATTGGTTAAACAATAGCAACATTCGACTCCCATCATGCAACATCTACCTCTCACTTTCTACTACTTCCCATGTTTCTCCCTATCTATAGTACATTCTTGTTCCTTCAGCATTCTAAGGCTTGTGTTCACAAATCCGTGCAAACCAACTTAAAAACCACTTTTCTGTTTCTCCCTTCTCTTTTCCATTCATTCACTGCCCTTCTGCCATTCTGGCCTAACTTCTGTCTTTTTTGCTTCCAGCTTCTATCAACGTTTGCATGAGCCAACTGTTTCTCTTAGCTATTAATCAATCCTCTACATTTCTCTTCTCCAAAAGTATTGAAGTTTCCATAATCATATTTGGATTCAGTGTATCTTTATTAACAATCTCAGAGCCTGTTGTAAGGCATAAAATCCACAGGTTAGTGCTGATTAAGGGAGGGAAATTCTCCCAGATATCACCTTCTATCAATGTGTCCTGCACACAGACACAAAAACATCAAAAACAAGAAAACAAAAACAAAAAACAACTCCACAAAAAGATCAGAGTAATTTCTTTTAGGTGAAGTTTAACTAAAACTCAAAGAATTCCAAAAACTTCTTTTGGGTGATGTTTAACTAAAACTCAAAGAATTCAAAAAACTTCTCCAGCAAAGAATCTCTCCTCTTTCGAGTAAAAAAAATTGCAAGCTGAAACTGCAAGAGTGGGCATCAAGTTCCACATCCACCCCCCTTTCTCAGACTGGAATTCCAAGCAGAGAAAAAAAAATGGTTAAAAGAACCAGCCACCCCCCTTCTTCTGGCTGTCTCTCCCTTTCTCACTCTTAAAGTAACACAGCAGGGTTGGGGGGGGGGTAAAAGAAACTTTACAAAAATCTCACCACCAAAAAATTAAAATACCGTATATACTTGAGTATAAGCCGACTCGAGTATAAGCCGAGACCCCTAATTTTACCCCAAAAAACTGGAAAAAGTTATTGACTCGAGTATAAGCCGAAGTATAAGTATAAGCTTGGCCCCTTCTTAGCAACATATCTATATTCTGTTCCACAACGAGCTGCTCGTTGACTCCGCCGGCGGCTGTTTCATTCCGCCTCTCAGCTGATGGAGCTGCGCAACCACCGGCAGCCGTCTCCAGCCTTCTCCCAGCCATCCCTGCCGGCACGTGTGCTCTGTGGCCGTTCATGGCCCCCCGTTCACCCCCGACCGTGGGTGCAGCCGCGGGTCCGGCGTTCGCCCGCCGACCAGCTGATGGGCGCGGGCGTGGCCGGACTGTCCCCAGAGCCAGGCGGGTTCCACCGGTGTTGGCCCGCCGAACAGCTGATGGGCGCGGGCGTGGCTGGGCTGTCTCCGGAGCTGGGCGGGTTCCACCGGCTGGGCTCCCCACGGCTGCCTCATCATTTGGCGCGGCCGCGGGTCCGGCGTTCGCCCGCCGAACAGCTGACGGGCGCGAGCGTGACCGGGCTGTCCCCGGAGCCGGGCAGGATCCACCGGCATTGGGTGTTCACCCGCCGAACAGCTGACGGGCGCAGGCGTGGCTGGGCTGTCCCCGGAGCTGGGCGGGATCCACCGACATTGGGCGTTCGCCCGCCGAACAGCTGATGGGCGCGGGCGTGGCCGGGCTGTCTCCGGAGCTGGGCAGGTTCCACCGGGTGAGCTCCCCACGGCTGCCTCATCATTTGGCGCGGCCGCAGGTCCGGCGTTCGCCCGCCGAACAGCTGACGGGCGCGGGCGTGACCGGGCTGTCCCCGGAGCCGGGCAGGATCCACCGGCATTGGGTGTTCACCCGCCGAACAGCTGACGGGCGCGGGCGTGGCTGGGCTGTCCCCGGAGCTGGGCGGGATCCACCGACATTGGGCGTTCGCCCGCCGAACAGCTGATGGGCGCGGGCGTGGCCGGGCTGTCTCCGGAGCTGGGCAGGTTCCACCGGGTGAGCTCCCCACGGCTGCCTCATCATTTGGCGCGGCCGCGGGTCCGGCGTTCGCCCGCCGAACAGCTGACGGGCGCGGGCGTGGCCGGGCTGTCCCCGGAGCCGGGCAGGATCCACCGGCATTGGGTGTTCGCCCGCCGAACAGCTGACGGGCGCGGGCGTGGCTGGGCTGTCCCCGGAGCTGGGCGGGATCCACCGACATTGGGCGTTCGCCCGCCGAACAGCTGATGGGCGCGGGCGTGGCCGGGCTGTCCCCAGAGCCGGCCGGGTTCCACCGGCTGGGCTCCCCACGGCTGCCTCAGCAGTTGGCGCGCCCGCGGGTCCGGCGTTCGCCCGCCGAACAGCTGATGGGCGCGGGCGTGGCCAGGCTGTCCCCAGAGCCGGGCGCCTTCCACCGGCGTTCGGCGTTCGCCTGCCGAACAGCTGATGGGCGCGGGCGTGGCCGGGCTGTCCCCAGAGGTAAACTTCGTGACCCACCCAGCCCATGCATAAAACAGAAATGAAAAGTCTTAAAAAAGTTTTGCGCGGTTAAATAAACAGCATTTGCATATTGTTTCTCCACGGAGCACCGACAAAATTCGCTCGAATTAAGGAACGTGGGGAGCTAAAGAATCGGGCTATAGGGAATGTCTGGCATGACGGGCAACCCTGGGAAACACGAGGACTGTAGTGCAGTGGCGTAGCGTGGGGGGTGCAGGGGGGGGCGGCCACACCGGGCGCAACATCTGGGGGGGGCGCGACCGGCGGGCTAGGGCAAGGCTGCTCGCGAGCGAGGGGTATCTGTGCCTGCGCCGACACAGAAACGCTTCTCTCTCCGGGTGGGGGAAGGCTCGGCGGCTCCCTGGGTCTATATACGCCTCTGAATGCGCACGCCGCCTCGCACTCCCGCAAATGAGAAAGAAAGAACGGCAGCGTCTACGAGCCTCGCCAGCGGCGGCGTTCCTCGGTGTGGGCGTGCCTGCGTCTTTGGGTGTGAGGCTTTCGGAGAGGCTGCCTTTGGCTCCTGGTACTTGCAGCCGGTTTAAAAGAAATGAATTCTCGCCCGCTTTCACAGACTTGTTCTTTTACACCGGCTGCAAGTACCAGGAGCCAAAGGCAGCCTCTCCGAAAGCCTCACACCCAAAGATGCAGGCACGCCCACACCGAGGAACGCCGCCGCTGGCGAGGCTCGCAACATCGGGGGGGCGCGACCGGCGGGCTAGGGCAAGGCTGCTCGCGAGCGAGGGGTATCTGTGCCTACGCCGACACAGAAACGCTTCTCTCTCCGGGTGGGGGAAGGCTCGGCGGCTCCCTCTGTATGCGCACGCCGCCTCACGCTCCCGCGAACGAGAAAGAAAGAACGGCAGCGGCGGCGTTCCTCGGTGTGGGCGTGCCTGCATCTTTGGGTGTGAGGCTTTCGGAGAGGCTGCCTTTGGCTCCTGGTACTTGCAGCCGGTGTAAAAGAACAAGTCTGTGAAAGCGGGCGAGAATTCATTTCTTTTAAACCGGCTGCAAGTACCAGGAGCCAAAGGCAGCCTCTCCGAAAGCCTCACACCCAAAGACGCAGGCACGCCCACACCGAGGAACGCCGCCGCTGGCGAGGCTCACAGACGCTGCCGTTCTTTCTTTCTCGTTTGCGGGAGCGCGAGGCGGCGTGCGCATTCAGAGGCGTATATAGACCCAGGGAGCCGCCGAGCCTTCCCCCACCCGGAGAGAGAAGCGTTTCTGTGTCGGCGCAGGCACAGATACCCCTCGCTCGCGAGCAGCCTTGCCCTAGCCCGCCGGTCGCCCCCCCCAGATGTTGCGCCCGGTGCGGCCGGCCCCCCCCTGCACCCCCCACGCTACGCCACTGCACTACAGTCCTCATGTTTCCCAGGGTTGACCGTCATGCCAGACATTCCCTATAGCCCGATTCTTTAGCTCCCCACGTTCCTTAATTCGAGCGAATTTTGTCGGTGCTCCGTGGAGAAACAATATGCAAATGCTGTTTATTTAACCGCGCAAAACTTTTTTAAGACTTTTCATTTCTGTTTTATGCATGGGCTGGGTGGGTGACGAAGTTTACCTCTGGGGACAGCCCGGCCACGCCCGCGCCCATCAGCTGTTCGGCGGGCGAACGCCGAACGCCGGTGGAAGGCGCCCGGCTCTGGGGACAGCCCGGCCATGCCCGCGCCCATCAGCTGTTCGGCGGGCGAAGCCGGACCCGCGGGCGCACCAACTGCTGAGGCAGCCGTGGGGAGCCCAGCCGGTGGAACCCGGCCGGCTCTGGGGACAGCCCGGCCACGCCCGCGCCCATCAGCTGTTCGGCGGGCGAACACCCAATGCCGGTGGATCCCGCCCAGCTCCGGGGACAGCCCAGCCACGCCCGCGCCCGTCAGCTGTTCGGCGGGCGAACACCCAATGCCGGTGGATCCCGCCCGGCTCTGGGGACAGCCCGGCCACGCCCGCACCCGTCAGCTGTTCGGCGGGCGAACGCTGGACCCGCGGCCGCGCCAACTGCTGAGGCAGCCATGGGGAGCCCAGCCGGTGGAACCCGCCCGGCTCCGGAGACAGCCCGGCCACGCCCGCGCCCATCAGCTGTTTGGCGGGCGAACGCCCAACGCCGGTGGATCCCACCCGGCTCTGGGGACAGCCCGGCCACGCCCGTGCCCGTCAGCTGTTCGGCGGGCAAACAACGCCGGTGGATCCTGCCCGGCTCCGGAGACAGCCCGGCCACGCCCGCGCCCATCAGCTGTTTGGCGGACGAACGCCCAACGCCGGTGGATCCCGCCCGGCTCTGGGGACAGCCCGGCCACGCCCGCGCCCGTCAGCTGTTTGGCGGGCGAACAACGCCGGTGGAACCCGCCTGGCTCCGGAGACAGCCCGGCCATGCCTGCGCCCATCAGCTGTTTGGCGGGCAAATGCCGGCGGCCGGGCCAACTGCTGAGGCAGCCGTGGGAAGCCCAGCCGGTGTAACCCGCCCGGCTCTGGAGACAGCCCGGCCACGCCCGCGCCCATCAGCTGTTCGGCGGGCGAACGCCGAATGCCGGTGGAAGGCACCCGGCTCTGGGGACAGCCCGGCCACGCCCGTGCCCATCAGCTGTTTGGCGGGCAAACGCCGGACCCGCGGCCGCGCCAACTGCTGAGGCAGCCGTGGGAAGCCCAGCCGGTGGAACCCGCCCGGCTCCGGAGACAGCCCGCCCACGCCCACGCCCATCAGCTGTTTGGCGGGCGAACGCTGAACGCCGGTGGAACCCGCCGGCTCCGGAGACAGCCCGGCCACGCCCGCGCCCATCAGCTGTTCGGCGGGCGAACGCCGGACCCGCGGCCCGTGCGGAGCCCAGCCCTCCCTTCTCTCAGCAGCCTGTTCCGAACGAAGGGACAGTTCTTTTTTTTGTTGACTGGAGTATAAGCCGAAGTGGAGTTTTCAGCCCAAAAAAGTGGGCTGAAAAATTCGGCTTATACTCAAGTATATACGGTAAATAAAAATAGTTTGCTCTCCTTTACATGCATTTACTCTCACACATCATCCATGGCTTTTACAACAATAAAATCTGCAGTTTACTGTTCCTTTCACACACACTCACATTTACATATCAGCAAATTAACTCATTCACTTCCATTCTGACTGCTTGCATAAACAATTTCACATACAAAAATTTCATTTCATACTTTCTCCAGACAAACCATACATTACAAAAATTCCATTTCATACTTTCTCTAGACAAACCATACATTATTAAATAAGGCCTTTTTGTTTGGTGTTATCAGAGAGGATTTTGACCCTCTTCCAAGTCTTGGAAATAACACAGAACAACACAGACAGACATATATACACAGATACTATTAAAACAACATTTATTTAGACATATGGCTTGTCCTACGAGAGGTGAGAAAAATCATGAGTTGATTCCAACCGAACATGGTTTCTATAGGGCCCTTTAACCATCTCCCATTTTTCTCACCATTCCAAGTCCAAGCTTAATGTTCCAAATGTCCATATATATACATATATATATATACATACACATAAAACAAAACAAAACACACATATCAATTTGGGGTTTTAGGCCAAAACAATAATCCAAAGAGCTAGATTAAAAGAAAAAGATAGAAAAAAAACTTGATTTTATTTCTTTGATTTTTCTTTTTACAACAACAACTACTTCCTATTCTTTGATTTGATAGACCAGAATGGTCAATTTAGTTTGGCTGGGAGCCTGCAATGGGAAGCTAGATCCCAGAAAACTCCAGGCAGTTGAAATCAACAGGCATGCCCCTGGATTTTACTGAGAACAGCTCGCCCCAAGAGGCTCTTTCAAGCCCCACATAAGCCAATTTTAACAGGAGTTCATTTCGGGCATATTCATTGTCTATTTGCCTTGTTATTTCTTCCTGCAGTCTATCCACAAAGTCTGAATAAGCCTGATTGGGACCTTGATAAACCTTTGCAAAACCTTCGTGTATCAAATTAAAAGCCTCCCTTGGGCTTTGAGCCTGTTGGTCATTAGTAATGAATTGTCCCGTGCCAAATAATTGATCCCTATTTATTCCTTGAGGTAATACAGCAAAAATTTTTCTCTATTTCTTTTTTATTTATATTCAGATTCTCAAACAAGATATTGTGATAGAGTCAAAATCATGTTAGCTTACCTATACTTTTTTTTAAAAAAATCCTTGCACATAGTTGATGAAGTCATGATGCAAGGGTAGATTGGTTAACCTCCGGCTGCTGGTGGCGGCAAAAAATTAACAAGATAACAAGATGACAAATCTTCCTCATAAGGAGGGGGAGGTGGAGAAACTGAAAAGGCTTAATGAAAAAGAGAATCATTAAGAGGAAAGGAACAAAAGGTGCCTCTTGAGTGAGGAGAGAGATTTGGAGAAGGAGGAGGAGGGAAGGGGGGAGGGGGGGTTTAGAAATAGCAACAAGCTCAGAGGCTTTTTCCTCTTTGCCGAGAGCAGAAAGAGAGACAGGCACAGCAGGGCAAAAATAAAAGGCAGAAGGAAGATTCTCCGGAGGCAGAGCAGAGGGGGGGGACATGCACAGCAATAGGAGGAAGTTTCTCTGATTTTTCATAGGGTGGGGGTGGCACGGATGAAGGCAGAAGATCAGAAGAGTGATCAAGAGGTTTAGAGATAGAAGATGTTAGATCTAAAGGAGATGGCAAGAGTTTTAATGCTGCCATCACTGCTTGCCATGCAGACAAAATATCAGCAGGCGCCCTGGGATCATTGTGAAAATATTTACGTAGCTTTTCCCAGGTTATAACAGACAAAGTGCCTGATTCTGGATAAGCCAGACAATTTTTGTTAATATATCGTAAAAGTTTTGTTAAAAGTCTCTTTCCTACAAGATGGACCATGGTGCCATTGTGTTTTTGAACAAAATTAGCCTTCTGCATTATATTAAAAAGTTCGTCCCTATGATCTGACGAAACTTTGAAAGGTGATGAGCCCGTTTACTCACGAGTAAAGCCTTCTCCGAGGTGCATGAGAACAGGAATGCAGGTAGCACACCCCTAGACAGGAGTCGTACTATGGAGTTGAAGCTGAGCGATCCAACGGACGAGCCCCCAGTTGTTGCGATGAGCGACCAGTCAGGGTTCTGGCTTCAACTCTTAGAGCCCCTTAACAGGGGTGGGAATTTAGAGGGACCCTCACAAGGGTGGGCACCTTGAATAAGGAAGGATCTTTGCCCTTTACCACTGACCCAGTATGCCGGAAGTTCCAACGGTCATACTTGGGAACTGCGATGATTAGAGCAGAATCCTAGGACAAACTGAGACATCAACACAAGTTTGCTCAAGGTGAGAGCACAGAGTGCTCGGGGAAGATGTTATGCCCCCGAATACCTCTGGACACTCTCTCTTTATTAGGCTGTTTCATTTGGGAGGGGTGAAGTACACATGAGGAATTAACATAAAGGAAAAACATAACTCATTGCATACATCTGCTAATGAACATATGTGAGGTCAAAGGAAACAATAAAGCATAGCTTATTATATTACAGAGAATACAAGGGTTGTCATAACTTGAAACATAACTTGAAACATAACTTGAAACATAGACAATTATAAAAGACAAGTCTTTGTTATAAATGAAGCAAGGAGCAAAGGTTTATCACAGGAAGGCAGAGGCCCTATCTTGAAGCAAGGACAACTTCAGGAAAACTATATACTGGGCAATTTAATTGAAACAAGTCTTTGTTGTATACACATGTGAATCAGAGACAGGAATGTGGTTGTAAATAAGAAAAGAGTTTTATCACCAGAGGCAGAGATGGAATGTAGGAATGTGGCCTTACAATTGCAGATTTGGAGAAAAGGCAGAAGTGTTAAACTGAGTGCAGGAATGTAACTTTGCAAATGGGGGGGAAGGCAGAAGTGTTCAAAGAAGGTCTTTTGCAGAGGAAAGCAGATTAATATAGAAATTAAAAAAGGTCTTTTGGGATATAGGAATCAAAAAGGTCTTTTGGGAGTCTGGGATTTACACTAAGCCGTAAGTGGAATAGGATGATATTATTTTCATTTAGCATTTGGTGAATGAGACATTTAAAAATGATGGTTTAGTATTAACCCAGTCTATGTATGTATGATAGTTTAGGAAATAATTATATGCATATCATGCAATACTGGAATATACTTTATTTTGCTTTCCTTTTTTCTGTAACTGTATTTTATATTCTGTTTGTTACTTTTTAAGAAATTTTCAGCCCAGCTGGTCAATTTCTGGTTCATAGTTTGAGTGATCCCAATAAATTAAATTGAATAAATCATAGTTCAGCCTTGAAGAAACACTATTTTAAATCTAAGGGGTTCAATTGTGTATTTAAAAAATAAGATTATTCCTGGCTACAGAAAACATGTTAAACCCTCATAATGAACCAACCCCTATTCTTAAGTTAAAAATAAGTGTCATTTGAGATAACAATTTGCAGGTCAGCATGGCTTCCTTACTAAATTTCTAGACCTGCTTATCAATATGCTTCCCAAATGGCTCCCATTTGTGTCTTGAGGTCCTGTAAAAATTAAACAATAAAGAAAACAAAAACCAGCAAATTAACCAGTACCAGCCAGCCAGTATTAAAATATGAATGTTAATTTTCCTGTTGGGAATGGAGTCTGCTCCAGTTGAACTGTTGACTTCTTTGGAATGACATTGATCAAGATTAGTAGCTTGTGTTTAATCCCTGTTCACAGTGCAGATTAATGAAAACTAATGGCTTTGAAGCAGGACCCTTTAAATAAGTGATATGTAACTAAAGCCCTGGAGGGATGTGTATGCATTATCCTACTAGATTTGTTCAGTTTAGGATTTCAAACTGGCCCTCAAGCACTGGTTTAGGAATTTAGGGGAGAAAGCAACAGAGAGATTCACCAGTGATGATTAGTTTATGATAAGGAGGAACAGAGGGCAGAAGAGATATCAAGGTACTTGCCACATAATTGTAAGCTGTCTTTCATAGACCTCCAGTGCACTTTGCTCCCTCACAAAGTGATTATCTCTTTTGCCAAGGCATATTTATTAGTAGCACTGTCATTTATATGACAAGAACAAAGAACTGAAAGTCATTCTTGAAGCATATTAAAAATGATTCTTTCTCAAGTATTTGGTAAGATGAATAAATATGCAGTCATCTCCTCTACCCATTATTGAAGAAATGACAGTTGAGAAACTTTAGTAAACTTTAACCAACTTGTTGCTTAAAAAGAAGTTCTGTGTGTTTGACTCACAAAGAAGATAATAGTTCTGTGCAGTGTTAATTGGAGCTTGAAAGTCACACTATGTAAATGCTACAGACTAGCTGATGAAACAGGTGCCAACCTAATGATCTATTCTGAAAGGTGGCTCAGATTTAATGAAGAATTACACTCAGCAATTTCATTCCTCAATGCTTAAATTCTTCTGAGAAGCTGTAAATATGGAGAAATGATTAAATTTCTAAAACCATTCACTTTTAAGTAGGAGACAAAGCAGATAATGCAGAAAAGAACACCAGACTACCCAAGCATATTGCATCTTTTTACACAATACTTTCAAGTAGGTAACCCTTGGAAAGTGAGAAGGCCATAAAACATGGGCCTAAAACATCCCATGCTATTCATTCCTGCCCCTTTACTTGAAAATGTTTATTGGGGACTTAATGAACCCTAATGAATCAGCCTCTTCAAACTAACCATCTACAACAGGGGTGGGGAACTATGACCTTTTTATGACTTGTGAACTTCAACTGTCAGAATTTCTGAGCCAGCCATGTTCCCACCTCTGATCAACAACATTTTACACAAAAGATAAACATAACAATGACAATGCAGAAAATATTTAAGATTCAGATATTAATGAAACATGAAGCTTTTCTTTTAGGCATTATGGATAAGTCAATTAAAAACAATTTGGGGTGCTATTCTTTCACATGGTGATGGCTGCGAGGATTGTACTTGCCAAGCACTGGAAAGAAAAAGAAATGCCAACTGTTGAAGAATAGATTTTCAAATTGACCGAATTAGCAGAGATGGAAAAATTAACTGATTTGATCAGATAATGGACTAGACAGCCTTATAAGAGAATGGAAACTGTGGATTTTCAAACACAAATACAGCAACAGATTGTTAACAGAGGGATTTGCAGATTAGTGTAATGTTTAGCTAAACCTGTTGACTGCTCTTTTTTCTTTTATATATTTGTAAAAGGGGAGGAGAATTTACTGTTTTTTCTTTGTTCAGCATCCAGCCAAGATGGATTCTATATGTTAAACATTAAATTTATTTGATATTTGGATCACTTTTTTTTCCTTTTGTACACCTTTTTTTTTGTTAGCACTGGATGTTGTAATGTCTCCCTTGAATGATTCCTCAGATATCTCCCCAGATGTCAGCTCAGGGTAGGATAAGCCAATTCCTGGAATATCAGGAACTAAGTTGATTGATGACTCTGAACAGCTGGCTGGAGGGGAGTTGGCTGAGGTTCCAGCTGGGGAAAGTTTACAGTGGCAGATGGCCAGCGAAGAGCAGGAGGAACTGCCTTCTGCACTTGATCTGAGAACTTGTAGGGCAGAGAAAAGGCAGGAGCAGGGAAGATCAGCCAGACTACTCAAGATGGGCTGCAGTAAAAGCTGTCTATTTATTATAGCAGACAGATGGAGCCATTGCAGCTTCCAGCTTCTCCCATAGCTTAGTCCTTGTAACTGTGTCAAAAGCTGCATTAAGATCTATAAAGGCAGCGTATAATGATACAGGTCTATCTGATGCATATTTTTCAATCAAATTATGAAGAACTAAGCACTGATCTATGGTGCCTCTCCCCTCTCTAAACCCAGCTTGTTTTTCGGCAATCAGGTTCTCAAGGTCCAGCCACTCCTTTAATTTACCTTGAAGGTGTTTAGCATAGAGTTTGCTGATTATATTTAGCAGACTTATTGGTCTGTAATTGGCAGGATTAATCCCTTCATGGATTACTGCCTTGTTGTGGTGAAGGGGCTTGCATAATTCAATGAAACTATGAGCTATGCCGTGCAGGGTCACCCAAGATGGACAGGTCATAGCAGGGAGTTCTGACAAAACGTGATCCACTGGAGAAGGAAATGGCAACCCACTCCAGTATCTTTGCCATGAAAACCCTATGGACAGTACCAAAAGGAAAAAAGATATGATGCTGGAAGATGAGCCCCTCAGGTCGGAAGGTGTCCAATATGCTACTGGGGAAGAGCAGAGGGCTAGTACTAGTAGTGCCAGAAAGAATGAAGCGACTGGGCCAAAGCCGAAAGGATGCTCAGCTGTGGATGTATCTGGTGGTGAAAGGAAAATCTGATGCTGTAAAGATTTTTTCTCCATAGGAACCTGGAATGTAAGATCCATGAATCAAGGAAAGCTGGACATGGTCAAACGAGATGACAATACTGAACATCGACATCTTAGGAATCAGTGAACTAAAATGGACAGGAATGGGTAAATTTAATTCAGATGCCCATCAGGTATACTACTGCGGGCAAGAATCCCTCAGAAGAAATGGAGTAGCCTTCATAGTCAATAAAAGAGTAAGAAAAGCAATACTGGGATACAATCCCCAAAATGACAGAATGATCTCAGTTCGAATCCAAGGCAAACCATTCAATATCACAGTAGTCCAAGTCTATGCCCCAACCACCGGTGCTGAAGAGGATAAAACTGACCGGTTCTATGAAGCCCTACAGCACCTTATAGAACTAACACCAAAAAATTATGTCCTTATCATCATGGGGGATTGGAATGCTAAAGTAGGAAGCCAAAAGATAACCGGAATAATGGGCAAGTTTGGCCTTGGAGTACAAAATAAAGCAGGGGACAGGCTGATAGAATTTTGTAAAGAGAATACGATGGTCATAGCAAACACTCTTTTCCAACAACCCAAGAGATGGCTCTACACATAGACATCACCACAGGGTCAACACAGAAATCAGATTGACTATGTGCTGCAGCCAAAGATGGAGAAGCTCTATACAGTCAGTAAAAACAAGACCAGGAGCTGACTGTGGCTCAGACCATGAGCTTCTTGTTGCAAAGTTTAGGCTTAATTTGGAGAAAGTAGGGAAAAGCACTAGGCCACTCAGGTATGAACAAAATCATATCCCTGATAAATACACAGTAAAGGTGACGAATAGATTTAAGGAATTAGATCTGATAGACAGAGTGCCTGAAGAACTATGGATGGAGGTTCGCAACATTGTACAAGAGGTAGCAACTAAAACCATCCCAAAGAAAAAGAAATGCAAGAAAGCAAAATGGCTGTCTGAGGAAGCTTTGCAAATAGCTGAGGACAGGAGGGAAGCAAAAGGCAAGGGAGAAAAAGAAATATATGCCCAATTGAATGCAGAATTCCAGAGAATAGCTAGAATAGATAAGAATGCCTTCTTAAATGAACAGTGCAAAGAAATAGAAGAAAACAATAGAATAGTGAGTACCAGAGATCTCTTCAAGAAAATTGGAGAGATGAAGGGAATGTTCCATGCAAAATGGGCATGATAAAGGACCAAAATGGCAGGGACCTAGCAGAGGCAGAAGAGATTAAGAAGAGGTGGCAAAATTACACAGAAGAACTATAGAAGAATGAGCTTAATGTCCCTGATAACTACAATGAGTTGGTCACTGACCTTGAGCCAGACATCCTAGAATGTGAAGTGAAAAACTGAGCAACAACAAAGCTAGTGGAGGTAACAGTATTCCAGCTGAGTTATTCAAAATCTAAAAAGACGATGCAGTAAAAGTGCTCCACTCAATTTGCCAGCAAATTTGGAAAACTCAACAGTGGCCACAGGATTGGAAAAGATCAGTTTACATTCCAATTCCAAAGAAAGGCAGTGCCAAAGAACATTCAAACTATCGCACCATTGCACTCATTTCACATGCTAGTAAAGTTATGCTTAAAATCCTACAAGCTAGACTCCAGCAGTATGTGGATCGAGAACTACCAGAAGTACAGGCAGGATTTCGAAGAGGCAGAGGAACTAGAGATCAAATTGACAACATACGCTGGATCATGGAGAAAGCTAGGGAGTTCCAGAAAAACTTCTGCTTCATTGACTATGCTAAAGCATTTGATTGTGTGGATCACAACAAACTGTGGCAAGTTCTTAAAGAGATGGGGTACCAGACCATCTTATTTGTCTCTTGAGAAACCTATATGAGGGTCAAGAAGCAACAGTAAGAACTGGACACAGAACTATTGATTGGTTCAGAATTGGGAAAGGAGTCCGGCAAGGCTGTATACTGTCATCCTACCTATTTAACTTATATGCAGAGCACATCATGAGAAAGGCAGGGCTAGATGAATCAAAAGTTGGAATTAAGATTGCCAGGAGAAATATTAACAACCTAAGATATGCAGATGATACCACTCTAATGGCAGAAAGTGAAGAAGAACAAAAGAGCCTCTTGCTGCGGGTGAAGAAGGAGAGTGCAAAAGTTGGCTTGAAACTTAACATTAAGAAAACCAAGATCATGACATCTGGCCCTCTCAATTCCTGGCAAATAGATGGGGAAGAAATGGAGGTAGTGACAGATTTTATTTTCCTGGTTTCCAAGATCACTGCAGATGAGGACTCTAGCCAAGAAATTAAAAGATGCTTGCTCCTGGGGAGGAAAGCAATGGCAAATCTAGACAGCACACTAAAAAGCAGAGACATCACCCTGTCAACGAAAGTTCGTATAGTCAAGGCTATGGTCTTCCCAGTTGCAATGTATGGCAGTGAAAGTTGGACCATAAGAAAGGCTGAGCACCAAAGAATTGAGGCCTTTGAACTATGGTGGTGGAGAAGACTCCTGTGAGTCCCTTGGACTGCAAGGTGATCAAACTGGTGAGTCCTAGAGGAGATCAGCCCTGACTGCTCTTTAGAAGGCCAGATCCTGAAGCTAAAACTCATATACTTTGGCCACCTAATGAGAAGGAAGGACTCACTGGAGAAGTGCCTAATGCTGGGAAAGATTGAGGGCAATAGAAGAAGGGGACGGCAGAGAATGAGGTGGCTGGATAGAGTCACTGAAGCAGTAGACGTGAGCTTAAATGGACTCCAGAAGATGGTAGAGGACAGGAAGGCCTGGAAGAACATTGTCCATGGGGTCATGATGGGTCAGTCATGACTTTGCAGCTAACAACAGCAACAACAAATTGGCAGGGTCGTCTATTTCCCTTTTTATAAATTGGGACCACAATTGCCAAGCCTCAATCCTCTGGGACGTGACCGGTGGAGTCAATATAGGTGAATAACGCTGCCAGGACAGGTATCCACCACTCCATATTGTTCTTTAGTCTTTCAGCCAAAATGAAGTCTGCTCCTGGAGCCCTCCCGATCCTGAGTTGGCCAATGAGGGATTTAATTTCAGACACTGAAACTGGAGGCCACTCAGGTAAATCCTTCATTATAGACCTTGTACTCTCACTGGAGGGGTCTTCATACATTCTCCAAGAATGAAGATCCCAGGTTATAGGAGATATACAGTATGATAGTCTAATCGGTTATATATTCTTTCAGAGTGGCAAGCTATTAGACACCAAAATGAGTTCTTTTGCTTTGCTGCAATGATGAGCTATTCCCAGGAAGACCTTGTGTCTTGTCTCTTCTTGAATGCAATCAATTGTTTGAATTGTTTTTTGAGTGTAAGTAACTGCTTAAGAATTGTGTTATTGCCATATCCAGTCTTGCTTTTGTACTCATTGTATGCCAAGTTAAGGGCTTTCTTGGCTTCTCGCAATCCTTATCAAACCATGATTTGGAGATGGTACAGGACCTCTTAACTGAGAAATTTTGGTTATGTGCTAACAGTGGCTGTAGCTCATATATATTTTATATAGTTCTAATAAGTCTTGAGTCGGGTTGGATGATATAAAGCAGACATGTCAAACACAAGGCCCGGGGGCCGGATCCGGCCCACGAAGTGATTTCATGCGGCCCGCGAAGCCATCCTGGAAACAGTGAGGGAACGGCCCCCACTGCATTGGCCCTGGCCCAGAGACCCTCCTTCTGCCAGAGACCCTCAGATCTGTCCCACTCCTGCCCAGGCCCCCATAGGCACCCTTGATGCGAAGGATGTAGAGCTGGCCACGCCCACCCAGTAGGCCATACGCACTGTAGCCACGCCCACCCAGTAAGCCACGTCCACCCTAGCCACGCCCACCCAGCCCCCTGAGGGCAACCGCAATGCTGATGCGGCCCTCAATGAAATTGAGTTTGACACCCCTGATATAAAGGCTGTGCAAATTTTTGAAAATTATTCTCTGTTAGGGCTCTCCTTTCCTTACCTTACCTTCTGATCAAGTTGTTGGGTCCATTTGACCCAACATCTTATTAGGCCAGGACATTGCAGGGATAAAATGGTCCTTGGGGGGTATCTGCCTGATAAAGGGCTTCATGTATATACACAGAGGTAGATGATCACTTTCTAGGTAAGGTAGGACATCAAAATTTTCTATATAATGCACTAAGTCCATAGAAGTTAAGATGTAGTCAATGGTGCTAGTTTTGGACCCTGCCATAAATGTAAACTCGCCAGGATATTCACCAGGCCATGAACCATTAGATATGAAGAAGTTAAATTTATTTGCCAACTTGGCAAGACAGAGGCTAGCATAGTTAGCTCTAATGTCTTTAGAGAGTCGTTTGAGGGGGGTGTTGGTTTGTATAGTGACCTCTGATGGTGGATATTGATGATGTTTCATGAATAATGTATAATCATCTGGTCCCAATCTGGCATTAAAGTCTCCCCCTAGTAGGACCCTGGCATTTGGTTGTTCCATGAGTTGTTTATTAATATAGTGTTCCAACTCCAGCCATAGAGCAGTGGTTTCAGCTTTTCTTAGTGAAGGAGGGAGATAAACATTAATTATCAAAAGCAGGACCGAGTCCAACTTGAGGAGAAGGGCCATAGCTGAATGGTTTAAAGGAGTAATAAGTGTGGACTCTGCTCTCAAGTTGGTAGAAATAAATATACCCAGCCCTCCTTTCAGTCTCCCTGGGCTTCTGCCTGGCCTTGCTTCCAGCTTATATGAATAATAGCCATTTAGCAGGAGATCATCGACAGTCCAAGTCTCTTGCACCAATATAATATCCATACCTTTCAGAGGATCAGAGTGATTAAGGCCTCTAAATTGGATACCACCTGGCTACATTCCATGACATGATGTTTAAAGTGTTTTTCTTGCACTGGCCTTCATATAGTCAGTTCAAGTTCTCCATAGGGGCACTTGTTAGAGGATAGTTGTGATAACTGTTATTTGATGCATTAGATTGAGTAGTTATTGTCAATGCTTCTTTTAAATCATCCAGTCTCTGTGTATTATTAGCTTGCTCAGGTTCTGGCAATACATTGTTAATATCTATCAACATTTCTTCTGGCATGCCCTCAGAAGAATCAGTGACTGTGGGTAACTCTGTTTGTAGATCACATCTCTGTTTTCTCAAGGTGGATTCAGCTGCCCCTGCTTCAAACTTATCAGTATGAGGTCTGTTGCCGCTTGGATTTAAAGCAATAGTTCCCTCATGGAGAGACTGAACCAGGAGTGGGCGCAGGTTCCCTGAGCGGAAGACACGTATTGGAAATATTAAAAAACTTCTCAGGAAATGCTTCATTCTGACAAGCATTGAGGGAATTATGGACTGCTTGAAGGATAACAAAATTAGCATACATTGTCTTCTTGCTGGCAACCACTCTGCATGTAATAAATCAATCTGAGTATACTTGCAGTGGAGCAGCTGGCTCAGAGACTGCCTAACAGCTTTTCTATCACTCTAACGTCCTCTATTCCTTCTGTTGTTGTAGATTTGCAAGGTAACCTGGTTGGTCTGTAAACTGAGGTTATAATGGTCACCTCTAGAACTATCTGATTGAGTGCTGTTTTCTTTGTGGATATTCTTTCCTCTCTCATTTATAGAAGGGAGAGAGGGGCCTATTCTAGTTTCCATTTCTGCATTAGCCATCCCATGTCTATCATTATGTGTCCTCCTGGGTCCTTCTGCAATGTTTGTTTGACTGCTGATAAACTTTGCAAGAGACTCTTTCAAGTAGTCAACTTTATTTGTGACAATTGATAAAAGTTCATAGATTGAATTTACAGTTTGAGCTGTGAGAAAACATTGTCTGGAAAGGAGATCTGTTTCATTCTCTCTTACTAAGTTTGTTACTATCCCATCCTGTGCAGGAAAAGCGGGTGCTGAATTCCAGGGAGGACAGCTATTTTCTGTGACAGAAACAGAAAATTGTATATGCTGTTTGCTTTCAAGTTCAGTTTGTAAATCCCATTCCAATGAGTCACATACAGATGAGTTACTTACTAGAGCAGACTGTCTATTTGTAGCAAAATCTTCCATTTTCTGCTGCTTGAGTGGCTTAGAAGAACTCCGTGCTGCCGAGTGAACACGCTGTCTTTCTCCTTTTCCCCATTCTTGGTAATCCTGGCTTGTAGAATTGTTAAAATATAGGTAAAACAATGGTAGCCTCTCCATATATATCCTTTATAAAAAGTCTTTGACTATTATAAAAAGTCAAACAGGGTTAAAACAGATATAAAAATAGCTTAAAATGGGTTAAAGGTAGGTTAAAATGCAATGTTAAAAAGGGTTAAAAAGTGAAAATGAAAAGAAAAGAAAGCTTTTATTTTGGAGGAGCTCTTTACAGCCTTTGCTGCCTGTCCACCATCTTGGACAGATGGGGAGGAGAATTTTTTCTTTGTTCAGCATCCAGCCGAGATGGATTCTATATGTTAAATGTTAAATTTATTTGGTATTTGGATCACTTTTTTCCTTTTGTACACCATTTTTTTGTCTTTTTTGTTAGCACTGGATGTTGTAATGTCTCCCTTGAATGATTCCTCAGATACCTCCCCAGATGTCAGCTCAGGGTAGGATAAGCCAATTTCTGGCATGTGAGGAACTAAGTTGATTGATGGCTCTGAACAGTGCTTTTTTTGTAAAAGAAAAAGGTGCCGGAATTCACACGTCATACAATCTGTCTTGCCTACCCTACAAGGTTCCATCCAAAAAAGGTGCCAGAACTCAGTTCTGAGCATTCTTTGAGAAAAAAAACCCTGGCTCTGAACAGCCGGCCGGAGGGGAGTTGGCTGAGGTTCCAGCTGGGAAAAGCTTACAGTGGCAGATGGCCAGCGAAGAGCAGGAGGAACTGCCTTCTGCACCTGATCTGAGAACTTGTAGGGCAGAGAAAAGGCATGAGCAGGGAAGATCAGCCAGACTATTCAAGATGGGCTGCACTAGAATCTATCTATTTATCATAGCAGACAGATGGAGCCATTGCTGGGAACAATGAGTTCGTTTTTTAGCTGTGTGTTTGGTCGTTCTGATTCCTGCTTCATTCTGGATTGACACCATGTTTGGAATTGAATTGTGCCTTGGAGACTCTGAACTTTTCTTGCCATGTGAGCTCTCTTGTGTCTTGCCTGGTAGATTTAAGTTTGGTGAAATTATTTTGTTTGAGCAACTTTCTTCTTCTTTTTTTAATAAAAGTTTTATTGATTTTTTACAATAACCACTTTAGAGCCTGGTGTACAGCATGTTGTCTTGGTTCATAAATTTTTTGGGAAAAATATACAATCAATAATAGTTAATTAACAGTCAAAATAATTTTTATATTTCCATAATTTGTGTATCAATTAATAATATTTTTCCTTAATCTTCTCTTCTCCCATTAGTATTTTCCTTCAACATTAAACAAATATAATTTTTGATATTTGATATTTTTCCATATATAAATGATTAAATATAAGCATTTTCTTCTATATTTCTACCAACAATAATAGCGTCCATATATAGCATTCTTTTATCAACTTATATTATTTTTGTAAAAATCATCATTGATTCACCATATGTCTTATTTTCATAAATCTTGTTTAAGCTCAGTTTTTCCTTAATATTCAAACAATTCTTATCAATCATAATTTTCTCAATATTTAACATCTAAATATCCAGATTTTCCATTTAAATACAGCATCCCAGTATTTTCATGTTTCATTTATTATAGAAATACTATACTAGTTATCTACCACAACATCTACCTATAAATCTTTTCTAATCAATTTATATTTCACTTCTATTTGTAAAAAAAATGATTTGTTAAATCACCACATATCCTTTTTATCAAAGTTCTTATTAAGCCTAATTTCCACTCAATATTTCAATCATTCCTTAATCCTAAATCTTTTCAAACTTAATTTATCTTTAAAATTCAAACTTTTCATTCACTTACATCATCCCAGTATTTTTACATTTTGTATCTTATCAAAAATACTATATTACTTATCACATTTATTCTAAAGCCCCTTTATAGCCAAAGTTATTTGTTTATTTAGCCATATTCAAACAAGTATTTGCTCGTATCATATTCCATCTGGTAGGGCAGGTCAAGTCTCTTAAGCCCATCTCTGGCCTTCTTCCTTTGCCAAATAGTTTTCCAAATTAATATTTTCCACTTGTTAAACAGTTCTTGTATTTTTGTAGTTGTTGTTGGGAGTAGAGGATACATAGTGTGTAAAATGTATGCTTTTTGTCTCCCAAACAGTAATTCTCCTAATAGTATCCATTTTCTTATGTCTTCTTTCTTCTCAGGTTTATTTTGACGTTCTTAATGCCTCAGGTATCTTTTCCATATTTATTTTTATATCCAAATCTTGTAAGTTTTGTCTTGTTTGTATTAAGTTATAATTCCCTTCTTTGCCAATTAAGTCATTTTTTTCTAGTTTATCTTCTGTTATCTGATTTGTTTGTTTGCTGCTTCCATCTATGGGTGAATGGGAATGTAGTCCCCTCCCCTCACTTTTGGAGGTTTTCTTGATTTAGGGATCTTTCCCAGGGAGTTAGTTGCAAAATAAAGGAGAGAAGATCAAATACTTTCACCATTTCCAAGCACGCCGTTCACCATTTTTCTGGTTAGTGCTCTTGGACTTCGGCTGCAGGTAGTTTGGGCTAGATGCTGGCATGTGGCTAGCCTTTCTACTGTTGGGTCAGAGGGCTTCTCCTGGATTGAAATGGAATGACCGCCGCCGTTCCGTGATCAACGGGGTGCTGTTCCTTTGCCACCTCTCTCGGGGGACTTCAGACCCATTTAGGGTCCCCTGGCAGGACGAAAGCAGCCGAGGGATGCCGAGCTTCACAATCCCATGGCCATGCACTATGGCACAAAAACTGTAAGTCCTTTTTTGAGCAACTTTCAAGTGCCTAGTGGAGTATTGGGCCATTGCTCTGTGGACTAACCTTGGTTTGCTCATGGCTGGATTGATTAGGACAATTCAAGGTTTATGGTAAAGGGGATTGCTGGGCAATATTAATAAAATCACTGACCAGTTATCTGTGTGTATGTTAGTAAACAGGTCAGCACAGACATGTTTTTGTCTTGTTTTTCTGTTTTGTATTTTATTTTTTATGATAAAACAAAATAAATATTCTTAAACTGAAAAAAACAAAAGCAAAAGGGCTTGGAGGTAAGATAAGGAGGAAAGAGGTTTGTAGTTCTTAGCTCTTAACAGTTCTAACAAATACTAGGGGGTTTACTGGTTTGCTAGAAAGTATAGTGGCTCTTTTTCTTGGCAAGCAGGTGAGATACAGCAGTGTTTTTCTACCTTGACAACTTTCAGATGTGTACATGCTGGCTGAGGAATTAAAGCTGCCAAGATTGAAAAACATTATAGAAAGGGAAGGGAAGTGAGAAATGTTAACATACATATTATGACATGATACACAGAGATACACACAAGGAGATAGAAGAAGGGACTGAATTCCTTAGCCATTTGGTTGGCTGCCACGACCTCAGATTTTAACTATTTCCCCCCCCCCTGAAATTTAGCTTGGCAAATTATTCTTATGAGCATTTTTGTGCAGATAATGTGATTATAGGTCTATTAAAGTAGTTTTTTAGATAAAGAACAAAAAGCGAGTGAAAGGTTCAGCCATTTACCACAAACAACCTTAAAGAGGCAGAGACCAGAAACTGTTGATCAACTTTGTTTATTTGTTTAATCTAGGCTAGAAACATTATTTAATGCTTGACCTCATACTTTCTATAATCATTTTGGTCTTCCTGTCAGGTAAAAAAATCTTTTCAGTAGAATACAGTGATTTAATAATGTATCTTCTTAAAATAAAAGTATTTTCAGTCTTTGTGTGCAGATCTTACAATTAAGTATTTTCATTTGGAATTCTTGCTGAAAAAAATTCACAACCTCAAAAACTTGACCCTATAGGCCTTGTTCCTCAAGAGAAACAAATTAAGAAGAAAATTGAAACCCTGGATCCCTTCAAAGATCCCACAGAATGATACAGTGAAGTTTGGTTCTTTCTGGCACTGCTTACCTTTTACTATTTTTATTGATATACTTACAACATAACAAAATCTCATGCTTAAAATCAGTTGTACATTGCCTATCCCTAGCACTGCATATGTGGCTACTTTGTGTACCTTTTCAATGATATGTATCCAAATCAATACCACCGGAAATTGATCATCTTTTGATCTTAGTGGTACTTTTATCTAAGAGATAATGTTAGATCTACAGTATCTTAGTTGTTTCATTCTAGTTGATGATTTTCTGAGATCAAAAATAAACATAAAAAATATATATTTCTAACTGTGACAGAGTTGAATAATTAGTATTTAAGAAAATTGTTATCAATAATATTGGCTGCTGGTTGATTCAGACACTGACTTTATACATTAAAGTATAATTTAATGTGCTCAAAATTGAAATGGTATTTCATGGAATAAAAAGTGACTGTTAGGAAAGCACCATAAGAACAAAATGGAAGAATAAATATTGTATCCTTCTTTCAAATAATTCCAAATAACTCTTTCTATTATAAAATAGGAATATTGGAGACATCTAGTAGGAATCTTTGTGACACAGCTCTTTATATGCAAAAAGAAGTCTTTGTTATGCTCAGATGCAAATACCAAATTGGGGGTTCCTATTAGAAGGGTTTTTAAAAATTTAAATAATTTATAAATTTTCTGAAGGAGACTAGATACAAAAACAATCTGAAAAATGATTAAAGCCATATCTTGCTTTTAATACAAAACAAATAGTAATGTCTAAGGAGATCTTCCTGTTTTGACTGCTGGCTGACTTCTTTTTTTGTATAAAATGATAAAGACTTCTTTTTTATATGAAATGTATTTCCCTTTTCCAGTCAAAGTTCAGTAAAAGTATATATGCCCATATGACATTCATCATCCATCTTCATTCGGTATTGATCATGGCATCTGCTCAATAAAATCTAAATGATCCGGGATTGGAAGGCCTGTTATTATTGTCAAACACTTATTCCAGACTGTGAATGTTGGGCATACAGGTTGTGAAAATGTAATATCAAAAGTGTAAAGATGTAGTGAATTCAAGGCATCATAAAAGGCCAAAGAACCATTGTCATAGTCTAGCAAAATGCCAACACGGCGAAGATGGGGTGCAGGGTCTATTGGAATTTCTTTGCTATTATGTCTCACCACCCATGTATTGTTGCAACGACAAAGAACCCAAGAAGCAGAATTCTTTCCAATCCACTCATGTTTTGGTACAGACTTATATGAAATACCAATGGCATACCTACAAAAAAAATTAAGAAAATTAAGAAAATTCATGTCATGTATTTGCTGTATTTCTGAAGCTACATATCCTTTAAAATGTCTTTTGCAGTTCAAAAGAAGTGCATACTTTGAGAGGCAAGTCATGCAAATCTTTTTGTCCCAAATTTCTCTAGTATAAAAGCAGCCATGTAATGAAATTGTAACAGTCAAAATGAACAAGCCCTAGCTTACATAGGTTAAAACAATTACTCTGAACTACTAAAGGTAAAGATTTCCCCTATCCCAGGGGTAGGCAACCTTGGCTCTTTTATGACTCATGGACTTCAACTCCCAGAATTCCTTAGTCAGCTGGGAGTTGAAGTCCATGACTCATGAAAGAGCCGAAGTTGCCTACCCCTGACCTATCCAATCATATCCAACTCTAGGGGGCGGTGCTCATCTCCATTACTTAGACAAGGGAGCTAGCATTATCTGAAGACACTTTCGTGGTCGTGCGGCCAGCATGGCTATATGCAGAGGTGCACGGAACACTGTTACCTTCCCACCAAAGTGGTACCCTTTTATTTACTCACGTTTGCTTGTTTTCAAACAGCTAGATTGGCAGTAACTGGGGCAAATAACTGGAACACACCCTGTGTATGGTGCTTGGGTCTCAAACCATTCAATATCACAGTAGTCCAAGTCTATGCTCCAACCACCAGTGCTGAAGAGGATGAAATTGACTGGTTCTATGAAGCCCTACAGCACCTCATAGAACTAACACCTTATAGAACTAACACCAAAAAAAGATGTCCTTATCATTATGGGGGATTGGAATGCTAAAGTAGGAAGCCAAAAGATAACCAGAATAATAGGCAAGTTTGGCCTTGGAGTACAAAATGAAGCAGGGGACAGGCTGATAGAATTTTGTAAAGAGAATACGATGGTCATAGCTGTTAGGCATATGGTGATAGCCTATCTAGTTGGGTTGGAAATATATAAACCATGATGTTGTAACTTTAAGGTGCTCATTGGCCAATGGGTGTGTAAGTTTTTGGATGGCCATAAGAGGGAGCTAGGAACCAGCCAGTAATGCTGATCCATGTTTGTTTAGGAGAAAACATAATGGAGTATTGTCCTTACTTTTACTGTTTACTGATGATATTGCAATAATAAAAAAAAACTGAGCAAGAAGCACAAAACATCATTTTAAGTTTGCAAAAGAAATTTACAATTAGAAACCTTGGAGAAATAAGCCACTATTTGGGGTTAGATATTGTAAAGACAAATAGAGGTTTCAAGGTTTCACAAGCCAGTAAAATAACTCAGTTGTTAAAGAGATATAACATGGAGCTTTGTAAACCAGCAAAAACTCCGATGGCTCTGGATTTCAAGGACACTAATGTTGAAAGTCCTGTTTTTGATAAAACTATATACCAATCCTTGATAGGTAGTCTTATGTATCTGAGTAATTGGACTAGACCAGACATTTCTTTCAGTGTCAACCAATTAGCAAGGTACAATAATGAACCAACTGTGAGACACTGGCAAGCGGCTAAACGGGTATTGAGATATTTGAAGCAGTCTATTTACTACTCGTTATATTTAGAGCCAAATCGTGAGTTAATTCTCACAGCCTATGCAGATGCAAGTTTTGCCTCTGATACAAGCACTCGTAAATCAACTTCAGGGTTGACTATAATGTTGGGTGATTCTATAATTGGATGGAAATCCATCAGACAGAAGCACATAAGCCTGTCTACTATGGAAGCTGAATTTTCATGTTTATCAGTGTTATGAATGGAATTACTGGTGTATAAACAATTATTGTTGGACATAGGCTTAACTGTAAAGGATCCATTTATTGTATATGAGGACAATCAAGCTGCGATAAAGATGGCAATTAACACTGCCATCAGTACAAGATCCAAACATACAGATCTTCATTACTTAAATGTAAGACAATGTGTCAAAGAAAAACTAATACAATTAGAATATTATTCAAACGATAAGAATATCGCAGACCATTTCACTAAGGTCCAACGTGCTGTTAAACACAAGGCTAGTTGTAAAAAGATTGGACTAAGATTATAAGAAGTTATATATTATCCTACCCAAAGGGGAGAATGTTAGGCATATGGTGATAGCCTATCTAGTTGGGTTGGAAATATATAAACCATGATGTTGTAACTTTAAGGTGCTAATTGGCCAATGGGTGTGTAAGTTTTAGGATGGCCATAAGAGGGAGCTAGGAACGTAGCTTCTCTCTCTCTGCTCTCACTGTTTTTCACTGTTAGTTACTCTGATACTGCTATTGTTGGTTTACTACTGTGTTAAACCTAAACAACTGTGTTTTTGACCTCTGGACCAGTAAGAAGACATTGTATTTTGGATACTCCCTGGACTGTTGCTGTTGCTTATCTGTGAATGACCTGGACTGTTTATTTTTGACCATGCTTTTGTTTTTCAACCACAAAGTAAAATATTTTTCTGCTTATCACAACTCAGTGTCTCTTGTGGTTACTGTGTGACTCTTACTGCTCTCAGTACCCTTCATTGTCTGTACAACTTCTTGTCAGCTCAAGGAGACCTCTGCACAATTACTGACAATAGCAAACACTCTTTTCCAACAACCCAAGAGACGGCTCTACACATAGACATCACCAGATGGTCAACACAGAAATCAGATTGACTATGTGCTCTGCAGCCAAAGATGGAGAAGCTCTATACAGTCAGTAAAAACAATACCAGGAGCTGACTGTGGCTCAGACCACGAGTTTCTTGTTGCAAAATTTAGGCTTAAAGTGAAGAAAGTAGGGAAAAGCACTAGGCCAGTCAGGTATGAATTAAATCATATCCCTGTTGAATATACAGTAGAGGTGACAAATAGATTTAAGGAATTAGATCTGATAGACAGAGTGCCTGAAGAACTATAGATGGAGTTTTGCAACATTGTACAACAAGTAGCAACTAAAACCATCCCAAAGAAAAAGAAATGCAAGAAAGCAAAATGGCTGTCTGAGGAAGCTTTGCAAAAAGCTGAGAACAAGAGGGAAGCGAAAGGCAAGGGAGAAAAAGAAAGATACACCCAATTAAATGCAGAATTCCAGAGAATAGCTAGAAGAGATAAGAATGCCCTCTTAAATGAACAGTGCAAAGTAATACAATAAAACAATAGAATAGGGAGGACCAGAGATCTCTTCAAGAAAATTGGAGAGATGAAGGAAATGTTTCATGCAAAGATGGGCATGATAAAGGACCAAAATGGCAGGGACCTAACAGAGGCAGAAGAGATTAAGAAGAGGTGGCAAAATTACCCAAAATAACTATACAAGAACGAGCTTAATGTCCCTGATAACCATGATGAGGTGGTTACTGACCTAGAGCCAGACATCCTAGAATGTGAAGTGAAGTGGGCCTTAGGAAAGCTGAGCAACAACAAAGCTAGTGGAGGTGACAGTATTCCAGCTGAGCTATTCAAAATCTTAAAAGACGATGCAGTAAAAGTGCTACACTCAATTTGCCAGCAAATTTGGAAAACTCAACAGTGGCCACAGGATTGGAAAAGATCAGTTTACATTCCAATTCCAAAGAAAGGCAGTGCCAAAAACGTTCAAACTATCGCACCATTGCACTCATTTCACATGCTAGTAAAGTTATGCTTAAAATCCTACAAGCTAGACTCCAGCAGTATGTGGATCGAGAACTACCAGAAGTACAGGCAGGATTTCGAAGAGGAAGAGGAACTAGAGATCAAATTGACAACATACGCTGGATCATGGAGAAAGCTAGGGAGTTCCAGAAAAACATCTACTTCTGCTTCATTGACTATGCTAAAGCATTTGATTGTGTGGATCACAACAAACTGTGGCAGGTTCTTAAAGAGATGGGAGTACCAGACCATCTTATTTGTCTCCTGAGAAACCTATATGCGGGTCAAGAAGCAACAGTGAGAACTGGACATGGAACCACTGATTGGTTCAGAATTGGGAAAGGAGTCCGGCAAGGCTGTATACTGTCATCCTACCTATTTAACATATGCAGAGCACATCATGAGAAAGGCAGGGCTAGATGAATCAAAAGTTGGAATTAAGATTGCCAGGAGAAATATTAACAACCTAAGATATGCAGATGATACCACTCTAATGGCAGAAAGTGAAGAGGAACTAAAGAGCCTCTTGATGTGGGTGAAGAAGGAGAGTGCAAAAGTGGGCTTGAAATTCAATATTAAGAAAACCAAGATCATGGCATCTGGCCCTCTCAATTCCTGGCAAATAGATGGGGAAGAAATGGAGGTAGTGACAGATTTTATTTTCCTGGGCTCCAAGTTCACCGCAGATGGGGACTGCACCCAAGAAATTAAAAGATGCTTGCTTCTGGGGAGGAAAGCCATGGCAAATCTAGACAGCACACTAAAAAGCAGAGACATTGCCCTGCCAACAAAAACGTGCATAGCCAAGGCTATGGTCTTTCCAGTTGCAATGTATAACTGTGAAAATTGGACCATAAGAAAGGCTGAGCACCCAAGAATTGAGGCTTTTGAACTATAGTGCTGGAGAAGACTCCTGCGAGTCCCTTGGACTGCCAGACGATCAAACCGGTGAGTCCTAGAGGAGATCAACCCTGACTGCTCTTTAGAAGGCCAGATCCTGAAGTTAAAACTCAAATACTTTGCCCAACTAATGAGAAGGAAGGACTCACTGGAGAAGAGCCTAATGCTGGGAACGGTTGAGGGCAAGAGAAGAAGGGGACGACAGAGAATGAGGTGGCTGGATGGAGTCACTGAAGCAGTAGACATGAGCTTAAATGGACTCCAGAAGATGATAGAGGACAGGAAGGCCTGCAGGAACGTTGTCCATGGGGTCGCAACTAACAACCACAACAACACCCTGTTATATGGTGCTTGGGTCTCAAACCCGGACTGTCAGCTTTCCAGTTGACAAGCTCAGCATCTTTAACTGCTGAGCCATTGCACCTCCCTATTTTGAAGTATTAGTACAGAAAAATTATTAGTAGAGTATGTATTTTCTAATTTAGTTCTTCATTCTCCTAAATACTGATATGGTTTCTGAAATAGAATGGATTTATAAAAGGCTATGAATCCCAATCTGGTAATATCTCTGCCTAAACACTATGATTCCACTCCTGATTCTAGTAACATTGTAAACTGGTCTCATCCTGTCTGATTTAAGCTACAAAGCTATTAGTGTAATCTGAACAGCTGCTGCCTTTATAATAAACTTTTTTTTACTATTGCAAAGCCAACAAGAACAAAATCCCCTGCATTTATAACATTTTGTCAATTTCTTTGCATCAGTTAAAGTGAACAAATCTGAAGTGTTATTAATAATTTAGGGAAAGAAAGTATGCGTTCTTGCATGGGTTGACCCACCTACCATGTACTTCCACTGATAACCACCTCCCAGTAATGACGTCCACTGTCAATAAACACATTGCCAGCTACCCCATAGCTGCCTTGACTAGTAAAACGTTCAGGGGTGTGGCTCTTCTTAGAAGAGGTTTCATCACGCTCCACAGTCAAGTTATCGTGAGATACTTTTAGCTTTCTATGAGCAGACTTGGGATCCAGTTTGAATGGCTGACCTGGAATATGAACAAGATAACAGTTTTAAAATAAAGCCTATTTCAGCATGCATGAAAAAGATATTTAATTTCTGTAGATGAAATCCCTAGTATATTTTCCCATAAGTCCCCTCCCACCCCCAAACTATTTTAATTTATTCAATGGTCCTGCTATGTTTTGCAATTGCCTTTTTTCTCAGCAATTGCTATTTTGACCTTTGTAAGTTTAAACCTTGAATGTGCTTAGATAAGCAGTATATAAAAATAAATAAAAGTTAGCATGGAATGGAAACTTTTGGAAAGCAAAAGTAAATAGTACTCCTTTTGGTATCCTTCCCTAAATTGTTCATACTGCCTCAGAATTTAGGTGCTTCCATGTATGTTAACAGTGTATGGCTCAAAGACTTTATTATACATTTTTGCTGAATGGAATAAGAATTGTACAGGAAAGCACTAAAATGGAAGAGAGAGCTACACACTATCTCTGTACTTTTCATGTGTCTGACTGAGTCAAATCAAGAAGAGAGGAAAAGGTTTAGGTTAGATGTAAAACTACTCACTGTTTGTTTTCAGCTTTCCAGGCTCACTGTTGCAGCTGCCAGCCTGATTAATGGCCTTAACAATAAAGATGTACTTGGTGCCACTCTGCAGGCCATGCACTGTGTAATGGTTTTGTTTGATATTTGGAACAATCATCCAGCTGTCAGCTGAATTACACAGACCTGCATTTTAAATCAAAAGCATTAGTTGTTTTACAAAGTGTGCATTCATTAGACCTGAAACAAGAAGGTGAACCTGAAGCTGTTGAAGAACTCAAAGGAGCAGAATTCCTTTGCTTCTTTCAATGGTTAAGCATCTGGTCAATCAACAGTAATTTTTCTACTGATTCTGAGATGCAGAATCATTTTTCATTACAAGAATGAAAAAAAAATGAAATGAAAGAGCCAATCTGTATTGGGGGCATCCACTTGCAATTTACTGTTCTAATGAGATGACAACTAGGCTGCAGTTTATATTAGTTATGTAAAAGGCTCCTATAAGATATAAGTCAGAGGTCCCCAACCTTTTGGGCACCAGGGAACGGTTGCGTGAAAAGAGGTTTTTCCGTGGACCAGAGTGTGCGTAGTTTTGTGTGCTGCCTGCATCCCGCAGATAGGGCTTTGCTTATTTGTGCAGACTGGTTGCTGGCATATTGTGACCCAGTACTGGTCCACGGACCGAGGATTCGGGACCCCTGATATAAGTGAAGCAGGGAGTGGGGGAGGATGGAATTTCAAAAAATGGTATAAAGTTATAGGTAGTTTTTGTAACTTAATCAGATAAGTTGTCTTAAGTATTTTGGGAAATGGTTTCAGTCCTGCCATCTGTTTTTCAGTTAACTGAAACTCTTATGGGAAAGTTAACAACTTCCAAATTCCCTTCAAAATATAATATATGTCAGAACCCAGTTTTGGGAGGGTCATTTCCTTCTATTTCTTATCTTTTCTTGCAGGTTCTGCCATACTCCTAAGGGTGAGGGGGAAGTCATGGGTGTTACAATGTATCCTCTTTAATTTGCTATAGCTGCTACACTGTATCTTCTTTGCTTCTCTCTATATACTTGCTTTTTGAACTATCTCCCTTGATGCCAGCCTGGGGTGAGAAAGGAATGTGCCTGCAGCCATCTGGCTTATCTCTTGCTGGGGAAGGAAAGGCACAAAGACCTAATGGCCTAAACAACCTTGGGAATGGCGCCTTATCATCCCCACTCCCACAGCAGATTCACACCTGGAGATTGGCCCATTTCAACTGACTGGATTTGGGTGGGGTTTGCTAGTTGCTCTTTTAACCTATTGATTCATGCAGGAACCCCTCAGATCCTGCTTTCTATGCCTGCTCTCAACTTCTCCTAATAAAAGTTGCTTTTGGAATGAAGCCATTCCAAGAGTTCTGCTTTCTTGGGAAGAGGGTGTGAGGTGAGTCCTTACATTAGGCAGGATCTGCAAATTTGGTCAGCTCAGAAGGAAGACCCTTACCATGGGGACCATGCAAATTATGTCGGATTTAGGCATGGAGAAGGAAGAAGACACCATGGGGGGGGGAAGATTCCTTCAAAGTTGGCCCAAGTGGATGTAGTTTGCACTCCTTCAGCTCCTCCAATGAAGCCATGGCCACTGAGCATCAGGACAATCCAAGGTGGTCTTTGGGTGTTGGAAAGAAGGAGGACTGGGATCGGAAAGTGATGAAGATGACTCTTAAACAAGGCAGCCATCAACCAGGTTGGAAACGGGAGATGGAGAGATCGCTCCACCTCAGTGATGACAAGGATGAGAGACCGGCCCACTTGAGTGAGTTCCTGGAGCAAGCCATTGACAAGCTGAGAGTTGCCTTCGACTCCCTCAAGGAAGAGAAAGCTAATCCGTGTTAGGGCATAGCAAACCCAGGCCCAGCTGAAGGGGGGGGCAGCACAAAACCCAAAGCGGTAAACCCAGGTCCTTCCACCAGCGCTTCAGAGGCTGCAACTGCAACAACAGTAGCAGCCACCCCTGCATGAACCACACCAGCTGACAGAGACAGACATTGGCACAGGGGAAGGAGAAGCCACTGATTCAGATGGAAATTTCCACAGCTTGGGATAAAGTACAATGGTGAACCTCAGAAATTGGGATTCTTCCTTGCCCACATCCTAAGCTATATGGAAGAATACAGCCGAGACATCCCTAGTGATCACGGGCAGATCAGAATCATAACCATGGTGCTAGAAGGAGTGGTAGCCAAGTGTATGATGAACCTACATGATGCCAATGCCTCAGAGCTGCAGAATTTCAACCACTTCATGGCAGCCCTGAGAATGAGGTTCGAGGACCCCTTGGCTGATTGGAAGGCTTGAGAATGCATAAAGTGTAGCTGAATACACAGAGGAGTTTCGAGCTCTGGCCAGTTGGCTCAACTGGCCAGAAGATGTTGTCATGAGTCATTTTAAAGATAGACTAAATGATGACCTGTATTATGCCTGCATTCCCTGGGAAGATCCTGATCAGCTCCATGACTGGTACATGTTAGCCAAGGAGGCTGAATTTGACCGAGCCTGGAAACAATGATGGCTGGGACATTCCTGGGGATGGTCCCCTGCAGAGGGGACTTGGGAGCCAGTGAAACCAACCCCCACCATGCCAAGATCTTCTGGCTGTTTCAAGTGTGGGAAGGAGGGACACTGCACATGCAAATGCCACTCAAAGACCCCAGTGCAGAGGCCCTGGAAAATGCCACAGAAACACAAAGAAACAGCCATGAAAAGCATAGAGGTTGTCAATGTCCTAACCCCATCAAAAAAGAGGGGAGGAACTCCAACCCTGACCAGGGAGCCCCCAGAATCCTCTGATGACAGCTCAGAAGATTAACCCCTGGTAAGTGGGCTCATTGTGCCCCTCACCAGAACCGTAGAACTGTTTAGTCCAGGGATGCCGGAAAAAGTCTCATTAAGAGCCCTGATAGACTCCGAGTGCACCCACTGCCTCATAAGCCCAACCCTGGTGGGGAACTTAGGAATCCTGGTGTGGAGGTTGAAGAAGCCGATTTCATTTGGCCATTTAGATGGGTCCATCGCAGGGGGAATCCCAGCCACCCTTACCACATAGCCTGTCTAACTCACCACAGGGGACCAGATAGAGACTCTAACGTTCATGGTGACCCCAGGAATGGAGTGTCCACTTATTCTAGGAATGGCGTGGCTAATGAAATGGAACCTGTGGGTAGACTGGAGGACTGGAGAATTGAGATTCCCTAAGGGGAAAATCAATGCAAAGGGGAAAATCCAGGTAAAAAAAAGAGTCAGCGGCATGGAAAGTATGGCAGGGGCGAATGATGGGGGGCTGGAAGGCATCCCAGAGGAATATCGGGATCTAGCTGAAGTGTTCAGCAAAGAGAGAAGTCCGACAAATTACCCCTTCCCCCACTGTGCTATTAAAATCTTGCCATGGGCAAAACTGCCAAAACCAAATATGTATTCCATGACCCCTTGAGAACTGGAGGAATTACAGAAATTTATAGACAAAAATCTGGTGAGAGGGTTCATACAACCAGCGAAGCCAAAATTGGCAGTCCCTGTGCTCTTCTGTGAAAAGAAAGATGGGTCTCTTCACCTCTGCATGGACTATAGATCTCTCAATGCAGTGAGTGAAAGCAATCTTTACCCACTGCCCTTAATGAAGGACATGTTGGTACATCTGGTGAAGGGGATTTTTTTTTCCAAAACTGAACTTAAGGGAAGCTTACTATTATATCAGAATTAAGGAGGGAGATGAGTGGAAAATGGCATTTAATTGCCCCCTGGGATGTTTTCAATTTACACTTCTGCCATTCTGTCTGCAAGGGGCACCTGCTGTGTTCATACAGTTAAACTACAGTTGCAAGAAAAGATATGTGAACCCTTTGGGATTACATGGAGTTTTGCATGAATTGGCCATAAAATGCGCTCTAAACGTCATGTAAGTCACAACAATAGAAAAACACAGTCTGCTTAAAATAATACTACACAAACATTAGCTGTTGTCATGTTTTAATTGAACATAAGATGGAAACATTCACAGTGCAGGGTGGAAAAAGTATGTGAACCCCTAGCCTAATGACTTCTCCAAGAGCTAATTGGAGCCAGGAGTGAGCCAACCTTGACTCCAATCAGTGTGATGATATTGGATGTGTTGCTGACAGCTGTCCTGCCCTTTAAAAACACACACCTGTTTTGGGTTTACTGGTCTCAAGAAGCACTGGCTGATGTGAACCATGCCTCGCAGAAAAGAGCTCTCAGAAGACCTACGATCAAGAATTGTTTTTTTTATTAAAAAGTTTTACAATACATTTTTAAATACAATAGACTCCTTCCTCCCCCTCCCCTCTCCCCAACCCTCAACTACCCTCCTCTCCCCCCTCCCCGACTTCCCAGAGCTGAATACAGGGTATGATAATACAAACATAAACTAAAATATGCTAACAAAAATAAAACATTAAGTTCTATCGGACGTTAACTCTCCATAGTCATAATATTAATAAAGTAACAAATAACTAATCATACATCATAAAAATCCACTACTTATTCAAATACTAAATGAAACTTTTTAGTCCCATATTTATTCTGAATATATTCAATCCATCTTCTCCATTCTACAATATATCTCTGTTGCGATTGTTCTTTCAAATATGCTGAAATCTTTGCCATTTCCGCCAAGTTAGAAACTTTCAAAGTCCACTCTTCTATAGTCGGCAGTTCCTCCTTCTTCCAATATTGCGCTACTAAAAGTCTTGCTGCCATGATTAAATTCAACATCAATTTAGTGTCTATAACAGTAGCATCTGTAATAATACCCAACAAAAACAATTGCGGAGAAAACTTTACCCTTTTCTTAAATATATTTTGCATATTCCACTAGATTTTAATCCAAAAAGCTTTAACTTTTTTACAAGTCCACCATATATGAAAATACGTTGCATCCTCGCAACCACACCTCCAGCATTTGGGCTGACAGTTCGGATACATACTTGCTAGTTTTTTAGGATCTAAATGCCACCTATAAAACATTTAAATTTTACATTTCTAACCCAAATCTTTTCCCAAGTATCCATTGTTATAACCTCTTGAAAATTCTGGGCCCACTTTATCATACAATCTTTAACAAGTTCCGTTTCTGAGTCAATTTCTATCAATGCATTATATATCCTTTTTATATGTGCTTGACCTTGATCTCTAATTTGTTTTACCAAATTTTCATCAATCATTGAAAAACCAACTTTCTGATCCTCTTTCCATCTTGCCTGTAACTGCCCATACTGGAACCAAGTTTGTACAATCTTTTCTTCTTTTAAAATATTATATGGCTTTAATTGCCATACATTCCTTTCTAAACTTAAGATTTCCTTATATGTAGTCTCATCATGTTTAAATCCCACATTTATATTTTCTATTGCATGTTTAGGTATTGTCCAAATTGGTATCTTATAATTTAACTTATGTCTATATTTTTTCCAGACTCGCAACAGAGCATACCTTAAACACATTATCCACCTTCTTATCATACAATAGATATGCATGCCAACCAAATAACAAATCATAACCCTCAAGATTTAATAGTCTCCCTTGTGTTAAATTAAACCAGTCACTTATCGATGACAAAGCAGCAGCCTCATAATATAATTTAAAATTAGGCATTTTAAGACCACCTCTTTCACGCGTATCTTGCATTATCTTAAATTTAACTCGTGGCTTTTTCCCTGCCCAAACAAATTTATTAATACCTTTTTGCCATTCCTCCAAATTTAAATCCTTTTTTAGGTATCATTTGAAACAAAAATAAAAATTTTGGCAAAACATTCATTTTCACTGCTGCAATTCTTCCCAATAAAGATAATTGTAATTTTTTCCAACTATCTAGTTCTTTTTGTATTTTTCCCCACAACATTTCATAATTATTCTTATATAACTTCACATTTGAAGCTGACAGATAGACCCCCAAATATTTAATCTTTTTAACTATTTCAAATCCTGTTAACTCTTCTAGAGCAACCTTTTGTTCTATAGTCATATTCTTAGACAGTATTTTAGTTTTTTGTGTATTTATCTTAAATCCAGAAACTTTCCCATATAAGATTATTATCTCCATCAATTCTACAACTGAGTAAACCGGTTGAGTTACTGTAATAACCAGGTCGTCCGCAAACGCCCTCAATCTATAATCCTGATCTCTTCTTTGAATTCCCCTAATTTTATTTGAATCTCATATTTTAATCAGTAATATTTCCAATGTTAAAACAAACAATAAGGGTGACAACGGACACCCCTGTCTTGTACCCTTTTCAATATT
The DNA here is from genome assembly GCF_947247035.1 of Vipera ursinii. NCBI lineage: Eukaryota > Metazoa > Chordata > Lepidosauria > Squamata > Viperidae > Vipera > Vipera ursinii. The sequence goes on along the minus strand of NC_139514.1, from coordinate 71,680,974 downwards.
ACATGTTTCTGTGAAACTATTGTTTACTATTATACAAGCTGTTTGCTTCTGATATATTGCCCTAATAGGTTGTAAAAAATTTTCCCCAAATTCCATTTTCTCTAATACTTTCATCAAAAATTGCCAGTCCAATTGATCAAAGGCTTTTTCAGCATCCAAAAAGATCAGCACTGCGGGGATCTGATTATTTCTTTCCAAAAATTCCAATAAGTCTACAATATGTCTCACATTATTCTTCATTTGTCTACCACTTATAAATCCAGTTTGATCACTATGAATCACTTGCTGCATTACCTTCATTAATCTATTGGCTAAAATTTTTGCAAATATCTTATAGTCAGTATTTAAAAGCAATATTGGTCTGTAGTTTTTGGCTTAGGTAGCATCCTGATCTTCCTTCAGGATCAACGAAATAAAGGCAGTTTTCCACGATGGAGGCACTCCTCCTCCCAGTTGAATTGTCTTAAACAATTCTCTTAAAGGTTCCACCATTTCTAACTGTAAATTTTTATAGTAAACGGCAGTCAAACCGTCAGTTCCCGGTGCTTTACCCACTTTTAATTGTTTAATTGCTAAAAAAATTTCTTCGTCAGTTATCAATTGGTTCATCCCTTCCTTTTGTTCTTGTGTAAGAACAGGAATATTAGCTTTCAGCAAATATCCATCTACATCTACATCTGTAATCTTATCTCTAGCATACAACTTAGAATAAAAATCAACAAAAGTCTTTTTAATAAGATTCTGCTAATACACTACTTTACCCTTATATTCTATTCTATCTATATTACAAGCTCTTTGCTTCTTCCTTAACAAGTAAGCTAACCATCTGCCCGGTTTATTAGCATTGCAAAAAATGTTATGTCTAGCATACTGTAGGTTAGTTGCCACTTGATCTGCCATTAACATATCAAACTGACCTCTTAATAAAGTAATTGCCTCTTTGATCTTCCCATCAGATGGATTCAGAATTAAAGCCTTTTCTTTTTCCTTAATTTCATCCTCTAGTTCTTTCCTCTTAAATTCCAATTTACGTCTATGTTTATTATTCAAATATATTAATACACCTCTCATATAAGCTTTACTTGCATCCCAAACCATCTCAATAGAAGTACCTTTATGCATATTAATTTTGAAAAATTCTTTCATCTGTTTTTTACACTCTTCCACATTTTCCTGATATCTAAACAAATTTTCATTTAAACGCCAAGACCGTCTGTCTCCATTCTCTTTTTCTATCTCCAACCATACTGGACTATGATCAGATATAGTTCTTGGACAAATCTTGATCTTCTTAATCCTAGAAAAAAATCATTAGTAATTAATACAAAGTCAATCCTGGAGAAAGATTGATGCCTGTCGGAGAAAAAAGTAAAGTCTTTTTCTTGCAAGTTCCTTTCTCTCCAAACATCTCTCAATTCAAAGTCATCCTTCATCTCAACAAAAGATATAGGCAGTTTAGCATGACTTGGCGTACTTTTAAAAAGACCTCCCTTGTCCATTTGTACATCCAAGACGCCATTCCAATCTCCCATAAAAATACAAGATTTATAATCCCACTGAATAATCTTGCTGTGTAATAAATTGTAAAAATCTCCTTGCTGCTGATTAGGAGCATATAATCCAACCAAAAGTGTTTTCTTGCCTTCTATTAATAATTCAATTATAACATATCTTCCTTGTTTATCTGCTTCAATTAAACTTGCTGTTAAAGTATTCTTGACATAAATAACAACTCCATTTTTCTAATCAGGCGCAGAAGCAATAAATTGTGTGCCCAACCTAAAGTTTACCAAGTACTTGTGATCAACCGCTCGAATATATGTTTCCTGTAAGCAAATAATATCGTTTTTAAATTGCTTTAGATATTGGAATACTTTCTTTCTCTTATGTGGTGAATTCAGGCCATTAACATTCCAGGTTAGAAGCTTTGTCGCCATCTTTTGCGACCTGAAGCTTTTGGAGTGCCTCTTCCAACATCACCTGCACTCTCTTTGGCTTCGCTCCTCCCACTGCTTCACTGTAAGTAAGTTTTTGAGATGCAATCATGGCTCTCTGCTGTTCTTTCTCTTGTCTCATTCGTCTAGCTGCAGCGCGTGTCATTCTTTGGTCTCTGACCTCCTCTGTTGATACTGAAATCTGATCCACTCCTGTAGTTTTCTGGAATTCTCCATCTTTCAGCTGCGTAACTCCTTCAGCACCTTGTATACTCTCACTTTGTGGTTGACGCTCTCCTTCACCATTCTTCCTTTTAGATTCCAGAAGTGGTATGGGGCCTGCCTTCAAAATATTAGCATAAAAATCACATGCCTGTAAAACTGTGAGAAGACGGTATCTCGTGCCTGCATGCATCACCACCATACCTACTGGGATCTCCCATCTAAACTGGATATCCTGTCTTCTTAATTCTTCTGCCAGAAAAGCAAATTCTTTCCTTCTCCTTAAAATTCTTGGAGGGATCTCTTTCAAAATTAAAACTTCTTGCTCCGGAACTGTAAATTTATTATTATAAAAGGCTTGAATAACCTCATTTCTAATTGCCCTCTTTGTAAAATAAACCACCACATCTCTAGGTAGCTTCCTTTGTCTTGCAATCCAGGAATTAACACAAATTATTTTATCTATATCCACCATAATATCTTCTGCTGAGTGCCCCAGAATCTGTTCAAGAGCTTCTGAAAATACTTTTTTCAAATTTTCCTTAGGGTCGTCTTTCAAACCTCTAATTCTCACAGCAAACTCCATCTCTCTATGCTGCACCAATAATAAATTGTCATCAATCTTTTCCATCACTGTTTCAGCATCTGTCATTTTGGCATCTAATCTCATATTATTTTGGCTAAGTTCTTCCACTTTCTCATCCAAGCGTTCAATACAAACAGCCATGCCTTGAAATGCAAGTAAGATGTCTGCCCTTATTTCTGTATTCTTCTCCTCAATAAGCTCAGCTAATTGCTGAGATTGTTTTTTCAAAGCCTCTTGCAAAACATTCTGCAGGTCTTTTATTGTTAAAGCTGGTGCGGGTGCGGGTGCCGGAGGAGGGGGCATTAAAGCCTGTAATGAAGATTGCTGAACTGGTGAAGCCCCCGCGCTTCTAGGAACTTTAGTTGACTTAGTAGCCATTTTCACCCACTTAATTCTATTGCGCACTTTCACTTTCTGCACCACTTAAAAATTTTCCACAAAGTTTACTGAGTTAAAGTTCAAATACTTGCTCTGACAGCATTCTCCTGCACAGCTCTGCCTGCATTCAAGTAATCCAAAATTCACTCTCGCTGGCAGGGATGGTTGCAGCATCCTGCTCTGCTCCAAAGCCTTGGAGCAGAGGCATCCCAGAGTCTGGAGCAAACTCAGGCTTTGGGGGGGCTCACACCCTTCAAGCACCAGAGTTTCAACTCTGGCGGTCTGGGGGAGCTCTACCCCTGCCTGGGCGCTCACCCCCTCCTCTTCTCCTGAGGAGCGGGCTTCCGAGCCACCAAACAGCTGATCGTCGCTGTTTTTGGTGGCTCTACGGAGACAGCGGGGTTGACAGCCGAAATGGCTGCTGTCAACGGAGCCTTGCCACCCGGAAGTGTCAACGATCAAGAATTGTTGACTTGCATGAAGCTGGAAAGGGTTACAAAAGTATCTCCAAAAGCCTTGATGTTCATGTGTCCACGGTAAGACAGACTGTCTACAAATGGAGAAAGTTTAGCACTGTTGCTACTCTCCCTAGGCATGGTCGTCCTGTAAAAATGACTGCAAGAGCACAGTGCATAATGCTTAATGAGGTAAAGAAGAATCCTAGAATGTCAGCTAAAGACCTACAGAAATCTCTGGCACATGCTAACATTTTTGTTCACACATCTACAATAAGGAAAACATTAAACAAGAATGGAGTACATGGGAGGACACCACGGAGGAAGTCATTGCTATCCAAAAATAATACTGCAGCACGTTTGAAGTTTGCAAAAGAGCACCTGGATGTTCCACAGCACTACTGGCAAAATATACTGTGGACAGATGAAACCAAAATTGAGTTGTTTGGTAAAAACACACAACACTATGTGTGGAGAAAAAAAGGCACAGCACACCAACATCAAAACCTCATCCCCACTGTAAAACATGGCGAAGGGAGCATCATGGTTTGGGGCTGCTTTGCTGCCTCAGGGCCTGGACAGATTGTTGTCATTGATGGGAAAATGAATTCCAGAGTTTATCAGGACATTTTGCAGGAAAACGTACGACCATCTGTCCGCCAACTGAAGCTCCACAGAGGATGGGTGATGCAACAGGATAATGACCCAAAGCATACAAGTAATTCAACAAAATAGCTTCAACAGAACAGAATACGCCTTCTGGAGTGGCCCAGTCAGAGTCCTGACCTCAACCCGATTAAAATGCTGTGGCATGACCTTAAGAGAGCGATTCACACCAGACATCCCAAGAATATTGCTACACTGAAACAGTTTTGTGAAGAGGAGTGGTCCAAAATTACTCCAGATCATTGTGCAGGTCTGATCTGCAACTACAGGAAACGTTTGGTTGAGGTTATTGCTGCCAAAGGAGGGTCAACCAGTTAAGTCCAAAGGTTCACATACTTTTTCCACCCTGCACTGTGAATGTTTCCATCTTATGTTCAATTAAAACATGACAACAGCTAATGTTTGTGTAGTATTATTTTAAGCAGACTGTGTTTTTCTATTGTTGTGACTTACATGATGTTTAGAGCGCATTTTATGGCCAATTCATGCAAAACTCCACGTAATCCCAAAGGGTTCACATACTTTTTCTTGCAACTGTAAGTGCTCCAAGAGCACCTTTATAAGGGGGTACTTGTCTACCTAGATAATATCCTGATATTCACAGAGACTAAGGAAGAACATGTTAAACTAGTTAGAGCAGTGTTAAATAAATTGCAGGCAGCCCATTTGTATGCCAAACTGTCTAAGTGTAATTCCACAAAGAGAGAATTGATTACCCGGGGTATTGCATATCCCCTAATGGCATAGAGATGGACGCAGAGAAGGTCTGAGCAGTGCTAGAGTGGGCTCCGCCCTGTACCCAGAAGCAACTGCAAAGCTTCCTTGGTTTTGCAAATTTCTACTGCCAATTCATCCCCTCTTTCACTCAAATTGTGCTACCCATCACAAATCTATTAAAAACTAAAGGGGAGGGGAAGCCGAAACCCAGCCAGCCTTTCAAATGGACTATGGAATCTCAAACCGCTTTTGAAAAACTAAAAAGACTATTCTCAGCCGAGCCATTTTAAAAATACCCGGATACTGAAAAACCGTTCATTATTCAGATGGATGCCAGTGATGTGGCCGTGGGGGCAATACTGCGTCAGGAGAATAATGAGGGGAAGTTGCAACCATGTGCCTACACGTTGAGAAAACTGATGGAAACTGAACAAAGGTGGGCAGTCTGGGAAAAGGAGGCTTTAAAAACACCCAGAAAGCTATCCCCTAAACAAGCCAGGTGGTCCCAACACTTCCATCACTTCAATTTCACAATTAAGCACTTGTCAGGGGAAAATTTTTTCCTGGTGGATGCGCTTTTGCGATTACCGCAATACAATAGCACCAGGACCAAAATAACAGACCCACTCATGCCACCAAAACAGCTAGCAGCACTGGTCACTACACAAGCAGAAGCAAGAAATCCCAAACTGCCAGCAAGCCATGCGTGGTTGGAATTCAGACAAGCATTAGAAAAATGTGAATGCTTCCTAAGCTATAGGAATTTGTGCACAATGAATGACAGATTACTGTGGGTGGGAGAATATCTCTACATCACAAAGAGCCGAAGATTAACCTTCATGCAACTCTGCCATGACTCCAAAGCAGCGGGACACTTTGGTTTCATGAAAACCCTTCACTTAGTGAAGTGACAGTTTTGATGGCTACCAATAAAAAAGAATATTAAAAGCTATGAAGCTAGCTGTACCATCTACACAGCAGCTAAAAGGAGACAGGGGAAGACTTCAGGGCTATTGCAGACAGTAGCCACCCCATTGGCACCCTGGAGGGAGATCTCTATGGACTTTATTGTGGAGCTGCCAGAAAGTGGGGAAAATATGGTCATTTGGGTCATGACAGATTTGTTTTCAAAACAGGTGCATTTCATCCTGTGTCAAAAGATCCCCACAGCAAAAACACTAGAAAGAATATTTGTATAAAACATATACTGGCTGCATGGAGCCCCACAACAGATCATATCCAATACGGGGGTGCAGTTCACATTGGAATTTTGGAAAGTAAATTATCACATACAGCACAGTGTAAATGTTAAAGACTCTATAAGTACAGCTCAAACATAGGTACATTGGCTATAATGAGACATATTAGGCAGAATTATGAGAACCTGGAAGAGAAAGTCAATCTGGAGATAATCATTTGTTGTTTTTATTCAAATTTTCTTGTTGCTGAAATTCCAAAAATAGATTGGTGGGTAGGGGAAAATTATTGGCAAATCCTTGTAATATTTAATGATATAATATGTAATTATAAAAATTAATTGTGACAATCAATTGGAAATACCAATGCATTTTAACTATTTAAAATATAATACATATATACATATATTCAAAATTTTGTGACTGACAAAGAGTTAAAGGGATACTAGTATAGCTATTTCCAGCTCTTTAGCTTTCATCAGCTAGTCTTACCCCTCTGGGATTCGAACCTGGGCAGCTTGCATGTTAGGCAGCTGTATTAACCTTTAGGTCACAGGCTCCCCCTCACTCCTGTCAGTAGAGGCCAGGGAGGACATGACATCTGCCTGCCAAACATGCTCCTAGACTGGAGTGTGTATGTATCAGAGGCAACCGTAAGAATACTGGCACCACATAACATCAGTGTGGCACACCGGCCAAATCAGGGTAAAATGCAAGGACTGCCAATGAAAATATATTGGAGAGATGGCCAAACAGCTCAAGACCAGAGTCCATGAAGATCAGTTGGCCGTCAAAAGGCAGGAGCAGTACTCACAAATATGGACACATATGGTCAACAAGACCACTCCTTTGACTTTATGGGAGCCGAGGCCATCACCCAGGACGCCTCCAAAGGAGGTCGACTACTTAGGGAGGCTTGGCTGTCAGACACACATTCAATTAACCGCCATATAGAGCTGCCACTGGCTTATCAAATATTAAAGGCACATCAACAATGAAAAATGTTGCCTGCTGTTAGAAAGAGAATAACCAAAAGAAATCCAAACTACAGAACCCAGGTAATGAATGAATGAATGAATGAACCTTTATTGTCAAAGTACAACCATGTATACATTGAGATTGGCTGAGCCTCCCTTAGTGCCCCCACCCCCAACTTACAGTGACACAAACCCTCCATCTTATTACACCATGTGAGCTAATTGCACAATGCACTGGTCTCGCAAGTCTATCATGCATAAAGTTTATAAAATTATTTCCCATTCAAAAGCCTAACAGCCCATGGATAAAAGCTGTTCTTCAGCCTGTTGGTACGGCTGGCTATACTCCTATATCTCCTACCCAATGGTAGGAGAGTAAACAGATACCATCCAGGGTGTGAATCATCCCTCAGAATTTTCCTCACTCTTCCAAGGCAGCGAAAAGATGCTCTCTATAGTAGACCAGGAAAAGAGGGTCATAAGCTGTTGTTCTACCCTGTTCTTCCGCAAGACCCTGAGAAAGTAAAGTCTCTGTTGGGCCTTTCTGGCCACCTGGGCTGTATTAACTTTCCAGGTAAGATCTTTGCAGAGATAGACTCCCAGAAATTTAAAGGAGGAAACTCTCTCCACACAGTCCTCCCCAATGTAAAGTGGGGCAGGTTCCTCCTTTTTCCTCCGGAAGTCTAGTACCATCTCTTTCATCTTGCCGATGTTCAGGTGCAAGTTGTTGTTACAACACCATATGGATAGTTTTTGTACCTCTGCCCTGTATGCTGTCCCATCCCCACCTGTAACAAGACCCACCATGGTAGTATCATCCATGAACTTAATTATCGCAGTAGATGGGTTGGAAGATACACAGTCATTTGTGTACATAGAGTACAGGTAGGGGCTAAGCACACAGCCCTGTGGTGAGCCTGTGCAAAGCTTCAGGGGGGTGGACAAAGCAGGAGGGAGGATCGGATACTCAGCGGTCCATCAAAGCTGAAGGAAAAGAGCAGGTGAGGTGTGATCCAGCAGCAACTCACGACAGTCAGATGTGGAGGGGGCAAGGAGAATGGCGTCCTGTGTATGCATGAACGAAAGGAGGGTGGCTGATGAGGATGAAAGCAACTGGGACGGGTGAGCAAGTGAACACCATGACTATACTGGGGCGACCATCCCAAGATTGGAAGAGAAGCAGCAGATCGGCAAGGGGAGAACAGAAGGACGATGGGGAGACTTCCTGTTCCTGTTTAGCAGTGAAGCAGTTGAGGGATTCGGAATGCCGAGCCCTTCAGCTGAATTTCTTTCTGTTCAGGGACCCTAAATAGGCCAGAAGCCACCCCAGAGAGGTTGCATGAAGGAAGGATGTCCCAGAGACCTAGGAGAGATGGCGGTCTCCCCGAACGGTCCAGGAGAAGCCTTCCAGAAACCAACAGAAGGTTAGCTAACTCCATTGTCTAGCCCTAGCTGCAAATAACGGAAGTCACAAGCTCTGCTTTAAGCTGATTGTAAACAGTATGTTTGAATCTGGGTAAGAATATTGATTTTCTCTATCCTACCTATTCTCCTGAAGGAGAGAGGTCCCCAAAAAAAGACCTCCGAAAAAGGGAGGGGGCTTTCTCCCCCACCTTTTGGCTATTGAAAGCGGCGAATTTTACCATTTAGAGAGGAAAAAAGACTAGAAAGATCTGAAAAATGAACCAATGCTGACATCTACTGGTGGGTGACGATTATTTGGGGACAAATTTCTGTCTTTGACTTTCAAAGTTCCCAATAAACACAGCTGTGTAGATAAAGTGAAACTAACAAATCTGAGGCAATGAATACTTCACAAGAGGAAATATATGATAAGCGGCAACCATTGCAAAGGACAATGATCTTAAACTACAAAGAAATACAGAACAACTTTGAAAGTATGAATCAACTTATCTTTAACTTAATTTTACTCCAAGAAATCTCTCAGGAAAATACAGCAGAGATGACTGAACATAATTCTGAGGATAGAGACTTAAAAATGGAACCTTATAAAACAAAAGAACATGATTCAATTCAAGTGGAAGAAAAGATAACTTATATCTTAACACTTCAAAGCAACTTTGACAATAAGAAAAAAAGACTGTAAAAAAATATTCTACGGAGATATGAGTGATTCAGCAAAGTACATTGATTAAGAAAGACACCAGGCAGAGACAAAAGATTAAAATGGAAACCAAGAAAATAGATGATGGGACCTATCAGAGAGAATACTTAAAAAAGAAGCATTTGTTTGAATATGGTTAAAGAAATAGAAAAACTTTGGAATATACTACTTTTTCAACTAATACAGTATGCTTCTTTCCTTTCTCTAAAGAAAAAAAAGCTGAAATGACTTAAATAAAGGAAATGTTCTAGGTACTTAAATGTGATCAAATTTAAGAAATGCATAAAAAATTGTTTTGAATTAGAGTTAAGGGATTAGATGATTAGATCTATTGAATGGAATGCTTAAAGATTAAATAGATTAAACATATTCTTAGCTATGATTAAAAAGAATAAGAAATCGAGGAAATAAATATATATTAAGTTAGGAGGGATATATATTTTAAGTAGTATATTATTTCTTGTATCTCATTGCTTTTGCCTTCCCCCCTCCTTTTTTCATTTCTCTCTTCTTTTCTTTTTCTTTTTCTATTCTTTTATCTATTTCTTAAGAAATATAAAAGTGTGAGAGGGCTTATATGGGAAAAATAGAATTAAATCTACCAATGTAAATGTAATTAATTGTTGAGAAAATTGTCACCAGTAAGAATATTTAGAACTTGGGGGGAGAAATAAACTGAAATAGGTACTGTAACAGGAATTATGATAAGGCAACCAAAATGACTAATAAGAAAAGAAATATCATATTAATATGATTATCTTTTAGGAATATTGGAAAACTATATACTTAACTGTTATTTATCAAAATAATAAGAATTGTATTAACCTAATGTTTGCAAAAAAGGATACTTTGGGGAAAGGGGAAATCAATATATATGAAAAGAAGGATGATGGGGAGATGAGGGTGGCGCAATGCGTGTAAAAGGGAGGATGCCAAACAGACAGCAGCTTACTGAGACCAGGGGATGGGAGAAAGTGAGGGGTAAGTTAGTAGCAACTCCCGATGAGCGGATACAGATGAGGCAAAAAGGGAGAATACCACGATCCATGCACACATCAATGCTTGAAGAGCGGCAAAGGAGGATGGGATCGATTGAGATGGACAGCGGGGGACAGGAGCAATATGCAGAGATGCCGAGTGTCTCACAGTGGCTATCCCAAGGATCGGAAGGAGACCGGCATACTGACATTGGTGGAAAGGCATGCCTGGCATTAAACCAGGACTGACGGCCACCACAGGGACCACAGAAGGGAGGGGATTGGAGGAAAGCCCTATGGCAGTCCCAAACAGCCGAGCGCGAGCAAGGCGGGGGGAGGATAAAGAAAGGAGAGGAGGGAACCTCAGGATTGGCAGCTATGCCAGCGGTTGGGACACAGAGTAAAAACATAAAAAACATAGGATTGACCAGGATGGGTGAAGCAATGCAGGCAGAAAGGGGAGTGATGGGAGAAGAAAGAAGGGCAGAGTTAAAATGCGAGAAAGGGGATGCGTAGCGCTTAGAACAACTACAGTTTCCATCACAGGCCCATCACGTGCTTGAGGAGCAGAGCGCAGAGGCGATTAGGCTTATAAGCAGACTCTCCTGCTTCCAATGCTTACTCTGACGATGCCGGCAGACGACTGGTGAATAGGCATTTGTTTTTATGAATGGTTGTTTTTATTGTTTTATTCCTTTTTAATGATAAACAGCTGTTTGCTATTTATCTCAGAGTTTGAAATTTTTTACAGTTTTAATGTAAATATGCCTGGGATTTGTATTTTTAAAATTATTAGGAATACTTATGGATGAGCAGTTTTGCTCCAGGCTAGGAGGTGGGGGAGCATTGCACAATGAGAGACTGTTAGCTATCAGAAACTAGCGTTCCTGCATGAATGCATCCGTAATGACCTACTACCCAAATCCCTACACAGAAGACCAGTAGTAGATTCAATAGAAGGTCAGGCGATAGTCTGGCAGTTTTAGCGCTGGACAGTGTATGCCTTAATCAATGATCATCATAGGCGTATTGGAGCCTGGATGACAGAGATTCGAAGATGTCAAGAGTTTTGCCGAACCACGCTGTCACACCAACACTATGATATCCTTGACCACCACATATGCCAAACCACACAGAGAGCGTGCCAGTATAAGATCGAGGGACTCCAGTGAAAGATGGAGATCCTGAGATGGCGGACAACCACAATAATACTAACAAGATGGCCCACAACATATCATCAAGAATCCTAACTGATGAACAAACCAGACTGCTATAACGAGATACGGGCCTCAACCTGAGAGATGCACGGCCCATTGACTTTATATAGCTGGTTGTCATGTGCTGCCCTGTAGGCTCCAAGGCTTTCATAAAGTTGATGGGCCATGCATCTCTCAGGTTGAGGACCATATCTCATTGTAGCAGTCTGGTTTGGCAGCTGCAACCTGGATGATACCTTACGTCAATGGGGTATCAGAAGTGACCACAAGAATACTGGCACCACATAACATCAGTGTGGCACATTGGCCAAATTAGACTCTCCATGCTAGGGTGATGGGCCCCAAGGAGCCATTACCTGAGGAGGAAAAATCATTGGTGATCTACAGGGTAAAATGCATGGACTGCCAATGCAATTATATTGGAGAGACGGCCAAATGGCTCAAGACCAGAGTCCATGAACATCAGTTGGCCGTCAAAAGGGAGGAGCAGTACCCTAGCTCTTCAAGCTCTTTAGCTCTTATCAGCTAGTCTGACCCCTCTGGGATTCAAACCTGGGCAGCTTACATGTTAGGCAGCTGTATTAACCTTTAGGCCACAGGCTCCCCCTCACTTCTGTCAGTAGAGGCCAGGGAGGACATGACATCTGCCTGCCAAACATGCTCCTAGACTGGAGCGTGTATGTATCAGAGGCGACTGCAAGAATACTGGCACCACATAACATCAGTGTGGCACACTGGCCAAATGAGGGTAAAATGCAAGGACTGCCAATGCAAATATATTGGAGAGATGGCCAAACAGCTCAATACCAGAGTCCATGAAGATCAGTTGGCCGTCAAAAGGCAGGAGCAGTACTCACAAATATGGACACATATGGTCAACAATGACCACTCCTTTCACTTTATGGGAGCTGAGGCCATCACCCAGGGCACCTCCAAAGGAGGTCAATTACTTAGGGAGGCTTGGCTGTCAGACACACAATCAATTAACCACCATATAGAGCTGCCACTGGCTTATCAAACAGTAAAGGCACATTAACAACAACGAAAAACATTGCCTGCTGTTAGAAAGAGAATAACCAAAAGAAATCCAAACTACAGAACCCAGGCGACGGAGGGAGGATCGGATACTCAGCGGTCCACCAAAGCTGAGGGACAAGAGCAGGTGAGGAGTGATCCAGCAGTAACTCCCAACGGTCAGATGCAAATGGGGAAAGGAGAATGGTGTTCCGTGTATGGACAAATGGAAGGAGGGTGGCTGGCAAGGATGAAAGTGACTGGGACGGGTGAGCAAGTGAACACCACAACTATACTGGGACAACCATCCCAAGGATCAGAAGGGAAGTGGCAGACCAGCAAGGGGAGAGCATAAGGACAACAGGGAGATGAGGGTGGCACAATACGTGTGAAAGGGAGGATGCTGAATGGACAGCAGCCTGAGACCAGGTGACAGGAGAAAGTGACTGGTGAGTTAGTAGTGGATGAGTATCTGATGAGCCAATACAGATGAGGCAAAAAGGGAGAATACCATGAGCCATGCACACATCAATGAACAAAGAGTGGCCGAGGAGGACGGGATCGATTGAGATGGACAGCGGAGGGCAGGAGTGATATGCAGAGACACCGAGTGTGTCATGGTGGCTATCCCAAGGATCAGAAGGAGATGGTGTACTGACATTGGTGGAAAGGCATGCCTGGTATTAAACCAGGGCTGATGGCCAGCCACAGGGACCATGGAAAGGGGGAGATTGGAGGGAAGCCCGATGGCAGTCCCAAACAGCCGAGCACGAGCAAGGTGTGGGGGAGGATAGAGAAAGCAGAGGAGGGAGCCTCAGGATTGGCAGCTATGCCAGCGGTTGGAACACAGCGTAAAAACATAAAAAACATAGGATTGACCAGGATGGGCAAAGCAATGCAGGCAGAAAGGGGAGTGATGGGAAGAGAAAGAAAGGCAGACTTAAAATGTGAGCAAGGGAGGGGCTTCCTATTCTGGTCTTCAGCGGAGCAGCTGGAGAATTTGAAACATCAGATCTTCTGGCTGAAATTTCTTTTTGTTGGGGACCCTAAGGGGCCAGAATCCACTCTGAAGGGGTGGACTGAAGGAAGGAAATTCCAGGGACTTAGGAGAGACGGCGGTCTCCCCAAACAGTCCGGGAGAAGCCTCCCAGAAACCAACGGAAGAAAAGGCTGACGAACGTCATGTTCAGCCATAGCTGAAGCTGAAGCAAATGGAAGTCACAAGCAATTAAACTAAGTGAATAGCAAAACAGCATGCTTGAATCTGGGTAAGAGTACTGATTTTCTCTATCCTACCTACTTTCCTGAAGAAGAAAATCCCCCAAATAAGAGATCTCCGAAGAAGGAAAGGGGGAGAGGAACTTCGTTCCTTCTTTCTCACTTGGGTGGCGAACCTTTTTTTTTTTGAGAAGGAAAATAGCAGAAAGACAATAAAATGAGCAAATGCTGACCCCTGCTGGTGGAGGAGAATTTCTTTTTTTCTTTTCTTTTTTTTCGCTTTTGAACTCTTAAGCTTTGAATGCACCTGTTTAAACAAATTGGAACACAGCTGAAGTAATGAATACTCTACAAAAGGAAACATGTGATGTGACAACAATTCCAAAAGACAATGACCTTAAACTACATAGAAATTCAGAATAACTTTGAAAATATGAATCAACTTATTTCCAACCTATTTTCACTACAAGAAATCTCTCAAAATACAGTAGAGGTGACTCAAAGAATCTCTGAATATAGTGACTTAAAGGAACCTTAAAATCCACTTATTTACAAAAGGAAACATATGATAAGCAGCAAAAATTTCAAAGGACAATGACTTTAAACTACAAGGAAATGCAGAAAAACCTTGAGTGCATGAATCAACATTTTCAACGTAATTTCTTTTCAAGAATGTTCTCAAGAAAATATAACAGAGATGATTAAATATAATTATGAGGATGGAAATTCGAAGATAAAATTATATAAAATAACTGCAGGGAAACAAATGACACAGCAAAACATATTGATTGAGAAAGACATCGATTAGAGGAAAAATTTTAAAATGAAACTTTTGGAACGAGATGGAATATACCAGCGTGAATACTTCAAAAAGAAGCATCTGTTTGAATATGGCTAAGAAATGGGAAAATTTTGAAATATACTATTCTTAAGAGGGAAACTTTTTTTCTTGTCCTCCTATTTAATATAACTGTTTTTCTTTCTCTTTTTTATTATTCTTTATCTTCTTTTCTTGTCTAGTCTTCTAAGTTGAAATGATTTAAATAAAAGCAAATGTTTTAGCTATTTAAATGTGATGATAAAGAAAATTAAAAAAATGTTTTTTGAATGGGACATAGATTAGATGATTAGAACTATTGAATGGAATATTTAAAGTTTAAATAGACTAAATAAATTCTTAGCTATAGTTAAAAAGAATAAGAAACTGAGGGAATAAATATATATTAAATTAGGAGAAATATATATTTTTATATGTTATCTTTTGCAGCCTAATACTTTTGTCTCTTTTTTCTTTTTCTTTTTTCTCTTCTTTTTTGTTTCTTTTCTTCTTCTTTTTTATTTTATTATTGCTTATTAAGAAATATAAAAGCATAAGAGGGTTTATGTGGAAAAAACAGAATCAAACCTACTAAAGCAAATGAGGTTGAATGTTGAAATGATTGCTATTTCGTAAGAACATTTAAAACTAGGAGGGAGAAATAAGTTGTTTTTTCTTTTTTCTTTTGTTGTTGTTTTTACTTTTTTATCTATTGATTGGGAAATATAAAAGCATGAGAGGGTTCATAGGAAAAAAACAGAATGAAATCTACCAACTGTAAAAATATTTAGAACTTGGGGGGAGAAATAAGCTGAAATAAACATGGTGACAGGATTTATGATAAGGCAACTAAAATGTTAAACAGGATTATTGAAACTATGTATTTAACTGCTGTTAAGCAAACAAAATTGTTTTAACTTAATGCTTTGCAAAGAAAGATATGTTGGGGAAAGAGGAAATCAAATGAAATTAACATATGGAATATAGATTATAGAAAGTAATTGTTAAAGATTGTCTTATAGATGCTACCCAGACAACATGCTGTTTTACAAGGATTTATGTTATGTTAAAAATGTTAATAAAATGTATATATATATAAAAATAAAATAAAATGTGAGCAAGGGGATGCGCAATGCTTAGAACAACCACGGTTGCCTAGAGTAGATGGGCCCATCACACACTTGAGCAGAGCCGATTAGGCTTATCAGCAGACTCTCCTGCTTCCAATGCTCACTCTGATGACACTGGCAGAGGACCGGCGAATAGGCATTTGTTTTTATCAATGGTTGTTTTTATTATTTTATTCCTTTTTAACAATAAACAGCTGTTTGCTATTTATCCCAGAGTTCGAAGTTTTTTTACAGTTTTAACATACACACACACACACACATACACACACAAAGATAGATAGATAGATAAATAGATAGATAGATAATCTTTAAGAATGCACAATTGTCAAGCTCTTTATTAAGTATATGATGCTTTTCTTTCCTATGTGGTTGAAAAGAAATAAGGAAAATTTGATTTTTTTATGTTTAATATAAACATAATATAATATATATTTAATATTTTAACTTACAGATAGTAATGTTTTATTATTGGGGATCAGAAAGGTGGGACTTAATCCATACATTGGTTATGTTGACTTGTGATTACAAGTAATAACTGTTATTACCCTGATCATTGTTTCTGTGTGTATTGTGGGCAGGTGTTTTTCTGTTTTTTAATCTTTTATATTTTCATTTAATGCTGTTAGCTACTCAGAGGTCATGAATCTGAGATGGATGGCCATATAAACAGATATAAATGAATAATCAAACTGTCTATATCATAGCAAAGCATCTTGAAGATGATCCAGTATGAACAAATGTGTATCTGGCCAACAGACTAATTGGAATTTTCTGGATGCCTTCAGGTTTTCTGTAGAATTCATGCACATATTCATGTTTAGAAGCCTATTAGTTATTAATCAAATAATATTGTATTAATGAAATGTACCCTAATTAAAGATTACAGTACAATTGACAATAGAATTTTCCATTCCTAATTGGTAAAGAGGCAGAGTTCAATATGTAGACTGGATTTTTCCCCCTTTCCTTACATAGTCCAAAGGAAATGATTGTATTAGTACAGTGATGGCAAACCTTTTAGAGACTGAGTGCCCAAAGTGCAACCCAAAACCCACTTATTTATCGCCGGGTGCCGGGTGGGCATGGCCCACTGGGTGAGCGTGGCTGTGGTGGTCATGGCAGATTGGGTGGGTATGGCCAAGGTGGGTGTGGTCACCTCAATGTCATCCCACAGGGATGCCCATGGGGGTGGGCAGGGTTGGGGGAGATCCAGGGGCAAAGCAAGGCCCGGGGCAGCTGCTGCCTGACACCATTGGCCCCTGCACACAGAGGCCAGTGAGCGCATGAGGGCTGACGGTGTCTGTCAGCAGCCACAGCCTGCTGGCCCCTCGACTGGTGCATTCTGGGGCTCCGCAGCCCACCACTAGCCGCCTCTGAGCTGGGTGGTTGGCTGACAGATGAGGAGGCAATGCAGGGGGTCGTGCCTGGGAAAAGGAGAGCATGGGAAGCCAGGAGGGACGGGATGGGGTGGAGGGAAATCAGCTCTCCTAGGATGCATCTGGCCATGTGGGACCTCGGCGAGTTAGTAGACGACTGGTTGGAGAGGGACAGTTGCCATCTCCGGGGCATGGCGCATGTGTCCACAGAAAGGGCTCTGAGTGCCGCCTCTGCCACGCGTGTCATAGGTTCGCCACCGCTGTGTTAGTATATAATTGCAGCATCCCATTTTGGCTATAATTTCTTGGTAATGAATTCATCAATCCATGTAATTAGATTTTTGAAGAGTCACTGGTACAAATAAGTAATAGGATGGCCATATATTATGTGTTTGCATTAAGTAAGCATAATGGTAATATGAGTACAGGAAAATCACTGTGACTGAATGAGCTTTAAATCTGTGCTTAATTAGGGAGACAGAGTAGTAGTTCAAATGCAGCTGCCAGATGAATTCACAGACACTAGAAAGCTTTTTACCAAGATTCCAGATTTCAGTGCTTTTGACAAATTGTAAAATCTTGTCTTAAATGTATATCAGGCTCTTATACCCAGATGCATATAGTTGCAAAGGGGGAATTATCTGAATCTATCTACAAGGAATCAATCAATCAATCAATCAATCAATCAATCAATCACCCTTTTACCAAAAACTTAACTAATACATCCAAGTAATCAATACATCCATGTAAACAGAGTCCCCTCCAAATCTGTTATTCTGTTATAGATATGACATTGACATAACAAGGGGGAAAATCCCCACTGGAAGGTTTTAGAGGGAAGTTCATAAAGAAAATGGTTAATAAATGGAAAGGAAAGGGACAAGGGATGTTACTAGTTGTGTTCATTACACAAAGTCATTACACTTTACACAAAGGACTAGGAGTGACATGATAGCAGTGTTCCAATATCTAAAGGGTTGCCACAAAGAAGACAGGGTAAAACTATTCTCCAAAGCACATGGAGGCAGGACAAAAAGCAGTGGATGAAAATTAAAGCATTCATGTTTTTTTTTTTAAAAATCAACATTTTTAATTACTAATTGACCTATGGATAAATAATATTGATCTAATATGAGAATTTGGAGGAAAAGTAAGAAGCAAATTCTAGGACACTTCAGCAGTCTAAATTGTCTGTGTGGTCATGTGTTAACCAAAACATTGTTTCTAAAGAATAAATACAGTATGTAGTCAGTACACATCAAATAATAACTATTACTTCTCCACTAGTGCATTGGCTGACACTGATGAGCTTTTCAGTTTCTTCTGAAATGATCGTGACTGTCCTCAATTTATGATGAAATATTCACTTTCAACTTCCTGCTTACCTAATATCATGCCAAATACTAAATGTCAAAACAAGTAAAGAATATTGTACATAGATACTAAAAGTTTACAAAACTATACAGGTAATCCTCAATTTATGACCACAATTGAGCCCAAAATTTCTGATGCTAAGTGAGACATTTGTTAAGTGATTTTTTTGACATTTTATGACTTTTCTTGCCACAGTTGTTAAGTGAATCATTGCATTTGTTAATTTAGTAACATGTTTGTTAAGTGAATCTGGTTTCCCCATTGACTTTGCTTATCAGAAGGTTGCAGAAGCTGATCACATGATCCCAGGACACTGCAACCATCATAAATATGAACCAGTTGCCAAGCATTTGAATTTTGATCATGTGACCATGGTGATGCTGTAACAGTCGTAAGCAGTGTGGGATTCAAATATGTGAACAACTGGTTCTCTGTGTGGGTGCCAATTCCTGAAGTTTATCCTGGGCCTGGGCAACAAAAAAATAGCTACTGGTTCTGCCAAACTGGTGCGAACCAGCTGAATCCCACCACTGGTTGTAAGTGTGAAAAACAGTCACAAGTAATGTTTTTAGTGCTGTTGTAACTTTGAACAGTCAATAAGTGAACTGTTGTAAGTTGAGGACTACTTTCTATTTAAAATTGTAAAAAATATACATACTACTTCAGTTTAAATGGCATCTCCAATACAACTGCACTGAAAGATAGTTCTTTTTTTGATGCATATGATATATAGCAATTGAGTATTGTCTGGATGGACAAGCCAGATCTAAACACAATTAATCATAATTAGTATATTAAAATGTTATTTTTATTTCTGCAAGTATAAGATGAATGATCTCTGGAGAGCCCGGGACAGGGGCCATTCCTCTGTCCTAGTCTTATTAGACCTTTCGGCGGCTTTCGATACCATCGACCATGGTATCTTGCTGCGGCGCCTCAGGGGACTGGGAGTGGGAGGCACGGTTCTGCGGTGGTTGTCCTCATTTCTCCAGGGTCGCTCGCAGTCGGTGCTGGCAGGGGGACAGAGGTCGACCCAGAGGCCTCTCGTTTGCGGAGTCCCTCAGGGGTCGGTCCTCTCGCCTCTCCTGTTCAACATCTACATGAAACCGCTGGGTGAGATCATTCGTAGCTTTGGAGTAGGGTACCATCAGTATGCTGATGACACCCAGCTTTTCATCTCAACTCCAAACAGCATCAGTGATGCCCTCGACGTGATGTCCCGCTGCCTGAAAGCGGTCCGGGAATGGATGGGGAGGAACAGGCTTCAACTCAACCCGGAGAAGACTGAATGGATGTACATACCGGCAAGCCAGGATACTCAGATCATTCCACCCCTTAACATCGGGGATGAGTTATTACCCCCTGTTGATAGGGCCCGCAACCTGGGTGTCCTCCTAGATTCGCAGCTATCCCTGGAAGATCACATAGGAGCTGTGACCAAGGGGGCCTTCTCCCGGGTTCGACTGGTGCGCCAACTACGACCTTATCTGGACCTGGATGCCTTACGTACAGTCACCCATGCACTTGTGACCTCTTGCCTAGACTACTGTAACGCTCTCTACATGGGGCTGCCCTTGAGATCCACTTGGAAGCTTCAACTGGTGCAAAGTGCAGCTGCACGGACACTTTTGGGGGCCTCCCAATACTCCCATATCACACCTCTCCTCCGTGAGCTGCACTGGCTTCCGGTTGCCTTCTGAGTGAAATTCAAGGTGCTAACAATGACATACAAAGCCCTACGTGGCATGGGTCCGGACTACCTACGGGAGCACCTTCTGCCAACGTCAACACCCCTCCGTCCTGTGCGCTCCCACAGAGAGGGCCTCCTCAGGGTGTCACCGCTCAAGGAATGTCGGCTGGTGGCCCCCAGGGGGAGGGCATTCTCAGTGGGTGCGCCAGCCCTCTGGAACTGCTTGCCAACTGAAATCCGGATGGCCCCCGACCTCCGCACCTTCCGGCGCGATTTAAAAACTTACCTGTTCCAGCAGTCCGGCCTGGCCTGATAGCTCTTGGGGTCTCAGTTGTTTTACTATTGTTTTTCACTATTGTTCAATCGGTATACCTACCTTACTCTGTACACCGCCCCGAGTCCCTCGGGAGAAGGGCGGTTTATAAAAACAAACAAACAAACAAACAAATAAATAAATAAATAAATAAATAAATAAATAATAGAAAACAGCAGAACAAGGAGCATGATTAGAACCAGTTAGTCTGATTCTCAAAACAATTCAGTATAAAAATATAGTACTGAAATGTATCTAACATTCATTTGGGAATGATGTCCAAAACTTCAAGAGACCACTAAGTTGCCTGCCTAAAAAAGAAAAGGGAATTGGCACCAAAAGTTCAAACAGTAAAGCAACTATACACATCAGAAGCTACTTGTCATCCCATACTTTGCACATTTCACACTGTGATAGGATGGTACTGTAAAATGACCAGCCTATTTCAACCTCATCATACAATAAATATTTGCCACCCTCACAGCCCATTAAGACAAAATATTTTATGCTGATTCATTATGAAGCTTTACTTCATTAAGACCAGAATACATCCTCAGCTCTTTTTCCAACAATAGAGCCTTTGTTTAAAGTCTCTCTTCAGAGTTTTGCAGCTGATGTATTTGCCTTCACCACACAGTGCGCTTTCCATCAGCATAATGGTAGGCAGAAAGTGGGTCAAACAGAGTGAAGCACAGTTACTAGCAATTAGCTTTTCCTGCCTGCTACTGATTAATCTAAGAAACTTGACTTCTTTCATAGTTTTTTCACTTTATTGTCTTGCTCTAATTGCTATTTAACACTCTCAACTTTACATCAATACAGCTTTCCAAGAACTATATCATCTTCTTGTGTGTTCCTGTTTTTACCCACTTTCATTGGATATTTTTGTACAGATGATGTAGCTTAAGTAGTATCTAGAAGATTCAGGAAACATTCAATTTTCAATGCTTAATGTTAGGAAACATGTTA
This sequence comes from Vipera ursinii, assembly GCF_947247035.1. Classification (NCBI taxonomy): domain Eukaryota; kingdom Metazoa; phylum Chordata; class Lepidosauria; order Squamata; family Viperidae; genus Vipera; species Vipera ursinii. The sequence continues at coordinate 71,659,623 of NC_139514.1, read as the reverse complement.
ATCACTAGTCTTTATTATTAAACAATTCAACAAGAATATGAGCTGACCAAGTTAATAAAATCCTTCTCTATCAGTAAATAATGTGTTTGTTTTATATTCTGAAATATACTGATTTGAAATATAGCAGACCATACATATTGATGCTTAACCTAAACCAAACCAAACCAAACCAAGGTGAATAAAAAATAGTTAAAAACCGTATTAGTTTAATACTAACTATTAAATGCTAAGCAGTGTGAAAGATGGGTACATGGGGTTAAGCTTGGGATAGATTTCTGCTTAGCTACTGAATACTAATTCCATTTTTCCTATAAACATGGAAGTTGCCTACTCACAGCTACCCGCAGAAGTATCAGCAAGGAGATAACATCAGGACCAAGCATGGTTGCTGCTATTGCAGACATAAGAATTCACTGAAAGCTAAACCTTAACTTCACTAATCAGAAATCCTCCTATCATGTTGGGAACAGTTGAACTAGGTTAATATTAAGTAATCTAGATTCTGGATCTAGAATCCAATTTATAATGTTTCAACAGAATGCATATGAAGAGTCAGCCTGATCATTTCTCAAATATAAGAAGAGTATCCTTAATTTATAAAGAATATATATTTCAGCATTAAGACACTACTTAGTAGCAGACACTACTTTTAACACAGACTTTAAAAAAAATATCCTTTGAAAATGAATGATATGAAGCTCACAAACTGAAATAAGGAAAGAATACTAAAAAACAGAAAAAAATCAAATTTCTCTAGTCCATAGTTCCAATAACTTTTATGATAAAACACATACACACACACACGCACACACACCACATTCAAGATATACATTGTGGTATAGATATACATTGTGGAACTAGAAAAAGAAACAAATTGTGTAGTCTTGTCTAACTATTGCTCTCTCACTGCTTTAATCATTGTTTGCATCAGGAACCAATTTCATGCAAGCATGGGAAACAAGTACATGGATGTACTGAAGGAGGGAATAAGGGAATGTACAGGAATGATTGATGGAATGTATGGGTATAGAACTCCTGTTTATATGCTTTATATGCTTAATAGAACTATTAGACTGCAAGCTGAATTAGAAATAATTACAAATGAGATAGCCTTGTTTTTAAATTTGCTTGCTAAAACTAACACCCAATTACATACAGCAATGTATCAAATCTGCGTGGCTTTGGATTATTTACTAGCAAAAGAAGGAGGCATTTGTGGAAAATTCATTTTGACAAACTGTTGCCTCCAGATTGATGACCAGGGAAAAGTGATCGAGGAGATCATTGCTCGCATGAAGAAAACAGCCCATGTCCTGGTTCAAACCTGGACAGGTGTCATGGAGACAAGCTGGTTTGGAGAGATCTTTGGTGACTGGCGAAGGGTAAGTAGTATAAGTACATACAAACTTTTAGTGGAAATTATCAGTAGTTTTGATCAATGACATCATCAAAGTAAACAAAGCCATGTGCTGATTACGTCACCAGGCCATGCCCATAAACGGAAGTGACATGCGCAGCCCTCCTCCCCGGATGTGATGTGCATAATCCTCCCCCCCACGTGGTACAGGACTCACAAAGTCATAACCCTAGCCGGATATGATGTGTTGGCCTAACCCCATCAAAATAAGCATGGGTAACCCTAACAGATAAGGTGTGGTGCAAGGTCATAACCCTATTTTCAGATGGTGCTTGCTGAACCTAATCCCATCAAGAAACATGTGGCAGTAAAGCTTCTGTGTACTTGATTACATTAACCCTAGACTAATTCTATGGACATGCAAATCCAAAAGAAACACAGAGACCTGTGTTTTTGGGAAATAAAACCCTGCTTTTGGGGGGGTAATTAAAAAAGGCTTTTTATTTCTAATCATTCTAGCCTAATGATGCTTTTAATTTTTGTGGAGTTTTAAAAATCAATACCTCAAAAGCTGGGGGTGGGGAGGGGGGGGAAGGAGCAGCTAAAAGGCGGCCAGGGTTTGCATTTAAACCAGGCAATCTTAAAAACATTTTCCCTGAATGTAGGGGGGAAAAAACACAGACCTTTTAAAGCCCACAGCCGGTTTTTATCTTTGTAAAAATCTAAAGACATATATTTTGGCATTTGTAACCCCCTCAAATCCATATGTACGCGTAACCGTTCATAGCACAAATTTAATAAATTTTATTCTAACCCTACAGCAAAAGACAAGGAATATTAACAGGAATTTTTTAATAAATAAATAAATAAATAAAAATTTTAAAAAATGCTCACAAGAGGTGGACTGCCAGGAACGCGGCTCCGGGTATGGGTGTTTGAATCTGCTAGTAAAAAAAATGGGGTTAGGCCTTGTTCGGGACATGCCTGGGCATGTCATTCCCTGTGATTCTGGACAGGTGCAAGGCTCAAGGACGTGTCATAGCATGCGCGGGGGAGATTGTACAGGCAGGTCTGAACAGCTAGCAAATTAATTCCAGTCTTTTGAAGATGGCAGATACTGGTGGAGATTTGTTTGATGTAAATTTGACCCCCAAACCTCTCAAGCGTAGACGTAGAATAAGAAAAGGACCTGAGCTATATGGCTTCGTGGAAGAAAACAAACTTATAAAGCCTTGTTGTTGCAGATTCTGCAAAACATCAAATGGTAAGTAAATATAAAAATTAAGAAAACAGTATTTTGATTAGTTGAAACAGCTAGACTAATTCTACCTTATTTCCTGTTTTAGAAACGGTGGAATCTCAAAATGTCAGCATGCCTCAGATTTTGAAAGCGTGTATCATTAAAATATTACACCATTGTTTAATGGGGTGTCTACAATCAGATGAAGACCATACGGATGAACCAGTGAAACAGAGCTTATTAGCAGCTTATGCTTTAGACTTTCTATGCCTCATGTTCTCTGGGTCATCATCAATATTTCTGACAAAATGAATAACTTATATTTCAGCAGGGATTCCCTTGGTGAGCTCAAGAAATTTATACATCGTATAGCGCTTATTGGTAATCCACTGTCATTAATGTCAAAGATTGAAGCCGAATTGCCATTGTCTCTGAAGAGGTTCATATGTCAGAATGTAACAGAAATTGATTACAAGAAACTGTTAACGCTATGAAATTTATAATAAAATGTGCTTTACAAATCACATGAAAGTTGTATTATATTTTTTTCTTGATATGGGGTGGACTGGTCAAAAGGGGTGAAGAACTCAGCAGAATTAATTACAAGAAACTATTAACACTATGAAATTTACATTTGCTGATCTCCTGTTTAATCCTATCAGGTGCTAGACACAGATATATAATCTAATCATTGTTCATGTGATTCAGCTGGGGGGATTACCTGATTGGTGGATGATGTGGTTTTTGACATTGCCAGAGTGTACAAAAAGTAGGACTCATACTGACCCCAGACATGTTTGCCAGTTTCTGGCATATCCATACCTCTGGACCCCTGTGATCTGCCAAGAAGACCCTCTTTACAGAATGGATGCTACAAATGTAAGTAATTTTATTGCTAATTTTTGAAACATTGGTCCTCTTAGCTATAAAAAATGTGTTTCTAATATTCATGGCCTGTTTGTTTTCTTTTACTAGATGGAATTAACTGATTCCGAATGTCTAAGGGGGGCGGCTCTTGTAAGTAATTTTATTGCTAAATTTTGAAACACTGACCCTCTTAGATATAAAAAAGAATGTATTTATAATATTCTTGGCATGTTTGTTTTCTTTTACTAGATGGAACTGACTGATTCTGAATGTCTGGGGTTTTATAATGGTATTTGTTTTTCATACTTTCATACCTTCAGATTCTTACAAACATTTCTGCAACATTTCTGACCATTGGGTTTTTCTTTTCCTTCAGAATGGGAAGATGATCAACCATTTGCGGATCTCACTATACCAGGGGTCAGCAACCTGAAACAGTGAAAGAGCCACTCGGAACCGGTTCCCTCACAAAAGGAAAAACTGGGAGCCGCAAAAAATGTGTGGGCATGCACGTACATGCATGCATGTGCAGAACAGGGTTTGACTGAAGAGTGGAGCCAAGGCGAGATATGCACCTACCCTGCATATTTGAATTGAATGGTTGAACTTTTTTAGTCCCACTTTTTTTTTTTGGACTACACATGGCAGAGGACTGGGAGCCACAAGAGACGGTTGAAAGAGCCGCATGCGGCTCCGGAGCCACAGGTTGCAGACCTGTGCACTATACCCACAGAGCAGGAGGGACCCCGGCATGGCATGACCCCTCAACCATGCACAAGCCACACAGCACAAGAGTTAGGAGGTATAACATCTAGCATTTTATCCAACTACAAATCCATTCATATTATTTTATAATCTAAAAAAGGGGGTGCGTTTGTATTACATTATTAGGAATGTTGGTGATAACATTTTGTTTGTTTGATTAACTAGGACCATCCTGCAAAAAAGCAAAAATGCATGGAGGCAAACTCCCCGCATCCCCAGCAGACAGTGATAGTAGTGAACCTATGCCTGTATCTCAACCAGAAGAGGAGATATATCATTCTATGCCCCAGCTACAAAGCCCTAACTCTGCAAACTCTCAGAATATGAACAATGTTTATCTGGATTTGGTGCAAGAGTGGGAGCATCCTATCCGAAATTTCATGGCTGTGGAATACTATCAGCGATATAGATTTGTTAATGTTGACCAAATTCGGTTTTTTGTACATGCTATAGAGGCTATTCATAATGCTATACAGAATCTTTTGAATAATGTTGCTAGAGACATAGGACCAAATGATTTTGTTCAACTCCGGTTGGATGAAGATGGGTTAAATCAACCTCTCTTTTCTCTGAGGAGGAATATGGATGGTTTAAATGCTTATGATTTTCTGACCAGTATTGAAAATCTGCTTCAAAGTAAGGCAGAGATATTGTGTGTGTGTGTGTGTGGGGGGGTGATTTACAATTAGTGGTTACCATTGTGAGGAACAATGAGGGGGGAGGGCTTAGGAAGTTAAGCACTGTGCTGATCACCAAAGTACTGGAGAAAAAAAGACGGCACCTAGTAGATTTCAATGTGGAAGGCGCATTTCTGTGTTTTGCTAGCTGCTTGCTCTGGTTCATTAGTAATGAAGAAATTATTACCAGGGCCAGGGAACTTCACATCAGACTGGGTATTTCCACAGAAAACATGGTTCACTTTTCTCAGATACACCTCTTTGAAAAAGATTTAGGGGTTACTATAAAGCTCTTGTTTTATATGCAGGATGGATGGAGTTTTTTTGTTACAGGCCTCCCACAGCAAGAAAAAATAGTGTTTATATTGTTACATGACAATCATTACTATGCCATCAAAAATATCAAGGGTTTCCTCAGTGAACGCTATTTCTGTAAATTTTGCCACACCCACTATCACCATAAATTTAGTCATGGTTGTCAATATATCTGCAGATCATGTCTCAAGCAAGAATGCCAGCAGGTAGAGAAGGAAAAGATGCGCTGCTATAGGTGCAAAGGGGTTTGTCATTCTAAGGTATGTCTTGAAACTCACACACAGCTACGGAGGGAAAAGTTGACTGTAAGAGTAAAGAATATTGTGAAAAATGTGGGGTTTACGTCTTTACTCCCCACATAAAATGCAAGGAACCCAAGTGTGGGCAGTGTTCTGAGAAGGTTGAAAGTTTGGAATATCATTTATGTTTTCTAAAAGAGCTGGACCGGCCACAAATTGGCCAAAGGTAGATCATTTATGATTTTGAATGCTGCCAAGAGACAGGCACACATATACCTAATTATGCATGCGCCAGGGATATGTTGAAGGATGATGATAATGAAGATGTTGTGACGTGGGATTGTTATGGTGTTAGATGTCTGGATCAGTTTGTAAAGACATTTATAAATAAGTTTAAAGGATGCACTTTTATCGCTCACAATGCCAAAGGTTATGACGGGTACCTAGTACTGAGGCAGTTGATCCGGGAAAGGGTTAGGGTTCAGTTTATAAGCCTGGGAGGGAAACCTCTGTGTATCACCCTGCCGGCTTACAAGATCTGGTTTATTGATAGCCTCTCATTTTTGCCCCTTAAATTAAGTAAATTACCCAAAGCTATGGGGTTTCAAGGCTGCAAAGGATATTTCCCCCACTTGTTCAATACAATGGCCAATCAAGACTACGTTGGGCCGCTCCCTGAAACCAAGTATTATAGCCCTGAAACCATGATGCCCAGGGAGAGAGAAGAATTCCTGAAATGGCACACTGCTAATACAGGTACTGTATTTAAACTAAAGAAAGCTCTGGCCCACTATTGCAGGCAGGATGTAGATATATTAAGAGAAGCATGTATTCAATTTTGGGAGCAGGTAATGGAAATGACTGAGCGTGAGTTCATCAGGAGGGGCGGTGGGGATATTGTTGAGGAGATAGTGATTCGTTGCATTGACCCCTTCCAATATATCACATTGGTGTCTGTCTGTATGGCACAGTACCGGTTCATGTATTTGAACAACTCCTCCATTGCTTTAGCTCCTATGGATAATTATCACAAGACACAGAAAATGTATACAGCACCTGTGATACAATGGTTGATGTACATAAAGTACACTGAGAACGTCAATATTCAGCATGCACTGAAGGGGGGGGGTGAAAAACAAGTAGGCAAATATTTTTTGATGGTTTTGCTGTCATAAATGACACACCCACAGCTTTTGAATTTTATGGTTGTTTTTTCATGGGTGCCCTGTCTGCTACTCTGAAAAAGACTTCAACGAATTACTTGGATCAACATATGACACCCTGCACAGCCATACTTGGATTAAAGTAGAGTACCTCAGGGCCCAGGGTTATGCAGTGCGCTGCATCTGGGAACACGCATGGAGGGCCATGGTTGAGGATGACACCTCTTTGAAGCAGTTTCTGGTTGAGAATAAGCTCCCAACACCTTTGATACCTCGAGATGCTTTTTTGGTGGTAGAACAAATGCCACATGTCTTTACTACATCAAATGGGCTATTTTCAGATTATATTAATGCACATCTCAGACAGAAACAGGAGGCCAGCGGCTACCCTGACTGGTGCAAAACAGAACAGGATAAAGAGCAATATATTCACGATTATGAAAAGATGGAAGGTGTCCACTTACACTGTGAACACATTGAGGTAAATCCTGCTAAAAGGCAGATTGCCAAACTCTTTTTAAACTCGCTGTGGGGCAAGTTTGGTCAGAGCACCAATCACCTGACAACCTCTGTGGTGACAAACCCTGAGGAATTATTCAAATAACTCTTTGTGCCCTATTATGATGTTTCCTCCTGTGAGTTTGTGGATAGTGAGACAGTTGTTGTGACAGTTTTCCAGTCGTGGAAAACTGCCAAGAACCATCCCACCAAAGCCTCATGTACTAACGTATTCATTGCCAGCTTTACAACAGCGTTGCACGGCTGGAATTATACAGGCTGCTGGATGGGCTGGGCGATAGATGCCTGTATCATGACACCGATTCAGTCATTTTTGTAAGTAGAGTGGGGGTATGGACTCCACCTTGGGTGATTATTTAGGACAGCGGACAAGTGAGATTCCTCCAAACACTACGATAACAGAGTTTGTTGCGGCAGGTCCCAAAACATATGCTTATGCTTTGTCCAACGGTGAAGTGGTGCTAAAGGTGAAGGGAATCACACTAAACTGCGGTAATAGCAAAAAGGTTAAATGTGATTTGTAAAGCTCTCCGAATGGAAAGTTGCCGCAGCCCGTTACTAAACTCTACATATTGCAGAGCACACATAACTTGCCAGTTTCTAAGGAAACTGACCGGGGCCTGCGCACGCATCGGCGCATCCCTCGCATACCTTCTCTATACCTGCAGGGGCGCGTGCGCACGCGGGGTGATAATGGTGAGTGCTCTATGCTTTGATGGTGGTAATGGTGAGCGCCCTACGCAACTATTTCCTGGAAAGCCTTGAATGTGGTGTCTTTGGCACCATCCACGCGCCCGGTGACAAGTCCAAACGGCACGGATTTGCAAGGGAAATGCTAAAAGCCATGATTAAGGCATTGATTGCGGCCCTCCGCCGGGGGCTTAAAAGAAGCCAGTCAGGCTTGTCGCGGTCTGATGTTGATGACAAACAAGCTTACATTTCTTTTAAAATAAAATAAAATGGATACCCCTTCCCCTCCTTCCACCCCCCCACCTCGCGCGGGCCGTCGCCGCCGCGCAACCAGTTCCATCACACATAAAGTGGCAACCGCGCACGCGTGTCTGTGCACGCGCAAGAAACAAAACATTTTGCGCATGCACAAAACATTTTTTTGCGCATGTGTGGATGCACGCATGCGGCTCCCACTTTTTTTTATGTGTGATGGAACCGGTTCCCAGTGGCTCTTTTGCTTTTTCAGGTTGCTGACCCCTGGGTTAGGCCAACACATCATATCCGGCTAGGGTTATGACCTTGTGAGTCCTGTACCATGTGGGGGGGAGGATTATGCACATCACATCCAGGGAGGAGGGCTGCGCACGTCACTTCCGTTTATGGGCATGGCCTGGTGACGTAATCAGCACGTGGCTTTGTTTACTTTGATGACGTCATTGATCAAAACTACTGATAATTTCCACTAAAAGTTTGTATGTACTTATACTACTAGGGTAGTTTTTCTGATTGCATTAGCTTTTGGAGGTCTTCTGGTTTTGCCATGTTTGATTCCTGTTATCCAAAGAACAGTTACCTCTACCATCTCGGGGATGATGGTCATAGGAGTGACAAATTCTATAAGCCAGCCAAAATCCTGACTCTCACTGCAATACTGAAGGAATATACGTCATTGGTCACCAAGTAAAAGAAAGCATTCTGTTGCAAAATTTAAAAAGGGAGGAATGTAGGGGTTTTGTAACTGGAGCTAGAAAAAGAAACAAATTGTGTAGCTTTGTCTAACTATTGCTATCTCACTTCTGTAAGCGTTTGTGTCAGGGACCAATTTCATGCAAGCGTGGGAAACAAGTACATGGATGTACTGAAGGAGGGAGTAAGGGAGTGATTGATGTCTTCCTTATATTGTAATAACTCTGTTGTCTGATATTGATTGACTAACAAAGTTTATAAAGCGATGCCATTAACTTTTTAAGGTGTGGCACTTCTGAATTCAACTGCTGCCATTATTCAGATTGTGTTTCCACCCAAGACTTCATTTCAATCGAATTAAAGTACTGTCTCTTAGGGCCAGTGACATTACAGTGGAATTAACAGATGCAAGAAAAAAGTTGTTTTATCTCTTAATTCCATCTTTAGTTGGAAGAACAAAACAAAAGTGACAAAAAAATCTACATCAGGAGGCAGACATACACCATTTTTTAAAATCTATGATATAAATCAAGAATTATAACTACCTGACAAACATTCCAGAGAAGAAAAAGATTTTATTCCATGAAGACAAGCTGGAAGGAGTTATTAAACTGGAATTAGGATGGATTTCCATCGGTTTGATATTTGTAATTGAAAGAAAGTCTTAATCTAAAATTTGAAAATGTATTTTTATCTTTATATATAATGCTTAAGTAATTCCTAAAGTTTGTAAAATATTATTGAAAGTGTATTTGAAAATTTGTTAAGAGAAAGTTAAAGAAAAAGATGTATTAGCTTAAAAAAAATCTAGATCTTTAAAAAGGAGAAAACAAGAAGAAAAATTATTTTATGAGAGTAACTGGGAGGGAGTGATCTAAATTTAATGAGTTAATTGGAGTTAATTGGAATTTTATTGGTCGGAAAGTGAACTTTAAAGTATGTATGCTGATTAAGTTTAAAAAATAGATGCATTAGAATGTTTTAATTTTAGAATTTTTTTAAAGAAAAACTTAGTGTTTTAAAATGGATGATTTTTTCCCTTTAAGGTTAAAGAATCTTAAAGAATATAGTGAATTTTGTTAATGATGATAGTTTATAAAGATTATAAACTATGATAATATAAGAATAAAAAAGAATTTGAATCAGATTTCTCTAATTTTTATTTACTGTAAAAAAATCTACCCAGTCTAAAAAAACAAAGAAAAAATGCATGTTTATATAGTTTAAATTTTCAGTAAGAATAAAATAAACCAGCTACCTTTACCATAGAATGTAAAATGTCTGATAATAAAATAGAAACAATTAACACATTCTTGAATGTATTTGGGTCAATATAAAAGGGGGGGATGACATTGCCATAGGTGTATACTATAGGCCACCCAACCAAACAGAGGAAATAGATGAACTTTTTGCTAGTCAGCTAACTAAGGTATGTAGGAAGCAAATCACAAAAGTAATGAGGGACGTTAATTATCCTGACATCAACTGGGATACAAACTCTGCACCAAGTGGAAGATCAAACAGATTCCTGACAAACCTACCAGACAACTTTGTCTCCCAAGAAGTAGAGGAGGGAACTAGGGGATTAGCCATATTGGATCTAATCATCACTAACAGAGATGAAATGATAGAAGATGTTGAAGCCACAGCAACCTTGGGGGGAAGTGATCATGCAATATTGGAATTCAACATTCTGGAAGTACAAGCAATAGAACACAGTCAAACTAGAGTCTTGGATTTAAGAGAGCTAATTTCAATAAACTTAGAGAGAGCTTGGGAAGGATTCCATGGATGAGAATCCTCAAGGGGAAAACAACTCAAGAAGCTTGGGAAATTTTGAAAAGTGAGATAATAAAAGCCCAGTCTAGCAAAATACCAACAAAGAAGAAAAATAACAGCTCTCAAAAGAAACCAGCATGGCTGCATAAAGAACTCTCTGATAAATTGAAAGATAAAAAGGACAAGTATAAAAAGTGGAAAGAGGGGCACATAACTAAGGCAGAATATCAGCAAATAGCCTGTGCCTGCAAAGATGAAGTAAGGAAAACTAAGGCTCAAAATGAACTCAGACTTGTGACCAAAGTCAAAAATAACAAAAAAAAGCTTCTTTCAACATGTAAAAATAAGAAAAACTGAAGGAAATGATTGGGGGGAAATGGCAAGAAGGTGACAAGCAATAGGGAGAAAGCAGAACTATTTAACTCATTTTTTGCATCTGTCTTTACACAAATGGGGAAAAAAACAGTCCAACCTATCAAAAACAGTACCATAAAAAACAGATTAGAAACACAAGTTAAGATAAGTAAGAAAATGGTAAATGAACACCTGTCCACTCTAGATGAGCTCAAATCACCAGGACCAGATGGATTACACCCCAAGGTTCTCAAGGAACTGGCAGATGTGATCTCAGAACCACTGAACTATATTTTTCAGAGATCCTGGAGCACTGGGGAACTACCAGAGGACTGAAAAAGAGCTGATGTAGTCCCCATCTTCAAAAAAGGGAAAAAGGCATTCTTTGACCAAGTGACAAAATTAGTAGACCAGAGGAATGCTGTGGATATAATTTACTTGGAATTCAGTAAGGCATTTGATGAAGTGGATCATAACCTACTACTTGATAAGATAGAAAAATGAGGGTTAGACAGCATCACCACCAGATGGATTTGTAGCTGGTTGACCAGCAGTACTCAGCATGTGGTTCTCAATGGAACTGCAACTACATGGAGGGAAGTGAGTAGTGGGTTGCCCCAGGGCTCTGTTCTGGGCCCAGTGCTCTTCAACATCTTCATCAACGATTTGGATGCGGGGATAGATGGGGAACTCATCAAATTTGCAGACGACACCAAGCTGGCAGGAATAGTCAACACTCCAGAAGATATGCTTAAGATACAGGAGGATCTGGACAGACTTGAACACTGGGAGCTATCTAACAAAATGAAATTCAGTGGTGAAAAAAGTAAGGTTATACATTTAGGCAAGAAAAACCAAATGTACAGGTATAGTATAGGCGGTACCTTGCTCAATAGTAGTAACTATGAGAAGGATCTTGGAGTCCTAGTGGAAAATGACTTAAATATGAGCCAGTAGTGTGCTGCAGCTGCCAAAAAGCCAACACAGTGGTAGGTTTCATTAATAGAGGGATAGAATCAAGATTACATGAAATATTAATACCACTTTACAATGCCTTGGTAAGGCCACACTTGGAACACTGCATCCAGTTTTGGTCACCACGATATAAAAAAGATGTTGAGACTCTAGAAAGAGTACAGAGAAGAGCAACAGGGGACTGGAAGCTAAAGCATATAAGGAATGGTTGCTGAAATTGGGTATGTCTAGTTTAATGAAGAGAAGGACGAGGGGGGACATGATAGCAGTGTTCCAATATCTCAGGGGCTGCCATAAAGAAGAGGGAGTTAAGTTATTCTCCAAAGTGCCTGAAGGCAGGACAAGAAGTAATGGATGGAAACTAATCAAGGAGAGAAGCAACCTAGAACTAAGGAGAAACTTCCTGACAGTGAGGACAATCAACCAGTGGAACAACCTGCCTCCAGAAGTGGTGAATGCTCCAACACAGGAAGTTTTTAAGAAGAAACTGGACAGCCATTTGTCTGAAATGGTATAGGGTTTCCTGCCTGAACAGGGGGTTGGACTAGATGACCTCCAAGTCCCTTCCAACTTTGTATTATTATTATTATTATTATTATTATTATTATTATTATTATTATTATTATTATTATTATTATTATTATTATTATTATTATTATTATTCACACAGTCAGCCAGACTGGATTTGGTGTTTTTCTCTACCTATTGAGTCCTTACCAAGGACCTGGGATAGGCAGATGTGGTTGTTTGATGGTGATGCCCTCAACGTGATGTCTCGTTGCCTGGAGGCGGTTCGGGTCTGGATGGGGAGGAACAGACTTCAACTCAACCCCGACAAGACTGAGTGGCTTTGCATACCTTCATCCCGGGTTGGTTCGGATATTCCACCTCTCTCTATGGGGGGTGAACTATTACCCCCCGTAGATAGGGCTCGCAACTTGGGAGTCCTCCTAGATTCACGGCTCACCTTGGAAGACCACATAGGGGCTGTGACTAGGGGGGCTTTCGCCCAGGTTCGCCTGGTGCGCCAGTTGCGGCCCTATCTAAGCCGGGACGATCTATGCACGGTCACTCACGCGCTCGTAACCTCTCGACTAGACTACTGCAACGCTCTCTACATGGGGCTGCCCTTGAGGACCACCTGGAAGCTCCAACTGGTACAGAATGCAGCCGCGAGAGTTGTGTTGGGAGTCTCCCGATACTCCCATGTCACACCTCTGCTCCGTGAGCTACATTGGTTACCAGTTGTCTTCTGGGTGAGATTCAAGGTACTAGTAATGGTGTTCAAAGCCCTACATGGCAGGGGGCCAGAGTACCTTAGGGAACACCTGCTGCCGGCATCAACTTCCCTCCGCCCTGTGCGTTCCCACAGAGAGGGTCTCCTCAGGGTGCCACCGGTCAGAGAATGTCGATTGGTGGCCCCCAGGGGGAGATTCTTCTCTATGGGCGCCCCAGAGCTATGGAATCAGCTACTGGTGGAGCTCCGGACGGCGCCCGATCTTCGCTCCTTTCGCCGCGAGCTAAAAACATACTTTTTTGAACAAGCTGGCCTGGCCTGATGAGGGGACTGGGGGGGGTTGTTATTGTCATTTTATTGGGGTTTTAAGATGTATTTTTAGTATATGGGCATGTATTTAATTATTTTTTTTAACTTTTGTAATCCTGTATTTTTATTTTTGCCCTGTTCACCGCCCTGAGTCCTTCGGGAGAAGGGCGGTATAGAAATATTATTAAATTAAATTAAATTAAATTATAGATATTGTCGCAGGATGGAAGCAGTTACTAGTAAGGCCGCCTTTTGCAATTGACTAGTGGCAAATTTCTCAATGCCAATGGTGTTCAAGTGGTTCTCCAGTTGTTTTGGGATTGCACATAAGGTGCCTATTACTATTGATACTACCCTTGCTTGCCTTTGCCACAGTCTTTCTATTTCTATTTGTAGGTCTTTGCATTTTGTTATCTTCTCCAGTTCTTTCTCGTCTGTTCTGCTGTCTCTAGGCAGAACAGTTCTGCTTGAGTCCAGTCCACTATTCCAGCTGTGTATCTAATGACTGGAATTGCCCAGGTGTTGATTGCCTTCACGATATTTCCTCCATTGAGTTTGGACTTTAAGACCTTCTTCACTCTCTTGATGTATTCACCTCTAATCTTTTTCTTGACTTCAGTGTGCTTGATGTTGTCAGTTTGAAGGATACCCAAGTATTTGTAGTAATCTTCCTCATCCAAACTCTTAATGTTATTTTTGTGGGGCATCTCTATTCCTTCAGTTTTCACTATTTTTCCTTGTTTGAGAGTAAGTGTGGCACATTTGTCCAAGCCAAACACCACTGCAATATCTTGGCTATGTATACGGACAGTGTTCAGCAGCGATTCTATTTCAGATGATGTTTTTCCAAACAGCTTCAGATCATCCATGTAAAGGAGGTGGGATAGTCTAGCAGATGTTTTTGATGTTTGATAGCCATGTCTTGAGTTATTCAGTATTGTTGACAGAGGAAACAAATAGTAGTGGTGATAATGAATCTCCTTGAAATATTCCTCTCTTGATATTAACCTCTCCCAGTCTTTCACCATTGACCTGCAACTGTGTCTTCCATTGTGCCATTGATCTTTGCACAAATTTTCTGATGTTTCTACTGACTCCTGTTATTTCTAGGCACTTGATTATCCAGTCATGTGGCAGAGAGTCAAATGCCTTTTTGTAGTCAATCCATGCCACATTCAGGTTGGTCTTCCTTTTCTTGTAGTTTTCCAACATCATTTTGTCTATTAACAGTTGATCTTTTGTTCCTCTGCTGTTGGGGTGGTTTCCTTTCTGCTCAGGTGGAAAGAGATTGTTTTCAACTAGATGTTGCTGTACTACATCAGCTACCACACCAGTTAGCAATTTGAAAATTGTTGGTAAACAGGTAATTGGCCTGTAGTTTCATTTCATTTCATTTCATTTCATTAAATTTATTTGCCGCCCTTCTCCCTGAGGACTCAGGGTGGCTCACAACAATAAAAAATAAAAAACATAGAGTAAAAAATTTAAAAGAGAATTAAACAATAAATACGAAATTACAAAACAATTTAACCCAGTAAAAGCCTAGTTAAAAATCGTAGTCAGTCCAGGCCCGCTTGTTCGAACAACCAGGTCTTCAGGTCACGGCGGAAGGACCAAAGGTCAGGGTCTGTCCCCAGCTCTGGAGGCAACTCATTCCAAAGGGTTGGTGTGCCCACAGAGAAGGCTCTTCCCCTGGGTGTCGCCAGCCGGCATTGCCTGGCCAATGGAACCCTGAGGAAGCCAACTCTGTGGGATCGAACCGGGCGATGGGAGGTTGACAATGGCAGCAGGTGGTCTCGCAAGTACCCCAAGCCTAAGCCATGCAGGGCTTTAAAGGTTATTATCAGCACCTTAAATCACACTCGGAGGGTAAACGGAAGCCAATGCAGCTCACGCAGGAGTGGTGTAACATGGGAGTACCGAGATACTCCCATAAGCACCCGCGCAGCTGCATTTTGTACCAGTTGAAGCCTCCGGGTGCTCTTCAAGGGCAGCCCCATGTAAAGAGCATTGCAGTGATCCAGGCGAGAAGTGACAAGGGCGTGGGTAACCGTGCATAGGGCATCTTAGTCCAAAAAGGGGTGCAACTGGCTCACTAGGCGAACCTGTGTGAAGGGCCCCCTGGCCACGGCCTGGTTGCCTGGTTTTGCTCCTTTTGCTGCATTTTTCATTATTAGGTAGGTTTCCTCAGTTGTTAGCCACTTTTCAATTTCTCCTCCTTGTAGTATATTGCTGAACTGATTGGCAATGAGTGAATATATAACAGACGTTTCAACCAAAACCCATGAAGCATTCACCTGATGCTGTCTAATTTTTGATCTTCCTTGTTCTTTTTTCTACCATTTTTATTGTTATTACTAGTTTTTTCATTTCAACTTCTGTTTTATTTGCATCCACCTCGTTTAAGCAAGCCGCATCCTTGTTGTGTTTCTTTGGGTTATCCCATATCTGCTTCCAGAACTGCACTGTTTCTTCCTTGTCAGGTACTGACTGATTCATTGAAGTTTCTCCATTGATGGATTGGTAGATACATTTCTGATTGGATTGAATCGGTGAAAAAGCCACTTGGAACTGGTTCCCTCACAAAAAAAACCAAAAAACCTGGGAGCCGCAAAATGCACGTGCGCATGCACACATTTGTACGCATGCTCAGAACAGGGTTTGATTAAAGTGGAGCTTACCTAAGGCGAGACATACACCGGAGAGGAGGCTGAGCAAATTTCCCCCTCCTTGCCAGGCAAATGGAGAATTGTCAAACACGTGTGCAGGGAAAGGTGCACGCATTTGATAAGCCTCCGTTTGCCTGGCAAGGAGGGGGAAATTTGCTTGGCCTCCCCTCCGGCCCCGAGCAGCACTTTTCCCTTGCGCACGCTTTCCATCAGCCTCCGTTTGCCTGGCAAGGAGGGGGAAATTTGCTTGGCCTCCCCTCCAGCCCCGAGCTGCACCTTTCCCTAGTGCGGGCGTTTGACAAGCCTCCGTTTGCCTGGCAAGGTGGGGGAAATTTGCTCGGCCTCCCCTCTGGCCCCGAGCAGCACCTTTCCCTCGTGCACGCTTTCCATCAGCCTCCATTTGCCTGGCAAGGAGGGGGAAATTTGCTTGGCCTCCCCTCCGGCCCCGAGCAGCACCTTTCCCTCGCCCGTGCTTTCCATCAGCCTCCGTTTGCCTGGCAAGGAGGGGGAAATTTGCTCAGCCTCCCCTCTGGCCCCGAGCAGCACCATTCCCTTGCACGCGCTTTCCATCAGCCTCTGCGTCCCCCCCACCCCATCTGACTGACCCACACACCTTGTTTCCAGCAGTCCTTGGTCTCTTCTTCTGCTGCCGCCACGTACAGTCCGAAGAAGAAAAGATGTTTGTGGGCAGTCCCACAAACCAAAGTTCAACCAATCAATTCGCGAGATTTTTCTTTTTCGTGAGAAGTTTGAATTGATTGGTTGAACTTTTTTGGGGGGGACTGCACATGGCGGAGGACTGGGAGCCGCAAGAGATGGCTGAAAGAGCCGCATGCGGCTCCAGAGCCGTGGGTCGCTGACCCGTGGGTTATCCCATGTCTGCTTCCAGAACTGCACTGTTTCTTCCTTGTCAGGTACTGACTGATTCATTGCAGTTTCTCCACTGATAGATTGGTAGAAACATTTCTGATTGGATTGACATTGGAGGTTCTAATAATAACAATAACAATAACAATAATAATACCTTATCATATACAAATAAATGTTAAAAACCCCCACAACCAAGTGAGTAAAGCTACCAGCAAAAAGTATTGCAAATAAAATAAAAAGACAACAGTCCCAGTGCATTCATTTATTATACTTATAGTCCACTTTTCTAGCAGGAGATCAAGGTGTAGTGCTATTTTCTCCCACAATTTTGGGAGGTTGTTGGGCTAAGAAAGACTGATTGGCTCAAAAGTCATTAAGGTAAGATTACATGAGATATATTAAGATATATTAATCTAAATGACTGAAGATAACATCAAAAATAAAGTTTTTAAAATTCAAAATTAAGTAACATTCCTTACAACTAAAGAACATGGTGGAAAAAAACATTAAATAGTTTAGAATATGGAAAGTGTAACTG
Source organism: Vipera ursinii (assembly GCF_947247035.1). Classification (NCBI taxonomy): domain Eukaryota; kingdom Metazoa; phylum Chordata; class Lepidosauria; order Squamata; family Viperidae; genus Vipera; species Vipera ursinii. The sequence continues at coordinate 71,642,112 of NC_139514.1, read as the reverse complement.
GATAATGGTATTCAGTTGTTGAGTAACAAGTTTAAATTGATTCATGACAAAACAAACAAGACTTCATGGAAAGACAATTACGAACAAAAGATCAAACTGAATCAACTTCCCCAGAGGATTTCTGTTGCTAAATTTATCTGATGTATCATTAATACACTAATAGAAATATTTTCACAATCCTGTATACATTGGTAGCAATTTACAGCAATTTGATGTGACTGCATAAATACTTCAGCTTACTTTTCAAAAGTTTGAATATTATGATATTGTCTTTTTGAATATGTTCCAGAAAAGCCAATGATTCTGCTACCCATTTAAGAAAATGAAGACCTGAACTAAGTTTTATGATTATAAAATTTCATGATTATAAATTATAATTTATGATTATAAGTTTGTTGGCCCTATCCAACAAAATGATATTTAATCTGGAGAAAAGCAAGGTTTTACACCTGGGCAAGAAAAACCAAAGGTACAAGTACAGATTAGGCAAAACCTGACTCAAAAACAGTAACTGTGAGGAGGACCTTGGAGTCCTAGTGGACGATCACTTAACCATGAGTCAGCAGTGTGCGGCAGCACCCAAAAAAGCTAATATAATCTTTGGTTATATAAGCAGAGACATAGAATCAAAATCAACTGAAGTATTAGTACCACTTTATAAAGCCTTTGTAAGGCCACATCTGGAATACAGTTTTAGTCACCACATTACAAAAAGATGTTGAGACTTTGGAAAAAGTGCAAAGAAAGATGATTAAAGGCCTGAAAACTAAAACATATGACAAATGATTGCAGGATTTGGGAATGGCCAGCCTAGAGAAAAGAAGAAATAGGGGGGACATGATAGCAGTATTCCAGTATCTGAGAGACTGCCACAATGAGCAGGGGATCAATTTATTTTCCAAAGCACCCGAAGGCAAGACAAGAAACAATGGATGGAAACTAATCAAGGAGAGAAGTAACCTGGAATTAAGGAGAAACTTCCTAACAGTGAGGACAATTAACGATTGGAACAGCTTGCCTTCAGACATTGTGGGTGCTTCATCACTCAAGAGACTGGACAGCCACTTGTCTTAAATGATAGGGACTCCTTGAGCTGGGGGCTGGACTAGAAGACCTCCAAGGTCCCTTCCAGCTCTATTCTGATTATGTTTGCAAAGTAAAAGTGAATAAATAGCTATGAAAAATTCTCTTTGCAGACACATTTGCTTCACAAATGTAATGAAAATCATACCTAGCTTCTTCACAACTCAGTTGTCTTGCTTTTGTTGCCCTTTCTTATTTTTCTATAAATTGCAATGTGATATACCAATTTCTTGCCTATAGAGAAAGGTTGTGGGCCTTCAGAAGTTTGGGATTCTTTTTTTTAATTACTTGTAGAGAAATTAGGGGAAATAGGATAATTTCTCTCTTTTTTTAAAATTGAATTAGCATAACCCCAGTTGTAATCAACCCTTTTATGCATGTCCCTTGCAAAGTTGTTGTTAGTTGCAAAGTCATGTCCGACCCATCATGTCCCCATGGACAACGTTCCTCCAGGCCTTCCTGTCCTTTACCATCTTCTGGAGTCCATTTAAGCTCACGCCTACTGCTTCAGTGACTCCATCCAGCCACCTCATTCTTTGTCATCCCCTTCTTCTATTGCCCTCAATCTTTCCCAGCATTACTTTTACTTTTATTAAATTTGTATACCGTCCTTCTCCTGAAGGACTCAGGGTGGTTAACAGGGCATATATAAATAACAATACAAAAATTAAAAAGGAATTAAACAAATGCCCAATTAAAAATTACAATAGCAATAAAAGACCCATTAAAAACCCTAACATTCCCCATCAGGCCAGACCAGCTAGTTCAAATAAGTGGGTCTTCAGACTGCGCCGGAAGGAGCAAAGGTCCGATGCCATCCGGAGCTCAACCGGCAGTTGGTTCCATAGTGCCGGAGCGCCCACAGAGAAGGCCCTCCCCCTGGGTGCCACCAGTCGACATTCCCTGACCGGAGGCACCCTGAGGAGGCCCTCTCTGTGGGCACGCACAGGGCGGAGGGGAGTTGATGCCGGCAGCAGGTGGTCCTCGAGGTACCCCGGGCCCATGCCATGTAAGGACTTGAAGATCATAACCAAAACCTTGAACCTCACCCGGAAGACAACTGGTAACCAATGTAGCTCGCAGAGCAAAGGTGTAACATGGGAGTACCGGGAAACTCCCAAGAAAACTCTCGCGGCCGCATTCCGTACCAGTTGGAGCCTCCGAGTGGTCTTCAAGGGAAGCCCCATGTAAAGAGCATTGCAGTAGTCCAGGTGAGAGGTCACGAGCGCATGAGTGACCGTACACAGGCTCTTCTCCAGTGAGTCCTTCCTATTCATTAGGTGGCCAAAGTATTTGAGTTTCAATTTCAGGATCTGCCCATCTAAAGAGCAGTCAGAATTCATCTCCTCTAGGACTGACTGGTTTGATCGTCTTGCAGTCAAGGGAACATGCAGGAATCTTCTCCAGCACCATAGTTCAAAGGACTCAATTCTTTGGTGCTCCGTCTTTCTTATGGTCCAACTTTCACAGCCATACATTGAGAATGGGAAGACCATAGCCTTGACTATACGCACTTTTGTTGGCAGGGTGATGTCTCTGCTTTTTAGTGTGCTGTCTAGATTTGCCATGGCTTTATAGTTTCTTGGGTGCAGTCCCCATCTGCAGTGAACTTGGAGCCCAGGAAAATAAAATCTGTCACTACCTCCATTTCTTCCCCATCTATTTGCCATGAATTGAGAGGGCTGGATGCCATGATCTTGGTTTTCTTAATCTTCAATTTCAACCCCACTTTTGCACTCTCCTTCTTCACCCGCATCAAGAGGCTCTTTAGTTCCTCTTCACTTTCTGCCATTAGAGTGGTATCATCTGCATATCTTAGGCTGTTGATATTTCTCCCGGCAATCTTAATTCCAACTTTTGATTCATCTAGCCCTGCCTTTCTCATGATGTGCTCTGCATATAAGTTAAATAGGCAGGGCAAGAAAATACAGCCTTGCCGGACTCCTTTCCCAATTTTGAACCAATCAGTGGTTCCTTGTCCAGTTTTCACTGTTGCTTCTTGACCCGCATATAGGTTTCTCAAGAGACAAATAAGATGGTCTGGTACAGCCATCTTTTAAATAACTTGCCACAATTTGTTGTGATCCACACAATCAAATGCTTTAGCATAGTCAATGAAGCAGAAGTAGATGTTTTTCTGGAACTCCCTAGCTTTCTCCATGATCCAGCGTATGTTGGCAATTTGATCTCTAGTTCCACTGCCTCTTCGAAATCCTCCCTGTACTTCTGGTAGTTCTTGATCCACATACTGCTGGAGTCTAGCTTGTAGGATTTTAAGCATAACTTTACTAGCATGTGAAATGAGTGCAATGGTGCGATAGTTTGAAATTCTTTGGCATTCCCTTTCTTTGGAATTGGGATTTAAACTGATCTTTTCCAATCCTGTGACCACTGTTGAGTTTTCCAAATTTGCTGGCAAATTGTGTAGTGTCTTACGGCGGGTTCCCAGTCAAAAGAGGACAGCAGACTTGGGTGCTATCAGCTGTTTATTCATCTCAGCAGGAACAATGTAAGCGTGTTTTAAAAACCCCTTATATAGTCCCGCTGACGAGCTCCTGGCCAATCCCAGTCTGAGGATTTTCCCACCGCTTCCATTCTTGGCCAGTCCCAGGTGACCACGTGTGGAGCTGTCAGCTCGCAGCTGTTATCGGTAGCTGTCAGTGGTAGCCGCGTGTGGAGCTGTCAGCTGTCAAAGAACTGTCAAACATACAATCTTCTATTGTAACCATTAAATGACTTTTAAATGAACATATATTACATCCCTTCCCCCCACAATTAAACAGTTAACATTTTTTAACGTCTTCTTGCTCAGTGGTCTTCTTAACCGGCCTCATTGGCCTCCGGGCCACACATAGTCTTTTAAATAGGCAGGTGGTCTTTTAGCTCTGATGGAGCGTCTGGGGGGATTGTTGGCTGGGCTTCCCCGGGTAGATGATGATGTAGGAGATAGGGGATTCCTGGCCATGGAGTCCTCGCAGCTCTGGAGTTTTTGGGAAGCCCTGGGTTTTCCCCCAAAGAGAGAGGGTTCTCCCGGGTCTGGGAGATTTCCAGGTTCCTCCCAAGTGTTGGGGGTGAGGCTGACTGGTTTCCCTGAGGCTGGTTGTTCTTCTGGTGCTGGGGGCAGGTTACTTGGTCCCCTTTTCCTAAGCTGGTCAATGTGGCATCTTGTTTGATGCCTCCCTTCCCCTTCAATAAGATATGAGATTGGCCCTGTGCGAAGAATGACCACCCCAGGAAGCCATTTGTTCCCAAGTCCAAAATTCCTGGCCCACACGTGGTCCCCTATGTTGAATTGTCTGGGAGGGATTGGCAGTTCTGTTTCTGCTGACACCCTGTCCGGGTGCAGCCTGTCCAGTCTGGTGACTAGGCGGTGGCCCCAACGTAATTCTGCTGGGCTCTTGCCAGTGGCTGTGCAAGGGGTGGAATGCTGGGCCAAAAGGAACTGAGCCAAACGTTGGTGCCAGTCGCTGGAAATGATGCGTCATAAGGCGTCTTTGGTTGTCCGGACCATGACTTCAGGCAGGCCGTTAGTGGATGGCCGGAAGGGAGCTGAGGTGATGTGTTTAATTAAGTTGGCCCTGGTGAAAATCTGGAAATCAGCAGAAGTGAATTGTGGTCCATTGTCTGAAACTATTATATCAGGGAGACCGTGTGTAGCGAAGAGCCCCCTAAGCACTTGTACCGTGCTGGCTGTGGTTAGGCTTCTAACCGGGATGACCTCTAGCCACCTAGAATAGCTGTCGACTACGATGAGGAACAGTTGTCCCCGGAAGGGTCCAGCAAAATCGATATGGATCCTTGACCAGGGTTTGTGAGCTGATTCCCACTTATGTTAGGGGGGCGTGAGGTGGTCCTGGTCTGGATTGTTGACATGGTTGACATCCGGCAACATGCTCCTCTATGTTTTTATCTAACCCTGGCCACCAAAGAGAGCTGCGTGCTAAGGCCTTCATTTTTACCATGCCAGGGTGACCCTCATGCAGGGCTAGGAGGGCTATGGGTCTTTGTTTTTTGGGGATAAGTACTCTGCTTCCCCATAAGATGCACCCTTAGTGAGTGGATAATTCATTTCTCCTATTAAAATAGGCCTGGAATTCAGGCCCTGGGCTATGGCCCTGCCAGCCAGAGGTTACCCAAATCAGTACTCTACTGAGGAGTCTGTCTGTGGTTGTTGCTGAAGCTATGTCCTTCACCTGCAGAGGGCAATCTGGCAATTCTTCGATGGCCAAGATCTGTCCCCCTGGGGCAGGGTCTGGGTCAATATCTGCTAAAGGCAGTCTGCTCAGTCCATCAGCATGACACATGTCTTTACCAGGCTTGTGAAGTAGTTTGAATGAATAAGCTGATAAGAATGTGGACCAGCGCAGAACCCTAGGGGACAGAATTTGAGGGGTTTGTTTGTTCATGGTAAAGAGTCCCAGCAAGGGCTTGTGATATGTAAAGATCGTGAATTCCCTGCCGTATAAATAATTGTGAAATTTTTTAACCCCTGCAACAATGGCTAACGCTTCTTTATCGATTTGGGCATAATTTCTCTCTGCCTTTGATAATGTCCTTGAGTAATATGCAATTGGTTTCTGGACCCCTCCTTCCTCTAAATGGCTGAGCACGGCGCCAACCCCATAAGGGGAGGCATCACATGTGATACAAATTGGTTTGTGCTCATTATAATGGGTGATAGTTGAATTGTTGGATAGTAGCTCTTTTAGGTCCCTGAAACAGTTTTCGTGGAGTGATGTCCACTCCCCGATTGAACATTTTTCCTTTTTTAGTTTTAACCCAGTGGCATGAAATCTGCTAAGTACTGTTCGCAGCCTCTCTGCCAGTGCCTCTTCATTTTCCCCAGCTATTAGGATGTCATTGAAGTAAGGACACACCCCTGGAATGCCTTTCAAAGTTCGCTCCCTGATTTCCTGGAAGATCCCAGGCACGGCTGAAATGCCAAACTGCAGTCTGTGAACTTTGATAGCCCCGCGGTGTGTAACTATCGTTTGTGCATCAGCCATCTCCCTGGTAACAGGGAGCTGCAAGTAAGCATGCATGAGATCTAGCTTGGAGAAGATGGCGCCGGACTGAAAGGCCGAGAGGACGTGCTTCACTGAAGGAACTGGGTAAGCATGGGGGTTCAGGGCACAGTTAAGGGTGGCCTTGTAGTCAGCGCAAATGCACACCTCACCGTTAGGTTTCACGGGGGTGACAATAGGGGTCTCCCAGGTTCCTCCATCCACGGGTTCTAGCACCCCTAGTTTTACTAAGCGTTCCAGTTCGTCCTTGATTTTTTGTTTGAGGGTGAACAGAACTCTTCTGGCCTTAATTCTTACCAGGAGGACATCAGGTTTTAATTTTAGGGAGATTGGGGGCCCTGTGTACCTTCCCAGGGAGCCATCAAATATGTCTGCAAATTGTTTGCAGACGGATTCGAGGCTTTTGGCCTTGGGTAAGATGGACTCCCCCTAACCAAATACCCAAGGCCTCGAACCAGTTAAGTCCCATTAAACTGGCCCCTTTCACCTGTGTGACTAAAACTTCCAGTGGGCCCTGGAATCCCCTGAAACTAACGTTTAAGGTAGCTATTTCTTTAAGCTTAATTGGGGCCTGTTGGAAGTCAGCTAATCTCATTTGAGTGGGTTTAAGGAGAATTCTCTGTTTGCTGAGGCTGCAGATTGTATTGTAGGTCTCCATAGAAATTATGGAGAACGAGGAGCCTGAGTCCACCTCCATTTCGCAGGGGATTCCCTGCAAATGGACTTTGATTCTTATTTTGGGCCTCAGCAGCTGGTGAACATTTAAACGGCTATCTGGTTTTTCCCGCCATTTCATAGTCTGTACTAAGGGCCAGGGGGGCTCTGTGCATGGGGTATAGGGGTTTGTTGTACCTGGTAGGGCTGAATCCAGGTCATTGATGTTCCCTCAGTTCCGGCTGCGACAGACGGTGTGGATGTGCCTGGTCTTGCCGCACTCATGGCATTTGGCCATGCAGGATGCCCGTGGGTGGGCTGCTCCACAGCTGGTGCATCTCAGACCGGTGTTTGCCATGCGGGGGTTTTGATAGGTAGACATCTGAGGTTTGTTTGGTCCCTTCGCGGCACCGTGCTGTGCCAAAGGTTTTCTGTAGTTTGGTTGGATCATGTCGATTCCGATGTCAGGGTCTTTAATTTCTTCTTCGTTGTCCGCTGAATTATTATGGTGGATTGACCCATTAGGTCCATTGGTAGGCTGGTCTTGGGTTTCCTCGTGAGTCATTTCGTACACCTGGATCTCACTGATGACCTTGGTGAGGCTCATAGACTATTTTCCTTTGAAGCCGCTTGTCGAGAAGTCCCAAGATGATCTGGTCCTGGATCCTGTCTTCCAGGTCTGGGAAGTGGCACCAGCGAGCGGCGTGTCTTACAGCCGCAACAAAGTCTGTTGTGGCTTCTCCTGGCCGTTGAGTCCGCTGGGCAAACTGCAGTCGCCAGTATAGCTCTGAGCGAGCTGGTATGAAGTTCTTGTTTAGCATGTCAGTCAGGACCGCATAAGGGACGGTGTTGACTGGGTCTGGATTACAGAGGCCGGCAGTGACATCATAGACGGCAGGTCCACTGAGGCATAGTAACGCTGTGGCCTTTAGACGGTCTTCGGTTATTTTGTTGAATAGAAGGTACCCTTCTACCTGCCCCAAGTGCGATTCCCATCACTCGGGGTATTTGATGTCAAATTCTCTTATCTGTCCCAACGATGTCATGCTGTCCTGGTGACTACTGCTTCACGGGTCCTGTGGGGTTATTTTCCCCAGTGACTTCAGCTCAGTGACGGTCAGCTTGTGACTTCGCTCTGTATCTTAGCTCTGTGAAGCAGTACCACCGTCGTCGCCAGATGTAGTGTCTTACGGCGGGTTCCCAGTCAAAAGAGGACAGCAGACTTGGGTGCTATCAGCTGTTTATTCATCTCAGCAGGAACAACACAAGCGTGTTTTAAAAACCCCTTATATAGTCCCACTGGCGAGCTCCTGGCCAATCCCAGTCTGAGGATTTTCCCGCCGCTTCCGTTCTTGGCCAATCCCAGGCGACCGCGTGTGGAGCTGTCAGCTCGCAGCTGTTAGCGGTAGCTGTCAGCGGTAGCCGCGTGTGGAGCTGTCAGCTGTCAAACATACGATCTTCTATTGTAACCATTAAATGACTTTTAAATGAACATATATTACAAATTGAGTGTAGCACTTTTACTGCATCGTCTTTTAAGATTTTGAATAGCTCAGCTGGAATACTGTCACCTCCACTAGCTTTGTTGTTGCTCAGCTTTCCTAAGGCCCACTTCACTTCACATTCTGGGATGTCTGGCTTGAGGTCAGTGACCACCTCATCGTGGTTATCAGAGACATTAAGCTTGTTCTTGTATAGTTCTTCTGTGTAATTTTGCCACCTCTTCTTAATCTCTTCTGCCTCTGTTAGATCCCTGCCATTTTGCTCCTTTATCATGCCCATCTTTGCATGAAACATTCTCTTCATCTCTCCAATTTTCTTGAAGAAATCTCTGGTCCTCCCTATTCTATTGTTTTCTTCTATTACTTTGCACTGTTCATTTAAGAGGGCATTCTTATCTCTTCTAGGTATTCTTTGGAATTCTGCATTCAATTGGGTGTATCTTTCTTTTTCTCCCTTGCCTTTCGCTTCCCTCCTGTCCTCAGCTATTTGCAAAGCTTCCTCAGACAGCCATTTTACTTTCTTGCAATTCTATTTCTTTGAGATGGTTTTAATTGCTACCTCTTGTACAATGTGGCGAACCTCTGTCCATAGTTCTTCAGGCACTCTATCAGATCTAATTCCTTAAATCTATTTGTCACCTCTACTGTATATTCATCGGGGAAATGATTTAGTTCATACCTGAATGGCCTAGTGCTTTTCCCTATTTTCTTCAATTTAAGCCTAAATTTTGCAATGAGAAGCTCATGATCTCAGCCACAGTAAGCTCCTGGTCTTGTTTTAACTGACTGTATAGAGCTTTTCCATCTTTGGCTGCAGAGCACATAGTCAATCTGATTTCTGTGTTGACTGTCTGGTGATGTCCACGTGTACAGCTGTCTCTTGGGTTGTTGGAAAAAAGTGTTTGCTGTGACCATTGTATTCTCTTGACAAAATTCTATCAGTCTGTGCCCTGCTTCATTTTGTACTCCAAGGCCAAACTTGCCTGTTATTCCTGTTATCTTTTGGCTTCCTACTTTAGCATTCTAATCACCCATGATGATAAGGACATCATTTTTTGGCATTGTTTCTATAAGGTGCTGTAGGGCTTCATAGAACCAGTCAATTTCATCCTCTTCAGCACCAGTGGGTGGGGCATAGACTTGGACTACAGTGATATTGAATGGTTTACCTTGGATTCAAACTGAAATCATTCTGTCATTTTGGGGATTGTATCCCAGTATTGTTTTTCCTACTTTTTTATTGACTATGAAGGCTACTCCATTTCTTTTGAGGGATTCTTGCCCACAGTAGTATTCCTGATGGTCAGCTGAATTAAATTCACCCATTCCTGTCCATTTAAGTTTGGTGATTCCTAAGATGTCGATGTTCAGTCTTGTCATCTCTTGTTTGACCACGTCCAGCTTGCCTTGATTCATGGATCTTACATTCCAGGTTCCTATGGAGAATAAATCTTTACAGCATCGGAGTTTCCTTTCACCACCAGATGCATCCACAGTTGAGCATCCTTTCGGCTTTGACCCAGTTGCTTCACTCTTTCTGGCGCTACTAGTACTAGCCTTCTGTTCTTCCCCAGTAGCAAATTGGACACCTTCTGATCTGAGGGGCTCATCTTCCAGCATCATATCTTTTTGCCTTTTGCTACTGTCCATGGGGTTTTCATGGCAAATATACTGGAGTGAGTTGCCATTTCCTTCTCCAGTGGATCACATTTTGTCAGAAATTTCTGCTATGATCTGTCTGTCTTGGGTGGCCCTGCATGGCATAGCTCATAGTTTCATTGAGCTACGCAAGCCCCTTCACCACAACAGGGCAGTAATCTATGAAGGGGCCATTGCAAAATATATTTTATAATAAATGTGGATATCAATTATGCCATTAAAGTGTGTTTAATTATAATTTTATCTTGCTAAAGGATTATTGTCAGGATTGAATTGCTATGATGCCTATTGGTAATCAACTTGCCATAGAAAAGGTGGGAGGGGTAGAAAGAGAAGGGAGGGAATAGAATGCCAAGAAGCTGTTTACGGACCGTGAGAGCATGCACCACACCAAGGTCACTACCATAGGTGATTGATGAAGAAGCGGACTGTTCCCATAACAAAAATAAATATAACAATTGAACAATGTGAACACCTGGTGGGTGAGAGCCATGAGAATATGTTGTTTAACTAAGCAAGCTTTTGCACAGGAAAAGTCAGATGTTTTTGCTTCTTCAGTTCCAGGATGGTGTGTCCAATAAAGTTTTACCTTATGGAATTCAATTGCCTTGAAGAAATTTTGTTGGGTCTGCTAGTTGGATTGTTGACATTAAACCAGCTCTCTTCACATTATGAATGCAGCCTATTCAAATACCTCTGAGAGAGCTGTAGTGTAGCAATATCAGGAACCAAGAAGCTTGATGCCACAGCGAAGCCTTGAGTGGTTCCTCTCTGGGAAGCACTGACAATGGCTCAAGGGGACTCTGGAATGCAGTCGGTGGTGACGTGGTCAAAGCTGACAGCAAAGAAGTTGGAGCAGTGAGGAGTCATGGCAGGATCCATCTACACTGGGCCCAATGGATAAGTGGTATGGGGAAGGCTGCCAAGATGGGGCGTGTGTGCCCGGGAGTGGCTGAGCCCCGGGGGGCAGCCCTTCAGTGGCTGCTGGGCAAGCCCCACCAGGTGCTGCCAGGTTATGTGTTGGTGTTAAGACTCATTTGCTTTTTCCAGGCACAAGGCAAGGATGCCCACTATCCCCTCTGTTATTCATCTTCACCTTGGAAGTTTTAAATAGAAATATTAGACAAGATAAAGAAATTAAAGGGTTGGGGATAAACGGTGAAACATATAAATTACACGCATTTGCTGATGATTAAATATTTATTTTGGAAGAACCTCTGGAGAAGATTCCTAAATTGTGGAGAAAGATAGAACAGTATGGAGAAATAGCGGGATTAAAAATAAATAAAGAAAAAACCAAGGTAATAGTAAAGAATCTTACAGACAAGCAAAAAAACACAAATGAATGTCAGAATCAATAGAGGTACAAGACAGTGAAAAAGGTCAAATATATGGGTATATACTTATCAGCCAAATGCTCAACAATAAAAGAAGATAAATATATCAGGCTATTGAAACAAATAAAATTAGTCTTGGAAAAGTGGAAGAAGTTGCAATTGTCAATACTAGGAAGAATTGCTACAGTTAAAATGAATATATTGCCAAAGATTTTATTTTTATTTCAAACAATTCCAATAAAACTTGAGAAAAAATTCTTCCAAGATTTAAATTCATTAATTTTGAAGTTTGTTTGGCAAGGAAAGAAAGCTAGAATAAAGATGAAAATGTTGCAAGACACTAAGGAAAATGGAGGTTTTGGGAAACCTGAGTGGGCTTTGTACTATCAAGCATCTGTATTAACATGGGTGAAAGAATGGATAACTCTCAGGAATAAAAGGTTGTTATATTTGGAGGGACACAATTTACAATTGGGGTGGCACACTTTTTGTGGTATGGGAAAAATAAAATTCATAAGTATTTCCAAAATCACTGTATTAGAAATGCTTTGATAACAGTATGGGAAAAAATTAAAACTAAAACATATGTAAAAATTCCAGGGTGGCTATCAACGATGGAAGCTTTTTTACATCCAAACTTGGTAGACTTTGAAAAAATTTGGACATATAGAGATATTCTAAATACTGATGGGACATTAAAATCGACACAAGAACTGGAAAATCAGGTTATCAACCTGCCATGGTGGGCAAAGCTACTAATGCAAAATAGATATGAAAAAGATGTGAAACTGTATGGGTTTTATAAAGAACAAACTGTATTTGACAAGATATCGTTAACCTCTGATCAGAAATTAATTAAGAAAATGTATAATTTTTTGTTAATTTTGGAGATGGAAAGTGAACAAACCAAAGAAACAATGACAAGGTGGGCAAAAATTTTTGGTTATAATATAGAAATAGAAAAATGGCAAAAACTATGAGAGAGAAATTATAAATTGACAATGTCAACTTCATGTAAAGAAAATCTATATAAAATGTTTTATAGACGGCACTTGCCACCAGCAAGATTAGCAAAAATGTTTTAAAATATGTCAGATAGATATTGGAAATGTAAACATAACTCAGGCACATATTATCATATTTGGTGGACATGTGGTAAAGGCTTATTGGAAAAAAATACATGCCTGGTTAGAAAAAATGTTGGGAGAACATGTAGAATTTAATCCTGAACTTTTTCTATTAGGTATGATACCAGAAAAGATTACTAAACAAAGTTTATATTTGGTTCTACACATAACAACAGCAGCAAGAATAGCCTTCACGCAATACTGGAAAAATGAAGGAGTACCACCAGAGGAAGAAGTAATTAAAAAAATATTGGAATGCATAGAGATGGACAGATTAACTATGAGATTGAAAGATAAAGAAGAAACCTGGGAGTCATTCTACAAATGGCTGGAGGAGAGAACCAAAGATTAGGATTTAACTATGTATTATAGCACTTTTGAACCCAGACTGCACGCTGGTTGAAAAACTAACATATGTATGTAAGAAAAAAACACCTAATAAAATCTTTATTAAAAAAAGAAGACTGATTTGCTTTTTCTCCCTTGCTCATAGCTTGACAAGGTTGTGGAATGGAATGCAAAGGTGGAAGGGATGGTAACTAGGCAACCGAGGTGTTGGTTCCTAGAGGGGCTCCAAGCCAGATTTGGAGACCCACACAGGTCCGCTTAGCGGAGTTCAGAATCTGATACATAAGGCAGGGAAGTCAAACAGTGGTTGAGTAAATTTGGGAGTTCCAGAGCCTGGGTGGGAGACTAAGAAGGTAGCTGGAATGCTTGCTGGTCTAGCACTTCCAAGACGGGCTAAACAGAGAACTGTATCAGAATTGCCTACTCTGGAGAATCCCAAATGACCTCCAAGGGTGGTATCAGCTGGTCACCACAGTGGAACTAGTGACCACAGTGGAGAATCAGCAGGAGAGCCACCCTCACCAAGCCAAGAGAAGTGCCTGCCAATGTGCAGAGGAGGGGGCCCTCCTTTAGCCACTAGAGAGGATCCATGCCTCCCCCCAGGAGCTTGCATCTGATGTGGAAAGGAGGGCCATCAGGCTGTGTATATACCAAAAACCTCGAGCCGCCCAAAGCTAAAGAAAACACAGAAGATGAAGGGAAAGATGTGGGTGGCACAATAGATTGTGGAGGTCTGCCCCCAGTCCAGCGAAGGGGAGAGAACTCCAAACCCTGGCAAGCCTAGTCCAGTTTTCTACCAGAGTGACAGTGAAGGAGAAAATGATCCTATGGTTAGTAGAGCCATCACCACATTGACTGTCCTAGTAGAGGTTTTAGTGCCCCAATTAGCAGCAAGGGGGGGTCTTTACCACTATGTTAGGTTCAGGTGCACCCACTGCTTATTGTCATTGTGTAAGAAATTTTATGAACTGGAATAGCCATAGCAACAAACCAGCCAATGAGAACTATTTTGGATTAAGACACAGTATTGGCTGTGTGAGGCATGTGATCCAGCTTAGGTCTGGGGGTGTCTTAGTCTTCTCTATGTTGTCCTGATCTCCTGAGTTAGTTGTTGTTGTTTTTGTTCTCTACCACATTGCCAAGAACTGAATGAAACTGTATGTATCATGTTTACATATATTCTATAGATAAAGTTTTTCTAAACTATGCCTCCTGCTCATTTTGAATGTGTGCTTATTTCTTGGGCTTATTTTTGTGCTGGAAAACTGTATAACTCTAACAGGTTATGGGGCCAGATCCCAGCCAGCCCTTGCACACAGTTCAGACTGAAGAAAAAGATTGAGGCTCAAGATGGAACTGTAAAAATCAGATGAGGGACTGTTTGAATTAAGAAAGAAAAAGGCTGCTCAGCTGAAGGCTTGCAGGATGGCTGATTTAAAGGAGAGCTCTCTGCCTCCATTGGGACAAAAGAATTATATTATTTGGGCTGCAAAAATGGAATGCTTCCTGAAGGCTAAGGAGCTCTGGGATATTGTGATTAATCCACCCCAGGGGCAATTAGCAGCTGCAGATCAACGAGGCATGATAAGGCACTGGCTTATATCATCTTAAGTGTGGAAGATGAACAATTATTAAATGTAGCTGACTTAAAAACTGCAAAAGAGGTTTGGCTGAAGTTGAGAAGTGTTCATGTGAGTGCTTCAGCATGCAATATAGTGCAATTATTGAGGCAATTGTACAGAGCCCGGCTGCTGCCACATGAGAGCATAGAAGAACATTTGTTCCACATGCAGAAACTGTTTGTTGAATTAGAAGAGTGAGGAATGCAAATTCCTGAGTCTCAGAAAGTGCTGTTGGTCTTAAATAGTCTTGAGGAAATGTGGGCCATCATTTCAGTTGTTTTTGAATGTAGACCAGAACAGGAATTAAGTACGGAAGCACTTAAGGCCTGTTTGATTTCAGAAGAGCAGAAACTCCATTTTAGCAGAAGCCACAAGGAGAAATTCCTGAGGTGGGGGTCCAAGCAGCAGAGAGAGCACAGCAGCAGACTGCCTGTCTGCAGAGATTGGATTACAACTCAGCAGAGAATTACCAAGAAGAAAGAACAGGAGAAAAAGACATGCTTCATTTGTGGAGCTGAAACTCATTTAAACAAAAACTGTTTTCAAGGAAGAACAACAGAAAATGGACAAGCTGCTGTTGCAAAGGTTAGCTATTGTAATAGGAGAGACAAATGGTTAATAGACAGTGGGGCTAGTCAAACAATTGTTACTAATTATAAGTTGTTTTCCAGATTGTGTTCAACTGGAGGAGATGCAGTGGCCTTAGCAAATGGCCAGAAGGCAAAGGTCATGGGGAAAGGCAGTGTGCTGATTCCATTTCTGGAGGAAAGGTTTAATAAAGTATTATGTATGTCTGAAATGGAGCATAATTACTGAGTGTCTCCAGTCTTGACAAACAAGGATTTGAGACCACATTTGTAAATGAGAAATGTCTCATAAAAAGAAATGGGAATGTATGTGTGTAGGACATAAAACAAGATAACCTTTATGTGTTGCAGGCACAAAAGATTCAATGTGCCCAAACATTTGGTAATGTGGCACAGCATGATTCATGCATTCAACTTTTGCACAGAAAGTTTGGCCATGCCAGCTTCAGAGTGTTGCATAGGATGCTAGAGTTTGCAGAGGGATTAACCTTGAAAGGGTGTAAGGCATACTTAGACTGTGCAATGTATAAATGATCAAAATCCAAGGTGTTCCCAGTAAGCAAGAAGAGCACAAGGCAGACAACAAGGGTTCTAGAGCTAGTACATCAGATTTAATAGGACCAATGCAAGCCAGCTTGGGAGGAGCCAGGTATGCACTGGTCATTATAGATGACCATAGCACATTTGTTTTCTGTAATTTGCTTAAAAGCAAACGGAGGTGCTGCAGAAGTTCAAGCAATAGGTGAGCTTCACAGAAAGAAAATATAGGCAACAGGTATGCCAGCTGCAAACTGACAGGGGTTCAGAATTTATGTCAGCATGTTTTCAACAGTGGTTGGGACAGCTAGGAATATGACATAGATGCACTAATCCGTACACAGCAGCTGAGAATGGCGTGGCTGAAACACGAAATGGAGTCTTGCAGACCATGAAAGATTCACTGCTGGAGGATTCTGGTCTGAGCAGGTCGTATTGGGGCGAAGCCATGCTGACTGCCAATTATTTAGTCAATAGATTGTGGATACTCCATATGCTGTGCTACAGTATATGGGAGAAATACATCTCTAACACATTTAAGGGTGTTTGGAAGCAATGCATGAGTCCATATTCCAAAGGCAATTAGGAAAAAAAGGCAATCAAAGGCTAGAAAGCTCAGGTTTATGGGCTATGAGCTTGGCTCAAAGAGCTATTGCTTTAGTGATGGGAGCAGAAGAATAGTAATTTCCAGATCTGCTAGCTTTGCAGAGCAGAATTGGGGCAGAATTGATGCCAATTCTGGGGATGATTCACTTAGTGATGGTGACTCACTTAGTGATGGTGTGAACGTTCAGGGAGGAGAAACTGAAAAAGGACAAGAAAAGGAGTCAGAAGAAGATGGTGACTCTGATGTGAAGTAGGAAAGGGTTGACAGTCAAGAGCAGTCAATGCCACGCAGGTCAGAGCAATGGAACCAAGGGGATTCCACCTGACAGGTATTCTGCTGGGAAAGTAAAGGTGTGTAATGTGTGGTATGAGCCAAGAAACTATCAGGCAGTATTGGCACTACCCAAAGTGGAGCAAGTGAAGTGGAAAGAGGCCATGGAGAAAGAAATGAAATCCATGGATGAACATAAAGTGTTCACCTCTAGGGCTTTGCCACAAGGTTACAAAGATGTAGGATGTAAATGGGTATACAAAAAGAAAGTGTTACCCAACAATGAAGTCCAATATAAGGCAAGATTAGTGGCACAGCAGTTTTCGCAGAAGAAAAATGTGCACTATGATGAGGTATTTGCACCAACAGTAAAAAGTGAAACTTTAAGGTTGGCACTAGCGTTGGCAATAGCACATGGTCATAAAATTTGGCACTTTGGTATAACCACAGCATTCCTCAATGTAGAGTTGGAGGAAGAAATTTACATGGTTCAAGCACCAGGGTATGAAAGTAGAAAGCCTGGCACTGTGTATAAACTGAACAAGGTCATTGATGGGCTGAAGTAATCAGCCAGAAACTGGAACATCTGTTTAGATGTGGCATTGAAGGGTCTTGGGTTCAAGAGTTGTAAGGCTGATGGTTGCATATATACTGCAAGGTTCCACAGTGGGGATTGCCAATTATTAGCATTTGTGGATGATCTTTGCTTCATTGTGAAGGATCTGGCAGAGGTGAAGGAATTTGCTAATCAATTGGAGAAAAAGTTTGATTTGAAAAGTCTGGGTGAAATACAAAACTATCTTGGTGTAGAGATACAAAAAACTGAGAAAGGTGGCTACATTCTCAGTCAAAGAAGGAAAATTGAACAACTGTTGGAGAGATACAACATGAAGGATTGTAATTCTGCTCCAACACCTATGAGCATAGATTTTCACAACACTGTATATTTTTTTTGTAATATATTTTATTGATTTTTAAAAAAACATAAATCATTTAATAATTGGTGAACAGTGTGTTGTCTGGGTTACATTTGTAAAACAATCATTAACAACTGATTTCTATCATCCATAAACCACATAATGCTTTTAGTTGATTTCCTCTTTTCCCAAAATATCCTTTTTTGCAAACATTGAGTTAATACAATTCTTATTGTTTTGATAGATAACAATTAAATATATATTTTCCCAATATTCCTAAAAATAATAATCAATATCAATATAATATTTCTTTTCTATCCAATCATTCTGGTTGCCTTATCATAGATCCTGTTTACAGTCCTTATTTTAGTTTGTTTCTCCCACCAAATTTTAGGTATTCTACTGGTTAAGATTTTCTCAAAAATTAATTACATTTAAAAATTTAACTATATTTTTTCATTTGAACCATCTTACAGTTTTGCATTTCTTAAGGAATAGATAAAACAATGAAAAAAAGAAAAGAGAGGAAGAGTAAAGAAACATAAAAATAACATACTACTTAAAATATATATCCCTAAGCTAACATATATTTATTTCCTAAAATTCTTATTCTTTTTAACAATAATTAAAAATATGTTTATTCTTTAAATATTCCATTTAATACATCTAGTCATCTAGTCCTTTAACTCTTATTCAAAACTTTTTTATCCATTATAATTTTCTTCAATCACATTTAAGTGTCTGAAACATTTCCTTTATCTAAGTCATTTCAACCTTTTTATATTACTCATATTAAGAAAGAGAACAAGAAAGGAAAAAAACATGCTATATTATTTAGGGAATTCATCCCTCTTAGAATGACATATATATTCCAAAGCTTTTCTATTTCTTTAACCATATTCAAACAAATGTTTCTTTTTTAAGTATTCTCTCTCGTAAGTACCATCATCTATTTTCTTGGTTTCCACTTTAGTCTTTTTCCTTTGCCCAGTATCTTTCTTAATCAATGTATTTTTCTGAATTAAAAAGTTTTTCTGTATGTTCACAAATGTTGCTGTAGATGTAAATCAGGTGAAGTGTCTTTGTATGGGGCTTTGCATTTCCAGGTTTGTTGAAAATCTTTTTCTTTTTCTTTCTCTCTGCTTGTCTTATCATTTCCTTTCTCTCCGATGTTCCTGACATCTCTACAGTCCATTTTATCCAATCTGTTTTCTTGTCCTTGGATTTATTTAGTAGTCTTAAGGGATAAGTTATTTTTTCCAATTCTTGTGAATTTTTTTCCACTAGGATTAAATCATGTTTCCTTGTTTTGTTAAGTTTCATCTTTAAATCTCTATTTTCAATTCTATATCCATTTATCTGCTCCTTCTCTTGTTGTTTTCTGGAAACTTTTTTGTTGTAGAGTTAACTTAGAAATAGATTGATTTATATTTTCAGTTATTTTGGATTTCTTTGTGGTTTAAAGTCATTGTTGTTTGAATTAGTTGCTGTATACTAGATATCTCCTTCTGTGAAGTATTTATGTTTTCTTGATACGTTCTTTCTACATGTCTCTGATCCATGATGGCCAAGAATAGAGTTTTTCTCTTCCTTTCTTTTCTCTGCAAATAGCTTTAGAGTCCCAGTTAAATAGATATTTGTAATCCAAATAGTTCAAGAGAGATTTTTTTTTCTGAAATTTATAATTCTCTCTTTGTCTATAGCCCAGATTATTGTCTTTTTTTTTGGTCACAGCTGTTCTTGTTAAAGCTTTGAAGGTCACAAACACAGATTAGCTTTTCCCAGGTTTTGCTAAGTCTTATATTAAAGTCATAGCTTTCATAGTCTTCATCCACCACTAGGTGTCAGCAACTATTTGTTTTTCAATTTCTAAAGTGAACAATTATCTTTAAAATGAGAGTCTTAACCATTCAAACAATTTTAGATTTATCCAGATTTAAGTTTTAAATTTCAGGTTTTATATTTATTTCACTTCCATATATTTTGATCCTACATAAAAAGATTAATTCACCGCTTCTGTTATTATAAGGGTGGGGCGGAAATCCCCCTCCTTCCCTTTTGGAGGTATTTTGCTTATTGGGGATCTTTTCCAGGAAATTAAATGTAGAAAGGAGAAGATTGAATTCCTCACCCAGTTTCAAGCATGCTGTTCACAGTTTTGCTGGTTAGTGCTTTTGGACTTCGGTTGCTAGTAGTTTGGGCTGGTCGATGCAATACGGCCAGCCTTTCTCCTGTCGGGTTAGAAGCTTTTCCCAAGTCAAACAGAATGGCTGCTGCTATTCCAGAATTGCTGAAGCACCCTTTTTTCTTTGTTGCCTCTCTGGGGCGACTTAGACCCATTTAGGGTTAACAGGCAGGGGGAAATTAGCTGCGGGTGTGTGGAAAATCCGCATGCCTGCAACTGGTCGCTACCGCACAAAACCGGAAGTTCCAATTTTCACAATACTTTAGGTGAGGACAAATGTGAAGCCTGTGATCAGGAGTTATATCAGTTAGCAATATGAAGCTTGATACAGTGGTCCAGACCAGACATAGCTTGTGCAGTAAGCTGCATTAACGCAGTTGCATTGCATGGGTGTTAAAAGAATTCTCAGGGAACTGTGAATTTGGGTCTTCAAATAAAGGTCTCTGAATAGTCAAAGTTAAAATGTTGTGTTGACAGTGATTATGCCAATGATGTGCAAACCAGAAAGTCCAATTCTGGGTTTGTGGTATTATTTGGAGGGACTTTAATTGGATGGAAGTCCAGAAAACAAACAACGTAGCAGAATTTATTGCTCTGTCTGAACTTTGTTCAGAGGTAACTGGTATGTACAGCTGTTAAAGGATTTAAACATAGAAGTTAAAGAAGCTGTAACAGTATTTGAAGATAATGCTGCTTGCATTAAAATGACAACAGGTGACAGAGTGAAAAATAGAAGCAAGCATGTGGACACTAAGATTGTAATGTCAGAGAGGACATTAAAAGTAAATTAATCCAGTTGCTTCATTGTTCTTGAGATGACAATCTGGCAGATGTAATGACCAAGCCATTGGGTGGAGTACACCATGGGAATAGTATTAAATTATTTAGTTTTATGTCTATTCCAGTCATAAAGGGAGGAGTGTCACTGTGTAAGACATTTTATGAACTGGAATAGCCATAGCAACAAACCAGCCAATGAGAACTGTTTTTGATTAAGACACAGTATTGGCTGTGTGAGGCATGTGATCCAGCCTAGGTCTGGGCATATCTTAGTCTTCTCTATGTTGTCCTGATCTCCTGAGTTAGTTATTGTTCTCTACCACGTTGCCAAGAACTGAATGAAACTGTATGTATCATGTTTATATATATTTTATAGATAAAGTTTTTCTAAACTATGCCTCCTGCTCATTTTGAATGTGTGCTTATATTTGGGCTTATTTTTGTGCTGGAAAGCTGTAAGACTCTAACACTTAGTCAGTGTACAGACAGTGGAAATGTTGAAACTGACACTTAAGAGACTAAGGCAGCCCATTAAATTTGAGTAAGTGGGTATGTGTGCCTGCAACTCTTGGGTATGTGTGCCTGCAACCTGCCTAATGGAACCATTTAGCCTGAAAGCAGGGAGCCATGAAGAGATTATTCAGTTTATCTTAGTCCCAAAGATGGCAGAGACCATGATACTGGGTTTATCATGGCTGAAGAAATGGAATCTGTCAATTAACTGAGGGAGCAACAAGTGGTGCCTGAGATGGAAAATTGAGGGAGCGCAGTAGGTGGAGAAACAGCCAAATTGTTAAATAAGCAATGTCAGTTGGGAAAGGGGGAGTGGAGACAAAGCACTAGTGGAAAGCAGGCAAGCTGAGCCGAGCATCCCAAAAGAATACCCAAAAGATTTGGCAGAAGTATTTAGTGAGTAGGAATTGAATATACTCCCCCCTCACCACCCCACGGATTATGCAGTTGAATTTTGCCTAGGGCAAAGCTTCCCAAATCAAAGATGTACTCCATGACCCCAAGAGAGATGAAAGAACTCTGCAACTTTGTGGATAAGTATTTGGCTGGGGGTTTCATCTGTTCATCCAGGGTGGCAGCACCAGTACTCATCAAGGAAAAAAAGACAGTTCTCTGAGATTGTGCATTGATTTCTGAGGGATTAACAGTGCTTGTGTGGGAAACATGTACCCCCTCCCCCTTATGAGAGACATGCTGGGATACCTGTCCAAAGGAAAGATGTTCACTAAGCTGGACTTGAGAAAAGCGTACTACCAAGTGAGGATCAGGAAAGGGATGAATGGAAGAAAACTTTTAATTGCCTGTTAGGATGCTACCAATTCTGGGTGATACCCTTTGGATTACAGGGAGTGCCTGTTGTGTTCATGCAACTGCTTAACAAAGTGCTGCATGAGCACCTGTACAAGGGGATGCTGGTGTACTTGGTGACATTCTTTTTTTAAAAAAAATATGTTTTATTGATTTTTTAACATAGTCACCTTAATATTTGGTAAACTGTGTTGTCTGGGTTTACATTTAAAAAACATTCACTAACATTGACTTCCGCTGGCGGCGCGGCGCCGAAGACAGCCTCCCCTGGCTGCCCGCGGCTCAGCTGTTTGTTTTTTCGCCCGAAACAGCGCCGATCAGCTGTTCGGGCGAAATTGAAGCCCCCTCCTCGGGAGAAGAGGAGGGGGTGAGGCCCCAGGTAGGGGTAGAGTTCTCCGAGGCCGCCTGAGCTTTGAGCTTGGGCGGCTGAAGGATCGAACTCCCCCGAAGCCTGGGTTGCTCCCAGCTGGCCGTCGTCTCTGCTCCGAACTTCCTGGAGCAGAGCCAGGCGTCTGCGAACCATCCCTGCCTGAAGAAAGGACTATGATTTAAAGGAGCAGGCAGAGCGGTACAAGAGGAAAAGGTGGAGAGATGAAGAGGATTATTTTATTTTACTCTCAAGCTTGATGGACTATGCTTAAAACTTAAAGTGAAAGTGCGTCACAATTGTAAGTAAAAGATGGCGGCTAAACCTCCCCCTAGAACTTTTCGGAGTGCTGGAAATTCTCCGGTGCAACAACAATCATTACTGCAGGCGTTGCATTCTCCTGATGTATTGACATCGAAGGATCTTGAAAAACATACCCAGTTAATTTTGGAGTCAATGGGTGTTAAATTTGCACAGATGGAGGAGAAATTGGAGAAATTGGAGCAGAGAATGGAAGAAAGGATGGAGCAGAAACTTAGAGAGATGAAGGTAGACATTTTGTCCTCAGTGTATAAAGTAGCTAAATGTGTGGAGGTGCTGGATGATCAAGTGGAAGACTTGACTCAAAAGAATGCTATATTAGAAGCAAAAGTATTGGAAATTGAAGATTTAAAAGACAAAATGGATAGCGAACAGAGTTTGGCTCAATTTTACCAGATGCAGTTTGCTGTTAGAATTAGAGGCCTAAAAGAGAATATTAAGGAAGATTTAAAGCAGCTGGTTTCTGAGGCTTTTGAGGGGGTATTGAACCATCCAGCATCTGAAATAAAACAAGGCATGGACAAAGTGTTTCGTGTGAATTCGTGGATTGCTAAGCAGAGAAAGTTGCCTAGAGATGTGGTGGTTTATTTTGTAAAAAGGGAAATTAGGGATGAAGTTATACAAGCTGCCTATGATACTAAAGTTGTGATTGCTGGTCAAGAAGTTTTGGTTCTAAAAGAAATTCCTCCAAAGATTTTAAAGAGAAGGAAGGACTTTATATTTCTTGTGCAAGAGCTCAAGCAAAGAGATATAAGGTTCAGATGGGAGATCCCAGCTGGGTTGAGCTTCATGTATGATGGCAAAAGGTACTGTTTGGGTACTGTGAAGCAAGCGCATGATTTTTACAACAATGTTTTAAAAGCAACCCCATCAACACTTCTGGAAGCTGCAGAGGGATCTGGAGAAGGAGAACATCAAGAGGATGAAGATGGACAGATAGACGAGAAGGGTACAGGAGGAGATCAAGCTGCAACTCTTTTGGATGATCCTAGAGAACAGAGGGTGACGCGTGCTGCCTTAAAACGCTCAAAAAAGATTAAAAAATAAGACCAGTAGAAATCTATGGAACTTCCACAATATACTTATAGTCAAGTGGTAGTTGTGTTTTTAAGAGTTTTGGGATGATATGTATGGTAACAGAATGTTCAATTTGGAATTAATGGACAATTTACTACAGAGGAAGAGGAAGAAAGTTTTGTGGGTTAATGTGGGTTAATTTGTGTAAGAACTATCTATTATAGCCTATTTTGGCTAGAGAGGTTAATAGGGATAGGTGCTTGTGATGTGTAAGTGAGAATATGTCTAGGTAATAGTGAATTGTGGAAGAACATAGATGGGAATGATGCTAGTTTTCTTTTATTTTAGTTCTTTATACATATTTAGTATTGTTAAGGATTGGTTTACTCTATATAAGCTAGAGAGTGATGGATTTTAGAGTTTATAATTGTTAGTATATGATTGTTTATGATTGCTTTTTAGATATATACCTTGTATTTTGCTCTGGGAAGTCGGGGGGGGGGGAGGGGGGGAGGAGGGGAAGTAGAGGGGTGGGAGGCAGGGGAGGGAGGAGGGAGAGGGGGAGGGGGGGAGATAGGGGGGAGGTAGGGAGGGGAGGAGGGAGGGGGAAGGGGGGTTTTTCAAAGGAAAATTGTATTTTAAAACTTTTCAATAAAAAAAAAATAACATTGAAAAAAACCCCAAGAAATAAAAACAAACTATTAAAGGACAAAAAAACAAACATTCACTAACAGTTGGTTTCTATAATCTATAATCCATGTAATAACTTTACTTGATTTCTTCTTTTTCCCATAATGTTCTCTTTTACCAACCTTAAGTTGATACAATTCTTGTTGTTTTGGCAAATAACAATAAAGTATAAAAGAATTCTAATATTTCTACAAGTAATAATCACATCAATATATTTCTTTCTATCTAGTCATTCTGGTTGCCTCTTCATAGATCCTGTTTACCGTTTTTGTTTGCATTCTTACTGGTTAAGATTTTCTCAAAGTTAATTAAATTTAAATATTTAAATGTAAGTCTATTTTTTCTCATGTAAGCATTCCACTACTTTTACCTTTCTTAAGGAATAAATAAGACTTAAAAAAAAGAGGAATAAGAATAAAGAAAAAAAGGATAGTATGCCACTTAAAATCCATGTTTCCTATAAGCTAATACATATTTATTTCCAAACTTTTTCCGTTCTTTTTACCATAATTAAAATATATATTTAATCTTTAAATATTCCATTTAATAAATCTAGTCCTCTAGACTTTTAACTCTTATTCAAAACATTTTTAAATCCATTGTAATTTTCTTAAAATCAATCACAATTAAATATCTAAAACATTTCCTTTATATAAGCCATTCCAACTCTTTTATATTACTAATAACAAGAAATAAAATAATAAGAAGAAAAAGAGAGTACTATGTTACTTATGGGGCTCTTCCCTCTTAAAATAAAATTCATATCCAAAATCTATTTCTTTAGCTATATTCAAACATGTGTTTCTTTTTTAAATATTCTCTCTGATAGTTCCCATCATCTATTTTCTTAATTTTCACTTTAGCCTTTTTCTTTTGTCCAGTATCCTTCTTAATCAATATGTTCTGCTGAATGAAAGAATCTTTCCATATTCTTGTAAGTGTTACTGTAGATATAAAAGGTAAGTCAAGTACAATATCTTTGTAAGAGGCATTTGCCCATTCATGTTTATTGAAAATCTTTTTCTCTCTGTTTCTCTTATCATTTTGTTGTCTCTTCAGGTTTAGTGGTTTTCCTGACATCTCTGCAGTCCATTGTGTCCAATCTTTTTTCTTATCCTCAAATTTGTTTTGTGGTGATAAAGTATAAGTTGTCTTTTCCAAATCCAGTACTTCTTGTAAATTTTTTTCCACTTGGATTAAATCATGCTTCTTTCTTTTGTTAGGTTCCACCTTTAAGTCTCTATCCTCAAATTTGTATTCAGTTATCTGTTTTATCTGTTCCTTCTCTATTGTTGTTTTGTGGGATTTTTTTTGTAAAATTAAATTAGAGATGAATTGGTTTATATTTTCAAAGTTATTTTGTATTTCTTTGTGGTTTGAAATCATTGTTGTTTGAATTAGTTTCAACATATCATATGTCTCCTCTTGAAAGGTATTTATTTTTTCTTGATAAGTTCTTTCTATAAGTCTCTGATTTTCCATGATGGCCAAGAATCCAAGTTTTCTTTTCTTTGCAAATAGCTTTGGAGTCACAGTTAAGTAGATACTTGTAATTCAGAAACGTCAAAAGAACTTATTTTTGTTCCCTAAAGTTTATAAGTCTCTCTTTATTTGCAGCCCAGATTGTTTTCTTTTTTGTCACAGCTGTTCTCTATTGTTAGAGCTTTGAAGATCACAAGTAGAAATTAGTATTTTCTAGATTTTGCCAAGCCATAGCTGTCATAGTCTTCATCCACCACTAGATCTTTATTTTTCCAATTTTCAAAATAAACAATTGTCCAAAATGAGAATCTTAACCATTCAGCAATTTCAAATTTATCCAAATTTATATTTTATAGCCATTTCCCACGACGATTGGGAATGGCAGCAGGTGGTTACATGGAGGGCCATATCAACATCTGGGATCACGCCCTCGCTGTCTTCAAGCGGTGGCATGCTCCGACCCTCCGGTTGACACCCATCTATCCGGGGATGAGGGAGATCAGGCCCCTGAGCTCAGGATGGTGTATTTTAATGCCAGATCCATTGTGAATAAAGCTCCCCTCGTCCGAGATTTGATCGAGGAGAAACGCGCAGATCTGGCATGCTTTACGGAAACCTGGTTGGGCCCAGAGGGAGGTGTTCCTCTGACCGAGCTCTGCCCCCAGGTTTCTGTGTGCTGCATCGTCTGTGGGCTCAGGGTAGAGGCAGGGGCGTGGTGGTGGTTATACAGGAGACCTTATGTCCTCGAGACACCACTGTCATACAGATTGGTGGGTGTGAGTCTCTCCTGAGGTGTGGCCCTGGGGTTCAGTTGGGCTTGTTGCTGACATACCTGGCACCCAACTGTGTTGCAACGGCCCTGCCCAAGCTTTTTGACACCCTCTCAGGGTTGGTGGTTGAGTTCCCCAGACTTATTGTTCTGGGTGATTTCAACCTTCCTTCCCTGGGCAGGTCATCAGAGTTGGCTCGGGAGTTCATGGCCTCCATGACGGCCATGGACCTGACCCAGATAATTCAGGGCCCAACTCATGGAGGGGGTCACACTCTTGACCTGGTTTCCCTATCTAGGCAGTGGTTTGATGATCTGGGAGGGGGTTTGCCAACTATTGTTCCCCTGTCATGGTCCGATCATTATCTCCTATGGCTTATCTTCCAGTATGCTACCCCCCGCTGCTGGGCTGCGGAACCGACCAGGTGGTTCCGCCCCAGGCACCTAATGGACCCGGAATGGTTCCAGGTGGTGCTTGGGTCTATACCTATTTCCCTCACTCACAGCCAGGCCGACTCCTTGGTGGATGCCTGGGAAAGGACTGCTACCGAGGCACTCAACTGTGTTGTACCCTTGCAACCCCTGTCCCAGCGCAGATCCTGTTGGGCCCCATGGTTTACTGTGGAGCTCCGGGAGATGAAGCGTCGGAGATGGGGTCTAGAGAGCTGTTGGAGATCCAGCCGGTCTGAATCTGACCGACTGTGATTAAGATCCTTCATAAGGTCTTATCTCATGGCGATGAGGATGGCGAAGTCTAATTACTTCGCTGCCCTCATTGCGTCCACAGAAAATCGCCTGGCTGCCCTGTTTAAGGTGACTCACTCCCTCCTTAACCAGGAGGTGAGGGAGGAGCCCTTACAGGGGTGGGCCGAGGAGTTTAGTCATCATCTGGTGGACAAAATTGCTCAGATTCGGGCCGGTTTGGACTCTGGCTGGGCAGAGTCTGATGTGGAGGAAATGAATGGTCTTGAGAGTGTTATCTGGACTGAGTTCGATCCTGTGACCCCTGATGAGGTGGACAGGATTATGAGGAGGCTGAGCTCTACCACCTGTTTATTGGACCCATGCCCCTCCTGGCTAGTTTATTCAGCTCGGGAGAAGACACGAGGCTGGTTCCAGGCAGTAATATCTGCTTCTTTGAGGGAGGGTATTTTCCCCGCCTCCCTGAAGGAGGCAGTGGTGAAGCCCCTTCTCAAGAAGCCTGCCCTGGATCCAGCGATTTTGAACAACTATCGTCCGGTCTCCAACCTTTGCTTTTTGGCGAAGGTTGTTGAGAGTGTGGTAGCACATCAGCTCCCTCTGTTCCTGGATGAAACCAATTATCTTGACCCGTGCCAATCAAGCTTCAGGCATGGGTACAGCACGGAGACGACATTGGTTGAGCTGGCCCGGGACAGGGATTGTTCCTCTGTCCTAGTCCTATTAGACTTCTCAGCGGCTTTTGATACCATCGACCATGGTATCTTGTTGCGATGACTCAGGGGACTGGGAGTGGGGGGCACTGTTTTACAGTGGTTCTCCTACCTCCTGGGCCATTCGCAGTCAGTGTTGGCAGGGGGACAGAGGTCGGCCTCGAGGCCTCCCGTTTGTGGAGTCCCTCGGGTCGGTCCTCTTGCCCCTCCTGTTCAACATCTATATGAAGCCTCTGGGTGAGATCATTCATGGTTGATGGGAGGTCAGATATCCGCCCCGAGGCCTCTCATTTGTGGAGTTCCTCAGGGGTCGGTTCTCTTTCCCCTCCTGTTCAACATCTATATGAAGCCGCTGGGTGAGATCATTCGTGGTTTCAGGGTGGGGTATCATCAGTATGCTGATGATACCCATCTTTTTCTTTCCACCCCAAACCAACCCAGTGATGCCCTCATCGTGATGTCCCATTGCCTGGAGGCGGTTCAGGTTTGGATGGGAAGAAACAGGCTTTGACTCAATCCTGCCAAGACTGAGTGGCTGTACATACCGGCATCTTGGGTGAATGATTTTTGTCCATCATTAACAATGGGGGATGAGGTGTTACCCCCCGTTGATAGGGCTCATAACTTGGGCGTTCTCCTGGATTCACAGCTCAGTTTGGAAGATCATATAGGAGCTGTGATCAGGGGGGCTTTTGCCCAGATTCGCCTGGTGCACCACTTACGACCCTATTTGGACTGAGATGCCCTACGCACAGTCACTCATGTGCTCGTTACCTCCCAGTTAGACTACTGCAATGCTTTCTACCACTCGGAGGCTTCAGCTGGTGCAAAATGCAGCTGTGCGAGTAGTAATGGGAGTTTCCCAATACTCTCATGTAACACCTCTTCTCCGTGAGCTGCATTGGCTTCCAATTCTTCTCCGGGTGAGATTCAAGGTGCTGGTGATGACCTATAAAGCCCTAAATGGCATGGGTACAGATTATCTCAGGGAGCACCTGCTGCCAGCATCAGCCTCCCAGCGTGCTATGCACTCCCACAGGGAGGGCCTCCTTAGGGTTCTGCCCGTTAGGGAATGCCGACAGATGGTTCCAAGGCAGAGGGCATTCTCTATGGGCACACCTGCCCTATGGAATGAACTGCTGGTAGAACTTCAGACTGCCCCAAACCTTCACTCGTTTCGCCGGGACCTTAAAACTTGGTTTTTTGATCTTGCTGGCCTGGACTGAGGGGTTTTTAATTTAATTTTAATTTTAATTTTAATTTTAATTTTAATTTTAATTTTAATTTTAATTTTAATTTTAATTTTAATAATTTTAATTTTAATTTAATTTTAATTTGTTTAATTGTGGGCTAGTCTTATTTAATTCTATTTTAAAGTGTACTTATTTGTATTGTTTTAACTCACCCTGTAAACTGCCCTGAGTCCTTCGGGAATAGGGTGGTATATAAAATCAATCAATCAATTAAATAAATAAATAAATTTCATTGCAATATGTTTTGGTCCTCCATAAAAGGCTTAATTTGCCACTTCCATTAGTAAAAGGGTGGGGCAAAGATCCCACTCCTTCAGTTTTGGAGGTTTTGTGCTTCTTGGGATTTTTTTCCTTCAGGAAAGTTGATAAGTAGGATAGAGAAAATCGATGTTCTTACCCAGATTCAAATGCACTGTTTACAATCAGCTTAAAGTAGTACTTTTGACTTTGGTTGCTTGTAGCTTGGGCTAGACTCTGAAGTTAGGCTAGCCTTTCTCCTGGTTTGTTTCTGGAAGGCTTCTCCTGGACTGATCAGGTCAACCGCCATCTCTCCATGGTCCCCGGGACTTCCTTCCTTTTTTGCCGCCTCTTCGGGGCAGCTTCTGGCCCATTTAGGGTCCCCTAACAGGAAAAGATCAGCCGAAGGGCATGGAGCCCCAAACCCCTCGACTGCTGTATTACTGCACAGGACCGGAAGTCGTCTTGGCTGACATTCTTATCTACTCTGAGACAATGGAAGATCATGTGAAGCTAGTGAGAGAAGTGCTGAGGAAACTATTGAAAGCTAAGCTTTACGCTGAACTATCCAAGTGTGAATTTCGTAAGACTAGTCTGGATTACTTACTTAGGCTATTGTGTGTCTAGCGAGGGAGTGGAAATGGATCCTGGAAAAGTGAAAGCAACATTAGAGTGGGAAACAACTGCAGAGCTTCCTGTATTTTGTCAACAACTGACAATTCATCCATCACCTAACTATTGAAAACATGAGGGGGAAGGCTGAAACTCAAATTGAGCCAGCTGCTCATTTGAACTATGGAATGTCAAGTAGCTTTCTAAAATGGCTCTTTGTGGCAAAACTGACCCTCAGGCACCCAAACCCAATGGAGCCCTTTGTAACCAGACCCTAGTGATGTAGCAGTGGGGGCTGTCCTATTTCAGAAGAATGAAAGGGGAAAGCTCTAAACCTGTGCCTACACCTCCCAGAAGCTGACTAACAGTGAAAGGCATTGGGCAATGTGGGAAAATGAAGCTTATGCAGTGTGATGGGCGTTGCTGACCTGGCGAGTTTTTAGAGGGCAGCAAGATCCCCTTTCAAGTGTGAATGGACCACAAGAATTTAGAGGCCTGAAGACCCACAGGAAACTATCCCCTAAGCAGGTCCAATGGGCTCAGTACTTCAATCAGTTCAACTTTAACCTTTGGTACTTGCCAGAGGGAAAAAACTTCCTTGCAAATTCTCTCTCCCATTTGCCCCAGTACAAAAATACCTGGAAGAAATAGTTAACTTGATCATCTCCTCCCAGCGACTAGCAGCACAAAGCTCCATGACGCTAGGATTGTTGGCCGTTCCTCAACTGGCTGATAATGCATTAACCCAGAAATTAAAGGAAGCCCTGGGGGAGGATGAGTGGAAAGGAAAGAAGTTGTAAGTTCTATCTAACCTAAGAGCCCAGATCCTGCAACAGAGTCATGATGTGAAACTTACAGGTCATTCTGTGCTCATGAAAACCCTCCATCTGGCCAAAAGCAGTTCTGGTGGCTTAAGATGAATAAGGACATAGAGAGCTGTTAGAAGAATGTGCGGTGTGTGCATCCATGAAATGATTGTCTCCTGGATTATTACAGCCGGTGACCAACACTAATGCTCCATGGGAAGAAACCACCATGGACTTTATTATGGAGTTACCTGAAAGTTCCAGGATTACAGAGATTTAGATTGTGATCAACCTGTTTTCAAAGCAAGCGCACTTTGTGGTGTGGCCGAAGATTCCATCAGCCCAAAGTTTGGCCAAATTGTTCATGCAACATTTGTATTGGCTGTATGGAGTCCCGGGATGCATAAACTCTGACCAGGAGGTGCAGTTACAGGCCTCAATGATTACCATCCGGTTGCACTGACATCCACCATTATGAAATGCTTTGAGAAGCTGATAAAAGACATTATCGTATCCAGCCTCCCACCAGCATTTGACCCACTTCACTTTGCCTACTGACCAAATCGCTCTACGGAAGATGCTATTTCTTCTGTTATCTATCTGAGCTTGAAGCACTTAGAGGAAATAAATACTCACGTGCGTTTGTTGTTTGTTGACTTCTATTCAGCGTTTAACACAATCATTCCCCAGCATCTAGTAGACAAACTGGGCCTTTTAGGCTTAAACACTCCTTTGTGCAACTGATTCTTGATTTTCTTACCAACAGGCCCGAATATGTGCGAGTTGGAAAAAATACCTCTAATAACATTTTCTTGAGCAGTTTCTCCTCAGTGCTGCATCCTGAGTCCGCTGCTGTTCACCCTGTTGACCCATGACTGTTGTGCTAGGTTTGCCACCAACCATATTGTGAAGTTTGCAGATGATACAACAGTAGTGGGCCTTATTCATGATGACAAGGTGGAAGCTTACCACAAGGAGGTTGAGGGGTTGATTAACTGGTGTAAGGAAAACAGCCTAGTTTTAAATACTGGAAAAACCAAAGAGATAATTGTCAATTTCAGAAAAGGCAGGCATAGCCACACTTCTCTGTGCATAAATGATTCATCTGTGGAGATGGTTGCCAGCATCAAATTCCTGGGTGTGCAGCTAATGAGTAATCTGGCTTGGTTGCTCAACAGTGAGAAACTGCTGAAGTGGGCACAGCAGTGCTTGCATTTTCTGTGTTGCATGAGAAAAGCACATCTTCCTTCCCCTGTCCTGACCACTTTCTAAATGGGAACGATTGAGAACATCCTGTCATACAGCATCACAGTCTGATTTGGAAGCATCACTGCTTCAGACAGGAAGGCGGTGCAGAGAGTGGTGAGGATGGCCGAAAAGATAATTGGCAGTTCCCTCTCCTCCATCCAGGACATAGCACAGAAGCGTTGCTTGAACAGGGTCCGTAAATTTATCTGGGACACTACACATCCTCTTCACAACCTGTTTTCCTTGTTACCTTCTGGGAGGAGGCTTCATGTTATCCGCAGCAGAACATCCAGATTCAGCCATAGTTTCATTCCATACAGCATTAATCTTATGAACTCTCAAGCTTCCTCCTTCTGTTATATATTCAAGATGGACAGTATTTAATATTTATTTGCTATGTATATGTAGGGTTGTGGGTCTATACATATGTGTATATAGTGTGGTTATGTGTGTGTCATGTTTGTGTTCCACTATGAGAGCGGGCAACTAAATTTTATTTTTGATGTGTGCCGTTGTGCCCACAGTAAAAAAAGGACAATAAAGGTTATCTTATCTGAGTACAAAGGGGGCAACTGAAAGGACCAACTCATTAATAGAGCAATACTTACATTGCTATATAAATTATCAATAAACCAACTGGGCAGAGCTCCTGCATTTTGCAGAAGTGGCATGTAATAACTCCGTACATAGTAACACTGGGTTCACCCCATTTAAAATAGCTACAGGAGTAGAGTTTTTACTGATGCAAGAGCTTCCAAGGGAACCTCCCTCCTCAGCGCCGCTAGCTGAATGGATGGAAACCCTAAAAGTCACTTGGGGGAATGTACAGAAAGCACTGAGTAAGGCCAGGGAGTCTTACAAGAAACAGGCTGATTGGAGGAGAGCTCCCCAGAAGAGATTTACTACTGAGGATAAGGTGTACCTATCTACCAAATATCTTAAGCTGAGGCAACTCTGTAAGAAATTAAGTCCTAAATATATAGAACCCTTCCCAATCGTTCAGATTATAAGCCCAGTTACAGTTGAGTTACCATTGCCAAAAGTCTTCAAACGGGTCCATCTAGTGTTCCATTGTAGTCTGTTAAAACCACTTCAAGCCTCTAGCCTAAAACCAATTGAAAGGAAGCTTCCTCCTCCAGTTATGGTGGGGGTGTGTGAGAAGCACTATGAGATCAAGAAAACACTGATCAAGAAAAATCAAGATTTTTTTAAGGGAAGACTAACTACTGTATTTAGTACAGTTGAAAGGCTATCCCTCAGCTGATGCTGAATGGGTAGCTTCCCACAATGTTAGTGCAGACAGATTAATAAGAAGATTCCATGCCAAATACCCTCAATGTCCTAAAAATCAATTGAATGTTAATTTGAATTAATGATGATAATTTTTGTTTAATATTTTTCACCAGAAAAATAGGGACCACTGCAGTGGGAAGGTAACAGCGTTCCATGCGCCTTTGGCATGGACAAGCGCTGGCTCTTCGGCTTTGAAACGAAGATGAGCACCAGTCCCTAGAGTTGGAAACGACTAGCACGCATGTGCGGGGGAACCGGAACCTTTACCTTTACCCTTCTTTCAGGATGTCAGCCTGTCAAGATTGAATTGCTATGATGCCTGCTAGCTTCTATCGCTAATCAACTTGCCATAGAAAAGGGGGTGGAGGAGTAGAAAGTAAAGGGAGGGAATGGAATGCCAAGAAACCATTCAGGGACTGTGAAAGCCTGCACCAAGCCAAGGTCACTAACTCAGGTGCTCGATGGAGAAGTGAACTGTTCCCATAAAAAAATAAATATTATGATTGAACAATGTAAACACCTGGTGGGTGGGGGCCATGAGAATCTGTTGTTTAAATAAGCAAGCTTTCACATGGGAAAATTCAGAGCTGATTTTGCTTCTGCAGTTCCAAGATGGTGTATCCAATAAAGTTTTACCTTATGGGACTCAATTGCCTTTTGTTAAGTCCGCTAGTTGATTGTTGACAATTATACATTTAGCCTCTGAGCTGTGTTTCCATTTAAATCATTTTTTGTGAAAATCCTGAAAGCTCTCCATAAATCTCTTAGATAATAGAATGTTTTGTTGCTCATATTCAATGCTTTATTTTTATGGCCTTAGATTCTAAATGAGAATATAAAGTACATTTCTCTACTGTATGTTTATTTTGCTTGTTTTTATGTGTTGGAAAATGATTTAATGGAAGTCAAAATTAAACTGGATGCAAAATGCTTTGTACTTACTAACTACATTAGCTTGTCCAGTGAAGATAGTATATTGCAGCTCATAGGAGACCACACTGAATTCATCATCTGAAGTCCAGTGTACTGTGATTGTGTCATAAGAAGCAGTGCAAAGCTCTTCTCTAATTGTTGGTGGATTTGGAGCTGAAAAAAGTTTAAATGACTTGTTACAGTTCTCAGACATTCATTTGCCCATTTATCACAAAAGTATAAAAACAAGAAAAATCATGTTCATTGCATGAAGTTATGAAAGACTATTAGCAAGAAGATCCTTTATATAATCCATTAACTCAGAGACACAGTTCTTTATAGTATGGAATTTCCATGCAGAATGGCTCTTGCTGCTGCTATGTCATTGAACCACACTGCTTTGGTATACCTCCCAAATCCTGCTTCTGTATCTTCTTCAGATCCCATCCCAAAGACTATGGTATTCTGACATGGTAACAGTTTGATACAAACTTATTTTGGACTGTAAGAAAATACTGCAATGAGGTTAGTTAATGCTGGCTGAATAGTGAGATCCCAGATTTCAGAACTATTTTCTCATGAGGTCAAAACAGACTGCAGAATGTGTTGCAATCACTGATTAATCCTTATAAATCCTATTAAATCAGAACATTGTCTAAACATCTCTTTGTCATATGAACCTACATAGCTAAACTAATATTACAAATACAAATCTGGGAACTGGGAAGGATTGAGTGGTTGTATCCTATCTAGACATTTGCAAAAAATGGTTAAAGTATTACAAGATCATTCACTAAAATTCTATTTTCCCTGAATTACAATAATCTCTTTTTATCCAAAGAATGTTACTACATGCATTCTTTTCTATGTTAAAATGAGTACGCATGTTCCTATATATACATATTTCAATTCTTACCAGTTAGATAATCAAGGCATTCCAGCAGTTTCTTTTCTCTTGTAAAATCCAGCGCAAATGTATCAAAAGTGTCATTAAGATTAATTTCAGGAATTAAAACCTGGGAAGATGCAGTTGCCATGGCAACCCTACAAGATAAAGAAAGCAAGCTTTGAGTTCAGTTTTGAAAATTATTTTACATGGTGAGGATACATAAGGCAAATACTTTTAAAATAAGTTAAGAAGTGCTGTGTTACATGTATTTAATGTAATTTTCATATCCCTGATCAGCAACATGTCAACTAGAATGTAGAAAGCTACCTAACTGCCCTGTAAACCGCCCTGAGTCCTACGGGAATAGGGCAGTATACAAATCCAATAAAATAAATAAATAAATAAACTACTGCCTGCTTGTTTGTAGCTGCTGGGAATTGAGTTTGGGATTTTATAATGGAATCCATGAACAATGTTATTTTACTGTAATTTCTCCCAAAATTGACTGATATACTTAGGTGTTATCAGGGCTTTTTTTCTCATAGAACACTCAGAACGGAGTTCTGGCATCTTTTTTGGATGGAACCTTGTAGGGTAGGCAAGGCAGGTTGTATGACATGTGTGAGTTCCGGCACCTTTTTCTTTTACAAAAAAAGCACTGGGTGTTATACATTTTCATTATCTTTTGCTAATTTGCCATTCATGAAATGTGCTATGTTAAAAAGCTTCAAATGCCTACGGGCAATCTCTTTTCCAAGGTAAAAGAATTGTCATCTGATTTTGAAATCTCAAGACTGAACTTCATGAGAACTGGTTGCATTTTAGTTAGTTATTGAACTAAGTTCAATAATGAGTCAATATTTTGTTATTTAAGCAGATAAACAGTGAGAATAGACGTGATTTCCAACTTTCTGCTGGCCTTCCCATTGGCTGGGTTTGTGGGCAGTTGGCAGGGAGTGTCAAAAACCATGATCACAGGGATGTTGCAACTGCTACAATTTTGTAAATAAAACTGACCTGAACATTGGAAATTTCAAGTCCACAGGACTAATGGATGGGCCCTGGAATTTTTACACATTTTTCAGGTTAGCAGATTTCGATTCAAAAATTGTTGTATAATGCACCATTTGGGCTACCGTTTGAGGGTACAAATGGACAAACAGTAAATACAGTAAGAGTTTTAATAGTATGAAAATATGAAAATATGCAAGAAAAGGTAAAGGTAAAGGAGTCCCTGTGAATTTTACTCCACTAGTTGTTGCTGACTATAGGAGTCGATGTTCATCTCTGTTTCAAGGCCACTGAGCCAGCACTGTCCGAAGACATTTCTGCGGTTAGCATGATGACACGGACTGCTGTTATTTTCCCACTGAAGTGGTAGCTATTTATCTACTTACACTTACTTGGTTTTGAACTGCTAGGTTGGCAGGAGCTGGGGTGAGGATAGGACTTCACCCCATTGTATGGGGCTTGGGTCTTAAACCAATTGCTGGCTTTCCAGCTGACAAGCCCAGGATCTTAACTGCTGAGCCACCATAATATGCAATTATATGGAAGTATTCTAACTTTTTTCTAGAATAATATTTCTTGATCTGACATTTTGCCTTGGTATACCAGTTGTTGAATATGTTGATGTTTTATACCTGTTTATATATATATAAACACACCCACCATTCAAAACACACTCCCACCCAATCAGAACACACCTAATCCCCCACCCAATCAGAACACACCTCCACCCACAGAACACACCCCCTCTGGCAGTTTAAAAAAGAGGAACAAACAGCCACCACCACATGCTTCTCCCAGAAGAAGGAAGCTGAAGCCACCAGCCTGAGGATGACGGATGGGATTCCGTCAAAACGTTGCTCCTACACCTTCAATTCTACGTGGGGAAAAACCCAAATGACCAAAGATCCACATACAAACACCCGCGGAAACCTCAGAAAACAAATATCTTACCTCTATGGGGAGGAAATCCACCAGCTAACTAGGACCTATGAAAAACTCGAAGTACGAAGAGCTTCCATTCTGTGTGACCTCACATTCCTACGCAACTGCCGAGATCAAAATTTAATCCCCACATCCTTCCAATTGAAATTCCACTCCAACTCTGCAGCCATCAAACGCATCCTGATAAGAACTGAACTGGCCCTAATCAGAAATGAACACACAAAAAGATTCCTCTTGGACCGAATCAACAGAGACCTCCTCACACTTCACCTCAAACTCAGCAACAAGATCCACCCCACACTTTGGGACAAATTCAAACAAATCACTGTCTGGAGAGCTGAAACAGAGACTGCCTATAAAACAGACACACACACCAATAAACTCCGAAGACTAAAGGAATGCCAGAAACAAACCCCTCCTCTCTCACAGCAACACATGAAACAAACTGTGCACAACATCTCAGACAGGATTCTCACCAAAGCCGAAACCAATGTCCTGTCTAAAGGATTTAATTTTGCAGTCGCTCCCAAACACATTCCCACGGAAACCATTATATGCGGAGTCGAATCCAGCCTGACCAAAATTAACCCTGACGATGCCAACAAAATCAGACTCGAAGTTACCAACATCCTCTGCACCATCAAACCACCCAAAAGCAACTTACCCAAAGAGGAACAGACAGCACTACTTAACCTAAAAAAAGACACCAGCATAATCATTCTGCCAGCAGACAAAGGCAACGCCACGGTGGTAATGAACTCATCTGACTACCATACCAAATTATCCAACCTACTCCGAGACTCCACATACAAACTCCTCAAGAAAGATCCCACCACCTACCTGGAAAAAACCACAATATCCAAAATAAAAGCCACCCCCATCAGTGAAGAGATCCAGCAAACAATCATTCCAAGCGAAAAATCATCCAGATGTCCCAAGCTCTATGGTCTGCCCAAGATACACAAAGAAGGAACCCCTCTCAGACCCATAGTCAGCTCCATAGGCTCATCTCTACAAAATCTAGCCAAATTTCTTGCCAAACAACTACAGCCTTACACAAATTCCATCACCTCACACATACAAAACTCATTCCAATTCATAGAGATCATAAGTAAACTAAACTTACAGCCCTGTGACCTACTTGTGAGCTTCAATGTCGTATCCCTCTTCACCCAAGTGCCAATCAAAGAAGCCTTGACAGCTATCCTAAATAAATACAACCCCCCAAAACACATCCTAGATCTGACCAACCACTGCCTATCTAACACATACTTCATCTACAATGGACAAAGATACAAACAAATGGAAGGAGCACCCATGGGATCACCCCTTTCACCTGTCATCGCAAACCTCTACATGGAACACTTTGAAACCCTCGCTCTAGAAAAATCCAACCACAAACCCAAACTCTGGCTCAGATACGTAGATGACACCTTCGTAATCTGGCCCCACGGCAAAGAAAAACTGGATGACTTCCTCACACACCTCAATAGCCTACACCCCAAAATACAATTCACCATGGAAACAGAAGCTAACAACCAACTTCCCTTCCTTGATGTCTTAGTCTACAAGAAATCCAACAGCTCCCTAGGACACACTATCTACCATAAAAAAACACACACAAACCGCTATCTGAACGCACTCTCACACCACCACCCAGCACAGATCAACTCCGTAGCCAAGACACTCATCTCCAGAACAAAACACCTAGCTGACGAACAACACCTAAAAACCGAACTACACACTCTCACTAATGTACTAACAGCCAATGGATTCCAAAGAAACACGATTACCAACTTAATCCGAAGAGAGACACCCACAAAAACCCAAGACAGAGAAAAAGAAAATGGCAAAGCCCTCCTCCCATACTTAAAAGGGACCACAGACAGAATCAGCAAGATCCTCCAAAAACACAACATCAAAACAGCATTCTACACAGACAGAAAAATATCCACCATCCTAAGAAACCCCAAGGACATAATTGGGTTAGAAAACCAAGGAGTATACGAAATCCCATGCACCACCTGCCCCACCACATACATCGGACAGACCAACAGAAGAATAAGTGCACGCATTGAAGAGCACAAAAACTCACTCAGAAAGGGAGAACAAACTTCATCCCTGGTCCAACACTTTGAAGCCACGGGACATGAAATTGATTTTAAAAAAACCAAAACTATCGCCAAAATTGAACATTTTAACAACAGAATAATCAGAGAAGCCATTGAGATAGAAAAACGC
Source organism: Vipera ursinii (assembly GCF_947247035.1). NCBI lineage: Eukaryota > Metazoa > Chordata > Lepidosauria > Squamata > Viperidae > Vipera > Vipera ursinii. The sequence goes on along the minus strand of NC_139514.1, from coordinate 71,603,051 downwards.
CCCCACAGCATGAATACACGAGATGATACCTCTCATCTACCAGCCATTTGGAAACCCGCCTTGATTGACAGACGAGGCCCAACCACCAAGAATGATACCAGACCCAAACTCATGATAACATCACATGACATCACCACCACACAACCATTCAAAAAGCAAATCCGAACCCACAACGATAAAGACACACAACCACAAAACAGAAACCTAACTACAGCTGCAACATCAGCCACTTTAAACCCCTCCAAACCACACAATAAGCAAACTGACACCCACTATAAAAACATGGCACCACCACAAACACGAAGCCGAACAAAAGCAGCACAACTCACCAGCTCAGTTCTGGAGCTGGCAGCTGAGACCAGCCCATCCACTCAGAACACCCCCCCACCCAATCAGAACACACCCACCATTCAAAACACACTCCCACCCAATCAGAACACACTTGGTCCCCTACCCAATCAGAGCACACCTCCACAGAACACACCCCCTCTGGCAGTTTAAAAAAGAGGAACTAACAGCCACATGCTTCTCCCAGAAGAAGGAAGCTAAAGCCTGATGATGACGGATGGGACTCCGTCGAAACGTTGCGCCCACACCTTTAGTTCTACGCGGGGAATAACCCGAAAAACCAAGGATCCATATATATATATATATATATATATATATATATATATATATATATATATATATATATATATATATATATATATATATATACAGTTATAAAACATCAACATATTCAACAACTGGTGTGTGTGTGTATATACATGTGTGTGTGTGTGTGTGTGTGTGTGTGTTAAATGCCACTTGGGGTGTGTGTGAAAGCCCTAATAAGCAGGCATATACATAGAATGAAGGCTACTGCTAAGCTTGTAAGCCTCCCTGAGTCTTTGGAGAAGGGCAGGATATAAATGGAATTTAAAAAATAAAAAATAAAAAAAAATGCTTGTTAACTATTTAGATTACCTTGCTAGGCCCCAAACATGGGACAAATCTTTATTTCCTGTTTCAGCCTAACCGAAGGCCATCGACAGGCAGTAGTCACAACAGTGACAGCTCATATTTGTGTAAATTTAGCAATCTTATATATGTATGTATGTATATGTATATGTATATGTATATGTATATGTATATATATATATATAAATAAATGTCTGGATTTTTGAGCATCACAAAAATTTGATTTCTGTTTGAAACATCTGTTTGTCATATTACAAAGAAAATGGTTAGCCAGGTTATCTAATTCTCAAGACTCTTCAGTCCTGTTTATGGCATTACCTTTCAGTTATGTTTTTAGCTGACTGCAGGAAGCGTGCATGATCATTCTCCTTCATAGATTGTTCAGCCTGAGAGATAAGAGAGGTGGAGCGTTCAATACACTGCTTGCAATTAGCTATCTGCTGGGCCAGTTTTCTCAGTCTCCCAACCTAGAGCAAAGAAGAAAACTGTTACTTCTGTGGACACAAAAATGAGCTTTAACATTTGACCATAGCTCAAGATCATAGGAACCTAAGTTCTAAGAAAGTATTTATTATTATCCAGAGTTGGGTGAAAACAACCACAACCCATTTTCTTTAAAAAAAATATTAGAACAAGAAATCTTAATTGCCATCAGGACAATAGTGCTCTACTGTGCCCAACTGGATGTCTTGAAAGCAGCTTAAAAAGGTCTATGACTTTTTGCTTTAATTCTTGACCTCAGAACAAAAGGAATAATTTAATTTCTCCTTGGAAATGTCTTTTTCTGGAGGGTTCGCCCCCCCCCCAGCTAAGTCTGGTATATTAACAAAAGTGGGTACCATACTGCATTATCAGTGCAATACAAATGGGACGTTTTAATTCCAATTCACTTTTAACATTGATTACACTGCAACACTAAACAAATTTATTTAATAGTAAGTCCAATTGAATTAGTAGATTATTTTCACTGCAACTATGTTTCAGATGAATCTACTGAGGCAGTATTGAACTACATTTGAAATGGAAGAGTAATAGAACATAAAGACCACCTCAATCTTTTCTAATGCTCTCCTTCTTTAGTAATCTGGCAAGAAACTATTTAATTACATTCAAGAGTACAATTCTCCCAACAATAAAAGCAACTTGAGACCTTGCTTGAGACCTTTCCACTGAGACACTGGGAATAGAATGGCATATTAAATAAACCCTGTGTCTAATCCAGTGCAACTATTCTTATACTTATAACAAAAATTGGGACCACAATTTCCAGTGCTAAGCAAAGCAGTTGATAAGTGAGCCATTCTCACTTTTATGACCTTTTTGTCACAATTGTTAAATGAATCATTGCAGTTAAGTGAATTGTGTGGTTGTTAAGTGAATCTGATTTAACAGATTCACTTAATTTTGAATCTGTTGACTTTGCTTGTTGGAAGCCAGCTGGGGTTGCAAATGACAATCACATGACTCTAAGGAGCTGCAACCATCATAAATACATGCAGTTGCAAGTCCTAATTTTGATCAAATGACCGTGGGGATGCTGCAATGGTTTTAAGGGTAAGGACTGGTCATAAGTAATTTTTTACAAGCTATTAAACTTTGAATGATCACTAAAGAAATGGTTATAAGTTGAGAACTACCTGTATTTATTTTCAACTCAAGTATTCTATATTGCAAACAGAAATAAGATCTCCTGACTCATTTGTTCCTATTTTCTGAATCATGTAGATTTAAATCTCTGACATTCCTCACTAAAGAAACAAAAGAACTCCTGAAATTACCTGCAACTTGGTAAGGCTTGAGATTTTGGAAAAACAGCCCTATAAATTTAGCATGTGGATGATATCAGGCCTTTATTTCTAATACACTTCCAGACACTGTAGTGCCTTTTACACTAGGCTGAGAAAGTGGATAACTTATATGAAATGTTAAATCCAAAGTATACCAGTTCTACTGCTTAACTACATACTCATACTGCTAAAGTAGAAACACCTGCTTAATTTGCTGAAATTTGTTTGGGAATGAATGTTAAACTATTTTTCTCACCCGGTCAACAGCATAAAGTACAGTAATGAGCATATCTGTTAATAAAAAAAGGTCTCAGTTCTAGTTACCATCCTCAAACAAATAGCAGGAGAAGACTTTAAAAGAGTGGATTAATCAATTGAGAAACACATGGCTCATGGTGCACAACACCTTGGCAGATGCCAGGTGGCTTACAAAGCCCACACTGAAAAAAGAAGAGTAGTACCCAAACCATAGCTTGAATTCATTCGAAATATTTCATCTACTTCCATCTGCATCTCCACTATTTTTAGAGCCTATGCCAGTAGATTAATAATCACTTCTGCTATATCTTCCTCCTTCAGGTATATTTTGGAATCTTAAATAGTGTGCAGCTTTCTCCATTTCCAAGGCTGCAACTGTTCCTTCTAAGCTTTGATTTGCTTGTTCTAGTCTTCCATTTTTTATCAGTTTCTTCTGATTTGTCTTCCATTTTCTGAATTCTTTGTTCATTTTTAGCAATCATTTGTTGATGGGTGTCAGATTGTGTCTTTATGTCAAGCATTTGCTCATTTAGCTTATCAAAGTTGTTTATTGTCTCTTCATGATTTTTTCTGTATTGATTCTTGGATTAGCTGTAGTGTGGCTTGCATCTCTTTTTGGAAGCTGTTTGTTTTTTCTCATTGTAACATTATTTCAATAGATCCCTGACTTGCTGGACTATGTTACCGAAGAGGAATTTGTTGTGCAGAGGTCTCCTTGTGCTACCAAAGAGTTGCACAGACAAGGAAGGGTACTGAGAGCAGTAAGAGTCACACAGTAACCACAAGAGTACACTGAGTTGTAAAAGCAAAAAGTAGTTTACTTTTGAGGTGGTGTAAGAACAAAAATGCACAGTCAAAAATAAACAGTCCAGGTCATTCAAAATAGCAACGGTCCAATGAGTAATCCAAAATACAAAGTCTTCTTACCAGTCCAGAGGTCAATACACAGTTCAGGTTTATCACAGTAACAGAGCAAAAACAGTAATAGTAGAGAGCAGTGAATTCAGAGAGAGAAAGAAGCTATGTTACTAGCTCCCTCTTATGGCCATGAGAACACTTACACACCCATTGGCCAATTAACATCTTAAAGACATAACATCATGGTTAATATATTTTCAACCCAACATTGTAGGCTAACACCATATGCCTAACAGTGCAGAAAAAATATTATTTTTTTTAATTTTAGCAAGATTTGGTGCACTCATTTTTCAATTGAGCAGGTTTTGTAAATCCACAAAGGGAAAAGGAAAGAGAGAAAAAAAAGCCAACTGCTTTATGCTATTATCCAACCGTGAAACAAGCCAACTGCTTTAGGCTAATCCGAATGTTCCAGTTACTTTAAAAATGTAAAAAGCCCTCTGTTTCCAAGTAGTTTCTATTACAGATATGATTGTATAAAGTCTTTTCTAGTAGAAAGATATGATTGTAGAAAGTCTTTTCTAGCATAGTGTCACATAAAGTTTTTTTGTTTACAACAGGTGTTAGTTCAAGGTCAGCAGTTTCTCCAGTTCTTTTAATGTTATTGTAATATCTTCTTTCACCAGTAGATGTCCTTATTTACTGTATTGTCTATATCCAGGTTTAATAAAGTTCTTTTTAAGTTACTTTCTCACAAAAATTAAATAAGACATTTTTTCCACATTGTAAAAGTTAACCAAATTTTCTTTAAATCAGTCCCAATTCCATTTTTATATATTCTTTTGCATTCTTTAATTTTGCTCCCCCATTTAAAAATTTTCACCAGTTTTGACACTTTTCTTCCCAAGTCTTCCTAGGGTCTTTGCTTTAGGAATTTTATCCAATCAGGGGATTTTTATTTCCAAGTCCACAGGAAAGAGAAATAGAAAAAAAGCTTTACGTGCATCCAGATCTCAGCACGTTGTTGACAATCAGCTGTTCAGAGGCATGCCATGGTTCTCCACTTTTTCCCTGGTTGTCTATGACTAGGGCTGCTTTCTTCCATCCATTTGAAGAGGATCCTTGGTTTGTTTGGGCCGACTGCTGTCAACTCCAAACTTCCAAGGCTTCCCTTCTTCTTTGTCACTTCTCCAGGGCAACTTTCCGATCCCTTGGGATCACCAGACAGAGTGAAATCAAGCTAGGAAACCAGAGCTCCAATTCTTTCACCTGTCTTGTCATGACACCAAACCGGAAGCCCCTGGAGCAAAGGTTCTGATGGCTCAGGAACCACTTGTCTTTCTCTAGGGCCTGCTTGAACGTAAGGGTAGTGGAGTTATTTAGTGGTTGGGCTGCTTGTGTTTGTGGTCTCGTAGTCACTGGGGCTGCCATCTATTCTGCTGGGAGCAAGGACTTGACAAATTTTTTTTGGTTATTGTAATGTATATGTACAAACGTTATTAACAAGTTAGAACCGTTTATTCCACTTTATTCTATGAGGTAAACACCACTGACAGGGAAACACGCGGGAACTTTGACAGCTGTCAAAGTTCCCCGCCAGGGCGCAGGCGCAGCCATTTGACAGCTCGCGGCTGTCAAAACACCAAAGCTGACTCACCACGCGGAAAGAACTGTCAAGACGCGACGGCGGTGATTGGTTCAGCTAGACGCGGCACCAAAAGAAACGAACCTGATTGGACTACACTGACAGCTGCCGGCTATAAAAGCCGGACAAGTTATACTGTTCTCTGCCTTGTTCTAAATAAATCCTAGTTAAGTAACCTGTTGTCCCGAGTGGTCCTTTGGCTACTTCACTGGTGACGAAGGTGGGATCGCTCCGGAGCTGAAGTCACGGCCGAGGAAGGGAATTCCCAGCCAAGAGCTGTCACTGGAAGTTTTAACTTCCGAACGGAGCGAGCCCAGGACCGGACGACATGGCCAACTTCGGGCGTGTGAGGGAATTCGATACCCGCCATCCGGAGAGATGGCAGTCCCACCTGGGGCAGGTAGAGGGTTTCCTCCTCGTCAGTAAAATTACCGAAGACAGAGCAAAGGCCGCCGCTCTCCTGTACATCAGTGGGCCCCCGGTATACGACGACGCCGTCGAGCTGTTCAGCCTGGTGCCCATCACTGAAGTCTCGTACGCGGACCTGGTCGACCAGCTCAACAAACATTACATGCCAGCTCGCTCAGAGCTGTACTGGCGAGTACAATTCGCCCAGAAGAAGCAGCGACCGGACGAGCCCGCAAACGACTTCATCGCCGGGGTCAGGCATGCCGCTCGTAACTGCAGCTTTCCTGACCTGGAAGACCGCATCCGGGACCAAGTGGTAATAGGCTTAAGGGATGAACGTCTCCAGAAAAAACTTACATCAAAGCCCGACATGAGCCTAGCCGAACTAACCCAAGAAATAATGGCCTATGAATACAACCACAAAAAAAACCCGACCACATCAACACCGGAAAGTCCAGCAACCGTATACCACGAAAATGCAACCTTCAGTGACGACGACGAGTCAGTAGACTTCACCGACGGAGAGGCCCTACAACGCAGGATGGAGCGACGACAACAGCGAAGAAATGACACATCAGTCCGCCAAAGAGCCAGGAACCCCCTGCCACCACGACATGATCAACGGGCTACCTGCGCCAGCTGCGGGGGCAACCATGCCAGGGGAAGCTGCCGGTTCCGTAACGCAAAATGCCACAATTGCGGTAAAACCGGCCACATCAAGCCAGTGTGCCGAAGCCGGCCCCGCGACAACGTGCATGATCTGGAGGCCAACCCCCCAGGTAGGCCAACCGCCCATGTCAACAGGGGAGGAACACCAGGGGACCTAGTGGGAACGATAGACAAGGTGCACAGCCTAAGCCTGAAAGTAAAGATCAGGGTAAAAATTCAAGGAGTCACCTGCAACATGGAGGTGGACTCCGGGTCAGCAGTCTCCTTAATATCGTTTAAAACGTATCAGGAGATCTGCCAACGGAGTAATAGGGAAATTCCCCTTAAAAAAACCCAGGTCCACCTAGCAGACTTCCAAAAAACCCCATTCCACTAGAAGGGAAGGCTAAGGTCGCAGTAGAATACAAAAAATTCAAGGGACCCCTCGAAGTCTTAGTGACTCCAGGGAACCGCACCAATCTAATTGGGCTGAACTGGTTCAGCCCCCTGGGCATCGCCATTACTGGGGTAAACACAGTGCAAGCCTCAAGCCTCGAAGCCGTCTGCAACAAGTATGCAGACATCTTTGATGGCACACTGGGGAAATACACCGGCCCTCCCATCTCCTTAAAATTAAACCCAACCATCCAACCCATAAAAATAAGGGCTAGGAGGGTTCCATTCACTCTCAAAGAAAAAATAGATAACGAATTAGAACGCCTCGTAAAACTAGGGGTACTGGAACCTACCGAAGGGGGAAGCTGGGAGACACCAATACTCACCCCAATGAAACCTAATGGGGAAATTAGATTATGTGCAGACTATAAGGCGACTCTTAACCTAGCTTTAAGCCCCCATGCTTACCCGGTGCCAGCGGTGAGGGACATCCTCGCTTCCATCCGCTCCAGCGCCATTTTCGCAAAACTTGATCTGACGCAGGCGTACTTGCAACTGCCTGTCACAAATGACACCGCGGAAGCTCAAACAATTGTCACGCACCGCGGAGCTTTTAAAGTGAAAAGACTTCAATTCGGCATATCGGCAGCCCCAGGTATCTTCCAAGGTATCATGGAGAAAACCTTAAAAGGAATACCCGGGGTCTGCCCCTATTTCGACGATGTCCTCATCGCCGGAGAAAACGAAGCAAACTTAGCTGACAGACTGTCAGCTGTGCTGAGCAGGCTCAGAGAAGCCGGTCTCAAACTAAAACGAGAAAAGTGCTCCATCGGAGTCACTACCACAGAGTTCCTAGGGTACAAAATAGACGCCCAGGGCATCCACCCCACTACAGAAAAATTAAAAGCTATTCAAACAGCTCCCAGTCCAAAAAATAAACAAGAACTCCAAGCCTTTTTGGGATTATTAAACTTCTATCATGCCTTCCTTCCCCACAAAGCCACCATAGCAGAACCTCTCCACAGGCTCCTGGACAAGGGCACTGCCTGGTCCTGGACCAGAACACATGAGAATAGCTTCCAGTCATTAAAAAATATTATTTGTAACAGTTCAACGGTCACACTTTTTAGAGAAGACACACCAGTATGCATCGCTTGCGATGCATCTCCCTATGGAATTGGGGCAGTGTTAAGTCACCTATACAAGGATGGCACCCAAAGACCCATAGCCTTTTATTCCCACACACTTTCAAAAGCTGAAAGAAACTACGCGCAGATCGACAGAGAAGCGCTAGCAATAGTCGCAGGGGTAAAAATGTTCCATGACTATCTCTATGGCAGACCCTTTACTATATTCACGGATCACAAACCCCTGCTAGGAATATTCACCTGGGACAAAACAACCCCACAGATTCTATCACCAAGAATACTGCGCTGGTCCACCCTCTTGTCAGCATATTCATACAAATTAATACACAAACCAGGGAAAGAATTAGGACACGCAGACTGCCTCAGCAGACTGCCCATTCAAAGCAATGACACTGACCCAGCTCCTGCAGGGCTCATTCTGGCAATATCACAACTTCCAGAATGCCCCCTTTCCGCTAAAATCATAGCTAAAAATTCAGCTAAGGACAAAGTACTGAGCAGGATTCTTAGGTGGACAACCACAGGATGGCCAGCCAAAAATCCACACCCACAATTCCAGCCATACTATAACAGACAAAATGAAATATCATCACACTTGGGATGCCTTCTGTGGGGGAACAGAGTAGTGATACCAGACAAAAACATAGCACAAACACTAGACACCCTACACGAAGGACATCCAGGCATAGTTAAAATGAAAACTCTAGCGAGGAGTTATGTGTGGTGGCCAGGTATAGATAAGGATATAGAAAAACATGTGGGAGGGTGCTACCCCTGCCAAACAACAAGAAGCGAACCACCCCAGGCCCCAGTACATAGATGGGAAACAACAAAAAACCCATGGTCACGCATACATCTAGATTTTGCAGGACCAATCCAAGGGCAGAGTTTCCTAATAATAGTTGACAGCTACTCAAAATGGCTAGAAGTAATCCCCCTTAGAAAAACCACTTCAGGAGCCACCATACAAGCCCTTAGAAAGATCTTCACCACCCACGGCCTCCCAGACACCATGGTTTCAGACAATGGACTACAATTCACCTCTCGTGAATTTCAGATGTTCGCTATGAAGAACTGTATTAGGCTGGTCACGTCTGCACCGTTCCACCCATCGACGAACTGGATGGCTGAAATTATGGTGCGCTCAACTAAAGAAGCATTAAAAAAGTTCGTAAAGGGGAACTGGCAGCGACGACTCAGCCAGTTCCTGATGGCACAACACACAACTCCCTGTACGGCAACCGGCAAGACACCAGCGGAACTAAGATGGGGAAGGAGACTGATAACGCGGCTCAACAGACTGCATCCCGACACTTATATTGCGGAACCGGATCACCCCCCCCCACACCCCGTACATTTAAACCTGGGCAAATGATCTGGGCACGATCATACACATCCAAAAACAAATGGGTCCAAGGGACTGTGTTACAACAAACAGGACCCATTTCCTATTTATTACAAACGCCTACTGAAGGCAACTTGCGACGGCACATAGATCAGCTCAGGCCAAGACAACCACAACACCACCCAGACCTTCCCCCACCGGACAGCCAAACCCCACCTCCCCTAGACATCATACCTGCATCAGATCAGGACGAAAGGGAGCAAGAAAACATACCACCACCGGAACACGAAAACGCACCACCCCCAAGACGTTCTAATAGAAACAGAAGAGCACCAGCATATTTAAAGGACTATGAATGGGCCGGCTCCAACAACCAACAAGGGGGAGGAAACAATCCAGGGGAGGGGTAAGGGGTGTAATGTATATGTACAAACATTATTAACAAGTTAGAACCGTTTATTCCACTTTATTCTATGAGGTAAACACCACTGACAGGGAAACACGCGGGAACTTTGACAGCTGTCAAAGTTCCCCGCCAGGGCGCAGGCGCAGCCATTTGACAGCTCGCGGCTGTCAAAACACCGAAGCTGACTCACCACGCGGAAAGAAGAACTGTCAAGACGCGACGGCGGTGATTGGTTCAGCTAGACGCGGCGCCAAAAGAAACGAACCTGATTGGACTACACTGACAGCTGCCGGCTATAAAAGCCGGACAAGTTATACTGTTCTCTGCCTTGTTCTAAATAAATCCTAGTTAAGTAACCTGTCATCCCGAGTGGTCCTTCGGCTACTTCAGTTATACTGTTATACTTGGGCAGTCTTGACAAAGTATCGGCTAAAAAATTCTTTCCCTTTGGTCAGTAGCGAACGATAAAATTGAAGCACCCATTGCGCCTGTTTTGGGGACAATTTCCTCAGGGTCTTTAGGGCTTCTAGGTCTTTACAATCAATCAAAACTTGAAAAAGGATTTTGTTCCTTTTCAGGAAGTGCCGCCAGATGAGAAGGGCCCATCTGACTGCATAGGCTTTCTTCTTCCACACCATCCAATGTTGCTCTGTCTCTGTCAATTTTTTTCAATGTGTACGCACAAGGATGCAGTTGGCCTTGGTCATTCTCTTGGAGTAGCATCACTCCTACAGCCACTTCGTTGGCATCAACCTGAATCACAAAAGACTTTTCAGGGTCTGGATGTCTCAACACTGGTTCGGTGGAAAAAAGTCTCTTTAGCTTTTTGAATGCCACTTGGCATTCCATAGTCCATTTTAGTGGCTGGCTAGGTTTCAGTTTGTCCACCCCCCCAGGCAATTCCCTCCCCCTGTTACATTCCACAGAAAGATACATCAAACCAAAGAGGAACTGAGTAAACAAAGCAAAGCTAAGCACAGCACAGGAGAGCTCCAAAGGGTCCCCTCCCCTCACAATGGCAGCATCCCAACAGAGTTCTACAGGGACCTGACATATGCATACTGTTGCAGGTTACCCTTCTCATTCTCTTGCAATGGCACAGCCCCCACTGCTACATTGCTGGCATCCACTTGGATGACAAGGTTTTCCTGGGTCTGGGTATTTTAGCAATGGCTCAGCAGAAAACAATATTTTAAGCTTTTCAATTGCCACCTGGCTTTCCATAGTCCATTTTAAGGTTGGCTGGGTTTTGGTTTGTACCCCCTCCTTTTGTCTTTAGGAAGTTAGTGATGGGGAGGGCTATTTGACCAAATGAAAGAATAAACTGCTGGTAAAAATTGGCAAATCCCAGGAAGCTTTGCAGCTGTTTCTTGGTTTGGGGACATGCCGATTCCAGTATCGCCCACACCTTTTATGGGTCCATTTCAACCCCTTCATGGGAGAGTTGATATCCCAAGCAGTTAATTTTTTTCTTTGTGAAACTCACATTTGGATAACCTGGCATACAATTTGGCTATGCTGAGTTTTTTAAGCACCTCCCTGATCAACTTTACATGCTCCACTTTTCTTTCAGTGTATATAAGGATATCATCAAGATACACTAGGACAGGGCTTTTCAACCAGTGGTACAGGTACCACCTGTGGTACATTGGCACCTGGCAGGTGGTATGTGACCATCCTAGATAAGTGGTAGCAGGGGAGGGGAATGAGCTGAACCGGTGGCAGCACTGTACAAGCCTGAGCGAGAGATGGCTGGAGCTGCAGGGCTGTCAGGGCTCAGCGGAAGGGCCAGGATCAGCGCCAGGCTCCAGCTGGAGCTTGGCACTGATCCTGGTGCTTCTGAGCCCAGAAAAAGCACCGATCAGCTGGAATGTTGCAGCATCTCCAGGGTCTTGTGATTTACATTCAGATGCTTGACAACTGATTAATATTTATGAAGGTCACAGTGTCCCAGGGTCATGTGAAGTGACCAAAACTTGCTGCAACCACCCAGCAGAGGAGGGGGAATAAAAACCAAGCACACTCCCACCCCACCCCCACTGCCAATCCTCAAAAGAAATGCTCAGAACAATGAAAACCTCGGACAGGAGGAAGAGCACCGCCAGGTGGTCAGGCAGGTGTCTTGCTTGGCTGTGGCTTGGGAGGCACTTTTTTCAGTGCCACTGTAACTTTGAACATTCACTAAGCGAACTGTTGTAAGTCGAGAACTACCTGTACTTCATCACTTTTTTACTTTTTTTCTTTTTTTGGTCATCAGGTTTTTGATACCTTGCTAGGCGATTGGTGGTACTTGGATGTTGCCATATCCTAAAAGTGGTACAATGGGTGAAAAGGTTGAAAAGCCCTGCACTAGGACCCCTTTGTACAAATGTTCATGGAGCACCTCATTCATTAGCCGCATTAATATGGCAGGTGCTCCTTACAGGCCAAAAGGGAGTACTTTGAACAGAAAGCAGCCTAGCAGGTAGTTGAAAGCTGTTTTCCATTTGTCTCCTTCCTTGATTCTGACTTGGTAATAAGCTTCGCTCAAGTCTAGCTTTCAAAATTTTTCCCCAGCTGGGCCATGTACTACAGAGAACAACATTTTTTCAAAAAACTGTTGACCGTCTGGGACTATAAATACTCACTAAACTGTGATTTCTAAGCCCAAGAATTGTTTGCAGAGAAAGAAAAACCTTGACTCTTGGCTAATCTTCTAGAAGGGAGATTTATTGAAAAGCTTTTAGGTGGCTAAACATTCTGGACTGTAATTTTGGCTTCTTGATAATTCTAAGACCCCTGAACAGAAAAACTGTTATAAAACACTGCTTTCAATGATGCCTTGACAATTGGAAATGCATTGGACTACAAAAGCCATACATAAAGATAAGAACCATATAAGATTTGGATGTTTGGATTTTAAGACTGGCTGGTTTGATAAGGCTAATCAGAGAAACTATAGTGTCGGTGAAAAACTGTCTGGAGGGGGGAGACAAAATGGATGTTGCATACCTACCTAAAAGTGACATGAAACCACACCTAATATTCCCTTCTGAAGGCCCTAGCCTGGAACATCAGAGATCTGCTGGAGCAATATTCCAAGACAAGGCAAATACTTTCCAGGTGGAAATGCTGTGACAGATTCAAATGACAATGGTTTTAAACCATGATGAAATTAAAAACAACTTTGATGACATAAATGAGCATATTCTCAACCTAAACTTACAATTAAAAAAGTCTCAGAAAATGTCGATAAAGAATGTACAAACAAATCAGATAAATAGAATGCAAACCAGAAGAAAGTGACTTAAATAAGGAAGCTACAAATGAAGAGGACTACAACTTAATACAAACAAAAGAAAATCTACAAGATTTTGTCACAACAATGAAAATGGAAAAGATATTTTATCTTTCAAGACTTCAAAACAAATTTGAGGATAAGAAAGAAGATCTAACAAAATGGATTATAAAGCTGCCAGGAGAATCATTAGGGAGACAAAAAGTGTACATCCTACTCAACTTTTTTCTTTTACTCCCAACAATACTTACAAAAATACAGGAATCCTCTGGCAAGCAGAACATACTGATTTGGAAAGCTACTTGGCAAAAGAAGAAGGCTAGAGCTAGATTCAAGAGATTTGATTCGACCGACCAGATGGAGTACTATATGATTAAACACTGGTTTGAATATGGTTAAAAGAATAGATAAATTTTGGATGTAAAGGGGCTTTAAAATAAGAGGGATAAGATATATAAGTAGTGTAGTATTTTTTATAACACATGAAATGTAAAAATACTGGGATGATGTATGTGAATGAAAAGTTTGGATACTTAAAGGTAATCAATTTTGAGAAAGTTATGACTACAAGAAAAGATGTTATATGTGGATGTTATAAGATATATAAGTAGTATAGTATTTTTATAATATATGAAATGTGAAAATATTGGGATTGTGTACATTATGTGAATGAAAGGTTTGGGTATTAAAAGGTAATCAATTTTGAGAAAATTATGACTGATAAGAATAATTTGATTACTGAGGGGAAATTAAGCTTAAATAAGAATTCTGAAAACAAGACATATAGTGACTTAATAAAATTACTTTTACAAATACAATTGAAACATAAGCTGACCAGAAAAGATGTTATATATGGATGTTATCGTTATTTATACAATCACACAAAAATGTTTATATCCAACCTTATATATATCAAAAATATTAAATATTTGTTTAAAGTTGATGAAGGAGAATACAATTGGAAGAAGAGAAGATCAAGGAAATATATTAATATATTGATTATGGAATTATAGGAATTAATCACTATTGATTGTTTTTAAATATATGAACCCAGACAACATGCTGTTTACTAAGCACTAAAGATTGTTATTGAAAAAAAAACCCAATAAAATATATTAAAAAACAAAGTGAAAGGAGAAACAAATGCTAGCAATAAAAAACATCTTCAATGCACACCCATTCGTGCTCCCCATCCCCTTTTTATGGCAGTGTTCCAGAGGGACTTGACAGCTTTTTTCACAGAGGGAGAGTTTGTTTGATTTCTTCAAGCAACTTTAGCAGCAAAGGACCACAGTAGGTAACTTGCATATGTACTCTTTCTCTCTCTTTCACATAGACACATACACATACAAACACAGACACAAAGCAAAGATCATGGTGAAACTGATTTCAAAGTTAGCTAGGTAACCAAACTTGAGTGGTTACCTTGCACAGAGATTAACATCAGAAATATGTGTAGTATAGTTATTAACAAATATTTAATTTGAGCTTCTTCTGTATTACAATAAAATATTCCATTAAATTTCTACTTCTGTAAATCACTAATGGTCTCAACTTCCTTTAATATGCTTCTATGATCTTGCTTTCTTACAGAACAAACTAAGAAAGTTAATTTGTGTAACTGTCTTTAAATATAGTACTTATACTTATTTATAATGTCTATGTAGATGATTATAAGTTATGAATATTTATTTTATAGTCAGTTTTTGCTGTAGGAATTTTTTCAAACCTTAAAGCATAAATATTTTAGAATATTATATAAATTATTCTGGTGGACAAAACATCATTTCCCTTGCAAATATCATTTGTACAGTTATTATTTATATAAAGTATCATACCATGTTTTCTCAAAAATAAGACCCAACTGGAAAATAAGCCCTAGCATAATTTTTTAGCATGCTTGTTAATATAAACCCTACCCCCCAAATAAGCCCCACTTAAGATCATCAGCTAGACGGACACATTTAGTATGTCCATTGCAACACACGATGTATTGAATTATAAAATAATATAAATATATAAATAAATATAAATAAATAATATTATTGACATTAATACTTATAATTATAATTATTTGTAAATATCCAAGTGGGAGGCTTTGGACGCAAGGTGAACGCCTATGTAAACAGATGAACTTGAGTCTTATTGCTGAATGGCCAATCTGAGTACAGATACAACACACAAATAATGTGTGCACTTGATAACGAATGGATGTGTCTCATAATTCAATAAGTCGTGTGTTGTAATGGATGTACTTAATACACTTGTGTGAATTTTGGTGCCTGCAATTTTTTGTCGCTTTTGTGTGGATGATCACTCTTAACTGTCATTATTTTTGTTGTCACTCTTGTCTCATAAATCTTCAATTAACATTTGATTAATAATAATAATAATAATAATAATAATAATAATAAAGTTGGAAGGGACCTTGGAGGTCATCTAGTCCAACCCCCTGTTCAGGCAGGAAACCCTATACAATTTAATGCAGACTCAAGATTTAATGTAGACATGCCAAACACAAGGCCAGCGAACTCACCCGCTGGACACACCTCCCTCCATCTGTCTTTGCTTGCCCATGGCTGTGATGGGGTAGGAGGCCATGTGGCGCATCCAACAGGCTGGAATACATGCCTTCCCCTATTCTTCTGCCTTTGTTTGCTGTTGGTGCATTGCCGCCAGGTGAGGCAAGTGTTCAGGTTGGGGTGGGGGTGGCCTGGCTGCAGGACTCTGAGGTGCATGGGTGAAGGCCAGCTCTGAGGCTCTATTCAGCCAGGGCAGAGCAGGGAGTCCTGGCTGCCTCTTGGTGCCAGGGGCTCCCTGACCTTCCTGTTCACCAGGGTTGTCATGGGTGCAGTGATGGGAGTCTCATCCCATGTGTGTGGCAGAATTAGTGGATGAGATTGGATGGCGGGGACCATGCCTGCAGGGGCAATGGCATGGTACCACCCCAACTCACCACTTGCCTCTTCTCCAGTTTGCAGTGGCAGCACCAGCAGCAGGTAGAGGCACATGGGGGACCCCGCGATCTGGCCTGCCAGATGTTCCTCATGGCCGTCTGCTCCATCAAAGCCATGGGCAAACAAAGACAGATGGTGGAATAGAGTGGGTGGGTGGCTATGGGGTGCATCTGGCAGGCAGGATCGCATGTCTCCACCTGTGCCTCTATCTCCGCCTGCTGCTTGGAGGGCTGGCCTGGTGGTTGCAGCACTTGGACTCACATGTGTTGCATGGGTTAATCAGCCCTAGAGTGCTCTGGCCAAGGGCTGGCGGGTTGCAGCTGCTGCCAAACACTGTTGGCCCCTGAGAGCTCACCTCCTGCTGTGTGTGCACCAGGGAGGTGCCCAGCCAGGGTGGGCTGTGGCTGAGGTGGCAGGGGACGGTCCGTCACCATCTCTAGGGTAGCCCCAAGGGCCAGATATGGGTCAATCCAGCCCACGGGCCTTGTGTTTGGCATGTCTGTTGTACATGAAAAAATAAGACATCTCCTGAAAATAAGCCCTAATGTGTCTTTTGGAGCAAAAATTAATATAAGGTCCAGTCTTATTTTGGTGAAAACATGGTATAATAGAAAGATAAAATAACATAAGATAGTATCTTTCAACAGGCATTCAATAGACTTTAAATGAAGACTGAAATGTTTATTTAATAAGTTTAGACAACAGGCAAATAAATTAAGCAGCTGTCAAGGGGATTTCAAGATGTGCATTTTATAGAATACTTAAATAAGAAATTAGAAATTTTGTGGAGCATTAACCATTTAGTAAGAAAGTTAATGTATTTCAGAATCTGAAAGATAAAATTCTTACTTTTCCCTCCTTGATTTTGGTTCCAATTATCTGACGTCTTTGCTGGATTATTTCGATAAGAAGGTCACATTCTTCCATCAACTTGGATTCTTGTCGAGACGCATTCACCTAAAGAATAGATCAACCTTTTACACTGAATAAATCTAAAAACATTAAAAACAAGATAAAACTAACAAAGTTGCATTGTTTCACACCCATGTTTTTAAAATACTATTTGTCAACGCTGCTAACATCGAATGTTATTGCTTGACAAGAGATGAAGAAGTAGCTATTTCATATGTTAAACTTGTGTATTGCTTTAAGACTAGTGTATTGCTTTAGTTTAAAATTGGGGGAGGGAAGAATGCACTTTCAAGGCCATTTGTCTCTCTAAAGAAGATAAGATTTTGGCAGTTCTTCTAACGGAAGAGAAACTGATTCTTTAAATTAATTGGAGAATATGATTAATGACAAAATTACAAAGGTGGAGAATTGTGTTTTAATATATTGTGCAAGGGGCAGAGATTTCAGATTCCAGCTTCCTTCGAGCAAGCATTTGCCGGTGTATTAGGCTAATAAAGGACTTTTAAGGTAAACAATGCCTCAGAGTCACTTGAAAAGCCCATACGTTGGAAACTTGACATCAAGCTGGAATCCACACTACTTTTTAAACTAATTAGGGAGTCCCAACCTCCTGTCACTGTCTCCAAGCTTCAGAGGCAGTCTGGCAAAGAGTTGGGGAAGATCCCATAATGGAGGGAGTAAAATTGCCTGAAGCTCTTCGTCTTAATGCCCTCAAACACAGCCATGATGTCAAACAGGCTGGACATTTCAGATATCTAAAAACAACAAAAGAACTGGACCGACCTCCTCCCTTTCGCAGAGGTGGCTTACAATAATTCAGTACATAATAGCACTGGCTACACTCCTTTCCGTGTAGCCACAGGGAAAGAATTCAACCCCATACCGGAATACCCTCAGTTACCCTCTGCTTCCCAGACTGTTGATCATTGGGTGAGGGGTTGGGAAGAAGTTTGGAAAAATACAAAGGTGGCCTTAAAAAAGACTTTTTTTAATTTAAATTTTTATTAAACAAATTTTAAATAAAAAATCAAGAACATTATTACAAAATACTAAAAGGTGCATCAAATAGAAAAACACCAAGACATCCTAGACACCAAAAAAGAGAAGAACAACAACATTAGACAGGACCGGGGAGTGTAATACTACCCCTAATTTCTTTTTCTCGTACATCCCAGGCTAAGTAACCTTTAATTACCAAATATTAGAAATCTATAATTGTATATATCTCCAGATTCTATACCTCAAATAAAAATAGACAATCATCTAGTATTTCCCCCGTTGAGATTAAATCTTCTATTTTGTAACCATGAATACCAGGAGTCCCAACTTTTATTGAAAAGTGATTCACTTTCCCCTTTGAGAATATATGTCATACGATCTGACTCTGCGCATAGTAATACTTTCTCTATTACTTGATAGTCCATTGGGATTTCCATTGTCTTCCAATATTGCGCATAAGTCATACGCGCCGCTGTTGTAATATGTATTACTAGATACCAAACATTTTTTGGTACTTCTTGTGGCTTCATCCCCAAGAGGAAAATTGTTGTTGTTGTTGTTAGCTGCGAAGTCGTGTCCGACCCATTGCGACCCTATGGACAACATTCCTCCAGGCCTTCCTGTCCTCTACCATCTTCTGAAGTCCATTTAAGCTCATGCCTACTGCTTCAGTGACTCCATCCAGCCACCTCATTCTCTGTCGTCCCCTTCTTCTATTGCCCTCAATCTTTCCCAGCATTAGGCTCTTCTCCAGTGAGTCCTTCCTTCTCATTAGGTGGCCAAAGTATTTGAGTTTTAGCTTCAGGATCTGGCCTTCTAAAGAGCAGTCAGGATTGATCTCCTCTAGGACTGACCGGTTTGATCGCCTTGCAGTCCAAGGGACTCGCAGGAGTCTTCTCCAGCACCACAGTTCAAAGGCCTCAATTCTTTGGCGCTCAGCCTTTCTTATGGTCCAACTTTCACTGCCATACATTGCAACCGGGAAGACCATAGCCTTGACTATACGCACTTTTGTTGACAGGGTGATGTTTCTGCTTTTTAGTGTGCTGTCTAGATTTGCCATGGCTTTCCTCCCCAGGAGCAAGCGTCTTTTAATTTCTTGGCTACAGTCCCCATCTGCAGTGATCTTGGAGCCCAGGAAAATAAAATCTGTCACTACCTCCATTTCTTCCCCATCTATTTGCCAGGAATTGAGAGGGCCAGATGCCATGATCTTGGTTTTCTTAATATTAAGTTTCAACCCAAGTTTTGCACTCTCCTTCTTCACCCGCAACAAGAGGCTCTTTAGTTCTTCTTCACTTTCTGCCATTAGAGTGGTATCATCTGCGTATCTTAGGTTGTTGATATTTCTTCCGGCAATCTTAATTCCAACTTTTAATTCATCTAGCCCTGCCTTTCTCATGATGTGCTCTGCATATAAGTTAAATAGGCAGGGCGACAGTATACAGCCTTGCCGGACTCCTTTCCCAATTTTGAACCAATCAGTGGTTCCATGTCCACTTCTCACTGTTGCTTCTTGACCCGCATATAGGTTTCTCAAGAGACAAATAAGATGGTCTGGTACTCCCATCTCTTTAAGAACTTGCCACAGTTTGTTATGATCCACACAATCAAAGGCTTTAGCATAGTCAATGAAGCAGAAGTAGATGTTTTTCTGGAACTCCCTAGCTTTCTCCATGATCCAGCGTATGTTGGCAATTTGATCTTTAGTTCCTCTGCCTCTTCGAAGTCCTGCCTGTACTACTGGTAGTTCTCGATCCACATACTGCTGAAGTCTAGCTTGTAGGATTTTAAGCATGACTTTACTAGCATGAGAAATGAGTGCAATGGTGCGATAGTTTGAACATTCTTTGGTACTGCCTTTCTTTGGAATTGGAATGTAAACTGATCTTTTCCAATCCTGTGGCCACTGTTGAGTTTTCCAAATTTGCTGGCAAATTGAGTGTAGCACTTTTACTGCACTCTCTTTTAAGATTTTGAATAGCTCAGCTGGAATACTGTCAATTGAAGATCATATCCTGTTATTTGAAATAACCAATTTTTTATATTGGTCCAGTAACGCCTAACCTTTGGACAAGTCCACCATTGATGGTAGAAAGTGCCCCTGGCAGAATCACATTTCCAACATTTGTCATTTGCATTGGGAAACATTTTTGAAATTCGTGCGGGAGCTAAGTACCATCTATACAACATTTTGCACATATTTTCTTTAAATGCTGTTGCTAACGTTAATTTTATATTTTTCTTCCAAATTTGTTCCCACTCTTCTATAGTGCGACCAATATTTCTCCCCCAGGCATTCATTACGTCATTTATTGTTCCCCCTTCCATCCCATGGAACAAAAGTAGATTATAGGTCTTAGATAAAAATTTAGCATCACTTCCCCATAAAATCTTGTCTAATTCTTGTGGGATTATATTTATTCCAAATTCCTGCTTATCCCTATTAAACCTTGAGCTCATTTGAGAATACGACCACCAATCCAACTCTATACTCCCAGAATGTAACTCCTCCCTGGATTTAAGATTGCCTCTCAGATCTATGAGATCTTTATACCTATAGTTTCTGTCTGGATTGTGTAACAATGAATAAGTTACAGCTTCCAAAGGAGTAAGCCAGCCAGGTATCTTTGTATAGATCCACCCTCTCACCGTACGCCAAGAGTTTATCAATGCATCCCTAATATAATGATTAGAGAAAACTTTATATTGACTATCCTTCCTTGGCCAGAGATAGGCATGCCTTCCCTGTGTTAAGTTATATCCTTCAATAGTTAACACCCTACTTCTAGATAACACAACCCAGTCCCTAATCCAAGCCAAGGCAGAGGCATGGTAATACAGCTCCCAATGTGGGAGCCCCAGTCCTCCCCTTGTTTTGTGCTCCTGCAGCGTTCTTCTTTTAATACGCGGCTTTCGGTTATTCGATATGAATCTACCAACCATCTGTTCTAGTTTTTTTAAAAAATTCTTATCTAGTTTTGCAGGAGCAGTTTGGAATAGGTATAACCACTTTGGCAAAATATGAGTCTTAATCACTGCGATTCGTCCTAAGATTGAGAGTTGAATGTTTTTCCAGCTTCTAATTTCTTCTCCATCTCAGTCATCAATTTTTGATAATTTAATTCCTTTATAGATGGACACCTTGAAGATAGCCAAATACCTAAATATTTAACTTTTTTAACTACCGTATATACTTGAGTATAAGCCGAATTTTTCAGCCCACTTTTTGGGCTGAAAAACTCCACTTCGGCTTATACTCAAGTCAACAAAAAAAAAGAACTGTCCCTTCGTTCGGAACAGGCTGCTGAGAGAAGGGAGCGGCAGAGCCTTGCAGAGCTGGCGGCAGTCCAGCGTTGTTTCTCCCCCTCGTGGGTGCGTGTGTGTGTCAGACCCACGGGAATGGCTGGTAGGGAAGCGGCATTCCGGCATTCCCCCCCCCTTCCTGTGTGTCGAGCCCACGGGGCTTGACACACAGAGAAACGCAAATGCCGGACTGCCGCCACCTTTACTAGCCATTCCTGCGGGTGTGACACACACACACACACGGACGAGGGGGAGAAACAACGCTGGACTGCCGCCACCTCTGCCAGCCCTGCAAGCCTCTGCCGCCCCGGCGTTGGTGGTCGAGCTCTTCGGAGCTGGCAGAGAATCTCCCGCAGGAGGAGGTCGCGGCTTTCTCTCTTGCTTCGGACTGCAAGGATTTAAACTCCAGGAACAAATCCCGATGGAAGTTTTTTTTAAAAAAAATACTCCTCCGGGTCGGACAGGGGACCCAGGCTGAGGTCTAGGGGTAGTGGGGGGGGGCTCGCAGACATAGATGGGCTCAAGTGGAAGCCAAGCAGCCCTCCCGAACCTGGGCTTCTGGACGGAGCAGCCGGTGGTGCGTTTCAAAAAGCAGAAAAGTTGGATTTTGAACTTTTCAGCAGCGCATCTGCACCCGCTGCTTTTATGACCGACCTGCCGTTTCCCCCCCCTCCCGGTCCTTTCCCCCGTCCAAGCGGACGCTCCAGGCTCTTTGGGGGGGACGGGCAGGCGGGGGGGGAAGGAAGCGTGCCGAGGCGCCGCTCACCTGCGATCGGCGAGTGCGCTGGACTCGGCTGCGTGTCCGGCGGAGGGTTCAGATCATTCCGGGCTAGAGCGGCTTGGCGGGCGGGGCCGTTGGGCAGGCGGCGTGGTGCAGCGGGGGAGTCAGGGCAGCTCTGCCATGGAGCAGCTGGGGTGGGTGGGTGGGGGGAGGAGGAGGAGGAGGAGGAGGAGGCGGAGAGGAGCGAGCGAACGAAAGACAGAGCTTCCGGTGGCTACCGCTGCTGAATATTGCAATGAGCCGCCGTCTCCCTATGACCGCTGGCGAGGGGATTTCATCAGAGCACGCAATCGGGGCTCCCCCTCGTGGGTGCGTGTGTGTGTCAGACCCACGGGAATGGCTGGTAGGGAAGCGGCATTCCGGCATTCCCCCCCCTTCCTGTGTGTCGAGCCCACGGGGCTTGACACACAGAGAAACGCAAATGCCGGACTGCCGCCACCTTTACTAGCCATTCCTGCGGGTCTGACACATACACACACACACACACACACACACACACACACATGCACGCACGCACGAAGGGGAGAAACAACGCTGGACTGCCGCCACCTCTGCCAGCCCTGCAAGCCTCTGCCGCCCCGGCGTTGGTGGTCGAGCTCTTCGGAGCCGGCAGAGAATCTCCCGCAGGAGGAGGTCGCGGCTTTCTCTCTTGCTTCGGACTGCAAGGATTTAAACTCCAGGAACAAATCCCAATGGAAGTTTTTTTTTAAAAAAATACTCCGGGTCGGACAGGGGACCCAGGCTGAGGTCTAGGGGTAGTGGGGGGGGGGCTCGCAGACATAGATGGGCTCAAGTGGAAGCCAAGCAGCCCTCCCGAACCTGGGCTTCTGGACGGAGCAGCCGGTGGTGCGTTTCAAAAAGCAGAAAAGTTGGATTTTGAACTTTTCAGCAGCGCATCTGCACCCGCTGCTTTTATGACCGACCTGCCGTTTCCCCCCCCTCCCGGTCCTTTCCCCCGTCCAAGCGGACGCTCCAGGCTCTTTGGGGGGGACGGGCAGGCGGGGGGGGAAGGAAGCGTGCCGAGGCGCCGCTCACCTGCGATCAGCGAGTGTGCTGGACTCGGCTGCGTGTCCGG
Organism: Vipera ursinii; assembly: GCF_947247035.1. Classification (NCBI taxonomy): domain Eukaryota; kingdom Metazoa; phylum Chordata; class Lepidosauria; order Squamata; family Viperidae; genus Vipera; species Vipera ursinii. Next base: position 71,579,885 of record NC_139514.1, on the reverse strand, counting down.
CGGAGGGTTCAGATCATTCCGGGCCAGAGCGGCTTGGCGGGCGGGGCCGTTGGGCAGGCGGCGTGGTGCAGCGGGGGAGTCAGGGCAGCTCTGCCATGGAGCAGCTGGGGTGGGTGGGTGGGGGGAGGAGGAGGAGGAGGAGGAGGAGGCGGAGAGGAGCGAGCGGATGAAAGACGGAGCCTCCCGTGGCTACCGCTGCTGAATATTGCAATGAGCCGCCCTCTCCCTATGACCGCCGGCGAGGGGATTTCATCAGAGCACGCAATCGGGGCTCCCCGCCCCTCGGTCCTGCCCAGATGCAGCAGCAGCAGCAAGACCACCCCCCCCCACACACACACACCTCCGGTCTACCTTACGGCCAGGTGACTTGACCCCGGGTATAGATCGGAAAGAAGGCAACAGACCTGCAGAATCGCGGCGGCGCCCCCGGAGAAGCCTACCCCGAGGCTGCGGCCGATTTTTCCTTCTCCAGGCATTTTTCCTTCTCCAGGAAGTCCACCAGTCATCAAAGGGCCAAGTTTGAAGACCCCTGCGTCTACGCGGTATCTAAGAGCCGCCACCACCACCACCCACTAACCTCTCCACGGTGCCCCACCCCTTGGCTCTTCTCATTGCTGGAGCTCCTTCTCAGCGAAGGGGCAGGAAGGTCTGTTGCCTTCTTTCCGATCTATCCCCGGGGTCAAGTCACCGGGCCGTAAGGTAGACCGGAGGTGTGTGTGTGGGGGGGGGTGGTCTTGCTGCTGCTGCTGCATCTGGGCAGGACCGAGGGGCGGGGAGCCCCGATTGCGTGCTCTGATGAAATCCCCTCGCCGGCGGTCATAGGGAGAGGGCGGCTCATTGCAATATTCAGCAGCGGTAGCCACCGGAAGTATTTTTTTTTTAAAAAACTTCCATCGGGATTTGTTCCTGGAGTTTAAATCCTTGCAGTCCGAAGCAAGAGAGAAAGCCGCGACCTCCTCCTGCGGGAGATTCTCTGCCGGCTCCGAAGAGCTCGACCACCAACGCCGGGGCGGCAGAGGCTTGCAGGGCTGGCAGAGGTGGCGGCAGTCCAGCGTTGTTTCTCCCCTGCGTGCGTGCGTGCGTGCGTGTGTGTGTGTGTGTGTGTGTGTGTGTGTCAGACCCGCAGGAATGGCTAGTAAAGGTGGCGGCAGTCCGGCATTTGCGTTTCTCTGTGTGTCAAGCCCCGTGGGCTCGACACACAGGAAGGGGGGGGAATGCCGGAATGCCGCTTCCCTACCAGCCATTCCCGTGGGTCTGACACACACACGCACCCACGAGGGGGAGCCCCGATTGCGTGCTCTGATGAAATCCCCTCGCCAGCGGTCATAGGGAGACGGCGGCTCATTGCAATATTCAGCAGCGGTAGCCACCGGAAGCTCTGTCTTTCGTTCGCTCGCTCCTCTCCGCCTCCTCCTCCTCCTCCTCCTCCTCCCCCCACCCACCCACCCCAGCTGCTCCATGGCAGAGCTGCCCTGACTCCCCCGCTGCACCACGCCGCCTGCCCAACGGCCCCGCCCGCCAAGCCGCTCTGGCCCGGAATGATCTGAACCCTCCGCCGGACACGCAGCCGAGTCCAGCGCACTCGCCGATCGCAGGTGAGCGGCGCCTTGGCACGCTTCCTTCCCCCCCCGCCTGCCCGTCCCCCCCAAAGAGCCTGGAGCGTCCGCTTGGACGGGGGAAAGGACAGGGAGGGGGGGGAAACGGCAGGTCGGTCATAAAAGCAGCGGGTGCAGATGCGCTGCTGAAAAGTTCAAAATCCAACTTTTCTGCTTTTTGAAACGCACCACCGGCTGCTCCGTCCAGAAGCCCAGGTTCGGGAGGGCTGCTTGGCTTCCACTTGAGCCCATCTATGTCTGCGAGCCCCCCCCACTACCCCTAGACCTCAGCCTGGGTCCCCTGTCCGACCCGGAGGAGTATTTTTTTAAAAAAAAACTTCCATCGGGATTTGTTCCTGGAGTTTAAATCCTTGCAGTCCGAAGCAAGAGAGAAAGCCGCGACCTCCTCCTGCGGGAGATTCTCTGCCGGCTCCGAAGAGCTCGACCACCAACGCCGGGGCGGCAGAGGCTTGCAGGGCTGGCAGAGGTGGCGGCAGTCCAGCGTTGTTTCTCCCCCTCGTGCGTGTGTGTGTGTGTGTCACACCCGCAGGAATGGCTAGTAAAGGTGGCGGCAGTCCGGCATTTGCGTTTCTCTGTGTGTCAAGCCCCGTGGGCTCGACACACAGGAAGGGGGGGGAATGCCGGAATGCCGCTTCCCTACCAGCCATTCCTGTGGGTCTGACACACACACACACACACACACACACACCAGGAAATCGAGAGCGCAGCCTTAAGTTAAAGGTGGCGGACGGGCCCGAGAAAAAAGGCTGCAAAACTCCAATCTTTTAAAGCGTGCGGTGTTGTTGTGTTTTTTTTTTCCTCCCCCCGAAAGTGAATGCCAGCTTTCCGTACTAGTGTATTTGTACTGCCGCGAGTGACAACTGACAAAGCTTGCCGGTGTGATCTTGATTTTGGAACTGATGAAGTCTGTTAACAGGCTCAACTAAGATGGCAGACGTGTCGAGCTGAGCTCCGTGAGCTCCGTGAGTTTGGTGTGGTTTGGTGGTGAGCTGCTGCATTTCCCAGCCTCGGCTTATACTCAAGTCACTAACTTTTTCCAATTTTGGGGGGTAAAATTAGGGGTCTCGGCTTATATTCGAGTCGGCTTATACTCAAGTATATACGGTATTTGGATCCCCATCACCTCTTGTAATTGTACCTTGGATTCAGTTCCAATATTCTTTACCAAAAATTTAGTTTTATCTCGATTAATCTTTAAAGCTGCTACTTCTCCAAAGGCACTAATTTCCTCCAATAATTTAGGGCCTGATTCCAACGGGTCTTCCAAAATAAAAACTAAGTCATCAGCAAAAGCTTGAAGCTTATATTGCTGATCATTTATTTTTAATCCTTTAATATTATTATTTTGCCTAATTATGATCAATAGTGGTTCTAAAGTCAAAATAAACAGTAGAGGTGAAAGGGGGCATCCCTGTCTCGTACCTTTTTGTATATCAATTTTCCCAGTCATTTCACCATTGAATAATACTCGGGCAGATTGCGTAGTGTAAATTGTTTGTATAGCTCTTACAAAAGTCTTAAAAAAGACTTTTGAGAGCTACAAAAAGCAAGCTGAAAAAAAGAGAGCTTCCCAAAGAACATTCCAAGTTGGGGAAAAGATTTATTTGTTGACTAAATACTTATGCCTTAAACTACCTAATAAGAAATTGGGACCGAAATTCTTGGGGCCTTTCCCCATTGTGAAAATCATCAACCTGGTCACAGTAAAATTGAAACTACCCAGAGTTTTGGGGGAAATTTGCCCGGTGTTCCATTGTAGCTTGCTGAAACCTTTTCGAACCTCCACTTTAAGACCTCCCCCTAAGAAAACATCTGGACCCCTCATGGTAGCAGGTCAAACCCATTATGAAGTGAAACGTATTCTTGACTCTAGAATCTTTAAGGGAAAATTGCAATACCTAGTACAGTGGAAGGGATACTCATTGTCTGAAGCCACTTGGGTGAAATCTACTGATGTGAAAGCTGACAGACTTATCAAAAGGTTTTATGAGAAACACCTCAACAAACAAAAAGCCAATTCCTAACTTGTGTGTTGTTTACATTACAGGATCTGTCCTTTTTCTAAGGGGGGGCGGATGTCAATGCTGCTAACATTGAATGTTATTGCTTGACAAGAGATGAAGAAGTAGCTATTTCATATGTTAAACTTGTGTATTGCTTTAAGACTAGTGTATTGCCTTAGTTTAAAATTGGGGGAGGGAAGAGTAGGAATGCACTTTCAAAGCCATTTGTCTCTCTAAAGAAGATAAGATGTTGATGGTTCTTCTAATGGAAGGGAAGCTGATTCTTTAAATTAATTGGAGAATATGATTAATGACAAAATTAGAAAGGTGGAGAATTGTGTTTTAATATATTGTGCAAGGGGCGGAGATTTCAGATTCCAGCTTCCTTCGAGCAAGCATTTGCCGGTGTATTAGGCTAATAAAGGACTTTTAAGGTAAACAATGCCTCAGAGTCACTTGAAAAGCCCATACCTCTGAAACTTGACACTATTAAGCTTGAATGAATGCTTGAATTCTTGAAAACAATATAGTTTCTCAGATACTATTGATACAAGTAACTATAATATATGGGTTGTCAAAGTTCTGACTAATGGACCTAAACAAATTAGAATTCGTGGCTTAAAGTTTCCTCAAAGTACATGTTTATTGGATATTTAATATCAGCATGGTCAAAAGTGAAACCAACTCTAAACTCCCCCCCCAGGAATTCAATGGAATTAAATATAACACTTCCCTCCCCCTACTATACTATTGATCACGTTACCCAATGAGGGCAATTGGCAAGCACTGTGACACTTCTTCTCTCCACTTTCCAGCACCTGTAGGAATGACCTTGGTTCCCACAGGACTGCTCCGTGTTTAGTCTAGTAATCCTTTCAGTTTCTTTCCCCCCTCCTCCCAACTATGTGGCAACTGAGAACGACAAAGATGGCTTCACCAAGGTTCCTTTCAGAAGTTGACAGTTGGACTCCCCTAAAGAGAAAGAAGTTCCTGAAAAATAACAAGCATAGATACACATTAGTGTTTTACTAATTTTCTACTCTATCGCTTGGAGTTTCCCTAGCTTTTGGGGGTGTTTATGATGAAATTTCTGTGTTAATCTATCAGCCTTTACATATCTGCTCTTTACCCAGGTAGCTTTTGACAAAGGATAACCTTTCCATTGAACTAGGTATTGCAATTTCCCTTTATACAGTCTAGAATCAAGAATCCATTTTATTTCATAATGAGTGTCACCCACCACCATAATAGGACCTGGAGCTACTTGGGGTTCTGGTCTCAGGGTCAATTATGTAACTGGTTTCAACAAACTGCAATGAAAAACTGGATGCATTTCTCTCAAAAGTCATGGGAGTTTTAACTACACTGTGACGGGGTTTATGATTTTTACGATGGGACAGGACCGATAAATTTAGATCCCAGTTTTTTACATGGTAGTTTTAACTTTAGGTATTTGGTTGAGAGATAGACTTTCTCTCCTACATAAAATAGTTTCTGGGGTGGGGACTGCCTCTTCTTGGTGCCCCATGGAGTTGGTATATATGTTTTAAAAATAGGTTTGCCAATTTCTGGGTAGAAGGGAGATCAGGACATAAGCTATAAAGTGAGCCTGCTTTGAGAAAAGGTCAATAACAGTATAACAAATTACTGTATTTCTACTATTTTCTGGGAGCTCTATGATGAAATCCATTGCAATTTCCTCCCATGGCTGGGATGGGTTGTTACTTGTTGTAACAGCCCAGGGGGCTTCCTAGGTCTTTTTTCATAGCTGCACAGATTGCACAGATCTTTTAATGTCCTTTTTCATTCCTGGCCACCAGAACTGCCACCTTACCAAGTGTAAAGTCTTTAAAAACCCAAAGTGACTGGCTTGCTTGGCATTGTGGCTTTGTTGCAAGGCTTGAACCCTGAGAATGCTAGGAAGGTATAACTTGGAGCCTTTCCAGGCTAATTCATCTCTATATGTCAACACTTGTCTGCTGTCTATGAACCAGGGGGCAGAGTTTCTATGCCAAGCTGCTGTCGGGGCTGGTAGATTGTTGGGAAGGGGGAGGTTTCACTCTTTTGGGAGGGGAGATGATCTGTGGATTGTATTTCCTCTGCTTTGTCCTTCCTACTTTTGATGCATCCCTCTTGGTTTGAAAGGGAAGAGGAATGTGACTGGGTCATCTGTCTTACATCTGCTATGCTGGGAAGAGACCGGGAGGAACATGAAATGTCTGAGAACTGTGTGTCAGTGCTGCAAACATTGACATGTTTTTGCACTGACAATATAAGAGGCAGCCTTTTGTTTAAACTGCTTCACTGACTCACAGAAGGGAGGCTATTTTAAGATGATAAGAAATAGCCAGCACAAAAAGGGAAGTGAAACTTCATATGTAAAACTAATTGAATAACGTGATTTATGATGTGTAAATAAGGACGGGAATTGTGTATGATATGATGGGCTTAGGGGAGGAGATTTCAGATTCTGGCATCCATCCATGAGTGCCGATGCTGTGTTTCATTATTAAGACTTTTTAGATAAAAAATGCCTGAATTTTGTTTGAACTGTCTCATTAATCGGAACCACGACACTGCAGTTTTATCACTTTGGTTCCCATAACAACTTCACACCTATGAATTGGCCGAAATCATACTGGACTGGGGAGGGGTTTGAAAGGAGAGTTTTACTGTAATGTTTAGCATGGGCTTTCTTCAGATCTTGCCTTGTATTCTGCTATCACTATGTCCCAATAAAAGTTCCTTTTGAAACGATGCTAGCTTCAGGAATTCTGCTTTCCTGAGATTGCTAGCTGAGGCAGGACCTTACATTAGGCAACATCTGCAAAGTGATCAGTCCAGAGAGGCATCAGCCTTACTGTGGGGACCATGCACACCATGTCGTTCCATGACAGTGAGCAAGTTGAAACTGAGTGCAGAGAAGAGTCCGCCTCCAAGACACATCCTGAAGAGAGCCCCTCCAGATGGATGGAGGCAATGGCTGCCATGAAGGAATCCATGAGGCCGAGGTGGTTGGTTGGTGTGGGAAAAAGGGAAGCTTGGGACGGAAGGGCCAAGTGAGTAAACTTCACCCGGGGCAGCCAAAAACAGAGCTGGAGATGTGACATGGTAATACTCTACAATGACAAGGAAGCCAAGGGAGAACAGGACCCAACTGACCAGATCCTGAAATGAGCAACACACTTCATGTTGGAAGCCTTTCAGGATTTGAAGGCAAAATCCAAGTGGCACAGAGAGAGGAGAGAGGAATGATTCGAGGTGGCACAAAGCAAGAACAAGTCAGCAACTACCAAAATTGCAGTGGGGACAGCTGGTTCTACAGGGACGGTGGCAACCACTCCCACTGCCTCTCAGCAAGCCAGCCCCATGAGGGGTGGGGGGTGAATGTCCCACAAGCAGCCAGGGAAAGACCCCTGCAGCCTGAACTGAAATTGGCCCTCCTTGGGGTGAAATTTGATGGAGACCCCCAACAGTTGGGATTTTTCCTCATTCATGTCCTCACCTACATGGAAGAACCCTTCCTAGCAAGGAAGCTAGAATCAGGGTTGTCACTGTGGCCCTAGAAGGTGCTGCAGCCCGGTGAATGATGACCCTGCACAACTCTGATGCCCTGGAGCTCTGAAACTTTGACTGCTTCATGATTGCCCTGAGGCAGTGTTTTGAAGACCATCTGGCCAATCGCAAGGCACAAGATCACATAAAGACAATGAGGCAAGGATGTCGCCCTGTACCTGAATACATGGAGGAGTTGTGAGACCTGGCATGCTGCCTCAACTGACCAGAGGACATCTTGGTGAGCTCCTTTAAAGACAGGCTCAACAATGACTTATATAATGCCTGTATCACCTGTGGAGCCCCAGCCTGCCTTCATGATTGCTGCATCCTGGCTGAAGAAGTGGAGATCAACCAGAATCACAACCAATACCAGTCAGGCAGGGTTTGGAAGCAGACTTCACCAGAGAAGAAAGGACAGACAGTCAAACCCACAACAACAGAACCACATTCCACCGCTTGCTTTAAATGTAGCAAGGAAGACCATCGTGCTCTGGAATGCCACACAAAACCCCCAGCAAAGAAGGGAGACTGACTGTCTGGAGGGAAGCCAATGAAACCAGCTCAATGCCCAAAGGACGCAGCCCTAAAGAGTGTGGTGGTTGTGGAGTTCCACCCAACTCCAAAATCAGAAGGGGGAATGCCGACCCCACCAGAGGACAAACTAGGGATGCCCAAAAGTGATTACAAAGATGACCCCTTGGTAAATGGACCGATCACGTCAGGAAAAAATGCAGTTTTAACAGTTCTATGGGCAATCAGGGAAAAAAATCAGGAAAAAAGTGGCTCTAATTGCCCTCTGAGATTTGGATTGCACCAGGTGCCTGATCAGTCCAACCTTAGTAGTGAAATGGGTGTGTGTGTGTGTCTGATTGAGAAAGTTAAAGAACCCAATTGCATTCTGGCAACTTGATGGGTCTGACGCAGGGGGCATCCCAGCCAGTTTTGCCACAGAACCCCTGGGAATAGTTATGGAAGGCCACCCAGAGACCTTCATAGTGGCACCAGGCATGGAATAGCCTCTTAAAGTTTAAAGTTTAAAGTTTATTAAATTTTTATACCGCCCTTCTCCCGAAGGACTCAGGGCGGTGAACATGGCATATAATAAAAATACAAAAGTACAAAAGTTAAAAAAGAATTAAATTATTGCCCAAAATAAAACAGTAAAAATATACAAATATTAAAACCCTAAGTTAACTCCCCATCAGGCCAGGCCAGCTTGTTCAAATAAATGGGTCTTTAACCCGCGCCGGAAGGAGCGGAGATCCGGTGCCATCCGGAGCTCAACCGGCAGTTGATTCCACAGAGCCGGGGTGCCCACAGAGAAGGCCCTCCCCCTGGGGGCCACCAGCTGGCATTCTCTGACCGGAGGCACCCTGAGGAGGCCCTCTCTGTGGGAACGCACAGGGCGGAGGGGAGTCGATGTTCTGGGCTTGACCTGGCCCTTGTTCTGGGCTTGACCTGGCTGAAGAAGTGGAACCCACTAGTGGATTGGAAAGAGGGAAACTAAAATTCCCTAAAGGGAAAAAAACCCTTGCCAAATAGGCACAACTGCCCAAAGAAGGAACCAACAGAAGAAGTATTGGCCACAATGAGTGGTGAGACCTCACAGGCGATACCAGGACCTGGCCAACGTCTTCAGCAAGAGGAACTCAGACAAGTTTCTCCCCCACCAGCCCACAGTGCCATTGAAATCATTCTAGGGGCTAAACTACCAAAGCCAAGGCTGTATTCGATGACCTCCGAGGGAACTAGATGAACTGCGCTGGTTCATAGACAAAAATCTGGCCTGCGGCTTCATCCAGCCAGCCAGACCCTGGGTGGCAGCACCCATGCTATTTTGAGAGAAAAAAGATGGGTCTCTTTGTCTTGCGTTGATTACAGGGGCTTAAACACAGTGTACATGGAAAATGTATACCACTTGTCTCATGAAAGACATGTTGGCCCACTTCTCAGAGGGAGTGACATTTTCCAACTGTGGGAAGCGTACTACCGGTCAGAATCAGGAAACGGGATGAATGGAAGACCACTTTCAACTGGCTCCTGGGTTGCTTCCAATTTAAGGTGCTCCCATTTGGATTACAAGTGCCCCCTGTTGTGTTCATGCAACTGATCAACAAAGTGCTACATGAGCACCTGTATAAGGGAGTTTTGGTATACCTGAACAATATATTAATTTGCATCGAAAGCTGAGCATGTGGAATTAGTCAGGGTGGTTCTGAAGAAACTTTGGGTGGCTAAGCTATGTGCAAAAATGTCCAAGTGTGAGTTCCACAAGGAAAAAAATTGTCTACCTAGACTACCGGATCTCACACAAAAGGGTGGAGATGGATCTGGAAAAAGTATTGCCTGTCTTGGAATGGGCAGTCCTCTGCACCAGAAAAGAATTACAGAGTTTCTTCAGCTTTGCAAATTTCTATCTGCAATTCATCCCCTCCTTCGCACAGATCACATTCCCTATCACAAACCTATTAAAGACTAAGGGAGTAGATAAACCAAAGCCCAGCCAGCCTCTGAAATGGACTATGGAATGCCAAGCTGCATTTGAAAAGCTAAAGAAGCTCTTCTCAGCAGACCCAGTGCTAAAATACCAAAAGCCAGAGAAACCATTCATAATCCAAGCTGATGCCAGTGATGTAGCAGTGGGTGTGGTACTGCTCCAAGAGAATGAAAAGGGCCAATTACAACCCTGTGCTTACACTTCCAAAAAGTTATCCGAGACCAAACAATGCTGGGCAGTCTGAGAGAATGAAGTTTATGCTGTGCCTTGGACTCCTCTCACCTGGAGGCACTGCCGGAAAGGAGCAAGATCCCTTTCCAAGTATGGATTGATCACAAAAACATGGAGGCTCTCAAAACCCCAGACAAGCACAATGGGCCCAATACTTTACTCTCCACTATTTACTGGGAGGAAAAAACTTCTTAGCTGACTATTTATCAAGGATGCTACAATACAACAGCAAAAAAGCAGAGGTCATCAAACTCCTGTTCTCTGCATGACAATTAGCTGCCAGAACACAGGCAAAACCCACCTTGCTGCTAAACAACATCGCTATGGTGACATTCAAGCAAGCTTTAGAGAAGTACAAGTGGTTCCTGAGTCATAGAAACCTCTGTTCAATGTGGGATGGACTAGCATGGGTAGGGAGAAAGCTGTATGACCGCTCCGTGTTTAATCTAGCAATCCTTTTGGTTTCTTCCTCCCCTTCCTCCCATGGTGGAAACAATAATGGACCAAAAACATATACTGATGGTAGTAATATATGCACCAAATGATCAACAAGAACAAGTTTACCAAAAAACTATATAAAAATATTAGAATTGGACTATTGAAATTTTTGTACGATGGGAGACTTCAACGCAATAATAGATGGAACTTTGGACTATAAAAGTACAAAACAAGGGAAGAAAGGAAGAAATATATTACCTAAAGCATTTTTAAAAATGGCAGAAGAACTCTGTATTCAAGACATATGGAGAGAAAAAACCAAAAAAACACCTGCAATATACATTTTATTCAAATAGACATAAATCATGGTCTAAAACTGATATGATATGGACATCCTCGGAACTTAGCACAATGATACAAGAAATAGAGATGGGCAGATCACAATCTAATAAAGATGACTTGGAGAAGAACCAAGAAAAATTTAAGATGGTACTTGTGTTAGGCATGTGGTGTTAGCCTACAATGTTGTGTTGAAAATATATTAACCAAGATTTTATGTCTTTAAGATGTTAATTGGCCAATGGGTGTGTAAGTGTTCTCATGGCCATAAGAGGAAGCTAGGAACATAGCTTCTCTCTCTCTCTGAATTCACTGCTCTCTACTATTACTGTTTTTGCTCTGTTACCTGAACTGTGTATTGACCTCTGGACCGGTAAGAAGACTTTGTATTTTGGATTGCTACTTGGACTGTTTATTTTTGACTGTGCATTTTTGTTCTTACACCACCTCAAAAGTAAACTACTTTTTGCTTTTACAACTCAGTGTACTCTTGTGTTTACTGTGTGACTCTTGCTGCTCTCAGTACCCTTCCTTGTCTGTGCAACTCTTTGGTAGCACAAGGAGACCTCTGCACAACAAATTACTTAACTTGAACTAATCTATATTGAAAGAAAAAGGATTTATACAACTAGTGACAAAGAAAATGGACTTCTTTTTAAAGTAAATAAGAAAGAAGAGACGTTGCTTCAAAATGTGTGGGACACAGCTAAAGCATATTTTAGAGGGCTGGCTAACCTATGCTGCTAAAAAGAATAAAGAAAGAAAACAACAACAATTAAAGTTGAAGGAAGAATTTAGAAAATTAGAATTAGAACTACAAATAGACCCACAAAAATGCTCAAAAAGTAAATGGAGATAATAAAACATAAACTAAACTTAATAGAGGTAGAAATAATGGCTCAACAGATTAAAAGGGCTAAACAGAACTTTTTTGAAAATGCCAATAAACCGGGGAGATGTAGCACATAGACTGAAAAAAGAAAAAAAACTTATAAACAAGTTGCAAGACCCAAAAGGTGAATTACAGTTTCAAAATGACACAATTAAAAAAATATTAAAGACTTTTATGAGATACTTTACAATGCAGAGGAAAGTTCAAAAGAAAAAATAAACCAGTACCTAAAAAAAGCAGACTTACCAAATATTCCAGAGAATATTCAGACCATATTAAATGGGAAAATATCAATGAAGGAGATAACAGAGCCATAAAAAGACAAAAAAATGATAAGACCCTGGGCCCAGATGGATTACCTATGGAGCTCAAATCATTACAAGATATACTAAGCCCAGTATTGAAAGAACTGTGTAATGAAAAACTTTTGGAGGCTAAAATACCACATACATGGACTTAAACTACATTACCTTATTACCCAAAGAAGATTCTGACTTGACGCAAATAAAAAACTACAGACCAATATCATTATTAAATGTAGACTATAAAATTTTTGCTTCAATAATAGCAGAAAGACTAAAGAAATCTCTGACTGAATTTATACATACAGACCAAAATGGTTTTCTACCTAAAAGACAGATAAAAAATAACTTAATGATCCTAGATGTTTTAGAGTACTATGAAATTCATCCAGGGAAACAGATGGCTTTAATATTTCTAGATGCACAGAAAGCATTTGACAATGTAAACTGGCAATTTATGTTCCAGCAACTAGAGGAAATGGATTTTGGAGAAAATTTTAGAAACATAATCAAAATAATTTATCATAAACAAACAGCTAAAATAATTGTAAATGGAGATTTTACACAAAACTTTGACATTAAAAAAGGCACAAGAGAGGGATGTCCATTATCTCCACTATTATTTATATTAACACTGGAAGTATTGAATAGAAATATCATGCAAGATATGGAAATTAAAGGACTGGAGATAAAAGATGAAAAATACAAACTACAAGTATTTGCAGATACTTGGTTTTCATATTAGAAGAACCGCTTGAAACAAGTGTTAAGCTTATGGAAAAAATAGAAGAATTTGGAAAAGTGGCAGGGTTGAAAATAAACAGAGAAAAGACTAAAGTGCTAACTAAAAACTTAACAGAAAAACAAAAAACAACTAGCAAAAAACAAACCTTCAAATAGCCAAAAAAGTTAAATATCTGGGAATTTATTTAACAGCAAGATGTGCAACAATAAAAGAAGACAACTATGTAAGATTGTTTAAACAAGTAAAATTAGAACTGGAAAAGTGGAAAAAAATTACAATTTTCAATGCTGGGGAGAATAGCAACAGTGAAAATGAATATCTTACCAAAAATACTTTTTATTTCAAATGATATCTATAAGACTGGGAAAAACCTTTTTTGATGGACTAAATAAAACAATACTGAAATTTATCTGTCAAGGAAAAAAAAAGCTAGAATTAGACTGAAAATGCTACAAGAAGCGAAAGAAAGTGGAGGATTTGGACTGCTGGACTGGATGCTATACTACCAAGCAACTATATTAACATGGCTAAAGGAGTGGATAATGCTTAGAGATAAAAGACTGTTATACCTAGAGGGGAATGACCTACAACTTGGATGGCATGCCTTTCTGTGGTATGGGAAGAATAAAATGCATAGATACTTTCAAAACCACTTTATACGAAATGCACCTCTTCTAGAATTGGAAAAAAAAGCAAAAATATATATTAAAATATCTGGATGGCTTTCAAAAATGGAAGCATTTGCCTACCCAAATTTAATCAATTACAAGAAAGTTGTGACCTATAAAGTTATTTTGGACAATGAAGGGAAATTGAAAGACAGACAAGATTTACAAGAACAAGGTATTGATCTATCATGGTGGCCATACTTGCAAATTCAAACGAGATATGAAAAAGATGCTAAAACAACAGAATTTTATAAAGAACAGAATTTGACCAGATACTGCTAAAAACAGATGAAAAATTGATTACGAAACTCTATAAATATTTGTTAAAGTTAAAGATGGAAGAGGAACAAGTAAAAGAAGCAATGATAACATGGGCAAAGAACTTTGCACATAATATAGAATTAGAAAAATGGCAAAGATTATGAGAAAGAAATGCTAAATTAATGAAAATGGTGGCCTACAAAGAAAACTTATACAAAATGTTTTACAGATGGCATCTAACACCAGTGAGATTAGCAAAAATGTTTAAAACAAGTGTTGGAAATGTAAACAAAAACCAGATACTTATCATCATATCTGGTGGACATGCCCTAAGCTTTTGGTCAAAAATACACATATGGTTGGAAAAAATGACTAAAAACATATACATTTCAAGCCAGAACTGTTTCTGTTAGGCATAATAGGAGGAAACTATGAGAAAGATTGTATATACTTAATTTTACATGTATTATTTATTTATTTATTTATATCAATCCCATTTATATCCCGCCCTTCTCCGAAGACTCAGGGCGGCTTACAATCTAAGCACAAATCAATGTGCTTAGCAATATTAACTGTATTAACTGCAGCAAGAATTGTATTTGCCCAATATTGGAAAAATGAAAACTTACCACCAGAAGAAGAACTAAATAAGAAAATTTTACATTGTGCAGAAATGGACAGATTGACATTAAAGATAAAAGAGAAAGAAAACTCAGCATCAGGGCCCACTTCAAAACCTCATCCTAAGAAAGCAGAACTTGTGGAAGCAGTTTCTTCCAAAAGGAACTTTTATTAGGAGAAGATGATAGCAGGCATGATAGGCAGGATCTGAGGGTTTCCCACTCAGATCAATAGGTTAAAAGAGTCCCAAGCAAACCCCACCCCAATAATTCATCCTGTCAGTTTAAATGGGCCAATCCTCAAGTGTTAAATCCATTGTGGGGAAGGAGCTAATAACACAGGTCTTTCCCAGGCTCGCAGCGATGTTGTTGGGTCTTCACACCATCCCTTCTGAAACGGGAGATAAGTCAGATGGCTGGAGGCACATTCCTTTCTCCCCCCAAGGTAACATCAAGGGAGAGACAGTTCAAAGTGTAGATATGCAGAAACAGTGGAAGGGATACATTGTAGCAACAGAAAGAAACAAAGAGATAGCCCATAGTGTTTTCCTCCCTCCTCCTCAGGAGAGTGGAAAAACCTGGAGTAATGAAATAAAAAGAAATAGAAAAGAGTCCTTCTTAATAATATTGGGTTCTGACACTCAGTGTACTTTAGAACATGGGACAATTTTTAACAATGGCCAGAAAAGCGAGTTATGGAGAAAGGAACATGATATGTACTATGTAACATTGAATATAAACTAGTAAGAAGAAGACTATTGAGTGATTAACTAACATATTGATTATGCTAATATAGAAATCAACTCTTATTGTTTTTTAAATACATGAACCCAGACAATATGCTGTTTGCTAAATATTAAGAATGTTATTTTTAAAAAAACCCAACCCCAACCCTAACTCTAAACCTACAAAGATTAATAAAATATATACAAAAAAAAGAGAAGTTGACATTGGTGATATCCAGCACTGAATGAATGTAACTTTTATTCCATGCAATGTAATTTTCTCATCCTATGTTTCATTGCATTATACAATTTATCTACAGCAGACATGTCAAACCTATGACATCATGTAACATTGCGCAATGTATCGGGACTGTTTTACCATTGACAGCAATGGGGTGGGCATGGATTCTGCATGATGCATCCGATCCACGGGCTGGCAGTTTGACACCCCTGATCTACAGTAACAGTCATGGAAAATAATTTGAATTTCAACAAAACATAGCCATATGGACTCCCAACCCAACTAACCATCAGGTTGCCATGATTTGAAGAACACAGCCAAACTTTGTGTGGTCGCTGATCAAATGCTACCCAATAAGCTATAAGAAATAATATGGTAATAGAATAGAATAGAATAGAATAGAATAGAATAGAATAGAATAGAATAGAATAGAATAGAATAGAATAGAATAGAATAGAATAGAATAGAATAGAATAGAATAGAATAGAATAGAACAGAACAGGGGAACCTATACCATCTCAGCAAGTGACTGTCTAGCCTCTTTTTAAAAATCTCCAGTGATGGACGCCCATGATTTCTGGGGGTTAGCTGTTCCACTAGTTGATTGTTCTCACTGTCAGGAGGTTTTTCCTTAAGTCCAGGTTGGTTCTCTCTTTGATCATTTCCAACCATTATTTCTTGTCCTGCCCTCTGGTGCTTTGGTGAATAACATGAGTCTTCTTTGTGGCAGCCCCTCAAATACTGGAATACTGCTATAATATCTCCCCTACTTTTTCTTTTCTTTAGACTAGCCAAACCCAAGTCCTGCAACCATTCTTCATGTTTTAGTCTCCAGGCCTTTGATCATCTTAGTTGCTCTTCTCTGATTTTTTCCAAACTCTCTACATTTTTTTGTGATATGATGACCAAAATTGTCTGCAGTATTCCAGGTGTGGTCTTACTAGGGTTTTATAAAGTGATACTAATGCTACGTGTGATCTTGATTCTATGCTTCTGTTTATACAACCCAAGATTGTATTAGCTTTTTTGGCTGCTGCTGCACATTGCTGGCTCATGGTTAAGTGAACATCCACTAGGACTCAAAGGTCCCTCTCACAGTTACTGTTTTTAAGCCCGGTTTTGCCCAATGTGTATTTGTACCTTTGTTTTTTCCTGCCTAAATGTAAAACTTTGCTTTTCTCCACACTGAAACTCATTTTGTTGGATAGGGCCCATTGTTCAAGTTTGTCAAGGTATTTTGGATCCCGAGTATGTCTTCTGGGGTGTTGGCTACTCTTGACAGTTTGGTGTCATCTGCAAATTTGATGAGTTCCCCTTCAATTCCCTCATCTAAGTCACTGATGAAGATATTAAAGAGTACTGGGCCTAAGATGGAACCTTGGGGTACCCCACTGCTTACTTCTCTCTATGTTGATGTAGTGCTATTGAAGACTACTCATTGAATACAGTTTGCCAGCCAGCTATAGATCCATCTGGTGGTGATGTTGTCTATTCCACCTCTTTCTAGCTTACCAAGGAATAGGTTGTGGTCTACTTTTTCAAATGCCTTACTGAAGTCTAAGTATACTACATCCACAGTATTTCGCTGATCTATTAGTTTAGTCACTTTGTCAAAGAATGAAATAAGATTGGTGTCAACGCTGCTAACATCGAATGTTATTGCTTGATATGAGATGAAGAAGTAGCCATTTCATATGTTAAACTTGTGTATTGCTTTAAGATATTGGATTAAGGTTGGGATGGGGGAAGTCGGAGTCGCCCTTGCAATCTACCCCAATCAGTCCCACATATGCAGATCTCAAATGAACCATTTCGTTTAGGTACTGTGCTACGTTAAATGTTATTTTCAAGTTCTGGCCAGACATAAGGTAAGTTGTTTTGATATGGGGATCCCAATGGGTCATTCGTTTGGTATATAGACCACCCTCTTATACAGGCAACAACCAAATAGGATGTGAGCCAGGTTTTCTACCTCTAGCGCTCCACAAATGCAGAGATGCTCATTATAGGGTATAGCATGAAATCTCCCATATCTGACCATTGTGTCAAGCTGTTCGAATCTCACTCACGTAAATATCTCCCTAAGATGTTTTGGGAGTTGTAACTTCAAATATCTGTCTACTTGAAAAGTATGTTTGACAATTTAGCAGAAAGGTTTGAAGAACTAGAAGTGAGAAGTGCAGAACAGGCTCACTTAATCGCCTGCAAAGGACTTCCATCAGCTCAACACCTGACTAAGTTGTTCCTAAAACATATATATCGACTACATGGTGCTCCTAAGCGAATAATTTCGGACAGAGGGGTGCAGTTCACAGCGAAATTTTTGGAGAAACTTTCTTAAATTAATTGGATCATCTCAAGGCTTATCAACTGCTTTTCACCCGGCTACTAACGGAGCCGCAGAGTCTGCCAACAAAATGGTGGAACAATGCCTTAGATGCTATGTCTCTTACCAACAAAAGAACTGGACCGACCTCCTCCCTTTCGCAGAGGTGGCTTACAATAATTCAGTACATGTAGCACCGGCTACACTCCTTTCCATGTAGCCACAGGGAAAGAATTCAACCCTATACCAGAATACCCTCAGTTACCCTCTGCTTCCCAGACTCTTGATCATTGGGTGAGGGTTTGGGAAGAAGTTTGGAAAAATACAAAGGTGGCCTTAAAAAAGACTTTTGAGACCTACAAAAAGCAAGATGACAAAAAGAGAGCTCCCCAAAGAACATTCCAAGTTGGGGAAAAGGTCTATTTGTCGACCAAATACTAAACTAACCAATAAGAAATTGGGACCGAAATTCTTGGGGCCTTTCCCCATTGTGAAAATCATCAACCCGGTTACAGTAAAATTGAAACTCCCCAGACATTTGGGAAAAATTCACCTGGTGTTCCATTGTAGCTTGCTGAAACCTTTTTGAACCTCCACTTTAAGACCTCCTCCTACGAAAACACCTGGACCCTTCGTAGTAGCAGGTCAGACCCATTATGAAGTGAATTGTATTCTTGACTCTAGAATCTTTAAGGGAAAATTGCAGTACCTAGTGCAATGGAAGGGATATCCATTGTCTGAAGCCATTTGGGTGAAATCTACTGATGTGAAAGCTGACAGACATATCAAAAGGTTTTATGAGAAACACCCCAACAAACCAAAAGCCAGTTCGTAACTTGTGTTTTGTTTACATTACAGGATCTGTCCTTTTTGTAAGGGGCGCCGGATGTCAACGCTGCTAACATCGAATGTTATTGCTTGACATGAGATGAAGAAGTAGCCATTTCATATATTAAACTTGTGTATTGCTTTAAGATATTGGATTAAGGTTGGGAGGGGAGAAGAGGAGGATTGTACCTCAAGGCCATCTGAAATTAAAGAAGATAAGTGTTGTGATTCAGGGTCAGCCTGTGGGTTCGGCAGTTGGGTTGGACGATTCAGAGGAGGAGGAGGGAGGTGTTGGAGAGCTTGCTGAGGATAGTATTGAGGCTCCGCAGAGCCCTCAGCCAGGCCCCTCCCATCTGGTTACAACGCAGACCCAGCTGGGTAAGCCTGACAGCATGGATGAAGATGACCCACAGCTGGCCCTGTTCAAGGACGCCCGACGCAGGAGGCAGTCAATCAGGAGTAAACAGAGGAAGGCAATGGGCACCTCGGAAGGAGGCAGAGAGAAGCCACGCCCTGAACTGTTTAAAAGGGGAATGTGTGGGAGGGCTGGTTTGCTGAAGGCAACTGTTTGAATAGCTCCTGTTTCATGGTTCGTGTTTGCTCTGTTTTGCTCTGTTTGCTCTGTTTTATGTTAATAAATTTGGCAGGCTTAGTTCCAGCCTCTTGCCTTCTTGTAAAGGGGTTGTCCCTGCCTTTTCTGCAGGGCCGGTAGTAGGCTGGTACAGAACAGTAAGAACTTGGTGGGTTTTCTAAGGGAAACTGATTCTTTAAATTAATTGGAGAATATGATTAATGACAAAATTAGAAAGGTGGAGAATTGTGTTTTAATATATTGTGCAAGAGGCGGAGATTTCAGATTCAGCTTCCTTTGAGCAAGAATTTGCGGGTGTATTAGGCTGAATAAAGGACTTTTAAGGTAAACAATGCCTCAGAGTCACTTGAAAAGCCCATACGTCGGAAACTTGATAATTGGTTTGACATGATTTGTTTTTAAGAAACCCATGCTGGCTATGTTATAAATTTGTTTGCTTCTAGTTGTTCACATATCTGTTTTTTTATTATCTTTTCTAGGATCTTCCCAGGTATTGATGTTAAACTGATTGGTCTGTAGTTTCCTGGGTCTGTTTTTTTCTCTTTCTTGAACCACATCAGCCCTTTTCCAATCCTCAGGTACTTCCTTGTGCTCCAGGATTTTTGAAAGATGTGGTGCAATGGTTCTGAGATAACATCTGCCAGCTCCTTCAGAAATCTGGGATGTAATTGTCAGGCCCCAGTGAGTTATATTCGTCAAGGTCGGATAGGTGTTCTCTTACCATTTTCTTGCTTATTTTAATTTTTGTTTCTAATTTGTCTTTTGCAATGATTTTTGGTATGTTGGGCTATAGTTTCTTTTTGTCTGAAGAGTGATGCAAAGTATGTGTTAAGCAGCTCTGCTTTATCCCTATTGCCTTATTTCCTTGCCATCTTCTCTCTTTAGTAGAGCTATAGTTTCCTTGACTTTTTTCTTGTTAATATGTTGGAAGAAACTTTTTTTATTCTCCTTGATTTCTGTTGCAAGTTTTTGTTTGCTCTGAGCCTTTGCTTTCCTGACTTCATCTTTGCATGTTCTGGCTGTCTGCTGGTAATCGGCCTTAGTTATGTGCTCCTCTTTCCATTTTTTGTATTTGTCCTTTTTGTTCTACAGTTTGGCAGAGAGATCTTTGTGCAGCCATGCTGATTTCTTCTTGAATTTCTTGTTTTTCTTTTTCAGTGGTATTGTGCTGGTATGAGCTTTTATGATCACATTTTTCAGAGTTTCCCATGCTTCTTGTGTTGTTTTCCCCTTTAGGATTTTCATCCATGGGATCTTTCCTAGGTTCTCTCTGAGTCAGCTCTTTTGAAGTTCAAGACACTGGTTGGATTGTTTTCTGTTGCTAGTGTTTGCATTATATTGAATTTCAGTATCACGTGGTCACTTTCCCCCAAGGTTCCAGAAACTTCAACTTCCTCTATCACTTCTTCTCTATTAGTAAGAATTAAGTCCAGTATGGCTTTACGTCTAGTTCCCTCCTCCACCTTTTGGATGACAAAGTTGTCAGCTAGGTTGGTTAGGAATCTGTTTGATCTCCCACTCGCTGCAGATTTGGTCTCCCAGTTGATATCTGGATAGTTGAAGTCTCCCATTACTACTGTGGTATGCTTCTTACATAGATTTGTTAACTGGTTGGCAAAGAGTTCATCTATTTCTTCTGATTGGTTGGGTGGCCTGTAATATACACCTATGGTAATGTCACTTTTCCCCCTCTTTTATATTGACCCATATACATTCTGGAGAGATTTTATCTTGGACCATGTGCATTTCTGTAGATATGTATTGTTCTCTTACATAAAGTGCAACTCCCCCTCCTCTTTTCATAGACCTGTTTCTTTTGAACAATTTGTATCCATCCATCAGTCCATTCCATTCATGGGTTTTGTCCCACCAGGTTTCTGTAATGCCAACTATGTCAAACCCTCCCTTGTGTACTATTGCTTCTAGTTTGGCCTATTTGTTCCCCAAGCTTTGAGCATTTGTATATAAGCATTTAAGATTTTTATGCCTGTTCGTGGGCATGTTTCCTGCATCTCCTGATTGTTGTTTGGGTTTTTCTTTTTTCTCGTCTCTGCCTACCTCATTGTTTGATTTGTTTTCTTGGGATTTATGATTGGTTTTGGGTTCTAGAGTTTCTAAAGATTCTAAAGACAAATAAACAGTTATGAATTGTTTATAACTTTATAATTATCTTTTATATTTTTTATAATATCTGTAATTGCTTTACAGATGCTTGCCATGGTGCAGCTCCAGGGCTTCTTGGCACATACAGCTCTGGCACTGCAAAAAATCCTTAAGCCATGGTGTAGCATAAAGCCATTTCTGGAAGACTCATCTACTTGAGCTCACCCTAGCACATGGCACCAAGGAAAGCCCCACACATCACCAGCAAGAGACAGCACCCAGTAAGTCCAAACAAGGATTTGTTCACCTAATTGCCAGGGGAAAGCAGGAAACATTTTGGCCAATAGGAAAATACTGAGGGTTGCCTCAGAGAACCACATGCAGGAAGTGCAAGCCAATCCTTGACACTTTTTCATTACATAAACAGCTTCCAGCCTTCCCACTGACTGACATTCATATTTGTATTGTGCTGTTGAGCCAGATTGGGAAACCATGTATAGGAAATCTTTACCAGAAAAGCTGAAATGTCCAGGGTGACATGATGGTCATGGGTCTGGAAAAGAGACTGCAAAGGCAGTGAAAACCAGACAGCGAAGGCTGTGAAGTGATTCTGCCTCAGCCATAACAGGTCAGTGTAGGGAATTGGAAGAGAAGGAAGCCAGGCAAACAAATTTTTGCTGGCACTTAAAGACAGTTGCTAGGGCCTCCCCAGTCTGTGGCCTGGCACTGTGCTGCAGGGGCAGGCTGGGGAGCCCCATGTAGGAAGTATTCACCAGAGAAACTGGACCACAGATCCAATAGGACAGGGCTTTTCAACCTTATCACCCATTGTACCACTTTTAGGATAAGGCAATATCCGAGTACCACCAGTCGCCCAGCAAGGTGTCAAAAACTTGACCCAAAAAAAGAGGAAAAAATGATAAAGTGCAGGTAGTCCTCAACTTACAACAATTTGGTTAGTGACTGTTTGAAGTTACAATGGCACTGAAAAAAGTGACTTATGACCATTTTTCACACTTATGACTGTTGCAGCATCCTCAGGGTTATGTGATTTACATTCGGATGCTTGGCAACTGATTCATACTTATGATGTTCTGTGTCCCAGGGTCATGTGATCAACTTTTTGACAAGCAAAGTCAATGGCTGGGGGGGCAAGCTCATCACTTAGGTTGCAGGGTGCCTGTGTGTGGGTAATCCATGGGTCTCTGGTGGAGGGGAGTGGGACTGGGGTGGGTGCCTTCCTTCCCTCCCTCTCTCCCATTGTCCCTACATTTCTTCTTTCCTTTCTTTCTTCCTTTCCTCCCTCTTTGTCCCTTCCTTCCTTCCCTCCCTCTCTCCCACTGTCCCTACTTTTCTTCTTTCCTTTCTTCCTTCCTTACTTCCCTCCCTCTTTGTCCCTCCCTTCCCTCTTTGTCCCTTCCCTCCCTCCCTCCCATTGTCCCTACCTTTCTTCTTTCCTTCCTTCCTTTCCTCAGTCTTTGTCCCTTCCTTTTGCAAGCAGGAAATCTTGCACAGGAATTGCAGCCGGGGGTCTCTCTCTCTCTCTCTCTCTCTCTCTCTCTCTCTCTCTCTCTCTCTCTCTCTCTCTCTCTCTCTCTCTCTCTCTCTCACACACACACACACACACACACACACACACTTTCCCTGGCTTGCCCCCACATCTGGGGTTCCCTTCCTAGCATTCCAGGTCCTGCAAGAGGGCAGATGGGGAAGGCGGCGGCAACGGTTGTGTCGAGCCCCGTTGGGGAGGGTTCCAGGTCTCGCTTTTCCCCTTTGCAAAATGGGTTTCAATTGAGCTGTGCTCTGACTTTGGGTGCTGTTCCTTGGGAATCCTCTCTACCCACCCCAAAAATCAGGGCTTTTACTCGCTTTTCATGATGCAAAAGGGTGAGTTGTGCAAAGCGCGGTAGCGCGAAAAGTGAATAAAAGCCCTGATTTTTGGGGTGGGGAGAGAGGATTCCCAAGGAACAGCGCCCAAGTCTCCCCACCGCAAAAAACAGGGTTTTTACTTGCTTTTCGTGCTGCAAAAGGGTGAGTTGTGCAAAGCGCGGCAGCAAAAAAAGCGAGTAAAAGCCCTGGTTTTTGGGGTGGGGAGGAACGGGATCAGCGTTTCTGAGCATGACTTCTGAGCATGAGTCAGCTGATCCCAGGCTCCTGCCTAGCTCACTTGCGGAAAAGAGGCTGCTTGCTAAGCTGCTGCCCAGCTCACTTAGCAAGCAGCCTCTTTTCCACAACCAAGTGAGCTGGACAGGAGCCTGGGATCAGCTGAGCCATGCTGAGAAGCCGCGCTCAGAAATGCTGATCCCGTTCCTCCCCACCCCCAAAATCAGGGCTTTTTACTCGCTTTTCGCACTGTTCTGCAAAGTGCGGCAGCACGAAAAGTGAGTAAAAGCCCTAATTTTGGGGGTGGGGAGGAATGGGATCAGTGTTTCTGAGCGTGACTTCTGAGTGTGGCTCAGCTGATCCCAGGTTCCTGCCCAGCTCACTTGCTTGCAGAAAAGAGGCTGCTTGTTAAGTGAAGCCCCAGGATCAGTGGGCTACCCGGCGCTGATCCTGGGGCTTCACTTAGCAAGCAGTATGTTTTCCGCAAGCGAGCTGGGCAGGAGCCATTCGCTTGCTAGCCTTTCCCCCCCAAACACACCACTTGCTCACTCACCCTTCCTCGCTTGCCGCTCCACTTGCTGTTCCTCTGAAAACAGGCCGATCTGCCCCTTTTATACTTTTTCTTCTCTCTGCCCTCGTCCTTTTCTCTTCTGGGTGCACCAGAAGCTCCAATTAGCATGTCACCACAGATCCTGGGGATTCTGGCAAACTCTGCAGCTTCAGCTGATCTCCAGGTCTGTGTGACTGCATTTTGACTTGTTCTCTCCCCCACTGTAATTATCTAGGCCGGGTTCGCATACCACCAGCCAGGGGCTTGCATACCACTGGTGGTACGCGTACCACTGGTTGAAAAGCCCTGCAATAGGAGAGCGCAAAACTACCAAGAGGCTTCTGTTTCAGCAGCTGGGTACAAAAGGCAAAATGTCAGCACAGGGAACTGGGAGAGAAGACAACTGGGTGAACGAATGGGGCTTGCTGGGGCTTCTTGGATGGGGCTTTCTGGGGCTTCTTGGATGCTGAAGCTTTCCACTACATTGCTGAGACTGGTTGAGGCTTCCAGGGGTGACCATGATTTCATGCTGTGCAATGGCTCAGGGGCTTCCTGCAGCCCCATAACCATATGATTTTGGGGCTGCTTGCTGCCTAGTATCTGTGAGGTACACAAGAAATGTACATGTTGTAATTTTCCATTTCTGCTAAAGGAATGGGCATATAGAGGCACTTAGCAAAGGTATTTTTAGGAAAGGAGATATGGTAAGCTGGAGGAATAGAGAGAAACTATATACACTGACTTAATGTATACTTGTAGAATAGTGCACACTATTGTAGAATAGCATATAGCTTATGAATAACATATTATTCATTTATATAAGGTTTATTCTTTATAAAAACTGCCTAGAGTTAGTATTTTAAAGTATAATTATGAACCAAAGTGCAGTCATGTTTAACCAAAGCATGAACTCTGTTACAAACATAGCTTCTAAATGTAAAGCAGGCATTCTTATAGAAAAACAAGGGAAGACATAAATCCTTTATAATTGCAATTATTCATATGGGTGGCAATTCACCTTGTAGATAAGGCTATCAGCCGAGTTATCAGAATGTTACAAATCATGTCACAGAAAAGGGAGGGGAGATAAGACAGGAACAAAAGGGGCTTTTTGATATAATAATTGGAGGGTTTGGCAATTCTAATGATTGCTAGGTGGTCGGAAAGTATGTGACCGGGCGGCCTATCAACTGGGCTCACTTTGGAAGGATGTGGCATGATGCATGGGACAGGGTATAAAAACCTATGCACAAATTGATTCAGGTGTGGACTCTGGGATTTGCCATTACCAAGAGTTCCACTGCTTTTGCAAAAGCTTTAATAAAACTTGTTTCGTTTTCCAACACCCTTGGAGTTGAATTTTTATTCCTCTCATAAGGCAGGATGCAGGATGACAAAAAAGGCAGAGATGGGGAGCAGATAGGTGGCTGGGGAGAGTGGAGGGAGTTCCTCACTTTACTGAGGCTCAGAGCTGGAAGGAACCAAGCCTGGAATGGCTTAACAGGATTGGGGCAGGTTCTCAGCTAAAGACTGGCTGCATTTGTATAATGACTGCAACGGGGAGTGCCAGAATTGCTGTTGCTAAGAGTTGTAATCACAGGCTGATTTGCTTTATTACTGTATCATTTAGCAACGGAAATTCTGGTCCCAACTGTGGTAGTAAGTCAAGGACTAACTGCAAAAGCTTACTATTGCTTCTTCTGTTTCTCTGAGACACAATCGAACTGTTCCAAAATTTAAATTTGTGATTTTTTTAAAAAAAGATAAAGAACAGTGCTGTGCCACATAAGGAAAACATGGAGAACATTATTATTTGTTTTGCAACAAAGCCCTGATAATAGTATCATTGAATGTAGTGTATTTGAGGACAGGCTGCAAAAGCATAGTTCTAATTTTTGCTCAACCACAAACTAAAGATTTTTCTTAGTCTATTTCATGGAAATCTGAAGACAGAGACCCATTTTGACTGGACTTAAAAGACATCTTTGTTACAGAAACAGAAATCTTTTGAAAATATTGGCAATTACATTTTCTGTAATTAAATTCTATTTCACTTTTTTAAAAAACATCCATCTCTGTTTCACTTTCCTACATTCTCCTTTTCTTTGGGGAATTTTGATTTGACTGGCATACGAGAAGGAGACTGCAAGGTATCTTAAATAGCATCAATGCTCCTTGTAAGCTTAATGTTATTCTGCCCTGAAGATTTTCATAAATGAGGTTTGCAGCCCCAGTGCAGGACAGCTTTATCAAGAAAACCTCTCCACCTTGTTCTCAAGGGTTTACAGAACCTAGACCTAAAATAAACCATCTCTTTTGACCCATGTCTTGTATGTGGACCTTGAAGCTACCGTGTTTTCTCTAAAATTAGACCTACCCCCAAAATAAGACCTACACTGATTTTTTTGGGGGTGTGAGCATATTATAAGTCCTACCCCAAAATAAGCCCTAATTAGGACCCTGCCCACTGTCTCACCTTACTGCCGCAATGGGGCAGGAGAGCACATGTCGTGTGCTGCTGCCACCATGAGGTGAGGCAGGTGGGGGAGGGGGTGGAGCTGCCCCATGCGCCCCACACCCGCTTACTTCAGGGGGCCCACAACCAGGCCATTCCTTGCTCGGTGATCTTCCCTTTCACTCCCCTCCCGAGCTGGACTGCCATGCTATGGAGGATGGGCAGAGTAGTTCCAGTCCCCCTGTGCCATTTCAGAGCTAGGGGGGACTGACGGTGAAAGGCTCCACTGCTGCTGTGCACCACTGGAGGGGCTTTCTTCATGCTTTGCCCCACAGATCACCTGCTCTGTGTCAGCCGCTGCCGCCTTCTCCTCTGTTGACCCGGAATTAGGGGACAGTATAGGAAATATCAATTGTGAATGTGCAGATGGCCCTACTGTCTTTGTGCTCTTGCAAAGTCCTGGATGCAGGGTCATGAAAGGCCAGTAGGAAAATACCCAATGTCCTAACCCACCCAAGAACATATGATATCTTTTGGGAAACACCCAAAAGGGAACATTTTTTTAACTTCTGCTCTCTTATCTACAGTATGCCAGACTTACTGGGTGAAATCTTTATCATATGCATGTCAGCTTTGCTGGATGGCTTGCTTATGTAACCAGAAAGAATAAATACAAGGATTTCTTGTCTTTCGGGGCTGCTCTCATTTAGAGGAGCCTGTCTTTTTGCTCAGCTGAATAAAAACGTAAAGTTTGATGGCAACTTCTGGTTTCCTGTATTTTTCACCAGCAAAATCTCAGAACCTGCTTATCATTTTTGGCGAGCCAGGCAGGAGAGGTGCTTGGTTGGTCCTAGGGAGGCTCAGGAAAGGGGAAGGCACCGAGCATGCTCTGGGATTTCCTGGAGGTTCCCCCCTTCTTGACTCTTCATTGTGGTTTTAACAGGAACCAGTTTTTCTTCTTCTTTTTGGTTGCCTTTTATTTGGTTCCTGCTTACTCAGGCGGGCTGAAGATAAGTAGGACACACAGATATACATTACTTTGTTGCACTGGCTTGCTTGGGGAGTGTGTGTGTATGTGTAAACATGTGTCTGTTTCCTTGAATTATTTCCCACTGTTGACCAGAGCTGGGCGGAAGGATTAAGGCCAGCCGCACCTAGGCCCCCCCTCTTTTGGGGGGTTCTGTGGGCACCTAGAAAACAAGGGTGTTAATCTTGTACTCTCGTGCTCCAACAGGTTGTGAGTGGTGTGTGGTTTGAGGTTTGTGGTTGCTCTCTCTCTCTCTCTCTCTCTCTCTCTCTCTCTCTCTCTCTCTCTCTCTCTCTCTCTATATATATATATATATATATATATATATATATATATATGTATATGTATATGTATATGTATATATATATATGTATATATGTGTATATATATATATATATATATATATATATATATATATGTATATGTATATGTATATGTATATGTGTATATATATATATATATATATATATATATATATATATATATATATATATATATATATATATATATATATATATATTTCCCACTGTTGAACAGGCCTAGGCGTGATACTGATCTTACCAGAAGATCAGTGGATCTTTTGTGGTCCAACAGGCCTTGCAAGTGGTGTGAGTGACTTGAACACATGGGCTCAGCCCAGAAAGACCAGTTAGTCTGAATAAAAGGACAGTTAGAATGAATAAAAGGAAGGGATTTGTCCTCAGCCCCCTTGACTGTGTCATAAGGAACTTTGGTAAGTTTAAAACACGTCAGGATATGAAATTGGAACTCTGATTAAGTACAATGCCCTCTGTCACCAGGACATACCCGCTGTTTGGCCCGCAGGGGAATCCATAAATTTGGGAGATTTTGAAACCATGGGGACTGTGCTTAAAGAGGAATGGATCATGATCAGCACGTTTCATATGCTGTTTTACTTTTTTGTTTTTCTGGACCTTACATGTGAATAAGCAGGTGCTTAGAGACTGTGGGCTGTGGTGACCTTTCACGGCACCACCTTTTCCTGGTTTAGCTTCTGCTCCACCACCCATGAGGGGATCTACACCCTCACAGGGCAGGTAGCTGTTAGGAGGGGGGACACTGATGAGGTCCTGGTTCATACTCCCTTCTCCATATCTGATCTTTATGCATGGGAGGACCAATTGGGTTCTTACACTGACACCCCACACAAATATTCTGAATTGGTTCTATCCACTCACTAGCCATGCTGGATGTCTTTTTAACAACAGAGGAGTGACATCTGGTAGGTAATGTTACTAAAAGGAAGGAGGGTCCTTGATCTGCAACTTAAAGGTTTCCAAGATATTATTGTCACTGCATTGCAGATTGCCCTCCCTAAAGAGGAAATATGGGCATAATTTATGATGTTCATCAGTTGCCAGCTGAAAGTCCCAGTGACTTCCTTGAGTGCTCCAGATGTTAAGTGTGAATTACAGAAGGTGGAGGGGACTTCAGGTCATGATAGATGAGTTGTTGGGAGGAGCGAATAAAGCCTACATGACATGGCCAGAAGTGATAACCATGGCTGAAGAGGGTGAAAAAAAACACAGTATTGTTTTGCTGGCTTGGGCTCTGTAACAGGTGCCCTGGTGCACAGCTTTTCAGCTTTTTCACCCATTGTACCGTTTTTTGGATACAATATCAGTTACAATATTTGAGAATACACCCCCAAAACTCCAGAATGCATCATGTCAGTTGTAGGACAAATAACATGACCAAGCATTTTATTTCTTCCCTGGATATAATTCCTGCAGCTGCAGAAAAAGCAGCAAATGTGGAAAAAAGTGGATGTGCATTTCCTTGCTGTAGACAGTGCTTTTTTTGTAAACAAAAAACCCAAAAAGGTGCTAGAACTCACATACGTCACATGACCCACCTTGCCTACTCTACAAGTTTCCATCCAAAAAAAGTATTCTATGACAAAAAAAGAAAGCTCTGGCTGTAGAACAAAGGGTCAGTGAGTAACTTAGACTTAAGAGGAAAAAGTAAGCTAAAGATAAATAAGAAGTTTGTAAGAAGTTTGTTATTCTTAATATCCTAGCTTGGTTTCCCCCCCCCCCTTTCAGTAGGATTGATAACTCCTATCGCCCAGGGATGGGAATAACTTGTTGATGCAGTTTTTGTCTTGTCTTTGTCTCTGTCTTGTCATAGGTCCTGGTGTGCTTGGGGTTAATACTGTTGTTGGTTTTTCTCTGTGTGTGGGGCAGACCTGTCAGCTTTCTGTTGATTTGTTCATGGTTAACACTTATATTTTCCTTCAGGTTTCTTGGCTGTCAGCCCGGGACTGTTAACTGTGCCGGGTGGGGGAGGAAGAGAGAGTGGAGAGAGGGGAAAAAAAACACCTCTTCCCTGGTGCTTTTATTTTTTGGCTTGACTTTCCTGAGAGAAGGGGGGGGGTTGCAGCAGCCTTTCGTATTGTAATAGTTGGTTTCTGGGGCTAGGTTTTCTATTTTTCATACATGCTGGCTCAGGGATTCTGGGAGCCGAGGTCCACGAGTCACAAGAGGGCCAAGGTTCCCTGCCCACCAAGCCCTGCCCTAGTGGATGGGGGAAGAAGTGGGACTTGCAGAAGAGGATGGCGAGGAGTGGTAGGGTCCCCTTAAGAGAGAAATGGGATGATGACACCCAGATTCCAGGCACTCCCAGACCACCTACTGTGGTCTTTTGCCCTGGGACAGGACCGGTGTTGTATATGCATGACATTTGGCCACTGGAGCTGGGAATATCTTTTATGTTCCCTTCTTAACTGTTCCTCAACCATGCTCCGGATAGAAAGTGGGGGTGAGGGGCTGGGGGCTTTATCTTCCTGCCTTTATGGATGATTCTTCCTTTTCACCCCTGATCCAAGTCAAAGTAAGAGAAGAACAATACCCCTTTTTGTTGGTGCAGGAGCATCACATTCAGTATTATATAAGCCCCTTGGAGACCCTGGCAAATGTTTCAGGTCTTTGGGGCCGATGGCCCTTCTGTGTCAGCTGCAATACTCAACCCTTTGGAATGCCTTATGGGTGGTATTGGCCTTACTCATCTTTCTTTCCCTTTCAGACTGCCCTATGCTCTTTTAAGATGTATTTGCTTGTTACATTACAAGCCACCATCTTTGCTCTAATGGCTAAGCCCCTATATCAGGCCACTACAGGCACAGATAAAGAACCCTTTGCGTGGACCAAGGATTGTCAGGTGGCGTTTGATAACATTCAAACTGCTTTAGTCAATGCTTCAGCCCTTGGCATTCCTGATGTCACTTAACCATTCCCCTTGTATGTGGCTGAAAGTAAAGGGGTGGCTGCTGGGGTCCTTACTCAAACCCTTGGTACTTGTTCTCACCCTGTAGCTTATTTTCCAAACAATTGAATCCTGTTGCTCAAGGATGGCCAGCATGCCTTTGGGTGGCTGCAGTACCATTCTTCTTTTGGGGCTGCTGAACAATTAACCTTTGGGGCTCCTATCACAGTGGAATTACCCCATTCAATCCAGGGGTTGTTAGCATCCAAGGGGGGCCATTGGCTTACAGCCTCCTGACTGGAACAATATCAGATAGCACTCCTTGACAACTCACAAGTTCATATAGGGCACAGTAGCAGGTTCAGTCCAGAGACCTTTCTTCCCCAACTGGATAGTGATCATAATTGTGTATAAACTATTACAGAAGTATTTTCTGGCTGGCTGGATCTACCTGACCCGCCATTGGAGGAAGTGGACAGGGACCTGTATACAGACGGCAGCAGTTTCATAGGCAGGGAAAAAGGCTAGCTGGCTGTGCTGTGGTCACATTGGACCAGATAGTGGAAGCAGCAGCTCTCCCTGCAAGTACTTCAGCTCAGGAAGCTGAACTCATTGCCTTGATAAAGGCCTTGAAAGATCAGACAATGCTGTTTATATATTTATAGACAGTAAATTTGTTGGAAGATCTGTGTTATACATGCACATGGAGCATTATAGATGGAGTGTGTTTCAATCACCACTCCTATTAAATTTGGACAGGACATTTTAAGGCTATTGGATGTTGTTTTGCTCCCACATAAGATAGCTGTCATGCATGTGAGGGCCCATGTTAGGGTTGGTACTGTACATGGAAGAGGAAGTACCTTGGCCAACCGCACCTTAAAGTCTGCCGCATGAGGTCCGCTGTCCCCTTGGTATATGGGTGCGCTTGTAACCCCATGTTTGCCTGTGCTGTCTCCAACATATATGCACTGGATGGGCACAGAGCTTCTAAACTAGGTGCTGTTTATTGTGGACATAGGCTGGAGAAGGATGGGGAGTCCCAAAACATGCATTATGGGCCCTCTTACAAAACTTGCATGCCAGCACTCATTGGGGTTACAAGGCCATGGCTAAGTTTCTTATAATGGACTTTATTTGTCCTGGGATCTATAACAGAGCCCTCACAATGATCAGGCAATGTGTGATTTGTGGATGTAATGACCTGTGGAAATTATTAAGTTCCCCTTGGGGAGGCTTGGGGCTGGCCAGGATCCTGCTAGTTTTTAGGAATTTGATTTTACTGAGTTGCCATGGATGCGGGGTTTTAGCTACTTGCAAGTTTTTGTGAATGCTTTCTCTAGAGGGAATGAGGCCTTTCCCTGCCATTATCCAGCAAGAAATTCAGGCCCTGGGTATTGTTTGGTGGTTTCATCTGTCCTATAGGCTCCAGTCTTCAGTACACATGGGGAGGCCTGTTTCCCTTTGGGATGGTGTATGGTCAGCCCTTTCTTTCTCATTTGCCTTATCCACTTCCCTCCCTGTTGTTGGAGACCAGGCCCTCAGAGGATGTATACACTCTCTTGCTAATGATGTTTCTTCCGTTTCTTAAGCTGTTCAACCCCTCCATCATCCAGGGGTGGATCATCCACTCCATCATTTCCTTCTTGGTGTTTGGGTTCTTGTCACGTCCTGGACTGCTTCTGGCCCTTTAGCTGACTACTGGACAGGGTCCTTCCTTGTTCTTCTCACTACCTACATGGTGGTCAAGATTGTTGGACTTCATGCTTGGATTGGTCATGCTCATCTTCTTCACCACCTTCTGACACTGAGGACCGAGTTGCTTGGACTGTGGCCCCTGCTGCTGAGGAAGACCTTGGGCTGAAGCTTCTGTTTGAGGGCCAACGCTGATCTGTATGCCGGGACATTTTGGTCATTGTGATACCTGTGCCTGCCGGGCTTCTACACAGGTGATTTCCTCTCACTGGCTTCCTGCTTACTTACATTGCGGGCGTCACTTCTCTCTCTCTGGGCTGACATCTGGTTTTTTGTTTGGGTTGTTCATCCTTTCTTTTTTTAGTACTCTGTCTTGTTTTTCTTTCCCAATCCATGCTCTCTTTTGCGGGGGGGATTATGGGTGATGGTCAGGTTCAATTATGGGAGGTGGTTCCCAATTTCCCAGTCCCTCTTTGGGGACTTGGGGCTCCAACACCTATATACTGGATATGCAAGCATGGATTCAGCTTCTGAACATAACAGATTGCTGAATCTGCGCACTTATATCCCCCACTGGTATATATGAATGAACCTTTATTGTCAAAGTACAACCATGTATACATTGAGATTGGCTGAGCCTCCCTTCGTGCCCCCACCCCCAACTCACAGTGACAACAAACCCTCCATCTTATTACACCATGTGAACTAATTGCACAACACACCAGCCTCGCAAGTCAATTCTGCATAAAGTTTATAAAAAATTATTTCCCGTTCAAAAGCCTAACAGCCCATGGATAAAAGCTGTTTTTCAGCCTGTTGGTGCAGCTGGTTATACTCCTATATCTCCTACCCAATGGTAGGAGAGTAAAGAGATACCGTCCAGGGTGTGAGTCATCCCTGAGAATTTTCCTCACTCTTCCAAGGCAGCGAGCCCTGGCGATGTCATCCAGTGGTGTCAGGGGACAGCCCACAATGTCTGGTGCTGTGCTCACCACCCTCTGTAATACTTTCCTATCTGCAGCTGTCAGACCAGCATACCAAACCACAATACCATACGAGAGGACGCTCTCTATAGTAGACCGGTAAAAGAGGGTCATTAGCCATTGTTCTACCCTGTTCTTCTGCAAGACCCTGAGAAAGTGAAGCCTCTGTTGCGCCTTTCTAGCCACCTGGGTTGTATTAACTTTCCAGGTCAGATCTTCACAGAGGTAGACTCCCAGAAATTCCATGGATTGGCCATGGAAACTACAGGCTTGGAAGCCTTCATGTTCAGCATGGCCAATGTAACAAGGGGCTGGACCCTTCCTGTCTTTGGGGCAGGAAAGTTCTTCTTCCAGAGATAAGTTAAGGATCTATACACCTTGCACAGTCACATGGAAGGTCAGTAATGGCATGTGGGATGGTTGGCATACATGTCATCAGACCTTTGGCCTTGACTACAAGAAGGTCCCCTCTGCTCTTTGTAGTTCGTTTGCAGCAATGGGACTCATGACTTATATGTCTGGTGTTAGAGCTTATATGCCTAAGGGGTTGGAAGGCGAACCAGGCATTTATCTTCCTAACCACTCGGACTGGTGGTTCCTTTGTGATCGGTTTGCCTGTAAGTCTTTGCCAACTTACTGATTTGGTACATGTACCATAGGGATTATCTTTCCCTCTGTTCATATTGTCCAACACAAGGATATCATTCATCTCATGGAGGAAGGAATTAGGAATTACCCTAAAAATCTGAAGATTTCTACTGATATTGTATGGGGATGGTTTAGGGAATTATTCTTGGTACTCTCTTTGTAGTAGTCCTTGTTCTTGTATCCTGTTGTGTCATTCACTGCTTGCCCCTATTCACCTCTGCCTGTCCTCAACAATGTGGCCCGCATACTACAGAAGCCTATCCCATGTTCATACATTTGTGCACTGCTCCAAGTATGAAAGGGGGGATTATGTTGACCCAGAATTAGGGGACAGTATAAAAAATATCAATTGTGAATGTGCAGATGGCCGTACTGTGTGTTTGGGCTCTTGCAAAGTCCTGGATGCAGGGTTATGAAAGGCCAGCAAGAAAAATACCCAATGTCCTAACCCACTCAAGAACATATGATATCTTTTGGGAAACACCCAAAAGGGAACATTTTTTTAACTTCTGCTCTCTTATCTACAGTATGCCAGACTTACTGGGTGAAATCTTTATCATATGCATGTCAGCTTTGCTGGATGGCTTGCTTATGTAACCAGAAAGAATAAATACAATGATTTCTTGTCTTTTGGGGCTGCTCTCATTTAGAGGAGCCTGTCTTTTTGTTCAGCTGAATAAAAACGTAAAGTTTGACGGCAACTTCTGGTTTCCTGTATTTTTTACCAGCAAAACCTCAGAACCTGCATATCACCTCTGCCAACTCTCCCATGGCTTGCGCCGCCACTGGAGAGAATGGAGAATGGGGAGGACAGCAGCTCTGCACAGAGATACAGAGCAGAGAATAGCACTTGCTTGCCGCCCTGCATCATCCCATGTCTCCCTTCTCTGTTCTGGAAATGGCAGCCCCATTTCCTGCCGTTTCTCCTCCCAGCACTGCTGTAGAGTTTGGTGCACCACCACCCAGCTCCTCTCTTTTCCTGAAATCATTTCACTAACCTGCCTTCCAGCTCTGGTGGGTTTCTCTTCTGCTGCAGGGAAATGGAGTTTGTGGGACTAAGAAAAGTTCAGTTCGACCTTCCAACTTCTTTCAAAAAAGAAAAAGATCTCATGATAAGTTGGAAGGTCTGACTGAGCTTGGGAGGGGAGTGAGAGGGAAGATTGCCAAGCAAGGAATGGCCTGGCTAGGGGACCCTGAAGTAAGCAGGGGCAGGGTGCATGGGGCAGCTCCACCCCCCTTGCATCTGCCTCGCCTCATTGTGGCGGCAACAGCGTGATGTGCAGTGCAGCCTCTTGCCACGAGCGGCCAAAGCAGAAGTGGGCTGGCAGGCATGTGGGGTCCTGTTGGACAAGGCTGTTGGTGCTGCCACTGCGAGGTGAGGCAGGTGTCACAAAAAAATATAAGCCATCCCCCCACAATAATACCTAATGCCTCTTTTGGAAGCAAAAATAATATAAGACCAGGTATTACTTTCGGAGAAACACGGTAGGTTAAAATAGATGTCTATAACTATGTTAAAAGTGTTTCCACTATAAATAGAATGAGCACATCTGAGTTTCAAGATCTAGAGAAAAAAATGCTTTTCTGGTGCTGTATAATCTAAGAATGATATTTGTACATGATTCCATGATTTGTTAGGAAACATTGGCTAAAATTGTGGCTTTTAAATCAGCTACAGTCCAGGAAAACAAGTTTCCTCCCCATTCTCTCTGGCTAATTGTTCCTGATTTTTCCACAGCTGTATTTCTATTATGTTCTGTGCAACAGACTAAAACAATTTCATTCTCTTGACTAAATAATGCAGGATTTTCATAAATGCCTAACACATTTCAAAACATTCTCTCCCCCTTGCTGGACCAACAGACACAATATAGGAAAAGGAGATGGTGTCCATATTTCTATCAGTCCTTTAGCAAATGACTAAGAGACGATCCCTGATCTTAGCTCAGATAACCTAGTAGATGTAACTGGTTTGTGCTCTTCATGAAAAATACAAGCTTACTTCAATGGCTCCTGCAATGCTCAAAAGGGAAGAACTGGCCAATAGCTTTAAAACCAAGGAAGAAAAGAAATCAAGTTCCCTCCTGTAAGAAAACAGAGCTTCTTGCAAAAAATAGCTCAGTTTTGAATTTTTGCTGCACAAGTTTCTCACTACCCAAAAGCAGTGGCTAATGATCCGAGAGATAACACTATTAGGTTAATTTGATACCAAGGTGATATTTTTAAAGTTTAGAGGTTCAGCTCAGCTTCTTTCTTGGTGCACAGTTTGAAGAGCTATAAGGAGAGGGTGGATTAAATATAAGGAGGGTCATGTATTTGATATAATGTTTGAAAAGAATATGAAACAATATCTACACACTTACTTCTGAACATCAGAAATACCAATTATGCAAAAATACTAATTTTGCATCGGCTCTTATAGCTACCTAAGTCTTTTTCTAATAAAAGGGTAGCTGTCCTGTGTTTTGTTTCTAATCTGTAATAACATAAAGCAATATGTACCCATCAAATCAAAGTTTTTACTCTAAGCTGTTTATATTAATGTTAGTGCTGTTTCATTCATTCAAAGTTTCTTAGATAGGCTGAATGGGAGCCTATCTTAGATGCATTGAAATCTACTCTTCTTTACTTTTCTTTCTTACAGAAAATAAATATTAGAGATGTGTAAACATATACACCAATCATTTTGAAATTCTAAATGGTTAAAATATATACACAGTAACCCAAGAGCACATGTAAAATCTTGAGAAAATATATGAATTGAACAATGCTTTAATATATTTATGTTTAGAATATAAATATATATAATATATTTTAATATATAATATTACAATCCATATTTGCAAATTCTTGCATTTTTTTTGAAAAGAGTATTACTGGTTTGAAATAGATCTTGACTCAGGAGCCCTTCCACCGCCCCCGAGCTACTATTTGATGTTGTAATGGCTGAATTGGAGATAAACCGACCCTAAAATTTACTGGAATTCCAGCCAGCTCTATCCGTCCAAGCCAAAGAAAACTCCAGCTATCTAGGAGTAATTTTCATAGGCATAAATAAGTGAAAATTTGGGAAAAATAGCCAGGTACCAATAACATTCAATTGCCTAGGCTATACTCTGGACAAACTCGATAAAGGCCCTGTGACCCTAGAAATTTAAAAAAAATTAATTAAGACATGATTATAATGATTACTGTGAATATGTCAGTGCAAATAGTTTTAGGTAATTATTTTCATAATTCATATATCATTCAACTGCAGGAAGGCTCTAATTGATATGACAAAGAATTTGAAATATATTACCCCTTGGAAATTACTGTAGGCCATCACGGTGTTCTCCCCATAGAAACCTAGTAAACCATTAATAATTGTTTGCTGTCATTATATAAAAAGCACACTAACACCATCATCGGATTTCATCAATTAAGAAGACAGGGAGAAATGTCTTAGTAACACGTTTCTTTTCTTTTTCCTTTCTTCTTTATTCTAGTTTAATATTTTGGTTTCTCACTGATATAAATAAGATCACCATTCCTTGGTTTGGGTATGTCAAGTCCAAATACAAACTAAATTTTAATGCCTCAAATGAGAACACAATACTTCACAAACCATAATTTGGCCAGCTGTGGATGTGGTCACATTTGCTAATTTATTGTAGATATAAATGGCCTAGATGTTAGAACCCATTCTTTCCCTGGGGACCGGGGGATCTATATAATTTCTTTCCTAATTCATTTCTTTCTGAGGGTTCTGCCATTTTCCTGAGGGGGAGGGGAAAATGCTCTGGGATATGTTATTCTGCTTTGCTACAATGTATCTTTTCCGCTGTTCCTACATACTTACTCTTTGAACAGTGTCTCACTTAATGTCACCTTGGAGTGAGAAAGGAATGTGCATCTGACCAACTGGTTTATCTCTCGCTGCGGAAGAGAAGGTGCGAAGACCCAACAACATCTTCACAAGCATGGGAAAGGACCCTGTTATCAGCTCCTTTCCCACAGCGGACTTAACTCTTGGGGATTGGCCCATTCAAATTGACCAGATGAACTATTGGGGTGGGGTTATGCTATTGATCTGAGTGGGAAACCCTCAGATCCTACCTATCAAGCCTGCTATCAGCTTCTCCTAATAAAAGTTTCTTTTAGAAAGAAACTGTTCCAAGAGTCCTGCTTTCTTGGGATGAGGTTTTGAAGTGGGCCTTGACACTAAAGGACCTCTCTTCAAGTAAATATTATGCTCTAGCTAGTGAATTGTGTGTGTATGTATGTGCTCCTTCCATTTGTTTGTATCTTTGTCCATTGTAGATGAAGTATGTGTTTGATAGGCAGTGGTTGGTCAGATCTAGGATGTGTTTTGGGGAGTTGTATTTATTTAGGATAGCTGTCAAGGCTTCTTTAATTGGCACTTGGGTGAAGAGGGATACGACATCGAAGCTCACAAGTAGGTCACAGGGCTGTAAGTTTAGTTTACTTATGATCTCTATGAATTGGAATGAGTTTTGTACGTGTGAGGTGATGGAATTTGTGTAAGGCTGTAGTTGTTTGGCAAGAAATTTGGCTAGATTTTGTAGAGGTGGAAGGAGCACCCATGGGATCACCCCTTTCACCTGTCATCGCAAACCTCTACATGGAACACTTTGAAACCCTCGCTCTAGAAAAATCCAACCACAAACCCAAACTCTGGCTCAGATATGTAGATGACACCTTCGTAATCTGGCCACACGGCAAAGAAAAACCGAATGACTTCCTCATACACCTCAATAGCCTACACCCCAAAATACAATTCACCATGGAAACAGAAGCTAACAATCAACTTCCCTTCCTTGATGTCTTAGTCTACAAGAAATCCAACGGCTCCCTAGGACACACTATCTACCATAAAAAAACACACACAAACCGCTATCTGAACGCACTCTCACACCACCACCCAGCACAGATCAACTCCGTAGCCAAGACACTCATCTCCAGAACAAAACACCTAGCTGACGAACAACACCTAAAAACCGAACTACACACTCTCACTAATGTACTAAAAGCTAATGGATTCCAAAGAAACATGATTACCAATTTAATCCGAAGAGAGACACCCACAAAAACCCAAGACAGAGAACAAGAAAATGGCAAAGCCCTCCTCCCATACTTAAAAGGGACCACAGACAGAATCAGCAAGATCCTCCAAAAACACAACATCAAAACAGCATTCTACACAGACAGAAAAATATCCACCATCCTAAGAAACCCCAAAGACATAATTGGGTTAGAAAACCAAGGAGTATACGAAATCCCATGCACCACCTGCCCCACCACATACATCGGACAGACCAACAGAAGAATAAGTACACGCATTGAAGAGCACAGGAACTCACTCAGAAAGGGAGAACAAACTTCATCCCTGTTCCAACACTTTGAAGCCACGGGACATGAAATTGATTTAAAAAAAACAAAACTATCGCAAAAATTGAACATTTTAACAACAGAATAATCAGAGAAGCCATTGAGATAGAAAAACGCCCCCACAGCATGAACAAACGAGATGATACCTCTCGCCTACCAGCCATTTGGAAACCCGCCTTGATTGACAGACGAGTCCCAACCACCAAGAATGATACCAGACCCAAACTCATGATAACATCACATGACATCACCACCACACAACCATTCAAAAAGCAAATCCAAACCCACAATGATAACGACGCACAACCACAAAACAGAAACCTAACTACAGCTGCAACATCATCCACGTTAAACCCCTCCAAACCACACAATAAGCAAACTGACACCGACGATAAAAACATGGCACCACCACAAACACGAAGCCGAACAAAAGCAGCACAACTCAACAGCTCAGGTCTAAGGCTGGCAGCTGAGACCAGCCCATCCACTCAAAACACACCCCCACCCAATCAGAACACACACCCCATTCAAAACACACTCCCACCCAATCAGAACACACCTAATCCCCCACCCAATCAGAGCACACCTCCACCCACAGAACACACCCCGTCTGGCAGTTTAAAAAAGAGGAACAAACAACCAGTACCACATGCTTCTCCCAGAAGAAGGAAGCTGAAGCCACCAGCCTGATGATGACGGATGGAATTTCGTCGAAACGTTGCTCTTACACCTTCAACTCTATGTGGGAAAAAACCCGAATGACCAAAGATCCACATACAAACACCCGTGAAAACCTCAGAAAACATATATATATATATATATATATATATATATATATATATATATATATATATATATATATATGTGTGTGTGTGTGTGTGTGTGTGTGTGTGTGTGTGTGTGTGTGTGTGTGTGTGTGTGTGTGTACACACACACACACACACACATATATATATATACATATACATATATATATATATACACATATACATATACATACATACATACATACATACATATATATATATATATATATCCACAGATTTCTCAGATAACAGTAATACTTAAAAAAGGTGAATTTAACTAGTTTATTATGATTTTAAAGAGGAATGGTATGAAATGTTTTATGAGCTATGCAGCTGTTATCCTTTGGCAAGAGAGAACATTTTAAAAAATTAAGATTGAAGAGAAATAACACATCTGCTTACAAGATGGCAGTTGCATCTTTCCTGTAGAAGAATTACTGAGTGTAGGATCAAATTAAAAATGAAGCTTCTTTATATGTAGTTTATAAAATATTAGCCATTACAAAAAGGAAAATAGTTCTTTTAGAAGTAAGAAAAGAAAATGGCTGAAATCCAATCCACAAGTGAATATC
The DNA here is from genome assembly GCF_947247035.1 of Vipera ursinii. NCBI lineage: Eukaryota > Metazoa > Chordata > Lepidosauria > Squamata > Viperidae > Vipera > Vipera ursinii. The sequence continues at coordinate 71,539,445 of NC_139514.1, read as the reverse complement.
ACTGTTCCAAGGTATCATAATACACACATAAAAACTCTAAACATAAGTTCATAAATGCATAATTTATAATTATAATTTCAAGTTCATAAGTATTGCATTTGATGAAGACTGATGATGTAACACAGGGGTACTCAAACTCTGTGATACTGTGATTATGACCCATTATATACAGTATTTGTGTGATCCCTGTCCCATTTTTAAAAAACCATTTAGTCATTATTTTTCTAGGTAAGCCATGGTTTTATCTATCACCTAAAACAGTGATGGCAAACCTTTTAGAGACTGAGTGCCCTAACGGCAATCCAAAACCCACTTATTTATTGCAAAGTGCCAGGGCTGCATGAACATTATGGTCCCTTCAGGGGGGGGGAGGCAGGTAGGTGCTTCTGAGTGCTGCCTCTGGCATGCAAAAACTGGGGGCGCAAAAATGGGCCACTGTGCTGCAAGGTGCAAAAATGGCCGCTGCCATGCCGCAGGGTGCAGATACAAGGGGCTGCACCACACAAGAACAGGGCAGGGCTAGTGAGTATCATGCAGGCACTAGCCCTGTCCCATTTGTAGTGTATGCATGCTTGTGGCCCTGTGCACGCATGCACGCATGTAAAATGCTTCCCCCTCCCTTTTCTTCCAGTCCACCAATCGACAATGGTTGGTGACCTCTGCTCTGCCACCTCTACTCGAGCTAGCTAGTCAGCTGCTTCGCCTCCTCTGTGCTGGGCGGAGCTGCTGCTCTGGGTGGCAGGGGTGGCCTGATGGACCTGCTGCTGGTGGCGATGGTGAGTGTGCCAACAGAGAGAGCTCTGAGTGCTGCCTCTGGCACCCATGCCATAGGTTCGTCACCACTGACCTAAAACTATTCCAAAGTTTGATCCCTGCTCCAACTTTGCTTGGGCGAAGTAGGAGAGTTCTCAAAAGTTCTTCCAGGCTTTGTTTCCCAGGTAGTCCTTGTTTAGTAATACTACTATAGCAATAGCACTTAGACTTATATACCACTTCATAGTGCTTTACAGAACTTTGAGCAGTTTACAAATCTCAGCATATTTTCCCCAAACAATCTGGGTCCTCTCTTTACTGACTTCTGAAGGATGAGATCAGCCAAGATTGAACTCCTGATTGTGGCCAAAGTTAGTCTGCATTCTAACCACTGAGCCACCATGGCTCTTTAGTTGTTTAGCAATCACAATTGGGATTGACAACTCAGTTGCTAAATTATGCAGCTGCTATGTGGAAAATCATGTGTAACTGTGATTGTGCTTCTGATTTTATTTCAGCTTTCTTTTGCTTTACAACATCAGAAGGCCATAATTCCAAACAGCTAGGCAAGCTTAAATGGTAAGGAAGATTTGGGGAACTCAAGTCATGAGGAAGCTGGGTAAAAGGACAAATCTTATAGTCATGGCTTTTTCTCTCATAGAACGCTCAGAACAGCGTTCCAGCACCTTTTTTTTTGCAAAAAAAAAAAAGCTCCCTCTATTGGCTTTCAAAAGCCTATTGCAGTGATAGGCAATTTTGGCTCTTTTTATGACTCATGGACTTCAACTCCCAGAAATCCTGAGCTAGCCATGCTAAGGGGAAAGAGAGAGGTTTCCAAGCTGAGCCATGCTGCCTCAGGAATTCTGAGTTGAAGTCCTTGAGTCATAAAAGAGCCAAGGTTGCCTACCCTGCACTAGAGGAGGACATTAAAATTATTTACAAGGTTACTCCTTTAGGAACTAAACTTTTAGAATCTAAAATAGCTAATTCAAAAAAGCCAACAGGAAAGAACCTCACATTTTTCATCTGCTTCTGTCTTTTGGAAGGTAAAATTAGATAACAAAATAATCTATTTCCTATGTTAACATCTCTGCAATGAAATCAATAAAGGTAACAGGAAAGAAATGAGAAACATTTTTCTCAATGTAATATGTCTAATTTAGCTGATGCTAGAAAAAATAGTATCTTTTGTACATACTCTATTACAACTAAACCACTTTAAATTAAACAATTCTTAAGAATGAAATATTCTTAATTTGGACTTTACTTTTACTGTTTGGACTGTTGTGTGTTTTGAAAAATAGTTTATTTAGAATCTAGTTATGTTGCACTTCAGTCTTTAAATAATTAACCTAGTATATACATAACAATATATGATGTTTTCCATGGTGAGCTTAACATCAATAACAACATTTATTAAAAAGGCTAAAATAATTTCTGGTGGTATTATCTGTACATTAAAATTTTGTTTAGTCACAATCTTTCATTTTTCACATTCTGGAAAAGCAGTGGTCATGTATCCTAGCAAAAGATGTTACATATGTGCATAAGCGTAGTCAGTAGCATACGCCTTTTTAAAAATATCAAACATGCAAAGAAACAAAAATAAGTCCAAAATATCTGTATTACATCCAGAAATGCCAGCTTTGCAACCAATATTTCTCATCCATAACTATGGCACCCTAAGGATACCTGCATACATGCAAATGCTTCTCTGGGATCAGTAATGCAGCAGGGATTGCTTTTTCCTTCCAGTAACAGATTGCTGGGAAATACCAAACATGGCCTTGAGAATTCCAATGTTTGTTACAAATTTTTCTGGTGTGGTTGGAAAGGGGCCTAGAAATGCCAGCACAAATACATCACACTTGCTGAATGTGCACAAGCAACTAATTACAATCTTCAATTATATGTGATATAACTAAAATGAGATGGGCTGTCTCAACTGCAACTTGCAAACTATTCCGTTTTGCAGCAAAACAATCCAGGACAAGCTGATCAGCAGAGCTTAGAGAGGACTCATGAACACAATTTTTGGGAAGGAAACAAACATTATTATGCCCCTGTCATGGACCGATCATCATCTCCTGCGGCTGGTCTTCCGTTTTGATACCCCCCGCCGTGGGTGTGTGGAACCAGTTAGATGGTACCGCCCCAGACGCTTAATGGATCCCGAGAGGTTCCAGGCAGCGCTGGGGTCCCCACCTGCCTCCCCCACTCACAGCTCGGCAGATGCCTTAGTGGAAGCCTGGGAAAGGGCAGCCACTGAGGCTCTTGACCGAGTTGTACCCTTGCGGCCCCTGACAGATCCCGCCGAGCTCCATGGTTTTCCACGGAGCTCCGGGAGATGAAGCATCGGAGACGGGGCCTAGAGAGCGGTTGGAAGTCCAGCCGATCTGAATCCGACCAATTGCGACTAAGAACCTACATTAGGTCTTATCTCGCTGCGATAAGGGTGGCGAGGTCTAATCACTTCGCTACCCTTATCACGTCCGCAGATAATCGCCTGGCCGCCCTGTTTAGGGTGACTCGCTCCCTCCTTAATCAAGAGGTGAGGGAGGAACCCTTGCAGGGTTGTGCCGAGGAGTTTAACCATTATCTGTCGGACAAAATCGCTCGGATTCCGACCGGTCTGGACTCTGACTGGGTAGAGTCTGACGATCAGGACACGGGCGGATATCATCTGGGAGGAGTTTGATTCTGTGACTCCGGAGGAAGTGGACAGGATTATGGGGAGGCTGAGCTCCACCACATGTTTATTGGACCCGTGCCCTTCCTGGCTGGTTTATGCAGCCCGGGAGAGGACACGCAGCTGGTTCCAGGCAGTTATATCAGCTTCTTTGAGTGAGGGTAGCTTCCCTGCCATCTTGAAAGAGGCGGTGGTGAGGCCTCTCCTCAAGAAGCCTGCCCTGGACCCAGCTGTATTGAACAACTTTCGTCCGGTCTCCAACCTTCGCTTTCTTGCGAAGGTTGTTGAGAGTGTGGTGGCGCATCAGCTCCCTCTGGTCCTGGATGAAGCGGATTATCTAGACTCGTACCAATCGGGTTTCAGGCCTGGGCACAGCACGGAGACGGCATTGGTCGCGCTGGTGAATGATCTCTGGAGGGCTCGGGACAGGGGTCATTCCTCTGTTCTAGTCCTATTAGACCTCTCAGTGGCTTTCGATACCATTGACCATGGTATCCTGCTGCGGCGTCTCAGGGGATTGGGAGTGGGAGGCACAGTTCTTCAGTGGTTCTCCTCCTATCTCCAGGGACGCTCGCAGTCGGTGTTGACAGGAGGGCAGAGGTCGACCGTGAGGTCTCTCGTTTGTGGAGTTCCTCAGGGGTCGGTCCTCTTGCCTCTCCTGTTCAACATCTACATGAAACCGCTGGGTGAGATCATTCGTGGCTTTGGAGTTGGGTATCATCAGTATGATGATACCCAGCTTTTTCTTTCGACCCCAAACCACCCCAGTGATGCCCTCAACGTGATGTCCCACTGCCTGGAGGCGGTTCGGGTCTGGATGGGGAGGAACAGACTTCAACTCAACCCCGACAAGACCGAGTGGCTTTGCATACCTTCATCCCAGGTCTATTCGGATATTCCATCTCTTTCTATGGGGGGTGAATTATTACCCCCCGTAGATAGGGCTCGCAACTTGGGAGTCCTCCTAGATTCACGGCTCACCTTGGAAGATCACATGGTGGCTGTGACTAGGGGGGCTTTCGCCCAGGTTCGCCTGGTGCGCCAGTTGCGGCCCTATCTAAGCCGGGATGATTTATGCATGGTCACTCACGCGCTCGTGACCTCTCGTCTAGACTAGACTGCAACGCTCTCTACATGGGGCTTCCCTTGAGGACCACCCGGAGGCTCCAACTGGTACAGAATGCAGCCGCGAGAGTTGTGTTGGGAGTCTCCCGATACTCCCATGTCACACCTCTGCTCCGTGAGCTACATTGGTTGCCAGTTGTCTTCCGGGTGAGATTCAAGGTACTAGTAATGGTGTTTAAAGCCCTACATGGCAGGGGTCCGGAGTACCTTAGGGAACACCTGCTGCCGGCGTCTACTTCCCTCCGCCCTGTGCGTTCCCACAGAGAGGGCCTCCTCAGGATGCCACCGGTCAGAGAATGTCGACTGGTGGCCCCCAGGGGGAGATCCTTCTCTGTGGGCGCCCCGGAGCTATGGAACCAGTTACTGGTTGAGCTCCGGACGGCACCCGATCTTCGCTCCTTTCGCCGCGATCTAAAAACATACTTGTTCGAGCAAGCTGGCCTGGCCTGAGGGGGGATTGGTGGGGTTTTTATTTTTATTGGGGTTTTTAGTATGTATTAACTGTATTTTTAATTGGGCATGTATTTAATTACTTTTTATCTTTTGTAATTTCTGTGTTTTATTCTTGCCCTGTACACCGCCCTGAGTCCTTCGGGAGAAGGGCGGTATAGAAATATTAATAAATTAAATTAAATTAAATTAAACAGAAGGACAGTTTAACATCTTCCAGTTGATGTTATGTTATGTAACATCTTCTGGGAGTTGAAGTCCATGAGTCATAAAAGAGCCAAGGTTGCCTACGCCTGGCCTATTGGCTTTTGAAAGCCAATAGGAATTGATGCTGAGAGTACCAAAAGACCCGGCTGGCAAATGTTGCACAGGCAAGTTGTCTGCAGCGAAGGCAGGAATTTTGCGCCTCTCCCTGCTGCCCAACTACACCATCTCAACTAAGTAAGTAAGATATTATTTGCAAATAGGATGGCAATAAACAATTTAGGCTGCATTTACATCAGGGCTTTTCAACCTTTTCAGAAATTGTACCACTTTTAGGATATGACAATATTCAAGCACCACCAGTGCTTAACAAGGGGTCAAAAACTTGATGACTAAAAAAAGGGGGGAGTATTTTGGGTTTCATTGGTTAGATTCATTTATTGTTATAGAAATGGCTAGTTTATAATATAGAAAAGCAAAAAGTTGAGGTTCAATGTTAATGCTTCCTTCTACTCCTGTAACAGAGGAAGTCAGAAGTCAGTGGCTTTTCTTTTTCCCTTCTCCCCCTCACTTTTCCCTTTTTCTATCACCCTTCACTTGCAAAAGACCCCCCCCCACTCACTCACACTTTGCTCACAAAAGCCTCCAGTCACTCTCACACACTCCTCCATCAAAGGCACCTCGTTCAGTCTCTTCCCCCACTCACTCCATCTCTTTCAAAGGCCTCTTGCTCACTTGCTCACTTACTGCCCCATCGCTTCCAAATGCCATTTGCTCATTCACTCACTCACTTACTGCCCCATCGCTTCCAAATGCTTCTAAACACCACTTGCTCGCTCACTCACTTACTGTATTTGGAAGCGACAGGGCAGTAAGTGAATGAGTGCCGGTGCCGGAAACCATCAGCTGTTTGGCACCGGAGACTACTGCCACAAGGAACACAGGTCCGGGTCGAGATTTGGAGCAGCTCCAGGTGGGGGCTCAGCACAGGCCGCGGTGTGGCTACTGTGGTGATGGGAATCCCCATGGCGGCTGTGGTGATGGGAATCCCCGCGGCATGTGGCTCCAAGCAGCAGGGGCGGGGGTGCAAAGGACAGGCAGCGACACTGTAGCAAGACACCGGCATCGCTCCCATTGACAGCACCTCTGAGTTCTGCCCCCCCTTTTTAGAAAAAAGCACTGATTATAGTACTTTTACTGCACTCTGCCACCCTTTGGAATGATTGTCTCACCTATGGGATAATGAGCAAGAAGAGAATTGTTTGTATTTTCATTTATTAGAGAAGAAGGGATTACAAGAAAGTAAGCAAGCACCCAATGAGAAATACACTTCAAAAGAAATGTAACAGGATGACTCCTTGCCTAATGTGCTCCTTCCTCCAAGTTCAAAGCCACTCAGAGGACAAACAAAAACTGAAAGTATGAAACTAATTAAAGTCTTGTCAGTTACAGGCAGCAGCCATGAATAGGTTAATTAAGATCACAGAACTGAGTTTGTTAATTTGCACATAACACTGTTTAGTGATGTACTGCATTGTGGCCAAAAGCAGCTCAGGAAGCCTACTTTAACTATGAATGGTCACTGACCAGCTTTCTCCAATCTGGGCATCTTCCAGATCAAGTCCTGAAACTGTCAATAGTCACACATTTGGAAGTATGGAGTGCCTCCATTTTTCTTATGGTATTACTGTGTTTGTTTGCTACACAGTATATATAAATGTAGCCATGACTATGCTTCTTAATAAATTAGAAAAATATGCATTAGGGCACACACATTAAATTATGAGTCCTTTATTATAATTCAATATTAGGCTCACTTATAAATCAGTATCTGTTATTTTTGAGATGATAAGTTGATTAAAATGTAAATTAAAAATAATTATTCCATATTTACTTTTATAATAAAATTACAATATAGCAATACCACTTAGACTTATATACCACTTCACAGTGCTTTACAGCCCTTTCTAAGCAGTTTACAAAGTCAGCATATTTTCCCCAACAATCTGGATCTTCAATTTACTGACCTCAGAAAAATGGAAGGCTGAGTCAACCTCAAGCTCCATCAGGATCAAACTCCAGACTGTGGGGAGAATTACCCTGCAATTGTCATGGATCTGCCACTGGACCCCACTCTGGACACAAGTTTAAAGGAGGAGGATGGGTCTATACTTCCTCCCTATCCAAGGACACATAGGGCAGAGAGAAGACATGTACAACATTGGTTGGCTAGACTAATTGCGAGGAGGCAACCTTGCCTCTTGTGAAGGGCTACACCGGCATCATCTATTTAATCCCACCCCAAGGAGTTGAGCGTTGCTGGAGCAACATGCCGAGTTCCATGTCTTGTGTGCTTGTGCTGTGTAGCATGACCCATTTGGCTCATGGACTGCTTTCCTGGACTTCATCTTTGTTCCTTGGGCTCGGTTCCCACTGGCTCTTCCTGTGCTGAGCTTGGAACCTAAACCTGCATAATGAGGGTGCTTTCTGATGACATGTGTGGGAGGGAGTCTGAATAAACACCTGTAGAACTCTTGCTGTATGTGCGTGTGTCTGAGGGAGTGGGACAGCACAGCAATACTGCATTCTAATCATTGCACCACCAGGGCTCCTAACAGAAAATTACAGTATGTCTTAATTAACCAACTGATTATTTTATGGAAATTAATAAAATATTAACACTAGATTTTTTTCTTGAGTTAAATATAAACTTGTAGTGAGATGAGCAGCAAACAAATAAATAAATAGTAATACTATATTAGCAATTGAATTTACTTTTTTGATATGACTATCACAGTAAATAGAGGCCAGGGGGGCTTTTGCCCAGGTCCACCTGGTGCACCAGTTGCAGCCCTATCTGGACCGAGATGCCCTACGCACAGTCACTCATGTGCTCGTGACCTCCCGGTTAGACTACTGCAATGCTCTCCACATGGGGCTGCCCTTGAGGATCACTCAGAGGCTTCAGCTGTTGCAGAATGCAGCCGCGCGAGTTGTGATGGGAGTCTCTCGATACTCCCGTGTAACACCTCGTCGCCGCGAGCTGCATTGGCTTCCGGTTGCCCTCTAGGTGAGATTCAAGGTGCTGGTGATGACCTATAAAGCCCTAAATGGCATGGGTCCAGATTATTTTAGGGAACACCTGCTGCCAGCATCAATTTCCCATCCTCTTGTGCACTCCTTAGGGTGCCGCTGGTCAGTGAGTGCCGGCGGGTGATCCCCAGGGGAAGGGCGTTCTCTGTGGGTGTGCCTGCCCTATGGAATGATCTGCCTGTGGATCTCTGGACTGCCCCCGACCTTTGTTCGCCAGGACCTAAAAACCTGGTTATTTGATTTATCTGGCCTGGACCGAGGGGTTTTAAATTTTTAACTTTTGGGGCTATTAATTGTTATTTAATTTTATTTTAACTCTATTTTAACTTATATTGTTTTTTAACTTTGCTCTGTAAACTGCCCTGAGTCCTTTGGGAATAGGGCGGTATATAAAACCAATTAAATAAATAAATATGACACTTTAGAAAATATAGCTAAAGTTAAAAATGGAAATAATGCATTTTAATTGTGAAGGTCAATTTGTTTTTATTTCCAGGAAATCCTGTCCACATTAATCTATCTGTTAAAGAGCCACTATGTGCCACAAAGAATTATGGAGGATATTTTACAGCACACCGTTAGTTCATGCCAGGATCTTGTGAAATTTCTTGGGCTCACTGTCATCGTGTATGAATTCCCTTACAGCTTGTTCATTGCAGAAAGCAATCTGTATTTCATATTACTAATTGTTCATTCAAACTTTATTCCTCCCAGACTTCAAAGAAACCACCAGAAAATATAACTAAAACAATATACTAAAATAAAATTATTAATCAGTCTATTTTTTTACTGGTAGAGCAATACATTTTAAAAAAAACACAGGAATTCTTTTTTTTCTTTATTTTATAATTTAACCATTAAATGAATTGTATACATACATTAAGATGGTTTTTATATAAGCTGCCTTTAATTATTGGAAATATTTTGTCTTTTATTGATTTTTGTTTTAAAAATTATGTGTTAACAATAAACAAATGTTATTTTATTCAATACAAAATTATATATTTTTCCAGTAGTGAACTCTCCATGACATTTACTTGACTGTTGTATAAGAAGATACTAAATTATCTATTTGGTCTACACATTTGCCTATATACTTGCCTATAAAGTCACCAAGAGTCAAACAACAACTAATAGGTGCATATATAAAATAAATAAATACATATGTTTTCAAACTGTAATATTATGATTATTTTAAAAGTCTGTAAAACAGAATGTCACATATTCAGAAAGAATTGTGAATTAAATATCACTGAAATTATTACTTACCTCTACATGTTGACAAGTTTGAATTAATTTAGCCAAAAGTGTTTCCAGTTCAGTGTTTCTTTTGATAAGGCTGGTAAGATTACTTTCTAAATTTTGCTGTATTAAAAAAAAAGAAGAGTTGGTATAGTACTTAGCATTATATATAAAATAAAAACAGTACATGTAAATAAAATTATTTGAGAAATTAAAATAAATCGGTCTTCAAACATTTGTTCATTGCTAAGAAGGAAGATGATTTCCCTGCAAATGTGTGTGTGTGTGTGTGTGTGTGTGTGTGTGTGTGTGTGTGTGTATTAACGTATGCCAGTGAAACATGAATACTAACCTGACAAAAGATACAAAAGTTAAGAGTGGCAGAAAGAAAATAACATGCTTGGCATTACAAGACAAGCTAGAAAGACCTGCACATAGATTAGAGAACAAATAAAAGTATATCTTAAGAGAGAAAAAGAATTGAAATGGAAATGGGCTGGTCACATAGCAAGAAGAACTAACAGCAGGTGGACCAAAGCAGTCACAGAGTGGATCCCACTTGATAAAAAGCGTCCATGAAAGAGACCTAAAACAAGATGGATCGACGATTTCAGCAAGTATTTCGGGCCTAATTGGCAAAAGAAAGCTCAGGACTGTATTGATTGGAAATATGTGGAAGAGGCCTTTATCCTGGAGTGAATATAAAATGGCTAAAATGATGATGATAAATATATATACTATGAATACAAATGTAAATACAATAATACAATGAATACAATATATACATTCCATATATACTTGGAGCTTACCATCCTGGCTTTCTCACATCAGGGCTACTCTCAATTCAGAGTAGAAGTCATAATTATAACCTTAATCAGGGCTTTTTTTGTCATAGAACGCTCAGAACGGAGTTCCAGCACCTTTTTTGGATGGAACCTTATATGGTAGGCAAGGTGGATTGTATGACATGTGTGAGTTCCGGCACCTTTTTCTTTTACAAAAAAAGCACTGACCTTAATTAATAGCTATTATATATATATATCTTCTCAGTAGCAGGTTTTTTTATACACACACACATACACAGAGAGATGCTCCTATTCACATAATAATTAGAAACAAGTATGCCCAACTTCTTCAGACAACTTATACCATTGCACTTCCATCCACAAACCAAATTCTCTTCAGAATAAGACCTCTATACATTCAAGATACATATTTCAGAAAGATCAGAGGAAAACAGAATTGTGCACCAGCTTATGTACTGCTCACTTCCTTTTCACTGAATAGCACTATTAATGAATTATATTAATATAAGTAACTTATTGTTTGTCTGCAGTCTGTTTAATAAATGATGAAAGCACATTGTTAGTTTTTATTCTGCATTACTCTTATTCACTGAAAGGGACTACACTCAGTCTTTAGACTGAAGACACAATTTTATTCTCTAGCAAGTGATGGTGAAACTTTTAGAGACCGAGCGCCCAAACTGCAACCCAGGTGCCAGGGGGCATGGCCCACTGGTGGGCATGGCCACTGTATGGGCATGGCTCAAGTGGTCATGGAAGACTGGGTGGTTGTGGCTGAGGTGGGCGTGGCTACCTCGATGCTGCTCGTGGGGAGGGATGCCTGTGGGGGCTGGGCAGAATTGGGGGAGATCCAGGGGGTCTCTGGCATGTGGGATGGTGGGCAGGAGGCTCGTCCTGCGGGGTGAGGTGAGGCGAGGCAGGGGGCAAGGCAGGGGTACCATTGCCGCAAGGTAAGGCAAGGCAAGGGCCGGGGCGGTTGCTTCTTCACACCATCAGCTGCACACACAGCGAGCGCATAGCAAGCCACAGCCTGCCGGTGCCTCAACCAGCACTCTGGGGTTCCACAGCCCATTGCGAATACTGGGCCAGCCCTCCAGCAGCAGGCGGAGTAGTGGGGGCGAAAGCATGTGATGCAGACCGCTGGACGTGCCTACTCCATCCCATCTGTTTTTCCTTGTGGTTGGAGAGCAGGTTGCTGCTGGTCATCTCTTTGCCCCCTTGCAGATCTTGCCCTTACCCTGCATGTGGAGCCTGTTCCCCTTGCACACCTGATGCACCTTAGCCCCACCTCAGGCTGCCTCTGCCAACAGCTCATGCAGGTCTATTAGGCTACCACCATTGCCTGGAGCACCTAGCCCGCCCAGCACAAAGGAGGTGAAATGGCCAGATAGCAAGCCCGAGTAGAGGTGGTAGAGCACACCCATGCCCAGCAAGCCAAAGGCCACCCTAAGTGGGAATAGCCAGATCTCTATTGGAGTCATGGCACCCCAGTCCCAGTTAGGCTTGCGTGCCTCCCCCCATCTCTGCTTAGCCTGGGTGGCCATGATGCTGATGGGGATCTGGCTTTCCTGCTAGGGTGGCCTTTTGCCTGCTGGCCCTGGGCATCCTCTACTACCTCTATGCGGGGCTTCCTAACTGCCTTTTTTCATTCCTCTTGGAGGGCAACCTCTCGCCCATTGCATTTCTTGCCTGTTTGTTGCTGCCAGCACAGGTGGCTGCCACAGAAGTTGTAGATCAGCTCATGGTTGGCCTGCTTGATCTCCTCTCCTCTTCCCCACCCTCCTCCTTCTTTCCCTTCAGTGCAGCTAGAGCTGACTCTGCTTCCTCCTAAGGTAGCTTCTCTCTCTCTCCTCTCTCTCTCTCTCTCTCTCTCTCTCCCCCACCCAAACTTCCTTCTTTTATAGCTTCTCCTGTCTTTCTCATGGGGGAGGGTGAGCCAGAAGTGAGCCTGGGGCCTTTGCCTCATCCCAGCCACTCTGCAGCTCCGGAGGACTCTCTCACAGTAAATCCTTGCCTGCGCTGGCTCTTCCCCTCCCCCACTACACTTGGCTAGGAAAGGCTGTGTACCACCTGCCATTTGTTAATGTACCACAAGTGGTACGCATATCACCAGTTGAAAAGCCCTGGTCTAGTAGACCTGTGCGAGTGGCTGGCAGCTGTGGTAGGTACTGAGGTGCACAAGGGGAATGCGCTCTACCTTGAGGGGTTAAATTGACCAGTGGCGACCAGCTTTCTAACCAAAAAGCCATTTCAGTGTTGATAAGGATGGAAGAAGGTAAGTGCTACTATACTTCCAACTCACATGAATTACAATAATCTTAAATGGAAAGATTAAAGTGGTCTCACAATCAAGAGTTCTTCTCTTTTAAGCTGATCTGTTCAGAGGAATAATAATAAAAAACGCTTCCATTGCTCGAATTTCAACAAGGAAGCCATAAGGTGACAACATGAAAGACAATTTGGGTTATTGGTTAAGCACTAGGCTAGAAACAGAGAGATTGTGAGTTCTAATCCCACTTTAGGTATGAACTTTAGGTCAATCACTCTAAGTGGCTTTAGATCAGTCTTTAGATCAGTCACTCCCTCACAATTGAACTCATCTCACAGGGTTGTTGTTGCTGTGGGGAAAATAGGTCAAGGAAAGAGTATTATGCTTGAGTTATTTATAAAGGCAGGATAAACATGAATAAACATGAACCAAGATGTACCTCAGCAGAAGTGACGGGGGGAGTGAGGGGATGGGAGCCAATAGCATAAAATTATTAAACAGACCATGATGTTAACAGCGCTATGAAGGCTACCACCAACGACTTCATAAAATAACCAAACACCTTCATGGGATTAAAAACAGAGGGAACGCAAGTATGAGAAAAGCTACGGTCCAAAGAATTTCACCCTCCCCTCCACCCACCTTTGTTTAAAAGGCAGCTCTCGTCCATTCCCAAAGCTCTGGATGTGGCAAAGCCTCGGCTGCTCACCTTGGTGGGGTGGGGCCTGGGCAACTTTCTGATTAAGCGTCGGCTTCGGAGGCACACAGGTCATGTTTTTTGGGGGAAGGGTGAGTTAGGGCCCCGACCCACCTCTCACATGGAGCGCCCTGCTCCCACCACCCTGACCCACCCCTTGCATGGAGCGCCCTGCTCTCGCCATCCTGACCCACCCCTCGCATAGAGCACCCTGCTCCCACCACCCCACCACACCCCTTGCACAGAGCATCCTGCTCCCACCGCCTCCACCCACCCCTCACGCAGAGCGCCCTGCTTCTGCCACTTCCTACCACCCCTATGCAGCACCTTCTTTCCAGCTCTGACATGGTCCCCTGTCATTTCCTCCACCATTGTGTGGGACTAAAAATAAAGTTCAATCAATCAATTCCAACTTTGCAAGATCTTTTTTCTTCTCACGAGAAGTTGAAATTGATTGAACTTTTTTTTTTGCACACGGCAGCGGAGGCCTAAAGTGAAAAGGTCTTATAAAACCCAGCTTAAAAAGCCACTTGCCTGGGGAGATTTTGATGCAGGTTGCTCATTGCTCATGGACAGGACTGAAGGTCTAGGACTGGGGCAACAGCACACATGCCCACAGAGAGGGCTGTGCATGCTGCCTGTGGCATGCGTTCCATAGGTGTGCCACCACGGACATAGACTATCAATGCAGAAAGAATTAAATGAGCCTTCCTGTGATCTACTGATGATGCAGCCCCAAATTGAAATTTCCTTTTTTTGCAAACTGTCGACCTATATTCTAATTGTAATATATCATTTATAAATGAAATATTACAAAACATCTCATAATCCATTTTTCCTCTAGAAAATACTAGCATAAAAAACCTGGGATTTCTTTTGCACTTTTTTGCTTTCCTGAATTTTTATACTTCTAGTTAAAAGACACAAAATACAATGTGAGCAAGGAAGAACCCCAATTGCTGGGGATCCCCATCAAATATCACCCTGAGGGAGCCCGGCTTTAGTTCAGGCTTGGGTGGTGGGGCTCTTCGCCTGGCTGCTCAGGGAGCATTTACTTCTAGGGGCCTGGCCTGTTTAAGGCTCAGTAGAACCTGACTGCCCCCACTGTGGTGTTCAGTAGTCACTGACTCATTTTTGCCTCCCGTAGCTTCTTTGAGCTGTTCCTCACCTCTCCCCCTGCGTCGCTTGGTCTTCACTCTCAGGTCCTGAAATGCTTCCACCATGAAGTACAGTACATTGCCCACTTCAGGATCTGATCAACAGGGTCCTGTTCCCTCTTGGTCTCCTCTACATCATAGAGTAGTTCCATCTCACATTTCCAGCCCAGTTTTCGACTGCCCTGGATGAAGTATATGTGTTAGGCTCTTCCGTCCAAATCCTTTCTTTTCTCCACGCCAACCGACCACCTCTGTCTCATGGATTTCTCCATGGCGGCTGTCTCCCCTACTAACTCAGAGGGACTCTCTTCAGGGTGAGTCTTGGTGGCAGACTCTTCCTGGCACTCAGACTCATCCTGCTCACTGCCATAGTGACAGTGAGATAGTGACATAGTGTGCACAGTCCCCACGGTAGGGCGATGCCTCCGGGTTAAGCAGATCTTGTTTAATGTAAGGTCCTGCCTGTGCTAGAACTCCCAAGAAAGCAGAACTTTTGAAACAGGCATTGTTTCAACACACACACACACACACACACACACACACACACACACACACACACACACTTATTCTGGAGTAATATTCCATATTTCCAGAAAATGGAAGAGTACTCTTCAAAAGACATTCATCCTAGACTACATACAAAGCTTCTTCTCTCACTGAGAATTCATTCAATCAACTAAAAGAAACTCCCTTCTTGCTTTAAGAATTTCATGGTGGGCAGGTATTATATAAGAAATAAGCTGTAAAGTTTACCAAATTTATACTTCCCAGATGAAATTATTCTACTGGTTTCTGAATTATGCAATAAACTCAGACTGATATGGAAATATGTTAGAACTTATGTTGGGAGCAATTTGTATGTTATCAGTCTAACATACAGATTCTTCCCTACCAAATTCAGTCATTTCATTTCAGGAGAGCTTATGACCTGATAATTACATTTTTATAATCTCTCACAAACCATGGGTCACATACTGTTTAAATGAACATGAAGTATACTATTAGAGAGAAGTTGGGCTAACATGAGAGGAAAGCAATTAGATAGCAAGAATTGGAAAACAAGTATCCCCTATCTCACAGGTTGGCAACCCGCAGCTCCAGGGCCGCATGCGGCTCTTTGAGCCATCTCCTGCGGCTCCCAGTCCTCCTCTGCTGGCGGAGGTTTGGGGAGCTGCACACGCAGCTCTCCAAACCTCCACTGCCCCGTTTGTAGAGATGCTGCCTTCGTCCATGTTTGACGAAGGCAGCAGCTCTCCAAACAGTTTGCAGAACTGCTGCCTGCGGCGGAGGTTTGGAGAGGTGCGCACGCACCTCTCCAAACCGCCGCTGTCCCATTCGGAGGTCTGCCAGGCTTGTCAAACATGAACGAACGCGGCAGGTCTCCAAACAGGTGGCGGCGGTTTGGAGAGGTGCACGTGCACCTCTCCAAACCGCCGCCGTCCTGTTTGCACAGCTGCCGCATTCGTCCATGTTTGATGAGCGTGGCAGGTCTCCAAACTTAAGAACTTAAATTAACTACATTGCATTTTCTCAAAGTTTTGCCGACATGTAGCCTGGGTACATGTATGCTTACACAGAAGTAAAGTCCACTGAGGTTAGTAGTATTCCATGAATTGTGTGCCACTTTCTGGAACTTTGGCTGAATTACTTTCTCAGTTTACTATCTGAAAACCTAGTTGTTTCTTGGAAGGAACAGAGCAATTAAAATTTTACAAAACTGCAACAAGCTTGTGAATTTTGAGAACTGTTCATAAAGGAAATTGCTTAGAATGGGAGGAAGAACCATGACTGATTTGGGGACCACATCAAATATTTACCCAAAAGGAACAGGTTCCTAAATTTAGGATGTTCCCTTTATGAAAATGGAAGTTTGAAAAGAAAAACTCCTTTGTCTTTGCTATGTAAATTATTTGGGAGAACACAAGTAGTATTTCTTTCAGGTAAATAATATAGATTTGTTTCTCCTTGGCAACACTGATGCTATTGTTTTTGCTTGTTCTGCGCATGCGCATGCGTGCCTACAGGCGCGCGCACATTTTGCGGCTCCCACTTTTTTGTCTGTATGATGGAACCGGTTCCGAGTGGCTCTTTTGCTGTTTCGGGTTGCTGACCCCTGCCCTATCTCATCTGTATTAAAGGTGCAGCAAGTTTAATCTTGTCTTTAGTTTAGTGGGTTAGGACACTGAGCTTGTCGATCAGATGGTCGGCAGTTTGGCAGGTCAAATCCCGAGTGCCGCATAGCAGAGTGAGCGCCTGTTACTCGTTCCAGCTTCTGCCAACCTAGCATTTCGAAAGCATGTAAAAATGCAAGTAGAAAAATAGGGACCACTACGATGGGAAGGTAACAGTGTTCCATGCGCCTTTGGCGTCTAGTCATGCTGGCCACATGACCACGGAGACATCCTCGGACAAGCACTGGCTCTTCGGCTTTGAAACCGAGATGGGCACTGGGCCCTAGAGTCAGAAATGACTAGCACGCATGTGCGGGGGAACCTTTACCTTTACCTTAGTTTAAGAAAACATGTACCCAAACTAGAAACAAGCTTCTTTGGTCATATTGTAAAAATTCATTAGGGCTTGCCATTTACAAAGGCTTCCACAATTGCTTCCAAAGAGTATCAAAGCAGTAAGCCTTTTATTTATTTGTTTCCAGTGCTCAATGATCATATGATGAAAGGGGACCCCACATTTACTCCGGGAAAGTCATTTGTCTTCCATCCAACTTTATTTCTTTAAGACACTAAATACTGTTTAGCACTTGAAGTGGGATAGCCTTAAACCAGGGGTCTTCAAACTTGGCCCTTTTACAACTTGTGGACTTCAACTCCCAGAATTCCTCAGCCAGGCATGCTGGCTGAGAAATTTTGGGAGTTGAAGTCCACAAGTTGCCTATTCCTACTATATAGTACATTTTTTAAAAAACTCATTTTTCACCAAATGTACCTGGAGAGTTTAAGACATTAATATTGGATTGTCAATGTAAAATATATAAATGAAGCATATTCAAAAGTTTTCTGCTTTATTTATTAGACTGTTGTTCCATCAGAAGGAAGGAAAAGAGTTGTAACATACTCATATGTATGGACAAAATACCTGGTCATATATAATTAACATATATATGACCAGGTATTTTGTCCATACATCCATAATATGGATTCAAGAATATATTCATTTTCTCACTTGATGAATTGAAATTGCTATTACTTCAAACACCTGGAAATGTAAGAATGGCATATTTACAACCAGAAATCAAAACATATGTCAATTACAAGTGCATGCTAATTAATGGAGGCCCAACCCAGTGGATTGGATGTAATAATAGTAATAATAATAGTAATAAAGTTAGAAGGTACTTTGGAGGTCATCTAGTCCAACCCCCCTGTCAGGCAGGAAACCCTATACCATTTCAGACAAATGGCTGTCCAGTCTCTTCTTAAAGATAAATGCCAGATAATTCAAATAAAGGTTCACAGCAAAGTCTTGCTATGTCTGGATTGGTTACTCTTTGCAACCAATATTTCATTTACAAAATAAATATTCTTATTAATAAGTATATTTAAGAAATACAATCACAGATTTCAGACGTTCCATTGAAATTACAGATAAAGTTTTTTGAGTTTACAATCTCAAAAATAATCAGACAAAAAACTCTGACAAAATAAAAGGCATCTGGTTTATAAAAAACTGATATCTTTAAATGGAATTGGTTTTCATGAATACTCTGAGGTATCTCTGACTTTTATTATGATTTTCCTCTTCAAAATTTATCACTAATTTGTATCATTTTTAAGACAGCTCCAATACAAAAACCAAAGCCCAAAGGTAAAATTAAAATATATAGATAATTATAGGATAATCTAGATTTAGGTATTTTTAGACATTTAGAATCTTTAAAAACTATTATCCATATTGTTAGATCACCTAGATTTAGAAACCTAGGTGATATGACAATATGAACAATAATTTAAATATCATATTCCTGGAAATTAGGAAAAAACAGAGAAATTCATCTGTTTCCCCTTATTTTTAAGGCAAACTAATATTTCTAGGTTTATTTACCAGATTTCAGTACCAGAATAAGGCTAAAAGAAATTGGAAAGCAAATAATAGGAATTTCTTACAAGTTGCTAATCTAGCCGGTGACATCTTCCTACTACCTAGACTAGAGCACCATTTCTTTTACATATCCTTATTACTGTGCATTCTCTTCAACACTCTGAGACATGCGGCTTCTAACAGTTGTTTAATTTTAATAAAGCAAATTCATATTTCAGAATTACTTTACAGACAAGTAAGAGAGGGAGCACGTTGTAGGGAATGGAGATATACCATATTTGGCCAGCAAAATTCCAGAGATCAATAAATGATAGCAAAGTGATGCAAAAAGCTCTTAGTCTCCATTGCCATAGAGTGGTCTTCCAGATTTTTGCACTCCAGGTATGGTACAGCTAATAGAAGAGAGATCTACTACTGGGATTCATCAAAAAGCCAGGTATTTATGGACTTCTGGTGGCGGCGCGGCGCCGGAGACAGCCTTTTCGGGCTGCCCGCGGCTCAGCTGTGTAGTTTTCACCCGAAACAGCGCCGATCAGCTGTTCGGGTGAATTTGAAGCCCCCTCCTCGGGAGAAGAGGAGGGGGTGAGGCCCCAGAGAGTTAAGCCTTGTTCAGTTTCACCAGATGCAGTACGCTATCAGAATTAGAGGCTTAAAAGAAAATATTAAAGAAGACTTAAAGCAGCTGATTTCTGAAGCCCTGGAAGCAGTATTGGGTCAGCCAGCATCTGAAATAAAGGGATGTATGGATAAAGCTTTTCGTGTAAATTCATGGATTGCTAGACAGAGGAAATTACCTAGAGATGTGGTGGTCTACTTCACAAAGAGAGAAATCAGAGATGAAGTTATTCAAGCTGCCTATGATACTAAAGTAGTGGTTGCTGACCAAGAAGTTTTGGTTTTAAAGGAAATTCCTCCAAAGATTTTAAGGAGAAGAAAGGACTTTGCATTTCTTGTGCAGGAACTTAAGCAACGTGACATAAGGTTCAGATGGGAGATTCCAGTTGGGCTGGTGGCGATGCATGAAGGTAAAAGATACCGTCTGGTTACTGTGGCACAGGCACGTGAATTCTACAATAATGTTTTAAAAGCAACCCCACTATCACTTCTGGAAGCGGCAAAGGGATCTGGTGAAGAAAAACCTCATGAGGCTGAAGATGGTCAGACAGAAGAGGATGGTGCTGGAGGGGATCAAACTACAACTTTGTTGGCAGATGTTGGAGAGCTAAGGGTGACGCGTGCTGCTTTAAAAAGAGCAAAACAAATAAAAGAACAAGACCAGCAGAAGTTTATGGAACTTTCAAAGCGCACTTACAGCGAGGCAGTGGGAGGAGCGCGGCCTAAAGGAGACAGGGCCATTGAAGAGGTGCTCCAAAAGCTTCGGGGCGACAAGAATGGCGACTAAATTTTTGACTTGGAATGTTAATGGATTAAATTCGCCTCAGAAGAGAAAGAAAGTTTTTTTATATTTAAAACAATTTAAGACTGATGTTATATGCTTGCAAGAAACGCATATTAGGGCTATGGACCAAAAGTTTTTACTGAATTCAAGATTGGGTACGCAATTTGTTGCCTCTGCAATGAATAAGAAAAATGGAGTGGTTGTTTATGTTAAAAGTGCTATAACAGCGGACTTAATTGAAGCAGACAAGCATGGAAGATACGTAATGATAGATTTGTTGCTAGAAGGTAAAAAACGCTTTTAGTTGGACTGTATGCTCCTAATCAACAACAACAACAGGCTGACTTTTTTAGCTTACTTCATACAAAGCTTACTCAGTTGGATTACAAATCGTTTATTTTTATGGGGGATTGGAATGGCGTTTTGGACGTACAGATGGATAAGGCTGGTTTTTTTAAGCATATTCCGTGTCATGCCAGACTGCCTAAGTCTTTTTTTGAAATGAAGGATGATTTGGAATTGCGAGACATTTGGCGTGACACGCACCCGCAGGAAAAGGATTATACTTTTTTTTCTGATAGACATCAATCTTTTTCTAGGATTGACTTTATTTTGCTGACTAATGATTTTTTTTCTAGGATTAAGAAGGTAAAGATTTGTGCAAGAGCTATTTCTGACCATAGCCCAGTATGGTTAGAGATTAATAAGGACAACAGAGATAGGCGCTCGTGGCGTGTAAATGAGAATTTGTTTAGAAACCAGAAAAATGTGGAAGAGTGTAAACAGCGAATGAAGGATTTTTTTGAAATTAATATGAATAAGGATACTTCTATGGATATGGTTTGGGATGCTAGCAAGGCCTATATGAGAGGAGTGTTGATATATATGAATAATAAACATAGACGTACTTTGGAAGCTAGAAGGAAAGAATTGGAGAATGAAATTAAGGAAAAAGAGAATGCTTTGATTTTGAATCCATTGGATGTGAAGACTAAGGAGGCTATCAAGCTATTAAGAGGACAATTTGATAAATTAATGGCTGATCAAGTGGCAACCAACTTGAGGTTTGCCAGGCATAATACTTTCTGCAATGCTAATAAGCCAGGTAGATGGCTAGCTTATAGACTAAGGAAAAAGCAGAGGGCTTCTAACATAGACAAAATTGAACATAAGGGGAAGATAGTGTTTCAACAGGATTTTATTAAGGAAGCCTTTGTGGATTTTTATTCTAAATTATATGCTAAGGAGAAGATTAATGAAAAAGACATTGATGAATATTTGGAGAATGCTAGCATCCCGGTTCTTACGCAAGTACAAAAAGAGGAGATTAATCAATTGATTACAGAAGAAGAAATATTTACAGCAATTAAGGAGTTGAAGGTCGACAAAGCGCCAGGTACAGATGGTTTGACTGCGGCCTACTACAAAAATTTACAATTAGAGATGGTTAAACCGTTAAAGGAATTGTTCCAGACAATCCAGAGAGGGGGAAAGGTGCCTCCATCTTGGAGAACTGCCTTTATCTCTCTGATTCCGAAGGAAGACCAAGATGCTACTCAAGTAAAGAACTATAGACCGATATCACTATTAAATACAGACTACAAGATATTTGCTAAGGTGCTGGCTAATAGATTGATGAGGGTTCTGCAACGGGTGATTCATGGGGATCAAACTGGGTTTATTAGTGGTAGGCAAGTGAAAAATAACGTGAGGCATATAGTTGATGTGTTGGAATTTTTGGAAAGGAACAACCAGATCCCTGCGGCGCTAATCTTTTTAGATGCTGAAAAAGCTTTTGATCAATTGAATTGGCAATTTTTGATGAAAGTTTTAGATAAAATGAATTTTGGGGATAAATTTTTGCAACCAATTTGGGCATTATATCAAAAACAAACAGCTCGAATAATAGTTAACAATAGCTTGTCAGAAGTATGTAATATTGAGAAGGGTACAAGGCAAGGGTGCCCGCTATCGCCTTTGTTATTTGTGTTAACATTGGAGATATTATTGGTAAAAATACAAAATTCGGAAAGAATTAAGGGTATACAGATTAGAGATCAGGATTATAGATTGAGAGCGTTCGCAGACGATCTGGTTGTTACAGTGACCCAGCCGGAGAGCTCTGTTGTGGACCTGATGGAGATAATAATGCAATATGGGAAGGTTTCTGGATTTAAAGTTAATGTACAAAAAACTAAAATTTTGGCCAAAAACATGACAGCATCGCAAAAGGCCCTTTTAGAAGGGTTAACTGGATTTGAGATTGTCAAAAGGGTCAAATATTTGGGGGTGCTTTTGTCGCCCTCTAATACAAAATTATATAAAAATAATTATGAAAAATTATGGGGGAAAATCCAAAAAGAAATGGAGAGTTGGGAAAAATTGCAATTGTCTTTGTTGGGGCGAATCACAGCAGTAAAAATGAATGTCCTGCCTAAATTTTTATTTTTATTTCAAATGATACCGGTTCTTAAGAAAGATTCTAATTTGGAGGAATGGCAGAGAGGTATCAATAAATTTGTCTGGGCAGGGAAAAGGCCACGAGTTAAACTTAAGATTATGCAGGATACCCGTGAAAGAGGTGGTCTTAAAATGCCTAATCTTAAACTATATTATGAAGCTGCTGCGTTAGCAGGTATAAGTGATTGGATTAATTTGACACAAGAGAGATTATTAAATCTTGAGGGCCACGACTTGTTGTTTGGCTGGCATGCATATTTGTTGTATGATAAGAAGGTAGATAATGTGTTTAGAGTGCATATTTTAAGACAGGCATTGCTGAGAGTTTGGAAGAAATACAGACATAAGCTAGATTGTAAGATACCATTGTGGGCAATTCCAAAACACGCAATAGAAAATATGCATGCTGGTTTCAAACATGATGTGACTACGTACAAGGAGATTCTAAGCTTGGAAAGAAATGTCTGGTGTTTGAAGTCATATAGTCTCTTGTGATATGAGAAGATTGTTCAGAATTGGTTTCAATATACTCAGCTACGGGCCAGGTGGAAAGAAGATCAGAAAAATGGTTTTACAATGACTGATGAAAATCTGATAAAGCAAATCAGAAATCAGGATCCAGCACATATTAAACGGATATATCTTGCATTGATAGAGATTGACTCAGAAGCAGAACTTGTTAAGGATTGTATGATAAAATGGGCCCAAAATATTCAAGAAGTTATTACAATGGACACGTGGGAAAAGATTTGGGTGAGGAACGTAAAATTTACACAAGCTCAAAATCTAAGAGAGAACTTTTATAAAATGTTTTATAGATGGCATTTAGATCGTAAAAAGCTTGCAAGTATGTATCCGAATTATCAACCAAAATGTTGGAGGTGTGGTGATGAAGATGCAACATATTTTCATGTATGGTGGACTTGTAAAAAGGTCAAGGCCTTTTGGATAAAAATTTGGTGGAATATGCAGAAGATTTTCAAGCAAAGGATAAAGTTTTGTCCGCAACTTTTCTTGTTGGGAATAATCACAGATGCTACGGTTGTAGACACTAAGTTGATGTTGAATTTAATTACGGCAGCAAGACTTTTAATTGGTCAGTATTGGAAGAAAGAGGAACTGCCGACCATAGAAGAATGGACTTTAAAGGTTTCCGACCTGGCAGAGATGGCAAAGATTTCGGCTTACTTGAAAGATCATTCGCAAGAACGTTATATTATGGAATGGAGAAAATGGATTGAGTATATCCAGAACAAATATAGGGTTAAGAAGTTTCATGTAGCATTTGAATAAGTCTTCCTTCTTTTTCTCTTTCTTTTTTTCTTTTTTTTTCTTCTCTATATATATTTAATATTACTAAGGTTTGTACTATCCTATACAAGCTAGAGAGTGATGGATTTTAGAGTCTATGGTTGTTAGTATATGGTTGTTTATGATTGTTTTTTTTCTACACCTTGTATTTAACTCTGGGAAGTCGGGGGGGGGAGGGGGGGAGGGGTAGGGGGGGAGGGAGAGGGGAGGGGGAGGGGGGACTGTTAAAGATAAACTGTTTGTTAAAACTTTTCAATAAAAAAAAGCCAGGTCTTTATTCATTAATGCTTGAATAAGTTAAAAACAAGGACATTTTCCAGCCTCAAGAAATTTATTAAAAGTCTTAGATGTTAAATACAAAAGCTGTACCTC
This sequence comes from Vipera ursinii, assembly GCF_947247035.1. Taxonomy (NCBI): domain Eukaryota; kingdom Metazoa; phylum Chordata; class Lepidosauria; order Squamata; family Viperidae; genus Vipera; species Vipera ursinii. The sequence goes on along the minus strand of NC_139514.1, from coordinate 71,515,362 downwards.
ATTGGCATGAAAACAACCTTTTGTATTGAATAGCACAATTATATAATTTGCTGTTATGCTTCTTGCAGAATTGCCAACACCAACATGTCATTTGGAAAACCAGTGATAAATTCATCTTTTCTCTTTAAATCTCAGGCATATTGGGGTTAATAAGGAACAAGTGAATTACACAAAATCCCTGGCTGACCTATTAACTCCACCCTTCTTTCTCTGTTTTTCTTCCTCTTCTGGATCACTAAATTACAGCTTGCATATAGGATAGATTTAAAGCTGGAACAAAAGTTTAGCTTGAGGCCAAATGCTTTTGCTAAAATCTCTTCTAATCCTAGTCAATATAGAATGTGCAGTTCCTAAGTATATAATTTTACAGGACCCTTTCAGTGTTGAAAGAAAAATGTAAAGGGCATAATCCTATATACATTTACCTAAAGGTGAACTTAATTAGCTTGTATAGCTTCTTCCTAAGTAGACATTTTACAACTGAAGTATAATTGATTTAATAGTTGGAAATATTACTCATTTAGTTAAAATATTAAAGAAGTATTTGAGTGATTTTAAAAATATAATTTACCAGGAAATCACACTTTAATATAGCATTTTAATATACCTATAAAATGCACTGTTTGGTATATAGGATATCTGTTTTAAGAACACGCAAAAATGATGTTGAATAGGAATCAGCAGTGTTATGTGGTTACTTCCACTATTTGGCTTCATCAGTGGAAGCATAAATTGAAACCACACAAATTAATTATTGAGTATTCTGAATATTATTTATATATCTTTCTTATCCTCTCTTGTATGTCAAAACAAATTTGTTTGTGTATCTGTCCACTCAGAAACATTTCCAGATTTAGCAAAGTATAATCACCATAAATATTACTGGTGGCATTATACAAAAAATAAATAGGAAGAGTTATATTTATGTATACGTGGGTACATTTGAACCAAGTTCAGCAGTTTATGGTATTTAATCATTCCAAAGCACACAAATACACACACAATGCCATCTTTCTTATGCGAGGATTCTTGTTTTTATCAAAGAAGAAAAAGTAAGAATTGTTTTCATAAAATACTGAGATTTCTAGAACCACATTGGAGAGCACCTCTATAACAACATTTGCTTTATATACAACTTTTTTGCTTTATATACAACTTTTAACAGATATAAAAAAAATTAAATGTGGCCTTTGACAGAAGACTAGAATTTTAGAGAATTGAAATGAATGTAAGTAAATTAAAATTCCTCAGTAATAATGCCTCAAAAGTACATAAACGGAAAGAAAGAGGGGTTTACACAGTTCTGAGTATTTATTATGGTTATGTAAATCATTTGCTTTGCTTTACCTGGGTATTTTCTGTATCTACATACTCTGCATATCCTCACACACCATGGGGAGATCCTCAACATGGCTGATCCAGCCTTAGAAGAGATATGGATCTTTAATATAACAGCAGATTAATAATATGCAATATACAACAAAATCCTATTTTATAAAAGGTAAAGGTAAAGGTTCCCCCGCACATGCGTGCTAGTCATTTCCGACTCTAGGGGCCAGTGCTCATCTCCGTTTCAAAGCTGAAGTGCCAGCGCTTGTCCGAGGACATCTCCATGGTTATGTGGCTGGCATGACTAGACGCCAAAGGTGCTCAGAATGCTGTTATCTTCCCATCGTAGTGGTTCCTATTTTTCTACTTGCATTTTTACGTGCTTTCGAACTGCTAGGTTGGCAGAAGCTGGGACGAGTAACAGGCGCTCACTCTGTTACGCGGCACCCGGGATTTGACCCGCCAAACTGCCGACCTTCTGATCAACAAGCTCAGTGTCCTAACCCACTGAGCCACTGTGTTTTCATTAGAGTGTAAGAATGAATATATATTTGCCTATCTATCTGAGCCTTGGTGGAGCAGTGGGCTAATGCCTCCTTAAGTAACACCAGCTGCCTGCAATTAGTGCAGGTTCGCATCCCACCAGGCTCAAGGTTGACTCAGCCTTACATCCTTCAGAGGTAGGTAAAATGAGGACCCAGATTGTTGGGGGCAATTAAGCTGACTTTGTAATAATGCCGCTTGGGGGGTGGGTGAAAGCCCTAATAAGCAGGCATATACATAGAATGAAGGCTACTGCTAAGCTTGTAAGCCGCCCTGAGTCTTCGGAGAAGGGCGGGATATAAATGGAATTAAAATAAAATAAAATAAATAAAATTTATATGTAATTAATTATCCTTTCTTGTCTTTCTAGATATTTATTGGAGACTGGCTAAACCATGGGGGGGAAATGGAAAATTAGTGTGGAATCTCTATGTAGACAAAAAAAGGCAAAGTCTTACCTCCCCTTGAATGCCGTTGAAGTTTATCTAATCTTATCCAGATGTAAGCTATCAGTCTGAGAAGATTCCTGTGTATAGCCTGACAATATTAAAACTATAAATGTATAACTTTTGAAAAAAAATCAGTCCTTAAGTTTCCTATTATAAATACAACAGGCTTTGCTTTCCTTAATGAAAGAGAACATCAATGCACAAGATAATCAGAATTAAATAATATACACATTTGTTCAAATTAGCCTTGATCTATTGAGTTTTCAAGTTGCCAGTGATTTTAATCAATATACCACTATCATGATGTAAAATTAACAATATGAGCCAAGTCTTGTCTGGACTCGGAAGCTAAATAGGATTGGCTACCCAGGGAATATGCAGATTGCAGGAGTGGAAAACTGAAAAACATCCCTGAAGAAAACAGTGCAAAACCAATTAAATTTCATTGTCAAGAAAACTGCATAGTTATATTCAGATATTCACAAAGAATCAAACTTCACTTGAGAGGGTCTTTCAATTTTCATACATTATTGCTTTGAGGGGAAGGCATTCTGTTGTCCTATTTATATAGCTGCCCATCTCACCAAAGAATCAAACTCTATGAAAATGCAGTAGGTTCCTACATACCCAATCAGTTAAAATGCCAATACATTTGAGATTAACAAATTTAAACTCATTTCTGTATTTTATATTACCAACTAAAATTAGACATTTCTCATTGTTTAGATATAAAATTTTTAACACAGAAATAAAATTAGGTTTATTTAAGAATATCTTGGATAGTTTACATTGTGACTATTGCTGAATTTTGAACTGTTAGTTAACAATGCAATTCAAATAGGAACAAAGAATTTTTTAACGCAGGTTTTTGACCTACTGCTAGGCATCCTGATCTAAACTTGAGGCTCAAGTTGCACTCTATCAGGCTTGTTGGAAATATATTGCCTCCACCATGACAAAAATAATCAGATCTAATTACTTAAAATTCTGCTTCAAGATGTCATTTTATAGAACATACAACAATATGCAATCAGTTCAAATGGATGAATCTGTCAAAAGACATAAGGACTAACAATGAATACAGGATGAGCACCCACATCCTCCTGACCCTTGCAGCTATGCCTAATTAAATGTTCACATATTTAGGCCGAATAAGTTTCCTAATTCCCATTTCACTCTAGGCTAAATATATAAATGCATAACTGGGAACCCTGAGAATCAGAAAGTCTCAAGAAGAGACAAAATATGTGTACTTCAACTGCACTTCTTGAACCTCCAAAGAAGAACATGACCTTTTCCATCTGACTCTTGTTTTGGAATTGGTTGCATCAACATGGCAACAATTTATGAATCAGCATCCCACTTCCCTTATCATACTAGCCAGAGCCAGAGAAAGAGAGATAAATGCAGATATATTTTGTGACTTCAAATCAGTGCTGACCCCTGGCAACTGAATGGGATAGTGACAGTGTTGGTGAACCTTTTTGAGACCGTGTGCCCAAACTGCAACCCAAACCCCACTTATTTATTGTCGGGTGCCGGATGGGCGTGGCCCATTGGGTGGGCATGGCTGGCATGGGTGTGGCCTACTGGGTGGGCGTAGCCAGCTCAATGTCACTTGCATCAGGGGCACTTGTTTGGAGCTGGGCAGGACTGGGATGGATCTGAGGGTCTCCAGTGGAGGTGGGATGGGACCGGGGCGAGCGCTGGGTCATGGTCCACTGGAGGAGCCTCACTGATATTAAAGGGGGTGGGTGAAGACATGATATTAAAGGAGGTGGGAGAAAACATGATATTAAAAGGGGTGGGAGAAGAGATATTAAAAGGGGTGGGGGAAGACATGATAAAAAGGGGGTGGGAGAAGAGATATTAAAAGGGGTGGGGGAAGACATGATATTAAAGGGGGTGGGAGAAGAGATATTAAAGGGGGTGGGGGAAGACATTAAAGGGAGTGGGGGAAGACATGATATTAAAGGTGTGGGAAAGACATATTAAAGGTGGGGAAAGACATGATATTAAAAGGGGTGGGGGAAGACATATTAAAGGGGTGGGGAAGTGTGTGTGTGAGAGAGAGAGACAGAAAGAGATCCCATTTTTGTAAGTTTGCTTACTTTGCAATGCTTTCCTCACACTTTTTCTTCCCTGCTGGCTCACTCTCTCACTGCCGCTTCTGCTGCCCAGATCTACGGCTGCAGAGCATTTTTGCTTTCCCCCCCATGGCCAATCTGGGTAGCAGAAGCATTTTTGAAGCCTCTGGAGCTTGCATCCATGGCTGTGGGGTGATTTTACAATGCTCCAGTGGCCTGATTCGGGCGTCGGAGACCTGCAAAATGCTTCTGCTGCCCAAATAGGCCATGGGGGGAGGGAGCAAAATCACTCTGCAGCCCTAGATCTCGGCAGCAGGAGAATTTTGCAGGCCTCTGGCACCTTGATCAGGCCACTGGAGCATCATAAAATCACCTCAAGGCCATGGATGTGAACTCCAGAAGCTTTGACAATGCTTCTGCTGCCCAGACCGGCCATGGGGGGCAGCAAAATTGCTCTGCAGCCCTTGATCTGGGCAGCATAAGCATTTTTGAAGCCTCTGGAGCTCACATCCATGGCTGAGGGGTGATTTTATAATGCTCTAGCGGCCTGATCCGAGCGTCGGAGGCCTGCAAAATGCTTATGCTGCCCAGATCTAGGGCTGCAGAACAATTTCACTCCCCCCCATGGCCGATTTGGAGGGAGGCGAGTGGCCACTATGCGCCCAAAAGTGGCCCTCTGCTATGACGTGGCAGGCAGCCGTTCTTCTCTGGAGGGAGGACAGCAGCTGCTACATGCCTGAAACCAGCCCTCTGCCACAATGCACAAGGTGGCCTTTCGCCTACGGCTGGAGCCAAACAACCATGCCAGGCCGAACTGGACATTTGCCATGATACGCAAGGCAGCTGTTTGCCTCCAGTCAGATCCAAACAGCCAACTCACAGCAAATGTTTGGTTTAAGCATAGTGTGGATCTTTGCCTCCTGCTGGAGGCAAACAGCCAGCAAATGGGGTGGATCTTTGCCTCCGGATGGAGACAAAAAACCAACAGGTTGTGTGGATCTTTGCCTCCTCTCGGCCCCAGCCCTGGCCTTTTGGGAGAGCAGAAACCATTTCCGCCCCCATAGCCCAGGTGGCTGGCTCAATCTGACCAGGGGCGAGGTGGTCACAGCCAGCCTTTGACTCCTGGCGGCGCACAGTGCAGTGAGTAGCAGCCTGCCATGGTGGGGGGAGGGAAGATTGGTGCCCCATCAGTCCCTCAAGCCCTGGCCAAGCCATTGCAAGGATTGCCGTGCTGCCACTGCTGTTTCCCCCATATGGATTCTCCTGGTGCTGCTGCCATTTCCCACGTGTGGATTGTCCTGCTGCCACCCCCATTTCTTCCCCCCGCATGGATCACCCTGCTGCCACTGGGAAAAGGCCTCTGCCCCATGGATCTAGGGCTGCACAGCGATTTTTCACCACCACCCAGCTGATCCAGGTGGCAGAGGCCTTTTTGAAGCCTCTGGAGCTCGCATCCATGGCTGTGGGGCAATTTTGTGGCACCACAGTGGCCTGGATCTGCAGTGGGGAGGGTGCAAAATCATTGTGCAGTCCTAGATGATCCATGGGGCAGAGGTCTTTTGCAGGCCTCTGGAGCCTGGATTGGGCCACTGGCGCACCCCACAATTGCCCTATGGCCATAGATGCAAGCTCCAGAGGCTTCAAAAAGGCCTCTGCTGCCCTGATAGGCCATGGGGGGGCACAAAATCACTCCAGAAGCTTACCTGGACTTGTGCTACAGCTTCCTCCACCATCCAGCCCAGATCCACCCAGCTCTTGCAGCTGCTCCCTGACTCTCAGTGCAGAGAGAAAGAGAGGAAGAGCACAGAAGCACATGGAGAGGGGGTGGGGCAGCCTGGCCCCACCTCCTTCTTGGGTGATGGCACGTGTGCCCACAGGGACAGCTCCCAGGGGTGCCATAGGTTCTCCATCCCTGAGATAGTCCCTGTAGTTTTCATGGGAATACTTCAGTAATGCCTTCTTCCTAAAGCTGAGATGGAGTGTTTGGCTCAAGATCACCCAATTAGTTTTATGCCCAAAGTGAGACTAGAACTCATGGTTTCTAGGCTGATGCCTTAACCACTAAATCAGACTAGTGTTCATACCAGCCATAGGACTATTATAATACATTCAAATTTTTGTACTAAAAATTGTGGACCCACAGCTCTAAGACATCCAGGCCAATGACTCAATAAGACTAATATTAATCTATGTTGTAGGAACAGCAGAAACATAATAAAACAACTTTGAATTCCTAAATTTGGGCAAGGAGGCACATACAAGGGGAAATCCAAACAGGAGATTTCCAGACCAGATTCAGGCCTGCTGAAGGCAGAGGGTCCTACAAGAAAGAGGTGAGATCAGGGCTATAGTGGAAAATGACAACCAAAGAAAAACAGTCAAAAGCATCTTGAGAAGAAATTATAAGGAATGCATTCCAGGTTCCAGTTCTATAATTAGGGTGCTGTCTCTGAGATGGCTCTGCTCATGGCCACTGTTCTATAAACCAAACCAAGGGGAACATCTGGTCTAAATGGATGGTAAACAAAGATGATTAGGGTGCTAGAGGCTAAAACATATGACAAATGTTTGTGGGAATTGGGTATGTGTAGCTTAGTGAAAAGGATTAGGGTTGGTGACATAATAGCAGTATTCCAATATTTGATAGGCTGCATCAGAGAAGAAGAGGTCAACCTATTTTCCAAAGCATCAAAGGGCAATAATAGATGGAAACTAATCAAGAAGAAAACCAGCCTAGAACTAAGGACTTGTGAAAACAACTACCCAGTGACAAGGCTTGCTTTCAGAAGTTGTGGATGCTCCATCACTGGAGGCTTTTAAGAAGAGATTGGATATTCCATTGTCTGGAATGGTATAGGTCCTCTGCTTGAGCAGAGGGTTGGACTAAAAGACCTCAAAGGTCTTTTTCAATTCTTTGAGAGAAGCACTGCCAACCTCTCCCCCTCCCCTCGTCCATTCCTGGGTACAGAGAGAGGGAGGGAGGGAGGGAAGGAAGGAGGGGAGGGAAACAGAAAGAAAGGGAAGGAAGGAGATGGGAATGAAAAGGAGGGAGGTAGGGAAGGAGGGGAGGGAGGGAGGAAGGAAGGAAGGAAGGAAGAAAGGAAGGAGGGAGGGAGATTGGAATGAAAGGAGGGAGGGCCTGAGGGAAGTCCTGCCTTAGCACTTGGCCACCAGCAGCCCTGTTGCCCTTTCGTCATCCCCTGGTGGTCTCCCATCCTATTGCTGAAGATACTTTGGTTACAAAGCCAGGTCTTCTTGCATGGAGAGGGAGTGGGCCTCCCTTTGACCCATGCACTTTGCCCTCCTGCACTCACCATGAGCAACCTGGCCAAGGAGAGTGAGCACAGCAGCCTTGAGGAGGAGGTAAGTGCAGTTGGGTGCCCTCTTGGGGAAGTGTGGCTGGGCTAGGCAGGGCTGTGGGGTCCTGGTGCCATGGGAGCTCAAGGGCTGGGCTGGGTGCTTGACCTCTGTTGCCCAGGGCTCCAGGCAGTCTGTGCCACTGTCCAGGGCCCCCCACCACACAGCCTGAGAGGGACGGTGAGGCTCCTTCAGTGGATCATGCCCCAGCGCTCACCCCGGTCCTACACCTCCTGCGCTGGAGACCCTCGGATCAGCCCCAGTCCTGACCAGGCCCGCACAGGTGCCCCTGATGTGAGTGACATCAAGCTGGCCATACCCACCCAGTAGGCCATGCCCATGCCAGCCACACCCACTGTTAGGCATATGGTGTTAGCCTACAATGTTGGGTTGAAAATATATTAACCAAGATGTTATGTCTTTAAGATGTTAATTGGCCAATGGGTGTGTAAGTGTTCTCATGGCCATAAGAGGGAGCTAGTAATGTAGCTTCTTTCTCTCTCTGAATTTACTGCTCTCTACTATTACTGTTTTTGCTCTGTGATAAACCTGAACTGTGTATTGACCTCTGGACCGGTAAGAAGACTTTGTATTTTGTATTGCTACCTGGACTGTTTATTTTTGACTATGCATTTTTGTTCTTACACCACCTCAAAAGTAAACTACTTTTTGCTTTTACAACTCAGTGTACTCTTGTGTTTACTGTGTGACTCTTGCTGCTCTCAGTACCCTTCCTTGTCTGTGCAACTCTTTGGTAGCACAAGGAGACCTCTGCACAACAAATTCCTTAACACTGGTTATGGGCCCAGGCCTGTACTGAGAGTTAATATACACAGTATTCCTAGCTGAGTTTGTGTTAGCTGTTTGGTGTAAAATGGCACAAGAACAGTTGTCAGGCATCTCCTGGATAACCCGGTTGGATGGGACAAACTATGTTTCCTGGTCCACGAAATGCTGCTTGCTTTTGCGCAAGGAAGGACTATGGACTGTAGTAAATAACCCACCAGATACTACTGCTTGGGATGCAAATAATGAAGAGGATGCAAAGAAGATAGACGACTTTAAAAGAAACAATGAGAAAACACTTTGCATTATTGGGCTAACACAGAACGACCAGCAGCTTGTCCATATCCGTGGTGAGGAGTCTGCTGCTAGGTGTTGGGACGTTTTGCGAAGGCTTTATGTTCGAGACAGTGTGGGTGCACATATACACCTTACACGTAAGCTGTTTAGGGCTTGTCTGCAGAAGAATGGAGATATGCTGACCCATTTAAACTACATGAAGGCAACTTTTCAAGAGCTTCATGAAAAGGAGCTGATTTTTTCAGAGTTGCATCAGGTCTACATTATTCTGTCCTCCTTGGATGAGAGTTATGACGAGTATGTTTCTTCTTTGGAATTCCTGACCAGAGAGGAACTGACATTGACTAACATTACTGGGAGACTGCTTGAAGAGTCCAGGAGAAGGCGTGACAGAGACCAGCTGAGAGAGACACAGCCACGAGAGGAGCAGCCATTCACCACTGCTTACAATGTCAAGAAATGTTATTCTTGTGCGGCTAAAGGGCATATAGCCAAATTCTGTAGGAAGGGTAAAAAACAGAATGGGAAGGCTAAGAAGGGCATTGGTTTGGCTGTTTCTGGTGAACCAACATCCAGAAATAATGAATTGTGGGTTGTTGATAGTGGGGCTTCACAATGCATTACTAAAGTGAAAGAGAGGTTTATTAATATGAAAAACAGCAACCAACATGTTTCACTGGCCAACGGTTGGAGGATGAAGGCCTCTGGTGATGGTAATTCCTATTGTGCATGCATTAATGAACAGTTACCTATGTTATATATACCTAAACTAGGATTCAACCTGTTATCTGTAAGAGAATTGGTTAAAGTTGGGTTTGTGGTAACATTCAGAGGGGAGCAATGCACTATTGAGAGGAATGGAACCTGTGTAACTGCTAATTTGAAAAATGGTTTATTCGTTCTCACAAGTAACCAGGTTAGTACAGTAAAAGCCAACTCAATATGTGAGAATAAGAAGCCACATGACGAATGTATACATTTATTGCATAGGCAGTTAGGGCATATAAACTTTAACTCACTACGTAAAACAGTTGAGTTAGTAGAAGGAATTAAACTGAAGCCATGTAGTAAGTATTTGAATTGCAATGCCTGTAATCAGGAAAAGAGTAAGGCAACTCCTGCAAACAGGTTAAACAGCTTCAAAACAACTGTTCCTTTGGAAGTTGTGTTTGCAGATTTAATTGGACCCATGAAACCAAGTTTAGGAGGATCATGTTATATTTTAAGTATCCTTGACCACTACTCTCGTTATGGTTTTTGTTATCTGCTTAAGTCAAAGGCAGACACTTTCCAACAATTTGCAAAATGGCTGAAGTTTGTCGAGAGGAAAACAAAGAGGTTCAGTGCATAATTACTGATAATGGCACTGAATTTACAAACAAGCGCTTTGTAGATATGCTAGAATCAGCTGGCATTGAGCATAAACGTTCAGCCCCTTATAGGCCTCAACATAATGCATTTGTTGAGAGACGTGGGCAAACGTTACAAGCCATGATGAGAACCATATTAAAAGATTCTAGGTTAACAGATAGACTGTGGGGGGAGGCAGCAAAATGTGCAAACCATGTTCTGAATATAGTTGTTAATACTTCTACTGGTAAAATACCATACACTATATGGCATGGTAGAAGACCAAACCTTGATTACCTGCACATGTTTGGCACCCCAGCTTGGGTCCACATTCCTGCACAACTCAGGAGCAAAGGCCAACATAGGGCTAGGCAATTATACTTCGTAGGTTACAAAGCTAATCACAGATGCTATCGTTTCTGGGAACAAGGCACAACTAATGCATATAATAGTGCAAGTGCCAAATTCCTTGAGCACGTTGGTTGGGATAGGTTAGAGCAGGGGTGTCAAACTCAATTTCATTGAGGGCCGCATCAGCATTGTGGCTGCCCTCAGGGGGCCGGGTGGGAATGGCCCGGGTGGGCGTGGCCTACTGGGTGGGCGTGGCTAGAGTGCGTATGGCCTACTGGGTGGGCATGGCCAGCTCTACATCGTTCGCATCAAGGGTGCCTATGGGGACCTGGGCAGGAGTGGGACAGATCTGAGAGTCTCTGGCAGAAGGAGGGTCTCTGGGCCAGGGCCAAGGCAGTGGGGGCCGTCCCCTCACTGTTTCCAGGATGGCTTCGCGGGCCGCATGAAACTACTTCGCGGGCCGGATCTGGCCCCCGGGCCTTGTGTTTGACATGTCTGGGTTAGAGCAAGAAACTGTTAATACTGATCTTCTAGTGTTTGAGGACTCCTCTGATAATGTAACTAGTAATGATAATACATCTCCTGTAATTATAAAAGATGAAGAGGAGATAGGGGAGATAAATGATGAATCAGAGGAAGGAAAGGAGTCAGAAATTCAAAGCTCTGTAATTCCTTGGTGTTCAACACGTATCAGACGTCCACCTGATCGCTATGAAGCAAGTGTAATATGCCAAGTTAATGTAGAGCCATCTAACTATGATGAGATCAGGATGTATCCTGAAAAGGAACAGGCATCATGGAAAGCTGCAATGAACAAGGAGTTGAAGTCTTTGCAGGATCTTAAGGTCTATGAGAAAGCAAAACTGCCACCTGGTGAGCAAGCTATAGGTTGCAAATGGATATATAAAATAAAGAAGGGTGTAGATGGGACTGTAACCCATAAGGCACGTTTGGTTGCACAATGTTTTGCTCAAACTACTGAGGATTATGACGAGGTGTTTGCACCCAGTCTGAGGGCAACTACTTTAAGAGCAGCTTTAGTATGGGCGGCTAAAAACCAATATATGGTTACCCATGTAGATGTTGAAACTGCATATTTACATGCTCCATTGCAACCTACTATTTATTTAAGAATACCACCAGGATTGACCAATGATAGAGACCATGATTGTTGGGAATTAAAGAAAAGCCTCTATGGATTGAAACAATCAGGCTATGAGTGGAATAAATGTACAGTCAATGAGTTGAGTGCAATAGGTTTTGTAGCCAGTAATGCTGATCCTTGTTTGTTTAGAAGAGAACACAACAGAGCATTATCTTTTCTTTTATTATTCACAGATGATATTGCAATAATAACAAAAACTGAGTTAGAAGCATGAACTATCATTTCAAGATTGCAAAATAAATTCACAATTAGAAATCTTGGAGAAATAAGTCACTATTTGGGGTTAGATATTGTAAAAACGAATAGGGGTTTTAAGGTGTCGCAAGCCAGTAAAATATCTCAGTTATTAAAGAGATACAATATGGAAATGTGTAAACCAGCAAAAACTCCAATGGCTATGGATTTTAAGGACACTAATGTTGAGAGTCCTGTATTTGATAAGACTATGTATCAATCTTTGATAGGAAGTCTTATGTATCTGAGTAATTGGACTAGATAGGAAGTCTTGATAGGAAGTCTTATGTATCTGAGTAATTGGACTAGACCTGATATTTCTTACTGTGTAAACCAATTAGCTAGGTACAACAATAGTCCAACTTTTAGGCACTGGCAATCAGCTAAACGAGTATTAAGGTATTTGAAGCAGACTATTCACTACTGTTATATTTAGAGCCAAATCGTGAGTTAATCCTCACTGCATATGCAGATGCGAGTTTTGCCTCTGATACAAGCACTCGTAAATCTACTTCAGGGTTGGCTGTAATGTTGGGTGATTCTTTGATTGGATGGAAGTCCATCAGGCAAAAGCACATAAGCCTGTCCACAATGGAGGCTGAATTTTCATGTCTATCAGCGTTATGTACAGAACTGCTAGTGTACAAACAATTATTGTTAGATATGGGTTTAAATGTAAATGATCCATTCATTGTATTTTTTTTAATTTTATTTATTTTAATTCCATTTATATCCCGCCCTTCTCCGAAGACTCAGAGCGGCTTACAAGCTTAGCAGTAGCCTTCATTCTATGTATATGAGGACAATCAGGCTGCAATAAAGATGGCAAACAATGCTGCAGTAAGAACAAGATCCAAACATATTGATCTTTGTTATTTAAATGTCAGACAATGTGTCAAAGCTAGAGTATTGTTCATCTGATGTAAATATTGCAGACCATTTTACGAAGGTACAAAGTGCTGTGAAACACAATGCTAATTGTGAAAGAATGTGCATAAGATTGCAAAAGTTATATATTATTCTACCCAAAGGGGAGAATGTTAGGCATATGGTGTTAGCCTACAATGTTGGGTTGAAAATATATTAACCAAGATGTTATGTCTTTAAGATGTTAATTGGCCAATGGGTGTGTAAGTGTTCTCATGGCCATAAGAGGGAGCTAGTAACGTAGCTTCTTTCTCTCTCTGAATTTACTGCTCTCTACTATTACTGTTTTTGCTCTGTGATAAACCTGAACTGTGTATTGACCTCTGGACCGGTAAGAAGACTTTGTATTTTGTATTGCCACCTGGACTGTTTATTTTTGACTGTGCATTTTTGTTCTTACACCACCTCAAAAGTAAACTACTTTTTGCTTTTACAACTCAGTGTACTCTTGTGTTTACTGTGTGACTCTTGCTGCTCTCAGTACCCTTCCTTGTCTGTGCAACTCTTTGGTAGCACAAGGAGACCTCTGCACAACAAATTCCTTAACACCCACCCAGTAGGCTGCACCCATCCCAGCCACACCTATCTGCCCCCCCTGAGGGCAATGAAAATGCTGATGCAGCTTTCAATGAAATTGAGTTTGACACCCCTGATATATACAGTAGTAAGTAAATGACTTTTTGACATAGTGTGCATATTATTAAATCTAAGTACAACAAATCTGAAATCAAACATTTTGTTGCAAATATAGAGAGTATACTTGAAGAATGCAATAATTTTTAACATAGACTTTAACCTAGTTTCTACAGTTTACAAATATCACCATAGCCTCTACAGATAAGTGTTGATACATGTTAGAAAAGCCTAATTTTATTCAGGAGGATTATGTTGAATAATTTGTGATTTCTTGTATTTTTGTCTTCTTTATGGAAAACATTTCAGAGTTTTCTGACCTCATTTCTCTTTCAAGCTCATATGCTAGATGTGATTCAGACTGGATGTGAAAAGAAATAGTTTAATCTATTCAAAATTGGCTACTTTGCAGTAGAATGTGTCATTTTACAGGAAAGTTGGAATTGTTTTTAAATTTTATTTAAACTATATAATTTTCTAAGTGATTAAATTTTAATTTAAGTAGAGTTTGCAAATGGATAGTTATAGCACTCCCATCAGAAAACAAATTTAAGACTAATGTTACAGGGCACAAATGAAAGAAATATGATTCAGCAGATATCTTGCATGTTTTGTATTTTTTGAAAGCAGAAATCTTTTTTTAAAGTATTTTATTAGTTTTCTATCATTACAATTTGTTTGTGCTTAATGAACAACGTGTTGTCTGGGTTAATTTTTGCTTAGTTATAAAAGTTAAGTTCTTACTCTTTATCTCTTTTTTCCAACCATTGATAAAACAAGTTCCATGTTTAAAAGTATTCTGTATCTTCTTTTTCTTTGATTCTCAGTGTAAGTCTATCCATTTATGCACAGTACAGTATGTTCTTAATTATCGCTTTATCCAATGGTGTTATCTCATTTTTCCAGTGCTGCACAGATACAATCCTCACTGCTGTTAATACATGTAGTGTTAAATATACATTTTGCTTATCATTTTTTTCTGGAATTATGCCTACTAAAAAAAATTCAGGTTTAAAATCTACATTTCCCTAACATCTTTTCTAAGTAAGTATGTATTTTTGTCCAAATTTTTTTCTTTAACACATGTCCACCACAAGTGATATGTACTGGAATTTTTATTACATTTCTAAATTTACTAGACATATTTTTAAACATTTTTGCTAATCTAACAGGTGGAAAATGCCATCTATAGAACATTTTATATAAGTTTTCTTTATACAAAGTAGCCATTGTCAGCTTATAATTTCTTTCCCAAAGATTTTGCCATTTCTCTAGTTCTATATTATATCCATTCTTTTTGCCCATATAATCATTTTCTTTCACTTGTTCATCTTCCATTTTTAAATTCAATAAAAAAATATACAAATTTAAATCATTTTTTCATCAACAACACCTGATCTCTGGTATAATGGGCTGGACACCCCAGATGATGGTGCTGAAGCTGATTTTTAGCAGTTTTAGAAAGATTTGGGACACTTATTTTATTTCCCCCCCCCATTATTCTATGATCAATCTGTTGTGCCACCTGGAAAGTATCCTTATCTGCAAAAAAACAAGAATAGTAAAAAAAAACATGTTGTCTTCTGTCTCTAGATGTTTCTTGAAATCCCAGATCAACCGATATTTGTAATCCACAGTGAACAATATATTTCCACATGTTCAATGATAGAATACCACATAGAGTCCTGCTTCTTTCTGCTTTAGCTGTTTGTTGCAGTTCTAAAAGTTTTCAAGGTTGTCCAGCTGGTTGCCTATCTGTGTCTGGGCTCTATGCCAAGTCTATCCCAGGCATAACATACATGTCACTCTCTCCCAAATAATAAAAGTTTAAATTGAAAGTTATTCATAAAATTAGTCTCATCCTACTATTTTTCAAGCACAAATTAATGATTTTCACAATTGTTCAAATTTAGCAAAACAATAAACAAAAAGTTTATATTAATTCTGGTTTGTCATTCTGTATTCTCTGTTCCCATCCCTCTTAACGCTTTCTTCCTGCCACTTTTGTTTCTCTGGTAGGGTGGGGGAAAAGTCCCCTTCCTCCAGTCATGCCTGTGGAATTCTTGCCTTTGGGAAGCTTGTCTGTTCCAGGGAATAGCATTAAAAATAGTAGAGAGGAAGAAGATATTCTCACCCAGTTCCACAACATGCTGTTACTAATCCATTTGTTAGGGCTAATATGTACCCTTCCTGGCTGTCAGCAGCTCTTGGACAGATCGCATAAATGCAGGCTGTCTTTTTTCTGTCGGTTTGGAGGGATTTTCTTGGTTCAAACAGGATGACCAATGCCTGCCCATTATCTATGAGGGTCACCTCCTTTGTTATCATCTCTCCGGGGTGATTTTCCACCATTTGGGACGCCCAGGCAGAAGGAAATCAGCTGTGGGGCGTGGAGCTCCACTTTTCCCATGTCTGTATCGCTATGACATCAAACCAGAAGTTTGAAACCAGAAATCTTATAACTATTATTTTTTAACAGAAATTTCAATACGTAAATCCTAATTCTCTCAATCTATCCTCAAAGGATTTAATCCATTGATTTTCCTCAATGGCGCCCGATCTTCGCTCCTTTCGTCGCGATCTTAAGACATTTCTGTTTGTACAAGCCGGCCTAGCCTGAGGGGGAGTGTTGGGGTTATTTTATTTTTTGTTTTTTAACTTTTCTGGGGGTTTTTAGTGTTGTATTTATATTGTTTTTAACTAGGGCAATTTGTTTAATCTTTTTTTAATGTTTGTATTCACTATTTTATTCTGCCCTGTGAACCGCCCTGAGTCCTCAGGGAGAAGGGCGGTATATAAATGTTATTAAATTAAATTAAATTAAATTAAATCTCATTCCTAAAGAATAATGTCCAGAACTGTATATTGTACTAATCATTGGAAAATGCTGTTTATGGAATCTAACCACATTTGCATTTTTCAGAGTTACCTTATACTGCTAATTTATATTCAACTTGGTATCAACTACAGCTACAATTTTTTTACAGATAACTATTACTAGACAGTTACCATTCTGTATCTGCTTTTCCTAAGCAAAGAAGTTTGTTAGTTTGGAAAGAGTTATTCTTGAGTTGTCTCTATTAAATGTATAATTTTACTTTTACTTTAACTTCCCTATCAGGATTATTTTAAAAATTTAAAAAATTGAAAGTTAGTACTAATACCTCCATCCAGTTTGATGAGGAACAATTAAAGAGCTAAATATGAATTTAAGTAAAAGACCTACCCCTGAGCCTATTATTTACTAGCTTGTCATGAGCATATTAAATGTTTTGCATATCTTATGCCTGCATGTTCCTCTTATTCTACTATCTTCACTGAATATTTGATATGTTGATGCTTAGAAGTTACTTTATATGTGAAGATATCTGAAGGATCCCTTTTGTCATTCTTAACATCTTTTGCCAAACCCTGCTCATTCTGCAACCTTTAAAATTCTGAGCTGGTGATTTGTCCCATCTCTCTCTGTCTCTCTCTGTGTCTCTGTCTCTCTCTCTCACACACACATGCTTTTTTCAGATATGTAGTCAGCTTTTTAGGTAACAGCACTGTACAAATTTCTTCTATTTTTTCTTCATAATTATTTGTGGTTATGATTTTAGTATCATTCTTTTATGATTTTTTTCTTGCTTTTCTGCTTTAGTAATATTAATGCTTTGAGTTCATTGAAATCCAGTTTTCTCAGAGTTCAGGTTAATGTATTTGACTACTGTCAGCTTTAGCTTTCCTTAGTATCAAGAAAGCCAGTATTTCAGGGTCACTTTCCCAGATATTTCTACTATTTTCAATACCCAATAACTTTTCCTAACTAGTTAATGTCAAGCCAGAAATATTTATTATGCTTTAGGAGCAGGACAAGTCAAAAAGAGAAAATAGGAGTTTCTCAGAAGGACCACACTTGCCAGAGTTTGTCTTTCAACAGATGAACATAAACACTAAATCATTCTGCCGCTGTTGATTTTGATGTCTCTTATTTAAGTACAATGAATTTCAAATGATATCCATTAATTAGATGAGAAAAAGTACCCACAACCTGAAATCACTGAGGACTCAAGTCTCATTTTGTATATATGTCTCATATATTTTTCAAATGAAAAATTTTTGGCTTACCATTTCTTAAGTTTAGCAACTTCCAGATGTGTCAAGTTTAATTTCCTGAATTCCCCAATCAGCATGACTATTTCTAAGATACACATAGTTAGAATATGGAATGTAAAAAGCATAAACCAAGGATAGTTTAAAATCGTCAAAATAGAAATAAAACATATTACATCTAATTTTATATTTTTAGGAATAAGTGAATTTAAATAGACTGGAATAGGTTACTTTAAATCAAATTATTATCTGATTTCTATCCAGGACATGAAACCATACAGAGAAGGACACTCAAAAAGGAAATTGCCAGATATATCTCATCTATAACCCAATAAATGATAGAATCATATCTATCAAAATAGTGAGTATACAATGAACATCCATATTATACAAGTGTACATACCAGTAAAAAAATTAAGGAAGACATTATAAAATGCAATGGCAAATTTCAAGAAGTGCCAGATATAGCATCAATAAGGGACCTAATGCTACTAGTTATGTTTGAAATGCAAAAGATGGAGAAATTGAGGCATATTCAATCAAAGGAAGCTTCATGGAATTAAATTTATAGGTGATAAATTAACTGAGTTTATTTGATTATGGTCAATATTAGTTTTAAGCAATACAGGTTCTACACATGGATAATATTGGAGGAAGAACACTGGCTCCAACCAATTACATAATAGAAAACACAACATAGAGCAATGTAAAGCTGTCATCAGGGCATTTCTAGGTGCAGGATACAGAGTAAAAACAGGAATATTGTGTCAAATAGTAGGTGAAATTTGAAAATCAAAGCGGACAGTTGTATAAGCAAGATATAAGAACCATAGTTAAAATAAAGATCAGTCTAAGGATGAAATTCAGTATGCTTAAATTAAGCAAAAGGAAAACTGAGAAGATAAAGAAAATGAAATCAAAATGAAAAATATTTCCAAAATTTTGAAAATAATTTCCAAGATTATTCAGGTATCACATAATCAGAGAAAGATAGGGATGAAATGCTGGGCAACAAAGAAGATATAGGACAACTAAGGGAAATTTCCAATTCCAACAACAAAGAACCAAGAAAGGGTTGACAATGAAGGGGGTGAACATAGATGAGCATACCAAGAAAAAAGAAACAAAATATCTTTTTAAGAGGGGTCAAAGAATTGACAGACTGTATATCTAAGGTAGAAATATTAAAGATAATCAAAGAAACATCCAATAAAGATCAGGGAAGTTAAAGAAAGATGGACTATTATCCTTTGAAATTGGGACTATAAAATTATTGCTCCTTGAGGCAATGCTCAGGAATAAAACTCTAGGAAAAAATATTATTTTCAGCAAAGTTGAGGAAATCTGAAAAAAGGCATAGATGACCAATATGGGATCTATTAGTAGAATGTCCTTTGGAGTTCTATGTATTATTGCTGGATAGAAATTAGAGTGATGAAAGTTTGTCTATACAGACACAAAGAATTGAGCTCAATTAACTGGCTCCTAACATAAATTAATGCCTTAAAAAGACTTGAAAAAAGTATAAATAACATTAATGTAATGACCACAACGATAACATTCTTAACTATGTTAAGATAAAGTGCACAAGACTATATACTTACCATTTGCACATTTGTTACATATATATGCCCTAATTAAAATCTTACTCACTGCAAATTCTTTCTATGTAATTAACACACACAGTGCACATGACATTTCTGGATATTATTTCCAGAAGTTAAATGCAAGCATTGTCTTTTTTTAAAAAGGATTTTTCTTCACAGCTTGTTATGTGCATCTAGGTCATGAACTTTAACTCACAGGGCACTAGCAAAAAATGAAATGGCTTAATGTTTTCCTTAAAGTGTCATTTCTTTTGTACACTTTTTCAGATTTTGATAATTAATGACTATTGCATTCACTGTTAAACCAGTGCAGCTTTGCATGCCTCAATCAGACAAGTTTTCTAAATTAAATCATTTCATTTTACCACAAAAGGAACTAGATTGTAATAGCATTTTTTATTTTCTGGCTAATGAAGGATGAAATATTGTTTAAATAATTAGCAACACAGCTAGGACAGTAATTATACAGTTTGACACTCAAAAACTGTTCATCAAGAAGGACCAGTTCCTGTGCAGTTAAAATGTAGGAAATTTTCATTAATTTACAAACCCAAATATACTGATTATGGATCAGTTAGACAAAATATTTAAATATGTAGAAGCCTATTTATGGAATAGCACAATCCAAAAATTTTTACTCAGAAATAATGGTTGTCAGGCACTACAAGTTGCATTTTAAGCACTACAAATCATACTCAAAGTGTACAATAAACTTAGGAAAGGAAAATGAGAAAAAATATACAATTTACTTTGGGTAATCCAATTAAGCAGTTTGGCTGCTGTTGGAATTTGAAGTGAAAACTAATTTTGGGGTTGCTACAAAGAAGGGGAATTCCATTATGTGAACAGGTTTCTTCTTGCACGATACTGGATTAATAATATTAACTTAATATTATTCCAAATCAACACAAAACTTGATATGTTTTCCTGAAATATATTATCTTCTTTCAACCAACTATTAAGCACCATTTCTTCCAAAGCAACTAGACAAACACCATTCACAGTATTCTCACTAGTTAAGATTTTCTCAAAAATTAATTACATTTAAAAATTTAACTCTATTTTTTCCATGTGAACCATCTCAGCACTTTTACATTTTTTAAGTAATAGATAAAACAGGAAAAAAGAAAGAAGAGCAAGAGTAAAGAAACATAAAAATAACATGCTACTTAAAATATATATCCCTCCTAAACTAATATATATTTGTTTCCAAAATTTCTTATTCTTTTTAACCATAATTTAAAAATATCTTTAAATATTCCATTTAATACATCTAGTCATCTAGTCCTTTAACTCTTATTCAAAACATTTTTTCTTTTTTATCCATTATAATTTTCTTAAATTCAATCACATTTAAATATCTAAAGCATTTCCTTTACCTAAGCCATTCCAATGTTTTTATATTACTCATATCAAGAAACAGAATAAAAAAGGGAAAAAGGCATACTATATTATTTAAGGGATTCATCCCTCTTAGAATGACATATATATTCCAAATCTTTTCTATATTCCAAATCTTTTCAAATGTTTCTGTTTTAAGTATTCTCTCTAGTAGGTCCATCATCTATTTTCTTGATTTCCACTTTAGTCTTTTTCCTTTGCCCAGTATCTTTCTTGATCAATGTATTTTGCTGAGTCGAAAGGTCTTTCCATGTGTTCATAAATGTTACTGTAGGTATAAAAAGTACATCAGGTAAAATGTCTTTGTACGAGGCTTTTGCCTTTCCATGTTTGTTAAAAATCTTTTTCTTTCTCTCCACTTCTCTTATCATTTCCTTTCTCTCTGATGTTCCTGACATCTCTACAGTCCATTTTATCCAATCTGTTTTCTTGTCCTTTGATTTATTTTGTAGTCTTAAGGGATAGGTTGTTTTTTCCAATTCTTGTGATTTGTTTTCCACTAGGATAAAATCATGTTTCCTTGTTTTATTAAGTTCCATCTTTAAGTCTGTATTCTCAATTCTATATCCATTTATCTGTTTTATCTGCTCCTTCTCTGTTGTTTTGGATTTCTTTGTGGGTTTAAAATAATTGTTGTTTGAATTAATTGCAGTATACTATATATCTCCTCCTGAGGGTATTTATGTTTTCTTGATATCTTCTTTCTACATGTCTCTGATCCACAATGGCCAAGAATTTGAGTTTTTCTCTTCTTTTCTTTTCTGCAAAGAGCTTTAGAGTCCTGGTTAAATAGATATTTGTAATCCAAAGAGTTCAAAAAAGATTTTTTTCCTGAAGTTTATAATTCTCTTTGTCTACAGCCCAGATTATTGTCTTTTTTTGTCGCAGCTGTTCTTTGTTATTAAAGATTTAAAGGTCACAAACACAGATTAGCTTTTCCCAGGTTTTGCCAAGTCCTATATGAAACTTCCGGTTTGCCAACAGCCGACAATGAACATCTGGAGAATGGCTCCCGTCTTCTATGTCCAGATTCGCATCACTGGGGGGTCCTAAAAGGACCGAAGAGTCGCCCTGGAGGGGTGTCCAGACAGAAGGGGCTTTTGCAGAAATGCGGGGGGAGCAGCACCCCCCCCATTGGTGCCTGCATTCCCTGACCATAGGAATATGGCCAGTTACTAGGCTGCACACAGCCGAAGTCAAACTTACCATCAGGCAACATTAAAGCAGCGTGGAAGAGACGGGGGTAAGATTCCTCTCTTATACCTTAATCATCTTCTTTTCACCTAATTAAGCTGTTAAGTACTTTCCCCCCTGTGGAGAGGGAGGGGGAAATTTAACCCTCCCTTCAAAAGGTGGTGAACAAGCCTAGGGGTGCTTTTTAAAAAAAACGTTAAAGAAAGAAATACTAAAAGAAAAGAATTTCCAAAGTACTTGGGGGACACTCAGTGGCTAAACTTGAAATTGCAATCTGACTTTCTCTTTAAAAAAAGCCAAAAAAAATATTTAAGAAAAACAAGGTAAGAGTAACCTTGAACACCAGATGTGAATTTTCACAATGGAAGAGTTTCAAAAACAAATTCAGGCTTTGTGGGAAATATCTTACCAAACTTATCAGTTCCTCTTTACAGCTGGTTTCATCATAAGAGCTTTTGAAAAAGAATTAGAAAGCATCTCGATGAAACAAACTCAAATTCTTCAGGAGGAAGGAATTAGAGAATGAAATTAGGGGAAAAGAAAAGGCTTTAATTTTGAATCCATCGGATGTGAAGATTAAAGAGGTAATTAAGTTATTAAGGGGACAGTTTGATAAGTTGATGGCTGATCAAGTGGCAACTAACTTATGGTATGCTAGACATAATACTTTTTGCAATGCCAATAAACCAGGTAGATGGTTAGCTTATTTGTTAAGGAAGAAGCAAAGGGCTTCTAATATAGATAGAATAGAACATAAGGGTAAGGTAGTGTATCAGCAGAGTCTTATTAAGAAGACTTTTGTTGATTTTTACTCTAAGTTATATGCTAGAGATAAGATTAGTGAGGCAGATATTGATGTATATTTGATGAATGCTAATATTCCTGTTCTTACACAAGAACAAAAGGAAGAGATGAATCAATTGATAACTGAGGAAGAAATTTTTTCAGCAATTAAAAAATTGAAAGTGGGTAAGGCGCCAGGTACGGATGGATTGACTGCTGTGTATTATAAAAATGTACAGTTAGAGATGGTAAAGCCATTAAGGGAATTGTTTCAGACAATTCAAATGGGAGGAGGGGTACCCCCCTCCTGGAAAACTGCTTTTATTTCTCTGATTCCGAAGGAAGACCAGGATGTCACCCAAGCAAAAAATTATAGGCCAATATCACTTTTGAATACGGACTACAAGATATTTGCTAAGATTCTAGATAACAGATTAATGAGGGTATTGCAACAAGTAATTCACGGTGACCAAACTGGGTTTATAAGTGGTAGACAAATGAAGAGCAATGTGAGGCATATAGTTGATTTGTTGGAATTTTTAGAAAGAAACAATCAGATCCCCGCAGCGTTGATCTTTTTGGATGCTGAAAAAGCCTTTGATCAATTGGATTGGCAATTTTTGTTGAAAGTATTAGATAAAATGAATTTTGGGGATAAATTTTTACAACCAATTAGGGCACTATATCAAAAGCAAACAGCCTGTAAAATAGTTAATAATAGTTTGACGGAAGTGTGTAATATTGAAAAGGGCACAAGGCAGGGGTGCCCGTTGTCACCTTTACTATTTGTTTTAACATTGGAGATATTATTGATTAAAATACGGGACTCGGAAAAAATTAGGGGAATTCAAATAAGAGATCAGGATTATAGACTGAGGGCGTTTGCAGACGATCTGGTTGTTACAGTAACTCAGCCTGAAGATTCAGTTGTAGATCTGATGGAGATAATAATGCAATATGGGAAAGTTTCTGGATTCAAGGTTAATATACAAAAAACTAAAATGTTGTCTAAGAATATGACAGTATCACAAAAGGCTGTTTTAGAAGAGCTAATAGGATTTGAAATTGTTAAAAGGGTTAAATATTTGGGGATGTATTTGTCACCCTCAAATGTAAAGTTATATAAAAATAATTATGAAAAGTTATGGGGAAAAGTTCAAAAAGAATTGGATAGCTGGAACAAATTACAATTATCTTTATTGGGAAGAATTGCAGCAGTGAAAATGAATGTTTTGCCGAAATTTTTATTTTTATTTCAAATGATACCTATTCTTAAAAAGGATTCAAACTTGGAGGAATGGCAAAAGGGTATTAATAAATTTGTTTGGGCAGGGAAAATTCCACGAGTTAAATTTAAGATTATGCAGGATACGCGTGAGAGAGGTGGTCTTAAAATGCCTAATCTTAAATTATACTATGAAGCTGCTGCTTTGTCAGCGATAAGTGATTGGATTAATTTAACTCAAGTGAGATTATTAAATCTTGAAGGCCATGATTTGTTATTTGGTTGGCATGCATATTTATTGTATGATAAGAAGGTGGATAATGTGTTCAAGGTACATATTTTAAGACATGCTCTGTTGCGAGTTTGGAAAAAGTATAGACATAAGTTAAATTATAAGATACCTATATGGGCAATACTGAAACACGCAATAGAAAATATAAATGTTGGGTTTAAACATGATGTGACTACATATAAGGAAATTTTAAGTTTGGAAAGGAATGTATGGCATTTGAAGCCGTATAATATCTTAAGAGAAGAAAAGATTGTACAAACTTGGTTTCAGTATGGGCAACTACAGGCCAGGTGGAAAGAAGACCAGAAAATTGGTTTTTCAATGACTGATGAAAATCTGGTAAAGCAAATTAGAGATCAAGGTTAAGCACATATTAAAAGGATATATCTTGCATTGATAGAAATTGATTTAGAGACAGAACTTGTTAAAGACTGTATGATAAAGTGGGCTCAGAATTTTCAAGAAGTCATTACAATGGATACTTGGGAAAAGATTTGGGTGAGAAACGTAAAATTTACGCAAGCTCAAAACTTGAGAGAGAACTTTTATAAAATGTTTTATAGGTGGCACTTAGATCCTAAAAAATTAGCAAGTATGTATCCGAACTGCCAGCCTAAATGTTGGAGGTGTGGTGGTGAAGATGCAACATATTTTCATATAAGGTGGACCTGTAAAAAGGTTAAAGCTTTTTGGATTAAAATCTGGTGGAACATGCAAAAGATATTTAAGAAAAGGATAAAGTTTTGTCTGCAATTGTTTTTACTGGGCATTATTACTGATACTACCGTTGTGGACACTAAGTTGATGTTGAATTTAATTACGGCAGCAAGACTTTTAGTAGGGCAATATTGGAAGAAGGAAGAACTGCCAACTATAGAAGAATGGACTTTAAAAGTTTCCAACCTGGCGGAAATGGCAAAGATCTCAGCGTACTTGAAAGACCATTCGCAACAGAGATATATTGTGGAGTGGAAAAAATGGATTGATTATATCCAGAATAAATATGGGACTAAAAAGTTTCACCTAGCATTTGAATAAGTATTGATGTCATATTTATATTGCTTGTAGTTATTTTATAAGAGGTAAAGTGCGATAGATTTAATAGTTTATTGTAGTTTGCATAAGGGAGATTATGATTGTTTGTATTTTTATACCTTGTATTCAGCTCTGGGAAGTCGGGGAGGGGGGAGGGAGGGGGAAGGGAGGGAGGTGTTGGGGAGGGTTGGGGAGGGGGGAGGGGGTTGGGAGGGGTTTTGTTTTGTTATAAAAATGTATTGTAAAACTTTTCAATAAAAAAAGAAACAAACTCAAATTCAAACTGTGAATACAATTAATATTTTATTGGGACAGAACTTAACAGAAGAAATAGAACAATCAAATACATTGGCAGAAGAATTAAATATTCAACAAATACAGGTTTTTGAAAATTGTAACGGAGAAAATATGGAAGGAAGTTTACTTGGACCAGGACAATTATATCAAGAGGTGAAAATAATTAGAAGATTTGGTGCTGTTGGCAGATTCTTCAATCCTTCAAAGGTGGAGACTGGAGGGCCACTTCAACATGATATAGTAATACAAGAATGCTTTGATGACCCTGAGGCAAAGAAGTGCAAAATGACATGGCAAAGGAAGAAAGCAAGAATAAGATTAAAGAAATATGAACATTTTTAAGAGGCCTGAAATAGATAATATTAAAATAGACAGGATTGTATTGGGATTATGAGAGATTGTTTTGATGAGTACCGTATTTTCTGGCGTATAAGATGACTTTTTAACCCATGAAAATCACCTCAAAAGTTGGGGGGGTCGTCTTATACGCCCAGTCATGTTATATGCCGGAAAACCAGTGGGTGGCATCTGGCGGGAGCCGGCAGGGCAGTCCTGCGCACGCGCGCACTCCCTGGCTGTTCCTTAGCAGCTGGGGAGTGCGCGCGTGTGCAGGACTGCCCTGCCGGCTGCTGCCCAACGCTCTTCCCTCTTGAGGCAGCATTGCACCCCAGCTCCTAAGGAGTCCTCGGGGATGCTGCCTCAAGAGGGAAGAGCGTCGGACGGGAGCCGGCAAGGAAGTCCTGCACACGCGCGCGCACGCAGGACTTCCCTGCCAGCTCCCGTCCGACGCTCTTCCCTCTTGAGGCAGCTGCTGCCTCAAGAGGGAAAAGCGTCGGACGGGAGCCGGCTCTTCCCTCTTGAGGCAGCTGCTGCCTCAAGAGGGAAGAGCATCGGATGGGAGCCGGCAGGGAAGTCCTGCGTGCGCACGCGTGTGAAGGACTTCCTTGCCGGCTCCCGTCCAATGCTCTTCCCTCTTGAGGCAGCATCCCCGAGGTTAGAAAAATCCAACCACAAACCTAAACTCTGGCTCAGATACGTAGATGACACCTTCGTAATCTGGCCACACGGCAAAGAAAAACTGGATGACTTCCTCACACACCTCAATAGCCTACACCCCAAAATACAATTCACCATGGAAACAGAAGCTAACAATCAACTTCCCTTCCTTGATGTCTTAGTCTACAAGAAATCCAACGGCTCCCTAGGACACACTATCTACCATAAAAAAACACACACAAACCGCTATCTGAACGCACTCTCACACCACCACCCAGCACAGATCAACTCCGTAGCCAAGACACTCATCACCAGAACAAAACACCTAGCTGACGAACACCAAAAAACCGAACTACACACTCTCACTAATGTACTAACAGCCAATGGATTCCAAAGAAACACGATTACCAACTTAATCCGAAGAGAGACACCCACAAAAACCCAAGACAGAGAACAAGAATATGGCAAAGCCCTCCTCCCATACTTAAAAGGGACCACAGACAGAATCAGCAAGGTCCTCCAAAAACACAACATCAAAACAGCATTCTACACAGACAGAAAAATATCCACCATCCTAAGAAACCCCAAGGACATAATTGGCTTAGAAAACCAAGGAGTATACGAAATCCCATGCACCACCTGCCCCACCACATACATCGGACAGACCAACAGAAGAATAAGTGCACGCATTGAAGAGCACAAAAACTCACTCAGAAAAGGAGAACAAACTTCATCCCTGTTCCAACACTTTGAAGCCACGGGACATGAAATTGATTTTAAAAAAACCAAAACTATTGCCAAAATTGAACATTTTAACAACAGAATAATAAGAGAAGCCATTGAGATAGAAAAACGCCCCCACAGCATAAACAAACGAGATGATACCTCTCGCCTACCAACCATTTGGAAACCTGCCTTGATTGACAGACGAGTCCCAACCACCAAGAATGATAGACCCAAAGTCATGATAACACCACATGACATCACCACCACACAACCATTCAAAAAGCAAATCCGAACCCACAATGATAACGAGGCACAACCACAAAACAGAAACCTAACTACAGCTGCAACATCAGCCACTTTAAACCCCTCCAAACCACACAATAAGCAAACTGACAACCACTATAAAAACATGGCACCACCACAAACACGAAGCCGAACAAAAGCAGCACAACTCACCAGCTCAGGTCTAAGGCTGGCAGCTGAGACCAGCCCATCCACTCAGAACACACCCCCACCCAATCAGAACACCCCCACCATTCAAAACACACTCCCACCCAATCAGAACACACTTACTCCCCCACCCAATCAGAGCACACCTCCACCCACAAAACACACCCCCTCTGGCAGTTTAAAAAAGAGGAACAAACAGCCACATGCTTCTCCCAGAAGAAGGAAGCAGAAGCCACCAGCCTGATGATGACGGATGGGATTCCGTCAAAACGTCGCCCCTACACCTTTAGTTCTACGCGGGGAAAAACCCGAATAACCAAAGATCCATATATATATATATATATATATATATATATATATATATATATATATATATATATATATATATATATATATATATATATATATATATATATATATATAATGACTGATGGGTAGCAATAAGAAATATATTAATTTAAATAAGAGATAGTATGTATTAACGGAAAAAGAGAGAGGAAGTATTGATTATAACTTGGAAATTTGTAATAATATGTATTTGTCTCAAATGGAATTATTGTAACCCGGACACCATGTTGCTTTTTAAAGATATTATTGTAATAATGGAAAACTAATAAAAATATATATACAAAAAAAGAAAGTCATAGCTGTCATAGTCTTCATCCACCACTATTTGTTTTTCAATTTCCAAAATGAACAATTGTCTTTAGAATCAGAATTTTAAGCATTCAACAATTTTAGATTTATCAAATTTAAGTTTTAAATTTCAGGTTTTATATTTATTTCACTTCCATATATTTTGATCCTTCATAAAAAGATTAATTCACTGCTTCCGTTAGTATAAGGGGGGTATTTTTCTTCCTGGGGATCTTTTCCAGGAAATTAAATATAGAAAAGATAAGATAAGATAAGATAAGATCAAATTCCTCACTGTTGTGCTGGTTAGTACTTTTGGACTTCGGTTGCAAGTAGCTTGGGCTGGTTGATGAAGTATGGCCAGCCTTTCTCCTGTTGGGTTGGAAGGCTTTCCCCAAGTTGAACAGAACAACCGGCGCCATTCCAGAATGGCCGTGGCACCCTTCTTTCTTCGCCGCCTCTCCAGGGCAACTTAGACCCATTTAGTGTCCCCTGGCAGGACGAAATTAGCCGCATGGGTGCGAAAAACCACAAGCCCATGACCGGTCACTATCATGCAAAACCCGAAGTACCCTATTTTATTAGTCTTTTAGTCTCTTTCACAACAAAAAAAGACTTGTAGCATATTATCCCAAATATTTGGGGGCTTAGAATCCATGAAACCCTGTGCCACAAATAATCACAATAATAGTAGTGGCAGCAACAAGACTCACTGTAAATGGTAATCAACAATAAAAAACAACATCATTTTTGGTAGTTATTAATAAATCAGGTAAATTAGCTTTTAACAAGCCTCTGGTGTTCTGATTATTGGTAGTCCTCAATTTATGACTAGTCACTTAATAACTGTTTGAAGTTATGATGGACTGCCCCCCCAAGGTACTTACAACCCAAATTTAAAGTTCTGATGGCCACCCCTGCTCTGCAGTCATTTGATCACATTACAGGCATTTAGCAACCAGCGCACATTTACAGCTCTTTGTAGTGTCCCATGATCATGTAACTGCAATTTATGACTTTTTTTTGCCCAAAACTCATATTTACTTCTGGGTTTGGGGCAAACACCCATACATTGTGGACAATGAGTTTGCTTAACAATTGGAGCCTTCATTTAATGACTGTGGCATTCATTCACTACTGCATTTGCTTAAGAACCGCCACAAAAAAGGTAATAAAATCAGTCACAATCACATGAAGATCCACTTAATGACTGGCATGACTTACAACCATAATTCTGAACTCAATTACAGTGTAAGTCAAGGAGGACCTGTAATAGGTATATCTTTCACATCCTAGAAGAAGACAATGGCAAACTTCTTTTTGTACTTCTGCCAAGAAAACTGCATGGACTTCTTAGCATCAAATTTCACAAGTTATATAAAATCTATTCCATTCTTGTATAGGACAGTGAGTGCATTTACTTCACTCAATATAAGCAAAAGATAAAAAGCTCCAAATTTAGAAATTATCTTTTAAAACCAATCCAAAATGCATGAATCGCAGCAACATTCATTTACCATAAAGATGTAACTATATTTTGATTACAGAAAAATATAATACTAATTTAAATTTATTTGTATTATTCATTCCTTATCACTCAGGAACTGTCATCTAGTCATTATCCTCAATGTAACAGTCACACTGAATGGTCCAACTCAGTACTCGAACAATACTTAAGATGCTTTATTAATTTCCAGCAAACGAACTGGACAGAACTACTCCCTTTTGCAGAAGTTGCCTACAATAACACAGTCCACTCTAACACAGGCTACACTCCCTTTCAGGTAGCCACTGGTCAAAGTTTCAACCCTATGCCAGAACTAACCTCAAATGAAGCAGCAATCCCATCACTGAAAGAATGGATAGCACAATTACAAAACACCTGGCCAGTAGTTAGGAAAGCCCTGGACGAAACTAGACAAGCATATAAAGCACAAGGGGATAAAAGGAGAGTTGAACCTAAACCATTCATTGTAGGAGAAACGGTATATTTGTCTACAAAAAAATCCCTTGTTGTTGTTGTTAGTTGCGAAGTCATGTCCGACCCATTGCAACCCCATGGACAACGTTCCTCCAGGCCTTCCTGTCCTTTACCATCTTCTGAAGTCCATTTAAGCTAACACTTACTGCTTCAGTGACTCCATCCAGCCACCTCATTCTCTGTTGTCCCTCAACCTTCTCTTGCCCTCAACCTTTCCCAGCATTAGGCTCTTCTCCAGTGAGTCCTTCCTTCTCATTAGGTGGCCAAAGTATTTGAGTTTTAGCTTCAGGATATGGCCTTCTAAAGAGCAGTCAGGGTTGATCTCCTCCAAGACTGACCGGTTTGATCGCCTTGCAGTCCAAGGAACTCGCAGGAGTCTTCTCCAGCACCATAGTTCAAAGGCCTCAATTCTTTGGCGCTCAGACATTCTTATGGTCCAGCTTTCACAGCCATACATTGCAACTGGGAAGACCATAGCCTTGACTATACACACTTTTGTTGGCAGGGTGATGTCTCTGCTTTTTAGTGTGCTGTCTAGATTTGCCATGTTTTCCTCCCCAGAAGCAAGCATCTTTTAATTTATTGGCTACAGTCCCCGTCTGCGGTGATCTTGGAGCCCAGGAAAATAAAATCTGTCACTACTTCAATTTCTTCCCCATCTATTTGCCAGGAATTGAGAGGGCCGGATGCCATGATCTTGCTTTTCTTAATGTTAAGTTTCAAGAAAACTTTTGCACACTCCTTATTTATTTCTCATGATGTGCTCTGCATATAAGTTAAACAGGCAGGGTGACAGTATACAGCCTTGCTGGACTCCTTTCCCAATTTTGAACCAATCAGTGGTTCCGTGTCCAGTTCTCACTGTTGCTTCTTGTCCTGCATATAGGTTTCTCTAGAGACAAATAAGGTGGTCTGGTACTCCCATCTCTTTAAGAACTTGCCACAATTTGTTATGATCCACACAATCAAAGGCTTTAGCATAGTCAATGAAGCAGAAGTAGATGTTTTTCTGAAACTCCCTAGCTTTCTCCATGATCCAGCATATGTTGGCAATTTGATCTCTAGTTCCTCTGTCTCTTGGAAATCCTGCCTGTACTTCTGGTAGTTCTCGATCCACATACTGCTGGAGTCTAGCTTGTAGGATTTTAAGCATAACTTTACTAGCCTGTGAAATGAGTGCAATGGTGCGATAGTTTGAACATTCTTTGGCACTGCCTTTCTTTGGAATTGGAATGTAAACTGATCTTTTCCAATCCTGTGGCCACTGTTGAGTTTTCCAAATTTGCTGGCAAATTGAGTGTAGCACTTTTACTGCATCGTCTTTTAAGATTTTGAATAACTCAGCTGGAATACTGTCACCTCCACTAGCTTTGTTGTTGCTCAGCTTTCCTAAGGCCCACTTCACTTCACATTCTAGGATGTCTGGCTTGAGATCAGTGACCACCTCATGTGGTTATCAGGGATGTTAATCTTGTTCTTGTATAGTTCTTCTGTGTAATTTTGCCACCTCTTCTTAATCTCTTCTGCCTCTGTTAGGTCCCTGCCATTTTGGTCCTTTATCATGCCCATTTTTGCATGAAACGTTCCCTTCATCTCTCCAATTTTCTTGAAGAGATCTCTGGTACTCACTATTCTATTGTTTTCTTCTATTTCTTTGCACTATTCATTTAAGAAGGCATCATTATCTCTTCTAGCTATTCTCTGGAATTCTGCATTCAATTGAGCATATCTTTCTTTTTCTCCCTTGCCTTTCGCTTTCCCTCCTTTCCTCAGCTATTTGCAAAGCTCCCTGAAACAGCCATTTTGCTTTCTTGCATTTCTTTTTCTTTGGGATGGTTTAGTTGCTACCTCTTGTACAATGTTGCAAACCTCTGTCCATAGTTCTTCAGGCAATCTGTCTATCAGATCTAATTCCTTAAATCTATTTGTCACCTCTACTGTATATTCAACAGGGATATGATTTAATTCATACCTGAGTGGCCTAGTGCTTTTCCCTACTTTCTTCACTTTAAGCCTAAATTTTGCAACAAGAAACTCGTGGTCTGAGCCACAGTCAGCTCCTGGTATTGTTTTTACTGACTGTATAGAGCTTTTCCATCTTTGGCTGCAGAGCACATAGTCAATCTGATTTCTGTGTTGACTGTCTGGTGATGCCCATGTGTACAGCCGTCTCTTGGGTTGTTGGAAAAGAGTGTTTGCTATGATGATCATATTATCTTGACAAAATTCTATCAGTCTGTGCCCTGCTTCATTTTGTACTCCAAGGCCAAACATGCCTTCCAGTTATCTTTTGGCTTCCTACTTTAGCATTCCAATCCCCCATGATGATAAGGACATCATTTTTAGTGTTAGTTCTATAAGGTGCTGTAGGGCTTCATAGAACCAGTCAATTTCATCCTCTTCAGCACTGGTGGTTGGGGCATAGTCTTGGACTATTGTGATATTGAATGGTTTGCCTTGGATTCGAACTGAGATTATTCTGTCATTTTGGGGATTGTATCCCAGTATTGTTTTTCCTACTCTTTTATTGACTATGAAGGCTACTCCATTTCTTCTGAGGGATTCTTGCCCACAGTAGTATACCTGATGGTCATCTGAATTAAATTCACCCATTCCTGTCCATTTTAGTTTGGTGATTCCTAAGATGTTGATGTTCAGTCTTGTCATCTTTTGTTTGACCACGTCCAGCTTGCCTTGATTCATGGATCTTACATTCCAGGTTCCTATGGAGAAAAAATATTTACAGCATCGGACTTTCCTTTCACCACCAGACACATTTACGGCTGAGCATCCTTTCGGCTTTGGCCCATTCGCTTCATTCTTTCTGGCGCTACTAGCATTAGACCTCTGCCCTTCCCCAGTAGCATATTGGACACCTTCTGACTTGAGGGGCTCATCTTCCAGTATCATATCGTTTTGCCTTTTGGTACTTTCCATGTGGTTTTCATGGCAAAGATACTGGAGTGGGTTGCCATTTCCTTCTCTAGTGGATCACGTTTTGTCAGAACTCTCTGGTATGACCTGTCCATCTTGGGTGGCCCTGCATGGCATAGCTCATAGCTTCATTGAATTACACAAGCCCCTTCACCACGACAAGGCAGTAATCTATGAAGCGGTAAAATCCCTACAGCCTTGTAAAAAAACTTGGTCCAAAATACATAGGGCCTTTCCTAATCAAAAGAATCATAAACCCAGTAACAGTAGAATTAGAACTACCCAAAACCCTCAAGCAAATACATCCATTTTTTCCATTGCAGATTGCTGAAAAGAGAACAACAGTCGCCCTTATGACCAAAACTCCCCACCACTACCTCCAATCATGGTTGAAGGGGAAAAACACTTTGAGAGAAAAGAAATCTTACATTCTAGGAAGTATCATGGGGCAACACAATACCTCGTAGCCTGGAAACACCTTCCCTCCTCACAAAACCAGTGGGTCCTCAGACGTCACGTCAGAGCACCCAAAGTATTAAAGAAGTTTCATACAGAATATCCCAACAAGCCAGACTAATCTCTATACCTGTTTTAATTTTTCTACAGGTGGAACTCTCCTATTTTTAAGGGGGGTAGGATGTCAAAACCCATTCCTATTTTATTTCATTTTATTTCTATTTCATCCCACCTCTCCTGGGTTTTTACATGCTTCCAAGGGGGAGGGGGGATGTGCCTGCAGGGCATTACTTTCACTTCCTCCCCCTCGCTACAATGTAGTCCCTTATTTTGTTTATTGGGGCTGTATCCTGTTATTATCTCTCTCTCTGAACTCTATCCTTTAAACTGTCAATTGAGAACAAAGGAAGAGATAGGTATAGGTATAGAGATAGGTGCCTGGATTTTGTCTACACTCCCAGAGAAAGTTGTGAACAAGCCGCCGACTCTCACATGAGCTGGAGATGGGCCAATATTATCTCCTTGGTTCCTGCAATGGACTTAACACTTGGGGATTGGCTATCCCACGGGGGGGGGGAGTCATTCTATGGGGTGGGGTCCTGCTTGGGGACACTATAACCTAATGTGTTGTGCGTGAAATCTCAGATCCTGTCTATTATGCCTGCTATCTCCTATTCTTAATAAAAGTTCCTGCTTGGAAGAAATTGTTTCCAAGAGTTCTGCTTTCTTAAGATGTGGGTTTGAAGTAGGTCCTGTGTGGCTAGCCCGTAAAGGCCTTAAAGATGAAAGAATAATGACATGTCTCCCTTCTTCACCTGACCTAAACCCTATTGAGAACATGTGGGCCCTTCTTAAAGGGGAGATTTATGGTGAAGGAAAACAGTACATCTCTCTGAAGAGTGTCTGGGAGGCTGTGGTTGCTACTGCAAAAAACGACAATCTATGTTTGTTTATCAATGTGAACATGTGAATTTGCTACAAGAATGTTACTGTTATTTAAAAAGATGCTTCTTTTATTTACTAATTGTGTCCTGAGATATGTGATAGACACCTATAAGGTATAACTTAGCTGGTCCAGGAGGCATGCCAGAACTGCCTTTGTTACTCATGTAACAAGGAAGAGATTGAAATAAGATTTAAGTAATAGTATAGTAAGCTAGCTTGAACATGAACACAAAGCATACACAAATTATATCCTATTACAATTTATTTGAATTTATGCTTTAAAATGCATTTCTTTTAATCCATAGGAGCTTTGCAAAGGACTAACAATAATAGAACATCTCAAAATTAAATAATCCAATCAATAAACACAATATGAACTTATGAACGTCTGCCAAGAAACATATATAAACCATGCAAATAATAAAAGATTAAGACGATAAGTAATAGAAACTATGTAGTTGTCATCCAAGACCAATTTAAGGTAATTCAATTGCCTTAGATATCATGGAATTAACCACATATTTTCTGCCTAAATTATTACCTCTCTTAATTAATTCTTATTGATGATAAATAATAATAATTAAATTATTATCTAAAAATTAAGTACAACTTTTAAAATAAATCTGTGCAAGCTATAGTCCAAACCAAACTGGCATTATTTATCTTTTAACAACTATATATTAAAACAAGGTTTTTGTGTACTTTGAAGAATGTTCCCAAAATCATTTTCTAATGAAACGCTGTAGATACACAAAATTATACATGTATGTGTGTCTATTTAGAGATAGAGATGTAAATGATATATAGATATAGACTGTTTCCAAGGTAAGAACCACAGTAGCCAAAGTTCACATCCTCCCCCTCCAGCGCCTACTGTAATTTTTTATAATCACAATAGCATTTTCTTAAGGGAACTGAAAGAACAGACTTTTTCCCCCCATTTTCTTTCTTAGTCTTCTGCTTTGCTTTTAATGTGACACCTAAAATAGCAGATGGATACTGTACAGGAATTACACTGTTCTACTTAAATCTGTTCCATACTACTGTAAAACCAGAGAAGCAGAATCCTAAGGACACTTTGCAATGAAATACGAGAATACTGATCTACTGTTGTATTTGGTGTTGTTTATAATGTGGAAAACCTATTAAGAAAATATCAAAAATACTATTCATGTGCATCCATAATGGAAAACTCATATAACAAGTTTGCTTGATTAGATTAGTAAGTAAGCAATGAAGGTGCCAAAGGTATTAACATTTTATCAATGGGATCAAACAAGTTCTTTCAACTGTCTGTCTGAACACTTTGAGACCCATTAAACTTAGTAACCAGTGTAGATTGTTTTGTTCAAGTTACATTAATATCTTAAGGCATACATCTACATCTATAATTATTTGGGTATTCTCAAAATATTTCAGTATGGATGTACAAACAACACCTTTTTTAATTGGAAAAACTGAATCAAAGTTAAGTATATATAATATTTTCTTTAGCATTGGCATTTCAATTTCCTATACCAAAATCTAGAAGTTTGACATAGATTAATTTATTTCTAATTCAAAATCAATAATTTATATAGGGACCAGGTTCAGCAAATTCACAGGTATGTTGAATACAAGAATGGCAAATGACTTGCAAATATTAGCCACACAAATAACGTAAAATCTTTCATTTCCTGGCACTATACTTCTTAGTATAAATAAATTAAGATGAAACTAACCTTTAATTTGTCATAGCGTTCACTTAGAGCTGCTACTTGGTGATCACGATGCCTCCCAACCAGTTTACACAAGGCACAGATTAACTGGTCGTCAGTCACACAATACATGTTAACTTTCTCATCTTCATGCTCCAGACACATCAATCCTCTGATATGTGAATCAGGAATAGGTTCAATCAAACGGTGTCCAGTAAATGGCTTCTTGTTTGGATGAGTTGTTTTTAGGCACTCCTCACAATAAGATACCTCACAAGTTACACAAGTCTTTATAGCCTCCTGAGCAGGATCTTGGTCACAGAACTGGCAGAGAACTTTTTCACTCGATGACATACTGTTGCTGTCAAGAGCTCGTTCTCGACGAGTTTCGCTGGGAGAATTGGGCCCACTCACAGAAGCTTTCTGAAATCTGTCTATAATATTCTGCAGTGTGACGTTGCGCTTCAGTCCGTCTAGACCCCGTTGACTGAGGGTGATGACATAACGACAAGTAGGGCACTGGAAGGCAGTGATAGATTCCACTGATTCGTTGGTAGCACACTGGGAGACCAAGATACGATGTGCACAGTTGAAACAGAGACTGTGAGCACAAGGAAGCAACAATGGATCCTCAAACAGCTCCAGACAGATAGGGCAGGTCAGTTCCGACTCCAGTGTTTCCATCTTCAAGCAAAGGTTTCTTGTGTCATCAGCAAAATCCAGGGAAGCCAATCAGCTATCTGAAAGCATAGTATAATATTCAATTAGACTGAAGAGGAAATTCTATTTCAAATGTCTTTTTCCAGTTATATTTTTACAGTTATTCAGCCATATTTTCATGCTAAAGATGACATGTTTTGAATCCATCTGTGTATTGAAGATATTTAAAAACCTTTTTTCTTGTATTTTTCCTTAAGCTTCTATTTCTATCTTTTACTGCAAGAAATCCAGACGTTTTATAAACTTTTACATTATTTAAGATCTATACTGCAATGCAGTAAAGACAAATACTACCACCACAATGAAATCTGTTATTGCAATTCAACTCAACTGTACTATGAAATCAGCTAATCCCCTCCCCCGAAGGGTCTTAATGCAATTGGACCTTAGGAATAACGCTGGAATCAGAAATGTGTCCATTCATTGACTGTTTATATCTTAAATTACAACTTTCAGATTCCATATTAATTTGTATTTGCAAAGGACAATGGTCACTAACTTGTGAGTGTGTCATATCTGTCTCAAAAAGAATTTGTGACTATAAAACAAAATAATATGCAAACATTTAGAGCAAATAAATAGTGAAATGAAATAATATGCTGAAAGATATAGATTAGAAGGAGGAAAACTCGTAATAATAAAAAGTGTGCTTCAGTGAGTCAGAAACCCGGCAAGAATATCATGTTATTCGCTAATCAGAGAACTTTTTAAAAAAGAAATCTCAGTTTGTCTTATTTTTTTTTATTTACTACAGATAAGGAAGTGCCAAGAATTATTGTTCTTTCCAGCCACAAAGTACAAATACTGTTTTACTGTGTAAATATTGTTTTTAACAGCATTGCTGGTTAGCTAAAATGCAGTGTAAGTTGACAATTACTTTTCTCAGCAAGGAATTCAGGAACATGCAGCAGCCATTCCACCTCCTGAAAAAGATCAGCCCCTGAAATGACTGGAACTACTTTTCATTTCCTCCTTCATTGAAGATGTTACATGAAATGATTTTGAAAGAATTGCCCTACGTTATGCTTCTTCCCTAAGCTCTTGTCAAGATCTTGAACTGTTATAAGTAGACAGATCAGTGAACCATAAGCAAAAGCTCTGCTTCACATTTGCAGAAATCTACTTCTTAAGAGTACAGTCCATTTAAACTCTGTGGCTCGTTAAAAAGAGGACAGCTTCAGATGACCCAACTGCATACTCTGTAAGGTTGCCCTGTTGTGTGAACATCTCTCTTTTTATTTCCCTAAAATTAACACAGAAATCTTGATTCATAAATAGTGAAGGGAACTCTAAATCTCTTTGAACAACCAGTATTTCCCCACAAATAAAGTGAGGGGCGGCAATGCCATGTGTAACTATACTAAACCATAATAGCAAAAAAATTGTTCAACAATGGAGGACAGTTGCAAGTCAGACTCTAATGCTTATTCATAGTTACTTCATGATGAGGGCAAAAACTAGCTACAGAGGGACATGAAAAATGTGCCATTGTATTTCACACTTATTTGCCAAAAAGTTAGAGAATCTCAAATAGCCTCCAGTATGGATAACACTAGATTCAATAAACTTTATGTTGTCTGCTTTATTCATTCCCCACATTATTTTAACACTCCAAATCTCTTCCATAGAAGTCTTTAACCATATAAACTGGAAAAATCATTGGAGTATAGAGGGAATGGGGAGATAATATAGCTCTCTAATTAAAATAATAAGACATTCTTGAAATGATGCAAATTTATGGCATAGTAACTTTTAGTAATCCCATATTGATGTCTTAAACTAGCTTATTATTCACTGAATTACAGATTGGATCAGTTTCATGAGAAATTTGTGCAATAGCGTAATTGTATAGTGATTTCAATGGTATAACAAAACTGAATTAACAGCAATCACTCTGAATGAGACACAGAGTGTAATCATACACACAAAAAAGCAAATATTTCCAAGTGTTTCTTTAAGAAAAGACCTCTTAGGTAATCTGGGATCTCAAAGAAAATTCTACTAATGGAGATTTTACATAATTTATAGTGTACCGAACAAACACTACATGGTCTAGTATTTAATATTTATTTCTGTACTTCATTTTTCTGCTAAAGCTTCATCAGACAATTGGATTGTCAGTAATAATCATCCTGTATAAAAAGTTATTTCTCTTTCAGTGATGCTCTTGCATTTACATACAAATTAAATAAGGAAAAATATTTTTCTAAAATCTATATATATATATATGTTTTTTTTCTCCCTCTCTGTATTTATACGTCTCACAGAAAGAGGGGTGGAGAGAGAAAGAGAGAGAAGTAGATACAAAGGCTTCCTTTATAAAACATTACTCTTCTGCATACAGAATTGTCTTTCTATTTTGTGCAGCTACTTGTACAGACTTTTATAGCCAAACAATTAGGAAACTACGTCAAGCAATTAATTGTTCTGCCTAGAGGAATGGATCAAAAAAGGAAAGTTGGTGTCTCTAAAGTGGATAAATACACTAGACTTACAGAACA
This sequence comes from Vipera ursinii, assembly GCF_947247035.1. Lineage (NCBI taxonomy): Eukaryota > Metazoa > Chordata > Lepidosauria > Squamata > Viperidae > Vipera > Vipera ursinii. The sequence continues at coordinate 71,475,883 of NC_139514.1, read as the reverse complement.
ATAAAACCAGATCTCTGTTGGTGCATCAAAAAAATTAAAAACTGCAACAACATTCGGTCATGAACTAATCTTTTCCTTAGCCATTACCCAGGACTGACTTTAGCATTTAGCAGACAGAAAAGAGGCGATGCTGTACAGTGTGGTCTGGCTCCTAAAACAAGCCTGCTGGAGTTTAAAGTAAAATGTGCTGTCCCGTACTTGACTAGAAGTGAGTTTCAGCTTCCGTATGCAAAATGCATGAATATCAGGCAGCAAAATATATGGCCTCTGCCCTGCCATCATAATAACCTCAAAAGGAAAGGATCCAAGTATTTCAAACGCATTGCTGTACATTTAAGTCCAAAGTTAATTTCCTCCCACCCAAATGATCTGGTTACTAGATGTGCCAAGAAATACTTTAAAGACTATAGTAATGTTTTAAGCCATACAAATAATTTTATATAGGTTTGTTTTTTTAAAAAAAATTATACATTTACCATAAATACTGATAACAATGATTTCTAAAAATAATTAAAATAAATCCCTAATTACTAGGCAAAGATACAAGCCCATTCAAAGATACAGATATTAAATCAAGTGTTTGAGCAAACATGTTAAGAGGGATATTACAAAGCATGTCAGAGAATCAGTAATAAAAAAAATACTAACAACATCCTAATATTAAACAACCATTTTAAACAAACTTAATATCAGAGATACATTTCAGGTATCTAACACAGGTCTCCTATGGGATTTCAAGTAATGGTAGATTTAAAAAATTACAGAAAAATAAACTCAATGCCTTATTTAATAACTTTAACAAGGAATTATAGCCCTACAGACATCTGTAGCCCAACAGCTTTTCTAAACTCCATTAAATTTATTATAAAAAATCTGAACACAATATTATTCACATAATCACATTTAGAAATATTAAAAAGCTCTTTTGAACTAGTTTACCTATCTATAAAATAAAAGCAAAGTTCACAGTCAAAAGAAATAAAGCTTAGTCAACCCATTTTTGCCAATTTGTTTTTAAATTTTACAAATTTGTCTATGTTGAAAATCTCTTCGTACTATCAGCTGCACAATACTCTATATACTCACCAATGGATTTCGACCTGAATATTTTAGCTGAAACATTGCTGATAAGTGAGCACGCTGATTCCTTGTCAGAAAGTGAAAAGCCAGAGAGATACAATGACCTCCTCTACTTGCAGTAATTCCAAATTTTTAGCACTGTAACTTGGAGACAGTTGATATTGAAGCACAACAGGAAAATCTATGCTACAATTCCAGGAAAGCCAGCTCCACCTAATTGCTGCTGTAAGAGTTTAAGGACTAAAAACTGCTCTGGAAGCAGGCTGGCTTTTGTTAATGACACAAAAGCAAACTCTCCTCTTTCTTTTTCAGTATTCAGCACCTATCATGTGAGAAAGCAGCAAGGGTCAGATTCTCTAACTGTGCATCAACAGAACCACCCAACATTGCTTGTAATAAGGCCACTGGGCTTGGCAGCTGCGTTATTTGAACAAGTAAAAACTCAGCCTGCTGTGTAATTAATCCAGGGTTGAATAATGAAGTTTCCTATAAAATACATGGCTAACATGAAGGAAGAGCTAAAACTTACTGAATAAAACCTGCTTGATCCATATTTGAAGTTTTTCATATTACTACATTGTTTGATTGGTTCCTTCTAAATACTGGTCAGCCAGTTGGAATAAAAGTACTGTAATACACATTAAGTAATGGTTTATTCTTTCTCAGTAATGCCTTTCCAGGCACCTTAAGAACTCTCAGTGTGATTATTCCCTAAAAGCAAAGTATTACTGATTATAACAAGTTAATCAGAAATGCTACATTTTTAAAGCATTTAATTTCAAGAGCATGGATTTGCACTTGCTGAAAGCCCCCATTTAACTGTATCTTTATCTCTTTTTTTAACCACTTAACTTTTAAAGACTTGTGCTTTAGTGTAAAACAATTGAAATTTCTAGTTAGTCAATACTACTGTTTTATTAATATCTTTAATAAACATCATAGGAAAAAAGTATCACTTCCTGACATTTTGCTACATATAAATACCTGACTTTTAGCTTTCAATGAAGGCATTAAAAATTCATGTGAAAGTGGAAGTGGCTGGAACAAATTGCTTTCTTGGCTTCCACTTTGTATGTTCAATGATTTTTTTATGTTGTTACTATTAAATGAAAAATGCATTGCATATTTAAAAGGGACTCAAATCATCATTCCATTTGCTCTTCATCCCAGAGAGAAGTTTGAGTTTTATTTGCTTTGCAGGCTAATTTATTTTCCCTCATCATTTCCTTTCTTACATAAAGGTTAGAATACTGTGACAGTAAGAGAACCATTGTTTCTACAGGCAAAACCATGACATTTATGAAGAATTGTTTGAAATAGCACTGGCGTAGTAGGAATACATGAAACTGATCTCTGGTTTTTATTGTCATTCATACATGCACAGAGAGCTTTGAGAGACAATCCCCCCCCATGTAATCCAGTAAGTGAATGTAAGAAGCTTGAGGAAATAAGCATTTCCTGATCTGTGTCTTAAAGCATTAAGAAAAGAGAGAGAGAATAAACTAGAGCTAAAGCTCCTTCCAAAATTTTAATACAATATTGTTTTAAACCATTTAATTAGACCATATCCTGTTTCATCACATATAAAAATAAAAGCACAATTCATGACACAATGTGAAATCACCGGAACAGCCAATAAATGCACCATTTATTTAAACACATTTCCCAAAGGGTAAGATCACACTACAAAGAACTGATTGTGACCGGAGCAGCCACTTTGGGTTTGGCAGTTTCAATAAATCCCCTTTCTAAGTTTTTATTTATGAATCTTTCCATCTCCTCTGTCTCTTTAGGGCTCATGGAGTACAGCCTGGGCTTCAGGAGTTTTCCCTGGGTTTGATTTCTATAGCACAGTCTGTGGGTCAGTGAGGAGGGAGCTCATCTGCCCGTTCCTCACTGAAAATTTCAGCAAGGTCCCGGTATTCTTCCAGTATTTCTGGTAACTCCCTTCTCTTCCCCCACTGATGCTATCTCTGCTACTCAGGTTTTGGGGGGGGGGGCTTTGGAGCTTCTGAGTTCACATGTTCCCCCTCTGGGAAGTTTTGTTCTGCTGTCCTCCAATTTACCCAGTGGTTCCATTTCTTTAACCATTCCAGCCCTAAAATCATTGGGCATTCCATGCCTGGGGTCACTACAAACGTTATATCTTCCTCATGGGTCCCCAGGGACAGGTGAACTGGTAAGGTGGCTAGGATAGCTGGTACACCCCCGCCCCTGCTATGGACCCATCTAACTGGCCAAAGGAGATTGGTTCCTTTAGTCTCCTCGCTGGAATGCCCAAGTTCCCCACTAGCATTGGACTAATGAGGCAGCGGGTGCAGCCAGAGTCTATTAAGGCTTTCACTTTGACAGCTTCGGGCATGGGAGGGGCTAATATATTCACTGTCTTGAGGATGGGTGGAATGGATCCACTTACCAGGGTTTCACCCTCTGAGCTGTCCTCCGAGGTGTCCACTGCCCCTGCGGTGTAGGCCGGAGCTCTCTCCCATTCCTTAGCAGGGGTTTGGGATTCTACAGCCTCTATCCCCCTCATGGCAGGTTCTTTTGGTTTGGCTGGGGACTTCCCTGATCTCCTGGCTGGTGATGGTTCTTATATACGCTGAGGGGCTTTTGAGCAGCAATCTGCGGCACAGTGGCCCTCTCTCCCACATTTGAAACAGACAGTTGATTTCTTAGCTGTAACCAGTGGTTTTGCTGGCTCATGCGTCTGCTCGGGAGGCAGGCGGGCCCATGGTTTTCCTTGGTGGTGCCTCTTCAATAGGTCTATCTCTGCCTCCTCTGCCAGTCATCGAGGTGGTGTGGGTCTCCTTGAGGCAGGCAAGCATTATACAGGTTGTAGTTTAGCCCGTCTTTGAAGTGGCTAAGGAGGATGTCTTCCAGCCAGTTCAGCTTGTTGGCAATGGCCTGGAATTCTTGTGTATATTCAGCCACCAGCTGTCTGCCCTGCCTCACCATTTTGATTCTCTCCAGGGCCTTATGATCAGCCAAGGGCTCCTCAAATCGCCTCCTCAAAGATGACATGAACCAGTTGAAGTCATTGAGTTCTGGGACATCAGAGTCATGCAGGTTTACCACCCAGTCTGCAGCCGGTCCATCCAGTGTGGATTCCATGATGCGGATGCAGGCTTTGTCACTGGGGATGTCCCATCCATATTTTTCCATATAATTGAGGACTTGAGTTAGGAAAAACCCCAAGCCTGGTGGCTTCCACCTGAATTTCGCTTCCAGAGGTGGGAGTCTTTGAATGGATCAGTGCCTTCACCACTGGCGGTATTGCCTTCCATCCTGATCCCCATCTGCAGGTTGGTGGGGGTGGGTGCTGCTGAGGTGGTAGCTCCAGGTGTCACGACGTCCTTGGCGATGAAACACGAACTTGGCAAAGGTACGGGTGACAAGGTTTATTTCTCCAACACAAGTAAACCGCAAAAAAGTCAGCGTTGATGGCATCCAGCCTCAACACTCTTTTATCATGCAGTTACACCCTAAACCCACCCTTTCAGAGCAAACCGGCATCTGCTCACTTCCCCATAATGACCCCACCCATCACCCTGCACATCCACCACCCACTGTGTGCGTTGCCGTGGCCTGTTGGGCCATCCTTCAGGTAAGTCCCATCCTTCCCCCTCCCTATGGCCCCCTGGCTGTCCTGTTACTGTAACCGTGTTCCCCCCCCTTGGTCCGTCTGAACGCCCAGCCGAAGAGAGAGGCAGCGCAGGCATGGCCACCAACCAGTCTGTGGCTGCCTGCGGCGGGTCCTTCTGGCTGCCTCTCTATTGTTTTCCATTCGCCCCGGCTCCGGCTGCATCCGAGCACCCACGGGGTGCTCTGTTGTTGGTGTGTCTGCTGGCCAGTAGGCGAGCAGATGGCGCTGTTCCCAGAGGCTAGGCACAGGCGCAGCCCATGGCTCCGGGTCCAGCCACCCGACTACCGAAATTGTGTCCCGCGCAGGCACGTCCACCAGCTGGCTGGCGGCCACCCGGCGCCGCTCTCGCCGGTTGGATGTGGGCGCGCCCATCAGCTGATCGGCAGGGACTCAGTGCCGCTCCCGCTGGTTGGGCGTGGGTGCGCCTGTCAGCTGATCGGCAGGGGCTCAGCGCCGCTCCTGTCAGTTGGGCATGGGGGCGGCCGGTGGCCCCAATGCCGGCTGCTCTGGCACCGCGTGGTTGATGGGTCCCGGCGTAGGCATCAGCTGCTGTGGCCTTGGTAAGTCGGCAGGCACTGGCGACGGCTGGTGGCGAGAGGGGGAGGAATTGCTTCCCCGCGCCGGTGTGGGGAGCGGCAGAAACGGTGTCGAGGGCCAGGATGGGGATGGCGAGGCCTGGATGGATTGCAAGCCGGCGGGGCTTTGACACCAGGTTCAGCAGATGCCCCCGGTGCTACAGGTTCCGGATCCCCCCCGCCACAGTCTCTCCAGCTGCAGCTCTAGGCACTGGTGAGGCTGCAGGACTCAGGTTTCTCCTCCCTTAGAGAGCCAATGGTTTTTTTTCATCAGGTCAATAGCTTTCTCTAGAATCCAGTCTTCATGTGGTGCATAATTCCCGTCCTCTCTGCTGACCTGCAGGGAATTCTCCATCTCTTGCTTCCATGTGGGTTGGTGGCTGCCCCATCTCAGGGTCACTTTTTTATTCCTTTTCCCACTTGCTTTTCCTTCCAACACCCATCGACCACCACGGTTTGGGGTTGTGCGTCTCTACCACCTCTTCCACAGAGGAATATGATGCTTCAGCTCTTGATAGTTGGTGGGACTTCAGTCGGGGGAAAAACTCCCTTTCCATGGGGCTTCCCTTCTTCCCTGCCTTGTCGCTAGACATTGTATTTTTTGCAAAGTCCCCCGGTAAGGTTCTTCCTTCCAGGTTGACTCTTAATGCAGATCCTGTCTAATGTCAAAACCCACTTCAACCCATATCTTAAGAAAGAAGGAGTCTTGGAGACAAGGTTTTCTAATTAGGAACTTTTACTAAGAAATAGGAGATGGCAGGCATAATAGGATCTGAGAATTGCCTTCACAGATTGATATTTTTAAATATCCCCAAGCAAGCCCCAGGAAGTAAAAGCAATAAAAAGCCATGCTTGTTCCCTCTCCTCCTTGGGAATGGCAGAATCCAGGTGGTGGTGGTGTGAGATTTTGGTTTTGCACAGAAGAGATAGTGAGAAATTAAATATAAATGGATTCTGACACTTTTATTTGTTCCTTCTTGCTTTGACATCCAAAAACTAGAATTTCATGCCAGCACACATTGCTCCTATTTCACTGAGATGCAACAAATTCCTTTTTAGATCTATGGATTTTCTTCTGTTTCAGCTTAATATTATTCTCAGTGGAATAAGGCTTAATATGATTCAGTCTGACCTATGATTTAATTATTTGAACCCTATATTACATTTTATGCTTATATTTTGTTATTGTCCATCCACGTACATATATATTTTAGGTAGATATATATGGATAATTAAGTTATCCTTACATATCCAAGATAATTACCACCCCAATTAAGGTAAAAATGTAATTATCCAACAAAATTGTCACTAAATAATCTTAAGAATTATTACGGATTGTTAAATCCTTGCAACTATTGTTAAATCATGCAACTATCTTTACACAAAAAAATCCAGAAATATCAAATAGCATCAAGATATAGCCATTTCATGGCTGGAAATTAAATTGAAACTATTGCTATAAATAACTTTGTCTGATTGTTGTGAGCCACCCAGAAAGTTGAGAGACAGGCAACATACAAGTTTAATAAAGTAATTGTCAGATACCCAAAGAAATGTATTACTATTCTTTCTAACCTATACATGCTTCTATAACCATTTTTGGGGCCTGCCATTCTGTTGGGAAGAGGGATTCCATTGGGGTGGTATACAATGTGCTTTGCCCATGCCATACTGCCCTTCCCCCAGGGGAAAGAATGCAGCCAAATACCATCACCCTTATCTGGAAGACAGTTTGTGCTTGGAGCCGGAGGGAAATGAAACTGAGAGAGATCTTGAAGTGCATGCCAAAGGAACCAGTTACCAAAATAATATACCACCTGTGGATTGGCTGAGATTCAAACGGAGAATGGGACCCTGGGGGGAGGAGTATCGAATACTGCTTTTGATATGCTGCTTGCACGGGCTATTTCTTCAGACCTCATTTTACTTCCTTGCTATCACTAACTCTCAATAAAAAGTTTCAAGAGTTCTGCTTTCTTGGGAGACCTAGTTGAGGCAGGTCTTTACAGTAATGTTATGATTTCTCAGGCTTTTAATCCATCTTTCCTTTAGATAAACAGACAGTGTTCAATATACTTGTGCCCATAGAGGGAGAGCTGATGGATTGCAATGCAACAGTAGTTTCCCAGAAAGGGATTCAGGATAAGAGGCAGCACAGCCCAGAGCTAGGTAGCAGACAGAGTAAGAATAGCCACTCCCTGAAATTTCCCAGAGTTAGTGTGAGAATAATAAGGGTTCAGTCTGGCAAGATTCTGTCTATCGTGTGTAAACAAATAAAGACCTGAATTTTGGTTGGATTCCTATTTGTTGTTCTTGGGCTTAGCCTGGAAGTACTGTTCTTTATACATAAAGTTATGAACTAAAGTTAAGTTTTTATAGACTGTACACTTTATAATAATCTTGCAGACTTCCCCCTACTCTGACATATTACTTTGCTAATAATGAATTTTACAAGGAGAGCTGGATAAATATGTGTAAACATTGGACTTAAAATTTGCATAGTTATTGAAATGGTATACCATTAATGAACCTAAGGCAATCATACTAAATCTAAACTTTATTTTGAGAATAATCAGTAACTCTTTAGCATTTGACAAAAACAAAAACACAAAAACCTTGAAGTAAACAAAAATATATGCTCTAAACTTATTCTCAGTGACAACATAACTATTGTCTATATTCTTTACAGCCAATTACTAAACTTTTATGACTCCCATAAAAACAAAAAAGTTGAAAGAGATAAAATCAATAGTTGTTGATGATACATTTCCCTATAAATTTCCACACTTGCATCCCAAATTAACATATTAGTTTTACTCAGAGCTTTTTTTCTAAAAAAAGGTGCCAGAACTCTCATCTTGTTATTTATTTATATAATTTTATTTATATATTTATTTATATAATTAAACAATTATATATTCAATTCTTAACATACATTTAATTTATTGTATTTAAGGCAAATGTTCATAGATAATTCCAAACTTTTGTCCAATTCTCGTCTGGCAAATGTTCTCGACTCCTTTCCTTGCTCTAAGTATCTATGGCTGAATGTCATCCTCTGAGTAACCACAGATCAACGTACTTTGAAGGATTGAAAAGTCTTGGAGGTGGTCTGACAAATTTGATGAACAAAAGTGCTGAAATTGTCTTAGTCTTTAACGAAGCTCTTGTTCAGGTGGCAATTAGATTCATCTGTGAAAATCCATGTTCACATTCACTTGAAGAAATAGGAATGGTATTCAGAGTCCGTATCAAATGCAACAGTTTTTCTGGATATGTCTTTTCGAGAATGTATTCATGGAATCCACGAATCATTTCTCTTTCATTTAGTTGCAGTCTGATTGATAAGTTTCTAATTTCCACTTCTCCAAATGTCAGTTGAGTATTAACATCTTCAGGCCAATGTTTTTGATCAGACCAATATGCCAACTCATCGTCTTTGCTATCAAGTAATCTTTTTTCAATTGACTCTTTCAATTTTGTATAAAATATACTTGGGTCAATGGGAGGATCCTTTCTTGAATCTCTTTTGTGAAGTAAAACTCCACAAAAGCGAAGATCACTTACAGCAGCAACAGCACATTTATAATAGGGCCCAAAGTTCTGTCTTCTTTCTTCAAAAACTTGTACCAGTATTTTTATTTTCTTATTTGCCTTATACAAGTTGATGTTGCGGTCCTGTAGATCCAAACTTAAATCTGACAATTCTTGGAGAGCATCACACATCAATCCTAGGTCCAATAAAAATTCTGTAGATGTTATTTTTCTTTTCAAGCCATCATAAGTGCATTTATCATTTTTATCTCTTGTAGGATCATGCATTACTTGTTCAAAATGATACACAAGGGATTCAAAATTATTCCATGCAGCTAAAACTGTACGAAAACTAGATGACACCCATCGGGTGCTTAAAATTCTTCCAATTTTCAGCAGCTCAGTCCCCAGTAATTCTGCACATGAATGCAACTCTCTACTATTCTTTGGTGAAGCATGGTATATATGACATACAGTTTATCAATAAATGATTGGAATCTATTTATTCCTGAAGTTTCTTTGGCAGCATCACCTACTGATAATTCTAGTCTGTGATTAGCATAATGCCAAACTATAATAGAAGGAAAACGTTCTGACAGCAATTTTTTCACTCCACTTTTACATCCCATCATCACAGCGGTGCCATCGCATGCCAGAGAAATCAAATATTTTTTCAAATAATCTTCTGTCATCCCATAAGAGTAAAGACATTGGAGTAAGGACTCAAACATTCCTTCTGCTGTTACTTTTTCAAGTTCTAACAAGTCCAAAAAATTTTTTACTGGTGCATTCATTCCCATACCTTTGATACAGCATCAAACAAATACTATGAGGGTAGTTTTTTTTGCTTATTGTGGTTGATTCATCAATTATCAATGAAATTTTATTATTAGATCGAACAATTTCTTTAACCACAATTTTCCTCATTTCTTCACTTATATGATTAACAATGTTAATGCACACATTTGTAGAATGAAGAATACGACCCAAATCAATTCCGTTCTGTTCTTGCAGATCAATTTCATTTTCAAAATGATGCAATGATTGATTTTCCTTTGCTACTTTATATGCAGTTCAAAAAAAATTTCCAGTTATTATTTTTTAACGAGATAACGACGTTAAAAAAACATTCTCAAGAGTCATTTTTTCGCTTTCAGCAACTATTTTTAATGCTGCTTTATATCCAGCAGATTCTCTGTGATCAAAAAAAATTTTTTTGAAGTGAGGTCAACTGTTGCTTCCTATCTGTGCCAGAATAGGTTATCTCATTGTTAATCCATTCTTTGGAAAGTTTCATACCCATTTTTGACTCAAAACCAAGAGTTCCAACTTTTTTACAAGACGTACAGCCAAGTTTCATGTTACAAGCATAGAGCCAGTCATTCTTCAAGCAAAAATCTTTTTTTTTTTTTGCTCATAGGTCCAGCAGTCTGGCCAGTCATTTGCGGTTTGGCTCTGCTTATCAAGATCAGATATATTAACAGGCATTGTCATTTCTGTGTGTTCTGTCGTGCCTGCTGATATTCTGGCCTTTTTGTTAGCAGGACAGGTTGTTGAAAAGTAATTGGTGATTTTTTTCATGTTTTAATTTGGTGTCACACTTTTACACTAAAAATAAAAAAGTAAAAAAAAATCAGTTCTACAATTATAGTTTCTTTTAAAGTTTCCTAGTTTTTTTAGTAGCGAACACTGAAGTTGAGGGAATGCATGGAAGTTGACATTCATTTCTTTTACACTTAACAAGTTATATTTCCAGTGCCTCTGCCAGGGGTTCCATTGTTTCTTTAAAAATATAATCTTAAAGGGCTTGCCATTGTGATAGAAGATTGCTACCACTGCTCCAGGGTTTGGCTAACTTAAATATGCATAGCATAATTAGATTTATTATTGCTGCTAAACTATGGATTACTGATTCACATTTGCCATGGATTGTCTTCTGTCCATGGGAGGGAAGCTTGGTAGATTCTAAATTTCATAATTTTAGTTATTCCTTTGTGGCAAGGTATATATGAGAACAAGCTGCAAAGGTCTTTAAAAACATGTTTCTCACATATTTATATTTTTGAATCATAAATATTAAATCTTTTTTCTTTCCAATGATTCAAACCAACGCTTTAGAAATATAATTTCGTTTTAGCTACAGTAAACAAGCAAATTACACTAAAGCTAAATTTAACGTTTTCAGAATTAGTATTCTTTCAGTCACAATCTTATTCCTGATTTGGCTGATTTTAAAATGTGATTTAAAATCATAAGCACATAAAAATAAAACAGCAGAAACAGCTGCAAATTAACTCAACAGTTCTATGCTTAGCAACATTTCCATTTAATCAAAGTCCTTGCTCTTTCCAAATCTATTTCAGGGTTTACTTTCTATATACACAAACAGTGGGAAATGAGTTTCTGGGCTGGTTCAAATTTTTTACACATTCCAAAAATTTCAGATAATGTATCTGTTCCATATATAAATATAAAAGCATGATAGGCTCTGTATTTGTACGATGGCCGATTATCTCAGTGTGCAGAAACATGGATAACTACAAACAGAAGTTGCAATCCCTCTCCTTTTCACTGCATGGGAGTTCAGACCTGCGATGAACTGGGCTGATAGATCTAGAATCTCATATAATTATTTAGTGACAGCAGTCTATTTTATAACTCTGTAATACTATCAGACACAGGTATGTGATATGCTGTCCAATTCAAAGATTAGTTGTGGATTCAAAGAAATAAGAAATACTGTCAGACTATCTATATGGATTCTTTACTGACCCAGATCTGTGTATTTGCATAGTGTGTTTTATCAGTAACTCTGATCACAAGGAAGGAGATGCATGATTCTGCCTCCTGGCCAAGGATTTAGTTTATGAAAAGTGAGCATCTGTAAACTCTAGTCTGACTCTTAAGACTCCACTCCATGTGGCTTGGATTTCTGTGTTAGATGGCTACATTTCAGACACCATTCAATAATCTGATTGATACAGGACATAAAATTAGAAACTGAACACTTCAGAAGGTAGAGGTCAACCAGTAATTTATTGTGATCTAATGTGCTGGGCAGCAGCTCTTTGTGGTCAAGTAACAGGCTGTGTGAGGAAAGGAAAGGTGGGATGATGGAAAGGGATCAACCTGCACTGCTGAGCAAGGCAAGAACTACCGTATTTTTCGGACCATAAGACACACCTGACCATAAGACGCACCCAGTTTTTAGAGCAGGAAAACAAGAAAAAAAATATTCTGAACCAAATAGTACCAGTATACTAAAATAGGGCTTTTCAACCTTTTCATCCATTGTACCACTTTTAGGACAAGGCAATGTCCGAGTACCACCAGTCGCCCAGTGACTGTTCAGTTACGACGGCACTGAAAAAAGTGACTTATGACCATTTTTCACACTTGTGACCATTGCAGCATCCCCAGGGTCATGTGATTTACATTCGGATGCTTGGCAATCGATTCATATTTATGAGGGTCACATTGTTCCAGGGTCATGTGATTGCCTTTTGCAACCTTCTGACAAGCAAAGTTAGTGGGGAAACCAGATTCACTTAACAATCATGTTACTAATTTAATTTCTCTCTCTCCCCTTCTCTTTCTCTCCCTCTCTCCCCCTCCCTCTTTCTTTCTCTCTCCTCTCTCTCCCTCTTTCTCTCTCTCTCCCTATTTTTCTCTTTTCCTCTATTTCTCCCTCTTTCTCTCTCCATTTCCCTCCCTTTCTTTCTCCTTCTCTCTCTCTCTCTCCCTTTCTCTCCCTATTTTTCTTTCCCTCTATTTATCCCTTTGTCTCTCTCCCTCTATTTCCCTCCCTCTTTCTTTCTCCTTCTCTCTCTCTCCCTTTCTTTCTTTCTCTCCCTCTCTCTTTCCCTCTCCCTCTTTCTCTCTCTCCCTCTATTTCTCTCCCTTTCTCCTTCTCTCTCTCTCCCTATTTCTCTCCCTATTTCTTTCTCCTCTGTCTCCCTCTCTTTCTCTCTCTCTCTTTCTCTCTCTCTATTTCTCTCCCTCCCTCTCCCATTGTCCCTTCTTTCTTTCCTTCCTTCCTTTCTTCCTTCCCTCCCTCTTTGTCCTTCCCTCTCTACGTTAGAGCAGTACCCGCGGAGGCGGCCCTGCGGCCTGGCTTTCTCTTGCAGAAAGCAAGCTGAAACAGAGCAAGGGAGATTGCCAGGAACGCGAATCAGCCGATCTCGCGCTGCTGCAATCTCCTTCTCTCGGTTTCAGCTTCCCTTGCTATAAGAGAAAGCAGGCTGAAACAAAGCGAGGGAGATTGCAGCAGTGTGAGCGAGATCGGCCAATTTGCGTTCCTGGCAATCTTCCTCACTCCATTTCAGCCTGCTTTCTCTTGTAGCAAGGGAAGCTGAAATCGAGCGAGGGAGATTGCAGCAGCGCGAGATCAGTGTTTCTCAGCACGTGCCGATTTGTGCTCCTGGAAATCTCAACACAGCTTGTTTAAAAGTTTTTTTTTCCCAAAAAAAAGGTGCCGGAACACCCTTCTGAGCGTTCTATGAGAAAAAAAGCCCTGGTTTTACTGATTGCTAATGAAGTTATTGGTAAATATTATACGTAGCCCTTGATTAGTGGCTGCCTTATTTAGTGACTATTTGGAGTTGCAATGGTGATGAAAAAGTAACTTTGCAACCAATCCTCACATTTACAGCCTTCGTACCTCTGGTGTCAGATCCCCAAACCATTATTGTTTTCCCTGCATATGTGTTCTTGTTTGGGGCCTGCCATTCAGCTGGGGGGGGATTTGTTGTCGCTTGGGATAACTTTTGCTTTTTACTTTTCCTCTCCCACTTCTATCCTTTTGAGAGAAGAATGTGTCTCCTTTATCAGGGAGACAGTTGCAGAGAAATGAAACTGGAGAAGATCTTGAGATACGCCAACTTGTGCCAGTTACCTAAACATCATGCCACCTGTGGATTGGCTGGATTTCAAATGGACATTATGACTTTGATGGGAGGAGGAAGATTGCTAGTTTAATTCTACTGTTTAAGCGGGATTTTCCCCAAATCTCATCTTGACTTTCCTACTGTCACTAGCCCCTAATACAAGTTCCTTTTGAGACAATGCCTGTTTCAAGAGTTCTGCTTTCTTGGGTGGTTAGCTGAGGTGGGCCATTACATAAGGTGAGATCTGCATAATATTCAACCTGGAGAAGCTGTTGCTCTACCATGGGAGTTGGAACTGAATCCCACACGGGGGAGTTCCAGGCAGAGAAATGGGCCAAAGATCTCCTCTGCTTGAAACCAGATGAAAGCCTCTCCAGGGATCTTTCAAAGGAATCCAGTTTACCAGAGAAGAAGAAAACAACTCACTACCCTTCCTGGACATCCCGATCAGCAGAGACCACAATGGCAAACTAGAAACACAACTGTACAGAAAAAAACACCCACACCAAGTGCTTCACTACCAAAGCAACAATCCAATTCCCCACAAGACAAGCTGAGTAGAGACTTTATTTAGATAAGACAAATTCACTGTAGCAATCCTAAACAGCAGAAGAAGGAAACAGAGCATCTACACAACCTAATCCAACAAAATGGATATCCATGCAACTTTATCAAAAAGTTCCTGACCACTCAGTCCAATACAGCACAACCAGCACAACCCTGCCATACATCAAGAACATCTCAGAAACCACCAACAGATTGCTACAACCACATGGAATTAGCATAGCACACAAGCCAACTAAAGCCCTTCAAAACATCTTAAATAAACCCAAAGACCCAGCAGCTCCAGAAGAAAAAAACAAGAGTCATCTATAACAAACAGTGTAATGATTGTGCCAGCCACAGGCAGAAGACTGGCAGAACTCATCCATGAACACCAACTAAGGAGTCAGAAGATATGATGAAAACTCTTTAATTTCCCAACATATACTCAGATGTAACCATAGTTTCAGTTAGGAAACTATGGCCATCCTAGACCAAGACAAATTAACCATCAATAGATACATAGACAAATAGTATCTATACACTATCCAAAAGAGACAATCAACATGCCAAAAAGGGGAATAAAAAGACCAAAACATCTCCTCACCAGCAATCAGCACCCAGATGAGCAAAGATTAACTCAGTGGTGGCATTCAACTTTGTGAACAACCAGTTCTCTGTGTGGATGCTGCTTCCAGAAGTCCATTCTGGGCCTGACCAACAAAAAAATTAGCTACAAGTTCTGCTGAAGTAGTGCGAACCAGCTGAATCCCACTGTAAAGTCACGTGCTTCACATAGATACAGACACAGAGCTGGGGTAAAGATGAGTTTATTCTGAACAGAACGAACTGGGGAAACAGGGAAGCCTGGTGTCTATTTGTACCTGCCCAGGTGGATGGCATCCAATCAGTTCAAACCTGGGCTTCCTGCCAGTGCAGGTGACAATGGGTGTAGATCCTGGCTTCCCACCAGGCTGACCATGCCTGGGGCTGTCAACAGCTTAAGTCATTAGGCTTATCCTGAGTGAGCAGTTATCGCCAGGAGCTGTCCAACCCCTCTGCTGATCTGCACCATCAGCCTCCTGCTGTGCTGTCCTTTGTGTATGCTGGGAGGCATACACTGCACCCCTTCCCCCATAGTGAGGAGGATCCTCTGTCGTTCCTTCTTAACTATATACAGCTTATTTACAATTTTTACATTTAACCCTCCAGATTCCTCCTCCCCCCAGGCTTAAGAGCGAACGTAATGACTGAGGTAGCTGGGGGCTCTGTGTGTCCTGTTTGATCTTCTCAGGCTTGGCTCTGTAGTGGTTTCGGTTCTGCTTCCTGTTCCTTGGTCTGGTTGTGTTGGTCTGATTTATGTGTGTGCATGTGTTTCTGTGTTGGCTCTTTGTGACCTGCTGCCCTCAGGCTCTTGCCTACTTTCCCTGTCAGCTCCCTGCCAGGCAGATGGATGCCCCAAAACCCTTCCTGCTGTTCTTCTGGGTGACTGTGACTGTGGCTGTGTGTGTGTGTTTGTGTTTGCTCTGCCTCCTCCCTTGCTGTTTCCATTGATTCTCCACCCATCCTCTCAGGGGCTCTCTTCCTTAGTTGATCTAAGTGTCTCCTCCACAGGAGTCCCCCCTCCACCCTTACTCTGTAGGAGAGGGGGCCTGTCCATTCCACCACTTCACCTGGCACCCGTGGATGGCCTGTGCTGTAATTTCTGGCCCAGATCTGCTCCCCTATGTTGAAATTGGTTTTGAGGGTTGGGGGTTCTGTGTCTGCTGATACCCTGTCTGAGTGGAGTCTGTCTAACGTAGTTATGAGGCGTCTGCCCCACCTGAGCTCCACTGGGCTCTTTCCTGTGGCTGTGCAGGGTGTTGCGTGTTGATGAAGGAGGAATGTGGCCAGTCTCTGTTTCCAGTCCCCTTGTACTATTCGTTTGAGTGCATCCTTGGTAGTCCGCACAAACCTCTCTGCCAACCCGTTACTGGCAGGGTGAAAGGGCGCTGAAGTGGCATGCCTAATCCCCAAGGTCCTCAGGAACACTTGGAAATCCGAGGAGGTAAATTGCGCTCCGTTATCAGATACTACTACATCTGGTAGCCCATGTGTGGCAAACACTCCCCTTAGTGCCTGTATTGTGCCCACTGATGTTATGTTGGACACAGGTACCACCTCTAACCACTTGGAGTGACTATCCACGATGACTAAGAAGGTGTGTCCCTGAAATGGCCCCGCATAATCTATATGGACCCTGGACCAGGGGGTGTGAGTTTGTTCCCACTTGTGGACTGGAGCGTGTGCCTGCTCTGGGCGAGACCTTTGGCATGTGTAATATCCTGCTACCAACCCCTCTATCTCTTTATCCAACCCAGGCCACCACAGGTAACTCCTGGCCAGAGCCTTCATCCTTACCACTCCCGGGTGACCCTCGTGAAGGGACTGAAGGACTTTCTCCCTAAGTTTTGTGGGGATGATGACCCTGCTCCCCCACAGCAGGCAGCCCTTATTGGTTGAGAGCTCGTGCCACCGCGTAAAAAATGCTGTGAACTCAGGTCCCGGTGACTTGTCCTGCCACCCGCTGCTAACCCAGGACTGAATTCTGCTAAGAATCTTATCCCTGGGAGTTTCGGCTGCTATATCGCTAGCGTCTAATGGGCGCTCAGCCAGCTCCTGTATTGCTAATATCTGATTAGCAGGAGCGGGATCCGGTACAGCCTCCCTTAGGGGTAGTCTGCTGAGTCCGTCAGTGTGTCCCATTTCCTTTCCTGGTCTATGGATTAGCTTACAGGAGTATGCTGAAAGAAAAATGGACCAACGGAGCATCCTTGGTGAAAGGATCTGTGGCGTTTGCTTCTCCGTGGTGAATAATCCCAGCAGGGGCTTGTGATCCGTGTAGATGAGGAACTCCCTCCCGTACAGGTAGTCGTGGAACTTTTTTACCCCTGCGACCACTGCCAGTGCCTCCTTATCTATCTGCGCGTAGTTTCTCTCCGCCGCTGACAGGGTCCAGGAATGGTATGCTATGGGAGCCTGCGAGCCGTCCTCCCTTAAGTGGCTGAGGACTGCCCCTATCCCATAAGGGGATGCATCGCACGCTAGGCAGATGGGCTGGTCCTCCTTGAAGTGAGTGACCGTTGCGTCCCCAGCTAGCATGTTCTTAAGGGTCCTGAACGCGCTTGTGTGTGTGGCAGTCCAGTCCCAGGGTGTTTGTTTGTCCAGGAGCCTGTGCAAGGACTCTGCGATGGTCGCCTTGTGCGGCAGGAATGTATGATAAAAATTTAAGAGATCAAGGAATGCTTGCAGCTCCACTTTGTTTTTGGGAATTGGGGCTTCCTTGATAGCCCTCACCTTGGAGACTGACGGGTGGATGCCCTGCACGTCTATCCTGAATCCCAGAAACTCCATCTCCGTAACCCCAATTTTACACTTGACCCTTTTCAGTCTTAGACCCACATCCCTAAAACGACCAAGTACCGCTCTTAGCCGTGATGCCAGGACGTCCTCCGAGCTGGCCGCTATAAGGACATCGTCAAAATACGGGCAAACCCCGGGGATCCCCTTTAGCGTTTTTTCCATGACTTCCTGGAAAATCCCCGGAGCTATGCTCAACCCGAATTGAAGTCGGTTTACCCAGAACACCCCTTTGTGGGTGATGATGGTCTGGGCCCTTGCTGCCTCGGGGTCTACCAGCAGCTGCTGATAAGCCTGGGCAAGATCTAATTTTGCGAATACCGCCCCACCTTGCAGGGATGCCAGGATGCTGCTTACGGCGGGAACCGGGTACGAATGTGCACTTAACGCCCGGTTAATTGTCCCCTTATAATCTGCGCAGATTCTAATGTCCCCATTTGCCTTTAACGGGGTTACTATGGGGTCTCCCAGTCCGCCCCATCTACCGGCGTCAGCACCCCCTGTTCCACTAACTTATCCATTTCCTGCTCAATCTTATGCTTGAGCACAAAGGGAACTCTCCTCGCCTTCATCCTGACCGGTGGGACTAGGGGGTTTAATTTAAAAGAAATCGGGGGCCCGGTGTACTTCCCCAACCGTTCGTCGAAGACATCCGCGAACTCCCTGCAGATGCCCTCCAGGGAGGTGTGGCTCTGCGTTTGGTGGATCCCGGTGATCCCAATGCCCAACGCCCTGAACCATCCTAGCCCCACAAGGCTGGTCCGTTGCCCTTCGACGACCAGCACGCTCAACTTCCCCTTAAACCCTTTGTAGTGGACCGTCACCGACACCTCCCCCCTGACTTTAATCGGAGAGTTCTGGAAGTCTGAGAGGGTCAGTTTGGATGGCCTCAGGGGAACCCGCTGGCTGCTCCGCTTGCAGATCTTGCTGAAAGTCCGCGCAGAGATAATGGATACGGCTGACCCAGAGTCAAGTTCCATTACGCAGGGGACCCCTTGAATTTTAACCCTCAGTTTGATTTTTGGAATAAGGAGTGGGTGTCCCCCGGTTTCGCAAACAGCTGACCGTCCCGCCGTGTGGCTAACCGTAAGCCTCAGCGACCTCTCCCCTGTACCTGTGGCCAGCTGGAAATTCACCTCCACCTCATGCAGACTGTCCCTCGGCCGGCTCCGACAGACTGCCGCGATGTGGCCGGTCTTCGCGCACGCTCTGCACTTCACCGATTTGAAATGTCAGGTAGACCGAGGGTGCTGTCCTCCGCAGCTGGCGCAACGGGTGGATCGGTTGGAGGTTCTTGACCCGCAGCTGATGCACAGGGTAGACCGGTGTTGTCCAAGTGAGCCGAGCTGGGTAGACCTGGGGCCGCTGCCGCACTGCTGGGTAGACCGGGAGCAATGGTTGATGCAGCTGGAGAACTGGGTAGACCAGGGGCCACTCGTTCCGCATCCGCACTCCTGGTACCGCTGCTCGGCTGTCGCTGGGCGTTGCTCCTTCACACGGTCCCGGGAGTAGGTGGTCGATCGCTGCTGGCGGTGGATGACGTCTACCTCGAAGTCTCCCCCTTCTGCATCGTCGTGGCCGGACAGCTGATGGATGGCCCCGTTCTCCCTCGCGTCGGACTCCTCCGCTACGTCCCAGGCTAAAAATTCCTCCTGGACGTCCCGTAGGGTCAGCTTCTGCTTGGCGAACATCTTCTGCCGCAGTTTTCGATCCCGTAGTCCGCAGACGATCCGATCTCTCAGGCGGACCTCCAGGTTTTCAAAATTGCAGAGTCTCACCGCTTGTCACAGGGCAGCCATGTACTGCTTCGCGGACTCACCTGGACGTTGGTCCCGTTTCTCAAAACGATACCGCCAAGCTATTTCTGATGTTTCGGGCTTAAAATGCTCCGTTAATTTGGTTATCAGTTCGCTGTACCCAATGGCGTGAATGTCGTCGGGTGCGCAAAGACCGACCGCCAGCTGGTACGTCTCCATGCCACAGCTGCAGAGTAGCGCCGCTGCTCTCTGTCGGTCATCCTTGACCCCATTTGCCCGTAGGTAGCACTCAAGCTGACCTACGAACGCCTCCCACTCCTCAGGGCGGTTGCTGTTGAAGATGGGGTATTGTCCCAGTTGTGCCATTACCTCAGTCCGGGTCGTCCTGCATCGGTTCCTGAGCTGCCGATGGGAGTTCATCCGCGGCTAGCATTTTCCGGAGCAGGATCCCACCTTCGTCGCCAGTGTAAAGTCGCGTGCTTCACATAGATACGGACACAGAGCTGGGGTAAAGATGAGTATATTCTGAACAGAACGAACTGGGGAAACAGGGAAGCCTGGTGTCTATTTGTACCTGCCCAAGTGGATGGCATCCAATCAGTTCAAACCTGGGCTTCCTGCCAGTGCAGGTGACAATGGGTGTAGATCCTGGCTTCCCACCAGGCTGACCATGCCTGGGGCTGTCAACAGCTTAAGTCATTAGGCTTATCCTGAGTGAGCAGTTATCGCCCGGAGCTGTCCAACCCCTCTGCTGATCTGCACCATCAGCCTCCTGCTGTGCTGTCCTTTGTGTATGCTGGGAGGCATACACTGCACCCACCACTGGATTAAATCCAAGATTAATATCAGACCAATAATCAAGTAAACAATATCCCAGTCAAGAAACTATCAAGCAAGCCAATAGTAAACAGCCCAACCAAACACCACCCCAGGGCAAACAACTAGAACAGGGCTTTTCAACCTTTTCACCCATTGTACCACTTTTAGGATAAGGCAATATCCGAGTACAACCAGTTGCCCAGCAAGGTGCCAAAAACTTGACCAAAAAAAAGAGGAAAAAATGGTAAAGTGCAGGTAGTCCTCAACTTACAATTTGGTTAGTGACTGTTTGAAGTTACAACGGCACTGGAAAAAGTAACTTATGACAAGGGTTTTTTTTCTCATAGAACGCCCAGAATGGAGTTCTGGCACCTTTTTTGGATGGAACCTTGTAGGGTAGGCAAGGCAGGTTGTATGACCTGTGTGAGTTCCAGCACCTTTTTCTTTTACGAAAAAAGCACTGCATAAGCATTTTTCACACTTATGACTGTTGCAGCATCCCCAGGGTTATGTGATTTACATTCGGATGCTTGGCAACTGATTCATACTTATGACATTCTGTGTCCCAGGGACATGTGATCAACTTTTTGACAAGTGAAGTCAATGGATGGGTGGGGGAGCTCATCACTTAGGTTGCAGGGTGCGTTTGTGGGGGGAATCCATGGGTCTCTGGTGCAGGGGGGGTGCCTTCCTTCCCTCCCTCTCTCCCATTGTCCCTACATTTCTTCTTTCCTTCCTTTCTTCCTTCCCTCCCTTTGTCCCTTCCTTCCCTCCCTCTCTCCCAATGTCCCTACTTTTCTTCTTTCCTTTCTTTCTTCCTTCCTTCCCTCCTTTGTACATTCATTCCATCCTCTCTCCCTCCCTCCCCTCTTTGTCCCTTCCCTCCTTTCCTCCCATTGTCCCTATCTTTCTTTTCCTTCCTTCCTTCCCTCCCTCTTTGTCCCTTCCTTTTGCAAGCAGGAAATCTTGCACAGGAATTGCAGCCGGGGATTTCTCTCTCTCTCTCTCTCTCTCTCTCTCTCTCTCTCTCTCTCTCTCTCTCTCTCTCTCTCTCTCTCTCTCACACACACACACACACACACACACACACACACACACTTTCCCTGGCTTGCCCCCGCATCTGGGGTTTTCTTCCTGGCAGTCCGGGTCCTGCAAGAGGGCAAGTGGGGAAGGCGGCAGCAACGGTTGTGTCTAGCCCCATGGGTTTTTTTCCCAGATCTCGCTTTTCCCCTTTGCAAAACGGGTTTCAATTGAGCTGTGCTCTGACTTCAGGTGCCGTTCCTTGGGAATCCTCTCTACCCAGCCCCAAAATCAGGGCTTTTACTCATTTTTCGTGCTGTGAAAGGGTAAGTTGTGCAAAGCACGGCAGCGCAAAAAGCAAGTAAAAGCCCTGATTTTGGGGGTGGGGAGGAACAGGATCAGCGTTTCTGAGTGCGACTTGTGAGCGTGGCTCAGCTGATCCTAGGCTCCTGCCCAGCAGCAGCCCAGGATCAACTGAGCCGCTCTCAGAAGTCGCACTCAGAAACGCTGATCCCAGCCTCCAGCCCAGCTCGCTTGCGGAAAAGAGGCTGCTTGCTAAGCTGCTGCTCAGAAATGCTGATCCCATTCCTCCCCACCCCAAAAATCAGGGCTTTTACTCGCTTTTCGCGCTGCGAAAGGGTGAGTCGTGCAAAGCGCAGCAGCACAAAAAGCGAGTAAAAGCCCTGATTTTGGGGGTGGGGAGGAACGGGATCAGCGTTTCTGAGCATGACTTCTGAACGCGATTAAGCTGATCTCAGGCTCCTGCCCGGCTCACTTGCTTGCAGAAAAGACACTGCTTGCTAAGTGAAGCCCCAGGATCAGTGGGCTACCCAGCGCTGATCCTGGGACTTCACTTAGCAAGCAGCATGTTTTCCGCAAGCAAGCCCTGCAGGAGCCATTCACTTGCTAGCCCTCCCCCCCAAACACACCACTTGCTCACTCACCCTTCCTTGCTCGCTGCTCCACTCGTTGTTCCTCTGAAAACAGGCCGGTCTGCCCCTTTTATACTTTTTCTTCTCTCCGCCCTCCTCTTCTCTTCTGGGTGCATCGGAAGCTCCAGTTAGCATGTTGCCACAGATCCTGGGGATTCTGGCAAGCTCTGCAGCTCCAGCTGATCTCCAGGTCTATGTGACTGCATTTTGACTGGTTCCCTCCCCCAGTGTAATTATATAGGCTGGGCTCACGTACCACCAGCCAGGGGCTCATGTACCACTGGTGGTACGCGCACCACCAGTTGAAAAGCCCTGAATTAGAACATAAACTAAGAGCAAACCCCACACTTCACTGGCACTGATGATGTAACCTAGTGTGCGTAGTGAAATGTCTGCAAAAAAACAATCAAGCTCAGAGAGATCAAGGACTCCCCATTTCAATATTCTCCTTTTTTTGACCAGCTTATTGGAAATATAATAGGGTAGAAAGTGCAAGATCCATGACTCAAACATAATCTCAAACTTTTTTGTAGTCTTTCTAAAAGCTAATCTCCAATGAATAATATGCAGCACACTGGGTTTATTCTCTTTAAAGTTCAACTTAATAGATATGGCTACTTCCAATTTTATCTATATTAAATACTATTGAGAAAAGAGTAAAACTGATGTTAAAGGACTATTCTTATAATTTTTTAATTGGATTACATTCCAGGATATTCACATTAGTCGTGAGACAATTTTTTTTAACTGTAAAAGTGTTCTTTTATAAAAGGTAAGATTTTGCTATAGTTTCCAATGGGTTATGTTAAGTATTGGAATTGGTGAGGCACTGACTAGGCGGTGGTGAAAAAGCAACAACATGTTTATTAGGTTAATACAGAAGCTGCATGAACTGCCACTTAACTTCTATTTATATGGACCAACAATATATGGTGGCCAATGGAATTAAAGCAGCATTTCCCGCTCAAAACACAAGCTAACAATTCTGGAGACAAGCAGTCTGGAGTTTAAACAGACACAGTGGTTAACTATTAATAACGGTTTCCAAGTAAATTACATCAATACATAACCCCCCTTCCCGGTAAATAGTTCACAATGTCAAGTATTGAACATAGTCCTGCAAATACTTTGGTGTCCTTCGCGACTGTTCTGAACATCTTGGAACCTCTGGAGGTCCCTGGTCTACCAGCTGGCCTGCCAGGCTGGGTAGATCAGAACTGTGGGACCCGTTCACTATGGGTAGATTCATGTCTCTTTGGCTGGCCTGTCCAGGTAGACCTGAGCCAATGTCCATTGGTGGAACAGTTTCTGTGGAGCTGGAAGTTGGGGCCGTCTGCCAGTTTCATTCAGTGGGTGCTGTCTCTGCATTCAGGAGCGACTCACCATCCGCTAGTGCCCCATCCCCTCTTCTGGGAGTCTTGCCAGTGCTTGAAGACTCCGATGCCAGGCTGCTGTCATGCTGACCCTGGGTTTGACTTTCATGTGAGTCATAAGCCAGCGACTGGTTCACTAGCCTCATGCGCAATTGGTCAATGTGCTGGTGTAGCACTCGACCGTCTTCCAGGACCACTTCGTAAGAGAGTGGCCCTGACACCTTACCAACCACAGCTACCATCCACAGTGCCCTTTGATCATAGTTTTGTGCCCAATCCCAGTCACCAACTTGCAAGCTTCACAGTGGTTTTAGCTGTGCTGAGGCAACTCGGTCTGGATGCAAATGATCCAGCTTAGTGATTAAGCACCATCCTCATCTGAGTTCTGCTGGGCTTCTGCTCGTGGAAGTGCAGGGAGTCGTGTGTTGGCAAAGTAAAAAGTCTGCCAACCGATGCTGCCAATCACTGATTACGATTCTCTTTTCCACAGCAGTAAATTGAGCCCCATTGTCAGATACAATTATGTCGGGTAACCCATGCATGGCAAAGATTCTGTGCAGTTCCTGGATGGTCCTGGCCGTAGTCATAGTAGGGACAGGGGCGACCTCTAACCATTTTTTTTATTCCATTTATATCCCGCCCTTCTCCGAAGACTCAGGGCAGCTTACAAGCTTAGCAATAGCCTTCATTCTATGTATATGCCTGCTTATTAGGGCTTTCACACACACACCCCAAGCGGCATTATTACAAAGTCAGCTTAATTGCCCCCAACAATCTGGGTCCTCATTTTACCTACCTTGGAAAGATGGAAGGATCAGTCAACCTTGAGCCTGGTGGGATGCGAACCTGCACTAATTGCACTAATTGCAGGCAGCTGGTGTTACTTAAGGAGGCATTAGCCCACTGGTCCACCAAGGCTCCATTTAGAGTGACTGTCCATGACAATGCGGAACAGTAGTCCCTGGAATGGTCCCGCAAAGTCTATGTGGATTCTGGACCATAGGATTTGCGTGGATTCCCAACGATGTACTGGGGCTTGAGGCATTTCGGGTCTGGATTGCTGGCAAACATGGCAACTTGTACTTGGACCTCAATATCCTTATCCAACCCTGGCCACCACAGGTAGCTTCTCGTGAGTGCCTTCATCCTGACAATTCCAGGATGTCCCTCATGCAGAGATTCTAAGACCCTAATCCTCAAAGAGTTGGGAACTACGATCTTACTACCCGAAAGAATGCAGCCTTTGTGAGCTGACAGCTCATCCTTCCTCCTACTGAAACTTTGAAAGTCTGTCCCCAGACTAGTTTCTGGTCATCCTGTGAGCACCCAGTTCAAAACATGACTTAGCATTTTTTTGGAGGCTGTCTTAGCAGCCACATCCCCTGCGTGAAGGGGAGACTCTGGCAAATACTGGATAGCCAGGATGCGTGCAGCCGATGCGGGGTCTGGCTCTGAGTACAGCAGGGGCAGTCTGCTTAGGGTGTCTGCATGCCCCATTTCCCTGCCTGGTTTATGAATTAGCCTGTAACTATAGGCTGAAAGAAAAATGGACCACCTCAGCATCCGTAGGGAGAGGATCTGAGGGGTTTGTTTGTCCGTAGTGAACATACCAAGAAGTGGTTTGTGGTTTGTGAAGACCATGAATGGGCAGCCATACAAGTAGTCATGAAATTTTTGATACCGACCACTATGGCCAGTGCCTCCTTATCTATTTGGGCGTAGTTGCGTTCTGTCAAAGACAGAGTCCTTGAATAATAAGCTATGGGAGCTTGCCTCCCGTCAGCCATTAAATGGCTCAACACGGCCCCTATTCCAAATGGAGATGCATCACATGCAATGCTGATAGGCAGCTTTTCTTTAAAATGTGTCAGTACAGAATGTGATGACAGCAGTGATTTGACTGCCATGAAGCTTTTCTTGTGGACACTCGTCCACTGCCAATGTGCCTTCTTGTCCAAGAGCCTGTGTAAGGGCTCTGCCACTGCAGCTTTGGGTGGAAGAAAGATATGGTAAAAGTTCAGCAGTCGTAAGAATGCCTGAAGCTCCCCTTTTCACTTGGGACTGGGAGCCTGATGAATAGCCTGCAGCATCTATGCGAAATCCGAGGAACTCAGTTGAGTCTACACCTATTTTGAATTTTTCTCGCTTCAGCTTCAGCCCCGCTTCATGGAAATGCTGAAGGACGGCTTTGAGCATTCTGCCAATATTTCTACTGACTCCCCAGCTACGAGGACATCGTCGAAATAAGGGCACACACCTGGAATGTTTTTGAGCATGCGCTCCATCACACTTTGGAAAAGCCCTGGGGCTACACTGACCCCAAATTGCAGGCGCCGAACCCTGAAATCACCCCTGTAGGTTACTATGGTCTGAGCTTCTGCCATGGCATCATCCACGGGCAGTTGCTGGTATGCTTGTGCCAAATCCAATTTGGCGAATACGCGACCTCCCTATAGTGACACCAGAATATGGCTGACTACAGGCACCAGATATGCATGTTGTTGAAGTGCTCTATTTATAGTACACTTATAATCCGTGCATATGCACACCTCACCATTGGCTTTAAGTGGTGTAACTATGGGGGTCTCCCACACACTGCTAGCTGCAGTGCCTTGTTGTACCAGCTTGTCCAGCTCTGCATCAAATTTTGGTTTGAGGGCAAAAGGCACTCTGCAAGGCTTGATCCTGATTGAGGTTACGGTTGGATCAAGGTGGAGGGCAATTGGAAATCCCTTGTACTTGCCTAAGCTAGGGCTGAAAACATCAGCAAATTCCTGGCAAACTGCCAACAGGTCCTTTGCTTGCGTTCTGTTAATGCCAGTCACATGGATGCCCAGGGCATCAAACCAGCCTAAGCCGACGAGGCTTGTGTGGTGGCCTTCAACTACCACAAAGTTGAGGGGACCCTCAAACTCTTTGAATTGTACTTTGAGCATAGCTTCTCCCTTAACCGCTACATGGGAATTTTGGAAATCCGTTAACAGCAGATTTTATGCGTTGAGTTTAACTCTTTTGCTGCTGCAGTTGCAAATGTTGTTAAGTTCTTTGAGAAATTATGGACAGGGCTGACCCTGTGTTCAGTTCCATGTGGCAGGGAATTCCGTGAAACTTGACTTTAAGCCTAAGCTTTTGTTTAAGGGGTCAATGGGCACCTGTTCTAAAGACGCTCCTTCTACTGGAGCAATAGCCAACTCTGTTCTGCCCCGGAGGCTCTGTACCTTTCCTGGAGAATTCTTCTTGTGGAACGTCCCTCTGGCGACCTTTACAGATGGCGGTGATGTGGCCCTGTTTGCCACATGCCTGGAACATTGCTGTATGGAACCTGCACTGCGAACACCTGTGTCTGCCTCCACAGCCCGCACATCGAGTGAAGGGAACTGCCTTCTCAAATGGCCGCTACCCTCTTTCTGGTAGCTTCCACAGCCGGTCAATCTCATTGTCCATGTTAGGGTTGTCGGCTCTTTCTGCATCCTCATGGTGGATGGTTTCTGGGCTGGGAGTGTTCTTGGAGGGCTGTAAGGCTTTGACAGCTCCCCCAGCAGCTTCTTCGGTCATTATCTCTTTCAGGGCATCTTGGAAGGTCAAGGTTTCCTTCGCAAACAGCTTCTGCTGAAGGTTCTTCAACCTGCATAGCAAATGGTCTCTCAGTCTCTCTTCAAGGTCTGTGAAGTTGCACAGCTTGGGATGCCTGTCGTAGCGCGGCTATAAATTCGGCAGCAGACTCTCCTGGTTGCTGCTCCCTTTGCTCAAACATGTGTCTCCATGCAATGACAGAGAGCTTCGGCTCGAAATGTTCCTTGACCTTTTCTTTTGAGCTCGGAGTAGGCAACCAACTCTAGTGTAGCTGGAGTGACTAGGTTTTTGGCTATGTCGAACATCACCTGGCCACACACGCACAGTAGCATTGCAGCCTTTAAGCCATCTTCGCTAACCTGGTTAGCCCTCAGATGGTTCTCGACTCATGAAACATACAAGGTCCACCTCTCAGGATGCGACACGTTAAACTCTGACAGCTTGCTGATCTTGGCCATGGTTAGCTGTTACCGACCTCTCAATGCCTTGTGCTGCTAAGGGCTTCTATGTTGATCCTAGGGATGGATCCCTTAGGATGTGGGTGCCTCCAGTGTGGCTTACTGGCAGGCAGAGTGGGGAATATAGTTCCTACCAGGGCGCTGATGCCTGGACTTACCCCTAGTGACTTCTAGCTCTCTCTTCCTTAGCAGCACATCCCACCTTTGTCGCCACTGTTAAGTATTGGAATTGGTGAGGCATTGACGAGGCGGTGGTGAAAAAGCAACAACACATTTATTAGGTTAACACAGAAGCTGCACGAACTGCTGCTTAACTTCTATTTATACAGACCAACAATATGCGGTGGCCAATGGAATTAAAGCAGTATTTCCCGCTCAAAACACAAGCTAACAATTCTGGAGACAAGCAGTCTGGAGTTTAAACAGACACAGCAGTTAATTAATAACCGTTTCCAAGTAATTTACATCAATACATAACAGGTCATGTTCTGTTTTTCTGGATCTACCACTGTCCTATGAAAAAAATGTGAACAATGAATCAAAGACCAACTCATCCACAAGGCAAAGCTCTGTGACACTTTCCCCAATACCATTCCAGGTTGAATAAATGGCCCTACTTTGCCTTTAAATACTGTCCATTGCCTCTCCTGCTGCAATGCAGCATCAGCAAGTTCAAAATCGGAGAGATCATTTCCAGGGGATGACTTCACTTGCACACAAGCTCTGTTTGCCTTAAGACTTTTGACAACTCTAGTGTTTTCTGAGACCACATAACACAGCTACCAGAATGCTTTAGAAGGTGATCATAATGGCTATGCATACCAGAACATGTCATGACAATATTGCCCTTACTTTGACCAGAGTTGATAAATGATTCAGCCTAACTGAATTTGACCTGATTTAATGGACTGCATCTAACTTGCTGTAACTAGGCAGATCCTCATCTGACTTGTTGAAAGTGATAAACTTTAACTAGAGACTAAGAGCAACTTCAACACAGATTTGCCAGATTTAGCTTGATTATTTCTTTATTCTTTTTGTGTGTTCTCAAGGACACAACACACAAAAAGTCCCACCATGATTTCAATTGTGAAATACAACTAAACAGATCCCATGGAAATGTATGATACAATTTATGACAGTAGTTCATATTATGTATTATGCTTCTATATTCTCAGAAATTTGACAGATAATTAATATGATACATAAATTATAATACTGTACATGGTAATCTGAATATCCATACCTTTTAGAAGACAAGGAAAAATCTACTGTTGAGTTAAAATGCTTGGAATGGATGACCTTCATTATTTAAAAAAAATCTGTATTATGAATACAGACTTAGAGGTACATTTAGAGGTGCAAGAGTGAACTTTGAAGAGGAATATACATACACACACACAACACACACATACACACACCAAAATAAAAGCTACTGGCCTTTTCATCTTCTATCAGAACCATAAAATTTAGCTTGCAGGATTATATGACAGGGCACATAAGCATATAAAATATTATAGAAATACTGTGGTGCAAAAATGATGTTAAATCTCTTACCCCAGAGTGACATAAACATTACTGAGATATAATTTCTAAGTAGCTAAGCAAAACTAGGTCATGTCACACTGACCTATCTAATGAAGCTATCTAATGAAGTAAGCTTCTTTTTTCAGTTAGAAATTAAGCAATGCTGCTCATCTTTATTGCTCTATTACCATATTGGATAAATCAAACCAAATAGAGCTGCAATCCACTTTTACCCTGCTTAATTATCAAGAAATGCTGAGATGAAGTTTTTATAATTTATTTCCCCAGAATTATAATGAGAAATTGAACAATATATTGAGCTCATTCTGATATAATGTAATAATACTAATAGCTTTTATTAAATGGTTGTGCTAATTTATTTATAAGGCAGATGGATCAGCTTTAACAAATGAAACCAGGAAGCAAATAAAAAAA
Source organism: Vipera ursinii (assembly GCF_947247035.1). Taxonomy (NCBI): domain Eukaryota; kingdom Metazoa; phylum Chordata; class Lepidosauria; order Squamata; family Viperidae; genus Vipera; species Vipera ursinii. Next base: position 71,446,329 of record NC_139514.1, on the reverse strand, counting down.
TCAAAATAGAACAGATATTTCTAGAATATTCACACTTTTTCTTTCACCCTAATCACTTTTTCTTTCTTTGGCAAGTAAGAAATAAAGACTGAATCTCAGTAAGAATCAACAGCTCATGGTAAGTTCAATCATACTTTATTCACCTCTCCATACCAAGATACAGTATATAAACAATACATGGTATAAATTCTCAGATAAATGGTATTTACCTGTCAGGGAAAATGTCCTGTTTTTTATAGCTTCCTGTAAAAGTGTCATTAATGACACAGAATAAATGCACATTAAATAAGCCTATATACTATAATGGAGAACTTATTTTTTTAATTCCTAAACCATAATTTAGGGTTACTGTGTGACCACCTACCCACTATAGTCCAGGGCCAGGGAATTATTTGATAATATAGAGTTCCTAAGTTTAAATAGATGTAAATTTATTGTTACAACACTGCAATTACTTTGAATTGTGGTTTAATTGCAGAATGAATAACCTTCATTTGTTTTCTGCTTTGATTTTGGTGCTTGTGGAATACCCTCAAATTACATTGCTGAAATTAATCTGTACTATATTTTTAAGTTATAAGAGGTGACACAATGGAATTATTAGGTTTCTGCAAGATACCCATTATTAAAGTATTTTTATCCTAACATTCTACAATCCAATTCAATAAAACTGTTCAACATTTTGAAGATAAAAACTTAAACCTTTACTGAGGTTATTGAGTGTCTGTATATAAGACTGATGGAAAATATTTATTTTGATTTCTTTGCCTTTGCCTAGAACAGTTAAGTTTAAAAAATAAATGCATGTATCTAAAACAGAGATTTTATAGTTATATGTTATATATAACAAGTGAAGAACTTATTTAATTGCACAAAGTTATTCCCAGAACCTTTTAGAAATTTTGCAGTTTTTCTACTGATTCAACTGTTAGGTTCAACTAGACAACCCTCACACTCTTGTGCATCCTAATCATGCTCCAAGCCCATGTAAGCCCTCCAACTTGCACAGTACTATTTGTGTACCCCTGCATACTCTTCACAGTTTCCCTGACCCATATGGTGTCTTTCGTACACTCTTCCAACCTGCATGGTGCCTCTGGCACACCTTTGCACATCCTCCTAACAGGGAGGGCACACAGGGTTCCTGCGAGATTGAGAAGAGTGTACAAGGCATGACAGGTACCATAGATGTCAAGGAGGTTGTTTGGGGTGATGGTGCAGGTTGAGAAGCATGAGTAGAGACAAACAAGTAGCTGGCATGGCATAAGCACTTAGGAGCTGGGGCAGTTGCAGGGTTGGAGAAGACTTGCAAGAGCAATTGCCTTGGTGGAGCAGTGGGCTAATGCCTCCTTAAGTAACACCAGCTGCCTGTAATTAGTGCAGGTTCGCATCCCACCAGGCTCAAGGTTGACTCAGCCTTCCATCCTTCCAAGGTAGGTAAAATGAGGACCCAGATTGTTGGGGGCAATTAAGCTGACTTTGTAATAATGTTGCTTGGGGTGTGTGTGAAAGCCCTAATAAGCAGGCATATACATAGAATGAAGGCTACTGCTAAGCTTGTAAGCCGCCCTGAGTCTTCGGAGAAGGGCGGGATATAAATGGAATTTTAAAAAATGTAACCTTCCCTTCCAACTTCCCCATTACCAAAACTCCCTGCCAGCTTCCCACAAGCAAAGACTTTGCTTGTAGGAAGTGGCAGGATTGTTGGCAATCATGATTGAGCTTACACTCCCTGCCAGCTTCCCCACTGCCTTACTTGTGAGTTTTTGAAATGACAATCATTCATCCATAGCTAACCACGGTGGTGCTGAAGCATCAGTAGCTGAAGTAGTCACAATTTTTCCAAATTTCATACCTGTGGGAATAATGGGTTGGGACATTCTGTAAGTTAGTCCATTTGAAGTACATTCATTGAAAAAAATGCTTCCCCTATGAGGCACTGTTTCACCCAATTGAACCCTACAAACAGATAACTGATCAGTTTGTTTTATTGTGTTACTTTCTGTGGAGACCCACCCACATCATTTAGTGAAAATTTGATGATTTTTTAAATTTTTTTCTTCTTTCTGCTTTTCCTTTGCACATAGCAATAGATTTGTAGCTAGAGAAACATATTTTGCTTTTAAATTGCCAACATAATTGTGCATTTTCCTCCCAGAACTTATGTTTTCAAATAGCCTGATTGTTACCACCTTTTTGTAATCATAACCAACTATTCTAACAAACTATCCTTTGTTCAGTGATTGAGTCTCCCCTGTTCCCACAAACTTATAGCACATGTTGCCATGGTTACTCTGCATGTCTATTTACCACACAAGTGATCAAAGAAGGCAGACAACACTCACACATGTACACACACACAAAGCTTGTCAGACTTCCAACTGTGCAATGTCCAGCTCCTAATCAACTAATACACTGTCAGCCTATGGAGTCTGTGCATTTTTCCACCCTTTATTATCTATAAAATACAACAGTAACATTCTCAGACAGAAAGTACAATCCAAAGGAACAACACAGAAGGATGGGAAAAAATCTCACTAAAAGCTGAGGTTATTCCCCCCCCACATATTTTGTGAAAGCAAAGACTAAATTATAAATTGAAAAGTCTAAGCAATGAAAATTGATATAATAAAAGCAGATTCAATGAAGGTTGGCAACTGTGGGAATTAGCATGTGTCATTTACAAAATATCAATTTACTTTCATAACTGGGAACATAAAACTCTATAAAACATAGTTATGAGAAATTGGAACAAATGCAGAACTTTTTGCATTGCCTACAGCATAATCCAAATAGTTAAGCCCTTTTGTATTTCATTGGTTCTAAAAGCAGAGATTTTCATTGTCACAATCTTCTTTTTTTTAAAAAAAATTATCTTTCAAATAAAATAGAAAAAGTACAAGTGTGTTCATTCATGGACTAGTTAATATTGTATAAATATTCATATCATTCTGTGCAGTTGATTTGTTTATACATAAGTCAGTTTAACTTTAAGAAAGTTGTAAATTATGTGAGAGATTATTCATATAGAGTAGTATAAACCAAGTTTTTATGCAATTCTCCAGTCAAAACTCCCCTGCCCAAAAAGGGGTTGTTGAAACAACGAGGGAGAGGTAAATTCTTCATTCCTCTATAGAACTGAAAATGAATGAATAACCTCCCATTCTTTTAATATTAAACATTTCTTCATAGTATCCTTTCTTTTTTTCCTTTTGTTACTTTTCACAAAACAGTATTTGCTTTATCAATAAAGCAAAAGCATCCACCCAAAAGTAGCATCTTCCAAACAAAATTAATGTGAGAGAACTTCTTGCCAATAAACCAAAATATACAAACTAGTTAAATCTAACCAATGATGTATTTTGAGATCTTTTTTTAAGTGAATCATCTAGCTGTTTTTAAACACACACAAATCAACACATAAATGTGTTGAGGTAGGACAATCAACAGGGAATATTAGTGGAGAAGTTGCTGAGGAAATGTATTATATACTGCAATATTTATTTACTTTGAGGGAATTAAAACTGGGCATAGTCAAACATTTTGGATTTTAAAAAGTGGATTTTAATAGTCAAAATAATGATGCCATGACTAAAAAACACTAAATTAAAAATGACTAAAATCATATTACAAAAATCGAATAAAAATGGAAGAGAGCAGGGATATAAAAGTTAAAATAAGCTGAGCTTAGCGAAAAATATTTTCAAAATAAAATAAATTAATATGCAAGCTGCTTAATAAAAATAGCAAAATACTAATAAGTAAGAAAAGAAAGGCAGAGCTCTTTTCGTTCAGTTTTTTTTTCCAAGAAAAAAAAAGGATCTTGTGAAGAGAAGGACTGCATTTTGAGACATACAGTAATATAATTAGGGAATACCTCTTTACTCAGAGCAACTTTTAATCTCTAGGACAGCGCTCCCCAACCTTTTGGGCACTAGGGACCAGTGCCATGGAGAAAGGTTTTTTTGCGGATCAGGGGTATGTGGTTTTGAATATTGCCTGCATCCTGAGGATGGAACTTTGCTTGTTCGTGCGGCCCACTTGCTGGCATGCTGCGGACCGGTGCCGGTCCATGGACCGGGGGTTGGGGATCTCTGCTCTAGGATAGTTCTGGAGTACTGAAGAAACTATAAGTAGTCCTTGACCTATGACAATTCATCTAATGATGATTTAAAATTACTACAGCCTTGGGGGAAAAAGTGACTCTCCTCAAACTTGTATCTTACAACCTGGTGGTCAGATACTTACAATTTAAACACTTGGCAACTAGCTCACATTTACAGTAGTTGCAGCATTTTACAGTCACATATTCATGATTTGCAACCTTCTCAGCCAACTTCCAACAAGCAAAATCAATTGGGGAAGTCGGATTTGCTTAATAACTATGTTATTTATTTAATAACCATGTGATTTGCTTAATCCCCATGGTAAAAATCTGGTCTGTCCTTTGATGACTTGCTTAAGGCAGCATCATTTAGCAACCAAAATTCTGGTTCCAATTGTGGTCATAATGGAGGACTACCAGTACTTCATGGAGTAGCCCAGAGTTTACAAATTAACTCTTAGAAATGCTGGAGAACTGGTGAGATGCTGGATGACTAGAAAACAGCAAATACTTTAAAAAAATGGGATAGGTAAAGGAAAATTCAACAAACTACAGGTCAGTCAGACTGACACGAGAACAACAGAATTCCAACTTTTGCAATAAACAGAGTTGCGCTTATCCATGCAGAGGTTATTTGCTATCTGGATATGTTTCCTGAATTCATATCTCCTACTTGCAGAACAAGTGGAAGTCATGGGACTTGAACTCACAGTCTCCCACTTTCTTGCCTGGTACCTTAACCACTAGACCAAACTGGCTTCTTATTGTTGCTTGTAATTGAAGATTATATAAGAGGGGCCTCATCTTGCTATTTTTGTATTTTTACATTTATGTGTCTTTGCTTTTTATCTTGTTTACTGTATATTGTTTTATTGTGTGCCATTCAGAATTATTTGCTTAAGATGGATGGCCATAAACATTTCAAAGATAACTGAAACAATTAAACCTGTGTTATTGTATACACATAAACCTTCACTAACTGGAAACTTGACCAAAATTGTATTTAGAGTGCAATTATTTTTTTTAAAATAGATACCGGTAATACCATATATAAAAACATATTTCCCTGCTCATCAACAATAAGTATACAATGTGTGCACAAGTATTAGGCAAATGAGTATTTTGATGATATCATTTTCATGCATATTTTACACCTCCAAGCTGTAGAAATCTGAATGTTTATTGGATATAAGCATATCAGGTGATGTGTATTTGTGTAATGAGGGAGGATGTGGCCTAAGGAGATCAACACCCTATGTCAAGGTGTGCATAATTATTAGGCAGCTTTTTTTCATCAGGCAAAATTGGCCAAAAAAGAGAATTAACTGACTCTGAAAAGTCAAACATTTTTAAAAAGTCTTTCAGAGGGATGCAACACTCTTAAAATTGCTAAGATATTGGGGCATGATCACAGAAAAATTAAACGTTTTGTTGCAAATAGTCAACAGGCTTGCAAGAAATGTGTTGAGAAAAAATACGCACATTAACTGTTAAAGATTTGAGAAGAATCAAATATGAAGCTATCAGGAACCCATTATCCTCCAGTGTGTCATATTCCAGAACTGCAACTACCTGGAATGCCCAGAAGTACAAGGTGTTCAGTGTTCAGAGACAGGGCCAAGGTAAGAAAGGATGAAACCCAACTACCACTGAACTATATACATAAGATGAAATGGCAAGACTGTGCCAAGAAATATCTGAAGGCAGATTTTTCAAAAGTTTTATGGACTGATGAGAGTGACTTTTGACAGACCAGATGGATGGGCCCGTGACTGAATCAATAATGGGCACAGAGCTCTACTTTGACTCAGACACTAGCAAGGTGGAGGTGAGATACTGGTATGGGCTGATATTATTAAATATGAGCTTGTTGAACCTTTTTGGGTTGAAGATGGACTCAAAATCAACTCACAAACCTACTGTCAGCTTTTAGAAGACACTTTCTTCAAGCAGTGGTACAGGAAAAATCTGCATTTTTCAAGAAGACCATGATTTTTATGCAGGAGAATACTCCATCGCATGCATCAAAGTACTCCACTGCATGGCTAGCCAGTAAAGGCCTTAAAGATGAAAGAATCATAACATGTCCCCCTTCCTCACCTGACCTGAACTCTATTGAGAAGTTGTGGGCCCTTTTTAAATGGGAGATTTACAGTGAGGGAAAACAGTACACCTCTCTGAACACTGTCTGGGAGGTTGTGGTTACTGCTGCACAAAAAGTTGATTGTTAACAGATCAATTTAATTTAATTTAATTTATTGAAATTTATATACCGCCCTTCTCCCAAAGGGACTCAGGGCGGTTTACAGGGCATAAATATAAATAACAATATAAACATTACAAACATTAAAAAACAATTAAATCAGTGCCCAAGTTAAAACAAAAATAAAACAAGCCAATAAAAACCCATGTACCCCCATCAGGCTAGACCCGCTAGTTCAAATAAATGGGTCTTCAACCCGCGACGGAAGGATCGGAGGTCTGATGTCGTCCGGAGCTCCACCGGCAGTTGGTTCCACAAAGCCGGGGCACCCACAGAGAAGGCCCTCCCCCTGGGGGCCACCAGTCGACACTCCCTGACAGGAGGCACCCTGAGGAGGCCCTCTCTGTGGGCGCGCACAGGGCGGAGGGGAGTCGACGCCGGCAGCAGGTGGTCCTCGAGGTATCGCGGACCCATGCCATGTAGGGACTTAAAGATCATAACCAAAACCTTGAACCTTACCCGGAAGACAACCGGTAACCAATGTAGCTCACGGAGCAAAGGTGTAACATGGGAGTACCGGGAAACTCCCAAGACAACTCTCGCGGCCGCATTCTGTACCAGTTGGAGCCTCCGAGTAGTCTTCAAGGGAAGTCCCATGTAGAGAGCATTACAGTAGTCTAGGCGAGAGGTCACGAGCGCATGAGTAACCGTACATAAGGCCTCCCGGTCCAGATAGGGCCGCAACTGGCGCACCAGGCGAACCTGGGCAAAAGCCCCCCTAGTCACGGCCACTATGTGATCCTCCAAAGTGAGTCGTGAATCTAGGAGGACTCCCAAGTTGCGAGCCCTATCCACAGGGGGTAAAAGCTCACCCCCCATAGAAAGAGATGGAACATCCCAAGTGTCCCGGGGAGACGGAATGCACAGCCACTCAGTCTTGTCAGGGTTGAGTTGAAGTCTGTTCCTCCCCATCCAGACCCGAACCGCCTCCAGGCAACGGGACATCACAGCGAGGGCATCACTGGGGTGGTTTGGGGTCGAAATAAAAAGTTGGGTATCATCAGCATATTGATGATACCCAACTCCAAAACCACGAATGATCTCACCCAGCGGTTTCATATAGATGTTGAACAGGAGAGGCGAGAGGACCGACCCCTGAGGAACTCCACAAGCGAGAGTCCTAGGGGTCGACCTCTGCCCCCCTGCCAACACCGACTGCGAGCGTCCCAGGAGATAGGAGGAGAACCACTGAAAAACCGTGCCTCCCACTCCCAATCCCCTGAGACGCTGCAGCAGGATACCATGGTCGATGGTATCGAAAGCCGCCGAGAGGTCTAATAGGACTAGGACAGAGGAATATCCCCTATCCCGAGCCCTCCAGAGATCATTCACCAGTGCGACCAATGCCGTCTCCGTGCTGTGCCCGGGCCTGAAACCCGATTGGTAAGGGTCCAGATAATCCGCTTCATCCAGGACCAGAGGGAGCTGATGCGCCACCACACTCTCAACAACCTTCGCAAGAAAGCGAAGGTTGGAGACTGGACGAAAGTTGTTCAATACAGCTGGGTCCAAGGCAGGCTTCTTGAGGAGAGGTCTCACCACCGCCTCCTTCAAGACGGTGGGGAAATAACCCTCACTCAAAGAAGCAGATATAACCGCCTGGAGCCAGCCTCGTGTCCTCTCCCTAGCTGCATAAACCAGCCAAGAAGGGCACGGATCCAATAAACATGTGGTGGAACTCAGCTTCCCCATAATCCTGTCCACTTCATCAGGGGTCACAGAATCAAACTCCTCCCAGATAACATTGACAAGACCGCCCGTGTCCTGATCGCCAGACTCTGCCCAGCTGGAGTCCAAACCGGTCCGAATCCGAGCGATTTTATCCGACAGATGTTGACTAAACTCCTCGGCACGACCCTGCAAGGGATCCTCCCTCACCTCCTGATTAAGAAGGGAGCGAGTCACCCTAAACAAGGCGGCCGGGCGATTATCTGCGGACGCGATGAGGGTGGAGAAGTAATTACACCTCGCCTCCCTCATCGCAGCGAGATAAGACCTAATGTAGGTTCTTAACCGCAATCGGTCGGGTTCAGATCGGCTGGACCTCCAGCAGCTCTCTAGACCCCGTTTCCGACGCTTCATCTCCCGGAGCTCCGCGGAGAACCATGGAGCTCGCTGGGATCTGCGCCGGGTCAGGGGCCGCAAGGGTACAACCCGGTCGAGTGCCTCAGTGGCTGCCCTTTCCCAGGCTTCCACTAAGGCATCCGCCGAGCTGTGAGCAATGGAGGCAGGTGGGGACCCCAGCGCCGCTTGGAATCTATCAGGATCCATTAGGCGTCTGGGGCGGTACCATCTAGTTGGCTCCGTACCCCCACGGCGGGGGGTGGCAAAATGGAAGACCAGCCGCAGGAGGGGATGATCGGTCCATGACAGGGGCATAATAAATGGAAAGCCCCCACCAAGATCATCCAACCACCGTCCAGATAAAAAAATCAGGTCAAGGGTGTGGCCTCCCTCATGAGTTGGCTCAGAAATTACCTGCGTCAGGTCCATGGCCGTCATGGAAGCCATGAACTCCCGAGCAAGCTCAGATGAACCTCCCAGGGATGGTAGGTTGACGTCTCCCAAAACTATAAGTTTGGGGAACTCAACCACCAACCCCGAGAGGATATCGAGCAGCTCGGGCAGGGCTGCCGCTACGCGACTAGGCGAAATGTACACGAGCAGCAAGCCCAGCTGCGCCCCAGAGCCAAATCTCATAAAGAGAGACTCACACCCGACTATCTGAGGAACGGTGGTCTCCCGCGGTGGTCTCCCGCGGTGGTCTCCCGCGGACATAAGGTCTCCCTAACAATCACCGCCACACCCCCACCCCTACCCTACCCCACCCCTACCCTGTCTGTCAAGAAACTGACAGACTCCATGAATGGAAAGCTTATGACTCTTATTGAAAGGAAGGGTGGTTATATGGGTCACTGATTTTTAAAAAATGACAGAAATGTTTATTTGTTCATTTTGAGTTATTATTCTCACTTTAATAGTTGCACAGAGATGGGCAATTTTTCATTTTTTATTTAGTTGCATAATTCTCCATATTAATAGTTGCCTAATAATTGTGCACACATAGATATTCTCCTAAGAAAGCCAAAACCTCACTTTTACTTTCCTAAATATTCAGGTTTGAGGTTTATTAACATTTTGGATTGAGATAGCACTGTAGTTGTTCAATAAGAAAACTAATCCTCCAAAATACAACTTGCCTATTAATTATGCTCACAGTGGCCATATAGTCCTCATCTTACAATAATTTGTTCAGGGGCTGAAGATACAGCAGCACTAAATTAAGAGACTTATAACTTGCCCAGCCTGATCCTTCACAAAAGGCAACCGCTGGCTGCACAAGGTGCTTTTCTTACAAGACCAGGAGAAGATGGCTTCATATGGTTTTCTCTAAAAGGGGCAAGATGGACATGCCTTGTCAGAAGATAAACTTCAGTTTTTAGAGCCTGACACCTTCCATTTTCAAATCAACCCTTTCTACTAGCATCTTTAGTAATGGTTGAGTCCTGTGTTTGTATATATTCCTTTAAAAAGATTCCAAAGTTATGATACAAGAATATACCTGAGTTGCAATTATAGATGCAGACTTCTAAATTCTTTCATAATCCATAGTCTTTAAAAATTACGACTACATATCTAATTCTTGACATGTTTATTTAGAATACATTCCTCTGAACTCAATAGTTTAAGAAAGGAGCGTTGTTGGCCTTCCTAGATTTCTACAATTTAGCCTTCTAAGATAGGTTAAACTTAACATGTTTCCTGTTGCAGTTTGCTATTTCCTACTTAATCAGAAATGAGGTTAAAGGTTAGAAGATTTAGTTGAGACATGATGATTTTTGGCCTCCGTTTCAAAATCCAGGTAGGAAGCTAATTTTCTATTGTTGTCAACACAGGTATTGTTTGTCTATAATTATTCCCTTATTAAATGTTCAATCTGATAATATTTCCTAACACATTCTTCTTTAATATGACTTAAGCATATTAAATAACTGCATCTGTTTTTCAAATAAAGTTTAATGTAATTATATAATTAAGACTGCATTGCTAGTTTCCTCAGAACTTGCTGACTTGTCTCCTCTTTAAAAAATGTTGAATTTATCCTCATGAGCAGCAACATTTTTCTCTCTGTGGCTTATTCTTCCTTTTCCAGAATGATAGTTAGCTTCCAACTACAACAATATGGCTCTGTGCTGTTTGCATTCTTCTTTAGTCAACATCATTTATTTGTGTAATGTAGGGCTCTGTTTCATAGAAAAGACATGACAATCTGCTTGAGATTTAATAAATCCAAATAGTGTCATTATAATAAAAAATTATATAGAAAAATTATATAGCAACATGTGGCCTGCTTTTATCTAAATCACCTTATTTTCAATTTTTTATAGAAATATGAGATTGGTACACCCTGCCTATCACTTTTGGACACATTTTGCTTCAGTGAATTAACTTCCAATATTTGAATTGGCTGTTGGTTATGGAATCTATAATTAGCCCTGTCTTGGCCAAGAATCCTCTCAAGAGCACTGGTGTGCTTAGATGTGCCACTCCCATTATTGAAAGATCAAGATATTTTATTTAAATGAAGACTACCAAAAATAGAAATGGTTCACTAGAGTTGAAGCGTAAGTTGACAATCAAGATATATTATCTGTGTTCTAAATATGCATTCAGTTCATGAGACTTAGCAAAGTTAATATTACACACTGGAAATAAATTCCATAACATACAAGAAGAGGAATTGCTTTGGAAATGTCATAGAATTCAGTGAATTTTACTGAAAGTGAGAATAATTATTTTGTTAATTAAGAATTTGTTTAAACTATCCAGATATTGGCACAGCTGAATTGGCATGGAACTACATTTTTAAAATTCAGAATCCTTAAAAGGTACAACTGACTTGTGTTTAGTCACTAATTTCAACAAGTCACTCACAGCACATACCCACAAAGTCCATTCAATTACATGTCATATTTCATGCCATATATGGATTGTTTCTAGAACTATTCTTAAAGTCTACTTTTATACTATTACATATGGCTCTTCCATTAAAGGGATAATATCAAACCTTTTTTATATTCCAATAATAATGAGGAGTGTATCAAAAACAGCGCCATTAGTCTTTCTTTGCTTTCTTTTAACCATTAACATATTTGGAGCAACATTTGGAAAAGCTGCAGGAAAAACAACACAGCTGCTTTTTAAATACTTAAACAATACACACACTAATTCCTACTAGACTGTGAATCTTTTTGGATTGAAATACTTAACACTTTTCTTTAACATGCTGGCTAAATATATCATATAAAAAACACAAATTCCATGCAAGTTAAAGACTAAATTAGTAGACCAGTGAAACGCAGTGGACATAGTGTTGTGTATGTAAATAGTTATTAACAAGGCAAGTAAGAGATTGCAAACACATTGCAGCTTAGCAAGGTTCAGAGCGGGAAATTAAGGTGCAATCATTGGACGCCACAACCTAGGAGCGGGAAAAGAGACTCCATTGATTGGTTACCGTTCAAACGCTTTCTCTATAAAAGGGTTGCAACATTTGACAGTTGACAGTTGACTTTGTGTATTCAATAAACTCGTTCATTGTTAAACCACTCTGAGTCCTCGTCAATTAGAACCAAACAACTGGCGACGAAGGTGGGATTGACAGAAGACCAGAGAATTGGCGGAATTGTCGCGAAAGGCGGCAAATTCAGAGCGAGTCACAGTCAACCGAGCGGCCGCGGCAGAATAAGAAAAAATTCTCCGAATGGCGCAAATCGGGTCATTGAAGGAATTCGACCCAAACTTCCCCGAAGATTGGGAAGAATACATCGGTCAAGTCGAAGGGTTCCTGTTAGTGAACGTAATCACAGACGACCGTAAAAAAGCGGCGGCATTATTGACGATCTGCGGCACACCGGTCTACAGAGTCGCTGTCGGACTGTGTCAACCGCAACCAGTCTCTAGCGTGCCTTATGCCGACCTCCTCGCCAAATTAAAGGTTCACTTTACACCCCGAAGGTCCGAACTCTTTTGGCGGCGCATCTTCGAAAAGAGGAATCAGAGACCGGGAGAGTCCATACAGAAATTTGTCGCTGCCGTCAGGGAAGCCGCAGTACGATGTAAATACGATAATTTAGAAATAAGAATTCGGGACAGAGTAGTACTGGGCTTGCGGGATGAACAACTACAAAACAGAATAATCGCCAAACCCACCGGCGATTTGCAGGAAGTGCTCGACGAACTTCTAACTTACGAGTCAACCGGGTATCGCGACCCCCCCCGCAGTAGCATGGCAGCAGCGCCCGAGATCAACCAAGAGGGCTATGTGGACTGCGGGGAGGTGGACCAGCAGTGGGAGGAAGAGATCGCCGAAGTCTCCAGGCGATTTGGAAAGATGGCACCAAGACAACCCAGAAACGAGGGGCCCGAACCTGGCCGCCGTCAACAACCCGCAACTCCGCAAAGACAACCGACCGGGGCACAACGACCGTGGCGGGACACCGCAACCAGACCGCGCGACAACGATAGCCAGAACCGATGCGGCAGCTGCGGCGGCAACCATCCCCGTGCCTCCTGCCGATTCCGTACCGCCAAGTGCAGGGCATGCGGCAAGACCGGCGACATCCAGGCCATCTGCAGAAACCGCGCTCGCGACAACCGTCTGAACGAAGTCGATGTGTGGCCTGAGGGTAAGGTAACCCCTAATGCTAGTGGCAAGGAGACCCCTAAAAACCGGGTTAAAATTCCAAATCTAGGGGAGGTGGCGCGAATCAATCGGAGAAGGCTGGGAAATGGTCACAAATTTCCGGATGGAAAATTAAAAATCACAGTCCTTCTGCAAGGGGTCCCTTGCAGAATGGAAATTGACTCAGGGGCTTCAGTGTCGATAATTTCCACTGAAACCCTTGAGAGAATTGAACAAAGAAGTGGAAAAAGAATTCCACTTAGTCCAACAAATATTCAATTAACGGACTTTCAAAAAAGTCCAATAAAAGTAAAAGGAAAGACCAGCCTTAGTGTAAAATTTAAGGGGTTTAAGGGGGTCTTAGAACTAATAGTTACAGAGGGGAATAGGACTAGCTTAATCGGACTTAATTGGTTCCCTGCCCTGGGAATTTGGATCGGGGGAATAAATTCAGTGATTAAAAATAAGACCCTCGAATCCGTCTGCAATGAATTTGCAGACGTATTCGATGGATCTCTGGGCATGTACAAAGGGCCCCCCATTAACTTCAACCTAGACCCCTCAGTAAAACCAATCAGGCTTAAGGCCCGAAGGGTACCTTTTGCCTTAAAGGGAAAAATCGAGGCCGAGCTCGACCGGCTTGTAGGCCAAGGAGTATTAGAACATGTTGAGGGCGGTTTGTGGGAAACGCCGATTGTCACACCCCTCAAACCCAATGGGGATGTGAGAATCTGCGCTGACTACAAAGCCACCCTCAACATTGGAATGAAAAAGCACGCTTACCCGGTCCCGACGGTGAAGCAGGTCCTCGCCACGATCCAGGACGCCGCCATCTTCGCCAAGCTAGACTTGGCGCATGCGTACTTACAGTTGACTGTTTCTAAAGAGGCTGCAGAGGCACAGACGATCGTTACCCACAAGGGGGCGTTCCGAGTCCACAGACTGCAATTTGGAATTGCAGCAGCTCCAGGCATCTTCCAAGAAGTGATGGAGAGGACCTTAAAGGGCATACCTGGAGTATGCCCTTACTTCGATGATGTCCTAATAGCTGGAAAGGATGAAGGAATGTTAGTAGAGCGGCTGGAACAGGTACTGGGTAGATTTAGGAAGGCTGGATTGAAACTAAAGAAGGAAAAATGTAGCATAGGGGTTAAATCCACTGATTTTTTGGGGTTCAGGATTGACAAAAGTGGAATCCACCCTACCCCTGAAAAAATTAAAGCAATCAAAGGGGCCCCAGAACCAAGGAACAAGGCGGAACTACAGGCCTTCCTTGGCTTGGTAAATTTTTACCACACGTTTGTGCCACACAAGGCTGCCATTGCAGAACCCTTACACAGACTCTTAGATAAGAAGACCCCTTGGCAGTGGCAGAACAAGCACAAAGTGAGTTTCCAAACTTTAAAAGACATCCTTTCCAGTAATTCAACTGTAACCCACTTTATAGAAAACAAACCAATCTACCTGGCGTGCGATGCTTCGCCATATGGCGTAGGGGCTGTGATCAGCCACTTAGACAACCAAGGAATACAAAGACCCATTGCATACTACTCCCGCACACTAACCAAGGCAGAGCGGAACTATGCGCAAATAGACAGGGAGGCATTAGCCATAGTGGCAGGAGTTAAAAAGTTCCACGACTACCTGTATGGTAGGAACTTTACTATACTGACGGACCACAAACCCTTGCTGGGACTGTTTACCACAGATAAACAGACTCCCCAAATTATGTCACCCAGGATGCTGAGGTGGTCCATTTTCCTCTCAGCATACTCATTTTCCCTCCAATACAGACCAGGTAAGGACATGGGTCATGCAGACGCTCTTAGCAGATTGCCCCTAAGCACAACAGAGGAGGACCCTGCCCCAGTGGGACAAATAATGTCCCTACAGGACATTCCTGATTTGCCCTTAACTGCAAAAGACATTGCTGAGGCAACCAATAAGGACCTCACCTTAAGGAGAGTAATGGCCTGGGTCATGAGCGGTTGGCCTAACGCCAAACCGGACGAAATATACAGTCCATATTTCAGAAGGAAAGATGAACTGTCAGTTCATTTGGGATGCTTACTCTGGGGAACTCGTGTAGTTATTCCAGGAATCCACAAATCAGCTATTCTACTAGAATTGCATGAGGGACATCCTGGAATAGTAAGGATGAAGGCGTTGGCTAGGAGTCACTTGTGGTGGCCAGGACTGGACAACGACATTGAGGAATGTGTTGCCAATTGCCATCTGTGCCAACGTTCCAGGCCTGAACAACAACATATCCGCACACATAAATGGGAACAAGCTAGGAATCCTTGGTCCAGGATTCATATTGACTTTGCTGGACCCTTCCAAGGGTTAACGTTCCTAGTAGTGGTTGACAGCTACTCTAGATGGCTAGAGGTAGTACCGGTCAGTTCAGTAACTTCAGGCAGAACAATACAGGCATTAAGGGGCCTCTTTGCCACTCACGGGTTGCCGGATTTAATTGTGTCTGATAATGGGCCACAATTCACATCTATTGAATTTCAGGATTTCCTCAAGGCCAACTCGATTAAGCACAAGACTTCAGCACCCTTCCACCCCTCCACCAACGGATTGGCTGAAAGAAATGTGAGGACCACGAAGGACGCTTTAAAAAGAATTATTCGAGGTGACTGGCATCAGAGACTGGCAGAGTTATTGTTGGCTCAGCACACGACCCCATGTTCTGCTACAGGGAAAAGTCCAGCTGAAATGAGGCGGGGCAGGAGACTATCCACCAAATTGGACAGATTGCACCCTGACAGACTGCAAACAAACATTGAATTTGACATTCCTAACAGAACATTTAAAGTGGGGGATTTGATCTGGGCCAGAAACTATGCCCAAGGGGACAAATGGATTCCAGGGGTGGTGACTGAAATCTTAGGTCCCCTGTCGTACACTATTGAGGGGGAAGGGAACAGGATCTGTAAAAGACACATAGACCAGCTGAGGAAAAGATCTAGTGGTTGTGTGCCAGTTGAGGGGGACCAAAACATAGTAGGGGGAAACAGTACAGATAACAACAGGCCAGAGAGTGGCGTAGAGGATGGGCAAAATGACTCATCCCCTCGTACCCAACAACAACAATTCAGTCAAATTGAATGGGAAATACCCCTGCGAAGTAGGCCAGTGACCACTGAATTACAAACACAAACTAATACACAAGACAGCACATCTGAAGCCAGTAACCCAGAGCCCAGGCCCAGCAGTGACAAGCAGCCAAGCAGTCAACCAGGAAGAGGGGTCCCTAGCAGCCAAAGTAACAGATACCCTTCTAGAATACATAGGCCACCAAAATACCTAAAGGATTTTGTAAAGAAATAACATCAACTGGGGGGTAAGGGGTGTTGTGTATGTAAATAGTTATTAACAAGGCAAGTAAGAGATTGCAAACACATTGCAGCTTAGCAAGGTTCAGAGCGGGAAATTAAGGTGCAATCATTGGACGCCACAACCTAGGAGCGGGAAAAGAGACTCCATTGATTGGTTACCGTTCAAACGCTTTCTCTATAAAAGGGTTGCAACATTTGACAGTTGACAGTTGACTTTGTGTATTCAATAAACTCGTTCATTGTTAAACCACTCTGAGTCCTCGTCAATTAGAACCAAACACATAGTATACTTCGATTTCAGTAAGGCATTTGACAAAGTAGACCACAACCTACTGTTTGGTAATCTAGAAAAAGGTGAGATAGACAAAATCACCACCTGAATGGATCTGTAGCTGGCTGACAAACCATACTTAGTGACTAATCTTCAATGGTACTACATCCACATGGAGAGAAGAAAGCAGTGAGGTACCACAAGGCTCCGTCTTAGGCCCAGTACTGTTTAATATCTTCATAAATGACTTAGATGAGGGAATAGAAGGGAAACTGATTGAATTTTCAGATGACACTAAACTGGCAGGAAAAGCGAAAGTTGGAGACCGGACAATAGTTATTTAAAACAGCCAGGTCCAGGGCAGGCTTCTTGAGGAGGGGTCTCACCACCACCTCCTTCAAGGTGGCGGGGAAGATACCCTCCTTCAAGGAAGCAGTTATTACTGCCTGGAACCAGCCTCGTGCCTCCTCCCGGGCCGCATAAACCAGCCAGGAGGGGCACGGGTCCAACAAACAGGTGGTGGAGCTCAGCTTTCTCATCATCCTGTCCACATCATCAGGGGAAACAGGATCAAACTCAGTCCAGATGGCATGCTCAAGACCGTCAGATTCCTCCATGTCAGACTCTGCCCAGTTAGAGTCCAAACCAGCCCAGATCTGAGCGATTTTGTCCATCAGATGGTGACTAAATTCCTCGGCCCGCCCCTACAAGGGCTCTTCTCTCACCTCCTGATTTAGGAGGGAGCGAGTCACCCTAAACAGGGCAGCCGGGCGATTATCTGCGGACGCAATGAGGGCAGCAAAGTAATTAGCCCTCGCCGTCCTCATCGCAGCAAGATAAGACCTTATAAAGGTTCTTAGCTGCAATCGGTCAGATTCGGAACGGCTAGACCTCCAACCGCTCTCTAGACCCCATCTCCGACGCTTCATCTCCTGTAGCTCCACAGAAAACCATGGAGCCCAACGGGATCTGCGCCGGGTCAGAGGTCGCAAGGGTACAACACAATTGAGTGCCTCAGTGGCCGCCTTTTCCCAGGCATCAACCAAGGCATCAACTGGGCTGTGAGTGAGGGCAATGGGTATAGACCCAAGCGCCATCGGGAACCGTTCAGGGTCCATTAGGTGCCTGGGGCAGAACAATGATGAAAACTGTAAACTTGAATGTATTTGGGTCAATATAAAAGGGGGAAAATGACATTGCCATAGGTGTATACTATAGGCTGCCCCACCAAGCAGAGGAAATAGATGAACTTTTTTCTAGTCAGCTAACTAAGGTATGTAGGAAGCGCATCACAATAGTAATGGGGGACTTTAATTACCCTGATATCAACTGGGAGACAACTTCTGCACCAAGTGGAAGATCTAACAGATTCCTGACAAACCTAGCAGACAACCTTCTCTCCCAAAAAGTAGAGAAGGGAACTAGAGGAGTAGCCATATTGGATTTAATTCTCTCTAACAGAGATGAAATGATAGAAAGTGTCAAAGCCACAGGAACCTTGGGGGGAAGTGATCATGCAATATTGGAATTCAACATTATGGAAGCACAAGCAATAGAATACAGCCAAACTAGAATCTTGGACTTTAAAAGAACTAATTTCAAAAAACTTAGAGACCCCTTGGGAAGAATTCCATGGATGAGAATCCTAAAGGGGAAAACAACTCAAGAAGCTTGGGAAATTTTGAAAAGTGAGATAATAAAGGCTCAGTCTAGCACAATACCAACAAAGAAGAAAAATAACAGCTTTCAAAAGAAACCAGCATGGCTGCATAAAGAACTCTCTGATAAACTGAAAGATAAAAAGGACAAGTATAAGAAGTAGAAAGAGGGGCACATAACTAAGGCAGAATATCAGCAAACAGCACGTGCCTGCAAAGATGAAGTGAGGAAGCTAAGGCTCAAAATGAACTAAGGCTTACAACAAAAGTCAAAAATAACAAAAAAAGCTTCTTTCAACATATAAGAAACAAGAAAAAAGCTAAGGAAATGATTGGTCCATTAGTGGGGTAAAGTGGCAAGAAGGTGACAAGCAACAGGGAGAAAGCAGAACTATTTAACTCATTTTTTGCATCTGTCTTTACACAAAGGGAAAAAACAGTCCAACCTACCAAAACCAGTGCCATGAAAAACAGAATAGAAACGCAAGTTAAGATAGGCAAGAAAATGGTAAGTGAGCATCTGTCCAGCTTAGATGAGTTCAAATCACCAGGACCAGATGGATTATACCCCAAGGTTCTCAAGGAACTGGCAGACGTGATCTCAGAACCACTGAACTATATTTTTCAAAGATCCTGGAGCACTGGGGAACTACCAGAAGACTGGAAGAGAGCTGATGTAGTTCCCATATTCAAAAAAGGGAAAAAAATAGATCCAGGAAACTACAGACCTATCAGCCTGACCTCAATACCTGGGAAGATTCTGGAAAAGATAATCAAACAACAAATCAGCGAACACCTTGATGCGAACAAAGTTATCACTAAAAGCCAACATGGGTTTGTCAAAAACAGATCATGCCAGACAAATCTTATTGCATTCTTTGACCAAGTGACAAAACTAGTGGACCAGAGGAATGCTGTAGATATAATTTACTTGGACTTCAGTAAGGCATTTGATAAAGTAGATCACAACCTACTACTTGATAAGATAGAAAAATGTGGGTTAGATAGCATCACCACCAGATGGATTCGTAGCTGGCTGACAGGCCGTACTCAGCGTGGGGTCCTGAATGGAACTGCATCTACATGGAAGGAAGTGTGTAGTGGGGTGCCCCAGGGCTCTGTTCTGGGCCCAGTGCTCTTCAACATCTTCATCAACCATTTGGATGAGGGGATAGATGGGGAACTCATCAAATTTGCAGACATCACCAAGCTGGCAGGAATAGCCAATACTCCAGAAGATAGGCTTAAGATACAGGAGGATCTGGACAGACTCGAAAACTGGGCACTATCTAACAAAATGAAATTCAATTGTGAAAAAAGTAAGATTCTAGTTTTAGGCAGGAAAAATCAAATGCAGAGGTATAGTATAGGTGGTACCTTGCTCAATAGTAGTAACTGTGAGAGAGATCTCAGAGTCCTAGTGGACAATCACTTAAATATGAGCCAGCAGTGTGCTGCAGCTGCCAAAAAAGCCAACACAGTGCTAGGCTGCATTAACAGAGGGATAGAATCAAGATCACGTGAAGTACTAATAGCACTTTACAATGCCTTGGTAAGGCCACACCTGGAATACTGCATCCAGTTTTGGTCACCACGATGTAAAAAAAGATGTTGAGACTCTAGAAAGAGTACAGAGAAGAGCAACAAAGATGATTGGGGGACTGGAGGGTAAAACATATAGGGAACGGTTTCTGGAATTGGGTATGTGTAGTTTAATGAAGAGAAGGGTGAGGGGTGACATGATAGCAGTGTTCTAATATCTCAGGGGCTGCCACAAAGAAGAGGGAGTCAAGCTATTCTCCAAAGCACCTGAAAGCAGGACAAGAAGCAACGGATGGAAACTAGTCAAGGAGAGAAGCAACCTAGAACTAAGGAGAAACTTCCTGACAGTTAGAACAACTAACCAGTGGAACAACCTGCCTCCAGAAGTGGTGAATGCTCCAACACTGGAAGTTTTTAAGAAGAGACTGGCCAGCCATTTGTCTGAAATGGTATAGGGTTTCCTGCCTTAGCAGGGGGTTGGACTAGATGACCTCCAAGATCCCTTCCAACTTCTTCTTCTTCTTCTTCTTCTTCTTCTTCTTCTTCTTCTTCTTCTTCTTCTTCTTCTTCTTCTTCTTCTTCTTCTTCTTCTTCTTATTATTATTATTATTATTATTATTATTATTATTTATATAAAATGAGTATCTCACCTAGTTTGAAATAATTGTAGGTAAGGCTATACAAGTAGTCCTTGGCTTACAACAGTTCATTTAGAGACTGTTAGAAGTTACAGTGGCACTTAAAAAAAGTGACTTATTATAGTTTTTCACTTATAACCATAGCAGCATCCCTACAGTCACGTGATCAAAATTCAGCCTGTTGGCAACTGATGCATATTTATGATGGCTGCAGTGTCTCAGGATAAAGTAATCTCCTTTTGTAAACTTCTGACAAGCAAAATCAATGGGGAAGCCAGATACACTTAACAGCTGTGGTTTTTAAAAACATTTTCTAATGTTACAATTATATCTTTGAAAAACAAGGTGGGGGCTGAGTTACAATAATTCAATTACATACAGATATCATTAGTCCAAATCTCAAACTATTACAGTAAATATTTCCTCTCTTTTCCTCTTAATATGTACTGTCTCATATTTAAGTTAATATACTTAAATATACTTCTTATTCTATCTTAACAGCTGTTACTAACTTAACAATTGCAGTAATTTACTTAACAACTGTGGCAAGAAAGGTCATAAAATTGGGCAACACTCAATTAACAAATGTCTCATATAGTAACAGAAATTTTGGGCTCAATTGTGATCATAAGTCAAGGATTACTTAATGAGATTGTCACAGTCTAAGAAGGCAGAATGTCAGTGTTTCTCAAACTTGGTATCTTTAAGGTATGTTGCCTTCAATTGTCAGAATTCCCCAGTCTGGCCACAACAGGCTGAGGAATTCAGGGAGTTGAAGGCCACACATCTGAAAGTTGCCAAGTTTGAGAAACACTGATCCAAATACTTGTCTTTTGTGTCACTAACACCATCTAGGAACATTTTGAAACCTCAGCCATTTAAGAAAAATATTTTTTTACATTGCTGTCATCTATTATTTCCTCTCAAACATTATGTTTTGTATTTTTAAATGAACAATGGCTATATTTTAATATTCTGAGATTAAAAATGCAGCAAGGAAAATAAGCAGCATGCTTTTCTCAAAAGCGGCATTTTTGTAAACCTTTCTTTTGACAGAGCTCCCCCACATGGCAGTACATTCCACAATGCTCTGATTCCCTCTTGGATCATTTTTGTTTTCTTTTTCTGTTCAATCGTGTTTGATTCTCAGAGACTGCCTGGGCAAGTCACTGCAGTTTTCTTGGCAAGGTTTTTCAGAAGGGGTTTACCATTGCCTAGGGTTGAGAGACAGTGACTTCCCCAAGGTCACCCAACTGGCTTTGTGTCTATGGTGGGGCTAAAACTCACAGCTTCCTGGTTTCCAGTCTGGTGCCTTACTATACTAAACTGGCTCTCACTTGGATCATTCCTACTGCAAATAATAAATTGCTTTTCCACAAAGCAAGACAATTCCACAAGTAGGAATATTTTAAAAGCATTTTTTAAAAAAAAAAATCCTTCACAGTTAGCAAAATTATCCAAACCACAATTAAAAGTACTACATTGTAGTTTTCATTAAACTATATAAAATATTCCATTTTCTCTACAGGTGCAAATCTCTCTTTTTCCTATTTCCTTTTTATTTACTTTACTTCGCTTCTCTATCGTTCTCTCATGAACGATACTCATTAAAGAAAACACTCAAAAGCATGTTATGTCACAAAGGTCACAAAATGAAAAAGCATTTTCAGATGCTAAATATTCAAGCTTGAAATACTAAAATCCAAAATTTGAAAAGTGTTTAATAAGAGTTACAAAACCATACAGAATTTATGCGCATTTGACCTGTAGGGTTGAAACCTTCACGTATAAAAGCGACACGATCTTTTGTCTCCTCTTACATCTGCTAGCTTGAATGAAAACAAATGTTTTCCTTCTTTTTTAAACTGCTATTAAACACAAAACGCTAAATACTGTAAGCGTTGGGCTACTGATAACACGCTGGTTCATTTGCACGAAGTTTGGGGTAACTGAAATCCCAGAACTGTTGGTAAAATAAACGGGACTTGATCGCCAAAGCTCGTCTGTTCAGAACCACAACTTGGGAGTGATCTCGTCAACTATCAGCGACTAGAAACTGAAAGAGCAGCCGGAAAAGGCGTTCCTAACTCACCCCGGATTGCCGTAATAAGCCCCATCTCTGCAAAAGTCTCATCGAGCCTACAACAAAGAGTCTTATCGAGTCATGCTGGATTCAGGGGATCTCCCGAGATCTCCAGCTACTTTGCAGCAAGTCACTTTACCTGCTTCATGTTTAGACTTCCATTATCCATCCATCCAGAAGTTTATCAGAAACCCCGGTCCCATCGGGTTTCCAAGTCCCCCAACAAGCTAGCAACTTTTTGCCTCGCGGTGCCTGTTATCGCAGGGCGCTTCAGAGGACAACGTCCACTTTCCCAGCTTTGTCCCTCTGCACCAACAGCAGAGAAACGATCCTGCCTAAGCTCCGATTTCAAATCACAACTCAGATATGCATTTGTGGGCTGAATTAAGTCATGAAATAGCTTCACCAATCAGGAGAAGGCGGGGGGGGGAAGAGGTAGGGAGGAATCGCTCGTAAAGCTGCATACATGAGGATTAGCAAAGCTTTTAAAAGTTTCAGGCTGAAAGTGGTGGCTAAGGCTACAAAGAAGGAAATTAACCTGTGCTGTAAAAGATCATTTTTTATTTGTATCTCCTGTACATTCATTCCGTAGTCCTGCGATCTACCAACAAAAAACAAAACCTGTACATTTTAAAAGAGAATGAAGCTATCAAGAGAATAAAATGACACCTTATATACTGTCAGTCTGCCATCATAAAAGAGAATCTTCTAAAGGACAGGAAAATTCCTTGGTATTGTTCATACACTTCCATATCTTCGAAGGTATCATACTAATCAAAAGGGGGATTGAAAAGCCAATTGATATTTTCCCCATAATTTTATTCCAAAGCTAAAGCAATACATTTGCATTTTACATATAGATTCTTTAAAATGAAAGAATTAAAATAAAACTGCTTTTACTTGGAATAGTGTTTTATTTCCTTTTTTGTTTGCACTCTCTCTTTGGCTCTTGCTTTGAAGTTGGGTTTAATAGCTGGCACTTAGTTTCTTTACACTGTTCAGCTTTGGTCAGGGGCTACATGCTCAAACCAATTCTTAACTTTTTTTTTTTACGCATTTATCCTTGGCTGGGAAGGTGAATGTTAGGTTTTCTATTCTACTCTAAAGGGAAATTTGTCCTTTGATCTCTAGGTTTATAAAAAGCAAATCTGAAGTCTGAAAAAACCTATCATCATGGATTTGCTACAGCAATAACTACACTTATCTAAGTGTGGTGTAAATCACTTTGAACAGCCTCACAAATCCAAAAATGCGCTGTAACTGAATAGTAGAAAAATTCATCCTTGTGTCAAAATATCATAGTGAAATAATGAAATTGCCCTTTTTCTCCCTTAAGATATTCACAAGGCAGAATTGGCGCCTCATCAATGTACATATATAAAGATTCTCCATGATTCTGAGTAAAAGTTAATACATCATTTAGTCCATTGTTTCTTATTTAGACTGCCAAATATTCTTAGAGTCCTCTGAAAGGTATAAATATCATTTGGAAGATTTATACTATCAGCACATAATAAATATAGCAGCAGCAGTAGGATTATCATACAGATGGCCACCTGCCTTTTGGTCAGATGGAGAGTTTTCACAAATCCAAAATGCCCAGCCATCTTCAAGTAATAGCAAAGTTGCATAATTTTTACTCTGGTTTTTTGGCATGTATAATTTTTCTCCTACCCAGGACAGTTTGTCCCTCATCGAGCAAAGGTTTTTATGGCTAAGGAACCATTCATCCTTTTCTAATGCTTGTCTAAACTCGGTTCCTGATTCGCTGTTCAAAGGTGGTTTTTTCCTCGGGTTTTCCTTTTTGGTGGTCGGGGCCAGTGGCGTAGCGTGGGGGGTGCAGGGGGGGGCCGGGCGCACCGGGTGCAACATCTGGGGGGGCGCTCACACTCGGGAGGGATGGAAGACGTGCCGAAGCGCCCTTCGCGTGGCTGGAGTCCCGCGGGGGGGATCCGGGGCTGAGGCGCACTCGGGGAAGCAGCAACTCACAACCAGCTACTCTTGGGGGACGGAGGCACAAAGCCGGCCAGACAGGGCTCGGAGCCATCCCAGACCACAGCTGCACTTCCACCTTTCCCAGGGCGGCCCCCGCAGACGGAGCGCAGTGCAGGGCACCAGCATGCCCCACTGCCAGAGAAGCGCCCGCCAGTGCGGCCCCGACTCCCTCACCCCGCGGCAGGTGGCGGCGGCGTAGCGGGGCTTGCGAAAAGTGGGGCGGTCGGCAGCAGCTGCTCCCGGCGCCGGGCAAGGGCAAGCAGGGCAAGGTCGCTCCTGCTCAAAAGCCAGAGTTCAGCGGCTGGCGAGGCGCTCGCGCGGGGCTCTCCTGGGGCTGGCAGGCCGAACGGGGACCGGCCTCCCCCTCTCCGTGCTAGAGCGGCCCCCGCGGTGGCGGCCCGGTGCACGTGGCTGAGGGGGCGGCGGTGGCGGGAGGGGGGTCAGAGGAGCGAGCCGAGCTCTCCAGGGGCAGCAGGTGCGGGCTGGTGCGGCTCCAGGCTCAGCCGCAGCTCCGGCCAAGGGCTGCCAAGCTCACGGGGTGTCGTGCCGGCCCCCTCCCTCGCTCCCCGCGCCCAGATGCGCCCCCGGCGGAAGCCCCGGCCAGCCGCGGTGCATGCCTGAGCGAGACGGGCAGCTGCGCTGGCGGGTCCCGCTCTCTTCCAGGCATCAGAGGTAAGAAAGGGACGGCGGCGCCCCCAGCCGCCCCCCCGCCGGCTCCGAAGCGGAGGCTCCGCTGCGCCGCCCGCCTCCTGGCACGGCCTCGGGTCCCGGCGCTTCTGCCGCACGTGAGGGAGGGGATGCCGGACCTTCCCCCTTTTCCCGGGGGAGGTGTGGGTGGGGGGTGCGGCAGACGCCCAGGATGCGGGGCTCCCTGCGGCAGACTCGAGTGCTAAAATCCACGGGTTAGGGGGCACAAATTACTTGCCTTGCCCCGGGTGCTGACAACCCACGCTACGCCACTGGTCGGGGCCTCCATTTTACTGTTCACTGGCATCAGCTTCTTTGCCTGAGCTTTTGTGGTTACAGGGGCCACTAATTGTTTTGGGGTCATCAAGGGTTTGATTACATCAAATTTTATGCTGTTAGACTGTGGCATTCCTGATAAAGCATCGGCCAAAAAGTTCTTCCCCCATGGGATGTACTTAAGGGAGAAATCAAACCGGTGGAAATGCTGGGACTACCAAGCTTGTTTTGGGGACAACTTCCTTCGGGTTTTCAGTGCTTCGAGGCTTTTGTGATCAGTCCACACTTGAAAATGGATTTTGATACCCTCCAGAAATGCCTCCCAGCGTACTGTGTACACCTCCTTCTCCCAAACTGCCCATCTCTGTTCAATTTCAGCGAGCTTTTTGGATGTGTACGCACAGGGTTGCAATTTCCTCTCCTGATTCTCTTGGAACAGTACTGCCCCCACTGCTACATCACAAGTGTCTGCCTGAATGACAAATGACTTCTCCAGGTCCAGATGTTTTAACACCGATTTGGCAGAAAAAAGTCTCTTTACCATGTTTCCACAAAATTAAGACCCAGTCTTATATATTTTTTTGCTTCCAAAAGAGGCACTAGGTCTTAATTTCAGAGAATGTCTTACCTTACGACCACCACAGGCCTCCCACACCCCAATACCTGTCATGTCACTACTTGACTTCTCCGGCTGCTTGCCGCCACTTGTGGCTAGACACCATGTGGCGCATTGCACCATTGCCACTCCTCCCGGCAGGATGCCACTTGGTGCTTTGTGCCATTTCTGTTGCTTGTGGCAGGATGCTGCATGGCTCTTTGGGCTGTTTCCACAGCAGAAATGGCCCAAAGTGCCACATGGCCTCCAGCCATGAACAACGGAAGTGACCCGAAGTACGCAAGCAACAGAAGCAGCCTGAAGTGCTGTGCCAGCCACAAGTGACAGCAAGCGGCTGCAGTAAAAGTCAAGTAGCAATGTGACAGGTGTTGGGCTGTGGTGATCCTACCGGTAAGGTAAGTGGGTGTGGGGCAGCTTTTCCCCCTACCCCCACCCTAGCTTGATTTTTAGGGGTTGCCTCATCGCAAAATTAGGGCTTAGTTTTAGAGTAGGGCTTTCATTAGGCCCACCATCAAATATCAAGGTAGGGCTTACTATTGGGCTGGGTCTAACTTTCAGGGAAACACGGTAGCTTCTCAAAAGCTGCTTGGCACACCATAGTCCATTTCAACGGCTGACTGGGTTTTGGCTTGCTCACCCACTTCATTTTTATTAGGTTAGTGATGGTGAAGGCAATCTGAGTGAAAGAAGGAATAAACTTACTGTAGAAGTTTGTGAATCCAAGGAAGCTTTGCAATTGCTTCCTTGTGTGAGGCAGCACCCACTCTAGCACCACTTGTACCTTCTCCAGATCCATCTCTGTTCCCTGGTGGGAAATCCTGTAGCCCAAGTAATCATTTTTTTCCTTGTGGAATTCATACTTTGAAAGTTTGGCATAGAGGGGTGCTGCAAGGAGCTTATTTAAAACTGCTCTGACCAATTTGACATGCTCCTCCTTTGTCTCTGTGAATATTAGGATGTCTTACAAGTACACCCAAACCCCCTTATACAGGTGCTCCTGGAGAACCTTATTTATCAGCTACATGAACACTGTGGGTGCTCCTTGCAGCCCAAAAGGCAGCACCCAGAAATGGAAGCACCCCAAGGGGCAATTAAACACTGTTTTCCACTCATCCCCTTCTTTTATCCTGACCAGGTAGTACAGTTCTCTTAAATCCAATTTAGAGAATATTCTCCCCTTGGAAAGATGGGCCAGCATGTCCTTCATCAACAGCAAGGGGTAGACATTGTTTCACAAACAGCATTTAAAGATCTATAGTTTACACACAGGTGAATCTTTTTTCTCCCAGAATAGCACAGTGATGGCCGTTTGTGGCTGTGCTGGCTGAATAAATCCCCATGCCAAATTCTTTTCAATGAACTTCTGCAGCTCCTCAAGCTCTCTGGAAGTAATCAGGTAGAGCTTGGGCTTTGGCAACTTAGCTCCTGGCAGGATTTTGATGGCACAATCAGTGGGATAGTGGGGGGGTAGTTTGTTGGACCTTTTCTCACTGAAAATGTCAGCCAGAACTCGGTATTCTTTAGGTATGCCTTCTAATGGCCTGTCACTTGTGGCTGCCACCACCTCGGACCTTTCCCCCCCTCTTGTCTTCAGCTCCCTGTCCTGTGCTACAGCCTTCCTTTTCAGGAATCTCAATTCTCCCATTCTCCAATTTACTCTTGGATTTCAAGTTTTCAATCATGTCATCCCCAAAATTAGGGTTCATTCCATGCCAGGGGCCACAATAAACATCATAGTCTCTGTGTGTTTCCCCATTGTGAGTTCAATCGGCCAGGTGGCCAGGGTGGCTGGAACTCCCCCTGAAATTTACTTCACCAAAGGAAATGGGTTCCTTCAGCCTCCTCACCGGAATTCCCAAATTCCCCACTAGGGTTGGGCTGATTAGACAATGGGTGCAACCCAAGTCTATTAATGCTTTAAGGGCCACTTTCTCTTCCATCTCTGGTCTGAACTGTTCTATGGGCCTGGTGAGGGGCTCAATGGGTTCACATACCAGGGGCTCTTCATCTGAATCACTGTCAGTAGTTTCTGGCGGTTCCTCCTGTGGGGTCAGAGTTCCCCCTCCCTGGGTTTTGGAGGACTGGGCCTCTACGACCTCGGCTCCTCTCATAGCAGTCTCTCGGGATGCAGTGGTGGCTTCCCAGGTTTCCCCCCCGAGACTCAGTCTGTTCTCAGGATTGGTCCTTTTGAATGGCACTCAGCAACTTGATGGCGTTCTTTACCACATCTGAAGCAGGCGGTCAAATGTGGGTTCACTGTCGGGGTCTTTGCCATCTCCTTTTTTCCTTCTGAGGGAGAGCATCTCCAAGTTCAACCCAGTCACCTTTGGCTATGTCCCAGGTCGATTTCTGCCTCTTCTGCCATGTACCAACCATGAAGGCACGCTGGGTCCCGCTGGGCAATGCAAGCCTGATAGAGATTGTCGTTCAGCCTCTCCTTGAACATGTCAATCAAGATTTCTTATGGCCAGTTAAGGTGGCTTGCCAGGTCTTGAAACTCTTTGGTGTACTCAGCCACTAGTCACCTGCCCTACTTTTGATGTGTTCCCTAGCTTTCCAATATGCTAGGGGGTCCTTGAACCTCTGTGTCAGGTCTGCCATGAACAGGTTAAAATTCTGGAGCTCAGGTGCATCAGAGTTATGCAGGGTCACTATTCACTTGGCCGCAGCACCTTCCAGGGCCAGGGTTATGATCCTGATCCATCCGTGGTCCCCAGGGATGTCTCGCCCATATTCGTGCTTGTAACTCAGGATGTGGGCTAGGAAGAAACCCAACTGCTGGGGCGATCCATCGCCCCAGGGCTTGGACTTTGCGGTCAGGTAGATGAGTCTCCTCCTTCTGGCCCAGCGTCCATCTCCTCCTGCTGGGGTGCAATAGGCTGGGGTGGCAGCCTCGGTTGCTGCTCCAGTGGCTTCTGAAGCACTTGTAGAAGGACCGGAGTTCACAAGCTCATTCTCCCAGATCTTTCTTCCTTGTCTCATCCCATGGCTAACGAGCTATGGCAGGGAATGGCCTATTCTTCCTGGAGGTTTTTGAATGCCTACACCAGCATGCTGATGGCTTGCTTAAGAAAATGGTCAGAGTGTGCTGGCCTCTTCACTGATATTGAGTGATTTCTCCATCTCACTCTTCCAACCGGGTTGATGACTGCCATGCTTGAGGGTTATTTTCTGGCTTTCGTGTCCCATTTGTCCTTCCCCACTCTGATTGTCCATCTCGGTTTCTCACGGGAGTCCGTCTCATTGGACGAGCTGGTGGAGTTTGAGCTGTTGCTACTCAGGCAAGTCTTCAGGGGGGCCTCCTCCAAGCGCTCGCTTTCCCTCTTCTCACTGCCATGATTTGACATTATTTTGCATGGTCCCCATGGTAGGAATTGTCCTCCAGGTTGACCACTTTGCAGATCCTACCTAATGTAAGGACCTACCTCTGTTTTCCTACCAAGAAAGCAGAATTCTTGAAACTTGCTTCATTTCAGAAGGAAATTTCATTGGCAGGTACAGACAGCAGGAATGCTAGGTGGGATCTTCCCACCAGAATCAATAGGTAAACCCCACAAAATCATAACCCAACTCCAACTGTCCATCCGGTCAGTTCAAACAGACAAATCTGTAGGTGTCATCCAGCTGTGGGAAACAAACCAATAAGGCACTTCTCTCAAGGTTGTTAGGACTTGGCTATTTCCTCACTCCTCACTGAGATAAGGCAGGTGGCCTTGAGGCATTCCTTTCACACCCCGAAGAGGATACATCAAAGCAGATAGAGGAAGTGTTCTACATGCACTACAAAGTCCCCTGGTCTCTCCCCTCCCCCCATAGGAGAATGGCAGAACCTGAACAGCTTAAAAACAGAAAATATAAGGGATTAATAATTGAGGGTTCTGACAGTAAGCATGTAAACCAGTGGCAGACATGACCTTCTAGTTCTAGACTTAGATTTGAGGGTAGGGTCACCAAAATTAAAAAAAATATTATTTTACCATATGTCCAGCAGTCCAACTTCACTGCCATTTCTTTTCTAAAAAAAGCTTCTTTGAGGTCCCCCCAAAGAGGCAATTTCATAAAAAACATAGTTTTATATTTATTCCAAACTCTAAATAA
The DNA here is from genome assembly GCF_947247035.1 of Vipera ursinii. Taxonomy (NCBI): domain Eukaryota; kingdom Metazoa; phylum Chordata; class Lepidosauria; order Squamata; family Viperidae; genus Vipera; species Vipera ursinii. The sequence continues at coordinate 71,416,065 of NC_139514.1, read as the reverse complement.
GGCATGTCTAATAAAATGATTATTGAAATCAACATTTATTTTAACTTTATCATATCATAAATAATTGTGCCATCCAAACCTTAATTCATGACCTCTTGTTCTGGAGGTTTACCCACTCTTTTAGCCAAACCAAATAACATGCATCAAAATAAATTCTTAAATCTGGTGAGATTTTGAAGTGGGCCCTGACACCCCCTCTTTCCTTAGCATCTTGCAGTAACTTATATCTAATTCTTGGTTTCTTTCCTTGCCATATAAACTTGGAAATATCCCTCTGCCATTGTTTAAATGGAATATCCATTGCAAGTATTGGTATTGTCTGAAATAGAAAGAACATCTTTGGTAAAACATTCATCTTAATTACAGAAATTCTGCCCAGTAGTGATAAATGTAATTTGTCCTATCTTTGTAAAACCTTTTTAATATCATTCCAAAGAGGTACATAATTATTTTGAAACAATTTTATTTTTGTGTTTGTCAACATAACCCTCAAATATTTCACCTTTTTCTCAACCTTAAAACCTGACTTTTTAATCAATATATCATAATCCAGAGAGGGCATATTCTTAATCAACATTTATTATTTATTATTTATTAATTAGATTTCTATACCGCCCTATTCCTGAAGGACTCATGGTGGTTTACAGGGCAAAGTTAAAAACAGTTAAAACAGTACAAAAGTTAGAATACAGTTAAAATTAAAATAGAATTAAATAACGTTAGCCCAAATTTAAAATTTAATTTAAAATTTAAAACCCCTCAGTCCAGGCCAGCTAAATCAAACAACCAGGTTTTTAGGTCCCGGCGAAACAAACGAAGGTCGGGGGCGGTCTGGAGTTCCACAGGCAGGTTGTTCCACAGGGCAGGCATGCCCACAGAGAATGCCCTCCCCCTAGGGATAACCCGCCAGCACTCACTGACCGGCACCACCCTAAGGAGGCCCTCCCTGTGGGAGCGCACAGGACGATGGGAGATTGATGCTGGCAGCAGGTGCTCCCTAAGATAACCTGGACCCATGCCATTTAGGGCTTTATAGGTCATCACCAGCACCTTGAATCTCACCCGCGCGGCCGCATTCTGCACCAGCTGAAGCCTCCGAGTGGTCCTCAAGGGCAGCCCCATGTAGAGAGCATTGCAGTAGTCTAACCGGGAGGTCATGAGCATATGAGTGACTGCGTAGGGCATCTCAGTCCAGATAGGGCCGCAACTGGCACACCAGGCGAACCTGGGCAAAAGCCCCCCTGGTCACAGCTCCTATATGATCTTCCAAAGTGAGCCGTGAATCCAGGAGGACGCCCAGGTTGAGAGCCCTATCAACGGGGGATAACACCTCATCCCCCATAATTAAAGATGGACAAAACTGGTTCATCCAAGATCCCGGTATGCACAGCCACTCAGTCTTGGCGGGATTGAGTCGAAGCCTGTTTCTCTAGGCAATGGGACATCACGTTGAGGACATTGCTGGGTTGGTTCAGGGTGGAGAGAAAAAGTTGGGTATCATCAGCATACTTATGATACCCCACCCCGAAACCATGAATGAGCTCACCCAGCAGCTTCATATAGATGTTGAACAGGAGGGGGAGAGGACCGACCTCTGAGGGGTCCACAAACAAGAGACCTCGGAGCCGACCTCTGCCCTCCTGTCAACACCGACTGCGAGCGGCCCAGGAGGTAGGAGGAGAACCACTGTAAAACAGTGCCTCCCACTCCCAACCCCCTGAGACACCACAGTAGGATACCATGGTCGATGGTATCAAAAGCTGCTGAGAGATCTAACAGGACTAGGACAGAGGAGCAACCCCTGTCCCGAGCCCGCCAGAGATCATTCACCAGTGCGACCAATGCCGTCTCTGTGCTGTACCCGGGCCTAAAGCCCGATTGGGATGGGTCTAGATAATCAGTTTCCTCCAGGAACAAGGGAAGCTGATGTGCCACCACGCTCTCAACAAACTTCCCTAAAAAGCGAAGGTTGGAGACCGGACGATAGTTATTTAAAATAGCTGGGTCCAGGGCAGGCTTCTTGAGGAGGGGCCTCACCACCACCTCCTTCAAGATACTCTCCCTCAAAGAAGCAGTTATTACTGCCTAGAACCAGCCTCATGTCCCCTCCCGAGCTGCATACAGCAGCCAGGAGGGGCACGGGTCCAATAAACACGTGGTGGAGCTCAGTCTCCTCATGAACCTGTCCACTTCATCCAGGGTCACAGGATTGAATTCAGTCCAAATGGCATTCTCAAGACCGCTCGATTCCTCCCTGTCAGTCTCTGCCCAGTCAGAGTCCAAACCGGCCCAAATCTGAACGATCTTGTCCGCAAGATGATGACTAAACTCCTCGGCCCACCCCTGCAATGGCTCCCCCCTCACCTCCTGATTAAGGAGGGAGTGGGTCATCCTAAAGAGGGTGGCCGGGTGATTATCTGCAGACATGATGAGGGCAGCAAAGTAATTAGACCTCGCTGTCCTCATCGCCATGAGATAAAGCCTCGTAGCGGTTCTCAACTGCAATCGATCAGATTCAGACCGGCTTGATCTCCAACTGCTCTCCAGACCCCGTCTCCAACGCTTCATCTCCCGGAGCTCCAGAGAAAACCATGGGGCCCAACGGGATCTGCACCAGATCAGGGGTCGCAAGGGTACAACACAGTTGAGCGCCTCAGTGGCAGCCCTTTCCCAGGCATCCACCAAGGCGTCAGACGAGCTGTGAGTGGGGAGATAGGTATAGATCTAAGCGCCATCTGGAACCGTTCCGGGTCCATCAGGCACCTGGGGCAGAACCACCTGGTCAGTTCCGCAGCCCAGCAGCGAGGGGTGGCAAACCAAAAGACCAACCATAGGAGATGATGATTGGACCATGACAGGGGAGTAATCGTTGGCGAGTCCCCTCCCAGATCATCAAGCCACTGTCCAGATAGAAAAACTAGGTCGAGAGTGTGACCCCCCCATGAGTCGGGCCCTGGATTATTTGGGTCAGGTCCATGGCCATCATGGAAGCCATGAACTCCCGAGCCAACTCTGACGACCCCCCCAGAGAAGGAAGGTTAAAGTCGCCCAGAACCATGAGTCTGGGAAACTCAACCACCAACCCTGAGAGGGCATCGAGAAGCCCGGGCAGGGCCATTGCCACACAGCTGGGCACCAGGTATGTAAGCAACAAGCCCAACTGAGCCCCAGGGCCACACCTCAGGAAGAGTGACTCACTCCCGCCCACCTGTACAACAGTGGTCTCCCGCGGACACAAGGTCTCCCAAATAACCACTACCACACCCCCACCTCTGCCCTGAGCCCGTGGCCGGTGAAGCACACAGAAACCTGGAGGGCAGAGCTCAGTCAGAGGGAGACCTCCTCTGAGCCCAACCAGGTTTCCGTAATGCATGCCAGATCCATGTGTTCCTCCTCGATCAAATCACAGACGAGGGGAGCTTTGTTCACAATGGATCTGGCATTAAAGTACACCAGCCTGAGCTCAGGGACCTGATCCCCCTCACCCCCGGATAAATGGGTACCACCCGGAGGGTCGGAGCACACCACCACTTGAAGACAGCGGGGGCATGATCCCCAAAATTGATATGGCCCTCCGTGTAGACACCTGCTGCCTTTCCCAATCGCTGTGGGGATTTGAAACCCCACCCCAGTGCTGGGAAAACCGGAGTTCCCCAACCCCAACTCCGTCTCGCCGGGAACCATCTCCGGCCTGGACTGACAGCCGGTTGAAAAAATACATCCCATATCCCTCCCAACCCTACCATTCCACCCCCTCCCTAACCCCATAAAACAACCAGCTAAAAAGCATACCAGGGGCCTCTTAATACGTTTAAGCCAACGGTCCCTGTCTATGCCCAACCACCTCTCGGGGTCCCAACAATTGGGCCCGTCCTTAAGGGAGATAGAAGAAAGAGCAGCAGGTCATACCCAGGAAGGGGGAGCCCTCCTGAGGACATACAAGTCTGCGTTAGAATAACACAGCCGAACCATGTACTAGCAATGTCCGCAAGGGCAGATTTGAGCAGCAGAATGGTCAATTGATACTAAATGATGTTAAAATAGTATTCCGTCCGGAAAATATCTCAGATCCACCATACCGGCCCCGCTCTCACCCGAGCCGGCAACCAGATAAAAGAACCTCAGCTGTCCTCTCACAACAGTTGGGGTGTCAAATCCAGGGTGGACTGATCGCGGACTGCCGGGATAGACCCACCCCAACTGATCTCTCACATCAGTGGTGTGGGTTGATGGTCAAAAACAAACATTGTTGTTTTCTGTTTATTTTAAAACCCACTAATGCCCCAAACTCATTTAATTTCCTCATCAAATATTCTATTTTATTTTTTGGGTCTTGCAGGAATATAACCAAATCATCAGCAAATGCCCTCAGTTTAAAAACTTCTTTCTTGATATCTATACCCATTATTCTCTCATCTTGCCTAATATCTCTGTTCAAAACTTCCAGCACCAATATAAACAACAAAAGAGACAAGGGGTATCCTTGTCTTGTACCCTTTTGAATTTTACCTACAATTAATTAAATCACCATTAATAACAATTTTTGCTTGCTGTGATGTATAAATAGCTTTGACTCCTTGAATAAAACTCTCCAAAATCCGTTTCTTCCAGGACTTTAAACATAAAAATCCAATTTAGATTGTCAAAGGCCTTCTCTGCATGTAGGAATATTAGAGCTGCCTGTTTCTCATTAAGATATTGTAAATATTCAATGATATTCAAAACAGTCCTCACATTATCCCTTAGCTGTCTTTTTGGCAGAAAGTCAGATTGGTCTTCATGAATATATGTCTGTAAAATCTTCTTTAATCTTTCTGCCAAAATTGCCACAAAGAGTTTATACTCTTTGTTTAATAATGAAATTGGTCTATAATTCTTTGTCTTTGTAGCATCTTGACTCTCCTTCGGTAATACAATATTGGCATTTTTCCATGTTTGAGGTATCCTTTTCTCCTGTAATATATCATTCATTATATCCTTTACTGGCTGAAGAAATTCCTCTTCAAAGCACTTACAGTATTGGCTTGTAAGGCCATCTGGTCCTGGAGCTTGTGGATTGATTTGTTTGTGTTCTCATAAGAATGTTTATTTTGCTATTTTATGTAAATCTCATTGCTGTTTGAAAAGTTGGAAGATATTGCATTTCATGGAGTTGCAGCTGCTGAATCAGCTATTTTTATGGCACATAAAAGCAAAGTCTATGATCAAATGCTTTAGAAATAGTTGACATACTTAATTACTGTATAATTAATGTAATTGGTCAATCTTAAGTATAGCTTTAGTGGCTGGCAATTAATTCTCATGTGAAGAACTGTGAATATTATCCATTGTGTTTATTTTCAAATACCTGTTGAATTCAGCATCAAAGTAGATTTAAATGTTAGTTGTAGAGATATAAAACTATTTTTTCAGTTTTACAGACTTTCATTAGGCAAAATATTTTAAATGGTGGAGGATCAGGGTTATGCATGAGAAAACATAATCCAATGGCAGAATTGAAATCTTCAGTTCTTTGTTGTTGGCCCATTAGTCAGTTTTCAGACATAGTGGGAAAGTGGTCTAACTTCTATAAGAATTCCCCATCTTTCCCATGGATTATAAATAAATTATTGTGTAATGTAATTAGAGATAATATTCCAGTACGAAATGCCATATGGTTTCTAATTTTTATTCTTTCACAGGAAGACTTCAGCACATGCAAACTTCAATACAACAAGGATCTCAGTTTTTAGCAAAAAAACAATGCAATTGGTGCCTTCATTGAAAAACATAGAATATTGTTCTGAGTTGCATAGGTCCATAACCACTACCTGCATTTGGATCTCCATTTTATTACAGGAATTTCAAATCAGGTGACTGAATAAAAATAATTACCAGGATACCAGTGGTTTGCTCTCTGAATAATACAGTTTATATATCTCTGTGTTGTATGACTAGGAAAACAATGATCAGTCTAAATTATCCTGATCTGTAATTATCAAGGGGTCCCTTAAAGAAAAAAAATACTCATAAATTAGCACTTGTGAATCAGAAGAAATTTTTTTGCCAGATACAAAACAATTGGAGCCTAAGGTGGAATGTAGAGTATGTGAAAATTATTTCACCTGAGTTACATTTATACCATCTCATATTTTACTAAGAAATAATGACTAATTTTCTTTACGTAGAAAATGAAAAGCTTCTAATTGTCTCCACCTGACTTTTGTACTGGGAAGTGTTAAATTGGATTCAAGATACTGTATGGATGAGCAGTGAATGAAAACCAGAAAAAATGTACTGACAATTTTATTATACACACACACATACTTGTTAATATATCACAAAATATTTTTTCCTATAATTCTTTTTCTCAGACTACAAAACCTATCTTTCCCCAAAGGAATAAATAATATTTCAAGAATGATATATTAGAACTGAACTGGGAATATTGGTACAGGGCTTCTATTCCTCAAACAGTGGCCACAATAGCACCATTCTGTTGGCCATGTAGCCAACTAATTGAATAAAACAGATTTTTTTTGGAATGTAAAGACTAAGGCCTGTTTCTATGTCACCACAATACCCTCATTGGTTGATTGTCTCCAAAGACAGCATCTAATTGTTTCAGCTGGCATCACCACTGGATAATAAATATGTTTGTGTGAGTAAGCAAGCAAAGAAAGATATAAGCAGTGAAACCAGGGAGACCAGTTGGAGAAGGTTAATTGAATTTGGGCTGTCGGGCAAGTACTCAGAGAGTGATGGGTATATAGTAAGGAGGTTACAATTGATGGGATATCAGCAGCAGGGTAAGCAAAGAAATAGGCATGGAATTGGCAGACTGTCATAACTCTTTTCAAGAACTATGGCCAAGCTACAAGATAATTTATTTTTTTAATATAATAGAACAAGTCTGCCAAAATGTACTGGAACTGATGCAGGAACTTTCCATATTCCTTATATTTTTAATATTCTTTCTAAAAATGTAGGTAGGCTGAATCACTTTGTATAGAGGAAAGGGAATTCATGAAGAATGAAGATGCCAAAGCTTGAATGCACACAGTTGATTCTGGTCACATAGGAATCAGCACTTTTAGATGACATGTATAAATGACAAAAGAGTGCAAACAGAAGTGGCATCAATCAGATCTAATAAGTAGAATGCTAAACATGCTGTCAAGCTATGAAATTTACTTCATTAGGACTGCTGCAGTGCTTCTAGTTTGCCTACAGTTACAGGGAGGAGAGAAAGAGTTTGGGATTCACAGGTGTTCCCTATCAGTGTGAGAGCCAAAGCTGCTGAGATGTTTTGGTGAACTGAAGTTTCTTCTCATAACAATTGCTGGAAGATTAATTGGACAATGTGACCATAAATGTCAGAGAGGGAAGGGAAAGTTTTACTGTTTTAATTATCTGTTTCCTGCTATATAGCCAGAGCTAGCTTTCCTTCTATCTTACAGGTTTGCTAATGCCTAATAAAGTTTACATTAGAGATCACAATGAGATGACCCATGTCATCCATGCACCAAATGATCCATCTGAATTATCCTGCTTTGATTTTGGATTTTCAATTCTTCTAATTCAATTGTCTAACCTTTACACCCATATATAAAGCTTGGCTTCCAACTCTGAAGATTTCACAATGGTGTAGAAGAAATATATATCACAGTCCTAGGTAAGATGCTATATTGCCATATTGGACCACACTACAGATCCAGTAGCAGAGAAGAAAGTGCCACCCATACGACTTCAAAAGGAACCAGATACCAGTGAGTGGGCATTAAAAACACTTTTCCAAATTAGAGAAGATGGCAGGGAAGACTGTGGGGAAATTGGGGATGGGGATCATTAAGGCTTGTATTATTTTGTGTTTGACATATGCATCCAGGCTATTAGATAACAAACTATTGCCAGACAAGGAAAACATATGGGAATACCTAGCATGAGAGGTTTCTGATTTCTGTCTAGCAGGAGGGAGTCAGTAAAAGACATACTCACTATATGTTTAATAGGTGTAGCCTCAGGGCCATAATTAACAGTACCAAGCTCAGTAACTTCCACATTGAAGCCTCATGCACCACTTTCTTTGATTGGGTCACAAGTTTTGAGTATAAGGATGAGAACATGTACACCTTGCAGGTGGCCACTGTGACCTAAGCAGCTAGCTGCTTCATGTTAGCAGGATGCAAACAACCCAAGGTTCTGTATTGCCAAGATCTCAGTAATAGGGAGCTCAGCGGCAATCACACAGAAAGTGTCCCATTCTCATATAGCCATGTAAAACTACCCTTAGGCTGGTTTTTCCTATGTGGGCTGAAGGCCTATTCTTACCTCCCAGCTAATGCAACAGGAGTTCCATGCACTATAGGGCGACTAACCACGGTGATGTCCTCACTTCAAAGGTGACAAAGGAGAGACCTCCAGGAATTGACCCTTGACTGTGATCCAAAAACCTGGCTGCTAACAAAAGCAGAATTTGTGGCATTGGCTGTCTCTCTGGTAGGGGTACTAGGCCTTGCAGTTCATAATGCCAGGGCCCTGAACAGTATGGCCTGTGCACTAGTAAAAATTCCACCTCTCAGGCATTGGATGACTTAAATCAAGAATTAAAGCAGATAAAAGAAGCAACTCTTGAAAATTGAGCAGCCATTGATTAGTTATTGCTGAGACATAATCATGGGTGTGAAGAATTCAAAGGAATTTGCTGCTTTAATTTCTCTGACTCATCCCAGCTGATAGTGACATACAATGCCTGAAGGAATTAACATGAAAGATTGCGTATGAAAAAAATCCTTTTGATTTTTTATTCAGACTCTTTGATTGGCTACC